>NC_091636.1:36447625-38947625 GCF_027580195.1 Bos mutus | reverse complement strand
CGACTGAAGCGACTTAGCAGCAGCAGCAACAAGCATTGCTATGTGTGCTGATGTTTTCTTGGCTTTCTTTCATTGCCCTCTGACACTTCCTGACAGTAATTACCCTCATGCCTCTCACATCTTTCTGTGAGCACCCCTGCTGAAGGGGAGGGACAACAAGCCATGGATGGCCAAGCTAGCCAGACTGCACTAATGGGGATGGTGTGCGCATGTGTAAAGATGACAGTTACACAGGGGCAAGTCACAATACAGTTTCCACCCTGGCACTTACCTCCAGCAGATGAACATCAAATCCTTTTATTTTTGGCCCTGGAACTGGTGGGAGGATGCAGGTCACCATGCTATAAAATGATTCGTGAGATAAGATAAATGGTACATGTTATCACTTTGTAACTTTTGAAAGATTAGCCTTATCTCC
Source organism: Bos mutus (assembly GCF_027580195.1). Classification (NCBI taxonomy): domain Eukaryota; kingdom Metazoa; phylum Chordata; class Mammalia; order Artiodactyla; family Bovidae; genus Bos; species Bos mutus. Next base: position 38,947,207 of record NC_091636.1, on the reverse strand, counting down.
AAATGGCTGCTACATGGACTATGGTAGGTAGAAGTTAGGAGTTCTGAGGCTACTAAATGAAACCACTAAATCAGTGGTGACAACAATGAATAAACTATAGAGTGTTAAGTGTTCAACAAAGAGTAGTGTCTGACTCTTTGCGACCCTATGGACTGTAGCCTGCCAGGCTCTTCTGTTCATGGAATTCTCCAGGGAAGAAGACTGGAATGGGTAGCCACTTCCTTCTCCAGGGGATCTTCCCAATTGTGGGACTGAAGCTGGGTCTCCTGTATTGCAGGCAGATTCTTTACCATCTGAGCCATAAAGGCCAACGTTAAAATGAACTCTGGCTAGTTAACTCTGACTGATTCTGAAATGACTAGTGGATTGTTTGCTACTCTTGCCAGATTTTTACTATTTCACAACTGTCAGCCTCCATTTGATGGAAAGAACATCAGCTTAAAATGAGTCTATTCTACTTTTGCTAGCACTGATAAAAGCTTTTTCATGGTGAACACACTGCCACTAATGGCTAAAACGAGGTGCTTGAATTATCTGTAGGTTTTCATCATTTCTGTATTGTCTTTTTTGGCCATTATCCCTGACAACCATGACTGAGAGAAGGGTAGAGTGAAATACCTATAGCCCTTCAAAGCCACTGCCCAGACCATAATCAAACAGATGACAGCAGAAAGGATGGCCACAAAGATCCACATGCTTGTGTCCTTCACTGGGAAGTCTAAAAACAAACAGCCAGAAAGCTTTGATCACACACAGCATTGTTTAAAACAAACAAAGAAATGAGACTTTTGAACATAAGTCCCCTGCCCCTCTATACCTTTTTTGATTTGAACAGCAATCCAAACAGAGTAGCGTTAATGATGGATTTACTTTTTTCCCAATATTATTAAATTTTAATATGCAGCATATGTTTTACAGTACTCTAAACATTTCAAAGTGCTTTAAAATATCATTTTAGGTGATACTTACAGAGGAAATCCATGAGGACATGGTCAGTTACAGTAAAAATAACAACAAGCTAACGTTTATTAAGTTCCTAGTAAAAGCCATATGATGTTAAGCTCTTTACATACATTGCTTTACATACATTGCTGTATGTAAAGATGAGGAACTGAGACTCAAGGAGTGGTGTATTCAGAGGCAGGTAGCCATAAAGTTGCCATCTGGGATTTGAACCCAGGCCGTCTGCTTCTAGACCCTGTGCTTTTATTTAGTAAGAGCTAGGACTGGATGCACAGTCTTATGGCCTGTAGTTTAGTGCTATGTTCCCTATGCCAGCGCAAACCCTGATATTTTGGTCAGGCCAGTAGTCACAAGAGCTAGGCTTTGCCATGTGGTTCTGGGCAAGACTTCTAATTCCACTGAGCTCCAGTTTCCTCTCTTTCAGTTGCTAATGGAAATTCTATTCTTTCTGAATACCTGAGATGGTTGGGAGGACCAAACAAGGTAAAGACTTTGTAAAGTACTGTAGAAATGCAAGATGAATCATTCCTTTGTAGAAAACCAGCCACTATGTTTAATGGCACTTGAAGAACTGGATGCCTTCTACATACTGTTCCTTGAATGAGATCAACATGTAATTGTCATCAAGGACTGAAAATCAGTACATGCCTTTCAGGTGGGATCAGTTCAGTTCAGTTCAGTCCAGTCACTCAGTCGTGTCCAACTCTTTGCGACCCCATGAATTGCAGCACGCCAGGCTCCCTGTCCATCACCAATTCCCGGAGTTCAGTCAAACTCAAGTCCATCGAGTCAGTGATGCCATCCAGCCATCTCATCCTCTGTCGTCCCCTTCTCCTCCTGCCCCCAATCCCTCCCAGCATCAGAGTCTTTTCCAGTAAGTCAACTCTTCGCATGAGGTGGCCAAAGTACTGGAGTTTCAGCTTTAGCATCATTCCTTCCAAAGAACACCCAGGGCTGATCTCCTTCAGAATGGACTGGTTGGATCTCCTTGCAGTCAGGTGGGATAGCACCTTGCAAATTCTAGGTGATAACCTTGAATGATAGGGATTGGGCAGATGTGGAGGGCAGAATAATTGACCATCAAGCCCTTGGAGACGCTCCAAGCTCATGTCTGCAGATATATCCTATCCTATTAATAGAAACTGATCCTCACTCACAGTGGCCTAGGGAAAGATGCTATACTTTCAGACGTCTCTGTATTGAGTGGAGAGATGATAAATCCACCTCCACTCATTCTTCTGCTTAAGACTCAAAATAGTTTTTCTGTTAGTAGTTACAACATACAAGTTTACTAAACCCATTCTGTTTAAAAATATTTAGCAATAAAACAATGGCAGATTTCAGGCAGAATCCCCTCTTCCTTGGGGAATTTCAAGACACTTACCATTAGGTATCTGGATGGAGCTCTCTGGGCTCCACTCACTCCAGTATCCATGGTCTGGCTTGCAGCGAATCTGCACAAGGTATTTTTGTCCTGGATATAAGTTGAAAATCTTAAGCTGAGTCTGCTTCGGAGTAAAATGAGTCTAGGGAGGGCCAAGGAAAACAGAAGTCACTCTGACTTGTGTTATAAGGAAACTTTTCCTTTAGGAGATACACTAGCAGAGAAGCCAGTATGTAGGTCACACTACATACCCTGTTCACACCATTTCACCCTCTCCGCCCATCCCTTCCTCCTGTTAAACACTGCTCACACAAAAAACAACAGGTTTTCTACTTCTCCATTTGGAACACTATTTCAGAAAGACAAATATACTGCTCCCTACATCTTACCTTCTGAATTCTACATTATAGAAGGTGACTACTTAACAAAATTGGAAATTTGTTATTTTCCAAACCTAATAAAATAAGTGACTTAAGGATTATTCATGGGTGTGAAGCCCCTAGGTGAAAGAGAACTGGGTATTTACGAACACTGAAGCAGTTGTGCATAAATCAAACATGACTTTACAATCAAGGGATCAGGATGTGATCTCCCCAGTCCAGCAGCCAGTTTTAGCATCATTTATGGTAGGTTGACCAGAATGGGTTTGTCTCCTGATACGATGCAATATGAAACATATAACATCACCTCTGAAATCTCCTCGCCAAAAATTGTTCAACTGGAATCTAATCAAGTCTTTTAATGTCTGGTTACAGGAAATGTGGGGACAGAGAAACTGGCTAAATGACCTTGACCTTATAAAGAACTAATCAGACAGATGCAGAAGGTGGGACATTCTTTGAGACAAGTGGCTTGGTCTCCTTAGCACGTTGAGATTGAAGGGGTACATGAGTCAGCCAGTATGTGATCTTGAAGTGGATTCTGGTTAAGACAAACTAGCTACTGAAATATTTTTGAAGCAGTTGGGGGAATTAAAATATGGACTAGCCATTAAATGATATTAAAGAATTACAAAAGATGCTATTAAGGAATTTCAATTAATTTTCTACATGTGATCATATTATTTTGGCTATACTTTGGAAATATATATTTGGAAATACTCCTTCTTTAAAAGAGACATATAATAAAGTCTTTAGGGCTTCACTGGTGGCTTAGTGGTAAAGAATCTGCCTGCCAATGCAGGAGATGTGGGTTCAATCCCTAGGTTGGGAAGATCTCCTGGAGAAAGAAATGGCAACACACTCCAGTATTCTTGCCTGGAAAATACCATGGACAGAGGAGCCTGGTAGGTTACAGTCCATGGGGTTGCAAAAGAGTCAGACACAACTTAGTGACTAAATAACAACAACAACTAAAATATTTAAGAATAGATTATTATAATGTCTATAATTTATTGTACTATTTCTTTACAATGAAGAATTTAAAAGTAAATAAAAAAGCCATTAACCATGGACTGATTACATTGAGATTTTTTTCCTCCAACTTAGTGCCACTTAAGAACTCTCATAGACATTTCGATCTAAGATATCCTGAGGGGGGTGGGTTGGAAACCTGGCAGAAAAGGCTGTTCAGTTGCAAGGATCTAGTCCTGGGAGAGCTGTGATGATGAGTCCCCATCCATCCCAGGAGATGCAGGGAGATGGATGGATGTAGGGAGAAAGCCTTTCCACATGTGCGAGGGTTACATCAGTATCAGGAAGAAAACATGGCGGCCTAATAATTAGGAGGCACGACCGATTCTCAGTTGGGGTCTTCATCTTTGCCAAAGGACACAGTTCCTTCCAAAAGTTTCCAACTGACTCACCTCCCAATCAGTTGCTTTCTCAGGTTTTAATCGAATTTCATACTGGATAATGAACCAACCAGATTTTACATCAGTCATGGTGGGTGGAGACCATTTTATCCATAGATATGGTTTTCTATCTTCTGGATGTTTTAATTCCAAAGTCAGGTTTGCAGGAGGCTCTGGTTCAACTGCAGATATGAAAGAAACTCCATCTTTAGTCAAATAGAGATGTTTGAATGCAGAATTCTAAGACTTAGAGGCAGATCTCGCCAGCTTTCCCTCCATGTTTAGGGGCCACTTTGTATTGATGTCAGGCACTGATCAGCAGAGTTGGGACTAGGCTGAAGCAAGTGGGTCACATGAGGTGCAACGTTTAAGGTGGCAAAAACAGCCAAGAAGCCCCTGTTGGTGCTCAAAGTCATTAGTCATTCAGGAAATGCAAATCGAAACCACAGTGGCATATCACTTCGTACCCACTAGAATGGCTAGGATTGAAAAAATGAAAATTAACAAGTGTTGGCAAGAATGTTGGAGACTTTGGAACCTTCATGCATAGCTGGTGGGAATGTACCATGGCGTAGCCACTGTGGAAAAAAGTCTGACAGGTGCTCAAAAAGTTAAACATGAAATTATCATGTCACCCAGCAATGTCACTCCTAAATACATACCCAGAAAAACTGATAGCAGGTGTTAGAACAAGAACTCATTTATGAATGTTCATAACAGCACTATTCACAAGAGCCAATAGGTGAAACAACCCAAATGTCCATCAACTGATGAATGGACAAATGATATCCTTATAATGGAACATTATTCAGCTGAAAGGAGACAGTCTTGATACAGCTACAACACAGATGAACCTTGAGAACATAATGCTTAGTGAAAGACGCCAGACACGAAGGGCCAAATAGTATATGATTCCAGGTATATGAAGCATTCAGAAGAGACAAATCGACAGAGACATAACGCAGATTAGTAGTTGCTCTGGAGCTGGGGCCATGGAGGGGAATCCAGAAAAACTGCTGAATGGGTAGGAAGCTTTTACTTTGAGTGACGAAAGAGTTCTGGAACTAGACTGTGGGGATTGTTGCATAACATTGTGAATGAACTAATACCACTGAATGGCAGCCTTTAAAATGGTTAAAATACGGAGTCCTATGTTATAGGTATTTTACCACAATAAAATAAAAAATGAAGGAGGCACTTACTCTCCGGTTTCTTCAAGTAAAGGTCTGTGAGTTCCTCCTTAAGAGTGCGGTACCTAGGCCATACTACCCAAAGCAATCTACAGATTTAATGTCATCCCTATCAAATTACCCATGAGACTTTTCACATAAGTAGAACAAATACTCCTAAAATTTATATAGAACTATAAAAGCCCAAAGAACTATAAAATTGCTCAAGCAATTCTGAGGAAAAGGAAAAAAGGTGGAGGCGTGACCCTCCCGGACTTCAGACAATACTACAGAGCTACAGTAATCAAACCAGCATTGTCTTGGCACAAAAACAGACATATGTATCAATGAAACAGAAGAGAGAGCCCAGAAATAAATCCACACACCCATGATCAATTAATATTTGACAAGGGAGGGAGGCAAGAATGAACAATGGAGAAAAAACAATTTTTGCAGCAAGTGGTGTTGGAAAAGCTGGACAGCTGCGTGTAAATCAATGAAGTTAGAACACTCCCTTGCACCATACACAAAAATAAACTCAAAATGGCTTAAAGACTTAAATATAAGACAGACACTATAAAACTCTTAGAAGAGAACATAGGCAAAACATTCTCTGATGTAAATCATATCAATGTTTTCTTAGGTCAGTCTACATGCATGCATGCTAAGTTGCTTTAGTTGTGTCCAACTCTGTGAGACCCTATGGACTACAGCCCTCCAGGCTTCTCTGTCCATTGAATTCTTCTGGTATGAATACTGGAGTGGGTTGCCATGCCCTCCTTTACGGGATCTTCCTGACCCAGGGATTGAACCCGAGTCTCTTACGTCTAAGCTGCATTGGCAGGAGGGTTCTTTACCACTAGTGTGTACCAAGAAAATAAAAATAAAAGCAAAACTAAACACATGGGGCCTAATCAAACTTACAAGCTTTTGCACAGCAAAGGGAACCATAAACAAAATGAAAAGACAACCTACAGAATGGGAGAAAATATTTGTAAATGGTGTAACCAACAAGGGCTTAATTTCTATAATATACAAACAACTAATACAACTTAATAAGAAAACACAAAAACAACCAATTGAAAAATGGGCAAAAGAGCTAAATAGACATTTCTCCAAAGAAGACATACAGGTGACCAAGAGGCACATGAAAAGATGCTCAACATCACTAACTATTAGAGAAATGCAAATCAAACTACAGTGAGGTATCACCTCACACTAGTCAGAATGGCTGTAATTAAAAAAATCTATAAATAACAAATGCTGGAGAGAGTGTGGAAAAAAGGGAACCCTCCTACACTGTTGGTGGGAACGTAAGTTGGTGCAAGTCACCATTGAAAACAGCATGGAGGTACCTCAAAAATCTAAAAACAGAATTGTCATATGATTCAGCAATTCCACTCTGGGCATATATCCAGATAAAACTATAATTCAAAAAGACACATACACTTCTGTGTTCATAGCAGCAGTATTCACAATAGCCAAGACATAAAAACAACCTAAATGTCCATTGACAGATAAATGGGTAAAGAAGATGTGATTCTATACATATAAATTTATATACATATATATTAAAGATATGAAATTATATAAAATATAAACACAAAATAAATATGTATAAATTTATATAAATATATATATATATATAGAGAGAGAGAGAGAGAGAGAGACAGAGAGAGAGAGAGAAGGAAATGGTAACTCACTCCAGCATCCTTGCCTGGAGAATCCCATGGACAGAGGAGCTGGTGGGTACAGTCCATGGGGTCACAAAGAGTTGGACATGACTGAGCAACTAAGCACAGCATACACACACACACACACACACACACACATATTCAATGGAATACTGCTCACCCATTAAAAAGAATGAAATAATGCCATTTGTAGCAACATGAATGGACCTAAAGATAACGCATATATATGGAATTTAGAAAGATGGTAACGACAACCCTGTATGCGAGACAGCAAAAGAGACACAGATGTATAGAACAGTCTTTTGGACTCTGTGGGAGAGGGAGGGGGGGATGATTTGGGAGAATGGCATTAAAAAATGTATAATATCATATAAGAAATGAATCGCCAGTCCAGTTCGATGCAGGATACATGAAGCTTGGGGCTGGTGCACTGGGATAACCCAGAGGGATGGTATGGGGAGGGAGGTGGGAGGGGGTTCAGGATGGGGAACACATGTACACCCGTGGCGAATGCATGTTGATGTATGACAAAACCAATACGATATTGTAAAGTAAAAAAAAAAATAATAATAATAATTAAAAAAAAAAAAAAGATTATCATACTAACTGAAGTAAGTTAGAAAGAAAAAGACAAACACCATTTGGTATCACTTGTATGTGGAATCTAAAATATGACACAGGTGAACTTATCTACGAAACAGAATCATAGACATGAGAACAGACTTGTGGTTGGCAAGGTGAAAGGAGAATGAGGGATGGATGCACTGGGAGTTTGGGGTGAGCAGATGCAAATTCATATTGAATGGATAGGCAGCAAGGTCCTAGCATATAGCACAGGGAACTACATTCAATATCCTGTGACAAACTATAATGGAAAAGAATATTAGAAAACAGTGTGTGTGTGTGTGTGTGTATAATGGAATTGCTTTGCTGTACAGCAGAAATGAATACAACACTCTAAATCAACTATACTTGACCAAGATTAATTTAAAAGAGTGACGGGCCTAGGGTGCTGGTTTGCCTTACCCTAATTTCAGTCTTGCTGGCTAGTCACATTTTCTCCATTCATTTCTTACCTCCTCAAATCAATCTCAATTCCAGGTGAGAGAAGAGTGAGTGTAACTCTAGTGGACTTGGCATTATAACCTGTCTAAAAAATGAACTTGAGGAAATTTGCCACTAATCCTAATCCTTGTAGATTACTAGGTAAATACCTAAGAAAGATGGTTTTATATGGATTTACTAAATAAACATCAGTTATCAGTTATTATAAGTTTTAAGCTGAACACAAGACTGAGAAATGCCTCTGATCAAAACATCTTTGTATAAAAGTGTAAGTAAAAAGTTCAAGATGAATCCTTGAAAGCAAACTTTCTCAACCTCAGCATTATGTGTATTTTGGACAAGAAAATTCTTTGTCGTGGGGGCTGTTCTGAACACTGTAGGATGTTAGCATCATCCCTGGGTTCTCCCTCATTAGATATCTTCCCTCTCTGTGTTGCAACAATCAAAAATATTTCCTGCCATTGCCAAAAATCCTGTGGGAGGCAAAAGAGCACCCAGTTGAGAATCATTGCTTTCAAGTGTTTTCAGCAGACTTAAATATTTCTGGGATATGTACCAATATTATGTACTGCAGGTTATCACTTGATGAGGTTCAAGCTTATAGACTTTACTGTGGTTAAACGTAAGTTGTCAATGAACTTCTGTGGCCCCTCACCAATACTGTAACCTGCAGGGTTAATGAGAATTCTAAGAACACTTCTTTAATGATTTTGAAAAGATCTACTTCTGCTTCACTGACTATGCTAAAGCCTTTGACCATGTGAATTGCAACAAATTGTGGAAAATTCTTAAAGAAATGGGAATACGAGAAAACTTTATCTGCCTCCTGAGAAACCTGTATGCAGGTCAAGAAGCAACAGTTAGAACTAGACATGGAACAACATACTGGTTCCAAATTAGGAAAGGAGTACGTCAAGGCTGTATATTGTCACCCTGCTTATTTAACTTAAATGTAGAGTTCAGTTCAGTTCAGTCACTCAGTTGTGTCTGACTCTTTGCAACCCCATGAGCAGCAGCATGCCAGGCCTCCCTGTCCATCACCAATTCCCAGAGTTTACCCAAACTCATGTCCATTGAGTCAGTGATGCCATCCAACCATCTCATCCTCTGTCGTCCCCTTCTCCTCCTGCCCTCAATCTTTCCCAGCATCAGGGTCTTTTCAAATGAACACATTATGTGAAATGCTGGGCTGGATCAAGCTTAAGCTGGAATCAAGATTGCTGGGAGAAATATCAATAACCTCAAATATGTAGATGACACTATCCTAATGGCAGAAAGTGAAGAGGAACTACAGAGCCTCTTGATGAAGGTGAAAGAGGAGAGTAAAAAAGCTAGCTTAAAACTCAACATTCAAAAAACAAAGATCAAGGCATCTGGTCCCATCACTTCATGGCAAGTAGATGGGGAACAATGGAAACAGTGAGAGACTTTATTTTCTTGGGCTCCAAAATCACTGCAGATGGTGACTTCAGCCATGAAATTAAAAGACACTTGCTCCTTGGAAGACAAGCTATGCCAAATTAGACAGCATATTTAAAAGCAGAGGCATTACTTTACCAACAAAGGTCCTTACAGTCAAAGCTATGGTTTTTCTTGTAGTCATGTGTGGATGTGAGAAGAAGGCTGAGTGCTGAAGAATTGATGCTTTTGAACTGTGGTTCTGAAGAAGACTCTTGAGATTCCCTTGGATAGTACAGAGATCAAGTCAGTCAATCCTAAGGGAAATCAACCCTTACTATTCCCATGAACAGTGTGACAAGGCAAAAAGACATGACACTGAAAGACAAACTCCCCAGGTTGGCAGGTGCCTAATATGCTACTGGAGAAGAGCAGAGAAATAGCTCCAGAAGGAATGAAAAGGCTGAGCCAAAGTGGAAACAATGACTAGATGTGGATGTGTCTGGTGATGAAAGTAAAGTTTGATGCTGTGAAGAGCAATATTGCATAGGAACCTGGAATGTTAGGTCCATGAATCAAAGTAAATTGGAACTGGTCAAACAGAAGATGGCAAGCGTGAACATCAACATTTTAAGAATCAGTGAACTAAAATGGATTGGAATGGGTGAATTTAACTCAGATGACCATTATATCTACTACTGTGGGTAAGAATCTCTTAGAAGAAATGGAGTAACCCTCATAGTCAACAAAAGAGTCTGAAATGCAGTACTTGGGTGCAATCTCAAAAATGACAGAATGATCTCTGTTTGTTTCTGAGGCAAACCATTCAATATCACAGTAATCCAAGTCTATGCCCCCAATACTAATACCAAAGAAGTTGAAGTTGAATGGCTCTATGAAGACCTACAAGAGCTTCCAGAACTAATATCCCCAAAAGATGTCCTTTTCATCATAGGAGCTTGGAATGCAAAAGTAGGAAGTCAAGAAATACCTGGAATAACAGGCAAGTTTGGCCTTGGAGTACAAAATGAAGCAGGGCAAAGGCTAACAGAGTTTTGTCAAGAGAACACACTCATCATAGCAAACATCCTCTTCCAACAACACAGGAGAAGACTCTACACATGGACATCACCAGATGGTCAACACCAAAATCAGATTGATTATATTCTTTGCAGCTGAAGATGGATGAGCTCTATACAGTCAGCAAAAACAAGACTGGGAGCTGACTGTGGCTCAGATCATGAACTCCTTATTATAAAATTCAGACTTAAATTGAAGAAAGTGGGGAAAACCACTAGGCCATTCAGGTATGTCCTAAATAAAATCCTTTACAATTTAACAGTGGAAGTGAGAAATAGATTCAAGGATTAGCTCTGATAGACGAAGAGCCTGAAGAACTATGGACAGAGATTTGTAACACTGTACAGGAGGCAGTGATCAAAACCATCCCCAAGAAAAAGAAAGGTAAAAAGGCAAAATGATTGTCTGAGGAGGCCTTACAAATAGTTGAGAAAAGAAGAGAAGAGAAGTGAAAGGCAAAGGAGAAAAGGAAAGATATACCCATCTGACCCTGATGCTGGGAAAGACTGAAGGCAGGAGGAGAAGGGGACAACAGAGGATGAGATGGTTGGATGGCATCACGGACTCAACGGACATGAGTTTGAGTAAACTTTGGGAGTTGGTGATGGACAGGGAGGTCTGGCGTGTTGCAGTCCATGGGGTCACAAAGAATCAGACACAACTGAGTGACTGAACTGAACTGAACCCATCTGAATACAGAGTTCCAAAGAATATCAAGGAGAGATGTGAAAGATCTTAATGACCCAGATAACCATGATGGTGTGAACATTCACCTAGAGCCAGACATCATGGAATGTGAGGTCATTAAAAGTGGGCCTTAGGAAGCATCCCTACAAACAAAGTTAGTGGAGGTGATGGAATTCCAGCTGAGCTATTTCAAATCCTAAAAAAATGATACTGTGAAAGTGCTTCACTCAATATGCCAGCAAATTGGGAAAACTCAGCAGAGGCCACAGCACTGGAAAAAGTTTTTCTAGTAGTCATGTGTGGATGTGAGTGCTGGTCCATAAAAAGGCTGAGTGCCTAAGAACTGATGCTTTTGAACTGTGGTGTTGGAGAAGATTATTGAGAGTCCCTTGGACTGCAAGGAGATCAAACCAGTCAATTCTAAAGGAAATCAATCCTGACTATTCATTGGGAGGATGATGTTGAAGCTGAAGCTCTAATTCTTTGGCTATGTGATGAGAAGAACTGACTCACTGGAAAAGACTCTAATGCTGGGAAAGATTGAAGGCAGGAGGAGAAGGGGATGACAGAGGATGAGATGGTTAGATAGCATCATGGACTCAATGGAGAAGAGTTTGATCAAGCTCCAGCAGATGGTGAAGGACAGAGAAGCCAGGCAGGCTACAGTTCATGGGGTTGCAAAGAGTTGGACACTACTGAGCAACTGAACAACAACAGATTTATTGGAAGACTGATGCTAAGCTGAATCTCCAATACTGTAGCCACCTGATATGAAGAGCAGACTAATTGGAAGACCTTGATGCTGGGAAAGATTGAGGACAGGAGGAGAAGCAGGTAACAGAGAATGAGATGGTTGAATGGCATCACCTACTCAATGGATATGAGTTTGAGCAAACTCTGGGAGATAGTGAAGGGAGATAGTGAAGGAAACCTGATGTTTTGCAGTTCACGGAGTCACAAAGAGTCAGACATGACTGAGCATGCACGCAAATTTCCTTATAGCAGTTGCCTCAGTACATTACAGAACTTCTCTTGCTCACTGTTTTGACCTCAAATATTAAATATTTTAGGGCAGATTATTTGGTGGTAAGGCAATTTTAAAAAGAGCCTGTGAAAAAAAAAAAAAATAGAGCTAGTGTATGACTGAGCAATTCCACTACCAGTCATATACCCTGAGAAAACCATAATTCAAAAAGGTACATGTGCCCCAAGTTTCACTGCAGCCAGGACATGGAAGCAACATAAATGTTCATCAACAGATGAATGGATAAAGAGGTTATACATATTTACAATGGGATATTACTCAGCCATGAAAATGAATGCAATTGCATCATTCGTAGTGATGTGGGTGAATCTAGAATCTGTAGAGAAAAGAAAAGCAAATACTGAACATTAATGCAAATATATGGAATCTAGAAAAATGGTGCTGGTGAACCTCTTTTCAGGGCAGGAATAGGGATGCAGACATAGAGAATGGACTTGTGAACACAGTGGGGTAAGGAGAGGGTGGAACAAACTGAGGGAGTTGCACTGACATACACACCACCCTGTGTAAAACAGCCAGTGGGAGAGCTCGGCTCGGTGATGATGCAGAGAGGTGGGGTGGGGTGGGAGGAGGCTCAAGATGCGGGAGATACATGTATAATTATTGCTGATTCACTCTGTAGTACAGCAGAAGCTAGCACACCACTGTAAAGCAATTATACTCCAGTAAAAAATAAGAAAGAGCCTATGAAAATGGAATTATTTGGTGTTTAGCATTTTAAAGGCTTCATGTCTTAAGTCTATTTATATGAATGGAATTAAATTTATTCCTATTTGTAAGTGGTGTTACTTTTTGATTTTCTTAAGCTGAGATTAAATTCTATTTCCACCCCCAGGCTCACTGTAATCACTTGCTGGGTGGGGGGAAGAGATAGTATTGAAATGCATACTAGCTGATGTTAGAAGCTTTTCTAGTTTTTAAGGATCAACCACTGGTAATATGCCAATGGGATGATATATAGCCCAATACTTGAGAGCCTTTTCCGTTGGTGCTAGGTAAGTCAGGAAGACTTTGGTAACCTTGAACCTAATTAGCTACTCCTTAGGCAACCTAATAGGAAGGCTGAATCCAGTCCTGGCCAAGCCATCTCTTGTCCTAAGATTCCCTTTGTCATCGCTACTCAACCAAAAGCCGAAGAATTGATGCCTTTGAACTTTGGTGCTAGAGAAGACTGTTGAGAGTCCCTTGGACTGCCAGGAGATCAAATCAGTCAATCCTAAAGGAAATCAACCCTGAATATTCACTGGAAGGACTGATGCTGAAGCTGAAGCTCCAGTGCTTTGGCCACCTGATGTGAAGAGCCAACTCATTGGAAAAGATCCCGATGTGGGAAAGACTGAGGGCAGGAGCAGAAGCGGGCGACAGATGATGAGATGATTGGATGGCATCACCGACTCAATGGACATGAGTTTGAGCAAACTCCAGGAGATAGTAAAGGACAGGGAAGCCTGGTGTGATACAGTCCATGGGGTCACAAAGAGTCGGACATGACTGAGAGACTCAACAACAACAACCAAACCACAGAGGCCACTGCAGTTATGCCTCATCGCCCTGAAGCTCAGTGTTGATCATGCAAAGCAAGAAGCAGCTCTTAGACAGATTTTTGTTTTAATTCACTCATGAGTTTTCCAAACCTCATGGTTGTGATCTTGCACTTCAGCCTTCTGTTCAAGTAGCACTATTTACTCCCCAAGTAGTTTATTTTGAGAAGAATAGCTCCAGTTGCTGAGGAACATAAGCATATTGAGAACTGAATTTGGGGCAAAGCAGCTGGAGAAATTCCTGTGGGTGGAGAAGCAGATGAGTGTCTTCTAAGAGTTGCTACTCCACGAAGCAGCGTGTTTCAGGGAAAGAAATCTCAGAAAGGAAACCCCAGCTTGCCAAGGGGGAAGGGGACATTGGTTGCAGGGGATGGGCTGGAGAGAAGGACTGACAAGGGAAGCTAAATAGAGCATTGCTTCTGGGTGCAAGGGAGTGGGAAGAAGGGTCAAGGGAAGGCACAATGATCTTTACTGTCTTACTGTCAGGAATACAAATGGGTTTAAAACACTCAGTTGGTGAGGATATTGTGAATTTTTTCATCTTTCCTTTCGGGGATCTATCCCTAAGACAAGGAGATTCAAACTGAGTTTAACTCTCGGTAGATTCATATCAAATTAACACATTCTTCACCTGTCACGCTTCCCCTTACCTATGTAAGTCACGTCCACATAAAGTGGATCCGAGGAACTGATTCCCATCTGGTTGATGGCGTTTACTGTGATGACGTACATCTTCCATATGGAGGTGTGCTTCTTGCTAAAGTAGCAGGAGTTGGGGCCCCCGGTTTTGTAGTCTGGACATTCATGGATGAGTGTTTCTCTGCAACAAGTAACATATTAGGAGTCAGTAAGAAAGTGGTATGGAGCTTCCTTGCTGGCTCAATGGTAAAGAATCTGCCTGCAATACAGGAGACATGGGTTTGATCCCTGGGTCAGGAAGATCCCCTGGAAAAGGAAATGGCAACCCACTCCAGTAGTCTTGCCTGGAGAATCCCATGGACAGAGGAGCCTGGAGGGTTATAGTCTATGGGGTCGCAAGAGTCGGACATGACTTAGCAACTAAACTACCACCACCAAGAAGGTGGTATAAAGAGTCTAGTTTTTTTTAAGTGGTATAAAGAGCCCCACTCCAGTACTCTTGCCTGGAAAATCCCATGGACGGAGGAGCCTGGTAGGCTCCAGTCCATGGGGTTGCTAAGAGTCGGGAACGACTAAGCGACTTCACTTTGACTTTTCACTTTCATGCACTGGAGAAGGAAATGGCAACCCGCTCCTGTGTTCTTGCCTGGAGAATCCCAGGGATGGTGGAGCCTCATGGGCTGCCGTCTGTGGGGTTGCACAGAGTCGGACACGACTGAAGCGACTTAGCAGCAGCAGCAGCAGCAAAGAGCCTAGTACGTCAGTATCACTGAATTTGGAGGGACAAGAAAAAACAGAGCTGGAGAAGGGCTCCCAAAGCTTCTCGACCCTGTCCATGTCAGCGAGGGGTGACTCAGGGAAGAAGTGCTGGAGAAGCAGTGGAGGAGTCACGTCAGAGCCCCAGTGACTGTGTTTCTCACCAACCCTTCCTGTCTACAGGTTGTTGTGGACTTTGTGCTATACGCCCCCTGCCAACATACACTTGAGTTTTCCATGGCCAAGGCACCGCCATCCTCAGCAAATTACCATTGGGTCATCTCAGGAGTTTCTCTTGCATCATACAAACCAGGGTGGGGTGGAGGCGGGCATGCCCAAGGCAGCAGTTATTGCACAAATGTGTTGAATTACATGTCACTAAAAAAGCTGAAAGGGGATACAAACTGCAGTATATTTCCAATTACACTCAGGTAGCCACAGAGGAGAGTGACTCTGAAAGGAGGTACTTCAGGTCCCAGAGGCTCCTCAGGCTGCTCACATGTAGACACGGGGGCTCCACGCAAGACTTGTCACACAGGTGAGCAGGCTTGTTTCACCATGCTGCTGCTTTGAGCTCCTGAGGGCTGTGTGTCTGACACCCCTTTGGGTCTCACAGGGGATGTCAGCTTTGTGTACCACTAAGTGCAGTCACTGGGAGGCAGGCCAGCTGTTCCTCCAGTAAATGTTTTCTTCACTGGGAAGGATATACAGCCATCCCTGGATTTCCAGGAGGGTCTCACTGTAACTGTGATGAACTCCTTGCCCAGAGATGGCCCTGTTGAGTTTGCACTGCAATTTTTTAGCTCCCAATACCCAATCTGGGAGATCATGGGTCCATGGATTTCCTAAGGAAAAACCTCATCTTCCTTTCCTTCTAGGGCTTGTTATTTTCTTGCATGTGAAACAAGTTCAAACAGCTAATGTACCAGAGTTGTCAAGGATTACATAATAATACTCTTAGATTGAAAAAGCAATGATTATTAAAAAAATGACAATTGGCAGAAGCTTGATAGATAAGCATCCAAAATTAACTTTGGAAACACTTATACATGACTTTGGGGTACAACTCAAGCTTATGACAGGCAACGGTAACACGGATGGATTGGTGTCACCTCATTGGTGGTGGAGTTTATGGACACGTGGGAGCTTGGCTGGGACATTAGGAGGAGGATGTGGACCTGGGCATTAGAGTCCCTTCCCCCAGTAGTGGGAGGTTATCAGTGTCCATTCAGGGAAGCACAGAAATTAACGCAGGGTCAGTGGTCCTATGGTCTGGAGGGCAAGGACACCCATGTGGAATTTGCTAGGACAGAAGAGAACATTTTACCCTTCCTTGTGGTAAGTCAGCGTGTAATTGGTAGGAAGTCCTCCATCTGCCCCAGGCTCCCACCAGCAGGTGAATGTTTCCTTTCCAGGAGACCGACATTTAACGAGCTTGGGTTTTTCAGGAGGTGACTGTCCTAGAAAAAGAAGGCACCGGAGTCTATATTAAGGTCCGTTCAACTCTTTGGCCATTCTATTGGTGACAGAAGCAGGTAGATGGGGCCAGGCCAGTGATGAGGTCTCAGGGAGAGTAGGCCTAGGGGTGGGAGGTGGGACTCAGAAGTGCCAAGATGTCAGCATCCTGCAGCATTCTTCTGTGGGCTGCCCTGAAGTTGGCAGGATTCAGAGAGAGAGAGCTTTGTGATGGGGTGTGTGTGTATGTGAGTGTGTGTGCGTGTACTGTGAGATGGAGATACCAGCAACCTAGGATCAGTGACTAACTGTAACATTTCACCAATGGTGAGCAGCAAGGGTGCGAGGGGTACACGTGGATTGAGCAGGATCTGGCCCTTCCAGAATCCCACGGTGTCTGTGGAGCGGATATGTGCCCACAGCACCAGGGTGATCATTTAAAAAGAGATTGCCTTCAGACACAAGCATCCTGTGATCATTTGCTGATCCAATGCTCATTGGACCTCTCCCCTCTGCTCACTGACCCCCATCTTTCTGCCACTCCCACATAATGAATCCAATTCTCTGCTCTTTTGCTCTTTCACTATGTTACCCGGGCTGCCCCTCTAGCTGCTTCTCCCCCCATCGTCTCCATCCCGTCCTTTCCTGCTTCACTCTTCCTTGATTCTGTTCAGCTTTGACCTATGATTCAGTCTCACAGTGTGGCTCCCATCCTCCCTGTCTCCACTTCTGAAGCTGGGTTTTCAGTCCCCTTTTTGTATGTGCTTTCCCCTCTCTCCCTGGGTCTTTATGTGGTGAGATGGCAAAGGGTTCTTTTGTAATTCTTGGCTCTTTTGGTGGGTAGGAGGCATGGGGGCTCCTAGAGGCGGCTGAGTGGGTAGCTGTTCTCCCGGTTAGGAGCTACCATCTTTATCTAGTCCCAGCTGGAAGCTAGTGGGGCTGAAAGAGGTGATGTGGAAAACCCAATGTGGATGAAGTTTTCGAGTTGCCTAGCCCCTGAAGCTTTTGGTGAGCTGGCACCCTCTTCTGTTCCTTATCTGTCAGGTCCGGGGAGGGAAAGAGTCCCTCTATCCCCAGCCATGTAACTGCAGGTGGTGTTTCATTCAGGAAATCGGGAGCAGAGAGGGGCGCTTCCAGGAGGCGATCCTTGAACCTTGGGGGCTTGTCTGTTTTCTGCCACCCTTGTCCTTCATCCCTCAGGCTGGCTCCTGAGCTAGAACTGCTAGCAAAGCAGCATCAGGACGAACAAGTTCAGAGGAGGACACCGGTGGGAAGGAGGGCACTAGGCAAAACCGGCCAGAAAGAAGAACTGACTGGAATGGGATGATGGGATACAAGGCTGGGCCAAGGTCCCCAGGCTGAGTCAGCTGGAGCCCAGCCAGCTCTTAGATCCCCTGAACACCGTCCACGCCAGCCAGTCTGGGCTTAACTCTGCCCATTTTGGAATGTTGCTTGACCTCTAGGGAATATTTCTTCAGGACAGTTTCACAGGGTGAAGTGATTTTTTGTTTTTTTTTTTCTTGTGGCTAGGGAGGAGTGTGTGAGGTGGAAGGAAAAGCTTATATTTTAAAAAACACACAAGTTTACAGCTCAATAATGAGCGTATTTAGAAGCCAATTAAGGCAACCGTTGATTATTTGGGGCTTATTTGAATACTCAAAGTTTCCATATGGATTGTACCAATCTCCACGTTCCTTTTTCTCTTCCTGAAAGCTTCTCTCTCTCACATTTCACTGGTTATTAACAGTACCTCAAGAAAACTCGAGAGGAGGGTAAAGCTGTGAAACTGTAATTAGTCAAATGTTTCTTTCACCCACTTTAGAAGAGATGGTTACAATGAACGGATGGTCTCACTTTCCCTGTAAAATGCACACAAACACAGGGACAACCACAGAAGTACTCCCCACCCCCAACACACACATGCTCAAACAGAAGAGCTCATATCAGAAACACACCCACAGATCACAGAGGAACAATATACATAGCTGCATGCTTATAGAAGTAGATACTGGTCCGCACATAGGTACATATGCAGAAATATGCACCCACAAATGGGTATGCATATAGGTACACACAGAGAAGCATTTTCAATCAGGTATGTACAGGGAAGCTAATAGATACAGAGATATACACAAGTATTCACACTTACAAATAGACATGGGTAGACACACTGAAATGTACACACACAGGCTCACACATGCTAGTCTAGTTGTAAATTTCATTTCCTGCATAACAGAGTTGGGTGTTCCTGTTTTCCACCATGTAACAGCAATCCCCTTAGATCTCTTAACTGGTTTTCAAAGATTTTTCTCACACAACTTTTCATCTGAGGTGGAGGAAACATCATTATCCTCACTTTGAAAGTGTCTAAATCCAGAGAACTAAGTTAACTGGCTCAAGGCTGCACAGCCAATAAGGGACAGAACCTGGACTGAAATTGTGATATGTCCCTGGCAGAATTGTTTCTCTGCACTCCCAGAATGAGGATGGAAGTCAGAGCATGGTGACAGGATGCGGCATTAACTGCATTCAGTCTTTTGCATTAATTTTTGCCTTCATTTTAATCCCTATAATATTGTAAATAATTGAAGAGAAGCAAATGCCATGGACATTTTCATTTCCTGTAACTGTGCTGCAAAAGGGACTGTGATGGATTCTCCCCTCCTCTCGTACAAATACCCCAGGGAGTGAAAAAGAACAGGACAGTCTCTTACTTACCATTCAGAAGGCTGACGTTGAGAAAAAGTAGCAAAATGAAAACCACTCTAGATGCTGCATTTTCCTTCATGTTGGCTCCTTCCTCTTTCCACAGGAAATAAATATATCAGAGGTTCACTGAAAGAGAAGGCACAGGCAACTTTTTGAAATGGCAAAAGTCTGATGAGGCACATGCACCACTTTATTCTGAGTGTTTGCAACTGATTCTTGCTCCTTGCTGAATGTGAATAACAAAACAGGAGGAAAGGAATGTAGGAAAATGTACCAAGGATAGCTTGGCTCAGAAGCATCGCTGTGCATACGCTGGGAAAAATTCCACCACCAGAGGTCATCCGAAGACAATGCTCAAGGTTAGCTGAGCACAAAGGGCTCCTTTGCACACACCCTAAGGAAAAATTGTTCTCTTTGCACCTCACAGTGTGAGTTGCTCAGTCGTATCTGACTCTTTGAAACCCCATGGACTGTAGCTTGCCAGGCTCCTCTGTTCACGGGATTTCTCAGGCAAGAATACTGGAGTGGGTAGCCATTCCCTTCTCCAGGGGATTTTCCTGACCCACGGTTGGAACTTGGTCTCCTGCATTGCAGGTAGATTTTTTACTGTCTGAGCCACCAGTGAAGCCACCCAATAATAGATCACCGGTTTTATGTGATACAGATTGTATGCCCTACAATAGAATTGTTCTGGGAGGGCTCTGATCTACTAGCCAAAAATAAGGCAGGCTGAAAAGTCGATGCTTTCAGTTTAACTCCCACCTGGCCCCATGGATGCCACCAAGAAAGAGGGGGAAGGCTGTCTTGAAGGTTCTGCTTCGGAAGACTCTGGAAGTGTCCTGGGTCATGGGCAAGGCTGTGAGCCATGTAGTGAACTCTAGTGGACTCCACGTGATGACTCTTACCCCTTTGGAAAAGCCTCATAAGCAAGAAATGACAAATCCCAGCAATAATTCAAAGTCCCTTGCATTTGAAGAATTAAGCAAATTTTGAACCTGCAGGGGTTGAGAGTTTTGAGAAATTTATTATTAATATTATTTTTACCCCTGGAACAATTTTCAAAGCCTCTAAATGTCCTTCTTAGAAGAAAGGATTTTGAAAGACATTTGGAAAAGACTAATTAGCCTTTTTGCACTCCAAACAACTCTTGGAAAATAATAGATTTGATGAAGTAAGTATAAACTCTTGGAAGCCCATGACTTACATTTTCCCTTTAAATTTTACATTTTTTTTTTTTTAAATCGGGGGAAGGGCATGCAGGAGCAAGGCTGCCCATCCAGGGATGTTGGAAAATACTGAATGCTGTTTGATGAGCCCTGAAAAGACCAGGCTTTGCCAACTCCTCCTGGTCGGAGGGTGGATCTCCATCTGCCAGCCAGACACCACCTAACAAACAACTTCTTGAAGTTCTTTCCACCTGCTATCATGCCCCTTGAGACATACTCAGAAATAGAATTCTCAGTGACAATACAGGTTCAGGGTTTTACGTTGGGGATTGGAACTGGAAAATGGAACAGGAAAAAGAAAGCAGCAGAAAGGGTAGAAGTTGAGAAATTATGAAGCAGAGAGACAGCAGAGTGGCCATGCCTGCCCCCGAGGATCTTAAACACTGTTGTTCTCCTAATCCAGCTTCACTGGGTCCACTGAGACCTGGAAGAGTTCTTTGTCCTGCATATCTGGTGATCTCAGCTTGGCTTGGGGATGGGTGTGCTACCCACTGACTGAAAAAGTTCTAAAATAAACTTGAAACTCTCCTAAATAACATTTTCCAATAAAAGTGCTTTCAGGAAGCATTTTATTCCGACGATATCCTGGAATCTGGTGAGTAGCCATGTGCACTTTCTGCTTTCTTGAAACCCCTGTGTCTGGGAACTGGACGCTCTCATTGTGGTCCCATTACTGTGTTTCAATAATGATTCCCAATTTACTCTGCATCTTACTCTCCAGCAGGGCAAACACAGTGCTGGGGTAACTAAACCTTCAGAGAGAAAGATAATCCCAACTGCCCACTTCTAAGGGTGCTATGCTGAATGTTAACCTGATGACCTCCTGTGGTCTCTTCCTGCACTAGGCACATCTCCCACTGTGCACGGACCATTTTTTTATGACTGGTGAACACCAGGCTGGGGATAAATTTTGTCTCATACTAAAAATAGAGTTACCATATGATTCAGCAATCTCACTCCTTGGCATTTATCTAAGATACATATACCCGAATGTCACTGTAACACTATATTCAATAGACAAGACATGCAAGCAATCTAAGTGTCCATGGACAGATGAATAGATAAAGAAGATCTGGTATGTATACACAATGGAATATTACTCAGCCATAAAAATGACTGAAATAATGCCATTTGCAATAACATGGATGGACCTAGAGATTATCATACTAAGTGAAGTAAGTTAGAGAAAGAAAAACAAATAGTATATGATATCATTTACATGTGGAATCAAAAAACGGACACAAATGAACATATTTACAGAACAGAAATAGGCTCACAGACATAGAAAACAAACTTACGGTTACCGAAGGGGAAAGTGAGTGGGGAAGGGATAAATTAGCAGTTTGGGATAAACAGATATACACTCCTATATGTAAAATAAACAACAAGGTCCTATTATACAGTACAGGGAACTATATTCAATATCTTATAATAACCTATAATGGAAGACAACCCCCCCCCAAATATTTGAATGTTTGGATCAGATATTATATTCGGATCTAAAATCTGGATCACTTTGCTGTACACCAGAAACTAACACATTTGTAAACCAACTATACTTCAATGAAAAAGTGTAGGTAACTTAAAACTTTTTTGTTTGAGTTCACTTCCCCATTGCAAGCAGGATCTTGATCAAGATTATTCATTCCAACTTGGGCTGGAACATCCAGAGTGTCCACAGACTGCTTGCTGTGATGGTTATAGTGGTAAATGGCTCCAAATGTTGGCAGTTCAACTAGGAAAAAGTGAACCTCACACCGCCACCAGAGGACAACGATCTTGGCTTCATTCCTCAATAGCTCTCTGAGTCTGACTGTGGTTTAAAAATTCAAGAATGAAAACTGAAAAGCAGGTCTGTAGCAAGTCAGCACCCTCATGCCTTGCCCATGACAAACTGCTTTGGCTTCCTTGCTTCCAAATCCTCAAAGATTCTACTATCTTTATGTTCCACCCATTATCTAATATCCCTTGTCACAGTGCTATGTCCCACTGTGGTAGAACCTCACCCTCCCCCTTCTTCCTCATTCTGTGCATCAATGCTAAGCCTGGAAAACTTCCCTTCTTCACCTTTCCCATTAAGCCAAGTCTCATCTACACAGGGCAAAACTTGAGAAAGCAGTCTGGCAGTTTTTTGTTCCTTAATGTTTATTTATTTGGGTGCATGGGCCTAGTTGCCCTGCAGCACAGGGGATCTTAGTTATCTACCCAGGGATGGAAACTTCATCCTCTGCACTGGAAGGCAGATTCTTAACCACTGGACCAACTGGGAAGTTCCAAGTCTGGCAATTTTTGCCCTGGCCACTTGCTCTTCTAAGAAACAAGACCTACTCTCCCTCATGCAAAATCAGAGCCACAGTCCCATAGCCTGGGCAGATTCCACTGTCCACAGCAGGGAGAGCATGTTGTAGGAGAGAAGGCTGGGGGAGGAGGGTCTCCTGAGAGTTAAAAATAACAGACCTGAGCTTTCACTCTCTACCCTAGGTAGACTCTATCTGCATATTCTAGCTCATCCAGCCCCTGAACCAACCCAAACACCAGAAATCTCAGTGCTACACTTTTGTGGGACTTGTTCCCAAGACCTGGAGTCAGGTGGTTCCGAGGCAAACACAATTCTCACCTTGTCTTGCCTCATTTGTCACTGTTGTTCTGATGTTCTACTCAGATTTTTGGCTGAGCTCCCCTGACTCTAGAAATGGGCCTAGCATGGAGGGCAGGGGTTCGGAGGACCTCTTGCAAGCCTAATTACCACAGACAAGCAGGGCCCCATCCAAGATTTGAATTTCTTGAAGGACTGTCACAAATGTGAAATGCACAAATCACAAGTATTCTGCTCGATGAATTATCACAAGACGGACACGTCTATGTTACAACCGGTCAAGAAACAGATCACTAATAGCATCTTAGAAATTCCCCCAGTGCCTCCTCCCCATCTCTACCCAGCCCTTTCCAAGAGCAGCCAGTTTTCTGACTTCTAACACTGAAGATTAGTTCTGCTTACTTTTGGACTTCATAGAAACATAATCATACAACATGCGTATTTTGACTGTGCGTGTCTGGCTTCTTTCATTTCACATTGTTGTATGATTCATCCTTGTTGTTACATGCAGTTTTACTAAAAATTCATTTTTAGTTCACATCATTCATCTTCACATTACACTGGAAAAAAGACCATAGTTTATTTCCTCATTCTACTCCTGATGGATATTTGAGGTTTCCAGTTTTTGATAAACTTTAAATTTTGCTAAGACTTACCAAGATTCTGATGGCAGAGGAGACCCACATACCTTATACCTGCTTTATGTTCCTTCCCAACTTTCTGTTCTCTGCCTTTAATGGTTAGGATACAAGATTTATAATCAAGATGCCATACATCTTGATTATAAATGCAAATTAAGTTTCAAATGCCTGTCTTGTCCTAAAAAAGCAAATCATCTCATTTCTTGCAACAAATTTTAAATACATCCATTCATGGTCTGAAATGTTAGGAACTGTGTTTGTTGCTTCCTTTGGGGTCTGCTGGGTCAGGTCCTTTACACTCTGGGTCTCCTTACCTGCCTGCAGCTCTACCTGTTTGATGGCCTGAGGCTAACAGAACATGGTGAGAACCCCACAGTACTTTTTGATTTCTAGAAATCTGGCTTTTGTTTCTAATACAGAATGCCAACATTTAGTTTGGAAAACAGAGGAGATAATCTGCTCAGGGTTGGGGGAGCAAGCAGCAGGAGGGATTGATTAGCTATTTCACACCAGGCTCAAGATTAGGGCCATTATACAAGCTCTGTTGTTGCTGCTGTTGTTGCTAAGTTGTATCCGACTCTTTGCAATCCCATGGATTGACAGCAGTACACCAGGCTACCCTGTCCTTCACTATCTCCCAGACTTTGTTCCAATTCATATCCATTGAGTCAGTGATGCTATCTAACCATCTCATCCTCTGTTGCCCCCTTCTCCTCCTGCCTTCAATCTTTCCCAGCATCAGGGTTTTTTCCAATGAGTCATCTCTTTGCATCAGGCAGCCAAAATATTGGAGCTTCAGCTTCAAAAACAGTCCTTCTAATGAATATACAGGGTTGATTTTCTTTAGGATTGACAGGTTTGATCTCCTTGCTGTCCAAGGGACTCTCAAGAGTCTTCTCCAGTCCTACAACTTGAAAGCATCAATTTTTTGGTGCTAAGACCATGCCAAAGCCTTTGACTGTATAGATCACAATAAACTGTGGAAAAACCTGAAAGAGATGGGAATACCAGAGCACCTGACCTGCCTCTTGAGAAACCTATATGCAGGTCAGGAAGCAACAGTTAGAAATGGACATGGAACAACAGACTGGTTCCAAATAGGAAAAGGAGTATGTCAAGGCTGTATATTATCACCCTGCTTATTTAACTTATATGCGAGTACATCATGAGAAACGCTGGGCTGGAAGAAGCACAAGCTGGAATCAAGATTGCTGGGAGAAATATCAATAACCTCAGATATGCAGATGACACCACCCTGATAAAAGCCTCTTGAGGAAAGTGAAAGAAGAGAGTGAAAAAGTTGGCTTAAAGCTCAACATTCAGAAAATGAAGATCATGGCATCCGGTCCCACCACTCCATGGGAAATAGACGGGGAAACAGTGAAAACAGTGTCAGACTTTATTTTTTTGGGCTCCAAAATCACTGCAGATGGTGACTGCAGCCATGAAATTAAAAGACGCTTACTCCTTGGAAGGAAAGTTATGACCAACCTAGATAGCATATTCAAAAGCAGAGACATTACTTTGCCAACAAAGGTCCATCTAGTCAAGGCTATGGTTTTTCCAGTGGTCAGGTGTGGATGTGAGAGTTGGACTGTGAAGAAAGCTGAGCACCAAAGAATTGTTGCTTTTGAACTGTGGTGTTGGAGAAGACTCTTGCGAGTCCCTTGGACTGCAAGGAGATCCAATCAGTCCATCCTAAAGGAGATCAGTCCTGGGTGTTCATTGAAAGGACTGATGATAAAGCTGAAACTCCAATACTTTGTCCACCTCATGCGAAGAGTTGACTCATTGGAAAAGACCCTGATGCTGGGAGGGATTGGGGGCAGGAGGAAAAGGGGACAACAGAGGATGAGATGGCTGGATGGCATCACCAACTCAATGGACATGATTTTGAGTAGACTCTGGGAATTGGTGATGGACAGGGAGGCCTGGTGTGCTGCGATTCATGGGGTCGCAAAGAGTCGGACACGACTGAGTGACTGAACTGAACTGAAGCCTTTTTTATGGTCCAACTCTCACATCCATACATGACTACTGGAAAAACCATAGCTTTGGCTATATGGACCTTCATCAGCAAAGTGATGTCTTTGCTTTTTAATATGTCGTCTAGGTTCCTCATAGTTTTCCTTCCAAGGAGCAAGTATCTTTTAATTTCATGGGTGCAGTCACTGTCAGCAGTAATTTTGGAACTAAAGAAAGTAAAATGTGTCCAAATCAATAGTCAATATCTGTAGAATAAGTGAATCACTTATTATTATGAAGCCTTAAAATTGGAAAAGCAGAACAAGAATCTAAGATAGAGGAGGAAATTCTGCAGACAGAGGAACTGGTTCTGTGGTAGTACTAACAAACTCTGGACTTGGAGTGAATTTAGTGTCCTGTCATTGACAGGGGAACCTGAAGAGGTTTTCAGGATCACATAGCAGCTTCTCTTAAATGCAGACATTGAGTGTTAGAGATGCAGTCCTGGCCCAAGGGTGTGAGGATATGAAGGTTCCAGGTCTTCCTGGGTTCAATGCAAACGTGTGCCAACAGCAACAAAGTTTATCAGTCCATAGCCCAGAAATCAGAGTTACACATTAGTCTGTGAACTTTCCAAGCCAGACTCTTGCTCATATGTCACCCATTATTGTTATTATTTTTTAATCTCTGCAGTGATCAAGTTTCCATTTTATTGCTTCTCAAACAGGTGGCCATCTCATCCCTTGTCCTGAGATACCCTTTGGTGGGGAACATCTGGCACCTTCCATAAGGGAATCACTTCTATATAAAATGACCATCCCAGTTGAACTCAGCAGTTTAGTCTGAATATCATAGCAGTGTAGACATTACTAGAAACAGTAGAGAAACTAGTAAAAAATGACCACCTCTGATTCCAGCCACCCTCTCCCTCCTCTCTTGTGAATCTCAGAACATCTTGAAGACTCTGTCTGTAAAGAGACATCTAAGCAGAGGGGATGTGTGGGGCATGGCCATGGCCATGTGCTGAAAGAGGTAGTCAATGGACAGACATTGCAACTGTGCCAACTGGAGCCAAGTTAAGGGTTGGAATCACATCTGGGGACTCATATAGAAAGACCTTCTGGCCCTTAACCTGATCGGGTCAATGGCCACAGGGTGATGCACATGCCTTTGCACAGCAGTCACTTTAATAAAACAGAATACTGAATGCTTCCCCATGGCTGGAGGCATGGCTTCCAAATCCAATTAAGCCAACACCACTCACTGGCCCCAACATCCCAGTAGGATCTTTGATCTGAGAGAGGCTTGTTTTCATTTAGCCTCCTTGGCTTGAAGGCAAGAACATGAACTGCGTGAGTTTCAATTCTCCCCAGTCAGTGCAGTCTTCAGACAGATGGTGGAAAATGCCCTTTGGCCTGACTTTCAGAGGAACTAGTTCCCCACAAGATCATCAACTAACAATAAAAAAAATCCACAAATTATACATTATGTTTTACAGTTTACAGAGCTGTTCCACAGATTTCAGTGGTTTTCAATCCAGGACTCACATTAGAACCATATAGGGAGCCATTAGATCCACATTAGAACCATGAAGCCATTTATGGATGTGAGAGTTGGACCATAAAGAAGACTGAGCGCCGAAGAATTGATGCTTTCAAACTGTGGTGCTGCAGAAGACTCTTGAGAGTCCCTTGGACTGCAAGGGGGTCAAACCCGTCAATCCTAAAGGAAATCAACCTTGAATACTCATTGGAAGGACTGATGCTGAAGCTGAAGCTCTGATACTTTGGCTACCTGATGCAAAGAGCTGACTCATTGGAAAAGACCCTGATGCTGGGAGAGACTGAGGGCAGAAGGAGAAGCAGACAACAGAGGATGAGATGGTTGGATGGCATCATTGACTCAATGGACGTGAGTTTGAGCAAACTCCAGCAGATGGTGAAGGATAGGGAAGCCTGGTGTGCTGCAGTCCATGAAGTCACAGAGTTGGACATGACTTAGCAACTGAACAACAAAGGGAGCTTATTAAAAGGACCAACTTCTACATCTTGTGCCAAGAAATTCTGATCCATTCAGAATTGGATCCATAAGCACGCGGACATTTTAACAAAGCCCTCCAGATGATTTTAATATAAAGTCAGGGCCAGGAACCACTAATGCTACCTAACACATATTATGCCTCTGCTGGGAGGCTCCCCTGGATGGGAGAGGAAACCAACTCTCAGAGAGGCTCTGCTCACCATTGCATAGCGCAGGCAGCACAGCAGAAGTGGGAACCCAGTCTGTAGACTGGGAGTCCTGCCTCAAATTAACAGCCTCAAAGACAAAATGACAAAAAATTTACATGGTGATCTATAGATTTTAAAGCACTTTCACCTCACAGTCTTAGTTTCTTCTTATAATAATCCTGTGCAGTGGGCAGGAAAGCTATTATTGTTCCCATCACTACTTCACTGCTCTCAAGTTAAAGGTGAGGAAACAGAAGCTCATAGGGGTAAGTGGTTTAAACCACCAACCTTATCTTAAAAGCCCCCAGTGTGCTCAGAACTGCATGGTGATAAAATTGACAAACCCTCATGTAGGATGCACTACATGCCAGGCACTGAGGTGTAAGTACTATGAATACATCCATTTCACAGATGAGGACCTGGGGCGCAGAGAGGCTCCATGAGTTGTCTAAGGTCATGCAGCCAGCAAGCAGTGGATGGAGGGAAAGGAACTCTGCAGTTGGGCTCCACGATCTGTGGTTGTTAAGCTTTTCACTTCTGATGGCTGCAAAGGAGCAGTGGACCCTACCTTCAAGAGGCTCCAGTGCACAGAACCCAACCGGCCATGGCTTGGTGGATAGGTCAGAGAACTTTGGGACCACAGGTTCTGAGCCATCTAAGGCATCTCTCTTTCTAGTAAATGGTTCTTTCAGCAACTCCCCCTTCCCAATCCCTGCTCTGATTCAGGGTGCTGCTGAAATCTAGGGCTGGTCCTTCAAGAGCAGTGGATGTTCTTTGGCACTGCTTCCAGAGTCTCTCCTGGGAACCACTGCTCATCCCAGGTATAATGGGTCGACATTTTTGGAGGGTGAGACCTAGGAAGTGGTACTTTTGTAAATTAAAAACTTGTATTGGAATACAATTGTGTAGCAGGCTTCCTAGATGGCACGAGTGGTAAAGAACCTGCCTGCCAAGGCAGAAGAAGTAAGAGATGTGGGTTCGATTCCTGAGTTGGGAAGATTCTCTACAGAAGGGCACAGGAACCCACTCTAGTACTCTTGCCTGGAGAATCCCAAGGTCAGAGGAGCCTGGCAGGTTGCAGTCCATGGGCTCACAGAGTTGGAAATGACTGAAGTGACTTAGCAAGGCATGACATAATTGTGCAGCATTAGCTAAAACCTCTATCAAGTCACAAACCAATCATTTCTTTCCTGTGATGGGAACAATTAAAATCTAGTCTCTTAGGAACTCTGAACTTTATAATACATGGTTGTCTATAATCATTATTCGGTGCACGTGATCTTCAGGGATTATTTATCTGATTGCCAGTTGGTACCAGAACTGGCATTTAAACAAACATTTAGATGATTCTTACGAAGCCTCAGTTCTAGCATAAAGGACTAGGGAAGGCAGATACTGGTTAGGAGATAGGATTGCATCTTCCTCCATCCTCTGGGCCCGGAAAGGGCACTTTCCTAAAAGGACTGCATTGAACTGGGTGTTTCTTATGAGAAGGGCTATGAGGTCTAAGGGACTATCCCTCAGGGGTGGAGGTTCACACCAGGGAGCAACTGTTACATTTTCAGGAATGCTGTAAGCCAGTGGGCTTCAGGTTGGTAGCTTGAAATCAGTCAGAGCAGCCATTGTATAAATTCCCACACTTATATGATGGGAATTGGCAAAATCAGAATTTTTTTTCTTCTTCTTTTTACCTTCTCTTGGGAGAACACTTGTTAAGCATTGAAGCAGCACACCCCTAACTCCACCTCCCCAGGCTCAGAGTCCCCACAGGTAAGAGGAGGGCTTAAAAGTGAGTGAAATTGCTCAGTCATGTCCGACTCTTTGTGACTCCATGGACTGTCTCCTACCAGGCTCCTCAGGCGACAGTCCATGGAGATTTTCAGTCAAGAGGACTGGAGTGGGTTGCCATTTCCTTCTCCAGGGGATCTTCCTGACCCAGGGATCAAATCTGGGTGTCCCACATTGCACACAGACGCTTTACCATCTCAGCCACAGGGAAGCGTCAAAACTTTCAGGCCAGCTTAATGCAGGTTTGCAGACACCTTTTTGTATGGGGGAGACGTCATGGATCCCAGCTCCCTTCCTTCTTCTCTTTCCTCTCATCTGCCTTCCTGTCTGTGCTGACTGAACCCTGCTCTCCTCAGAACCTGGTCAGACTGCCCTTATTGCTGCCTCTGACAGTTGAGGCTGTGAGGTTATTATTTTCCTACTTCCTGTTGACGTCTACAATCTAAGGTTAGCAAGACCTCCAGTTGCTTAACAGGTTAGCTTTCTTATTATGGTACAGAAACCAAAATCAAATCAAACAAAAAACCAACCATACAAAAAACCCCAGTAACCATAACCTAAGAACTCAGCTCACGTTGACCCTTGTTTTTGTGCCTCCCATGGTCGCCTGGGGTTCTCTGATAGAACCTTTTCAGCCTGGGTCTATTCACTCAGCCTGGAGCATGCCCTGACCTGCCCGGCCACCTTGCCCACGGCTCTCCACAGCGGGGAGCCACTTGAGCTCTACCAGGAAGTTCTTGGGTGAATGTCCATCCGTGAGAGAAGCCCAGGGAAGGCTTGCATTGGGTTCCATTCCTGGTGCTGGGATCCTGCCTGGTCAGTGGTCAAGACCCTAGTTCTCCACAAACCAGGCCCTTCAGACTGATTCTCTGCTCAATGCCCAGATCAGTGGGCATGGAGAGTCACAGATAATGGACCAGTGACTCCTAGGGCTGGCCTGCATCCCACATTCTGCCGGCCCCAGTTTCCACGGTGTGTGACCAGACCATCTTTCTGGCAGAATTCCCACATACTGCCTCCTCGCAGCTCAGTTGGTCACCTATCTGCCTTCTGGCTGTCCTTCTCACTGTCCGTCCACTCTCCTGTTCTTCTTGGAGGACTGATTGGTTTCAAGGTCCTGGTTCCTCTTGGTCTGATTGCTTTCATTCCTAGAGAGCGGGAAAACACCTCTCTGCATTCTTGATATCAGTTAGAATTAATCTCTGCACATTTGCAAAAGCTTCACACTTTCCCATTTCCTCCATTCCCTCATTTCTCAGTAAATCTATTAGCTGTTTTCACATCTGGCTCACTTCCCCTTCAAAATATGCTCAGCCCTGTGTAATGTGCACGTGCAAGCACATAGACCAGTGTGTGTGTGTGTGCTCAGTCAGTCATGTCTGCAGAGTCGTGTCTGACTCTTTGTGACCTTATGGATTGTAGCCCAGAAGGCTCCTCTGTCTTCGGGATCCCCCAGGCAAGAATATTGGAGTGGGTTACCATGCCCGCATCCAGGGGATCTTCCTGACTCAGGGATTGAACTGGTGTCTCCTGCATTGCAGGCAGATTCATTACCCACTGAGCCACCTGGGAAGGCCCACACAGATTAGTAATAACAGCTCAAATCGGCCCCCTTCCTCCCACTCCCAGCCCAGAACAGGTGAGCATTTATTACCACATGATCCCTGCATATTCCCAGAAAAAACCCCTAAACCCCTCAGTCATTTAAAGAGAAAATCATGGTTGTATCCTCTTCCACACTGAAGGAGAGTCATTGGTGGAGCCGGAAGTGGCGCAACCACATGACAGGAAGAGGAGTGGGATTCAACCGGAAGATCAGTTTGAATTATGTCAGGGAGACAAGCAGCCTGGCTAAGGCCGAGTAATAAGATAACTTATTTGATATCTCACTGGGAAGACTGAATATGCTTGAATATTCATTCATTCATTCACTCATCAAATATTTATCTCCCTCACCTCCTTCAGGCCACTGCTTGCTGACACCTTATCAGCAAGACCTTTGTTGACTAGTCTTCAAACTATCTTCAGCACTGCTCCACTTTCCTCATCCCCTGCCTTGCTTCACTGTTCTCTACAGCATATACCATCATCTGACCTATGATATTTTTCCTTATTATTATTATTTGTTGTTGTTGTTGATGGTGTGTGTCTCTCCACTAGGCTGTAAGATCTGCGAGAGAAGAAATCATGCAGGATAGTGCTTAGGACAGTGGCTTAAACCCCAGTGATCTCAGAATGTTCAGTTCTGTGTATGTTCCAGAAAACACATCACGTCTTACTGAAACTACATCTGTCCATTCCAGAGGGAACTGGTTTCCTTGCTCCCCTAAAATCAGCATATCAGCAACCAATTAATCCATGGTGCTAGAATTCTCCCATCCCTATTTCTTTCAGAATATTTAAGAAGAGAGATTTTGGAACCAATTATCTGAGTTGGAATCTTGTTGTCAGTTGCTAGATGTGTGATCACAGTTTACTTGCTTAAATTCTCTGTGCTATAGTCTCTCTAAAATGGGAATACAGAAAGGATCAACCTTCCTTAGAGCTATGATGAAGATTCAATGAGTTAGTATTTGTAATGGGCTTAAATAGTGCCCAGTCTACAGTGAGGACTATATAAATATTTGTTAAATTTTCTCCATTCCCCCACTGTTGACCACTTCTCCCTCCTAACTCTCTCCCACCCAAAAACTTCCCACAGCAGAAGAACTAAGATAGAGTGGCTTCCTCTCCATTAGAACTGTTACAGTTAGTATTTCAGTGGAGGCGATGGGGATGTGAGCTAACTGGACTATAGTCCCTACCTCTGTGCTCCCTCCCAGTCAGAGGGTTCTATACTCCTATCCATTGGCACTGGACACACTCTTGTGTGAATGAAGAACAAAGAGCCTGCTCAGCACTCAACTCTACAAAGATGAAGTTGCCAGCCACTTCAATGAATGATTGACAGTGTACCCTGAGAAGAATTCAGGATGGAAAACAGGATGAGGCACTTAGATTTGGAAAAACAGCCCCTTGGACAGTTAGATGTATAGCTCACATGTGCATGCACTCTAAGTCCCTTCAGTCATGTCTGACTATTTGCAACCCTATGGACCGTAGCCCGCCAAGTTCGTCTGTCCAGAGATTCTCCAGGCAAGGGTCCTGGAATGGGTTGCCATGCCCTCCTCCAGGAGATCGTCCCAACACAGGGGATCAAACCCACATCTCTTATGTCTCTTGCACTGGCAGATAGCTACTTTTCCACTAGTGTATAGCTC
This sequence comes from Bos mutus, assembly GCF_027580195.1. NCBI lineage: Eukaryota > Metazoa > Chordata > Mammalia > Artiodactyla > Bovidae > Bos > Bos mutus. The sequence goes on along the minus strand of NC_091636.1, from coordinate 38,914,126 downwards.
AGGGTGGGTTTTAATGAATACAGGTTCTTGCATCTTCCCACACATAGAAGAGCAATAAAATTACACTTGAGATAGCCATTCTTTATGACCAGCAGTAATTTTTTTCAATTATTATTGAAATATAGTTGATTTACAATGCTGTATTAGTTTCAGGTGTATAGCAAGGTGATTATATATATATATAATATTATTATATAATTATTTATTTTATATATAATTTTAAAAATTATATATTTATGTATATCATATATATATAAAAGATAAAGAAATGTAATAACCTCAGATATACAGATGACACCACCCTTATGGCAGAAAGCAAAGAGGAACTAAAGAGCCTCTTGATGAAAGTGAAAGAGGAGAGTGAAAAAGCTGGCTTAAAACTCAACATTCAAAAAACGAAGATCATGGCATCTAGTCCCATCACTTCATGGCAAATAGATGGAGAAACAGTGGAAACAGTGACAGCCTAGACAGCATATTGGAAAGTAGAGACGTTACTTTGCCAACAAAGTTCCATATAGTCAAAGCTATGGTTTTTCCAGTGGTCATGTATGGATGTGAGAGTTGGACTATAAAGAAAGCTGAGCGCCTAAGAATTGATGCTTTTTAACTGTGGTGTTGGAGAAGACTCTTAAGAGTCCCTTGGACTGCAAGGAGATCAAACCAATCAATCCAAAAGGAAATCAGTCCTGAATATTCATTGGAATGACTGATGCTGAAGCTGAAACTCCAAAACTCTGGCCACCTGATGCAAAGAGCTGACTCACTAGGAAAGACACTGATGCTGGGAAAGATTGAAGGCAGGAGGAGAAGGGGACGACAGAGGGTGAGATGGTTGGATGGCATCACCGACTCAAAGGACATGAGTTTGAGCAAGCTCCGAGAGATGGTGAAGGACAGGGAAGCCTGGCGTGCTGCAGTCTATGGGGTCACAAAGAGTCAGACATGACTAAGCGACTGAACAACATATATATTCTTATTTAGATTCTTTTTCATTATAGGTAATTACAAGATGTTGAGTAGAGTTCCCTGTGCTATACCGTAGGTCCTTGTTACTTATACATACTTACTGTTTTATACATAGCAGTGTATGTATTTCAGCAGCAATATTTTGCAAGCTGTATGCTGAATTGCACGTATTTTTCCCAGCCAAAATTCATATATAAACTTTCTCCTCCTTTACGTCTTCAGAAGAGTTCTCTCCCCGAGAGGCTGTCTCCTGGGTTATAGTCCGCAGCAACGTCCTTGAAGAAAATCTAAACTCACAACTCTTCCATTGTGAGTCATTCTTTAAGGCATCACCTGCACCCTGTGTGTGTGGGTGGAGTTGCACTTCTCATCTCTATGACTTTGGACTTGACCACGTGAAAAGCTCTAGTCAACGGAGAGGGAAGGGTTGTGATTGTTTTTGTTGTATCCGAACAGAAGCCTTAAATACAACTGCAAACTACTGTATTTATTGACTGAGGCCTTCCTGCTCTTGTTCTCAGGTTTTCCACATGGTGCCTCCTTCCTCCATCTGGGTTTCAGAATGAGAAAACAGGTGGAACCCAGATAAGCCAGCTCAGTCCAGCCCATCCCAGCAGAGCCATGGCCAACCTGCAGCTAAGCCATAGTCCTTACGTAAGGTGAGCAAAAAGGAAACGTGTTGTAAGCTACTGAGGGAACACCGTTTTGTTATCATCGCAGAACTGGCTAATCAAGGGCAAGAGCAGTAGAAGGAGAACATATGTTTTGCAAGACTGTTCAAGCAAGATTATTTTTTCATAGAGGGGTCTCTGTATGTGTTACATATGTGTCTATGAGTATACTGTTCATCCAGACACAAAACAACTTTGCCATAAAAATAATCACTCATATTGGTAATAACCTTGTCTACTATGTATATTTTAACTTCTAGAAAGGTGGGCTTGGGGAGTGAGAAGTTAAAATAAAATAAAAAATACACTGTTGATCAACTAGCATTACCTCTCTGGCACCCTGTTTATTTGTCTCAGGAGGAAACGAACAGCAGGAGTTCTAGAAGCATGGCATTTTGGATACAAAAGAGGCCAAAAGACTTGAAAGGATTCTGATCCAATATCTCCCTTTTACACGGTTGGCAACTAAGGCCTGGAGAGATGAAGTGTTTTTGCCTAGTGCCTGACGGGAGACTCTTTAGAGCACAGACAGCAGGCTGTGTACACATCTGAGGAAGTTACAATGTCTAAGAAGAAATTGAGAATGTGGCAGAAGCATTTTTCCTCTCTAATTCCTGCTTTTTCCTGTACCTCAGTTAGTTAGAATGCTGGGAGCCCACAGGAGTAGCAAAAGCTTCTAATGTTCACCAGAATTTGGTTCTCCTTTTCCTTTGGGCAGAGAGTTAAAGTTTGCTTCATTGACTCCCCTGTAGTTAGAATCAAGTGAAGGAGTTGGGGCCTCTGAAATGGGCAGATGTACTTCTCGTCTAGTCCTGGTCTTTTAAGATATTCACGTATTCTCTCTCTCTGATCCATTACTGCCCAGAGGAAAATGAAATTGGAGACTTCAGTCTTAAGGGCTTAGTACAGCCCACAGATAGAGGAATCCTGCATCTTCTGCTGATGCCTATTGCACTGGGACTTGGGTGTGAAACAAACTTCTGGTCATTAAGCTTCTGAGACAAAGAGAGGTTGGGTGTTATAACGACTACTCTTATATAGCATAACTTATCCAGGGATAATCCAAAGACAGTAAGCGCAACTTAGTTTAAATGGTAATTACCATATTTAACTGAGGAGAAGAGCTGTAAATAGGAAAGAAGCCTTTGACCTCTGGCCCATGGTCACTGCTGTATCTTGACCATCATCATCAAAGTCTCAGACTAACCTCTGCCTTGCTTCCTCTGCATTTTCAACCCCCACCCACTATACTGTCACATTAATATGTGTCCACAGGTGTTCTCCATCACTTGTTGGATGGCTGACTGACTGCTTTTACAAAGCCATATACAATTTATTATTTTGATTCACAGATCCACTGAAAGAGCACTTGACCTTGAGCTCTATAACACATTCTTCCCATTAATCAACAGGCGTTCCCTATCATTGAGGGATATGTTCTGATACCTTATGGATTCCTCCAAAAAAGCTGTTCAGATACATCAATTTGAAATGTAGGAGAGATGGGTGACAAAGTCAATGGAGAGGTAGTTGCTGGATAAGTGAGCTTAAATAGTGATACACTTCTGTAGTGCAAAGTAAGACAATTGCACTTAGAAAAAACAGATAAAATATGCTTAATATCTTGAAAGGAAAGTGCTATTGTCAATCATAAAAGAATCCCTCCATAGATTTCTTAATAAGTCCACCACCCCATTAGTGTGCATTGACAAACAGTAGGCCTAACTCCCAATTGGTTGCTAGGTTTCCGTGCAATGTATTTGCATTTGGAAATAGAGTGGGCTTATGCAAATATGACAGAAGGTGAAGAAGAACTAAAAAGCTTCTTGATGAAAGTGAAAGAGGAGAGTGAAAATGTTGGCTTAAAACTCCACATTCAGAAAACTAAGGTCAAGGTATCTGGTCCCACCACTTCATAGCAAATAGATGGGGAAACAAAGGAAACAGTGTCAGACTTTATTTTGGGAGGCTCTAAAATCACTGCAGATGGTGACTGCAGCCATGATATTAAAAGATGCTTGCTCCTTGGAAGAAAAGCTATGATCAACCTAGACAGCATACTAAAAAGCAGAGACATTACTTTGCCAACAAAGGTCTGTCTAGTCAAAGCTATGGTTTTTCCAGTAGTCATGTATGGGTGTGAGAGTTGGACTGTAAAGAAAGCTGAGGGCTGAAGAATTGATGCTTTTGTACTGTGGTGTTGGAGAAGACTCTTGGAATCCCTTGGACTTCAAGGAGATCAAACTAGTCTATCCTAAAGGAAATTAGTCCTGAATATTCATTGGAGGACTAATGCTGAAGCTGAAGCTCCAATACTTTGGCCACCTGATGTGAAGAATTGACTCATTGGAAAAGACCCTGATGCTGGTAAAGATTGAAGGCATTAGGAGAAGGGGATGACAGAGGATGAGATGGTTGGATGGCATCACCAACTCAATGGACGTGAGTTTGAGCAAGCTCTGGGAGTTGGTGATGGACAGGGAAGTCTGGCGTGCTGCAGTCCATGGGGTTGCAAAGAGTTGGACATGACTGAGTGACTGAACAGAATTGATGCAAATATCTGCATATTTGGCTGCCATGACATTGGCCTGGCAGAAGCCAGTATATCACTGTTGACTCACCATTTTACAATAATAACATCACCTTTTTTGTACAACATGTAATTGGTGTGTCTTCCAGACAACTCTCTCTGAGACTTCCAAGGGGAAAAAAAAAGATTAGGAAGTCAGCATCTAAAAACTTAATTTCTCCTTATCTTTGTAAACACTCTTCTTGGAATATTATCCATAATGATCTTTTTTTTTTTTTCCCATCCCTGGTCAGGTAGATGTCCCATCCTAAGCTTCTCAACTCAGCTTCAGAGACAGAGATTAATTTTAATACTACAACAAGAACAATATAATCTGGAAGGGAAGTTTGTTGGTTTGCTGATGCCTCCAGTTTTGTCAATTACCAACTTATTAAGTCAAAATATAAACAGTGATGGATGCTTTTCATGGGAGTGCCTCAACAGAGGGTCTGATCTGCACCTAGATGTCTGGAATGCCTTTCTGAATGTCCTTGATTGCTCAGAAACCCATTATAATCCCCGCCTTTGCCTTCAAGTTCTGTGCCGATGCCAGGCACACGGAGCTCAAGTGGGGCCAGTGAGTCAGTCTGGGAATAGCAGCAGCTCATGTTCATTTTAATACCTGGTGGAGTTCAGAAGATGAGTTTCCTGCTTAGGAGCAGTCTTCGGGAGCACTTATATGCTGAGCAACTATCACGCCATCCTCCTTCTCCCTCTTTACCCTCTGGACATCACACTTAGCTGCATGTCACTTCACGGGTTAACAGGAGCAAGGGTTCTATGGGTAGACAGGAACCACATTCCATGGTCCAGACAATTGGCCAAATCCCTTAGGAAGCATTTCTGTCTTTCTCTCCAGAGTTCCTCTTCCTGCCAGCTGCCTTGACTTGCCCCTTTATTTTCCTTCTACTCTGCTCTAAACCCCAAGCCATCTTGTTCTTCCTCAGCTTGTATGTCTCTGACTAAAATACCAGGATGATTTCTAGAGAAATTATAAATATTGCGTGTTCCTCAAAGTATGCCTCGTGGGAGTGGGGGTTCTCAGCCTTTCTATTATGTGGCTTGTTAGAGTCTTCCCCCCACTGAAGTGGCTCCCATTCTATGTAGGCATGGGGCTGCGGGGAAAATGTGATTTCTCCATGCTGTTTCAGAAGCAATAAAGATTGATACATGGCTGCCCACTTGAAAGCCCAGCTGCCTCCTCATCTTCAATTTCAGCTTTCCTGTCTTGAGGCAGAGACTTCCTTGGGTCTCCCCAAAGTGGGGGATGCACAGTCCACAGAGCACCAGGACTGGATCCCATCAAGAACTGATTATGAATCTTGATTTATCATTCTTCCTGAACCCACCCAGACCAGTATTTCATGGGTATCAAGAACTGTGTTTATGTTTTTTTTCTTCTATATTCCTCATACTTAATACAAAGCTCAATGCATAAAAGGTACTCAGTAAATGGTTTTGAATGAACGAAACGTACTTGGTGTTGGTTGCATTTAGAGGGAAGTTGGGAAGGATTTTACTCTCTAATGGGCTACAAGTCATTGGCATACATTGTTGAGAGAGGTAATGCTTTGTCTATCTTGGGTGGTCTAAAAAATTGATAATAATAACAATGTGTGTTTTAATTGGATTTAAAATTTTCAAAGTATTTTCTTATAAAATATTTTATCTTTTTCCCCAACCCCATGGGATTTCAAGATGGATCACTGAGTTTGCAAGTGCTTCTGGCTGTTCAACAGTAGAGGCAGAACTGGTGCCTTGCCTTTTTAGAGTAAACTGGTGTAATTTTTCTGGTAATATGTGTTAAAAGCCTTAAGAGTGTAGATACACTTTGACTTACAAAATATACTTCTAGAAATTCATCACAAATGAACAGAGATATGAAAAAACAATTTTGTATACACACACACACACACAAATCCTCCCATGCTATTTATAAAAAAGAATATTGGGAAATCTAAATATCAAATCATAAAGGCTTATTTAACTAGATCATGTGTGGTGTTAGTTGCTCAGTCGTGTCTGACTCTTCTGCGACACTGTAGACTGTAACCCACCAGCTTCCTTTATCCCTGGGATTCTCCAGGCAAGAATACTGGAGTGGCTTGCCATTTCCTCCTGCAGGGGATTTTCCTGACCAAGTGATCGAACCCAGGTTCTCCTGCATTGCAGGCAGATTCTTTATCATCTGAGCCACCAGGAAAAATCATGGTATAGATATACAGCAAAATATTATTTAATCTTTAAAATAATGTGACTGAACTTTAATCATATGCAAATAAGTGGAAGAAATAAGATAACTGGGTACAGAAATTGGATGTGCTTGAGCTTAATCCTAACAATATGTGTTTCTACATGTGCACAGAAGAAAAACTGGGAATATACTTAACTATACGCACCCAGTATATCTGCAGGGGTTATCTCTGGGAGGATGATTCTGAAATTATAAAATATTATTTCAGTAATAAAATATTACTAGAATACTTAAATAAAATAAAAAGTTACTACTTTCATAATTGAGGGAGAACACCTCAATAAAACTGTTAACACCATAAAAACAATCTCTTCATGAAAACCTGGCATTTTAGGGTGTAAATACATGGATGAAGTCCCATTGATGGTGGGGTACAGAAACTGCTTCTCTGTGTTGCAGCAAAATTTTCAGCTGTTGACAGCCAGCTTCCTAGTGTTAATCAGTGTGTGAGTCTGAGGACATGGCCCATCTCTTGGGCAATAAAGATGGGATAGTCTTGCTCACATTGTTTTTAAGAACTTGCTCTGTTTTTCAGAACTCCATAACTACGTCCATCTTAGAGTTATTTAAAATCCCCAGGGGCAACTAGCCATTATTTGCCATTAAACTTCTAACAAGTGGATGAGAGGCAGTTTCATGGAAAAACTCCTTTTGTAGAGCCTCAAAGAAGGGTGGGGTCATCTTATTAAAATACAGTTCAAGAAGTTCATTTGGGTTCTCTATGGAGAACTGGGTACTTGTTTTACCCTGGCCCTTCAGTTTCTGGGCATCCTTGGTATGAAAAGCAAGAGGAACTGGAACGTTGAAGTACAGAAAAGAGGGAAAGAAGGTGAAAAAAATGGGAGCATCTGAAAGTCCAAAGGGTGGTTAGGAAGAAGGGCAGCTGAAGGGTTCGTGGGTTAAGCCTACAGCCAGAAATCTGAGCATCTCAGCATATCCTGAAACTATTTCTGGTGCCAGTCTCTCGCTCCCCTCACTTTGCTCCATCTTGTACCAGCACATCTTGTCTCTACATGATTTAATCACACATTCTCACTCTTGTACAATATGTTCTTTCAAACTTCTTCATTCAGAGCATCAAGGATACTTACCCAGCAGGATAATTACTTGTCTCTCTTACTGGCTCATATTTACTCTGTTTTATTCTTTTCTTTTTACTCATCTTCCCTCAGGAGACCTCTCTCGACAAAAAAGCCACCTGTCCAATCAAAGATGTAACAGCTAGAGACCTGAGCTGGCTAGATCTGCAGGGACAGCAAAAAGTACTCCCAGAGAAGACTCATTGAGAGAAAAAGGGAGGAGAATGGGAACCAAGATTCACCCTCTTCTAATGCATTTTCAGAAAACCTCAAGGTGAACCTAGTTTAGTGACTGGAACAACAATCCATTCACCCATTGAACCATCAGTCCATCCATCTATCCATTCATCCACCCATCCATCCACCTTCAAATGTCCACTGAGCATCTCTGAAGCACCAGGCATGAGCAGGGTCCTGAGAATATAGCCTTTTGTTAAAGCAATCCTCTTAGTACTCAGGCTGGTAGAGAAGAGAAAAGCTAGTAAAACATTTTAGTGTAAATGACACAAGTATTAACAAGGACTCCACAGGGGCCACGAGAGCCAACAGTGAGCAGATTTAACCTTCTCAAGAAGGTTGGGGCTTCCTTGGGGTGGTGCCTGAGGGATGATGAGGAGAAAGCCCCATTTGCTTCTCTATTCACAGCCCTGCATATAACTGGGCATGGCGGATGCTCCTGGTTGCTTCTCCAGCAACCATTTCCCCTTTGTTTTCACACACAGAGCTCAGTTTTGTCATCTATGAGCCGTCCAGTTCCAGAGAAAGAAGAGGTTATCAGTCTACAGGAACCATGGTAATCTAACTTTTCATTTGTCTGTGATTGGTTTAGGAATGGTTATCCCACCCAGTTCTGGCCACTGAGACATGGCAGAAATCTTCTGGGATCTACTGGTGAAGATGTTCTTCCTCCTTGGTCAAAAGAGAGAGTGAGGAGGAAAAGTCTCCCCAAATGGAAAGAGTCTGGGTCCTTGATGTTACTGTGAGTTGCTGAAGCAAAGCTGGGACTGGTTTTCTCAGGACTACTTTAGTGAGTGTTATATGCTCATTATTTAGCCCGGTTTTAGCCAGGCATCTGGCCTTGGGGGGAAAATTTCATCAAATGTTGGCATGGAAAGCTCAGTGGTCTAATTATATATGGGTATGTTTTCAACACTAGTGGCTTACAGTTGGAAAAGGTTGACATTGGCTGGGAACTATTAGGATGATGCTATGAAGAGAAGAGACAAAGTAGCATGTGGCCAGGAGTATTGTGTTATTTGGGCACATTTAAAGTAATCCTTTCTTCACTACTGCTTTATATGTTTGATTATCATTTTGATTTTTTCTTTTCAGTTCTCTGGACAATGGCATATTTAGTGCTGGGACTCATTAGAAGTAAAATCCAGTAATTACTCTGTCTTTTGATCTGTTGTTTGAGTGTGCATGCTCTGACAAAGGAAATATGGAATCTCACTGGTCATTTAGCCAGGTATATAAATGATTCCCACATCATGAGACATTTTCTCAAATTTGAGAAAAATCATAAATATTTGGTACCAGCTATTAGATGTCCTATAAATAAACTCATCTGGTTCAGTTTTCTGGATTCTTCTCTAGCAAACAAAATCCACCTGCATGTTTCAGGGTCTCGAACCATGGACTCAAAGTCTCAGGAGCCAAAAGAACTGTATCTTCCTGTGTCTCAGGCACAGGAAAACACAGTCAACAGCTCTGCTGCCTGGGCTGCCTTGAGCACCACTTCCTCTGATATTGTCTGGGAGGGTCTTCCGGGAAAAGTTCCTTCAGTGTTCTCAGTCTAGCCCCTTGTTTGGCTGTTCTCAGGGATCAGTTGATAAAGAATCTGTCTGCCAATGCAGGAGATGGGGGTTTGATTCCTGGGTCAGGAAAATTCCCCTGTGATAGGAAATGGCAACACACTCCAGTATTCTTACCTGGAGAATCCCCATGGACAGAGGAGCCTGGCAGGGTACAGACTATGGGGTCACAAAGAGTCAGACATGATGGAACACACCTCATGCATGGAAGGTTATTTGGTAACAAAGAGTCCATAAGATAGTTGGGGCTTGGGACTAGATGTGAACTGAGGCTGCTGCATGATCCAGGTGGAGACCACGTCCTTTGGAGCTGACACACTTATGGATCTGGACAGGTACAAAGTGACCCTAATCACCTGAGATGTGATGCAAGCAGCAGAAAGTGGTGTCTAGAGCTGGTTCTGCTCTTTCTCAGTCAGATTGATTTTGGCCCATCTCTTCCCCTTTCTGAGAGAAATTTCTACTAATAGAGAGGGTTCAGAGGCTCCCATCTGTCTGTCTTTCCTCAGTCCATTATTGTGAGGATGAGATGATTGGAGATTATGAAGGTACTCCATGGGACTGCCAGTGCTATTTATATACAGGTGAAACAACCAATCAGATTCCATATTTCCTTTGCCAGTTCGTGCACATGTCCAAAGACAGCTATGCAGAGTAATTACTGGATTTTCACTTTTAATGAGTCCCAGTAGTCAATAAGGAGTGGATGCTCCCCAGATCCTCCATGTCCCTCAGAGTTTGTGAGCAGAGCTCTAAGTCTGGATGGAGAAGGTGCTCCTTTCTCCCTGAATGTCTTGATTTAGGAACTCTCAAACATCCTTGCTTTAGGACTCTTGGATACTGAGGGGCTGCTGTGTGCTACCTGGTGATGATCTCCCTTTGGCTGGGAGCCCGGTGACTCCTGTGACCCTCTCAGTTCAGGATTCAGGACAGGGTCTCTTGGTTCACAAGGAACCACAGACCCCAGGGGCCCATAGAGTAGAGGCAATAGGGCCCAAAGCCCATTCCAGTCACTCCATTATTTGCTGGTGTCAACACCAAGAGCTTTGTGGTAGGGTGGATGAACATTTGCTCAAGGCTGGACCCTTGGCAAAGCAAACACAGTTGGCCTTTGGTGAATTTTTGCTTTCTCCTTGACCTTCTGTTCTCTCTCTGACTCTTTTTTGTCCTTCCCTACACAGCTGGTGATTTCAGGCTCCTCTGGTTCCCAGAACTCTGCACTGGCAGTACTAGCAAATTTAGAGGAAAGTGGCACAAGACTTTCTACAATGATGGAAAAGATCTATGTATTCTCTTTCCAATATGGCAGCCACAGCCATATGTGACTGTCGAACGTTTGAAAGGTGGCCAGTGTGACTAAGGAACTGAATTTTTAATATGATTTAATTTTAATGAACTTACATTAAAATGGCCGCATGAAGCCAGTGGCTAGTGTATTGAACTGTGCAGGAGTGGAGTTCAGTACCTCAGTCATTTCAGTCCTTCCACTCTCATCACAATTAATCTGTTCTACTGACAATGGATAAAGAAGCCATAGTACAGGACTTCCCTGGTGGTCCAGTAGTAAAGAATCTGCCTGCCGAGGCTGGGGATCAATCCCTAGTCCAGGAAGATCCCACAATGCCCACGGGGCAACTACTAAGCCTATGTGCCACAACTCCTGAGTCTGAGCTCTAGAGCCTGTGCTCCATGGCAAGAGAAGCCATTGCAATGAGAAGCCTGCACACTGCAACAAAGAGTAGTCCCCGCTCGTCGCAACTAGAGAAAGCCTGCACGTAGCAACAAAGACCCAGCACAGCCAAAAATAAGTAAATAAATAAATAAAAATAAAAAATTTAAAAAACATGTAACACAAATGTACAATGGACTGATACTCAGTCACTAAAAAGAATGAAATAATGCCATTTGCAGTAACATGGATGCAACTAGAGATGATCATACTAAATGGAGTAAGTCAGAAAGAGAAAGACAAATATCGTATGATATCATTTACATGTGGAATCTAAAATATGACACAAATGAACCTATCAACAAATCAGAAACAGCCTCCTGGACACAGAAAACAGACTTGTGGTTGCCAAGGGAGAGGGGGTTGGGGGAAGGATGGAGTGGAAGGTTGGGGTTAGTGGATGTAAGCTATTATATATAGAATGGATAAACAACAAGGTTCTACTGTATAGCACATGGAAGTATATTCAACATCCTATGATAATCCCTAGTGAAAAAGAATATAAAAAGAATATATATATATATATATAATCACTTTGCTAAACAGCAGAAATTAACACAACATTGTACATCAAAATTCCTACCAGTAAATTAAAATCTTACTCCTATTAGGTAAATGTGTAGGTTTTCCACAATGCCATACTTTAGTCAACACAGAGGCTCAAATGACAGGCATTTGAAGGACTCTGGCATGCAAGTCCAGTAGGTGAAAAGATTATAGGTTTAGAGCTTTAGATTCACTTCAAAGTATCCTATGGACAGACACATCCTCCCCGGTGCCCTGGGCATGGCAACCCTCTCCAGTATTCTTGTCTGCAGAATCCCGTGGACAAAGGAGCCTGCTGAGCTACAGTCCATACAGTCGCAAAGAGTCAGATGTGACTGAAGTGACTTAGCATGCATGCACATACATATAAACAAAACCAGTCACCATTCCCCCTACCCACTGCGCCCCACCTCAGATCACGCTGTGCTTTTCTGGACCTCCAGAAATATGGAAGATAAGGGTTGCTCAAATGTTCAGTGTTACCCTTCCCTCTCTCATTTGTCTTTTACTCAACCAAATCTCACGAGGCATTTGGCATCAAGGAGCAGAAGCCTTGGAAGAAGAAACTCTGAGAAGCCCACAGTCTGGCTGGGTTGCAATGTTACCAAGTATTCCTGGACTTTCAGCCACAGGGTCTTGTTGTGCGGAAGCATTTTGACAACTCATGGCATCTCCTTCTCCAAGTCCTTGCTGATGTCTATTCTCTGAACACTATTGATTTCAATCTACTTGCATGAAAAATGTAAGTTCTTGCTGGGCCAAGGTAACTAAGAGCAGGGCTTTTCCACTGGTGGGCACAGGTTGGGGGGGTAGTGTGGATTTTGCTTCCTCCAACCCAGGGGACATTTCACAATGTCTGGAAATATGATTTTATTGTCACTGCTTGAGGGGGGGAATTTGTCCTCTCTGGAACCTTAGTCAACATCTGAAGACATGGTTGATCATTACAAGTGGGGTGAGGGGAAGAATATTGCCATTTGTTGGGTGGAATCTAGGGGTGCTGCCAAGCATGCTACAACACACAAAAGAGCGCCACAACAAAGAATTATCCATTCTAGAGTGTCAACAGTGTTAAAAGTAAGAAACTCTGGCCCGGAGGGAAAGTCCAGGCTGGATTTCTGACACTGAAGCATCAGAAGGTGAGAGTCACTCAGTTGTGTCTGACTCTTTGCAACCCCATGGCCTGATTCTCCAGGCCAGAATTCTGGAGTGGGTAGCCTTTCCCTTCTCCAGGAGATCTTCCTAACCCAGGGATTGAACCCAGGTATCCCAATTTGCAGGCGGATTCTTTACCAGCTGACCCATAAGGGAAGCCCAAGAATACTGGAGTGGGTAGCCTGTCCCTTCTCCCAGTGGATCTTCCCAACCTAGGAATCGAACCAGGGTCTCCTACATTGCAGGAAGATTCTTTACCAACTGAGCTGTCAGGGAAGCATCAGATGGTCCTCAAAAGATCATCATTCTGAATGTTGGAAGACTAGTTAAGTATCCTGGGGTAGATTTAGGATACTGTAGGATAATTTTTGCCAGAATTCTCATCTATTCATGACTTCAGTTCAGTTCAGTCACTCAGTCGTGTCCGACTCTTTGCGACCCCATGAATCGCAGCACTCCAGGCCTCCCTGTCCATCACCAACTCCTGGGGTTCACCCAAATTCATGTCCATCAAGTCAGCGATGCCATCCAGCCATCTCATCCTCTGTCGTCCCCTTCTCCTCCTGCCCCCAATCCCTCCCAGCATCAGAATCTTTCCAAATGAGTCAACGCTTTGCATGAGGTGGACAAAGTATTGGAGTTTCAGCTTCAGCATCAGTCCTTTCAATGAACACCCAGGACTGATCTCCTTTAGGATGGACTGCTTGGATCTCCTTGCAGTCCAAGGGATTCGCAAGAGTCTTCTCCAACACCACAGTTCAAAAGCATCAATTCTTTGGTGCTCAGCTTTCTTCACAGTCCGACTCTCACATCCATACATGACCACAGGAAAAACCATAGCCTTGACTAGACAGACCTTTGCTGGCAAAGTAATGTCTCTGCTTTTCAACATGCTATCTAGGTTGGTCATAATTTTCCTTCCAAGGAGTAAGCGTCTTTTAATTTCATACCTGCAGTCACCATCTGCAGTGATTTTGGAGCCCCCCAAAATAAAGTCTGACACTGTTTCCACTGTTTCCCCATCTATTTGCCATGAAGTGATGGGACCAGATGCCATGATCTTCGTTTTCTGAATGTTGAGCTTTAAGCCAACTTTTCCAGTCTCCTCTTTCACTTTCATCAAGAGGCTTTTTAGTTCCTCTTCTCTTTCTGTCATCAGGGTGGTGTCATCTGCATATCTGAGGTTATTGATATTTCTCCCAGCAATCTTGATTCCAGCTTGTGCTTCTTCCAGCCCAGCATTTCTCATGATATACTCTGCATATAAGTTAAATAAACAGGGTGTCAATATACAGCCTTGACGTACTCCTTTTCCTATTTGGAACCAGTCTGTTGTTCCATGTCCAGTTCTAACTCTTGTTTCCTGACCTGCATATAGGTTTCTCAAGAGGCAGGTCAGGTGGTCTGGTATTCCCATCTCTTTCAGAATTTTCCAGTTTATTTTGATCCACACAGTCAAAGGCTTTGGCATAGTCAATAAAGCAGAAATAGATGTTTTTCTGGAACTCTCTTGCTTTTTCTATGATCCAGTGGATATTGGAAATTTGATCTCTGGTTCCTCTGCCTTTCTAAAACCAGCTTGAACATCTGGAAGTTCACGGTTCATGTATTGCTGAAGCCTGGCTTGGAGAATTTTGAGCATTACTTTACTAGTGTGTGAGATGAGTGCAATTGTGCGGTAGTTTGAGCATTCTTTGGCATTGCCTTTCTTTGGGATTGGAATTAAAACTGACCTTTTCCAGTCCTGTGGCCACTTCTGAGGTTTCCAAATTTGCTGGCATATTGAGTGCAGCACTTTCACAGCATCATCTTTCAGGATTTGTAATAGCTCACCTGGAATCCCATCACCTCCACTAGCTTTGTTCGTAGTGATGCTTTCTAAGGCCCACTTGACTTCACATTCCAGGATGTCTGGCTTTACGTCAGTCATCACACCATCGTGATTATCTGGTTCATGAAGATCTTTTTTGTACAGTTCTTCTGTGTATTCTTGTCACCTCTTCTTAATATCTTCTGCTTCTGTCAGGTCCATACCATTTCTGTCCTTTATCAAGCCCATCTTTACATGAAATGTTCCCTTGGTATCTCTAATTTTCTTGAAGAGATCTCTAGTCTTTCCCCTTCTGTTGTTTTCCTCTATTTCTTTGCACTGATTGCTGAGGAAGGCTTTCTTATCTCTTCTTGCTATTCTTTGGAACTCTGCATTCAGATGTTTATATCTTTCCTTTTCTCCTTTGCTTTTCGCTTCTCTTCTTTTCACAGCTATTTGTAAGGCCTCCCCAGACAGCCATTTTGCTTTTTTGCATTTCTTTTCCATGGGGATGGTCTTGATCTCTGTCTCCTGTACAATGTCACAAACCTCATTCCATAGTTCATCAGGCACTCTATCTATCAAATCTAGTCCCTTAAATCTATTTCTCACTTCCACTGTATAATCATAAGGGATTTGATTTAGGTCATACCTGAATGGTCTAGTGGTTTCCCCTACATTCTTCAATTTAAGTCTGAATTTGGCAATAAGGAGTTCAAGATCTGAGCCACAGTCAGCTCCTGGTCTTGTTTTTGCTGACTGTATAGAGCTTCTCCATCTTTGGATGCAAAGAATATAATCAATCTGATTTTGGTGTTGACCATCTGGTGATGTCCATGTGTAGAGTCTTCTCTTGTGTTGTTGGAAGAGGGTTTTGCTATGACCAGTGTGTTCTCTTGGCAAAACTCTATTAGCCTTTGCCCTGCTTCATTCCATATTCCAAGGCCAAATTTGCCTGTTAACCAAAGTGTTTCTTGACTTCCTACTTTTGCATTCCAGTCCCCTATAATGAAAAGGACACCTTTTTTGGGTGTTAGTTCTAAAAGGTCTTGTAGATCTTCATAGAACCGTTCAACTTCAGCTTCTTCAGCATTACTGGTTGGGGCATAGGCTTGTATTACTGTGATATTGAATGGTTTGCCTTGGAAATGAACAGAGATCATTCTGTCTTTTTTGAGATTGCATCCAAGTACTGCATTTCGGACTCTTTTGTTGACCATGATGGCTACTCCATTTCTTCTAAGGGAATCCTGCCCACAGTACTAGATATAATGGCCATCTGAGTTAAATTCACCCATTCCAGTCCATTTTAGTTCACTGATTCCTAGAATGTCGACGTTCACTCTTGCCATCTCCTGTTTGACCACTTCCAATTTGCCTTGATTCATGGACCTAACATTCCAGGCTCCTATGCAATATTGGTCTTTACAGCATTGGACCTTGCTTCTATCACCAGTCACATAAACAACTGGGTATTGTTTTTGCTTTAGCTCCATCCCTTTATTCTTTCTGGAGTTATTTCTCCACTGATCTCCAGTAGCATATTGGGCACCTACCGACTTGGGGAGTTCCTCTTTCAGTATCCTATCATTTTGCCTTTTCATACTGTTCATGGGGTTCTCAAGGCAAGAATGCTGAAGTGGTTTGCCATTCCCTTCTCCAATGGACCATATTCTGTCAGACCTCTCCACCATGACCCACCTGTCTTGGGTGGCCCCACACAGCATGGCTGAGTTTCATTGAGTTAGACAAGGTTGTGGTCCATGTGATCAGATTGACTAGTTTTCTGTGATTATGGTTTCAGTGTGTCTGCCCTCTGATGCCCTCTCGCAACACCTACTGTCAGTTTCATATTTTCATGAGTCCTTAATTTCCTCTGAAAGAGAGAGTGCATCCTCAGGGTGACATGTGTCAAACTGGTCTCCAAGGGTAGGTTCCATTTTACTGTAGTGTATACAGAGGGAGATTTGGTTCCTCCATTTGTCAAATGGACTCAATACTTCATGACCTATTTATCAGGTCATGAAGCATTATCAGATACCAGTTGGGCCTGGTATCTTAGGGAGATGGAACTGGAGCATGGTATGTGAGTTGGTATGAAGAGGGAACATGTGAGTTAAGTACTTCTATCTGACTCCAATTCCAAAATGGCAATAGGATATTGTAGGTGGGGAGAGGGAACCAGTAACTTGTGAGATCCAAGTTAGCAGATTGTGCCTGGTGCTCAGTGGGTCATGGGGCCATGAAGTGACTTTCCTTGTTGGTAGTGGATGGGGGAGTTGCAGAGCCCAGCATGTATCAGTCTTTCCGTAAGTACTGTCAGTGGGTTGGGAGGATATGCAGCCGTTACAATATTCAGGGGCTGAAAGGGGGACAGAAAGCCACGGCAAGAATTTATGCAAAGGGAATTCCCTGGTGGTCCAGAGGCTAAGACTCTGTGCTTCCAACAAAGGATGCCCGGGTTTGATCCCTGGCAGGAGAACTAGATCCCACATGCTGCAACTAAGAATTCACATGCTGCAACAAGAACTAGGTGAAGCTAAATAAATAAATAAATATTTAAAAAAATTTATGCAGAGCTTCTTGGGAAAATAAAAGCAAACATGATACTTCTTTTTTTTCTGATTTTATAAGAATAAAACAGTCGTGGGCATTCCTAAGATGGTGGAGGAATAGGACAGGGAGATCACTTTCTCCCCCACAAATTCATCAAAAGAACATTTGAAAGTTGAGTAAATTCCACAAAACAACTTCTGAATGCAGGCAGAGGACATCAGGCACCCAGAAAAGCAGCCCATTGTCTTTGAAAGGAGGTAGGAAAAAATATAAAAGATAAAAAGAGAGACAAAAAAGGTAGGGACGGAGCTCTGTCCCAGGAAGGGAGTCTTAAAAAAGAGAGTAGTTTCCAAACACCAGGAAACACTCTTGCTGCCGAGTCTGTGGCAAGCCTTGGAACCACAGGGAGCAACATAATCGGGAGGAAAAATAAATAAATAATTAAAACCCACAGATTATGTGCCCAATGGTAACTCCTCTAGCAGAGAAGCAGCACAGACGCTTGCACCCACCACTACTAAGTAGGGGCTGGGCAGGGAGGCGCAGGCTGCATTGCTTAGAGTAAGGACCGGCCTGAATGCCCCAAGGGAGATCTGAGGGAACTAACGTGGGCTAGCAAACCAGACTGTGGGATAGCTACCACATGAAAAGCCCTAAACCTAAGACACTGCCAGGGCTGCTCACAGAACAAAGGACTGACAAGAGCTACACTAAAAGCCCTAACCTAAGACATGGGGTTGCACAGAGTTGGACACGACTGAAGGGAGTTAGCAGGAGCAGCAGCAGCAAGACACCGTCAGGCCCCCTCACAAAACAAAGGACTGAGCAGAGCTAGCCGGCTGCAGGCCGGCCCATTCCCCTCTGATGACAGGCAGGCGAGGGCAGCCAGAGCCAGAAGGGGGCAATCATGGCCCCAGAGAGGCATTATCTACCAAACTGCAAGCAGGCTTCGTTGCAAACCAAGACTTCTTGGAATTCTGGATGGTCAACATCTGCAAGAGAAGGTGCACTGGTTGTATACCCATAAAACTGAGCGGCAGGGACAGGGGGAGGTGATAAGTCGCAGCGACCGTGCTCGCCAAACACCTGGTCACCTGAGCTGCTCAGACCTGGGAAGGGCACAAAACTCAGGCCCAATCGAGTCTGTGCCTTTGAGGACTACCCGAGTGCCTGAACCTGAGCGGCTTAGACCTGGGAAGTGCACGCAACCCAGGGCCGGCCTCAGACAGTTCCTGGCAGAGCAACCTAGAGCCTAAGCAGTGTAGACAGGGGAAGCACACACGCTGTGAGTGGGGGCAAACCCAGGGTGGCTGAGACACTGAGAGTACACACTAGTGTTATTTGTTTGCAGAGTCCCTCCCTTCCTACAGCACGACTGAACAAGTGAACCTAAAAAAGCGTCCACCACCACCCTCTTGTGTCAGGGCGGAAATTAGACACTGAATAGACCAGCAAACAGAAGATGCTAAAACAGAGGGAACCTCCTTGGAAGTGACAGGTGCAATAGATTAAAACCCTGTAGTTAGTACTGACTACATAGGACGGGGCCTATAGATCTTGAGAAATATAAGCCAGGTCAAGGAACTATCCAAAAATGAACTGACCCCACACTGCCCACAACAACACCAGAGAGAGTCCTAGATATATTTTTATTATTTTTACTATCATTCTTTAATTAAATTTTTTTAAATTTTTAAGTCCTCTATTACTCTTTTAATTTTCATTTTTATAACCTATTACTTTGCAAAAAAAAAAAAAAAAAAAGAAAGAAGAAGAGAGGGACCCTATTTTTTAAAGCAAATGTCATATACACATATTTTATAATTTTTGTGACTTTTTTTTCTTTAATAATGAATTTTTAAAAATCCAACCTCTACTCTAGATTTTTAATCTTTGCTTTTTGGTATTTGCTATCAATTTTGTACCTTTAAGAGCCCAGTCTTCAGTACCCATTTTTACTTGGGAGTGAGATTACTGGCTTGACTGCTCTCTCCCCCTTTGGACTCTCCTTTTTCTCCACCAGGTCGCCTATATCTCCTCCCTCCCGCTTCTCTTCTCTACCCAACTATGTGAATCTGTGTGTTCTGGACAGTGGAGAACACTTAGGGAACTGATTACTGGCTGGATCTGTCTCTCTCCTTTTGATTCCCCCCTTTATTCTCCTGGCCACCTCTGTCTCCTTCCTCCCTCTTCTTTTTTCTGTATACTCCGTGAATATCTGTGAGTGGTCCAGACTGTGGAGAGTACATAAGGAAGTGATTACTGGCTAACTTGCTCTCTCCTCTTTTGATTCCACCTCATCTCATCCTGGTCACCTCTATCTCCCTCTTCCCTCTTCTCATCTCCATGTAACTCTGTGAACCTCTCTGAGTGTCCCTCTCTGTGGAGAAACTTTTCATCTTTAACCTAGATGTTTTATCAATGGTGCTGTATAGATGGAGAAGTCTTGAGGCTACTGTAAAAATAAGACTGAAAACCAGAAGCAGGAGGCTTAAGTTCAAATCCTGAGAACATCAGAGAACTCCTGACTCCAGAAAACATTACTCAACAGGAGCTCATCAAACGCCTCCATACCTGCACTGAAACCAAGCACCACCCAAGGGCCAACAAATTCCAGAGCAAGACATACCACACAAATTCTCCAGCAGCACAGGAACATAGCCCTGAGCTTCAATATGCAGGCTGCCCAAAGTCACTCCAAACTCATTGACATCTCATAACTCATTACTGGACACTTCATTGCACTCCAGAGAGAAAAAATCCAGCTCTATCCACCAGAACACCGACACAAGCTTCCCTAACCAGGAAACCTTGACAAGCCACCTGTACAACCCCACCCACAGCGAGGAAACTCCACAATAAAGAGAACTCCACAAACTGCCAGAATACAGAAAGGCCACCCCAAACACAGCAATATAAACAAGATGAAGAGACAGAGGAATACCCAGCAGGTAAAGGAACAGGATAAATGCCCACCAAACCAAACAAAAGAGGAAGAGATAGGGAATCTACCCGATAAAGAATCCCAAATAATGATAGTGAAAATGATCCAAAATCTTGAAAACAAGATGTAATCACAGATAAATAGCCTGGAGACAAGGATTGAGAAGATGCAAGAAAGGTTTAGCAAAGACTTAGAAGAAATAAAAAAGAGTCAATATATAATGGATAATGCAATAAATGATATCAAAAACACTCTGGAGGGACCAAATAGTAGAATAACGGAGGCAGAAGATAGGATTAGTGAGGTAGAAGGTAGAATGGTAGAAATAAATGAATCAGAGAGGAAAAAAGAAAAACTAATTAAAAGAAATGAGGACAATCTCAGAGACCTCTGGAGCAATGTTAAACGCCCCAACATTCGAATCATAGGAGTCCCAGAAGAAGACAAAAAGAAAGACCATGAGAAAATACTTGAGATAATAGTTGAAAACTTCCCTAAAATGGGGAAGGAAATAATCACCCAAGTCCAAGAAACCCAGAGAGTCCCAAACAGGATAAACTCAAGGCGAAACATCCCAACACACATATTAATCAAATTAACAAAGATCAAACACAAAGAACAAATATTAAAAGCAGCAAGGGAAAAACAACAAATAACACACAAAGGGATTCCCATAAGGATAACAGCTGATCTTTCAATAGAAACTCTTCAGGCCAGAAGGGAATGGCAGGACATATTTAAAGTGATGAAAGAAAACAACCTATAGCCCAGATTACTGTACCCAGCAAGGATCTCATTCAAATATGAAGGAGAAATCAAAAGCTTTACAGACAAGCAGAAGCTGAGAGAATTCAGCACCACCAAACCAGCTCTCCAACAAATGCTAAAGGTTCTTCTCTAGATAGGAAACACAGAAAGGGTGTATAAACTCAAACCCAAAACAATAAAGTAAATGGCAATGGGATCATACTTATCAATAATTACCTTAAACGTAAATGGGTTGAATGCCCCAACCAAACGACAAAGACTGGCTGAATGGATACAAAAACAAGACCCTTATATATGTTGTCTACAAGAGACTCACCTCAAAACAAAGGACACATACAGACTGAAAGTCAAGGGCTGGAAAAAGATATTCCACAGAAATAGAGACCAAAAGGAAGCAGGAGTAGCAATACTCATATCAGATAAAATAGACTTTAAAACAAAGGCTGTGAAAAGAGACAAATAAGGACACTGCATAATGATCAAAGGATCAATTTAAGAAGAAGATATAACAATTATAAATATATATGCACCAAACATAGGAGCACCACTATATGTAAGACAAATGCTAACAAGTATGAAAGGGGAAATTAACAATAACACAGTAATAGTGGGAGACTTTAATACCCCACTCACACCTATGGATAGATCAACTAAACAGGATCAACTAAACAGAAAATTAACAAGGAAACACAAACTTTAAATGATACAATAGACCAGTTAGACCTAATTGATATCTATAGGACATTTCACCCCAAAACAATGAATTTCACCTTTTTCTCAAGTGCACATGGAACCTTCTCCAGGATAAGTCACATCCTGAGCCACAAATCTAGCCTTGGTAAATTAAAAAAAAAATGAAATCATTCCAAGCATCCTTTCTGACCACAATGCAGGAAGATTAGATCTCAATTACAGGAGAAAAACTATTAAAAATGCCAACATATGGAGGCTGAACAACACGCTGCTGAATAACCAACAAATCACAGAAGAAATCAAAATAAAAAAACCCAACAAATCAAAAAAGAAATCAAAATATGCATAGAAACGAATGAAAATGAAAACACAACAACCCAAAACCTGTGGGACACTGTAAAAGCAGTGCTAAGGGGAAGGTTCATAGCAATACAGGTATACCTCAAGAAACAAGAAAAAAGTCAAATAAATAACCTAACTCTACACCTAAAGCAACTAGAAAAGGAAGAAATGAAGAACCCCAGGGTTAGTAGAAGGAAAGAAATCTTAAAAATTAGGGCAGAAATAAATGCAAAAGAAACAAAAGAGACCATAGCAAAAATCAAAGCCAAAAGCTGGTTCTTTGAGAGGATAAATAAAATTGACAAACCATTAGCCAGACTCATTAAGAAACAAAGGGAGAAAAATCAAATCAATAAAATTAGAAATGAAAATGGAGAGATCACAACAGACAACACAGAAATACAAAGGATCATAAGAGACTACTATCAGCAATTATATGCCAATAAAATGGACAACTTGGAAGAAATGGATAAATTCTTAGAAAAGTACAACTTTCCAAAACTGAACCAAGAAGAAATAGGAAATCTTAACAGACCCATCACAAGCATGGAAATTGAAACTGTAATCAGAAATCTTCCAGCAAACAAAAGCCCAGGTCCAGGTGGCTTCACAGCTGAATTCTACCAAAATTTAGAGAAGAGCTAACACCTATCCTACTCAAACTCTTCCAGAAAATTGCAGAGGAAGGTAAACTTCCAAACTCATTCTATGAGGCCACCATCACCCTAATACCAAAACCTAACAAAGATGCCTCAATAAAAGAAAACTACAGGCCAATATCACTGATGAACATAGATGCAAAAATCCTTAACAAAGTTCTAGCAATCAGAATCCAACAACACATTAAAAAGATCATACATCATGACCGAGTGGGCTTTATCCCAGGGATGCAGGATTTTTCAATATCCACAAATCAATCAATGTAATACACTACATTAGCAAATGGAAAAATAAAAGCCATATGATTATCTCAATAGATGCAGAGAAAGCCTTTGACAAAATTCAACATCCATGTATGAAAAAACTCTCCAGAAAGCAGGAATAGAAGGAACATACCTCAACATAATAAAAGCTATATATGATATATGACAAACCCACAGCAAACATTATTCTCAATGGTGAAAAATCGAAAGCATTTCCCCTAAAGTCAGGAACAAGACAAGGGTGCCCACTTTCACCACTACTATTCAACATAGTTTTGGAAGTTTTGGCCATGGCAATCAGAGCAGTAAAAGAAATAAAAGGAAAAAAAAAGGAAAAAAAAAAAAGAAATAAAAGGAATACGAATTGGAAAAGAAGAAGTAAAACTCTCACTGTTTGCAGATGACATGATCCTCTACATAGAAAGCCCTAAAGACTCCACCAGAAAATTACGAGAGCTAATCAATGAATATAATAAAGTTGCAGGATATAAAATCAACACACAGAAATCCCTTGCATTCCTATACACTAATAATGAGAAAACAGAAAGAGAAATTAAGGAAACAATTCCATTCACCATTGCAACGAAAAGAATAAAATACTTAGAAATATATCTACCTAAAGAAACAAAAGACCTACATATAGAAAACTATAAAAGACTGGTGAAAGAAATCAAAGAGGACACTAATAGATGGAGAAATATACCGTGTTCATGGATCAGAAGAATCAATATAGTGAAAATGAGTATGCTACCCAAAGCAATCTATAGATTCAATGAAATCCCTATCAAGCTACCAATGGTTCACAGAGCTAGAACAAATAATTTCACAATTTGTATGGAAATACAAAAAACCTCGAATAGCCAAAGCAATCTTGAGAAAGAAGAATGGAACTGGAGGAATCAACCTGCCTGACTTCAGGCTCTACTACAAGGCCACAGTCATCAAGACAGTATGATACTGGCACAAAGACAGAAATATAGATCAATGGAACAAAATAAAAAGCCTAGAGATAAATCCACTCACCTATGGACACCTTATCTTTGACAAAGGAGGCAAGAATATACAATGGAGAAAAGACAATCTCTTTAACAAGTGGTGCTGGGAAAACTGGTCAACCACTTGCAAAAGAATGAAACTGAAACACTTTCTAACACCATACACAAAAATAAACTCAAAATGGATTAAAGGAGGAGAACATAGGCAAAACACTCTCTGACATAAATCACAGCAGGATCCTCTATGACCCACCTCCCAGGATATTGGAAATAAAAGCAAAAATAAACAAATGGGACCTGATTAAACTTAAAAGCTTCTGCACAACAAAGGAAACTATAAGCAAGATGAAAAGACAGCCTTCAGAATGGGAGAAAATAATAGCAAATGAAGCAACTGACAAATAATTAATCTAAAAAATATACAACCAACTCCTGCAGCTCAATTCCAGAAAAATAAATGACCCGATCAAAAAAATGGGCCAAAGAACTAAACAGACATTTCTCCAAAGAAGACATGCATATGGCTAACAAATACATGAAAAGATGCTCAACATCACTCATTATCAGAGAAATGCAAATCAAAACCACAATGAAGTACCATTTCACGCCAGTCAAAATGGCTGCTATCCAAAAGTCTACAAGCAGTAAATGCTGGAGAGGGTGTGGAGAAAAGGGAACCCTCTTACACTGTTGGTGGAAATGCAAACTAGTACAGGCACTATGGAGAACATTGTGGAGATTCCTTAAAAAACTGGAAATAGAACTGCCATGAAAGTGAAAGTAAGTAAAGTCACTCAGTCGTGTCTGACTCTTTGCGACCCCATGGACTGTAGCCTACCAGGCTCCTCTGTCCATGGGATTTTCCAGGCAAGAATACTGGAAAGGGTGGCCATTTCCTTCTCCAGGAGATCTTCAACCCAGGCATTGAACCTGGGTCTCCCTCATTGTTTGCAGATGCTTTAGTGTCGGATCCACTTAAAAGCACATTTCTTTGAAATTAGTGTTGCAAGGAAATTGAAGACATCCACAAATCCATAGTATCAGTTAGCCTCTTTCAGTTAATGGAAAAGAATCTCGGTACTACCATCTATGTTTTTGGCAAAGGAACTCCCACTCAAAAAAGTCAACATTCTTTTCAATGTATATAGTTACTGATATGACCCAGCAATCCCACTGCTGGGCATACACACCAAGGGAACCAGAATTGAAAGAGACAAGTGTACCCCAATGTTCATCGCAGCACTGTTTATAATAGCCAGGACATGGAAGCAACCTTGATGTCCATCAGCAAGATGAATGGATAAGAAAGCTATGGTACATATACACAATGGAGTATTACTCAGCCATTAAAAAGAATACATTTGAATCAGTTCTAATGAGGTGGATGAAACTGGAGCCTATTATACAGAGTGAAGTAAGCCAGAAAGAAAAACACCAATACAATATACTAATGCATATATATGGAATTTAGAAAGATGATAATGATAACCCTGTATGCGAGACAGCAAAAGAGACACAGATGTATAGACCACTCTTGGACTCTGTGGGAGAGGGTGAGGGTGGGATGATTTGGGTGGGATGATTTGGCATTGAAACATGTATAATATCATATGTGAAATGAATCACCAGTCCAGGTTCAATGCATGATACAGGATGCTAGGGGCTGGTGCACCGGGATGACCCAGAGGGATGGTATGGGGAGGGAGGTGGAAGGGGGGTTCAGGATGGGGAACACATGTACACCCGTGGCAGATGCATGTTTATGTATGGCAAAACCAATACAATGTTGTAAAGTAATTAGCCCCCAACTTAAATAAATAAATTTATATTAAAAAAAGAATAAAACAGTCATTGTTGAAATTCTCTCAAGTACAGAAAACTATACAGAGAAAATTAAAATCTCCCATAACTGCACCCCAACTGCATCATGTGTTAACAGGTAGGGAGATGAAAATGTCTGAGAACAGCAGAATGCAACAACGTGGATATTGACAGCTTTGGAATTATTCTGTCTGTGAGCCCAGAGAGAAGAGTCCCTGCTTGAGCTTGGATGAAGCGACAGCAGGACAGATGGGTGGTGTGACCGAGGGGCACATGTCAAGTTCCCCTTACCTCAGGGTTCACTTGGAAAGTATCCTCAGCATTTGCCTCCATGAACAGAAGCGTTCTTTAGCTGAAAGAGGAAATGACTCATTTTAGCTCAAAGATGATGAAACAGGAGATGCCATTTCTGACTCACTTTGCAGCAATAGCAAGACTGAAATTACTGCACTTAAGTGATGGCATAAGCCAATTCTAGCTTTTTTTTTTTTTTTTAATTAGTTTTCTAGCAACCTTAGTCGCTCAGTCGTGTCCAAGTCTTTTCAACCACCAGGCAAGAACACTGGAGTGGGTGGTCATTTCCTTTTCCAGGGGATCTTCCAGACCCAGGTATCGAACCCAGGTCTCCTGCATTGCAGGCAGATTCTTTACTATCTGAGGCTCTGTGGAAGCCCTCTAGCAACCTTCGTGGTGGTGGTTTAGTCACTAAGTCATGTCCGATTCTTGCAACCCCATGGACTGTAGCTAGCCAGGCTCCTCTGCCCATGGGATTCTCCAGGCAAGAATACTGGAGTGGGTTGCCATTTCCTTCTCCTTATTATGAAGTAATTTTAAAACTTATAGATAACTTGCAAAAATATTAAAAATTTTTTATATACCCTTTACCAAGATCCCCTAATTGTTAATATTTTGCCACATTTGGTTTATTCTTTTCTTTATACATAGGTGATTATTTTTACTGAATCACTTGAGAATAAGTCATGATGTCTCTTTACCCTTCAATATTTCAGTATGTTTTTCTAAGAGCAGGGGCATTCTCTTACATAACTGTAATGTAGTTAATTAAAATCAGAAAATTAATACTGATATTAACAGTACATGCATGCTCAGTTGTGTTTGACTCTTTGTGACCCCATGGACTGTAGCCTGCCGAACTCCTCTGTCCATGGAATTTTCCAGGCAAGAATACGGGAGTGTGTCGCCATTTCCTCCTCCAGGGGATCTTCCCGATCCAGAGATTGAATCTGCATCTCCTCTGTCTCCTGCATTGGCAGGCATATTCTCTACCAAATAGTAAAAATCACTGATATAGTACCATTACCTAATCTACAGATCTTTGTTACATGTTGTCAGTTATCCTAATTGGGATTCAATTTTGCAAATCTGGCCCTGGAGATCCTAAATGAAATTTATTGACATATCCTGTCATAGACATGACTAAACTGGGAACCTGGCCACTTCAACTCAAAGCTTAAGTTGGATTCTATCTTATGGGTTCATATGAGCATTGGCAAAAGCCTGCTTTTCGAAATGTGAATAATTTTTGGTTGTAACCATGTCGTTCCCCGGGCTATTGGGTGTGGGCTTCTATCAGCTGGGCTGTGGCCATCCGGAATCGTGATTTCTATCTCATTTCTTCCAGTTTATCTGGCTCTAGATTTTGTCTAAGATGTTTTAAACTCTGGAGACTAATTGGCCAGGCTCTGTGAGGCATAAGGTGACAATTGCTAATAGAGCGGATCTGAGGGACTTCCCTGGTGGTCCAGTGGCTAAGACTCTGTGTTCCACAAATCAGGGGGCCTTGGTTCAATCCCTGGTTGTAGAACTAGATCTCACATGTTGCAATTAAGACCCAGTGTGGTCAAACAGATAAATAAAAATAAATATTAAAAATAGTATAGATCTGATTTAGGAAAAAAAAAAAGGATTTCAGGACTTGAATACAAAATAGGCTGCTAAATGCATATAGATAACAATGCCCTTCCCAGGTGGTTCAGTGGTAAAGAATCCATCTGCCAATGCAGGAGACGCAAGAGACTCAGGTTCGATCCCCAGGATTGGGAAGATCCCCTACTCCAGTATTCTTGCCTGGAGAATTCCATGGACAGAGGAGCCTAGTGGGCTACAGTCCATGCAGTCACAAAGAGTCAGACATAACTGAGCGCATGTGTGTACCTGTGCTCACACACACACCCACATGAAAAATTCCTAATTTAGTGCTCAATTTTCTCTTGCACACTCTATGCAAAAACAATCTAACCAGAGTAGCAGAATAAATAATACTTAAAAATAATTTCTATGTCTTCAAAATTCAGACTTCTGGGGATTATGGTTTGAAGAATCCAGTGCTGAGTATTCTCCATGTTGACTCAAGCCCTGGAGGAGGAAGTGGACAGTCGGCAGCTGTGGATTCCTACCAGCAGCTTTATGCATCTTGAATCTCTCTCAGATACCCTACTCTCTCAACATCATCGCTACTGGCCTAATGAATGGACAGACCAGACAACCTTTTTTTAAACATTGATACTGAAGTGTAGTTGATTTATAATGTTATTCAGTTTCATGTGTACAGCAAAGTGAATCAGTTATACACACATGGTTGTTTAGTCACTGAGTCGTGTCTAACTCTTCAGCAACCCCATGGACTGTAGCCTGCCAAGTTCTTCTGTCCATGGGATTTCCCAGGCAAGAATACTGGAGTGGGTAGCCATTCCCTACTCATAGGATTTTCCCGACCCAGGGATAGACTTCACGTCTCCTGCATTGGCAGGCAGGTTCTTTATCACTGAGCCACCAGGGAAGCCCTATACATATATTACATCCAGTCTTTTTTTACTTTCTTTTTCCATATAGGCCTTTACAGAGTATTGAGTAGCATTCTGTCTGCTATACAGTAGGTCCTTATTAGTTATCTGTTTTACATATATTATTAGTGTATATATGTCAATCCCAATCTTCCAATTTATCCCTCACTCCTGTTTACCCTCTGGTAACCGTAAACTGAAGCACATCAGACAAAGGCAGATATCATATGATATCACTTATATGTGGAATATAAATAGATACAAATGAACTTATCTATAAAACAGAAATAGAGGAACAGACAGAGAATCCAGACATCTTTGCAATAAAAGCCTATGATGTGATGAGGCCATCTGAGCATAAAATGGCCAGTCCCAAGGCATCTGGAAATGAGTGCTCATCATGCAACTGTCCAGGACAGCTTTCTCAGAAGCAGTCCATTTTTCTCCATAGCATACAGCGATACTGAATTTTTCATTTATTTTAAAATTATGAACATTCTAGAGTGTATTTTAGATTTGGGGAATGATTCCAGTACTTAAAGCCCTCTCCTTGATAATGTTGTAACTCTGTTTATAACAACTGCTGCTCTGCTCTGTTACCTCCCAAATTGAATCCAAACTCTTTTTACCCTTTGGCGGGAAGCCCTGAGGGGTCAGCAGGGGCTGGGGAGGGTGCGGGAGTGGAGCCCAGGAGGGGTGCAGTAGGGGTGGAAATTCAGTCAAGATTCTGGGGCAAGAGAATATAAAGGACATTGTAGTCTTTTCACTCGTTTTTGCAGTTCAACAATCACTGATTGAGTACTAGGTCTTGGACTCACTTCATTCATTCATCTATTTATTCATTCAGAATGAAAAAATGCCTGGCACACCATTTCCTGGAGAAGGGCATGGCAACCCACTCCAGTATTCTTGCCTGGAAAATCTCATGGACAGAGGAGCTTAGCGGGCTACAGTCCATAGAGTTGCACAGAGTCAGACATGACTGAAGCGACTTAGCATGCATGCACACACACCATTTAGCCCTTGTCACTCTTCACCCTCATGCCCACAACTCCTCCTGCTTCTGCTCTGTGCCCTGTGGGCTGGATCCTCTCTTATGACTCTTGTCATTCAGCTCTGTTTGGTCCCACCCACAGCAGGCAGAGAATGGGAGAAGAACACATGAGGGAACCTATCTCCCAACACCCCTGCCTTCTTCCTAGCCTGGTTCCAGCAGTGTCTCTGTCTCCATGGCCACAGTTCCAGGTGGACATCCCCTTTCCATGGTTCCATATCTCTGGGTTCTGGAAAGACCTCTCCCTGGCCATTCCCCTCGAGGCAGAGGCTGGTGACAAATTCCCTTATTAGTTTTCTCAACTCTGCCCACCAGTATGTAAATTATAACATTTTATTAAAAATCTTAGCAGAGCATGTCATCTTTTTCCTTTCTGACCCTGACTGCTACAGCCCTTGAATATATGCTGAATTGTTTTCTGATTATTTTGGACAGACTGGAAAGGTTGAAGTTTGGTGAACAGTGTTCAACACTAGGCTTCACCAGTGCAGGAGGGGAGGCGTGACTTAACAGAAGCTCCTGGGGTGGAAATTGCAGAGATTTAGTCCTTTATAGACTCCAGTATTGTGTGTCAAAGACTGACCTGATCTCTGATCACATAATTGGAAGTATGATGACCAGAAGAAAGGTGATAGTACCACTTAATTCTGTCTCCATTTATAGTTCTAGGCTCAGTTCTGGGCTTCCCACTTTAAGAGGAGACACGTTAGTTGTCTCTAAGTGCTTGAAGTCTGTCATATAGAGCAGTAGTTGAACATTTTTTCTTTAAGGACCAAATAGTAAGTATTTTTGGCCAAGATGGCCATACATTCTCTGTTGTGACTGCTTTATTGTGCAAAAGCAGTTGTGGACAATATGTGAGTGAATAGGCTTGACTGTGTTATAATAAAACTTTATTTACAAAAATAAATGGTGGGCCGAATTTGGCCTGTAGGCATTATTCTGCTGACTTCTGATATGAAGGGAACTATTAGATTTATTCTGGTTGTTTCCAGAAGTCAGGAGTTAGATCAGTGTGTAAAAATTGTAGGGGGTAGATTTGTGCCATGAAATAAAAAGATGCTTGCTCCTTTGAAGGAAAGCTATGACAAACCTAGACAGCGTATTAAAAAGCAAAGATATCACATTGCCAACAAAGGTCTGTCTAGTCAAAGCTATGGTTTTTCCAGTAGTCATGTACAGGTGTGAGAGTTGAACCATAAAGAAGGCAGATCATCAAAGAATTGATGCTTTCAAATTATGGTGCTTTAAAAGACTCTCAAGAGTCCCTTGGACTGCAAGGAGATCAAACCAGTTAGTCCTAAAGGAATCAATCCTGAATATTCATTGGAAGGATTGATGCTAAAGCTGAAGCTCCAATACTTTGGCACCTGATGCGAAGAGCTAAGTCATTGGAAAAGACCCTGATGCTGGGAAAAATTGAAAGCAAAGGAGAAGAGGGCAGAGGAGGATTAGATGGTTAGAAAGCAACACCGACTCAATGGACATGAGTTTGAGTAAACTCTGGGAGAAAGTGAAGGACAGGGAAGCCTAGCATGCTGCAGTCCATGGGGTTGCAAAGAGTCAGACATGACTGAGCGACTGAACAACAACAGATTTGTGCTAGTTTTCAGGAAGCTCTTTCTAAAGGTGATGACTATTCCCAAATAGGATGAGCTGGCTCGAGGTGGTAGGTTTCTTGTCACTGAAAGTATTCAAAGGAGAAGCTGAGTGTCACAGAATAATTTTCTGCAAAGCACCGAGAGTAACTCAGAGGATGTGGGTGGTAGAAATACCTCATATATATGTATACTCAGTATAGTACCACACACAGTAAATGTTCTAGATTTTATATTCTTGAGAAGAGAGGCTGTGCCATATATATCTCCACATCCTTCCCACTCCTGAAAGCCTAGGATACTACTTTAAAACACGGTGGGTGTGACCAATGCATGTTTTGTCAACCTGGCTCTTTAAATAAAATCTGGCTGACAGATGAATTAAACTAATTTGTCTTTAGCACAGTCATCAGTACTAGTCATGTCAAATTAGTTCAATTACCTCTAATAAGCTTCAATATTCAGAATTTTCACCGAAAAGAGCAGACATAACAGTCAACATTTATCAAGTTCTGAAAATATGCCAGCTACTGAGCTAAGAGCTTTATATACATTATCTTGTTTAATTCTCCCCAAACCAATGAGGTAGACATATCATCATCCCATTTTATTGATGAAGAAACTGAAATTCAGAAAGGTCTCAAAGATGGTAAGTGGCATAACCAAAAATCGAGCTGAGATGATGTCAAAGGCTGTGGTCCAACCACAAGGCTATCCTGCTTCTCATTCATTCTTTCAGTATTCAGCAAACACTGATTGGCTGCCTGCTGTTTGCCAAACACTTTAGATGCTGAAGACAGAGCTGTGATTATAAACAGATCAAATCCAGGTGACAAAGGAACTTATATTCTGGAGTATAAAGGGGATGGATGTATCATTGACAAAGGAGAAGATGTTAAATGATATTTCATCATAAGACACAGAGATTAAACAGATAATATTTCTGTCCATATCAGAGCTTCAGGTATAGCCCTAACTGATGAATTTATACAAGCTTTTTTTTTGTACTGACATTGGCTGAAGTTTAGTCTTTTTGTCAAATTCTCAGATACATTCAGATTTTTAGAAAGAAGTTTCAAGCATTTTGGCAACTTGATAGAGATCACTATGACAATTTGTAGATCTGTGAATGAAGCCCTGGAAGGGAAAATAACCCCATAAAGCACTTAGGAATCACTCTTCCAGGGTAGGTTGAATCTGAGCATCATCAATCTGGGAGACCAGAGACAACTGATGAAAAGAGGTGGAAAAAGCCAGTTTGGTTAACATAAAAATAAATTAAAAAAAAATAACCCTTGGCAACATTTTTTCCCTTTCCTGAAACACAGAAATGTAAAGAGCCTAAAATTCTCTCAGTTCTCAGTATAAAAAAAAAAATCAGTATTAATAACAAATGCTACAATGTGGAGAGAAGCTGATCCCATACAGCAGTCCCCAATGTTTTTGGCATCAGGAGTGGAAGATAAATTTTTGATGGACAGCGGTGTTGCGGAGGGATGGTTTTGGAATGACTCAAGGACATTACATTTATTGTGCACTTTATTTCTTTTATTATTACATCAGCTCCACCTCCAATCATCAGGCATTAGATCCTGGAGGTTGGGGAGTCCAGCATATGGAGAGGAAAACACACCATTTTGGGTCAAGGGGATGGGCCTTGTTTAGAAGGAGGAGAACTACTGGGATGCTCAGGAGTGGACCGTACCAAAGGGAAATTCCAAAACCTTGACTTAGGTTGATAATGGAAAGAGAGAGAGAGCAAGAGTGCTAAGGTCCACACAGCGCAAAGCCAAATTGTCAGGTCCAGCTGGCAAGTGCTGGCTGCAATGGGAGACAGAGCCTGAAGGCCAGGGGCTAAATAAACACAAGCTCAGAGGCGGAAGTGAAAGAATGCAGCACTTTGTGTCTTTTTGGGTGCTAAACACAAGGGGTGGGCATGGATAGCCTAGTTAGAATAGGATAAGAAGTGACAAACAGTAGTAATACTTTTGCAATTACAAAATTCCTTTTGTAGGTAGACTGCAGTGATTTTCAGATTGGTGAGTCCTTACAGTGTCAGCATAATCTTACTTAGAAAATGGCTAGAAAGCAGAGGACGATAATAATGACTTAACATTTATTGACTGTCAGACACAGCTTTTCAGCACTTTAATGCATTGTCTCATTTCTTTCACAAGCGCATTTTGATAACCACGGTCCTTAATAGACACCTACTTAAAAACTGATTAAAAACATAAACACGTTTGGAGGAAATGGTAAAATGTCCTTAGAAACAAGTACTAGTCATTTATTCATTCATTCGTTTCCTGGACTACTTCTTCAGCCACCAGCAATCAAGTACCTAATACGTGCTGGGTACTGTTTAGGGTCTGTGCATGAGTGATTTCACTGATTTCCCTCATTGTTCAACAGAGGGGCAGTAGAGGGAGCAAGGGACTATGAGTGACAAAACCTGGGTTCTGTTTTAGCCCTGCCTCTAATGGTTCCTGTGGTCCGTGGATAGATCAGTTTTCTTCTCTGTTTAATGTATTCTAGTGTAAAACGAGGAGCTGGGACTACATGATGCTTGAGGTCTTTTTGAATTTAATGTTAAAGTCTTCAGGGCCTTTATAATACATTGCAATTTATAATGAACATTCATTTATATTCTATCATAATACCCTTCCCACTCCATCAGCTAAATAATAATATTTATAGCTTTAGAGAAATTTGCCAGGGCTCAAAGCAAGTTCCTTTGCTCGTTCCACTAGAAGTCTCTGTCTTCTGCTTTGAGTTCATGCTTAGATTCCAAAAGAATCATAAGAGAGTTGGGTGCAGATATCAGAGGAAAGGAAGAGATACAGGAGACACAGAAGATGAGGAGAAGTTGTGAGTAGGAAGATGTGCCAACACTCAGGGGCTTTGTGTGTTGTTTGGGAAACCATTTAGGGCTGCTATGATCATTGAGGAAGTGTATTCAAAGGCACAAGAAGAGAAATCCTCCAACTGGAGGAAATTACATAGCGGTAGATTCAAATTCCCAAATCACTGCTCTCTGTGGATGGTGACTGCAGCCATGAAATTAAAAGATGCTTTTCTTTGGAAGGGAAGTTATGACAAATCTAGATAGTGCATTAAAAAGCAAAGAAATCACTTTGCCTACAAAGGTCTGTCTAGTCCAAGCTATGGTTTTTCCAGAAGTCATGTATGGATGTGAGAGTTGGATCATAAAGGTTGAGCGATGAAGAATTAATGCTTTTGAACTTTGATATTGAAGAAGACTCTTGAGAGTCCCTTGGAAAGCAAGGAGATCAAACAAATCAATCCTAAAGGAAATCAGTCCTGAATATTCATTGGAAGGACTGATGCTGAAGCTCCAATACTTTGACTAGCAGATGTGAAGAGCCAACTCATTAGAAAAGACCCTGATGCTGGGAAAGGTTGAAGGCAAAAGGAGAAAAGGGTGGCAGAAGATGAGATGGTTAAATGTCATCATTGACTCAAGGGCATGAGTTTGAGCAAACTCCGGGAGATAGTAGAGGACAGAGGAGCCTGGCATGCTGTAGTCCATGGGCATACCCATGGGGTCACAAAGTCTGATATGGCTTAGCAACTGAACAACAGATTCAAGTTCAAAAATAGCATAGTGAAGTGTCTCCCTGGATATTCCACTTGTCCATTACAGAGCAGAACTACAATAAATAGGCCATATTATAAGGCAGGAGCCCTGGACTAAAAAGAATGCATACTAAATGGTGACTATTATGCTCCAAAGATGAAATGAGCCCCTGTGATAGGAGACCAACTCCTCATCACTGTGGATGCTTAAGCAGAGACCATATGAAACTCTAGATGGGTTAATGGCTTGGACCAGGCCCAGAAGATGAGTAAAGGAACTTCCAACTATGCTATGGTTCTAGAGACTGAAGTCTTACCATTTAAGCCATAGTCTATTATCCCTGGGCTTCCCTGGTGGCTCAGCTGGTAAAGAATCTGACTGCAATGTGGGAGACCTGGGTTTGACCTCTGGGTTGGGAAGATCCCCTGGAGAAGGGAATGGCTATCTACTCCAGTATCTGGCCTAGAGAATTCCATGGACTGTATCTGCAAAGCATTAGATACAACTGAGCAACTTTCACTTCACTGTCATCCCTTCTCCAGATTTTAGATATTCCTGCAATCATCTTTTGGGAATATTCAAAGACCTTTCCCAGCTACTCATATTTAGGACAAGTCCCTCAATTCATTTCTTTCCAAGAAGTTCCCTGTATGGATCCTTGGCAGGATATCTACCCTGACCTCCTTGTCTTGATGTTTTCAACCTCCTATTCTTGAAAAATATCCAGGATGAGGGCTTCTCTGGAGGTCAGAGTTAAAACCAAACCCCACTGTGTTGAACCAACATATTGAAACTCTCAGTTCAGTTCAGTTGAGTCACTCAGTCATGTCTGACTCTTTGTGACCCCATGGACTGCAGCACGCCAGGCCTCCCTGTCCATCATCGACTCTCAGAGCTTACTCAAACTCAGTCCATTGAGTCAGTGATGCCATCCAACCATCATCCTCTGTTATCCCTTTCTCCTCCTGCCTTCAATCTTTACCAGCATCAGGGTCTTTTCTAATGAGTTAGTTCTTTGCATCAGGTCATCAAAGTATTGGAGTTTCAGCTTCAGCATCAGTCCTTCAGTGAATATTCAGGACTGATTCCCTTTAGGATGGACTGGCTGGATCTCCTTGCAGTCCAAGGGACTCTCAAGAATCTTTCCAAGACCACAATTCAAAAGTGTCAATTCTTTTTATAGTCCAACTCTCACATACATATATGACTACTGGAAAAACCATAGCTTTAACTAGACAGACATTTGTTGGCAAAGTAAGGTTTCTGCTTTTTAATATGCTGTCTGCTGCTGCTGCTAAGTCGCTTCAGTTGTGTCTGATTCTGCACGACCCCATAGACGGCAGCCCAACAGGCTCCTCCGTCCCTGGGATTCTCCAGGCAAGAACACTGGAGTGGGTTGCCATTTCCTTCTCCAATGCATGAAAGTGAAAAGTGAAAGTGAAGTCGCTCAGTTGTGTCCGACTCTGTGCGACCCCATGGACTGCAGCCTATCAGGCTCTTCCATCCATGGGATTTTCCAGGCAAGAGTACTGGAGTGGGGTGCCATTGCCTTCTCCAATATGCTGTCTAGGTTGGTAATAGATGTTCTTCCAAGGAGCAAGTGTCTGCAGTCACATTTTGCAGTGATTTTGGAGTCCAAGAACATAAAGTCTGCCACTGTTGCCATTGTTTCCCTATCTATTTGCCATGAAGTGATGGGACTGGATACCAAGATCTTAGTTTTCTGAATGTTGAGTTTTAAGCCAACTTCTTCATTCTCTTCTTTTACTTTCATCAAGAGTTTCTTTAGTTCTTTGCTTTCTGCCATAAGTGTGGTGTCATCTGCATATCTGAAGTTATTGATATTTCTCCTGGAAATCTTAGTTCCACCTTGTGCTTCATCCAGACTGGCATTTTGCATGATGTGCTCTGCATTTAAATTAAATAAGCAGGTGACAATATGCAGCCTTGACATACTCCTGTCCCAATTTGGAATCAGTCTGTTGTTCCATGTCCAGTTCTAATTGTTGCTTCCTGACCTGCATACAGATTTCTCAGGAGGCAGGTCAGGTGGTCTGGTATTCCCATCTCTTGAAGAATTTTCCACAGTTTGTTCTGATTCACACAGTCAAAGGCTTTGGTGTAGTCAATAAAGCAGAAATAGATGTTTTCTGGAACTCTTTTGCTTTTTTGATGATCCGATGGATGTTGGCAATTTGATCTCCGGTTCCTCTGCTTTTCCTAAATCCAGCTTGAACATCTGGAAGTTCACGGTTCACATACTGTTGAAGCCTGTCTTGGAGAATTTTGAGCATTACTTTGCTAGCATGTGAGATGAGTGCAACTGGGTGGTAGTTTGAACATTCTTTGGCATTGCCTTTCTTCGAGATTGAAATGAAAACTGACCTTTTCCAGTCCTGTGGTCATTGCTGAGTTTTCCAAATTTGCTGGCATATTGAGTGCAGCACTTTAACAGAATCATCTTTTAGGATTTGAAACAGCTCAACTGGAATTCCATCACCTCCACTAGCTTTGTTCATAGTGATGCTTCCTAAGGCCTTTGACTTCGCATTCCAGGATGTCTGGCTCTAGGTGAGTGATCATACCATCATGATTATCTGGTCATGAAGATCTTTTTTGTATAGTTCTTCTGTGTATTCTTGTCACCTCTTAATATCTTCTGCTTCTGTTAGGTTCATATCATTTTTGTCCTTTATTGTGCCCATCTGTGCATGAAATGTTCCCTTGGTACTCTAATTTTCTTGAGGAGATCTCTAGTCTTTCCTATTCTATTGTTTTCCTCTATTTCTTTGCATTGATCACTGAGGAAGGCTTTCTTATCTCTCCCTGCTATTCTTTGGAACTCTGCATTAAAACTCTAGTCCATTGACTAACAGGGTGACCCTTGCATTTGTCCAGTGCCCTTGTTTCCCAAGCTATTTTCCATCTGCCAGTTTTATCAGAAGCAGAAATTCAGTTTGTATCCTGAGGGTAATTACTTCCTCAAGATAAGGTTCATGAAGTCCCTGCAACACTGTGAAAGGTGAGAACTTTTATAATTGTTATAACGTGCCCCAGGTCACAGGACAGCAGAGCCATATCTAACCAAGGTTCTTTTAAATCCTTTTGGGAATAAGTGTAGAGTAAATAAAGAGACCCTGATGCTGGGAAGGATAGAAAGAAAAAGAAGAGGGCTGCTGCTGATGAGATGGATAGATGGCATCACCAACTTAACAAACATGAACACAGGCAAACTGAGAGATAGTGGAGGACAGGGAAGCCTGGCATGGTGCTTCAGTCCATGGGGTCACAAAGAGTTGGACACGACTTAGCAACTGAACAACAACAAATAAAGAGAACTATAGATAGTTTACAAAGAACCAAAGTCCAGATCGGCTTGATAGACTAGCAGGGAAGGGCAGAGTTTAGAGCTGGATTTTATAAGCCTGACAGCACCAAATTACAATCGCCAAAAAACAGGCTGATTGTTCTAGTCCGATGAATAGCCATGGCCCGAATGTGAGTCTGCTTAAATCAGCCAGTGGCCATCTTGACTGGGGCAACCATGGGTTGAATGAGGTAGCCACCAGCAGTGGACCTGAAGCAAAGGACTTTCTGCTTTTTTTTTAGCTCAGAGACCACATGTGTAAATCCACCCTCCCAGAAAAGCTTGTAGCATCTACAAGCCAGGGTTACACTCCTAATTAAAAGGACAATTAAAAAAAAAACCTTCCAATGATGAAAAGGCCTTAGCCAGAATTCTCAAGAAATTGGTTTAGAAAATAATCCCCAAATGATTGCAACATAAGAACATTCTTAAAATGTTACCTTTGTCCTGATGTCTAAACTCTCATGAATTGGTTTACAAAAAGGTTCTTTATGCATTTGAAGCCACTAATACTATAAGTGGGGAAAGAACACACTCTTTTAATTAAAAGAGCAGATTGCTATAGTTGTGGTAATCTGAATTGAGAACATCTTTTTAAACAGAAATATGAGAGAATAAATATTTCCTAAAGTTAGAATCCAAAACTTAGGATTATTTAGGATTAGTATCCAAAACTGTTCTTATTTCACACTGTGTAATCAGGAAGGCTGTTCAGAAGGGCATGTTAGAAGGAAAGTCTGTTTTAGGTTTCCAGCTAGTTGGGGACCATCTAAATACCATTTGTCTCTAACCCTTGAACTGTCTTCTTCTGGACTCCTGGGGCAACACAGTTAATAACCCTCATGGAGCTGTAAATGCGTCAATGCTGTGTCAATGCTGACACTTGTGGTTTGCAGTCTAGTTGTTTGCTTGACTATCAGATATTGCCTTTTTAGGTAGTTGAACTTGACAGAATGATAAACTGTGCTTCTGTTTACTCTTTAGCTCTCAAGGCTAATTTAAAAGTGCTGCTGGTGATGGCAATGGAAACACCTTAAACCATTAAGTTGACAAATGGAATATTAACACAGGCACTAATTCCCTAGCTAATGGAAATGAGTCAGTTACCTTCTTTAACCCAAGTACCACGTGCAATGTTCTTTTAATTCCCATAAACCACAGGGTCTGGTTCCCCTGAGTTGAGAGGATGCAGATCTCACCAGATGACATGTCTTACTTTGAGGTCCTTTAAGCCCCATATTTGTTCTAACAGCTTCGTCTTAGTCTTTTACTGCTGTTTTCTCCCCAGGGTTTTGGTCACATTATTTTCCAAAGTGGCCCAATTGCATTCATTATTCATTTTTATCAACACAAATGTGTATGTTGTTATAGCTATATTCCAGTTGGCAGCATACTGACTAGCCCGATTCATTGCATATAAGCACCCTGCTGTAATGGACATGTAAAGAATCTGAATCAGACCGAAAGGTATATAAAAGTGACTCGTGCCATTTTTAAACCAACTGACCTTGAGGAGGATATATTTACACTTCCTTAAATCTCAATTTCTTCATCTGCAAAGTGGGAATACCTTTCACTACCTTTTTAGATTGCTGTGAAGATTCCATGCACGGTGTCTAGGAAATAGCAAGTAGTGAATACATGCTAGCAATATTCATGGTTACCAGTTTCCTATGTGCCAGGAATCATGGGAATCCTCAACGCATCTGGAGAACTAAGAACCATTATTATCTTCATTTTTCTGATGAGAACAAGAAAGACAGATTAAGTACCTGCCCAACATCACAAAGATATGAAATGGCCATGCCTAGATTCCAGAGCCTGCAGTCTGGCCACTACTCCCCATGTAAGAAGAGTTTTGACACCTTGAGAAGGAACTGCTTGAATATGAATCCTAGGCAACCTTCCAGATCTGTAGAACCTTATTTGCTCCCTCTTGCTCCTCTTTCCCATGCTTCCTCATTCACACCTGAGTCAGAAGCAGAGAAAAGACAAAAACTAGTACAATAGGACAGTACAACCAGTAGATTCCTGGCAGACCAGCTATGGAGCTTGGCCTCAAACTCAGCTGTGCACTTGTTGGCTGAACACAAAGGCAGGTGCTGTATTTCACGTGGATGTAGTAAAGAGATTTCAAGCATTCTAACATTATTTCATTAGAAGGGATGAGTGAACACTTCTCTATATAGATCCACTCTACTGAGATAACTGAAAAGCACAAATACAAATATCATGACCTTATTACGCTAATATCATTAGGTTATCTTGCAAACATCTACTTGCCACAAACCTGAATAAAAATCTTTTTTTTTTTTTGCTATAAAAACTAAATCTTAAATCCCTTAGTAATCTTATCTCTTAAATCTAACGTATTAAGATCAGGAGCTGTTTTATTAACTCCTACCTTCAGCAAAAAGCTATTCAATTCAGATTGTTGAAACTGTGGCAATTCGCTGTTTTAAGTAAAACACAAGTGTGTTGTCCATCAACTGATAAGTGGACAAGTAAAATGTGGTATATCTCCAATGGAATCTTATTCAACAACAAAAAGGAATGAAGTACTTGTCATATTCTACAACTTGGACAAACCTCAAAATCAATATTATGAGTGAGAGAAGCCAGTCTCGAAAGGCCACATATAGCATGATTCCATTTATATGAACTCTCCAGAAAAAGCCAATCCACAGCAACTGAAGATAGATTAGTGGTTGCCAGGGGCAGGGGTAGGGCAAAAAGGGAAAAGGGAATGACTGCTAATGTGTACTACATTCCTTCTGTGGTTGATGAAAGGTTTTAAAACTAGGTTGTAGTGAGGGTTGCGTGACTCTGTAAATATACTGAAAACCACTAAGTTGTAGGCTTTAAAGGGATAAACTTGATGGTATGTAAATATATGGTATATATGGTATATAAAATATGGTATATAATAAAAATATTTAAAAGAAATGTTAGTGTGTAATTTCCCCTACTTACTTGCAAAACTAATAGCTATCCTTTCACGTTCATCAACCTTCATTATTAGTGACACTCTTTTTGAGTAAACAGTGACGAACATGAAAGCATTTATCCCCTTCCTCCTCTCCCCACTCCCCACCAAGAGCCTTGATAATTAATCTTGTCCTTACTTTCAACTTGTCTGTCAAGTATCTGATGGCTAGGAAGTTGGAGTTCTAGATATAACTGGCTCTCTAAATATAACTTTCAGGCTAAACCTTCAAATCTGGTTCTACCTTTGGTTCCTTCCCCATGTTCTCTTTCTTTTTCTTAACTTCATTGCCAAGGACCCAGTGTTCCAAATCACAGGTGACCTGGAACAGGGCCTCCAGACTGCAAAGGGAACAGAGCCAATTGTTAATGAATACAAAGCCCTATAGACAGAAACTGGTAGGGGAAAAAATAGATGGTGCCTCATCTTTTTGGGGAGAAGGCAATGGCACCGCACTCCAGTACTCTTGCCTGGAAAATCCCATGGATGGAGGAGCCGGGAAGGCTGGAGTCCATGGGGTTGCTGAGGGTCGGACACGACTGAAGTGACTTAGCAGCAGCAGCAGCAGCAGCATCTTTTGGGATGTTGGTGGTGAAAATGTAAGCAGCTTTTATGTCAATACATGTGTGTTACAACAATAGTTAGATGAGACCTGGGATGCCAATTAAGAGAACTCCAAACAATTGTGATTGGCACTTAGGCATCAAGAGAAAAAGTTCTTTCCTTAGTGTTCTTGGTTTGCTCTACTGGCCATACAAACTGGCTTCCCAGGTGGTGGTAGTGGTAAAGAACTTGCCTGCCAATGCAGATGTTAAGAGGTGCACGTTCATACCCTGGGTCAGGAAGATCCCCTGGAGGAGGGCATGGCAACTCACTCCAGTACTCTTGCCTGGAGAATCCCCATGGACAGAGGAGCCTGGTGGGCTACAGTCCATTGGACTGCAAAGAATCGGACATGAGCAAAACTACTAATGCATGCACCATACAAACCACAAAGGCAATGGCAAATTGTATCCTCTGGATAGGAATCCTAGTCCAGTTTCTAAATAGTGAGAGTCCTGTTCTCCACTGAGCTTTCCTGTCAGGAGATGAGCCATGTGGATTCATGCAGCTCTGACAAAGCCCTTCCTTTCCATTCCAGGCCTCTAGTCCAGTGACGTCAGGGAGGATTTCCACAAAGGTCAAGGGATTAACCATGCCAAATGTGGAGCTGGGGCTCAAGACAGGAGGAGGCCCTGAAATCTGGAAATATTCCAGTATTTGGGCCAAATCCACTCCCTTTATCATTCAGAGATTATTACATCATAAAATGATGTCTTTGTCATTTTATCCACTGCTAATTTTTTTCCCCTTTGGAACATATTTCCCTTTGCTTTTCTTCCTGTTCCCTCACCTTCTGTCCTCTGTCAGTAACAGATATGGTTTACCTCCTTGACCTACCTCAGAGGCAGGTACAAGCAGTAGGGTGAGAGTGAGGGACAGATTCTGCAAACACATTTTCACTTTCCCATCGCTCCCAGAGAAACTGATCCTCACCCAGGGAGAGAGAGAAGAGAGCCTGTGGCACCAGAAATCTGCCAAGAAGTCCAGTGACTTACCCTAGGCAGGCTACAAGTCAGGTGAAGGTTGGACCTTTGCTTCAGCATGCAGAAGGCAGGGAACTTGCTAGATTCACCAGGAGTTTCTGGTAGGGTTTATTCCTGGCTCTGACCTCCTCAGAGACCAGTCTGTGCAGCTCTGATGAGCACCAACCCGTTTGCTGATTACCCTTTGGCAAGCTGATTCAGGCAAATTAGTATTTGCCTTATGATATATAAGGCCCTTAACTGCCTTTTACCCTCACTGCAAAAAAAGCAATAATTGGA
The DNA here is from genome assembly GCF_027580195.1 of Bos mutus. Taxonomy (NCBI): domain Eukaryota; kingdom Metazoa; phylum Chordata; class Mammalia; order Artiodactyla; family Bovidae; genus Bos; species Bos mutus. The sequence continues at coordinate 38,871,216 of NC_091636.1, read as the reverse complement.
CAACTTGCTTGCGACAGTCATTGGATTTGCTTCTTTTGGCTTAATCTGGTTTACAGTTCACTTGCCACCAAATCAAAATGGCTAGATTCAAATCAGCTTTTGTTTCCCAGCAAAGCAGGGAGGATGAGCAAGGCGGAGGGGGAAGAACTGAGAGGATAAGTGCGAGGGCGGCAAGGGCAAGCTACAGGAGGTGAGTCATGAATTCTGAGCGACCCTGCCCACTGCAAGCTCCAGTCTACCCTTTGATCATTGCCTTGTTGACATCCCAGCACTTGAGAGCATGTCATACAGGAGGGGACACATGCTCCTGAAGGGGCAAGCACTGGCCATGGAGTCTGGGCTGTTCTCTCAACCTTTCTTGCCAAACATCACTTTTCAGACAGAAGTGGATTTTTAGCTCTAATATCATGTAAAGTCAGGAGCCTGGTCACACATGCGTGTGTGCATGCTAAGTTGCTTCAGTCATGTCTAACTCTTTGTCACCCCTTGGACAATAGCCCACCAGGCCCCTCTGTCCATGGGGTTCTCCAGGCAAGAACACTGGAGTGAGTTGCCATGCCCTCTTCCAGGGGATCTTTCCGACCCAGGGATCAAACCTGAATCTCTTACGTCTCCTGCATTGGCAGGTGGGTTCTTTACCTCTAAGGCCACCTGGGAAGCCCAGTCACAACATTAGATGCAAATGGAACCTTCTCACAATGTCATTTGTTTGGATAGTGTACTGGGTTGAATCATGTCCCCTTGAAAGAGATATTAAAGTCCCCCAATACCTCAAAATGTGAACTGATTTGAAAACTGGGTCATGGGTGATGTGATTAATTACTTCTCACATGGGCAAGAAGCAGAGACATACAAGGAAAATGACCTATGATGACTGAGGCAGAGACAGAAGGGATGCAGCTATAAGCTAAGGACACCATGGCCTGCCGGTCACCACTGGAAGTCAGGAAGAAACAAGGTAAGCATCTCCCCAGAGTCTCAGAGGGAGCAAGGCTCCAAGGAAATCTTTGTCCCCAACTTACAGCCTCCATAACTTGTGAGAAAATACATTTCTATTCTTTTAAGCCAGCTGGTTGTGACACTTTGTCACAGAAGCCCGGAGAAAATAATCCAGGTGGCTTGTATCCACATGATCTGGTGTGCTCATTTAAACACCTTTTCTGTGACCAGTTCATACTTCTTTCCTGCACCCATATAAAGTCTGATTGTACTTTTGATCAGTGAAAATACTTGAAATGGACAGGATTTGTCCCCCTGGACTGATGTGGACCCAGCATATGTCCTGTTCTAGGTCAGCATCTCTGCCCCTTCCAGTGGGAAAGTTGCTATGTCCCGTAAGAAGCCAGTGATGCTTTTCTGAGTTCACTGCTATGAGGTCTTGTTAATTTTTATTTAAAGGAGAGTTCTAGCCACTCGGTTCAATTCAGTTGCTCAGTCATGTCCGACTCTTTGCAACCCCATGAATTGTAGCACACCAGGCTTCCCTGTCCAACACCAACTCTCGGAGCTTGCTTAAACTCATGTCCCTTGAGTCAGTGATGCCATCCAACCATCTCATCCTCTGTCATCCCCTTCTCCTCCTGCCCTCAATCTTTCCCAGCATCAGGGTCTTTTCAAATGAGTCAGCTCTTTGCATCACGTGGCCAAAGTATTGGAGTTTCAGCTTCAACATCAGTCCTTCCAATGAACACCCAGGACTAATCTCCTTTAAGATGGGCTGGTTGTATCTCCTTGCAGTCCAAGGAACTCTCAAGAGTCTTCTCCAGCACCATAGTTCAAAAGCATCAATTCTTTGGTGCTCAGCTTTCTTTATAGTCCAACTCTCACATCCATACACGACCACTGGAAAAACCATAGCCTTGACTAGATGGACCTTTGTTGGCAAAGTAATGTCTCTGCTTTTGAATATGCTATCTAGGTTGGTCATAACTTTTCCTTCCAAGGAGTAAGCGTCTTTTAATTTCATGGCTGCAGTCACCATCTGCAGTGATTTTGGAGCCCATAAAAATAAAATCAGTATCTTTATGAAGGTGAAAAGACCTGGGCCAAGCAAAGTTCAGCTTGGATTTTGTCCAAAACCCCACAGTTGTTTATTAGCAAAGTGAGACTGGATTGATTCTTTTGACATATTGAAACACAATAGCATCAATGAAACACTGCATAGGGTGTGTGAATCTAAAGGGATGACTATTGATTTTGGAAGCGTGTAGAAATACATACTGAGAGAAGGCTAATAATTCAACAAAATGCTGGTGATAAAACCAGATGTCACTCATGACTCCTTAATTTCCAGTACTCTCCCTTCTACATTCAATTCCGACAAATTTTACCTTCTAAATTTTATCTTTTAGGGAGCCTTCCTTGACCATGCCTTCTGCCCTCAACTCCTTGTTGGGTACCATGACTTTGAACTGCACTATCACCCTGTACTTTGTCTACCACAACACTCACTACATTGTCTATTGATTTTATCTTTACTGGACCTATCTCCACCATTCCATAAGGATGAAAATCATGGCATCTATGTGACAAGGTACTGTTCAGCACTATGTGTTACTCGGTAACTCACAGCCCAGACTCGGACTTGGAGAAAATGTCAATTTGCTAAGTAAGTAAGTAAGTAAGTAAGTAAGTGTTAGTCGCTCAGTCGTGCCCGACCCTTTGCGACCCCATGGACTGCAGCCCACCAGGCTCCTCTGTCCATGAGATTTTCCAGGCAAGGATACTGGAGTGGGTTGCCATTTCCTTCTCCAACTGAGCTACAAGGGAAGCCCCTATCAAGTCGCTAAAGTTTAGTGTTTTCATTGGGTGCGTATGTGTTTCAGTTTAAGCAAATTTTGGAAGCTTATACCAACTTATGGGGAATCTCTTCAGAAGTAAGTAGGCTGTCAACAAAATCATACAGAGACACAGACATCTTTCATGGAGATTAGCACATAGAGATTCAGGGGTATGGCTGCTAGCCTAGGTTGAACTGAACATCACAAAATTTGGGCTTTCTGATATAGCTTTCCAGATGAGTTCACACACGGCTGTACAAAGGATGTCCAGGAATTTAGTGGAAGTCCCCAGAAATCCAGGGAGCGGATACTTACGTTACATTGGATTCCTAGGAGATGGGGAGAAAAGGAAAGTGACAATAGATCTAATGGTGCCTCTTACAGCCAAATCGAGAGAGAAAATTGCAGAATTACCTGCTACATTGAGTCAAGAGCATAATTGAGTAATTAGAGAAATTACTGGATTTCCAGTATAGGCATTCCTGAAAGAATTATTTACTCAATGCTTCTCAGTGAAGCTTGAAAGGAAATCACTTAGAAACCTTCTTTACATTCTGAATGCTAAGCAAGGAACAGCTGTAAAATTTGGCTCTAAAGCAAGTTCTAAATTCTTTGGAGCAAGATGTTGGCTTACTTGTGCAAATTAGGGATAGACAGTTTTAAGCCATGGGGTTTGTTATGGTGGTGCAGCTGTAGGATGTGAAGTCACAAAGGTGGGTTAGGACAGGGTTTATGACCCAGGCTGTCTGGTTTTGAATCTTGATGCCACTGCTTAACTGCTGTGTGATATCAAGTGAGTCACTTAATTTCTCTGTGTCTCAGTTGCCTTTCCTATAACCTGGAGTGATAATCATACCCACCATGTAGGGCTGTAGTGAGCATTAAGTGTAATGCAATTCACATAGAGAGCTTAAAACAATGCCTGGGATGTAGTTTCACTCAATAAATGTCAACTGTCCTCACTAGGTGCATTTTAACAGGGTTTCTGGAAACTGTTGGTTTGATCTCATAGAGTTAAAGACAATAGAATTTTTAAAAGATCACAAATGTAATGATTATTCAAACTGGTGTATAAGATCAGGGGTTGGCAAACTTCTTCTCTAAAGAGGCAGATAAATATTTTTGGCTTTGTGGGCCATGGGGTCTTTTCTGCAATGATAAAGCTCCTCTGTTGTATGAAAAGGACCATAGACAATACATAAAAGAGTAGGCACGACCGTGTTCTCAAAACACCTTATTTACGAAAACAAGACTAAATTATTTTTTAAAGAAACAGATGACAGGTGAGATTTGCCAATCCTTGATTTAGATAATTGTATACTGCTTTTGTCCAGACAGCGTCTTTTTTGTAAACAGCAGGTAAATATTCTGTTTTCTGCTTGAAATTCTTTTCCTTCCGTTTACATGATTGGCTTAAACACTTTATGTAAAGTACCTTTCTATGGGCTTCCCTGGTGGTTCAGAGGGTAACGTGTCTGCCTGCAATGTAAGAGACCTGGGTTCGATTCCTGGGTTGGGAAGAATCCCTGGAGAAGGAAATGGTAACCCACTCCAGTACTCTTGCCTGGAAAATCCCATGGATGGAGAAACCTGGTAGGCTACAGTCCATGGGGTAGCAAAGAGTCGGACACAACTGAGCGACTTCACTTTCACTTTCACCCTTGTAAACACACTCACATTAACATACCATTTGTTTTCTTCATAGCACATGCTGTAAGTTTCTAATATCTGGCATATTTTTTAGTCTATTTTTTTTTTTTTTTTTTTCATCCAATACAAACTTGAGGATGAAAATGAGTGAAAGACAAAGTGTTAGTTGTGTATGACTCTTTGTGACTCCATGGACTATAGCCCCTCCAGGCTCCTCCGTCCATGGAATTCTCTAGGTAAGAATACTGGAGTGGGTTGCCATTCCCTTCTCCAGAGGATCTTCCTGACCGAGGGATCAAACCTGGGTCTTCTGCACTGCAGGCATATTCTTTACTGTCCGAGCCACCAGGGAAGCCCAAAGGGCCCTTTATTCCTAGTGCTTAGAACAACTAATTTATCCACAATAGCAAATCAATATTTGTTAAGTAAATAAATAAGAGAATTAGTGACCATAAAGAACTAAAACATTTTGACAGTTTAAATACACATAAATTAAGTGCTACTCTCAGTAAAACACCCTTATTATTCACTTCTCTCCAAGTAAACTGATCTATGTATCTACTTTCAATATTCCAGGTTTATAAATGGGGCTTTCTTCCCCAAATCCGTGGGCCCAATGATGATCTGATTCCAGCTTATCAGTTTACTCAAGGCTGTTGATTGAAACATGTGTTCTGGAGAGCTTTTGAGTTAGCTCATTCATTATTAATCCACTTCTATTTAAGGCATCTATTTCACGTTCGCTTTTGTCTTGATGACACAGTTTTGGAAAAGCTTGAAAAAAGATAAAAACAGCCCCTGAATCAGATGCTTCCATCTTTTTTATTGTTCTTTGTTTAAGACCTAGTATAGTGTCAGGCACACAGTGGACACTTAACATGTGTGTTGGTCGCTCTGCTGCTGCTAAGTCACTTCAGTCGTGTCCGACTCTGTGTGACCCCATAGACGGCAGCCCACCAGGCTCCCCTGTCCCTGGGATTCTCTAGGCAAGAACACTGGAGTGGGTTGCCATTGCCTTCTCCAATGCATGAAAGTAAAAAGTGAAAGTGAAGTCACTCAGTCATGTCCGACTCTTCGCAACCCCATGGACTGCAGCCTACCAGGCTCCTCCGTCCATGGGATTTTCCTGGCAAGAGTACTGGAGTGGGGTGCCATCGCCTTCTCCCCGAAACATTCTACAGTAAGACTATTAGCAGAAGAGGTTGCACAGTCTAAAACCACTGGTCAAAACAGAAAAGAATGTACTCTACATGTTGTGTGGGCACCAGAAAGTGAGAAGAGGAGGAATGTGAAATTCAATTTTGAAATAATCTTGCCTTTGATTTTTTTTGAGTATTTGCAAAAGACAGAGAAATTTCTGAGAATAAAAATGAGCAATGGGAACACTGTGTTTCTTAAATTACCATATGCATATTATTTACCAGCATGATGAAGCAAGTAATGAATATATTAGGAGAACAGCACTCAATCTCTTTGTATTTCTGATAAAATATCAGCCCTATAAAACCGCCCAGGAACAAATAGGATAGGTTATGAAGAGCTAGTTCTCACATTAACATGATCCAGCAGGTAGAGAAAATTGATTTCGTAAACATTAAGCTGATATCAGAGCACAGACTCTGACTGGAACAAAATACCTATCTGGTTGTTTCTTTTTTTTTTTTCTCTGACATCTATTGCTGGAGCATCCAGTTGCCTGGAGGATTACAATGAAAAAAGCAAAGACTAGGAATATTACTCTTCCGTGTCTGCCCCTCTGATAGATTCATGCCAAGAAAAAGTGGACAATACGTAATTTATGTCACCTGCACACTAAATAGCTGCCTTCCTTTCTGATTCAGAGAAGAAGTCCCCACTTTACAAAGCTCTTAGAACCTCAGGGTTGGACACATCTTTGGTGGTTGCCTGTTCCTAACAAATGCACCCCGTAAGTGCCTTTTTGTGGTACACCATATAATAGAGGGTTTTCTTAACTCTGCTTGAGTATTTCCATCACTTCATCTATGCATCTACTCTACTTTGTATATACCATTATTACTGCATTATTGCAACTCAAAACAAGTTTGCCTTGACAATTATGAAGTTTGAGAGACAGAGGTCTCACTTCACTTTTGTGTCTCCAAAATTTTGCTGAGTGCCTGGCTTATGGCAGGCTCACAACAAATATTTCCTGACTGAATAAAGCAATAAGTAAAAGCTTAATATGTCAAACAAAATTAATTTCTCTGCTTAGAAACTTCTACTTTCCAAAACAGTATAGAAAATACAAGAAACAGCCTGTAGTATCACCACAGCATGTGTGTGTGTATGGGCTTAGTCGCTCAGTTGTGTCCGATTCTTTGCGACCCTATAGACTGTAGCCCACCAGGCTCCTCTCTGTCCATGGGGATTTTCCAGGCAAGAATACTGGAGTGGGTTGTGATATCCTCCTCCAGAGGATCTTCCTAACCCAGGGATTGAAACCACATCTCCCACAGCGTGTCTATTCAAATCATTAGCCCATTTTTAATTATTAGTTTTTTGTTGTTTGTCTTGTTTTTTGCTACTGAATTGTAGGAGTTACTTACAAATTTTAGATATTAATTCCTTATCAGATATGAGAGTATTTTCCTCCAATCCATAGGCTCCTTTTTCATTGTGCTGTTTCCTTTGCTGTGCAGAAGCGTTTAGTTTGATATACAGTATCATTTATTTATTTTATTTTTGGTGTCTGTGCTTCTGGTGTCACATTCATGAAATTATTGAAAAGATCAATGTCATAAAGCTGTCCCTCTATATGTTCTTCTAGGAGTTTTACAGTTTCAGGTCTTAAAGTTTTTAATCCATTTTAAATTGATTTTTGTGTATGCTGTAAGATAAGGGCTCAATTTCATTCTTTGGCATTTGAATATCCAGATATCCCAGAACTATATTTGTTGAAGAGAATATCCTTTCCCCATTGTGTATTCTTGGAAGCCTTGTTAAAGACCAGCTGACCACATATGTGTGAATTTATTTCTGGGCTTTCTATTCAGTTTCACTGGTATATGCCTATCTTTATGTTTGATCACTGTAGTTTTGTAATATAATTTGAAGTCAACAAGTGTGGTGCCTTCAGATTTTTTCTTCTTTCTCAAGATTTATCTGGATATTCATGGTCTTTTTGTGGTTCCATGTGAATCACATAACTTTTTTTTTTTTATTTTTTCTAAAAAATGCTATTGGGGTTTTGATAGGGATTGCATTGATTTGGGTAATATGGACACTAACAATATTAAATCTTCCAGCCCACCATAAACATGGGCTATCTTTCCATTTGTTTGTGGGTTCTTTAATTTATTTCATCAGTGTTTTGTAGTTTTCTGTATACAAGTCTTTCACCTTCTTGCTTAAGTTTATTCCTAAGTATTTTATTCTTTTTAGTGCTAGTGGGAATGGGACTGTTTCCCTGATGTCCTTTTTAGGTAGTTTGTTGTTTTTCTTGCCTAACTGCTCCACCTAGAATCTCCAATATTAGGTTGAATAGAAGTGGTGAGAAATGGGCATTCCTGCCTTCTCTCCTGATCTTAAAAGAAAAGCTTTCAGTTTTTCACCTCTGACTATAATGTTAGCTATGGACTTTTCATACATGGATTGTTTTATGCTGATGTACTTTCCTCCTTTTCTTGTTTGTTGAGGGTATTTATCATGAAGAGAGTTAAATTTTGTCAGATGTGTTTATGACATTTATTGAGACAATCATGATTTTCATCCTTTATTCTGTTACTGTGATGTATCACATTAAATAATTTACATATATTGAACCATTACTGCATCCCAGTGATCAATTCTATTTGATCATGGTGGATGATCCTTTTAATGTGTTGTTGGATTCCTGGGCCACACTGGCGTGATAAGTCTGAGCTTTCTTCCATCTCTACCTTATTAGTTTAAGATTTATTCACTTGTAATTCATGAATGAAAGAGAAAAGGCATAAACGAGGACTGACTTCATGGTCTTCACAATGTTTTTGAGCATAACTATTTTATTCACAATATACATCTCTGCAATGTGCACACTATTTTAATATATTGGAGATTAAGTTTCTCCCATAAAGGTCTTTCCATTCTTAAAGCTATGTCAATTTTGAAAGCCAAGTTGGTTATATTCCATGTCTACTGAGGTTAATCAGTAATGCATCTAGAGAGCCCAGATACTGTAAGTTTTATATTGAATAGCTAAGGCTATGGGGGAGTTCTAAATCACTTTGGAATCTGATTGGCACTTTTGCTGGTTGGGGAAAATGCTCACAGTGAAATAGAAAAACTAGAATGGAGAAGGACACAGTAGTTGCCCTGGGATGGTTACTTCATCATTCACTTTCCCCAACTTTAATTAGTCCTAAGTACTACACATGTTGACCAAACATCTTATAGTGATAATTATCAGAAAGAGGAGCCCCAAGGAGAAATCATGTAGAAACTAGCAAGCTCAGTGAGAGTTAGAAAGGCTGGATTCCATTCTGAAATGTTTTTCAAAATATAGCCAATGCAGGTGGTATTTGAAGGCTGTTGAGTGGAGAAAGATTTTCCTCCCAATTAGTTAGGTGTTAGTAATTGCTTCAAGAATGGCTGTTCATAATAGACTTCATAAAATTTCCTTTAGTCATTGGTAGTACGAACAAGTTAACAGAGAACCTCCACAAACCCTTCATCATGATCTTCAAACCTAAGATTATGGAATTCTTACAAAGCTAGACTCACCAAGTCACTGCCAGAGTCTGGTTCTATCAACAAACTAATTAGTGAACTGATATGACCTGCTGGTTGGGGAATACAAGAAGATATAATACATTTTATTACATGTATAGATGTGATATCACAAGCTAGAATCAGGATTGCTGAGAGAAACATCAATAACCTAAGATACGCAGATGACATCACCCTAATGGCCAGAAAGCAAAGACAAAATAAAGAGCCTCTTGATGAAGGTGAAAGGGGAGAGTGAAAAAGCTGGCTTAAAACTCAACATTCAAAAAATGAAGATCATGGCATCCGGTCCCATCACTTCACAGCAAATAGATGGGGAAAAAATGGAAACGGTGACAAGCTTTATTATCTTGGGCTCCAAAAATCACGGCAGAAGGTGACTGCAGCCATGAAATTAAAAGATGCTTGCTTCTTGGAAGAAAAGCTATGACAAACCTAGACAGTGTATTAAAAAGCAGAGACATCACTTTGCCAACAAAGGTCTGTAGAGTCAAAGCTGAGGTTTCTCTAGTAGTCTTGTATGTATGGATGTGAGAGTTGGACCATAAAGAAGTCTGAGTGCCAAAAATTAATGCTTTTGAATTGCAGTGCTGAAGAAAACTCTGGAGAGATCTTTGGACAGCAAGGAGATCAAAACAATTAATCCTAAAAGAAATCAACCCTGAACATTCATTAGAAAGACTGATGCTGAAGCTGAAGCTCCAATACTTTGGCTATATGATGTGAAGAGCTGACTCATTGGAAAAGACCTTGGTACTGGGAAAGATTGAGGGCAGGAGGAGAAGGAGGTGACAGAGAATGAGATGGTTTGATGGCATCATCGACTCAATGGACATGAGTCTGAGCAAACTCTGGGAGATAGTGAATGACAGGGAAGCCTGGCATGCTGCAGTCCATAGGGTTGCAAAGAGTTGGACACGAATGAGCAACTGAACAACAACAATACATCTTATCACATATACAGATATAGTAAGTGTGATGCTGGCCTTTAAGAAACCTGTAGTGTAGTGGTTTGTAGTGTAGTGGGAAACAGACATGCAAAGAAATCATTTGCAATACAGGTTTGTAACTGTGTTTTTGAGTATAGTTACTTTCTTCATAACATACATCCCCTTGCCGTGCGCACACTGTTTTACTACACTGGAAATTAAGTTCCTCCCACAAAGGCCTTTGCATTCCCAAGAAGACACACACTTTAACACAGCCCTTTCTTAAACACTGTTGTAATCAGAATGTGAGTGGCAACCTTATTTCCTAATTGAGGTTTAGGAAACACCTCGATGTCGTCCCCATGAGTTGGGGATTATAACACCTCCTGAGACCATAAAGTCAAGTACATATTTCCAGGGTGGGGCATCACACATGCTGTCAGTAGTTTAGAAAGGTGGAAATTTAATTCCTGTCTCTGTAGGGAAGGATGGGGGTCTCAAAATATAAAGGTTGAGAGCAAGGAAGGGCAATCCCAGTGCTTCTCTGAGAGCAGTGCTCCGGCCAGAGCAACTATTAGATTAACCAGGGAAATCAAGGTAGGTTTAAAAAAGGCAGATCCAGATTCTGCACTAGACGTTTCTGAAGCAAGATTTCTTTTGCTCTTTTGGAAAAGAGTTGGAGAAGAAGAGGGAAGGGGAGTTATCCAACTGGCTTATGAACAGAAAAGGATCTCCAATCAAGTCACCACTCCCACCTCCCACCTCCTGCATTTGTCCCTAGTTTCTTACATCAACCCAGATAGAAAGTATGGTAAGGATTTAATACAGTAATGGAGGGGGGCAGCCACAGCTGGGAAAATGACCAGAAGGGTTTGTGATTGGACCTGCTCCCACGAGACCCACATTTCTGCTGCCAGTTGCTGTTTTGCTCAGCTCTCCGAGACTTACTGCTCACACTTAGTTGCACTGCTTCTGGCTGTGCCTAAGGAGCAGTGTTGCTTCATTTCTGCCCTCATTTCTGGAAGATGAAATGCTTCCTCAGCTTCACATGAATCTGCTGTCTTTCCCATTTCTGAAATTATTAAGCCATGGCTTTAAAAAGCAGATTTCTTTCCTGTGATGAAATGAAATGCAGAGATAGTGCAACCATTTTTCACTCAGAGTAGATGTTGACAATCAGAATGTATGTCTTGGGAGGCAGAGTTTAACCAAGGCTGAATGGTAATGGCATTCGATGGTAGCTAAAAGCTATGATTGTCTGACATGTGTACTCAGGGTTTGTTGAGAAAAATGCTTTTGTAAAAATCAGAGCCAAAATAAAAGACAAGTTCCAAACCAGAAGAGGCAAACTTAGAACAACCACAATTGTAAAAGAATCAAAATATAGACAAAATTCAAAGCACTACTGACTTTGTGAAAAGAAATCTTGGTTTGTACTTAGACAAATATATTTTAATGCTCAAAAAAAAATGACAATAAAATGTGGTAAAAAAAAATGACTTCTCAGATATAAACAGTGCTTCTTTTGGAACAAATTAGATAAAAAGATTTTCATTGGTGGCATATGTCGATACATTTACTGTGGTAGAACTGGAAGAAAACTGATTTTTAAAACTTTATGAAAGTATGTTAAATATATCTATGTTTATAATGCAGATAGGGAAACAATAGAGAATTCATCACAGGTTTAATTCTTTCATCTTTAAAGGAATGAACTTGGAAAGGTGTTCATTCTCTAAATATTCTTTATATATTTGGAGAATTTAGCTAAAATTTTCCAAATATATAGGATGAACATAAGGTGGACAATTTTACAACCCACTTTTTGAAATATTTCAAATTGCTGTTTCCTTAATACAGTTACTTTGACCTTAAGTTATCTGGAAAATTATTTCAATCTCCAATTCACTCTGTGGAATCAATCTTTAGACATGGATCACCTACCCTCTGGGGCTTCCCAAGTGGTCCAGTGGTAAAGAATCTGCCTGCCGATCCCGGAGCCACAGGGGACACGGGTTCGATCTCTGGCTTGGGAAGATCCTTGGAGGAGGACATGGCAATCCACTCTAGCATTTCTGCCTGGAAAACTCCATAGACAGAGGAACCTAGCAGGCTACAGTCCATGGGGTCACAGAGTCAGACAAGACTGAGTGACTGAGCATGTATGCACTACTACTTTCTACAAATTAATACTAACGATATTCCACCTATCCCATTTAAGCTGAACTTCCAGAGCATGGGCCTTTTGAGAATTAGTGATACTTTTTGTGATGCTAATAAAGGGAGCCCCTCTAAAGAAAAAAAAAAAAACAACATTTTGGGTATGAGTAGTCACTGCTTACTGCAAATTCCCATGTGAGCCAAGGAGGAGTAAGGAGGTAGAGAGTGGGCTTTGATGCTGGATAGATTTGGCGTGGAATCCTATCTAGGTTTACAGGAACACTAATAAGCTTTTTTTTTTTTTTTTTACTTCGAGGCTTGCAGGATCCACCCTGACCAGGGATTGAACCCTGGCCATCGCAGTGAAAGTACCAGTCCTAACCAATGGACCAACCAGGGAATTCCCTGAACAAGCTTTAATTTTTAGGAGGTCTGGGTTTTTCACTAGTAAGAGAAGAATATCTACATTTACCTTATGGGGTTGCTGTGAGCACAGGGTACATAGTATATGCCCAGTAAATACTAGTTTCTTTCCTTTCAGAGAAGGGAGAAATCCTAGAAGCCAAACCTTGATTTTAAAAGAGACAATTTTTTAAATTAACATTTTACAGGACTTTGATATTGCCAACAAAAGAGATCCAAGCTTCAGATTTTAAAATACCCATTACTTGCACTTAAGTAGGGAAAATAAGTAAATTATAGGTAGTGTCTATGTTTGGGAATTTTTAAAAGTATACATACATGTAGAGTTTTAAAGATGTAAGACATATACATCAAATAAATACATACATACAGAGTTTCTTTAATTTTTTGAGAACCAGTAAGCCTTCACACGTTTTAGAAGAGTGCAGGAAGGTGACTTTTAAAAGTATAGCTTTGGGTTGTAAAACAGTGTTTCAGACTCCAATGCACTAAATAAGTGAAATTGGCAATTTTTATCCGCCAATCTTTATCCAATGTAACTAAAATTCTTAGAATTCAAAATGTTGAGCTGCTTGGTAATTTCCTTTTAGTATAATCATCTTCATTGAGCTCAGTTTACATTTGACTGATCTTAAAAGACCTGAGGTTTCATTAAAAGGTAAAGTCATCATCCGAATACCCATTGTCAGTTTTGTTTGTGGTTTTGATAATATCTCTGTTTATTCCTTTTGGTTTAATCGAATATTATATGTTAAATCTGGGAGCTAAATGGTTGACCTAGTTTGGAAGACCTAAGGAAGCCATGTAGTTTTAGCAAATTAAAACCTATGTTAATTAATTAGTAACCCTGTAAATGACCAGCTTTCACCCAGCTCACATGTAAAATACTAGCAAACAACTAAGTTTCTCACACAATTTCTACCAAGGATGAATTGTGGGTGCACTTCAAAAGTTAGGTATCTCTGCTGAAGACTTTTAGCAATCATAATTTTAATTTTACCATCTACACATTTATATGGGCTTCCCTGGTGGCTCAGATGGTAAACAGTCTGCCTGCAATGTGGAAGACCCAGGTTTGATCCCTGTGTTGGGAAGGTCCCCTGGAGGAGGGTGTAGCAACCCACTCCAGTATTTTTACCTGGAGAATCCCCATGGATAGAGGAGCTTGGTGGGCTACAGTCCAACGGGTTGTGAAGAGTTGGACACGACTGAGCGACTAAGCACACACATTTATATAAACAGATCTTGAAAGTATTTTTAACCTGCATCTCTAATCATTTTCATTGTTTGTAATTCATATTATTTGCTTTTAAATAAGACCTTTCCTAAGTTCTCAAAAAATTAGAAAATTTCAGTGTGAAATTTCACAGTATGCTTTGCTATATGGATCAACCAAGTTTCAGAGTATTTCCCACCAACCCAAAGTCACACAGGAAGACAGTCATTGAGGCAAAAACACAATATTCTTGTTTCAGTCTATCACAGAGCTCATTTCTTCCTCTTCAGTTTTTCTTACCAGAGTGGGAGGACTATTCTAGAGTTTTCCATTAAAAACACACACTTTCTAACTGAGGACAAGCTGGCCCCAAACAGAGCTCCTGCTGTTTTTTGTTCTTTTCATTGTTGAAATGTAGCTTATGATCTCTGCGTTTGGAATGCAGGGGACTTCTGGCCAGACTTATCCACTGTTTATAGCCCTGAAATGTAAATCTCCTTTAAAACAACAACAAATGGAATCATGCTGTCTGACTAATGATGTGTGATAACTCCAAACTGGATTTAAGCCATTTATCATACAGTTTATTGCCATGGCAGGGTCTGATTAATAGTCACCATCTGCATTTTCTGGAAATACAGTTACACCCTCAGTAGTGTGTTATGAAATTAAAGCCTGCAAAGGGGGAAATACAGGATGAATATTGAAAAGGGCTCTGACTACAATAGTATGAAAATGATCAAATCACCAGTGTGGGCGGTAAGGAGAAAGAAGTTTTATTTTCATATGCCTTTGAGAGGAAAGGATAGTGTAGGATCTGAAAGAGACATCCCTTTACCTCCATAGGAGTCAATGACAAAGCAACGGATATTTCTGTTGGTTTGCTGAAGTAAAATTACATGCTTTCAGGGGGGCAGTTGACTTCCCTCCAGGAACTAGCTACTGATGTATTGTGCGTAGTAGGTATCTAAAACATATTTGTTAGATGGATGAAGGGATGAATGAAATGATGTAACAAAAACCTGCACAGAATAGAATCACAAGGTTTCACCAGTCAGGCAACATCTTTGAGGCTGTAATAAACACTTCTGTCACTTACAATATTTTTAGCTCTCTTTTCTTTCTGGGCACACAGGAAGGCCCCACTTGCTTGCTCCCCTGAATTTAGGCATGGCCATGAGGGCCATGAAATGAGAGTAGAAGTGACTTCTGTCCCTTCCAGGCGGTTGTATGGTTGTATCTAAGAGCTGGTGTGTGATGCTTCATGCACCTTGCAGCAGTGAAATCATGAGCTGATATGAAGAGGCTGCAAGAATTGAAGCAGCAGGTTGGAAGGCTAAGTCAACAGGAAGACATCTGCTCTGGAGAACTGCCTGGATCCACAGCAGACTTTGTTGGAGTAAGAAGTAAACCCTTGTTTTTATAAGCCAATGCATAGCAGCTGGGATATTCCAAAGATGATCAAGATGGCCCATAATATCTCCCATCCAACATGATCTTCCAAAATCACTGCAGATGGTGACTGTGGCCATGAAATGAAAAGAAGCTTGCTCCTTGGAAGAAAACTTATGACAAACCTAGACAGCATATTAAAAAGCAAAGACATTACTTCACCGACAAAGGTCCGTAGAGTCAAAACTAGGGTTTTTCCGGTAGTCGTGTATGGATGTGAGAGTTGGACCATAAAGAAGGCTGAGCACTGAGGAATTGATGCTTTTGAATTGTGTTGGAGAAGATTCTTGAGAGTCTCTTGGACTGCAAGGAGATCATACCAGTCAATCCTAAAGGAAATCAGTCCTCAGTATTCACTGGAAGGACTGATGCTGATGCTGAAGCTTCGATACTCTGGCTACCTGATGAGAAGAGCTGACTCATTAGAAAAGACCCCGATGCTTGGAAAGATTAAAGGAAGGAGGAGAAGGGAACAACAGAGGACAAGATGGTTGGATGGCATCACTGACTCAACAGACATGAGTTTGGGCAAACTCCAGGAGATGGGGAAAGAGAGGGAAGCCTGCGTGCTGCAGTCCATGGGGTTGCAAGGAGTTGGACATGCCTTAGAGACTGAACAACAACAAAGATCTGTTCCATAGTTTCTTAATTAAACTTCATGGGCTGATTTTCATTATTCATAACATGTTGGGAGCTATGTGTCCCAGAGAAAATATAAAATGTACATTGGTAGTTTGTAGAGAAGGCAAAATAAATCTTCCAACAAAGGAGCAAACCAATACAGAGCAAGGAACCAACTATACATAGATGACATTGACACATGTGACAACTTCATATCATTCATGTCTCACTCAGAGCAACAGGATGGGCAGAATGGAGAGAGGATGTAGGGCCATGTACACATTCACAAAGTTTCACCCAGTTTAACAGAGGCAAGCTAGGGGACTGGAAAGGCTTGCCATTCACAAGACCTGGAATTAAATTGCAGCTCCTCTGTAACTTGCTGTTTGAACTTGAGCAGATAACTTTTCCATGTCTTAATTTCTGTATTTTATTTTGGGGATAATAATTTCCATCATGCAGGGTTATTTTGAGGACAGAAAATCATGTATATAAAATAAAATGCCTGGTATGTTGTGATCATTTAATAAAGGGTAGTTATAATTGTCATATTTTAGTAAGAAAGATAATTAGTAGCAATCTCTCCAACAAAAAAGTGTTTTGTAAACCCTTGGATTACAAAATCCAGCAGTCAGTTTGCTTCTTGGTGGTGTGCTGAGAGAGCTGCCATTTGGATTTAGGCCAAGGTGTAGACTGTCCTCTTGTTCTGCCCTTTCATTTCAAAGCAAATTCTTCTGGGACCTCCTCTCTCAAAAAGCTATTGTAGTGACCAGTCTCAAATCTGCCTGGTTCAGGTCTATGGGCCAGAAATATAAGTCTCCACGTGTGAGGACTTATTCCACACAAAAGCCATATGCAAAAGTAGCCAGTAAGCCATGGTCCCTTCTGTGTTTTCAGCAATAACACTAAAATGACTGTTATTATATAACAAAAAGAGGGAGGAAGTGATTCGCAACCCAATTATTCACACACAGCCAGTGTTGCATTCTAAGAAATTCTTTGATTTGCTCAAGGTGGGTTGCCATTTTTACAATTGTATTTCTTTTCCCTATTTTTTCCTCGTCTCTCTGTCAGCTGCCCCATCCCTCTACCCCATCACACACACACATTCACAAACATACAGATTATTGTTTCTCCAGTACTATGGGAAGCCAGCCGCCTTGCCCCTGTGTCATCATCTGGACCCAAGGACAATGGTTACACATTTGGCTACATCTGCAATAGTATCCAAATCCCTGGTGCCAGCGTAGGTTGCTTTATTTACTGCTAAGTCTGCTGATCATGAGGTTCCTTGCCTCCAGAGAGAGCCCTGCTGATAGATTTCAAAATCAATCACACGGACTTGATGACTCCTTTCACTAGGCTTGGTAATTTTCTCAGATCCCTGAGGATTTGTTGACAAATTACTGTAGTTTGCCAACACTGGATTCTAACATTTGGGATCAAATAAAATATATATGTGAGGATATTTCTATATCAAATGCAATGAATAGCTTCCAGATAGAAGGCTCATAGAATTATGGATCTCTTATGCTGGAAGACCCCTTCCATCTAAAGGAGTCCAAATTCTTGGGGGAAGCAAAGACTCTGACAGCCAGCACTGAAAGCTCAAATAATTTAATGTGTAGAAACTCTTGGAGGTCATGAAAAGAGTGTCACAACCATTTCCTTGCCTAAATACTTCATGACACGTTTTCAGTTTTATACAGTTATTCAGTCTCACACTGTCCTTTCTCTAACTCATTTTTAAAATGTTTTTTCTCTATCCACTGTCATCATTGCAAAGCATTTAAGGTTGTGTTCTTCCAATATGAAGAAATAGTACTCTCAGCAGGGACACTTTTTTTTTTAAACTGTTTTCTCAATGGTTGTGATGGATTTACACTCTCTTGTCTGATTCATGTTGTAATCGATTTCACTCATTTGTGAAACTGAGTAAGGTGTGTGACCAGGAAACAGAATAAAGCTGATTTGTGAGACAATAACCAATTGAGCTGGTGCCACTAGTGGTAAAGAACTCTCCTGCCAATGCAGGAGACATAAGAGATGAGGGTTCAGTCCCTGGGTTGGGAAGATCCCCTGGAGAAGACGCTAGCAACCCATTCCAGTATTCTTGCCTGGAGAACCCTATGGACAGAGTAGCCTGGAAGGACACAGTCCATGGGGTCACAAAGAGTCAGACATGACTGAAGTGACATTCAAAAGCAGTCAATGGCTTCCCATCTCACACAAAGTAGAAATCGAAGCTACTATAATGACCCATAAGACTCCTTAGGATCTGGTCTCTGGTATGAAACCACCTCTTTCTATTCACGCTCCTCCACTTGTGCCACTCCAGTCACTCTGGTCTCCTTGATGCTCCTGGAGCATACCAAACACGCACCTACTTCAGGGTTCTTGCACTTGCCATTTCTGCTGACTCCAGCACTCCTTCTTCAAATATATCTTCATGGTTTGCTCTCTCCATTTTTTTTTGGGGGGGTGTCTTTGTCCTAAATTACTGTCTGTCAGTGACTTCCTCACTGGTTTTGTCCTTTGACCTGGGTAAGAAGGGCAACTGTCTGGGCTTTCCCACTTTAGAGTGCCCAGCTCTGATTTACCCCTCCCCAGGGGGCAGAGGGTATGTGGGGCTGTTGTGTTGCCTGATTAGAGCCCACTCCTCTCTTCCCACTTCTGGACAACATTCCAAGTACCCACAATTCCCTGACCCAAAGGCCCTGAGCCCATATCCAAGGCAGTGCTGTCAGTGGGCACACTCCGGGCCTGAGAAGAGGGCCAAGAAGCAGCTGTTTATGGAGTATGTGATTAGAACTGACACCTATGGGCTGAAACATCCACATGTTTGAGAGCCCTCATGGTGCATGGCCTTGCAGCGTGCAGGGTCTTGCTGTAGGCAGGGAAAGAGCAAGTGAACTCTTTACTTTCTAGCGCAGCACTCAGAGGGGACTGAGAAAGTCAAATTTGAATATGACCTTCTAAGATGTAATGAATGAATATTTATGGTTAAGGTAGAGGATGGCCCATATTTGATTTCAGAGATTATCAAATATTTGGACATTTGACATGAAGACCTTCATTTGTACTTTCCCCCAAACCCTGCAAATATTAGGGGCATTTCTGATTCTCCATGACTACTTTTTCTGTAGTCATGGAGAATTAGAAATGATTTTGCTTCCCCTCCCATGGACACTCCACATCACTCCACTCTTCTTAGTGCTTATCACCATCTGACATACTATTTATTCAGTTCATCTCCTACACAAAGCATGTAAGCCTCATTGAGGGCAGGAGTTATTTTCTGTTTTGGTCATTGCTATTTCCCTAGTACCAAGAATAACCCTTGGCATATGGTGAAAAGTGAAAGTGTTAGTTGCTCAGTCCTGTCCAACTCTTTGAAACTGTAGTCCACCAGGCTCCTCTGCCCATGGAATTTCTCAGGGAAGAATACTGGAGTGGTTGCCAATCCCTTCTCCAGGGGATAGACACTCTCAAACATTCATTGAATGAATGAATGAATGGTTGATGGCTATCCTCTATTAAGCACATACCATTTACATGAATTATGTCATTTAAATCTAACTAATCCTGTGGGCCTACTATAATAATCCCACTTATTATCTCCATTTTACAGTACAGTCTTAGAGGGTTGAAATAGCTTCCCTGAAGTCACACAGCTTCTGAATAGGAGAGCTAGAATTTAATCACAGGTCTCTCCACCTCCAAAGCCCCTGTTCTCTCCAGCATATTGCCTTTGGATAGGCCAAAATCCAAACAAATTTAGAAGATGTGTGATACAAGGATTTCTATCCCATTTGCCTGGCTGGCTGCCTCTTCAAACCTAAGACAGCACTGAATTGACAGGAGAACTTGAAAATGGTAAGCACTTTTCTTTTAGAAATTTGAGTTTATTTATTTCCTTTGTTTAGCCAGGCCAAGGTAGTGATAATATATATTTGTTGAGGAAAATTCATGTAAACAAGGTGCTTGGACTGAAAACATTGGAAGAAGAATCAGTATTTTCCATTAGTCAGATGTGTTCAAGATGGATGACTTACACAGTGATCTAGGGTCGGAGTAGACAATTAGGACAGAGGAGCCTGACATGCTGTGGTTCGTGGGGTCGCAAAGAGTCAGATGTGACTGAGCAAGTGAACAACAACAAGAGCAATTATCAGTTGTCCATAAAACAGCCTGCACTTCACAACAAAGGCAGAAATTGGAGGAGAAAGAGGACTTCAGCACTATTTTTCTCAGTGTTAGGTTTATTCATATCTGTTTTCATTTAGTTAGGACTATGAACATTTTGGTGATAGCATCGCCACTCAATGGACATGAGTTTGAGCAAACTCTGGGAGATAGAGAAGGATGGGGTTGCAAAGTCAGACATGACTTAGCAACTGAGCAACAAAAACATGAGCATTTCATTCTCATGTGGACTGTGGGTTGAGATATCATGGAAAAATCACAGATGCCTCAGTGGGGCTGCTTCTCACTCAAGCTTCCTCAGGGTCTTCTGGTTTGCTTACTGTTGACGAAAACCACACTCTTACTAAATATAGAGTAATTGACTAGCATAGTGTACAGCTTTCAGTTTTGTGTCTCTCCCACATTCTTTCATTTTCAGAACTTCCTCCTGCTCACTCCACATCATTCTAGTAAGACTGAACAGATGCGCATGTAGTCCATGCAAGCCAGTCACCTGCCTCTTCAACTCATGGATAAGTTCAAAGGTTAGCATATGACTCAAGCAGGGACACTGGGGTCTCTTCACAGAGACAGGAAGAGAAGCAGAGAGAGATGCTCTCTCATTGGAGACTGTGAGCTGCAAGGACCTAAGAGTCTGGTGAGGCTGATGCCTATCTTCCCTTTCACATGGAGAAAGTTTGTTGGAGCACAAAACCAACACAGATGGAAGCAGAGAGGAGAGAAAGAAAGGGAAGGAGAGATGATGTTTGCTCTTTGGATATTGGTACAATTGTCTGAAGGTCAACCTATAGTTTTTTTCAGACTTTGGAGCTGATGGTATTAATTTATTTTTTAAATGGATTTAATTTTGTTTGGGTCAGTGTGAGTTAGGCTCTATCACTTGCAACCAAAAAAGTCTTGATAACTATAAATATTATGATAGGCAACACTGTACCAAAACAAGTGATTGTAGTCAGGCAGCACTTGTGACAACATCACAGGAGCAATGTGAGTTAGTGGTCCTCAGTGCCTGGTACCCAAGGGAAGGAGAGGTGTTGTCTGCAGATTGGGTCTGTTGTTTTTTAGTCCTTAAGTAGTACTTGACTCTTTTGCAACCCCATGGATTATAGCCCACCAGGCTCCTCTGTCCATGAGATTTCCCAGGTAAGAATACTGGAGTGGGTTGCCATTTCCTCCTCCAGGGTATCTTCCTGACCCAGGGATCGAACTTGCATCTCCTGCATTGGCAGGAGGGTTCTTTACCACTGAGCCACTTGAGAAGCCTGTAGCCAGGATTAGAGTCCCATTGACAGCCTGCTTCCTCCCAGCTTGGCCAGAGAGCCCGAGTTACTAAGGTGCCTCAACTAAGCATTTTTCCAGCCTCTGCCCAGGCACATTCACTCTTAAGCTTTCATCCTGTCAGCTCCAGCTTCCTGTTCTGTGGGGCTGGGAACCATGAGGCTAGAAAGACTTCCTGGGGAGATGGCAAAAGCCCTGATTCTGAAAGCAGAATGTTGACAGATCTCTCAAGCAGACCCTGGAGGACCCAGGGGGAGCAGCGAAGTGAGTCTAGACCAGTGAGTTCCACTGGGCACGTTCAGAAGTCATTGGTGAATGGGAAAGGCCTCCTGAGAGCCATGGTGGTTCTCCGAAGGCAGAGCAGAGAAGGCTGCAAATGGGGCCGACTTGGGTAGATGCAATCATGTCTGAAGATCGGCCTGTAGTACTCATCTCTAGTCCCTTCACTCGCTGGTGGCTCTAGCCAGAAGTTACTACTATGGCAACCAAGTGCTTTGGCATCTTTCAGCCTTCTCTTGGCTTCTAGAACACCTTCATGGCCTGCTCTTTTCCTCTGAGGGCAATCCAGTCAAGAAAGGAAAAAGAGCACAAAGGTTTCTTCCCTGAGTTCAGATCTAGTGCCCACATCCAAGTCAGAAAGGCCACAGACCAGCAACTAGTTCTTCTCAACCCAGAAAAACACTAGAACCTGTTCCCAGAGGGCAGTCCATCCTACTGATACAAATAAACAGTGTCAGCAGGACAGACAGAAGCCCTTGGGTTTCAAGAGGATGTTTGGCTGTTATGTTGAGTGAGTAAACAAATAAGCCCTGTCTAGGGACTGGGCCACCAGGGCTCTTATCCGAGGAATGTGGCAAATTTCTGAGACTGTTATTTACTTATAAACTCAAGTATTTCCTTTCATGGTAAACAGGTAGTTAGCATCTTAGCAAGGAGTGTGGAACGTTTTCTGTATTTCTCACTAAAGTCATATTAGCAAGCAAGATTCAAATTCTCTTTTGCTTTGTGTTATTTAGTGCAACCCAAGTCACCAATGCCCACTGAGGATGTATCTGGCATTTGTGGCCGGGTCTGGGTCAGAAGGAATTCTTCCCCTCGGTCCTGCTTCTAAGTCAGCCCTGTGACATTGATCTTACCTACAATGACTTTTATTAAATAGGGCACTTGAGAGACAAAACGCAAAAGTGGCCTCACTTCAGTGTCTAAAGTGACAGCACCCAAACAGAGGGAAAATGAGTGCGATCTGAGATTCTGGGGTGTCGGGGGGAGACAGAGAGGATGACTACTATGCAGGATGTAGGTTCTCTCCTGGGCTGGCGTGTATTACTGTGCAATACATGACACTGCCCTTGGGCCAGTTTCAACCCACCATGATCTAAGAATGCTTTTACATCTTTAAATAGGTGAAAAAACTCCAAAATGAAATCATGAATCATATTTTGGGATATGTGAAGAGGATATCGAGGTCATATCTCAGCGTTCATTAGTAAAGTTTTCTGAGAACACAGCCATGCCTGTTTTGTTACATACTGTCCATGGCTGCCCTTATGCCACAATGACAGAATTCTGTCATTGCAAAAGAGCCCATGTGACATGCAAAACCCCAAAGTTTACTTTCTGGCCCATTACGAAAATTGTTTGCCTACCCCTCTCTAGAAAGCTCTTACTTTCAAGGCTATGGGTTATATTGCTCTCCTTTGCCAGCAGAAGACAGACACAATGACACAGCAAAAGAGCAACCAGAATTCCCCTCCTGGCTTCATGACCATCTACCTGTGTAATCCTGAACTCATGGAGGGCCTGTTTCTCCCATCTCATCCCTTATGACTGAGCTGATCCCAGCTCTAAACTTATTTGTTCCCATGAAGGCCTGATGATGGTTGCAAAGAGCGGGACGGGACTGCTTAGATGCCCATTCATCATGGCCACAGATCAGCGCTCGGGAAGGGACCTCTGCATGACCATCATTCTACAAAAGAAGGCAGTACTGCATCCTTAAGAGGCATTCTGAGGCGTAAACTTCACAATTCTACCCACAGGACTTTATTTTCAAAACCGTGGCTGTTATCATGGAAGCAAAGTGAAGGAGAAAATTGAAGGAACTAGCTGAATGGTTTCCAGATTGCCAAATGCTTTGTCCTGAAAATATCTGCTTGTACTGTGAGTCATAGAAGATGCATTAAATCTCTCATCAGGGAAGCTCCTTGCTGCAACAGGCACACTCCTTTTAGTTTCTGAAACAAGTAGCTGATGTGGGATTATCTGGATAAAATGCCTGACTGTCCTTTCGAATTGGCTAAAGAAGATCTCACTAGAACCTGTGTCCCTGCCAGCCCAGATCCATGCTGGAAAATCCAGCTGGCACAGAGGGTAATTTTGTGAGTGATAGATTCTTTTCCTTGGAAGTCTTTAAACACTGTTGACCCTGGTTCTGCTCCAAAAGTCTTGTGAGAAAGGGAAAGCCTGATGTTTGCCAGATAATACTTTCTAAAGCCAATTTTCCAAGGCTTTATAGCCCTTGAGCCACTGCGGTTAGCACCGAATCATATTCTTCTGTGGATGAGATGAATGGTCACAATAAATGGCTGTCACTCACCCAGTGAGTCTTCTGCATAAAGAAAAATTCTGGGTATCTAATTCTAACACTGATCCAACCTTTTAAATTTCCCCAAGACAAAGGCTTGTTAGTGATTGTCGTTAAAAAAACAAAAAGCTTCAGTTACAACTTAAATGCAGTACAAAATAAAATCTATCACAGCATCAGTGGTTCATAAACTTCAATCTCATTTGACATGTCTGGTAGATCACAAGAGATCTCAAATTCAAGCTTAGGCCCTCAATCCCCAAACCAACCACAAAGCTTAAATTGCTCACATTCATTGGCCCCAACCGTGTCTTCAACCAAAGGAGCCTGGTTGGCTTCTAGGTTCATTTTTGCTCCTATTTTCCTCCATGTATTGAGCAAGTGTATACAGGGTTTTTCCACTCAAAATAAGCAAGAATATGAAAGCAGCATAAAAATGGACTTCACTGGATGCCTGTCTTAGAATACTAAGTATGTAATGATATATTCAACCTTTTGAGGAGATTCTTGATTGGGACTGAAGTTTCAGAAGACAACGTTTCTCAAATCAAAGCTGCTCAGAGTTGAGAGGGATCTCAGAGGTGCATGGTCCAGATGCTGTATATTCCAGATCTTGAAGAGGAGAGGAGAGAGGGGAGTGATGTGCCTAGGGTGAGCAGCACACTGACACTGATGGTAAGATAGGATTCGGGTCCCACTTCTCTGTGCCTCGTCTGTGGGTACACCGGATCACTTCTTCTAGCCCACTTCCAGTTTGACAGCTGGGAACTGACATGACTATTTCTAAGACTTATGTGTGAAGGTGAAGAGGGTGCATGGTATTATTTCAATGGACACTTTAAGTGGCCATGTTTATATTTTCTACCAGTGGGTCTTGTTGGATTAGACTTTCCTCTGCAGCTAGGAGTCCCCTGGACGTATTTGCACCACCCAGGCAGGAAAGTCTTGAGCCTTCTGGAAAGCCTGCCAGAGTGATGTGGAACCTGCTTTGCCCAAAGATGGGAACTCCACAGATCCAGACGGATACTACTTCCTAAGGAGGAGCCAGGATGTGAGATGAAGATGAAGTGAACTGTGCTTGAGGCCACATAAGAGAAAGGCTTCTGTGCACATGAATATGAGCTGAAGGAATGAAGCTGTGCCTCCTTTTAGTTCTGTTCAAGGTTTCACTATCAGAGTGGAATTTGCAAGGCAAATGATCAGAAACACGGTAAATGCAACCTGGGGATGTATTTGCCTACACGAAACACATGTATTCCTGAAATCTTACATGTACATTGAATCACAGATATCCATTATAATGTCAAAGCAGGATTATATTAATTTCTTAATACTTTTCAAATACCAAAGTTTCCGACAACTCCATCTACTGTGGTTCTGAACAGTCTCCTGCACCATCGAGCTCTCCTCAAACTTCCCTGTTCCTACAGGGGCCCTGTCCGTGGGGACCACTCCACTCTCCCTACAGTTCCCTCAGCAGCAAGGGGTCTCTTCTCACACCAGGTAGATCCTGCTGGCCCCAACCCACAGTGGAGGCTGGTGTCTGCCTGAAGCTCTTCACTGTTTCCCGCAGTGGCTGCACCAACTTACATTCGACTTGGCTGCTTTTGTTCATTGTTGCCATTGTTCTTAAAATGGTCTCAGAAAAATGAGCCTTGACAAAACTTGACTGGTGGTGAAGCACACCTTATTCCCGCTCTTTGCCCACACACTTGTTGCCCTTTTTGTCTTTATTCTATTTCCTATCCTTCTCCCATCCCCACCCTCCTTCCCATCTGTGATTTATTTATCAAGGTCTTGATCTCTAGGGACGTCCACATAGATGGTAGCTGATAAAATTTAGTATCTTCCAGGGGTGGTTTCATCTTTATGAGGGCCTCTTACAATCTAGAAATCCTTCACTGTGATGGTGGGGTGGCAGGCAGACAAACACAATTATTATTTTAGCCACAGGATCCATTCATCACCTGCCTTTTCTCTTCCTTAGCTTTGATGTGGTTTCCTAGGGAGAGTCATTCCAGCAAAGGAGAAACAGCCCAGGCAGGTCTGCTGGACCCTGCACAATGCAATTCTAAGGGATCTGCAGAATCATTTAAGAACTCAGAGGGCAAGACTGACCTGAAGCCCATGACCATTTATTTAAGGGAAAAAAAACTGGAAAACAAAATGCAGAACCTTGCCTTCCTCAAAGGTCACTGCTAGCAAGAGTGACCTTCTAGTTCAGAAGTTAAATTGTTCCCAGTTTCTCTTTTATTTTTGGCAACTGAAACTTTTCTGCCTCTTATGTCTACAAAAAGAAGTGTCACATTCAACTGAAAGACATATCAACTGGTGTATCAGCAAACAAATAATGAAAGAAATGGGAAAGAAAGGAATGATTGTTACTATGCGTTTCTTTTGAGGGCAGTTTTTTGCTGTTCTTCTTTATTTCTTATGTTGATACACGCTGCTCTGGTTTTATTAATTATCCATGATAATTTAAATCCCCCTCCCTCCTTCACCCCAGTTAACTTGTTCATTCCTGTTGATGGGTGTTTCCCTCATTTTTTTCTTACAATGCTGTAGTGAACCTTCTCTAGCTCAAAGCCAGGCACAAATGCAGAGATGTGGCCATTTTTCCCCAACCACTGTCACTCTGTCTTCCACATCCTTTTCCAGGGAGCCCTATTCCTCCACCCCATATTCAAGCCCCTCTGTTTGGGCTCCATCTCTTTGCTCCTACTGTCTGACCAGGCCCTTGTTTCCACAACCTGTTTTGGGATTTGCCAACTTGACTTTACCCTTGGGAACTCCTCCAGGACGAGGCTTTTGTTTCTGCCTTCCAGCTTAAGACTGGAGAGAATAGGTAAGAGCTCCACCCTAAGCTCCACAAAGCCTGTGGGACTTGCCATACCTGGACCAGCTCTTTCCTGGCCCCTGCCTGACTAGACTGAAAGCCCAGAGGTGCAAGAAGGGGCCTGGCTTAGTCAGATCCCTGATAGATGTTCAGCTCAGGCACAAGGCCTGGCATATGTATAATCTCAAGGATGATTGTAAAGTTATTTTATGACTTAGTAGGTTAATTTCCATTACTTTTAGGTGTCAACTGCCTTGTAGAAATAATAAAGATTAAAGATAGATAGATAAATAGATAGATCTGTCATAAGCCCAATATCTAGTGATTGATGTAGAATACACACGTAAGTGCCTCAATCCAAGGGAGAATCTGTGAATCAAGATGAAAAAGCCTTTTGTATGCTTTGCCTCCAGAGTTTCTAAGAACAAGCCTTTTAAGCATCAACATTTCAGATGCCATACCATGCCAAAATTTTCTGCAGTGTTGCACGCCTTGCTCTTTTTTCTCCCAACACAAAGACATGTCTTCTCAATGAGAACATTATTTGTCAGTAAGACTTCAAAGACTGCCCCTAATTTCCTGGTCTGATCAGAGAGTACACTTTCTCAAACAACGTTCTTCCACACTCACTTTTTTGTCCTTCCTATTTAACTATTTCTCTATGATCATGTACACAAAGTAAGAGAATGCTGAGAAGCAAAAGGAAGAAAAGGATTTAAATCACCTAAAATCCCACTAAACAGGGGCAACTCCTGTTTACATTTGGTGGTATATTATTTGAGAATTTCTCCCATGTGAATACATATATAAATTATCTATGGCATAATATTATATATGTGCATATATATTACAAATACACACACATACACCCTCTTCATGTGATCTGCCTGATTGTTTTCATAAACCTCAACTTAGTCTCCCTGTGTACCATCTCTTGTTATCAAAAAATTCTTTCTCAGTCTTCTTTGATGAAACCATCTCTTTGTTAACAACTTCTCCCAGTTACATCTTTTTGTGGCTTTCCCCCAAACCAAGAATTTCACTAAATGCTCATCTGCTTCAAAAACCATCACTTCCAAATTTCATCTTTTTCAACCCTCTTTTTTGATTTTTTAAATGAAGAAGTAATTCAAATATCACAAAATTCACCTTTTTAAAGTACACAAGCCAGTGTTTTTTATGGTATGGTCTCAAGGTTCAGCATTCATCACTATAGTTAATTTCAGGGCATTTTTGTCACAACCAAAAGAAACCCTGAAATATCAATAGTCACTCCCCATTACCCTCACCCACCAGCTCCTGGCAACTAGTAATCTACTTTTGGTCTCTATTTATCTGTTCTGGACATTTTATACAAATAGAATCAGTAAATATATGGTATTTTGTGATTGGATCCTTTCACTTTGCATAATATCTTTGACGTTCACTGATGTCATAGCATGTGCATGCATGCATGCTAAGTTGCTTTAGTCATGTCTAACTCTCTGTGACCCTATAGACTATAGTCCACCAGGCTCTTCTATCCATGGGATTCTCCAGGCAATAATATTGGGATGGGTTGCCATGCCCTCCTCCAGGGGATCTTCCCAACCCTGGGATTGAAACCACGTCTCCTGTAGCTCCTGTATTGCAGGGAGATTCTTGACCACTGAGCCACCGGGGAAGCCCCTATGTCATAGTATATATTATTTCATTCCTTTCTATGGCTGAATATTATTTCATTGTTTGGATCACTACATTTTGTTAACCCTTTTATCCACTGTTATGTGGTGGATATTTGAGTTGTTTTCCCCTTTTGGATACTGTGAATTGTGCTTCTATTAACATTCATGTACAAACATTTATGTGTCTGTTTTCAATTTTGGGGGTAGATATTTAGTAGTGGAATTGCTGGATCATATAACTTTATGCTTAACTTTTTGAGGAAATACCAAATTCTTTTCTGAAGTTGCTGCACCATTTTGTACATCCATCAGCAGAATATGAGGGTTCTATTCTCTACACAGCCTCACCAACACTTGCTATAATCTGTCATTTTGATCACAGCAAGCCTAGTAAGTACAAAGTAGAATCATATTATGGTTCTGATTTATACCTCTCAAGTGAATAATAATGCTGAACATCTTTTAATTTGCTTATGGGCCATCTGGATACCTTTTTTGAAGAAATACCTATTCAGATTTTTGCCTGTTTTTAAAATTGGGTTATTTGTCTTTGTATTGCTCTAAATTTAACCTTAAATTTTTTTTAATTTTTTAAATTATGAAAGTATGACACCACATTTACAGGGGACTTGGAAAATACAGAACAATGTTACATATAGTTCCACTATGTATTATAATTATTTTTTAAGCAGATAAATTAAGATTTTTCATTGGAGTTTCAATATCAAACTGTCAAAAATTATTATGATGAATAGACAGAAAAGCAGAAAGCTACAGTAGACCTGAAAAGGACTATGAACCAATTCAACATATTTAAGATTTATGCAATTTTCACACAAGAGCAGGGTACAAATCCTAATCAAGTTCTCATAGACTATAAACCAGGAGACACTATAACATATCCACGGACATAAAACAGGGCATAAAACAAAACAAAAAAAATTCATGGTCTAAAAGTATAGAAATCATACAGAGTCTGTTCTCTTATTACTATGGAATTATAGTAGAAATCAACATTAAAAGATATTTGAAAATAACCCACATATTTTCAAGTGTAATGTGACATTTACCCAGAGAGATCTTTGACTTAGCCATTGAAAGCCTCAAGAAGGTTAAAAGACTGAAAAAGCACAGAGGGTGATTGCAGAGAAGGAAGTATTTAAATGAGAAGTGAAGTGTCAGTTGCTCAGTCTTGTCCGACTCTTTGTGACCCTGTGAACTGTGGCTCACCAGGCTCCTCTGTCCGTGGAATTTGGCCCCAGTCAAGAATACTGGAGTAGGTAGCCATTCCCTTCCCCAGGGGATCTTTGTGACCGAGGGATTGAACTCGAGTCTCCTGCATTGCAGGCAGATTCTTTACCATTTAAATGAGAAATTAATGTGAAGGATACTTTAAAAACTCCATGTATTTGGAAATTAAATGTCCACTTTTAAATGAAGAGTGTATCTAAGAAGCTTATGAAAATATGATAATTAGAAAATATTTGTAATAATAAAAATGAAAAGAGAATTTATCAGAATTTGTTGCATGCAGCTGAAGCTTCTCAATGCAAGTAAATACAATGTGGAATCTTGAATAAGGTATGAAAACAAATAATGGACTAGCATAAAATTTTGTGAAATTTGAACAAATCTGTACTTTAGTTAATAATACTGTATCACATGTTAATTTCCTGTTTTTTTTTAACATAATATTTCTTTATATTTTCAGAATTGGATTAGAAATTTCACGCCTCATTCAAATTTTTTTAAAAAGATCACTAAAATAATAAGCTTTCTAGACTTTCAGCAGTAATATTAGATGTAAACTTATTTGAAACCAGATATTTGCTGCTCAGTTGCAAACTAAGCCTTCAGGAAAGATGATATGAAGGAACATTTCTACATTAGATCTTCATCTTACCACTTGCCAATAGAAACCAAATATGCTTGGCTCTTACACACCATAGACACCAAGAGTCGGCCATCTGTGCCATCATCTACAGTTTTCATGATTTATGGGGGTTGAAGATAGTTATGTGGCTTGTGAAGGAACTAGCTTGCAATCAGGATATACATTGTTAAAATCTGGTTGCCTATACAAAATGCAAAATGTTCATTGTATGTTCCATAGAAAACAGCATAGGGAAGAGATGGTTTAGTTACTGATGTTAGTTGTTACAATGGCTAACTTTACTTAGACATAAATGCAAAGGAGCAGATGAATCCTAGCAAAGTTTGCTCTATGATGAAAGTTTCATTATCCCATTGAATTATATTATGAAAGTATGGTCTGTTGGAAAAGACTTTTGTCTATGAATATAGTAAAACCACATCTTAACAATGTACCAAATCTTCTTAGAAAAATTGTATTTAAAGAAACAAGCATATTCAGTTAAATTCTAAAATGTTTAATTCTTGAGGTTCCATAAATATGACAATTTGTCCTAATATTTGTACTGGTATATGTAGTTGAAGGTCAATGACCAGCCAGCTAACGTCTGTTAACAAGTTTTACATTGGAATGCCACTGGCCAAGAGGGATCTCTTTAGGGACTAGGATTTATCAAAGTCATGATTAATAATTCTGGCATTAACTAATCAGGCATTTGCTGTTGTTTAGTCACTCAGTTGTGTCTGACTCTGTGACTCCATGCACTGCAGCACACCAGGCTTCCCTGTCTTTCACTATCTCCTGGAGTTTACTCAAAGTCATCTCCAGTGAGTTGATGGTGTCATCCAACCATCTCATCCTCTGTCGTCCTCTTCTCCTCATGCCCTCAATATTTCCCAGTATCAAGGTCTTTTCCAATGAGTCAGCTCTTCGCATCAGGTGGCCGATGTATTGGAGCTTCAATTTCAGCATCAGCTCTTCCAATGAATATTCAGGGTTGATCTCCTTTAGAATTGACTAGTTTGATCTTCTTACCGTCCAAGGGACTATCAAGCGTCTTTTCCAGCACCACAATTTGAAAGCATCAATTCTTTGGCAATCAGCCTTCTCTATGGTCCAACTCTCACATCCATACATGACTACTGGAAAAACCATAGCTTCAACTAGACGGGCCTTTGTTGGCAAAAGTGATGTCTTTGCTTTTTAACACACTCTCTAGGTTGGTCATAGCCTTTCTTCTAAGGAGCAAGCACCTTTTAAAAATTTCATGGCTGCAGTCACTGTCTGCTGCCAAGAAAATAGTCTGTCACTGTTTACATTTCTTTTGTCTCTATTTGCTATGAAGTGATGGGACTGAACGCCATGATCTTCATTTCTTGAATGTTGAGTTTAAGCCAGCTTTTTTCACTCTCCTCTTTTACCTTCATCAAGAGGCTTTTTTGTTCCTCTTTACTTTCTGCCATTAGGGGGGTATCATCTGTATATCTGAGTCAGGCATTAGGTCTACCTATTAGTTTAACACAAGTTAAGCTGATCTAACACAAGGGTGAGATATACCCTTTAATACAAGTCAAGTTGGTCTAATACAAGGGTGAGATATACCTTCCAGCTGGCGAAGTAATAACAAGGATGATTTGGCACACTTAATTTTAGTAAGGTTGTGGGGGAGAGATGCTGTATGCTTATATTAATTTTGAATTGTTTAATGGAACCATTAAATTCAGAAACATTTCTAAGCAGAAAATTTCTTAATGGGTATCTCTATGCCTATAAGCAAGAGATGCTGCTCAGATTATATTATTCTTCTAAAAGAGAATCCTTCCCTCTCTCTTAATATGTTTAATACTACCAATCTACAATATTCAGTTTTTGTAACATCAGAACTCATTTATAGATTAAGTGCAATTCTCTGTGAAGTAAGGAACAAAATGGAGGCTAAAATAACTTGACCCGGTAAATTTCTTTTTTATGATTAAGGGGAATAGATCCTAAAAGCTTCCTAAGTGGGAAAGGCTCTTAGGAGAGAGCGAGCACCATGGCAACCCCAGGTTCTGTGTGCGCAAGACCTTGGCTCTGATGCTATCTTCCTCTGCCCACACTCACTGAAATGTTTCTGTAGGTTCTTCTCTCTGGGTCTCTTCCATGGAGTCCTGACAGCTGTTTTAAGGTCTTCAACTCTTGTCAGGTTGAATTAACAAGTGATCATATGTGGTTGAGATGGGGGGCACTCCGAGGATGTCACATGACATCCGACCCATGTTCACTGAATGTTTTCATGATATATTTTCTACCTTGGAGAGCATTACATGCTGGTTCACAGTCTCATGCCAACAGGCTTTGTGGGCATTCTTTACACAGAGTATGTAGAATCTTCCAGACAAATAAAACCTTTGTGAACAAAAATCTGCCAGGTTTAACCATCATCTGTTTACATGCTAGGTCAAATAAAGAACTAAGTGAAGTAAGCCACAGCAAAAGACAAATACTGCATGATATATCACTTATATATTGTATTAAAAAATACAACAAACTAGTGAATATAACAAAAAAGGAGCAGACTCACAGATACAGAGAAAAAACTAGTGGTTACCAGTGAGGAGAGGGAGGGGCAGGGGCAGTATAGCGATAGGGGAGTAAGGTACAAACTATTAGGTGTAAGACAAGCTACAAGGGTAGTGTAAAGAGATCAGATCAGTCAATCCTAAAGGAAGTCAACCCTGAACATTCATTGGAAGGAGTGATGCTGAAGCTGAAGCTCAATACTCTGGCCACTGGATGTGAAGAACTGACTCACTGGAGAAGAGCCTGATGCTGGGAAAGGTTGAAGGCAAAAGGAGAGGGGGGTGGCAGAGGATGAAAAGGTTGGATGGCATCACCAACTCAAAGGACATGAACTTGAACAAATTCCAGGAGATAGTGAAGGACAGAGGAACCTGGCATGCTGCAGTCCATGGGGTCTCAAGGACTCAGATATGACTTAGCGATTGAAGAATAACAACAACAAGAAGGATATACTGTACAACACAAGGAATATATCCAATATTGTATAATAACTATACATGGAGTATAACCTTTAAAAATTGTGACTCACTATATTGTACATCTGTAACATATAATATTGTACATCAGCTATACTTCAATTAAAAATAAGAAAACAAACAAACAAAAACCAACAAACAGACAAAAAGAACAAACAATAATTGTTGACCTAAAGAAACCAATTCTACCTAAGGCAATAAGTTAGCAGGCCCAAAACAATGCCTTCTTCAAGTGAAAGGTCACTATTGCCAGAATACTTTTTCCATCTGTGAATTAAGTGATTGCATGTTCTATACAGTAGATAGATTTCCAGGCAGATAGATTTTAACAGTCATAAGCAGTAAAAGAAATAATGAAGGAAAAGAACAAAGTGATCATGAGAAACAACTTTCATCTTCATTTGATTCTCACTCGCATTTCATCCCCACTCAAAATTTGAGGATAGGAAGGAATCGACAAGTTGAAAGAGTCCTAGGAGATGCACATATGTGGAAAAATGTTGTCATCTTACATAATCACTGAATTGTGATTCAGGAGCACACTAATGAAGCATAATAGTTCTCAACATTTTGTAATAATGTTGGTTTTATAGACAACCTAAGGAGAAAGGAAACAATTTACACGGTCATTCTAGACACCATCCAGATTCCAAAGAGACTCTCCGGAGTTGTCTGTGGTCTCCCTGTCATATTTACTGGGAGTGTGAAAAATAAGCTTGTCCTACAATATGTGATGGGTCATTTAAAGTTAAGAGAGAGCTGCCTTAATTCACAGAGAAACGATGTAACTCTCAGGACTGGAAAACATTTGCTGTTTCCCCAGAGATCCATTTCATTTGGATAAATGAGCCAGCAGAATCTCAAGAGCTGCCTGATATGTCCTGAGAGGGATGTTTGAAATCTTTCTCCCCTTCCTTTCATTAGCTGCCAGTCTAATAAAGTTGAGAGTGTGAGAAATTCATCTAATAAAGATGTATAATAAAATTCACCTAATAAAGATGAGAGTGTGAGAAATTCAAAGGATCAAAGGAGGAATGAATGGCTCCTAGACCTCAACAAGCCCTCTCAGCGTAAAACACGAGGTAATTATCAAGAGAAGAAATTAAACCCTCTTTCCTGTTTTTCTCCTCTTTTCCCGTGGTGATGTAGGTGCTCTTAGGATAAGAGCAAAATTTAGGGTAGATATAATTAGGTTGTCAACCAGATGTTACTGCACTTTCAACATGGGAGCAGATGAACAATCTGGATGAAGCCTTGATTTTTATTTCTCTTGGGGAACCGCAGAGCCAAAATACAGCCACAGGAAACAGTGGAAATCCCAGGGACTTGGCTACACTTCCATTCTCTTTGGACTCCACTACTTAAAAAAAGTCACTGGACTCTGTTCCATTGCTTCATGGGACTCAGCTGTCATTCACTCCACTTACAGGATTCATCACCCCTGAATGGGCCCCTAAAATGTTCATTATTACCAAAGACACAGCCATGTTTGACTTCTCCTTTTCACGATATCACAAATCAAAAAAAGCACACACATTTGTTGTAGGCTGATACCGTGTTTAAATTCTTTCATGCCCTTAAGAAATAATAATGATTACTCCTTGTCTAACAAGCACCAACCTTTACTGCATGCTCACTATGTACCTGGCACAGTTCTCATGTTTCAGGTACATTCACAGACTTTAGGCTCACAATGGGAGTGGAAGGCAAGGGTTAAACTTTTTACCTTACAGCTGTAGGAGTGAAGGCATAAGTCAAGGTAGCCCATCCAAGTTCATGGAGTATAATGAGGGCGAAGTCAGGGTTTGAACCCTTGTGGGCTCTGCTTCCATAGCCCAGGCCTTCACCCATACTGGGCACTGACTTTTGTGATCTGATGGCCTTTGAGAGAGTATTTTTAAATTACCTTTCAAACCTCTGAGCTTTCCTGTTTCTCAGACTTTCCAGGCATGAAATAGTTCACATAAGAAAGTGAATTATTTACTTTGTGGAATTCAGAGATCATAAACCCACCTTTATTGCTCATCCACTTAAAAACATCAAATAACTATTCTCTTTATAATTAGCAACAACCTGGGCTTCCCAAGTGGTGCTAGTAGTAAAGAATCCACCTACTAATGCAGGAGACATAAGGAATGTGGGTTCGATCCGTGGGTTGGGAAGATCCCCTGGAGGAGGGCATTGAAATCAGTATTCTTGACTGGAGAATTCCATGGACAGAGGAGCCTGGTGGGCTACAGTCCACAGGGTTGCAAAGAGTAGGACATGATTGAAATAACTTAGCGTAAGTAAATCTCTAGTCCAATCTCCCATTGAAGGGAAATCATCCCACTTCAGCCTCCGCTACTCGTGTCTCCTCCTTCAGCCACTGAATCAGCACGTGAAGCACCAAGAATGGCACCAACCTGCAGGATTTGCACACTGAAGACAGCTCCAATTGCTAGAAAAACCTGGGTATCCTATAGTCTCCTTCCACTGGTACTACTTTTCACATTTGAAACAAAGAAGAATGCCTCTTCTTCCTCTTCTATATGAGCACTTTAAAGAGCAGATAGCCACCCCATTCCTCTGGGGCTTTCTCTTTTACAGAAAACAAAATCTCAATTTTTTCCCCTCGCATTTCTCTGGCTCACCAATCTGCTTCCTTGTTGCCTCCTACTGGACACACTATGAGTTGCTAATGCCCCTAGTCAAAGGTTCATCACAGAATTAGGTACAGGGACCTCAGTGTGTCCTAGCTTTAAGCCTTGGGTCCTACATTAAAGCTGGCAGGTCTGTGGCATGCCTTCCACGGCCAGAAAGCGTGGCCTGATCCCAGATCCTGTGTCTGTCTCCCATGGAGCCCGTTGCATTTGCTTCATTTAGGCCAAGAGTCTTCAGGACACAGAAAAGACTTCAGACTCCTAACTCTTAGACTCCATGCATTTTCCCTTTCATTTTACACATGGAAAAGGACAATGAGCTCAAATGAAATCCTGGCCCTGAGTTAGTCCATTTGAAGTTAACTGTAGACACACATGTGGGCATGTGACCGTTTCATTTTAGAGAGCCCGGAACTGACTGGAGTGTTGAAATCTCAGGGTTATAGACTGATAAGTCTCTGAGAAAAACAAAACAAGTGTGCTATTTGGAGGACCCTGACATCTGCTTTTACCAAGTCATTCATTCAGGGTTACATAAGAGTTTTCAAAATATTTTTCCATCTGAAAGAAGGCAACCCAAGAAGACTTGAATTTATTCTCAGAGAAAAAGTCACTCTGGAGTACGTTAAGCTAATGTCATACAATCATCTCTTACAGTCTGAATTCTCAGGCATCAAGGGCTTGGCCTCTTCTTGTGCCTTTAGTTATATAATCTTGTTCTTTCAGATTTCAGGGAAGATGGAAAAGAAGTTCTGATGATGGTTGACTGATTCAAAGCTTACTTCTCAGAAGAGTATTTGCTTTTAAGAGAGGCACTCTTAAATGATCAGATGGGAAAAAAAAAGTAGAACCTGGAGGACTAGAATCAATTAGACATGGACTTGGGGGCCATCACACCACAGAGCCCCTCACCCACAGGAGTCCGTGGGTGAGACCTCCTTCCCTTCCTCACAGGACATGGTTATACTTGGCCAAAGCAGGGACACACTGAGGCTGTAGGTGAGATGTGGTGATGGAGTTCTAAGCACTTTGTATGTATTTATTCAATCTTCCAAATAACACAAGTATCTGTGAGGCACCTGTGGGGTAAGTCACCCAGCTATAATTGCTCAGTTTAGCACAGTGCTACACATATAGTAAGTGCTCAGCCATATAATTGCTACTATGAGTTCAGAATGATAATATTTTGGTATATGTTAAGCCAAGGACCACTTCTGTATTTTATCAACAAAGGAAAGTTTTATTTTGTATAAAAAAGTTCAAGGGACTGCTTGAAGGACTTTAGAGAAACAACTATTATATAAGTCATTATAAAGCTCCCTTGGCTTTCAGATCCCCTTGGACAGGAAGCAAACTGACCTATGAGCCATTAGTCTTATTCTCTAGACTTGAACTTCCTTTTATTTCAGACATCTCATCCATGTACTGAGAAAAGACAAAATGAGTTCCCACATCCCTTCCAACCAAAATTCCAGGATATGTTCATTTCACGATGAGTATAGTAACCAAGGAATCTCCTGAGGGCTTACCACTGTTTAGAATTACCTTGACCTATGAATGAAGTTCTCGTTAGGTACTCCCCAAATCAGGCCAGACTACCACAGTTCCTTCTAAGGTAGTATGATTTTATTCTCCCAACACAGCCCGGGTGACTCAAGTGGTAAAGAATCCACCTGCCAATGCAGGAGACACAGGAGACATGGGTTTGATCCCTAGGTCAGAAAGGTACCCTGGAGAAGAAAATGGAAACCCACTCCAATATTCTTGCCTGGAGAATTCCATGGACAGAGGAGCCTGGCGGGCTATAGTCCATGGGGTGGCAAAGAGTTGGACATGACTGAAGTGACTGAGCATGCAGCATATTCTCCCAAAACACCTGTTTCATTGAGATGTCAAATCAAAAAGTCTGCTTTCCTAGAAAAATCTTCCAAGTGAGTTCCCCGAGGTTTTAGGCTTGGGCCTCTTCTAACTAAACTGATAAGGCCCAATGTTTTTCTATCTGTCTGTTCTGGAGCCTGAGGAGGAATCCTATAGGGGCAAAATCTTCATGAAATGTGCTTCTACAAAACACATTAGTCCTGGCTCATTGTGAATCTCTTTGGCTGTCAATAATTAACTCTGGGACTCCTAACTGCAGCAGTCACACCGGTGGAGGGCAGAAATTCTGTTTATACATACACAATGCTGACAACTAGAGGTGAAGGCTTATCACGGGCAAAAAACAACTGTCTCCACTTAGATCAGGTGTCTTTGCAGATCTAAGACCTGCCTGTCGACCCTGCTGGGAGCCTAGGCAGGGAAGTTGAAAACATGCTGCAGCATGTTTTGCAGCATCTGTTTCTGTTCGGAATACGGGGAACACGAGGAATGTTTTCCCAACCAGATCAGTGCATTATATGATGACCAGGTGGTGCTGGTGTAATGGGTTCAAATAACTCACAAAGAGTCAGAAACGACTTAGCGACCGAACAACAACAAGCTGCTAAACATCAAGACTAAACTTCATCTAGACTCACCAGGGAGAGATCTTAGAGATCTTAACGATCTCAGAGGGTGTCTCTTCTCTACCCAGAGGAAGTGCTGATACTCCATGGAGGCCGAAGTTTACTCAGAGGGAGTGGCTCTCTCCAAGACTCCAAGGGGTGCTGGCACTACTTGGAACACCTGTTCTGGTGCACCTGGCCCTTTAGGTCAGGGACGATAGGGTGACGTCAAGACAATCAGTATAAAACCTCACTGAATCAGATAGGGAGCATAGGGTGGACCTGGCTAATTCCTTTTGCTCCATTTTGATCAAACAGCTTATTTCTAATGTCACACGGAATATTTTCATAAAATCTCATCTATCCATTGCAAGCTACTTCACACTGGGAAAATGGCTATGACTTCTCTGCTGCTTTGAGAATAAGTATTCTTACTTGCTTGGTCCCATTCCTGGGACTGACCTGGCAGCTCTCAAGAATCAGGCCCCTGCTCTTGCTGGGGTTGGTGCCAGGGCACACAAGGTGGCCCGTGGCTGGGATGTTCTGAGGGTAATCAGAGGCAGCTGGTGTGCAGCAGGAAGGGCACCAAACCAGCAGAGTCCCAGCTTTCCTCCTCAGTAGCTAGGGATCTTGGTCAAGTCAGTTTCCTTATCTATAAAATGGGTATAAGAATCTCTATCTCAGAAGGTTGTTCTGCAGGGTAAATGTAAGCAGTCTGACACATTATAGACAGAGGATGGATGACTGTCATTAATGGGATGGGCCCCAGGTGGGGGTCATGATACCAGAGTCCTAGGTTCCTCCCCTTGTTAATTCAATGACCATGAGCCACTCACTTCTCAGCCTTCTCTACCTTCTCTAGGGGATTT
The DNA here is from genome assembly GCF_027580195.1 of Bos mutus. NCBI lineage: Eukaryota > Metazoa > Chordata > Mammalia > Artiodactyla > Bovidae > Bos > Bos mutus. Next base: position 38,831,784 of record NC_091636.1, on the reverse strand, counting down.
CCAAGATCTTTTTTTTTCACCTGAAGAGTCCATACTTCATGACTCCAAGCCCCTCAAATAACAGAAAAGGAAACTCAGCCCAGAAAGGTGAAATTCCTTGTCCAGGGTCACAGAGCCTGGGGGGCAACAGAACCGGCAGGTGTCCTCCCCTCCCATTCTAGGGTTTTCCTACTGGAGGGCAGAAGTTTCCTGTTTACCTAGTGAAAAGAGACAGGAATTTGAAGGGCAAGAAGGAGAGAGGGACCTTGCCTTGGCCTTGGAAGTCAGTGTACATGTTTCTAAGATGAGGGTTGTAGGACATCAATCAACAGCAAGGTCCATCCTCTCAAAACCACTCTGTGGACACCACCCTTCTGGTATCTCCCGCCACTGCAACTCCATATCCCCAGTCTTTTTTCTTAGCAGCTACATTTGACTTTGGTCTGTGTCAGCTATCCTGTCTCCCAGGCCTATGCCATCTCCTTAATCCCTGGCTGGTGCCGTCATGGGGCAGCTGCCCACAGAGGCCAAGGGGCCTGCTAAGAAGAAGAACCTGGCAATGCCCAGAAAGCTCTACGGAGAAGCCACTGGGTTCTTTTAGGCCCAGCTCTGGCAGATTTCAGCAGCTTCTTTACCTGGAATTACTTGGGGCCACCAGATTTGTTTAACCATCCACACAAAAGATCAACACACCTTATTTATTTTTTAAAGGGCCGATTCTAAGGTGAACTCAGGTGAGCAAACACTTTACTCAGGTCAGCAGCTCCCTTAGGTGGCTTGGGGTCGGACCATGTGGATCACCCTTCAGTAATCTCCATCTCCAAGGCTGGCAAGCTGGCCCTGTCCCAGCCCCCAGGGCTGAGTCACTGACAACGGGAAATTTCCTTCCATGGATTCATCAGGAAGACAGTACCTTCCCTGGTTCCTTTTTAAAAGAAATGGGAATCGTTTTGTTCCCCCTCTGGGCTAGTTGCATCGTCCAGTATGCACAGCTTGGAGAACAGGGAAGAAAAAGCACAGACCTCATTGAGCCACCACATTCTCATCTTGTACCTACCTGTTAGCCAGGAGGATTATCCAAAATCCTCACTTGGTGGGTTATAAGCCCTGACTGACAAAAAAGACACAAGCTGTGAATCACTGGTAAGGCCATGCTGAATTTCAACTCTGCCATCCACTCACCTGGGAGTTTTTAATTTATACCTGGCATAATTTAGCATTATTGAGAACTTCTAGGTGCCAGGCACTGTTCTACAGGCACTAATTCATTTAATTTTCATTGAAGAATCTATTTATGTGGGGTTATGGGTTAAGTTTCTCCAAGCCAGGGTTCAGCAATATGTGAACCATGAACTTCCAGGTGTTCAAGCTGGTTTTAGAAAAGGCAGTGATTTTACATAACAAGAGACTGTAAAAGAAAGCAACAGAGTCACTGACAGCACCAGAACAATTAACAAGCGAGCTATTTTTCTGAAAGCCTGCTGTGCCAGCTTGCCTTCCCCTGACAGGAAGCCCGAGGTGGACAGTGTGGAGAAGGACTTCCGAGGAACACCATTTCCAGGTGATTTTATTGCAACAGCCTCCTAAGTGTTCCCTGGGCCTCTGGGCTTGCTCCTTCCAAACTGATCACCACATTTTAGCCAGGACTGCCCTTCTGTAAATGGGATTCTGATCGCACATCTCTCCTGTGCACAGTCCTTCTGTAATCTTCTGTAGCCTCAGCCTTCTTGCCGGCCTCAAAGTCCATCCTGAGCTGCTCTGCCTTCTGGCCTCAGGTCTCCCCCAGTCTCCAGGCCACACACTCAGGGTTCTGGCCACTTCACATCCTAGGTTCCTTGATGCCACCCGCTCTCTAGGGGCCTCTGCTCCCGCACAGGGATCCTCTGGCCAGGAACGTGCTATCCGGGGCCCTTCTCCTCCAAACCTCACCCTCAAGACTCAGGTCAGGCATTGCTGCTGCTGCTGCTAAGTTGCTTCAGTCATGTCTGACTCTGTGTGACCCCATAGACGGCAGCCCACCAGGCTCCCCCGTCCCTGGGATTCTCAAGGCAAGAACACTGGAGTGGGTTGCCATTTCCTTCTCCAGTGCATGATAGTGAAAGTCAAGTCGCTCAGTCGTGTCTGACTCTTAGCGACCCCATGGACTGCAGCCCACCAGGCTCTTCCGTCCATGGGATTTTCCAGGCAAGAGTACTGGAGTGGGGTGCCACTGAGGTCAGGCATTAAGTCCTAACAAATTCTTCCCAGAGCAGCTCAGTTGGGTCCCAGGCCATCTCATGCATACCCACTGCCCTGGGGTCTTTCAGGACTACAGACTCCTTCACACTTGTTATCCCCATTACTGGTCCATGTGCCTGTGTCACCAACTAGCTTCTCAGGGACAAGGACTTTCATTTATCTCTATATCATTAAGACCTAACCTGTTATATAACTGGTGCTCAATAAACATTTATGGAGAGAATAAATGATTTGTTGCAAAATGAATAAATGAATGAGTCATAGTTTAATATTATAGCCAGGGCAAGGATCTGGACTCTGTTGTGGGTACCTCTCCTGTCATGTTCCCAGATATTCAGGGTCTCTTGTGAAGGAGCTAGTGCCTCTCTCAGCTCTGTGTCTTGCTCTTCCCGGCTCTGTTTTCTGGGAAGCCCAGACCTCTTGCTGAAGTTTTACCTTTGTTGTGGGTGGGTATTTAAATGTGCTTCAATGCGGGTGGCTGAGAAATACAAGGTAAATGGGAAGAAAGGGCCTAGACTAAGATAGAAGGAAGTTAAGTCTTAAGAGTGTTCTGGAAAGCTGGGGAGAAAAAGTTTGAGTGGGAGGAGGAAAGCAGGGAGTCCCAGTTCCAGGACAGAGTAACGAGCCTCTTAACATTTCCATGCATAGTCCCTCTGATGAAGACAAACACATAGAAACAAGAAAATGAAATGAAAATGTCATGCTGGCGAGCACCCAAATGGTAGATGCCCTCAAAGAAGAGATGGATTGTGGTGTGACACAGGCACTATCTTTCTCTTAGAAATATTTGGAATCAGAGAACTAACTTGGTGGTAGTTCTCTGGGAGCCTGTGTGTGTGTGTGTTAGTTGCTCAGTTGTGTCTGACTCTTTGTGATCCCATGGGCTGTAGCCCACAGGTCTCCTCTATCATGGAATTTTCCAGGCAAGAATACTAGAGTGGGCAGCCATTCCCTTCTCCAGGGGATCTTCCTGACCCAGGGATTGAACCCAGGTCTCCTGCACTGCAGGCAAATTCTTTACTGTCTGAGTCACCAAGCAAGCCCCTATGTGTAAGAAATGCCCCGGAGACCAGCCAGGCTCAGCAGAAAGGGCCAGCTGCCCCAACACTGACAGACGCCTAGCTCTTCCCTGCCTGCTGTGTTTCTGGCTACGTGGAGGTCCTGGGGCCCCTTCTGCTGCCCCATGGTCAAAGGAGCTTCAAGGCTGGCACCTTGGAAACACAGAATCAACACTGGGCCACCCTCTCCATGGGTATGTCCCCTTTCTTCAGGGGCTGTCATTTAGGGGGCCTCAAGGTGGGAAGGCAGTTACTCCTCACCCCACTCACTGACCCTACCTCAACCCTCTGAATCTGATTAACTGTCCACCTTCACCCTCAGCTCCCCAAGAGACGGGGAGCAAAATGTATGTCTCTGGATAAGCCCCACTGTTCAAAACAGGCTTCAGGCCAAGCAGCCCACATTCCTTCCCCCAAATAAGAAATTCTCTGGATTTCCAGTGGTTATGACTCCATGCTTCCACTGCAGGGGCATGGGTTTGGTCCCTGGTTGGGGAACTAAGAGCCCACATGCCACACAGTGCAGCATAAATAAGTAAACAAAACAACTGGTTCTCAAACATTAAAAAAGAAAGAAAGAAGGAAGGAAGAAGAGAAATTCTCAAGCATTCTCTACCCTGGTCCTGACTTTCTGAGTCAGGTGACTATGAACGGGGTATGGACAAATCCCAAGAAAAATACACTCATTGTCTTACTGGATTCATTCACCCCTTTCTTCACAAGGAGAGAAAGTGATACAGGTATCAAGGAATGCAAGTATCACACTCTGCAGAGGATCTTATCTTAAGCAGTGATCTTGCCCAAGACTAAGGTCTGCTTGGTGAACTCTTTTGCCTGGGGAGCACTACCCATGTGATGAATTTTGATTGGTGAATAGCTATTGACCCTGCAGTTTCTGAGCTGACTTTTCAGCTCACCTGGAGGACCATCCCTTCCACCCAGACTCTAAGCTGCACTCCAACAGCTCCCACACATGAGCTGTTACTGTGTGGCACGGATCTTCTCTCCCCTCAAATATGAACATCTGGAGGGTTTGGCTCATCTCCTCTCACAGCTGTTTCCTAGCACCTGAATCCCCTGCTTGCTCTTCCTGTTTCCATAGTGATTATTTGGGCTAATTCTGCTGCATTGTGATTGGGCTGAAAAATGAACGCTTGGAAAGTTGGATTCTGATCCCTTGGTGAGACCTTTTTTTAACCTGGGATGTGAGGTTAGCTTGAAGCTCCCTTGGTTTTCCTGGTTCCCTACAGCTTGCCTCTGGTTCTGTCCATGGAACATCTCACAAGAGAGATGGATTCTTGGTTGAGGAGGGGAACATCCCAGGCAAGTTTTGCCCCACTGCAATTAAAAAAAAAAAAAAAAGGCTCAGCAGAGCGAGCAGTGAAGACCTGCCTGAGATGACCTCAGGAACTTCAGATCTCCTGGTGTCTGGGCAAATTTGCTCTTTAAGAAAGATCTTGGAAGGTTGAAAGGGTTCAACAAATATTTATTGGATGTCTGCATTATACTGGGCTGATGGATGATGTGGTCATTGTTCCTGCCCTCATGAAGTTTCTGTCTATAAGAACAGGAAAGGCATAGTGGGGGTCAGTGGGGAGCTGGCTTCTCCTACCGAGCATTGGTCTCAAGAACCTGGCTTAGGTCGATTCAGGCCTCTGCACTAATGTTTATTTTTCCACTTCAAACCTTCCTCCTTCTTCCTTCTATGACATCCCTTGGACCTTGCTGCTTTCTTGTCATCCACCCTTTCCATTGTTTCTGTCTTTTATCTCCCCAAATGGATAAAAGTCCTGTGGTACATCCATACAATGTGAGATTACTCAGCACTAAATAAAAAGGCTTCCCTGGTGGCTCAGCAGTAAAGAATCTACCTGCCAATGGAGGAAACGTGGGTTCAATCCTTATGTTGGGAAGATCCCCTGGAGAAGGAAATGGCAACCCACTCCAGGATTCTTGCCTGGAGAATTCCATGGACAGAGGAGCCTGGCAGACTACAGTCCATGGGGTCGCAAAGAGTCAGAAACAATTTAGCAACTAAACAACAAAACAACAAAAAGAAATGAGCTATTGAGCTATGAAAAGACATGCAGGAAATAAGACATGCAGCATATAACTAGTTGAAAGAAGCCAGTCTGAAAACACTACAGCCTGTAGGGTTCCAACTATATGAGGAAATTCTATGTGGAAAGGCAAAACTACAGAGAGAATAAAAAGGGCCATTGGTTGCCAGGGGCTTGGGGGAAAGGAGGCAGGATGATGTGGTGAAGCACAGGGGACTATTAGGGGAGTAAAACTATTCTCTATGACATTGTACCAGGGGATACATGACATTATGCATTTGTCAAAACCATGGACCTTCGCAACACAAAGAGTGAACCCTAATGTAAACTATGGACCTTAGTTGATACTCATGTATCTATACTGGTTCATCACTGTAATAACTGTACCATACTAATGAAGTTCAGTTCAGTTCAGTCGCTCAGTTGTGTCCGACTCTTTGCGACCCCATGAATCACAGCGCCAGGCCTCCCTGTCCATCACCAACTCCTGGGGTTCACTCAAACTCATGTCCTTCGAGTCGATGATGCCATCCAGCCATCTCATCCTTTGTTGTCCCCTTCTCCTCCTGCCTCCAATCCCTCCCAGCATCAGGGTCTTTTCCAATGAGTCAACTCTTTGCATGAGGTGGCCAAAGTATTGGGTTTCAGCTTTAGCATCAGTCCTTCCAGTGAACACTCAGGATTGATCTCCTTTAGAATGGACTGGTTGGATCTCCTTGCAGTCCAAGGGACTCTCAAGAGTCTTTCCCAACACTACAGTTCAAAAGCATCAATTCTTCGGTGCTCAGCTTTCTTCACAGTCCAACTCTCATATCCATACATGACCACTGGAAAAACCATTGCCTTGACTAGACGGACCTTTGTTGGCAAAGTAATGTCTCTGCTTTTGAATATGCTATCTAGGTTGGTCATAACTTTTCTTCCAATGAGTAAGCGTCTTTTAATTTCATGGCTGCAATTTTAGAACTAACACCCAAAAAAGATGTCCTTTTCATTATAGGGGACTGGAATGCAAAAGTAGGAAATCAAGAAACACCTGGGGTAACAGGCAAACTTGGCCTTGGAGTACGGAATTAAGCAGGGCAAAGGCTAATAGAGTTTTGACAAAAGAAACATAGCAAGAGGGTCATAGCAAACACCCTCTTCCAACAACACAAGAGAAGACTCTACACATGGACATCACCAGATGGTCAACAGCGAAATCAGATTGATTATATTCTTTGCAGCCAAAGATGGAGGAGTCAGCAAAAACAAGACTGGGAGCTGACTGTGGCTCAGATCATGAACTCCTTATTGCCAAATTCAGACTTAAATTGAAGAAAGTGGGGAAAACCACTAGACCATTCAGGTATGACCTAAATCAAATCCCTTATGATTATACAGTGGAAGTGAGAAATAGGTTTAAGGGACTAGATCTGATAGATAGAGTGCCTGATGAACTATGGATGGAGGTTCGTGACATTGTACATGAGACAGGGATCAAGACCATCCCCAAGAAAAAGAAATGCAAAAAAGCAAAATGGCTGCCTGGGGAGACCTTACAAATAGCTGTGAAAAAAGAGAAGCAAAAAGGAAAGGAGAAAAGGAAAGATATAAGCATCTGAATGCAGAGTTCCAAAGAATAGCAAGGAGAGATAAGAAAGCCTTCCTCAGCGATCAGTGCAAAGAAATAGAGGAAAACAACAGAAGGGGAAAGACTAGAGATCTCTACAAGAAAATTAGAGATACCAAGGGAACATTTCATACTAATTCAAGATGTTAATAATAGAGGAATCCATGTGTCAGGGGAGGAGGGATGTGAGAATTCACTGTATTTTCTGTGCAATTTTTTCCTGTAAACCTAAGATTGCTCTAAAAATGAAGTCTGTTAAAAACAAGTAAAACCCAAAAACTTCAGCCCAAATCACCCAGATTTCTCTTGATTCACTCGTATGGGCTCCACTGGGTCTTCACAGTTCACTGCCTGGCCTCCCTCTGCCTCCAGATGTCTGGTGATGTTTCCAACTTGCCATCAATGCAATGCATCCTGACTTCATCATCTTTTGCCCCCCCCTTCCCACATCCCCAGGCCTGATTTGTCAAGTGACCAAGCAGCTGTGTCCCCATGCTGTGCCCCCATGCCAACCCACACTCTCTCCCTGGAACAGCCAAGGTCTAGAGGGGGCCTTCGTGTTGGTCTTTACATTCACTTGCCGCTTTCTTGGTCATCTCTCCTCAAAACAAGGACTTTTCCCTAAGAACTTTGTGCAGTCATTGACACCCTAATCCTACTGCATGCCTCCCGCCCATTCCCAAATGCAGAAGACAAAAATGAAAGAGAAGACTCAAAACTGACAAAGAGAGCTGAAAGCCTCTCACCTGGGCCTTCCTGTTGTCTATCGCCTGGCTCCTACTCTGGGCTGGAGCCTGCCGCATCTTTGTTTTGTATCTCAGAGGCCAGTGGCCTCAGATGACATTCCCTCTACATTTCCTCCCCGAACAAGGAGAACGCTGGGAGTCTAACCAGTTATCTTTTTACAACCTGGGGAAAGGCACAGCCCACTGTTAATAATTTATCTGTGTATTAAAGTACGCAGGGTTGTTAATCATTGTTCAATTATGGGGACAGGGCAGGCAAGACAATCTCTTACTGAAAAACACAAAGGCACACTTGGTCTCTGCAGGTTCCAAGGGTCAAGAGCCTGGGGTCAGGGGAAGGCTTGCTTATGTGTGTCTATTGAGTTTAGATGGGGGTGGGGAGTGGGAGAGAGGACCTCAGTCTTTAACAGATTCTAAGCAAAAAGACAAAGTTGATTTTGAAGGAAAATACCATCCTCAGGTTTCCAGAAAAAGCAGTTCATCAATTCCTGTGAAACAAAGGCAAAAGAATGGCTCATTCTCATACCACATTCAGTGGTCTCATACTGAGCCTGCACCCCACAGAAGGCCACCTTGAGGAGTTGGGGCTCAATCCTACAGGCAGCAAAAAGCCTATATGTATCCCAGGAGGTGATGAGAATGTGGCAGAATGATGAAAGGGTGGGAAGTGAAGAGAGGAAACTCAACGGAGGAAAAATAAAGGGAATGAGAGAATAGTTTTACTTTCTTAAAAGTTCTCTTTCACATACTGTCTGCCTGCCCAGAAACTTAACATGCATAGACAAAGAGGACAAACACATTTTGGGATGTCTAAGGCCAACTGAGATCCTTGAAGGGATTCTCCAAAGACTGCCCCCCTCCCCCACCGCTGCCCTGGAGAGGAATATCTCCTCATACCCTCATTCCCAATACCTTATCTCTTCCTCCCACCAGGGGAAGCCAGCAAGGGGAGAAGTCCCCCAATTTTGGGGGGGTGTGGAGCTAGCTAAGGCTAGGGGACACCTACCCTGTGCATGTTTGCAAAAAGACTAACTGACCACCTGTCAAGAATAGGTCATGGGGTCCAAGGGTTGGGTGTTTAAGTCCTTGTGAACCACTTCCCTCTGAACTCAATGTTTTTTTGTCCAAGATGGATGCATTTGAAGAACTTTAGCCATGATGAGACAGAAAATGTCACAAGAGGGAAAGGAAGAGGGTGAGGCTGGTTCTACTTGTGAGCTTTGCTATATGACCTGGTGGGATTCACAGGCTCAATGGGAGTGTTTGAAGCTACAGTCATTTTTAGTTTTATTTTTTCTTTCTTTGAATTCAATCAGCCACAGGGCCAACGCCTCCCCTTCTGCCTGTGTTCTCAGGAAAATCAACTGCTGGGCTTCCCCTTGGGAGGGTTCCCTCATGGATCCAAACTGGAAGCAACCGACTCAGGTGAATGACTAGGGCCCTGGTGAATGATTATGACTCTTCCCAATTCTGCCCTTGCTGAGTCTGCACAGGTGCCATGGCTCAGCAGCTTGGCTTCTTCTGGCACTCATGACCACAACTGCTCGGCCTCTTATCATGCCCTTCAGTCTCTGAGGCTGGAGAGATGGACCTATGGGGTCTAAGTGTGGGTGGAGGCTGACGGTAAGCCAGTCAACTAACCTGGCACCATCTCTGAGCACTCCTGGGCCGTTGGCAGAGATCCACCTGCTTCGGGAGGCCTCTGTCATCAGCGAGCACTGATCAGAGCATGCGGCCTTAGCCCATTTGTGAACTGGAGCAAAGCTCCCTGAAGGGAAGATTCAGGGTTCCTTCCCACTCGGGTTTGCTGACTGACATCTGTGTCTGGCCCTGCGGATGCTTCTTGGACAGGCCAGGGCATGAGGACAGAGGCTGGTGAGCCAAAGGAGTGCTGACTGCCTTGGTGAGAGGGAAAACCAGCTTCAGAGACCTGCCTTGATGATAGTGGAGCAGAGTCCAGGGTGCTGCACTGCAGATGACGTTGGGACCACTTCTCTAGCCAGCCCTTCAATCCTTCTTTCAACAATCTTCACTCTCCCCTCAGATCCCCCAGTGACAGAGCAGTATTTTAGGTAGCTCAGCTCTACTTCAGGTATTGACCAAGGATGCTGACAAATTTTACATTCCTGCTGTGGACATTTCTGCCTCTGAGAGCAGAAAGGTTGTGAAAACATTGTCTGAGAGAAAGACTACATTTTCCTGCTCTAAGGGTGCTGGCCCCAGGCCCTAACAGGGTATGACTTAGTAAAGTTGTCTTACACCTGCCACAGTAAGCAAACAGAACACTATTATACCATGTCCTGGACTTTATGGAGTATTCCTCCGGGCTGTAGGGAGTTGCAAAGCTGATAACCTTCACAAAGTTTTTGGCATTAGACAAAAGGCATGTTTCTGAGGGATGCTTACAGAAGTCTGTTTTTATTTCATTAAATGAACACTGACATTTTCAACTTCTCTTCACCTCTTTCCTTTCTCAAGAGCCTGAATTTCTGACTCTGATTCCTTTGCCCCTGTTAGCCTTTTAATCTTATTTAATTTTATTTTTTGGTATTTGTGGTTAAGTAGGAGACACTCGTTCTCTAAACGGGAAAATATTTTGACTGCTGAAAAAAATATCCTTTGGGTTTCCTGCTTTGTTTTTATTCCTAAATTCTACCCCATGGCCCTTTTTCTCTCTTCCCCCTGTCCCTTCTTTGCCACTGAATAGTATGTACTACATACCTGGTTTAGATTATAAGATGGGTCAACGGATTCCCAGGTAGCTCAGTGGTAAAGAATTTGCCTGCCAATTCAGGAGATGCAGGAGACGTGGGTTCGATCTTTGGGTTGGGAAGATCCCCTGGAGGAGGAAATGGCAATCTACTCCAGTATTCTTGCCTGGAAAATCCCATGGGCAGAGAAGCCTGGCAGGCTACAGGTCACAAAGAATTGGACACGATTTTGCAACTAAACAACAGATGAACTCTGACTGTGGTGTCCTCAGCGAACTGTAGACACTCTATAGGTAAACTGTTAGCGAGGTGATTAGCTTATGCCAAGAAGCCTGAAACCATCCCTGCAGCCAGATGATCTGTCTCCCTTGAAGTCTTTGCTCCTAAATCACATTTACCATCACATTAACAGCAGCAGAGTTCAAATGAACTGAGTATGTGTTGTCTGCCCATGCCTTGGGTTGTTCCCTCCAGGCTGGGTTTCCGGTCCTCCCCAGAGCTGGCTGCAAAGCTCCAGCATAGGAATAGAGCTTCTTTTACTCAGAAGCAGGAAAAGTAAGAGAAAATGCACAGAAATGTGACCCTAAGCCTCCCAACTTCACTAAAAAGTTCAGAAGGTTCATACAATTCACAGGTCAACGAGCTTTTTCTTCAGCGTAAAGACATTCTACAGGAGAAACACACAATCAGCCAAGGGTCAGAATTTGATGCAGACCCTCTTTCTTTCCTGCCCCTAAGCCAGGCTGTGACATTTGTGGACTTTTTCAATTTAAGATATGCCAGATATGAAAGTGATTATGAAGGTGAGACAGACAACAGCAGCTGGTTGAAAAATGTCACTTTCTGAAAGGAAGAGCTGTGATCTATTTTGTAGTAACAAATGGTTAGGAAAAATAATAATCCCCAATAATCTCCTGTGATTAGGATTATGATAGAAAAGTTTTCATAGTGTCAATTTTTAGAGCTATAAATCTACCCTTAAAGGAGATGAAATTTTAAGAAATAATAAAAAAGTTTTCTAAAATCTTTTTTTTTTTTCAAAAAAAAAAAAAAACTCATTTAAAATATGTTCTCCCTCTTTACATTTTACCTTTATCATTCTCGAAATAAAATCTGGTTATTTACATGAGCAATGCATGTAACCTACCTTGATGGTCTAAAATCAGGTGACTATAAACCTGTAAATGAGACTGAAAATTAAGATTTTGTGCATTTTCAATTCCCACTATATTTTGCAGCTGCTGTATCCTCCATAAGTTCCAAATTTGTACTCTAAGGCAGCAGAATTTCCAAAAAATCTATCATAACTAAACATGAGAAATCCAGGACTAATGCAAATGAGTAAAGCAAAGACTCTGATAAATTGTCGACAACAACGACAAAGCAGGGTAGGAGTTGGTCACAGTCCCTACCCCGCCCGAATCGTGAGTGTGAAGTTTGGAAAATGCAGGCTTTCTTTCCTGCCAGCATGGTTCTCCAAGCCCTGAGTAGATCAGCAAGAAAGGAATGGTAGCATTGGATGAGGAAAGGAGGGAACTTTGAGGATGGCTGGTTGTTTAGGTGATATGGAACAGAAGACACAGGAGGAAGACAGGTGGGGAACTGACAAGCTCTGAGGTTCTGGGTAGTTTCCGAAGAGTCTTCGCCTCTATAAAATGGGAATAAGAGAACTTCATGTGGCTATGGTGAGGTTCAGAAATAATATGTTTAGGGCATGTGTCCAACTGGAAGCACTTGGTAAGTGGTAGCTCTCATGAGAGTCAATGACCCTAAACACAAGAACAAATCAATTCTGTCTTGGCCACAAGTTGCGCCAGGACCTTCCCTCTGAAACTCCTGTTTACTCTAGGGCAGAGGAGGTTGCAGATCATTCTCAGAAAATAAAATCTCTCAGGGCAGTGATTCTGCCCACTTAGTTTATTAACAGTTGCTTTTCCCAGCAGCCAATGAGAGGGTGATCAAAAATATACTCTTTGTAAATGGCAGCTAAATTTCACTTAATGAGTTTTTATACTATAAGGAAAGGGACTAACTCTTATGGACACATTCTATATGAACAAAACTTGTTTTTTTTTTTTTTAAATAACCAAACTAGTTTGGCAGCTATGGAGAGAATATGGGACTGAAGGAAGAGCCCAGATTTTCTGGGCATTGCCATCAGCTGCTAAGATACTAGGGTGGTAGTTTCCATTCTAACACAAAGACTGATGCTTTGCCTTTGTATCATTCTCTTTACTTTAGTCGGATCCTGAGTATGTCTGACCTGATGGAGCCTCCTATGTGATATATTAGGTCAAATAATACTGATAGGGACAGAGTAGGATAATCAAATAGTCCATTTAGAAATCCCAGTAAGGGATTTAGGACAGAAAGGGAATTTTAAGGGAATTTGGGAGACTGTTTCATGTTAATGATCACTCAAAAAAGAATCCAGTAACCAAGCAATAATTTATACTACCTTGAAGGAAGATGGGGTGCATTTAAGTACCAGACATACTCAAGCCACAAACCCTGATAGTTAAAACACAAGACAGTAAGTATGGGGTCTGACTCTTGTTACAGGAATTCAGAGTGTTAACAGTCCTTGAAGAGTAGCATTTCTGCATGTAGCCAAGAAAGAAATAAGAATTTGTGTATTTCAATTCCTACTACATTTTGCAGCTGCCTTATCCCCATAAATTCCAAATTTGTACTTCAAGGCATCAACATTTCCAAAAATATATCTATTGCCATAATTAAATGTGAGAAACCCAGGACTGACGCAATAAGAAAAGCAAATGCCTTGATAAAACATCAAAAAAAAAAAAAAAAAAAAAAAGGAATAAAAAAGGTGAAAGGGGAAAGAAACTAGGTGAAAGGGGGACATTATCCCCAAATCCCAAAAGGGGTAATAATCCCAAGATAAATTACCACATTTTAGTACCTATTACCACACTTTTGCTGATACACATATGATTTAAATAGCACCATAACAGTTTCAGTTAAATGATATAGGGCTACCGCTAAGTCATTGCAGTCGTGTCTGACTCTGTGCGACCCCATAGATGGCAGCCCACCAGGCTGCCCGGTCCCTGGGATTCTCCAGGCAAGAACACTTGAGTGGGTTGCCATTTCCTTCTCCAATGCATGAAAGTGAAAAGTGAAAGTGAAGTCGCTCAGTCGTGTCCGATTCTTAGCAACCCCATGGACTGCAGCCTTCCAGGCTCCTCCATCCATGGGATTTTCCAGGCAAAAGTACTGGAGTGGGGTGCCATTGCCTTCTCCGATATAGGGCTAAAGGAGAGACTAATGATGTAAGCCTTGACATCTGCCCAAGAATGGGAAAGAAGGTGGTCTTCTCCCTTCCCCACCACCCTGCCAGCCAGCTTGTATCTCTCACAAGCGTCCTAAGCTAACAAACTCACTCTTTGCTTGCCACTTTGCCTCACCTGAATTCTTTATGCAAAGAGACAAAAGAACCCAAGGTTCAGTAACAGGTAAGCAGTGTGGATGGGTTCAAGTCCTAGCCTGTGGATTCAAAATTGAGTCTGAGTTTTGGCTGCATTTGAGTCCTACCCAGGGAGGAGTGTGGTTTCAGGACCAACCCCATTTTATACTAAGAAGCCAAGAGTCCAAAGGATTAACAGAATTCCCCAGGATCATACTGTAAACAGAAGCAGAGTTAGAACTCAAATTCACATCCTTATCCTTCACAAGACCCTGCTCTTTTTCTCAGATTTTAGCTATATGGTACTAGTTAATTCTACAGCTCAACACCCAGATCTAGAGATAGATTCAGTCTCTACCAATCTGTATCTTTATGCAAATCACTTTATGTTCTCTGAAACCCAGTTTATCCTTTCAGTGGGGATAAATATAGCCTCAAAAATTATGAAGAGTAGAAACAATAATGCATATGAAGTAATTAGTGCAATATCTAACACACATGCATTCTCAGTAGCTCAGTTTTGTCCAACTCTTTTTGATCCCATGGACTGTAGCCTGCCAGGCTCCTCTGTCCATGGGATTTCCCAGACAAGAATACTGGAGTTGTTGTTGTTCGGTCACTCACGCCTGTCCAACTCTTTGCAACCCCATGGACTGCAGCATGCCAGGCTTTCCGGTCCTTCACTATCTCCCGGAGCTTGCTCAAACTCATATCCATTAAGTTGGTGATGTCATTTCATCCTCCAGGAGATATTACTGACCCAGGGATAGAACCTGTCTCCTGCATTGGCAGGCAGATTCTTTACCACTGCACCACCTGGGAAACCCTATCTAGCACAGACCCAATGCTAAAAATTCAGTTATTAATTTTACTATTATTCTTGCTCCAGGCTTTGATTCCCTTCCCAGAACTACAAAGGCAGCATGGAGTAGAAGACAGAGCACAGGACATGGCATGTATCAGAAGACCAGAGTCTGAGTCCTGGCATGCCTGCTTCTCAGCCACGTGGTCATGGACATGCCATTTACTGTTGTGGCTTAGTCTCTTCATTTCTGAAAGATGAAGCTATTAATATATACCTCCTGGAGTCGCTATGGGAATGGAATGAAAAATAGCAATATAATCTTCAGAAGAACTCTGCAAAGGAAAGGCTGTGCATAGCAGTTAACAATGAAAAATGTTGCTGAAGAGTAGCTAAGAACTTGGATCCATCTTATGTGATTCAAGAAAACAGCATAAAACAAAAGATGTTGAGTTCAATCATTCACTCGCCTGGTACCATCTTGAAAATCTATAAGGAGAGCAGCATAAGTACACAAAGCATTGGTTTGGAGCAATAGAGTAAGATGAAGGAGAAGAAGTGATAATTACCTGAAACAAAAAAAGGCAGAATTTCTAGCAGAGTTGGCACAGGCTAATTTTGAGGGGGTCACCTCAGCAGTTAAAGAGAAGAGCAGCTGCTGCTGCTGCTGCATCATTTCAGTCGTGTCCAACTCTGTGCAGCCCCATAGACAGCAGCCCACTAGGCTCCTCTGTCCCTGGGATTCCCCAGGCAAGAACACTGGAGTGGGTTGCCATTTCCTTCTCCAATGCACGAAAGTGAAAAGTGAAAGTGAAGTCGCTCAGTCGTGCCTGACTCTTAGTGACCCCATGGACTGGAGCCTACCAGGCTCCTCCGTCTATGGGATTTTCCAGGCAAGAGTACTGGAGTGGGGTGCCATTGCCTTCTCCGGAAGGACAGCTAGCACTGATGTATGCTTGCCTAAGTTATTAATTATAGCTAGAGAATGATTGACAAGTATTACAAATGAATCTTTATGGCAAGAGATAAGACTGCTTAGAACACAGAAAGACCCTAGGGAGTGGGCTTATTTGATTTAGTTTCTGTCAAGATGCCTGGGAACTCTGGCAGTTTTAAGAAGACACTCAGTTCTCTCTTTGGGAGAACATGGCCCATTCTTTTGCAAAACTGTGACCCCCCCTCAAAAAATATGTAGCCAATCCTTGAGTGAGATTTCTCATATAAGAAAAGCCAAAGCAAAAAGAAATTGATTCTTCATTTGAGTTCATTTCCAAGTAGACGACTTCATATTTTGTTTTTGATTTTGGCTCTCCAGCAGGATGAGGCAAACAATTATTATTTTTGAACATTGTGAAAAGAAAACAAACTCTTTTCCATCGGGCAGTTATCTGGGCTTTAAACAGCTTCCCTAAAGCAACAAGCACTGGATCCAGTTTGGCAAATGCTTCTGATAAATATTTCATGTGACTGAGACAAGAATTGATTTATGGAGGGAAATTTGGTTTAGTCACCTGTTCACATTTATCTTGTTACTTCTCTCATGCTAATATTAGTAGTATCAGATTTGTCTTGTTATCAGGACACTTTGACTTGCAGCAGCTTCATCAAATGTAAATTGTGTGTCTCCTTTTGCTCTCATCCAAGAGATTGGGGAAGTCCTTGTAAACCAACTCAGTCTAACCTGAGCTTCTTAAATATTAGCTATGTTGAACTGTAGCACACCAGGCTTCCCTATCCTACACCATCTCCTTCAGTTTGCCCAACTCACATCCAATGAGTTGGTGATGCCTTCTAAATACCTTATCCTCTGTCATCCCCTCTTCCTCCCGCCATCAATCCTTCCCAGCATCAGGGTCTTTTCCAATTAAGACTGCCCTTCACATCAGGAGGCCAAAGTAATGGAGCTTCAGCTTCAGTATCAGTCCATCCAATGAATATTTAGGGTTGATTTCCTTTATGATTGACTGGTTTGATCTCCTTGCTGTTCAAGTGACTCTCAAGAGTCTTTTCCAGCACCACAGTTTGAAAGCATCAATTCTTCAGTGCTCAGCCTTCTTTATGATCCAACTCTCACCTCCATACATGACTACTAGAAAAACCATAGCTTTGACTAGATGAACCTTTGTCAGCAAAGTAACGTCTCTACTTTTAAATCTGCTGTCTAGGTTTCTCATAGTTTTCTTCCAAAGAGCAAACATCTTTTAATTGCATGACTATAGATATAGATATATCTATCAGTACAGTTCAGTTCAGTCACTCAGTCATATTCGATTCTTTGCGACCCCATGAATCACAGCACGGCAGGCCTCCCTGTCCATCACCAATTCCTGGAGTTCACTCACACTAGTGTCCAACGAGTCAGTGATGCCATCCAGCCATCTCATCCTCTGTTGTCCCTTTCTCCTCCTGCCCCCAATCCCTTCCAGCATCAGGGTCTTTACCAATGAGTCAACTCTTTGCATGAGGTGGACAAAGTATTGGAGTTTCAGCTTCAGCATCGGTCCTTCCAATG
The DNA here is from genome assembly GCF_027580195.1 of Bos mutus. Lineage (NCBI taxonomy): Eukaryota > Metazoa > Chordata > Mammalia > Artiodactyla > Bovidae > Bos > Bos mutus. Next base: position 38,814,639 of record NC_091636.1, on the reverse strand, counting down.
AACACCCAGGACTGATTTCCTTTAGGATGGACTGGTTGGATCTCCTTGCAGTCCAAGGGATTCTCAGAGTCTTCTCCAACACCACAGTTCAAAAGTATCAATTCTTCGGTGCTTAGCTTTCTTCACAGTCCAACTCTCACATCCATACATGACCCCTGGAAAAACCATCACCTTGACTAGACGGACCTTTGTTGGCAAAGTAATGTCTCTGCTTTTCAATATGCTATCTAGGTTGGTCATAACTTTCCTTCCAAAGAGTAAGCATCTTTTAATTTCATGGCTGCAGTCACCATCTGCAGTGATTTTGGAGCCCAAAAAAATAAAGTCTGACACTGTTTCCACTGTTTCCCCATCTATTTCCCATGAAGTGGTGGGACCAGATGCCATGATCTTCATTTTCTGAATGTTGAGCTTTAAGCCAACTTTTCCAGTCTCCTCTTTCACTTTCATCAAGAGGCTTTTTAGTTCCTCTTCACTTTCTGCCATCAGGGTGGTGTCATCTGCACATCTGAGGTTGTTGATATTTCTCCCGGCAATCTTAATTCCAACTTGTGCTTCTTCCAGCCTAGCGTTTCTCATGATGTACTCTGCATATAAGTTAAATAAGCAGGGTGACAATATACAGCCTTGATGTACTCCTTTTCCTATTTGGAACCAGTCTGATGTTCCATGTCCAGTTCTAACTGTTGCTTCCTGGCCTGCATATAGGTTTCTCAAGAGGCAGGTCAGGTGGTCTGGTATTCCCATCTCTTTCAGAATTTTCCACAGTTCATTGAGATCCACACAGTCAAAGGCTTTGGCATAGTCAATAAAGCAGAAATAGATGTTTTTCTGGGACTCTTTTGCTTTTTTGATGATCCAGTGGATGTTGGCAACTTGATCTCTGGCTCCTCTGCCTTTTCTAAAACCAGCTTGAACATCAGGAAGTTCATGGTCCACGTATTGCTGAAGCCTGGCTTGGAGAATTTTGAGCATTACTTTACTAGCGTGTGAGATGAGTGCAATTGTGCAGTAGTTTGAACATTCTTTGGCATTGCCTTTCTTTGGGATCGGAATGAAAACTGACCTCTTCCAGTCCTGTGGCCACTTCTGAGGTTTCCAAATTTGCTGGCATATTGAGTGCAGCACTTTCACAGCATCATTTTCAGGATTTGAAATAGCTCAACTGGAATTCCATCACCTCCACTGGCTTTGTTTGTAGTGATGCTTTCTAAGGCCCACTTGACTTCACATTCCAGGATGTCTGGCTCTAGGTCAGTGACCACACCATCGTGATTATCTGGGTCGTGAAGATCTTTTTTGTACAGTTCTTCTGTGTATTCTTGCCATCTCTTCTTAATATCTTCTGCTTCTGTTAGGTCCATACCATTTCTGTCCTTTATCGAGCCCATCTTTGCACGAAATGTTCCCTTGGTATCTCTAATTTTCTTGAAGAGATCTCTAGTCTTTCCCCTTCTGTTGTTTTCCTCTATTTCTTTGCATTAATCGCTGAGGAAGGCTTTCTTATCTCTTCTTGCTATTCTTTGGAACTCTGCATTCAGATGCTTATATCTTTCCTTTTCTCCTTTGCTTTTCACTTCTATTCCTTTCACAGCTATTTGTAAGGCCTCCCCAGACAGCCATTTTGCTTTTTTGCATTTCTTTTCCATGGGGATGGTCTTGATCCCTGTCTCCTGTACAATGTCACAAACCTCCGTCCACAGTTCATCAGGCACTCTATCAGATCTAGTCCCTTAAATCTATTTCTCACTTCCACTGTATAATTATAAGGGATTTGATTTAGGTCATACCTGAATGGTCTAGTGGTTTTCCCCACTTTCTTCAATTTAAGTCTGAATTTGGCAATAAGGAGTTCATGATCTGAGCCCAAGTCAGCTCCCAGTCTTGTTTTTGCTGACTGTATAGAGCTCCTCCATCTTTGGCTGCAAAGAATATAATCAATCTGATTTCAGTGTTGACCATCTGGTGATGTCCATGTGTAGAGTCTTCTCTTGTGTTGTTGGAAGAGGGTGTTTGCTATGACCAGTGCATTCTTTTGTCAAAACTCTATTAGCCTTTGCCCTGCATCATTCTGTATTCCAAGGCCAAATTTGCCTGTTACCCCAGGTGTTTCTTGACTTCCTACTTTTGCATTCCAGTCCCCTATAATGAAAAGGACATCTTTTTTGGGTGTTAGTTCTAAAAGGTCTTGTAGGTCTTCATAGAACCATTCAACCTCAGCTTCTTCAGCGTTACTAGTTGGGGCATAGGCTTGGATTACTGTAATATTGAATGGTTTGCCTTGGAAACGAACAGAGATCATTCTGTCATTTTTGAGATTGCATCCAAGTACTGCATTTCAGACTCTTTTGTTGACCATGATGGCTACTCCATTTCTTCTAAGGGATTCCTGCCCACAGTGGTAGATATAATGGTCATCTGAGTTAAATTCACCTATTCCAGTCCATTTTATATCTATATCTACATATAGTTAAAAGTATACGAAAATGTTGGAGATATAAAAATGAACATGAAGATGATAACCCTCCAAAAGGTGGACTAAATATCATTTTCCAAGTAGGATGGGTGAGCATGATAAAATAGAATACTGAGGTCTTGGTACAGGCCAGTGCTTGTAGATTATTTCACAGTTTCAAGCTATAGAAACCTTCTAAGACCAGTCTTGTACAGCCTCAGACATTATGCTCTTACTCTTCCCTAGCACCAACCTTTGTTATTCAGTGTCTGCTAAAACATTTCAGGGGAAAAGGAAGTGAATACTGCACATAGGAGATGTAGTGTATCACAGTCCTAGTTAACTGGAAAGCTTTCCTTTATAATGCTAGATATGTCCTGCTGTAACAATTATCATTGTTCTGGTTTTAACTCTAAAGGAACTCTACCTTCTCCCACACAATAGATCTTTGATGTTGAACTTCCAGAAAATACTGATTCCTAGTAAGGTATTAAAGAAGCACAAGCTGGAATCAAGATTGCTGGGAGAAATATCAATAAACTCAGATATGCAGATGACGCCACCCTGATGGCAGAAAGTGAAGAGGAACTAAAAAGCCTCTTGATGAAAGTGAAAGAGGAGACTGGAAAAGTTGGCTTAAAGCTCAACATTCAGAAAACGAAGATCATGGCATCTGGTCCCACCACGTCATGGGAAATAGATGGGGAAACAGTGTCAGACTTTATTTTTGGGGGGCTTCAAAATCACTGCAGATGGTGACTGCAGCCATGAAATTAAAAGACACTTACTCCTTGGAAGAAAAGTTATGACCAACCTAGATAGAATATTCAAAAGCAGAGACATTACTTTGCCAACAAAGGTCCGTCTAGTCAAGGTTATGGTTTTTTCAGTGGTCATGTATGGATGCGAGAGTTGGACTGTGAAGAAAGCTGAGGGCCAAAGAATTGATGCTTTTAAACTGTGGTGTTGGAGAAGACTCTGAGAATCCCTTGGATTGCAAGGAGATCCAACCAGTCCATCCTAAAGGAAATCGTCCTGGGTGTTCTTTGGAAGGAATGATGCTGAAACTAAAACTCCAATACTTTGTCCACCTCATGCGAAGAGTTGACTCATTGGAAAAGACTCTGATGCTGGGAGGGATTGGGGGCAGGAGGAGAAGGGGACGACAGAGGATGAGATGGCTGAATAGCATCACCAACTCAATGGACATGAGTTTGAGTGAACTCCGGGAGTTGGTGATGGACAGGGAGGCCTGGCATGCTGTGATTCATGGGGTCGCAAAGAGTCTGACACGACTGAGTGACTGAGGTGAGCTGAGCTGAGTAAGATATTGAGAAGCTGGAGAAATTTGAAACACAGTAGCTGATTTGTAAAAATCACAAAATTTGAATCATGCTGTAAGGATATATTTAACTCTTGGGCTTCCAAGGAAAATAATACGCTACTCTTCTGGTAATAGCAAAGTAAGAAGACAGCCCTAAGGGCTGTTTGGATGTTATTAATATCAACGCAAAAAAAGAAGCACTTGCAGGACCTGTCTGTCCGGTTTTGACTTCAGCTTATAGTCCAATGTCTTTTTTATTCTTAAAACCAAACAACCATTATTTATCATGCACATGATATTCCTATTCGATTTTTAGTTTTTACCTTTCAGTGTCTTGGACAGTGAATGCAATTGCAGTGTTTGTAGCATCTCACAGATCTCATCAAATCTGTTAATATTCCCTTGAGAGCTTTCTAGTACTTCTGTGCCCTTAACAGGACAAGGATGCCCAGTTCCACATATCTGGTTTCCTATAGCCACAAAAAGGTAAAGAAAAAGATATCTGGAGACATGACTAGGGATTAGCCTTCATTCTTTGACCCTGATACCTGTATTATTACATACATTAATCTTTTCAGTTAAAATTGACCAATTATCAAAACTGATATAGAAGGCTGCCTTTACTTGTCAATGCAAGTATTAGCAGAACACAGATAAATGCATAAAGATCTCTAGATCAAGAGAAGATACAGTATGGTTAAAACTACAGACTCTGTAGTCAGATTGTCTGGGATCACCTAATAAGCTGTGTGACCTTGGACACATTACATAACTTCTTTATGCTTTAGTTTCCTAATCAGTAAGAGGGAGATAATAGTAAGAGTAGTCACCTGTTGCTTCTAATAGGTAATTTATATATTTCCATTAGGGAAGTGAGTGAGTCACTCAGTTGTGTCCAACTCTTTGAGGCCCCATGGATTGTAGCTTGCCAGGCTCCTTTGTTTGTGGGATTCTCCAGGCAAGAATACTGGAATGGGTAGCTTTTCCCTTCTTCAAGGAATCTTCCTGACCCAGAGATTGAACTTGAGTCTCCTGCAATGCAGGCAGATTCTTTACTATCTGAATCACCAGGGAGACCCCTTGCACTGGGTGATCGATCATTAGTCAAATCCAGTGTGGTGGCCACTAGTGTTTGGAGGCATAAGTGCAATCCAGCAGAGAAAACCACGCCTTTGAATCAAGAGACCTGACCCCAAATCTGCTACTAACTGTGGCTCCCTTAAAGCACAGATCAAACCACTTAGTGCAGTATTCAAAGCCCTTTACCATCTGACCCCAACCTACTTGTTTAGCGATACTTACTGTCATTTTCTACTTCTTTGTATGTTCTGCCCATCAGACTATTTGCAATTGCCCAAAATATTAGGGAAATAAGAATCACTATAAGTTTGTGCATGCCATTTCCTCTGTAAATCTCCTCCTTACTCTCTTCCTGCTTCTTCAGTAACTGCCCCACTTCCACCTGTGACTGTATTCAGCTCTCTCCTTCACTAGACTATGAGCTTCTGGAAGGTAGAGAGTGGTCACCTTTTCATCTTGGTGCCTAGCATAGCATCCAACATGGCAGGCAGACAAGAGCTGACTGCAAGTGTTTGAAAGAATGAATGAGTATATTTTATGTTAGTCTTTTAAGAATGGTCATCATAATATGGCTCCTTTCTTCATTAGAAAAATACACAAGGACATCTGTTTGAACATAAACTAATAATACAAGCTATATTGACAAGGCAACTTTGACTAATGACATGAATGCAATACAGCCTCAGGTCATTCCTACACTCCTTTGAAAGCCTGAAAAAAACATTCAAGTGGCAATTATTCTATGGGTCCCTGGAAATGTCAGTGGAAATTCCTCTGTTAATGGAGCATCTGTCCTCTGACAATCAAATGGGGGATGTTGCATAACAACCCCATTCTTGGTTTTGTTCTTAAACCCATTATAAATCCCCTAATGACTTCTCATTGTTAGCTGTGTCCTGGATAGATCCTGCCTTAAAGGGACAACTGAGTCAACTGCATCTTCCATCTGGCTCTGGAAGGAGCACATCACCAGGCCACCTTGTTGACATGTTGTCTTATATGCCCCTTGTTTGAGAACAATCCTTTTAGAAAGACTGAGATGTCCTTTTCTACAGGCAATAGAAAACTAACACAAAATAGATTCTTGTGGGAATAGAGGTTGGGCTTTTGGCAAAATATGGTTTAAAAATATCTTTGGGCACCATCAAATAACTGATTATGCCAGGGGTGATTATGGCCACAGAAGATGCCCTGCTCAGCAGAACATGCTGAGGGTGTCACCAGAAAAACCCAACCAAGATTTCTTGAGCTCCTACCATGGCAAAGAGTCATTAGGTTATATATGAAATCATCACAAGGAGTAGGCAGCATTCCATTGGCCCAGAACTTTGGGTCATTCTGCCCATTTGTGGTCTGAGGTACTGACTACCACTCATGGTGTAGAGGGAAACAGATGCCTACTAAATGACGGGTCAGTGGCTGGAGGTGTTAATGTAGATCTGATGGGGGCTTTGTGCTAACTTAACAGCTTTACTAATAACTTGTCAAACATTTGAGTCAATAGAGCAATAACTTATACGGAGTATTAGAGGTGAAGGAGGAAACAGACAGAACAGGCTCCATCTTGAAAGCAGGACTCCATCTTGGGCCGGACTATGGACTTTGAGCTATATGCCCAGTATCTATGGAAACGACACACCAACTGGAAAACCAGATCTCCCTAATGGAAGAGCCCCAGGGCTTGTACCTAGACTCTCCATCGCCTAAAAAAATACCCTAATTATCTGTGTAACTGAATAGGATCATAGATTTTATTATGCTTATTGGGATATGACCACAGGCTTATTGATAACTGTCCACTCTTAACTACCTAGGCTTAAGGCATACGAATCACGGGTTAACTTTGATTGTATCTTTCTTTTCCTTCGTTCAGACTAGTTTCAGAGAATTTGGGGAGGTAGGTTTGAGCACGTACACTTAGGGAATATAAGGTTTTCACAAAAACTGGTTGGGGTCCTTGGCTAAAAGAGGAGACTCTGCCTTGGGCCCACTGGTGTAATAAACGACACTCCACTATCTGCATTGTCCTTCTGAGTGAGTTTGTTTCCCAGAATGCGTGGCTACAACTTTTGGTGCCTTGACCAGGAAACTCCTCACTTTGAGGATATAAGTCCCATTTGGGACTACTCCAAGGCCTTGAAGCTTGAATCTTCTAGAGAGGGGAAGGCGCCTTGCCCTTCTGGAAGGATTCTGCTTCTCAATGCCTGGACCTTTGACGTTAGCAGGTAGTGGACAGCAGCAGGGGAACTGAGTGCTCAGATGAGGAGGAACCCACCCAGGAGGGTGGAAGAGGGGGCCTGATCACCCCCCTGGGAGGGATTAGAAGGGGCACAGACCCACAAGAGCCTGGAATAGGCAGGTGGCAGTGATTTCTTGGTACACAGGTTGATGAGCATGTTCGGGCTTAGGAGGGGAAACTTGTGAAGGTCATTTAGGAGGCAATGTCCACACCGTCTTGGGGAAAATTATTACCAAGCAATTGCCAGGGGATTTTTAGGAGAAGAAACTTGGTCTTTTTGTGTTCATATTCTGCCCTCCCCAAGGAGGTGTCCCATCTGCTATGAAATTTCTGACCCCCTTGGAATTGTCAGGCTAGAAGGAGGGGGATACATAAGTGAGTATGAATTGGCTTTTCCAGAGACGGCCTGGGACGTGGGATATTTAACCCATTTGTGTTTTCATCCGCACCTGATCAAACCCACCAAGGCAGAATGGACTTTAAAAGCTAAGGGAGAAACAGTCTTGGACCACCTGGTGTTCTGGTTCAGCCAAACTGACTGGCAGGCGAAGACATGCTGATCCCCCTTCTCCCTCTGGGATCTGGCAGGTAAGGCTCTTCTCACCCCAATTAGGAAGAAGGCAGAATGGCAATTTAAGTGTCATTGAGTGGAAATATCAGAAGTACAGAGGGTACTGAGAACTTCGTAGACAGAACGAAAAGGAAAAGTAGAAGAAGGTCCGAAAAGGTAACCAAGATGGGGGGAAGCGAATCTATGGCAATTGTATTGGAGTGCATGATTAAAAATTTAAAGAAGGGATTAGGAGGAGACTATGGGGTGAAGATGAAGCCTAACTGCTTCCACATACTCTGTGAGGTCGAATGGCACCCTGTGGGAGTAGGATGGCCACCAGAGAACACCATGAACTTAAAAATAGTGGAAGCAGTCTATACAGTAGTCACAGGAGAGCCAGGACACCTGGATCAATATCCATATATTGACTCATGGCTAGGGTTAGCTCAAGACCCTCCTACTTGGACAAGGTTTTGTATCCAGACCTTGATACAAGGGTACAAGGGAAAGGGAAAAATATTAATGGCACAAAAATTGACTGATGATAAAAAAGGAAATTCTACAAGATTTGGACGGGGATGACCTGACCCCCCCCATACTGGATAATGATGTTCCTGCCTCCCAGTGCTCCACCAGGACCGGAGGCCGCCTTAATGCCCAATCCAGGGCCAGATGAAGTTCCTGCAGCAGCCACTGCTCTTCTGCCAGCTCTCCCGGAGTTCATAGAGCCACTGTATCGGCAGGCTCTGATCCCAGCAATGGAGACCTCTGGTCAACGCCCCCAGAATTTCACCTCAGCTGGACCTCCTAGATCGTATCCACCTCTCCCGGTGAGTACTGATGGGAAGGGGGAAGAAAACACAGCAATTAGACAGAGGCTGCGCTCTGCCAAGGAACAGGGGGAAAGAACCCCACTACAGATGGCCCTCAGAGAGCTACAACAGCCTCCGGTTCAGGACGCATGTGGGCACTACCATCAGCTCCCTGTAGCCTATTATTACCTGCCATTTTCCTCTACGGATAAATTAAACTGGCAGAGACATACTCTACCGAACTTGGGGGGGGGGCACAAGTAGCTCATTAGGCTAATGGAGACTATTTTTTGAACCCATTGCCCTACATGGGATGACACAATCCATCTACTCCCTGTTGAGCACTGAGGAAAGACACAGGATCCTGAGGCCAGAAAATGGTTAAGAGAAATGGCACCTGAGGGTACTGCAAACCCGCAGCGGTGGGCAGAACCAGCCAGCCCTGATGAGAGGCCCAACTGGGACTGTAACACAGAAGAAGAGGGGGCCACCTGGAGAGATATCGGGTGGCTATTTTACAAGGTCTCAAGAGGGGGGCCTGAAAACCTATGAGTATGGCAAAACTCTCTGAAGTGATTCAAAGGGAAAGCAAATCACCCTCAGTTCTATGAAAGACCGTGTGAGGCCTGTAAACTTTATACGCCAATAGATCCAGAGGCTGCTGGGTCTCAGATGGTGATAAATGCAGCCTTTGTGTCTCAAGCCTATCCTGAAAACGTCAGATGGGGGGACATGAAGTGAGTCATTAATTTTTATACATTCCTGAATGCCCAGAACCTTTGTTGGGAAGAGACTTGCTGTCTAAATTGGGGGCACAAGTGACCTTTCCCCCCCATGTAAGACCCACTCTTCAAGAGGGCTCAACACCTATTTACTCTACCTCTTGGTAACCCCTCAAGATGAATGGAGGTTGCACGATCTCCCAGAAGGGAAACTGGATGGGCTAAACAGTAGAGAGAGAGAGAGTTAACCCAACAATTCCCTGAGGTCTGGGAGGAAGACAACCCCACCCCCACAGGCTTGCAAACAGGTCCCACCCAGTACAATTATGTCAGCACCCACTTTGGGCCTGCCTTGCTAAGCCGTTTACTCTTCACGTGACTGAAAAGGACAAAGTGGCTATGGGAGTGTTGCCCCAGACTATGGGGACATGGGACAGACCTGTGGCTTATCTCCTGAAACCGCTGGACAATGTTGCCACTGGGTGGCTGGGATGCTTACCAGCAGTTGCTGCAATTGCCTTACTGGTCTGGGAGGCAACCAAGCTGACTTTGGGCCAAGATTTGTTGGTAAAAGTCCCAAATAAGGTCAACAGTCTTCTGTGAGGGGACCCCCATAAAAGGCTGTCAACATCCCGGATTACTCAATACCAGGGACTATTATGTGAGAACCCCCATCTTACTACTGAACCTTGTCAGGCCCTGAATCCAGCTACTCTCCTTCCTGTGGGAGAAGGTGGGCCCTCACATGATTGCAAGGAAATATGCCAACAGCCCTGACTTGAGAGACCAGCCAATCCTGGACCAAGATTTGGTCCTGTACACCAAGGGCACCAGCCTGGTGAAACAAGGACAGTGATTGTTTGGATATGCAGTAGTCATGGAAGAAACCATCGCTGAGGCTAGCTCTCTGCCATCACACTGGTCCCCTCAACAGGCCAAACTATATGCTCTAATCCAGGCCCTCCAGCTGTCAAAAGGTAAGAAGACAAACATTTACACAGACTCCAGGTATGCTTTTGCCACACTACAGGGCTCTGTACAAGGAGAGAGGCCTTTTGACAGCTAATGAAAAGGATATTAAAAATAAGGAAGAAATTAAGACCCTATTAGATGCTGCCTGGGAACCAGAAAGGGTTGCAGTCATACACTGCTGAGGACATGAAAAAGAGGATAACCCCAGGCTCAGGGAACAGACTGGCAGATAAGACCACTAAACAAGCAGCTGAGGGATTGGGGGTGACAAGTGAAGCCCCTATTAAAGCTCTCATATTGGCGAAGCTACCTGAGCTAACGCTGCTGCTGCTGCTAAGTCACTTCAGTTGTGTCTGACTCTGTACGACCCCATAGACAGCAGCCCACCAGGCCCCGATGTCCCTGGGATTCTCCAGGCAAGAACACTGGAGTGGGTTGCCATTTCCTTCTCCAATGCATGAAAATGAAAAGTGAAAGTGAAGTCACTCAGTTGTGTCCGACTCTTAGTGACCCCATGGACTTCAGCCTACCAGGCTCCTCCGTCCACGGGATTTTCCAGGCAAGAGTACTGGAGTGGGGCTAGACTCTTCAAAATACACTGAAGCCCAAAACCAATTAGCCAAAGCAGAAGGGGCCATCAGGACTGAAAAAGGATGGTGGGAATTGCCAAGTGGCAAATTATTGGTACCAGAGGAGCTGGCACCCACTCTGGTAAGCCAAACACACCAAGCGACCCATCTAGGCCATGATAAACTGAAATAGCTAATTTGAAAATATTTCTTGGTTCCCCGCCTCTCTTCCCTATGCAGGACAAAATCTCAGAACTGCACTGCCTGCTCACAGGTCAATGCTGCCTCTTGGAACAGACAGAAACCTCCAGGAATTCAGCTAAAAGGCACGCTGCCCTTTGAACACCTGGAAGTGGACTTCACTGAAATGAAACCTCGCCGACACTACCATTACCTGCTGGTCACGGTATGTACGTTCTTAGGATGGGTAGAAGCTTTTCCTACCAGACTGAAAGAGCATCAAAAGTAGCCTGGTGCCTGCTTAGGGAGATAGTTTCCAGATTTGGATTTCCTATCAGCATTGGATTTGACAATGGCCCAGCTTTCATAGCTGATTTAATATAACAAGTAAGGAAAACTTTAAACATCAAGTGCAAATTACATACAGCATATAGGCCCCAGAGTTCTGGGGTGGTGGAAGGAACCAACCGGACACTTAAAAAGACACTCTCCAAGTGGATCTTAGAGACTGACTGTTCCTGGGTGGACTTGTTTCCAATGGCTCTGCTCAGACTCAGGATGACCCCACAGTCCCATGGCTATTCTCCATACGAAATTGTGTATGGGAGACCCCCTCCCATAATAAAACAGGTGTCAACAAATTTGCCTCAGGTAAGGGGAGATGAGATTTCACAGCATATGGAACAACTGGGTAAGGTAATAAATCATGTAACTAAGTTTGTACAAGAAAGGGTGCCATTCCCCCTTGGGGAACAGATTCATGAATTTGTGCCCAGGGATCAGGTGTGGGTCAAGGACTGGAAACACGACTCCTTGGCCCCACATTGGAAGGGTCCATATACTGTTGTTGTAACCACCCCTACAGCAGTTAAAGTTGCAGGTATCACTCCCTGGATCCACCATATGAGGATGAAGAGAACATACCAAGCAGACCCAGAAAACGCTGAATGGATGTGCAGAGGCATCCCACTGACCCTCGAGAGACTAAGATCATCCTTATGAAGAAGAAGGAAAAGAAGATCCCGGATGAGCACCTTCAGGATGAAGCCCCATAATCAACTCCTGCTGCTTGGCCTCATCAATGTGATTTTGAATTTAACTTCCATTTCAACTCAGGACAGTGTTTTAATCTCATGGGCACATTCCTACATGGACTTCCACAACACCTCTAATTGCTGGGTATGTGGGGCTATGCCTCTGTCTGTGATGGATGGACTTCCTTGGTGGGTGTCACTGCTCTGCCAAGGAGATTTTAAACCACTCTGCTCTTTTCTGGGACAACAAAAAGACTTTCTTTTCTCTTGTCAATCATAATCTCTCCCTGCTCTCTTGGTGCAAGCCAGACCTACAGTCAATAGACTCAGGTCATGGGTTTACATTTGAGGTAAACACCAGTTTCTTAAGAGTAACAAAAGCCTATACCTCATATTTAAAGAACAAAAGGAAAAAAGCTCCCTGACCCACAAGAAAGGACAGGCCTCTAGGTATGTTGAACAATTCTACCAAGTCTGGGATGGATATTTCTGGATGACCCCAGAAAAGGGTCAGTTAATTAGTCCCACTGCTATATACTTGGAACAAAAAGAACTAAGGGTAGGGTTTGGTGACCTCCATTAGACCCAAAAGAACTAAAATGTATGGGGTACCTATCCTCTGAACAGTGTAAATGAACATTCGGGGTCATATACTACCCCAACCAGTCCATCCATTGGCCAGGCTCTGATTGGAAATACAACCCTGGAATCCGTTGGATGGTGCCCAATGGAACCCAGTGGCTTTGTGGGCTTAACCTTTGGCCTTGGTTACCAATCGGCTGGGTAGGTTGCTGCACACTGGGATTCACTTTTGCCCATGGCAGCAGAAGGCAATGGCACCCCACTCCAGTACTCTTGCCTGGAAACTCCAGTGGACAGAGGAGCCTGGTAGGCTGCAGTGCATAGGGTCACTAAGAGTCGGACATGATTGAGCAACTTCGCTTTCACTTTTCACTTTCATGCATTGGAGAAAGAAATGGCAACACACTCCAGTGTTCTTGCCTGGAGAATCCCAGGGATGGGGGAGCCTGGTGGGCTGCTGTCTATGGGGTCGCACAGAGTCGGACATGACTGAAGTGACTTAGCATCAGCAGCAGCAGCAGCAGCATCATAAAGCCTAACCTAAAACAAGCCCTGGTAAATCTACCTTATTTACATGCTAGGTGGACAAGGTCTGTGTTTCAATGGTATGAGTATATTGCTGCCTTATTCATACCTTCTATAGGGACAACAGATATTATGATTAAAGTAGAGGCCTTGATTAATTTCACAAAACTGGCCCTCCTAGATGGTGTTAAAGCCATCCAAGCCTTAAATGAAGAACAAATCCAAATGAGAAAAGTGGTAATTCAAAACAGAATGGCTTTGGACATGCTCAAAGCTGCTCAAGGAGGGACCTATGCTATAATTAAGGTTGAATGTTGTGTTGTTGTGTATATATTCCTGACTTATCTGGCAATGTATCAGCTGCTTTAGATGACATGAAAAACCAGGTAAAAGCAATGTCAAATGAAAACATTCCTTTCTGGACTTCGGTCCTATCTTGGGTGGAGGGTGATTGGTGGAAAACTATATTTACCATTGTCACAGTTGCCTTGATAGTTCTGCTTTGTGGACCCTACACTTTACAATGTACTATGAACTTTGTAACCCAAAGGTTGGTGTCATTCTCCAAAATTGGTGGTCGGAGAGCCAGGGTGCAATATATCCTTATGAGTGATGCTTGTACTATGAGTTAAGAGCATCAGGAGTGGGGAATGAAGGCAGGACTCCATCTTGAAAGCAGGACTCCATCTTGGGCTGGACTGTAGACTTTGAGCTATATGCCCAGTATCTATGGAAATGACATACGAACTGGAAAACCAGATCCCCCTGGATGGAAGAGCCCCAGGTCTCGTACCTGGACTCTCCATCACCTAAAAGAATACCCTAATTATTTGTGTAACTGAATAGAATCATAGATTCTATTATGCTTATTGGGGTATGACCACAGGCCTATTGATAACTGTCCACTGTTAACTACCTAGGCTTAAGGCATATGAATCATGGGTTAACTTTGGTTGTATCTTTCTTTTCCTCTTTTCAGACTAGTTTCAGAGAATTTGGGGAGGTAGATTTGAGCACGTACACTTAGGGTATATAAGGTTTTCACAAAAACTGGTCGGGGTCCTCGGCTAAGAGGAGACTCTGCCTTGGGCCCGCCAGTGTAATAAACTGCATGCCACTATCTGCATTGCCCTTCTGAGTGAGTTGTTTCCCGGAGTGGGTGGCTACAACAGTGGGACTAACATTTTGAATATGGTTTCCTAATAACAAAGATTCTCTTTTCATCTAGTGGACAAACATGGGAATTTTGAACCTTTATCAAGAGCTCAGAATGTTTATAGTAACTATTTTGGGCAGGTAGTTAATGTTTCTCTCCTTGGACCTTTCTCTTTGTTTGGTATCCTTGGGGTTGTAACCCAATATTGAGAAAGCTGAGATTGATTTTTTTGAGGGTCATGAAGAGAACAACACAGCTCTTATTTTTACTAGTTGTGATATGAAAGATCATTAAGATGAGGACATAGGACTTTCCTAGAAACACTTTTATGAAACAAAGTTTTCATGGTACTTTAGGGAATATACATTTCAAAGGCTAATTGTGTGAAACTTCTCTAAAAAAAAGGTTGGAAATCAACCTTTGTTGATTGTTGTCTTACTTCTGGATAAGAAAGTATCCTGGGCTGAGAGTATATAATACATATACTCATAAGCATGATGATGAAACACTTAGCAACACTTTCAATCTTATGACTAGGGTAATCTATTTCCTGTGTGAGCAGGTTTTGGGGATTTTTTATTGTACACAGCGAGGGTACCTACAAAATGCCCATAGAGCTGTGCTAAGTTTTAGTCTTAAGCTTCTGAGCTTTAAACTTCTTAAGTTTCTGAGCAGAAGTGGTAACATCTTGTAACATCCAGTCTTATAACATCCAACTTCATTGTTTCCTGGGTATTGAGACTTTTATACTTCTTTTTTACCCTCAGAGGGTAAAAATCTGCCTGCGATATGGGACACTGGGGTTTGACCCCTGGGTTGGGAAGATCTGGAGAAGGGAATGGCTACCCACTCCAGTATTCTGGCATGAAGAATTCCATGGACAGAGGAGCCTGGTGGGCTACAGTCGATGGGGTTGCAAAGAGTCGGGCATGACTGAGCAACTAAGCACAGCCCAGCACATGTGTATAAAATAGAGAAAACATGAGTTGTTCAGACAAAGTTGGATTTGATTAAACTGAGGAGTTTAGTCACGATTCATGGGGGAAATATATAGAATGATAAACTCTTAAATGGAGAAGGCAATGGCACCCCACTCCAGTACTCTTGCCTGGAAAATCCCATGGACGGAGGAGCCTGGTAGGCTGCAGTCCATGGGGTCGTGAAGAGTCGGACATGACTGAGTGACTTCACTTTCACTTTTCACTTTCATGCATTGGAGAAGGAAATGGTAACCCACTCCAGTGTTCTTGCCTGGAGAATCCCAGGGATGGCGGAGCCTGGTGGGCTGCCGTCTATGGGGTTGCACAGAGTCGGACACGACTGAAGCGACTTAGCAGCAGCAGCAGCAAACTCTTAACACCGGATAGAACTTAAAAGGACACATTATATTTCTGGAAAGATGTCCCTATTTTTGATTACTTATAAAGACATGAAGTGGAGAAGGGGAGAAAAGTAAAACTAAAAAACACCCCAAACCAAAATGTACAGTCAGACTATAGCCAGAAACTTGAAAGAAATATCAGGATTAACATAATCCATGGTACTGAATTGAGAATCATCATTATTAAGCAACATATGATTTACTGCTAGAAACAAAGTCAAACTGTTGGATTCACACCAGGCAGGGAGAGTGTTCATTCCTTTCCTGAAACTGCAGGTGGGTCCTTTTCCATTAGTGCCACCTGGGAAGCCACGGATGGCGCTCTGTGTATTGAATGAGGACCACGGAACTAGATGATGCACAAAAGTGCCTCATCTTTAGAAGGCCCTTCTTCCATTGACTCTTCCTTTCTCCCCACCTAGACTTTTCCTGCTAGATGTGTGTTCCAGGATTCATTGTGCCACTACTCAGTCTTGTAACATCCAACTTCATTGTTTTCTGGGTACTGAGACTTTTATACAGATATGGAAGGGACACCCTACTGGACTGAAGATGGCTCTGTTTAGCAGACGGATAGCTAAATGGTTCTATTTAGCAGAGGGGTTGCACAGAGTTGGACATAATAGAAGTGACTTAGCACATACACCATCAGTGGCATTCTTGTCAGGAGCTGATCTTGAACTAGGACTTGTCATTCAGACTTCCAGCTGTGGGCCAGAAAACTTATAGCTCAGTACACATTGAGCAGGTCCTGGAACACACTGCACATGCTCTGTGTTCACAAATATTGGGTCTAAGGAGATTGATTTTCACTCCTGGATGAGTTAATATGAAAAATAAATAGCCCAGCTAGTGGAAAAAGGCATAACCAGGGAAGTGAAGCATCACCTCAAAGACAGTTTTAGAACTGTTTCTCACCCTCCGTGTATGTGGAAAAAGGACAGTGTGGAAAAGGACAGGCAGCCATTGTGAGATAAAGAGATAGAAGAAAAAAAAGGTGCTGGATGAGATAAGGAGGGATTATAGGGAAGGAAAAAATAGTAATAATATTGGACTGATAACCCTAAGATGTTATGGAAAATTCCAGATGAACTTTATGGCTAACCAAATAGTATTAATAGGTCCACTGAAGGCAATAAGAGGTGAAACTGACACTATAAGAAACAGAATCAGACACTCTAAAGTATAGAAGCTGTACGTTGTACTCCCTCAAAGGAATAAATGAGGTAAGAGATGATAGATCCCTAAAATGGGGAACAAATCAAATTAGTGTTAATTTGTATTCATGAAAAAGAGAAGAGTTATCACAATGAGATACCACTACAAACCTCCTAGGACAACTATAATGAGAGTAACAACACCGTATGCTAAGTGGTATTCAGGATAGCTGAAACTCACATGGCTGGTAGGGATGTTTTACACAACTACTTTGGAAAATTGATAGTAGCTTCTTAACAGTTAAAATTATGGTCATCTTTTGACTTCAAAATTCCAGTCTAGGTAATTAATTATCCAAAAGAAGTGAAAAATATGTCCACAACAACACTTAGAAAAATATTATAGCTGCTTTATTCATAGCAGCCCCAAACTGGGTATCCTTTCCCTTCTCCAGGGGATCGTCCCAATCCAGGGATTGAACCCAGGTCTCCCGCATTGCAGGTGACTTCTTTAACAGCTGAGTCACAAGGGAAGCCCAGAAACAGCTCAGATATCCACAAATAGGAAAATCAATAAGCATATGGTATTGTATTCATAAAATAAAATTCTATTCAGCAATAAGTGAAATGAATTACTGATATAAGCAATAACATGGACAAATCTCAAAAAAAGTCTTATACATAATACTGTAAGATTCCATTTATATGATTTCAGAATAGCAAAACTAATCCAAGTTGATAGAAATCAGATCAACGGTTACTTCTGGTCGTGGGGTTGCCTTGGAAGGAACATGAAGGAATTTTCTGGAATGATGGAAAATTTCTGTATCTTACAAGGATTGGGTTACTTAGATATATGCATTTGGCAAAACCACTAAAATTATACACTTCAGAGTGCTTGTATTTTATCAGATGTAAATTACCTATCTAAAAAAAGCATTAAAATTTTAAAAATATATTTTAAAAAGAGAATATTCTTTTCCATTATAGGTTATTACAAAATATTGATATAGTTCCCTGTGCTATACAGTGGGTCATTGTTCTTTATCTATTTTATATATTGTAGTGTGTATCTGTTAATCCATACTCCTAAGTTATTCCTCACTCCCCTTTCCACTTCGGTAACCATAATTTGTTTTCTGTCTATGAGTTTGTTTGTAAATAAGTTCATTTCCATAATTCTTACACACAATGTAAATCAAATATGCCTCAATTTAACAAAAAGCAAAAAGAGATTAAAGAAAATATAATCAAAGGAATATTCAGAATTATTTAAAAAATTAAAACAATCTCCCCAATACTATGCAAGATCTGACTCTAGATACACTGTGATAAAATATTTGAATTATGATGTAAAAACCATAAAAATCCAGGAAGAAAAACAGATGAGTAAGAAACAATAACATGGAAGAGCTCAGATTTTTCTACTACATGACTAAATATGAAAGGCAAGAAAGGTGGTTAGATAAGAATTTTATACCCAGACAAATCATTATGTTGAAACCTGACAGAATTTGTTCAAGTTAAGCAAAGGATCGATATATATATATATATATATATATATATATATATATATATATATATAAAACCAACTTGTCCTGCTTACAATAATTCTTGAAGACATTTCAGCTGCCTGAAAGGTGAATTAAGATAAGTCAAAAGTAAGAAATTAGGGAAAAGGACAAGAGCTATGGACACAGATATCAAATAACCATAGAACTGTCCAATAATATACCATAAATATGATTGCCTGCTGAGTAGGTAAAATAATTCACAAAAGAGAAATCATGTAATATAAAATACTGACAGTAACTTGAATAAAAATGCTAAATTATTCTTATAAATACTGAGAAAAAGGCTGCTGCTGCTAAGTCACGTCGGTCATGCCCGAATCTGTGTGACCCTATAGACGGCAGCCCAACAGGCTCCTCTGTCCCTGGGATTCTCCAGGCAAGAACACTGGACTGGGTTGCCATTTCCTTCTCCAATGCATGAAAGTGAAAAGTGAAAGTGAAGTCCTCAGTCGTGTCTGACTCTTAGCGATCCCATGGACTGCAGCCTACCAGGCTCCTCCGTCCACGGGATTTTCCAGGCAAGAGTACTGGAGTGGGTTGCCATTGCCTTCTCCAAGAAAAAGGCTGGAAGGATGTAAAAATGGATTAAATTTCTCATCTGTGGGGGGGGGGGGGAGGTTATTCAAACCTGCAATTTCACTCTGAACTTGATTAGAAAAGTAGGTGTTTATATCTTGGCCTTTGGTAAGCATACAGTACAAGTAGAAATGCTGTGAAAAATTTCAAGTGCAATCACTTGTAGAAATAAAGAGGATGACTATTTTCTAAATTATTGAAAAAAATTATTAGCAAAACAAACCATAGTGCCCATGGCAAAAGACAGAGACAAGGATGCACAAAATATTGTGAAAAAATTAAGATCAAATTAATATAATTTTGATTGTTATAACTGATGTAAATTTCCAAATGAGAGAAGAATACTGTGGGTAAATGAATTTAAGAAATGGTCAAACTCAGGGGAATATTTCTTTACTGCAGATCTCAGAATCTTAATACATTAATACAAATTATGAACCCCTGGGGAACAGGATTTCATTTGGAAGAGTAGATAAAACAAGCTTATTTTATTATCTCTCACAGAATATACTTTAAAATATGTTAAACAAAGAAGCAATCTTTTTAAAATTGGTATTAAAACAGAATGCTCACTATTATCTTTTAGTTACCAGAAGTTACAATCAGTATTGTAAGACATCAAATAGAAATTAAAGGCAACTATTGGAAGGAGGGAAATTATCATTATTTACAGGCACTATGATTACAAACTCTTAAAATCAACTAAAAACTCATAATTAATTATAATGAGTTAAATAGATGGAAAAAATATACATATATTTCAGCTGTATCAGACAGAAGATATTTTAAAAAGATCCATTCATAATGAGAAACTAAAATTATAAAACACAAAAGAATAACTCTAATAAGAAATGTGAGGACTTATATAAAAAAAACTGTAAGGTTTTGAAAAGAAATATAAAAGATAATTCAAATAAGTTAACGCTTCTTGATGGGCTGACTCAATACTAAAATGAATGCCATTTATTCCACAACTGACCTCCAGGTTCATCATGTGCATCTGTGCTAAATTGCTTCAGTCGTGTCCCAGTCTGTGCGAGCCTATGGACTGTAGCCCATCAGGCTCCTCCGTCCATGGGGATTCTGCAGGCAAGAATATTGAAGTGGGTTGCCATGCCCTCCTCCAGGGGATTTTCCTGACCCCAGGATTGAACACACATCTCTTATGTCTCGTGGGTTCTTTACCACTAGCGCCACCTGGGAAGCCCAGGTTTATCATATTCCCAGTCAAATTATCAATGGGATATTTTATGTGTGTGTGTGTGCATGTGCACACATATATACATATGTATTTATACAGATGATATAAATGCATATACTCATAATTTTCAAAATCATATTGGAGTTTATCCAAGAGAACACATTGGCAAGAGTAGATAAAGCAATTTTGAAAGTAAAAAGTGATCAGACGGTACATGCCCTACTGGTTTAAACGTTTCATAAAACTCAAAACCAGCACGATGCTGGCCCAAGAACTGACATGACATAAACCTAAGTAAAACATTCTGTAATAATATGATGTGCATAAGAACTTAATATATATAATTAAAGCACTACTTATTGAATGAAAAGGCATGAATTATACAGTACATTCCCGGCGCATGGTTACCCCTCTCCTGGACCTCAGCAACAACCTCCCCAAGGGTCCTCTGCTCAACCTATTGACAACTGCACCCCTCACTCCATCGCGCATGCGTGTGCCCTCCGGGCACTCTGCGCTGTAGTCAATACCTAGCATTTAGGTGACTGAACCTGCATGTATACTGTTTCCTCTGCCCCATTCCACACTGCCCTTGCCTCTTCATTCTCAGCTAGGAAGCTGCTTTCTTCTAGAAGCCTTCCCATATCCCCAAAGTCCAGACTGATGTCTCATACCATTCTGTACTTCCTCTTGCACAGCTTATAGTAAGGTATATTATAATGGCCTGGGTTTTGTTTGTATGTCTCCCTTATTAGGCTGTAAGTTCTGAGGAGGTGAAGTCATCTCTGTCTTCTTTTCTGTTTTATCCCTAGTATCTTGCTTGGTGGGCTTCCCTAGTGTCTGGGTGGTAAAGAATCTGCCTGCCAACGTATGAGATGCAAGAGATGAAGGTACAGTCCCTGGGTTGGGAAGATCCCTTGGGAAAAGGAAATGGCAACCCACTCCAGTATTCTTGCTTGGGAAATGCCACGGATAGAGAAGCCTGGTGAGCTACAGTCCATGGGGTCGCAAAGAGTTGGACATGACTGAGCAACTGAGCACACACGGATACATCTTGCTCAGGGCCTGAACACATAACGCTATTAGTGATTTGCTGCTGCTGCTGCTAAGTCGCTTCAGTCGTGTCTGACTCTGTGCGACCCCATAGACAGCAGCCCACCAGGCTCCCCCGTCCCTGAGATTCTCCAGGCAAGAACACTGGAGTGGGTTGCCATTTCCTTCTCCAGTGACTTGCTGAGTGAACTGCTAAAAAGTAATCACAAAGGAAACATCTGATAGACTTCAAGCCACAAAACTTTACAAATTTGTTTGTAAAAATATTTTCAACAGAATTAAAAGACAGTCACCAAATTGGAAAATTATTTATAACAAATATTATAGAAAACAGATTGATACCTTCCAAATATAAAGGATTCATTGTTTTAGAGTTAAGAAATACTAAGAAAAATGAAGAAAATATTGAGTCAAATACAAATAATAAATCAACTTGAAAGCATAAGTTCTTTGTAGTAAGAAACATGGAGGGTATTAAATGCATGAAAAATTAGTTATACCTGCTAATTGAAGAAATAGGATTAATATTATTTTAGACTTATTAGATTGGGAAAAAAAATACATTCATATGAGAGAACATTATGTGAGCTTAAAAATCATGCTTTCAAAAACTAT
This sequence comes from Bos mutus, assembly GCF_027580195.1. Taxonomy (NCBI): domain Eukaryota; kingdom Metazoa; phylum Chordata; class Mammalia; order Artiodactyla; family Bovidae; genus Bos; species Bos mutus. The sequence goes on along the minus strand of NC_091636.1, from coordinate 38,792,879 downwards.
TGACATAAGACTATCATAAAATATTGTTTCAAAATGAGATTTTAAAAAGATATGCATACAAAGAATGAAACAGGAAAAAATTTCATCATATATAAACAGTGTATTTTTTGGGGGGGGTGGTTGAATTATGGGTGCTACCAATTTTCTTTATCTTATTTCATAATGCCAGAAAAAAGGTAAAAAATTTTAAGCCTATATAAAAATCCCTGTTTCTAACCCTTTACCAACTTCAGGAACTCACTCTATAGTATGAGAACAGTTTTCATATTCTCATGCAAAATTACTCTCTATCGCCTTGTGCTGTGTGTGCTTAGTCGCTCAGTCGTGTCCGACTCTTTGGGACCCCATGGACTGTATCCCATCAGGCTCCTCTGTCCCTGGGATTCTCTAGGCAAGAATACTGGAGTGGGTCGCCTATCCCTTCTGCAGGGGATCTTCCTGGCCCAGGAGTCAACCCAGGGTCTTCTGCATTGCAAGTAGATTCTTTGCCAGCTGAACTACCAAATAAAATTAAACTTTCTTAGAATCCACTGATGGAGAAAAGAGCTTATCCTTGGGCAAAATGAGTGCTGAGAGGCAGGTCAATAAAAAATAAACAAACCCTCAAACATTAACAGGGTACTTAACATCCATAGTTCAGAATTGACCAGACTTGAGGGGTAAGCCAGTTGGTTTATTGCTGGAAACAATTCACAGAGATGGAAATCCCAAGAAGACATTAAGAAAAATTACATCATGCCTGCAATCCTGAAGAATTAACACTCATGGAGGGTGTCAATCAAGCTGAGTGGTACAACAGTCATTTGCACCTCTTCCCAAAGGAAAACCTCTTAACTGTGTGACTGTACCCAGGCTTGGGCCACCTGCCAGTCTATTATTTAAAAATCATACTAGGCAAGCCAGTATCTTACCAATTGCCTGAACTTTTGAGTAAGTTCACAGGTATTTACTCTTGCCTCCCACAAAAGTCTCCACAGAGTAGCCTGCATGGTTCTTGCTATTTCTCTTATTTTTTAAGTTTATTTTTATTTTAAAATTATTTTAAATTGAAATATGGTTGATTTACAATGTTTCAGGTGTATAGAAAAGTGATTCAGTTATATATATATATATATATATGTATGTGTGTGTGTGTGTGTGTGTGTGTGTATTCTTTCTCAGATTCTTTTCCATTATAGGTTATTACAAGATACTGAATATAGTTCCCTGTACTATACGTAGGTCTTTGTTGTTTCTCTATTTTATATATAGTGGTGTGTGTCTGTTGGGGCTTCCCTGGTGGCTCACACGGTAATGAATGCAGGAGACTCAGGTTCGATCCCTGGGTTGGGAAGATCCCCTGGAGAAGGGCATGGCAACCCATTCCAGTATTCTTGCCTGGAGAATTCCATGGACAGAGGAGCCTGGCAGGCTACAGTCTATAGGGTTGCAAAGAGTTGGACACGACTGAGTGACGAACACTGTTACTACTACTACTAGCAGTATGTATTTGTTAATCACAAATTCCTAATTTCTCTCTCCCTACCCTAATTTCTCTCTCCCTACCCCAAAATACCTATTGGGTCATGCTATGCCTTTTCTTCAAACACCCCAAAGACTTCCTATTGCTCCTTGAGATTCTGCATGGTCTGGCTTCTCTCTTTTTTCCCTCCTATTTTGTTTCATCTTGGTTTAGTCACGTGGTGTTTTTCTGTACCCCCCACATTTGGTATGCTCTCACTTACACCTTCGCAGGTGTGGTTCCTTTTACTGATGAAGCTCTTTCTTCCCATTTTGATTTTAGGTGAATCATCACTTTCTCAGGGTTGCTCTCTTAAAGAGTATAAGTCCCCTCCTTTCCTGTCCTTACCATACTCACAAGTGCTCAGGAATTTGTTTGATATCTGCTTCCTTGTCATAAGCTCCATACGAGCAGAGACTATTATGTTCACTATGATTTCTCTGGCATCTAGCACAGTTTTTAAGGGGCTTGATAAATGTTTGTAGGATCACTTCCAATGCTGATTATGATCGATTTTAACCTGAACATTTCCACAGGACTTTGAGAGATGACACAGTCCCTCTACAGTTGATCTTGCTAAATTCAGGTTAATGTCCGCCACTGGATCAGGAGGGTAGAGGTGAGAATTCAATGCCAAGGCAGAACTTTCCAGATTAGCAGTGTAGTCCTGTCTGGGCAAAAGAACTCATTTCATGGTGCTAAGGGAGATCCCAGATTTTCTCATCCCACATCAGAAGTGTGGGTTTGTGAAAACTGCATGATTAGTATCCAAGAGGGACAGATTCTCACCAGAGCTCTTCACTCTAAATTACAACAGGAACACTTCTAGGCAAAGCAGGATGCTGGTTTTGTTGTTACTCTTTTCAACACTCCAGAAAGCTTAACTGTGATCACAGTGACGACTTAAGGAATTATGGAATGCTTTTAGTAGCCAGTTCAGAGTGTTTTGCAAGAGGCAACGATTTCCTTTCATGTAGTCCCTTTTGCTCTTCCCCAAATCCTCTGGGCTTTCTCAATTTCTTCCCTACTCTCACACTTCTTTGTTTATTGCTTGCTGCAGTCAAAAGGTACAGCTGGGCATCATTAGGGAAGAGCTGATGTGACCAACCTGGAACACTGTGTTCCAGTCTAGTCACTAAACTTGAAGGATTCACAAAACCCAAAGAGACTCAATGATGGAGGCATAAAATGATTGAGGAGCCAAGGGAGGGGGTGGTTATCTAAGGAAATATCATGAAGATCAGAACTACTCAGTCTGCGAAGATAAAAGCTATCACAGGACATGGGTAATAGCAAGGAAGCGATAGGATAAATAGACTTTTTCCCAATTCTGTAATTATGTAAAATCCCTTTGTGTCAGAAAAAGCTTAGGGATGAGCAAAGGATTTGCTATATTATCCAACAGATAGTTAACTGAAAATACTCTTTACTTCAAGATGTGTTTATTGTTGACTACAAATATTGATAAACAAAAGGTAAAATAAATTTCCATAGGACAGGACAACAAATTCATGATGTAATAGCATAATGTCTAAATATTAATAGATCAAATCAATGTTTTAGATGAATTCCTACGTGGTATGACAATATATAGGGCTTCCAAGGTGGCTCAGTGGTAAAGAATCCACCTGCAATGTGGGAGACACAGGAAACACAAGTTCAATCTCTGGGTTAGGAAGATCCTTTAAAGGAGAAAATAGCAACCCACTCCAGTATTCTTGCCTGGAGAATTTCATGGACAGAGAAGCCTGGTGGGCTACAGTCCATAGGGTAGCAAAGAGTCAGACATGACTAAGTACAGCATGGTAGCAGCATGACAACAGGTTCAGAAAGTCTTATATAACATGGACTACAATATGACTAGGATAAACAGAATTTAGGATAAATTAAATGGATAAATTAAATCTATGTTAGGGCTTCCCAGGTGGTGTTAGTGGTAAAGAACCCTCCAGCCAATGCAGGAGACATAAGAGATTTGGGTTCAATACCTGGGTTGGGAAGATCCCCTGGAGGAGGGCATGGCAACCCACTCCAGTGTTTTTGACTGGAGAACTCTGTGGACGGAGGAGCCTGGCGGGCTATGGACTATAGGGTTGCAAAGAGTTAGACATGACTGAAGCGACTTAGCCTAGCCTATGTTAAGACAGAGGATGGATACTGTGGCATTAAAAGACTATAGATCAAGGGTTAGCCAAATATAGTCCATGGGCTAAATCTGACTCATTGACTATTTTTGGTGATGAAGGTTTGTTGGAACAATGTCACACATTCATTCGTGTATTGGCTATGGCTGTTTTTGTGTGATAAAAACAAGAGTTGAATAATTGTGACTGACAGTGTGTGACTTGCAAATTCTAAAATACGGACACCCTGTACTTGTACAGAAAAAAAGTTTGCTGATTCCACTCTAGGACATACTAGCAGCATGCTAATATTCTTCATATCTGAGGCCCACATTAAGCAGGATGAAAAGATCTTATAGATAACACCCTCTGGTAGGTGCAGAATATTAGCTAGGGCAGAAATTACTGACAATCATATGAAGAGTCTGAAAAATGCATATTTACCAGTCATTTAATCATCACATCTTTGGGGGTTTGGTAATGAAGTTAAAGAGGCTTTCTGGATTTGAGGAATATGGTGAGAAAATGGGTTTCTGACTATATCTCCCTGTATTCGATGTTTCTCAATTCTGGGCTCCTCATCTACAAAGAATCATGGAACTTTGGGAAAACAAAGCTCAGAAGTATTAAGTAATGTCATAAATTAGCTGGAACTAATATTAGGGCTTCTGATTTTTAGATAAAAATATTGTACTTTCCTATACACCAAATACATTAGCAGCATCTTACCCACAAAAAACCAAAACTCATAGTCTTCAGAATAGTGGCTTCCTTTTTTTCCCAGTGAAGTTCCCTGGTATGAAATCAATTTGTATACATGCATTAGGACATAACTTTGGTAATCCCAGTAGTTCTTTTGCACCAAAATGTTTACATGAGAACAACCTAGGAAAATGATTCTATAGTTCTGGCTCTTTTGTTCCCACTATGCATAATGAAATACATTCTGGGACAGATTTCCATTTATGTATCCCTTTTCTGATAACAGTGCTTAGAATACAGAGACCACTGATAAAGGTGGGGTTCACAGTTGAATCTAATTCATACTTGACAAACTGGTATCAATCAGAAGGCAGGGAGTTGCTATTTTTGGAGTTGGCATGATTAAGATCCTTTTTATTTATTTTTTTTTTAGTTTGCATTTTTTAAAAATTTATTTTTAAACTTTAAATAATTGTATTAGTTTTGCCAAACATCAAAATGAATCCACCACAGGTATACATGTGTTCCCCATCCTGAACCCTCCTCCCTCCTCCCTCCCCATACCATCCCTCTGGGTCGTCCCAGTGCACTAGCCCCAAGCATCCAGTATCGTGCATCGAACCTGGACTGGCATCTTGTTTCATACATGATATTAGATCTTTTTTATTGTCTAAAACTTTGAATCCCTTAGAGAATTTAAAATTTCTATCAAAACAGAGGGGAAGAAAGATTCATCAGTCAATAATTAGATCTAAATTTTGAGATACCATGGTTAAGCTCTTCAAGTACAAGGCTCTGATTCAGTTATCCAGTCCAAGTATGAGATTCATTATTTCATTTTCAACCTGTCATCCATAATAATCAGTGTCATTCTCCCACTCCCACTGGAAGTTTGCCATTTGCTAGGCAAAATAAACCACAAAAAGGGAAGTCTTGATCGCAGCCATCTACCTACACAGAAGAAAGATTCCCAGAGAGGCTTAATGCTTTGCCACTGTTTAATGCCCTAGCTGCTCCGATAATCTGAGCTACCAGCAGCATTGTCAATAATCATGTCCTATCTGAAATTCATTATCTGTTTCCAGAGAAGTAGCAGTAAGAAGGTCACAATCACTGGCCACTTGGTAAAGCAGGCCTTCATTACCACTGTAGGGAAAGCTGTTTTACCCTTGAACATGTATTTGTCAAGTTCTTACATAACACAGTCTCCTGATGACTCTGGTGAGAGACCATAAACATTGCTTATGCTCCTGTTGAAGATTTCACTAAGCTACATGTGTTTCTGTTTTAAAAGGAATCCACAACCTTTAAATTATTACATTTTGATCATGCCCGAGATTTCAAAGTATTCCCCATGTACATTGTTGATGCTCACCTTAACAACTTAATACAGGATATTTGGAGCCCACGTTATGCAGTTTCCACATCTGTTTTAGTCTCTTACAAATTTTTTGCTATTGAATTCTCACTACACACCTTGTTCACAAGTGAATGTTTCCTTTTTATACCACTAATTACAATTATGTTTAAGAAATTAGAAATAGGACTTCCTTGGTGGAGCAGTGAATAGGAATCTGCCTGCCAATGCAGGGGACAGGGGTTCAATCCCTGATGTGGGAGGATCCCATATGCCCCGTAGCCACTACGCTCGTGTGCCACGACTATTGAGCCTGTGCTCCAGAGCCCGGGAACCACAACTACTGACCCATGTGCCAGAACTACTGAAGCCCGCACGCCCTAGAGCCTGTGGTCTGTAATAAGAGAAGCCACCATAAGAGAAGCCCTCACACCACAACAAAGGGTCTCCCCACAGGCCACAACCAGAGAAAGCCCACCCACAGCAGTGAAGACCCAGCACAGCCAAGAATAAACAAATACACAACATTTTAAAAAATGAAATTTGAAATACATGGAAAGAACCAAAGTTAAACAGCAAATAATAATAAGCATCTAAACCTGACAGTTCCTGCTGGCACACACACAGCCATCCAAGTCTGAGGCCTCCTCCAGGTGGCCGAGAGAAGCCAAGCACTTTGCTTTTGTAATTGTTTGGCCCTCCAGGTGTGTCAATGAGTCACCAACCCCACGTCATTTCATCGCTTACAAATGGAAATGGGCCTGCTTTGTTAGGCTGATGTTTAATGCTCGGTGCCTAGGGCCCAGATCTTGCAGAGCCCAGCCCTTGACCATCCAGGGCTTTGTCCAGTCTGACAGGTTCTCCAGCATCAGTGGGCAGCAGTGCTTTCCCCAGCAATACGCAATAGGAGTTTTTGCTGCCTCCCTCATTGTGCTTGCCAGTGGTGCTGATATATTTCTGAGCTTTTCCAAAATTTGCCTTTCAGAGGAAGAACAGGTACTTCTGCCTTCTGCCTGTTTCTCAGAATTGCACAGTGCCCAACCAGCTCTGATTTGCCTGTGGCATCAAATGTAGGGCAAATGGAGACAGTATATTCAGCTAATCTTCTAGTTTCATCTCTCTTGAGAAGTTTTCCTAAATGCTTATCAGATCTGGGTTCCATCATAACCTAGCTCCCTGGTTAAATATTTGGCAAAAACAATGGCCTTGAAAGTGTGCCATTTGTGGTTGGGTGTACACAGCACCAAATCAACAAACTGTTTGTTACCATTCCAGAACTTTCCCTCCACATGTGATGCAATGTTAATCAACCACATCCATGGGGTCGGGAGTAGGGAATGACCCACTCCAAAAATGACCTTATTTTGAAGGCAAACTATAGATGAGGTGCTTCTAACCCATTATCTTATGCCATCCTCAAAATAATCCTGGAATAAAGGCATTAACTTCATTTTCATGTTTTTACAAGTAAGGACACAGGCTCAAAAAAGTTAAGCAATCTTTCCACGAGTCACACACCAGCTCCAAGGCACAGCCTTGAAGAAGATTCAGCAGAGAGAAGGAATATGCTACTTCTGTATTCAGAGAAGGTAACTTCTTTGTAAGGGTTACCAACCAGAAGTCGATCTGCTAGAACAAGAAGGAAGGGGAATGGCTGAACTGAGTGGCTCACAGGAGGATTTCTGAGGACCTTACAGGCTTCCGAATTCATACTAAGCTCACACTTAACACTCCCTCCATGTCCTTGGAATTTTGCCTCCTGGACTGTGCATCTCTTGGTCTCCCAGTAAGCCATGAAGTCTTTGAGGAAGGTGACACTAGCTCCTGTGAACTGAGCGCTTCCTTGCTGCCAAGGAAGTTTTACACACTCGACCTTGTCTTATTCTCCCAGCAGCCCCGGGATGTACGTTTTACTCTCCTCACCTCACAGATGAGAAAGTAAGGTGAAGCCTTGCCCTTGAAGAGGCAGAGTTGAAATCTGTGCTGAGTCTGTCTGATTCCAGTGAATGCTCTCATTGGCAAGACACACACCAGACTAACCAAAAGGGCAAGTTCCGGGTTCTTAAAAGGCCCAAGTTCATTGATGTATTAAGAGTAAGGGCTCTGGCACTTAAGACTTACTTTTTTTTCATAGCTGTACATTCGCTTTTTTTAATTGCAGGATAATTGCTTTACAGTGCTGTGTTAGTTTCTGCTGTACAACAAAGTGAATCAGCTATTTGTATACATATATCCCAAGACTCTTTTGAGAGTCCCTTGGACTGCAAGGAGATCCAACCAGTCCATTCTAAAGGAGATCAGCCCTGGGATTTCTTTGGAAGGAATGATACTAAAGCTGAAACTCCAGTACTTTGGCCACCTCGTGTGAAGAGTTGACTCATTGGAAAAGACTCTGATGCTGGGAGGAATTGGGGGCAGGAGGAGAAGGGGACGACAGAGGATGAGATGGCTGGATGGCATCACTGACTCGATGGACGTGAGTCTGGGTGAACTCTGGGAGTTGGTGATGGACAGGGAGGCCTGGCGTGCTGCGATTCATGGGGTCACAAAGAGTTGGACATGACTGAGCGACTGAACTGAACTGAACTGATCCCCTCCCTCTTGAGCCTTCCTCCCCCCTGTCCCTGCCTCATCCCACTCCTCTAGGCCATCACAGAGCAATAAGTTGAGCTTTCTGTGCTATACAGAAGTTTCCTACTAGCTATCTATTTTACACATGGTAGTGTATATATATATCAATCCTAATCTCTCAATTTGTCCCATCCTCCCCTTCCCACTCTTGTCTACATGTCTGTGTCTCTATTTCTGCCCTGCAAATAAGTTTATCTGTATTATTTATCTAGATTCCACATATATGTGTGTGTGTGTGTGTGTGTGTATATACACACACATGGAATATTGAAAGTGAAAGTGTTAGTTGCTCAGTCGTGTTTAACTCAGCCACCCCATGGATTGTAGCCTGCTAGGCTCCTCTGTCCATAGAATTTTTCAGGCAAGAATACTGGAGTGGGTTGCCATTTCCTTCTCCAGGGTCCTGACCCAGGGATTGAATCCAGGTGTCCTGCACTGCAGGCAGATTCTTTACTGTCTGAGCCCCTGGGGAAGCCTGCATATAAGCCTGGCATGCTGCGATTCATGCGGTCGCAAAGAGTTGGACACAACTGAGCGACTGATCTGATCTGATACATATATATATGTATTTATCTATATATACATATATATGCATTTATCTATATATACATATATATTATACACACACACAATGGAATAGTACTCAGCCATAAAAAGGAAAGAAATTAGGTCATGTGTAGAGATGTGGGTGGACCTAGAGTCTGTCAAGCAGAGTGAAGCAAGTCAGAAAGAGAAAAACAAATATCGCTTATTAAGGCATACATGTGGAATCTAGGAAAATGAGGGCTTACTTTTAACTCAGGTGGATACCAACTAGCCTTCTCATAATTGTAATATTACATGTCAGCAGCAGAGGAAGTTATATGTGACTGGAGGTCTTCATCTGCCCCAAATATGTTTCCCTCACCTAGTTGTTAGTGGTTTCCACCCCTGGGGATGTTGGGTTCAACCATTGCTATTAAAATGCCAATGCTACTATTAAAATGCCCATGCTGGGAGTGTTCATTTCCTGAACTATGGGAGCCTGAACTGTTGACCAAGTTCTTTAACACACTCTTAGGAACATCCAGTTCAGAGGAGGAAGGTGTTTGACAGAGGAAAGCAGACCATAGAGTGGGAGGGGGACAAAAAATTAGCAGATGAGACCTCCTCTGAAACTACTGCTGTCATCCTCTAGTAAAAAAATTTAAGCTGAGATAGGAAGCTGCAGGCCCAATAAGAAATCAATGCTGGAAGAATCGGGAGGTCAATAATACAGTACAAGTTCTGACTTCTCAGAGTCTAGCATCTCAGGTGGGAAACAACTAAGAAAAAACATCGAACCCATATATATATATATACATAGTGTCTCTTTGTAAAGGTACAGGATATTTTTTATAATAATCTAGTAAAAGTGATTGCCTTTGGGGGCAATGGATGGCTGGGATAGGAGATAGAGAAATAGTCTATTTTTCACTGACGATTCTGTCATATTTTGAATTTTAAAGCATGTACAAAAATAAATAAAAATTTTAAAGTCATAGATATGAACAATGCTATGGTTTCAGTGATGTCCTCTGAAAAGTAAAATCAGAAAGGTTTGCTAAAGAGAAATTAAACTCTTCTGGTCAAACTCTGAGTGAAGCAATGGCGTCACCCCTGTGATCACATAGTTCCCACTGCATTGCTCTGATCTTTGAATGTCTTGGTTGTAGGGTGTACCTACATTTGATACATATCACTCTCACTTTCTACTGAATATTTAATCCAAACCATCCATCAAGAGAGGAATTTACCTTATTAATTTAAAGATATATATTTTTTAAATTAAACTGTTTGTAAGATTCTGATCTATTTGAGGGTTTTAGGGTGTATCTACATTTGATACATATCACTCTCACTTTCTACTGAATATTTAATCCAAACCATCCATCAAGGGAGGAGTTTACCTTATTGATTTAAAGATATATTTTTTAAAATTAAACTGTAAGATTCTGTTTGAGGGATATTCAAAGACCTGAAATGGCTTTCAAGCTTTCTTTAATGAACTGATGTTCCATAGCAATCCTCCTGGAGAAGGCAATGGCACCCCACTCCAGTACTCTTGCCTGGGAAATCCCATGGACGGAGGAGCCTGGTGGGCTGCAGTCCATGGGGTTGCTAAGAGTTGGACACATCTGAGTGACTTCATTTTTCACTTTCATGCATTGGAGAAGGCAATGGCAACCCACTCCAGTGTTCTTGCCTGGAGAATCCCAGGGAAGGGGGAGCCTCGTGGGCTGCCATCTATGGGGTCACACAGAGTCGGACACGACTGAAGTGACTTAGCAGCTTAGCAGCAATCCTCCTAACTTCAATAAGATGATAGTCTACTACAACTGTAACTATATTTGTTTCCTTTGTAGTTTTGAATTTGGGAGTTAATAACCATAGGAAACATCTGTCATGTATAACATTTAAACATAACACTTTTATTGAAAATCAGTTTAATGAGCATACATGCTGTGATTAGATAAATTCAACAATTCCTATGAACACACACCACTCTTCACAGAAAATTACCCTATGACGATTGGAGCAAAAGAGAAAAAGTGCCTTCTGTTAATTAAAACATATAACAAGTTAAAACTTATAGCACAGAAGATGAATCACCACAGTTACTGCCTTTATCGTCATTGCTAGAGAATTCATTAATGGAATTAAAGAAACAGTAATTAATTTCTTTGTATAAACTTCCATTCTGTTAAATTCATCGTCATTACCTCCACGAGGAAGAGGTGAAGATCTGTTGTTTTCACACTGATTATTGGAAGTCATTTGTGAGAAGACTTTTCTGGAGCAGTTATGTAGTAGAAGGTGCAGAAGACAGAATAATCTACTCTGCTGCCCAGACTCGTTCCACTTCTAATAATACAACTCTGGGGAGACTTTTTTTTAGCAAAGCAAAAATGTTTAAAGCAAAAATGTGATAACTAAATTAAGGACTATTTCTTGATTAGTTTCTGAAGGCCAGTCTCAGATGACTCTGGAGAACAATTTTCTGCACAGCTTTTTGAGTAACTCTAGTATTTTCCAACCTTTGTGAGGGGACAGGTAGGTGGGTACCACTACAGGAACTAAGCAAAGTGGGCAGAAGACAGGGTGAGAAGAGGGAGCATTTCCTTGAACGTCCTCTGGTGTTGACACCTTTGTCCAGTCAGCTCCTTAGGTGTGGATTTATCCTTTCACCTTGGCAGATGGCAGGAGGTTCAGATGCGAGACCCTCCTGGAGGATGCTGGATCATCCAGCTGCAGAATTATGCCATTTCCCCAGCAGTCCCTCTCCTGAAAGCCTTGCTCAGTTGAAGTGCCTCCTAGTGGTACCTTGAGGTTTTTGCATGAGTTGTTCAATAGTCAAGCCATGTCATGACTTTGAGACACCATAAAAGGCAGCACGTTAGGCTTCCCTGCTCTTCCCTATCTCCTGGAATTTGCTCAAACTCACGTCCATTGCATCTGTGATGCCAACCAACTGACTCATCCTCTGTCACCCCCTTCTTCTCTTGCCCTCAATCTTACCCAGAATCGGGGTCTTTTTCAACAAGTCGACTCTTCATATCAGGTGGACAAAGTATTGGAGCTTCAGCTTTAGCCTCAGTCCCTCCAGTGAATATTCAGGGTTGATTTTTTTTTTTTTTTTGCAGGAAAAATAAATTTAATTTTGAAGTCTCAGCTTCAGTGATACAGGAAAGAGTGAAAAGGAGATCCATGGAAAGTGGTACAACCAAGCTCGGCAACCAGACTCTTCAAAACCTGGCTTTGCTAATTTTATCAGCTATGCTGCTGCTGCTGCTAAGTCACTTCAGTCATGTCTGACTCTGTGCAACCCCATAGATGACAGCCCACCAGGCTCCCCCGTCCTTGGGATTCTCCAGGCAAGAACACTGGAGTGGGTTGCCATTTCCTTCTCCAATGCATGAAAGTGAAAGGTGAAAGTGAAGTTTCTCAGTCATGTCCAACTCTTAGCAACCCCATGGACTGCAGCCTAGCAGGCTCCTCCATTCATGGGAGTTTCCAGGCAAGAGTACTGGAGTGGGTTGCCATTGCCTTCTCCGTTATCAGCTATGTGATCTTGACAAATGACTTACTCTTTTTTTGCCTCAATTTCTTCTTTCATAAAATGATAATAATAAAGATGCTCACTAATCAATGGCTGGGAGGAACAAAGCAATTAAAACATGTAAAATTCTTAATGCCTTGGCATACAGTAAGTGCTCAGTAAATGTTTGCTATTATAATGTTAGCATTTATATGGAGAAATTGACCAACTGCCAAAGGCCATGTATAACTGTCTGGCAGCATGAAGAGCTTAGTTAATACAGCCCAAGTGTCAAAATAAACTAGCAATGTGAATGTCACATTTCTATCACTTATGAAAAGCAGAGTAATCAGAAACATCAACTACCAAGGGGGAAAAAGGGAGGGGTGGGAGCAATTGGGAGATTAGAATTGACGCATATACACTACTGATACTATGTATAAAACAGGTAACTAACGAGTATATATTGTATAGCACAGGGAATTCTACTTAATGTACTGTAGTGACCTGAATGGGAAGGAAGTCCAAAAGGGAGGGGATACATGTATATGTATAGCTGATTCATTTTGCTATACAGTAGATCCTAATACAACACTGTAAACCAACTCTAATAAAAATCAATTAAAAAAAGAAAAGACAACAACAACAAAAACAAAACACCTCATCAGAAGAATCTTATGAGAAAGGATGAAGTTTTTATCATTAGTAGGTAAAAAACAACAAACAGATTTCTCCTTGGACAGGAATTTGTTTTTCTCCCTTTGTAAACAAGTCAGGGTCAAAATCCCCAAAGTTTTCAAATAACGCTAGATGTTTTTCCACTTTGGTTCAAAATCAGTGGCCCAAGTCAAGATAGGGGAGGGGCAATGATCTTAGACAGGACAAGGTCTGGCCTCACTGTCATTGCCCTTATGCATCTAGAAGCCTTGCTGGCCCTCCCTTCACATTCACTCCTGAATCTAAGAATTCTTCTCCCCACTGCTACCCCTCAGCTGACTTATAGTCTCCTCTTGCCAAACTCCTGGTCAACCTCCCATCTTTCCCTCTGCTCTCAGTCTACAATCCACTCTGTACACAGGAGCCAGGAGAGCTCTAAAATGCACATTACATCCTTACTTAAACACTCCCAGTGATTCCCTTAGAGCATTAACCCTAATTCCACTCATGACCTCAGACTCTTTGGGCTATTTTCCTATTTGACTCCACTCCTTCCTTCCTAAGTGTCCAGGCACATTGGTCTTTCTATTTTCAGAATATGCAAAACCTTTTTCAACTCAGAGCTTTTGCTGATCCCTCTGCCAGTTTTTTTTTTTTTTCCCTGATCTCTGTGTGGGTTTCTCTTTACACATGCTAGCTCAAATGTCACCTCTTCAGAGACAGTGACTCTTGTAAGCCTATTGAAAGCAGCCCTCGTCAGTCTGACCACTTTATCTCACTTCATTTTTCTTCATAGCACCAACTAACTGATTTTATTTATCTTAGTATTATTCTTAGTATGGATATCTGTTTGCTCTCACTGCAATGTAAACTCCACATGAACAAGAACACCATCTCTTCAACTCCAGCTCCTCGAAGGGTCCTTGGCACAAAACAGACGCTACATAAATATTAGTTGAGTGAATAACAATTGTCAGTGCCCACAATGCTTGGACAACAGCAGGCCTTTGTTCATCCTTCTCCTTGCTATCTCCTTGGCAACTTCTTATCTCCTAATCCTGCCATCTCAGCACTCAAGAAAAGTAGAGTGGCCCATCCTTTCAATCCCTGCCAAATCTAATACAAAATCTTGGTTACTTTTTGGTATTTATACAACTTTTTGAGAAGGGCTGCCATCTTAGATTTAACTGGACCCTGGATAATTATTCTCAGACTGATCTTAGAATCCTTTTCCATACTCTAAGTTCTTCTCAATTTGGTATGACTTGCAATTGGTTCTTTCCAAACCCACATTCATGGCTCTCCTAGCCCAGCCTCTTGCTGGTAGCCTCTGCAACCCAAATGATCTCCTGAGCCTGAGAGAGTTTTACACAACCTAGTTAGTTCTTGGCCAATTCACCTCATAAAGTCTACCCAATGACAGAGAACACTGCTATAATTATATTTTTAATAAGGGTGTGGACAGGAACGGAGTTAATTGGCTTTAAAATGGCTGAGACAGGAAAGCAAGGGTTGGCTGACTAAAGATCAACATAGCAAGTGGGAAATTTAATACATGGATGGCAGGAAGGCTTAACCTTTATCTTCCAATCTCATGATTATCAAGCCTCTGGCAACTTGATTTCCAAATTGTACATACAAGAAATTTTAGTCATGAGTTTATACAGGGTCACTCTGAAGATGGAGTTAGTTCATACATAGGTAGAAACCTCAATTTTATGCTAGACTGATGGAGTTGCTACCCAATGAAAATATGATTCGGATGGTTCTCTGGGGTCCATGACACCTAGAACAAGAAAGAACACCTAGAAGAAGAAACAGAAATAAATCATGAAGATTTGTACTTTCTCTGAGAAGTAAAGTCCATTTTAGTGAAGATCAACTGGAGAATTGTAAATAAATGTGATATGGAGCCTCCTCACCCAGAATCTTGATTAATAGGTTTATGGATAGGGCCTGGGCAGCTGTATTTTTTAAAGCTCCTAAGGTGATTTTCATGTACAGTCAGTGTTGAGGACCACTGTTTTAGAGGCTTGCTTTTTCCTATAGTTAAAGATACTAGAAATTGTTTTTTAATAAGTAATGGATTTCAAAACAGAGAAAAAGGAAAGAACCATTTTGGAATGGCACAATACTGACCTGTCCTCATATCCTAAAGAAGCTGTAGTGCTACGACTCTAGCCTTTTTCTATTACCCTTCATAAAGACCTCCCAGCTTCACCACTGGCAATAAACCCAGACATTCTTGAGACATAACAAGGAATTCTTTAAAAATGCAGCTGTAAAAATTGCTCAGCTTTCTTCTTCTTCTTTTTTTTTAGACGTGTAACAAAAACCATTATCTTTTAAGCGAACAGAAGCTTCAGAGAAGAGAAATCAGAACAGCTTGAAAGCTCTGAGACTAAGGAGTCTTTACTTCCCACAGGTAGGAGTGCATAAGCTGTAAGTATGCATGGCCACGCTTTTACTTGAACTCCAAGATGCTAGGGACGGGGCTCCTGGGACCACCCCTGCTGCCTCCGAGCTGCTGACACTTAAAATCACAGTGTTGCCAGTTCGGGCAATCTAGTCACCTTTTACTGATTGATCTGTAACACTAATTCATTCATGCAAGTGGTAACAGGGCTAGGTACAGAATATTGTAACAGCAACAGGAGATGGGGCACCATGTGCTTTAAGAGCCAAATAAATATGAGGAATTCAGTGGCTGAGAATCCTAATTTCATTCTATCACCAGTAAGCCTCAAGGCCCAAGGCCAGTAATTAAACTCCATTTCCTAATTTGTAAAGTTGGAAAGGTGAGGCAAGGTTACAGACTGTTATAAAATAGCTACTATGGCACTAATGGTATGAAGCCCTTAGACAATGAAGCCCTCTGCAATGATCACACAAAGCCTGGTGGACACAAAGAGCCATGAGACACCCAGCACCCTATACTTACCCTATACCAGGGTTGACTACAGGGCACCCCCAAAGCACACAGCGTACAGGGATGGGAAGCTGGCTACACTTTTTAGCCACAACATCCAAGTCAACAGAATGATTACAGACAGCAATTGTGAAGAAAGCAACTGAGCAGAAATATCCATGTCCATAAACCTTCTACACAATAAAGACCATGCCCCTTAACTGTCCATTTCTTTCTCTTGAAAACATTACCCTTTTAATTTTATTGCCCATGATGATAAGACAAAGACTCGGTGTGTTTACTCAATGACTTTTAACTCTGACTTCACATTAGAATGTTCTGGGGAATCACAAACAACAAAGAACAACAACAGCACTGGCACCATGGCCCCATTCTTCAATGAAAAGTCCAGAACAAGGTGGGGGCATCAGTAATTTTTAAAAGCGCCCCTAGTTGTTCTCCATGTTCTTTTTCATACTGCCAAATACTCCGTGCACATTTCCGTATGCAGGCCAACTGCATATGCATCTTTACTCGGAATGCCTTCCTCTCCAGCTCCCACCCCCACGCCCGTGCCTGTTTCCATTGGTCTACAACTCAGCCTGGGAAAGTGCAGCACTCAATATGTCAACTAATTTGGAAAACTCAGCAGTGGCCACAGGACTGGAAAAGGTCAGTTTTCATTCCAATCCCAAAGAAAGGCAATGCCAAAGAATGTTCAAACTACCACACAGTTGCATTCATCACACATTCTAGCAAAGTAATGCTCAAAATTCTCCAAGCAAGGCTTCAACAGTACATGAACCGAGAACTTCCAGATGTTCAAGCTGGAATTAGAAAAGGCAGAGGAACCAGGGATCAAATTGCCAACATCCACTGGATAATCAAAAAAGAAAGAGAGCTCCAAAAAAAATCTACTTCTGCTTCATTGACTATGCTAAAGCTTTTGACTGTGTGGATCACACAAACTGGAAAATTCTTTAAGAGATGGGAATACCAGACCAGCTGAACTGCCTCCTGAGAAATCTGTATGCAGGTCAAGAAGCAACAGTTAGAACTGGACATAATAATTTCAAAATTGGCAAAGGAATAGGTCAAGGCTATATATTGTCACCCTGCTTATTTAACTTTTATGCAGAGTACATCATGTTAAATGTTGGGCTGGATGAAGCACAAACGGGAATCAAGATTGCCGGGAGAAATATCAATAACCTAAGATATGAAGATGACATCATTCTTATGGCAGAAAGTTAAGAGGAACTAAAGAGCCTCTTGATGAAAGTGAAAGAGGAGAGTGAAAAAGCTGACTTAAAACTCAACATTCAAAAATGAAGAGCATGGCATCTGGTCCCATCACTTCTTTGCAAATAGATGGGGAAACAATGGAAATAGTGAGAGACCTTATTTTCTTGGTTTCTAAAATTACTGCATATGGTGACTGCAGCCATGAAATTAAAAGACGCTTGCTCCTTGGAAGAAAAGCTATGACCAACCTAGACAGCATATTAAAAAGCAGAGACATTACTTTGCAAACAAAGTTCTGTCTAGTCAAAGCTATGGTTTTCCCAGTAGTCATGTATGGATGTGAGAGTTGGACCATCAAGAGCTAAGCACCAAAGAACTGATGCTTTTGAACTGTGGTGTTGGAGAAGACTCTTGAAAATCTCTTGAACTGCAAGGAGATCAAACCAGTCAATCCTAAAGGAAATCAGTCCTGAACATTCATTGGAAGGACTGAAGCTAAAGCTGAAGCTCCAGTACTTTGGTCACTTGATGCAAAGAACTGACTCATTAGAAAAGACCCTGATGCTGGGAAAGATTGAAGGCTAAAGGAGAAGGGGATGACAGAGAACGAGATGGTTGGATGGCAGCACTAAGTCGATGGGCATAAGTTTGAACAAGCTCTGGGAGCTGGTGATGGACAGGGAAGCCTGGCGTGCTGCATGCAGCCCATGGGTTGTAAAGAGTCAAACACGACTGAGGAACTGAAGTAATAGCCTGGCCTTACATCCTTCAGTGGCATCTCTTTTTCTTTTTTAAGATTTTTTTTAAAATGTAGACCAGTTTTAAACTATTGAATTTGTTGCAATACTGCTTCTGTTCTAAGTTTTGGTTTTTTGTTTTTTTTTTTGGTCCCAAGGCATGTGGGATCTTAGTTCCCAGACCAGGGATAGAACTGGTATTCCTTGCATTGGAAGACAAAGTCAACCACTGGACTGCCAGGGAAGTCCCTCAATGCCCATCTCTTACCCTGTATTGTCAATGTACTTTAGGGCTATGGGCATAATGCCCTCTGGAATTCCCAACTCTAACTGTCTGTTTCATGGAACACTTAGAGGATGTCATCTTACACTGCTCTTGGTGTTTTATGTTTGTGCCCATCTTCCCTGGTAGATAATATGCTCCTCCAGAGCAAGGACCTTGTTTAAGATTTTTTTTTTTTTTAATTTTTCCCATGGACTCTGGCACAGACTTCTTGGCTTAGAAGATGTTGAAGAATAGGTATTACTGTTCAGGTAGATACACTAAAATTCATTCCTGTCAGCTTCTTACTGACATTTCCCTGGAAGATGGAGATTTTGAGTGGAAATGAACAAATGTTATTTGTATATCTCAAAGAGCATCTGGTACAGGCACACCTCATCTTATTGCTTTTCACTTCATTGTATTTTGCAGGTAGTTTGGTTTTTTCTTTCTTTCTTTTTTACAAACCGTGTTGTCAGCTGGTAGTTAGCATTTTTTAACAATAAAGTATTTTTCAAATTAAGATACATACATTGTGTTTTAGATATAATGCTTTGTTGTTGTTTAGTCAATAAGTTGTGCCTGACCCTTTTTGTGATGCTAGGGAATGTAGCGCACCAGGCTCCTCCGTCCATAGGATTTCCCAGGCAAGAATACTGGAGTGGGTAGTCATTTCCTTCTCCAGGGGATCTTCCTGACTCAGGGGTCAAACCTGCATCTCCTGCATTGCAGGGGGATTCTCTACCTCTGAGCCACCAGGGAAGCCCTATGATGCTACTGCATACTTAGTGGACTATAGTGTAGGGTAATTCACTTTTATATGGACTAGAAAACCAAAAAATTTGTGACTCATTTTATTGCAGTATTTGCTTTATTGCAATAGTCCGGAACTGAACCAACAATATTTCTCAGGTCTGTCTGTATATCCTTTTAAAACTACAGAAAAGAAACTCTTCACTGTAGGCAAATGTCTACTACAGTCCGTGGCCAACCATTTTCTAGAATATTTCTCCATTAGCCTGTTATGTGGCATTGTCTCACCAACACTGACCTTTTCTAGAGGATTTTTGAGGGAAGGAGGGTAAGGGTAACACACAAACCCATAGACAAACTCAAATGCAGGTCTGTGATATTCCAGGCCAGAGACTTCCTCTAACACCACCAGAATCTGAATGTCCTTCCCTTTGGCATATATCAAACCAATTGTATTTGTATTTCATTGACATTGTCAAAAACCACGTTAGCTAGTGGACAACAGAAGCCAAAATGGCCTTCTGTGATGTCCTTGAAACAGCCCTTCTGGAACCTTGGACTGCATCTTATTCAAGTTGTTACAAGCAAAAGGACAGAGAAGGGAAAACATTTATCACCACAATAAGATGATTCATTTCATGATTTTTGCATGCAGGCACAAAACACTGGCTGTCTCCTAGGCTGATTTTACAAAGTCCCAGAATGTCAAAGACACTGTCCTAGGAAATGATTTTATGGTGAAAGCATACCTGAGTTTAAAATAACCCTTTGGTGATAAGGATGCTTGAAAGCTTGAGGTTTGTCTGGGTGAGGGAATGGGTCCTGGTGATGAAAGTAACCACTGAGTCTATTTCATATAATGGCATGATGTAGTGGGCTTTGAATGATCACCCATTCAGCAGAAAAATGAGGGTGGAGGAGGACACAGAGCGACCCCTTTTTTCTTGTTTACTGCTTCACTGAGTAACTGAATTAGGAGACACACCTGAGAAGGAGTCTAAGCCAAGAATACAGGAAAAGTTATTAAGAAGAAGGAGGAACAATTCCCTACTCTATCCCTGTCAACTAATTGGTCTACAGAAGTGCTATTTGAAAGAAATACAATTCAAGTCACATATGTGATTTTAAATTTTCTGCTGAACACATGAAAACAAATTTAAAAAGAAACAGAATTAATTTTAATAATGTACTTCAGCTAAACCACTAAGTCTAAAATACTATCATTCTAACATACAGTCAGTATAAAAATTCAAGAGATAGATATGTATTTTTCGGTACTAGGTCTTTGAAATCTGGGGTATACTTTACACTACGGTACACCTCAATTTGCACATTTCTAGTGCTCAGTAGCCACATGGGGCGAGTGCTACCACACTCTGCAGTGCAGGTTTAGACACGCTAACTGGAAATTGGGACATCAGACAGAAATCACTGCCAGCACTGAGCTACCTAATAAACGTTGGATATTTCTTGCTGCTAGCTCTTTCACTATCCCCTAGAAGAGATGATCTCAAAGGCCACATGCTGTGCTAGCAAAAAGTTTTGGATTTTGGTGCGGAACAGACTGTGGGATTCAAATACCAGCTTAATAACCTTGGTTGGTTACCCTCTGCAAGTCTTGGTTTCTTTAACTATCAAATCAAGACAGAAAAGCTAACTCAACAGATTGCTGAGAAGATTAAAAAATAAGATAGGTATAAAGTACACAGAACAAGCTAGACTAGGCATTCAAACAATGATTTCCCCTTTGTAAACCTCAACTTAATACCTTAGGGACCATCTTATTGCATCTGGGGCCATACTGCTTTATGTATTCATTTTCAGAACTTTGCCTTGAGATTTCTTCTGCTAAGGCAATCCTTTCCCCAGATTTTCATGGGGCTGGTTTCTTCTTATTATGCAGATTTAAGTTTAAGGGTGACCTTCTTATGGAGATCTTCTCTGTTGTCTTAAAGTTGCCCCCAAGCCCTGTTACCCTCTAGGCCCCCAGCTTCTCTTTACTTTCTTTCTGATGTGTATGTACAGATATGAGAGTTGGATCATAAAGAAGGCTGCACGCAGAAGAATTGATGCTTTCTAATTGTGGTGCTGGAGAAGATTCTTGAGAGTCCTTTGGGCAGCAAGGAGATCAAAGCAGTCAATCCTAAAGGAAATCAGTCTTGAATATTCACTGGAAGGACTGATGCTGAAGCGGAAGCTCCAATACTTAGGCCACCTGATGTGAAAAGCCGACTCATTGAAAAAGACTCTGATGCTGGGAAAGAGTGAGGGCAATAAGAGAAGGAATGACAGAGGATGAGACAGCTGGATGGCATCACTGACTCAATGGACATGAGTTTCAAAAAACTCCGAGAGACAGTGAAGGACAGGGAAGCCTGTGTCCTGGTGTGCTGCAGTCCATGGGGTCACAAAGAGTAGGACACGACTTAGCAAATGACCAACAATAACAAAACATTTATCAATGTCTGAAATGATCTGATATATATCTGTGTTCACCTGCCTCTTATACATCTCTGTGGCATAGAAGCTTCACAAGGGCCAAGGTCTTGTCTGTTATATTCAGAGCTCAGCAAGTATTCATGAAATGAATGAATGTTTAACACAGGGAGGCAAATGGCAAGGTGTCCTGATTCTAAAGGTAACAAAAAATAAGAATTTCAGAGCTCTTTCCGACATAAACAAATTGCTCAGGAAATCAGTGGCCTAGAGCCAGCCTCACCTGCTGTGGGTAACTATTGACTTTATAGCTGGATTTGGGAAAGGATGGGAAAATCACTCTCCATAGGTGATTTCACTGTTGTTGCCTGTTGGTGTGTTCACACGCAAAGTGTATGTTCATGCCACTGAAATCACCCAGTGGATTTGGTGATTCCTGCCCTTCAAAAGAACTAGTTTGGATCATCCAATTAGCATGATGCAATTTTCTGACCCCAGGGAGCCTGGCAGCTCGGGTTAGTGGAACAAGAGTGGGTATCAAGATCAGACAGATCTGGGCTTATGTCCTGGTTCGGTTCTACCTTTTACTTGCTATGGAGACTGGGCAAGTCATGTAAATTTCCTTAATCCTCAGTTTCCTTATCTGTAAAGTTTTATTTGATAGTGTGTACCCTGCAGTAAGAAAATTAATTGAAGAGAGAATTCACTGAATTACCATGAGAATTAACAGAAGGAACATAGGGAAGTGCTTAGTATATCTTGAAGGCTCAGTGACTAGTAGGTATCAATACTGTCATCTTCGCATTCAAGAATGCTTGGAATGGATACTTAGTGGGAATCCAATTTCTTTTTAAGATTATGCTATTTCTGTCCCTTACTTCTATGTCATTCAATTTCTTGCAACTGAGGGGCCAGGACTGCAGGGGGTGGGGGGTGGTACTAGCTGAGTTGATTAAATCTATTCCAAGCTGTGAAAGATGGAAATGAAGACATTTCTCTTTACAGAGACAGTTTGTGTTGTACCTGGAGATGGATGCAGCCATCAGCCCTCTCCAGTTTCTATACTGAGATTCATGCAGCTACAGGCACAGATCTAGCTGTTTTCTGTTCAAGATTATGGGTCAAAAGGGAACTCAGAGAAAGGGTCAAGACTTCATGCTAGTCTGGACACATTTCACTTGTTGGCAACACAGAAAATTCCTTGACAAAGGTGAAGCAATAAGCCCAACATTGTATTCTGAACCCACCATTCATCTTTTAGAATAACTAGATCAGGACTGACTGTACTCATTGTTTTGCTGACATAAGCCCCATAAGACAGTAAACTGCTCTAAAAAAAGTAGGAGACTATTTAACACTGACTTATAAACTCACATTCATATCAGTAATAGCAGTTTATCATAGACTAGGCATTTCATTTTCCTAATAACCGTGCAAGAAAGCACAAGAGGAAAAGTGAGACTCAGCGAAGTTCAGTGACTTGCCTGAAGCAAGGGAGCCAAGATTTGAAGCCTGGTTTGTTGGGCTTGAAAGCTCCCCGTGTCCTCTGCTACACCTTGCTGGCACTGCCAATGGAAGACCCAGGTCCTCCAAAGCACGGGAACCTAGTGCCTTAAAGGAAAAGTGCAGAGGTGCACAAGGAGACTGTTACTATTCCTACACAGCACTGGGGAGCAAACCGCACTTCATTTCAAAACCAGACCTCGGTCCCAGTGTCTGACATCCAACCGTGGGACCTGAAGAGCTCTCCTTAAGACAGTGACCCTCTGCAGGTGTTCTCCAATGCTGTCTGTAAGACTGAAAACTCCAGGGCTGAGGATGGTCCCCTTAGGAAAGCCATTGCAAGAGCTTGTGAAGAGGGTTTCCCACAAGGCAGAGACCAGTGAAGCTCCTGGGAAACAGTGTCCCGGGAGCTCTCTCATGAAAGCCAGGCTCTCTCCTTTGGCAGGGCTAACTCCAGACCCCCAGAGAAGGCTGCAGATGGCTCCCACAGCCAACCCAGCTGCCACAGAGGTTTGGCTGGATGGTTGATGCAGACCCTAGAGAGGAAGGCAAGGGATGTTCACTAGGGGCTCAGGCAAAGACTTCAGGGCATGTCCACAACCTTCTGGGACTGCTTGAAAAACTTTATGAACATTCCATAAAAATGCTTTCCCCTCTTGGAAGAGGACTCACAGCTCATTCTCAAAAGGACTTAATTAGCACCAATTTTTAAGAATCACTAAAATATACAATTTCATCAGTTTCTTTCTTACATGATTCAGCAGCACTTTTGCTCCATTAGTCTTAAATACATTCATATACCAGTAGTAATCTAAATATATATATATGTATGCGTATATATATGTGTGTGTGTATGTATACACACATATGTACACATTTAGGGCAGAATATATACACACACATATATTCATACATATATATACACACAACATATATATCCTTAAATGTTGCACACACGCATATACACACATGCAAAGTGCAACATGTGCAAAGAAAATCGAGGCCCACAGACCCCAAGGGTCTTGCCCAACTTTGCACAGCAGGGGTGGAATGAGCAGCACTCCACTGACCAAGAAGCATGAGACTCAGGTGGGAAAGCTTAACCAACCAATTTGATGGATGTAAACAAGCGGATCCCTATAGTGTCATAATAATGTTTTGCAATCATTTTCAAGTCCAGTTACCGAAAATTCTAAATGGTTGTTATTAGGGTAAGGTGGGCTGCGTCCGAAGAACAGGGAGAGGCCATTACAAGGATGTTCTCCACCCAAAGAGCTGCAACTCCAGCCCTGGCTCCGGTAGCGCCCTGGCTACCCCCCACCCTCCCTTACCTGTTTGCCCAACTTCCCCCTCCTCTCCTCTGCTCTCTCGTCCTCTCTCCTCCAGCGGTTCCTGAAGCTGCTTCTCCAGCTGGAATTCCTTCGCTGAGGTCAGGCTGCCTCCCTTCGGCTGAGCTACGGGTGACAGCCAGGAGGCTGCTTACCTGTCACTACCCGCACTGTCTCTGAGGGGGCGGGGAGCCACACCTTTCGGGTCTGCACTGCGATCGCTCAACTTTCCGCCGGATACCCCGAGGCGGCCGCGGCTGATGCTGGGAGAATCCTCAAGCCCGCCGTCCGCACATCACCTGTCTGAGCTCCTTCCCCTCCCCGCTCTTTTTTTCTTTTCAATTTGACTTGAATAATGTATCTTCTGAGAATCCCCCAGTCACGCCGAAACTCATCCTCAAGATGCTTTTTATAAAGACTAATGTGTGCCGTCGTAAAAGCGGCGAGGCTGGTGGCGGATACAATCTTTTTAGTTCCTTTGGGAGGGGACCTCCGTGCTGTCAGAGTCCCGGCTCTGCCCTAGGCTGCCCGCTCGGCGGCTCCGGCGGGTTTCTGGCGTCTTCCGGAGCAGCCCAAGCCCAGCCGCCGGTGCGCGTCTGCCTGCACTTGGCCTCGAACCCGCGACTCTGGCGCCGCCCCCGCGCCCTCGGCTTCGCGCGCGGTGGGTACTCACTTTTCCGGGGGAGCGAGGTCTGCCATCTCACTCCGTGAGCACTTCCTGCACGAGGATGTGGACCTCCATCGTGCGTAAAGCTGTTTCAGGAACAGCGGGTAGACTCCAGAAAGAGGGAGAGGAGCGAGTTAGACTTAAAGAGAAAGGGGGCGGGGGCGGGAATGGGGGCGGGGGTGAGAAGCCCAAGACCAGCAGGCTGGTGTCTGGGTGTCCCAACCTGGACTCCAGCAGCCCGGCGGCTCTGGGACAAGAAGCCCAGCAAGTGCACTTGTTCACTCTTTCTTTGCGAGAGGAGGAGTCAAGGTTGCAACATTTGTGTTCCTTGCTCGAGGCGAAACAGTGATTTTCTTAAGCCTGCAAAATGTCCATAGCCGGCCAGCTTCACCAGGTGAAGGAAGAAGCTGGGGAAGCCGGAATGCAGCAAAGAAGTGGAGAAAGAAGAACGGTTTCACCTTTAGATGGATTTTGCACGATAGATGGGGACCACAGATCTTCCGATGAGACTGCATCACAAAACAGATTGGCAAAACAATAATAGTAATAATTTAAAAATAGCTTCATAAATGGAACGACCTCAAAGCTGGTATTTCTCCTGGCAGCCAAGACGTGGAGTGTCTCCGTGTCAGATTTCTTTCCTTATTTTCGAATAACAGCTTGAACAGCAGCTTGACAGCACTGGAGCGAGGCTCCGGGGAATTGAATCTCACCTTCCCTCAGAAGAAGGAGGGGTAGGACTGAAAGGGGCAAAAACAGTCAGTGACCCGAGAAAGCAAAGAGAGCGAGAGAGCTGGTTTTGCTTTCTTTTTAGATACCCCAGTGCCTGTCTATTCTCTGCCGCATGAGTGCAACACAGAAGCATTGGTGGTGCTGAAACAACCCACGCTTTTGTTCTTTTCCACAAATACACAATTCATGTTTTCTATTGTCTTTTCTGTATGGGGGTCTGACTTTTTTTTCTCTTTTTCTGGCAATAACAAAACCATGCATAATCACTACCTTTTCTCTCTGGCAAAAGTACTGAAACAAAAGTAGTAGCTGCCTGAAGGAAATACTTATCCCTCAATTAGTAAGTTGTTAGTGTCTGTTTGCTGCTATTAATTAATATCTTATCTGCTTATTTAATTACCCAGGGGGACACCATGGAGAATATTTTAAACAAAGACAATACATTCTCAACAAAAAATATTTGGAATTCTAGGTGTATTCCCTTTTGAATGATTGACACTCTGGAATTACTGGCAAATGACACTCAGTAGTAGCCACCTGCTGAGTCCCCAGAAGCCACTGAATATTCCAAGATGGTTTGGTGATCTTTTTGGACTGGAAGCCCAGAGGCACCTGTATAGGCGTGACCACCTGATGCTTCCTGTTCAGTAATGTGACCTTGTACAATTAAACCGTAACCATCTGGTTGTCTTTGTTGCTGTTCAGTTGCACAGTCCTGTCCCACTCTTTGCGACCCAGTGGACTACAGTATGCCAGGCTTTCCTGTCCTTCACCGTCCCCCAGAGTTCTCTTAGCTGATGGGAGAAGCTTCTTTCTTGCACACTTACCTTGTTCATGGGGGCGCCATAAAGGTATGCAACCCCTGTTTATTTTCAAAACCTCTGGGTGACATGGGATTGTCAGTGGCAGAATGTTTCTACATGGCCTTTGCAAAGCAAGGCATCACCAGGTTTTTTTTTTAATGTTGGTGGAAAAAATCTCACCCAAGTAACTCTAGATTGTCAGGTCTTGGAAGGCAGGGCCCTTGTTCTTCCTGTTTGTGGTTCCCAGTTAGCTACAGACAGCTCAGTTCATCAGTGCTCCTGGTTTCCAGATTGACAGATGGGTTGTTGAGTGACTAATCCACATCTCACTGGAAGAGAAGGATGAGGCTTTCCACTCTGTTGTGTAGCACACGGGCACCGTCCACGAACCACCAGCGTTAGCTCTCATGGAATTAATTACTTTGCCCCGGCTCTACTGAGATGATGCAGGAAGTCAACGGTGAATCTCAACCCCACTCCAAACTGTCTCCCTGACCCTTTTCTCTACAGATTCATAAGCCCTACCCCTTTACTTGTGTTCCCTTCTTGCTTGTCTCTGTCTTGTCACTGTTTCAGTGGGTGTGTCCCTCCTTTTTCCTAAGCTTCCCTTCCAACTGAGTCCTAGACTCCAGCCCTACCAGCTGCCTCCAAGATATTACTGTACAGCCAGTACAGAGGAAAGAACCCAGCTTTTTGTCGGCATGGATTTGGATCTTCAGTATTTACTTGGCTTCCCTAAACCTCACTTGCCACATTGCAAATCTGACACAGTAATATAGGCCTCAAAAAATAAAAATAGTGATTATTAATTATCAGCAAAAGGAGCCATAATGGTGATAACATAAGTAAAATGCCTGACAAATAGCATTCAGTTCCCCCCCTCCACTGCACCCTTCCTCTTCTCCCTACCTTCAACTCACAGTTAATGTTTTCTGCCTTATCAGCTTCTTTCTCAGCCTACAATATCCTCGCATCTTCCGTGACCCTGCTAACCCTTTTGGTGGCTTTATGATTTAATTCACTCCTTTCTTCATCTGTCAAGCTTGCTGAAAGAATGAGCTATAGTTCTCAGTTGTCCCTGACTCAGTAAGCTCTCAACGCCTTCTCTCAGTGGTTCTTAACTCTGGCTGTACCCTGGTCATCTGAGGACGGTTTCAAACACACTGTATCTGGGTGTCACTTGCAGAGCTCCTGGTTCAGACGGTTTGGGGGGAGGGCCCCGATTTGTCTGTTTCTATGAAGATGCCCCAGCAGAGTGGACAAAAACTGCCTTAATCCCCCTGCACCCTGGCTTCCACCAGTACTACTCAGCTGCTTTCTTTCTCAGGACTGCACCTTCCCAGGGCTCACGGCACCCCTTCACTCCCTCCTCTTGGGATCCTCATTGTGTTGCTCTCAGGCCCTGCCCTCCTCCCCTGACTGTCCTCGGTCTGTCTATGGCCCTCCTCTGTTGCCTCGTGCCATGGCCCCTCTTTTTTCTCCTCCTCCCTGAATGGGAACAGTTTTATCTTTGGTCCATTACACATGCTCCCTCTTTCATTTGATCCCACCTCCAGAGGTGACCACCTTAACTTATTGGTGTGTAACTAGCCTTGGCTTCCCAAGTGGTGCTAGTGGTGAAGAATCTGCCTGCCAATGCAGGTGACGTAAGAGATGCAGGTTCCATCTCTTGAGTCAGGAAGACCCCCTGGAGGAGGGCATGGCAACCCACTCCAGTATTCTTGTCTGGAGAATCCCATTTGCAGAGAAGCCTAGCAGACCACAGTCCATAGGTTTGCACAGAGTTAGCATGCACAACTGAAGGAACTTAGCATGCACAACTCTCCTCATCCTACATGTATGTAGCCACGTCTCTATATGTACATGCTTCTCTTTTTTTAAACTAAAAACTGAATAATTTCTGTGACTTGTCTTTTGTGTCATGCAATTATATATTCTAGGTTACCAGCTATAGAATTAGCCCATCCTTTTTAATGGCAGCCGCTTCTGTAATTTATTCTACCATTCTTCCATTCTTAGATCTTTGATCATTTCAACTTTTTATTGTAAAAAGTGCTATCATGATTATCTTTGCCTGTACCTTAGGATGCGTGCATGCATATGAAGTTACTTTAGTTGTGTCCAACTCTTTGCAACCCTATGAACTGTAGCCTGCCAGGCTCCTCTGTCCATGGGATTCTCCAGTCAAGAATACTGGAGTAGGTAGCCATTCCCTTCTCCAGGGGGTCTTCCTGACTCAAGAGATGGAACCTGCATCTCTTACGTCACCTGCATTGGCAGGCAGATTCTATACTGCTGAGCCACCAGGGAAGCCTTGTACCTTAGGACAGATACTTAGAAATGGTATTGTTAGGTCAAAGGGAATGAGAACTAAAATTTTGTAAGATCACTGCCAGATTGCTCTCCAAAAAATGTTGTAGAAAAAAGTCCTAGAAATGAGAGCCCTGAGTAGGAACATTAAAAATTCTCATATGTATTGATTACTTTAAATTCTTCCTCAATACTTATCAATACAGATGTGTACCAGTATACACTCCAACCAAGTGTTTGCTCGCATCCTTGCGAGGAACGAATTTTATCAAAATAATTTTTTTCAGTTCAATAAGCAAAATATTATACCTTAGAATTGTTCTAATTCATAGTCCCCCAAATACTTGTGAGGGAAGACATAATTCATATGTTTATTATCCCTTGAGAATTTTTTTCTCTATTTTAAATCTTATGCCTATTTTTTTTCTAGTATATTTGTTTTTCTAAAAAAATGATTTTTCTTTACTATTGTATATACATTTACATTTTGTTAAATATATTGCAAATGTTTAATATTTGTCATGTTTGCTTTGATTTTATTTATGGGCTGTTTTATTGTACAAAAGATTTAGATTTTCACCTAGCCGAATCTGTCAATTATATTCTATTAAGTCTCTGAGTTTTCTCTATTGTTTCTTTGCTTCTAATATTGTTAAAAATACTTTTAAAGACTTTTAATTATCCTAGAAATGGTTTTTAAATACTACATGAGATAGAGGATTAAATCAGTTTTCTTCTGAAAGCATAGTCAATTATCCTATTAGGTTTTATTGAAAAAAAAAATCCCTAATTTCCCACTGATTTCTAGTGTCAGATATTATACATTTCCATATACTTATATCTGTTCTGGACAATACTCTGCTTTGTTTGGCATGAGTATTTACATGCCAATAATGAACAATTCTGAGGAACTTCCATACTGTTTTCCACAGCAGCTGCACAATTTTACATTCCTACCAGTAGCACTTGAATGTTCCACTTTCTTCACATCTTCACCAACACTTTTTAAAAATAATTACCACCCCAGCAGGTGTGAGGCACTACCTGGTTGTGGTTTTGATTCGTATTTCCCTTATAATTAATGATGTCAGGTAACTTTTCTTTTACTTTTTGGCCATTTGTATGTCTTTTGAGAAATGCAATTTAATCCCTCTGGCCATTTTAAAATCAGATTATTTATGTTGTTATTTTTATTGCTTGCTTTTGAGTTGTAGGAGTTCCTTATATATTTTGGACATTAACTTCTTATTAGATATGTAGTCTGCAAATATTTTCTTGCATTCTATGGATTCTCTTTTCACTCTGTTGATTGTTCCTTCGCACACAGAAGCTTTTTAGTTTGAGGCAATTGCACTTGTTTATTTCGTTGTTTTTGCCTATTTCTTTGTTGTCATATTCAAAATGTCATTTCATGACCGATATTAAGATGTTTTCCCCTCAGTGTCTTCTAGAAGTTTTACAGTTTCAAGTCTTACATTTAAGTCTTTAATTTGTTTTGAGTAGATCTTTGTGTATCTGTATGATAAGGGTCTAGTTTCATTGTTTTTGCATGTGGATATACAATTTCCCCATCACCATTTGTTGAGAGACTCTTCTCTGCCCATTTTGTATTCTTGGCACCCTTCTCAAAGATCAATTGATAGTAAATGTATGAATGTATTTCTGGTCTCTCAATTCTGTTCTGTTGGTCTATATGTCTGTTTTAGTGCCAATACCATACTGTTTTTATTCTTGTAGCTTTGTCATATAGTTTAAAATCTGAAAGTATGTCTCCACCTTTGTTCTTCTTCCTCAAAACTCATTGATTATTCAAACTATTTTGTGGTTCCATATGATTTGTAGAACTGTTTTCTTATTCTGTAAAAATGCCATTGGGATTTTGATAGAGATAGCATCAAATTTGAATATTGTTTTGGTTAGTGTGGACATTTTAACAGTAGTGAGTCTTTCTATCCACAAACATGAGATATGTTTCCATTTATTTGTGTTTTTTTAAACTTCTTTCAGCACTATTTTATAGTTTTCAGTGGACAAGCCTTTCACCTTCTTAGTTAACTTTATTCCTGAATATTTTATTCTCTTGATGCTACTGTAAATAAGATTATCTTAATTTCATTTTGTATAATGTATTGTTAGTATATATAAATGTAACTTTTTGTATGTTGATTTTGTATCTTGTAATTTTACTGAATTTGTTCATTAGTTCTAATAGTTGTTTTATTGTGTGTGTGTGTGGAGTCTTTAAGGTTTTCTGCATGCATGATTATGTCATTTGTAAACATAATTGTGTTTCTTTCTCTCTGATGTAGATGCCTTATATTTCTTTTTCTTGCCTAATGGCTCTATTAAGGACTTCCAGTGCTATGCTCGATAGAAGTGGTGAGAGTGGATGTCCTTGCCTTCATTTTTCATTCTTTAACTTTTTTTTTCATTCATTCACTTGTCAAAAATGCCAGGTTCATTTTTAGGTGCTGGTTTACAGCAGGAAAAATGTAACTAGACTCAGTCTGAGATCCGGTATTATATTCTGCAGTTTGGAGGAGGAAAGATTAAAAACAAACAAAGAAACTATATCAGGTGATGATATATGCTAAGAAGTAAAACAAAGCAGAGAGGAATGTGGATTAAGTCAGAGGGTCAATATTGGGCCTCTTTGATAATATAAGGAGCTGAATCTTGAATAAGGACACTGAAGAACTTTTTTGGAATAAAGCTCCTCCTAGGAAGGAAGAAGGAAGCCATTGGAGTGTTGAGCAGAGTGCCAGGAGCTGACTTTTACTTCAAATGGGTCACCATACCTGATGCCATGGAATGCTATTGACAATTGTCATCCCTGTCTCCATCCTTTGTTTCTTTCTGAGATTTTTGCCGTATGAACTTGTCTTGAGAGCTTACTTTCTTGATGAAATCTTTCAGATTCAGCTTTGTAAGCTGAAGTCATCCCTTCTTCCGAATGCCTCCTCTCAAACCCCTGGGGAAGAAGGAAAATACTATACAAAGAAGCTTTCACTAGTGAGCTTTCACCATCTAAACAGCCTTTGGTGACAAGAACCTGTGGCTGGAGGCTACTGCTTCCTTCCTGGTTCAGAGTTAAGACTTCCTTGAACTTTGTCTTCCCTGATGCCTCAGTTATGAGAACTAGGGCAAGTCTTAGAGTCTTGTCTTAAGCAAGACTGCCTTTCTGTCTTTGCCAAAGTTCATATTCCTGACTCAATTGAGAAATGGGGAAGGTGATTTTCTACTTGTGGTAACATAATTGAAAGTTCTATTGTTAAACAGTTCTCCTGGGGATTTGGAATTGGGAATTTTATACTCTAGTTCTCCTTCCTCAAAGTCCCCCTACCTTCTTCTCCAGACATTCCATCCACACTCAGGATAATGTGACATGGTAGAAAGAGCACTGAACTGGGGACCAGAAGGCCTGAATCTTAGTCTGAACTCACACTGAACTGGCCATGAGGTTTTTTAGTGGAAATCTTTGGACTTTAATTCAAAATAATGGAGAACTTTTGATAGAAACAAACATTTCCTGTCTTCCACTCTGGGATGTAATATTTGACAGTCACTACCCTTATGTCAGAAAGTGAAGAGGAACTAAAAAGCCTCTTGATGAAAGTGAAAGTGGAGAGTGAAAAAGTTGGCTTAAAACTCAATATTCAGAAAACTAAGATCATGGCATCTGGTCCCATCACTTCATGGGAAATAGATGGGGAAACAGTGGAAATAGTGTCAGACTTTATTTTTCTGGGCTCCAAAATCACTGCAGATGGTGACTGCAGCCATGAAATTAAAAGACGCTTACTCCTTGGAAGAAAAGTTATGACCAACCCAGATAGCATATTGAAAAGCAGAGACATTACTTTGCGAACAAAGTAATGTCAAGGCTAGTCAAGGCTATGGATTTTCCTGTGGTCATGTATGGATGTGAGAGTTGGACTGTGAAGAAAGCTGAGCGCCAAAGAATTGATGCTTTTGAACTGTGGTGTTGGAGAAGACTCTTGAGAGTCCCTTGGACTGCAAGGAGATCCAACCAGTCCATTCTGAAGGAGATCAGCCCTGGGATTTCTCTGGAAGGAATGATGCTGAAGCTGAAACTCCAGTACTTTGGCCACCTCATGTGAAGAGTTGACTCATTGGAAAAGACTCTAATGCTGGGAGGGATTGGGGGCAGGAGGAGAAGGGGACGACAGAGGATGAGATGGCTGGATGGCATCACTGACTCGATGGACGTGAGTCTGAGTGAACTTCAGGAGTTGGTGATGGACAGGGAGGCCTGGCGTGCTGCGATTCACGGGGTCGCAGAGTCAGACATGACTGAGCGACTGAACTGAATGGATTTTCTTATTTTAAAGACTAGGAGATTAGAGCCCAGAGAAGTAAAGATTTTAGTAAGTTCACAAGATGTGACATATGTGGGTTTGATCCCTGGGTCGGAAAGATCCCCTGGAGAAGGGCCTGGCAACGCACTCCGGTATTCTTGCCTGGATAATCGTATAGACAGAGGAGCCTGGAGGGCTAGAGTCCATAGGGTCACAAAGAGTCAGACACAACTGAAGCGACTTAATATGCATACATGACAGAGCAAAGTGCTATGAATAGTATGATCTCCAGAGTCAGACTTGCTAGGCAGAGTGTCTGGCTCTACTACTTATTGGTTATGTGTCTTGGACAAATTGCTTAAGTTTTATGTTTTCAGTTGTCCTCATCTATAAAATGGGAATAAAAAGTGTACCTATCTTGCCAGACTGCTTGAGTATTAAAAGAGATTACTGAAGTAAAAGAACTTAGAACAGCATCAGGCATGTAGCAAACTTTATGGTTAGTATGATTGTTGACAAGACAATCATAGAAGTTATGTCTAAATGCTAGAAATTGCATCATATGTGGAAAGTCCTATAGACCTGATGATGTTTGGCTAAGTAGAAGGAAGGCAAATCAGTTAGTTTTCTTTAGTCATATAAAGGGTTGTAACCTGAAAGAGGTACTTCTTTGAAGTTTCTTAGAAAGATCTTTGGACTTTAATTCAAAATAATGGAGAATTTTTGATGTAAACAACAGTTTCCTGTCTTCCACTCTGGGTTGTAATATTTGACAGTCACTGATGTAATTTCTTACTTTAAAGACTAGGAGATTAGAGCCCAGAGAAGTAAAGACTTTCCTAAGTTCACAAAATTGGGCCCAGGCAAAGTGGCCTGTGACCTCATGGTACCTCATGAGTCCAGAAATTGTTGTTGTTGTTTAGTAGCTAAGTTGTATCCAACTCTTTTGCGACTCTATGGACTGTGGCCTACCAGGCTCCTCTGTCCATGGGATTTCCCAGACAAGAGTACTGGAGTGGGTTGCTCTTTCCTTCTACAAGGGATCTTCCCAATCCAGGGACTGAACTTGGGTCTCCGGCATTAACAGGCAGATTCTTTACCTATGAGCCACCAGGGAAGCCCTTAAAAACTATTAGATGTTGGTAATTTAGTTTATGGGATCGAGGTTGCCAGCCTCTGGTCTCCTTCTAAGCCAAAAGAAAGCAGATCCTTTGTAAACATCTGGAAAGTCAAGTTGTAAACTCTGAGGACCTGGAGTTCTGTAGGTGGCTGAGAGCCTGGCTGGGCTACCAAATGGCTTCAGAAATGGCAACCATCTGCCAGAGCATGTGCTCTCCATGCAGTAGGATTAGCTGGCTTTGCTGTCTGCTTCTCATCATGAACCAGTCTCCCTAGGATTGCCTGGACTGCCAGCACCCTTCAACACAGTCATAAAAAATATTGACACCAGGAAGTCCTGTTAAAAAGAGATTTTCTTAAACATTATCTTTATTTAATTTCTTTTTTTTTCCATCTTGGAAGTGAGAACTTTCTCTGAGCCTGCCTCTCTCCTTGCCTGTCCTTTCCTCTCTTCTTTTGTACTTCCTACATGGAACGGAATAAATGGAGGGCATCTTTCCAGCATCAGCGTTTCAGGGCTGGGGTTCTAAGAGAACAAGCCTTCCAATGGTTGTCATCTAGAAGGTGTTACACAGATTTCCTCCATAACTTTGAGTTCTTTGCCGGAGCCAGAGAAAGAGCTGCTGGCAAAGGGGAACAAAGGACTGGGCTGGCACACCAGGGCTTCGCTCTCTGCTGCCTTCCTTTAATCTCAGGTCACAAAGAAACATTTGGGAATCTGGATTCCCAACCAGGACCATAGGTGGAGTGCCTGCCATGTAGCTGCATCTCAGGGCATAGTGTGGCTATGAGCAGGGTCTGATTTAAGGGGGGAAAAAAGAATCACAAGTTTGCAGGGACCAGAGGGGTCAGGATGGGGCCACTGGGGAGTGAAAACACACTCTTCAAATGCTGTTTTTTTTTTTTTTTCAGATGTTATAAACCCACTCATCTTCAATGTTCATGAGTGAGGAAAGGAGAGAGAGAGGGAGAGAGAGGTGGAGGGGAGAGAGATGGGGATAGAGAAATTGAAGGAGAGTGACAGGGAAAGAGAGAGAGAGTGAAGTGGCAGGGAGGGGAGGAAAGGAGAAATCCAGGAGAGGAAGAACATAGGTATGTATTTGTCTTGCCTGTTGCCCTTGCTCCTTATACCTTCTCAGCTGGCTTTTTCAGCATGGGAACACAGATCTGCTTTGTCACATATGTGAATGCTCAGTCCCAGCTTATTTACACTATGGCCATCCAACCAGATGGAGTCAGGTCTCCCCTCTGCCAAGGCTTGTCTTCAGGGTGAGAGATGGGGCAGTGGGAGCAGAGTCAGGAAGGGGAATAGAAATGGTTTCAGAGGCTCTGAAATCTTGTCACTCATATGCTGAATTGATCACCAGCCCCACTGGCCACTTAGCTGGAAAGTGAGAGAAGAGCTAGGAAATTATACTGTTACCTTCTGATTACCTTTTTTCCCCCTTTCTTTTTCTTCTTAATTTTAAAGGGAATGTGGATTCTCTGTCCAGAATATGGAGCATGGAACCAGCTGCTTGTGGAGTGAGAAGAGCCACCGGCCAGGCTGAGGCACAGCTGGGACACTTGGCAGAATGGACGCCTCACCAGTTCCTGCCAAAGAAACCACGGCCAATAGTTTCTCCTACCGTTCTGGGTCCCTCTCCCCAATCTGTGGGGTTCCTGTGTTGGCTGAAGGCATGAAACCAACTCTTGCTTCATGTGGGATTCATATCTCAGGATTCATCCCTGGAGAAAGAGACCAGAGGGGCTAGAGTCAGTGTGGCATGCCATGTCCCCTTCATCCTGTCACGTGGTGCCTGTTGACTAATAGTGCAAGGGCAGGTCAGGCAATTCACAGAAATCCTATGTGCTAGTGCTGCTTTCGTGGGCAGGACGTGGCTGCCAAGGCAAACACATCCCACTCTACTAAGGCTGAAAGGCAAACAACATCAGTCATTGTTCACGTGGTAAGGCAGACGTTAGTACCATCCATGGAGATGCATGGCGCCGTCCTAAACTGTGTAAAGTGATTTGTTGTTTTTGTAGTTGGACCACCTGCCCTCCATCAGGCAGTGTTTTAACCAGTATACATTGGTCAGCGCTCAGGCCAAGTGGAAACAGGTCCTTTGCTTGACTCAATTGGCTTATTCTCTTCCAGAGTTAAAAAGCCCACGGGACCTAGATAGCCATGAGATCTTACACTCTTACTGGGAAGTGAGACTGCTCTGAAAATTGTCCTGATGTTTACTCTTCTATAAATATCTCTCTGAAAAGGAGACTACAGACCTTATCATCAACCACACAATGCTTCTGGGAAATAATACATTTTGTAATGTTAAATCTCTAATACTGCCATTGAAATTTTAGCCAACCACGTCCTCAGGTTCCAAAGTCTTACACCATATCATTTCATTCATATATGAAACAGGTCATGCATAGCAGCCTCAGCTTTGAAATTAAATGCAGCTCATCGACTTTTTTCACCAAAAATTGTGAAATAATACCATAAAATCCATACGTGCAGCCTTTCTTGAAAAACGCTGCCTGTGCCCATGGGACACACATTCCCTGCTGTCATTAGCTCATTGTCACTGAGCGTAGCCTCCCTCTTCCATGGGTCCTCCTCTCTGCCTCACCAGACTCCTTGGCTTCCTCCATCTCCTATTGACCCTGAAGCCACCTGTCAGTTACTATGTATTATTTCACTTGCATTGTTTTTCTTAGACTAGAAATATAGTCTTTAAATGCCAGATAGTTATTAAAAGTGAGAGAATAAAATTTGAACTGATGGAGGCTCATGTTTCTAGGGAAATGTATGGGAAGATGACAGTTGTTAACTGGAAGAGAAGTTTTTTGTACCTAGGCTTTCTTCACTCATTCCTGCTGCTTCCTGGCTGCTGTGCAAATTCATCTTTGTGACTCCTGTTTCCAACACCATCTCCACACATTTTGAAAAGCTAGCTCATTTACTACAACTTGTCTTTGGTCTTCCCTCCATCCACTACCTCATTCCTTTTAGAGAACCTCCAAGAAATGAATGTCAAATGATTTGAGACAATAAGAGATCAGTGGATCAAAGGTAAGATTAGAATCCCCCATGATCATCAGCAAAGGACGAAAGTAAAATTTGGAGATAATAGGAGATGTGGGTTTTTTCTTTTTGCAGGTTGGTTGGAGAAACAGACTATGTTTTGAAAAATCACTGTTGAGGCTCATAGAGGACTTACGTTTCATCATGCATAGGTATAATTTGCGTTAATTTTCTTCAAGATACCCATAGAAAATTATGCAAAAGTTCCCAACATGGTAACTATAATAACCTTCATTTCTGCAAAAGTTTCTGCTTAGGGATTTTAGGAAAGTGCTGTGAGGCGAAAGACAGTTTTCAAAACAAAGCCACAGTATATCAATTTCCTCCTTTCAGTGACAAACCAATAGAATATGAGTGACCAGAACACAGATGTGGTGTTGAAAAAGGAGGATCTTCATTAAATGTCTACTCAGTGTCTACTGAAGCTCCAGAAGAATGTTATAAATCCCCAAAAAAGTATAGCCCACCCCTTGCGGTGAATCCCAGGGATCTATGATCCCTTCTTACCACTCACCCCAATAAATAGCACCTGAGAGAGTAGGGCCCAGCAAAAGTAGGAAAACCTTTCTGTATCAGAAAGATGTAATTCATCCAGAATGAAATGGAAAAAAAATGCACTTTTTAAGAGAGAGAAGCTGTGAGAAAATGAACTGTGGAGGCAAGGGCTCCAAAAAGGAGGGAGTTTAGAACCTAGAGGAAAGGATTAATCTGTCTGGGATTTAAAAAGAGAGTTATTTTGTAAGAATTTATATACAAGTTGGTGTGTGAGGAAAATAGGGGCCAGGAAAAGATTGAGAGGTAAATAACTGAATGGGGAATGCTTTCTAGATTGCAGAGAAAGAAAGAAACCTCCACACACATACATACACAATTACTTGACATTTGTAATATTTTCTTTATCTCTCATTCTGTGTGTATAAGTATAAAAATTGTCCCCAAATGTCCTGTATAGCTGTACCTGTACATTTTCCTCAGACCAGAATTCATTGATGTTTTGCACCTGATTTTCCTGTCTCTTTAATCTTTATTCTTCACCCATCA
The DNA here is from genome assembly GCF_027580195.1 of Bos mutus. Classification (NCBI taxonomy): domain Eukaryota; kingdom Metazoa; phylum Chordata; class Mammalia; order Artiodactyla; family Bovidae; genus Bos; species Bos mutus. The sequence goes on along the minus strand of NC_091636.1, from coordinate 38,754,615 downwards.
GCCTGTCTTCCATAACACTGGTATTTGTGATGAGTTTATGTCAGTAGTCTTGGGTCTTTCTGTATTTTTCAACTTGTGTGTGTGTGTGTGTGTTTGCTTGCATTAATAGGCATATCTCCTTGTTTAAAAGCACAGGCTCAGAAGCCAGGTGGTCTTGGTTTAACCACAGATCCATTAACGAGCTTTGGGATCTTAGGCAAGTTACTTTACCTCTCTGTGCCTCAATAACATCTAGACAATGACTATAATAGTTACATGTGGCTTCCTAAGTGGCTCAGTGGTAAAGAATCTGCCTGCCAATGTAGGAGACGTGGGATCGATCCCTGGGTTGGGAAGATCCCCTAGAGAAGGAAACGGCAACCCACTCCAGTCTTCTTGCCTGGGAAATCCCATGGACAAATAAGCCTGGCAGGTTACAGTCCTTGGGGTCTCAAAAGAGTCGGACATGACTTAGTGACTAAATGGCAACAACGTCTTAATAGTTATATGGATATTTGTCTAGTATTGTTTTTGTTGTTATTATTAGAGAATACACTCCAGTTCAATCTTGTAGCAGATGGGAGAGTTTTGTATGATTCCTGATATTCTTTGGTTGCAAATGACTTGAGAGTAATTTATTCTTAATTTAGAATAATAATGATAATTGTATAATAATAACTGTAGTAACATATACTTACTTCTCAAGATAAAATTATGTGGTCTGTAATTGCTGTATCTAAAAGTCCAGATTTAAGATAATGTCAGCATTATATATCTAATTATGGCACTGGTACACTTCATGGTCCATATCTAAAAATTGCATTTGTTAATACCATGAAGACTTCAAGTTCTGGTGGTGCTGTCAGGCTCATGGTGATGATTTTTCTAAGTTGCTATTTTTTCTCTGGAAAGCTCAGATTTTATCACTGGCAACAAAGCTGTCAGTTGATTTCCTTGATGTGACAGATGTACTTTGTTCATTCCTGAGATGTCTGTCAAATACCTGAGTCTAAATAGCCATAGTTCGTCATTCATTTTTTCTTACAAGTAAAACTGTAAAAAAGAAGAAAAGAAAAAGAAGCATCTGGGCTAGGTTGCAAGTCCATCACCTGATTTCTTTCCCTCTTACAACCCTTACACTTGGGTATGAGGAAAGGCATTTTGGTGAACTTTCCATTATTCCACACAGTATAAAAGATTTGTACTCAAGGTTTATGATCTTATAAAATTAGTACACTTTACTGCTTCATTAAAGAAGCTGTTAGGTGAAACTGGCTTCTTTGAATTTTCCCGGTGAATGTGTGTCTGTTAAAAAATATATATATAATGACTGTTAACACAGTGTGAGCCCCATCCTGATTTATACTTATGCAATTTTACCCACTATGTCTTGTACCAAAGTAAACATCAGCACAATAAAAAAAAAAAAGAGCAAATAGCTCTCACGATTAACCTAATATTATTATGAAAGTAGTTTCACCTTGTACCCCCAGCTCTGAAAGGGTATTAGGTACCTCCTGGCTATAGTCTGTGAGCTATAATTTGAGAATCATTGTGTTGAAGGATATGGGTCAGTTGAGTTTTGATTCTGCTGGTACTTCTGCTAGTCTTCAGGGAGAAAAGTAAATTATCTGAAACCTAGCCTTGGGGAGCTAAACATCTGGTGGATAAGGTAGACAAAGATACCACTAGGTAAAAACATTGCAAACACTGGGTTTGATGATGATGAGGAGAAAGAAATTCTTGTGGTTTGAAGAGGTTGTGTACGTCTTTGCAAGTAGATCATGCGTCCTGGGATTTGCAAACTTGTCAGATTTCCACGTTCCAAGCACAGGCATTAGCCCATACATGTATGTGTCTGAACACTTAGGGAATGGCACGGGGCCTGGGTTGGCTGGATAATAGGGTGCCTCAGAGTTGTCCTATGAAACTGGAAAGGTAGGGGGACTAGTTGGAGGAGACACTGAAGGCTTTGAGGACACACAGTTTTTCAGGTTACACTGAGCAGCCACATTAATTTGGCCTAGAGTAGCAGTTCACAAGGAGTTGTCCCAGACCCGCATCGTTGGCATCACCTGGGAACCTGTTAGAAATGCATATTCTCAGGCCCCGCCAAGGTCTATTGAACCAGAAACTCAGGGTAGGGCTAGCCATTGATGTTTTAGTAAGTTCTCATTAAGATTCTGATGCCTGCTGAATTTGGAGCACCACGGGCCTACAGCCTAGAGTGTGATTCTTTCCACAGAAATCCTACCTGCATCAGAATCACCTGGGGGCAGGGGGTTTGACACCTGAATGTCCACAGGTCCTACTTCAGGGCTACAGAATCAGAACATCTGAAACAAAACCCAGGAACCTGGATGCTAGCAAGTCTGGTTGAAGCACAAACATCACTGACCTAGCAGAGATAAGGCTGAAGGAAAACTGCTTAATTTTTACCCGAAAAAAAGTCACTGTCTGTGTGCATTCTGCTGGTCATAAGAGAACTGTGAATTCCCTGCAGGATCACCAAGGAGATACGCCAGTTCTCCCTCCAAAGCCTCTTCATACATTACTGATCTTTACAACTTATGGGTGGAGTTGAAGGTAGGAGCAAAGTAGGTGACTAATTGCATAAGTCACAAAGCACAGTAAGTTCTGGCGGAGATCTGCCGGAATGAAGGCACACACGTTATAATTATCTAACAAAAGTCTTATCTCCTTGTGGCTTACTAAAAGCACCTAGATATCAAGTTTTGTTTTTCTTCCAGCTAAGCAACTAATACACATACACATACACACAAGCGTATATTAAGTCTTCTGGACACTCACAACTTAATTCCCTTAAAGTAGTCTAATCAGATGTGTTATTTTCTCAATCTCTACAGAAGACTTGAGTTAAATATAATGTGGCTGGATGTTTAATGGACAGTAATTTGCTAAGCACTTTAAAATTATAGGGTTTCCCACTTAGATCTGTGGGAGAGGAGGGAAAATACATTGAGGGGTTTAGTTGATGTGTGTGAGCCTAGAAAGTGAACACTAGTCCAGGATTTTATCCAGTAAGTGCTCTTAGAGCAACCCCATGTAACCCTGTGTGAATGGGACTGGATGGGGCAGAGGGCAGAACCGGAAGGGTGGAGTTTAAGGAGGAGAGGCTATTTGAATCTTGCAGTTCTCTTTTTGTTTTCTTCTGCCCAAAGGAAGCTATTTAATGTGCTTTTATGTTTAAACCTTATAAATGAAATAAAAAAAGAAAAGATTTTAAAAAATGAATTTGTATAACAATCTTGCTGTATAGTAGAAATTAACACAATACTGTAAATCAACTATATTTCAAACAAACAAACAAACAAACCCCTCAAATGACTAGTTATTCTGCAGTGGTTGGCTGGTGTGTTTACTTTGAAAGTGGCTGGAGTTTTATTTTCTGTGTTTTATAATGTACTCTGAGACAAATATTACCCTGAAATCAGGAAAAAAAAAAAAGATAGGACATACTATATACTCAGTGTGTAAGTCTTTCTCCCCCTTCTATTTGCCAGAGATAATCTACATAAAAAGTTCTTTTGTGATTAGGTGTACTTAAAAGCGCTTCCCAGGTGGCACAGTGGTAAAGAATATACCTGGTGATGCAGGAGGTGCAAGAGATAAGGGTTCAATCCCTGGGTGGGGAAGATCCCTTGGAGGAGGAAATGGCAACCCTCTCCAGTCTTCTTGCCTGGAGAATCCCATGGATAGAGCCTGGTTGGTTACAGTCCACGGGGTTGCAGAGTCATACATGACTGAGTGACTGAGCACACACACGCACATAAACTTAAAAGAAGTCTACTCTGCACTGGAGGGAAATTTCCCACACCCAGAAGGTCTTTTAAAAGTTCCAGTCAGGTGACTTTAATTTAAGAGATAAGGTGTTGTGGGCTTACAGGTAGAGAAAGAGGATTCTCAGATGCCTCCTCAAGGCACTTTGATCAGAAATCTATGTTTCTTACAGATACTCTCTGGTCCCATTTGTGTGGGGACATTAGTTTCTGAGGTGCTTGACAGAAAATGAAACTCCCCCGCCCTGTGCTCTAACTGATCCACAGGTGTGACATGTGTGCAGAGCAGCAGGAGCTGGCCCCAGAGCAAGGGGATGCGACCCAGAGGGACGACAACAGGTCCAAGTGCAGAGCTGAGTCAGAAAACCTAGTTCTTGGCTCTAGTCTAAAAGAAAAGTCTGCCTGTGACCATTTAGAGACACACACCCTTTTAAGGAATCATTTGAGAAGAACTTGCCTGTGTGTTAACTGAGGAAATAAAGTTCCAGTCTGTTGGGTCTCTGGGGTCTTCTTGGCTGTAGAACTGTCCATGTTGATAATATTAGCTGTGTTTCCCAAGTGGGAAGAAAAACTATCTCTGGTGATAGACAATTGCAATCTAACTGATGTTACTGTCTGTTTGGAAGGAGTAGATTAGGGAAGCATATACTTGAGGTATCTTCTTGCCCAAACCTGCAGTGATTGAATATCACCTTAATATTTCATATCATTATGAATGCTTTCTCTCAAATTAATCTAAACTTTATTTTGAGCTTTCCATATGAAAAGCACTCTGCACAATCAATCCAGTGGAAGGCTCCTCTGAAAAGATCTCTGGCTCCCATCTCTTGAGAATCTCTGATTTAGAGGAGGATAAACAAGTCTGTAAACACTGTTAATACAAACCCAGTTCTGATAGGTGCAGTAACAGAAGTAGAGAAACAGTAGATCCCAAAACCTAAACGCATGGAAACTATGCATACACACCCATTCACATGCACACTGAGTGGGTTGTATATTTCTAAAGCAAGTCTTGTTAATTCATATTGTATATCTTCAGTATCTTTATCACTATTTAACCAAATGAGATAGAAGCACATTCTTCTGTGAATAGTTGCTTATGAAGATTAGTTATAACATATTCAAGAGATTTATTTATTATTCAGAGACACTAGAGAAATGCCATTTAAAACCTTGAACAAATTTTATCATACAAGCTTACAATCATTTAGAAATATTATTCCCCCAATCCAGATGTGAACTCTTTTTGTCTGCACAGAGGAGAAAAATACATAGCACAAATGGAATTAAATAATGTGAAGCAGTCAATGAAATGTAAAGTTCTGATGAAACCTAATGAGGTCAGCCTTGAAGTGGGAATGAGATGAACAGGGAAGATGTGCCACGAGACGGAGACATTCTCAATGACAACACGTAGCATCACTATCTACTCACAGACGCACCCCCCCCATTATTGTTGTTCAGTCACTAAGTTGTGTCTAATTCTTTGTGGCCCCATGGACTATAGCACACCAGGCTCCTCTGTCTTCCACTATCTCCCAGTTTGCTCAAATTCACATCCATTGACTCAGTGATGCCTAACCATCTCATCCTCTGCTGCCCCCTTCTCCTTTTGGCTTCAGTCATTCCCAACATTGAGGACTTTTCCAATGAGTTGGTTCTTCACATCAGGTGACCAAATTATTGGAGCTTCAGCTTCAGCATCATTACTTCCAATGAATATTTAAGGCTGATTTCCTTTAGGATTGACTGGTTTGATCTCCTTGCAATCCAAAGGATTCTCAAGTGTCTTCTCCACACCACAATTTGAAAGCATCAGTTCTTCAACATTCAGCCTTCTTTCTTTGTGGTCCAACTCTCACATCCATACATGACTACTGGAAAAACCACAGCTTTGACCATACGGACGTTTGTCAGCAAAGTGATGCCTTTCTTTTTCATATGTAGTCTCAATTTGTCATAGCTTTCCTTCCAAGGACAAATGTCCTTTAATTTCATGCCAGGAAACTGGGACATTCTCAGTGACAACGCACAGCATCACCGTCTACTTATGGAAGGCCTCCCATTACAGTCTATATATTGGGAATACAAAGGCAACAAGATATGAAGGACACATTCTTTCCTGGATTTCCCAATGTATTGGGAAAGCATTGAAATGTGACAAAGGACAGATGAATGATGCAGATAAGAAAAGCCTAAGGAGTCCAAAGTAGGAGAACTTCCCAAGAGGAGGGAGAGGTGAGAGATATGGTGACTGTGATACTGTTTCTAGAAGAAGGTGGGATTTGAGTTGAGCTTTCAGGGCCAGGTGGGAGACAGGAGGCCCACTTTCCAGGCAAATAAATACTCCAAGTACTTCTCTTCATGCATGAACATTAGGGCCATATTTTGCCTAACACTTCAGGGGAGGTTATCACCCCCATAATGTCCCATGGACCTTACGGGAGTCCGCAGACCTGAAGCGAAGATATCCTGCTCTAATGCTTATGAAATCGTAATATAGTGTGCTGCTGCTAAGTCGCTTCAGTCGTGTCCAACTCTGTGCGACCCGAGAGACGGCAGCCCACCAGGCTTCCCCGTCCCTGGGATTCTCCAGGCAAGAACACTGGAGTGGGTTGCCATTTCCTTCTCCAATGCATGAAAGTGAAAAGTGAAAGTGAAGTCGCTCAGTCATTCCTGACTCTTAGCGACCCCATGGACTGCAGCCTACCAGGCTCCTCTGTCTATGGATTTTCCAGGCAAGAGTACTGGAGTGGGGTGCCATTGCCTTCTCCGAATATAGTGTGCTAGTTGTGCCAAATAACATTCCTTTTTTTTTTTTTCCACAGTTATAGTAGGAAGCAGCACACAATATTTGGTGATTGGGAGAAATCACAAACAATACTTGGAAATCGGGTGGCACTCCTGTGACACAAATTCCTCAGTTGTAAAAAATGATTACTCAAAAGCAAACAAAAAATCCTGTGTATGTACCCTGTTTCTGTTCAGTACTCTTTGCTTCTGAATATTCAATTTTGTGTATTTAAAAGCAATAATTGTGATTTGCAAAGCAAAGGTAGAGAGGTGTTCTCTACACACAGGTGTAGAGAACAAACATAGAGACACCAAGGGGGGAAGGTGGGAGCGGGATGGATTGGGAGATTGAGACTGATGTATGTATAATATTGATACTATGGATAAAATAGATAACTAATGAAAACCTATTATAAATCACAAGGAACTCAACTCAATATTCTGTGGTGACCTAAATGGAAAGGAAATCCAAAAAAAGAGGGGATATATGCACAGGTACCGCTGATTCACTTTGCTGTACAGAAGAAATTAACACAACATTGTAAAGCTACTACACTCCAATAAAACTTAATTAAAAAGTAAAATAAAGCAACGATTGTGGTTCCACTTCTTGTTATCAGACATCTCTATGTGTCTTTCTTTCTACTCCTCAACAAATGAAATTACAGGCATTCATAATTTTTTTTTTTTTTTTCTAATTTTATTTTATTTTTAAACTTTACATAATTGTATTAGTTTTGCCAAATATCAAAATGAATCCGCCACAGGTATACATGTTTTCCCCATCCCGAACCCTCCTCCCTCCTCCCTCCCCATACCATCCCTCTGGGCCGTCCAGTGCACCAGCCCCAAGCATCCAGCATCGTGCATCGAACCTGGACTGGCAACTCGTTTCCTACATGATATTTTACATGTTTCAATGCCATTCTCCCAAATCTTCCCACCCTCTCCCTCTCCCACAGAGTCCATAAGACTGTTCTATACATCAGTGTCTCTTTTGCTGTCTCGTATACAGAGTTATTGTTACCATCTTTCTAAATTCCATACAACCTAGATGCCCATCAGCAGATGAATGGATAAGAAAGCTGTGGTACATATACACAATGGAGTATTACTCAGCCATTAAAAAGAATACATTTGAATCAGTTCTAATGAGGTGGATGAAACTGGAGCCTATTATACAGAGTGAAGTAAGCCAGAAGGCATTCATAATTAAATTGCAGTATTTTAAAATAAGATATGGTTCAAAGTGAAAGTGAAAGTTGCTCAGTCATGTCCAGATTCTGTGTGACTCCTTGGACTGTAGACTGCCAGGCTCTGCTATCCGTGGGATGTTCCAGGCAAGAATACTGGAGTGGGTTACCATGCCATCCTCCAGGGGATCTTCCTGACACAGAGATTGAACCCAGGTCTCCCACATTGCAGGCAGATTCTTCACTGTCTAAGCCAGCAGGGAATTTATTTTTTATAAAATTATAGTGTTTTAAACACCTCTGCCTAATACTCACTGAGTATTAATAAAAGTATGAAATGAAATTAAGAGATTCATATCCATATAGAACTATTGTTCTTATAGGTTTAATGTTGGAGTGTTTTTCAAGAGCAAGTATCTGTATTCTACTTCTCCAAGGTGGCGCTAGTGGTAAAGAACCTGCCGGCCAATGCAGTAGACATAAAAGATGAGGGTTGGATCCCTGGGTTGGGAGGATCCCCTGGAGGAGGCCATAGCAACTCACTTCAGTATTCTTGCCCGGAAAATTCCATGGACACAGGAGCCTGGTGGACTACAGTCTATGGGGTCACAAAGAGTTGGACACAATCGAGCATGCATGCACAACATACTCTTTTGCCTCCTAATGGAGGACCACTTTTTTTTTTTTTTTTTGCTTACTAGTTTTTCTTCAGTGATATTCTGAAACACATATTTAGCTTAGCTATCGTGAACTTGAATTCACTGAGGTAAAGAAGGCGTCATATCTTCATCATTTGTCCAAGGTTATATCAGTCTCGTGTTTGCAATGTGAGTTGATTTAGGACATACCATACAATATCATGCAATATTACAATTAGCAGATACAGGATTCACCAATATGACACTTCTCCACAATGGGACCCCAAATCTCCACTGAAGGAGAATCTGCGTTTGATAATCAGGGACAGCACTTGCTTGGAATCAAAAGGAAATCTGTGTCTTAGACACATAACCATCACCTAGAGAAGGGCAGATTCTAGGAACACATTAACATGACAGCAAATGATGTAGTGCAGTAAGAACCAAAGCATTCTCCCCCACCCCTAAATCTTTGAATTATATAAGAGACAGATAATTACACATTCATCATATAAATCTTTCAGAACAGAGAAAGTTTGGAGTATACACAAGACTAGCTACTTAATTTGCCAACCTAGTAAAAAGTGAAAATGCAGGGCCTCTTGTTCAAAAATTATTGAGAATTTCAAGAGGACAGGAGCCAAGCATTAACCCAAGAGGCCTGGAGCCCTTTTAAGCACAGAGTCTTGTGTGACTGCCTTGTCTCTATCTGTAAAATGGTGCAATTGCTAACTAACCAATCTCTAGGGGCTTCCCAGATGGTGCTAGTGGTAAAGAGTCCTTTTGCCAATGCAAGAGACATAAGAGGCGTGGGTTTGATCCCTGGGTTGGGAAGATCTCCTGGAGAAGGAAATGGAAAGCTACTCCAGTATTCTTGCCTGGAGAATCCCGTGGACAGAGGAGCCTGGAGGGCTACAGTTCATGTGGTTACAAAGAGGTGGACACAACTTAGCAACTAAACAACAGATTTATGTATTTATTTGGCTGTACCTTGCAGCATGTGAGATCGTAATTTCCCCACTGGGGATCGAACTTGCACCCGTTGCATTGGAAGGCAAGAGTCTTAACCACTGGACCACCAGGGAAGTCCCAGGATGTGTTTTCTGGATGGCTCATTCATGTGGCTGGCACGTGGATGCTGATTTTAAGTGAGAGCTCGCATTGTCTTCCCCACATAGGCCTCTCCGTAGAGCAGTTGGAACATCAACAAGACATTAAGCTTATTTCTCCAAAATGAAGGATTCAGTCTTCAGGCTGAAACTACACTTAACTTCAGAAGTCACACACTATTCTTTTTACCATATTTTATTTGTTTGAAGTGAGTCATTTAATTTGACCCACATTTAAGGAAGGCAGGATTCGGCTCCACATTAAAGGAAGGAGTGATGAAAATTTTACAGACATATTTGCAAACCATCACATCATCCTTTTCTCTAACTGCTGTAAGCCACCTTATATGTTCCTTCCATATCTACCTTCCTAAATCAAGGCTTTAGCTGATTCTGTTCCCTGATCGGAAAATATAAATGCCTTTAAAGTATCAAAGACCAAGTAAGAACATCCCTTATTGTTCTCCTCAACGCATCTGTCATCCATTATACTTCTGGACCTTGTCATTCTTTCCAGTCACACCTACTCACTCACCAACCTCAAACACAGCTGGATCCTTCCAGCTGTGGACATCTCACCCCTCCTCCCAGTTCCAATGGCTTCTGCTTCAGCATTTTCTAGTTTCAGAACAAAACCCATTCCAATTTTCTCTGGAAAGCCTTCCAGAACTAAGAAACACACAGTGGTTTTTCATTTACTTTCCTTTTTTAAGCCATTCACTGGTGGTTTATTGGACATCTAAAATAAAATGTGCTAAGAGGTGAGGATATAAAGGTGGAATTGTTCTAAAGTATTCCTATCTAGTGCTCATAAAATTTCCTTTTGGAAGAGGTCTTAAGAGTCCTTATCAGTGAGCCTAGCTTGGTGCTAGGGATCTTCTGGTTGTTCATTAAATATTCAGTGATTGAAGAAGCAAATGTAGGTTATAATAGGTAAGGCTCTATCAATAGGTGAGGCTAATTCTCTCTATCAAGAAGTAGTATTTTGCTTTTTTTCCCTTAAAAAAGAGAGCTTTTTGAAGGTTTTGAGAGAATTGAACCTATTTTCGCCTTAGACTGGAATTACAATGTGAATGTATGTGCATGTGTGATGCTTAGTGGCTCAGTCATGTGCCCAACTCTTTGCAACCCTATGGATTACAGCCTTCCAGGCTTCTCTGTCCATGAAATGTTCCAGGCAAGAATACTGGTGTGTGTGTGTGTGTGTGTGTGTATGTGTTAGACTCTTTGCTGATTCTTTACCATTTGAGCTACCTGGGAAGCCCCAAGAATACTGGAATTTGGGTTGCCAGTTCATACTCCAGGGCTTCTTCCCATCCCAGGGATCAAACCCTTGTCCCTTGTAGTCTCCTGCATTGGCAGGCACATTCTGTACCGCTGAGCCACTTGGGAAACCCAAGATTGAGTAAGAGGTTTCCTTGGTGTCTCAGTGGTAAGGTATCCACTTGTCCATGCCGAACACATGGGTTCAATCCCTGATATGGGAGGATCCCACATGTGGAGCAACTAAACCCATGCACCACAACTATTGAGCCTACTCAAATGTTAATCTAGTTATTATAGCTATGTATATATAACATTATATAATGTATATATATATTATTTGCTATAATTTGATTATAGCAAAAAAAGATAACAGCTGCTTGGTGTTCTGCTACCTTCTTCAGCCCATCCTCTAATCATATATCTGGTTAGAATACTGTCATCCTGATGATCTATTTTTGATGTTTAAATCAGTTCTTTGTGAATTCTGAATTGTCACACAATACAGCCAATATGCCAGTATTCTTGGGCTTCCCCAGTGGCTCAGATGGTAAAAGAATCCACCTGAAATGTAGGAGACCTGGGTTCGATCCCTGGTTGGGAAGATCCCCTGGAGGAGGGCATGGGAACCCATTCTAGTATTCTTTGCTGGAGAATCCCCATGGAGAGAGGAGCCTGGCGGCTACAGTCCATAGGGTCGCAAAGAGTCAGACACAGCTGAGCCACTAAACACAGTATATACACACACGAAGCACAGTCAATATGACAAGCTTTCAGAAGGGGCCTCTGAAAAGCTTTGTGGGACCCTACCACAACCCTCGATCCAAACACTCCTACAGTCAGATGCCCTAAATGCCTCTTGTTTTGATTTTTTGTAGATACCTGGTGAGACAAAGGAGCAAATCTTTAGAGTGAAACATATTAGCTACCAGAGCTCTGCCTGCGTAAATGTTCCCTAAAAGCTTAGAAGCCTGTCATCAGTCTGACTCCAGGAAAACCTTCATCCACATGGGTCTGAATCACTTCTCCTAAGAGACAAAACAAAGTCCCAAACAAAAATGGCCTGGGGCGGAGGGAATGTGATCTGTGACGTCATGCCTCACAAACACAAGGGATCTGCTGTTGGGCAGACTTGGATCTTACTGTTTAAAATCATACCTAAGATGAGCATCAATAAGTGGGGGAACTTGACCTTATTTGACCTAAAGGGAAGAAATAAAACTAGAATCAGGGCTAGATTTCCAGGCAACTGTAGAAGGAATCCTGTTTGACTCACTAGATGAGCGGCTAGATTAACTATTTGAGTCCTTATTACTAAGAGAGAGAAATGTAGAGATCAGGATCATAGATACTTCTGAAATTAAAGTTTGTCCACCAGAACCAAAGACAACTGCTGTGTTGTTGTATTTCCTTGCTGGGAAGTGTTGTGTGGCTAGCTGATCCATACAAAGCTTTATCTTGTTAAGAAATCAACCATCTAAGAAATGACTTATTATTCTCTTCATATTCTGCCTCCACAAAGACAGTGTGGAGTTGAGTTTCTTGGTTTTCAAATGCATAGTTTCAAGCTTAAGCAGCCTTAGAGTTGGGTACAGAGTAAACTTCTTGATTGCATATGAGCTGAATATTGGAAAAATTGGAAAATTGGGTTTTAAAGATCTTAAAACTAATAAACTGTAATGGAAAAGTTTAAGAAAAAAAGAATATAGATAGATATCTATGTATGTATAGCCATGTGTATATACAACCAAATCACTTTGCTGTACATCTGAAACTAACATGATATTGTAAATCAACTATACTATGAAGATAAAAATCTTAAAAATGAAACAATATAGGGTAGCATTTCATTAAAAAAAAAGAAAGGAAAAAAAAATCTTAAAAATGAAACAATATAGGGTAGCATTTCATTAAATGGGGAAGGTTACCAGATGGTTCTTTCTGGAGGTTGTGGGAAGCACTCAAAACTTCTTTCGAAATATGCAGAGCATCTGAAAAGTAACCAGCCTTGCTCCATTTGTAAAAATATATATTAATCCCCATGAATTTTCTTTTTATCCAAAGATGGATTGTCACATGCTGGTTATTTTCTGAATTGTCTAAATGTCCCAATGACCAGATGACCACCTTTAGATCATGCTACAGAACTACAGCAAGCACCCTTGCAGCTGTTATATAACCAATCTTGTAACCCAAGGACAGCAGGACATTCTGGGCAGCCCTTCCACTCACAGCTGGAGGGGCAGGAGCTGGGCCTCTTGGAAGGGCATTGCCCACAGTGCCTCTGGGGGACTAGGAAGCTCTGACTTCTTATCTCAGGCTCCAGCCATGGCTTCCTCCTCCCCCCACAACGTTTGACCAGAGAGACAATATTCCCTGTGGACACAAGGTGAAGTTCTCAAAACTTTTTCAAACTTTTTTGAACTAGTGGATGAGGGGAAAGTCACCTGAGGATTCACAGTTAGAATAGATCTATTTTTAGTTGGTGGTAGCCCAGATACAGCTTGTGAGAAATCAGAGATGTGGTGTAGCTATTCATTCTTCGTCCTCCCACTGATCTGTGTCACAATCACCTTCTTGAGAATCCTCACTATGGAATACATCAAGATTTATGTCAAGATCCCAGAGACCTGGGGTGACCTGGGGTGATGCAATGAATGGGGTTCTGTAGTTCCCTTGACACTAATAATCATTACTCATGCACTATAATAATCTTTAAAGGAGTAGTAAAAGAATATTGCAAGAGAAACACACCATGGCCTGCACGTCTTGGGGAGGAGATGTCTACTCCCAATGCTGGCATCCACTGTTTGACACTGGGTCTAATTTAATCTGTGGCTCATTTTCCTCCTTCTTAAAATTAGAGAATGGGCAAGATGACCTTAAAAATCCCTCCCTTATAATCTTGTAAATTTTTAAATTCACATAAAGAGTTTTTACTTTTATAGCCTTTGTTTTTCATGATTATTAAAATAATTTTTCAATAAAGAAACTTCCCAACCTTAAATTTTAAATCTCTTAATTTTACCATAAAGCATTCTAACCATTACTTTTCAGAAAGGCTAAAGTAAAAATAAAATGAATCCCATCCTGGTGGAATAAAAAAGGATTAAGTAAGGGAATACACATAAAGTGCTTCACACAGTCTCAAGTGCTTAGTAAGTTCTCAATAAGTGGAAACAATTCTTATTGTTAGTATCATATAAGCATTCTTTCATTCATAAATCTTAGCGTGTGTACCAGCTCGTGGTGATAGATAAATGTTGAACAAGACAGACAAGTTTATAGTCTTCACTTTCACTATTTGCTGAGCCTTATTGATTCTTCCGTTCAGTTCAGTTGCTCAGTCGTGTCCGACTCTTCGCAACCCCATGAGTCGCAGCACGCCAGGCAAGTTGACCCAAACCATTTTAGAACTTGATGAACAAAATGTTCATGCCAGGAATTTGGTCCTACCCTGTTAATGACTAGGGATGGGGTAGGTCTGGGGGACTACATCGAGAGAAAGAACCCTTTCTTGCTCTGATCTGCCAACTCACAGATAGTTTCCCATGTTTCTTACTTCACGAAGTCCACTCCAAGCTTACGTCTTTTTCCCATTACAAGGTACAACAGCACAGTACTGCCTAAAGTCATGTGGCTACCTTCCCATCAAATCATTTACTTGTGTTTTTAAATTCTCTGTAAGAGCTAAGGAATAATCAAGAATGCAGCAAATATTGCTGGGAAGTCTTGTGGATTCATCCTGGTTAATTATTCTGTAATTCCTGGATGCAAGTTATACACAAAGTGATCCCTCCACCACCCCCCCCCATTAAAAAAAACCTTTAATTTGGTTACCTCAGGAACTGAACATTTCACAGGGGCCAATCATTAATGCTCTTAGTGACAAAGTTGCCTAGGTTAATCTGGTTCTCTTGTCTTTGTTCAGTTTTTTCACGTAGGTATTTGAAAGTTCAAAGCCGCAAATTTATCCTTTCTTTCCTGGTGAGATATTCATTAAAATTTTTCTTATCATTTAAAATGTATTGACTAATATGCAATAAAATGTTATTTTTCAACTTTCCTCTCTTCAACATAGACACATATTTGGCCACATATGATGAAATTTGGTTCCTGTGTGGATGCTAAGTCACTCAGTCGTGTCCGACTCTTGCGACCCCATGAACCACAGCCTGCAAAGCTCCTCTGTTCACTGAATTCTCCTGTCAAGAATACTGGAGTGGGTTGCCGTGCCCTCCTCCAGGGGATCTTCCCGTCACAGGGATCGAACCGAAGTGTCCTGTGGCTCCTACAATGCAGGCAGGTTCTTTACCTCTGAGCTATTAGGGAAGCCCATTCAGTTCCTAAGAGCAGCCTAATTCAGTTAGAAGGCTTTGTGGCTGCATACATGGGCTCCAAGTCATATTGAACATGGTTGTTTTTCTGTTCTTTCAAGTTACAAACCTGGGAAGAATGGGAAGCTGGCAAGGGAGAGGAAGAATTTTTTCCCTCTTTTGCGGCAAATAATGCCAGTGTGAGGTAAGAAAGCCTCTGTGAATGACATTAAGTGATTTTATTAACAGAAAGAAAACAGGAAAAGTTTCTTTTTGTTGTACACAGATACCCACTGGGATTTTAAATACCTTTCTTTAAAAAGGACAAACATATTAGGTGAATTATGACCATTCTAGAAAAAGTATAAAAGTCAGACTTTTTTATTAACATGTCCTGCCTCCCATCAAAGTATCCTCAGTTACTCAGTCAAAGCTGCATCACACATCACACATCTTACTACAATTGAGTCAAGCCATTCTCATGATTTAGGCTCTGCCCATCTCCCAGACCCCAATATTAATTAACTCTGCTGTTTACTAGACTTACTTCTTAATAATTTTTCATATAGATTAGTCTTACTAATTTCAAGGAGCAAAGAGGAGTTATGCTCTTGGGGGAATGATAGGAAAAAAAAAATGAATTCAAAAGATGCAGAGACAAAGGTCCTTGAACCTGGGCAAATGGTGCTTCTTTTCATGAGGCACCACTTCACTACTATTTTGCCATTGATCATTCATTTATTGAACTTATGGTTTTCCATAAGCTGTGAAGGATGATGAAATTAATCAAGGAGGGTAGATAAAAATGTAAATAATAATATAACATTATTTCAATCACATATTTACTTACAAACTTCTACTGAATTCTTACTATACCCTATTTTCTCTGCTAAGTGCTGGCAATATAAAGATTAAAGACATTGTCTTAATTTTCTATCATTAAGAGTACTAAAAATAATAAAGACAAAGTGCCGTGGAATCTTAGGAAGGAAAAAGAGTATACATATCAGGGACAAAAAAAATTAAAGGCAGGCTACATGCTGATAAGGGAAATAAAATTGTAAAGAGGCCAGTGCAAAGATTATATCCAAGCCATGCTAGACATAAAATAAATATTTACTGAAAATAAAATCAAGAATCATCTTTTTTATAGAAAAATAATTTTGCTTGTATTTTTTCCTCAGACGAAGATGTATTTATTTTAAAAATTTACCAGCTATAGAGCAGCTATGGATAATAGCTAAGTGTCTCAACCTAAGTAAACAAAGGACATAATATGTAGAAATGAGAAGGCAACAGAAATACTTGCAAATCTTAACAAATCTCTGTGAAGTAAGACAAAACATTAAAATAAGTTTACATCATGGTTACAAACAGGGGCTTAGTGATGGGGGAAGAAAAAGCAATAACTATATTTGCCTATAATTACGGAGAAGGCAATGGCACCCCGCTCCAGTACTCTTGCCTGGAAAATCCCATGGACGGAGGAGCTTGGTGGGCTGCAGTCCATGGGGTCGCTACAAGTCAGGCAGGACTCAGCGACTTCACTTTCACTTTTCACCTTCCTGCATTGGAGAAGACAATGGCAACCCACTCCAGTGTTCTTGCCTGGAGAATCCCAGGGACGGGGGAGCCTCGTGGGCTGCCGTCTATGGGGTCGAATAGAGTCGGACACGACTGAAGAGACTTAGCAGCAGCAGCAGCAGCCTATAATTAAGTCAAATAAAAGAGAAGGAAATGGCACCCTACTCCAGTACTCTTGCCTGGAAAATCCCATGGACGGAGGAGCCTGGTAGGCTGCAGTCCATGGGGTTGTGAAGAGTCGGACATGACTGAACGACTTAGCAGCAGCAGCAAGTCAAACAAACATCCCTTTCTTTTAAACAAATTGTTAATTTAAATGATTAAACCTTTTCTAAAGGGGGTTGGATATAAAGAAAACCAAGTAATACACTCAAAGAATACCTGAGAGAAGAGACTGTTAAAACTCTCTCCCAAGTTCCCCATCCCATCTTCCCTGCATGCAACAGCCAGCTCCATTGGACCTATCACAATCCGACCTACTCAATACTAGAAAAAGTCTAATCCTGATACTTTTAGAAAAGATAATTACTTTCTGGTACAATAGTAGTTTTGTTTCTGACTGTCCAAACATGGACAGCAGTCCCACAGGCCTGGTCTTGCCCAGCAGATTGCATGCTACATCTCTGTAAATCCCTTGTCCTCTGTAAATGGGAAACTATGAGACCCAGCAGACCTCGTGGCAATTGGCCTCTCACTGTCTGGACAATAGGATTTGTTGGCATCAGCAGTGGGAAAAGCTAATTAAGTCATTATCCAACTCTCAGGTAAGAATGGACTTACTCTTTTTGATTATAGCATTGTTACATGGATTATTACCTTTTTGCACTAGAGAAATAACATTACAATTATTTTGTTTTAAATCCAGGGTCTCTGTCTTTCTCAAGCATAGGGTATATATGTAGGACACATATGTATAACTTATGTAACTTGTATAAGTTATATGTAATTTATATGTAATTTATACGTATGATTTAAAAGCATGCTTATAAGCTCTCTTGCTCCTGGTTTCCTTTTTTTTCTTCTCTTGATGAGGGAGAAATGGTTCAAGTGACCACAGGAAGTAAAAAGGAGAGGGAATGAAGAAAAGTTGATGGACAAATTGGTATCTGGCCCCAGAAATTGTACTTTGACTTTGAAAAATGAATGTAACAATATTCCATCCAATTGGTTTGCATCTCCTAGGCTTAAAGTGGAATTTAAAGCACACAGAAGATGGTCTTCCTACCATACACCCAGGTATTTTGGTCACTATGACATTTATAGATTTATATTTGGAAAGATCTTAACTGACCTTTAACAGTGTATTAGTATGGTCTTTGGAATTGACTTTAAATGGAAATTAAGGAAGATCATACTTTTTTGTTAAAATTTAATCTTAAAAATATTCAAACTTAAATATGGGCCCCACTCTCTACCTGCTGTGATAATTTTTTCTATTAAGGTAATGCATCTAAGAGTGTTCCAGAAAACTCTTGAAGCTAACCAATTTAGTAGTTATTCTGTTGCTGCTGCTAAGTCACTTCAGTCGTGTCCGACTCTGTGTGACACCATAGACGGCAGCCCACCAGGCTCCTCTGTCCCTGGGATTCTCCAGGCAAGAATACTGGAGTGGGTTGCCATTTCCTTCTCCAATGCATGAAAGTGAAAAGTGAAAGGGAAGTCGCTCAGTCGTGTCCGCCTCTTCACGACCCCATGGGCTGCAGGCTCCTCTGTCCATGGGATTTTCCAGGCGAGAGTACTGGAGTGGGGTGCCATCACCTTCTCCGAGTTATTCTGATATATCTCATTTAAAGCAGGTGCTATTTCTGGATTGAAAAACCATAAATAAAAAGATAATACATTTTGCAGATGTTTCCATTAAATTATCTTGTTAAATACACAAACTCCTCTTATGTGTTATGAAGACTATTCAGACTTTTAGAATAAATCTCAGTTTAAAACAAGTCTGAAACCAATTAATTAAAACTTCAATTAAATTGTTTATTTTTTCTCTATGGTCTACTTTTATAACAAAGAGTCAAATCACAAGAAAAAACCCTCACTGATTTCAGGGCTTTATTTTTGCACACAGTCATTCACATTTACACATTTATTTACCAAAGCAGATGGTATACAGTCAATATTCTTCCTTCTTCTGCTTTCCTTCTTCCCTTCCTCTTCTGAGCTCACAAATATTTACTGAATACCAACTGTGTCCCAACCTTTGCCAACTGCCAGAAAAACAATGATGAGCAACAATAATGGGCCAGGTTCCAGGCCTGATGGAAGTTACAGTCAGCTGATAGCATAAAAAAGCAAGCAAGGAATTCCAGTACAAGCCTGTGACGGGAAAGCCCTGAGTGCTTGGGGACCATAAAGGACAGATGCTTTAATCCAATTTGGAGGTTAGAGCAGTGACATCCAAACTGAGATCTGAGGGGTCAGTAGCAGTTGCCAGTCAAGGAAGGTAGAGCAGTCTTCTACCTGGAGGGTACAGCATGTGTGGAGGCTCAGGTATAAGGGAGAGAACAGTCAAGGGCCTCCCCGGTGGCTCAGTGGTAAAGGACCCACCTGCCAATGCAGGGGGTGCAGATTCAATCTCTGGGTCAGGAGGATCCCCTGCAGAAAAAGATGGCAAGCCACTCCAGTATTCTTGCTTGGAAAAGTCCCATGGACAGAGGAGCCTGGCAGGCTATAGTCCATGGGGTTGCAAAGAGTGGGTATGGCTTAGTGACTTAAAACCACAACCAGTGGCAGTGGGGATGGAGCATAGTAGATAATTTCCAAAGCTGTTTTAAAGGTAGGGTCAATAGGTGGCTTTGAAGAGTTGTGTGTGTGTGTGGCGGGGGTGGGGGGGGGAGTGGGGGGAGGGGGCGGTTGGTGCTGTGCAGGAAGAAGAAGAGGAAGTAAAGGATGGCCACAGAATTTCTGGTTTTGGCAATTGCAACAGTATGATGATACCTCAGATACAGAACACAAAGAAGAGAGAGAGAGTGTGAATTTAATTTAGTGAGAAATTAGAGTCAAAGTGGGGTTTCCTGGTGGCTCAGATGGTAAAGAATTGGCCGGCAATGCAAGTGACCCAGGTTTGATCCCTGGGTTGGGAAGATTCCCTGGAGAAGGAAATGGCAACCCACTCTAGTATTCTTGTCTGGAGAATTCCAGGGACAGAGGAGTCTGGCAGACTGCAGTCCATGGGATAGCAAAGAGTCGGACACGACTGAGCAACTAACACTAGAGTCAGGATGACTTACAGACAGCTGGCTATAGCATTCTGAGAATAAGAAGAGATCTCACAGTTGCGGATGCAGAACTAGCAATGTAAACATGATTATTAAAGCCATGAGAGTGAGCGAGGCCACACATGAAACATACCAGAGAATAAGACTAGAGTTTAGATGGATATCTGTCTATTCTGCTTGTAACTGAATAACAATTTCAGATACTATGAACAGTTAATGTTTTCTTGCAATGGGGGTTGGAGGGTCTCTTCTCATCTGTAGAGATTTCAGATTATGACTCCCCTCAGGACCTCCTATGACATATGGTAGGAAGAGTTGCTTGGAAGAACCAGTTTCTGAGTGCCACAGAGGAGAAGATAGTTGTGGGAGAAGTCAAACTATTTGGATTCAAACTGTTTTAAAAGCTGCCACTTTTCCTATGCATGGTTATACCAGTCACTTTTAGGTATCTGGTTTTAAACTAGGTAGAGAAGGGAGGATTACATCTGCCTCCAATCCATGTAGAACAGTCCATCCTTTTCTATTTCCCACTCATAGTGTGAGAACCTTTAGTACAGAGTGCCAGACTTTTCATCTGAAAGTAGACATTGAATTGCTCTTGACAAAAACACCAATGGCAAAGTTGTATGTGTGTGATGGTGGGTCTCTGTGTTTAAGAAGACACAAAAAGGGAATGGCACTTGCTAAGTATAAAATCAAGCAAGTTATACAGAATAATAAGTAAGATTCAATTCAGTTCAGTTGCTCAGTTGTGTCCGACTCTTTGTGACTGCATGGACTGCAGCATGCCAGGCTTCCCTGTCCATCACCAACTCCCAGAGCTTACTCAAACTCATGTCCATTGACTTGGTGATGCCATCCAACCATCTCATCCTCTGTCGTTCTCTTCTCCTTCCGTCTTCAACCTTTCCCAGCATCAGGGTCTTTTCCAGTGAGTCAGTTCTTCACATCAGGTGACCAAAGTATTGGAGTTTCAGCTTTAGCATCAGTCTCTCCAATGAATATTCAGGACTGATTTCCTTTAGGATTAACTGGTTTGATCTTGCAGTCCAAGGGACTCTTAAGAGTCTTCTCCAACACCACAGTTCAAAAGCATCAATTCTTTGGCACTCAGCTTTCTTTATAGTCCAACTCTCACATCCATACATGACTGCTGGAAAAACCATAGCTTTGACTAGACAGAACTTTGTTTGCAAAGTAATGTCTCTGCTTTTTAATATGCTGTCCAGGTTTGTCATAGCTTTTCTTCCAAGGAGCAATCGTCTTTGAATTTCATGGCTGCAGTCACCATCTGCAGTGATTTTGGAGCCTAAGAAAATAAAGTCTGTCACTGTTTCCATTGCTTCCCCATATATTTGCCATGCAGTGATGGGACCAGATGCCATGATCTTAGTTTTCTGACTGTTAGTTTTAAGCCAACTTTTTCACTCTTCTCTTTCACTATCAAGAAGCTCTTTAGTTCTTCTTTGCTTTCTGCCAAAGGTTGATGTTATTTGCATATCTGAGGTTATTGATATTTCTCCCAGCAATCTTGATTCCAACTTGTGCTTCATCTAGCCTGGCATTTCACATGATGTACTCTGCATATAAGTTATATAAACCGCGTGACAATATACAGCCTTGATGTACTCCTTTCCTGATTTGGAACCCCACCTTTATTTCTTGAAAAACCTATGTGCCTTTGGAGAACACTCAGCACTATTGAAAGAAAGATTAAGTTTCATTAGAAACACAGCTGAAAATGTCAATCAAAAGAAAATGTGGTCATCGACTAGTTTCTAGTCATAAACTTTCTAGACAAATCCCAGGTGAATGTTTCCCTTGGGACTTTTGTCCAAACTAGAGTTTAGAAATTCATTTTGGCAGAAATTGCTTGAAAATAATGTGTGTACTCGGAGAAGACAATGGCAACCCCCTCCAGTACTCTTGCCTGGGAAATCCCATGAACAGAGGAGCCTGGTAGGCTACAGTCCATGGGGTCGCTAAGAGTCAGACACGACTGAGTGACTTCACTTTCACTTTCACTTTTCACTTTCATGAACTGGAGAAGGAAATGGCAACCCACTCCAGTATTCTTGCCTGGATTATCCCAGGGACAGGAGCCTGGTGGGCTGCTGTCTATGGGGTCGCACAGAGTCAGACATGACTGATGTGACTTAGCAGCAGTGTGAGCACTACAGCAAAACTGTATAATTCAGGTTGGTAAAATAAGTACTCAGAAAGGTACACAGTTAAATAAGTTGAAAGTACATGCATGTGATGAAATTCTCTAGGGGCAACTAAAAGCAAAGAGAAAAAAAAAAAAAAAAAACCCAGAAAAACTGGTTGTGTCAGAAAATGGCCAGAAAACTGGGATTCTGCTTGCATGATAATGAACATCAATATTTGCATTACCTTGCCTATTGACTTCCTGTCTAAAGAGGAAAGAAGTTCACACATACAATAAAACTCTGTGAGGATTAATGACTGTGCGTTTAAAGCCTTGCAAAGAATCCAGATAAAAGACATTGTACACAAACAAACCATTTTTATCATTCAATCTAACCATGGCTAAAAGCCCAGCAATACCATAAAAAAGCATCTTTCCATGTGAAGGAACTTGAACTTCACAGAAACGGAGAAAAGTGCTCAGCATCACTGACATATCCTAAATTTTCCTCCCCCAGATTTTCTTGATGGTTGTGATTTTTCCCTTTTATAATTCCTCAAATTCCAAACAATTAAAGAATGTGCTTTTTTCTTACTACACTGGTTCCTTCTAAAGTCAGAACAGGGTTCAACTTTCCCCTTCACATCTATATGATGCAACAGGATGCTCATTAGGAACAATGGAGGGAGTTCAGAGTGTTGCCCAGACCATCCTCAGGCATATCTAAAGCACTCAGATTCTTATGTGGGGATAATTAATAGAAGAATACAAAACAGAAGAGTTAAGGGCATCTTAGCATAGACATAGCACATTAGTGTTGTAATAACCAAAAGTTTCAGCATTTTAATTTATAATTTGTCCAAGGTAGGATTTTTTTCCATTGTTTAAAAATTCCAACATGTGGAGGCTGAACAACACCCTGCTGAATAACCAACAAATCACAGAAGAAATCAAAAAAGAAATAAAAATTTGCATAGAAACTAATGAAAATGAAAACACAACAACCCAAAACCTGTGGGACACTTTAAAAGCAGTCCTAAGGGGAAAGTTCATAGCAATACAGGCATTCCTAAAGAAACAAGAAAAAAGTCAAATAAATAACCTAACCCTACACCTAAAGCAACTAGAAAAGGAAGAAATGAGGAACCCCAGGATTAGTAGAAGGAAAGAAATCTTAAAAATTAGGGCAGAAATAAATGCAAAAGAAACAAAAGAGACCATAGCAAAAATCAACAAAACCAAAAGCTGGTTCTTTGAAAGGATAAATAAAATTGACAAACCATTAGCCAGACTCATCAAGAAACAAAGGGAGAAAAATCAAATCAATAAAATTAGAAATGAAAATGGAGAGATCACAACAGACAACACAGAAATACAAAGGATCATAAGAGACTACTATCAACAATTATATGCCAATAAAATGGACAACGTGGAAGAAATGGACAAATTCTTAGAAAAGTACAACTTTCCAAAACTCGACCAGGAAGAAATAGAAAATCTTAACAGACCCATCACAAGCACGGAAATTGAAACTGTAATCAGAAATCTTCCAGCAAACAAAAGCCCAGGTCCAGACGGCTTCACAGCTGAATTCTACCAAAAATTTAGAGAAGAGCTAACACCTATCCTGCTCAAACTCTTCCAGAAAATTGCAGAGGAAGGTAAGCTTCCAAACTCATTCTATGAGGCCACCATCACCCTAATACCAAAACCTGACAAAGATCCCACAAAAAAAGAAAACTACAGGCCAATATTACTGATGAACATAGATGCAAAAATCCTTAACAAAATTCTAGCAATCAGAATCCAACAACACATTAAAAAGATCATACACCATGACCAAGTGGGCTTTATCCCAGGGATGCAAGGATTCTTCAATATCCGCAAATCAATCAATGTTATACACCACATTAACAAATTGAAAAACAAAAACCATATGATTATCTCAATAGATGCAGAGAAAGCCTTTGACAAAATTCAACATCCATTTATGATAAGAACTCTCCAGAAAGCAGGAATAGAAGGAACATATCTCAACATAATAAAAGCTATATATGACAAACCCACAGCAAACATTATCCTCAATGGTGAAAAATTGAAAGCATTTCCTCTAAAGTCAGGAACAAGACAAGGGTGCCCACTTTCACCACTACTATTCAACATAGTTTTGGAAGTTTTGGCCACAGCAATCAGAGCAGAAAAAGAGATAAAAGGAATCCATATTGGAAAAGAAGAAGTAAAACTCTCACTGTTTGCAGATGACATGATCCTTTACATAGAAAACCCTAAGGACTCCACCAGAAAATTACTAGAACTAATCAATGATTATAGTAAAGTTGCAGGATATAAAATCAACACACAAAAATCCCTTGCATTCCTATACGCTAATAATGAGAAAACTGAAAGAGAAATTAAGGAAACAATTCCATTCACCATTGCAACGGAAAGAATAAAATACTTAGGAATATATCTACCTAGAGAAACTAAAGACCTATATATAGAAAACTATAAAACACTGGTGAAAGAAATCAAAGAGGACACTAATAGATGGAGAAATATACCATGTTCATGGATCGGAAGAATAAATATAGTGAAAATGAGTATACTACCCAAAGCAGTTTATAGATTCAATGCAATCCCTATCAAGCTACCAACGGTATTCTTCACAGAGCTAGAACAAATAATTTCACAATTTGTATGGAAATACAAAAAACCTCGAATAGCCAAAGCTATCTTGAGAAAGAAGAATGGAACTGGAGGAATCAACCTACCTGACTTCAGGCTCTATTACAAAAAATCTGTTTGTTTTTAATTGGAGGATCATCATTTTAAAATATTGTGTTGGTTTCTGCCATATATCAACATGAATTAGCATGATCATACATATGTTCCCTTGCTCTTAACTTCCTTCCCAGCTCCCACACCATCCCACCCCTCTAGGTAGTCACAGAGCACCAAGGTAGGATTATAATGTGGGACTGATTCCACATTACAATTCCATCCACCTGTTACTTGGGCACAGAGTGATTTATCAGTAATAACACTGACCATTACTGGCTGGCTAATGTTCTCAGTTCAGGTTCCAAATAGGAAGGGACTCCTTCTAAATGTAGTTTACCCAGACTAGTGGAGAAATCAAAGATAATATACTGCCAAAAAGAACATGCTTCCAGAGAGGACGTAGGTAGAAAGCATTTAGGCTAGAGAGAGACACAGAACTGAAGAATTATGGATGACTTTAAGATCTCTGAATCAAGAAGAGTATGTACCCACAAGATGGCCTGGTAAAACTTGAGGGAGTTTGAGAATGTCCAAAGGACAGATAAGAACAGTCATACCGAGAAGAGGCATTACTAAATTCTTGCGGGAAAGAAGAAAAAACTGATACAAAACTCCCCTTAGCCAATCCAGGTTCGATGCACAACGATACTTGATGCTTGGGGCTGGTGCACTGGGACGACCCAGAGGGATGGTACAGGGAGGGAGGATGGAGGAGGGTTCAGGATGGGGATCAAGTGTATACCTGTGGCGGATTCATGTTGATATATGGCAAAACCAATACAATACTGTAAAGTTAAAAAATAAAAAAAAAATTAAAAAATGATTATTTTTAAGTTTAGATCTTGACAGAGAGTGTGGTCCAGATATTCTCATACATCTATTAAGATACTTTTTAAATACAAGGACACATGAACTAGGTGGTCACTCCTCAGTTATTTAAAGATTGTGGTGGCCAGTGGAAAGATGTTCAGGTGAGAAACACCCTTATGATATACTGGTTAGCGAGGTATTGTTGTTGTTTCGTCGCTAAGTTGTGTTCAACTGTTTGTGATCCCATGGACTGCAGCACAACAGGCTCCTCTGTCTTTCACTGTCTCCCGGAGTTTGTTCAAATTCATCTCCATTGATTCAGTGATGCTGTCTAACATCTCATCCTCTGCTACCCCCTTCTCTTGCCCTTATCTTTCTTAGTATCAGGGTCTTTTCCAAGGAGTTGACTCTTCATAGCAGGTGGCTAAAGTATTCATATTGGAGCTTCAGCTTCAGCATCAGTCCTTCCAATGAATATTCAGGGTTGATTTCCTTTAGGATTGACTGGCTTGATCCCCTTGCAGTCCAAGGGACTCTCAAGAGTCTTCCAGCACCACAATTCGAAAGCATCAGTTCTTCTGTGCTCAGTCTTCTTTATGGTCCAACACTCACATCCAAACATGACTACTAGAAAAAGCAGAGCTTTGACTGTAAAGACCTTTGTTGGCAAAGTAATGTCTCTGCTTTTTAATATGCTGTCTAGGTTTGGCATAGGTTGTCTTCCAAGGAACAAGTGTCTTTTAATTTCATGGTTGCAGTCACCATCTGCAGTGATTTTGGAGCCCAAGAAAATAAAGTCTGTCACTGTTTCCACTTATTCCCCTTCTATTTGGCATGAAGTGATGGGACTGGATGCCATGATCTTAGTAGTCTGAATGTTGAGTTTCAAGCCAGCTTTCACTCTAGTTTTTTAACCTTCATGAAGAGGCTCTTTAGTTCCTCTTCCCTTTCTACCATTAGAGTGGTATTATCAGCATATTTGAGATTGTTAATATTTCTCCTCACAATATTGATTCTAGCTTGTAATTCATCCAGCCTGGAATTTCACATGATTTGCTCTGCATAGAAGTTAAGTAGGCTGACATTATACAGCTTTGTTGTACTCCTTTCCAAATCTTGAACCAGGAAGTTGTTCCATATTCTTCTAATTGATGCTTCTTTACTTATATACAAGTTTCTCAGGACACAGGTAAGGTGGTCTGATATTCCCATCTCTTTAAGAATTTTCTACAGTTTGTTGTGATCCACACAGTCAAAGGCTTTAGCATAGTCAATGAAGCAGAAGTAGATGTTTTTCTGGAATTCCCTTGCTTTCTCTATCATCCAACAAATGTTGGCAATTTGATCTCTGATTCCTCTGCCTTTTCTAAATCCAGCTTGTACATCTGGTTCACATACTACTGAGGCCTAGCTTGAAGCATTTTGAGCATAAGTTTACTAGCATGTGAAATAAGTGCATCGACAGGAGTTTGAACATTTTTTGGCATTGTCCTTTTTGGAATTGGACTGAAAACCTACCTCTTCCAGTCCTGTGTCCACTGCTGAGTTTTCCAAATTTGCTGACATATTGAGTGGAGTACTTTAGCAGCAACATCTTTTAGGATTTGAAATAGCTCAGCTGGAATTCCATCACCTCTTCTGGCTTTGTTTGTAGTAATGCTTCCTAAGACCCACTTGACTTCACACTCCAGGATGTCTGGCTCTAGGTTAGTGACCACACCATTGTGATCATCCAGGTCATTAAGGCCATTTTTATATACTTCTTCTGTGTATTCAACCACCTCTTCTTAATATCTTCTATTTCTGTTAGGTCCATATCATTTCTGTCCTTTATTGTGCCCATCCTTGCATGAAATATTCCTTCGATAGCTCCAATTTTCTTGAAGAAATCTCTGGTCTTTCCCATTCTATTGTTTTCTTCTTATTTATTTATTTTCTTTTTTTTTGCATTGTTCATTTAAGAAGGCCTTCTTACCTCTCCTTGCTATTCTCTGGAACTCTGAATTCAGTTGAGTATATCTTTCCTTTTCTCCCTTGCCTTTCACTTCTCTTCTTTCCCCAGCTATTTGTAAAGCCTCTTCAGACAACCACTTTGCCATCTTGCATTTCTTTTTCTTTGGGATGGTTTTGAATCAATAGGGAAGGGGGCAGGGCACAACTTTTAAAAGAACGGCATAGCCTAAGGACACAGCCTAAACCTATTAGAATCAAATGGGTCCAAGATGGTAGACAAATCAACTTTGACTAGATCTTGATCTTCAATCAGCAAGCTAAATGACACACTCAGAAGTGCTGTGACAGCTCCAAGGCAATATCAAAGTGGTGGTGGCCCAATTGCTGAAAATCTGCACCCCTTCCCCAAAATAGTTAGAATAATCCTCCCACTCATTAGCCTATAAAAGTACCCAGTCCATAAAAACTAACCATGCCACATTTTGAGGCTACACTCGCCCTCTGTGATGGCCCACAGTCTGCCTGTGAAGTGTGTTTCTCTCTGAATAAATTCATTTTTCACCTATCACTTTATCTCACTGGATTCTTTCTGAGATGAGACATCAAGAACCGAAGCTCCATTAGGTCCTGAAGCCAGGTCTGTGATAATCATTTGGAAGACTGTGGGTTTTGACTGGGACTGAGTCCCAGCACATAGGTTCAAGTCTCAATCTAAGATAAATGGTTTCTGTTTGGGTCACTGCCTAGAAGGCAATGGCACCCCACTCCAGTACTCTTGCCTGGAAAATCCCATGGATGGAGGAGCCTGGAAGGCTGCAGTCCATGGGGTTGCTGAGGGTCAGACACGACTGAGTGACCTCACTTTCACTTTTCACTTTCATGCATTGGAGAAGGAAATGGCAACCCACTCCAGTGTTCTTGCCTGGAGAATCCCAGGGACGGGGGAGCCTGGTGGGCTGCCGTCTCTCGGGTCGCACAGAGTTGAACACGACTGAAGTGACTTAGCAGTATGACCAAAAGACCTAATGTTTCAGAAAGGCTCCACTTCACTTATCTTTTCTCATTTGTAAAATAGTCCTCACATTGTATAAGGATCGTGAAGATCAAAAGAGAAAATACACAATAAGCCTAGCAAAAGGTGAATGCTTAATATATCATCATTCACTGTCACCTCTCACACACAGGAGTGTCTGTGTGCACCCCTCTTCAGAGATGCACAAACTCTCACCTAGTTTTTAAAAACAAGAGTCCTGAAAAAGAAAATAGAGATAAAAATGAAGGTATAATTTTTTTGAAAGAAGAGAACATTTTTATTCTCCCAGCATACAACATATTGCATTCAACAAAAAAAGCAATACTTCAGAAATATTGTGGACCTGTTCTAGAGTGAATGTCACAAAAAATTGAGTCACATGAAGTTTTGGTTTCCCAATGCATATAAATGTTATATTTATACTATACTATAGTCTGTTAAATATGCAATAACACTATGCCTAAAATAATTATGTACATACCTTAATTAAGGGCTTCCCTGGTGGCTCAGTGGTAAAGAATCTGCTTGCAATGCGGGAGAGCTGGGTTAGATGCCTGAGTTGGGAAGATCCCCTGGAGAAGGGCATGGCAACCCAGTCCGGTATTCTTGCCTGGAGAATCCCCATGGACATAGTTGCCTGATGGCCTACAGTCCATGGGGTCACAAAGAGTCAGACACAAATGAGTGACTAAGCACAGCACACATTAGTTAAATATAATTTGTTGCTAAAAAGTGTTATCTCTCATCTGAGCCTTTAATTAATTGTCATCTTTTTGTTGTTGGAGAGTCTTGTCTGGATGTTGATGTCTGTTGACTGATGAGGGTGATGGTTGCTGAAGATTAGAGTGTTGTTGTTCAGTTGCTCAGTCGTGTCTGACTCTTTGGGACCCCATGGACTGTAGCACACCAGGCTTCCATATCCTCGCTATTTCCCAGAGTTTGCTCAAATTCATGTTCATTGAGTTGATGTTGCCATCCATCTGTCTCATCCTCTGTCACCCCCTTTTCCTGCTGCCTTCAATCTTTCCCAGCATCAGGGTCTTTTCCAGTGAGTCAACTCTTTGCATCAGATGGCCAAAGTATTGGAACTTCAGCTTCAGCATCAGTCCCTCCAATAAATATTCAGGGTTGATTTCCTTTAGGATTGTCTGGTTTGATCTCCATGCAGTCCAAGGGACTCTCAGGAGTCTTCTCCAACACCACAGTTCAAAAGCATCAATTCTTTGGTGCTCAGCCTTCTTTATGGTCCAACTCTCACATCTATACATGACTACTGGAAAAACCATAGCTTTAGACTAGATGGACCTTTGCTGGCAAAGTAATGTCTCTGCTTTTTACTATGCTGTCTTTTTAAATCTAGCTTTTTCACTCTTCTCTTCACTTTCATCAAGAGGCACTTTAGGTCCTCTTAGCTTTCTGCCATTAAGGTGGTATCATCTGCACTGGGTTTGTTTGTTTGTTTTTTTTAACTTTGAAGAAAAATTTCTGCCTTTGAATGATCTCTGACTAATTTGTGAATAAAAGCATTATTATTTATGTATTTTTCATTTATAGTGAGTCTATTTCTTGGCAAACCTTATAAAGAAGTTAGTAAACATTCCTACAAGACAAATCAACTCTAAGATTTATATGCTGGTGATGTTAGCAGTAATAAAACATTTTCCGGATAATGTTACTCACATCAGACATAACTCTTAAAAGCCTGTGCCCAGCTGTAGTGAGAAAACACTGTAGCAATACAAGTCAGAATTAGAATGGAAATGTTTTGTATTCATCAGGCTGTCTCCTGTCTTTCTATTGATGCTAATGACTGCTGGTAAAATCTTTACTTTGTCTTATTTATTAAATATGATTCAGTCTTACTTTACCAGTTTTCACTAAGGCTACATCTATATTATCAAATCTTTCATCTTCTCTGATATTCTGCTAAATATAAAGTCAGGTACAATAGAGACTTAGAAACAATTACAGTCCTCATCAGTTCAGTCGGTCAGAGGTGTCTGACTCTTCACGACCCCATGAACCACAGCACGCCAGGCTTCCCTGTCCATCACCAACTCCCTGAGTTCACCCAAACCTATGTCCATTGTGTCAGTGATGCCATCCAACCATCTCATCCTCTGTCGTCCTTTTCTCCTCCTGCCCTCAATCTTTCCCAGCATCAGGGTCTTTTCAAATGAGTCAGCTCTCTGCATCAGGTGGCCAAAGTATTGGAGTTTCAGCTTCAACATCAGTCCCTCCAATGAACACCCAGGACTGATCTCCTTTAGGATGGACTGGTTGGATCTCCTTGCAGTCCAAGGGACTCTCAAGAGTCTTCTCCAACACCACAGTTCAAAAGCATCAATTCTTTGGCGCTCAGCTTTCTTCACAATCCAACTCTCACATCCATACATGACCACTGGAAAAACCACAGCCTTGACTAGATGGAATTTTGTTGGCAAAGTAATGTCTCTGCTTTTTAATATGCTGTCTAGGTTTGTCATAGCTTTCTTCCAAGGAGCAAGCGTCTTTTAACTTCATGGCTGCAGTCACCATCCGCACTGATTTTGGAGCCCCCAAAAATAAAATCAGCCACTGTTTCCACTGTTTCCCCATCTATTTGCCATGAAGTGATGGGACCGGATGCCATGATCTTAGTTTTCTGAATGCTCCCTACTAACGTGGCTGGGGAAAATGGTTAGGAGTAGGAGGTGCTTTGTTCTACAAATTGCTTCCTTATTCATTCCTTTCTTAGCAAGAATTAGCTAGTGGGTTGCTCAGGGCATAGTAAGTTAACAGTATTAGGACTATTCTTGAAAGCAGAATATATCTACCCAGCATATTCCATCTGTCTTATTCAAATACCCACTGGAATTGAAGAGTTTGAAAGGGTTGCTGGCTGCCATTCTCAGGTATGAATCAAAAGAACATTTCCAAACTGGTATTAATGGACAATGATTCAAAGTGGATTTTGGTAAAATGCTGAAGCAGTTTCATGTGTACATTTGTGAATGGTCAATAAATAACCCAAACATTCAACTTGTTTTGAAGACAACAGATGTCTGAGTTTGAGCTTATAGTGTTTAACCGGTTTTTCAGCTAGGAAGGAATCTGGTCAGCTGACTTAATTAAAGGGAAGAAAGTGGTAAAAAGAAGTTGTGTGGAACTTAACAAAATCAGCATCACCAGGAGTGATCATTTATTCAGCCTACGGTCAACCTGTTTGTTGTTTCTCCCTGTGAAATTATGTGTTAAACTTAATTTTCTGCATTTCTTGCAAGGGTTCTGCAGATTTTTATAATGTTCAGTTAAAAGAGCATGGTGTATGCACTCATAGGTACCCAGGTATAAAGAGAATTTTATTAATAATCATTTTAGTGGAAAAAAATTATTTGATTTCACAGAGCCTTGCTGCTGCTGCTAAGTTGCTTCAGTCGTGTCTGACTCTGTGCGCCCCATAGACGGCAGCCCACCAGGCTCCCCCGTCCCTGGGATTCTCCAGGCAAGAACACTGGAGTAGGTTGCCATTTCCTTCTCCAATGCTTGAAAGCGAAAAGTGAAAGTGAAGTCGCTCAGTTGTGTCTGACTCTTAGCGACCCCATGGACTGCAGCCCACCAGGCTCCTCTGTCCATGGGATTTTCCAGGCAAGAGTACTGGAGTGGGGTGCCATTGCCTTCTCTGTCACAGAGACTTGCTTAAGCCAAATTAAATGGAGGTACACAATAATTGGAAGTTTTTGGCTCTCAAGGGAAGACTACTGTCAGCTTCTATTGTTATAAACAAAGATGTTCTAGAAACATAACAAAATAATGCAAACAATGAACATTTATTATTTTCTTGCTAAGATTCAGAATAAATGCTAAGCACTTCAATGCACTGAATCATTCAGATTTATGACACATTCACCATGAGGGTATTTTTATTGTCCTCATTGTATAAATGAGGAAACAGGCTAGCAAGAAGTAGAGAGGGAAACAATGTTAAGTCAGTCTAGCCTAGAACCCGTGTACATTCAACCACTGGCTACTGTCCATATACCCCAAAGAAAGCTCTGGAGGGCCATAGAGATGACACAGATACTCATTCCAGTGTCCTGGGTTGAGTTCCTCTTGGGAGCCAGGACAACTGTTAACAACAATTCAATATCAGTATTTTATCAGCACCCAGTTGAATCATCATCTGCTTGATCTTATGACTGAGGGAACAGCGATTTATTATTGCTCAGTTTTATAAGTGATAGATAAATACACAGAGGGGGAATAATGAAGAAAAAACAGTGACAACTGAGAGTCGTGACAGCTGGATTTTAGACTCACTTTTTCTACTAATTAACTGAGTGCATTTTGCGAAGTCATGCTGCTGTTTTCCACCTCAGTTTATGTTACATTTGTCTGCAAAACAAGGCAAGACTGCCAGCAATTGCCTTTTTCTTGGTAGCAGAAATTACATAAACTTTCTACTTCTAAAAAGGAGTAAATCTGGGGATTTGGGAATTTAGCCAGCTTAACCTGTGGAGTTTGTTCAATTCTGGCCACATTAGATGTAAAATTCTCCAGGGTGGGGTCTATTCCTGATCAATTATTTTTTTGAAACATATACAAGACAGTCTCTCCTGTAATGTTATTGGATAATAAAGTCAAGTGGGCCTTAGAAAGCATCACTATGAACAAAGCTAGTGGAGGTGATGGAATTCCAGTTGAGCTTTTTCAAATCCTGAAAGACGATGCTGTGAAAGTGCTGCACTCAATAGGCCAGCAAATTTGGAAAACTCAGCAGTGGCCACAGCACTGGAAAAGGTCAGTTTTCATTCCAATCCCAAAGAAAGGCAATGCCAAAGAATGCTGAAACTACTGCACAATTGCACTCATCTCACACGCTAGTAAAGTAATGCTCAAAATTCTCCAAGCCAGGCTTCAGCAATACATGAACTGTGAACTTCCAGATGTTCAACCTGGTTTTAGAAAAGGCAGAGGAACCAGAGATCCCATTGCCAACATCCACTGGATCATCAAAAAAGCAAAAGAGTTCCAGAAAAACATCTATTTCTGCTTTATTGACTATGCCAAAGCCTTTGACTGTGTAGATCACAATAAACTGTGGAAACTTCTGAAAGAGAAGGGAATACCAGAGCACCTGACCTGCCTCTTGAGAAACCTATATGCAGGTCAGGAAGCAACAGGAAGCAACTGGACATGGAACAACAGACTGGTTCCAAATAGGAAAAGGCATACATCAAGGATGTATATTGTCACCCTGCTTATTTAACTTGTATGCAGAATACATCATGAGAAATGCTGGGCTGGAAGAATCACAAGCTGGAATCAAGATTGCCGGGAGAAATATCAATAACCTCAGATATGCAGATGGCACCACCCTTATGGCAGAAAGTGAAGAGGAACTAAAAAGCCTCTTGATGAAAGTGAAAGTGGAGAGTGAAAACGTTGGCTTAAAGCTCAACATTTAGAAAACTAACATCATGGCATCTGGTCCCATCACTTCTTGGGAAATAGATTGGCAAACAGTGGAAACAGTGTCAGACTTTATTTTTCTGGGCTCCAAAATCACTGCAGATGGTGACTGCAGCCATGAAATTAAAAGACACTTACTCCTTGGAAGAAAAGTTATGACCAACCTAGATAGCATATTGAAAAGCAGAGACATTACTTTGCCAACAAAGGTCCATCTAGTCAAGGCTATGGATTTTCCAGTCGTCATGTATGGATGTGAGAGTTGGACTGTGAAGAAAGCTGAGCGCCAAAGAATTGATGCTTTTGAACTGTGGTGTTGGAGAAGACTCTTGAGAGTCCCTTGGACTGCAAGGAGATCCAACCAGTCCATTCTGAAGGAGATCAGCCCTGGATTTCTTTGGAAGGAATGACGCTAAAGCTGAAACTCCAGTACTTTGGCCACCTCATGCGAAGAGTTGACTCATTGGAAAAGACTGTGATGTTGGGAGGGATTGGGGGCAGGAGGAGAAGGGGACGACAGAGGATGAGGTGGCTGGATGGCATCACTGACTCGATGGACGTGAGTCTGAGTGAACTCCGGGAGTTGGTGATGGACAGGGAGGCCTGGTGTTCTGCGATTCATGGGGTCGCAAAGAGTCGGACACGACTGAGCTACTGAACTGAACTGAACTGAGTGACAGTAGTAAGTTGTAGAGGGGTAGAGGGCAATAGAGTATATGTGAAACAATAGTTTTAGATGTTGGACAGTAGGCAGTGCATGACAGTAATTCCCAAGTAAAAGGGAAACCAAAGAGGTGAACCCTGTGATTGCTTCAGCTTACTTCCTACACAGAATTTCCAGGCTATAATATAGCGTTCAAAGATGGCCCAGCTATCTCCCCAAGTTGAGGAGAAAAAGTGTGAATTCAGGGAGATCAAGTTAGTTAGGATTTGCATGCAAGGTACCAGAGAGGAAACTTTAAGAAGAGGAGCAAGTGGGAGGAGTGGAGAGAGAGAGAACAAACCACTCTGGAGGTGGGGGTCCCACTCAAGTCTTTGATTGAGTATTGATCAATGCATGCACATAAAGAAACTAAGAATTGAAACAATTACAGAAAAGAAACAAGGAGAGAATAATTGAAATAATTTCACATACAAGTCTGAGAATTGTTTTTGTTCCCAGCAGCCGAAGTGAAATGCCTCCTGGTGTGCAAGGCAACAAGTCCTGTCCTGGGAAAGGTATGTGTTGCTTCAGTAATGAGATCAAATTAGCTCTAGGCTAAAAGTTCTTTTTGCCACATCTAGCAAAGCTTAAAAGTAAGCATTGGAAGGATAAAACTGTTGCCATGTAAATAAACTAAATGTAAGAGCAAAATATCAAAATCACTTCAGTTCTGTCACTCAGTCATGTCTGACTCTTTATGACCTATGGACTGCAGCATGCCAGGCTTCCCTGTCCTTCACCAACTCCTGGAGCTTGCTCAAACTCATGTCCATCGAGTTGGTGATGCCATCCAACCATCTCCTCCTCTGTTGTCCCCTTCTCCTCCTGCCTTCGATCTTATCCAGCGTCAGGGTCTTTTCCAATGAGTCAGTTCTCCACATCAGGTGGCCAAAGTATTGTAGTTTCAGCTTCAACATCAGTCCTTCCAATGAATATTTAGGACTGATTTTCCTTAATAAAAATATTAAAAAAAATTTTTTTTGAATAATCAAATATTTTAAGCAAAATATGGCACCAAAAAGTTTAAAAGTCACAATGTCTGATATCTGATGTCAAATCAAAAGTTACTCAGCAAATAAGCAGTTGAATATGACCCATAAATATGAGAAAAATTTATCAGTATAGTATAACCAGAAATGACACAGATGATAGAATTAGTAAGCAAGGACAGACGTTGGTCTTAGCAAATTTTTTTCTGGATGTGTCTCTTTAGGCAAGGGAAACAAAAGCAAAAGTAAAAAAATGGGACTACATCAAACTAAAAAGTTTTTGCATAGTGAAAGAAACAATCAGTGAAACAAAAAGGCTGCCTACTGAATGGGAGAAGAATTGATATCCAAAATAATATCCAAAATATGCGAAGAACTCATACAACTCAACATCAAAAAAATCAAATAATCCAATTAAAACATGAATAGACATTTTCCCAAAGAAAAAATACAGATGGCCAACAGACATGTGAAAAGATGCTCATTATCACTAATCGTCAGGGATGCACACATCAGAACCATGATGTCATATCATCTCATAGCTCTCAGAATGGCTATTATCAAAAAGACAACAGGTAAGAAGTGCTGGAGAGGTTGTGGAGAAAAGGAAACCCTTGTGCACTGTTGATGGGAATGTAAATAAATGCAGACACCATGAAAAATAGCTATGGAGATTTCTAAAAATGAATTAAAAATAGAGCTAACATTTGATCCAGTAATTCCACTTCTGGGTATTTATCTGAAGAAGACAAAAGCGCTCATTCAAAAAGATGTATGCACCCTTTTGTCCACTGCAGCATTATTTACAATAGCCAAGGTATGGACACAACCTAAATGTTCATCCATAGATGAATGGATTAAATAAGATGTAGAATATATGTACAATGGAATACTACCCAGCCATAACAAAGAATAAAGTCTTGCTATTTGCTACAACATGGATGACCTAGAGGATATTATGCTAAGTGGAATATGTTAGACAGAGAAAGACAAATACTCTGTTTTACAATTTGTATATGGAATTAAAAAAAATCATAAACATAACAAGACAGAAACAGAATCATTGATACTGAGAACAAACGTGGTTGCCAGAGGGAAGTGGGTCAAGGGAGGAAAGAAATAGGCAAGGGAGATTAAGAGGCATAGACTTTCAGCTACAAAATAAATGAGTCATGGGGATAGAATATACCAGGAGAGGAATACAGTAAATAGTAACTTAATATCTTTGTAAGGTGACAGATGGTAACTACTACTCACAGTGATCATTTTGGAAAGTATAGAAATATCAAATCACTATGGTGTGCACCAGAACTAACATAGTTTTGTATATCAATTATGCTTAAAAACAAACAAACTCGTAGAAAAAGAAATCAGATTTGTGGTTACCAGAGGTGAGGAGTGGTGGGAGGCTGTACTTAATGAAAGTGGCCAAAAGATATAAACTTACAGTTACAAGGTAAATAAATGCTAGGGATGTGAGGTACTCATAGAATTAGTACTGGTCTATGTTATGAAACATGAAAATTGTTAGGAGAGTAAATTCTGAGTTCTCATTATAAGGAAAATATATTTTTTCTTTTACCTTCATTTTGTGTCTCTATAAGATGATGGATGTTCACTTAACTTACTGTAGTAAACATTTTATGGTGTATGTAAGTAAATCATTATGCTATATACCGGAAACTTATGCAGTGCTCTATGTCAATCACATCTCAATAAAAATGGAAGATAAAACAGCTATTTTAAACTATAGTTCATATATCTACTACAGCTATAGTTCATATATCAAGAAGGTAAAATAAGATAGGAAAATTATGAAGGAAAAGGCAATACAGAAAATATCTGCACTAGACTTGCAGAGATACATGTAGTGCCTGCTCTATCCACATGCTGCATGACTGAGAAATAAACCTGCATTTATTTCAAGCTACTGAGATTTTGAATTATTTACTTTTTCATTTTAACTTAGCCATATCCTAAGTGATACAGAACATAAGAGAGACCTAGGAACAATTCCAATAAAAGCATAGAGGCTTGGGGGATTAAGGAGTATTAAGAAGGTCAGTGTGATTGGAGTGTAGAAGCATGGAGCAGAGTGACATGGAGACAAACTTTAACAGTGAATGCCAAGTTAAGGCATCTCAGCAATTTTTCTTTTTGACAATGGGAAACCATTCAAAATTTTAATAGGGGGAACAAAATTAAAATAAAAGTTTACTAGTGGTAGTGTTCCTAATGGACCCAAGGGGAAAAGAATGGTGGAATATTGTTCTATAAAGTAAGTTGAAAGAAATGAATGGGTTGTGTGTTTGTTTGTTATAATTTCCAAGTTCACAAGAATTTACATGAACATATGCCTTTCAGCCCTGGGATTTCTTTGGAAGGAATGATGCTAAAGCTGAAACTCCAGTACTTTGGCCACCTCATGCGAAGAGTTGACTCATTGGAAAAGACTTTGATGCTGGGAGGGACTGGGGGCAGGAGGAGAAGGGGACGACAGAGGATGAGATGGCTGGATGGCATCACTGACTCGATGGACGTGAGTCTGAGTGAACTCCGGGAGTTGGTGATGGACAGGGAGGCCTGGCGTGCTGTGATTCATGGGGTCGCAAAGAGTCGGACACGACTGAGTGACTGAACTGAACTGATGCCTTTAATATTCTATAGATTTTCTATTCATGCATATTTGATAATGCATACATGTTTTCTATTTTTACATCTTTTGTGTGTATGTGATGATGATAAAGTTGAGCTTTAAAGCCGATTTCTCTCATGTTTCAGAACTGCAGCAAAATTTAATACTTCTGTCTGGTATTATCAGCTCAATTCAGTTCAGTTTATCAGTCACGTCCAACTCTTTGTGACCCCATGGACTGCAGCACACCAGGCTTCCCTGTCCATCACCAACTCCTGGAGCTTGCTCAGACTCATGTCCATCAAGTTGGTGATGCCATCCAACCACCTCATCCTCTATGGTCCCCTTCTCCTCTTGCCTTCAATCTTTCCCAGCATTAGGGTCTATTCCTCTAAAAAAACAAGTAAATCACTCCAAAGTATTGTTAATGGCTGAAAGTATTACTTGCTACCAATTATAAATGTCAAAAGATATGTGATATACATATTTCTGTATGTATCTACATATTACATATATATCTAGATAGATAAATGATAGATGTACAATGTTCATTTATAGTTTCTTCTGAGCAACTCAGCTCTAGATGATTCCTCAGAGATTTGCTGTTGTTCAATAACTAAGTCGTGTCCAACTCTTTGTGACCCAATGGACTGTAGGACTCTAGGTTCCCTGTCCTTCATTGTCTCCTGGAGTTTGCTCAAATTCATGTCCATTGAGTCAGTGATGCTATCTAACCGTCTCAGCGTCTGTCAACCCCTTCTTCTGCCCTCAATCTTTTCCAGCATCAGGGTCTTTTCCAATGAGTTGGTTCTTTGTATCAGGTGGCCAAAGTACTGGAGCTTCAGCTCCAGCATCAGTCCTTCCAATGAATATTCAGGGTTGATTTCCTTTAGGATTGACTGGTTTGATTTCCTTGCTGTCCAAGGGACTCTCAAGAGTTTTCTCCAGCAATGCATTTAAAATGATACTTCTAATTTCTCAGTGTCTTAGTTGTTTCCTTCAAGAGAGTCACTCAGGGTATCTAGTGTGTTGTATTACTGGAAACAGGAGTCCACTATAAAATTTTAAATTATTTAGTATATTCTTAGCCATATACTACTTAATTCATATCTACAATGGCCCATTAAGTGAAGTCAGGAAGGATTAGGTGTAATCAAGTTAAAATAAAACTTAATGAAGAATATAAAACTGATTATATATCTGCAACTTTACTTCAAGATGCCTTTTAATAGCTCTATCAGTTGTATTCATTTGGTCAATTAGTATATTGACCAAATATTTCTCTAATGTTTCAAAAATCTACATTGAAGAAAGTATGATAAATAAATGTGATTTGGCTTTTAATTCAATGGTAGCAAATGTTATTTATATCTTTAATGCACTGTCTACAGAAAAGTGGTTGAAATTTTTAAGTCTCATCTTGTCATTTGTAATAGATGTACAAAAATAATGCAGTTGATTTTTTTTTTTGTAAAACAAAATGAAATAATTCAAGGTTAAGGTAGAATTTTTTCTTCATTTCAGTGCAATTTGTTGCTGTTCAGTCCAGTCGCTAAGTTGTGTTCAAGTCTTTGTGACCCCATAGACAGCAGTATGCCAGGCTTCACTGTCCTTCATTATCTCCTGGAGTTTGAGCAAATTCATGTCCATTGAACTGATGATGCTATCTCACCATCTCATCCTCTGCTGTCCTCTTCTCTTTTTGCCTTCAATCTTTCCCAGTAGCAGTCTTTTCAGTGCAATTACGACTTACATTTTCATCTTTATACTCCATACCAAAACCTAATATAATACAACATCCTTTAAAATAAATTTGTTGATAAATCATACATTTCTCTTAAGCAGTTTAAATCACATAAAACCATAAGCATCTCTAATCATCTCTGAGAAAAGTCATGTTTAATATCCTTACATATCATAAGACTCATTCTTGAGTCCTTACTTTTAGAATCTAGAATACCTTTATTTAATCACACTTAATCTTATTGAAAACAGACATATGATTAAAACAGTTCTTAATGTGGTTTGCAGGATTATGAATAACAATGAGAAGAGTCTGGCAACAAAAACTGGATGGAAAAATTGTCGTGCTTGAGAGCCCCCACCAGCACCAATGAGAAGAAATCTTTTTTTTCTGACAGAGTCAGAAATTGAGCCACAAGGAAGTTGAATGGATCTGGTGAGGAGCAGCAAGGAAGCAGGGAGCAGGCTGCTGAGTCGTCTGAAAAGGAGGAAGTGAAACTGTCTTCACATCCACAGGGACAAAGTTATAAGGCTAGAACAGCATTGACTACCCTGGATCTTGATCTACTCTCTTTCCCACCTGGACTTTAGCTCTATACTGGGAGAGGTGGGAACTAGTCAAGCATCTGACATGACTGTCCTCCTTATTTCTACTCTTTGTAGTGGACCCCCATGACTTTATTTTTCCTTTCAGCTTTATTGAGATATGACTGACATAAACACTGTGTAAGTTTCAAAGCGTGGGACGTGATGTGTTGATACACTTACGTATTACAAAATGATTACCACCATTGCATTAGCTAACACCTTATCATGTCATATAATTATCTTTTTTTTTTTTTTTGGTGAGACCATTTAAATTCTACTGTCTTAGCAAGTATCTGACACAGTATTAGTAACTATAATCAAAATGCAGGACATTGGATCCTGAGAGCTTATTCATCTTCTAACAGCCCCCAATTCTTCTATCCCTGATCCCCTGTAACCACCATTCTATTCTTTAAGTAGGCAAGTTTCTACAAAGTTTGAATTCCACCCATGAGGTCATACAGCACTAGTCTTTCTCTGCCTGACTTATTTAACTTGGCATAATGCCCTCAAGGTCCATCCATATTAGACCCCATGACCTTAAATTAATTTGGAGAAGACTCTTGAGAGTCCCTTGGACTGAAAGGAGATCCAACCAGTTAATCCTAAAGGAAATCAGTCCTGAATGTTCATTGGAAGGACTGATGCTAAAGCTGAAACTTCAATACTTTGGCCACCTGATGCGAAGAACTGATTCACTGGAAAAGACCCTGATACTAGGTAAGATTTAAGGCAGGAGGAGAAGGGGATGACAGAGGATGAGATGGTTGGATGGCATCACCAATTCCATGGACATGAGTTTGATCAAGCTCCAGGAGTTGGTGATGGATAGGGAAGCCTGGTGTGCTGCAGTCAATGGGTCACAAAGAGTCGGGCATAACTGAATGACTGAACTGAACTGACTTTAATTTAACCCAAATGTGACTGACTTTTAAAAATAAATCTAAGAAAAGCTTAGCAGAAGTTAAAGGAATAAGATCTAGGTAGAAAATTTAACACGAGACCAGAAAATAGAAAAACCATGAGACAACCAGCCTGCTTGCATCACGCATTGACCAATAGTTTAGTCAAAAGTGGGATTCCAGGATGATAGCACCTAGCCTGGAAATGCATAACCATGGACAACAGAGTTCTTTTCTTAAGCCAAAATGGTGTTTCAATGAGACCCCCCAAAAGAAGAGTAAGGCTTATTAAGTCTTCCATCTCAAGAGCATAGCGCAGTAACAATTGTTTATTAATTGTGTAAATAATGGGCTTCCCTGGTGGCTCAGTGGGAAAAGAATCTGCCTGCAATGCAGGAGATGCAGTTTGATCCTTGGGTCAGGAAGATCCCCTGGGGGAGGGCATGGCAATCCACCTCAGTATTCCTACCTGGAGAATCCCATAGACAGAGGAACCTGGCAAGCTAAAGTCCATAGGGTCGCAGAGAGTAGGACATGACTATAGTGACTGACGCATGCCTGCACAAGTAAATAATACAAATTTACTGAAACTTATCAACTCCATCATGTACACAGAGTCTGGTAAGGGTGCCCACCTGAACTTTGTTTCCCTGTTTACCAATTTTCTACCAAATGTTAAGTTGTGCCAATCTGGAGATAAGCCATGGCTCATTGGGAGATCCCATTACACTTTTTAAAGGCCTAATTTGTTCTTTTAGGATAGTCAGGGAAAAGAAAGAAGAGAATTTCCCATTTTAAAAATATACTGGTGTTTAAATATTTTCCTATATTCCTTACATTGTCACATTGAAACAGGAGGGAAGGGGGCAAGGCACGACCTTAAAAGAAGGATATAGCCATTGAGGCTACAACATAACTGGTTAGAATCAATTAGGACCAAGATACAAAAGAATCGATTTTAAGTGGATCTTGGGACTTATCACACTCTCATTGCAATATATTAGCATGTTAAATGACACACCCACAGACACCATGACAGTTCCGAGGCCAACCTTAAAAGGCCAAAATGTACATGGTGACCCAATTACTGGAAATCTCCACCCCTTCTCCAAAACGGTTGGAATACCTCTCCCATTCATTGACCTATGAAGTTACCCAGCCCATAAAAACTAACCAGCTCATATTTCGGGCGCCTTTCACCTTCTGAGATGCCCACGCTCCTGTTATTTTTCCAGTGTCTCTAAATAGATTTTTAAATTTTTAATAGGTGGAACTGCTTCTTAACAATTGCAGTAGATCAACAATTTGGTCAGCAAAGATGTCCCCATGGGTACAGTACACAAAATTCCATTGCCAAGATTGGATGTCTATGTTAACACAAAATATTTGGGCTTATCAAACAAGAATAAGAAGAACATGTCTGAAGCCAAATTGGCTATATGCTACTTTTGTGTTGGGTGAGACTCAGGAATCAGGTGTCTGAGCCTTCTCTTGAAATGGAGTCTCCCTAAAACTGAATTCCTCTGATGAGATTATAATTAGCCTTTCTATTAAAAAACTTCATTCCCTCTCTTGTCCTACCCTTGTTCCCCTGAGGACTGAACAGTATCAAAGAAAAGAGAGGATGAAACTGAGTGGGACCCTGCAGGGTCCTCCTGGGTACAGAAGCCCTTTCATTTGCCCTATTTCTTATTTGTAGAAAAAAGCTTTAGTCTCCTAGGCATTCCGAGTTCCAAAGAGCAGACAGAGGTAGTTACTAATTAGGGAAGAGAGGAATACAGAAACAAGGAAAAGCAGTTAAATAAGAAAAGTAATGATGATAGTTCAGCCATAAAAGAGTCCCCATTCTTCTTCAAGGGGTATGGGTACAATATAATGGATATCTTTGACTTGTTCTTCAGGAACTAGGATCTGTCCCCACCCCATGTCCCCTGCCTGCCCCTTGCTTATGCTAGAAGTTTGTCATCTCTGACTTCATACTGTATCTGCCTCTTCTGCTATTTAACCTCTAAGTCATAAGCCTCTGCTTAACCCTGCATGAATGCATTAATCACAAAGAGATTCTGCTTACAGTTTATGATTTATGCAAACAGTTCCTGACCAAAACTTGCCTCCTTCAGGCATTAAAATATATGAACAAAAGTAATGATTATTTTGTCAAGATTTACAGGAACGCTGTGACCAGACTCACACCAACTGAAGTCAACTGACCAAGAACAAAGAGTTTTCACAACCTTCCTCGGACCTTTGCTGGTGCCCAGATAACTATGGTTGTCCGTCACTTCCTGATCTTAACCCCATCCTGCTCCCCCATTCCCTAGCATAAAAGCAGCTTGAATTTAACCTGAATTAAAATGTTTCTTAAAGGCATGCTTCACCATCTTCTTGGTTTGCTGGCTTTGAGAATAAAGTCACTTTTCTTTGCCCCAACACTTTGTCCCTTGACTTATTGGGCTGTCCTATGGCGAGTAGTACAAGCTTAAGTCAGTAACACTCTCACCTGGGGAAACAAAAGTTTCTTCTAGGTATTCAAAACCCAGAGTCTAGGCCACTGCTGTTCAATAGAAATATAATGTGAATTACATACATAATTTTACATTTCCTAGAATCCTCACATAAAATAAAAAGAAATAGAAATTGATTGTAATATTATATTGATTTTACTCTACTATATCTAAACATCATTTCAACATGTAATTAATATAAAAATGTTAATGAGATATTGTACACTCCATTGTGTGCCTTATGTACCTTACATTTACAGCCCATCTCAGTTCTAACTAGCTCATTTCAGGTGTTCAGTAGACACATGTGGCTGATGGCAACCATATTAAACAATACAGTCTAAACCCTGAACTCAAGATTTCTCTCCCACAAGTTCCAGGGAACTCCTGATGGTCCTGATTTCCTTTCATCAATGAGACTTCCAGTTCACTGCAGGGAACACCTTGCCCC
Organism: Bos mutus; assembly: GCF_027580195.1. NCBI lineage: Eukaryota > Metazoa > Chordata > Mammalia > Artiodactyla > Bovidae > Bos > Bos mutus. Next base: position 38,710,027 of record NC_091636.1, on the reverse strand, counting down.
TCTGAAGTAAGCAGTGAGTTTCCTGCTCAGATGGAGGAACAGAGCTTTTAAGACAGAGAACCATGAGATGTGGCTGAACCAGTAAGCCTGCACCACTTCAGTATGAAAGGAATCAAAAGCCCATAGTCAGAGGATGCAATGAACATTCACATTTTTCACTTTGGAGCTGTGGTCGTTGAAGCTTTAAGAATTCCCCTGCCCAGCCTCCTGTCTCTACCTGTCTGTACCACCATGCTAGATTTCCTATATGACTGTGCCTTCCTTGGGGCTCTCTAATTTGTGTGACTGTCAGATTCAGCCTGCCTCACCTTGATTCCTTACTTTTGGGGACTGCAACCCAGCTGTCTTGTGTTACAACCTCAACTCTTGCTAATTCTTGGCTTTTGGGGTCAGATTTCTAGCATCCGGAGGCCATCTCTGAATAATTCCCAAAGAAACTACATTGGGGTTGACCATTGAGCTTTTCTGTCTAGGTTGGTATAACACAAGAGATAAATGTAGATAATCATGTTTATTAGATTTGGCAGCCTGAAAGCCTTTAAGCCAAAATGTCCACCAGTGGCTTAAATAAGATAGAAGTTCATTTCCTTCTTGTGTAACTTTTTTTAAAAAATTTATTTATTTTAATTGGAGGCTAATTACTTTATAATATTGTATTGGTTTTGCCATACATACATCAACATGAATCTGCCACAGGTGTACACGTGTTCCCCATGCTGAACCCCCCTTCCCACTCCCTCCCCGTACCATCCCTCTGGGTCATTCCAGTGCACCAGCTCCAAGCATCATGTATCCTGCATCGAACCTGGACTGGCGATTCATTTCTTATATGATATTATACATGTTTTAATGCCATTCTCCCAAATCATCCCACCCTTTCGCTCTCCCACAGAGTCCAAAAGACTGTTCTATACATCTGTGTCTCTTTTGCTGTCTCACATACAAGGTTATCGTTACCATCTTTCTAAATTCCATATGCATTAGTATACTGTATTGGTGTTTTTCTTTCTGGCTTACTTCACTCTGTATAATAGGCTCCAGTTTCATCCACCTCATTAGAACTGATTCAAATGTATTCTTTTTAATGGCTGAGTAACACTCCATTGTGTATATGTACCACAGCTTTCTTATCCATTCATCTGCTGATGGACATCTAGGTTGCTTCCATGTCCTGGCTATTATAAACAGTGCTGCGATGAACATTGGGGTATACGTGTCTCTTTCAATTCCGGTTTCCTCGGTGTGTATGCCCAGCAGTGGTTGTGTAACTTTTTCACTTCACTTTCACTGTGTAACATTCAGAAGTAGGTGGTTCAGGGTGGGTATAGAGGCTTTAATCTATGAGAGTGTAAGAAACGTTTTTGCTGTTCTGCCATCTCTAGGGTACTGACTTTACCTGATGGCCTAACATGGCTTAGCACCAGGATTATTTTCAAGAGCATCACGAAAACAGGGAGAGGAAATAAGAATGGCTTATCCTTCAAAGACACAAGTTGGAAGTTGCTTCCATAATTGCTTCTCACATTCTTCTGGCCAGATTTTTGTAGGAGAGCTATACCTAGCTACACTGGAAGATGGGATATGTGATCTTCATCCCAAGTGGCCTTGTACCCAACTGGAAATAGGAAATTCCATTATTTCTCAGAGAGAAGAAAGGTTGTTAAGGGACAACTAGTAGGCTCTGCCTTACATAAGGAGATGTATTCTGTCATAGGTTAGCTGCTAATATAGCACACATAGCACTTTTCAAAATTATAGGTCAGCAATATTCTCAGATGATGGGGAAATCCAGGAAGAGATGCAAGATAGTAATGAAAACAGTGTGCTTCCTTATGATCACTGGAGTTTGAATGAGTGGGATAGAGAAAGACCGATATGAAGGCCAAAGAGATTTAATTTGATATAAGAAAATTCTCATTGACCATGAAGTGTGACACTGCAGTGGATTAAGAAAGAGTCCAGTCAATCATGTGTCCTTGGCCTTCTGAGGTAAATTCCTTTTCGTGGTATCCTCCAAAATTCTGTTCTAGTACATTCAGCGGTACTTATGTATTGTTTTTACCACCATAATCTTGGTGAAGAGAGCTAGTTTATAATAGAAAGAGGCAATTGATGGTGATAGAAAAGAGATGAGAGAGGAAGTTGGTGGTTGTGAACAGCTGAGAGAAAACATAAAATTTTCATCTTAAGAAAAAAAAAAGCTGAAACAGACTGTTGAATCAGAGTACTAATATTTTATGGATCAAGTACTCCAGTTGAACTTTCCTAAATAACAGCCCTGTATTGTGTTACTGTCTGTCTCACAGGAGCTTTGCTAGTCACTCCGTTTCCAGCTTCTCAGAGTGAATGAGGGGACAGAAATGAGAGTTGCCCATCCATGAAAAAGAGACCACGGATGCATGCTCTGGTCTGCTCTAGATTCTATAGTCCTTATGATTCTAAATATGATTTGTTTTCCTAATGGAAGAGATGCCTGTCTTCTTTAAGGAAGTTGCTGCCTTAAAGAAGTGTCTTCCTGGAGAAGGAAATGGCAACCCACTCCAGTATTCTTGTCTGTAGAATCCGATGGATGGAGGAGCCTGGTGGGCTACAGTCCACGGGGTCGCAAAGAGTCAGACATGACTGAGCGACTTCAAAAAAAAAAAAAAAAAGAAGTGTCTTCCTTGCGGATTAGGGTCAGAAACAGGTCTCAAGGGCTCTCTTCTCCAGAGCGGGCTCTCCTTGTGGGTCCCCTCTCAGCCCGCCTGAGTGGTTCTCCTTGCTCCCCTTGCAGCTACTGTGGTTGCCATGGCGCTGCTGGACCCTCTCCACTCCTGGTTAGATTAATTCCACAGCAGTGGCAGAGCTAACAGCTTCTATGGCCATCTTGCTGAGGCTGAAACCCTTTAAAAAAGGCTCTTCTCTTTTTCTAGATGTAATGAGTTGGAATGATGCCCTAAATCCTCTTTCCTTGGTGCTTAGGGTTTTTGTTGTTTTCTTTTTTCCCTAAATTGCATTTAGTGGACTTGGAGCCTTTAATATGTTACTCTGCCCTTCTGCTGATCATCTCGTCTTTCACCAATTTGGCCCTCTGATAATGAAAGGAGCCAAAAATAGCAGTTGTGAGGCATGGGCTTTTTGATGTTTACTTGTACACTGCAGCAGATTGCAGATTGAATGGAGTCCAACATAAAATGACTGTCTTCTCTATATTGCTTAACCACATACTCAGAAAGCAAAATCTACTGTTACGTTGCACCTCTGTTCTTGGGGTGTGTTGCACCTGTGGAACTCAGAACAGTTCAACACATACTTCATCATAAAAATACATTTTGGATATCAGTCTCCCCCAAATGTATCTGAAAGTTTCCTGCGTTTTATCTATTAACTTGCAGAAAAGCTTTAATATTTACTCTCTTGAGCCTGTACTCACCATTTAGCAAGATGATGTCAGTTATTAGCTTAACTCAATTCCATTTAGATATTCCTAAGGAATACATTTGGAGGGTTTTTTTTTTTTTTTGGTTTAGGCTGTATATTATCCCAGTCTGAATATTATGATTCTGTTTAGCACAATTCCATAAAAACAGAGACTTAAAGGTTCAAGGCAGTGCTCCTGAAATCAATTCTACTGTGAATGTGGCTTGTCAGTTTAGGTTGAAGACCATGCATCCTCCAGACTGGCAAATTCAAATATCCCCAGAGAGAGTGGAAGACTGTTTGGATAATCTTACCTCTCCAAGACATGTAAGTCATCAGGTTTGGCCCAATCTTAAAGAACAGGTTGTCCTGGGATGTCAAAGCTAAAATACATCATTTAAGTTAATAATAATTCCAATGATTCAGTTGGATGACATTGTTTATTGTCAGGTGGAAAGTTACTCAGTTACCACATCTCTTTCTCTTAAATCATTAGATCGTCAGAAGTCAAACTGAAGCTCTTTTATTAGTCATAAAAGTATTTTATGTTGTTAGCAATGTTTGGCATCACCTCTCTGTATAACAATCTTATTACTTAATAAAAGCATAAATCAATGTAGAGGTTTTGTTAAAAACAAGAAACTATACATCAAAACTGATTTTTCATTATGTTTGCATTATTAGGGGGATCCCAGGTTAATAGTTTTCTACTTTTTTCACATATTTTATTTTGCTCAGCTGAAGATACTGCAGGAAGATAGAGCTTTAGGCTGCCGATCAGGAGAATGGGGCTTCCCACTGTTGGTACAGAGTCAGTACCCGGCCTTTCCAGGTTTCAGGGGCAGAAAGCATGGTGGGAGGTAGCTGAATTCGGAAACCCCATTACTGCCCTTTACCAGCTGTGTGACCTTGGGGAAATCACTGCATCTCTCTGAGTCTCAGTTTGCTTTTGCATTGACTGTTTCTAAATCAAGTCCAGAAAACAACTGCAAATAAGGCAGGAGATAATGTCAAAACACAAATCAAAGGGCCCAAAGAGTCACATTCATGAACTTCAAATTAGGCAGGAGCGAACAGATAGAAAAACTAATGCAGGTGGGATAAGAGTTACGTCTGAGAAGACCATGTGCCAGAACTGAGGGATCTAAAAAGTGGTGGGAAGCCAGACTGAGGATCTCAGATAGAAGTGAAGTCAACCAAAGAGTGAGAGAAACAAAGGGCAGTGTCTGGGCATAGGTCCAGGTATCAGGTAGAAGACACCAGCAACCTGAACAAACATCAGGCTATCATAAGACTTGGGCTCTGTATTTGCTTGAAGGAATCTTGGCGAGCTTGTGGGTCTGATTCTACAAAAGATTAAGAAAAGACCAGAGAAGGTTGGCGTGACCTTCTGATGAGGCAGTTCCTAACAGCTGTGGAAGAAAAAAATACCTTTCAGATGCTCTCTTCTCAGAAACAAACTCACTTTTAAAGTGGAAGCCAAAGTGGGTATTCCCCATAAAAAATGAATAATAAAATAGCAATAAATTAATATGTATTGAAAATACAACCCTCTAGCTAAATATTTGGTAATATCAAGGGTTTGTCACTTTAAATAAAGTTACATTTCTATAAAGTTGTGTGAATATCTATGACTTTGATCAGGATTTTTTTCATCAGTATATTATAATTTGGGGATAACTTTGTGTCCTTTTGGATTGTTCTTAGTAGGCAGATGAGACAAATAAGTTCTAAGTTGTTCACTCAGTGGTCATGAGTTTGGGCAAACTCCAGGAGATAGTAAAGGATAGGGAAGCCTGGCATGCTGCAGCCCATGGGGTCGCAGAGTCACACATGAGTTAGCTACTGAAGAACAACAAAGTTACTCAGAACCATTGAGCATAGAACAAGCAAATTAGATTTGGTAAACATTTTATATGTACTTTTACTGTTAACCACTGTTTAAAGAAGGGAATATGAATTACTCCAAAAGACTTTTTTGAATTAAAGGCAAAAATAAACAAATGGGATCTAATCAAGTATAAAAGCTTTTGCACAACAAAGGAAACCATAAATAAAACGAAAGGACAACCTACACACAATGAGAGAAAATATTTGCAAACTATGTGACCAAAGGGCTTAATTTCCAAAATACACAAATGGCTCATACAACTCAATATCAGAAAAACAGACAACTCAATCAAAGAAATGGGCTGAAGACCTAAATAGACACTTCTCCAAAGAAGACATGACAGATGGCCAACAGGTACATGAAAAGATGCTCAATATTGCTAATTATTACAGAAATGCAAATCAAAATTATAATGAGGTATAATGGCCAGTCAAAATGGCCATCATCAAAAAAGTCTACAGACAATAAACGCTGGAAAGGGTGTGGAGAAAAGAGAACCCTCCCACACTGTTGATGGGAGCATAAATTGGTGCAGTCACTACGTAAAACAGCTTGGAGTTTCCTTAAAAAGCTAAAAATAAAATTGCCAAATGATTTAGCAATCCCACTCCTGGGCATATATCCAGAAAAGATGGAAGCTAATTTGAAAATGTTTGTAACAGCACTATGTACAGTAGCTAAAGACATGGAAGCAACCTAAGCATCCATCAACAGATGAATGAATAAAAGATGAATTGTATATATAGTCAACCGAATATTACTTGACCATAAAAAGAATGAAGTAGTGCTATTTGTTGCAACATGTATGGACCTAGAGTTAATCATACTAAGTGAAGTAAGTCAGAGAAGGACAAAAATTATACAATATCATCCATTATGTGAAATCTAAAAAAATTATAGATGAACTTATTTGCAAAACTGAAACAGACCCACAGACATAGAAAACAAACTTATGGTTACCAAAGATGAAGTGGGGGGAGGGGATAAATTAGGAATATGGGATTAACAGATACATACTTCTTTATACTTTATATAAAGTAAGCAATTAGGATTTACTAGATAACACAGAGAGCTATATTCGATATCTTATAATGACCTACAACGGAAAAGAAGAAAAAATTATATATATATATATAAACTGAATCACTTTGCTATAAACCTGAAACTAACACAGTATTGTAAACCAAATATTCTTCAATAAAAAATACTTCTGGAAAGGAAATGACACCCCACAAAAATCTGATTTGTAAATTTGTACACTCACATACCTGGTGAAGGATTACTTGTGAATGCATTCTCACTCAGAACATTTAGTTCTACAGGCAGGGTTATAATATTAAACTGTGCAAATTATCAGAGTATTGAAATAGGAAGACACATGTCTCTAGTTTTTACAATAAATGTCTTATCTTTTTGGAACATTCAAAAACTGTTTGTTTTATGTTAACTATGTTGTTGCTGTTTTTATCACTAAGTGCCTGAGGGACCCCATGGACTGTAGCCAGGCAGGCTCCTCTTCATGGGATTTCCCAGGCAAGACTACTGGAGTGGGTTGCCATTTCCTCTGTAGGGGATCTTCCTGACCCAGAGATTGAAAGTGCTATGGCTGATTCTTATTGATGTTTGACAGAAAACAACAAAATTCTATACAGCAATTATCATTCAATTAAAAAATAAAATTATTAAAATTAAAAAAATTTATTTATAATATTGTGTTAATTTCAAGTATATAGCAAAGTGATATATATGCACATATCTATATCTTTTAAAAACTTCTTTTTCATTATAGTTTGTTACAAGATGTTGAATATAGTTGCCTGTGCTATATAGTCAGCCCTTGCTGTTTATCTGTTGTATACATGCTGGTGTGTATCTGTTAACCTGCTAATCCATACTCCCAATTTAACCTCCCACTCACCTCTCCTCTGGTAACCATAAATTTGTTTTCTACATCTGTGAGGCTGTTTATGTTTTGTCAATAATTTGTACTATTTTTTAGATTCCACGTATAAGTGATAATCATATGATACTTGTCTTTCTCTAAGTTACTACACTTATGATAATCTTTAGGTACATCCATGTTGCTACAAGTGGCATTATTTTATTCTTTTTTCATGGTTGAATGATGTCCCATTGTATATATGTAACACATCTTCATTATCCATTCATCTGTCAATGGATTCTTCGGTTGCTTCCATGTCTTGGCAACTGTAAACAGTGCAAACACTAGCTACATTTCAAATGCTCAAAGGTCACATATGGTTAGTGGCTACTGTACTGCACAGCACAGATATAGAATTTTTCTATCACTGAAGATAATTCTATTGGACAGTGATAGTTTTCTGATTCTAGTTTTATGGCCGTATGACATCTGAGCACATTTTAGACCTGGAGTCTCATCATTAATATGTCTGCACTTTTGGTGGGCTTTTTCTATTAACAATGCATTTTTGAAGAATGAATCCATTGGGCTCATTGGTTGGGGGTTAGTGAGACTTTGAGGGTAGTTAACTCTTTGAGGTCTTCATAGAACCGTTCAACTTCAGCTTCTTCAGCGTTGCTGGTTGGGGCATAGACTTGGATTACTGTGATATTGAATGGTTTGTCTTGGAAATGAAGAGAGATCATTCTGTCATTTTTGAGATTGCATCCAAGTATTGCATTTCGGACTCTTTTGTTGACCATGATGGCTACTCCATTTATTCTAAGGGATTCCTGCCCACAGTAGTAGACATAATGGTCATCTGAGTTAAATTCACCCATTCCAGTCCATTTTAGTTCGCTGTGAAGAAAGCTGAGCACCAAGAATTGATGCTTTTGAACTGTGTTGTTGGAGGAGACTCTTGAGAGTCCCTTGAACTGCAAGGAGATCCAACCAGTCCATCCTAAAGGAGACCAGTCCTGGGTGTTCATTGGAAGGACTGAGGCTGAGGCTGAAACTCCAATACTTTGGCCTCCTCATGCGAAGAGTTGACTCATTGGAAAGAACCCTGATGCTGGGAGGGATTGGGGGCAGGAGGAGAAGGGGACAACAGAGGATGAGATGGCTGGATGGCATCACCAACTCGATGCACATGAGTTTGAGTGAACTCCGGGAGTTGGTGATGTACAGGGGGGCCTGGTGTGCTGCAATTCATGGGGTCACAAAGAGTTGGACACTACTGAGCAACTGAACTGAACTGAACTCTTTGAGGAACAATATATCAAAAATTTAAGATGACTGATGTTCATAAAGTAGATACAAAGTGAAAAATAAGTTTCAGGGAAAAAGTTGTAGAGAGAACCTAAACTTTTATTTGGATTAAAAAGCAACCTAAATTTTAAATAATTGAAACTCTGTAGGCTAAACCCACTGGGGTCATTACCCCGAGTTAGCGCTTCCCAGGTGGTACTAGTGGTAAAGAACCCACCTGCCAGTGTAGACCTAAGAGACTCTGGCTTGGTCCCTGGGTTGGGAAGATCCTCTGGAGGAGGGCATAGCAACCCACTCCAGTATTCTTACCTAGAGAATCCCATGGCAGGCTACAGTTCATAGGGTCACAAAGAGTTGGACATGACTGAAGTGACTTAGCACACATGTATGACCTGAGTTAGAGACTTGAAATATTGTGCTCTTTCCTCTTTTTTTCCTTTGCTCACAGTGTATACTGACAAAGCATATGGAGGTCATTAATCCATACCGGACATGCATCTCTTCATCTTAGATGCAAATAGATCAGCTCAAATCTGTGGCCTTTCTCCATCACTGACTATTTCACTTGACAAGAAAATGTTGAATAAAGAAGTATTATGGAGCACAAAATGTCTAACTTATTATAGTTACTGGAATTTTTAATTAACAAAAACAGAATCATGGGAATAAGCTGCATTTTTCTTATTTTCTTATTAGTGATGGTCATATATTTTCATTAGAGAATTATTTCACAAAGTCACAAGGAAGTTTAGCAATGATCATTTATGTATAAAAAGGAATATAAATTTTCTTTTCAGTAAACAACCTGAAGTCACAGAGATCCCACTAGGAGACTCCTTAAATCATTAGCCTCTAGTTAAGAGCTGCTTTGACTGTAGAGGTGGTAATTTGATTTGCTTGAGTAGAGGATTAAAAATTAGAGGTCCGGGGCCACACTTCCTGTCTTAGGATATCTTAAGTCTTTGGGAATTTAGTGTTGTCAGCATGTTTGGAAAATATTGCAAGATTTAGCAGCAGATTTTCCATCACAAAACCTTTTCTGAGAGTCAGTTTATTTATCTGTAATGAGGATTTACCGGGGAGACATGTCAATGAATAAGCAATGCTTAGTGTTTGTCTCTTAGATGAGGAGAAAACTGGCACTGAAAGATGCTTAAACACTTCGTTTTCAGGTGCTAATAATTTGTGGATGAGAAAATACAGTGGTTTTTCTACTTCAGATAGTTAAAACATTAAGATGAGTTGCTTTCTCAGTCCCAGCTTAGCATCTTGGTAAGATTTATGTTAGCAAAATCGATGAATTAGGCATATAATTACATGTCTGTGTCTAACTCAATACTTAGAGAAAACCCTTGTGGGACAACCTCTGTAGATAAAAAACTAGTGTTTTCCAGTGTGTATCCTTGGAATAGATCTTATATTTTATTTGAGTTGGTTAAAAAACTTTTGAAGTTGTACTTTTAGAAAACATAGGAAGTTACTTTGGAGTATATAGGTTTAGGGAAATAAATGATAAAGCAACAACCTTAAATCATTTAAGATCAGAAAGGAGAGTTGTTTAGTTTATCTGTTATGTATAACAAGTTTCCCCCAAACCTCCTCACTAAAAACAACACATACTTATTATCTTATAGGTTTTTATGAGTCAGACATTAGGGAGAAGCTCAGCTGGTTGGTTCTGGTTCAAGATCTCTCATGTTAATATGATTGAGATACTGACTGTGATTGCAGTCATCCAAGGCTTAACTGGATGAAAGGATTTGTTTTCAAGCTCATTCCTGCAGATGCTGGTAGGACTCCTCAATTCCTCACTGGCTGTTGGCCTCAGTTGCTCTTCACAAATAGGTCTTTACATAAGGAAGTTTGAGTGTTTTCAGGAAAGGGCAAATACCTTCTTCCAGAGCAAGCAATCAGAGTCTTTTATAACTGACCTCAGAAGTAACAGTCCATCATTCTTTCCATGTCCTATTGGTCATGTAGACCAACCCAGCTAAAACATAGAAGGAAAAAAAATACACAAAAGTGTAAGTTCCAGGATTTGAGGACCACGGGGGCCATGTTGAAGCCTGGTTACCAAAGAGTGATCTAAAGAAACCAACTTTATTTTAATAGATGTAGGATAATCTAAAATATTTGGCTATAGAACAATGATTTAAGAAATTGAGTCAAATTCTCATTTCATTTTCATATCCCAAAGAACATATTCATGTATTGAAAATTTCCTTGTACCTAAACCAATACATGTGAAAATGTTATCTTTCTGTTCCCCTACTTCACAGGAATTATGTAAGAAATAATCATTCGAGCAATTGGTGGTGCTATATAGCAGGGAGATATAACACAGTTTTCCTTTTTAAATCTTTGTGTATAACAAGTTCAGGTACCCCTCATGACTTTGTACATTCTGGCTATCAGCAATACCCTAACCCGGGTTTGGTTATTTGCTTCATTTTGAATGACTAGGTCTTTCTAGGTCCCTTGAGGATTGAGCACTTGAGTACTGCAGTAGCCTCAAGGATTGAGAATATTGACTTTACATAGCCCTTAGGTTTTTTTTTTTTCTGAAAATTCACACAATATGGGGATGACAGTGAATGTTCTAAACCAGAGGATGTGGTCTTGCTCTAAGTGAAGAGTTATGTGAATTGGTTTCTAAGTGTCTGGCACTGTTTTCATAATTTCCAAAGCTGGAAAATTAGATGGATATAAATTCCAAACAACATATTATTAAAACAAAAATAAATAGAAATACAAACACAGGCATCAACGACTAACCCAGGGCAGTTTACCTTGTTTTGTCACTCATCACTAGCTCGTGGGAACACACTTACTGATCTTCAGCCTTATTCCATGGAATAAGCATCTAGAAGAAACATCTTCTTGGAAGCATCTAGTGAGATGCCTGGAGTCCACATCCACTTCTCTTCAGGGACGCTTTCTGTCTCAACATGGTAGAGTTTTCAAGGCAGAGTCTGGATATGATCCAGAGGTGATCACAAGCTATCAAACCAGCTCCGAGTCTTACCCTAGACCTCAGAGCACCCTTCTTTTCTCTGTGTTTAGGTCAGATTTGCTGAGAATTTGCATGGGCTCCTCTACTTTCTTTAGCTTTCATATACTTTCTGAGGATACTCCCCTGTACTTGGCAGTGGCAGCTGCTGAATGAAAGACTTTCATTGGAAATCTATTCAATATGTCAAGTCTAATGCCTCTGTCCATTTGGGGGTCAAAGAGATGTTTCTATCTTCAAGTGAGAAATGAAGGCAAAAGAAGTTGGAAGAGCCAGGCTTTCTTGATTCTATGGAGGCACCAGAAGGACAGAGAGTTAAACCACTGAATTGCTTTTTGGAGGAGGGCAGGTTACCCACCACTTTGCCTCAAGAACAGTGATTTTCACTTTCTTATTTACTACAGAATTAGCTTCAAGTTGAAACTTTTATAACTACAGCTCAAAACAACAAACACCTTCAGAAAACTCACCGAGGGCCAGAGAGTTATCAGCAAGCCTAAGAGGAGGAACTAAGAATTCCCCTGACAGTTTCTCTAGACTGTTCTTGGAAAGCCCCAGGCTGGTGCTCGTCATATTGCTATATATTCAGAATCTTAAGTGCTGAACCATGAAGGGGACAATTTTGAATTTTTCAGGAGCACTAAAGCACCAGAAATTACTAGGGTCAGTAAGTTTGTAAATGGGAAAACCCCACCAAATACCTAAAACTAAGAAGTCCTATAGAATTGAAAGAAGTATTTGGGAAAATTTGGGTTATATTGTAATTATGTGATTTGGATATTTTCTATACATCCTTCAGCTGCTGTGTTGAACAAAAAGTTTTGCCTTTATTCTTTTTTTGACTGCTCCCAAGGAGAGCTCCTTGGGAGCTCCTGCACCCAGGAGATCAGCCCTGGGTGATCTTTGGAAAGAATGATGCTAAAACTAAAAATCCAGTACTTGGGCCACCTCATGCGAAGAGTTGACTCATTGGAAAAGACTCTGATGCTGGGAGGGATTGGGGGCAGGAGGAAAAGGGGACAACAGAGGATGAGATGGCTGGATGGCATCACCAATTCGATGGACGTGAGTCTGAGTGAACTCCGGGAGTTGGTGATGGACAGGGAGGCCTGGTGTGCTGCGATTCATGGGGTCACAAAGAGTCGGACATGACTGAGCAACTGAACTGAACTGAACTGAACTGTGGGAAAAAAATCTGACAGCAGATGTTCCTCAAAGCTTCATTGAGAGGAGAGCTTTCTCATCAAAGTCCCTCAGCAAGATGTTATTTTAAATGAGAACATTAGCTCTATCCGAAGGCAACACACACTTGAGGAAAAGATTGCCCATACTTTGTAAGGCCAGCTTATTAAAAGGTTCTACAATGACAAGATGGTATTGTGGAATGACTTTTTAAATTGTTTTTCCAAGTAATTGGCAATGTTTAATTAGGCTTCGGCTAACAGACGTTAAGTTAATTAAGACAAATGGCTCTGCTGTGGCTAATTGTTAGAATATGCTGATCTGGGAACATCTGATGATGATGGGAATCTGTCCTGTGTAGGTATCCTGAACATCACTGAGATGACCCAGACAGGCCTGTCTGTCCCTGCTTGGAAATCATTTGTTTGGGGTGAGTCGTCTCATCACACTCCTGGAGTTGACCAGAGTTGATCACACTCCAGAGGTTGAGCTAACCTGCTACTGATTGAGAATTTAGAATTTCATTATCAAATGAATCTGTGATAGCAACTTGTATTTATTAGTGGTAAAGAACCTGCCTGCCAATGTAGGAGATGTAACAGGTATAGGTTGGATCCCTGGGTCGGGAAGATTCCCTTGGAGGACATGGCAAGCCACTCCAGTATTCTTGCCTGGAGAATCCCATGGACAGAGGAGCCTTGTGGGCTACAGTCCATGGAGTCAGAAAGAATCCATATGACTAAAGCGACTTAGCATGCACAGGCTTACATCCCTTGTATCAAACTCCTTCCCAAACTCACATTAGGGCTGGAGCGGACCTCAGAGAATAGCTGTGCCAGTGCCTACAGTCTGATAGAAGCAAAGGACCAGAAAGGAGGAAAGATTCGCCTAAGGCCACCCAGACTTTAGAACTGGGATCTTCTGCTTGTTTCCCTTTTCTGCCCTCTTCCTACTCAATAAGTTGTATTCAATTTACCAGTTAACTCTAGCTCTTTCAGGACAGAGGTCAGAAAGGATTTGCGGCTGGAAGGTGGGAATGAGCATTTCTAACTGGCTGCCATGTCCAGCTTCTGAACCCCTGATAGCACTGGCTATTGATGGCCTGTCTCCTGTCCTGCTCCCAAGGTTCAGTGCCTCAGAGAGCAGGGCCTGCAGACTGGCAACAAGGGCCATTTACCATTGGCATCCTGTGGACTAAGAACGACACCTGCCATGATGAGAGGACAGGGAAAGACTTTGTAATACAATTTAATGAAATAAAGCACAACGCCTGAAAGTTGTGCTTCTAACTGCCAGTCTTCTTGAGGTTTCCGTCTCCATTTTCGAAGGATGAATTCTTTGACTTTCTTATTTTCAGTCATTTCCTGTCACTCAGTACCTTCCTGTCATCCTCCTCCTTCCCTCCCCTTGTCTCTGCTTATTTCATGTTCATTTACCTTTGCTTCGTGGTGGTGACTCTCTTGAAGTTCTCACTTCCTTCCTGATGTTTCAACATCTTCTCCATTTGCAGCTTAAACTGAACAGTTTTCTGATTTTCCTAAGTTGGTATTTGATTGAGTTGAAATATACAAACATCCCAAAACAATGGCTGATATATAATAAGCACTCGCCAAGGTGTTGGGGGCAAGAGGAGAAGGGGACGACAGAGGATGAGATGGCTGGATGGCATCACTGACTCGATGGACGTGAGTCTGAGTGAACTCCGGGAGTTGGTGATGGACAGGGAGGCCTGGCGTGCTGCGATTCATGGGGTCGCAAAGAGTCGGACACGACTGAGCAACTGATCTGATCTAATCTGAAGGTGTAGCTATTTTTTCCTTATTATCAATCCATTTGTTTTCTTATCTTTCTGTCATTCTGCCAACAGTTCTATTTTTATACTATGCTTATGCTCTTTTAATAAAGTCTTACTATCTCCTGTCACTCAGCTCTTCATTTGACTTTGAATGTTCCCTCCATGCTTACCCTCTAGACCTGACATAATTAAGGACAAGTTGTTCTACCAAGAGGATTTTCACCTCCTTGATGAAAAAGTGAAAGCATATGACTTTAAGTTGTTATTTCAAAAATTCACATTATATACCCCAATTATAAACTATTTTAGGATAGCTGTTTTGTTGGAACTATGTACTTTATTCAGTACTGATAACTATTGTAAAAATTAATCTTAGTCTTCTGAAATTTTTAGTTTGTAGAATATTTATAGAGTTCTTAAAAGTATAAATCTTGAAAAAATTGCAAATTTTTTTGGGAAAAAACAACAACAACAAAAAAAATGAGCAAAAGTTGATCTGAAGGCAATAATCAAAGTGAGTAATGACCTTGTCAGTGTAAAAATTTTGTATGGAGAGTAATAATAGTCACTTCAGATATTTGCCATAATGGGAAGCTAGGCTGTTTGTCAGTTATCCTAACAACTGACGAGGTAACAAACATTAAAAAAAAGTCTACATGAAGATTAAGTTTCTCTTTAACAGATTAGATAGACATTAAAAGAATAAATATGTGATTTGGAGTGTATGTAAGAAAAAAGAAGGCAAACAGCTAGAACACATGTTGAATATATTTAATTAAATAAAGTGTTATAATTCACAGTAATTTCATTGTCCTAGTTTTCCATCCTATACATTGTTGGAATGGGATAAATATTCTACGTAGATTGAGGCTTATTAAAGACAGGACTTTGTGTGAGTTGACTGCCACAGACAGTTTCAACTGAAGCCCAGAATAGAAATGCCGTGGTTTAGAATTTCACAATTATTTTCAAAAGCAATGCAGTTTCTTTTTTCAAACTGTAAAGCAAAACAAAACAAAATGGGGCCACATTTGTTGAAACACTTTTGCCACTTGTCTTTAACTCTTGATTGCTAGCAATATTTTAGATTCATAATTAATATCCAGAAAAGAAATATAGGCCACCAAATCAAAGAAAACATGGTTTTACCTGATATAAAAGCATACCAGTGAGAATGGGAAACTTAAGTGTGCCTGGATGGATGTTTAAAAAAATCGTGAAAAATGAAATTCAAGAGAGGCTGGGGGGAAAAATGAGAAAATATATCATTCCATGTACCATGACAAGCTTGACCCTGGACCTGTCTTCTAGAGGGTTGAAGTTTAGATGCTTTTCCAGCAACTAAACTCAAAGGCTATGTCAATTAAGTACTCTGTGGTCATACTGATACCATTGGTAATTTCTGTCTTCCTGATTGGTTTACAAAAGATAAAAGCCCTGATTTCTATATAGCAGAGATGAACATGGTAGCCAAATCCTTTGATTCAACTGTGGATCAATTGGAACATGAAAAGAATTTCTATGCTCTGGCCATACAAACTTAACTTTATTGGTTTCTCAGTCCTTTCTGCCTCACTAGACAAAACTCTGGGTTACTTTGCTAGCCAAAATATCCTAATCTTTTCCTCAGGAAGATTATAATTGGTGGTAAAAGTGGAGGTCTATGTGTGTGGACTTGGATCAGACTTTCTGGTGGAATTTGGGCTCTACCTTTCTCTGTGACTTAAGTAGGTTAGATCACCTCTCCATGTCTCACTTTTCTCATCTATCAAGCTGGGGTGAATATTAAGAAAGATAATACCTGTAAAGTGATGACACAGTGCCAGGCATGCAATAAGAGCTCTCTATAGTTCACTTGAGATGGTGGTGATATGGGGCCTTTCACAACCTCTCAGCAGTACCCTTGGCCTCACTTAGGACAGTACTCATCACGCAGTGTTGCTATTGCTCACTTAACTGTCTCCCTTCACAGACCATAGGCTCTAAGAGAGTGGGGACCATGTACATCTTATTTCTTGATTGATTGCCAATCAATTCCAGCACCTACCATATTGCCTGGTCCTTAGTAGGTTCTCATCAATAGTCTTCAGTGAAGGAATAATTGATATATGGCACTTTAAGAAGATTTACTTACCGTGGGATTCTGGGAAAGTCACACCATCTCTTTGAAGCATATGTCCCTCAGCTATAAAATGGGGATGAGAGATTTGAGATAACTACTGTGAAATGCTTTTTAAAGTTTTGTTTTATTTGATTTCCATTTTACAAAGGTACGAAATAGAGGGCTCAGGATGGGGAACACATGTATACCTGTGGCGGATTCATTTTGATATACGGCAAAACCAATACAATATTGTAAAGTTAAAAAAAAAAAAAGTACGAAATAGTTAACAAGCACAAGTACAGCAAAGGGAAAGTAGTCATGATTCACTTCCTGAAAGGTAGTATGATCTAGTAGTAAACAAACCTTGCTTAGTCCTAAAGCCTAGTCTTGTTGTGGCCCAACATACTTATCTGTCCAAAGACCTGCACATCTAAAAATAAAGCCTTTCTAAAGCTTAAAAGCCTTCAGATACTCCCCACTGAGGGAGATCCAGATTCAGACTACTCTGAAAGAGAATTCAAGGTCCTCTGCAGTGTACACTGACCAATAACGAGGACCTGGAGCTTGTGCACAGGCTGCTTGGGACTCTCAGGTGATGGACACTTGCCAGGCTTATCAGTGGAGGTGTCTGCATGGTGGGTCTGCTCAGTAGATGTCATCTTACTGATCGCTTATGGTGAACGATGTTGGATCTGTGATCTCTGAAGAAGAAGATTTAGCTTCAGGACCAGGGTCCAGGCTTGATCACTCAAGAGCTTTTGTGTGGCAGAGTTTTATTCAAGTGAAAAAGGGACAGAGGACATAGACATCAGAAGTGGGATGGAGAGTAACCCCCTCGCTAGTCTTAGCAAGGGAATTATACACTTTTTCAATTGGTTATTACAATAAATCAAAAGAATGTCTCAAGGTTGTAAAAATTTTATCAGACCCACTCCCGCAATATACATTTTAAGATAACAGGTTTAGTCAGAAGGTTTTCAAGAAGGAGAAACTGTCCTCAACCAGGATACATTGTTATTATATAATTCTTACTAAGGAGTGTAGAAAAAACCATTCGTCCTTTACCCCTTCTTGAGAACTGCAGACCCCTGTCTCCTCCCTGAGAGCCCCAGACCCCTTTCTCCTCCTCAGGGACCCCAAACTTCTTATCAATCTGCCTAGGAATTGACTTTCTCATTTCCTTGTCATTTTTTCTTCTGGGAAGCTCTACTCCCATGGTGAGATAGCCAGAATGGTACAGACTCGTTTATTCTTACTCCCAAATCCTTTCAGCAAGATGAACAGGCTGATTCCCCATCTCTTTAGCTGTACTCCTCTCTAACGATGTGACCTGACCCTTCGGGTGTGTGTGTGGGGGGATCACTGGTTATCATAAAGTCACTGACTACCATAAAAGACTAGTGTCTCGAGGCCATGTTCTAAATTAAACATAAAATTAAAGAGGAAAATATTACTTACAAGTTAAAGTCCCTGTAAAAGCAAGAGGTGTTTACTCTAGGCAACATAAATATTTTAACCCTGTTCTCCTTGGCAGTTTCACAGAATTTATTCTTTGCCCAGTCTACAAGTATACCTACAAGAGGTGTAGACCATGCCTGTTGTTCTTAGTATACAGTGGTCTTGCAGGAAGCAGAAGATCATTGTAAAATAAAAGATTTCATGAAAACAACAACAAAAAAATCAATTGCTTTAACACTTGACAGTAACACACTTATATGCCCAATTGAAGTAATGACACTACATTGTTGCCCTTATGTAGTATATATTAACAGGAGTACATCTGAGAAAAATAGAATGGTAAATACCTTGAAATGTTACATAGGTTGCAGCAATCTACTGTAATGAAACTTCATTGCAATACTAAATTTCATACTGAAAATTAATTCTTACTTTATGATGCTTTTCATAAACTCTGATAAGAGTACTTTGCTTCAAACAGGTAAAGAAAAATCGTTTACCTACTGGTAAAAAAAAAAAAAAAAATCCCTTGGAGACAAAATTTAAAATACAAACCACAATCTCCTCACTGGATAAAGCATATAATTTTCCTTCTTAGGTGCATGGATTTAAAACAGCTGCCAAGCCTACTTAATTATGGGCCCTTAGAGTCAATACAGAAATGATGGATTTTCATTTTGATAGCAACCACATTGGGTGTTTATTTAGTCAGTGTGGGTAATTATTCCAGTTCTTATTTGAAAATTTTCTCCAGAATTGGTTGCATAGTGTTCATGAAAGGCTGTGATCTCAATACTCAGCATTTCAGGGCCTCTCTTTTCTCCTCCTTTTTTTTTTTTTAATGAGATTTTTCTCTGAATTTAAAAAGTGACTTTTTGCCTATAGGTATATAAACATTAATTCCTTCTCCAGAAAATGAGAGGTACTAAAGTGTTGTATGGAAGTACATTTTTATGTTTCAGGGCAGAGGTCTGAAAGTAAAATGGACTGGTCAACAACTCAGGGGGCCACTTTTATGGCCAACATTTTTCATTCCAATTCTTAATCCTTTACTGTAAAGTACTGAAGCCAGGGCAATGGTTCAAGGAGGCCCTTAATTTATGAAAGGTAAGATGTGGAGGTGCCCACGCTCTATCTGCTGATTTTATTTGGTTTTCTAAGTAAGAAATAAGGCAGAACTTCAAGGTCCTAAATCCGAAGCTATAAAAACAACTTTCTACTATGATAGCGCTTATGTATTTGGGAAGTATCTTTGCTTCATTTGTCTTGTTTTAGCATCACAGCAATAATAAAAGGTCAGTAGGAAAGATATTCTTATATCTATTTTTAACTGATAATGAAACTGAGTCTTAGAGTTAAGTGCTTTGATTAAGTCAAACGCCTATATATAACATGGACACATATATACTACCATATGTAAAATTGATAGCCAGCGGGAATTTGCTGTATGTCTCAGAGAACTCAAACCAGGGCTCTGTGACAACCTAGAGGGGTGGGATGGAGTGGGAGGTGGGAGGGAAGTTCAAGAATTTCAAGAGGGAGGGGACATATGTATCTTATCTATCACTGATTCATGTTGCTGTATGGCAGAAACCAACACAATATTGTAAAGCAATTATCCTTCAATTAAAAATGAATAAATTAGAAAATAACAAAAAACACCTATATAGTACATTGGGTGCTCAGAACTCAAGGCTCAGAGCTCCTAGTGCAGGTTCTTTGCATGTATAGCCATTTCTTCTTGTATCTTGATGGGGTAGACGAGAGGAACCTAGAAGCTATCAGAAGAGGGGCTCACAAGGGCCTATTTTAGGATTACCAGATAAAACAAAGGAACCCAGTTAAAGATGCTGGGTGCAGTCAGCATTCTGTGTCTGCTCAGACACAAAATGATACAAGAACCACAGCATGCCAGGTTTCCCTGTCCTTCATTGTCTTCTGGAGTTTGCTCAGATTCATGTCCATTGAGTTGGTGACACTATCTAACCATCTCGTCATCTGATTCCTCTTCTCCTTTTGCCTTCAATCTTTCCCAGCATCAGGGTCTTTTCCAATGAGTGATCTCTTCACATCTGGTGGCCGAAGTATTAGAGTTTCAACTTTAGCATCAGTCCTTCTAATGAATATTCAGGGTTAGTTTCCTTTAGGGTTGACGGGCTTGATCTCCTGGCAGTCCAAGGGACTCTCAAGAGCCTTTTCCAGAATCATAATTTGAAAGCATCAATTCTTCAGCACTCAGTTCTTCATTATGGTCCAACTCTCACATCCGTACATGACTACTGGAAAACCCATAGCTTTGACTATATGGGACCTTTGTTGACAAAGTAATGTCTCTGCTCTTTAATATGCTGTCTAGGTTTGTCATAGCTTTTCTTCCAAAGAGTAAGTGTCTTTTAATTTCATGGCTCCAGTCACTGTCTGCAGTGATTTTGGAACCAAAGAAAATAAAATCTGTCACTAAGTTTCATATAAACAACCAATACATTTTTAACATAAGTATGTCTCATAAAACGTTGGTGGGAATGCAAACTAGTACAGACACTATGGAGAACAGTGTGGAGATTCCTTAAAAAACTGGAAATAGAACTGCCTTATGATCCAGCAATCCCACTGCTGGGCATACACACTGAGGAAACCAGAAGGGAAAGAGACACATGTACCCCAATGTTCATCGCAGCACTGTTTATAATAGCCAGGACATGGAAGCAACGTAGATGTCCATCAGCAGATGAATGGATAAGAAAGCTGTGGTACATATACACAATGGAGTATTACTCAGCCATTAAAAAGAATACATTTGAATCAGTTCTAATGAGGTGGATGAAACTGGAGCCTATTATACAGAGTGAAGTAAGCCAGAAGGGAAAACACCAATACAGTATACTAACGCATATATATGGAATTTAGAAAGATGATAACAATAACCCTGTGTATGAGACAGCAAAAGTGACGCTGATGTATGGAACAGTCTTATGGACTCTGTGGGAGAGGGAGAGGGTGGGAAGATTTGGGAGAATGGCATTGAAACATGTAAAATATCATGTATGAAATGAGATGCCAGTCCAGGTTCAATGCATGATACTGGATGCTTGGGGCTAGGGCACTGGGATGACCCAGAGGGATGGTATGGGGAGGGAGGAGGGAGGAGGGTTCAGGATGGGGAACACATGTATACCTGTGGCGGATTCATTTTGATATTTGGCAAAACTAATACAATTATGTAAAGTTTAAAAATAAAATTAAATTAAAAATAAAAAAAGAAAAATAAAAAAAAAAAAAAAATATTTGGGACATACTCCTACTAAAAAATTATGCATCATTGATCTACAATTCACATTTACCCAAACATCTTTTTTCTTCTAAATCTGGCAGTCCTATCCTATCCCTCTCCAGGTAACCCAGGTTACAGCTTTCAGTGTCAACAACCTGTAGTCTAACCTAGTGTTATGGGTTGAACTATGTCCTCTGAAGAGGACATTCTAAACCCTGGGACCTCAGAATATGACTTTGTGTATAAATAGGATCTTTATAGAGGTCATCAAGTTAACATGAAGTCATTAGGAAGGGTCCTAATCAGTATGTCTGGTGTCCCTATAAAAAGGAGAATTTTTAAATTTTAATTTTTATTATATATTGGAATATGGCTAATTACAATGTTATGTTAATTTCAGGTGTACAGCAAAATAATTCAGTTAAATATATACATGTAGTCTATTCTTTTTCTTTTTTTTTTTTTTTTTTAATTTTACTGTGCTTTGCTTTAGTGAACTTTATAGATACATGTTTTTTTTTTTTCCTTGTTAATTTTCTGTTTAGTTGATCTATCCATAGGTGTGAGTGGGGTATTAAAGTCTCCCACTATTATTGTGTTATTGTTAATTTCTCCTTTCATACTTGTTAGCATTTGTCTTACATACTGCGGTGCTCCCATGTTGGGTGGATATATATTTATAATTGTTATATCTTCTTCTTGGATTGATCCTTTGATCATTGTGTAGTGACCTTCTTTGTCTCTTTTCACAGCCTTTGTTTTAAAGTCTATTTTATCTGATACGAGTATTGTGACTCCTGCTTTCTTTTGGTCCCTATTTGCATAGAAAATCTTTTTCCAGCCCTTCACTTTCAGTCTGTATGTGTTCCCTGTTTTGAGGTGGGTCTCTTGTAGACAACATATGTAGGGGTCTTGTTTTTGTATCCATTCAGCCAGTCTTTGTCTTTTGGTTGGGGGATTCAACCCATTTACGTTTAAGGTAATTACTGATAAGTATGATCCCGTTGCCATTTACTTTATTGTTTTGGGTTCGAGTTTATACACCATTTTTGTGTTTCCTGTCTAGAGAATATCCTTTAGTATTTGTTGGAGAGCTGGTTTGGTGGTGCAGAATTCTCTCAGCTTTTGCTTGTCTGAAAAGCTTTTGATTTCTCCTTCATACTTGAATGAGATCCTTGCTGGGTACAATAATCTGGGCTGTAGGTTATTTTCTTTCATCATTTTAAGTATGTCTTGCCATTCCCTCCTGGCTTGAAGAGTTTCTATTGAAAGATCAGCTGTTATCCTTATGGGAATTCCCTTGTGTGTTATTTGTTGTTTTTCCCTTGCTGCTTTTAATATTTGTTCTTTGTGTTTGATCTTTGTTAATTTGATTAATATGTGTCTTGGGGTGTTTCTCCTTAGAAAGCATCACTATGAACAAAGCTAGTGGAGGTGATGGAATTCCAGTTGAGCTATTCCAAATCCTGAAAGATGATGCTGTGAAAGTGCTGCACTCAATATGCCAGCAAATTTGGAAAACTCAGCAGTGGCCACAGGACTGGAAAGGTCAGTTTTCATTCCAATCCCAAAGAAAGGCAATGCCAAAGAATGCTCAAACTACCGCACAATTGCACTCATCTCACACGCTAGTAAAGTAATGCTCAAAATTCTCCAAGCAAGTCTTCAGCAATATGTGAACCGTGAACTTCCTGATGTTCAAGCTGGTTTTAGAAAGGGCAGAGGAACCAGAGATCAAATTGCCAACATCTGCTGGATCATGGAAAAAGCAAGAGAGTTCCAGAAAAACATCTATTTCTGCTTTATTGACTATGCCAAAGCCTTTGACTGTGTGGATCACAATAAACTGTGGAAAATTCTTCAAGAGATGGGAATACCAGACCACCTGATCTGCCTCTTGAGAAATTTGTATGGCAGATCAGGAAGCAACAGTTAGAACTGGACATGGAACAACAGACTGGTTCCAAATAGGAAAAGGAGTACGTCAAGGCTGTATATTGTCACCCTGCTTATTTAACTTATATGCAGAGTACATCATGAGAAACACTGGACTGGAAGAAACACAAGCTGGAATCAAGATTGCAGGGAGAAATATCAATAACCTCAGATATGCAGATGACACCACCCTTATGGCAGAAAGTGAAGAGGAACTAAAAAGCCTCTTGATGAAAGTGAAAGTGGAGAGTGAAAAAGTTGGCTTAAAGCTCAACATTCAGAAAACAAAGATCATGGCATCTGGTCCCATCACTTCATGGGAAATAGATGGGGAAACAGTGTCAGACTTTATTTTTCTGGGCTCCAAAATCACTACAGATGATTTTAAATTCAGCCATGAAATTAAAAGACGCTTACTCCTTGGAAGGAAAGTTATGACCAACCTAGATAGCATATTCAAAAGCAGAGACATTCCTTTGCCAACAAAGGTTCGTCTAGTCAAGGCTATGGTTTTTCCTGTGGTCATGTATGGATGTGAGAGTTGGACTGTGAAGAAGGCTGAGCACTGAAGAATTGATGGTTTTAAACTGTGGTGTTGGAGAAGACTCTTGAGAGTCCCTTGGACTGCAAGGAGATCCAACCAGTCAGTTCTGAAGGAGATCAGCCCTGGGATTTCTTTGGAAGGAATGACACTAAAGCTGAAACTCCAGTACTTTGGCCACCTCATGGGAAGAGTTGACTCATTGGAAAAGACTGTGATGCTGGGAGGGATTGGGGGCAGGAGGAGAAGGGGACGACAGAGGATGAGATGGCTGGATGGCATCACTGGCTCGATGGACATGAGTCTCAGTGAACTCCGGGAGTTGGTGATGGATAGGGAGGCCTGGCGTGCTGTGATTCATGGGGTTGCAAAGAGTCGGACACGAGTGAGCGACTGATCTGATCTGATCTGAAACAGAAAAAAATCAAACAAAATGAGAAGACAGAGGAGAGTGTTCCTAATTAAAGAAAAGATAAAACACCAGAAAAACCCCAACTGAAACAGATGAATAATTTATGTAATGAAGAGTTCATGCAATAGGATTAAAAATGCTCACTGAACTGGAGAAAAGAATAGACAAAGTGAAAGTTCAACAAAGAATAGAAAATACATAAAGGGACAAGTCAGAACTGAAGAATACAATAACTGAAATGAAAAAAATAAACTAGAAGTAATTAACAGCAAATAGGTGATACAGAAGAAAGCATAACTATCAGAAAGACAAATCAAGAAAACAATCCCATGTATAATTGAATGAAAAGGAATAAAATACTTAGGAATAAATTTAACCGAGAAGGTGAAAGCCCTGTACTATGAAAACTGTGACACTGATGAAGATGATAGAAACATAAATGAAAAGATATATCATGTTCATGAGTTTAAAGAGTTAATATATCCATACTGCCCAAAGCGATCTACTTATTTAATATATATCCTATCAAAATATGGAGCTTCCCAGGTGGTGCAAGTGAAAAAGAATCCATTTACCAATGCAGGAAACACAAGAGACATGAGTTCAATCACTGGGTCAAGAAAATCTCCTGGAGAAGGAAATGGCAATCCTCTCCAGTATTTCCTGCCTGGAAAATTCCATGGACAGAGGAGTTTGGTGGGCTATAGTCTACGGGATCACAAAAAGAGTCTGACATGACTGAGCACACATATACACACTATGAAAATATTCATGGTGTTTTTCACAGAACTAGAACAAATAATCCTAAACTTTGTATGGAATCACAATTCCAAATAGCCAAAGCAATCTTAAGAGAGATGATTAAACCTGGAGGTATCACATGCCCTGACTTCAGACTATACTGCAAAGCTACAGTACTCAAAAGAGTATGATACCAGCACAAAAACAGACACATAGATCAATGGACTAGAATGGAGAGTCCAGAAATAAACCCATACATCTGTGGTCAATTAACTGATAACAAAGCAGACAAGAATATACAAAGGGAAAAGACAGTCTCTTCAAAAGTTCTATTGGGAAAACTGGACAGCTACAAGTAGAAATATCAAACTAGAACATTTTCTTTTACCAAATACAAAAATAAACTCAAAATAGATTTAAGATCTAAATGTTAGATCTGAAGCCATAAACTCCAGTATGCTCTTTGACATTGGTGTTAACTATTTTTTTTTATGGATATGTCTCTTCAAGCAAGGGAAACAAAAGCAAAAATAAACAAATGGGACTCAATCAAACTTAAAAGATTTTGAATAGTGAAGGAAACAATCAACAAGATGAAAAAGACAGCCTACTGACTGGGAGAAAATATTCTCAACAGATTTATCTGAGAGGCGTACAGTTCAGGCATTCAGTAGTGTCCAGCTCTTTGTGACCCCATGGACTGCAGCATGCTAGGCTTCCCTGTCCATCATCAACTCCCAGAGCATGCTCAAACTCATGTCCATAGAGTCAGTGATGCCATCCAACCATCTCATTCTCTCATTCCCTTCTGTCTTCGATCTTTCCCAGCATCAGGGTCTTTTCTAATGAGTCAGTTTTCCCCATCATGTTGCCAAATATTGGAGCCTTGGCTTTAGCATCAGTCCTTCCAATTAACATTCATGACTGATCTCCTCTAGGATTAACTGGTTTGATCTCCTTGCAGTCAAAGGGACTCTCAAGAGTCTTCTCCAGCACCACAGTTCAAAAGCATCAGTTCTTCAGCACTCAGCTTTCTTCATGGTCCAACTCTCAAATCCATAGATGACTACTGGAAAAACCATAGCTTTGACTATATGTACCTTTGTTGGCAAAGTAATGAGAGGGGTTAATAATCACAGTTGATAGTCAAACACCATGGACTCGGTGTGTGTGTTAGTAACTCAGTCATGTCTGACTCTTTGTGACCCCATGGACTACAGCCTGCCAGGCTCTTCTGGCCATGGAATTCTCCAAGCAAGAATACTGGAGTGGGTAGCCTTTCCCTTCTCCAGGGGATCTTCCAGACCCAGGGATCAAACCCAGGTCTCCTGCATTGCAGGCAGATTCTTTACCACCTGTGCCACCTGAGTTCATGGACTTGGTAACTTATTGATAATTTAAAGTCTTTTGCAAGTTGCCACATTGGTGATAACAAAGCTCTCAAGTACTTTGCCCTTCTTGATTTCATACTAATCATTGGTATCCTATTATTAATCAGGATAGATTCATCATGGGGAAAAAGAGATACTTGGATTGTGTGGCCCAGTCAACCTCGAGGGAATTAAGATTCAGGTGCCCAGAATGGGCAAGAATATACTGACTATTCCAGAACTATTTCCTTAGCAGCCCCAGTTGTCAACTATTTTTATTATTTTTTTTGTGAAGAGGGACTAAAGATTCATGTAACATTCTTTGAAGATTCATAATTTTATGTATTTTAGGGTCTTGACTAACATGTACTTCATATTATGTGATAATTTAGTAAGAAATTTAAGTAAAGAGCTTGCCATCATGACTAGCCCTTCTTGTTGATACTATCCTATTAACTACATTTCCTTCTCATCCTCCCTTACAGAAATTTGTCCTTATGAGTTTTTTCTTTGAGTGCATCCTGTACTACACAAGTGAGGAACAAATTCATGATTTATGTTGAAAGGGGAAGATTTTGAAACACTTGCCATTAATTAGTTTTATAACTTTCCACCAGTGTCAGTGTGTTACGTAAAATCTCTCCAGCCCACTGTGTAGAGAAGTCCCTAGGAGGATTAAATCCTGATCTTAGGGCATGGAGCCAAATACTAGGCTAACTTAGAATCTGTTACAAAGTTCAAATAACTTATCAGACATATGTTAAAATGGTATTTTAGGTCTGACTTATATTGTTTTATAATAAATCATGTGCACAAATATATGCCTTTTAGAAATGTTATAGAGGTGGTGAAGAAGCCCTAAACCCTATGTCCTGCTGTAGCATAGACACTTCAGGGTGTAATAAGAAAAAAGAAGTAAAATATTCAGCTTTAAATATGTATATATATATATATATATATAGTATACTACATATATATTTTAAAACATAATACATATATATTTATCTCAAACACCTTCTCAGATCAAGGCTTTGAAATGTCTGCACTGCTCTTGAAACCAGAGTTGTGAATACATGACTGTGTCTTTTGGTTAAAATCATTGATTTGAATGAAGTCTGAACTGGAAGGCAGATGGCAAACTTCATGTGGCAGAAAGTCCCAGGGGCTTTTATAACCCAGTAGTAATGCCCAATCATGTTAGGCTTGGGTATCTACTTATTAAATAGCTCTCAGTTCAGTTCAGTTCAGTTCAGTCGCTCAGTCATGTCCAACTCTTTGTGACCCCATGAACCACAGCACGCCAGGCCTCCCTATCCATCACCAACTCCTGGAGTTCGCTCAGACTCATGTCCATCGAGCCAGTGATGCCATCCAGCCATCTCATCCTCTGTCGTCCCCTTCTCCTCCTGCCCCCAATCCCTCCCAGCATCACAGTCTTTTCCAGTGAGTCAACTCTTCGCATGAGGTGGCCAAAGTACTGGAGTTTCAGCTTTAACATCATTCCTTCCAAAGAAATCCCAGGGCTGATCTCCTTCAGAACTGACTGGTTGGATCTCCTTGCAGTCCAAGGGACTCTCAAGAGTCTTCTCCAACACCACAGTTCAAAAGCATCAATTCTTCAGTGCTCAGCCTTCTTCACAGTCCAACTCTCACATCCATACATGACCACAGGAAAAACCATAGCCTTGACTAGACGGACCTTTGTTGCTCTCAGCATCCAGTTTCAACAAACCAGACTCAGCCACCACAGCTGTCAATTGTTTTGTATACTTTGAGGGATAACTCTAGAAACATTGCTGAGATGAACATCTGCCGCTTCAGAAGCTGGCAACCTGAACAAGGTGCTGTGTAGGGACATGAAAAGGTAGTGAGATGATCTGTTGACAAGTAATGGCAAGGATGGTGCAGAGTGCCTGGCATCTTAACTGAAGTAATGAGGTCAGAATGTCTTCCAGCAGGAAAAGAAGAAAGCAGGCCATGTTTATGCAAGTTTTCTCCTGCCTGGAGAATCAGAAACCTGGTCAGAGTGTCATTGATTAAATATAAATTTCTATCTCCAACTTTGAACATGTATCTAATTCTACCCTGTGAGCAACTTGAAACATAGTGCTACAGATTCTATTGTAAATTCACCTGGTAGTAACAGTAGCCAACGTTTACTCAACAGCTCACTTCTTCAACAAACCCCTCAATAATCCCATGAAATAAGCACTACTTTCAATTTATGCCTGAGGTTACTGATGTTTTCAGAGCTTAACTAATTTGTCCAAGGTAGTCAAAACACTTAGGAAATACAGAACTGGGATTCAGATCCAAGCAGCCCAATTCCAGACTCCATGGCTTGATCACTATTCTCTAATTCCACTGGCCTTAGGGGAAAATTTAACGACCAGATGTCATAAAATTAAGTCAAATGTTTAAAAACAATACTCAGAGGGATAAATCACATGTTGTAAGTAAAAGAGAAAGAACTCATAATCTGTCCTCTAAAATCTTTTTAGTCAATTCATTTAAAGCCTGTATTTTAATGGAAAGTGCATAGCAAAAAGGAAACTAGACTGCATGTGTCAACAAAAATAACCCTAGTAAATGCTCAGAATTCTCAGTAGTAGTGTCTAGAGATAGTAGTTTGACATTAATAATTAACTCAGTGAACATACACTGTGAGTAAGTCATTCCTCCAAGCACTGTACATATGTTAACACATAATTTGTAAAATCTTCCTGAATTGAGAGTTATTATCCCTATTTTACAACTAAGGACCTTGAGACACACAGCTCATACAAGCCATTAGAGGCATAGCTTGGACGGGAGCCCCATGGTTTGGCTTTAGTGTCTATGTGCCAGACCACTAAGCTATGCTCCCTTGTAAGAATCTTGAGTGATGTCTATTTTCTCCTGAAAGCACCATTAACAACAATTTTTCACAGCCTGATCATGAGCTCAGTATTTACATTTGTATACTTATTTCTACCCAGTGGATGCAGACAAGTTTCACATACCATATGCTACTTATTTCATGCAACATCACTGTAAGGAAGCAGAGCTGTTGCTACCTACTGTCTCTGTTTTACAGATAAGGGAAACACAAAGCCAGAAAGAGTAAGTCATTTGCCTGAGGTTAGACCACTGAAAAAAGTCAAGAATGAGACTCAGGTACCAAGTTGACTGGCTCCTGGGCCCTGTTACCATGTTACTTGAGCATGGCTGACAGCAAAATAGCGGTCATTTAGACTTCACATACGTCTAGTTTTGAGAACAACCATATCCTAACTCAGGGGAACTGTCTCACTGCTAAAAGTTGGGGCAGGAAATCTGTACACAGGCTGGTTGCAGAGACTCATTAGCAAACATGAACAAATGCCTTGGGTCTTAAGGGCATACCCTATGACTGATTTACAGATAGATGAAGAAAGAGTGGGTTCATTTACTGGGTTAGTTCCTCATTTTTTCTAACTAGTGGAGTGTTTCCCAAATTTTAGTCATTCACCTGCCCACCATTATGACTTTTTCCTTATCAATATATCACCTAGGCTAATTTGCACAGTAGGCTCATGACTTTTATTTACCCAAGAAATACAATCTGAAATTACAGGTTTGATATGTGAGTTACATTTTTTCAGGCATGCACTGAAATAAGTGCATGATTATTAAGAATATTCATCTGTAAAGCCCTAACATCATCTTGCATAAAAATAAATATTTATTGAGTACTTACTAGGTGCCAGATAGCCTTTAAAATACTTTTTATATGGTAACCACTTAATTCTCATAACTATAAATAGGTATATGTATTATACCCATCTTACAGATGCAGAAACTAGGGCAAAAAAATTTTGGTAATCTGCATTAAAAACATAGAATTGGTCAATGGCAGAACTAGAGTTACAAATGCAGATGGTCTATCTTCAGAATCTGGGATTTTAAGAACTAGTGGCCTCCATGTTGGATAAACTTGAATTGTGTGAAAACAAAACAAACAAAACTCAAACTCCTGTAGGATCCTTGGACAACACCATGACTGTAAAAACCCAAGTTTCTACTTGACAACACTTCTATGATGAACTGCATAAGGAAAAACATATTTTCCAACCATGCAAGTCCAAATTGACTGATGCTTACAATTTATTGTGGGAAAGGATGGAGAAGTGCTAGTGTAAGTCCATTACCCAAGAATTTACCACTAACTTGAAGCCAAGAAATAAGGAGAATTTTGAGGTGGAGCAGGTGAAGGAGAGGAATGGAGCATAGGAACTCAAGGTTTCTGATGTCCTGTCACACTCTTAACATTTATTTGCCCAGATATTAAGAAACAAAGCTTCCTTTCTTCTTGATAAAGGTCATTGAGCTGGAAGGAAAGCTTGAATTGTGCAAGACAATATAGAACTGTTTGGAATTCATTACAACAATCAGGATCAGATGAGGAGTATCAGAGGTGGCAAAATGCTCCATAAACATAAAATTGAACCTTAGCTAAAGGCCACGGGATTATAAGATTTTGCCAATCCTTTTGTCTTGTAGTGGGAGTAACCAGGAGGCATTGGCTGCTGAATTTTCAGAGTGGTACTGGGATGCTCCACAGTCATTTTAGAGCTAAAATGTAAACCTCTGCCACATCTCCCTCCCAGAGTTCATCTCGTCGTAAACTAAGCATAATCCTCATTTGAATTCTAGACATAGAAACTGCAACAGACATACAAGTAGAGGATTCCCAAAATATCACCTTTGAAACTAACATTCTGTTTCATCTAGCTAATGTCTTGATAGTTATCCCTATATTTCCCATTTATATGTATTCCCGTTATTTATATGTGCAGCCATGAACATCATGTAACTTTCAAGGACTGAAACAACATTATTTAATTTAGTTTAATTATTATAATAACCTCTATCAATGACTTCATCTCTATTTTGTGAAAGGGAAACTAGGCTGAGAGGTTTGGAAACATGCTCTCAGGTAGAAAATGATAGACCTGTGCTTTGAACCTAGGTCTATGGAACTGATGAAAAACAACAACAAAATCTTTTTAACTCCTTCCATTGAGAGGTGGAGTCTAATTTCCCTTCCTTGAGTTTGGACTACTCTTAGTGACTTTCCTAATGAATAGAATGCAGTGGAAGTTGGATTCCAGAATCCGAGGTTTGATCATAAAAATGCAGCTTCTGCTTTTGTCTTTGAGAAACCTTACTCTCAGGAAATTTCTTCTAAAGACATTCCCTCTTGGAAGCCAGGTACCATGCTTTGAGGAAGCCCAAGTGGCCCCATGGGGAGGCTCACATATAGACTAATTGCAGCTGCAGCTGACAATCTTGGTTGAACTCACAGCCAACGGCCAGCACCAACTTGCCAGTAATCCCACTGACTCATCCTCAATGACTTCTAGCCTAGTTGAGCCTGCAGATCTTTGCAGTACTAGCTGATATCTGATTACAGTCACAGGGGAGACTGTTCACTTCTTAGGGCTGCTGTTACAGAGTGCCACAAACTAGGTGGTTTAAAACAACAGAAATGTGTTATTTTATAATTCTTGAGGTTAAGGGTAGGAAATCAAGGTGTCAGAGGGGCCATGCATTCTTGGAAGTCTCTAGAGAAGAATCCCTACCTGCTCCCCACTCCTCTTTTAACTTTCAGTGTATTTCTAGGCTTGTGGCAGCATAAGTCCAAACTCTGCCCACCTTTACCTTCATATTATCTTTCTCTCTCCGTGTGTGTGTCTCTCTAGGTCCTCTCCTTTCCTTACAAAGATGTCATTGGATTTAGGGCCCACTCTCAATCCAGGATGATTTCATCTTGAGATCTTTAACTGATTACTCTGTGAATAGTGTGTTAGTTACTCAGTCGTGTCCAGCTCTTTGTGACCCCATGGACTATAGCCCTCCAGGTTCCTCTGTCCATGGGATTCTCCAGGCAAGAACACTGGAGTGGGTTGCCATTTCCTTCTCCAGACATCTGTGAATATGCTATTTCAAATAAGCTTCCATGCTAATATCCTTGGTGGATATGACTTTGAGGAGACACTGTTCAATCCTACAGATGCCAAGCAAGAAATGTACAGTCAAGCTCTTTCTGAAATTCACCCACAAAATGATTGTCCTTATAAAACCGTTTTTTAAGCCACTAAGTTTTTTGCAGCAACAGAAAACCATGTCATTCTATCTTACTACACTGCCTCTTTTCATAGAACATTTGTAATGCATATTATAAACAATAGCTATTTTGAAAAATATACTTGAAGTTTGCAAATACTTGTATTCTTTATTCACAGAAAATTTGATTTGTGATCTGCCAAGTACATAAGCTCACACATGATAGGTGTTAGTATATATCAGCAGTTTGTAGTATTAATATTTCTTGAACCACAGAGATTTATTTGAATGCATCTTCTCAGACAGAAAATCTTAATCTTGTCTCTCTGTATGAACTAAGTCTCTAAATATAAAAGATTGTTTTCTTTGTGTTTGTGCTTTATAAGTTCTTGGGACCACTCCAAAAATTTAACCTGGCATGGAGTATGAGAACACATCTTGAACTATAAAAGGATGAGGCTAACTTGGCATCAGTCATGCTACTGGGTTTGCTAAAAGAAAAGCATCTTTAGTGTGTGTCTGTGTGGGTATGAATGTGTGTACACACACCACACTCCCATGCCATTATATCAACAGCTGTGTTATCTATTACAGTTTTCTTAACTGAGGCAGAGGAGGGAAATGAGCCTACTGGATATGTCTTTCTTGGACTCAATATTTAGCAGATTGACCTAAAATTGAATTCAAGGGATAATAATCTCCCATTGCTTTTGGACATATCAAATAATTTTCCAAACCTAATAGTGTCTCATTAAGAACAGAACATCCAAAGGGTTAGGGCTAAAGAGAAGTTCAGTCAGTTCAGTTCAGTTCAGTCGCTCAGTTGTGTCCAACTCTTTGCGACACCATGAATTGCAGCACGCCAGGCCTCCTTGTCCATCACAACTCCTGGAGTCTACTCAAACTCATGTCCATCGAGTCAGTGATGCCATCCAGCCATCTCATCCTCTGTCGTCCCCTTTTCCTCCTGCCCCCAATCCCTCCCAGCATCAGGGTCTTTTCCAATGAGTCAGTTCCTCACATCAGGTGGCCAAAGTATTGGAGTTTCAGCTTTAGCATCAGTCCTTCCAATGAGAACTAAGAACAGTGGTGATGTTGCCAATTTCAAACCACAGAAAGTAAAGAGTAAACATTTTCCAAACCCATGACCCAGGTGAAGAGCAGGGGAAAGATGAAAGTTTAGAAACATCTAAGAAAGTGCTCAATCATGTTCTTCTTGTCCAACTTCTCTTGAATTCTCTCTGTATGTGTCTTCCTTTCCTTCTCAATGCTATGTCTCCTCATTCCATTTTTCTTGCCCTATCCTATCATTGATCTGTTAATTTTTTTCCCAGTGACTTTTGTCCTTTTCATTTTTCATCTTAACCCACTGGCAATTTACAAGCAATTAAAATACTCTTTATATACATACAGAATTTATTGAATGAAAATTTTTCTAATTTTTAGTTCTTGAATGCTTATCTCAAACAACTATAAATTCACTGAACTAAACTACATTATTATTTACTTCTCTGTCAAGTAGTATCAATAATTTATTTTGCCTCTGGCTCACTACTTCTATGATGCTTTTGATTATGTAAAAATAACCTCTCCAATATAAGAGGAGATTAAATACCATATTCTTTCTAGAAGGAGAACAAACTTCATTAATTGCTATTAATTTGGAAAAATTTATTTTGAATTAGTGTGGAACTTCAATTAAAAATGTGTGTAATTTTCTTCCATGAAGTTTAAAATGTTTAGCCTAAGAAAATTGTCATTAGGCTATACTCTCACTTAGTAGAGGTCTTTAGAGACCTGCTTTGGAGAAGACTCTTGAGAGTCCCTTGGACTGCAAGGAGATCCAACCAGTTAATCCAAACAGAAATCAGTCATGAATATTCATTGGAAGGACTGATGCTGAAGCTGAAACTCCAATACTTTGGCCACCTGATGCGAGCAACTGACTCATTGGAAAAGACCCTGATGCTGGGAAAGATTGAAGGTGGGAGGAGAAGGGGACAACAGAGGATGAGATGATTGGATGGCATCACCGACTCAATGGACATGAGTTTGAGTAAACTCTGGGAGCTGACGATGGACAGGGAGGCCTGGCATGCTGCAGTTCATGGTGTTGCAAAGACATTACTGAAGTGAACTGAATTGAATGTGATGAGGGTATGTAATACAGTATAAAGAATACAAATTTACTCATCAAGACTCTTCTCAAAGACTTCTCAAGAGAAAAGGATTCAGAATGTAGGATGTATGTTTCCCAGTATAGACTTATGCACCAAAGTATCAGGAATAAATGTAAGAAGCATGGAGCTGCTGGGTCCTCCAGCTGTCCTAGAGTGACCCCATATGGCTTTTAAGAGTGAGCAGAGCACACACGAAGGGAGGCAAGACTGGTATAATGAATAGTGTCTACCTCCATGACAAAAACTAAAACTGTTTAAGGAAGTCAAAGCAGATGTAAATGTGAGAAGATAATAGAAATGCCTGATGCCCACCATGTACGAAATACCTGGTTTTATTGGTCCAGCAACCCATATGTAATGATTCGCTTGTAAACTCTCTATGCAGTTGTCCTAAGAGAGAAGACTTTACAATAATCCTGCACACAGATGTCTCTCAGCTCACTATTAAAATGTCTGGTTTAAATGTGAATCCTGTTTTGCATTTGACCTGTTTTATTTGTTTTTAATAAGAATAAATAGACTATTCAGACAAACCTCACTAATTCACACCACAGGTTCAGATTAAGTCTAAATTTAGGCTTGTCTTTTCACTAAGAATAAAGACATTTCAATGAATGATCATCACTAAAACAAAATTAGAAGATTCAACTACAAATGGAAAAACTGATTTTCTTTGTGTTCAAAAGAATTGCTGTGCAACAAACAAAAATAATCCTATTTTATGTATGTATGTACTCAGTCTATATGTGTGCTCAATAAATATTCATTAAATTGAGTTCGCTGAAATTTATGTGTGTGAGCTGCACATTGAATTGTAGAAAAAACTTCAGAGGTTCATTATCACAGCCTGAAAGTAGAGAGTTATTTTATTTGGTGGGAATATTTAGGACTCAGCATCTAAGTAGCTCTGGGAAAACTGCTCCAGGGAGGTACAAGGGGAAGTCAGGTTACATACAAGTTTGCAGCAAAGGGAGCAGACAGTCCGAACATCAAAGATCAGGTATCAAGTTAAGGAATTTAGCATTCTAAGTATGGGAAGGTGTAAGCCTCTGGGCTCACTGAATTCATTCCTTTCACGCATCTCAGCTATCTGGGGCCAATCCTGTTTCTTAGTTCACATCGCTGCTTGCATTCCCCCAGCTCCTCAGCCATCACCGTAGGGGGGTGGTGGGGTGGTGGCAGCATCTGCTGGATCATTTCGAAGTTTTGGAAGCCCTCAATCACACTTGGGCTTCCCTTGTGGCTCAGCTGGTAAAGGATCTGCCTGCAATGTGGGAGACCGGGGTTTGATCCCTGGGTTGGGAAGATCCCATGGAGAAAGGAAAAGCTACCCACTCCAGGATTCCGGCCTGGAGAATTCCAAGGGGATCACAGAGAGTCAGATACGGCTGAGCGACTTTCACTTTCTTTCACTTTCTTTCACATTTGGAGGCCAGAAATCACTGATGGCTGTGACATTTCTTGTTTATTGACATGGCAGGAGATTCATTTCGCACATATGATCAACTCAATTATACCCTGAGAAAGACTGAATATTCAGAAAAAATTCTCAAAATTTTGTTTTCTTTTGTGCGGAATTACAACTTTATTTATAGTACATGAAAGAGATCTCTTTCAACCTCCACAGCTTAAGACTGTGCCCCAGGGAAGCCATCACTAAGTAGTTAAGGAAATAATCATGAGGCTTATAACAAAGAAGTGAATAATAGTAAGCTTCAAACTCAAAATATCTCAAACTGAATCTGTCATGCTCTTCCCAATGCCCTCTTTCAAATCTGGCTTTTATACTGAGTCCACTCTTCTAACTGGTCAGTGTGTTTGAAGTCTCATAATGAGCTTCTTGGTTTATACACAATCAGGCTTATCGTGAAAGCCCCTTTTCTCCTGAGTTTTATCTCTTAATTTCCATTTCCATGATGCAGATCCTCATCTTCTCATGCACATATGCTTCAGATTGATTCCTTAATTCCAGTTTCATCTTCTGTCAATCAAATCTGCCTCTTGCTTTTAACATCTTGTTTTATTTCACTACATCATTCCCTAAACCTTCAGTGGCACCCTATTTCCCAGCCCTTCAAGTTGTAGTTCTCTATATGGTATTCAGGTATCTCCCTTGTATTTACAAGTACAACATCTCTATAGAATATCTATTACAGTTGTCCCATGCTATCCACAGGGGGATTGATTCCAGGGCCCTCTGTGGATCCTGAAATCTGTGGGAGCTCAGGTCTCTTGTATAAAGTGGTGCAGTTCAGTCACCCCTCTGTTTCCGTGGATGCGCAACTTGTGAGTACGGGATAGACAGTACTTCTCACCCTGGAGTCCTATATCCTTGTGAGGTCAGGCATCTTCTTTTTCTATAAACACATCACATTTCCTCCTTATGCTGTATCTTAGATCCTTTTGTTTCAAAAATACCTTTTGGTATGATGACAGATGCTAACCAGACAATGTGATGGTCATTTTGAAATGCATAGAACCCAGGTGGTGTTAATGGTTAAGAACACACCTCCCATTGCAGGAGATGCAAGGGTTCGATCCATGGGTCAGGAAGATCCCCTGGGGGAGGGCATGGCTACCCACTCCAGCATTTTTGCCTGGAGAATCCCAAGGACAAAGAAACCTGACAGGCTACAGTCTATGGTATCGCAAAGAGTCAGATATGACTGAATAAACTGAGCATGCATGCATGTAACACAGTGTTGTAGTTCAATTATACTTCAAAAAATTGATATGAAAAAGAGATCAGAATAGTGGACACCAGAGGTGGAAGGTGGGGAGAAGAAGAATTGAATTAAGGCAGACAAAAGGTACAAAGTTCTGCTTATAAGACAAATAAGTATTAGGGAAGCAATGTATAGCATGAAAAGTATAATTAATACCACTATATGTCATATATGAAAGTTGTAGAGAGAGTAAATCCTAAGAGTTCTCATCAGCAGGGAAAAATTCCTGTTTCTTTGATTTTGTATGTATATGAATTTATGGATGTTCACTAAACTTACTATGATAATCATTTCATAACATGTGTATGTATAATAATTGCATTGTATACTGTAAGCTTATACCATGCTGTACGTCAATTATATCTCAAGAAAACTGGAATAAAAAAAAAATTTGATTTACTGTTAGTCTAAAGGGAAGAACTGTGTCATAAGTAAAAAAAAAAAAAAAAACTCCTTCATAAACCAGGAAAACAAGCCAGCAAGTCCTGAGAACTTGAATCACCTGAGGTGAGGCCTGAGCTCTCCCAAGTCTGGAAGCATGAAGGCAAATATTGGCCGTTCTTCTCCCCTGTGATGTCCAGAAAAGAACATGTTCTTTGGATCCTTACTGAGCACAGAGTTTTAGGGGAAGGGTGATAACAGGGCATGAACAGTGCAGTGGGGACTTATGACACATCTGGCATCCATAACTCCAACCCAAGGACACTTCTGTGCTTGGAGCCTGCAGTCACTTAAACTATGAGCCCAAGGAGTAGCAGCACCAATTTAGATCCTTCAAGAACTGCCAGTCCTGAGTCTTCCAGGTCCTAAGCTAAAAATGCAGCCTGGGCACTGAGCTGACCTCCCAAATTTGGAGCTCTTTCATGCAAAATCTGAGTTTCTGTGTCTTCTTTATTAAAATGACTTATAACTCTTCATTGCTTTTGCAGTCTTTTCATTAACTTGAGTCTTTGGAATCTCACAAGGACTCTACCTTGTTTTAGGACTGCTGCTAAGCTGCTAAGTCGCTTCAGTTGTGTCTGACTCTGTGGGACCCCATAGATGGCAGCCCACCAGGCTTCCCCATCCCTGGGATTCTCCAGGCAAGAACACTGGAGTGGGTTGCCATTTCCTTCTCCAATGCATGAAAGTAAAAAGTGAAAGTGAAGTAGCTCAGTCGTGTCTAACTCCTAGTGACCCCATGGACTGCAGCCTACCAGGCTCCTCTGTCCATGGATTTTCCAGGCAAGAGTACTGGAGTGGGGTGCCATTGCCTTCTCTGCAGTTACCATCTTCAGTGATTTTGGAGCCCCCAAAAATAAAGTCAGCCACTATATCCACTGTTTCCCCATCTATTTGCCATGAAATGATTGAACAGAAGGCATGATCTTAGTTTTCTTTTTTTTTAATTTATTTTAAAATTTTATTTTATTTTTTTTTATTTTTAAACTTTACAATATTGTATTGGTTTTGCCAAATATCGAAATGAATCCGCCACAGGTATACTTGTGTTCCCCATCCTGAACCCTCCTCCCTCCTCCCTCCCCATACCATCCCTCTGGGTCATCCCAGTGCACCAGCCCCAAGCATCCAGTATTGTGCATCGAACCTGGTCTGGCGACTCGTTCCATATAGGATATCATACTATTTCAATGCCATTCTCCCAAATCATCCCACCCTCTCCCTCTCCCACAGAGTCCAAAAGACTGTTCTATACATCAGTGTCTCTTTTGCTGTCTTGTATATATGGTTATTGTTACCATCTTTCTAAATTCCATATATATGCATTAGTATACTGTATTGGTGTTTTTCTTTCTGGCTTACTTCACTCTGTATAATAGACTCCAGTTTCATCCACCTCATTAGAACTGATTCAAATGTATTCTTTTTAATGGCTGAGTAATACTCCATTGTGTATATGTACCATAGCTTTCTTATCCATTCATCTGCTGATGGACATCTGCGTTGCTTCCATGTCCTGGCTATTATAAACAGTGCTGCGATGAACATTGGGGTACACGT
Source organism: Bos mutus (assembly GCF_027580195.1). Taxonomy (NCBI): domain Eukaryota; kingdom Metazoa; phylum Chordata; class Mammalia; order Artiodactyla; family Bovidae; genus Bos; species Bos mutus. The sequence goes on along the minus strand of NC_091636.1, from coordinate 38,670,731 downwards.
GTCTCTTTCCCTTCTGACTTAAACTGTGTGTGTGTAGGGGAAGGGAAAAGATTCTGCTTCTTGATGACCTACTAATGACCATCTCTCCTTTCAATCTCATTGATCTTCCTAAATTTCTAACAGGAATTCTTAACACAAAGATCATAGATAGCTCTGCAGATTCTTCAACATCTATGTATACAGTTATCTAAACTTTTCTGGAATTATCTAACCTTTTATGCAGCTATCTAACCTTTTCATCATAGGGGTCTGGAATGCAAAAGTAGGAAGTCAAGAGATATCAGGAGTAACGAGCAAGTTTGGCTTTGGAATACAAAATGAAGCAGGACAAAGGCTAACAGAGTTTTGCCAAAAGAACGTACTGGTCATAGCAAACACACTCTTCCAACAACACAAGTGATAACTCTACACATGGACATCACCAGATGGTCAATACCAAAATCAGATTGATTATATTCTTTGAAGTCAAAGAAGGAGAAGCTTCATACAGTCAGCAAAAACAAGACCGGGAGCTGACTGTGGCTCAGATCATGAACTCCTTATTGTCAAATTCAAACTTAAATTGAAGAAAGTAGGGAAAACCACTAAACCATTCAGATATGACATAAATCAAATCCCTTGCAATTACACAGTGGAAAAGTGAAAGCAGAAGTCCCTCAGTCGTGTCCGACTCTTTGCACCCCCATGGAATATACAGTTCAAGGAATTCTCCAGTCCAGAATGCTGGAGTGGGTAGCCTTTCCCTTCTCCAGGGGAGCTATCCAACCCAAGGATCCAACCCAGGTCCCCTGTATTGTGGGGCAGTTTCTTTACCAGCTGAGCCATAGTGGAAGTGACAAATAGATTCAAGGGATTAGATTTGATAGACTGAGTGACTGAATAACTATGAACAGAGGTTCATAACACTGTACAGCAGGCGGTGATCAAAACCATCCCCTTGAGAAAGAAAAGCAAAAAAGCAAACTGGTTGTCTGAGGAGGCCTTACAAATAGCTGAGAAAAAGAAGAGAAGTGAAAGGCAAAGGAGAAAAGGGAAGATATATCCATCTGAATGCAGAGTTCCAAACAATAGCAAGGAGAGATAAGAAAGCCTTCCTCAGAGATCAATGAAATAGAGGAAAAGAAATAGAGGAAAGAAGAGCAAAGAAATAGAGGAAAACAACAGAATGGGAAAGACTAGAGATCTCTTCAAGAAAATTAGAGATACCAAGGGAATAGTTTATGCAAAGATGGGCACATTAAATGAGAGAAACAGTATGGACCTAACAGAAGCAGAAGATACTAAGAAGAGGTGGCAAGAAGACACAGAAGAGTTATTAAAGAAAAAAAAAATCTTAATGACCCAGATAACCACAATGGTGTGATCACTCATCTAGATCCAGACATCCTGAAGTACAAAGTCAAGTGGGTCTTAGGAAACATCATTACAAGCAAAGCTATTGGAGGTGATGGAATTCCAGCTGAGATATTTCAAATCCTAAAAGATGCTGCTGCTAATGTGCTGCATTCAAAATGCCAGCATTAGGCATTCCTGACTAATCTGTAGATGCTTATTGATACCCTATCATATGGTCAGTACTATCCAAAGCATATGGGCTTGTATGATGACCTTTGCTTTAAAAGAGTTGCTTGGACTCTAATTTTACTAATATCTATTCCCAAATAAAGGGCACTTTCCTGTGCCCCTGCTCCCTGTTTATCCCTGTTATCTAAGCTGATATGGCTCCCATTGTGCCTCAGTCTGAGGAAAGAGGGACCCTGCCATTGAACAAAGAAGACTTGGAAGTCATAGCCTTGTGCCCATCAGTGGTGCTATAAGTAGCAACCAACTCATCTTGGATGAACATCTCAGGACTCATTAAGTCATTAAGCTTACTGTTCAGAACAGGCTTTTGCCTCAGATACCTGATTTTAAACCCCAGTTCTGCTTCTTATGGGTTGGATGGTATTAGACATGTTACTCAACTAATCTCATACTTAGTTTCTTCCTTTGTGAAATGAGGACAATGATAGCTATTTTTTTTTTTTTTACAGTTAATGTGAGGGTTAAAAGATATATGGCCGCAGAAGGCTTAGTTTGACATAGTATCTAACACAAGGTGAGTTCTCATTAAATAAAAAAATATTACATCAGTTATTAAGTATTGAGAAAAGAGTCTTCCTTCTATGTGCCAATTAGTTTTAAGAAAGCAACAGAAATTCAACTATGTCACTGCTCTGTCCAGCCCATTCATTTTGGATTTCACATTGCAAGGGCTTCCCTTTGAAAGATTTTCTTTACCCATGATGTTTGTGGTCCTTGATCTTCTGTTTTCATTTGTTTTTTAAAAAATGGTTAATAGTCAACATATAAACAACAACTTATAAAACTTAACATTAAAAAAAAAAAACACACAATTTAAAAATGAACAGAATTTAACAGAAATTTTTCCAAAGAGAAAATTCAGATGGCCAACAGGCATATGATAAAATATTCAACATCATTAATCTTTAGGGAAATACAAACAAAAACCACAATGAGATATCATCTCACACCTGTCAGCTTGGCTGTCACCAAGAAGAACACAAATAACAAGTGTTGGCAAAGAAGTGGAGAAAGGCAACACTTGTACACTCTTGGGGGGAGTGTAAATTGCTGCAGCCACTGTGGAAAACAGTTTGGAGGTTTCTCAAAAAACTAAAAATAGAACAACCATACGATTCAGCAATTCCTCTCCTAGGTGTATATATATAAACACTAATTTGAAATGATACAGACACCTCAATGTTTATAGCAGCATAATTTATAATTGCCAAGATACAAAAGCAACCTAAGAGTCCATCAACAGATGAATAGGTAAAGAATATGTGATGTATATATATGCAATAGTTCTCAGCCTTAACAAAGAATGAAATGTTGCCATTTGCAGCAACATGAATGGATTCTAGGGCATTATGCTAAGTTGAGTAAGTCAGACAGCGAAAGACAAGTATCTGTATGGTATTTGTATGCTATCACTCATATGTGGAATATATAAAAAAATACAACAAACCAGTGAATAAAACAAAAATAAGCAGCTCACAGACATAGAGAACAAACTAGTGGTTACCAGTGAAGAGAGCGGAGGGGCAGGGGCAATATAGGGGTAGAGAGGAAAACAACATTATCATGGGATTATATGAAATCATGTCTGTGAAACTTGAAAATTGTAAAGTACTATAGAATTTAAATTAAAATATTTAAATTCAATAAAAAAGAAAGAGCAAAAATGAAGAGATGATACTAACTTTAACAATCTATAATGAAATATAATCTGCAAAAATAGTCACTATGCTACACACCTGAAATTAGCACAATATTATAAATTAACTATCAGTTCAGTTCAGTCGCTCAGACATATCTGACTCTTTGCGACCCCATGGACTGCAGCACACCAGGCCTTCCTGTCCATCACCAACTTCTGGAGATTACTCAAATTCATGTCCACTGAGTCAGTGATGACATTCAACCATCTCATCTTCTGTCCTCTCCTTCTCCTCCTGCCTTCAAACTTTCCCAGCATCAGGGTTTTTCCAATGAGTCAGTTCTTTGCATCAGGTGGCCAAAGTGTTGGAGTTTCACCTTCAGCATCAGTCCTTCCAATGAATATTCAGGACTGATTTCCTTTAGGATGGACTCGTTGGATCTCCTTGCAGTCCAAGGGACTCTCAAGAGTCTCCTACAACATCCAGTTCAAAAGCATCAATTCTTTAGCGCTCAGCTGTCTTTATAGTCCAACTGTCACATCCGTACATGATTACTGGAAAAACCATAGCTTTGACTAGATGCTCCTTTACGGGGAAAGTAATATCTCTGCTTTTTAATATGCTGTCTAGATTGGTCATAGCGTTTCTTCCAAGGAGCAAGTGTCTTTTAATTTCGTGGCTGCAGTCACCATCTGCAGTGATTTTGGAGCCCCAAAAATAAAGTCTGTCACTATTTCCACTGTTTCCCCATCTATTTGCCATGAAGTGATAGGACTGGTTGCCATGATCTTAGTTTTCTGAATGTTGAGTTTTAAGCCAACTTTTTAATTCTCCTCTTTCACTTTCATCAAGAGATTCTTTAGTTCTTCTTCACTTTCTGCCACAAGGGTGCTGTCATCTGCATATCTGAGATTATTGATATTTCTCCAGGCAATCTTAGTTCCAGCTTGTGCTCCATCCAGCCCAGTGTTTTTCATGAAGTACTCTGCATATAAGTTAAATAAGCAGGGTGACAATATATAGCCTTGACATACTCCTTCCCCAATTTGGAACCAGTCTGTTGTTCCATGTCCAGTTCTAACTGTTGCTTCCTGACCTGCATACAGATTTCTCAAGAGGCAGATCAGGTGGTTTGGTATTCCCATCTCTTTCAGAACTTTCCACAGTTTATTATGATCTACACAGTCAAGGCTTTGGCATAGTCAATAAAACAGAAGTATATATTTTTCTGGAACTCTCTTGCTTTTTCAATGATCCAGAGGATGTTGGTAATTTAATCTCTGGTTCCTCTGCCTTTTCTAAAGCCAGGTTGAACATCTGGAAGCTCACAGTTCACATACTGTTGAAACCTGGCTTGGAGAATTTTGAGCATGACTTTTACTAGTGTGTGAGACGAGTGCAATTGTGCGGTAGTTTGAGCATTCTTTGGCATTGCCTTTCTTTGGGATTGGAATGAAAACTGACCTTTTCCAGTCCCATGGCCACTGCTGAATTTTCCAGATTTGCTGGCATATTTAGTGCAGCACTTTCACAGCATCATCTTTTAGGACTTGAAATCGCTCAACTGGAATTCCATCACCTCCAATAGCTTTGTTCATAGTGATGCTTCCTAAGGCCCACTTGTCTTCAGATTCCAGGATATCTAGCTCTAGGTGAGTGATCACACCATCCTGGTTATCTGGGTCATGAAGATCTTTTGTATAGTTCTTTTGTGTATTCTTGCTATCTCTTCTTAATGCCTTCTGCTTCTTTTAGGTCCATACAATTTCTGTCCTTTATTGTGCCCATCTTTGCATGAAATATTCCCTTGGTATCTCTAATTTTCTTGAAAAGATCTCTAGTCTTTCCCATTCTGTTGTTTTCTTCTATTTCTTTGTACTGTTCACTTAAAAAGGCTTTCTTGTCTCTCTTTGCTGTTCTTTGGAACTCTGCTATCAAATGGGTGTATCTTTCCTTTGCTCCTTTGCCTTTCGCTTCTCTTCACAGCTGTTTGTAAGGCCTCCTCAGATGAGCATTTTGCCTTTTTGGGTTTCTTTTTCCTGGGGATCATCTTGATCCCTCCCTCCTATACAATGTCATGAAGCTCCATCCATAGTTCTTCAGGCACTCTGTCTATCAGATCTAATCCCTTGAATCTGTTTCTCACTTTCACTGTATAATAATAAGGGATTTGATTTAGGTCATACCTGAATGGTCTAGTGGTTTTCCCAACTTCTTCAATTTAAGTCTGAATTTTGCAATAAGGAGTTCATGATCTTAGCCACAGTGAGCTCCCAGTCTTCTTTTTGCTGACTGTATAAAGCTTCTCCATCTTTGATTGCAAAGAATGTAATCAATCTGATTTTGGTATTGACCATCTCTTGATGTCCATGTGTAGAGTTATCACCTGTGTTGTTGGAAGAGGGCATTTGCTATGACCAGTGCGTACTCTTCGCAAAACTCTATTAGCCTCTGCCCTGCTTCTTTCTGTACTCCAAGGCCAAATGCTCCTGTTGCTCCAGTTATTTCTTGACTTCCTACTTTTGCATTCCAGTTCCCTGTAATGAAAAAGACATCTTTTTTGGGTGTTAGTTATAACACCTAATCTTGGTTCCAGCTTGTGCTTCATCCAGCCCAGCATTTCTCATGATGTACTCTGCATATAAGTTAACTAAGGAAGGTGACAGTATACAGCCTTGACATACTCCTTTCCCTATTTGGAACCAGTTTGCTGTTCCATGTCCAGTTCTAACTGTTGTTTCCTGACCTGCATACAGATTTCTCAAGAGGCAGGTCTGGTTTACTATATTTCACTTTAAAAAGTAATCTAATATTGCAAACAATATTAAATAAGTAAATGAATAAACTAGTGAATAAAATTTTAAAATCATTCAAATGCACACTTTAAATGGGTGATTGTTTGGTATGTGAATTCTATTTCAATAAAGTTGTTACCCCAAAATAAAATAAATAAATACAGATTACAACATTGAGTTTGCTGCTGCTGCTGCTAAGTCACTTCAGTCGTGTCCAACTCTGTGCGACCCCATAAACGGCAGCCCATCAGGCTCCCCTGTCCCTGGGATTCCCCAGGAAAAAACACTGGAGTGGGTTGCCATTTCCTTCTCCAATGCATAAAAGTGAAAAGTGAAAGGGAAGTCGCTCAGTCGTGTCTGACTCTTAGTGACCCCATGAACTGCAGCCCACCAGGCTCCTCCGTCCATGGGATTTGCCAGGCAGGAGTACTGGAATGGGGTGCCATTGCCTTCCCCGAACATTGAGTTTATTGTTAGGTAATTCTCTTAAGAACATTCAATTAAAAACTGGTAGCTTACCTACCTTCAGTTCAGTTCAGTTGCTCAGTTGTGTCTGACTCTTTGCGATCCCATGGACTGAAGCCACCAGGCCTCCCTGTCCATCACCAACTCCCATGGTTTACTCAAACTCATGTCCATTGAGTCGGTGATGCCATCCAACCATATCATCCCCTTCTCCTCCTGCCTTCAAGCTTTCCCAGAATGAGGGTCTTTTCCAATGGTTCAGTTCTGCGTATCAGGTGGCCAAAGTATTGAAGTTTCAGCTTCAACATCAGTCCTTCCAATGTACACCCAGGACTGATCTCCTTTAGGATGAACTGGTTGGATCTCCTTGCGGTCCAAGGGACTCTCAAAAGTATTCTCCAACACCACAGTTCGAAAGCATCAATTCTTCTGCACTCAGCTTTATAGTCCAACTCTTGCATCCATACATGACTACGGGAAAAACCATAGCTTTGACTACTTTGTTGGGAAAGTAGTCTCTGCTTTTTAATATGCTGTCTAGGTTGGTCATAGCTTTCCTGCCAAGGAGTAAGCATCTTTTAATTCCATGGCTGCAGTCACCATCTTCAGTGATTTTGGAGCCCCCAAAAATAAAGTCAGCCACTATATCCACTGTTTCCCCATCTATTTGCCATGAAATGATTGAACAGAAGGCATGATCTTAGTTTTCTTTTTTTTAATTTATTTTAAAATTTTATTTTATTTTTAAACTTTACAATATTGTATTGGTTTTGCCAAATATCGAAATGAATCCGCCACAGGTATACATGTGTTCCCCATCCTGAACCCTCCTCCCTCCTCCCTCCCCATATTATCCCTCTGGGTCATCCCAGTGCACCAGCCCCAAGCATCCAGTATTGTGCATCGAACCTGGTCTGGCGACTCGTTCCATATAGGATATTATACTATTTCAATGCCATTCTCCCAAATCATCCCACCCTCTCCCTCTCCCACAGAGTCCAAAAGACTGTTCTATACATCAGTGTCTCTTTTGCTGTCTTTCTGAAAGTATGGAGTGCATCCACAATATTCTTAAAAGAATCAAGCACCAACTATTTTATAGTTCTGTGAAGCTGTATGTGCAAATATATTTTCACAGTAAATTAACAAATTTCCCATAAGTATTGTAAAATATAATGGCTTTGTTATGAGTTCACATAGAATTTCAGCTTCAAGGATATTAAAGATTTTAAGATATCCACATTATCTTTCTCTCTGTCTCCCCCTAATCCATCCAGCTTCTTCTGGCCTTCTTTAAATGATAGGGGCAATTTCTATGATGCCTTTGTAGTAAGTGAAACAGGAAAAGGATACCTGCAATTAAATCTTTTATAAAATAAGAAATTAGCAGATTAACATGTTTTACAGTTACATTAGAATATTTCAGGTTCAAGTCAGTGGTTGCCATAAGATAACATAATTGGTAAGCATAACTGTATTTCACACTGCACATCATTAGCCCACACATAAACACGTGAACACACTTAACATGAAGAAGGCTAACACTAACTTTACAAGAGCTACTTCTTTGGCTGGATTCTTGCTTACCTTTTTCATCATAAGTGATCTTATCAAAAAATATTTGGCATAAAAATGTGCACTGTCAGGTTGAGTATTTTGGAGTCAGCACCTTCTTTTTCAGTCTAAGTGTTGTAGGCAGAAAGACAACTCTAGAATCTTTCTAAATTTAGCTGGGCAGTCAACTCTCTAACAGATGTTTTTATATAATCTTTCAGCTGATTAGTTTAACCCACAGAGACCTCATTACAATGTTGTCACTGAATGCTGTGTGCTTGGGTCTGATGGTTTTCAAACAAGCCAGGAATACCTAAACTTCAAATTTAGTTCCTTTCCAGCCACATTTTTTCCTATGCGGTTGATAATGATTTTGACTTTTACAATAAACAACAGGAAACTGTTCAAGGCTCTTTAGACTCACCTTAGCAAGAATGCTCAAACTATCACACAGTTGCACTCATCTCACATGCTAGTAAAGTAATGTTCAAAATTCTCCAAGCCAGGCTTCAGCAATATGTGAACTGTGAACTTCCAGATGTTCAAGCTGGTTTTAGAAGAGGCAGAGGAACCAGAGATCAAATTGTCAACATCCGCTGGATCATGGAAAAAGCAAGAGAGTTACAGAAAAACATCTATTTCTGCTTTATTGACTATGCCAAAGCCTTTGACTGTGTGGATCACAATGAACTGTGGAAAATTCTGAAAGAGATGGGAATACCAGACCACCTGACCTGCCTCTTGAGAAACCTATATGCAGATCACGAAGCAACAGTTAGAACTGGACATGGAACAACAGACTGGTTCCAAATAGGAAAAGGAGTACGTCAAGGCTGTATATTGTCACCCTGCTTATTTAACTTCTATGCAGAGTACATCATGAGAAACGCTGGGCTGGAAGAAGCACAAGCTGGAATCAAGATTGCCGGGAGAAATATCAATAACCTCAGATATGCAGATGACACCGCCTTGATGGCATAAAGTGAAGAGGAACTAAAAAGCCTCTTGATGAAGGTGAAAGAGGAGAGTGAAAAAATTGGCTTAAAGCTCAACATTCAGAAAACGAAGATCATGGCATCTGGTCCCATCACTTCATGGGAAATAGATGGGGAAACAGTGGAAACAGTGTCAGACTTTATTTTTTGGGGCTCCAAAATCACTGCAGATGGTGATTGCAGCCATGAAATTAAAAGACGCTTACTCCTTGGAAGGAAAGTTATGACCAACCTAGATAACATATTCAAAAGCAGAGACATTACTTTGCCAACAAAGGTCTGTCTAGTCAAGGCTATGGTTTTTCCAGTAGTCATGTATGGATGCGAGAGTTGGACTGTAAAGAAAGCTGAGCACTGAAGAATTGATGCTTTTGAACTGCGGTGTTGGAGAAGACTCTTGCGAGTCCCTTGGACTGCAAGGAGATCCAACCAGTCCATTCTGGAGATCAGCCCTGGGGTTTCTTTGGAAGGAATGATGCTAAAGCTGAAACTCCAGTACTTTGGCCACCTCGTGAGAAGAGTTGACTCATTGGAAAAGACTCTGATGCTGGGAGGGATTGGGGGCAGGAGGAGAAGGGGACAACAGAGGATGAGATGGCTGGATGGCATCACCAACTCGATGGACATGAGTCTGAGTGAACTCCGGGAGATGGTGATGGACAGGGGGGCCTGGCGTGCTGTGATTCATGGGGTCACAAAGAGTCGGACATGACTGAGTGACTGAACTGAACTGAACCAAACCAATAAGGTTCACATGCCCTGGGGTTGAAATAAGAAATTTTGCCATTTCCCAGGGGCCTTGAGTGTAGAATATTTTGAAGGAGGAAAGTGAACTATGAAGAGGCAAAGCCTTGACATTTTAAAACCAGCAGCTTCATTTAGCCAGATGACATCTGCGCTGCTCCTTCAGTCATTGTTTCTCTGTAATGTAAATGTCAGCAAGGGGCCGGAAACCTGGATCATAGGATGAATGAGCAACTTCCTCAGAGAAGAGGGGCTACTGTGGTGTCAGCAGCAGCGATAGCAGTGACAACACAATTTAGGCCATTTCCTGGTGCTGCTTTCAACTCTATCTTCTTCCACACTATCCAGAAGAGCCTGCACTATCTGAATGGTGACCTCCAAAGAGGACTGTTCAACATGCAGGGCTCAACTCTGAAGATGAAAACAAGATCTGGTGGTAAGGGCTCTCATCAATTTGCTCAATAGTTGATATATGGCAAAACCAATACAATATTGTAAAGTTAAAAAATAAAATAAAATAACAAAATAAAATAAAAATAAAAATAAATATTCAAAAAAAAATTTGCTCAATAGAGAGAGGTGAACAGCAGTGCTGCAGGCAGAAAGCAGTGACCGATACAGTCACTGGATCAGGCTTTTGTGACCTGATTCTCTTGCTTACCAATGTCATGATGCCCTAAAGAGCACAAATGCCTTGAAAGACCAACAGGGACTGCACTGGGCAGATTCCAGTGACATCATCTTGAGGCCAAGGGAGAAGAGAACAAATATTGAAAGAATAAGAAAGTGTATAGCCCATAGCAGATACCTGCCTACTTGCAGACAGACAATACATACTGAAAGTATGTGGATGACAGGGACCTAAAATGACAGAACAAAGCAAACAGATTTGTCTAGTGCTTTAACTCTTCATCCATTACCCAGTCAAACCTCTCCTTTCTGCTGGGTTCTAGGACCTTTCACTTGCTTGTGTAGTTTTTAGTATTTAGCAGTATAAACTCTTCCCTTTCTTAAAGTCCTTTGCCTGATTTGAAATTAGTTCATTTTCACGTCTTCCAGTTTGCTTTTTGATATGTTCTTTGGATCACCAACCTTATTCATTTAATTGGACTTTACATGTGACTGGTTACCTCTCCATCAAACTGACGCACACTGGATTCTAGCCTCTGCTTGGCCCTTGGTATCCAGAATATATTCATGCCTCACTTCTCCAAAGGATGCAGGTCCAAACTGGATTGTCTTGACTGTATGTGGCATCCCATTCATTATGCCCTTTAGGCATGTCCTGACCCACTGGTGCTTCCCACTAAAGTTGGATTTGCCTGGTCCACTTCTCTTGCTGATCTGTGTCCCTCTTATTGACTTCAAGCAATTTCTGAGAGGCAGACTCTGAAAAAAGGATATTTGCAAGGAATTATTAGGAAAAATCAACAGGCCAGGGCACCAGTAGGAAGTGATAGAGGAAGGGGAGGAGCCCCCCTCCCCCAAAAAGGTGAGCCATCAAACAAATTAGCACCATGGTCAACTGCATCTGGATTATAAATGAGAGGGAGTACAGCACATATACCAGAAAATAATCCTGCTTGAAGGACCTAGGATATTTACCCATCAACTCCCTACCAACATTATTTAAGGGCTGTTCCCCAGGCTGCTAATTCTTTAGTGCTTCTTGTTTGCCTACAAGGTCGAGGGAGCTCTGGTGGGCAAAGAAAGTCCTCAAGCAAAGGGTTGTAGAGGCTCACAGTGAAAGTTGGCTCACTGCATGGAAATGGTAAGCTACGGAAAAGGTAGGCATCTGCCCGTCCCCAACCAGGGATCAAAACACCATCTGCCTCTCTTTCTCAGAATGTGTCCCTTCTTATACTCTAGCCATTCACATCTCTATTTCTAGCTTTGAACTTATCCTAGTTTTACACTTACACTACTCAAGTTCAAAGTGAACCATGACATATCATTCATTTGTTCCTCACACACGGTTTGAACCCATCATCTTCCTGATACTGTGCTAAGTGTTGAGGATTCCAAGATGAGTGAGATATGGTTCTTACCTTCAAGAGGTAAACTGTATAGAGCTTAATATGATTTCCTCCCCATTTCTGCCTGCCTGAAGAAGCCTACTTCCCAACTTCCCTTATACATTGTGTCCTCTTTCCTAAGACACCCAGGTTCACTACTATGCTTCTAATATGTCTTCACTGAATCCATCATCTTCAGGTAACTTCTCTTTACCATGAACCAATAAACATTTTCAATCCTTTTTTTTTTAATGTTTCCAGCCTGTTTATTCCATACCATTCTAACTGCCAGTATCCAAACATATCATATCAATATCAACTTGTTTTTTGCGATAACCTCAGATAGTATCCTTGCTTCTCCACTTCTTAAATCCCTCTGTGCAAGTAAAATTTATACCCTACACTACAATGAGGTGATGAATCTTCCTACAATGTGTCATTTTCCTCTGAAATGCCTTTCCATCCCTTGCTCTTTCAGGAAGATTCAAGATCTTCCCATTTTCCCCAGCTCTACCTCTCCAGCATTCTCTTCTATTGTTACTTTACATGGATCCTCTGAATAAAGCAGATTAATCTATTCACTGTCACTCAGCAAAACATATATATACAGTCTTTATAGTCACTGCTCATATCACTATCTTATCTGGTATGGTCTCTCCTCTCTACCAAATCCTACTACTCAGATTTTAAGGTAGAATTGAGGTTGCATTTGCCCTGAAGCTTCTGAATATCTCAACCAATCATTATCTTCCTCCACAAAATCTCTTCTCACATATACTAATCATCTGATATTTTGTCATTGTCTGCAATATGTGACATTGTTGTTGCTCAGTGGCTAAGTCATGTCCAACTCTTTACAACCCCATGGATTACAACATCTTGGCTCTTTTGTGCACCACTATTTCCTGGAGTTTGCTCAAATTCATGGAGCAAATCACTCAGTCACTATTGAGTCAGTGATGTTTTCTAACCATCTCATTTTCTGCTGCCCCCTTCTCCTTTTGCCTTCTATCTTTCCCAGCATCTGGGTCTTTTCCACTGAGTCAGCTCTTCACATCAGGTGGCCAAACTATTGGAGCTTCAGTTTTCGCATCCATCCTTCCAATGAATATTCAGGACTGATTTCCTTTAGGAGTGACTAGTTTGATATCTTTGCAGTCCAAGGAACTCTCAAGAGTCTTTTCCAGCACCATGATTTGAAAGCATCAATTTTTTGGCAGACAGTCTTATTTATGGTCCAACTCTCACATCCACACATGACTACTGGAAAAACCATAGCTTTGATTACACAGCCTTTTGTCAGCAAAGTGATGCCTCTGATCTTTAATATGCTGTCTAAATTTGTCACAGCTTTTTTCCCAAGGAGCAAGCATCTTTTAATTTCATGGCTGCAGTCATCATCTGCAGTGATTTTGGAGCCCAAGAATATAAAATCTCTCACCTTTTCCATTTTTCCCGCTTTTATTTGCCATGAAGTGATGGAACGCGATGCCATGATATTAGTTTTTTGAATGTTGAATTTCAAGTCAGCTTTTTCACTCTTCTCTTTCACTCTCATCAAGAGGCTCTTTAGTTCCTCTTCAGTTTCAGCCATTAGAATGGTATCATCTGCATATCTGAGGTCATTGATATTTCTCCCAGAAATCTTTATTCCAGCTTGAAATTCTTCCATCCCAGCATTTTGCATGATTTACTCTGCATAGAAGTTAAATCAGCAAGGTGACAATTTGCCTTGCCATACCCCTCTCCCAATTTGGAACCAGTCTGTTGTTATATGTCCAGTTGTTATTGTTGTTCTTGACCTGCATACACGTTTCTCAGGAGACAAGTAAGTTGGTCTGGTATTCCCATCTCTTAAATAATTTTCCACAGTTTGTTGTGACCCACACTGTCAAAGGCTTTACCATAGTCAATAAAGCAGAAGTAGATGGTTTCCTGAAATTCCCTTGCTTTCTCCAAAATCCAATGAATTTTGGCAGTTTGATCTCTGGTTCCTCTGCCTCTTTGAAATTCAACTTGTACATCTGGAAATTCTCAATTCATGTGCTATCGAAGCTTAGCTTGAAGGATTTTGAGCATAACCTTACTAGCATGATGATAGTGAAACAGGAAAGTGAAAAAGCTGGCTTAAAACTCAGCATTCACAAAACGAAGATCAAGGCATCCAGTCCCATCACTTCATGGCAGATAGATGGGGAAACAGTGAAAGACAATTTTCTTGGGATAAAAAATCACTGCAGATGGTGACTGCCACCATGAAATTAAAAGATGCTAGCTCCTTGGGAAAAAAGCTAGACAGTATACTAAAAAGCAGACATTTTACTTTGCTGACAAAGGTCCATCTAATCAAAGCTATGGTTTTTCCAGTAGTCATGTATGGATGTGAGAGTTGGACCATAAAGAAAGCTGAGTGCCAAAGAATTGATGCTTTTGAACTGTGGTGTTGGAGAAGACTCTTGAGAGTCCCTTGGACTGCAAGGAGATCCAACCAGTCAATCCTAAAGGAAATCAGTCCTGAATATTCATTGGAAGGACTAATGCTGAAGCTGAAGCTCCAATACTTTGGCCACCTGATACAAAGAGCTGACTCATTGGAAAAGACCCTGGTGCTGGGAAAGATTAAAGATAGGAGGAGAAGGGGATGACAGAGGATGAGATGGTTGGATGGCATCACTGACTCGATGGACATGAGTTTGAGCAAGCTCCGGGAGCTGGTGATGGTCAGGGAAGCCTGGTGTGCTGTAGTCCATAGGGTTGCAAAGAGTCAAGCATGACTCTTTGAGTCATGAACTGAACTGAGTGACTGAGCTGAACTGAACTTACTAGCACTTGAAATGAGCACAACTAAATGGTAGCTTGAACATTCTTTGGCATTGCCCTTTGGGATTGAAATGAAAAGTGACATTTTCCAGTCCTGTGGCCACTGGTGAATTTTCCAAATTTGCTGACATATTGAGTGCAATACTTTAACCATATAATCTTTTAGGATTTTAAATAGCTGAACTGGAATTCCATCAACTCCACTAGCTTTGTTCATAGTAATGTTTCCTAAACCCTACTTGACACATTCTTGGATGTCCAGCTCTAGGTGAGTTACCACACCATCGTGCTTATCTGGAACATTAAGATGTTTTTTGTATAGTTCTTCTGTGTATTCTTGTCACCTCTTCTTAATCTCTTTTGTTTGGATCGCAGCCTTGTCATGGAGAAGGGGACTGAAAAACTCAATGCAGCTATGATCCATGCCATGCAGGGACACTCAAGATGGATAGGTAACAGTTCTTACAAAAAGTAGTCTACTGAGGAGGAACTGGAAATACACTCAGTATTTTTTGCCAGGATAACCCCCATGAACAGTATGAGAAGGCAAAAAAGATTTGACACTTGAAGATGAGCACCCTTAAGTTGGAAGGTGCTTGATATGTTACTGGAAAAGAACATGGGGCCAATTACTAATAGCTCCTGAAAGAATGAAGTGACTGGGCCAAAACAGAAGCCATGCTCAGTTGTGGGTGTGTCTGGTGGTGAAAGTAAAGTCCAGTGCTGTAAAGAACAATATTACATAGGAACCTGGAATGTTAGATTCAGGAGTCAAGGTAAATTGATGTGGTCAAGCAGTAGATGGAAAGACTGAACATCAACATCTTGGGAATCAGTTAACTAAAATGGACAGGAACAGGTAAATTTAATTCAGATGGCCATTATCTATACTACTGTGGGCAAGAATCTCTTAGGAGAAATGGAGTAGCTCCCATAGTGAACAAGAGTCCAAAATGCTCTTCTTGGGTGTAATCTCAAAAAGAACAGAATGATTTTGTTTCATTTCCAAGGCAAAACACTCAATATCAGAGTAATTGAAGTCTATGCTTCAGCCACTAATGCCAAAGAAACTATAGTTGACCAGTTCTATGAAGACCTACAAGATATTCTAGAACTAACACCAAAACAATGTCCTTTTCACCATAGGGAATTAGAATGCAAAAGTAGGAAGTCAAGAAATACCCAGACAACAGCAAGTTTGGCCTTGGAGTACAAAATGAAGCAGGGCAAATGCTAACAGAATTTTGCCAAGAGAACACACTGGTCATAGCAAACACCCTCTTCCAACAACACAAGAGATGACTCTACACATGGACACATTGACCACATGGTCAATATTGAAATCAGATTGATTATATTCATTGCAGCCAAGGTTGTAGAAGCTCTATACAGTCAGCAAAAAACAAGACTAGGAGTTGACTATGGCTCAGATCATGAGCTTCTTCTTGCAAAATTCAGTCTTAATTTGAAGACAGTAGAGAAAACCATTAGACCATTTTGCTATGACCTAAATCAAATCCCTTATGATTATACAGTGGAGGTGACAAATAGACTCAAGGGTTTGGATCTGGTAGACAGAGTACCTGAACAAATATGGATGTAGGTTCATAACATTGTATAGGAGACAGTTACCAAAACCATCCCAGGTGACATTATTTGTGTATAATTTATTATATGTGTTTTAGAAATTGTAATATCTGTCATTAAACACATGTGCCAAGATCTTTTAAAACATTTTTACCAATTTTAATTTCATAACAATACCATGACACTACTCTTGCTTTCCCTATCTTAAGATGAAGAAACTGAGCATGAGAAAGGATAAGGAAAGGGAAAGAGTATGTAGAGCTTTTTAGAATTAGAATTTGAAACCAAATCTCCTTGACTCATAATGCTTACTGTATCTTATAACAAAATTATAAATTCTTTAAGAATAAGGATTGAGCCTATTATTTATAAACAATGCTTTATATGTAAAAAGAGTTCAATGAAGTGATTCAGTTAAATTTGGGAGAATTTTCTTCAATAACTTTGAAAAGCTGAGAGCTCTAAAACACTGGCTTTGTCCCTATTTGGTGAATCCACAAGTCTGTAAACTCCATAAACAGTGTGTATTTGTTCATCACTATGTTTCTGTGCCTTCTATAAAAATTAATTACTTGTTGGATGAATATTTTGGAATTGATAAGCCCATATACAGGTAAGCTTATTTTAAACAAAAATAAATTTGTATATTAATAATAATAATTATTATATAGCAATATAGCAAAAAATTAGAATAATAGGCCATGATATAGAGGTATGATAGAGTCTTAAAAGAATTGATATTGTAAATACTCAGAAGTGAACCCCTTAAAGTAGAGAAAACAGGATGTCCTCTTTGCCCTGGGCATTTGACTTTTGACTTGGCATCTATTGACAGCAAAGATAAATAACTTATGTTCACATGCAAGCTTCTTCACTGAACAGAGCAACTTACTTGGGATGAAATAATTTAACAATCATTTCTCAATTCTCTAATGATAGCTATATCAAACAGCTTTCTCCTTTATCAATATCAATACCTCAATATCACTCAAGACTGGTAAATATACCAGTCATTGGTAATTTATGCTTTTTTATGTCAGAATTTCTTAAACTGGAGTCCATGGATCGTCTCTGAATGTACTGTGGACACTTTAATTTGTCTGCAAATGCTGGATGCATGTGCATACTATATTCTGGGAAGACACGTCAGAAGATTCCCAAAGGAATTCGTGACCCCTGCAAACAGGTTAAGCATACTTGTTTACTGTAAACTAGTGAATTGCTATCCTGCTTATGAACTATTTATTAGCAGAATGCTGTATTTTGCAATTTTTTTTTTTACTATGTCCCACATTCCTGGCACAGTGGTAGGTGTAATGAGAGATGCAAAAATTTGCAAGTCAGTTTGTTAAAAGTTTTAATTTATAAAATAATCTTTGAATTTGATCTCCTTCAAGTTAGTTGTCAGTTAAATTTCTAATCTGTAGAGCAGAAACTTAATTTTCTTGTCCAGAAGTAACCTTCTTCAGGGCCTCTCAGCACTATAAACCTTGAGAGATCTCAAGTCTACAAGTTCACCTTCTAGAGGTATGGTTGCAATGCCAAACCGCAGTACTGAGTACCTGTGTACAAACTGTCCTTCATATGTTCTGATGCCAGGAACCCTTGTTTTGCTGATTATATGCATGAAAATTAGATTTACCATTAACTATCCACAATCTCATCAAGTCACTTGTATATCAGGAGCATCTAAGAGCAAGGTGCCTAATTAGGGTTAGAAGTAAGGACCTACTGTATAACATGGGGAATGCTGCTCAATATTCTGTAATAACCTAAAGAATCAGAAAGAGAATAGATTTGAAAAAGAATGTGTATTTATAACTGAATCACTTTGCTGTATACCTGAAACTAACAAACATTGTTAATTAACTATGCACCAATATAAAATAAAAGTTTTAAAAATAACATTACAAAAATACAAGACAACAGTGAAAAAAATGGGTTTTGAACACTGTATTTATATTCACCGAGAATGGATATAATGAGTTCAGCTTTATTAAAAAAAAAAAAAAAAGGTCAATGGCAAAGACCTTGAGGGGAAGCAATCATGACATAAAATGGAGTCTATAGGTTTAGCCCTCCAGTACTAGATGCTGGGCTATACATTAAGATAACTGTGGTCTTTGACACCTCTCCAGAGGTGTTGTAATTCTGCAAGGGATTTATCAACAGAATATAATTCAAATTTGGTAATATCGCTAATTTTTAAACTATCAGATTTGAGGAAACAAATTCCTATTTTTTTCCTCTACTGCTGAATTATATTTCATCATCACTCAGTGCATTTATTCCAGTGTAATAAATACATCACAGTAGAGAAACACTGTACCTAGTAGGAAATATATTTCTCTAACTTTTCTGTAATAATTGTAGAACTAGAAAGTTTTAATCACAATTTCCACAATATCCCATCTCCAAGTTTACCACTTTAGTGTCCAAAATTTAATTTTTATTCTTTTTTTTCCCTCCTCCTCTTCTTTTCTTCCCCTTTCTTTAGGATGTTTAAAAAAAAAAAAAAAAAAAAAAAAACCTTAACAAGAAGCTAACATAAAAGAATTTCACTTTCCTATTATCTTCCTTAGGAATACTGTCACTATCTTGCCATCTGATTTAAGTTATGGATTTCTTTTCATGTAAACTGTCTGTGCTGCAAAAAACAAAAATAAAAGAACTAACTTGTCAGAGACCATTTCTTCCTATAAAAACCTCTCATTTCAGGATACTGTAGCAGAAAAATGGGCAAAATAAGTAATTTGAATGAGTAAGGAGACATCTTGTCTACATTCCCAGTGAAATAAAAGGAGACCACAAAGAAGCCTGGACTTGTTTATGTTCAGAAAACTGTTTCCCTTGAAAAACATGTTTGGATTTAGAAAAACTTAAGGATGTTGTGGCTTGCTTTCCTCCTAAAACATTGAAGATCCCAAGCCAGTTCATCTTGCACCCCCTGGTGGGTTAGAAGCTAGACACACATTAGATAGTTTTTAAAAGCTAATTTATGTTGCTATGGTAAAACCTAAAATTCCAAAGTTTCCTTGCTTTTGGGAAAAAAAAAATAATAAAAGTCATCTTTAATGTTTACCAAGTTAAAAAATCTGACTTTTAGAAAATAGGCCATTTTTCTATTTTTTGAGCACATTCTTTCAAGGAGACTTTTTGCCTACGTATCAGTTAAGCGTCAATCCCCTGTGAAGCAAAAAATTCCAGGAAGAACAATCAATGTGTTTTGGAGCAGGCTGACTGGCTATAAATTTTAGCCAGAGGCAGAGTGGAAGAGCAGAAAATATGAACTTTGGAGCTGTAAGGCTCAATTCAATTTCCAATTTTACTACCTAGTAGTTATGTGACCTTGGATAAGTTACTGATCCTTTTGGACCCTCAATTTTTCAACAAAAAAAATTGAAAAATAAAATGAACCTCTCTAGATATTTTTAGTAATGAAAGGTAGCACATGTACATTGTTTAATATAATGTGAAACTCAGTTAAAGGCTTAATTATATCCTTTCAAAATTCATATGTTGAACTCCAAGCTGCCCACAACCGCAGAATGTGCCTACATCAGAGATAAGTCATTAATTGCCTTGAGAGGTAATTAAGGTAAAATGAAGTCCTATGGATGAACCCTTACCCAATATGACTGTTGTCCATATAAACAAAAGAGATTAGGAAGCAGATATGGGTGCAACTAGAGGGAAGGCCGTGTGAGGACACAGTGAGAAGGTTACCATGTGCAAACAAAGGGGAGAGACCTCAGAAGAAATCAACCCTGCAGACCCCTTAATCTTGAACTTCTAGCCTCCAGGACTGTGAGAAAAGAAACTTCTGTTGTTGAATCCACTCAGGCTGTTACATTTTGTTAGAGCAGTCCTAGTAAACTAAGTCAGGCTCATAATAGAGTTTTGATGGATAAGAGTTGTTATTATTAGTTTTTCCACTAAAGCATCAGATATCAGCCACTAAGTTGAGCAAACAGTACTGGCTTACAGCTGACAGTGAGCAACCAACCCCTGAAGAAATTAAAGGCCATACAGTTCAAGGTATGAACTCTTAAAATAGCCCCAACCAGCACACCACAGTCCTAGAAATTCCTAGCTCAGTGAGGTTAAAGTACTAAGGAGTCTTTTTAATATGCACATTAAGCCATTATCCTCCATTAATGCCTTTAGAAAAATAATCTAGAAGATTATAGCTGGCCTTAGAGGTTGGCATCTTGAGAACATAATATCCAGAGGAAAATAAGCTTTCAAAGGGGAGAGGGAGGTTGAAAACCTGAGGACAGAGGCACTGTGGGTGAGGAAACACCTCTCTGGAGATCCCAAAGGAATACAGAGCCCTGAGGCCACACAGTCGCTGAGTTCAAGAGAGACACTCAATCAAAACAAAGGAGGCAGGTGATGCTAGTGATAAAGGATCTGCTTACAAACACAGGAGAAAACGCAAGAGACGTGGGTTCGACCCCTGGGTCAGGAAGATCTCTTGGAGAAAGGCATGGCAACCCACTTCAGTATTCATGCCTGGAAAACCCCATGGACAGAGGAGGCTGGCGGGCTACAGTCCATAGGGTCCGAAGAGCGGACATGATGGAAGTGACTTAGCATACATGCATGCTGATAAAGAGACACTGAGGAGCAATTTTCCCAAACCACGGTTGGCTTATAGAGACTTGTCCCTAAGAGATAGCATCGTTGTGTTTGTAGTGTGCGTGCGTGTGTGTATATGTTTGTGTACATGCATTTTCTCACACAGAATCCAACGATCACACACAGGACCATGAATTTATGCTCCTATTTAGATGCTAAAGATTAAATGATGTCTCGCTTGGCAACCATTAAGACATTCATGAGGAGAAGAAGTGTGAGTTTATAGAAGGTTAAGAAACTGAAGAAAGGTGAGGAAATAAATTGAAAATGTGAGGGTATATGGAGACCAGATGTAAAGTAATAGAGAAAAAGGAAATCCTAAATGCAGAAGAAATGATAGACTCAGAAGGTTGAAAATATTTCTTAAAAAGCCCTCTATCACTGTTCTCCATTTCTTCCTCATATTTAGCTTAAATCTCAATCAGTGCAATTTAAGATGATCTCACCCCTAGAGAATACTAGATAATGGCTGTCTCTTTGTCTCTTAATAGCTCTTCATAAACTACTTGGACCATCCGTTGACTTGGCAGAAGCTAAAATGAAATAAACTGAAGAAGAAAAATAGAGTGAGGAAAAAAAAAAAAAAAAAACTAAAGCAAATGAATCAAAAGAATCCTACTAAAATCAGACCACTTTTATTTGCTAGTCCACACTGCTGTCAACCAGTCAGTTTGGTTGGATTGTTAAGAAATAGTTAAAGCTGAAATTTGAAACTGAAAACTCAGAGATACCAATTTCCATATTTTCAAAATGATGGAGTTTTTCTACCTGGAGCTCATGTCCATTCCAGCCATGTTATTTTTGTGATTCTGTAGCAAAGTAACTTTCTTTAAATTTTTCTGCCTATCAGATGTGGGCAAAGATCACAATGGCCAAATGAGGATAAAATTAAATAATATGAAATTCATAATTATTATAAATTATCAAAAGGACACAATGGTAAATCAGATCATTTTAAATAATAAATTCAAGGTTCTCCATTTGACTTTTATTTTTCATACAACCAGCTGAAAATTTAGGGGTGAAGTCATTTCTTGCACAATGACTTCTTCTAAGTTTAGTTCACTGAATCTGAGTTTCATTCAAAATGAAAGTCTGTTGCCTGCTTTATGACAGTTCCAAGATATTTACCAACACCACCTTCTTCATCAGTACAGACTATGGAACAAAGGATGCCACGAAGCAAATAGCTGTGATTCTCCTGATAGAAAAACACTTCCAATTCAGTAAAATATTTAAGATGCTATTTTGTAAACTGGTGATAAAAATAAATTCTCAGCCACAGCACAGACATGATTGTAAAATGCTGGTAATGAAATGTACCTCAAACACAATAGCTGGCTTTAAATGTTTCAGATTTTAGAGTTAGCCAAATATAAACAGCAAAACAAACACATGAACCCACAAAAGTCAATGAAGAATAAATCTACAGTTCTCCTTTAGGTTTTGTTGGAAATGAGGAAAGGAGAGTTCATGTCTTCAAAGTATTGCGTTAAGATGACTACACAGTGCCAAAGATGATAACCCATTTCAGTCAAGACTTGTTGGCAACTTTCTTGAGAGCAAGAACCATTTCTTGTTAATCTTTGTCCCTTCAATGGCATTTCACATAACAGACATTTATATACATTAATCGAGTCCATAAAGAAGAGTTCCTACTGTGAATTGGGACAGTTTAGAAGCCTTAAAATTTTACCTAACTAGAGCTAATTTATAAAGGATAATTTTCCTTGAGGAGCTTTTGCTTTATCCTGGCTTGAAATGGAAACACTAGTAGAATAGAATGAATGAAAAATTGACCTAAAAAAAGAGATCAATGTATTTCAAAATGCCAGTCCAGGTTCGATGCGCGATACTGGATGCTTGGGGCTGGTGCACTGGGACGACCCAGAGGGATGGTGTGGGGAGGGAGGAGGGAGGAGGGTTCAGGATGGGGAACACATGTATGCCTGTGGCGGATTCATTTTGATATTTGGCAAAACTAATACAATTATGTAAAGTTTAAAAATAAAATTAAATTTAAAAAAATGCAAAAAAATGATATTTGAGCTATACTTTTGATATGAAATATGCTATGCAGTGCAAAACAGTTCAGGTGAACTAGAAGAGCTAAGTAAATACAGTTGGGAAACCCATCTGGTTTTTTATTACACATTTGATATGAGGTTATGCAATCATATATAATATATCCATAAACGGGGGTATGCTGCTGCTGCTGCTGCTGCTAAGTTGCTTCGGTTGTGTCTGACTCTGTGCAACTCCATAGATGTTAACCTACCAGGCTCCCCCATCCCTGGGATTCTCCAGGCAAGAACACTGGAGTGGGTTGCCATTTCCTTCTCCAATGCATAAAAGTGAAAAGTGAAAGTGAACTCGCTCAGTCGTGTCCGACCCTCATAGGAAAGCTTAATTGAAAGAGGAATTCTTATGAATGGATTGCTTAGCCCTGGCACTCTAGTTGAATATACAGCTTTTAGACCTACAGTTTATTAGTCCAGTTTTAGGAAAGAAGTATTCAGAGGGAGTCTTAAGCCTTTCAAAGATATTGTAGGCCAGGTGTAGATTGAGTTTATGATTGGTTTCTTGCTACTGCAATTTCAGCATGACATATTAATTTGAAATATGATATTGTTCCTTATTACCATTTTGCGTGAGAGGAAAACATTCAGCAAAACAGATGAAAATCATTTTCCAGCTCCCCTGGACTTTTCTAATCGGTGTAATTGAAGGGATTGATGTGTTTTACTCCTCTGAAATTTTAATAATCACAACATTCACAACATACGTGTTATATGCTCTACTTTCATAGCAATGCTCCTTGGTAATTGAAATCAACAATCTAGTTTTTTTGAAAAAAACAAATTGTCATTTAAGCCATCAAACCAGAATAAAGATTCACTTGTTTGAATAATCCAAGTATGGTATTTAAATCAGGTACATTATGCACAATTTTCCTTCCCTGCTGAGGGGCACGTGCGCTTGAAAGAACAGACAGATCTTGTTCCACCCTGATAAGGTCAGAGAAGCTTAGCTAGAATGAAGTGATGCTTAAAGCTCATTGGTTTTGCCTCTGAAGCACAAGGTTGTTACCATGACTACAAAGCTACTGTTGCTAAGGCATCCACAGGCTCAACTGATGTCAAGGATTCTGGGTGCAACAAAACCTATTACTTTATGTTGTTCAGTAGAAGTTTTTGAATAGGAGTATAGCGACAGAGTAATTCCAGGTAAACATGGTTTTCTATATTTCCCATGTAGATATAAGATTGTACTTCAAAATGGTAGTAAATGATTGGAAACAGATCCATTTCTTCCAATCAGTTAATCAAAGCAATAGATTGAAGGGAGTTGAAAGGAGAAAAGTGTGCACAACCAGTTTTAAAACACTGCTTTACTTTCCATTTTCTGAATATAGACTTAAAAGCTATGAAGAATTTTAAAATAACCTCATAGATCTGTAAATCATTTATGTTGCCAACCACAACAGCCAACTCACTGTTTCCTAGGAAGAATTAGAAAATTAGGAAAACAGACAATAAAAGAATGTACCAGAAGGGGCAACTCATCCACAATCTTGTCTCTAGAATAGATAGCAATGTCAATTCTTTGTTATTTATTTGTTTATCACAGCTTAACTGAGGTATGATTGACCAGTCATCATTGAATATATTTAAGGTGTACAATGTGATGCTTTAATACGTGTGTACATGGTGAAATCACACCTCTAGTCAAACTTTTTAATCTTTGTGTGCATGTAGGCATGTGTGGTGAGAGCACTTAAGATCTACTCTCTTACCAAAATTCAAGTGTACAATACGTTGTTATTAACTATATTGTTACTATTAACTATAGTCACTATACACTATAGTGCTATACATTAGATCTGTCAAATTTATTAATCTTATAACTGAAAGTTATTTTTTTTCCTGGCCAGACTACTGGAGTTTCAGCTTTAGCACCATTCCTTCCAAAGAACACCCAGGACCGATCTCCTTTAGAATGGACTGGTTGGATCTCCTTGCTGTCCAAGGGACTCTCAAGAGTCTTCTCCAACACCACAGTTCAAAAGCATCAATTCTTTGGTGCTCAGCTTTCTTCACAGTCCAACTCTCACAACCCTACATGACCACTGGAAAAACCATAGCCTTGACTAGGCGGACCTTTGTAGGCAAAGTAATGCCTCTGCTTTTCAATATGCTATCTAGGTTGGTCATAACTTTCCTTCCAAGGAGTAAGCATCTTTTAATTTCATGGCTGCAATCACCATCTGCAGTGATTTCGTAGCCCCCAAAAATAAAGCCTGACACCATTTCCACTGTTTCCCCATCTATTTCCCATGAAGTGATGGGACCAGATGCCATGATCTTCGTTTTCTGAATGTTGAGCTTTAAGCCAACTTTTTCACTCTCCTCTTTCACTTTCATCAAGAGGCTTTTAGTTCCTCTTCACTTTCTGCCATAAAGGTGGTGTCATCTGCATATCTGAGGTTATTGATATTTCTCCTGGCAATCTTGATTCCAGCTTGTGCTTCTTCCAGCCCAGCGTGTCTCATGATGTACTCTGCATATAAGTTAAATAAGCAGGGTGACAATATACAGCCTTGACATGCTAAAGCTGAAACTCCAGTACTTTGGCCACCTCATGCGAAGAGTTGACTCATTGGAAAAGACTCTGATGCTGGGAGGGATTGGGGGCAGGAGGAGAAGGGGATGACAGAGGATGAGATGGCTGGAT
Source organism: Bos mutus (assembly GCF_027580195.1). Lineage (NCBI taxonomy): Eukaryota > Metazoa > Chordata > Mammalia > Artiodactyla > Bovidae > Bos > Bos mutus. The sequence goes on along the minus strand of NC_091636.1, from coordinate 38,645,157 downwards.
GCCATCACCAACTCGATGGAAGTGAGTTTGAGTGAACTCCAGGAGTTGGTGATGGACAGGGAGGCCTGGCATGCTGCAATTCATGGGATCACAAAGAATCAGACATGACTGAGTGACTAAACTGAACTGAAACACCTTTCCTGATACTCATACCAGACTGCTTCTCTATGTTATAAACTCCTAGACTGCCCTGTTGTTCTTCATAGAACTTGAAACACTTGTAATGAAAGTCAGGCTTTTCTTCCAGACTCTACAGAGTGAAGGTTTGTTACGGCTCTATCACCCAACACAGTATCCATAGCAGTGTCCAGTGAATATGTGTAAACCAGCTTAAAAGAAAATGTGCAGCTTGTTTGGAAAGCGACAAGTTGCTCAGTTTGCATATCAAGTACAGGGTTCATGAGATGAAGTAGTGGGAGATAAGTTTGGGGTTATAGTTTCTAGAATTTTCCAAATAAGACTGAAGTATTTACATCTGAGTCAGTAGACAGGGAAGCCAGTATAAGACTCTGAGATGAGATGTGACAAGGTCAACGTGGAGGGTATTTCCAGTGCTTCCTGCTTGGAACTGAAGGCAACCCAGCCCAGGAACCATGTTCCGTTGTCTTATCTTGATTACAATGACAGGTCTCCAGAGTTGCAGTCTTTGATGCTTATAAATGCAGACTGGCTTATAGCAGCGTTTAGGTCCAAGGTTTCTTCATAATGTGATTTATGAATTTAGTCAATGTTACCTGACAACACTGAGTTATGAAATTTTGTTTTTCCTGATGCCACCATGGGTTTGCTGCCAACTTGCTCTGGAACAAGAAAGGCCAATTTAAAAATAACTCCAGGAAATGCTGTAAAAGTACACACCTCTGTTTGGGCACAGGTGTGATGTTGCATGGGGAACAAAAGCACAGCTAAATCAATAGTGGTAACATTTTTCTTATTTTCTGCTTAAAGAAAAATAAACAGCATCATTTTACAAACGTCAGCTGCTCTGAAGAGCAAGATCATAGATGACAGCATAAATGAGAAAGCAGACAGAAAAAGGCTGTATTTCTTAGTTTGTGGCCCTTTTCTCTCTCTTTTTTTTTCTTCTTTGAAGCAAATTGTTTATTGGCAATTGACTCACCTCTAAATATATCTTTCCTTATAAAATCTCATCCCTGTGGGATTGTGAGTTCATGATTGTCCACTCATCCTCAATAAACACACACACTTCTCTTCTGGGCCTTGTCAGATCTTTGTTAAGTATCTGGTTCTGTGCCATAAGCACTCAATAAGCAATAAGCAATGAGAACAGTTGATACCATTTTAGGGAGTTTTGTGAAACAAGATAAAATGCATACTAATTGTTAGCTAAATGTAGCAGGAAGACTACAATCTGATTTGGGATAATCATTGGGGCATTTTAGTTAAGATACAAGCTTTGGAGTCTGAACAGAAATCCAGGATCTGCCACTTCTTAGTTGTGTGACCTCAGGCAAGCTATTACTGAGTGATTTGCTCAATGTCATGACATACAGGCACTGACTATGCGCCAGCTACTTTACCCTGAAATACATTCCCATCATTATCTCCATTTTTCATGCAGGAAACTGAATCAGGGAGTTTAAGTAACTTGCCCAAGTTTGTAGAGCCGACCAGTGGTATATTCAGGATTCTAACTCCAGCAGCCTGGATTCTAGACCTTGATCTTATACTGTAATCTCTAAGCCTTAGTTTCTTCTCTGAAACAGTTGAAGTGATACTTACCTTCTAAGGCTGTTAAGGAGCACATAGTAGCTCCTTATTAAATGCTGGTTATTGTAATTAATAATTTGTGAGATCTATGCTCTTAAATTTTATTAACTGCATACTCAAAGACCAGTTATCCATGTATTGCTTTTTATTCTTTTCTGGGTTATCCATGTTTAATCTTGGTCTTAGGCTAGATTTTTTCTTGTAATGAGTATAACTCTGGGGCATTGCCCCTTCCCTTGGCTGATAAATGTTTAGGGAATATTTGATATTAATACAGTGCATTGTTATTCCAGATACCAAAACTCAGCAGTGAATATTTACCTGTTTAACTGTATCTTGAAGGTATTTATGCTATATATCTATACTTGACAAGGGAATAGACATCAGAAAAAGATATCTTTTTAATCAACAGTTTTGGAATATTCTGAAATAAGCAAAATTAAGCATTTTTCCAATATATACTTTGAAGCTCCATTTAACAGCTTTTTTTAAATTTGTACACAGAACATGCACCCCTTTAAACTCTTATCTGAAACTTCCAGTCCTTGTTGATTATAATTATTCTACCATTAACTGACTGAAGATCACTAAAGAAGGTAGAAAAAAAGTACAATTAGCTTATAGGTTCCCCACCCTCTGCCATTCAGAATCTCATAACATGCTACTGATCCACCCCAGGTGCTGATTTTATTCTCTTTGTTCTTTTTCCCCTTCTTAAAAAGGGCTGGTATAGTTTGGATGTCAGCCTTCCTGTTTCTATTCTTAACACAGGGTTATGCCACTCCTTTATACTCACTGATGGGTTTATATCTTTCTTCCACTTTAAAAAATATAAATCATTGCTCTAGTCAGATGGACATATACTAAAGCCTGGAGGTAAAATGTTTGTGCTGAGTACTAGACATATGAATATCAAACACAGATGAACACAAACATTTAAAAATAGATCAGAAAAAAGGACTACAAGTAGAAAAATCAGAACAGCCAGAGGGTTGGGAGGAAATCCAGATATTTACAGTATAATGAAGTCAAAGGAAAAGGTGGTTATTGGCTTAAAACAGACCACTCAGTTATGATCTGAGGATCAGCAGAGTATTTTTACTGCAAGTATTTTCTCTTTCTGGGCATGGGGTAAGCCTGAATATTAGGGTTTGGTTCAGCTAGAGGGCCACTGAGGTAGAAAAGAAGGTAACAAAACTTTTATAACTCACTTGCTGTTACTAGGACAATACTGGAAAAATGAAAGGTCTCAAACATATGGTGTTTACCTACACAGATATATATTTAATTTTATTTATATTTATATTTATATATTTATATTTATATATATTTAATTTTAAACTACTTGGGAAGCTAACCCAAAGCCCCTGGAAAACAGAATGAAATCTTCCACAATCTCATGAAACAATGACCCCTGTGAAAGGATGCTTGAACTAAGTCACCTGCAGAATTTCAAGGTGAAAGAGTTAAAGACCACCAGACTGTCCGTGGAAGTCCTGGAGGCTAGTACCAGTGTCTTAGGAACAGTGATGAACCTGAATAAGACTGAAGCTTACCAAATCTGTGACCCAGGCCTGACCCAGCTTAATCCCTGATTGGATTAGGGTGATATATGATATCACCCTACCAGAGGAAAGGTTAAACCCCATCTGTGGGAAGATAATATCATCTGGAAACTATAGTTCTTTTGTACTCAATAAATTTGAAATACTTGACATGAGATAAGGCAAGAACATTTGGTTAATAGCCAATAAAAAAAAAAAAAAATAGACAATGGGAACCTACCCAAAAGTGATTCAGAATTTGTGGTTAGCAGACATGACCTTGAAAATAACCATGATTAATATGTTAATAAAACAGAGAAAAGGATGAAGAAAATACATGAAAAGATAAAAGATTTCACAGAATTGAAATCTATGAAAGAACCAATGCACATCCTAGTGTTACAGGAAGGGGTACCCCTTCCAGGGCCCAAAACTGGGCTCTTGTCTAACACTCGGAAATGAATTGTCTGAGGAGACACATGCACAGAGCAAGAGATTTTATGGGGAAAGGGCACCCAGGTGGAGAGCAGCAGGGAAGGGAAGCCAGGAGAACTGCTCTGCCACATGGCTTGCAGTCTCAGGTTTTACGGTGATGGGATTAATATCTGGGTTGTCCTTAGCCAATCATTCTGACTCAGAGTCCTTCCTGGTGGTGCAGCCTTGTTCAACCAAGATGGATGCCAGAGAGGAGGATTCTGGGAAGTGGTCGGACATGTGGTGTCTCCTTTTGACCTTTCCTGAATTCTTCCAGTTGGTGGTAGCTTATTAGTTCTGTGTTCCTTAGCAGGACCTCCTGTGGTAAAACAACTCATGAAAATGCTTACTATGGTGCCTGGCCAGGGTGGACAGTTTCAATCAGTATGCTTCCCCTAACACTAGAACTAAAAAATACAATATTTTCATTAAGAATTTAGTGAACGCATTTGATAATAGGTGGGATACACTGGAAGACTGCTAAGCTGGATAGTAGATAAATAGAAAATATGCAGTGAAGTACACAGAGAGAAAGATTATGAAGAAGAAAGATGAGCAAAAATGTAATAATCTTTGCAACCCATGAACTGTAGCCCACCAGGCTCCTATGTCCATGGAATTCTCCAGGCAAAAATACTGGAATGGAGGAATGGAATGCCATTTCCTTCTCCCCGGGCTCTTCCCTACTCAAGGATCAAACCTGAGTCCCCTTCATTGCAGATGGATTCCTAACCATCTGAGCCACCAGGGAAATCCAATAATTGGGTACAACATGATAATAAAATTCTAATGTTGTATAGAAAAGTGAAGTCGCTCAGTCGTGTCTGACTCTTTGCGACCCCATGGATTGTAGCTTACCAGGCTCCTCTGTTCATGGGATTTTCCAGGCAAAGGTACTGGAGTAGGTTGCCATTTCCTTCTCCAGGGAATCTTTCCAACCCAGGGTTCGAACCTGGGTCTCCCACATTGCAGGCAGATGCTTTACTGTCTGAGCCACCAGGAAAGCCAGGGAAGAATGTTGTGTAATTGGATTCAGAAAAGGAAAAATGATATAGACTGAGACAGAAGCAATTTTTAAGCAGACAATGGTAAATAATTTCCCATAATTGATGGAAAAATCTCAAACCAGAGACTCAAGAAGCTTAGAGAACCCCAGGCAGTAAAAATTTGAAAAATCATACTAGGCACATCATAGTCAAACTGGCTGAAAATCGAAGACCCAGAGAAAATCTTAAAGGTGACAGAAAAGAAGAGACACTTAACCTTCAAAGCACCCACATTGCCAGCTGACTTCCCACTAGGAGTGATAAAAAGACAGAAGAGAGTTGAATCACATATTTAAAGTGCTGAAAGAAAACTGCCAAATTTGATTTCTATACCCAAGGAAAACATCCTGGTAATGGCTTCTGAGTTATTCTGTCATCTATAGACTGTCTAAACAAACAAAAACAATAAAAGTCATTCTATAGGCAGAGGGGAATGAGCCTAGATGAAAACAGAAATGTCAGTAGGAAGAAAGAGCATGAGGAAGAATAAATATATACATAAATATCAAGGAAATTGATCATATAAAGCAATACAGATCTTGATTTAAAATGAGGATATGTTCCTGTAAACTCATCATAAGCTGAAAATAGAATAAGTTGAAAATGCACTTAATATACCCATTGAACATCACAGCTTAGCCTAGCCTACCTTAAATATACTCAGAACACTTGCATTAGCTTATAGTTGGGCAAAATTATCTAACACAAAACCTAGTTTATAATAAAGTACCTAATAGCTCATGGAGTTCATTGAATACTGAAAGTGAGAAACAGAAAGACTGTATGTGTACAGAATGGTTGTATGTGTATTAATTATTTGCTCTCCTGAATCATGTGGCTGACTGGGAGCTAAGATTCACCTCCCAGCATCACAAGAATATCATGAAGCATGTTGCTAGTTCAGAAAAAGACCAAAATTTAGAATTTGAAGTATGATTTCTTCTGAATGTGCATTGCTTTTGGATGGTTATAAAGTCAAAAAAATCATAAGTAGAACCATTGTAAGTCAGGGATAGACTATATGATATTATGCCATGGAGTTAAAAAATTTATTGCACTAAAATGCATGAAAATAATAACATGAAAGTTGGTAAGTAGGTGTAAAATATTCTAAGATTGTAGCATTATGAGGTAAGTGGTAAAAGCAATACTTTGTGTTATTATCAAGGTCAACTCTGAATCTCCTTTTCCTGAAGCCTAGGCAATAGCTGATGATACCTAGTGTTAACTTCCTTTGATACTACAAATCCACTTTCTTGCAAGGATCCTTCCACTTCCATATCCTCTGTAAGTTTTCCTTGACCAAAATTAGAACTAGAGTAAACCTTAATCTCACTATTTCATCTACCTCTGTGTATTTAGCAAGTCAAGAATCTGTTGGTCCGTTGTCTTTTAGCAGAGAAAGTCTGCCAACTGATGTCTAGACATGCATCTTTTTGCCTCTCTAATATGCACCATTCAGATCTTTTTTTTTTTTCCTGGCCAGACAATTTGCAGTTATGTTCTTTTATTCTTACCTCAGTGTGCATTGTTTCCTCTTCACTTTGCAGATCTAAGGAACAAGCATGTTTTACTTGTTTCTATTCTTTCTCTTTCAATTCAATCTTTTATTTTTTGAATGAGAAATATTTTAAATATCTTTACCAGGACACTTTATCAACTGAGTCCTGTAGATCTGAGTAGTTATGACCCTCTGTTTATGTTTATTTGCTGACATTTGTATTTTATCTTATTACTTCAACTTTGTAGACCAATCACCTTGTTCCTACCATGTTTCCTTTTGTTTTCTCCCATAAATTTCAGTTTATTTCTTTCTCTTGACTACAATGTAGGTAAAAATATGGACTCTGGGGTTAGACTGTCTTGCTTCAAAATCCAAGTTTCTGCAACTACTGGGTAACTGTGGAAGTTTATCTTAACCTTTCTTTACTTCGACGAAGACCATGAAGATAATAGAATCTACTATTACTTGGGATTTGGGGGGTTTGTTGGAATTATTATAAATGAGTCTCCATCATTTGTGCTGGACAAATGCAACACAAAAAATAAGTGCTAGCTATTGTTCTTATGGTTCCTTATTTGTTATTTCTTTTTGATGTACTACTTTGCAGTTTTATGCAATGATTTTTATTACTTTCACACTGTAAGTTTAAAGTTATTTATAATCTTTATTGAAATCTGATGCTAATTTTTGCAACAACAAAAATTATCCTTGTATTGATCTAAACCTCCCTGTCTTCACACGTACTTTCCACTGGTGTCTCTAGTTCTACCTTTTGTGCTTAGTCGCTGAGTCGTGTCTGACTCTGTGACCCCATGGACTACAGCCTGCCAGGCTCCCCTGTCCATGGGGATTCTCCAGGCAGAAATACTGGAGTGGGTTGCCATGCCCTTCTCCAGGGGATCTTCCCAACAGAGAGATCAAACCCAGGTCTCCCACATTGCAGGTTGATTCTTTACAGTCTGAGCCACCAGGGAAACTCAAGAATACTGGTGTGGGTAGCCTATCTCTTCTCCAGGGGATCTTCCTGACCTAGGAATCAAACCACAGTCTCCTGCATTGCAGACAGATTCAGAAAACAGAACTGTTTCATTTTTTACATGTCAGCTCTTCTGAAGACAATCGTGTTACCTGCTCTGAGCGGTCTCACATGTAAACTAAATGTTTTCATTTCACCTCTTCATTTCTCCAAAAAACATTTATATTGCTGATCCTGTTCATGACGCCAGTTGTCTTGCTGTCTGCACAGTTTGCTGAGCCCAGGATAGGCAAGGTGCGAACTAAGAGGCTGGAAGGAGACTCTAGGAGCCATAGAAACTACAGATGTAGTTTATTCCCTCCTGGCTGGCACGGCAGCCATAACACAGCCTCTTTTCTGGCTGGCATCGCAGCCATAACATAACCTAACACAGCTAAAACAGAGTCATAACATAACCTCATCTAACGTAACCATGAGGCCTTTCTAGTACAGCCCCAAAGCAGCAGCAACCAGGGCTTTCAGGGCAAAGCTCATACAGGTATAAACCAAACCACACAACCTGTGACCAAGCGGGTACCTTGTGATGCACATGGGCAGTGCTATAAGTGATTTTAACCATTATATAACCAAGCAAAGCCATCGTTTACAGAGCATGGGCTGAGACTGCATGAGAAAGGTGACTCGTGCCATCTTGTTCATTTCCCCACAAACATTCCTCTGTTCTGGTCATTTTCTTTGCTAGCAAGCAAGGTGAATTGTATCTTTCATGCTAATGACTTTGGGACAGACAACACACACCACCGAATGCACATACTGTATTTTGCAATTGAATGTAAGTGACCACCAACGTCCTTGTGTTGTTGCTTTAATTTGAAGAAGCTACCATTTTCTTAGATCAAGAGGTTCTCACCTCTGACATATCCAAGTAGACTAGCTCCAAAGACTAAAAACTAAACTTTGTATTTGTATTTCAGTAGATGATGGGAAGAATAGTAGAAGGTCTGAAGCTCTGACCTGCCCTGGTTAACCAAGCATTCATCTACACTCCACCAGGTAGTATGGTCAGCAGCCATAGGAGCTGCAGAGGAAAGACAGGGCGGAGATGGGGAAAGCTGGAAATGAGGATATAGGGGGCCAAAAAGGAGAGACAAGCTGGAATGAGGACAAGCACAGGAGACAGACGCTGTCTTCTCATATTACCCAGGAACTAGCCTTAGTCCATGAAGTTGCCTGAAAACACAATGGGAGTGACTGATTCATTTAGCGAACACTTCAAACATTATGATTTAAATGTGAAGGGTTTAGTTTGGTAAATCAAAAACATTCTAACAAAACACTTCTACCTCTCAATGTTTAATATGTCTGGAGGGTTTTGATACTTTTTTATTTCCTTCACCAACAGTTTCTCAGAAGAGCCCTTGGATGTTGAGCTCTTTCTACGTGACTTGAGAATATTCCTTTTTCTTTTTTTCTTTCTGAGAAACAAAGTTATACACTTTCTCTGAAGTAAGCAAGTCAGAATGGCAAAGGGTTCTTTTCAGTTCACAACTTCAGTCCCCCAGGGAAAGCAGACACCTCTACAACTCCATCCTCCAGTGTACAAAGCCTATCCATTTAGCAAATACTGAGCTGTTTCCTTCTTGTCCCTGGGCAGTAAGCTACTCCTTTGCTTTAACTAGAGTTAGTGTGCTGAATAACAGACTGAGTCTTGTTTTGATGCACAACGTAAGATTGACTTAACTGATTTTCCTGTATCAACTCACCAACTTTAAGCTCCAAAATCGGATAACTTCTAAACCATTATAAAACAAATAAAAAGTATTTCTACACACACACACACACACAAACGCACACACAATCACTTTGTATGCTGGGAAAGAGCTAAATATTCTTTGATATCCATCTGTGATGGGGCTTAAATAAGAGACTTAGTCATATTCTTTATTTAAAATACTATTTGAATATGCATCTAGTTGAGGCCAGAGTACAGAGTAGTCATCTGATTCTCAGAGGAGTATTTGAAACTATTAGATAGCATAAGCCAGGAATGCTGCAGTAACAAATGAAGCCTAGTATATCAGTAACTTAGAATATCAATGTTTATTTCTTAGTCTTGAGTATATATGCAATGCACTTTGGGGAAGGAGTAGAGGGATTTGTTACTCATAGTCACTCAGGGATCCAGGCTAACAGAAAAAACAAAACAAAACAAAACATGGCCTTCTTGGTTACGAGGGCAAAGAAAAGATAGCATGGAGACCTCACACATCCCTTCCCCGTGTTTCTTCCCAGAAGTGACATGTGTCACTTCCATTTATTTTAGTCCTTTGATGATAACCAGTCACATGGCCCCACCTCACATTAGTAGGGCTGGAAAGTGTAATTTTTTATTTTATGCCTATAAAGAAAGGAAAACCAGACACTAATTTTGCAAGAGAAATTTCTACTGTGGACCCTAAAGAGGTCTGAATTGTTCTAGAGGCTTCTCAAATAGTTTTATCAAAAATCAGTGCCTCCATTTGGTAGCTGGGACTCTATAAAGGACAGAGGCAATATTACCCATATATGATTGATAAACAAATACATAAAGGATTTGGAACTTAATTGTGGAGCTTTTGGAGTTATGTTTTATAATAATATTTGTACTTGTGAACTGAGAAACATTTAAGTGTGGGACAGGAAGTACTATCAATTATGTCTTTGGTAACATAATTCCATTTAGGAAGGTATAAATGCTTTCAACAGTCCAAAAGAAACTCAATTTCTCTTGGGCAAAAAAGCACTAAACTACGGGGATCTCTGAGTCATAGTAGAAATAGATTGCTGGCATATGGAACTGTTTCAGAATTACACTTGTATCATTTTGGAATTAAAGCAGAATTGAGTATGCCAGGAGAAGGGATTTTCAGGTCCACACATCAGGGGATTTACTTTGTTTCGCCAGGTTCTTTCTACACACAAGCCCTAGGGTTACCTGTCTCACCATGTACCTGAACAGCTCAAAACCTTTCAGCTCCCTATCAAGCTCAGAATCAAGTGCAAATTCCCCAGCATACAGTGTAGAATCCTAGATGACGGAGTGCTGCCTACTTCCATTTGAAGGTTTACCATCACCAGTCACTTATTCCATTCTCTTGGAATTCCAAACTTCTTCACCTAGGCTGTGATCTGTTGGCTTTGAGTATTTTATATATTTTCACTATGGAGGAAAATAATTAGCAAAAACAATTATTAGAACATTCTGATTACAACCCTGGTGTCAAACATTAACTGAAATATGTTTCCTTATTTTAAGAAGAAAGGAAAGAAGGAAGGAAAGGAGGGGAAAAGCCAGGGAGAAAGGCAAATATAGGCTTGAATTTTCACAGATACATTTGGACTTTACATTTCATTTTTTCTTAAAGCAATAATATATGCTTATTGATACAGTAGACAAAGTGCTGGATCTTTTCTAAGTTTAGGTTTCAAATTTTAATCATGCTAACAATAACAAATGAAATCCAAAAGTATATTCATATTTTTATTAATAATATAGTAAATATGCATAGTAACATTATACTAATGTTATAATTAGTAACAATTTAATTTTCCTCTCTCAACTCCCTCCAGTTCCACCCCTTTAAGTAATCAGTAAAAACATCTTCCATTCTGTTATTCCCCACCTTTTTCTATATTCATGCTACCAAAAAGACATAAATGTATCAATAAGGACTTTTTTTTTTTAAGTACAGAAAACGCAATCCTAATTTTTATTTTTGAATAGTTGAATGGAGTCAATTTGCTAGAAAGATTTGTTTAAATATAGTTAGATTATTCTTTTCCTGCCCCCTTGGAATTTTCCTTTTTGGATATTAAGTTTCATTTATATACTTGGATCCCTTTCCAGAGTATTTTAGTCTATTTTACTCATACTTTTCTTGTTTGTACTAATGTCATACTATTGTGATCACATAGTTTTGTGGTAAGTACAAATGTGCAGTAAGGCAGTTTTCCCTAAATATTCTTTCTAAAAGATTTCTTAGCTCTTTTTGGACATTCTTCTATATTAGCCATAAATTAGTTTTGCCATTAAATCCCTCTAAATACATACATACAAACCCAATAACCTTAAAAGTTCAGCTGTTTCTAGCGGGTGTGCAGTTATAGTTTATTGTTTTTAAACTTCATCTCTTTGATATATAATTATTTGAATATCCTTTCATGTGCTCATTGGCCATGGGTATATATTCTTTTCTGAAGTTTTAGTTAAAGTTTTGTAAATTTTTTATCGCATTGTTTGTCTTCTTATTAGGGACTTCCCTAGTAGCTCAGCTGGTAAAAAATCCATTGCAGTGCAGGATACTCAGGTTCGATCCCTGGAATGGGAAGATCTCTGGAAAAGGGACAGGCTCCCATAAGAAGTGTGTATGTGTGTGTCTATGTGTGTGTGTCTGTGTGTGTGTGTGCACACACGTGCACACTCATAGACTGTAGCCTGTCAGGCTCCTCTGTCCATGGGATTCTCCAGGCAAGAATACTGGAATGGGTTGCCATGCCTTCCTCCGGGGGATCTTCCAGACCCAGGGACTGAACCTGTGTCTCTTGTGTCTCCTGCATTGGCAGGCAGGTATTTTACCACTAGCTTCACCTGGGAAGACTTTTGTGTCATTCTGAATTCAGTTCATTTCTCAAATACACATATTATGAATTGCTGCTTGCAATTTCATTTTCTGAATGGTATTTTGAAGAGCAGTACAAAGTTGTAATGAAATCCAACTTCTCATGTTTTTCTTTTGTTATGAATCATTTTTGTGTTTTATCTAGTAATTTTTTGTTGACCTAAGTTTACGAAATTTTTTGTGTTTATTTTCTAGAACTTAGAGTTTTAGTTTGCATTTTAGCCTCTGATCCTCTTTGAATTGTTTTTGTGTATTATACAAGGAAAATTCTGGGACAACATATTTCTGTCTGTCCTTGTGCCCAAGTTCAGTTTGAAAATTTGCCTTGTGTTTCCAGACCCTCTAGAACTGGGATCTGTCTTTTGTTGGTCCATACATTCCCATCCTTTTCCTGACTTGGGAACAGATTTTTAGAGATGAATTCCTGCCCAGCCCCATTTTACTTAGATTTCCTGAGGCTGATTGCTCATTTCCAGTTCATGCCTGCTCCTTGATTCCTCTGCCCACATTCCATCTCTTTCCTTTCAGCACACCCTGCCACTTCATGCTACTTGCTTTTGCTGCTACTTGCAATACAACACTAGCCCCATTATCCATTGTCCACTTCTCCAGCTGCACTGAATATCCTCAAAACACCTTCACACAGTCTTTCCTTCTAGAGCCTTCTCTGCTTCAGACTGGACATCCGATTCCAAGAGTGGCATCTTTCAGTCTATGCCATTTGGGCAATTTAAATATATCGTGCCCAACCATTTCCAGAATTTTAACACTAGTTCTTTTCTTTCAATTTTTACTGAAGCATTGTTGCTTTTAGAACGTTATGTTCATTTCCACTGTACAACAATGTGAATCAGTTATGCATATGCATATATCCCCACTTTTTAGATTTTGTTCCTATTTAAGTCACCAAAGAGCATTGAATAGAGTTTCCTATGCTATATGGCAGGTTCTCATTAGTCATCTATTTTATATATAGTAGTGCTTCCCTGATAGCTCAGTTGGTAAAGAATCCACCTGTAATGTGGGAGACCCCAGTTCCATACCTGGGTTGGGAAGATCTGCTGGAGATGGGAACAGCCACCCACTCCAGTATTCTGGCCTGGAGTATTCCATGGACTGTATAGTCCATGGGGTTGCAAAGAGTCGGATCCGTCTGAGCCACTTTCACTTTCAGCTTATATATGTCAGTCCAAATCTCCCACTTCATCCCACCTTCCCCTTCCCACCCTTGGTATCCATACATTTGTTCTCTACATGTGCCTCTATTTCTGGTTTGCAAATAAGTTCAATTGTACCATTTTTCTAGATTTCACATTTAAGTGATATTTTATGATATTTTTTTCCTCTTTCTGACTTACTTCACTCTGTAGGACAGTGTCTATGTCTATCCACATCTCTGACTTATGGCTAAGTAATATTCCATTTTATATATATATATATATATATATATATATACACACACACACACACCACATCTTCTTTGCCCATTCCTCTGTTGATGGACATTTAGGCTGTTTCCATGTCCTGGCTGTTGTAAACACTTCTGCAATGAACATTGGAGTTCATGTACATTCTTGAAGTATGGTTTTCTCCAGGTATATACCCAGAGGTGGGATTGCTGGGACATGCGGTAGTTCTAATTTTAGCTTTTTGAGGAAACTCCATATTGTTCTCCATAGTGGCTGTACCAACTTACATTCCCACCAACTGTTGGAGGGTTCCTTTCTCTCCACATCCTTTCCATCATTTATTGTTTATAGAGTTTTTGATGGTGGCCATTCTGACTGGTGTGAGGTGATATCTCGTTGTTTTAATTTGCATTTCTCTAATAATTAATGATGTTGATCATCTTTTCATGTTTTTTGCTGGCCATTTGTATGTCTTCTTTGGAGAAATGTCTATTTAGATCTCCTGCCCATTTTTTTCAGTGAGTTGTTTGTAACATTGAACTGCATCTTACCCATTTCTTGGTATCTCTGATCTCAATTATTGTGGTTAAGTTTATGTGCCATTTTGACTGGTTCATAAGGCGCCTGATATTTGAGTAAATGTTACTCTGAGGTGTGTCCATGCGGGTGTTTCTGGATGAGGTGAGCACTTTCGTCCGTAGATTGAGTAAAGTGGGTTGCCCTCCCCATGTCGATAGGAATTATCCAGTCTCTTGAGGGCCTTCATAGGACAAAAAGGGGAAGAGAGGGAGACCTCTCTCTCTCTCTCTCTCTCTGCTTGACTATTTGAGCCAGGACATTGGTTGTCTCATGCCTTTGGACTAAGACTTACACCATCGATGTTCTTGGTTCAAAAGCAAGAATATATGTCCACAATTGCACACACATTCATGCATTCAGCACCCCAGGAACTATTTCTGTTCTTTCCATTGCCTTCCTCTTTCTCTATTGGCCCCAAACAATGGGAAAACAAACATTTTGGAAAAAAGGTAAATTTGCAAATAAGCTTAAGTTTTATACAGAATTTTTCTAAGACATTAAATGTTTGACAGAGTTTCTTCCTACAATGAACATGAGCAGTATAAAGAAGAATAGTCTGTGAGACAGATTGTGTGTCCAAATTGAGGTCAATATGCAGTTGCTCACAGGCTGTTTTGGTTTGAATACCATCCATTTTCTTTCAGATAGTAGTTTTATGGCCTGTGTTGAGACTGTCTGGTCAATTCAGAAATTCAAGAGCAGCTTAGACTTGCTCTTTTTGACTAGGGTAAGACAACCTGCAATTCCTTGTTCTCAAAGGGTGGTATATTGCATTGTATTCATTATCCTGAAGCTGGTTGTCAGATGTTATTAAGAAATACATTTTGCAAGAAAGTTTCCAAGCCCTTCAACTATATAAATTACCTAGACACTTGCTCTGTACTTAGGAAATCTTATTTCCCCTCACAAATCAGACTGCCTTTTCTGATGCATTTGATTATGTTTATTTGCTTGCTTATTTAATTTTGGAATAACTATCTAATTCATATAGATCAAAAATTTTAAAATATCCGTAGAAGGAAATAATGCTGTTCAGTCTCAGTCTTCCATCCAATCACTTCCTCACCAGCCCCACTTATAATAAAATAGGCCAGCACCCTGGTGGCTCAGATGGTAAAGTGTCTGCCTGCAATGCAGGAGACCCAGGTTCGATTCCTGGGTCAGGAAGATCCCCTGGAAAAGGAAATGGCAATCCACTCCAGCACTCTTGCCTGGAAAATCCTATGGATGGAGGAGCCTGACAGACTACAGTCCATGGAGTCGCAAAGCGTCGGACACGACTGAGCGACTTCACTTCACTACTGTTACTTTCTTGCACATCCTTCTGGAGGCTTTGTATGCATAAACAAATGAATGTGAACTCATATTCCAATCTCACATCTGCTAATGAAAACAGGAACTGGACTTAAGGGGAGATTTCTCGATTTTAGCACTGAAATTTCTGTGCTTGGCAAACTTCTTGGCCCTGGGCTAACCAGGATGATAGGCTGCTATAGACCTTTTATACCTTATCTGGCACCAATATATTTTTGGGAGATGTTTTCATATCAGTTCTATGCAGTCCATGGAATTCTCTAGGCCAGAATACTGGAGTAGGTAGCCATTCCCTTCTCCAGGGGATCTTCCCAACCTAGGGATCAAACCCAAGTCTCCTGCATTGCAAGCGGATTCTTTACCAGCTGAGCCACAAGGGAAGCCCACGAATGCTGGAATGGGTAGCCTATCCTTTCTTCAACAGGTCTTCCCGACCCAGGAATCGAACCGGGATCTCCTGTATTACAGGTGGATTCTTTGCCAATGAAGCTATCAGGGAAGCCCATATCAGTTCCAAGATTTTCCTTAGTCTGTCTCATTCTTTTCATGGCTGCATAATTTTGTGAAAGCACCAGTATTTTAGTATCTCCCTATTGATGGATCTGTGAGTATTTGTTGGTAATCTTTTACTATAACAAGTTGTGATAGAATACTGCAATGAGTAAGCCTGTTCATAAGGCACATATTCTCAGATGTAGAATTGTTAGGCAAAAGGGAATATGCATTTATAATTTTGACAGATACTGCCAGATTCTTATCTGTAAGTGCTGTGCCAATTGACACTCCAATAGAAATGCATGAGAATCTTCCGTCCCTAAAATCTTGCCAAAAATACTATTCCTCTTATCAAGTTAGCAAAAATCCACAAGTTTGACATACCTGCAGAATTTGAAATTTCATTTCCCTTTTTTTATATAGGTGATATTGAGCTTTTGTTGATAGATAACTTTTTGTGATTTCTTTTCTCTGAGAGCTCTTCTACCAGTTTTTATTTTGTATTGAGTTTTTTTCCTTATGAGAAATATATTACATATATTAAGAAGCTCTATACAGTCAGCAAAAACAAGACCAGGAGCTAACTGTGGCTCAGATCATGAACTCCTTATTGCCAAATTCAGACTTAAATTGAAGAAAGTGGGGAAAACCACTAAACCATTCAGGCATGACCTAAATCAAATCCCTTATGATTATACAGTGAGAGTGAGAAATAGATTTAAGGGACTAGATCTTATAGACAGAGGGCCTGATAAACTATGGATGGAGGTTCATGGCATTGTACAGGAGACAGGGATCAAGACTATCCCAAGAAAAAAGAAATGCAAAAAAGTGAAATGGCTGTCTGAGGAGGCCTTACAAATAGCTGTGAAAAGAAGAGAAGTGAAAAGCAAAGGAGAAAAGAAAAGATATACCCATTTGAATGTAGAGTTCCAAAGAATAGCAAGGAAAGAAAGAAAGCCTTCCTCAGTGATCAGTGCAAAGAAACAGAGGAAAACAACAGAATGGAAAACACTAGAGATCTCTTCAAGAAAATTAGAGATACCAAGGGAACATTTCATGCAAAGATGAGCTCAATAAAGGACAGAAATGGTATGGATCTGACAAAAGCAGAAGATATTAAGAAGAGGTGGCAAGAATACACAGAAGAACTGTACAAAAAAGATCTTCACAACCCAGATAATCACGATGGTGTGATCACTCACCTAGAGCCAGACATCCTGGAATGTGAAGTCAAGTGGGCCTTAGAAAGCATCACTATGAACAAAGCTAGTGGAAGTGATGGAATTCCAGTTGAGCTATTTCAAATTCTAAAAGATGATGCTGTGAAAGTGCTGCACTCAATATGTCAGCAAATTTGGAAAACTCAGCAGTGGCCACAGGATTGGAAAAGGTAAGTTTTCATTCCAATCCCCAATAAAGGAAATGCCAAAGAATGCTCGAACTACTGCACAATTGCACTCATCTCACATGCTAGTAAAGTAATGCTCAAAATTCTCCAAGCCAGGCTTCAACAGTATGTAAACTGTGAACTTCCAGATGTTCAAGCTGATTTAGAAAAGGCGAGGAACCAGAGATCAAGTTGTAAACATCCGTTGGATTATCGGAAAAGCAAGAAAGTTCCAGAAAAACATCTATTTCTGCTTCATTGACTATGCCAAAGCCTTTGACTGTGTTCCGTTCAGTTCAGTTAAGTTCAGTCACTCAGTCGTGTCCGACTCTTTGGGACCCCATGAATCGCAGCACACCAGGCCTCCCTGTCCATCACCAACTCCTGGAGTACACAGACTCACATCCATTGAGTCAGTGATACCATCCAGCCATCTCATCCTCTGTCGTCCCCTTCTCCTCCTGCCCCCAATCCCTCCCAGCATCAGAGTCTTTTCCAGTGAGTCAACTCTTCACATGAGGTGGCCAAAGTACTGGAGTTTCAGCTTTAGCATCATTCCTTCCAAAGAAATCCCAGGGCTGATCTCCTTCAGGATGGACTGGTTGGATCTCCTTGCAGTCCAAGGGACTCTCAAGAGTCTTCTCCAACACCACAGTTCAAAAGCATCAATTCTTCGGCGCTCAGCCTTCTTCACAGTCCAACTCTCACATCTATACATGACCACAGGAAAAACCATAGCCTTGACTAGACGAACCTCTGTTGGCAAAGTAATGTCTCTGCTTTCGAATATGCTATCTAGGTTGGTCATAACTTTCCTTCCAAGGAGCAAGCGTCTTTTAATTTCATGGCTGCAGTCACTATATGCAGTTATTTTGGAGCCCCCCAAAATAAAATCTGACACTGTTTCCACTGTTTCCCCATCTATTTCCCATGATGTGATGGGACCAGATGCCATGATCTTCGTTTTCTGAATGTTGAGGTTTAAGCCAACTTTTTCACTCTCCTCTTTCACCTTCATCAAGAGGCTTTTTACTTCCTCTTCCCTTTCTGCCATAAGGGTGGTGTCATCTGCATATCTGAGCTTATTGATATTTCTCCCGGCAATCTTGATTCCAGCTTGTGTTTCTTCCAGTCCAGCATTCTCATGATGTACTCTGCATATAAGTTAAATAAGCAGGGTGACAATATATAGCCTTGATGTACTCCTTTTCCTATTTTGAACCAGTCTGTTGTTCCATGTCCAGTTCTTACTGTTGCTTCCTGATCTTCATACAGGTTTCTCAAGAGGCAGGTCAGGTGGTCTGGTATTCCCATCTCTTTCAAAATTTTCCACAGTTTCTGGTGATCTACACAGTTAAAGGCTTTGGCATAGTCAATAAAGCAGAAATAGATGTTTTTCTGGAACTCTCTTGCTTTTTCCATGATCCAGCAGATGTTGGCAATTTGATCTCTGGTTCCTCTGCCTTTTCTAAAACCAGCTTGAACACCAGGAAGCTCATGGTTCACATATTGCTGAAGCCTGGCTTGGAGAATTTTGAGCATTACTTTACTAGCATGTGAGATGAGTGCGACTGAGTGGTAGTTTGAACATTCTTTGGCATTGCCTTTCTTTGGGTTTGGAATGAAAACTTACCTTTTCCAGTCCTGTGGCCACTGCTGAGTTTTCCAAATTTGCTGGCATATTGAGTGCAGCACTTTCACAGCATCATCTTTCAGGATTTGGAATAGCTCCACTGGAATTCCATCACCTCCACTAGCTTTGTTCGTAGTGATGCTTTCTAAGGCCCACTTGACTTTGCACTCCAGGATGTCTGGCTCTAGGTCAGTGATCACACCATCATGATTTTCTGGGTCGTGAAGATCTTTTTTGTACAGTTCTTCTGTGTATTCTTGCAATCTCTTCTTAATATCTTCTGCTTCTGTTAGGTCCATACCATTTCTGTCCTTTATTGAGCCCATCTTTGCATGAAATGTTCCCTTGGTATCTCTAATTTTCTTGAAGAGATCCCTAGTCTTTCCCATTCTGTTGTTTTCCTCTATTTCTTTGCACTGATTGCTGAAGAAGGCTTTCTTATCTCTTCTTGCTATTCTTTGGAACTCTGCATTCAGATGCTTATATCTTTCCTCTTCTCCTTTGCTTTTCACTTCTCTTCTTTTCACAGCTATTTGTAAGGCCTCCCCAGACAGCCATTTTGCTTTTTTGCATTTCTTTTCCATGGGGATGGTCTTGATCCCTGTCTCCTGTACAATGTCACGAACCTCATTCCATAGTTCATCAAGCACTCTATCAGATCTAGGTCCTTAAATCTATTTCTCACTTCCACTGTATAATAATAAAGGATTTGATTTAGGTCATACCTGAATGGTCTAGTGGTTTTCCCTACTTTCTTCAATTTAAGTCTGAATTTGGCAATAAGGAGTTCATGATCTGAGCCACAGTCAGTTCCTGGTCTTGTTTTTGCTGACTGTATAGAGCTTCTCCATCTTTGGCTGCAATGAATATAATCAATATGATTTCGGTGTTGATCATCCGGTGACGTCCATGTATAGAGTCTTCTCTTGTGTTGTTGGAAGAGGGTGTTTGCTATGACCAGTGCATTTTCTTGGCAAAACTCTATTAGTCTTTTCCCTGTTTCATTCTGTATTCCAAGGCCAAATTTGCCTGTTACTCCAGGTGTTTCTTGACTTCCTACTTTTGCATTCCAGTCCCCTATAATGAAAAGGACATCTTTTTGGGGTGTTAGTCCTAAAGGTCTTGTATGTCTTCATAGAACCATTCAACTTCAGCTTCTTCAGAGTTACTGGTTGGGGCATAGACTTGGATTACTGTGATATTGAATGGTTTGCCTTGTAAACGAACAGAGATCATTCTGTTGTTTTTGAGATTGCATCCAAGTACTGCATTTCAGACTCTTTTGTTGACCATAACGTCTACTCCATTTCTTCTGAGGGATTCCTGCCTGCAGTAGCATATATAATGGTCATTTGAGCTAAATTCACCCATTCCAGTCCATTTCAGTTCGCTGATTCCTAGAATGTCGACATTCACTCTCGCCATTTCTTGTTTGACCACTTCCAATTTGCCTTGATTCATGGACCTGACATTCCAGGTTCCTATGCAATATTGCTCTTTACAGCATTGGACCTTGCTTCTATCACCAGTCACATCCACAGCTGGGTATTGTTTTTGCTTTGGCTCCATCCCTTCATTCTTTCTGGAGTTATTTCTCCACTGATCTCCAGTAGCATATTGGGCCCCTACTGACCTGGGGAGTTCCTCTTTCAGTATCCTATCATTTTGACTTTTCATACTGTTCATGGGGGTCTCAAGGCAAGAATACTGAAGTGGTTTGCCATTCCTTTCTCCAGTGGACCACATTCTGTCAGACCTCTCCACCATGACTTGCCCATCTTGGGTGGCCCCACGGGCGTGGCTTAGTTTCATTGAGTTAGACAAGGCTGTGGTCCTAGTGTGATTAGATTGACTAGTTTTCTGTGAGTATGGTTTCAGTGTGTCTGCCCTCTGATGCCCTCTTGCAACACCTACCATCTTACTTGGGTTCTCTTACCTTGGGCGTGGGATATCTCTTTACGGCTGCTCCAGCAAAGCACAGCCGCTGCTCCTTACCTTGGATGAGAGGTATCTCCTCATCCCCGCCCTTCCTGACCTGCTGGGAAACAAGGTTCAGGAGTGAGCTGGTGGAGCATCTCTGTTCTTGGAACACAGGAACCATTAAGCGTTTCTGCCTGTACCTTCACTCTGCACACCGTCTTCACTCTTCTCTTAGTTCTCTAGCTATGCTCCTGTCCAACTCCTGCTGCATCTTGGTCAAGTAAGTTTCCATGCTGTTATTCGAAGAGTGTGGAATTGAGGTAGAAAACCCTATGTTTGCTCTTGGAGTAAGATTTCCTTTGAGCACTAAAGGATTATTGAAATTTCCAACACAACGGGGCTCCAGGACTGGCCTCGTGCTAAGAGTGCTGAGTAGTGATCTGTTCTGCTCTTTCTCTTTGACTGTGTGGATCACAATAAACTGTGGAAAATGCTGAAAGAGATGGGAATACCAGACCACCTGACCTGCCTCTTGAGAAACCCAGGTCAGGAAGCAACAGTTAGAACTGGACATGGACCAACAGACTGGTTCCAAATTGGAAAAGGAGTACCTCAAGGCTGTATATTGTCAACCTGCTTATTTAACTTCTATGCAGAGTACATCATGAGACACGCTGGGCTGGAGGAACCACAAGCTGGAATCAAGATTGCCGGGAGAAATATCAATAACCTCAGATATGCAGATGACACCACCCTTATGGCAGAAAGTGAAGAGGAACTAAAGAGCCTCTTGATGAAAGTGAAAGAGGAGAGTGAAAAAGTTGGCTTAAAGCTCAACATTCAGAAAACGAAGATCATGGCATCTGGTCCTATCACTTCACAACAAATAGATGGGGAAACAGTGGAAACAGTGGCTGACTTTATTTTTTTGGGCTCCAAAATCACTGCAGATTGTGATTGCAGCAATGAAATTAAAAGACGCTTACTCCTTGGAAGGAAATTTATGACCAACCTAGACAGCATATTAAGAAGCAGAGACATTGCTTTGCTGACAAAGGCTAGTCAAGGCTATGGTTTTTCCAGTAGTCATGTATGGATGTGAAAGTTGGACTATAATGAAAGCTGAGTGCAGAAGAATTGATGCTTTTGAACTGTGGTGTTGGAGAAGACTCTTGAGAGTCCCTTGGACTGCAAGGAGATCCAACCAGTCCATCCTAAAAGAGATCAGTCCTGGGAGTTCATTGGAAGGTCTGACGCTGAAGCTGAAACTCCAATACTTTGGCCACCTGATGTGGAGAGCTGACTCATTTGAAAAGACCCTGATGCTGGGAAAGATTGAAGGCAGGAGGAGAAGGGCATGACAGAGGATGAGATGGTTGGATGGCATCACTGACTCAATGGATATGAGTTTGGGTGGGCTCTGGGAGTTGATGATGGACAGGGAGTCCTGGCGTGCTACAGCTCATGGGGTTGCAAAGAGTCGGACACGACTGAGTAACTGAACTGAACTGAAGATATGTCCTTCTTGTTGTGATGATCAACTGTTTTTCTCACTTATCTTTTGTGTATTATTCTTCTCATTCACGTTTAGACTTTGATTTTTCTTTTAATACAGTTAAAAAAACTTTTATGTAGTCAAAATTTCCTTTATAACTTACAGGTTTTGGATCATAGAAAGGCTGTCTTTACTTCAAAAGTATAAAGAAACTATCTAATTTTTAAATTTAGTGTTTCATGGCTTTTTAAAAAATAATTAAATAGCTGATCCATTTGGCATTATTCCCATGAAGGGTGTTGGATATAGTCCTAACATTATTTTTCTCAGGCAGCTACCTGATTTGAAATATTATCTAATTATAAACTAAGTTTCTAGATGTGTTTGGATCTTTTACATAAGTAATTTTCTGTTCCATTGTCCTGTGTATCTGTTTATGCACTGATATGGTATGGTTTTAATTATTGAAACTTTATAATATACCGTAATGTCTGGTAAGGCTATTCTCATCATTACTGCTTTGTCTTTCCAGAATTTAAAGGTTGTTATTGGGTCTTTATTATTTATAAAAACATTAAACATAGCTAGATACATTTAAAAAATTTATTCTAATTATAAAATCAAGGTAAAATTATAATTATGTTTGCGTGCCTGCATGCCAAGTCGCTTCAGTCATGTCTGACTCTTTGCAATGCTATGGACTGTATCCTGCCAGGCTAATCTGTCTACGGGATTCTCCAGGCTAGAATACTGGACAGTGTTGCCACGCCCTCCTCCAGGGAATCTTCCCAACCCAGTAATCAAACCTGAGTCTCTTGTGTTTCCTGCTTTGGCAGGTGGATTTTTCACCACTAATGCTACCTAGGAAGCCCATAATTATGTTTGCTATATTATAATTATTTCTTATTGAAATAATATATATTTACTAAATATATAAATCTATAATGCTATATATATATATATATATATATATATCTTATTGTTTATGTGTGTGAAAACAATGGATTTTGTACTCCCAAAACTTATCCAACATCTTATTTCTTAAATACTTTTTATAATTTTCACTTTTCTGGTTATATAATAATACCACCTGCAATAGGGATACAGTCATTTTATCCTTTTCAAATTTTGTAACTTTGATATTTTTCTGTTGCTTAATTGCTATGACTTTTTACCTGTAATATGTTAAATAAAATAGCAGTAGTGGAACTCCTTGTCTTGTTCCTGAATCTAGTATTTTCTCTTTAATCATGATTCTGGAGTTGACATCAAATAGTTTGTTATACTGACTATTCATCTGTCTTTATTTTCTTGTTTCTTTTTTATGTCTCAAGAATCTTAAATATTGTCACATGCTTTTTGAATTTGCTTTGAAATGATCACATCATTAGTATCCTTAAATATAATAATATATTATCCCAATTAATTTCCTAACATTGAAACAGTATGACATACCTTGTATCAAATTGCACTTGATCATAATGTATTATTCATATAGTTGGAAATATTTCATTTATAATTTTGGTTTGGTAGTTTTGGTTTCCCAGTATTATTATTGCATTATTAATGTTACATATAGTAATGTGGGTATCAATTAAAAATTTTGGAAAATTTCCATTTCCAAAATTTCAATTTTCCATTGAAAATTTCCATTATTCAATGCTTTCAGTCATGAAATAGCATGGTAAATTTTAGGATTTGGGACAAACTCCTCAGATCTGGTAACCGTGAGGTTGTTTCTTTGAAAAAAATTATCTTTTTTTCCCCTATATAAAATGTCTTTTAATATTGTGTATTTCATTTGAGATAAATTTTAAGTTATATTTTTCTAGAAAATTATTTGTTTAATCCAAATTTTCAGTTTATTTGTATGAAACTGTACAAAAGCTTTCTTATGATTCTTTAAATTTCCTTTGTTATTATTATTATTATTTTGGTATAGTTATACCTTTCTTTTTCCCCTTAAAGTAGTTAATGATTATTTTATTGAGTTTCTCAAAAAACCAGCATTTGGATGTATATTTTTTAATTTTACTCTTTAAAATTTAAATTTTACTCTTTAAAGCCATTCATGTGGCTCAGTGTTAAAGAATCCACCTGCCAGTGCGGGAGACACAGGAAATGTGGGTTCAAACTCTGGGTCAGGAGGATACCCTGGAGAAGGAAATGGTGGCTCATTCCAGTATTCTTGCCTGGGAAATCCCATGGACAGAGGAATCTGGTGGGCTAGAGTTCAGGGGGTCATAAAGAGTCAGACATGACTCAGTACGAACATATGAGGTTGGGTTTTTTTTTTGTTTTTTTTTTTAGTTCTATTCTTTTTCTACTTTCTAATTTATTAATTCCTACTTTCATTTTTAAAGTTCTTTTTATATTGTTACAATCTATTTTATTGTGTTTTTTTCAACATACTAGTCACAAATTCATTAGTTCTTTTTAAAATTTCTTCTTTTATTGACTAGCATATAAAACTTTTTCTCTTGGTATCAATTTTCTTTATTTCTATAAATTTGATTGTTGTCTAAAAATTCCATAATTTTAGTATGTGTTTCCTCCATTAGTAAGGATTGATGAGATAAATTTATTTTTATTTATTTATTTTTTTCATTTAGCTCCAAATTAATCAATGCATTTAATATGATTCTTATAAAACCACAGTGGGAATCTTTGGGGGAAGGAAAAGAAAGAGGGTCTTGACAAGATTCTGAAGTTTATTTATTTATTTTTTCCATTAAGAATTTTTATTTTTTTTAATTTTTTTTCTCATTCTTTTTTTTTAAATTTTTTTCTACTTTTCAATAAAGCATTTTCTTCTTATTCCTATAATCAAGGCAAAATCTGAACACAATTGGCATTGATAATAGAAATATAATCAGAACCATTATTCATGAGTTTACAGTTGATGAGGTTTTATGTTTCCAGTTTGAAGACCATTTTTGCAAGAGGTTTAAACAGGCATCTCACACCCAGGAAACACAAGTAGTCAATGTACTACTTGTGGAAGAGTCATAACAGTATTGCGAATTAAGGGAATACTAACATATACCTCAGAGAAGGCAATGGCACCCCACTCCAGTACTCTTGCCTGGAAAATCCCATGGGCGGAGAAGCCTGGTAGGCTGCAGTCCATGGGGTCATGAAGAGTTGGACACGACTGAAGTGACTTAGAGGAGCAGCAGCAGCAGCAACATATACCTTGGGCTTTCCTTGTGGCTCAGCTGGTAAAGAATCCACCTACAATGTTGGAGAGCTGGGCTTGATCCCTGGGTTGGGAAGATCCCCTGGAGAAGAGAAAGGCTACCCACTCCAATATTCTGACCTGGAGAATTTTCCATGGGAACAAAGAGTCTGACAAAGAGTCAGACAGGACTGAATCAGGATGACTAGTATTAAAATAAAATGACCAAAACAACCAAAGTTATGGGGCAGTGGGAACTCCCAGGTGTGACTAATGTAAGTGTAATATCTGATGCAGTCACATTAGAAAGGAGTTTGACAACATCTACTAAATTTAAAAATACACTTGCCTGATAAACCGGCAGTTTCACTTATAGTTACACCTACCAGAAATAAGCACCAACCATGAATGAGAATATTCACAGACATTAGTAATATTATACAGAGAAGCCCAAAATGAAAAACATCAAAAATGTCCACCACAGTGGAATGAATAAACTATCCATTGAATAGTATACAGCACTAAAAATTAATGAACTGCAGGTATATATTAAACATGGATAAACCTCACAAACATAACACTGCCCCAAAGAAGCTTTATGATTCCAGTTATGCAAGATTCAGTTAGCAGTCAATGTTTAGGATTATTTTAAGATGATGAAATCAAGCAAGTGATTGCTTAATAATTCAGAATATCAGTTACATTTGAGAAGAAACAAGAGGGTAAAAATTAGGAACAAACATGCAAAGAGCTTCTGAAATGCCAGCAATGTTGCATTTGTTGTTGAGGCTGAGGGTTCCATGGGTGTTTGCTTTAAGATAATTGTTCTCTATTGCCTGGAAAATCTCATGGATGGAGGAGCCTGGAAGGCTGTAGTCCATGAGGTCGCTGAGGGTCGGACATGACTGAGCGACTTCACTTTCACTTTTCACTTTCCTGCATTGGAGAAGGAAATGGCAACCCACTCCAGTGTTCTTGCCTGGAGAATCCCAGGGACGGGGGAGCCTGGTGGGCTGCCGTCTATGGGGTCGCACAGAGTCGGACACGACTGAAGTGACTTAGCAGCAGCAGTAGCATCTTGGTATACATGTTTCAGGATAAATACTTTCAACACTTATGGAATACCCAATGTTCCAAATACTTTGCTAGTATCTGGATAGACAGACAGACAGATAGATATGAAGGCACAGATATTGTATGAGAAAAGTCTATGATCTGTTGGGATGCTGGTTTGTAAAGAGACAGAATGTGGTGAGTATTATAAAAGAGGTGTAGAATGCTGCATGAGTGCTCTTTTTTTTGGTGATTAGTTCACTTCCAAAGGAATTTGTGACGGCTGAATGGAAAAGATAGACTATGAGCTGGACTATGAACACTGAAGAGATTACATTATTTTTCCTGATTGTGTGTCTACAAAAAGTCTGAAGAATCACTGGACTATAAACTGGACTATTAACATTGAGCTGGACTATCAACACTGAGGAGATTACCTTATTTTTCCTGATTGTATGTCTACAAAAAAGCCTAAAGACTCAAACACACATAAAGCAGAAGATAAGAAGCACCTATCATATCACCACTCAGAGATGGGCACTTAAAAATAAAATCTGGTATATTTTCTTCCACTCTTTTTTCCCATGCATTTGTCCATTAGTCATTGGCTGACCAGCAATAGTCCATTGTTGAGGTAGAGACTCAGTAATGATAAAAACAGCCAATGAGCATCGATTATATTGTGTGTACTGGGGGTAGAGCATGAAGAATGATAGGCAATAAATATTTAAACAAAAGGATCAAGAAAATTTTAGGTATAACAAATGGTGGGAAAGGTGAAATAAAGTTCTGGTTCCCAGAGGTAGATGTGAGGAAGGGTTGCTTTCACCAGCGGGCTCTGGAAGCCATTCTGAGCCAGGAACATTTGCAGTGAGATTTGAAAGATAAGGAGGAAGCCATTAGAAGATCTTGGAGAATAGTTGTTGTTCAGTTGCTTAGTTGTGTCCTATTCTTTGCGACCCCATGGACTGCAACACACCAGGCTTCGCTGTCCTTCAACATCTCCCGGAGTTTGCTAAAACTCATGTCCATCGAGTCAGTGATGTCATCTAACCATCTCATCCTCTGTCATCCCCTTCTCCTCTTGCCTTCTATCTTTCCCAGCATCAGGGTCTTTTCCAAAGAGTCGGCTCTTTGCATTAGGTGACCAAAATATTGGAGTTTCAGCTTCAGCATCAGTCTTTCCAATGAATATTCAGGGTTGATTTTCTTTAGGATTACTGGTTTGATCTCTGTACAGTCCAAGAGACTCTCAAGAATCTTCTCTAAATCACAGTTCAAAAGCATCAATTCTTCAGCACTCAGCCTTCTTTATGGTCCAACCCTCACATCCATACATAACTATTGGAAAAAGCATAGTTTGACTATAGAATCTTTGTAGGCAAAGTAATGTCTCTGCTTTTTAATACACTGTCTAGGTTTGTAGCTTTTCTTCCAAGGAGCAAGTGTCTTTTAATTTCATAGCTGCACTCATCATCTGCAGTGATTTTAGAGCCAAAGAAAATAAAATCTCTTATTGTTTCTATTGTTTCCTCATCTATCTGCCATGAAGTGATGGGACTTGATGCTATGATCTTAGTTTTTTGAACGTTGAGTTTTAAGCCAGCTTTATCACCCTCCTCTTCACCTTCGTCAAGAGGCTCTTTAGTTCCTCTTCACTTTCTGCCATAAGGCTGGTGCTATTTGCATATCTGAGGTTATTCATATTTCTCCTGGCAGTTTTGATTCCAGCTGTGCTTCATCCATCTGGACATTTCACATGATGTACTATACATAGAAGTTAAATAAGCAGGGTAATAATATATAGCCTTGAAGTACTTCTTTTCCCAATTTGGAACCAGTCTGGTATTCCACATCCAGTTCAAAACCTCTGTCTGGTTCCTCTGCCTTTTCTAAATCCAGCTTGCACACCTGAAAGTTTTCGATTCATGTATTGTTGAAGCCTAGCTTAGAGAATTTTGAGCATGACCTTATTAGCATGTGAAATGAGTGTAATTGTGCAGTAGTTTGAGCATTCTTTGTCATTGCCCTTCTTTGGGATTGAAATGAAAACTGACCTTTTCCAGTAGTGTGGCCGCTGCTGAGTTTTCCAAATTTACTGGCATATTAAGCGCAGCACTTTCACAGCATCATCTTTTAGAATTTGAAATAGATCAACTGGAATCCCATCACCTCCACTAGCTTTGTTTGTAGTGATGCTTGCTAAGGCCCACTTGACTTTGCACTCCAGGATGTCTGACTCTAGGTGAGTGATCACAACATCATAGTTATCTGAGTCATTAATATCTTTTCTATATAGTTCTTCTATGTATTCTTGACACCTCTTCTTAATATCTTCTGCTTCTCTTAGGTCCATACCATTTCTGTCCTTTATTGTGAACTTCATGGTAAATAGATGGCAAAACAATGGAAACAGTTACAGACTTATTTTCTTGGGTTCTAAAATCACTGTGGTTGGTGACTGCAGCCATGAAATTAAAAGACGCTTGCTTCTTAGATGAAAGGCTATGACAAACCTACACAGAATATTAAAAAGCAGGAGATTACTTTGCCACAATTGTCCATCTAGTCGAAGATGTGATTTCTCCAGTAGTCGTGTATGGACGTGAGAGCTTTCACCACGTGAACGCTGACCACTGAAGAATTGATGCTTTTGAACCGTGGTGTTGGAGAAGACTCTGAGAGTCCCTTCACTACAAGGATATCAAACCAGAAAATCGTAAAGGAAATCTATCCTGAATATTCATTGGAATGACTGATGCTGAAGCTGAAGCTCCAATCCTTTGGCCACTTGATATGAAGAGCTGACTCATTAGAAAAGACCTTAATGCTGGGAAAGAGTGAAAGCAGGAGGAGAAGGGGAGGACAGAGGATGAGATGGTTGGATGGCATCACTGACTCAATGGACATGAGTTTGAGCAAGCTCTGGGAGTTGGTGATGGCCAGGGAAGACTATGTGCTGCAGTCCATGGGGTTGCAAGGAGTCAGACATGCCTGAGTGACTGAACTAAACTGCCATTACCCATAACATAGTTTGACCTCAGGCCAAACTATAGGGAGGAAACACAGCCCAACCCATCAGCAGAAAATGGGATTTAAGATTTTATGTACATTGTCTTGCCCACCAGAGCAAGACCCAGTTTTCCCCACAACCAGTCAATCCCACCAGGAAGCTTCCACAAGCCTCTTATCCTCATCCATTAGAGGGTAGACAGTATGATGAATAGTATCTAAGCAGAAAGCACAGCCAGTGCTTGAAAAGAGCCCAAAAAAAGAGATATTTGAATCCTGGTGTTTCACCTAACATATGCCATGAACATTTCCTACCATGACTAATTCTCCTTAAAGGCATAACTTTTCTTGTGGTCTCATGGGATTTCATCATATGATTGTGTTGTTATATTTGATCTTAATCCTCAGAAATTTGAATTGTTTCTAAATGTCTGCTATTATAAATACCACTGCACTGGACATTCTAGGTCATAAATCTGCATCCAATTCTTGTACATTCCTTTGCAATAATTCATAGTAACAGGAACAATAATTTACATTCTGAAAATTTATTCACGTCGTCAAATTGTCCTATAGAAAATAAGGTACATTGTTAGAAATGGTGAGTAAAAGGGTCTGTTTTACTGCATATTCACCATTATGAACAATAGCAACAACAGTACCAAAATATTCACCTAGTTGAAAAGCAAAGACATTGTTCACATTATTATGAAATATGTTTAAATTTAACTACTAATGAGGTTGGATGTTTATTATATTTATTGACCATTTGTATTTTTCTATTCTCAAATTCCTATTTGCCTATTTTTCCACCAAAAATTTTTTCCTATTACAGAAATTTTATGTTTATCATATATATGAAACATATGGAAATATCTTTCCAAAAATTTTATGATATATAATTTTATGATATTAATTTTATGTGACTAAATTAAATTTAATTCACTAATAATTTCCTTTGTGGCTTACTATTTTTTACAGATTTTTGATTAGTCAAGTGTTCACATCCATAAATGAGATGAATATGTGTCTATACTTTTAATATTTTTAACACTTTATTTCTAATCCATGCAAAAGTTAGCTTGCTACCTGGAATGAAATACATATCTGCCACCACTGTTTTCTCAGGTTTATTTTCCAAGCAGTTTATTGAATCACTTTTTATTTCTCCACTGATTTGAAGTGCCACTTCAAAGACTATATGCTATGTTCTTCGTATAGATTCTGTGATCTCTTCCTGGGCTTTCCAGGCTAGTTCACTGATGTTTATCTATCACCAGATCATCAATAGGTGGAAGTTCAGGACTCTCCTCATAGCTATTACTTCTCAAAATTGTTTGGAGGAAACAAGCATGTTCATAATTGCTGGTGGGAATCTGAGTTGGCATGTCCTCAGTAGAAGGAAATTTGGCATTAGCTTTGAAAATCACAAATGTCCATATGCTGAGTTGGACCCAGATTTTGTGGGGTTGAAGCAGAGATTTGGGGATTTCTCTTTAAGGAATACACACACAAGTGATTATAGACACAAAGGAAATGTGACAGTGAATGTTTACTTAGAATGAGAAAAGAAAAACATAGCAATTTATCCATTTTCAAAAGCTTATAAGTACCACAAACATCAGAAAATCCAGAAAAATTCACATGATATTTTTATTAATTAGTTGTCAGATATACTTTATTATTTTTTCTCCATTGTTTCCTATGTACTCTTCGGTTGTTTCTTTCTGTAGTATTTTTCCACAGCAAGAACAGATTTTAAAATATCATCTATAGAGCAAAGAAAAACAATAATCTCTTATAGCATAATTGATCAGAATTTTTCATTATTGATTCATTTTCACATTTTATTGGTAATGTGATGTGAGCTGCAAACTTGGAAAGCCTCTCCTACATAAACTATAAGATTTCAAGGCATTTCAAGTCTTTTTTAATATTAGACTCTTCTTAAATGCGTTTCCATGGTGGCTCAGATGGTAAAGAATCTGCCTGCAATGCGGGAGACCTGGGTTTGATCCCTGGGTTGGGAAGATCCCCTGGAGAAGGAGTCAACTACCCACTCCAGTATTTTTGCCTGGAGAATTCCATGGACAGAGGAGTCTGGTGGGTTACAGTCCATGGGGTCGCAAACAGTCCAACATAACTGAGTGACTTTCACTTCTTAAATACTCTAATTGATGATAATCATTAGCCAGTTTCTTGTCAATGACCTCATTTTAGTGTGGGATATTATAAGTTTTATGGGTTTCCAAAGTGGTGCTAGTAGTAAAGAACTATCCTGCCAATGCAGGAGACATAAAAGACGTGGGTTCCATCCCTGGGTCAGAAGATCCCCTGGAGGAGGGCATGGCAACCCACTCCAGTATTCTTTCCTGGAGTATTCCATGGACAGAGAAGCCTGGCAAGCTACGGTCCATAGGGTCACAAAGAGTTGGACACAAATGAAATGACTTAGCACACATGTACATTATAAATTTTATATTATCTTAACCTAAAACAGTATTTCATGGCGAATTAGTAAACTCCACAAATAAACACAATGAATGGTTACTTTATAACTGCATACTGTATATTCCTCACAGGAAAACATTTCCATTTTGACTTGGCATTGCATGTAGACATGGTGTCTTATTTACTTTTAAACTCTGTGCTGCTTATATATTTTCCATAAGCAGCATATGTAGGAATTATGAAGGACAACATTTGCATTTTGATACAGCAGTTTACTCATACATACTTACAAGGGAAACCTAAGTAGTGTTAATTCTGTCTACCTCTCTTTGGTTTTCCTTCGTTTCCTTATATTTTGTGTAGCAATATAGAAAGAAAATAACTAGTATTTTATTCCCTTGTAGCTGCCCTTAATTTTCTCAAACACAAAGTTAAACTGGGTGCAAGCCTTTGACATTCTCCTGACTGTAGCAATTCAGAAAGAAAATAACTAGCATTTTATTCCCTTGCTCAGTTCAGTTCAGTTCAGTCACTCAGTCATGTCCGACTCCTTGCAACCCCATGAATCGCAGCACGCCAGACCTCTTGTCCATCACCAACTCCCAGAGTTTACTCAAACTCATGCACATCGAGTCGGTGATGCCATCCAGCCATCTCATCCTCTGGCGTCCCCTTCTGCTCCTGCCCCCAATCTCTCCCACCATCAGGGTCTTTTCCAATGAGTCAGCTCTTCGCATGAGGTGGCCAAAGTACTGGACGTTCAACCTCAGCATCAGTCCTTCCAATGAACACCCAGGACTGGTCTCCTTTAGGATGGATTGATTGGATCTCCTTTGCAGTCCAAGGGACTCTCAAGAGTCTTCTCCAACACCACAGTTCAAAAGCATCAGTTCTTCAGCACTCAGCTTTCTTCACAGTCCAACTCTCACATCCATACATGACAACAGGAAAAACCATAGCCTTGACTAGATGCACCTTTGTTGGCAACATAATATCTTTGCTTTTGAATATGCTATCTAGGTTGGTCATAACTTTCCTTCTAAGGAGTAAGCATCTTTTAATTTCATGGCTGCAATCACCATCTGCAGTGATTTTGGAGCCCCTCAAAATAAAGTCTGACACCATTTCCACTGTTTCCCCACCTATTTCCCATGAAGTGATGGGACCAGATGCCATGATCTTCGTTTTCTGAATGTTGAGCTTTAAGTCAACCTTTCCACTCTCCTCTTTCACTTTCATCAACAGGCTTTTTAGTTCTTCTTCACTTTCTGCCATAAGGGCGGTGTCATCTGCATCTCTGAGGTTATTGATATTTCTCCCGGCAGTCTTGATTCCAGCTTGTGCTTCTTCCAGCCCAGCGTTTCTCATGATGTACTCTGCATATAAGTTAAATAAGCAGTGTGACAATATATAACCTTGTCGTACTCCTTTTCCTATTTGGAACCTTGTAGTTGCCCTTAATTTTGTCAAACACATGGTTAAACTAAGCCTGAGTGCATGCCAAGTCACTTTAGTCATGTCCTACTCTTTGCAACCCTATGGACTATAGCCTGCCAGGCTCCTCTGTCCATGGGATCTCCAGGCAAGAACACCAGAGCGGGTTGTCATTTCCTACTCCAGGGGATCTTCCCAACCCAGGGATTGAACCTGCGCTTCTTATGTCTCCTGCATTGGCAGGCTGGTTCTTTACCACTACTACTACTACTACTAAGTTGCTTCAGTCGTGTCCGACCCTCAGTGACCCCATGGACTGCAGCCTTCCAGGCTCCTCCGTCCGTGGGATTTTCCAGGCAAGAGTACTGAAGTGGGGTGCCATTGCCTTCTTCTCTTTACCACTAGTGCCACCTAACTATTGAAAGTAAAAGTCATTCAGTTGTGTCTGGCTCTTTGTGACCACATTGACTGTATAGTCCATGGAATCCTCCAGGCCAGAATACTGGAGAGGGTAGCTGTTCCCTTCTCCAAGGGATCTTCTCAACCCAGGGACTGAACCCAGGTCTCCCAACATTTCAGGCAGATTCTTTACCAGCTAAACCACCAGGGAAGACCTGAGCTAAACCTATATTTCTATAATTTTCAGCCAATAGTAACATTTTCTCTTTCATGTACAATCAATAAGAAGTTTGCCATGGATTTATCTCTCTCCCTTATCTCCTCTTCTTTAATTCTCAGAATTATATTTATTTAATCTGGAGCTGTGAGTCAGCTTACACTCTGCATTTTTTTTTTCTCTATAAAATCATCTTTAAGAATCAATTTGGCTGCTTGCATTCAGAGTCCTAACTAGCCTGCAGTGCCCCCTGTCTGTGGCACTTGACATTCCCCTGGCTGTAACCCCTGCCCTGTGCTCCTGCTGATTGTCACATCCCATGCCACACTTCAGGTCCTCAAGGCTGCACAGGGGGCTCTGCCCAAAATCCAGGCTGGAAATTTATCTGAATAACCCACTCCTGAAGTTTCTCAACAAATGGCTGGAGAGCACTGATATATAAACAGCCCAGCTCTCTTGCCCCTTGGGTTCCATAACTGGGACATGCAATTTGCACAGTTTGTGGGATTAAACTCTAGTCACCCTCAAGGTAACTGGCTTGTTGACTTATCCTATACTGGTTACTTTCCTTTTCTTATTCCTCTACATGTTTCTTAGCATCCTGAAGAAAATACTTGCTCTTAAATCCATGCCTCAAGCTCTATGTCTGGGAGAACTCTACCTAAACAGATATTTTTAATGATTATTTATACTTAACTCTACTTTTAATGTCTTTTGATATTCACTCATAGACTATAATGTAGAAGGAAATAGCAACACACTTGGGCAATCCACCCAAGTACTCTTGCCTAGAGAATCCTGCGACAGAGGAGCCTGGTGGGCTGCTGTCTATGGGGTCACACAGAGTCGGACACAACTGAAGCGACTTAGCAGCAGCAGCAGCATAGACTATAAATACAACGATTTTCACATTCTTTTTAATAAATATTTATTTATTTTTATTTATTTGACAGCTCCAGGTCTCAGTTGCAGCATGTGAGATATAGTTCCCTAACCTGGGATCTAACCTGGGTCCCCTGCATTGAGAGTGTAGAGTCTTAGCCACTGGACCACCAGGGATGCCTCAATTTTCACATTCTCGATACTTTGATTTTGGTTAATTTTTTAGCCAGATAGAGCACATTTTAAATAGTTACCCCTGTCACCCCATGCCAATGAATATACAAATGGCATATTTTTCTCATCACTTGAGCATGTTTGAATGGATTCCTCTTGCTTTGGTAGACAACAAGTTAACCAGGAATAGGGGTCCCCATGTTTTCCCACAAGCATCCACTAACCATATGCTGGAAAAATCTTCCATCTTTTAGTGTTGGTGACTATCTAAAATCAGGATGATTTTTGTTCCTTTTGCTATAACTTCAAAAAATTATTTTTGTATCCAGATTAGTATAGGAATTTTCTTTAATCTTAGTTTTTAAGATTCCCAGTAAACATTTAAGTTTGAAACTCTTCCCATTCATTTAAAAAAAAATAGAACTGTGTGTGGCCATTGTTTATCTTTTTTAGGCTTCAAAATGTTTTTACATGCATAGTGAAGTTGATGGAACCTTCTACTTTGAGCCTTAGGCCTCCTTCCCCCTCCTCCCTTTCCCCTTAACGTTCTGTTGCACTTCTTTGGTGGGGGTGCAGGGTATCTCTGCTGTTGTTTAGTCACTAAGTCATGTCCCACTCCTCTGTGACCTCATGGCCTGTCACCCACCAGGCCCCTCTGTCCATGGGGCTTCCCAGGCAGGAATACTGAAGTGGTTGCCATTTCCTTCTCCAGGAGATCTTCCTCACTCAGGGATTGGAAGTTGCCTCTCCTGCATTTGTAAGCATGTTCTTTACCACTGAGCCACCAGAGAAGCTCTAGAAGGGTATCTTTGCTTCCATTTTAAGAAAATTGGGAAGAAGTCTTCCAAGAAGAAAAAGATTTTTTTCTGGAAGAAAAGGATTTATCTATTCAGATTTTGATTAAAGCTCTTTTCTTTCCCCACCACCACATTCTGACATAACAGTTTTCACAGACTTTTTGCTAAACACTTTAAGCCAATAGGTTCCTAGTCATTTTTGTCACTTTAAATTGGTGGTCATCAGAGACTCTAACTATGAAAAGTGGTTTGTACTCCTAAACCAAAATTATCTGGTTTTGTCTTGACAAAAGATTCTGTTTCCATGTGTTTCTATGCTTCTAGAACTTTTTAGTTTTGCTTTAAAGGTCTTCCACTTTTCCCCCTTCTATTTCCAGTGAAGTGATGGGACCAGAGGGCTTCCCAGCTGGCACTAGTTATAAAGAACTTGCCTGCCAATGCAGAAGACATAAGAGACATGGGTTCGAACCCTGGGTCAGGAAGATCCCCTGAAAGAAGAAATGACAACCCACTCCAGTGTTCTTGCCTGGAGAATCCCATGGACAGAGGAACCTGGTGGGCTACTGTCTATAGGGTGGCAAAGAGTCAGACATGACTGAAGTGATTTAGGACATATGTACAATGGGACTGGAAGAAGGGGAAAAAGTGGAAGCAGTGACAGATCTTTTCTTGGGATCCAAAAATCACTGTGGATGGTGACTGCAGTTTGAAATTAAAAGATGCTTGCTCTTTGGGAAGAAAGTTATGAAAAAACTAAGTAGCATATTAAACAGCAGAGACATCACTTTGCCCTCAAAGATCTATATAGACAGAGCTATGGTTTTTCCAGTAGTCATGTATGGCTGTGAGAGTTGGGCCATAAAGAAAGTTGAACACCAAAGATTGGTGCTTTCAAATAGTGGTGTTGGAGAAGACTCTTGGGAGTTCCTTGGACTGCAAGGATATCCAACCAGTCCATCCTAAAGGAAATCAGTCCTGAATATTCATTGGAAGGACTGAAGTTGAAGCTGAAACTCCAAAATTTTGGCCACCTGATTCAAACTATTGACTCATTTGAAAAGACCATGATGTTGGGAAAGATTGAAGGTGGGAGGAGAAGGGGACGACAGAGGATGAGATGGTTGGATAGCATCACCAACTCAATGGGTATGAGTTTGAGTAAACTCCGGGAGCTGGTGATGAACAGGGAGGCCTGGCGTGCTGCAGTCCATGGGGTTGTAGAGTCAGACACAACTAAGTGACTGAACTGAACTGAACAGTGGTGCTAGAGAAGACTCTTGAGAGTCACTTGGACTGCAAGGAGATCCAACCAGTCAGTTCTAAAGGAAAGCAGTCCTGAATATTCATTGGAAGGACTGATGCTGAAGCTGAAGCTCCAATACTTTGGCCACCTGATGTGAAGAGCTGACTAACTGGAAAAGACCATGATGCTGGGGAATATTGAAGGCAGAAGAAGAAAGGGGCAACGGAAGATGAGATGGTTGGGTGGCATCAGCAACTCAGTGGACATGAATTTGAGAAAATCCTGGGAGATAGTGAAGAACAGGGCAGTCTGACATACTGCAGTCCATGGAGTTGCAAAAGTTGGATGCAGCTTAGCAACTGAACAACAACAAAAGATATACATCATTATTTAATAGATGTATAGCCTTACAGCATATTAATAATTGGGATATGCCTAGGTAATCCTACCAATGTGAACCTGGGATGCAAATTGAAACACTGGTAGGGTAACTTTTCTAGATTTGTTTTCAGCTTTATTCCCATGTGAATTTCTCTGTGACTAAATAATCTAAAACATTTTTCTATTATAAATTAGAAAGCAACTTGGTTCATTTAGCTGAGTGGATATATTTAGATCTGTTAGCACTGTGACCCAGCTTTCACTTGGTGTCATTTTTTTTTTTTTTTTTGCAGCTTCAAATGGGCCAGCTATTTGGAATTAGACTACTCTCACTCCCTACATAATTGCTGAAGCAATAGAACATACTATTATAGAGAAGCTCTCATACTAAATGGATTTCAATGTATTTATGTATTATCTATGGAAGAGGGCGGAGAGATGAGCAGGGAAGTGATCTAAGTACCTACATTTACTCAGACTGAATTTGATAGTTTTCTTGTGGCTTATTTCAATTTTTTTCCACTGGAATTTTCCAGTGTCACAAAACTGCCAGATATGTAGTACAGTCACTGTCATTGAGAGGATTTCTTTGTGATTCAAAGGATCTGGGTAAGACAGACTTAAATGCCTTATGTGTATTAAACACTCCTTTAAACATAATTTATTACATTAAAAAATAAATACACCATCATCCAGTTATACTTAGTTAACACAGCAAAAGTGTAGCTCAGTGGTGGAGAAATACAAACAAGCATGGAACCTGAATTAGCCTACAATTCATGGTCCTAGGCTGCAAACTACTAGTAGAATATTATTCTTCTAGAAAAATTGCAAGAAAGTGTTGAATGAAAACATAATTAAATATCTTTGTATTTAAATCCATATCTACATGTTATTATATCTTATTTAACTATATTTTAAAAATCATACTCTTTGAATATTTATCTCTATGCTTTATTCATCCTTGCATCCTTAGTGGCTAGCAGAATACTTAATGTATATTGTACATGATATATATTTGAATAATGTAACATGATTTAAAAAGTACTTTGAGATAAACTGGGTTTCCCTGGTAGCTCAGCAGGTAAAGAATCCACCTGCAATGCAGGAGACCCAGGCTTGATTCTGGTTCAGGATGATCTGGAGAAGGGAATGGCTACCCACTCTGGTATTCTTGCCTGGAGAATCCCATGGACAGAGGAGCCTGGTGGGCTACAGTCCATGGGGTCACAAATGACTTACACTTTGAGATAAACTAGCTTCATCCTCACAAAGCCATATTAATAGATTCTTATGGTATTATGCTGTCATTTTACATATGAGGAAACTCAACATTAGAGAAGTTAATTTATTTTCCCAAGGCCACACATAATAAGGGGGCTTCCCAGGTTGGGCAGTGGTAAAGAATCTAACTGCCAATGCAGGAGATGCAGGAAACTCAGGTATGATCCCTGGGTCAGGAAAATCACCTAGTGAAGGGAATGGCAATCCACTCCAGTATTCTTGCCTGTAAAATTCCATAGACAGAGAAGCCTGACAGGCTGCAATACTTAGGGTCTCAAAGAGTCAGACATAACAGCTACTGAGCATGCACACACAGCACACATGTAAGAAGGGGATGAGATTTGATCAATCCAAATCTTTTTGTTTCTAGCCACCAGCTTTTCTTTTCTTAGAGGTGGGGGGAAGGGGATAAAAAGCACATTCCCAACTAAAATGAAAATCAAATTGAGTCAAGTAATTGAAGACAACATTTCTTTTACTTACTATGAACATATTTGGGATTAGTGCCAAATCAGTCAAAAAATTTGGTCAAAGATTGATTTATCTTTCAACTTGTGATGAACATGGTCATTCCCCATGAAATAAGCTTTAAAGTTAAAACAAACTTTATCGAGCTATAATGAACATACAAAAAATATACAAATTGCATACATACAGCTCAATAAAATTTGGAAAAATATGCCAGGTGTGACCAGCACCTGCATCAAGAAACAAAACATTACCAGCATCCCAGAAGATTCTTCATGTACCTTCTGTTGTGCCCATTGAGCTTTTCTACTGCTTCTCAGTAGGAACATCTTCTACCACATGCTCTGTGGAATAGAGGAGGCTCAAGTCCTGGGACGGAATAGTAACTCTCTTTGAATTGGTGAACAATAAATCATGAGAAATAACTCCACATAGCCTGATCATCATCTCAGAGCCATTTTTTTATTTCTCTTTTTCTTCATCTTCCTTACCAAATCAGTTGCCAAATCCAATTAATACTTCTTTCTAAATATCTTTGATAATCGGACCTTCTTATCATGATCATTGGTCCACCTTAATTCAGCCTTCATTATATTTCCCCGAGATGAGGTTAATATTCTCCCTACCTATCTCTGCTTCTAGAGTTTCACCCATCCTTGTCTTTCATTCAGTGTCTAGTACTTGCCAACCAGGACACTAGGTAACAAAGAATCACAGGAGAATAAGGAACGTCTCTGACCTTTTATAAAATTTCACTGTCTAGAAGAGGAGACAGTGAACATGGAAATAGATCATTTTAACCTAATGTGGTACTAATGTAAGTGCAATGGCAGAAATATGCATAATGTGCCATCAGAAGGCAAGAGGGTATCTTAGGATTGCTACTAGGGTTTTCTCTCCAAATCACAGATTTTACCTTAAAACTCTTCAATGGTTACCACTTGTTTACAGCAGAGGTTGCAAACACAAATGCCCATGGAAGTCCAGCAGGTATAAATATTTCTTAGGTAGGCAGATATCTTAACAAGAGTGAGTGGTGGAGAGTTTGAAAACTATAGAATGGCAAGAACAGGCCTAGACTATGGCATCAGAAACTACTTGGCTCTAACCATTTGTGGTCAAATGAGGTCAAATGTGGTCAAATCATCTGTTTTAAATTTTTGCTGTCATTTTTTTCCCAAGTAAAGCTGGATGTCTAGAACTTTATGTTCTCCCAATTTAAAAAATGTTTTTAATTTTGTAATTCAAATTATAAACAAAACACAATAAAACAAACAAAAAATCCCTAGTACGTACAAAAATAATATGACAGCCAACTAAAATACCTCCACAAGCCTCTAGTTTGTGACCTTCGGCCTGTAAGAAAGTCAAAACATTTTAGGAAGATATCCAAGACTTTGCCTGATCTGGACCAAATCTACTTTTCCCTTTCAACTTGTAGGTCACCCCACACAAAGCACCAGTGTAGTTTCTGGAACATACCTTCCGCACTCATGCCAAATGTCTTTGGTCTAGGTCTTCAATGCCTTTCTGCCTTCCTCACTAACCTGGTGATATTTCACTCTGGTTTCCAATTTACATGTCAGGGAAGTATGTTAGGCTCCCTTGCGTACTCAAGGTGTAATTCATTTCTTTCTTTTCTCTGCTGGAACATTTTATTCCCATTACCAGTAGAATACTTGTGTCTGCTTCAAAATTCTACCAGTTTTGAGTTTTTCCCACTGGTTTTAAATTCTCTCTTCATATCTTCCTCCAAGTGATTTTATTTTCTTTCCATTATAGCTTGTTATATATACTGTTAACAGTCTGTGGTGTTGGATAAGACTCGAGAGTCCCTTGGATAGCAAGGCGATCAAACTAATCAATCCCAAAGAAAATCAACCCTAAATATTCACCAGAAGGACTGGTGCTGAAACTCCAATACTTTGGCCACCTGATACAAAGAGCCAACTCATTAGAAAAAACCCTGATACTGGGAAAGATTGAACGCAGGAGAAGGAGATGACAGAGGATGAGATGGTTGAATGGTATCACCTACTCAATAGACATGAGTTTGAGCAAACTCCAGGAGATGGTGAAGCACAGGGCAGCCTGGCATGCTGCAGTCCATGGGGTCCCAAAGAGTGAGACACAACTGAGTGACTGAAGAACAACAAAAGGTCTATGATATTTTATGCAGTATCAAGTCAGTAGCATGAAGTTTAGCTATGTTACCTCAATCTACTCTGTGGCCGGGATCAATTTTTCTCCAAGTACTGATATTCTAGAGCACCTGATAACATTTGTATTAGTTTTCTATTGCTGCCAAAGCAAGTTATCTCCAAATTCATGGATTTACACAGATGTACTATTTTTCTAAGTCCCACAATGGTCTTGAAGTGAGTGAAAGTCACTCAATCCTGTCTCTTTGTGACCTCATGGACTATACAGTCCATGGAATTCTCCAGGCCAGAATACTGAAATGGGTAACGTTTCCCTTCTCCAGGGGATCTTCCCAACCCAGGGATCAAACTCAGGTCTCCTGCATTGCAGGCAGATTCTTTACCAGCTGAGCCACAAGGGAAGCCCCACAGTGGTCTTAATGGACTAAAACAAAGATGTCAGTAGAGCTGTATTCCCTCCTGAAGGCTCTAGGGGAGCCTGTTTATAAGTGCCCAATTCTTAAAAAAGAAAATTTATTGGAGTATAGTTGCTTTGCAATGTGTGTCAGTTTCTGCTATACAGCAAAGTAATCAGCTCTGCTGTTGTTCAGTTGCTCAGTTGTGTCTGACTCCTTGCAACCCCATGGACTGCAGCACACCATGCAGCTGCAAAGCAGCTATACATGTACATACACATCCCCTCTTTGTTACCACAAAGCACTGAGTAGAGTTCCCTGTGATACACAGTTCATTCATGGTTCACGTCCTCTGTGTTTAGGGTTGAGCAGTTCTCTTGTGGCAGGACTCTAACTTCTTTTTTGTCTCCCTCTTCCACTGTTAAGTACCCCTGTGATTACACTGAGCCCATCTAGATAATCCAGGTTAATCTGTTTAAAGGTCAGCAGATTAGCATCTCTAATTCCATCTGTGTCTTTAATTTGCTTTTGTCATATAACTGCCCATATTCATAGATTCTGAGGATTAGAACATGGACAATTTTGAGGGGCCATTATTCTGCCTATCATATTGTCCTCTAATGGCAATTTATTCTAACATCAAGGAAAGTACATTAACCTCCTATCTTTATGAAACTCAAATCAATAAGGTAAAGAAATATGGTTTGTTTCCCCAATTGAACTTTGTTGGGCCTTACAGATTAGGCCTATATAGAAAGGACCAGAAGTCCATGCATGTAACTTTTGTTGTTATTCAGTTGCCAAGTCGTGTCCAGCTCTCTGTGACCCCCTAGACTGCAGTATGCCAGGCTTCCTTGTTCTCCACCATCTCCCTGAGTTTGCTCAAGTTTATGTCCATTGAGTTGGTGATGCTATCTAACCATCTCGTCCTCTGTCACCCTCTTCTCCTTTTGCCTTAAATCTTTCCCAGCATCAGGGTCTTTTTCAATGAATCATCTCTTCAAAGACGGTGGCCAAAATATTGAAGCTTCAGCTTGACCATCAGTCCTTCCAATGAATATTCAGGGTTGATTTCCTTTAGAATTGACTGGTTTGATCTCCATCTATGAGACCAAATAAGTCTCGGTTCAAAAGAACAATCGACATGAACATACCTAATTTTAACACTTTTTTCATTTCCCACGTACACATACATTTTTTGCAAACTTATAAGTAGAAAAACTCACTCAAAACACAAAAAACTTTTGTAGTATTAATCTACAAAGAAATTTGACATGTACACCATTTTTTTGTATGCTTTAAGGAAATATCACTAACTTTATTGATTGTTAGATTTTTCACATGGTTTATCCTACGTCCATAATGTCTTTTGCCAAAGTCTCTAGACTGTTATACTCCTTGCTTGTATCTGAAAAAAGTTTCATCCTTTGCCAACATCTCTGAGACTATCCCTTAATCACCAGTAACTGACAGTATATAGTCCTTTCTATGCGTATGTATAATTTATGGCTTCAGTGGACAAGGAATTTGAGCCATTGCTAAAAAAATAAAATTGGGGCAAAATTACGTGAGGTCTAGCCAAGTCAATACACTAAGACAATAATTTTGGCTCCAGTGATTGCCATTGTCTACAACAAAAGGCAAATATTAGGTCAGCTACTTTGAGCCAATGGAGATGGAAAAGTGTCCAATTAAAGTTTCTACTTTGCATCTACTTTTTTTCCTTCTTGTAGAAGGAACCAAAATAAATTTTGTGGATCCTGCAGATTTCACATGATCTACAGTCCATGAGACAATCAACTGACATTGGCCACTATAATTTAAAGCAAGGAGGCAAAGTGCTAAGGAACAACCTTCTAACTGGTGATGCATTTCAAAAGTCCATCCTGATCCAAGTGGAACACGCCATTTTGATGCCAGGCTAATGAAAACAAAATAGCTGATAAAGTGCTGCAGTGCTTCTCCATGTAGGCAGCTGTAGACATGATAAACACCTGGATACAGAAGAAATCACAAAGTTGGAATCAGCAGCTTTGCTTGATTTTGGTTACTGAGGTCATTTGTGGCTCTGGCATCTTCATTTAAATGTACCATATGAAAATATGGGCAGGCTTAAAGTCTCATGCAGAATTTAAACTGATCGTCCCCACTAGATTTATTTATTTATTAGTTAAAAGCCTCAAACTCCTTCATAGCACTAATCTTTTTAAAGCAGCTACAGAATGTCTTATTCGACATGGGCTCCAGAGAGAGTGGGGAAAGAGAGAAAGGAAAAAAGAAATCCAAATCAAATCAAAGTTTTATTAAGAAAGAATTGTCAAATAGTGACAATAGGCAGCTGATTTCAGTACATATTAACCAAGTGTAAATATTGTGTTAAAATCATATCAGCTCTGACTTACTGACCGTCAAGGCAGCCTTGAGGCTGATGTGGTAGCGACTTCCCAAGCCCGAGTCTGTATTTTTGCATTTACAAACCCGTTTTGCCGATCAAGTTTATAGAGTTAGGAATAAGTGGCACTAAATGTACTGAGGTATTTTCTCTCAACTTTTAAGAACACTGTTCATTTCTGTTTTGACACTTTTCTCAGCAGAATTTTTGTCAGAAAAATAAGAGCGTTCTCTCTTTCCCCTTCCCACACCCTTTCCCTCCCAGTACTGTTTCCTTTTTATTTGCTACACGTTCCCTTATAACTTTCTTCCTTCCAGGTCCCCTGACAACAAGAAACTCTATGTAATTTCCCAATTGCTCCATTCACACTGCTTTACACGTGTACTTCTTCCATGAGCTCTTTTTTTTTCTTAAATAAAATTACAAGAGACTTTCAAAAAAATTAGAGGACTTGAAGAGTCCTTCAGAGACCATTTGGTGAAGTCTATGCTTGTACCTGAGGCCTTGCTACGCACATCCTATTGCATTCAGATGAAGAGTTATTCTGTTTTGAACAACCTTCAGAGAAGGTAATTCTATTTATGTTTATTGATGCTAGCTGCTTATCAAGTACATGTTCCCTTGTTCTTTTTAGGGCTTCCCTGGTGGCTCAGATGGTAAAGCATCTGCCTGCAATGCAGGAGACCCAGGTTCGATGCCTGGGTTGGGAAGATCCCCTGGAGAAGGGAATGGCAACCCACTCCAGTATTCTTGCCTGGAGAATTCTATGGACAGAAGACCTTGGTGGGCTAGAGTCCATGGGGTTGCAAAGAGTCAGATATGACTGAGTGACTAACACGTGTTC
The DNA here is from genome assembly GCF_027580195.1 of Bos mutus. Taxonomy (NCBI): domain Eukaryota; kingdom Metazoa; phylum Chordata; class Mammalia; order Artiodactyla; family Bovidae; genus Bos; species Bos mutus. Next base: position 38,600,223 of record NC_091636.1, on the reverse strand, counting down.
TTTTGGGGCAAGCATGTATTTCTTACTTTCTCTTGCAGTGAGGCGTGTCCCTGTGACTGACTTTTAGCTGAGGAGTATGGGTGGAAATCAAAACCACTCATAGGCCTAGACCACGTAAACTTTTCATACACGCACCTCTGTAATCCTCCTCTTCCTTCTGGCAAGGATAGAGACAAGCCTCAAGGTGACCCTGGAAACAGCCATCATCCTGCATCTCTGAGTGACTGTGTGAAAGACTCTCAACCAACCTCTGCGCATCCTCCACTAGTAAACATGAGTACGAAATGCATCTCTAAGTGTCCATGAGCAGATGAATGGATAAAAAAGATGTGTGTGTGTGTGTGTGTGTGTGTGTGTGTGTGAGTGTAGAGAAAGAGAGAGAGAGAGAAATTTTACTCAGCCATAAAAAGTAAAAATTTTGCCCTTTGCAGCAACATGGATGGGCTTGGAGTGCATTATGCTAAGTGAGGTAAGCCAGACAGCGGAAGACATATACTGTATGACGTCACATATGTGGAATCTAAAAAATACAAAAGTCTAGTGACTCTAACAGAAAAGAAGCAGACTCACAGATGTGAGAACAAGCTAGTTGCTACCAGTGGGAGGAAGTGATACAGGGGTAGGGGAGTGGGAGGCACAAAGCTGGAGTGGGTGTAAGATGCACTCAAGGATGTACTGTGGGGAATGTACATGGGGATGTACATGGGGTATGTAGCCAACATTTTGTCCTATCTGTAAATGGAAAACAACCTTTAAAAATTGTATAAAAAAAAAAAAATTTAAAGTACATCTCTGTTGTTTTCTGGCTATTATACATTGCTGGTTTTATTTGCTGTAGGAACATTATCATAAGTAAAACAATAGTATCTTAAAAGTAAAACTGTCATGCTATGAAGCATGTGTATCATTTTACTCCACAGACCCAAGGTTAAGAAACCATTGCTATCTCTTTGACATCCTGGATATTTTGCTGATAGTTTAACAGGTTTGTGACCCTCTTTCTTACTATCCTAACTTCACTTTTACTTTACATATGTGTTTTAATTCCACAGAATCCACTCTTTTCCTATTGGACTCTCTATTTATTATTTATTTCAAAGTCACCACTACTATGTCCTTTTAAGAATTTCTCAGAAGTATTTGGATTTATTATGCATAATTAAATTATCTGTTTTCTCATTTGTATGTTAGGGTTGGATAAGAGAAGTGTGAAAGGTAACTTTTTTTCATGTGGAATCACGTGTTTATGCTATAACTTGAGATAGAAAAATCTGCTTACTTTCTTATTGACCAAAATACTGCAACCAACATTTGATTATATATACAATATCTTGTTTAAAAATTACAATATTATATCTCTTTTCCCAGATGCAGAATACTTCTAGGCTGCCTTCTTCCAACCTCTGTCAGAAAGGGTGCGTTAAGATTATGTCATTGCATTTATTTATTTTTTTATCATAAAAGTAAGGTATAAAGATTTAAACAACATAGAATTCAGGAAAGTAGAAGTGAAATTTGACTTCCTCTCCTGAGACTGAGCTGATGCAAAGCCCAATGCCTCTTGTTCAAATGACATTAACTGCTAGATTACATGTAACAGAGATATCAACATAAGACATGGTGATAGCTCTAGATGGAAAACAAAGTGGCAACATTCTTCAAGGTCTGATTGGTTTCTTTAAAGAAAATCTTTTTCTTGGCCTGAGACTGAAAGTTTGCCCTCAGGTGTGAGAACAGTGTGAACAGACTCAAGACTTGCATTATAAATCCTCTGGTATCTGCAAGAAGGGGACGTGAAAGCTTGCTTTGTAGTTGGAGATCAGTAAGGCCTGGGTAAGGCCAGAATGCACAGCTACAAAGACTGCTCCTGATTTGTATCTGCCAAGGGCAGGGGTGGAGGCACAGGGGAGCATTACATTGGGAGGTTGGGACTAGCAGATGCAAACATTATACATAGACTGGATAAACAACAAGGGCTTATTATATAGCACAAAGAACTATATTCAGTAGCTTATAATAAGTCATATCGAAAAAGAACATGTATATATGTGTGTGTATGTGTGTGTGTGTGTGTATATATATATATATAAAACTTTGCTGTACAGCAGAAATTAATGCAACATTGTAAATCAACTATACTTCAATTAAAAAAAAAAAAAAAAAAAAGACTGCCTCCTGAAGTTCTTGGTTAAAAGGAGAGAAGATACATCTTACCTGAGTCTGTGGATCCAGAATTTAGGTGCAAGAGGCCCATAAATATGATGGTCACATGCTTATCAGAGTCTCTCCATCATGGGGCAAAGAGACATACATATCAGAAGGATGCAGGTGCAAGGCAATCAGCTGGGGATCTGCTGGAATGTGGAACCCAGTCCCAGAGTCCAGCAGTACCCAGGGAACAGCTATTTGGGATTGTTTCTTGTCACTACGACATGTTGGACCTCACTCTCCTGAGATCTAGACTAAGGCCTGGATCAGTAGTGATGATCAACAGAAATGGGATCGTAGATTCATGACCACAAGTGTCAGAGTCCCCATGTTGCTGTTCAGTCACTAAGTGGTGTCCAACTCTTTGCGACCCCCATGGACTGCAGCACACCAGGATTCCCTGTCCTTCACTATCTCCTGGAATTTGCTCAGACTCATGTCCATTGAGGTGGTGATGCCTTCCAACCATCTCATCCTCTGTCATCCTGTTCTTCTCCTGCTCTCAATCTTTCCCAGCATCAGGGTCTTTTCCAATGAGCCAGCTCTTCACATCAGGTGGCCAAAGTATGGAACTTCAGCTTCAGTATCAGTCTTTTCCCATTAGAAGCAAATTGTAGTACAGAAGAATACAGTTAACTTGTGATAGACATCCTCCAGTAGCAATAGCAGGATGTTAGCCAGAGGAGGTGAGTCAGGGGTGAGGCATGACCCCTCTTCCTTCCCACTCCCCAACTCCCCCACTCCCAGACGTATATATTGCAGCACAGTGGAGCCACACATTTACCTCAAAGGGAAAGGGCAACGGTGTGCTGGTGAATGTTTAGTAACTGGTTCTCTGGGAGGCAGTGGGTGGATGGTGAGTGCGATTTGCAGTGTTTGATGATTGCCATAGTGTAAATACTCAGATCATGGCCAATTTTAAGGTTCAACAGATATCAGTACACTTGGAATTGGGAAGAGATGTGTCTGACGGACTTTGTGAGTCAGTGAGAGTTTTACGTGTGATGGGAGATTATAATTCTACAATGGAAATATTTAGAATTAACCAAAATGAAAGCTTTTTATTTGAAAAGTGATGGCATCTGGTCAAGGAGTTGCCAAGGCTCCTGTTAGATGCCTAGTGGGAAAGAGGACTAGCTAGAACACAGTTGGTGGCAGTTACTGAGGTACAATGATAAAAAAAATCCACCTGCAATGCAGTAGACACTGCAGACACAGGTTCGATCCCTGGGCTGTAAAGATCCCCTGGAGAATGGAATGGCAGCCCACTCCAGTATTCTTGCCTGAAGAATCCCATGAACAGAGGAGCCTGGCAGGCTACAGTCCATAAGGTCTCAAAGAGTCTGACATGACTGAGCATGCATGCATACACACACACTGAAAAAATAAACAGTTTTATGTTTATAACTGAATGAGCAGGGATTTTTAATTAACTCAGTCTTAAAATTCTTAGATACATAGCCAAGCAGTAAACTAAGAGAGAGAAACCCTCAAACAAACAGGGATCTCAAAAGAAGCATAGTTTGTGGGAGCTAAATCTAATAATTGACTAGTGGTTAGAACACAGCCTTAATGGCTGTTGCTGGGGTTCAGTCCTTCATGTGTAGCAGTAGGGGAGGGGTATAGATACAAATCCTTTGCATGTGGGAACTATCAAACCTGAAATCAGCTATTTCTGATTTTTTGAATGGCTGGTCTATTACTAGAATCCATGGAGTCTGAAGGACTACAATCCAGGGGTCACAAAGAGTCAGCCGTGACTGAGCAACTAATTAACAACAATAATGAGGAATAACTGGTAAGCTTGGGCTTTTCACATAAAAATTCATGTAAAACTGGTGCATCCCTGGAACCTAGGTGAGGTAAAGCAAAAGTAAACAAAATAATTGCAGAGAGAAATGTCCACAGGCCAAAGCAGATGAACTGACCACCAAATGCAGTGTTGACCTCACAGACATAGCAAACAGTCAAGGAACTAAATCATTCTGAAGAATAAATAGCAAATGAAAAAAAAAAAAAAAAAGGAGGGGGAGAGTCTTTGCAACTCAAGAACTGAAAATTTTAAACATCTCAAGAAAGAAGTGATACACATATAATTATGGCAGATTTGCATCATTGCACAGCAGAAACCAACACAATATTGTAAAGCAATTTTCCTCCAATTAAAAAATACATTTTAAAAAGAGACCTCAAATGAGCAAAGTTTAAAAGTTTGAAAAGATGAAGGAAGTAATAAAATAGTCAAGAAGGAAATCTAAGGACAGAAAGATTTTGTAAAGAATTAAGTAGAAATTGTGGAAACAAGTATAGTCACTGAATTTTAGGGAAAAAAAGCTCTACGAGCATGTTAAATAGTAGACTAGACACAATTATGCAATTGTGTTCTATGAAGACTTGAAAGACTTTCTAGAACTAACACCAAAAAGAGATGTCCTTTTCATCATAGGGGACTGGAATGCAAATGTAGGAAGTCAAGAGATACCTAGAGTAACAGGCAAGTTTGGGCTTCGGGTACAAAATGAAGCAGGTCAAAAGCTAACAGTTTTGCCAAGAGAACATGCTGGTAATAGCAAACACCCTCTTCCAACAACGCAAGAGATCACTCTACATATGGACATCACCAGATGGTCAATGCCGAAATCACATTGATTATATCCTTTGCAGCCAAAGATGGAGAAGCTCTATACAGTGAGCAAAAACAAGACTGGGAGCTGGCTGTGGCTCAAATCATGAACTCCTTATTGCAAAAGTCAGAATTAAATCGAAGAAAGTAGGGAAAATCACTAGGTCATTCAGGTATGACCTAAATCAAATTTCTTATGATTATGTAAGTGACAAACAGATTCAAGGGATTAGATCTGATAGGGTGCCTGAAGAACTATACATGGAGGTTTGTAACACTGCACAGGAGGCAATGATCAAAACCATCCCCAAGAAAAAGAAACTCAAAAAGGCAAAATGGTTGTCTGATGAGGGCTTACAAATAGCTGAGAAAAGAAGAGAAGCAAAAGGCAAAGGAGAAAAGGAAAGATATACCCATCTGAGTGCAGAGTTCCAAAGAATAGCAAGGAGAGATAAGATTCATGTTGGTGTTTGGCAGAAACCAACACAATATTGTACAGCAATTATCCTTCAACTAAAAATAAATTATATATATATATCAGAAAAAAAAAAAAAAAAAAAAAAAGAAAGAAAGCCTTCCTAAGTGACCAATGCAAAGAAATAGAGGAAAATAACAGAATGGGAAAGACTAGTGATCTCTTCAAGAAAATTAGAGATACCAAGGGAATACTTCATGCAAAGATGGGCACAATAAAGGACAGAAACAGTATGGAGCTAACAGAAGCAGAAGATTTTAAGAAGACATGGCAAGAATACACAAAAGAACTATACAAAAAAGATCTTAATGACCAGATAATCATGATGGTGTGATCACTCACCTAGAGCCAGACATCCTGGAGTGCAAAGTCAAGTGGGCCTTAGGAAGCATCACTGTGAACAAAGCTGATGGAAATGATGGGATTCCAGCTGAGCTATTTTAAATCCTAAAAAATGGTGCTGTGAAAGTGCTTCACTCAATATGCCAGCAAATTTGGAAAACTCAGCAGTGGTCACAGGATTGGAAATGATCACTTTTCATTCCAATCCCAAAGGCCAATGCCAAAAAATGTTCAAACTACTGCTCAGTTGTACTCATTTCACATGCTAGCAAGGTAATGCTCAAAATTCTTCAAGCTAGTCTTCAAGAGTACATGGACCAAGAACTTCCAGGTGTACAAGCTAGATTTAGAAAAAGCACAGGAACCAGAGATCAAATTGCCAACATTTGTTGGATCATAGAAAAAACAAGAGAACTCCAGAAAAATATATATGTCACTCCATTGACTACACTAAAGCCTTTGACTGTGTAGATCACAACAATCTGTGGAAAATCCTTAAAGAGATGGTGATGGGAATAGCAGATCACCTTACCTGCCTCCTATGAAATTGTATGCAGGTCAGGAAGCAAGAGTTAGAATGGGACATGGAAAAATGGACAGGTTCAAAATTAGGAAAAGAGTATGTCAAGGCTGTGTATTGTCATCCTCCTTATTTGACTTATATGCAGAGTACATCATGGGAAGTGCTGGGCTGGATGAATCACAAGCTGGAATCAAAATTGCACGGAGAAATATCAATAACCTCAGATATGCAGATGATACCACCCTTATGGCAGAAAACCTAGAGGAATTAAAGAGCTTCTTGATGAAGATGAAAGAGGAGAGTGAAAAAGCTGGCTTGAAACTCAACAGTCAAAAAACCAAGATCACGGCATCTGGTCCCATCACCTCATGGCAAATAGATGGGGAAACAATAAAAACAGTGACAGACTTTATTTTCTTGGGCTTCAAGATCACTGCAGATGGTGACTGCAGCCATGAAATTAAAAGACGCTTACTCCTTGGAAGAAAAGTTATGACCATCCTAGATAGCATACTAAAAAGCAGAGACATTACTTTACCAACAAAGGTCTGTCTAGTCAAAGCTATGGTTTTTCCGGTAGTCATGTACAATGTGAGAGCTGGACATTAGAAAGGCTGAGCACTGAAGAATTTATGCCTTCAAGCTGTGGTGCTGGAGAAGACTCTTAAGCGTACCTTGGACTGCAAGGAGATCAAACTAGTCAATTCTAAGGAAATCTACCCATAATATTCATTGGAAGGACTAATGCTGAAGTTGAAGCTCCAATACTTTCATCACCTCATGCAAAGAAATGGCTCATTGGTAAAGACCCTGGTGCTGGGAAGGATTGAGGGAAGAAGGAGAAGGGGACAACAGAGGATGAGATAATTGGATGGCATCACTGACTCAATGGACATGAGTTTGAGTAAGCTCTAGGAGGTGGTAATGGGCAGGGAAGCCTGGTGTGCTGCAGCCCATGACATCGCAAAGAGTCAGACACTATTGAATGACTGAACAACACCAAATGCAATTGTATGGGGCTTCCCAAGTGGCACTAGTGGTAGAGAACCCACTTGCTAATCAGATGTGAGAGATGTGGATTCGATCCCTGGGTCAGGAAGACTCCCTGGAGAAGGGCTTGGCAACCACTTCACCATTCTTGCATGGAGAATCCCATGTACAGAGAAGCCTGAAGGGCTATAGTTCATAGGATCACAAAGAGTGGGACACATTTGAAGCCACTTATCACACATGCATGCATGCTGTTTTATAGATTTGAGAAATTTGTCCAAAATACAGATTAAAAAATAATAAATGTAAAATATGAACAGTCTAGAAGCATACAGTCTCAAAGGAGAGGATCTGATAAATAGAAGTCCTGGAGGCCGAACATAGAAGGAGGAAAATCCACCTGATGAACAGAAGAATGAACAAATATTAATAATTTCCAAGTGTAGGCTGTGCTGGAACAATTCGTCCCCTCCTCCTCTCTTTTTACTTCTCTCTCTCTGGTGATGACTACATTAATTACCATGGTTAGAAATACAATCTATATGGTAGTGGCTTGAATGTTTTTTTTTCTTGATCCAGTCATCACTTTTGAATTCCAGACTCATATATCCACTTGATTATATACATTTATATACTTCACATGCATCTAAAAATGAGCTTGATGAAATCTGAAAGTTTTATCTTCTCTAAATCAATATTTTCCATGTCAGTCATTGACCAGCTTCATTCACCCAGATGCTAAAGCGGGATATGGGGATCATATTCTAAACTTTCCCCTCTCTTTTCCCCAGATCCAATCATTAACCAAGTCTTGTTGGTTGAACCTCCCCCGAAATCTCTGATCCCTTGGTCCCTCATCACTGCTTCTCATCTGAATGTTTGAAATAGTTTCCTGATCAATCTCATTTTCACTTTTACCCCTCCAACCATAGGGCATCCAAGCAGGATCTTTAAAAAAAAAATTAGATCATGCCATTCTATAGTTTAAAATTCTCCATTTGTCTCTAGCTCTTTGAAAAATCCAAACTTCTTTCTATGGTCATGGCAGACAGAATAACACAACCCTTAAGAGATGTTCAAATTCCAATCCCTGGAACTGTGACTATGAAAGGCTACAAGGCAAAAGGGAAGTGAAGTTTCAAATGGAATGAAGGTTGCAAATCTGCTGATCTTAAACCAGGGAGGTTAGCCTGTATTATTCAAGTGTGTTCAATATAATCATAAGCATCCTTATAAGTGGAAGAGGGGACCAAGAGAGAGTGAGTCCTAGTGATGAGAAGTGAGAAAAGCTCAACCAACCACTGCTGACTTTGAAGGTGAAAGAGGGTCATGAACCAAGGGACAGAACAGGCACTAGACTCTAGGGAGGAATACAGGCCTGCTAGTATCTTGATTTTAGTTCTTTCAATGAGACCCATATTGGACCTTTGACCTCCAGAACTGTAAGATAATAGCTTTGTTACGTAGCTTAGGCCACTAAGTGTATGCTTAGGAATATTATCTGGCAATAGTAAATGAGGGCTTTTAGGACTCTGCTTGATTTATAGCTGCCTTCTCCTTCTGGTTGGTCTCCCCACCTCACTTGATGTGCTATAGTAAACCCATCCTTATTTATGGCCAGCCTCGGAGCCAACCCACCTCACTTTCCCCATTGCCAGGAGCCAGCATGAGGACCTCCGCCTGTGGCAAAGGTCATGAGGAAGGAGGCTTGACATACGCAAAGGCGGGATCGAGCCTCAGGAGTCCCCCTGGAAATTCTCGACCATCTACCCCCAAAACCAGAGTGTGCCTACTTTACTGCTTTGTGCTCTCACCTACACCTCTGACTTTATGGGGGGCTGTCTCCCACCACATTTTTCAGAGAAGGAGTTAACTTAGAGCTCCAGTTAATAATAATTTCTGGGCATGACAGGAGTGTTTCAATCTACAAACTCCTCTGAAGGTTCTCTAGCCTGCCTGACAGGCTTGTCCGGCCACACGTGATTGTTCACAGCCTCCCACCCGTGAGAGGCATGAGATGCTTTAAACCTTCTAAAAACAGGTTCTTTAGAGAAGTTAGAAAACTATTAGTATAGTATAGTGGGCTGATTAGAAATTGTATTGATGAAGGGTTTTTCATTTGTTGAGGCAATGTTTACTGCTACCTCTCCATATCCTTTTCCCCTTATACACATTAATGAATATAATTAACATATAAGAGAAATAAATATTAACCTTTGATATTAATCATGTTAGACCTTAGACTAAGCAAATTCTTTCCTGAATTAAAACCCACTACACCCTCACCCTATAGGAATGTAACTTTATCTGATACCTTCGGAAGGTGGCGTCTATTTTAAGAATAATCACCCCTGGAGAAATAAGTGTTCTGGTTGACTGACCACTGTCACAAGGAGAGGGTCATAAATTGTCAGCAGGCCCCCTGGCCAGAAGATGATGTAACAACCCTAAGGCCTCTGTATACATTTGTATGAAGCACCTGACTTTAATAAAAGTCAGGACTGCTGACCCCGCGTGACTTTTGTATAACATCTCAGTGTATAAAAACAGACCCTGGAAAAATAAAAAATGGGATCAGTTCCTTGAAAGACTGGTCTCCCCATGTCATTCTTTCTCTCACCTTCTGGCTGAATCCCCATCTGTAATGTGGAGGCTCATCAAGCCTACTAATTATGCCTGGGCTTCTAAGATTTGACTGGGGAGGCCTTAGTGTCTCCTCTCCTTCGGGAGAACGGGAGGACGCCTGTGGCCTATGTAGGTGATGTAAATTCCTTGCCTTGGAATTTTACTAGCTTTCCACATAAACCAAGTTATTCAATCTCTTTTCTCCACTGAATTTTCCTACTGAGCTATCCTCATTCTATTACTCTTTATATCTCTAATTAATATTTAATTAAAGCTATTGTATTCAGTTCGCCGAAGCCATCTCTCCTTCGAATTTCCCTGGATCCACTGGGGCTGGACCCTGGCACCCCATGGCCACTGCTGTGGATGGCTGGAGCTCAATCCCAACAGAGAGTACTGAAAAATAGCTGACACAGTGCATGTCAGAATTATCCTACCCAAGGGCAAGAAAGCTGGGGTATTTACATATCAACTCCTGTCAGATATTACTTGAGCCTACTCTGGGGGTGGGGAGGTAATTTCCCAGCATTTTTGCCTACTGCACTGGGACACAGTGGGCTCTGGCTACCTGAGAAAGCCCCCAGGAAAAGAGATACAGGAGCTGGCAGTTGGGAATCAGTCCCCTGACAGTGGAATTAAGTGTGAAGGGACAGGAACAGGGCACTGGTACCTTGCTACGTGTGGCTAAGTGTTGTTTATCCTTGAGGCTTTGACTGAAATGTACATTTCATGGAGAAATCTTTCCTCCTGAGTCTCTTTTATAAATAGGGCCCCATGTGCTCATCTAACCTATTTTTCTCTTTCATATTACTTCAGTTTTCTTTCATAACACAAATTAGAATTTTTAACTACGTTTTTCCCCTGGTTGAACGAATATCTCTCCCATCTACCATGGAAGCTCTATAAAGCTTAGTTACAAATCTGTTTGGAATATTATCATATATACAGCACATAGGAGGAAATTTGTGAATATTTGTTGAGTTAATAAATAGAGTAAACTAATGAATGAACTGGTGGATGCTGCTGCTGCTAAGTCGCTTCAGTTGTGTCTGACTCTGTGTGACCCCATAGACGGCAGCCCACCAGGCTCCTCCATCACTGGGATCCTCCAGGCAAGAACACTGGAGTGGGTTGCCATTTCCTTCTCCAATGCATGAAAGTGAAAAGTGAAAGTGAAGTCGCTCAGTCGTGTCCGACTCCTAGCGACCCCATGGACTGCAGCCTACCAGGCTCCTCTGTCCATGGTGCTTATTATGTGCTATCTGCAATATAACAAACTTTGATAAATTTTAGCTGTTTTGTTACATTTGCAACTTTGTTAAATCTGAAGTTATCTTTTTCTTCTATAAGCCACTAGCCTCAAAGTAGTCACTCTTTCTGCTCCTGCTGCCTTAAATACTTACTTCTTTGTTTCCTATCAAATTTTTAATACTCACTGCAATAGGAGTAAAAGTGGGGGAGCCATTCACAGTAACCTGGAGGTTTTTCAGTTCACACATTGAGGTGGCAAAGTGGGCATATACTCAACAAGAGGTGGGAGGTGTATGTCTGATGGAAAAATTCCTTGACTGATTTTGATATGTGCTTTCTCTTTGTTACATTGACCTGAAATGAGCCAAATCAGTCTCACAATCTTGTGATTTATTTCAAGTACTTATTGACTTTATTTGTAAAATAATTGCCTCTTTTAAGTATGAAGTACATGCCATCACCGTTCCACCTCTGAATTTTTTTTCTTTTAGCATCATTTAAGCTTCTAGCTTTACCAAAACACTGACCTTTCTTGTCCTTAAAAGCAGCTTGGTGAAATTATAAACCAGTGTGTACTGATGAAATTATTTGCAGCAATGGAGACACAGATATAGAGAACAGGTTTATGGACATGTGGTGGTGGGGGATGGAGAGGGAGGGATATATGGACAGAGTAACATGGGAACATATATTACCATATGTAAAATAGATACCCAATGGGTATTTGCTGTATAAGTCAGGGACCTCGAACCAGGACTCAGTAACAACATTGAGGGATGGGATAGGGAGGGAAGTGGGAGAGAGGTTCAAGAGAGAGGGGATATATGTATACCTAAGACTGATTCATGTTGATGTTTGGCAGAAATCAACATGATAATGTAAAGCAATTACCATTCAATCAAAAAGTAATATATTAAAAATGCAAATCAATGTGTTAAAATGTCTCTTCATTACAAGTCTCAGAAATACTGTGTGGCATGTGACATTTGCTTGCAGAATCGTCCAAATCATGGTAGTAGGAAGCATCACTACAAGCAAAGCTAGTGGAGTTGATGGGATTCCAGCTGAGATATTTCATATCCTGAAAGATGACACTGTGAAAGTGCTGCACTCAATAGGCAGCAAATTTGGAAAACTCAGCAGTGGCCACAGGACTGGAAAAGGCCAGTTTTAATTCCAATCCCAAAGAAGGACAATGCCAAAGAATATTCAAACTACTGCACCATTTCACAGGCTACCAAGGTCATGTTCAAAATCCTCCAAGCTAGGCTTCAACAGTATGTGAACTGAGAACTTCCAGACATACAAGCTGGATTTAGAAAAGGCAGAGGAACCAGAGATCAAGTTGCCAACATCCATTGGATCATAGAAAAAGAAAGAGAATTTCAGAAAAACACCTCCTTCTGCTTCATTGACTGCACTAAAGCCTTTGACTGTGTGGAGCACAACAAACTGTAAAATTCTTAAAGAGATGGGAATAACAGACTACCTTATTTGCCTCCTGAGAAATGTGTATGCAGGTCAAGAATCAACAGTTAGAACCAGACATGGAACAAAGGACTGGTTCCAAATTGGGAAAGGAGTATGTTAAGGCTGTATATTGTCACCCTGCTTATTTGACTTATATGCAGAGCACATCATGTGAAATGCTGGGCTGGATGAATCATAAGCTGGAATCAAGATTGCAAGGAGAAATATCAATAACCTCAGATATGCAGATGACACCACCCTTATGGCAGAAAGGGAAGAGGAACTAAAGAGCCTCTTGATGAAGCTGAAAGAGGAGGGTGAAAAAGCTGGCTTAAAACTCAACATTCAAAAATCTAAGATCACGACATCAGGTCCCACCACTTTGTGGAAAATAGATAGGGAAACAGTGACAGACTTTATTTTCTTGGGCTTCAAAATCACTGTGGAATGTGACTGCAGCCATGAAATTAAAAGACACTTACTCTTTGGAAGAAAAGTAATGACAAATCTAGATAGCATATTAAAAAGCAGAGACATGACTTTGCCAACAAAGGTCCATCTAAGTAGCCGTGTATGGATGTGAGAGTTGGACCATAAAGAAGGCTGAGCACTGAAGAATTGATGCCTCAAGCTGTTGTGTTGGAGAAGACTCTTGAGAGTCCTTTGGATAGCAAGGAGATCCAACCAATCAATCCTAAAGGAAATCAACCCTAAATATTCAATGGGAAGACTGATACTGAAGCTGAAGTTCTAAAACTTTGGCCACCTGATGCAAAGAGCCAACTCATTAGAAAAGACTCTGATGCTGGGAAAGATTGAGGGCAGGAGGAGAAGGGAACGAAAGAGGATGAGATGGTTGGATGGCATTATTGACTCACTGCACATGAGTTTGAGTGAAGTCTGGAGATACTGAAGGACAGGGAAGCCTGGCGTGCTGCAGTCCATGGGGTCACGAAGAGTTGGACATGACTGAGTGATTGAACAACAAATATTTATTCTACACATGCTGGGAATGGCAGAATACTAAATAACAACAATATCTAACAATGTTACAGAAATGAAGATCCACTTTATATTTTAATTCTTTATGCAGTAGGTGTGTGCATGTGAGTGTGTAAAATCAGAATCAACTGAATGGATTTCTCACACTCTGCTTCCCACAGGAAACACTGGCAAAGTAAGGTTTCACTAACTATGAAATATATTGCATGTTTCAAGGATGTGGGGATGGACAAAAAGCTGAGAACTACTGTATCCCATTATACTGAAATTGGTATTTTTAGCTCAATAATGCATTGCATTTAACACTGAGATAGCTTCTTGGATGTGGTCAGTAGAGAACAAAACATTGTGCCAATCTTGACCTTAAACATACAGTCTTTGTGAAGAAACGATAAAACCATGAATAATCCAACCCATCTAGACAGAGTGACTGTCTTGAGAGCCTCAACAGACAGGGTGAGTATACCTGCCATTTTGTTTTTCATCCCTTATATTCATAGTGGTGCACTTGGGGCTAATTTTTAGTAGTTAGAAACAACAACCTAAGATATAGTAAGCTTTTAATGAAAAATTATGTATGGATGTGAGAGTTGGACCATAAAGAAGGCTGAGCACTGAAGAATTGATGCTTCAAGCTGTTGACATATCCACATCATTCCACTCAGAAGCTAGAGCAAACCAGAGGTCATGGATATTTTATACAATTATAATTATTGTTACTTTTAAAAGGAATCCTAGATTCCCCCTAGTCTTTTTAAATATAAAAAATATTATAAGCTGCAGCAAGAACTTTAGCTATTGAAGCCTCTCAATACTTTGATGTTGATCAATACTTGACTTTAATCGAGGAATGAAAGGGTAGACCTTCATCTTTGACAAAGTGATAGGCCAACCTAGATTAAAACAAAGACCCCACTAGAAAACCAAGAAACATTTTATTCTCTGGGGTGATGAAAATGGACTGGGGAAATGTTTGTGGAATGTTAGGTGGTGAACTGGAGAGTGAGGAGGGATGTAGAGTATATGTAATGGACATCAGTTTTAAGAGTGGACATGAAAAACTTTACAGATAAATATTTTAATGGAGTGATTAAAAATATATTGATTCCTACTACCCATTTGTGCTGTGCTGTGCTCAGTTGTGTCTGACTCTTTGCGACTCTATACACTGTAGCATGTACACGGGATTTTCCATGCAGGAATACAAGAATACTGCCATGCCCTCCTCCAGGGGATCTTCCTGACCCAGGGGTTGAACCTGTATCTCTTGTGTCTCCTGCATTGGCAGGCAGGTTCGTTTCCTCTAGCACCACCTGGGAAGCCGCTGCACATTCTTTTATTAGGGCTGCTCATCAGTCAAGAGTGCAGGGAAGAGTAAGATTCATGCTCATGGAGAAAGCCAAACTGAGCTACTGAAGGAAAGGCTGGGATGATTAGGCATCAGAAGTGTTTTGATCCACAGAAGTGTTTTGAGAAATATGTTTCACACACGTGAGGGATGGGAGGAATAAAATTTCCCAGCTCCCAAACAGATGAGAAGAAATAAAGTTTTGCTAAAAACTTCTCTTTCTATCCAATGCACCTAGAGGGATATATTATTTCATCAAAGAACTTTTATTTCCCTCAAATTTATTGAGTACCTATCGTATACCAGGTACCACCATTCTAGGAACTGTGGTTTCTGCAAAGAACAAGACAAATTTCTTGCCCACATGAGGTTTTCATTTTAGAGGAGAAGTCAATAGTTCAACACACAAAGAAGTAATCAGATCATAATAATAACTATGAACAATATAAAGCAGGGTGAAAATAGATTGACCAAGGTGAGTTAGGGACTATTAAATGAAGGTTGAAAAAATAGTTTCTCTAGAAAAGTATTATTGGAAGAGTCCAGAATGATAAGAACCAGCCAGCCTTGCAAAGACCTGAGAAGGCATTCCACATAGAAGACCAGCAAGCACTCCAAAGGGTGCTCCATTCATGAATCATTTATTCATTTGTGAAACAACTGTCTGAATGCCAGGTCGTGTGAATTCATTGGAGAATAAGAAAAGCATGATCCTGATATTCATGAATAATGATCTGATTAAAACTTGTAAGTGTTTGCAAGATCTCATCCAAACCACTTAACCTTTGCACACTTGGATAGACATAAAAGCCTAATGCTGGAAGGTATACATATCGTCCCTTTATAAGCAGAGAAATGTCCCTTGCTCCTAGGTAAAGAGATCTCAGGAAATATCCTTAAATCTTTGGCACTAGACACTTTTAGACTTTTCCTCCTGTATGAATTGAGTTCAGATCTACTTTCACCACCTTTTCTCTGCTTGCTAGAAATTAGAGGAGCAAATGCTAGACTCATACATATGTAAGCTCATTATAACACTCATATCTATAAATCACATTAAGTAAATACCTTTCTGTTGTATAGAAGCACCAACTATGATTCAGACAAAGAAACTACTAGACTACTCAGTATTAGAGCTTGTAGATTCTGATGTCCCAACCCCATCAGCTTCTGAAATCTCTTGCCCTAAATGTCTCCCTGAGTTTATCAGTGTATCCACTGACAGTGCCTAGACTCCATAGGATGCCAACAGCCTGAAGCCACCAGAAGCTGGGTCCCACTTCTGATGGCGAGTAGAGTCTTGCTACTGTAATTAATGTGCTTTGCTTATTAGCAGTAAATCTCCTCTGATTCATGGCACAGAGGGTTCACATTGTTATTTCTTTTTAAGAAAACCCTTTGGAAGGAGAGTAAACTCATGTGGTCTACGGTGGCTGAAAAAAATGCCTGAGAGTCAACGAGAATGAGGAAAGTGCTAACAAAGAATTAGGAAAGCCAGATTTACTTGGAGGAGTCTCCATGGGGAGATGGAGACAGCAGACAGGGTTTTTTGTTTTTCTTCTTTTTTTTTTTTTTTTGAGTTGGCTAATACTGGCTCACTCTAATAAGCTTCCCTTTGGAGCAGACTGAAACCATTCGCACTGCAGTGGAAGGGCATGGTGTCCCAGGTTTGAGATGAGATGGAAAATTCTTTCTCATAGGCTCCCTTCCAGAAAGAGTTACATTGTTTCACAGGAATACTAGTCAGCAGTTACTTTGCCTTTGGCCTCCGCTTCAGGCTAACATGTTCCTTGAAACCATTGCCAAAGCTGGTGTATTAATGATAGTCACTGTTTCCAGACACTGCTTTCTATCAGCTCTGCTGCTTGCTGCTCTCTGCCTTATGCTTCTTTCCACCTGTGGCTTTTAGGTTGCTACTCAGGAAAGGGAAACAGACAGAAACAGAGAAGCATAAGCAGGAAGTGCTCTCAGTTGCCTCTACTTTGTTTGCTTAGCATTCTTTTAAATATGGTCCCCATCAATTGCCTTGCAATAGATGCAGAATCTAATTGTTTAGAAACCAAGCCTCCCCCATTGACTCTTATCTCTTTATACTTGGAATTTCCCTCTTTGTGAGCAGTTGCAGAGTAACTGAGAGATGTGTATTTAGGCTGATGGAAGATGATGATGTAGTACAAAGGGCCATGAGCAAGATGTTTCCAGACTGGATTTCTTCTCACAACTCTGCCATATGACCCACAAGTAAGTTTTGTTCTATCAAATGGTTCAATAAAAACAGCTATGCACAGGAACCAAACCTCAGTTTCCTCATCTGGGTAATCAAAGAGATTTCTCAAGATGATATTTAAGGTCTCAATTATACATCTATGAAAAAAATTTAAGTATAAACTCGAAGAAATAACAACTCAAACTCATCATTTCTGAGTCTGGGAAACTATTTAAGCCACATATTAACTAGATGCATATAAGTGAATCTTGATTCAAGAAATACTAGGAAAGAGTGTTTCCCTGGGTGATATCAGGGATTGCCAGGATGACAGGACAATGTTTCACTCCTTGATGTAAGACAGGGTGTGGCATTGGTACTCGACTCTCAAATAGCAAACCTATCAAACAGAACAAACTTCTTATGACTGATTGCCTACCCTACTCAATTCACACATGGTATTGTTTACTCCAAACTGGAGAGACTGGTAAATACATACATGGAGGTGTCAGTCTAGAGATAAGGCTAATCTATCCACAAAGAGCTGCCTTTAGCTGATACTTTTGCCATTACAGAATGTTTTTTCTTATGGGAATAATCAGCTAGAGAAACACACCTTTATTCTTCTTTTGCAATAGCAGAAGAAGGTAAAAGAGAATGAGGAGAGAAAACCCAACTTGGCCACTCAGATAAAACAGAAACATTTCTAATTAAGTTGTCAGGAAATAAAGCTGTCATTTAAGATTAATTTGCCAAGTGCAGATTTAAATTCTTTAAGAGTATGCTGTTGGTCCCTTTTCTGCTCTCTTGTAAAAGAATAAGTTTCTAGCAAAGCTTCTGGGCTTCTTTTAGACTTGACCCTGACACTTACTGTTGTATTCTATTTGTTTAACTTATAATCTTTGGACTTCTGTTTTATCTTTATCTTTAAAGATAAAGAAGGTTGGTCTCAGTGATTTTCAATTTGTCACTATTGCGTTTTTAGCTTTGCTAAACTTATAAAATGTAATGCTGATAGAATTAAACTACTGAGGTCTTGTTAAAGAGTAAATGAGATGCCAAATGAAGTTCTTACACTTAGCACATAGAAATTTCTTGACAAGCTTTGGGGCCACTGATGGCACCCCACTCCAGTACTCTTGCCTGGAAAATCCCATGGATGGAGGAGCCTGGTAGGTTGCAGTCCATGGGGTCGCTAAGAGTTGGACATGACTGGAGTGACTTCACTTTCTTTTTTTTTTTTTAATTAAATTTATTTATTTTAATTAGAGGCTAATTACTTTACAATATTGTATTGGTTTTGCCGTACATCAACATGAATCTGCCATGGGTATACACGTGTTCCCAATCCTGAACCCCCCTCCCACCTCTCTCTCCATACCATCCCTCTGGGTCATCCCAGTGCACCAACCCCAAGCTTCATGTATCATGCATTGAACCTGGACTGGCGATTCGTTTCTTATGTGATATTATACATGTTTCAATGCCGTTCTCCCAAATCATCCCCGCCCCTCCCTCTCCCACAGAGTCCAAAAGATTCACTTCTCACTTTCATGCATTGGAGAAGGAAATGGCAGCCCACTCCAATGTTCTTGCCTGGAGAATCCCAGGGACGGGGGAGTCTGGTGGGGCCGTCTCTGGGATCGCACAGAGTCGGACACAACTGAAGTGATTTAGCAGCAGCAGCAGCAGCAGGTTCTTTTTTAAAAAACAATTTTTTTGGAGTATAGTTGATTAACAATGTTGTGTTAGTTTCAGGTGTACAGCAAAGTGTGTCAGTTATACATTCACATATATCCACTCATTTTTAGATTTTTTCCCCATATATGTCATTAGAGAGTGTTGAGGAGAGTTCCCTGTGCTATACAGTAGGTCCATATGAGTTATCTATTTTATGTATAGTAGTGTGTATATGTCAATCCCAATCTTCCAAGTTATCCTTCCTCCCCCCTTATCCCCTAGTAACTGTAAGTTTGTTTTCTACATATGTTACTCTATATCTGTTTTGTAGATAAGTTCATGTACCCTTTTTTTTATTCCATATGTAAGTGATATCATATATTTGTCTTTGCTTACTTCACTCAGTGTGACAATTTTTAGCTCCATCTATGTTCTGTTTTCCTCTCCCCAGAGCCCTCAGCATTATCATCTCATGTTTCCCCTCACATTTGAAATGAATGCTTTGAGCTCCTGTTTGAAGTTCAGTGAGAAATCCAGTCCCCATCCACAAAATATCTTTGTGAGGTGATGGCCAGGGGAGAAGCCGAAGTAGCACTTTGACACTCTGGGCATTCCTCATCCACTTGTCTGACTCTGTTGGATTCTCCATATCTGTTCTGCATCTCCGCTTCTGCCGCTGCTGCCCTTGGAATGGTGAACTTGCCTCAGAGTTGATACTTTACCCTATACCTCTCTTTGCACAAATGCATAACACATCCACTCCATTCCTTCCTATCCCTTAAATTCTATTAATACAAAACAGTTGGAGGAAATGGACTTTTATAAAAGATTTGGGCTAATGGAAGGAAATTCCTGCCTGTAATATTAATAGTATAGCTTGGACAATAACTTAAAATGAAACACTAAGCAATACTGTCCTAAAATCCACAGCCTTTCTCTGTCATCGGGAATTTCTCCCATCTCTAGGTTATCTTCCTCAAATTTTCTTTCTTTCTTCATCACCACCTTAGTCTTCAAAAGCCTTCAAATGCCTTCAAATTTCCAATATTTCTCAAAAAGATCAGTTTGAATTTCTATCCCATACCCAAATTGAGTTCCGAAGATCTGTTAAATAAGGACAACTCCTTGGTGCATCCACAGCACAAAACACAGAGAGAAATTAGTTTCTCCTCCAACCTGATCACATATTTTAGGCTGAACTCCCATCCCTGAAAACACGTTAGGGGACAGAGAGGAGTATCCAGGTATAAAAGCAACATAAATTATCTCTCTGTTTAGAGGGAGCTATTATAGGCATCAGTTCAGTTCAGTTGCTCAGTCATGTCCAACTCTTTGTGACCCCATGGACTGCAGCACACCAGGCTTCCCTGGCCATCACCAAATCCCAGAATTTACTCAAACTCATGTCCTTTGAGTCTATGATACCCTCCAACAATCTCATCCTCTGTCATCCCCTTCTCCTCCTGCCTTCAATCTTTCCCAGCATCAGGTTTTTTTTTTTTTTTTTCCAGTGAGTCAATTCTTGAATCAGTTGGCCAAAGTATTGGAGCTTCAGCTTCAGCATTAGTTCTTCAGGTATATGACTTCCTTTTCTCCTTCTCAGCATAAATCTCATTGTAACTCTCATTGTAACAATCATCTATCCTGCAGACATACAATATTTAAAACAGATTAACAGTGTGTTGCTTTCCAAAGCAAGGAAAGATGAACTTGCAACTGTGCATACTGACCCCCTCTTTCTACCTTCACATGCCCCAGGCTGCCCCTGGGGTCATTTCAGCATGAGCCCTAATCCAGGGAAGTTCTCAAACTATAGGTAGAAGGACCTTTTAGAAAAAAGTTCCAATTTCCCAAGGACTGATAACTTTGGAAAATTAAGTAGAGACACTGATATATAGAACAGTCTTATGGACTCTATGGGAGAGGGAGAGGGTGGGAAGATTTGGGAGAATGGCATTGAAACATGTAAAATATCATATATGAAATGAGATGCCAGTCCAGGTTCGATGCCTGATACTGGATGCTTGTGGCTAGTGCACTGGGACGACCCAGAGGGATGGTATGGGGAGGGAGGTGGGAGGAGGGTTCAGGATGGGGAACACATGTATACCTGTGGCAGATTCATTTTGATATTTGGCAAAACTAATACAATTATGTAAAGTTTAAAAATAAAATAAAATCAGATTTAGTAAAAAAAAAAAAAATTAAGACCAGAAAATGAAATTTAAAGCAAAGATACGCTAAGTTAATCTTAGCTTTTTAAAAAATTGTGACATGCAAAAGATACAAAATAACTGTCAAATTGCTGTAAGTAATTCTAAATACATATCCTTCATTTCTGTGTTTATCCTGATGTTATGACAAACAGAGACAGTGTATTAAAAAGCAGAGACATCACTTTGCCAACAAAAGTCTGTATAGTCAAAGCCATGGATTTTTCAGTAGTCATGTATGAATGTGAGAATTGGACTATAAAGAAGGCTGAGTGCAAGAGAATTGATGCTTTTGAACTGTGGTGTTGGAGATGACTCTTGAGAGTTCCTTGAACAGCAAGGAGATCAAACCACTCAATCATAAAGGAAATCAACACTGAATATTCATTGGAAGGACTGATGCTGAAGCTCCAGTACTTTGGCCACCTGATGTGAAGAGCCAATTCATTGGAAAAGACTCTGATGCAGGGAAAGATTGAGGGCAAGAGAAGAGGGTAACAGAGAATGAGATGGTTGGATAAATTGAATTGAATCACTGACTAAATGAATTGAGTTTGAGCAAACTCTGGGAAATAGTGAAGGACAGAGAAGCCTGATGTGCTGCAGTTCATGGGGTCAAAAAGAGTTGGACACGATTTAGCAACTGAACAATGAACAACAACAAGAATCCTGATGCAGATCAATTTAGCGAACATTCATGGCACCTGTTGATTTCTAGCTTATGCCCAGCTCTGAAACTGTAACATATTTCTGTAAGATCTTAACACTGCAGATCTGACAGGTATGACATGTCTCCATATTAGCTTGTGGAACATGAAAGCCCATCCTAAAGGAAGTTTAAACATGAAACCTCTTTCCAACCAGCAGAGTCTTCCCTGATACATTTCCCATTTAGCATGATGTCCCCCATATTGAACTATGTGGTGGTTCTTCAGCCACATGAATGCTAGACAACATCATTTAAATTCTTGTTAAAGTGGTTTATTTCCCCTAGCATGTTGGGTTTGGTTCAAGTGATAATTTAATATAGCTAGATTCATTTTTAATCAAACTCAGTTGTTCTTTTTCTCAAAAAGATGAATGATTTTGAAAACAATACATAGTAAGAAAAACAGGCAGAAAAACACTACAACTGCTTCTAGTGTATATTCTCTTCACCCCAAAATGATGTTTTTTTATAAAAACTTGCAACAAGAGCATGGCCTCCATCTTTAGAGTTCTGGCATTTACCCTACTGTCAAGCGCTTTCTTCTTAGCATCTGTTCATGTCTGTTGGTGGTAAGTTGTGGGGCAGGAAGTATTGGGCAGTGTGCTAATATTTCTGTTCTTTAGTGGAGATTAAATTCTGCAGTGACTCTGTAGTCTTTTCCTATGATACTATCTCACCTTTCAAACCTGACCTCGTCCCTGTTTTCACAATTTCACTCCCAAATCTCCCAGTGGTAGAAGAGCTGTAGAGAAGGAAAGGAAGCATGTGATTCAACTGAGACTGAGTAGGAATGTTGACATATTTCCATTGTTATTGTTTTTTAAAGTTCACTTCAAATTTAATTCTACTGTCTAGCTTAAGTTTTCATCCTTAAGCTAGACTTGGAAGCAGGTGATTCTTAACTTTTTAGAATTAGGGCAATCTTATCCTACCTTCTTTAACCAAGATGAGAAGCATAGATTGGTTGCTCCTCACAACTCGTGGTTTTTAACATTCTCCAAGAGAACTTTTGATGAAGCAGATCAGACTCAAGAACAAGTCCATTTTTATAGAAGCAGGTCTGCAGAAAAACAGAAATTTTAATTAGGGGTCAAGACTTCATACATAGATTTCAATCATCTTTTTACTGTTCTTTTCTTCTTCTCTAGTGATCATATCTTTCTTAAACATGGTGCTTCAATCAAACAAGACCACTACAACCCTCTGTCAGATTTGATTCAGTAACCTTTTGTTAGATGCCTATTGGGTTCTATGTGTTGTACTAGGTACTGACGGTATAAATTTGTCTAACATAGAGTCCTTTCTCTTGACGAGCTCGTGGAGTTCAATCTGTTGATTTCAATAATCCAAGGTTTTAACCATGCCTGTAAAACATACAAAAGTGATCTTCTCAAAAATTCTAATTGAATCTCTTTTATTCACTGCCATTTTTGTCTGTTTTCACTGAGAACTTTAAAATAGCAGACGTTGTGATAATTTTATCTTGTGTGAGAAGCCTTTCTCGTCCTCCAGATTGGAGGAGGCAATCCTTGTACATGTGCTCAGAGAATCCTGCTTTAGTGTAGCAGAACACTTACTGCACATCTTCGTAAACTACCCACTTCCCTGGCTTTCTCACTAGATATTGAGCTTTCTGAAGGCAGGATACGTTTCTCAGCCACCACTGGATCTTTAGAACATTGAATATTTACAGATACACATTAACTCTCTACCAATGTTTATCAAATTATTGCATAAATAAAGGAAATGAAAAGCTTCCATTTACTTACTATCAAACTGCTCACTGCTACGCTGCTATTAAAAAGAGGACATGTAGAGTGTTTGACTGTCTTTGCATCCATTCAGCTCACAGGAGTTCCATGTTGATTTGTTAATGACATAAACATTTCACATAACTTACTTTTTAGCTTGGGTGGGTTTCCTGGCTGTGGATACATGACTATAGCTCTGCAGCTGAGAGGAAATGGATGCAGTATTAATATAAGGCCAATAAGTGCCCCATCTCCACCCCAGCTCACAGAAGTAGTTCCCTGTTGTAATTGAGACAGAGAATATTTAGAGTCACACCTACTGGCTCTACTATATATTAGATGCATAACCTTGGGCAAATGCCAATCATTTGAGCTGCAGCTTCTGCATCTGAAAAATGAGATAACAATGGTTACCTCATAGTGCTGTTGTAACAAGGAGTTAGTATTTATTAAGAGAGGACAACACAAACTTGTGCATAATAAATGTCTATTGATATTAGCCAGGCATGAAAAAAAAGGTTTGTATTTCTCTGAAAAAGTGTTCACTTTGCAATCACTAAATACCAAAAGAAATGCTCTCTGGAATTTGTCCTTTATTTACACACACACACACACATATATATATATATATATATATATATATATAATTGTGGCAAATCTCTGTAACCCAAATGTAGATTCTTGAAAGGAAATATAGCTTCAGAATTCTTTACACTGCTAAAGGTGGCAAAGAAGGAAGAGTATTTTCCTTAGGGATCATAATAACTTCAGCCAATATCTGGTCACTCCATCTGAATCAATCATATGATTTCATTGAGAAGAGAGGTGGTTAAAACTTTCTAATTGGTGTTATTGTTGACATGCTCATTCCTGCTGCTGCCCCCTCCAGGTCAGATAATCTAATTTCTGACAGGTGTCACTCTCTGACCTGTATTTTCTTCTATTTTTTCAAGGTGTATCCACGTAATTCATTTTGGATTAAGCCAAGCAGCACAGCAAGAACTAAATATGGAGTATTAGATTTACTGGATTCTATTTATCTTTAGCATGAATTCTCTAAAACATTTTTTTTTTATCCAGTGAAAGGTTCAAACTACCCTAGATTCTCTGATTTCCTTTAGGACTGATTTCCTGAATATTCATTGGAAGGATTGATGCTGAAGCTGAAGCTCCAATACTTTGGCCACCTGATGCTAAGAACTGACTCATTGGAAAAGACCCTGATGCTGGGAAAGATTGAAGGCAGGAGGAGAAGGGGACAACAGAGGATGAGATGGTTGAATGGCATCACTGACTCGATGGACATGAGTTTGAGGAAGCTCTGGGAGTTGCTGATGGACAGGGAAGCCTGGTGTGCTGCAGTCCATGGGGTCCCAAAGAGTCAGACATGACTGAGCAGCTGAACTGAAAATTGAGATTCTCTGAATTCATTCTGTTTAATGTACAATTATCTGACAGTACTCAGAAATATTACATGCATCTAGGCATTGGCACCCCACTCCAGTACTCTTGCCTGGAAAATCCCATAGATGGAGGAGCCTGGTAGGCTGCTGTCCATGGGGTCGCTAAGAGTCAGACATGACTGAGTGACTTCCCTTTCACTTTTCATATTCATGCATTGGAGAAGAAAATGGCAACCCACTCCAGTGTTCTTGCCTGGAGAATCCCAGGGACGGGGGAGCCTGGTGGGCTGCCGTCTATGGGGTCACACAGAGTCGGACATGACTGAAGTGACTTAGCAGCAGCAGACTCAAAATCAGGCTAAAATCAGAGAAGAAAAGTTAAAATTTACCAAACGATGCAGTGCAAAATTGAGAATAAACTGCCTATATGCCCCCAACAAAGAAAGATTTTTTTCACTTGCTGTAAAAACTTAAGCTTTCGTATTTTCAGTTACTGCATTCTGGGCAAAATAATTGTTGGTTATTTTGTCACTTTTCCTGTGCAGTTCAAATGTACTTTTATCTAATTTTTAAGCAAAAATCATTCCATTACGATAACCGTAGCAACAATACTAAGGATCCCACAATGCCAAACTCTCCTACAGAATATTTTTCATAGCAGATCTCAATTGCCACAATTCTGGTGATAATTCTAGGGTCCTTCTATGACTAACTGTCTTCCCAGATAAATATTTGGAAAGGAGAAATACATTCTTAAAAAATGTCAACTTCTTGGGGATTCACAACAAATGAAGCTCTCACTCATTTGACATGTATGGGCACATGAGCTTATTTCTTATTTAAATTGGCTGAGTTTTCCCTGAAGCAGATTTTATCGATTCCCCCAATACACATACCAAGAGCTAAGAGAGGTTGTTTTTGGATGACTTGTACCCTCTAACTTTTCATTCCTTGGACTGCTAAATGTTGGACAATTTTATTTTTATATGCTATAAAAACCTAGAATTTCATATTTCTTATTGTTATGTGAGTTTTTTTTTTAATTACACTGAAATATTATCTTTCTCTGACCTCTGCTATGATTAATAGGATCAGGGGCCCGGTTGTTTGCTGCTTGTCTTTAGCTTCAGAAAATACACTGCTGCCCCATGTTCTCTTTATACTTTTTTTTCCCGATGGGCCATAAGACCTATAAGATATGGAAATGCAGTGACTCATATGAGAAGCCTATAATAACATGTAAAAGATTTGCAGCTAGGGCAAAGTAGTGTGTGTGTGTGTGTGTGTGTGTGTGTGTGTGTGTGTGTGCTCAGTTGCTAAGTCATGTCTAACTCTTTGCAACCCCATGGACTGTAGCCCGCCAGGCTCCTCTGTCCATAGGATTTCCCAGGAAAGAATACTGGAATGGGTTGTCATTTCCTCCTCCAGGTGGTTTTCCTGACCCAAAGATAGAACCTGGGTCTCCTGCGTCACCTACATTGTGGATTCTTTTACCACACTCAGCAAATCTGAAGTCTTGGTGATCTGTCTTATTTCCTAAAAACTGGAAATTATTTTAACTACTCTGTCTGTGCTCCTAAATCTATGAAGAGACAGGTTGTCATGAAGTTCAGGACTGATGTTTTTCAAATGGATTTTTAATAGTCAGAATTAAAATAGTGGTCAGAACTATTTCTAGGACATTAATGCCATGTGGATAATCTGTCAAATATAGTACTAGGATCTGGACAGTTTACTGGGAGAACTACAAAAGCTTTCCTTTTTGAATAGTGGTAGAACTATTGCAAACAATATAATTTATTTCTAAAATAGTGCTGTGTTAGTTTTCTTTGTTGCTATAACAAACTGCCACAAACTTATTGACTTGAAACAGCATACATTTATTCTCCATTCTGTAGACTGGAAATCTGACACTCGTCTCTCTGGGCTAAAATCAGGTATCAACAAGGTGAGTACTTTTTAGACGCTCTGGAGGAAAATTAATTCCCTCATCTTTTCCAGCTTCTACCTCCATTTCTTGGCTCACAGCCTCCTTTCACCACCTTAAAAGCCAGAAATATCGGATCTCTCTGACCATCCCTCACTAATCATGTCTCCCTGTGACCACAAGCCAGGAAAGGTTCTTTGCTTTTACTAACCCAGGAGATTAGATTTGACCCACCTGGAATCCTGGATAATCTCAATGGACCCACCTGGAATCCTGGATAATCTCAATGTCCATCTCAATTTGCAACTCCATGGAACAATCTCAATCTCCTTAACTTATTCATATCTGCCAACTCTTTTTGGGCATGTAAGGTAACACTTTCAAAGGATCCAAGGATTAAGACATGGACATCATTGAGAAGCCATTATTCTGCCTTTCACAGGTAGTACTTTCAAGGCTAAGAAAAGCTGACACACAAGGTATGGGCATGTATCTCTAATAATAGATAACCAACTATTTCTATAGACTTGCCCCAAACAGGCAACTCCATAGCTTTCCTTGCACTGAAATATAGAGGAGAAAAACTGCATGTTAAAATTACTTCTATTCAATTAAAGAATTTAAGATTAAAATAATTGATTGGTGTATGTGTGTGTGCTGTCATCTGTGTTTTCCGAGAGGCTCTTTAAACCTCTTCTTGAGCAAAATATTTTTTCCTGTGAGTGTATTTTTCATTAAATGAGTTTGATTTACAGTATTATAGACTGAATGGTGGTATATGATCAGCTTTCTCCTGACTCCAAATTTCCCACCATGACTATCATCCCATTTGCCTTTAGTACGGAAAACTGCAGTGGCGTAGATTTAAATGCAATCTGACAACTCCAGGAAATGACCTGGTGCTTAGTGTGAGAAAACCAATTTCCACATTCAGGAATGATGGTTGATGGAATTCTTCCTATGTAACCATTAGGCTTAGTTAGGCTTAGTTACTTTCCAACAGGTATACAGGATTTGATTCTCCTTTCTCAGCACTCCCTCCATTTCTGTCATCCTCAAACAGGGAGTGCCATGAAAATCCAAGGAAGAAAGAAAACTCGCTACCTCCTAAAATCAGCTAAACTGACCTCCAAGAAATGTCAAATCATGCACTTCACCTTGGCTGCCATAAGTCTCACCTTTACACAGATCTTGATTTTAAGCAATCTTCATGTCATATTTATAAGTAGGACATTATTTTAGAGATGAAGAACAGGGAGTTACTTAGAGTGGCTAAGTAAGGTATCTAAGATCTTACAGTATTTGCTGGCATTCAAAAAAAAAAAAAAAATTACCAAGCATGCTAAAAGGCAAGGGAAAAAAAAATAGTCTGAAGAGACAAAGCAAGTGTGACACAGATTTTGGAATTATGAGATAGTAAATTTAGAATATATATGATGAATATGAAATTGGTTCCATTATAGAAAGTAGACGGCATGTAAGAACAAGTGAATAATGTAAGCAGAGAGAAATACACTCTAAGAAAGAATCAAAGAAAATGCTAGAAAGCAAAAATGCAGTAACAGAAATGAAGAATGTCTTTGATGGGCTCATCAGTATACTTGCCAGTGGCCACAAAGGGGTATATCAGTGAGTCTGAAGATAGGTCAGTAGAAATCTCCCAAGGTGAAATGCAAAGAAAAATATTTTTAAAAAGTAAAGCAAAATAAGAACATATAAACAGAAGAGAACATCCAAGAACTGGACGACAGCTTCTAAAGGTATAACATGCACATCATTGAAATAGCAGAATGAGGAGAAAGGAGAAAAGTAGGAGAGAAAATATTTGAAATAGTAATGGCCCAGAACTTTTCAAAATGAATAAACATACCTCAAATCAAAAATCTAGGAAGCTCAGATAGTACCAAGCAGAATAAATATAACAGAGAGTAAGTAGAGAATGAAAGATTTCAAATGTTCAAAGGAACAATCCAAGTTGGAATTTATACCTAACAAAATTATCTTTCGAAAGTAAAGAAGAAATGAAAACTTTCTCAGACAAACAAAACAGGAGATTCATTACCAGCAGACCTGCCTAACAAGAAATGTTAAAAGACATTCTTCACGCAGAAGGAAAATGATATATATCAGAGACCTGAATCAATATAAGCAAAGGAAGAGCATCAGTGAAGTAATAAATGAAGATAAACTATGATCTTAATTTTAAAATGTTTAATGGATCAAAAAGATATGTTTGTTTAAATCAATAATAGTAACAATGTATTGGGTGATTAAAGCACATGGAGAAGTGACATGAATGATAACAATGTCACAATGGACAGGAGAGAGAAATAAAGAGTGATATACGCATGTTGGAATCATTAAAATCCAAAATGCCAACAATACCAATTGCTAGTGAAGACATGGAGCAATAAGAATTTCATTCATTGTTTGTGGAAATGCAAAAAGGTAAAGCCACTTTGGAAGACAGATGAAGCTAAACATAGTCTTACCACACAGTCCAGCAATTCCTGCCTCAGATATTTACTCAACTGACTTGAAAATTTAAGTATACGCAAAAACCTGGGTGTGAATGTTTATTCATGAATTTTAAATTCATATTGATGCATGAAATAAAGCAGTCTGAAAAGATTACATGTACTATGATTGCATTCACATGACAACTTGGAAGGGTAAAACTATGAGATGGTAAACATCTCAGTGGTTGCCAGTGTTCAGGAGTGAGAAGGTTAATAGCTCAGAGGACTCTTTAGGACAGTGACACTAGTCTGTATGGTACTATAGTGAAGCATACAAGACACTATGATTTTGTCAAACCCATGGAGTGAACCTTAAATGATGCAAAGAAAAAAAATTAGGGGGTTTGAGGATCCCAGGATGGGTTGTATAATGTGACTAAATATTAATAAATCTAACTCTGTTACAAATGTATGGAAGTCTTACTGAAGAAGGTGATGAGAAAAGGTGCTGACTTATGTCACTTTAGAAATGAGTGGGGCACATACAACAAAAGGCAAAAGAAACTGTACATAAGTACCATATTTCAGCGGATAATGTTGTATCCCATGGGTATATGGATTTATGATTCTGAAACTACTATCCATATAAACTCAAAATACACAATATAGATACCAGATGATGAGAGGCAGGTTTCTCACCATTAGAGAGAGCGAGGTTGCAGATGGGGAACAGGAAAATACACTGATGCATGTGACAATGGATTAGAGCGGGAGGCATCGGTATAAATTTATGCTTAATAAAGATATGGACGGTTACACATAGAATCACTTATAGATATGTATGTATGGGTTAGTGTACACACAAGTAATTCCTTTCTCTCAGCTGAGAAGACCTAGAAACAATGATACCCTAGTCACAATGGGAGGACAAGAATTTGGTTTCTAATACCATCGCCAATAAAAGGAACCAGGTCTCCTTGAACAAACTGCTGATTCTACAGCTGGGATATGGCATATACAAAGTGATCCTCAAACATCTTTTTGTGCTAGAAAGTAAGGAAGTGCTAGGCAAACAAAACAAACAAAAACCAAAATGACGCAGAATGAACCAACTGAAAGAGCTCCCCATGGCCAAAGCTGGAAACAGTTGAGCAACAAAAAAAAAAAAAAAAAAAAGTAGTTCTGAATTATATAACCCAAAGTATAAAAATAAATATCCATAAATCCATACTTGTATAAAGTATTGAATAAACAAATAAATAAGGAAGAACAAATAAATCTCCCATGCAGAAGAATAACAAGTAATTTACTCATGCAGTTACTCAGCCCACAAGGAGATAAAGCCCTGGAGCATAACTACTCACTCCTTAAGTTTGGGGTAGACAAAGGAACTTCCTTTGAAAAAGCACAGTATGGAAAAGGAACAAAAGGGTAAGTCTATGGTGGAAAAATTTAACAGATACCACCTGAGTCAGGTGATCAAAGTCACATCACATCAATAATATTCTCAAGCAGATATTAATATTAACAGTATTAACAGATATTAATATTAACACACTAACTGTTGATATGATGAGAATGGTACTTAACCTCTGTGGTCTTTCTTCCCAAACTTCACTATCCCAATCTGAAAATGAGACAATATCAGACAAATCTCAAAAAAGAGATATTCTACAAAATATTTGACAAGTACTGCTTAAGACTTTCAAGGTTATCAAAGTCAAAAAAAGATTAGACAATTATTAATATGACTGCCAAAAGGAGGTGTGTAGTCGTGACAAGTAAGTAAAACGTGGTATCTTGATGGAGCTCCTAGAACAAACAAGGACATTAACTAAACACTGAGGAAAATGGAATAAAACATGAACTTTAGTTAATAATAATAATGTATTAATATGGTTCATTAATTGTGAAAAATATTCCAGATTAATATAAGATGTTAATGAGTGGGCAAATTGGGTGAGGGTACATGGGGACTCTTGGACCTATTTTCATAAGTCTGTAAATCTAAAACTTCTGAAATGAAGTTATGTTTAAAAAAATTAATAAAACCTACAATGAAATACCACTACATACCTACTAGAATGGCTAAAATTAATTTAAAAATTTTGACAATACCAAAGTGTGAGAGTTGGACTGTGAAGAAAGCTGAGTGCCAAAGAATTGATGTTTTTGAACTGTGGTGTTGGAGAAGACTCTTGAGAGTCCCTTGGACTGCAAGGAGATTCAACCAGTCCATCCTAAAGGAGATCAGTCCTGGGTGTTCTTTGGAAGGAATGATGCTAAAGCTGAAACTCCAATACTTTGGCCACCTCATGCGAAGAGTTGACTCATTTGGAAAAGACTCTGATGCTGGGAGGGATTGGGGGCAGGAGGAGAAGGGGACGACAGAGGATGAGGTGGCTGGATGGTATCACTGACTCGATGGACATGGGTTTGAGTGAACTCCAGGAGTTGGTGATGGACAGGGAGGCTTGGCATGCTGCAATTCATGGGGTCGCAAAGAGTCGGACACGACTGAGTGACTGAACTGAACTAAAAGCGCTAGTGAAGATACAAATCAACAGGAAGACTCATCTAGCAACCAGTGGAAATGCAAAGTGTCACAGCCACTCTGGAAATCAATTTGGCAGTTTCATATAAAGGAAAGCTTGCATTTACCATATGACCTAGCAATCTCACTCCCAGGTATTTACTTTAGAGAAATAAAAACTTATATTCCGATAAAAACCTTTGCACTAAAATTTATAGTAGCTCTATAATAGCCCCCAAAATGGAAACTAAATATCCTTCAAGAGATAAATAAATAAAGTGTGGTATAGCTATACAATGAAATGAGACTCAGCAATAAAAAATTAATGAGGTATTGATATCTTCAATAACTAAAACAAATTTCAAAAGCCTTATAGAACTGAGAGCAGTCTGCAGATGTGGTGTGTTCTGTATTTCACTTTAGATGATATTCTTGCAAAGACAAAACAATAATGATGAGGAACAAAATTGTGGTTTCCGGGAAGTTAAGGGTTAGTGAACAACAGAAGGATGTTAAGTGAGAATTTTAGGGTGATGCAGCTGTTGTGTTCTGATTGTGATAGTATTTACACAAATCCATACCTCTATATATTAAAATGCATAAAATACAGGCATTAAAATACATTAAAATAGTCTATTACTGTGTATTAATTTAAAAAAACACAAAAAAGGAAAGCAGCAGAGTTTAGAGCCAGTCCAGGACTACTAAAACAATAACAACACACCAGACTCTATACCACATTTCTTATACCCCTTTGACTCATTCAAACCTTACTAAAAATTCCTTTTCCTTAATCCTCCTGTTTATCATATTTCTAGCTCAAGGTTGAAAAGTATTAGAACTTTTATTCCTGCTCTAGGATGTTTTGTAAATATTTCATTCATAATCAAGTTATAAAAATTTCCTTTAGGTTTCAATGTATTTACCAGTGTTCTTTTCCCTTTTGTCATTCCCGTGTTCCCAAATTGCTTTCAAATCTAATTAGAAAAATGCAGATTTCTCTGTACACTTTTTAAACCAACATAGTCTATAGGGACTAGTAAAAACATTAAACATTTAAAAAATAAAAATAATAGAGGAGAGAGGCAGGGCTATTACATTTTAAAAAGTTAAACAGCATGCGTTAAGCTCCGTTAAATGGGAACCTCTCTACTGATTTACGGTTTCGATTTATCTTTATAAATGTGATAGGGCAGGAAAAGTCAAAGAAAACACTAGCTGATCAAGGAGATAACATAGCCTGGTGGAGGGATCAGGGTTTCTCAGACTCAGCACTGTTTGTGTTTGGGGAGGGAAATTGTTCATTGTGAGGGGCTGTCTTGTACATTGTGAGATGTTAAGCAGCACCCCTGGTCTCTACCCAGTGGATCCCAGCAGCATCTCCCCAACACCTGTGACAACCAATGTCCAGACAAGGCCCTGTGAGTGCCTGGGGTAAAATCACCCTAGGCTGAGAGCCAGCTGGATGAAGCAAGGGACTTGCAGGCTGAGGGTAAGGGTTAAATCTAAAGTCCCCCATTAGCTCCTGAAGAAACCACAAAACCTTTACTGACCTTTGGTTTCCCATAGCACTGAAACAGGCTGAGCCTACTCCTATGAAATTCAAACAAGTTAATATGTGAAAGATGAACTGTAAATGGAATTGTGATTATTAATGAGTGACACAAATATCAACTGTGGATTGGAAGTAAGACATAAAGAGATGAAGCTCCATAAAGGGTATGACTAATATAAACCAGTAATTCTTTTTTTAAATAAACATTTAAAAACTGGAATATAGTTAATTTACAATGCTGTGTTAGTTTCTGCTGTACAGAAAAATGATTATACATATATATATATATATATTCTTTTTAAAATGCTTTGCTATTATAATTTATTGAGTGCTCACTTACTCAGTTGTGTCCGACTCTTTTGTGAGCCTCATGGACTATAGTCCATGAGGCTCCTCTATCCATGAAATTTTCCAGGCAAGGATGTTGGTTTGGGTTGCCATTTCCTCCTCCAGAGGATCTTCCTTACCCAGGGATGGAATCCATGTCCACTGCATTGCAGGCAGATTCTTTAGTACTCAGCCACAGAGGAATTATTTTTTATTGTTCAGACACTCAGTTATGTCCAACTCCTTGTGACCCTATGGACTGTAGCCAGCCAGGCTCCTCTGTCCATGGGATTCTCCAGTCAAGAATACTGGAGTGGGGTGTTATTTCCTACTTCAGGGGATTTCCCAATCCAGGGATCAAATCCATGTCTCTTGCATCTCCTGCATTGGCAGGTGGGTTCTTTACCTCCAGCACCACCTGCAAAGCCCCTAGGATTGAACCCACTTCTCTTAAGTCTCCTGTATCTGCTGGGAGGTTCTTTCCTCTAGCATGACTGAGAAGACCCTTATTGTTTATTCAGTTCAGTTCAGTCACTCAGTCGTGTCCTATTCTTTGTGACCCCTGGACTGCAGCATGCCAGGCCTCCCTGTCCATTACCAACTCCTGGAGTTTACTCAAACTTATGTCCATTGAGTTAGTGATGCCATCTAACCATCTCATTCTCCTCCCGCCTTCAATCTTTCCCAGCATCACAGTCTTTTCAAATGAGTCAGCTCTTCACCTAAGGTGGCCAAAGTATTGGAGTTTCAGCTTCAAAATCAGTCCTTCTAATGAATATTCAGGACTGATCTCCTTTAGGGTGGACTGGTTGGATCTCCCTGCAGTCCAAGGGACTCTCAAGAGTCTTCTCCAATACCATAGTTCAACGGCATCAATTCTTCAGCGCTCAGCTTTCTTTATAGTCCAACTCTCACATCCGTACATGATCACTGGAAAAACCAGAGCCTTGACTAGATGGACCTTTGTTGGCAAAGTAATGTCTCTGTTTTTAATATGCTGTCTAGGTTGGTCTAGGTTGGTCACTTTTCTCCCAAGGAGCAAGCGTCTTTTAATTTCATGGCTGCAGTCACCATGTGCAGTGACTTTGGAGCCCAAGAAAATAAAGTCAGCCACTGTTTCCACTGTTTCCCTATCTATTTGCCATGAAGTGATGGGACTGGATGCTGTGATCTTTGTTTTCTGAATGTTGAGCTTTAAGCCAACTTTTTCGCTCTCTTCTTTCATTTTCATCAAGAGGCTCTTTAGTTCTTCTTCACTTTCTGCCATAAGGATGGTGTCACCTGCATATCTGAGGTTATTGATATTTTTCCCAGCAATCTTGATTCCAGCCTGTGCTTCATCCAGCCCAGTGTTTCTCATGATGTACTTTGCATATAAGTTAAATAAGCAGGGTGACAATATACAGCCTTGACGTACTCCTTTTCCTATTTGGAACCAGTCTGTTGTTCCATGTCCAGTTCTAACTGTTGCTTCCTGACCTGTATATAGATTTCTCAAGAAGTAGGTCATTCCCATCTCTTTCAAAATTTTCCACAGCTTATTGTGATTCATGCAGTCAAAGGTTTTGGCATAGTCAATAAAGCAGAAATAGATGCTTTTCTGGAACTCTCTTGCTTTTTCCATGATCCAGCAGATGTTGGCAATTTGATCTCTGGTTCCTCTCCCTTTTCTAAATCCAGCTTGAACATCTGGAAGTTCACGGTTCACATATTGTTGAAGCCTAGCTTGGAGAATTTTGAGCATTACTTTACTAGCATGTGAGATGAGTGCAATTGTGTGGTAGTTTGAACATTCTTTGGCATTGCCTTTCTTTGGGATCAGAATGAAAACTGACCTTTCCAGTCCTGTGGCCACTGCTGAATTTTCCAAATTTGCTGGCATATTGAGTGCAGCACTTTCACAGCATCATCTTTCAGGATTTGGAATAGCTCAACTGGAATTCCATCACCTCCACTAGCTTTGTTCGTAGTGATGTTTTCTAAGGCCCACTTGACTTCACACTCCCGGATGTCCTGCCATAGGTGAGTGATTACACCATCGTGATTATCTGGGTCATGAAGATCCTTTTTGTACAGTTCTTCTGTGTATTCTTGCCACCTCTTCTTATATCTTCCGCTTCTGTTAGGTCTCTACCATTTCTGTCCTTTATTGAGTCCATCTTTGCATGAAATGTTCCCATGGTATTTTCTTGAAGAGATCTCTAGTTTTTCCCATTCTATTGTTTTTCTCTGTTTCTTTGTACTGATCACTGAGGAAGGCTTTCTTATCTCTCCTTGCTATTCTTTGGAACACTGCATTCAGATGCTTATTTCTTTCCTTTTCTCCTTTGCTTTTCACTTCTCTTCTTTTCATAGCTATTTGTAAGGCCTCCCTAGACAGCCATTTTGCTTTTATGAATTTCTTTTTCTTGGAGATGGTCTTGATCTCTGTTTCCTGTACAATGTCCAAACCTCCATCCATAGTTCAGCAGGCACTCTATCTATCAGATCTAGTCCCTTAAATCTATTTCTTACTTCCACTGTATAATTGTTAGGGATTTGATTTAGGTCATACTTGAATGGTCTAGTGGTTTTCCCTACTTTCTTCAATTTAAGTCTGAATTCGGCAATAAGGAGTTCATGATCTGAGCCACAGTCAGCTTGAGCATAGAGGCCAGGGATGCTGCTATATATCCACCAAAGCATAGGGCAGATCCTTCAACAGGAAAGAATTATCCAGCCTAAAATATCAATAGGCTTCCCTTGTGGCTCAGATGGTAAAGAATCTGCCTGCAATGAAGGAGATTTGGGTTCAATCCTTGGGTCAGGAAAATCTCTTGGATAAGGGAGTGGCTACCCACTCCAGTATTCTTGTCTGGAGAATTCCATGGACAATACTACTGAGGTCGAGAAATCCTGATTATAAAGCCTGATTAAAAATCTTGATTATAAAAGTGTTTCTCTTAGAGTGATTCCATCAGACAGGGTCCTGGCAGGAAGCAAAAGCCTCATCCACCTGGGATCTTAGAAACAAATGAATAAAGAGATGACTTAGAGAGCTATGGGCAATTTGAGGATATGGGCAAGTGATATGAAGGCTCCTAAGATTTATCAATAAGAGAAAGCTGTGACCTCTTCAGGCAAGAGGAATCCAGGGTGTAGAGATAGTATTTCTAGAGCCTTGTGAGACCCAGAACTTTGGAAAGAAGGTGATGATAGGAGGTGTGGTCACAGATTCTGCCAAAACTTAGTGCGGAAGCCAGGAGGGAACAAGGAGAGAAGAACCCCAATCTTCCTCTTTCTTCCCTCAACTCTCTCACCAAACCCAGTGGGAAGCCAGGACACAAAGATGCCTAGGAACTGCAAACTTCAGGGTTGATTCCTCCCAGGGCACACACAGAGCAAGACAGAGAAGCACTAAGACTCTACTTACAGAGGATCTGCGGTGGTGGGGGTTGGGTGGAGGAATAGCAAACACAGAACAGACAGCAGAGGTAGCTTCCTTTAAAAATCAGGGAGAGTTGATTTGCAGTGTTGTATTAATTACTGCTATACAGCAAAGTGATTCAGTTATACATACATACATATATATATATATATATATATATATACACACACACATTCTGTTTTAGAATGTTCTTTTCCATTGTGGTTTATCATAGGATATTGAATATAGTTCTCTGTTTTATACAGTAGGATCTCATTGTTTATCCATTCTGAATATAGAATCTTGCATCTGCTAGCCCCAACCTCCCACTCTGTTCCTCCCCCAATCCCCTTTCTGTTCGCAGCCACCAGTCTGTCCTCTATGTCAGTGATTCTCTTTCTGTTTCATGGATAGGTTTATTTGTGTAATATTTTACATTTTTTTGGTATCATGTGATATTTGTCTTTCTCTTTCTGAGAGTCATCTTATTTTTCCCTTTGCATGCTTCTCAGATGTCTATAGCTGGTGAAAAGCATTGCATAGAAGACTAGAATCCACAGTGCCAATATTTGGGTGAAAAGAAAATTACTATTGTCCAGTGTAGTCAACCTATTTTCCAAGTTATTGTCATACTTAACAATTCTAAGTAGAATCCAAACTGATGCTCTAAATTCTATATTTCACGAAGAATTCATGGCTCAGGGTCAGCTACTGCTGGTTTTGAGGCAGGAATCAGAAGCGGGGCTGATATGGGTCTATTGATAAAGCTGTAAGGTGGAAGAGGATTAGGGTGTAGCTAATATTCCATTTGCTGAATGGATCTGGTTTAGGGTCTCTCCTACACCTAAGAGGACTAGGATGTAGCTGAGATGGAAGAACACTAGGGTGTAGCTAACAATGTTCCAACCCACTCTTCTCCAGCTGCATGCCCCGGCAAAATTCTCAGATTTCCCATTTGCGAAATAGAGGAACCACATAGAACTAATAAGCAAGCTGCCTGGTACCAGAGAGATTCTCCAGGACCATGTGAACAATATGAGGCCCTGAGCTGGGGAAAGAGAAACCATTGTTTATGCCAACTGGATATGTGGCAAGAGCAGATCAAACCAACCCTAAACCCAAAACAAAATCCTTATTAGCTGCTGGAACTCTTATTAGGAGGTCAAAAAGATGAATTGCACAACTTCACTAACAAAATTAGGTAAAATTAGATTTTATGTTTGAATAAATATTTCTGAACACCAATCATATGCCAGGGAGTATGCCAGGCAACTGAGTATCCAAGGATGTTACAGACAGATTCTCTTTCTTAGGAAGTTCTCAGCCACATGAAAGTTATTCATCGTCTTCATACATGCTATCAAAAGTGTTTCTGTTTTATTTGAATGTTTAACTATTATAAAGTTGCCATTCAACAAATCATCTGTCCAGCACCCCTCCAAACTAGCATTCTTACCCTAGAAGACTAACCTTTCCCTTAGGGATTATAAGGTCTAAGCCTGTGTTGTTGGGACGTTCTCTTCTATCTTCTCTGGCTACCCCTCCATCTGCTCTCTTCTCAAGAGACATTTTAAAAATTCTCCAAATGTGCATAACATCCCTCTGGTGTCACCTCTCTTCACATGATCCTGATGGTTTTCTGGTTCTTTCCATGGACTCTGAAAGTCTTTCTTCCCAGCAACTGTCTTTATTATCAACTCCCATATTCTACGTAATGGC
The DNA here is from genome assembly GCF_027580195.1 of Bos mutus. Classification (NCBI taxonomy): domain Eukaryota; kingdom Metazoa; phylum Chordata; class Mammalia; order Artiodactyla; family Bovidae; genus Bos; species Bos mutus. The sequence continues at coordinate 38,561,478 of NC_091636.1, read as the reverse complement.
TACATTCTTCTGCAATCTCTTGAAGGTCTTCTCCAAGTTTATGCCTCTTGTGGTAAGTTCATAAAAAATGAATGATTAAATTGCGAAAGAAGTGTTTCTCATATTTCAAGTTTTCTTTTGAAGTATTTTCTCCATGATTTTGCACTGCACATCCCCCATGCCTCCTACATGGCCCATAGTACCTGCAACCCTGGCCTGGTCCAGCTTCTGTTCCATGCACTGCAGCTTTGCAAGTGTGCTACCTAGCACATGAGGTTAAAGTCCTGGGATTTGAAAAGAAATGGGTCCACCTTCTTGAATCTTGGAACCTGACAGAACCCTTCTCCAGGTGCTCTTCTCAGTCATTTTTAGTGCAACACTCTTACATATTTACCACCCCAGTGGTCCTTTCAATTCTGAATTACCTAGTGGTGTAGCTAGAAATTTAAGGCACTCAAGCAAAAATGTTTGGAGTCCATTATGTTTATTTCTAGAGTTCTTCCAATTCAGGTGCCATTTAAGTGTCATTCAAACCAGAGAAGAGTGAAGAAAACAGAGTGAGCAGCAGGATGTTTCTGATCCCTCTGATCACTAGGGCCAAGTTACTAAAGCAGAGCTGAAACAGTGCTTCATTATCCCCATTTTTTTTTTTTTTTTTTTTTTGCCATTGGTTATCCTCTATGACCTAGACTCTAGCATTTTGAAAAAGGTCTGGGAGAGTCTCAGCCGGAAGCACATTTTTGATGAATGAGATTTTGGAGAACAATACTTTATACATTTGTATTAGTTTTCTGTGGCTGCATAAACTATTACCCCTGAAGTTAGTATCTTAGAACAATAAACATGTAGTATCTCACAATTTCTGACTCAGGAATTAGGAGGCAGTTTGCTGAATTGATCTGGCTTAGAGTCTCTCCTGAGTTTGTGCTCAAGAGGTCAGCCAACACCTCCATCCCCTGCAGGTGATTGGATCAGCATCCAAGTTGATTCAAGAATCAACATCCAAGGTAGCTCACTTCCAACTCTGTCAAGTAAATGCTGGAAGGAGACCTCAGTTTCTCCCTACATGGATCTTCACCATAAATCTTCTTGAATGTCTTCATACCTCAGCACTTGGCTTTCCCCAGAGTGATCCAAGAGAGAGTAAAGCAAGTGCTGCAATGCCTTTAATGATCTAACCTTGGAATATACACACTGACATTCCCACACTATCCATGAATACCAGGGAGCAAAGTTCATTGGAGGCCACCTTGCATGGCATCTGGGAACTCATTAGACATTTGCCATGTCTAATGGCATTCAAGGTTATCAATAAAAGATGCATGTGGTTTGGTAGTCAATACACAATTTGGCAATGAACATCATCCTGGAATACCTAAGTATGTTAAAGAGTTAAATTTTCATTTAACTCTTGCATAACTGGTGCATATTTTATTGATAACCTTGAATGCCATTAGACATGACAAATGTCTAGTGAGTTCCCAGATGCCATCCAAGGTGGCCTCCAATGAACTTGCTGCCTGGTATTCATGGATAGTGTGAGAATGACAGTGTGTGTATTCCAAGGTTAGATCATTACTGACTTCCAAGGCTTGTGAGGCTACAACAAAGTCTAACCGAAGTCCACATGGTCCTGCAACTTCCTTTTTCCCATGTAATAACAGAATTTCTAGAATTGTTCCTCAGTCATGTAACCTTGAAATTGTGACATGCACTTGTGGGTCAGTTGTAAGTTTTTGTTTCTAACATTTTTGAAGACTAAGAACATTTTCCTCTTTCAGAAAGCATTATAAATATGGATACAGATCGGCTATTCTTAGGAAGTAGTTTAAACAGCAGCTGTGATTCTGTCCTTATTTTTTAAATTTATTAACATTAGCTTGTTTACATGACCCAGAACCTACAATCTGCTTTTCCAACTGTTTATTTGTACCTGTGTTACACATTTCAGTCTGTATGTGGTCTTCCCAACAATTAGATGGAGTTTATATTTTATCAAAATCCTGTATTCATTTTCCTTTTAGAATCGTGTTCTAGGTAAACAGGAATTTCTAAGGCTATGACATTTCAGGTACAATTGGTTCTCGAAGGACCTTTTCCATGTTCTATTAGAATGTCATACCTGCTGTAGCAGGCTTTCAGCATATTGTGGCTGGGGTGGAAACTTTGGAAGGAATGAGCCAAATGGGAAAGACTATACCCTGGAGTTACAGATTTAGATGCTGATTGAGATTCAGCTTCAGTGTCATCCTGACACCTCTTCCAGGTGTGAAGAAGGTGGCAGGTCTGCTACTACATTTCCCAGATACCAGGACTTCACATCACTAGAACCTAAGTTTTCAATCTGTCTATGACATACTATCTCAAAAAGTATTTATCTTTAATTCAGCCACCACAAAATATTCAGAATCTCCCAAAATGGAGTCACACTCTGCATTTACCATCTAGATGAACATGACAGTACTTTCTCAAAACAGCTCTTTGAACTGTCTTTAAGAGTTTTGGCTTCAAAGTATAGTAAATACCACTTCCTAGGAAACTCAATGGAAAGGTACGATCTTGAAATCTAGATGAAGTAGCACTTACAATCTGAAGGGCTTTCTTTCCCCGTTACAAAGCAGCATCTTGACAACACTGACATGGAAGAAAGAAGCCCTAATGGACATCATAGGAAGAAGCTAAGTCAAAGGTTAGGAAGTACAAAGCAAGTCTCTTAACCATCAGGATGAGGTCATGGATCCTGGTGCAAGTCTAAAAGGTTAGCACAGTCCTCTCAAACAAAGAGGATCATACTAAAAAAAAAAAAAAAAAAAAAACACCCAAGAGTCACATGAAAGGGAATCAACCATAGCAATCCACTTCAACACAATAGAAATAAACTGCCCGAGTCCAGCTCCAGCAGCCAGGAATTCAACCGGAAGGGGTGAGTGGCGTCAGCGAGAAACTGAGGCAGCCTCTCAGTTTTCTTGGACTGTCTGTTTATTTCAAGCTTATGATTTTCTTTTATACTTTTACAAAAGCATTAGGTCAGAGGTTTGATATTTTCAATTCCCACTGACCCAGATTTGTTGTCTTCATAAATCATTGTTTCCCCTCCAAAGGTGTTTCTGCCTCAGTGATTCTCTTATCTACTTTTTCTCATGTGTCCTTGTGAATACACTGTAACTCATGCTAATGTCTGGGCTGCATACCACATTCCTCAGTTTATTTCTTATCTTTCTACGTCCTTTTTGCCCCTAGTATCCTAAGCTCACTATTTCTTAGAAAGGGCTTCTAGCTAATAATATCTCTAAAGTCCCTAATTTCTATAAGCTATAGTAGAATATGCTAACCTTACAACATTCCTTAAATCTTTAGCTTCTAACTATTTTAATTACTCCTAAGACCTAAATTCAGCAAACTCTTTTGCCATAAACATTTTCCTCACAAATAGGCCTCAGATAGCAATCCCTCCCATGGCCTCAAACTGCAGCCTATGTGCTCATCCTGGAACACTCTTTTGTAAAAGTCCTTAAACAAATGTCAATGATTAACTTTATGAATTATTCTCTGAGCACAGCATCAGAAGGCTTTGTGCCTTCTCATGCTCCTCTCAAGAATAATAAGCACCTTAATATTCCTTTTCAGTCAACTCAGCTGAGGAGAGGAAAAGACAAGTCAGAATTACAAGGCCTAACTCCTTCATCCCGGGACTGTGCCTGCGGAATGAAGACAGGGATCTGGGGCCGTCACTCCATTTTGTCAGTAATGCCTAATGCGGCTCCCGACATCAAACTGAACATCATCTTCCAGAGGAAATCACCTAATGAATTTCATCTGCATGTATTTAATTGAGGCTGTTTAACGAGTCTACAAAAAATTCTAAATAGTGGTGAGTTTTCCTTGGAGAAATAGAATTAAAGTTACTACTCAGTGGAAATTATAATTATTATTACTTACTAAACAAGCAGTTATTTTGGAAACAAAGCTTGAGAACAATATATTATAAAGAAAAAATAAAGGGAAGCAATAACCCAGAGCCAAACAAATCAATTACTAGAAAATACATGAATGAGAATTCTTAAAGTCTGTGAACTTTTGATCAGATACTGTTGTATTTTAAGAAGAAACAAACTAGTATATGGTATGTCATATGTCATACATCGTTTAACATGCACTGATGCATTGTGCAAGAAGCAGTGTCAGGATTTTTTAAAAATTAAAGATATTTAGCTGGTTTTCAGGGTTTTTAATAAATAGAGAATTAATAGGAAGATGATATGTTTTTATAAATTGCATACACTAAGTAAATGTGGTATGGCAGTTTACTAAAGTAATAGAAAACCATACATTAAAAAAAAAAAAAAAAAAGATTGGCCTAATCACATGAGGGTTTACTCTGGGGATTTTGCAATCAGTTGAAATATGCTCCATTTTAGGTTTAATCAAATGAAAACTTGAAGTGTAGCAAAAATTCACATTATGATTAAAGACAGGAAGGTAGAGGAAGCTACTTGTCTGATTTACTAAACTGCATAGATTTCATGCAAAGATGGGCTCAATAAAGGACAGAAATGGTATGGACCTAACAGAAGCAGAAAATATCAAGAAGAGGTGGCAAGAATAACAGAAGAACTGTACAAAAAAATCTTCATGACCCAGATAATCACGATGGTGTGATCACTCACCTAGAGCCAGACATCCTGGAATGTGAAGTCAAGTGGGCCTTAGAAAGCATCACTACGAACAAAGCTAGTAGAGGTGATGGAATTCCAGTTGAGCTATTCCAAATCCTGAAAGATGATGCTGTGAAAGTGCTGCACTCAATATGCCAGCAAATTTGGAAAATTCAGCAGTGGCCACAGGACTGGAAAAGGTCAGTTTTCATTCCAATCCCAAAGAAAGGAAATGCCAAAGAATGCTCAAACTACTGCACAATTGCACTCATCTCACATGCTAGTAAAGTAATGCTCAAAATTCTCCAAGCCAGGCATCAGCAATACGTGAACCGTGAACTTCCAGATGTTCAAGCTGGTTTTAGAAAAGGCAGAGGAACCAGAGACCAAACTGCCAACATCTGCTGGATCATGGAAAAAGCAAGAGAGTTCCAGGAAAACATCTATTTCTGCTTTATTGACTATGCTAAAGCCTTTGACTATGTGGATCACCATAAACTGTGGGAAATTCTGAAAGAGATGGGAATATCAGACCACCTGACTAGCCTCTTGAGAAATTTGTATGCAGGTCAGGAAGCAACAGTTAGAACTAGACATGGAACAACAGACGGTTCCAAATAGGAAAAGGAGTACGTCAAGGCTGTATTTGTCACCCTGCTTATTAAAATTCTATGCAGAGTACATCATGAGAAATGCTGGGCTGGAAGAAGCACAAGCTGGAATCAAGATTGCTGGGAGAAATATCAATAACCTCAGAGATGCAGATGACACCACCCTTATGGCAGAAAGTGAAGAGGAACTAAAAAGCCTCTTGATGAAGGTGAAAGAGGAGAGCGAAAAAGTTGGCTTAAAACTCAACATTCAATGCCATTCTCCCAAATCATCCCACCCTCTCCCTCTCCCAAAGAGTCCAAAAGACTGTTCTATACATCAGTGTCTCTTTTGCTATCTTGAGGTGGATTCATGTTGATATTTGGCAAAACCAATACAATATTGTAAAGTTAAAAATTTTTAAAAAAGAAAGAAAGAAAAAAATAAACTACCTTAGCTAATAAAAAAAAAAACTCAACACTCAGAAAACGAAGATCATGGCATCTGGTCCCATCACTTCATGGGAAATAGATGGGGAAACAGTGGAAACAGTGTCAGACTTTATTTTGGGGGGCTCCAAAATCACTGCAGATGGTGACTGCAGCCATGAAATTAAAAGATGCTTACTCCTTGGAAGAAAAGTTATGACCATCCTAGATAGCATATTGAAAAGCAGAGACATTACTTTGCCAACAAAGGTCCGTCTAGTCAAGGCTATGGTTTTCCCAGTGGTCATGTATGGATGTGAGAGTTGGACTATAAAGAAACTGAGCACTGAAGAATTGATGCTTTTGAACTGTGGTGTTGGAGAAGACTCTTGAGAGTCCCTTGGACTCCAAGGAGATCCAACCAGTCCATTCTGAAGGAGATCAGCCCTGGGATTTCTTTGGAAAGGAATGATGCTAAAGCTGAAACTCCAGTACTTTGGCCACCTCATGCGAAGAGTTGACTCAGTGGAAAAGACTCTGATGCTGGGAGGGATTAGGGGCAGGAGGAGAAGGGGACGAAAGAGGATGAGATGGCTGGATGGTATCACTGACTCGATGGACGTGAGTCTGAGTGAACCTTGGGAGTTGGTGATGGACAGGGAGGCCTGGCGTGCTGCGATTCATGGGGTCGCAAAGAGGCAGACACGACTGAACGACTGAACTGAACTGAACTGATAGATTGCGAAACAGTTTTTAAGATAATCTGTGTGGTAATAGATAACCTATTGTCTCATAAAAAGTAGATCAGAAGGAAGAAGATATGAAATTTAGTCATGGTTTCATTGTGTAATAGCCTGTGACCCTGGTGAAGTCACATCCTTTCAACTTGAAGTTTTGTTCTATAGAGCTGATAAAAAAATTATTTTTTTTGTCCATTTTATAGGTCTGATGTGATGATCCATATACATAGAAATAGTCTGTAAACTCTTAAATGCTAAGGCTATATCAGGAGCAATTTTGAAAGCAAAAGACAGGCAGGACAAAAAGCCAATAAGAACAGGAGAGACCCTTCCTTTCCTCTTATGAGATTGTATCTTATTGTTATTTTTCTTTCTTTGTTTTTTAATATAAATTTATTTATTTTAATTGGAGGCTAATTACTTTACAATATTGTGTTGGTTTTGCCAATGTGAAGAGATATTTCATTGTGGTTTTGATTTGCATTTCCCTGATGGTTAGTGATGTTGAACACCTTTTAATGTACCTGTTGGACATCTGTATTTCTTTGGGAAAATTTATGTTTAGAATCTTTACCCATTTTTAAATTGATTTTTCTGTTTTTACTATTAAATTGTATGTGCTTAGATGCTCAGTTGTGTCCAACTCTTTATGACCCCATGGACTCTATCTGCCAGGCTCCTCTGTCCATGGCATTTTCTAGGTGGAAATACTGGAGTGGGTTGCCATTTCCTACTCCAGGGATTAAGTTGTATGAGTTCTTTATATATTTTTTATATTAACTCTTTAACAGATACATAATTTGCAATTTTTTCCCATTATGTAGGTTGCCTTTTTATTTCAATGATGGACTTTTGCTGTACAATTTCTTTTTTTAGTTTGATGTAGTCCTATTATCATCCCTTTATACACTAGGAGGAGAAGGCAATGGCAACCCACTCCAGTACTCTTGCCTGGAAAATCCCATGGACGGGGAGGAGCCTGGTAGGCTGCAGTCCACGGGGTCGCGAAGAGTCAGACACGACTGAGCAACTTCACTTTCACTTTTCACTTTCATGCATTGGAGAAGGAAATGGCAACCCACTTCTGTGTTCTTGTCTGGAGAATCCCAGGGATGGGGGAGCCTGGTGGGCTGCCGTCTATGGGGTGGCACAGAGTCGGACATGACTGAAGCGACTTAGCAGCAGCAGCAGCAGCAGCATACACTGGGAAAATACTTTTTCAAACTATTATAAAAACAAAACTCAAAATAAATAATGGGGAATGAATAATAACTCAAGTTGAGATACTCTTTTGACAATGATAGATTGGATTCAACTCTAAGTGAAGATTTTTTGTTTTGGTTTTTATTCTGTCTATAATTAATTCCTAGGCTGACAGTGTTCCCAGAACAAAATTTTTGTAATCTCATGCTTCAGATACTCATGGTGATAAATTATAATGGCCTTGAAATAGAAGAATCTGGAATGTGACAAGCAGAGACACTTGGGGCACAAATATTCAAACTGGTTCTGAGAAATGTTTATCTGTTTAGAGACTTAAATTTGAAATTTTGCATGAAAATTTACAATAAGATACCTGACCATCTGGGTATTCAGGACACACACAGCCATGCATATCATTAATGATCTGTCTAGAGGATAAATTAACTTAGTTAAATAAATACCTCATTATAATAGAAAGATTGCCATAGAGAAAAGACACACACTTATTTACCAACTTGGAAGGCTAAAAGAACCAGAAAAGCATAGTTAGTGGTAATAGAAAAAAAAAAATAATATGAAGGAATGAGTGAAAGAAGAGGTCTTATAAAGTTACAATTGTTTTGAGAAATAACATTATGAAGGACCAGTTAAAACTGAATAAATCAAAGATTTGTTTAATCAAATCCACCTCTCCTTTCAAGATTTTCTCCACTGTGTACAAATTTTGTGAATACTATCATTTTAAAATGTTTTGTATATTCTTTATTTTATTTCATAAAAGTAGCATTTTAAAGGAGAAAAATCTTATACCAGGCCATTTTTCCCATCCTACAAAAATAATTTAAAAAAATTAAACAGTGCACCAGCCCCAAGCATCCAGTATCATGCATCAAACCTGGACTGGCAATTAGCTTCATATATGATATAAGAATGATAATAGTTGCAATAGGTTCAAAACTGATTCATCTTTTGATAATGTGATACTAAGTTCATTAGCCGGCACCTAAGAATAAATTCTCCATTCAATATTCATCCACCAATAAGGTAGATTTCTCACGTACATAAAACATATTCAACAAATTCATATATTCTTATTTTATAGCAGGATAATTTAATCATAGAATAAGAGTTCTGAAATACTAAATATTCAGAGCTCTTTTGTAACATTGTAAATTTAAAAGTATGTATTGCACATACAGTTATTTTACATAAATGGAAGATTTTAATTTCACTAAATGCCTGCTACACAGTTTATAAACTACTACAGAGAAATTTTTGGTTCACAGAGATATTATTTTGACTAATAGTAAGCATTTCTAACATTTTCATTGCCTAATAACTCTTCCTTTCTGTCAGGAATTAACATTAGGTGTTTTGAACCAGCCTTACTCTGACTCTTACCTTCTATATAATCTCATGTAAACAATTTTGCATCTTTGATCCCAAATCAGTATGGCAGGATCACCAGTAATCTCTAGGGGCATTTTCTGTATGTGGCCATCCATTTTGCTTTGGTAGGTCCACACAATAAACTGACTCTAAGTAAAGTTGATTTCTTTATTCTTTCTGCACAAATAACCATATTTTGCATACTTACATAACAAGAGGGCCCAAGAGGCTGCTAAAAATTATAGCCATGGAAAAGGTACTAAAAGCCTTTATCCTCAGGACAAATCTTTTTTTCTCTTAATTTTTAAACACATATATGATCAACAGGATTGTTAATCTTTGTGTTTTTCATTCATTTTCGCCTTTAGCTCATATTATTAAGTAATTCATAATAATGTTAAAAACTCTTTCAAGCTGCTTTTATCAACTTCTCTTTTAGAACCAGAAGTAAAGATTTTGCAATAACTAAACTCGAATCTTTCTAACTTCTGCACTCCCAAAAAGGGATCAAAAGGATCCTTCATAAGGGAGATAACACTTGCCAAAATCTGTTTTCTGTTTTCCTTAAAACATGCCATTGTCAGAGGTCAAAGAGGCTGCTCTTTTGTGTACAATTTTACCCATGGAATATGTCATCTGCCTGACACCAAGGGTGTCATAACCAATGGAAGAATTTCTTTTGTATCTTAATATTGCAGTGAAACTGATAAAAAGAAAAAGTCTATTTTAAAGAAACATTTTTAAGCCATAATGATTTTGAAATAAACTAAAAAAAAAAAATCCCTAATGATAAAATACATCTAAAGAGAGAAGTTTATTTAAAGTGTTATTAATTTGTAAAACAGAGTTCAGTATTATGACAATTCCATGTATTGTATTACTAGATTTGTTAAAGGTTGGAAAAATTCTGGGTGGACATGACCAAGGACCTAGGGAGAGACTGTGATGAACTTTTGTACACAAAAATTGCATGCAACACTGTCAAGACAGAGTGGGAAAATATGTTGACAGACATTTTTAGCAAAATGTCAAGGATTCATTGGATAAACAACGTGTGTGCCTTTTGTAAATTCAAGCTCATATCTCAGCAAACTCGGCTGGGTTTTCTCTTTTACAGTGGACTCTTCCCAACAAAATCATCAGTCCCCCAGTTCATTTCAGCCAATACTTTCTGAGCAGCCAATAAGTGCTCAATATTTGCTGAGACCTATTATTATCTACTAATAGGCCTTCTATTAGTTCCAGAGACACATCAAATATAAGAGGCCCAGTTTCTGTCTTTGAGGACTTATAATCTAATGGGGGAATGTACAGGATAATGTCAAGTTTGCTGTATCCTGAAAATATCAAATGTTGAGCCTCCTCGGGGTCAGTTTCCAACAGCATCTCCAAGGAACATCCTCTGAAGAATGTGATCCTCAAAAACTCGCATGCTTTAGCCCTCAAATTGATCATAACTTGTTATGGACTTGTCTTCCAATAATTGATTCATTTTCTGCGTCCTTTTTGTGGGGTTGTAATTTCTTTAAGTCTGATACTTATTTATACACCAGTATCTTACTATAGAGGTTTCCTTTTCCAAAGATTACCTTAACTTTTGAAACTTTGGCCCTCTTTCGGGACTTTGCTCTGACTTCCCAGGTGGTGCTAGTGGTGAAGAACCCACCTACCAATGCAGGAGATGCAAGACAGGCGAGTTTGATTCCTGGGTAGGCAAGAGCCCCTGAAGGAGTCATGGTGACCCATTACAGTATTCTTGCAGAAATTCCCATGGACAGAGGAGCCTGGCAGGCCATGGTTCATAGTGTCGCAAATTGTCAGACATGACTGAAGTGACATAGCAGCAGCAGAACTTTCTTCAGTTTAAATATCAGAACCATTAAGGTAACATCTTCTGTGGACTTCATTAGTGTGTTCAAAAACTTTAGTGTGAGGAAAAACCAAGATTAGCAGATGTTTCTGGAGATCAGGGTCTTTGTGTCTATCCCAGAAAACTGCCCTCATAGGCCTGTGCCAGAGCCTTGGGAATTTTAATAAATTTTTTAGGAGTTTCTGATGTTCATGGTCCAAAGACCACACTTTGAGGAACCATACATTACAGAATGCTCCCTCCCAGTGTGACAAATAACTTTCAGCCTGAAAAGGAGTTAGATGTTTTGTTGCTGTTTCTTTCTTGTCATAAAATACATTCATAAGTCAAGCGTAACTTTGTCAGACAGCATCCTAACATCTAACTCTCATTCAAAAAACGTGGGAGTGAACTCTGATCCAGCCCACAGTTCTTTGAAATAGAATAAAGAATTAAAATTTTAAATTAAGATTCTCTTCCTGTCTACTAAGCAGCTTTTTCTTCTGACAGCATTTCTGAGCTGCACATTCATAAACAAAACTCTATTAACCTCTGAGTAGAAACATAAGCAGAAATAATAATAACTTTCTGTAGAAATATTTATTGTGTGAGAGAATGAAAAAGCTCATTTTGGAGGTTGGAACAACAAGTGTATTAACCAATATGTTTTTCCTGTATGTTTTGACATTAAATCAGTTAAACAACAACAACAACAAAAGCTGGAAACCACAGGTTAAAATAGAAAAGGCTAGAAACCCACAGGGAAGTAAAACTGTCAGAAGTTTTCAACAATGTTAAGCAAACAATAATGACACAAGAGCCTTTGTAAGAGACAGCAAAGTGGTCCCGTGAATGTGAGCACAGGTTTCTCTACAGCTATGGGCACAGCTATTTGTGTAGTTCTGGAACCCATGAGCCACTCCCAGCAGTCCCAGCAGGGAGGCGAAGGCTCAAATGCAGAGACCAGGGCTCAAAACAGGTCCTGGCCAGTCTTTGCAGATGTGCTGGGCACACTGTATTCAAATTTGAATTTAATTTAGCTTAAATGTGATTTATTAAATATATTCTCTCTAAATAAAGCACTTCCAAGAGCTGGCTAAGTGTCGCATGGCTGTACATAGACAAATGTACTTACATTTGTCTAAGAGCTTTCACATATGAACTCCTTTATAGCAACCTTCTGAGGTAATGTAATTATTATTCCCATTACTTCATGGCCAATAGAAGAAGGAAAAAGTGAAAATAGTAATAGACTTTATTTTCTTGGGCTCCAAAATCACTGTAGATGGTGACTGCAGCCATGAAATTAAAAGAGCTTGTTCCTTGGAAGGAAAGTTATGACAAACATAGACAGCATATTAAGAAGCAGAGACATTCCTTTGCCAACAAAGGTCCGTCTAGTCAAGGCTATGGTTTTTCCTGTGGTCATGTATGGATGTGAGAGTTGGACTGTGAAGAAGGCTGAGCGCCAAAGAATTGATGCTTTTGAACCGTGGTGTTGGAGAAGACTCTTGAGAGTCCCTTGGACTGTAAGGAGATCCAACCAGTCCATCCTAAAGGAGATCAGTCCTGGGTGTTCATTGGAAGGACTGACGTTGAAGCTGAAACTCCAATACTTTGGCCACCTGATGCGAAGCGCTGCCTCATTTGAAAAGACCCTGTTGCTGGGAAAGATTGAGGGCAGGAGGAGAAGGGGACGACAGAGGATGAGATGGTTGAATTGGCATCATCGACTCAATGGACATGGGTTTGGGTGGACTCCAGGAGTTGGTGATGGACAGGGAGGCCTGGCGTGCTGTGATTCATGGGGTCGCAAAGAGTCAGACACGACTGAGCGACTGAACTGCAGAATGGAACTGGCGGAATCAACCTGCCTGACTTCAGGCTCTACTACAAAGCCACAGTCATCAAGACAGTGTGGTACTGGCACAAAGACAAATATAGATCAATGGAACAAAATAGAAAGCTGTTTATAACTAAAATAGAAAGCTGTTTGTAACGAAACAGCCCCTTAAAAAACTAAGGTCAATTCCTCAATTCTCAATACATCTTACTCGGAACTGGATGAAGATGGATCCAGTATTTGGAAAATCATCAGAGCCTGTACAAGAAATACCCAGATGGACCTACTACCCTGCTTTGGCTATCAGTCCGCACTGCGGCAGCGCGTCTCTTCTGGGAGACACCAGAGCACCGCCCTGAGCAGGGCTTTCCTTTCAAACCCAGGCCACATCAGGCATCACAGCTCTTCCTCTTTTCTTCTGTTGTTCTCAAGTCAGGAGAAATTAGTTCAGCAAATCCACCTGCCAAACAATTCCAAGAAGCAGAGATTTGTCAGCAAGGCTGGCCATCACCATCTTCTCACTTGAGGCCTCTAGACACAGGCAAGGTCATGGGGTGATGACAGCAGAGTGGTTGGTGGTGAGAGCAGGGTGCGAGTGTCACTGCGGAGGCGTCACCACCTGCTGCAGATAATTTGCTCCCTGGCTAGTGATGGTGAGAAGTTCCTGGAAGCAGTGTGATGTGAAGACGGTGCAAGCTGAGTAAGCCCAGCAGGAATTCAGCCGCCCAAAGCACAGCACAGAGTCGAGCCAGCTCAGGCTGCAGCCCTCGGCCCTGGTTTTCCCCCACCTCCACCCGTCTTTTCGAGGATTCAAGTAGGTAGAAGATTAACTGTTACGTGGGAAGGCATTTTTCTCACTGGGGCTTGCTTGAAAAATCTGCTACTTCTTATTTTCCTTCCATTTTTCTGTCCGTGTGAATTCAACTTGATGTCAACCCAGCTGATCAAGCTGCAAGGCTCTGTCAGCTATATTAAGTTAACCATGTGTGTATTAAGTTAACCATGCCACCCTTTTTGGATTTTTGTAGACTTATTTGATTCCTTTAATAATAATCCTTTTCCATAGTTCCCATTCCATTAAAAAAAAAAAAAAAAACTCAGAATAAGGAAGAGTGAAAAAACAAACAAACAATGAAACATTGTGTACCATTTCCATCTTTTCTCTTCTTATTAGTGTTCAAGAGTTTAAATACCAAAGAGGAAAGACACCTTAAAATAAATGGATAAATGGCATTTTAATGATTTCTGTATGCCAAGTTATATTAGAATGGAGAACTCTCAAAAGTTGATTTTATATATTTATATGTAATATATATGAATTATAATCACATTTATGTTAAGTGATATATATCACTTAATGCTCAAAGCAACCATATGATATAAATATAATTTTTATATTGTTAATTTCCCTCACTTACGGATGAGGAAACCTAGTACAAAATGGTGACATTTCTTGCTCATCCCAGGCTAAGAAGCAACAGAGACAGGAAGCTGCCCCGTGGGATCTGGTTTCAGTCTATGCTGTCAGCACTATGCTCCTCTGTGCCGCCGTTTTGACCTTCAGCAGAAAACTTCCATCACTTCTCCCAGGAGTACCAGCTTTCATGCAGTTGGCAGCATCACTTCAGATGTCTCCACCCATCTTTCCTCCATCCATCCAGCCTGCCAGCCAGCCACCCATCGGTTCTTGCTGAGTGCCTCCTCTTGCGAGGCACTGTGGATACAGGTAAACAAGTCAGGGCCTTTGTGAACCTCGTATTCCCCTGGCCACCCAAATGTCCCCGTAGTTACAAGCCCTTCTTCAAACGTGCATTAATACTCCTCTTCCCCAAGTGAAAAATTTCCAATTCTCATAATATTTCCATTCTCACTAAGAGCATGCTGGGGTTAAAGTACCATTTTCTGTACCCCGAAGGCACTCAAAAAATATTCACAGTCCATGGGAAAATTAAATCTCTGATTAGATGAATAGAAATATCTTCATTCTGAGAACATCTAGCGGGTATGTCTACAAATGTTCTAGGGAACAGTTCATCTGATTTAGAAATTCCTTCCACACAATCTTTTATCATCTTCCTGAGGCAGAGGTTTTGCACATTTATCACATTGTTTTTCATTTCTTTTAAAATATATTTCTTATGGTGAAATTGAGATATATAGTGTAATAAAAAAAGACAGTGACACATTAGTTTGCAGCCTCACAACATTGGTTTGACCTTATCTTCATATCTGTGTGTGTCTGGTAGGGTTATTCTACAGGTTATTACAAAGCACTTGCAGATACCTGGAAATGGGATACAAGAGACTGAGGAAACTGCTTGTAATATTGCAGATAAAGTTTATGTCCTGAGGTTGTTACCCAAGCCCTTATTAGTCTGCCCATCCTTTACCATCTTGGCCCCATTTCTTGCCATCATCCCTCCTATGACTTCCTTCCAGTGTTGTTTCATGTTTCCTGCCTCTGTGACCTTGCTCAGCTGCCCCCTCTTGCCTCCAGGCCCAGCCCTTCTGCTGTATGTATACATACATCTTCTTCCTCTTGGACCTCCCTCCCATTTCCCTTCCCATTCCACCCCTGTAGGTCACCACAGAGCATGGAGCTGAGCTTCTTGCACTATATGGCAGGTTCCCACTAGCTATCTGTTTTACACATGGCAGCACACATACATCAATCGCAAAATCTCAATTCATCCTCCCTACCCCCATGTCAACACATCTGTTCCCTACATCTGCATCTGTATTCCTGCCCTGCAAATAGGTGCTTGTGTAGCATTTTTCTAGATTCCACATATATGTGTTAATATTCCATATTTTTTTTTCTCTTTCAGACTTACTTCGATCTGTATGACAGATTGTAGGTCCATTCACGTCTCTTTTTAAGTTATCCTTTCACACTAAGCTCAAGTTTTCAGTGTGCATGCTAAGTCACTTCAGTCATGTCCAACTCTTTGCGAACCTATGGATGGTTGCCCGCCAGGCTCCTCTCTCCATGGGATTCTCCAGGCAATAATACTGGAGTGGGTTACCATTTCCTTCTCCAGGGGATCTTCCCGACCCAGGGATTGGACTCAGGTCTCTTGCATTGCAGGCAGATTCTTTACCATCTGAGCTACCAGGGAAGCCCAATACGTCACTGACCCCAAAGCAAGTGTAGATGCTTCTTTTCCATGGCCTCTTAGCACCCCATCTTCTATTTTAGCAATTCCCATACTGCCCCGTGGAGCTGCCTCCACTATTCAATGAGACTCCTGACACCAAGGGCCTCGGACCTCATCCTCTTCATCTCTGCATCTTTGATTTTTGACAGATGCTCAGCAGATGCTTCTTGATTATGAAAAG
This sequence comes from Bos mutus, assembly GCF_027580195.1. NCBI lineage: Eukaryota > Metazoa > Chordata > Mammalia > Artiodactyla > Bovidae > Bos > Bos mutus. The sequence continues at coordinate 38,545,462 of NC_091636.1, read as the reverse complement.
GCCCACTGAGAAGCTCTCTTCCAGAATCATACTACAGCCCTAGAATAGGACAAGCCTGCAGAAATGAGAAACAACAAGATTTAAATTCTCCATAATTGGGTTCAAGAGAAACCGTCCTCCCATCAGTAAACACAACTCTTCTCTCTTAGATCTCCTAGACAGAGTTTCTATTCCTGGCATCCTTTTCTTATTGTTCATTGCCTTCTAACAGGCAAACACACATCATCACTCACTGTTGAATGTCTATACCTTACATGGACCTTCTGTGCCTCACCCTGTCCCTAGAAATATTCTCCAAGTTCCTAGAACCTCACAACAAACACAATCGCATTACCTGAGTATGCTCTTTTAATTAATTCTTTTTCTTACCCATTGCAAAACCATCTTATCCCTCTGGATAGGAAAGGAAGGAATAGGCACAGACATTTTAAAGTCTCTCACCAATGTTTATCACAATACACTGTTTTAGAGAACACCATTGGTTTAAAGGAGGTTTGAATAATCATTTGGAACATATTTTTCCCTGTCAGTTTACACACACAGCAATAAGTCATGAAAAGGCTTTTCTCAAAGTGATTGAGAGCATGACTTACATTACACCTCTAAGTTGCTTTGTCAGAGAGATGTTCCTGGGTTATCAGGAAGGTATTCCTGAGTTCTGAGCATGGGCTGTTTACCCAGCTTGTGTCAACACTGTCTCAGAGCATTGGTGAGCTCATAGCTTCTGTATAATTTAAATGGACTGAGTCGGGAGATCATGATCTAAATTCAGTCAACAAGCTGGTAGGAGTCCAGTGACTGCTGTGACACATGACATTTAGAGCCCAGAGAAAATACAGGGATTCCTGGTCTGGTTTCTGTTATTCCCTAGGCCTGTAAACACTGGGAAAAGACAGCATAAGAGACTTGAAGCAAAACAGGTCAAGTAAATTTTATACAGCTATTACATTGAAAAGTGACTCCGTGGGTGACCTGTCTAAACATGCTGAAGGAAGTAAATCACATTCATGGACCATCCTGACCTCGCCTTTGATTTTTGGTGGTGCATTCCTTAAGTCTGAAACCAAGTTTAATTGATGACTGCATTGTTTAGTAGAATATAAGCATGTTGTCAAAGCTAGAGAGTTATTTCCAAAGTAAAGATCAAATTTTCAAGCCGAGTGAGTTTGTTTCTCTTTTTCTATCTGGATTTTAGTATGTTTAGGCAGCAGCACTTTGGGATGACAAAAAAAGGAAGAAATCCATGTCAGGCTTAAGAGGTGTATCATCATGCGTCAACACAAATTGCTTTTGGAAGCTGTAAGTCTTTGGGGGAAATTATCCTAAATGAAACTTCGATAATTATGGAGTCATTTTATCCATGGAAGGATTTGCTTCCTGACAAAGGTGTACTATCATTATTAAAAACCCAGTGGTCTCCTAAGTTGATGAAAACAAAGTCGTTATGACAAGAATCTTTCCCGAGAGACACAGTAATGCTGTGGAAGCAGTGTTGCCCTTAGATTCAGAAGTTTTGTGTCCCTATTCATTAATGTCCTTGCCCTTTGTCCTTGACTTGTCGCTTTACCTCTTTGAACTTGTCCAGTTGCTCAATTAAGCTCAGTCTCAGAAAGTCTTCATGACCAAGTTTGCAGTGAAGAAAATATTTTGACATTACAGTTAGAAGGGCTGTTGGGGCTAGGGGCTCAGCTAATACTCTCCAGACTCAATGGAGAAAATGTTATAAACCAACTGTCAACATATGAATTTACAATGAGAGAAATAAATACTAAGGGCACTGGGATACATAGGTTTTCTGGCCAGTGCATGCTCTCTGTACTGACATCTCCAGGGATGCTAATTTAGTCAGAAAACTGAGCAGCGACTATGGACACAGAGGCAAGAGTCTTGAGATAGTCTTGAGAATACTTTCTCCCATTCACAGTGAAACCTAGCAACTCATCTGTACTCAGAGAATAAAAGGTTTCTCCAGTGAGCAGATATTTATTCTCTTCTAACGCAATCTCTCTCTCTCTGTTTCTTTCTCTTTCCCTCTTCCCTTCTCTCCCTCCCTCCCAGAACAGCTCTGAGTAACACTGTCAGGCTTTTATTTTAGACACCAGTAAATCTGAAAAGAGAAAGAGGAAACAGACACAGAGATGATAAACTACAAAGCACTGTTGATTGTGTGTCAGTTATTTTGGTATCGGTCTATCTTGGGTTAATTTCATACTGCTGCATTACTCACCAGGTTAACTAGAACAGTGTTTGTTAACCTTGCTAACATGTTAAAATCACATGAAAAAGTTTTAGAAATCCTAATGCACAAGCTATGCCTAAGACCAATTAAAGTCCAATATTTAAGGTGTGGGACACATGCATAAATATGAATTAAAGCTTCCAGATAATTCTATCATGCAGCCAACAGTAAGAATCCCTTCTCCATAGTCAAAGACCTAATTCAAATATCTTTCTAGTTTAAAAGGCTGTATGTTCATAAACTTCTAATAATGCAGACCAATTATTCACTGCAATTAATGAATCCTGTAAGGTTTAAATTAGCCTCCATTTTAGCTGTTCCAAATTTTTCTACCTTATCAACAGTGTCTGTTTTCCTTTAGAGTTTACTGTCTTTTCATGTTTCAAAGCAAGTTCAAGTACTTCCTTACACTCCTGACAAGACTGTGGCCTTAAAATATACCTTTTCTCTTGAATTACTTAAATGGTTCCTTTAATTAACCTTCTTTAAAGAATCACCTGGAAAATTTGAAAAAAAGGAAATGATTATCTTTCATACATGATAGACACTTAACTCATCTTCCTTCTTGTTTTAATACTGTGAACATTTACATGTTGATCTTGTAAGAGCTTTCTGTGTTACTCATTGAAATGTTCAGCAAAGCATGCGACAAAGCCTGTTTTCCTAGAAATCCTGGAGGGTGCAGATTCTTGGATCCCACCTCAGACTCACTGAATCAGGATCTCTGGGAGTGGGGTCTAGAAATCACGATTCTTATAAGCCTCCCAGTGGTGTTTTCTAGAGCACACTCAACTTGGAGAACTGCTCTCTGTAGGTGTTCTCTCAGTGTGTTGCCATCTTTGTTGTAACTTCCCAGAATGCAGGATTGAGGTCTGTTTCTATGGGTTTGTCCTGATAACATTCCTTATTACTGGATTCTCCTTTTCTTGGCTCTTTATTATTTTTAAAAAACATTAATTTATCAAGCCCCAGACTGTATTCCATCCCAAAAGTTTTCACAGAGGAAGATCAATTTTCATTGAGTGTTATAGATGGACCAGTATTGAAATGATGAATATTGACAAATAAAATAAAATTGGAACACATGGAAAATCATTCATAGTAGACTGTCAAGGGTTGGCTTCAGGAGCAGGGACCAGAAGCAGAAAATAGCCAGTTGCTTTTGGATGGAAGAAATTAGGAGAGCCCAGGAGTAAATGTTTTTTCTTATGCCACCACAAAGGAAATGAGGGCAAGCTGAGGAAAATTTCTTTGAATTGTATCATATTGCATATTCTGCAAAGCTGTGTTAAAATTAACTAAAGCATGGGGAAAAACTCCAGAAAGTCATAGCTAAGGGCAAAAATGAACCTTCTAAAAAATAAAAATAATAACAAGCACCTTCTGTTGACCAAGTAAAATTGCATGACTGCTGTGGTTTTTAAGGCTTTTAGAATATGTTACTTACTGTGTGTGTAAATGTGTGTTTTTAGTTATGCAAATACATTTTGTGGTCTGGAGTTATAAATCAAATGTGTGGCCAACTTTAAAATGAAGTGAAGCACATGCTAAGAAGTAAACTGAGGTTACAAAGAAGACATAAATCATAACCATGAAAAGAGTGATAAAGAAACATGGAAATGTCACTTTGAAAGAAAAAAATTGTTAGCAAATAAAAATAAAGACCTTTAAAGTGAAGAGAAACTAAAGAGCTTCTTGATAATGGTAAAAAAGGGGAGTGAAAAAGTTGGCTTAAAACTCAATATTTAAAAGACTAAGAATGTGGTATCTGGGCTCATCACTTCAAATAGACAGGGGAAAAGTGGAAACAGTGACAGATTTTATGTTCTTGGGCTCTGAAATCATTGTGGATAGTAACTATAGCCATGAAATGAAAAGATGTTTGCTCCTTGGAAGGAAAGCTATGACAAACCTATTGGTGTATTAAAAACCAGAGACATCACTTTACCAATAAAGATTCATATAGTCAAAGTTATGATTTTTCCAGTAGTCATGTATGGATGTGAGAGCTGGACCATAAAGAAGGCTGAGAGCTGAAGAATTGATGCTTTTGAACTGTGGTGTTGGAGAAGACTCTTGAGAGTCCCTTGGACAACAAGGAGATCCGACCAGTCAATCCTAAAGGAAATCAGTCCTGAATATTCATTGGAAGGACTGATGTTGAAGCTGAAGCTCCAATATTTGGCCATCTGACACAAAGAGCTGACTCATTGGAAAAGACCCTGATGTTGGGAAAGATTGAAGTTAAAAGAAGTGGGTGGCAGACAATGAGATGGTTAGATAGCATCACTGACTCAGTGGACAGTAATTTGAGCAAACTCTGGGAGACAGTGAAGGACAGAGCTTCCCAGGTGGCCCTAGTGGCAAAGAATCCTCCTGCAGTGCAGGAGATGTAAGAGACTCAGGTTCAATTCCTGGGTCAAGAAGATCCTCTGGAGAAGGACATGGAAACCTAGTCCAGTATTCTTGCCTGGAGAATTGCATGGACAGAGGAGCCTGGTGGGCTACAATACATGGGGATCTCAAAGAGTCAGACATGATTTAGTGACTGAAAAACAACAAAATGTGCCTGAAACTGAAACAAATTTTCACTGAATCTTCAAATGGTAATTCAGATAGTCTTTATATATATATATATATATATATATATATATATATATATATATTTAAAAAGTTAAGCTTAAAAAAAGCAGAATGTGGGCAACATGATTCCAAAAGCTGACATATAATACAAGTAAGTTCCCAAGAAGAAAAGTATAACCCGACGGACAGCCTGTAGTCTCAGAAGCTTGTAAGGCTCATAAACAAGAAGAAAATTTTAATAATTACTGCTTCAGTTTCATAAGAATGAAACATTTTCACAATTCTAAGAGGCTGTGAATTCGATATTCAGGGACCCTCAGCTGAGCACACTGTTAACATAAATAATAAATCATTAATGAAAACTAACAGCACCTTTATTAAAACAGACAATGAATTATTAATGACAGCTAAATATCTCCAGAAAGAAAGGAAAGACTAACTAATGGGAAGTATTCTGTTGCATGAAGGAAAGTCATCATTTAGAAAAGTTTATTATTTGCATGATTTTGAAACAGTCTTGGGCCCAAATGCAAATCTGAATAGTTTCTGCTATGGATCTGAACAAAACATAAAACTAGAATTAAAAGAAGTATGTTCAGACAATAGGTGTTAAAAATTAGGTTTGAAAACAAACTAACTTTGCAAGTAGGTTTATTTATTTATTTATTTATTTATTTTTATTTTATTTAACTTTACAATATTGTATTGGTTTTGCCATATATCAAAATGAATCTGCCACAGGTATACATGTGTTCCCCATCCTGAACCCTCCTCCCTCCTCCCTCCCCACACCATCCCTCTGGGTCGTCCCAGTGCACCAGCCCCAAGCATCCAGTATCATGCATAGAACCTGGACTGGCGACTCGTTTCATATATGATATTATACATGTTTCAATGCCATTCTCCCAAATCATCCCACCCTCTCCCTCTCCCACAGAGTCCAAAAGACTGTTTTATACATCAATGCCTCTTTGGCTGTCTCATATACAGGGTTATTGTTACCATCTTTTTAAATTCCATATATATGTGTTAGTATACTGTATTAGTGTTTTTCTTTCTGGCTTACTTCACTCTGTATAATAGGCTTCAGTTTCATCCACCTCATTAGAACTGATTCAAATGTATTCTCTTTAATGGCTGAGTAATACTCCATTGTGTATATGTACCACAGCTTTCTTATCCATTCATCTGCTGATGGACATCTAGGTTGCTTCCATGTCCTGGCTATTATAAACAGTGCTGCGATGAACATTGGGGTACACGTGTCTCTTTCAATTCTGGTTTCTTCAGTGTGTATGTCCCGCAGTAGGATTGCTGGATCATAAGGCAGTTCTATTTCCAGTTTTTTTAAGGAATCTCCACACTGTTCTCCATAGTGGCTGTACTAGTTTACATTCCCACCAACAGTGTAAGAGGGTTCCATTTTCTCCACACCCTCTCCAGCATTTATTGCTTGTAGACTTTTGGATCGCAGCCGTTCTGACTGGTGTGAAATGGTACCTCATTGTGGTTTTGATTTGCATTTCTCTGATAATGAGTGATGTTGAGCATCTTTTGATGTGTTTGTTAGCCATCTGTATGTTTTCTTTGGAGAAATGTCTATTTAGTTCTTTGGCCCATTTTTTGATTGGGTCATTTATTTTTCTGAAATTGAGCTGTAGGAGTTGCTTGAAAATTTTTGAGATTAGTTGTTTGTCAGTTGCTTCATTTGCTATTATTTTCTCCCATTCTGAAGGCTGTCTTTTCACCTTGCTTATAGTTTCCTTTGTTGTGCCAGAAGCTTTTAGGTTTAATTAGGTCCCATTTGTTTATTTTTGCTTTTATTTCCAATATTCTGGGAGGTGGGTCATAGAGGATCCTGCTGTGATGTATGTCAGAGTGTGTTTTGCCTATGTTCTCCTCTAGGAGTTTTATAGTTTCTGGTCTTATATTTAGATCTTTAATCCATTTTGAGTTTATTTTTGTGTATGGTGTTAGAAAGTGCTCCAGTTTCATTCTTTTACAAGTGGTTGACCAGTTTTCCCAGGACCACTTGTTAAAGAGATTATCTTTTCTCCATTGTATATTCTTGCCTCCTTTGTCAAAGATAAGGTGTCCATAGGTGTGTGGATTTATCTCTGGGCTTTCTATTTTGTTCCATTGATCTATATTTCTGTTTTTGTGCCAGTACCATACTGTCTTGATGACTGTGGCTTTGTAGTAGAGCCTGAAGTCAGGCAGGTTGATTCCTCCAGTTCCATTCTTCTTTCTCAAGATTGCTTTGGCTATTAGAGGTTTTTTGTATTTCCATACAAATTGTGTAATTATTTTTTCTAGCTCTGTGAAGAATACTGTTGGTAGCTTGATAGGGATTGCATTGAATCTATAAATTGCTTTAGGTAGTATACTCATTTTCACTATATTGATTCTTCCAATCCATGAACATGGTATATTTCTCCATCTATTAGTGTCCTCTTTGATTTATTTCACCAGTGTTTTATAGCTTTCTATATATAGGTCTTTAGTTTCTTTAAATGGATATATTCCTAAGTATTTTATTCTTTTCGTTGCAATGGTGAATGGAATTATTTCCTGACGAATTCTTAGAAAAGTACAACTTTCCAAAACTGGACCAGGAAGAAATAGGAAATCTTAACAGACCCATCACAAGCACAGAAATTGAAACTGTAATCAGAAATCTTCCGGCAAACAAAAGCCCAGGTCCAGACGGCTTCACAGCTGAATTCTACCAAAAATTTAGAGAAGAGCTAACACCTATCCTGCTCAAACTCTTCCAGAAAATTGCAGAGGAAGGTAAACTTCCAAACTCATTCTATGAGGCCACCATCACCCTAATACCAAAACCTGACAAAGATGCCACACAAAAAAGAAAACTACAGGCCAATATCACTGATGAACATAGACGCAAAAATCCTTAACAAAATTCTAGCAATCAGAATCCAACAACACATTAAAAAGATCATACACCATGACCAAGTGGGCTTTATCCCAGGGATGCAAGGATTCTTCAATATCCACAAATCAATCAATGTAATACACCACATTAACAAATTGAAAAATAAAAACCATATGATTATCTCAATAGATGCAGAGAAAGCCTTTGACAAAATTCAACATCCATGTATGATAAAAACTCTCCAGAAAGCAGGAATAGAAGGAACATACCTCAACATAACAAAAGCTATATATGACAAACCCACTGCAAACATTATCCTCAATGGTGAAAAATTGAAAGCATTTCCCCTAAAGTCAGGAACAAGACAAGGGTGCCCACTTTCACCATTACTATTCAACATAGTTTTGGAAGTTTTGGCCACAGCAATCAGAGCAGAAAAAGAAATAAAAGGAATCCAAATTGGAAAAGAAGAAGTAAAACTCTCACTGTTTGCAGATGACATGATCCTCTACATAGAAAACCCTAAAGACTCCACCAGAAAATTACTAGAACTAATCAATGAATAGAGTAAATTTGCAGGATAGAAAATCAACACACAGAAATCCCTTGCAAGTAGGTTTAATACACAGTACAAAGTTGTCAGAAGTTTACATGATTTTCTCCTCTATGTATATTAAGGAGAACTTCTTAGTATTAATGCAGATCAAAGTTCTACAGCATCAGAAATGCTTAGAATATATTTGTAAGACATTCAGTTCACTTCAGTTGCTCAGTCGTGTCTGACTCTTTGCAACCCCAAGAATCACAGCACACCAGGCCTCCCTGTCCATCACCAACTCACGGAGTTCACTGACACTCACATCCATCGAGTCAGTGATGCCATCCAGCCATCTCATCCTCTGTCGTCCCCTTCTCCTCCTGCCCCCAACCCCTCCCAGCATCAGAGTCTTCCAGTGAGTCAACTCTTCGCATGAGGTGGCCAAAGTACTGGAGTTTCAGCTTTAGCATCATTCCTTCCAAAGAAATCCCAGGGCTGATTTCCTTCAGAATGGACTTGCTGGATCTCCTTGCAGTCCAAGGGACTCTCAAGAGTCTTCTCCAACACCACACTTCAAAAGCATCAATTCTTTGGTGCTCAGCTTTCTTCACAGTCCAACTCTCACATCCATACATGACCACTGGAAAAACCATAGCCTTGACTAGATGGACCTTTGTTGGCAAAGGAATGTCTGCTTTTCAATATGCTACCTAGGTTGGTCATAACTTTCCTTCCAAGGAGTAAGAGTCTTTCAATTTCATGGCTGCAGTCACCATCTGCAGTGATTTTGGAGTCCAAAAAATAAAGTCTGACACTGTTTCCACTGGTTCCCCATCTATTTCCCATGAAGTGATGGGACCAGATGCCATGATCTTCATTTTCTGAATGTTGAGCTTTAAGCCAACTTTTTCACTCTCCTCTTTCACCTTCATCAAGAGGCTTTTTAGTTCCTCTTCACTTTATGCCATCAAGGCGGTGTCATCTGCATATCTGAGGTTATTGATATTTCTCCCGGCAATCTTGATTCCAGCTTGTGCTTCTTCCAGCCCAGCGTTTCTCATGATGTACTCTGCATATAAGTTAAATAAGCAGGATGACAATAGACAGCCTGGACATACTCCTTTTCCTATTTGGAACCAGTCTGTTGTTCCATGTCCAGTTCTAACTGTTGCTTCCTGATCTGCCACAAATTTCTCAAGAGGCAGGTCAGGTGGTCTGGTATTCCCATCTCTTTCAGAGTTTTCCACAGTTTATTGTGGTCCACACAGTCAAAGGCTTTGGCATAGTCAGTAAAGCAGAAATAGATGTTTTCTGGAACTCTCTTGCTTTTTCGATGATCCAGCGAATGTTGGCAATTTGGTCTCTGGTTCCTCTGCCTGTTCTAAAGCCAGCTTGAACATCTAGAAGTTCATGGTTCATGTATTGCTGAAGCCTGGCTTGGAGAATTTTGAGCATTACTTTACTAGCATGTGAGATGAGTGCAATTGTGCAGTAGTTTGAGCATTCTTTGGCATTTCCTTTCTTTGGGATTGCAATGAAAACTGACCTTTTCCAGTCCTGTGGCCACTGATGAATTTTCCAATTTTGCTGGCATATTGAGTGCAGCACTTTCACAGCATCATCTTTTAAGATTTGAAAGAGCTCAACTGGAATTCCATCACCTCCACTAGCTTTGTTCATAGTGATGCTTTCTAAGGCCCACTTGACTTCACATTCCAAGATGTCTGGCTCTAGGTGAGTGATCACACCATCGTGATTATCTGGGTTGTGAAGATCTTTTTTGTACAGTTTTCTGTGTATTCTTGCCACCTCTTCTTAATATCTTCTGCTTCTGTTAGGTCCATACAACTTCTGTCCTTTATTGAGCCCATCTTTGCATGAAATATTCCCTTGTATCTCTAATTTTCTTGAAGAGATCTCTAGTCTTTCCCATTCTGTTGTTTTCCTTTATTTCTTTGCATTGATCGCTGAGGAAGGCTTTCTTATCTCTTCTTGCTAGTCTTTGGAACTCTGCATTCAGATGCTTATATCTTTCTTTTCCTCCTTTGCTTTTTGATTCTTTTCTTTTCACAGCTATTTGTAAGGCCTCCCCAGACAGCCATTTTGCTTTTTTGCATTTCTTTCCCATGGGCATGGTCTTGATCCCTGTCTCCTCTACAGTGTCATGAACCTCATTCCATAGTTCTTCAGGCACTCTATCTATCAGATCTAGCCCCTTAAATCTATTTCTCACTTCCACTGTATAATCATAAGGGATTTGATTTAGGTCATACCTGAATGATCTAGTGGTTTTCCCTTCTTTCTTCAATTTAAGTCTGAATTTGGCAACAAGGAGTTCATGATCTGAGCCACAGTCAGCTCCTGGTCTTGTTTTGTAAGACATTAGTTAACAACAATTTTTCCTGCACAGAAAACTTAGGACTGGGATGAGTGGCAGGAAGAAAATCTACTCTCCATTTGAAATGCCTTCCCTGTTGCCACACTTTCTCCATGCTTCCTATCCACATGATCTGAGACCTTCCTGCCTTTCATCTTTCCCTGATTCTGACAGCAGTTTTAGTCTGAAGAACACAGGATTTGTTGTATATTGCTGCATAAGAACTTACCTGAAAATTTAGAGGCTTAAAATCATAAAAATGTGTTAGCTCCAAGTTTCTGAGGGCTGTTTCAGAGAATCTCTGGAAGTTGAAGTCAAGATGCTGACCAGGCTGCAACTTTCTTAAGGCTTGACTGGTCTGTGGGACTCTTTTCTTAGTTCACTCATGTAATTTTGGGCCCCAGTTCTTGGCCCAAGACTTCATTGTATCACCTGTAAACCCCTCTGTAAGGCAGCGCCCACATGGCATCTGACTTCTCTTCTAGGGAGTTGTCCAAGACAGAGTGAGCCATGAAGACAGCTGCTTATCTTTTATAATCTGATCTCAGACATAGTGCATCATCACCTGTATCCTATTGGTTACACAGATTGGCCCTGGTAAGATGTAGAGGGGGTGAATACTAAGAGGGGGATCACTGGGGCTATCTTGAATGTGCCTACCATTGACATCACTTGGCCTGTAGTGTTCTAGTCTAAACTGCTTCACCATTTGGATTGTTAGTTTCTTGAGAGCAGGGCTCAAGTCACGTGTACATGTGCTTAATTGTGTCTGACTCTTTGCAAAACCATGCACGGTAGCCCAAGAGGCTCCACTGTCCATGATCCTTTCATTTATTTAGTTTGCCTCCAAATGACTTTGGGAAGTTCTGGGATGCTTTCATTTACTCCCTCTTGGTTCCTTCCAAATCTGTATAATCTTAATTTAGGGAGGAAAGCAAAGTCTCTGATCCTATGTGTATTAGACTGAAATAAACAGTGCAGGAGATACAGGAGATGTGGGTTCGATTGCTGGGTCAGGAAGATCCTCTGGAGAAGGAAATGGCAACCCACTCATGTATTCTCATCTGGTAAATCTCATGGACAGAGGAGCCTTGTGGGCTTTAGGCCGTGGGAGCACAGAGTCATAACGGACTGAGTGATTGAGCATGCCATATGTGATGGGACATGAAAGAATAATTGAAAATGTATTCAGATTTTAAAAATTTATTGAAACTTTAATGGGAAGTTTAATGAAGTAAGATATTTGCTTTTTATCTTGAGATGCCTTTTCTCACATCTTGGGAAAATCTCCCATCCAGATCTCCTATATATGTGTATTTAGTCATTCATTTGTATTCGACTCTTTGTGACTGGGTGGACTGTAGCCCACCAGGCTCTTCTGTCCATAGGAATTCTCCAGGCAAGAATACTGGGGTGGGTTGCCATGCCCTCCTCCAGGGGATCTTTCCAACCTAGGGATTGAACCCAGGTCTCCTGGACTACAGGCAGATTCTTTACCTTCTGAGCCACCAGAGAAGAAAAGTTAGCTTTAGTCATACCGAAAAATTATCATTGTTTGCTGAAGATCCATGCATAGAGCTTCTGGGGGGAATACTGTGATAGGAACTGAGAACTTTCTCTTGCAAGAACAGTGTAATTAGATCACCTTTGGTATAACCACACCCTCACTGAACACCACTGCTGATGCTATTTGGAGCTATTTTAAAGGATGTAAAAGTGAGTGGACTTTATATAGACTAACAGGTGAATATACAACTGTTGAAATATTGCTCAAATTCTTTTTAGCTAATGAATTGTCTTGGATTTTCCAGTATTCTAGGGCATATGTCTTCATCTCCCTCTGCAACTCCTTCCTTGTACAATTATATAGATTTATTTCAAATATAATTCCAAGTTTTAAACCTAGAGAATGACAGAATAAGCAGCAATCATACTCTAGGTGACATTGAAAAACCTTTAAAAAATTCTGTAACAACAGCAAAGTTTAAAAATTGTTTAAAAAAGAGCAGGAAGAATACTTACTTACACAAAACAAGTTATGTCTTATACTAAATTGATGGCCAATAAGGAATGAATGACTATACACACCATACCTTAAATCTACCAAACCATCAGGATGCTGACAGAAACAGCACAACACAAGATCCTATTTCTCAGTCCTAAATATCAGTTATTGAAGGAGCTTATCTGCTTATTGTTGAAATGGCCTCTCTTATAAAAGAATCACTTTTATCATTTTCAGAGCATTTTACATTAATTGTCATTTCATCCACTGAACAATTTAGGAAATTGACACTTAGACCTAATTGTTTTCTTCTTCTTGGGTTTCCTAAATGCCTATGAATTTTATAATATATTCAAGTACACAATAAGAATGGGAGCTTTTTTTGGACAACATCCTTACATGTATAGTTTATGACATTAATGATATATCATTCAGTTCAGTTCAGTCACTCAGTTGTGTCCGACTCTTTGTGACCCCATGAATTGCAGCATGCCAGGCCTCCCTGTCCATCAATAACTCCCAGATTCACTCAAACTTACGTCCATCGAGTCGGTGATGCCATCCAGCCATCTCATCCTCTGTCATCCCCTTCTCCTCTTGCCCCCAACCCCTCCCAGCATCAGAGTCTTTTCCAATGAGTTCAACTCTTAGCATGGGGTGGATAAAGTACTGGAGTTTCAGCTTTAGCATCAGTCCTTCCAAAGAACACCCAGGACTGATCTCCTTTAGAATGGACTGGTTGGATCTCCTTGCAGTCCAAGGGACTCTCAGGAGTCTTCTCCAACACCACACTTCAAAAGCATCAATTCTTCAGCGCTCAGCTTTCTTCACAGTCCAACTCTCACTTCCATACATGGCCACTGGAAAAACCATAATCTTGACTAGACAGACCTTTGTTGGCAAAGTAATGTATCTGCTTTTGAATATGCTGTCTAGGTTGGTCATAACTTTCCTTCCAAGGAGTAAGAGTCTTTCAATTTCATGGCTGCAGTCACCATCTGCAGTGATTTTGGAGCCCCAAAAATAAAATCTGACACTGTTTCCACTGTTTCCCCATCTATTTCCCATGAAGTGATGGGACCAGATGCCATGATCTTCGTTTTCTGAATGTTGAGCTTTAAGCCAACTTTTTCACTCTCCACTTTCACTTTCATCAAGAGGCTTTTTAGTTCCTCTTCACTTTCTGCCATCAGGGTGGTGTCATCTGCATATCTGAGGTTATTGATATTTCTCCCGGCAATCTTGATTCCAGCTTGTGCTTCTTCCAGCCCAGCGTTTCTCATGATGTACTCTGCATAGAGGTTAAATAAGCAGGGTGACAATATACAGCCTTGACGCACTCCTTTTCCTATTTGGACCCAGCCTGTTTTTGCATGTCCAGTTCTAACTGTTGCTTCCTGACCTGCATATAGGTTTCTCAAGAGGCAGGTCAGGTGGTCTGGTATTCCCATCTCTTTCAGAATTTTCCAGTTTATTGTGGTCCACACAGTCAAAGGCTTTGGCATAGGCAATAAAGCAGAAATAGATGTTTTTCTGAAACTCTCTTGCTTTTTTGATATATCATTAAAAAGATACAAAAAAGAAAAAGTACAAAGATACAAAAAAGAAACAAAGAAAATACAGAAAGACATAAGTATAAACATACCTGAATATATATATATATATTTATTTATTCTATTCTGTATAAGCAATTTTTCTTTTCTATATGTGTGTGTTCACTTACTCAGTCATGCCCAACCCTTTGTGGTCCCCATAGACTGTAGACCATGAAGCTCCTCTGTCCATGGAATTTCTCGAACAAGAATACTGGAGCTGGTAGACATTTCCTTCTCCAGGAATCTTCCTGACCCAGAGACAGAACTCGATTCTCTTGTATCTTCTGCTTTGACAGGCATATTGTTTACCACTAGCATTGGGAAGCCCGATGGAAGTTCATGGAAGTAAAGTAACATTAGCCAGTGTATTTTCAATCTTCAAAATGTATCAGGCACAAAGTAAGTGCTCAATAATTATTTTTTTAAGAATGATTGAATAATTGTGTTTTACCAAAGGGGCTGGTTATAATTCTGCCTGTCTTGATGAGATATTTTGGAGTCAGTACACCTAAACCAGTGACCAGGGAAACTTTGCTAAAGGGACATCTATCAATAATGTTTAGGTTGATAAAGTGCTTTGTTCATTCTAGAAGACATTACCAGTCTTTTGTTTCAGTTAATTTGTCAACAGTCCTACAAGAATAGTATTAATAACTTCATTGAATGTATAAAGAAACTAAGAAAGAGGGTTTGAGTGAATAGCTTAAATTCATAGAGCTGATAGATTTCTGAACCTGGATGAAAATTGGAGTTTCTAAGTCACATTCTTTTCACAGCATGCTATGGCATTTAATGGAATATTGACCTTCACTGAAAAACCATGAACAGAAATTCATGGATCTTTATAGTTATGTTGTCAATGGATTGGAACCAGAAGAATAAAATACTAGGATGAATTTGCTATTTAGAATTAAGCACAGAGACAAAGAAGAAAAACAAACAAGGTTAAACAAAAGAATATTTTTGAATTCCAATCCTGGCAATGAACAATGTCATAAATAAACTAGCAAACTATGGTGAGGACTCCCAGGATGTAGCACATAAAAAACACAAAACTAACATGCTAATGAAAAAGTCATGAGCAGCTAGGCCAGTTCCTCAGCAACAGATCCTTTTGTAAGTAATTAAAATGTCTTAAGTATGAAAACAACAGCCCAAGTGTGCAAGGAAGTGAGGAAAAACAGAGACAAAAAAAGTAGACTCTTTAGGGAAGATAAACAGATTTGAGTACCAGCTTCTAGAATTAAGAACCTTCAAAGAATCTCTCTATACTCCTCAAATGGAGTCGCCTTATCCTCCAATTTTAAATGAATTCTATCAGTAAGTACTTTTAGATATGAGTTCTTCTGACTGGAACTTCCTGAGAGAGGTGGAGCCATGTTGTCATCATCTACTACCAGATTTCCACTGAGACCCCAGTAATGTGATGGTGCAGGAAGCACAAATTTCATTTTTCTCTGGCTCTCCAACCTGGATGAGAAATATTTTCAATTTATATTCATGACACAATATTTCAGGGGAAACCATCAGTAATATTGGTACATCTTATTCTATTACATTTGCCACACTCCATCTACTCTTGCATTTATTTGTTAGGTCAAAACATACTTGTTGAGTGCCTAATATGTGGCAGGAATTAATGAACACAACAGACAAACACATGTTTTCAACTAAGTGGGTGGAGATGGACAAAACCTATAGAGTATATTTTGGTAATATGCTCTATAGGCCACCTTTTCATACATATTTCATTGTTACCATCTTTACCACAACCATTGCTGTCTGTCTCCCTTTGAAAGTGAAAGTGTTAGTTGCTCAGTCTTGTCCAACTCTGATCCCATGAACTGTAGCCCATCAGGCTCCTCTGTCCACAGAATTCTCCAGGCAAGAATACTGGAATGGGTAGCCATGTCCTTCTCCAGAGGATCTAACACCCAGGGATGGAACCCAGGTCTCCCTCATTGCAGGTGGATTCTTTACTGACTGAGCCACCATGGAAGCCCCCTATCTCCCTCTAATGTCTCTCAGACATCAACCTGCTCTACATCCTTCCCACCACTATCAAAGCTCAAATTTCCTTCTTTCTCACTCGTATACACAGTCTTTGAATATATAGAGTCTTCGAAGTTCATTGCATATGTCACTCAGTTTAGATCCCCAAGTCTAATACTGACCTGAAATTTGTTATGCTCAAAGCCAAGTTCATATACCGTGACCCTCATTTCTCTGATTATAATTGACTGGTTCAGGGATGGACACTTGTTCCAGGTTGAGTTAATTGGATGTGAATTTCTTATCCAATGATTGTTGAGGGAATGAATTCTTGATGTCAGTGGGATCAAGTGACCCAATGTTTTGTCAGTGGGATATGAAAGGAAAAAAAATTGAACTCACCGGTGAGCATCTACATATGGTAATCTCTAAAAAATCTCTGAATGCTCCACTTATTTCAACACTGTAATAAGTATCAAAATATTTGATATCCAAATTTGCCTCAAAATCCTACAATGTTTCTTTGGTTGACTAATGTGTCTGAAATCCCCAGTGATCATTCAGTTCTTAAGTCTCTGAGGCCACTTTTGAGATCAAGGACACTTGTGAGATTTATTTTCCCCCGAAATCTTATGCCAGAAACACAATCTGCTTTTCTACATTCTTTAGTGTCTACCTGAGCCATTCTATCTCTTAGAATTCTTATTCCAATTCTACTCTAGAATTTTAGGTACAGGTGCACTTATTGCAGCTCTTGATTTTCTTTCTCCTTTGAAAAAAGCACAACATACAAAGCTTCCAGATGTTCAAGCTGGTTTTAGAAAAGGCAGAGGAACCAGAGATCAAATTGTCAACATCTGCTGGATCATCAAAAAAGCAAGAGAGTTCCAGAAAAGCATCTATTTCTGCTTTACAGACCACGCTAAAGCCTTTGACTGTGTGGATCACAATAAACTGGAAAATTCTGAAAGAGATGGGAATGCCAGACCACCTGACCTGCTCTTGAAAAATTTGTATGCAGGTCAGGAAGCAACAGTTAGAACTGGACATGGACAACAGACTGGTTCCAAATAGGAAAAGGAGTACGTCAAGGCTGTATATTGTCACCCTGCTTATTTAACTTATATGCAGAGTACATCGTGAGAAACGCTGGGCTGGAAGAAACACAAGCTGGAATCAAGATTGCTGGGAGAAATATCAATAACCTCAGATATGCAGATGACACCACCCTTATGGCAGAAAGTGAAGAGGGACTAAAATGCCTCTTGATGAAAGTGAAAGTGGAGAGTGAAAAAGTTGGCTTAAAGCTCAACATTCAGAAAACGAAGATCATGGCATCTGGTCCCATCACTCCATGGGAAATAGATGGAGAAACAGTGGAAACAGTGTCAGACTTTATTTTTTGGGCTCCAAAATCACTACAGATGGTGACTGCAGCCATGAAATTAAAAGACGCTTACTCCTTGGAAGAAAAATTATGACCAACCTAGATAGCATATTGAAAAGCAGAGACATTACTTTGC
This sequence comes from Bos mutus, assembly GCF_027580195.1. Lineage (NCBI taxonomy): Eukaryota > Metazoa > Chordata > Mammalia > Artiodactyla > Bovidae > Bos > Bos mutus. Next base: position 38,527,714 of record NC_091636.1, on the reverse strand, counting down.
CAACAAAGGTCCATCTAGTCAAGGCTATGGTTTTTCCAGTGGTCATGTATGGATGTGAGAGTTGGACTGTGAAGAAGGCTGAGCACCAAAGAATTGATTCTTTTGAACTGTGTTGTTGGAGAAGACTTTTGAGAGTCCCTTGGACTGCAAGGAGATCCAGCAAGTCCATTCTGAAGGAGATCAGCTCTGGGATTTCTTTGGAAGGAATGATGCTAAAGCTGAAACTCCAGTACTTTGGCCACCTCATGCGAAGAGTTGACTCATTGGAAAAGACTCTGATGCTGGGAGGGGTTGGGGGCAGGAGGAAAAGGGGACAATAGAGGATGAGATGGCTGGATGGCATCACTGACTCGATGGACGTGAGTCTGGGTGAACTCCGGGAGTTGGTGATGGACAGGGAGGCCTGGTGTGCTGCGATTCATGGTGTCGCAAAGAGTTGGACACGACTGAGAGACTGAACTGAACTGAACTGATACAAGCAGAAATAAACTCATTAAAGTAACATTTTGAAGGATTACTGCTTTTAACATTTTGTTCTTTATACAAGCATAATAAGCAGGTCAAATAATCTATAAGAATGCTTAGAGGGGTGCCTTAACTCAAGAAATTTTGAAGTTAATAAAAATAGAACTCTATTTTTTTCCTTTATGATAAACTTATGTTTAATAATTACATTCAGCAGAAATTCAGTATAGGAGTCATTTGATATTAATTTATAATCCTCTCTCATATGAGAAATTGGTGAGCACTTAACCATTAGAAAATTGTCTGATTTTTCTGGTGCAAGTTTTTTCCTCCAAATTTCATTGATTTTCTTTTGTCCAACTCTGTGTCATCCCATGGACTGTAGCACACCAGGTTCCTCTGTCCAGGAATTTTCCAGGCAAGAATACTGGAGTGGGTTGCCATTTCCTCCTCCAGAGGATTTTCCCAACTCAGGGATTGAAGCACATCTCTTTTGGATCTTCTTTCAGGTCCTACACTATTCTACAACAGTAAGCTTGGTCCTTACTCAGGGCCTTTGTCATTACCTGCAAAAATTCTTAGGTTTGGCTTATGCATTTGTTGAAAATTATTCTCTTCTGTGTAAAAAGAATATAGTTTGGGGTCCATCTTGAGTGTTTTAGTAGAAACCAGAATGGAGCTCTTTCCAAGGAGAGCATAATTAGATATTCCCCTGGAGCAGCAGCTCAGGGCTGAAATAACCAGAATTTTTTCTGAAGCTGCCATAGTATAGACTATACAAGTACTCAGATCTTTTGTCTTTTATGAGTTTTTTTTTTTTTTAACCATTATGGAGAAATAGATATTTAAAAAAAAGCAAATTCTCTTAGAATAAGAATTTATAGAACTTCAAACAGTTTATAAAATTTTTATGGCTGTGGTGTATTATTTCTCCTTCTTGCATAAGGGCAGCTAGAAACTGCCCTTTAAGTTCTGCTGCCTATTTTATTCCTTTGGGCAAGTCTCACCACATATTAATCCTTTGTTCTGAGCTCCCATTAAATGGAAGTACACATCTAATCAGAGGACAATGGGTATAAAAACCAGTTTACGTGAAGTGGTTTCAGAATTATTTGCACTTCTGAGGTTTTCCAGAAGGAGGAAAATCTATTTCAGTGGCTCCCTTCAAACTTTTGCTATACTTTCTTAGCACGTCTGGGTTTTATGTGACAATGCAGGGAACAGTTTAGAGCAATGCTCTTCACAGGCTTACATCTAAATGCCTTTAAAGTCAGAGGATAATTAAACAATAGAGACTTTTATAGAGATAGCCCAAATGTCAAACTTCAAAATACACAGGAGTGTATATATTTATCAATTCAAAAAGCTCTCTTAACATGAAAGGAATTATGCTTTTGGGTTGAGTACCTCTGTAAGTGTCCCTCAGTCTAGCTTGTGCCCTAATCTAAGAGAATGACAAGGCATAATACCTAAAGAACACAGCTCTTATGTAAGATGATCTTGGATTTAATTCAATAACACTACCTGTGTGGTTTTGGACAGGCAGAGTGAAATTTTTGTGCCAGTATCCTCATGGAGTTTATAATAATGTCTTAAGTCATTAGGCTGTGTGTGGATTAAATTAGCAAAAAATGTATGGGATTGTGCTAAACACAGATTGTGGCATATTTTTGGAACTCAATAAATATTAGGTTATTTTTCTTACACTTTTTCTCGGAACTTTAGAAACCAGGGGTGAAAACATCACAAAATAACAAAATGACTCTATTTTCCCAATCAGATCATATCAGATCAGATCAGTCGCTCAGTCGTGTCCGACTCTTTGCGACCCCATGAATCATAGCACGCCAGGCCTCCCTGTCCATCACCAACCCCCGGAGTTCACTCAGACTCACGTCCATCGAGTCAGTGATGCCATCCAGCCATCTCATCCTCTGTCATCCCTTTCTCCTCTTGCCCCCAATCCCTCCCAGCATCAGAGTCTTTTCCAATGAGTCAACTCTTCACATGAGGTGACCAAAGTACTGGAGTTTCAGCTTCAGCATCATTCCTTCCAAAGAAATCCCAGGGCTGACCTCCTTCAGAATGGACTGGTTGGATCTCCTTGCAGTCCAAGGGACTCTCAAGAGTCTTCTCCAACATCACAGTTCAAAAGCATCAATTCTTTGGCCCTCAGTCTTCTTCACAGTCCAACTCTCACATCCATACATGACCACAGGAAAAACCATAGCCTTAACTAGACGAACCTTTGTTGACAAAGTAATGTTTCTGCTTTTGAATATGCTGTCTAGGTTGGTCATAACTTTCCTTCCAAGGAGTAAGCGTCCTTTAATTTCATGGCTGCAGTCATCATCTGCAGTGATTTTGGAGCCCCCAAAAATAAAGTCTGACAGTGTTTCCACTGTTTCCCCAACTATTTCCCATGAAGTGATGGGACCAGATGCCATGATCTTCGTTTTCTGAATGTTGAGCTTTAAGCCAACTTTTTCACTCTCCACTTTCACTTTCATCAAGAGGCTCTTTAGTTCCTCTTCACTTTCTGCCATAAGGGTGGTGTCATCTGCATATCTGAGGTTATTGATATTTCTTCCGGCAATCTTGATTCCAGCTTGTGTTTCTTCCAGTCCAGCGTTTCTCATGATGTACTCTGCATATAATTTAAACAGCCTTGACGAACTCCTTTTCCTATTTGGAACCAGTCTGTTGTTCCATGTCCAGTTCTAACTGTTGCTTCCTGACCTGCATACAAATTTCTCAAGAGGCAGATCAGGTGGTCTGGTATGCCCATCTCTTTCAGAATTTTCCACAGTTTATTGTGATCCACACAAAGGCTTTGGCATAGTCAATTAAGCAGAAATAGATGCTTTTCTGGAACTCTCTTGCTTTTTCCATGATCCAGCAGATGTTGGCAATTTGATCTCTGGTTCCTCTGCCTCTTCTAAAACCAGCTTGAACATCAGGAAGTTCATGGTTCACATATTGCTGAAGCCTGGCTTGGAGAATTTTGAGCATTACTTTACTAGCGTGTGAGACGAGTGCAATTGTGCGGTACTTTGAGCATTCTTTGGCATTTCCTTTATTGGGGATTGGAATGAAAACTGACCTTTCCAGTCCTGTGGCCACTGCTGAGTTTTCCAAATTTGCTGGCCTATTGAATGCAGCACTTTCACAGCATCATCTTTCAGGATTTGGAATAGCTCAACTGGAATTCCATCACCTCTACTAGCTTTGTTCATAGTGATGCTTTCTAAGGCCCACTTGACTTCACATTCCAGGATGTCTGGCTCTAGGTCAATGATCACACCATCATGATTATCTGGGTCGTGAAGATCTTTTTTGTACAATTCTTCTCTGTATTCTTGCCACCTCTTCTTAATATCTTCTGCTTCTGTTAGGTCCATACCACTTCTGTCCTTTATCAAGCCCATCTTTGCATGAAATGTTCCCTTGGTATCTCTAATTTTCTTGAAGAGGTCCCTAGTCTTTCTCATTCTGTTGTTTTCCTCTATTTCTTTGCATTTATCCTAATAGGTGCCAATAAACAAAAGTATCCAAATGAACCATTTTATTCAATAGATCCGCTTACTGAAAAAAGATTCAGAATTCAATTTATGGAGCAAGGATTTGTGAATACTCAAATTTATACTCTTATCTGTACATTGTCAAGTGGGACTGATATCACCCCTCACATTGAACAACCAAGGGGAATTTGGTGTAGAGCTTTTAGACAAACCACTATTTGGTTCCCTGAGGCCATTTTCTGAAGGGGACATCCAAAATAAATTATTATTTTACTTTCAAAAGCCAAGATTTATAGAAGGTTCAGCATAGTTTACAGACACTCAGGGAGATACTGACATGCTAAGTCTAGGGTTTGGTTTGAGAATCTACATTTTTGATTACCCAGGTGAGTCATATCTAGGTGATCCTTAGGCCACACTTTAATAAATTGCAATATTCAGCTGTTGACCAGGGGAGTTAAGAGCAAAGTGACTGATAAACTCTTGGTCATGAATTTTGTTGAAGGATTGTTACCTGGTAGGATGCTCCACAAGTATTTGGCATGAGTTAGGAAAGTCTGTCTTTTAAAATTAAAACCATCCTCAAATTGTCATCTGCCTAATTATATCTTCTCGCCTAGACTGAGAGAAGCAGATTCTGGTCCTAATGTGGGTGAGCCTTATTCAATCAGCTGAAGAGCTGAATATAACAAAAAGGTTGAATAAGAGCATCACTTCATGGTAAATAGATGGGGAAACAGTGGAAACAGTGTCAGACTTTATTTGGGGGGGCTCCAAAATCACTGTAGATGGTGACTGCAGCCATGAAATTAAAAGACGCTTACTCCTTAGAAGGAAAGTTATGTCCAACCTAGATAGCATATTGAAAAGCAGAGACATTACTTGGCCAACAAAGGTCCGTCTAATAAAGGCTATGATTTTTCCTGTGGTCATGTATGGATGCAAGAGTTGGACTGTGAAGAAAGCTGAGTGCCAAAGAATTGATGCTTTTGAACTGTGGTATTGGAGAAGACTCTTGAGAGTCCCTTGGACTGCAAGGAGATCCAGCAAGTCCATTCTGAAGGAGATCAGCCCTGGGTGTTCTTTGGAAGAAATGATGCTAAAGCTGAAACTCCAGTCCTTTGGCCACCTCATGCGAAGAATTGACTCATTGGAAAAGACTCTGATGCTGGGAGGGATTGGGGGCAGGAGGAAAAGGGGATGACAGAGGATGAGATGGCTGGATGGCATCACTGACTCGATGGACATGAGTTTGAGTGAACTCCGGGAGTTGGTGATGGACAGGGAGGCCTGGGATGCTGCGATTCATGGGGTCGCAAAGAGTCAGACACGGCTGTGCGACTGAACTGAAGAGAGAGCTCTTCCTCCCTGACTTCTTGAGGTGGGATATTGGTCTTTTATGGCCTTTGGACTTCAGCTGAAGCATTTGGCTCTTCTTCAATTTTGCTAGCTTTCAAACTGAGACTCACACCATCAGCTCACAAGACTCCCAGATCTTCAGACTTTGACTGGAGCTATACATCATCTCTCCTGGGTTTCCAGTTTGCCAACTGCAGATCTTTGGACTTCTCAGCCTCCATAATCACATGAGGTAATTGCCTTACTCTCTCCCCACCCCATCTCTCTTTCTCTGTCTCATATCTATATCTATGCCTATATCTCTCTATATATGACAAAAGTGAGATGATATATTCAAAGTACTGAGAAAACTGCTAGCCAAGAATTACTATACCTGGCAAAATTTTCTTCACAAATGATGGAGAAATAAAGAATTTCCCAGCTAAAAATTGAAGGAGTTTATCTGATCTGATCTGATCTGAAACAAAATTGACAAAACTTTAGCTCAATTAAGGAAAAAAGACTGAAATAAATGAAATCAGAAATAAAAGAGACATCATTATAAATGACACCACAGAAATACAATGGATCAGAAATGACTACTATGAATAATGATATGCCAACAAAATGGATAACCTAGAAGAAACGGATAAGTTCATAGAAGCATACAACTTACTGAGACCAAATTGTGAAGAAATTTTAAAATCTGAACTGACCTCTAGAAAGGGGATTGAATCAGTAATCAAAAACCTCCCACAAAGAGAAGTACAAAACCAGATGTCCTTATTAAGTAATTCTACCAAACATTTAAAGAATAATTAACAGAAATCCTTTTACAACTCTTCTAAAAATTTAAGATGAGGGAACCTTTCCAAGATCATTACCCAGATACCAAAATCAAGCAAATAATGATACTACAAAAAAGGAAAATAACAGATCAATAGCCTGGATAAATACTGATATAAAATTCTAGCAAGGAGAACTCAACAACACATTGAGAGGATTATATATCATGACCAATATATTTTTTCAATATATGAAAATGAATCAAAGTAATATACCTCAAAATATAACAAATGTCAAAAATTAAACCATATAATCATCTCAATTGAGGGAGAAAATCCTTTGACCAAATTCAACATTCTTTCATGTTAACAACACTCAACAAACTAGGAAAAGTAGGAAATTACCTCAACATAATAAAGTGAATATATGAAAAGACAACAGCTAACATCATACTCAAAGTGAACTTAAATTTTTTCCTATAAGACAAGGCAAGAACTCTTGTCACTTCTGTTTAATGTAATACTAAAAATCTTAGCCAAAGCAATTAGGTTAGAAAAAGTAACAAATGGCATTTGTATCAGAAAGAAAACCAAAATTTACCTCTATTCATAGATAACATGATCTTATATATAGAAACTCATAAATATTACACACAAAAAATTGTTAGACTAAATAGAATTCAGTCAAGTTGCAGAATACAAAGTCAACACAAGAAAATCAGTTTTGTTTCTATACAGTAATGAATAATTATGACAGACTACAGTCCTTGGGGTCTCAGAGAGTCAGACACATCTGAACACACACATAAATTAGAAAATAATTCTGTTTACAATAATATTAAAATGAACAAAATATTTAAGAAACAACCAACAAACCAAAAGACTTGTATACTACAAACTACAAAATATTTCTTAAAGAATTTTTTTAAAGTACACAAATAAATAGAAAGGCATCTCTAGTTCACAGACTGAAAGAATTAATGTTAAAATATTAATGATCCCCAAATCAATCTACAAACATAACACAATCCCTATCAAAATACCATGGCAATTTTTGCATAAATAGAAAAAAAATCCTAAAATTCATGTGGATTCTTAAACTCAACCAAGAAATTCTTTGCTGGGCATTTACCTGCCTTGACCAAAAAAATATGATGAAAGTGACACAAGGCTTCTGAGACTAGGTTATAAATGAACTTGATGTTTCTGTCTTGTTCAAAGGAATGCTCCCTCTGAAGTACCGAGCTTACTTTGAGTCAGACAACCCAAGGCCACCATGCTGTGCAAAAGTCTAAGATTCCTAATGAGGTATATGATTGCCCAGTCTTTAAGTTGGGCATTGAATATTGAGCCCAAGCTGTAAGTCATCTTCACTCACACAGCAGACATGGAGAAGGCATCAGTTAGCACTCTACACACAACAGTGTACTACATGATCAGACATTTTTTTTTAACATTTGAAAAAGTAGAATATAATCAATTGGTAGGGAAAAAAGCTTTTATTATGCACCAAATATTGTATATGTGCATTCTTTTTCTCAGAGAAGGACCCCAAATTTGTGTGAACTTCAGTCTCATAAAAATCTGCATTCACCATATCTAAAAGCCACTGTTGATTAGAGATCTCACACAGGCTTCCTGGAGCTAAGAACAATAAACAAATGTATTCAAAGTTCAGATAATTTATGTAGAGAAATAGAAGCCCAACTCTTCTCACTATAAAATGAGGAAACTGGCTCTCTGGTCTTCACAAAATCATAGTTACTTTATTGGTTTTTAATTTTTTATTTTATACTGGAGTTGATTAACTGTTGTATTAATTCTGGTGTAAAGCAAAATGATTCAGATATATATATATTCCTTTTATTTTTTTAATTAATTTATTTTAATTGGAGGCTAATTACTTTACAATATTGTAGTGGTTTTGCCATACAGTCACATAATCAGCCATGGATGTACATGTGTTCCCTATCCTGAAGCCCCCTCCCACCTCCCTCCCTTCCCATCCCTCAGGGTCATCCCAGTGCACCGGCCCTGAGCACCCTGTCTCACGCATCAAACCTGGACTGGTGATCTATTTCACATATGGTAATATACATGTTTCAATGTTATTGCCTCAAATCATCCCACCCTCGCCTTCTCCTACAGAATCTAAAAATCTATTCTTTTTTTTCCCCCTCATTCATGTGCTATCTTTATTTTATTTTTTTTAACTTTACAATATTGTATTGGATTTGCCATATATCAACATGAATCTGCCACAGGTATACACGTGTTCCCCATCCTGAACCCTCCTCCCTCCTCCCTCCCCATACCATCCCTCCAGGTCGTCCCAGTGCATAGCCCCAAGCATCCAGTATCGTGCATCGAACCTGGACTGGCGACTCGTTTCATATATGATATTATGCATGTTTCAATGCCATTCTCCCAAATCATCCCACCCTCTCCCTCTCCCACGAGTCCAAAAGACTGCTCAATACATCAGTGTCTCTTTTGCTGTCTCGTATACATGGTTATTGTTACCATCTTTCTAAATTCCATATATATGCGCTAGTATACTGTATTGGTGTTTTTCTCTTTGGCTTACTTCACTCTGTATAATAGACTCCAGGTTCATCCACCTCATTAGAACTGATTCAAATGTATTCTCTTTAATGGCTGAGTAATACTCCATTGTGTATATGTACCACAGCTTTCTTATCCATTCATCTGCTGATGGACATCTAGGTTGCTTCCACGTCCTGGCTATTATAAACAGTGCTGCAATGAACATTGGGGTACACGTGTCTCTTTCAGTTCTGGTTTCCTCAGTGTGTATGCCCAGCAGTGGGATTGCTGGGTCATAAGGCAGTTCTATTTCCAGATTTTTTAAGAAATCTCCACACTGTTCTCCATAGTGGCTGTACTAGTTTGCATTCCCACCAACAGTGTAAGAGGGTTCCTTTTTCTCCACACCCTCTCCAGCATTTATTGCTTGTAGATTTTTGGATTGCAGCCATTCTGACTGGCATGAAATGGTACCTCATTGTGGTTTTGATTTGCATTTCTCTGATAATGAGTGATGTTGAGTATCTTTTCATGTGTTAGTTAGCCATCTGTATGTCTTCTTTGGAGAAATGTCTATTTAGTTCTCTGGCCCATTTTTTGATTGGCTCGTTTATTTTTCTGGAATTGAGCTGCAGGAGTTGCTTGTATATTTTTGAGATTAGTTGTTTGTCAGTTGCTTCATTTGCTATTATTTTCTCCCATTCTGAAGGCTGTCTTTTCACCTTGCTTATAGTTTCCTTTGTTGTGCCAGAAGCTTTTAATTTTAATTAGGTCCCATTTGTTTATTTTTGCTTTTATTTCCAATATTCTGGGAGATGGATCATAGAGGATCCTGCTGTGATTTATGTCGGAGAGTGTTTTGCCTATGTTTTCCTCTAGGAGTTGTATAGTTTCTGGTCTTACGTTTAGATCTTTAATCCATTTTGAGTTTATTTTTGTGTATGGTGTTAGAAAGTGTTCTAGTTTCATTCTTTTACAAGTGGTTAACCAGTTTTCCCAGCACCACTTGTTAAAGAGATTGTCTTTTCTCCATTGTATATCCTTGCCTCCTTTGTCAAAGATAAGGTGTCCATATGTGCGTGGATTTATCTCTGGGCTTTCTATTTGGTTCCATTGATCTATATTTCTGTCTTTGTGCCAGTACCACACTGTCTTGATGACTGTGGCTTTGTAGTAGAGCCTGAAGTCAGGCAGGTTGATTCCTCCAGTTCCATTCTTCTTTCTCAAGATTGCTTTGGCTATTTGAGGTTTTTTGTATTTCCATCCAAATTGTGAAATTATTTGTTCTAGCTCTGTGAAGAATACCATTGGTAGCTTGATAGGGATTGCATTGAATCTATAAATTGCTTTAGGTAGTATACTCATTTTCACTATATTGATTCTTCCAATCCATGAACATGGTATATTTCTCCATCTATTAGTGTCCTCTTTGATTTCTTTCACCAGTGTTTTATAGTTTTCTATATATAGGTATTTAGTTTCTTTAGGGAGATATATTCCTAAGTATTTTATTCTTTTCGTTGCAATGATGAAGGGAATTGTTTCCTTAATTTCTCTTTCTATTTTCTCATTATTAGTGTATAGGAATGCAAGGGATTTCTGTGTGTTGATTTTATATCCTGCAAATTTACTCTATTCATTGATTAGTTCTAGTAATTTTCTGGTGGAGTCTTTAGGGTTTTCTATGTAGAGGATCATGTCATCTGCAAACAGTTAGAGTTTTACTTCTTCTTTTCCAATTTGGATTCCTTTTTCTGCTCTGATTGCTGTGGCCAAAACTTCCAAAACTATGTTGAATAGTAATGGTGAAAGTTACTTGTCTTGCTCCTGACTTTAGGGGAAATGCTTTCAATTTTTCACCATTGAGGATAATGTTTGCAGTGGGTTTTTCATATATAGCTTTTGTTATGTTGAGGTATGTTCCTTCTATTCTTGCTTTCTAGAGAGTTTTTATCATACATGGATGTTGAATTTTGTCAAAGGCTTTCTCTGCATCTATTGAGATAATCATACTGCCGGGGTCCTGCCCCGGCTGATCCAGGGTATTCGAAGCGGGGACGGCGTCGGCGACCTATTTATTTAAATATTTTATCAAAGATATAAAGACTAATAGGATGAGGATAGCTCAGTAGGAAAATTCAGTGGAGAAAAGAGGCTGAGTAGCTTGGTTTACGCGGGGGACCAATAAAACTTCAAGACAAGAAGCTTGCACCACTTACGTAGGCCGCAGGCGTCCTTCCGTTCTCCCGAAGGAGAGGAGACACTGAGGCCTCCCCGGTCGGATCTTAGAAGCCCAGGCATAATTAGTAAGCATGGTGGGTTCCGCGCTCCAGATGGAGACTCAGCCAGAGTGAGAGAGAGAGCGACATGGGGAGACCAGTATTTCGAGAAACTGATCCCAATTCTTTATTTTCCATGGTCTACTTTTATACACTGAGATGTTATGCAAAAGTCACGTGGGGTCAGCAGTCCTGACTTTTATCAAAGTCAGGTGCTTCATACAAATGTATACAGAGGTCTTAGGGGTGTTACATCATCTTCTGGCCAGGGGGGCCTGCTGACAATTTACGACCCTCTCCTTGTGACAGCGGTCAGTCAATCAGGACACTTATTTCTCCAGGGCTGATTATTCTCAAAACAGACGCCACCCAAGTAAAGTTACATTCCTACAGGGTGAGGGTGTAGTGGGTTTTAGTTAAGGAAAGAATTTACTTAGCCTAAGGTCTAACGTGATTAATATCAAAGGTTAATACTTATTTCTTCTATATATTCATTAATGTGTGTAAGGGCAGGGGATGTGGAGACTTAGCAACAAACATTGGCTCAACAAATGAAAAACCCTTCACCAACACAATTTCTAATTAGCCCATTATACTTATACTTATAGTTTTCTAACTTCTCTAAAGAACCTGTTTTTAGAAGGTTTAAAGCATCTCGTGCCTCTCACGGTTGGGAGGCTGTGAGCAATCACATGTGGCCGGACAAGCCTGTCAGGCAGGCTAGAGAACCTTCAGAGGAGTTTGTAAGTTAAAACACTCTTATCACGCCCAGGAATTTTTATTAACTGGAGCTCTAGGTTAACTCCTTCTCCGAAAGAGGTGGTGGGGGACAGCCCCCCGTAAAGTCAGAGGTGTAGGTAAGAGCACAAAGTAGTAAAGTAGGCAGGCTCTGGTAATGGGGGTAGATGCTCGAGGAGTTCCAGGGGGACTCCTGAGGCTCGATCCCGCCTTTGCGTATGTCGAGCCTCCTTCCTCATGACCTTTGCCATGGGCGGAGTACCTCACTCTGGCCCCCAACATCATACGGTTTTTATTTTTCAATTTGTTAATATGGTGTATTACATTGATTGATTTGTGGATATTGAAGAATCCTTGCATCCCTGGGATAAAGCCCACTTGGTCATGGTGTATGATCTTTTTAATGTATTTTTGGATTCTGATCACTAGTATTTTATTAAGGACTTTTGCATCTATGTTCATCAGTGATATTGGCCTGTAGTTTTCTTTTTTTGTGTGTGGCATCTTTGTCAGGTTTTGGTATTAGGGTGATGGTGGCCTCATAGAATGAGTTTGGAAGTTTACCTTCCTCTGCAATTCTCTGGAAGAGTTTGAGTAGGATAGGTGTTAGCCCTTCTCTAAATTTTTGGTAGAATTCAGCTGTGAAGCCTCCTGGACCTGGGCTTTTGTTTGCTGGAAGATTTCTAATTACAGTTTCAATTTCTGTGCTTGTGATGGGTCTGTTAAGATGTTCTATTTCTTCCTGGTCCAGTTTTGGAAAGTTGTACTTTTCTAAGAATTTGTCCATTTCTTCCACGTTGTCCATTTTATTGGCATATAATTGCTGATAGCAGTCTCTTATGAACCTTTGTATTTCTGTATTGTCTGTTGTGATCTCTCCATTTTCATTTCTAATTTTATTGATTTGATTTTTCTCCCTTTGTTTCTTGATGAGTCTGGCTAATGGTTTGTCAATTTTATTTATCCTTTCAAAGAACCAGCTTTTGGCTTTGTTGATTTTTACTATGGTCTCTTTTGTTTCTTTTGCATTTATTTCTGCCCTAATTTTTAAGATTTCTTTCCTTCTACTAACCCTGGTGTTCTTCATTTCTTCCTTTTCTAGTTGCTTTAGGTGTAGAGTTAGGTTATTTATTTGACTTTTTTCTTGTTTCTTGAGGTATGCCTGTATTGCTATGAACTTTCCCCTGAGGACTGCTTTTAAAGTGTCCCACAGGTTTTGGGCTGTTGTGTTTTCATTTTCATTTGTTTCTATGCAAATTTTGATTTCTTTTTTGATTTCTTCTGTGATTTGTTGGTTATTCAGCAGCGTGTTTTTCAGCCTCCATATGTTGGCATTTTTAATAGTTTTCTCCTGTAATTGAGATCTAATCTTACTGCATTGTGGTCAGAAAAGATGCTTGGAATGATTTCAGTTTTTTTGAATTTACCAAGGCTAGATTTATGGCCCAGGATGTGATCTATCCTGGAGAAGGTTCCGTGTGTGCTTGAGAAAAAGGTGAAATTCATTGTTTTGGGGTGAAATGTCCTGTAGATATCAGTTAGGTCTAACTGGTCTATTGTATCGTTTAAAGTTTGTGTTTCCTTGTTAATTTTCTGTTTAGTTGATCTATCCATAGGTGTGATTGGGGTATTAAAGTCTCTCACTATTATTGTGTTATTGTTAATTTCCCCTTTCATACTTGTTAGCATTTGTATTATATATTGCGGTGCTCCTATGTTGGATACATATATATTTATAATTTTTATATCTTCTTCTTGGATTGATCCTTTGATCATTATTTAGTGACCGTCTTTGTCTCTTTTCACAGCCTTTGTTTTAAAGTCTATTTTATCTGATATGAGTATTGCTACTCCTGCTTTCTTTTGGTCTCTATTTACATGGATAATCTTTTTCCAGCCCTTCACTTTCAGTCTGTATGTGTCCCCTGTTTTGAGGTGGGTCTCTTGTAGACAACATATATAGGGGTCTTGTTTTTGTATCCATTTAGCCAGTCTTTGTCTTTTGGTTGGGGCATTCAATCCATTTACGTTTAAGGTAATTATTGATAAGTATGATCCTGTTGCCATTTACTTTATTGTTTGGGGTTTGAGTTTATACACCCTTTTTGTGTTTCCTGTCTAGAGAAGATCCTTTAGTATTTGTTGGAGAGCTGGTTTGGTGGTGTTGAATTCTCTCAGCTTTTGCTTGTCTGTAAAGCTTTTGATTTCTCCTTCATATTTGAATGAGATCCTTGCTGGGTACAGTAATCTGGGCTGTAGGTTATTTTCTTTCATCACTTTAAGTATGTCTTGCCATTCCCTCCTGGCTTGAAGAGTTTCTATTGAAAGATCAGCTGTTATCCTTATGGGAATTCCCTTGTGTGTTATTTGTTGTTTTCCCTTGCTGCTTTTAATATTTGTTCTTTGTGTTTGATCTTTGTTAATTTGATTAATATGTGTCTTGGGGTGTTTCGCCTTGGGTTTATCCTGTTTGGGACTCTCTGGGTTTCTTGGACTTGGGTGATTATTTCCTGCCCCATTTTAGGGAAGTTTTCAACTATTATCTCCTCAAGTATTTTCTCATGGTCTTTCTTTTTGTCTTCTTCTTCTGGGACTCCTATGATTCGAATGTTGTAGCGTTTAATATTGTCCTGGAGGTCTCTGAGATTGTCCTCATTTCTTTTAATTCGTTTTTCTTTTTTCCTCTCTGATTCATTTATTTCTACCATTCTATCTTCTAATTCACTAATCCTATCTTCTGCTTCTGTTATTCTACTATTTGTTGCCTCCAGGGTGTTTTTTATCTCATTTATTGCATTATTCATTATATATTGACTCTTTTTTTATTTCTTCTGGGTCCTTGCTAAGCCTTTCTTGCATCTTCTCAGTCCCTGTCTCCAGGCTGTTTATCTGTGATTCCATTTTGATTTCAAGATTTTGGATCATTTTCACTCTCATTATTCAGAAATCTTTATCAGGTAGATTCCCTATCTCTTCCTCTTTTGTTTGGTTTGATGGGCATTTATCCTGTTCCTTTACCTGCTGGGTATTCCTCTGTCTCTTCATCTTGTTTATATTGCTGAGTTTGGGGTGTCCTTTCTATATTCTGGCAGTTTGTGGAGTTCTCTTTATTGTGGAGTTTCCTGTCTGTGGATGGGTTTGTACAGGTGGCTTGTCATGGTTTCTTGGTTAGGAAAGCTTGTGTCAGTGTTCTGGTGGGTGGAGCTGGATTTCTTCTCTCTGGAGTGCAATGAAGTGTCCAGTAATGAGTTATGAGATGTCTATGGTTTTGTAGTAACTTTGGGCAGCCTGTATATTGAAGCTCAGGGTTGTGTTCCTGTGTTGCTGGAGAATTTGCTTGGTATGTCTTGCTCTGGAACTTGTTGGCCCTTGTGTGGTGCTTGGTTTCAGTGTAGGCATGGAGGCGTTTGATGGGCTCCTGTCAATTAATGTTCCCTGGTGTCAGGAGTTCCCTGGAGTCAGGGTTTGGACTTAAGCCTCCTGCTTCTGGTTTTCAATCTTATTTTTACAGTAGTCTCAAAACTTCTCCTTCTATACAGCACCATTGATAAAACATCTAGGTTAAAGATGAAAAGTTTCTCCACAGTGAGGGACACCCAGAGAGGTTCACAGAGTTACATGGAGAAGAGAAGAGGGAGGAGAGAGTTAGAGGTGACCTGAATGAGATGAGGTGGAATCAATAGAGGAGAGAGCAGGCTAGCCAGTAATCACTTACTTATGTGCACTCCACAACTGAACCGCTCAGAGATGTTCACGGAGTTATACAGAGAAGAGAAGAGGGAGGAAGGAGACAGAGGTGGCCAGGAGGATAAAAGGGGGGAATGAAAAGGAGAGAGACAGATCCAGCCAGTAATCAGTTCCGTAAGTGTTCTCCACTGTCTGGAACACACAGAAATTCACAGAGTTGGGAAGAGCAGAGGGGTTAGGGAGGAGACACAGGCGACCTGGTGGAGAAAAAGGAGAGTCCAAAGGGGGAGAAAGCAGTCAAGCCAGTAATATCACTCCCAAGTAAAAATGGGTACTGAAGATTGGGTTCTTAAAGGTACAAAATTGATAAAAAAAAAAAAAAAAAAAAAAAAACCAAAAGCCAAAAATAAAAAATCTAGAGTAGAGTTTGGCATTTCAGAAATATAATGTTGAAGAAAAGAAGAAGAAAAAAAAAAGAGAAAAAAAAAGTCACAAAAATTATCAAAAATATATATATGAAGTTTGCTTTTAAAAAAATAGGGTCTTTTTTTTTTTTTTTTTGCAAAGTAATAGTAGGTTAGTAAAGTGAAAATTAAAGGAGTAATAGAGGACTTAATCCCTGGTGGTCTATTGGTTAGGATTCAGCACTCTCACCATCGTGGCCCGGGTTCAGGAAGCCTTTCTTCTCAGAGAAGGCAATGGCACCCCACTCCAGTACTCTTACCTGGAAAATCCCATAGACAGAGGAGCCTGGTAGGCTGCAGTCCATGAGGTCGCTAAGAGTCGGACATGACTGAACGACTTCACTTTGACTTTTCACTTTCATGCATTGGAGAAGGAAATGGCAACCCACTCCAGGGTTCTTGCCTGGAGAATCCCAGGGATGGGGGAGCCTGGTAGGCTGGCATCTATGGGGTCGCATAGAGTCAGACATGACTGAATCAACTTAGCAGCAGAGGACTTAAAATTTTTTTTAAATTAAAAAAAAAAATCAAGAAAGAAAGAATGATTGTAAAAATAGTAAAAATATACCTAGGACTTTCTCTGGTGTTGTTGTGGGTATTGTGGCATCAGTTCATTTTTGGCTAGTTCCTTGGTCTGGCTTATATTTCTCAAGATCTGTAGGCCCCTTCCTATGTAGTCGGTACTAACGACAGGGTTTTAATCTATTGCACCTGTCGCTTCCAAGGCGGTTCCCTCTGTTCTAGCTTCTTCTGTTTGCTGGTCTCTTCAGTGTCTGATTTCCGCCCTGACACAAAGGGGGCGGTGGTGGATGCTTTTTTTTGTTTTTTTTAGGCTGACTTGTTCAGTCGTGCTGTGACTGAGGGAGGGAGGGACGCTGCAAACAAATAACACTGGCGTGTGTTCGCAGTGCCTCAGCCACACTGTGCCCCCACTCACAGCGCGTGTAGCCTCCCTGCCCACACTGCTCAGGCTCTAGGTTGCTCCGCCAGGAACCATCCGTGGCTGGCCCTGGGCTGCATGCACCTCCCAGGTCTAAGCCGCTCAGGTTCAGGCAGTCGGGTAGTCCTCAGAGGCTCAGACTCGGTTGGGCCTGCGTTTTGTGCCCTTCCCAGGTCTGAGCAGCTCAGGTGATGAGGTGTTTGGCGAGTGTGGTCACTGCGACTTATCGCCTTCCTGCCACTCATTTTTCTGAGTGTACAATTGGCGCAGCTTTTCAGGCAGATGTTGACCATCCAGAACCCCAAGAAGTCTTAGTTAGCAAAGAATCCTGCTTACAGTTTTGTAGATAATGTCTCTCTGGGGCTGCAATTGCCCCCTTCTGGCTCTGGCTGCCTATCACCGGAGGGGGATGGTCTGCAGCCAGCTATCTAAGTTCAGTCCTTTGTTCTGTGCGTGGGCCTGGCGGTGTCTTAGGTTAGGGCTGGCTTTTCGCATGGTACTTATCCCACAGTCTGGTTTGCTAGCCCAAGTTATTTCGCTCATATAGCACTCGGGGCATTCAGGCCAGTTCCTTACTCTAAGCGATGCAGCCTGCACCTCCCTGCCCAGCCCCCTCTTGCTAGTGGCGGGTGCAGGCATTTGCGCTGCTTCTCCACTGGGGGAATTACCCTTGGGCTTGTAATCTGTGGGTTTTAATTGTATATTTATTTTTCCTCCCTGTTATGTTGCCCTCTGTGCTTCCAAGGCTCAGCACAGACTCGGCAGTGAGAGTATTTCCTGGTGTTTGGAAACTTCTCTCTTTTTAAGACTCCCTTCCCAGGATGGAGCTCTGTCCCTCCCTCTTTTGTCTCTCTCTTTTTTTTTTTTTTTCTTTTATATGTTTTCCTACCTCCTTTCAAAGACAATGGGCTGCTTTTCTGGGTGCCTGATGTCCTCTGCCGGCATTCAGAAGTTGTTTTGTGGAATTTACTCAGCGTTTAAATATTCTTTTGATGAATTTGTGGGGGAGAAAGTGGTCTCCCCGTTCTATTCCTCCGCCATCTTCTACCACAGCTTTCTTATCCATTCATCTAAGACATCCTTCAGAATGGGAGAAAATAATAGCAAATGAAGCAACTGAGAAACAACTAATCTCAAAAATATACAAGCAACTCCTACAGCTCAATTCCAGAAAAATAAGTCTATTCTTTATATCTGTGTCTCTTTTGCTGTCTCACATATAGGGTCATCATTACCATCTTTCTAAATTCCATATATATGCATTAATATGCTGTATTGGTGTTTTTCTTTCTGACTTACTTCACTCTGTATAATAGGCTCCAGTTTCATCCACCTCATTAGAACTGATTCAGATGCATTCTTTTTAATAGCTGAGTAATATTCCGTTGAGTATATGTACCACAGCTTTCTTATTCATTCATCTGCTGATGGACATCTAGGTTGCTTCCATGTCCTAGCTATTGTAAACAGTGATGCAGTGAACATTGAACACGTGTCTCTCTCAATTCTGGTTTCCTCTGTGTGTATGCCCAGCAGTGGGATTGCTGGGTCCTATGGCAGTTCTATTTCCAGTTTTTTAAGGAATCTCCACACTGTTCTCCATAGTGGCTGTACTAGTTTGCATTCCCACCAACAGTGTAAGAGGATTCCTTTTCTCTGCACGCTCCCCAAGATTTATTGTTTGTAGACTTTTTTGATAGAAGCCATTCTGACAGGCATGAGATGGTACCTCATTGTGGTTTTGATTTTCATTTCTCTAAATAATGAGTAATCTTGAGCATCTTTTCACGTGTTTGTTAGCCATCTATAACAAAATCGTAGTTACTTTAAATAAACTCATTTTTGTTCCTCTTCACTCGTTTATTCATTCCATATGCATACACAGAAAGGAAAGGAAAGAAAGTGTGAGTTGTTTAGTACTCTCTGACTCTCTATGACTCCATGGACTATAGCCCAACAGGCTTCTCTGTCCATGGATTTCTCCAGGCAAAAATACTGGAGTGGGTTGCCATTCCCTTCTCCAGGGGATTCTTCCAACCCAGGGTTTGAACCCAGGTCTCCTGCAATGCAGGCAGATTCTTTACATCTGAGCCAGGGGTCATGTTGCATCTGAGTTAGGCCTCTCTCTAGCTGACTCCCGTTCAGTTTTTAAGCTCAGGTGGATGGAGGGACATTTGGATTCAGAGAATCAATAGAGAAGCTGAATCTCTCTACTATGGAGTATCTGGAAGGCAATTTGACTTTTAACATGTAAAGAATTCACCACCACTAGCCTCACTCTTGAAGCTGATCAGAGGCATTTCTGGGTGATGGGTGATCAGCAAACTTTTGAGAACTATGCTGTTTTAATTCATATCTCACACATTTGTTTATTAGAAAGTTCTATTAGAATTGTTGTTCTAAAAGATGGAATACAAATAGAAGGATCTTACAAAGCCAGCAAAGGAAACAGAGATAAATGGTACAGACTTGAGTATAGAGAAGTGATACTCAAAGCATTTGGATGTCATGAAAAATCAGACAAAATGAGAAAAATAAAAATCAGAATATTTGGCTATATCCATGTGCTTTACTTTAAAACATTAAAAAATAAATTAATAGTATTTGGAAGTATTTAAATGTTGATTGTATATATTGCAGCTCTCAATGCAAGACTCTCCTCGTATTCTATTTGACTTTCAACAGCTTTGAATACAGAGATGATCAGGAATGAAAGTTTAAAGTTGACAATTAGCGAAATAAGAATGTCAGTTTTTACTCAGCTTACAACATATTGAGATTATAATTACTTTTAACATTTTCTTATTTGTATTAAAAATGTTTCATATTTATTGTGTTTATTCCCACATGTTCCTTTCACTCACAAGTTTGAGAAATTGAAAAGAAAAAATTTTTTTCCAAAACACTTTTTTGTTTACAGAACAGTGAATGAAACTGTTTTGATTATTGTAAAGCAAGCAGTTTTAGGGCATATGGGTCTACTGATACCTAGAAAATGTTATTTGACTAAGATCAAGGAAAGAAGATGAGACAATGAATTCTAATGAACTCAGTCACTGTTTGAAGCCTCCATTTGGGCAAGTCAACTTACTGAGAAGAGGATGTGATCATGTTAAGGACTAATGAGGTACCTAGAGGTGTGCAGGGTTATCCAGCATCTAATTATTCCACTTTCAGTTTAGTTCAGTTCAGTTGCTCCGTCGTGTCTGACTCTTTGCGACCCCATGAATCGCAGCACGCCAGGCCTCCCTGTCCATCACCAACTCCCAGAGTTCACCCAGACTCATGTCCATCGAGTCAGTGATGCCACCCAGCCATCTCATCCTCTGTCGTCCCCTTCTCCTCCTGCCCCCAATCCCTCCCAGCATCAGAGTCTTTTCCAGTGAGTCAACTCTTCGCATGAGGTGGCCAAAGTACTGGAGTTTCAGCTTCAGCATCATTCCTTCCAAAGAAAACCCAGGGCTGATCTCTGTCAGAATGGACTGGTTGGATCTCCTTGCAGTCCAAGGGACTCTCAAGAGTCTTCTCCAACACCACAGTTCAAAAGCATCAATTCTTCGGCACTCAGCCTTCTTCACAGTCCAACTCTCACACCTATACATGACCACAGGAAAAACCATAGCCTTGACTAGACGAACCTTTAGAAGTGAGTTAAACAAATATATTGTTCTGGACTGAAGGCAGTATAGTGGAACTGATGTTTACTTAACATCTATCATTTTCCAGGTATTTTACATATATTATTTTATTTGATCCTCAAAACAAGTCTTTAAGGTGGATATTACAACCTTGTTTTATATATAAGAAAACAAACTCTAAAGACAGTAAATAGCCTTTCTAATTGAGCACAACTAAGTAAGAGGAGGAACAGGGTTTCAAACTGGATTTTTATTACTACAGTGTTATTATCTTTATAAAATGTTGCCATTTAAAATACAAATAGAGATAATATTGGAGTTAGAGGTATCTATGAGCACTGTATAAATATTTATGTTGTATATTTTTCAGGTTTTATTGAAAAACTAGGATTCTGGAATATTAAATTTTCACTTTCAAACTTTAAAGTTTTAGACTTTTGATAATGATGGGAAAGCTTTCAAGAATTGTGCAGAACTCACGTGAAGTCTCCTAGTTGAACTTCAGGGGAGGTGGTCTGTGTGAACAGGAAGATAGACAGGTTGATTCTCAGGTTAAGATGGGATGAGCTAAAGGCTAATGGTTTAATAAACTAGAGGGGCATTTCCATAAGTAGATGAGCAGGAAAGCAAAGGGAAGTTTGCTTGAAGTAAAAATAAAAAATAGAGGGTTGGGGAGGTGTAGATAAATTAATCTAGAGATCTAGAGACCTAGACCCAGCCCAGAGGCTGGGTCAACATTAGGCGGAGGCAGGGGAAAGGAAGAAATAGTTGTAACCAATGCAACATGAACATCTACATTTCACCTGTCTTGCAATTCTAACCACCATCTTCCTGAGGTTTCTGCCAATGCCCAGTGCCCTGCCCAAGAAGAGGGAAGCACAAGGGGTCCCAAGGGCAAATGCAGCAGCATGCTCAATTGTGGAGCAGCAGCCCATGCCTTCTTTGAGGGAAGCACAGCATTTTCTGGTCCATGATGATCATCCACATATGAAAACCAGGGAGCTGAGAATCATCAGACACCCCAGAGCTCCATCTCCCAACCCCTCCAAAGTATCCTTTTCAGACAGAAGGAGGATGATAGAATGACTGAGACACAGAAGGCTTTTGTTTTTCTTTACCTACTCTACCTCCATGCCTGGGAAATATAGTCTGTACTCTGAATCTTAAGGTAGTACCAGAGTTTGACATCCCTCTCCCCAGAAGAAGGAGTAGTATGACCATTTTTGCTCTCTTTCAAGTATCCTGAGAGATGGGAAAATTTGATGGACATTATCGACCTTCCAATTTTTTATGAATCCAGTTTTATCTGTGGCTGTGGAGAAGGACTCTAAAGGAATTATCTGCTTCTCTCTGCATTCTTGCTGCACAAGCTTAAAAATTTACCCAGAGTTTGGAGAAGATATAAATTCTATGGTATTCTCTCCACACATTAGATTTGACCAACAAGTGAGTTGGCAGAAAATGCCAAGTACTCAGAGGTTGGTGCTGTATTGTTCAGAATTTGGAGAGTAAAGATTTTCCCCAAGCTTAAAGTCAGGACTGGCAGGGAGAATGAAAATGCAAATTACAGACTCCTAGCCCAATGCTATCTGTCTAATAAAAAATGCATTCATTATTGATTTACCTTAAAGGGATATAAAGTACAATATGCAATAAGTCTCCTTTGCCATTCTAGACATGAACGATTTAAAATGGCGATCTTGGGGAAACCTTTAAAAGTTAACAACGCCAAAGTGAAAAAGGTTTCCCGACCACTCCATGTTTTCACTATATGTTGAACTAAGTAGCCAAATGTTTTAGGAAGACTCTAAATGTGTCAGAAATATAAATGAGACGAATTCAATGTTGTTTAAATAATGGCACCAAATGAATTTTATTCCAAAGTGTATTCCAGTGTTCAAGGAGAAGAAATTGTCTTCTTTCTTTAAGAATGATCCAAGCCAGAGCTGGAAGGAAAAGGCCTGCTGCAATCTCTGCCCCAGAGGGTGCATCTTCCACCAAACTGTGAGCAGGCTCCCAGTTGCTAACCATGTCTTCCTCGGATCCTGGACAGTTGACATTTACCAGGAGTGTCACAGACTGAGATCAGCTCCCCAGAGGAGATACAGGGCATAACTGGGACAGTGCACTCACCAAGTACCCAGTTGCCTGCGCTGCTCGGGCCTGGGAAGGGCACAAAACGCACAACCCATCTGGGTCTGTGCTTCTGTAGAGCACCCAAGAACCCGAGCGGCTTAGACCTGGGAAGTGCATGAAGCACAGGGACCACTTGGGATAGTGCTCTTCCAGAGCACCCTGGAGCCTGAGCAGTGTGGACCCAGGAAGTACATGCCACCTTGGGTTGTGGCAAACCAAGTGTGATACATCCACTGTGAGCACTCCCTACATATACCAGCAGCATTTGTTTCCAATGTCTTTCCCTCCCCACAACACAACTGAACAAGTGAGCCTAAGTAAGTGGCCACCTTTATCCCCTTGTGTCAGGGTGGAAACTAGACACTGAAGGGCCTTGCAAACAGAGGAGGCCAAAATAAACAAAGAAGGAAGAACTGCTTTGGAAGTGCCAGGTAAAACAGACTAAAACTCTCAGTTAATACTGAGACTGTTGCCTGGGAAATCCCACGGATGGAGGAGCCTGGTAGCCTGCAGTCCATGGGGTCGCTAATAGTCGGACACGACTGAGTGACTTCACTTTTACTTTTCACTTTCATGCATTGGAGAAGGAAATGGCAACCCACTCCAGTGTTCTTGCCTAGAGAATCCCAGGGACAGGGGAGCCTGGTGGACTGCCATCTATGGGGTCGCACAGACTCGGACATGACTGACGCGACTTAGCAGCAACAGCAGCAGCATAGACCATGAGAACAAGTACACTCCAGGACAAGGGACTATCTGACACTGAACTGACTCTGCACTGTCCACAACAGCTCCACAGAAATTCTTAGACATATTTTTTTTTTACTATTATCACTTTTTAATTTCTTAAAAAATTTTTAATATTTATTACTCCTTTAACTTTCATTTTTATACCCTACTATTACCTTTCCAAAAACAAACCTATTTTAAAAATAAATTCCATATATATATTTGTTAAAAAATTTTGTGATTGATTTTGTTTTATATTTTTTATATTGTATTTTTGAGAGTCTAACATCTAGTTTAGAGTTTTAATCTTTGCCTTTTGATATTTGTTATCAATTTTTTTCCTTTAAGGATCTAATCTTCAGTATCCATTTTCACTTAGGGATATGACTCCTGGCTTGATTTCTCTCTCCCCTTTTGACTCTTCCTTTTCTCCTCCAGGTCACTTTTATGTCTTTCCTCCCTGTTCTCTTCTCTACATAACTCTGAATATCTCTGGGTGTTCCAGGCTGTGGAGAGCACTTAAGGATTTAATTACTGGCTTGATTGCTGTCTCCCGTTTTGATTCTCCCTTTTCTCCTCCTGGTTACCTCTATCTCCCTCCTCCCTCTTCTCTTCTCTTCTCTATAAAACTCTGTGAATCTCTCTGGGTGTCTGGCTGTGGAGAATTGTTTCACCATTAACATAGGGGTTTAATCTTCTATGCTGTAGGGATGCAGAAGTCTTGAGGTTACTGTAAGAGAAGGACCAAAAACCAAAGGCAGGAGGCTTAACTCCAAAACTTTAGAATATCAGAGAATTCCTGACTCCAGGGAACATTAATAGACAAGAGCTCACCCAAAAGTCTCCATACCTACCCTGAAACCAAGCTCCACCCAAGAGTCAACAAGTTCCAGTGCAATACACACCACACTAATTCTCCAGCAAAACAGGAGCACAACCCTGAACATTAAAAGATGGGCTACCCAAAGTCATGCCAAACGCATAGACACCCCCAAAATTCACTACTGGACACTTCATTGCACTCCAGACTGAAGAGATTCGGCTCTATGCACAAAAACACAGACATAACTCCCCCAACCAGGAAACCTTGATAAGCCACTAGTCCAACCCCACCCACAAGGATCAGACTCCACAATTAAGAGGAACCACAAACTTCCAGCCTGTGGAAAGGGTACCCCAAACATAGCAATCTAAGAAAAATTAAAAGACTGAGAAATATTCAGCAGATGAAGGAACATGATAAAACCTCACCAAACCAAACCAAAGAGGAGGTGATAGGGAGTCTACATGAAAAAGAACTCAGAACAATGAGAGTAAAGATGATCCAAAATCTTGAAAACAAAATGAAGTTTTTTTCCCATTTTGAGAGTCCCAAAGAGGGATAAACCCAAGGCAAAACACCCCAAGACACATATTAATCAAACTAACAAAGATCAAATACAAAGAGCAAATATTAAAAACAGAAAGGGAAAAGCAAAACAATAGCACACAAGGGGATCCCCATAAAGATAACAACTGATCTTTCAATAGAAACTCTTCAGGCCAGAAGGGAATGGCAGGACATACTTAAAGTGATGAAAGAGAAAAACCTACAACCAAGATTACTCTATCTAGCAAGGATCTCATTCAGATATGAAGGAGAAATCAAACGCTTTACAGACAA
This sequence comes from Bos mutus, assembly GCF_027580195.1. Taxonomy (NCBI): domain Eukaryota; kingdom Metazoa; phylum Chordata; class Mammalia; order Artiodactyla; family Bovidae; genus Bos; species Bos mutus. Next base: position 38,502,784 of record NC_091636.1, on the reverse strand, counting down.
CCAAAAACTGAGAGAATTCAGCATCACCAAACCAGCTCTTCAACAAATGCTAAATGATCTTCTCTAGGCAAGAAACACAGAAAAGGTTTATAAAAATGAACCCAAAACAACAAAGTAAATGGTAATGGGATCATACTCATCAATAATTACCTTAAATGTAAATGGGTTAAATGCTGCAACCAAAAGACAAAAACTGGGCGAATGGATACAAAAACAAGACTCTTAAATATGCTGTCTACGAGAGACCTGCCTCAAACCTAGGGACACATACAGACTGAAAGTGAAGGGCTGAGAAAAGATATTTCATGCAAATGCAGAAAAAAAGAAAGCAGGAATAGCAATACTCATATCAGATAAAAATAGATCTTGAAATAAAGACCTTGAGATAAGAGACAAAGAAGGACACTACAAAATGATCAAAGGATCAATCCAAGAATATATAACAATTATAAATATATATGCACCCAACATAGGAGCACCTCAATACATAAGACAACTGCTAACAAGTGTAACTGGAGAAGGCAATGGCACCCCACTCCAGTACTCTTGCCTGGAAAATCCCATGGACGGAGGAGCCTGGTAGGCTGCAGTCCATGAGGTCGCTAAGAGCCGGACACGACTGAGCAACTTCACTTTGACTTTTCACTTTCATGCATTAGAGAAGGAAATGGAAACTCACTCCAGTATTCTTGCCTGGAAAATCCCAGGGACAGGGGAGCCTGGTGGGCTGCCGTCTATGGGGTCACACAGAGTCGGACATGACTGAAGTGACTTAGCAGCAGCAGCAAGTGTGAAAGGGGAAATTAACAGTAACACAATAATAGTAGGGGACTTTAATACCCCACTCACACCTATGGATAAATCAACCAAACAGAAAACAAGCATAGAAACAAAAGCTTTAAATGATACAATGGGCCAGTTAGACCTAATTGATATCTGTCGGGCATTTTACACAAAAACAATAGATTGCATCTATTTTTTAAGTGTACATGGAACATTCTCCAGGAGAGATCACATCCTGGGCCATAAATCTAGCCTTGGTAAATTTTAAAAAATTGAAATCATTTCAAGCATCTTTTCTGATCACAATGCAGTAAGATTAGATGTCAACTACAGGGAAAAAAACTATTAAAAACACAAACATATAGAGGCGAAACAACATACTTCTGAATAACCAACAGATCATGGAAGAAATCAAAAAGGAAATAAAAATATGCATAGAAACAAATTAAAATGAGAACACAACAACCCAAAACCTATGAGATTCAGTAAAAGCAGTGCTAAGAGGGAGGCTCATAGCAATACATGTCTACCTCAAGAAACAAGAGAAACATCAGATAATCAACCTAACTTTACACCTAAAACAATTAGAAAAAGAAGAAAAGAAGAACCCCAAAGTTAGTAGAAGGAAAGAAATCATAAGAATCAGAGCAGAAATAAATGAAAAAGAAACAAAGGAAATTACAGCAAAAATCAACAAAACTAATCAACAAAACCAGTCTGTTGTTCCATGTCCAGTTCTAACTGTTGCTTCCTGACCTGCATACAGGTTTCTCAAGAGGCAGGTCAGGTGGTCTGGTATTCCCATCTCTTTCAGAATTTTCCACAGTATATTGTGATTCACATAGTCAAAGGCTTTGGCATAGTCAATAAAGCAGAAATAGACGTTTTTCTAGAACTCTCTTGCCTTTTCGATGATCCAGCAGATGCTAGCAATTTGATCTCTGGTTCCTCTGCCTTTCCTAAAACCAGCTTGAACATCTGGAAGTTCACGGTTCACATATTGCTAAAGCCTGGCTTGGAGAATTTTGAGCATTACTTTACTAGCATGTGAGATGAGTGCAATTGTGCGGTAGTTTGAGCATTCTTTGGCATTGCCTTTCTTTGGGACTGGAATGAAAACTAACCTTTTCCAGTCCTGTGGCCACTGCTGAGTTTTCCAAATTTGCTGGCATATTGAGTGCAGCACTTTCACAGCATCATCTTCCAGGATTTGAAATGGCTCAACTGGAATTCCATCACCTCCACTAGCTTTGTTCATACTGATGCTTCCTGAGGCCCACTTGACTTCACATTCCAGGATGTCTGGCTTTAGGTGAGTGATCACACCATCGTGATTATCTGGGTCATGAAGATCTTTTTGTACAGTTCTTCTGTGTATTCTTTCCATCTCTTCTTAATATCTTCTGCTTCTTTAGGTCCATACCATTTCCGTCCTTTATTGAGCCCATCTTCGCATGAAATGTTCCCTTGGTATCTCTAATTTTCTTGAAGAGATCTCTAGTCTTTCCCATTCTGTTGTTTCCCTCTATTTCTTTGCACTGATCACTGAGGAAGGCTTTCTTATCTCTCCTTGCTATTCTTTGGACCTCTGCATTCCAATGGGAATATATCTTTCCTTTTCTCCTTTGTTTTTCACTTCTCTTCTTTTCATAGCTATTTGTAAGGCCTCCTCAGATAGACATTTTGCTTTTTTCCATTTCTTTTCCATGGGGATGGTTTTAATCCCTGTCTCCTGTACAATGTCACAAACCTCCATCCATAGTTCATCAGGCACGCTTTCTATCAGATCTAGTCCCTTAAATCTATTTCTCACTTCCACTGTATAATCGTAAGGGAGTTTATTTAGGTCATACCTGAATGGTATAGTGGTTTTCCCTACTTTCTTCAACTTCAGTCTGAATTTGACAATAAGGAGTTCATGATCTGAGCCACAGTCAGTTCCCGTTCTTGTTTTTGCTGACTGTATAGACCTTCTCCATCTTTGGCTGCAAAGAATGTAATCAGTCTGGTTTTGGATTTGACCATCTGGTGACGTTCATGTGTAGAGTCTTCTCTTATGTTGTTGGAAGAGGGTATTTGCTATGACCAGTGCAGTCTCTTCGCAAAACTCTATTAGCCTTTGCCCTGCTTCATTCCGTATTCCAAGGCCAAATTTGCCTGTAACTCCAGGTGTTTCCTGACTTCCTACTTTTGCATTCCAGTCCCCTATAATGAAAAGGACATCTTTTGGGGGATTAGTTCTAAAAGGTCTTGTAAATCTTCATAGAACTGTTCAGCTTCTTCAGCATTACTGGTTGGGGCTTAGGCTTGGATTACCGTGATATTGAATGGTTTGCCTTGGAAACAAACAGAGATTATTCTGTCATTTTTAAGATTGCATCCAAGTACTGCATTTTGGACTGTTTTGTTGACCATGATGGCTACTCCATGTCTTCTCAGAGATTCCTGCCACAGTAGTAGATATAATGGTCATCTGAGTTAAATTCACCCATTCCAGTCCATCTTAGTTCACTGATTCCTAGATTGTCGACATTCACTCTTGCCATCTCCTGTTTGACCACTTCCAATTTGCTTTGATTCATGGACCTAACTTTCCAGGTTCCATGCACTATTGCTCTTACAGCATCGCTAGTGGAGGTGATGGAATTCCAGTTGAGCTATTTCAAATCCCAAAATATGATGCTGTGAAAGTGCTACACTCAATATGCCAGCAAATTTGGAATGAACACTACATATCAATATTTAAAATTTTGAATGAATTAATTAGTAGACTTGCTTCTTCCTTGTATTTTTTCCAAGTTGGATTGACAATAATACTACTCTCAAAGGGACATATATATTGAAACTCTTTAATATTCATGATAGAGAAACTCATCTCAGATATATGTTGATAGGAATGGAATTTCATTGATTTCTTAATATTAATTTATGAGCTTTTTTCCTAAAATGAAGAAAATGAAGCTAGACTTTCAAAATCTAATATCCATTTTTTCATCAGATCTCAGTTCCAACAACTTATTCTTTAAGGTTATACATTTATAATTTTTTGATGAAAGAAATGAATTAAAATCTAATAAATTCCTTAGAATGATTCTTCTTTGAAGAAAAAAAATTGAAAACATCCTATTAAATTTGAAAAGTTTTCAGTGATTATTTTTTGTCAGTATCCTATATACAAATCATCACCTATTTCAAGGTCAATTATTGTTAAATTATGGAAAATGTCACAATGGTCTGTAGAAACTTTTATTTCAAGCTTTTAGTTTTTATTTTTGTTCTGTTTGCCATTGAAATCACGTTGTATTCTTTTCTTGCATGAAAGTATTAAAGTTATTAAAAATATAGAAGAAACCTGGGGAAAATATGCCTGGATGTCTCTTTTGCATCTTTAAAATGTTAGGACCAAAAACACTAGTATTTTTCCAAGCTCAGATATTATTAACAATATTTTCCCCCTTGATAAACCTTGTATGTCAGTGTACAATATATAATATATAACAAGAACAATATACTCAACTCATATGGTAAATAAAGAGAATAATTTTAAGTTTTAGATTAAGCATTGTTCTTGTTGTTATTGTTCAGTCACTAAGTTGTGTCCGACTCTTAGCGACCCCACGGACTGCCGCATGCCAGACTCCTCTGTCTTTTACTATCTTCCAGAGTTTGAATTTGAATCTTCTCAAATTCATGTCCACTGAGTCGATGATGCCACCTAACCACCTCATCCTCTGTCATCCCCTTGTTTTTTTGCATTCAATTTTTCCCAGCATCAAGTCTTTCCCAGTGAGTCAGCTCTTCACATCAGGTGACCAACGTATTGGAGCTTCAGCTTCAGCATCAGTCTTTCCAATGAATGTTCAGGACTGATTTCCTTTAGGATTGACTGGTCTGATCTCCTTGCTGTCCAAGGGACTCTCAAAAGTCTTCTCCAACACCACAGTTTGAAAGCATCAATTCTTCAGTGCTCAGCCTTCTTTATGGTCCAACTCTCACATCCATACATGACTATTAGAAAAACCATAGCTTTGACCATATGGACCTTTGTTGACAAAGTGGTGTCTCTGATTTTTAATATGCTCTCTAGGTCTGTTACAGCTTGAAACATGGTAAATAAATGAATGATATACCTTATGACCTATCCCAAATATGAATGTGAGCTTTAACTGCCTTTACATATCATATTCAGTTTGGTCTGTGACAATATGGTTGGTCACTTTTCCCTAACTACCCTAGAATTTTCTTAGATATGGTTTTGCAGCAGAAAATATTGGCCCAATCTGATTTTTGACTCACTATGGTCTGATCCGAGGTAACTACCTATATGTTTGCTTAATCCCAGACCTGTATTAATAAAATGCCTGCTCAAATTGAGGCCATTGGTATTTGAGACAAACCCTAAATGATATGCTAAGTATTCACATTTCTAAATCCCCCATGTCAATGCTTGTAAAAGTGTGATCACAGAAAACCAGCAGCAGTAGCTGGGAACTGCTACAAAGGTAAATTCTCAGGCTTTATCATAGACCTACTGAATTTGGAGGTTAAAACAAAGCAACCTGTGTTTCAACAAGCCTTCCAAATGATTATAATGTGCAAATGCTGCCCCAAGCAAAACTTCGTATTAAGTTCAATAGTCTAAGAGAAACATACATGAATTGCTCTGATTTAATTTATACAAAGGCCTCTAGTGAACTGCAGTTCAAAATAGGGAGTGAGAAATTATTTATTGCAAGGGTTTCTGCATCTTTAAAATTTCTATTACATTATTCAAACCCCATAGATAGGAAGGTGATTTTTTAGGTGAAGAAAATGAAATATTAAAAGGATTCATTTTTTATGGAAATAGTCAATGTCTTTAAGAAAAAATAAAAACACCCTTGTTTCTGTATTGAAACACTAAATTCCTCCAATGTCAGAGATAACATAGGATTGTTTTCACATATTTATTATGCAGAGGCCTTTAATCCATACCATACCCATCCCTTTAAGGATTGAGGACCTGTCTTTTGTCCTGGACTGTCGTTTTCATGGGCCGTGTCTCCAGCAGTACAGGCATGGTCCTTCTGCCGGATGGGCTATAGAAGACATGCAGGCAACCATTGGGTTGGAAGGCCCTCACACAAACAGTTTTAAAGACAGTGGGCATGACTCTTTTGCACAGGAACAGAGCTTCCGCCAGGCTTCACCTCCCTTAGATCCCTGACCACTTCCAAATTCATGATGTACATCCCCCACACAAAGCCCCTCATGGAAACTCCCAGAGATAAGGCACGATTCTCTTCTCCTTCTAATCACTTCTGTGGCAAAAACTCTCCTCTAAGACTTCCCTTTTGATTCTTGGAAGCACAGTGTGGAATAAAAATTATTACTGTTGATAACTTTGCTTTCTCTGTATATTTATGCTGCAACAACATTTGTTCCCCTCAAAGCTATGGGTAGAGTGTGTCTCAGACTGAGCAGGAAAAGACTGGAAAGGGCAGGAGAAAAGAAAAATCTCTAAGATTAGTATTTCAAGACCTCTTCCCACTAGACTCAGGAAAAACAAACCCAAAAAAAAAAAAAAAGGGGGGCAAATCTGCAGACTCATACTGTTCATTTTTGTGCTTCAGTTGCAAGACTTTGTTTTGAATCAGTGGCTTCATTTCAGCCAGCAAACCTGGTGGGAACTCTTACTACTCCCTTCTATTGTTAAAAGTTCTAATTCTGAGTTTGTTTTGCTCCAATATGTATGTGTCTGCTCTTGTAAGCCAACTCAAATTCCTCTGGGAAGCAAACAGTATAAATAATAGAAGAAGTAATGAAAATCTCATCTCAGGGCATTATGTCCTAAGGCAAAACTTTACAAAGTTGCAAATAAACTTGTGCTCTAAAATACCAATTCTTTAAATATGAATTATTTTACTTATTTAATGGAGTGTTAAGCTTCAGAATCAGATTTCTTGAGATCTTTCTAGTGCAACTACTTTTCATTTATATGCCAATGTTGTCCTCATCAGTAAAAAAGGAAGAGTAATAATTTCCCTGTGATATGGTAGTTGTTAACTTAGATAAGTTATATGTCAAGTGTTTGCCATCTTGCCTAGAAGTTAATAAATGCCAAGTGAATGCTAACTGTGGCCAGTATTGCTGTCATTGTGAGTTATTGACAAATTTGTTCAAAAAATATTTAAAAGAGCTGCAGAGATACATGCAGATCATAACATGTAGTAATTAGAAGGCAGTGAAAAAGACTAAGAATATGGGTAGTTATGATAGTCTAGGCTGATTACTCCTTTATTATTTTGATTGTATCTTTAATAACTATCTTTGTCATTAGAATTACAGTCAATTTTCAAATAATTTTTAACACTTTTGAGTTATTAAGAGGATGGCTTTTTGCTTTCTCATATCTACTAATAGTCTAAATAAAGGTTTCTCCAAATGTTTGGAAATAAATAGGCATTATTACATAGACTCTGACACACACAACATATGCACATATGTGCACACATACACACATGGCATAAATATTACCATGTCCAGGGCACTAGTGGTCACAAGCAGCAAATATATAGTATCTCTCTAAGGAAAAACCCATGTCATCTTCTAGAGAAAAGGTGCATATACTAACTCACACACTGATTTACTTAAATGGCCAGAAAGCATCATATAAATGAAGCTACTGGAGAGATTTTTAGGAAATTAAGATTCCTGAGCCTAGGACAAAGCTATTGAGTCAGACTCTTCCAACACGGGAGTAATCACAAGATTTTTCATAACCTGGCCTCTCCTGTTAGAATAAATAATAATATTGACTATAATAAGAGGTGTACTGTTGGTCACAACCAGAGGCACCTTATAATTCAATCATAGGGAAGCAATAAGAAGAATCCCATTAGAATTGGGTGCCAGAGAAATGGTTGTGATAGGCTAGAAAAAGCAAGGAAATTGATAAGAACTGCTAAAGTTAAGATTGGAAAAGGAATAGGATTGATGAATTAGTCCTTCTTGTATCAGCAAGGAGGAACTATACTTTACATATGATAGATCCTGTTATCCAGTAAACTTTGCTCTTCACACATAATTTCAGGGGGGAAAAAATGAACTTCATTTTGAATGAGACCATTTTGTAAGTAAAATTGACAGAGAGAGATGTTTAGCAGATTCAGTCATTCTGAATATCTATTTTGTGATCCTGTAGAATCCTTCCCCAAAATTTACCTCACTTTTATTCACCTAAAACTTCACCTACGCCCTCCTGCCCAAGGTCACATGTACAGCTGATGTAAAATAAATTTGGACCCTCATCTTTCTCTCAAATTTATCTCTAACTCTAAATCAAAAATAAAGGAAAGGACAAGAAATCATTTTCACCAGAGTGAAAGAATCACACCCTTCTGCTTGCTGACAAGAACATTCTTCATCCCAAGTATCTTCATAAATTACTAGCTTAAAGAAGAGAGAAAATTATACAGGACCTTTTTCTTCAGTGATAGTATTTCTCACTGTTTGCAGATGACATGATCCTCTACATAGAAAACCCTAAAGACTCAACCAGAAAATTACCAGAGTTAATCAATGAATATAGTAAAGTTGCAGGATATAAAATCAACACACAGAAATCCCTTGCATTCCTATACACTAATAATGAGAAAACAGAAGAGAAATTAAGGAAACAATTCCATTCACCATTGCAAAAAAAAAAAAAAGGATAAAACACTTAGGAATATATCTACCTAAAGAAACTAGAGACCTATATATAGAAAACTATAAAACACTGGTGAAGAAAATCGAAGAGGACACTAATAGATGGAGAAATATACCATATTCATGGATGAGAAGAATTAATATAGTGAAAATGAGTATACTACCCAAAGTAATCTATAGATTCAATGCAATCCCTATCAAGCTACCAATGGTATTTTTCACAGAGCTAGAACAAATAATTTCACAATTTGTATGGAAATACAAAAAACCTCGAATAGCCAAAGCAATCTTGAAAAAGAAGAATGGACCTGAAGGAATCAACCTGCCTGACTTCAGGTTCTACTACAAAGCCATAGTCATCAAGAGAGTATGGTATTGGCACAAAGATAGAAATATAGATCAATGGAACAAAATAGAAAGCCCAGAGATAAATCCATGCACCTATGGACACCTTATCTTTGACAAAGGAGGCAAGGATATACAATGGAGAAAAGACAATCTCTTTAACAAGTGGTGCTGGGAAAACTGGTCAACCACTTGTAAAAGAATGAAACTCGAACACTTTCTAATGCCATACACAAAAATAAACTCAAAATGGATTAAAGATATAAACGTAAGACCAGAAACTATACAACTCCTAGAGGAGAACATAGACAAAACACTCTGACATAAATCACAGCAGGATCCTCTATGATCCATCTCCCAGAATATTGGAAATAAAAGCAAAAATAAACAAATGGGACCTAATTAAAATTAAAAGCTTCTGGCACAACAAAGGAAACTATAAGCAAGGTGAAAAGACAGCCTTCAGAATGGGAGAAAATAATAGCAAATGAAGCAACTGACAAACAACTAATCTCAAAAATATGCAAGCAACACCTGCAGCTCAATTCCAGAAAAATAAACGAGCCAATCAAAAAATGGGCCAAAGAACTAAATAGACATTTCTCCAAAGAAGACATACAGATGGCTAACAAACACATGAAAAGATGCTCAACATCACTCATTATCAGAGAAATGCAAATCAAAACCACCATGAGGTACCATTTCACGCCAGTCAGAATGGCTGCAATCCAAAAATCTACAAGCAATAAATGCTGGAGAGGGTGTGGAGGAAAGGGAACCCTCTTACACTGTTGGTGGGAATGCAAATTAGTACAGCCACTATGGAGAACAGTGTGGAGATTCCTTAAAAAAATCTGGAAATAGAACTGCCTTATGACCCAGCAATCCCACTGCTGGGCATACACACTGAGGAAACCAGAATTGAAAGAGACACGTGTACCCCAATGTTCATCACAGCACTGTTTATAATAGCCAGGATATGGAAGCAACCTAGATGTCCATCAGCAGATGAATAGATAAAAAGCTGTGGTACATATACACAATGGAGTATTACTCAGCTAGTAAAAAGAATACATTTGAATCAGTTCCAATGAGATGGATGAAACTGGAGCCTATTATACAGAGTGAAGTAAGACAAAGAGAAAAACACCAATACAGTATACTAACGCATATATCAGAGAAGGCAATAGCACCCCACTCCAGTAGTCTTGCCTGGAAAATCCCATGGATGGAGGAGCCTGGTAGGCTGCAGTCCATGGGGTCACTAGGAGTCAGAGACGGCTGAGCGACTTCACTTTCACTTTTCACTTTCATGCATTGGAGAAGGAAATTGCAAGCCATTCCAGTGTTCTTGCCTGGAGAATCCCAGGGACAGGGGAGCCTGGCGGGCTGCCGTCTCTGGGGTTCCGCAGAGTCGGACATGACTGAAGCGACTTAGCAGCAGCAGCAGCAGCAACGCATATATATGGAATTTAGAAAGATGGTAATGATAACCCTGTATGTGAGACAGCAAAAGAGACACAGATGTTTAGAACAGCCTTTGGGACTCTGTGGGAGAGGGAGAGCGTGGGATGATTTGGGGGAGGGGCATGGAAACATGTATAATATCATGTAAGAAATGAATCGCCAGTCCAGGTTCTATACAGGATCCTTGGGGCTGGTGCACTGGGATATCCCTGAGGGATGGTACAGGGAGGGAGGTGGGCGGGGGTTCAGGATGGGGAACACATGTACGCCTGTGGTGGATTCATGTTGATGTGTGGCAGAGCCAATGCAATATTGTAAAGTAAAAAAAAAAAAAAAAAAAAAGAAAGAGAGAGAAAAAAAAAAGCGTAATGACTATGGGCACTGGAAACTGCTGCTTAGACTAATAATCTATCCACTTTATTGTTTATTTTAAAATTACAGCTTCTCCTTTAGTCATATTTTAAACAATTAATGTCTACCAGTTGAAAAGCAATTCTACTATTTGCTTTGTGTCTTTTCTTGGAAACTTATTCTATATTTGTATTGCTATGAGGCAATTGATATAGTCTGAAGTTCCCATTTGTTTGTATTCAGCATTGCATTTCATGGCACCTCTTGCTACTAGTGTATTGATTCCATTATCCCATAAAGGTTATTTTAATGTCTTTTTCTTAATGTATTCAGCTGTTCTTTCCCTTTTTCTGAGATTCAAGAGGAAGTAATTTTAACTTTCAAGAGCATAATTGACAACAATACTATGCATTTCACAGAGTTTGCTTTTTCACCACTATTCTTACTAATTTTATCAATAAATATTGAATGCTTGCTCTGTACAAATGTTCTAAGTGCATTATCTCACTTATTCCTCCTCATGACCCTCTTATGTGGGTGGTAGTATTGACCCTATTTTACAGATGAGTGCAATGAGGTATGCAGTAATGTTAAACCATCCACTCAGTCACCCAGGTTAATAGATGCAGAGAGGGGACTTGAACCCACATCTAGATGACTTTATATTACCTTGCATGTTTACTATCATTGTGCAGTAGTTTTAGTTTTGTAAATTCTGTATATATAATAGCCTGAATTATGTTCCACAGGGACATCAGGTTGTAATCCCTGGAACCTGTAAATGTGACCTTACTTGGAAAAAGAGTCTTTGCATATGTAATTAAGTAAAGAATTTTGAAAGAATAAGCTTATCCCAGTTATCCAAAAGGGCCTTAAACACAATCACAAGTACCCTTATGAAAGGGAAGCAGAAAGAATTAGACAAAAACAGAAGAAGAGAAGGAAATATGGAAATGGAGGCATGTATTGGAGTCATAAGTTCAAAAGCCAAAGAATGCCAGAAGCCATAGGAAACTAATAAATATTTAAGCAATCATGTGTTACTTCTTCGTTACTTCTACCAACAGAAGAGAGAAGGTACCTTGGTAATGATAACCTTACCTGTTAAACAGTCTGATATTTTTTCAAGTTGGCTCCATATTTCCATATTTCCCTTCATTATTTTAATTTTCTTTATGGCCATGCTGGATCTTTGTTGCTATGCATGGGCTTTCTCTAGTTGCAGTGAGCGAGGGCTATCTCTGGTTGTGGTACAAGGGCTTTGCACTGCTTTGGCTTCTCTTGTTGCAGAGCACAGGCTTTAGAGTGAGGGCTCAGTAGCTGTAGCACACAGGTTTAGTTGCCTGTAGCATGTGGAATTTTTTCCAGACCAGGGATTGAACCCATGTCCCCCGCCCGAATTGGCAAGCAGATTCCCAACCACTGGACCACCATGGACGTCCCTCCTTCATTAGTTTAAAACATAAGTAGGATATACACATGGAACAGTGAAAATGTATAACTCTAGAGAGTAGATATGAAAAATAAAATTAAAACTGAAGTCAATTCTTAACTTTTCATTTCATTTTTAACTCCTATCTAAAGCACATTTGATCAGCATATACCCAGAGCTTACTCTATTTTATGTCCTTGGAGCTGTTATTTCTTTCTTGGCCATGCTCTGATGATGCAGGATGGTCTCGTGCCTGAGAAGCAGTCCAACTTGGAAGTTTCCTTGAAGTTCCCTGCAGTTGTGACTATGGGCAATTTACTCCCCAGTGTCATACTGGCCCAAGACGGGCGGGTCATGGTGGAGAGATCTGACAGAATGTAGTTCACTGGAGAAGGGAATGGCAAACCACTTCAGTATTCTTGCCTTGAGAAACCCTTGAACAGTATGAAAAGGCAAAATGATAGGATACTGAAAGAGGAACTCCCCAAGTCAGTAGGTACCCAATATGCTACTGGAGATCAGTGGAAAAATAACTCCAGAAAGAATGAAGGGATGGAGCCAAAGCAAAAACAATACCCAGCTGTGGATGTGACTAGTGATAGAAGCAAGGTCTGACGCTGTAAAGAGCAATATTGCATAGGAACCTGGGATGTTAGGATCATGAATCAAGGCAAATTGAAAGTGGTCAAACAGGAGATGGCAAGAGTCAACGTCAACATTCTAGAAACCAGCGAACTAAATTGGACTGGAATGGGTGAATTTGACTCAGATGACCATTATATCTACTATTATGGGCAGGAATCCCTTAGAAGAAATGGAGTAGCTGTCATGGTCAACAAAAGAGTCCAAAATGCAGTACTTGGATGCAGTCTCAAAAACGACAGAATGATCTATGTTCGTTTCCAAGGCAAACCAATCAATATCACGGTAATCCAAGCCTATGCCCCGACCAGTAACACTGAAGAAGCTGAAATTGAATGGTTCTATGAAGACCTACAAGACCTTTTAGAACTAACACCCTCAAAAGATGTCCTTTTCATTATAGGCGACTGGAATGCAAAAGTAGGAAGTCAAGAAACACCTGAGGTAACAGGCAAATTTGGCCTTGGAATACGGAATGAAGCAGGGCAAAGGCTAATAGAGTTTTGACAAGACAACGCACTAGTCATAGCAAATACCCTCTTCCAACAACACAAGAGAAGACTCTACACATGGACATCACCAGATGATCAACACCAAAATCAGATTGATTAAGTTCTTTGCAGCCAAAGATGGAGAAGCACTATACAGTCAGCAAAAACAAGACTGGGGAAAAAAAAGACTGGGAGCTGACTGTGGCTCAATTCATGATTTCCCTATTGCCAAATTCAGACTTAAATTGAAGAAAGTAGGGAAAACCATTACACCATTCAAGTATGACCTAAATCAAATCCCTTATGATTATATAGTGGAAGTGAGAAATAGATTTAAGGGACTAGATCTGATAGATAGAGTGCCTGATGAACTATGGACGGGGGTTCATGACATACTACAGGAGACAGGGATCAAGACCATCCCCATGGAAAAGAAATGCAAAAAAGCAAAATGGCTGTCTGGGGAGGCCTTACAAATAGCTGTGAAAAGAAGAGAAGTGAAAAGCAAAGGAGTAAAAGAAAGATATAAGCATCTGAATGCCGAATTCCAAAGAATAGCAAGAAGAGATAAGAAAGCCTTCCTCAGCGATCAATGCAAAGTGTAGAGGAAAACAACAGAATGGAAAAGACTAGAGATCTCTTCAAGAAAATTAGAGATAAAAACAGAACGTTTCATACAAAGATGGGCTCGATAAAGGACAGAAATGGTATGGACCTAACAGAAGCAGAAGATATTAAGAAGAGGTGGCAAGAATACACAGAAGAACTGTACAAAAAAGATCGTCACAACCCAGATAATCATGATGGTGTGATCACTGACCTAGAGCCAGACATCCTGGAATGTGAAGTCAAGTGGGCCTTAGAAAGCATCAGTATGAACAAAGCTAGTGGAGGTGATGGAATTCCAGTTGAGCTATTCCAAATCCTGAAAGATGATGCTGTGAAAGTGCTGCACTCAATAGACCAGCAAATTTGGAAAACTCAGCAGTGGCCACAGGACTGGAAAAGGTTAGTTTTCATTCCAATCCCAAAGAAAGGCAATGCCAAAGAATGCTCCAACTACCACACAATTGCATTCATCTCACATGCTAGTAAAGTAATGCTCAAAATTCTCCAAGCCAGGCTTCAGCAATACATGAACCGTGAACTTCCAGATGTTCAAGCTGGTTTTAGAAAAGGCAGAGGAACCAGAGATCAAATTTCCAACATCTACTGGATCATGGAAAAAGCAAGAGAGTTCCAGAAAAACAGCTATTTCTGCTTTATTGACTATGCCAAAGCCTTTGACTGTGTGGATCACCATAAACTGTGGAAAATTCTGAAAGAGATGGGAATGCCAGACCACCTGACCTGCCTCTTGAGAAACCTGTATGCAGGTCAGGAAGCAACAGTTAGAACTGGACATGGAACAACAGACTGGTTCCAAATAGGAAAAGGAGTACATCAAGGCTGTATATTGTCACCCTGCTTATTTAACTTATATGCAAAGTACATCATGAGAAATGCTGGACTGGAAGAAGCACAAGCTGGAATCAAGATTGCTGGGAGAAATATCATCAGATATGCAGATGACACCACCCTTATGGCAGAAAGTGAAAAGGAACTAAAAAGCCTCTTGATGAAAGTGAAAGAGGAGAGTGAAAATGTTGACTTAAAACTCAACATTCAGAAAACGAAGATCATGGCATCTGGTCCCATCACTTCATGAGACATAGATGGGGAAACAGTGGAAACAGTGTCAGACTTTATTTCTGGGGGCTCCAAAATCACTGCAGATGGTGATTGCAGCCATGAAATTAAAAGATGCTTACTCTGGAAGGAAAGTTATGACCAACCTAGATAGCATATTCAAAAGCAGAGACATTACTTTGCCAACAAAGGTCCGTCTAGTCAGGGCAATGGTTTTTCCAGTGGTCGTGTATGAATGTGAGAGTTGGACTGTGAAGAAGGCTGAGCACCGAAGAATTGATGCTTTTGAATGGTGGTGTTGGAGAAGACTCTTGGGAGTCCCTTGGACTGCAAGGACATCCAACCAGTCCATTCTAAAGGAGATCAGCCCTGGGATTTCTTTGGAAGGAATGATGCTAAAGCTGAAATTCCAGTACTTTGGCCAGCTCATGTGAAGAGTTGACTCATTGGAAATGACTCTGATGCTGGGAGGGATTGGGGGCAGGAGGAGAAGGGGACGACAGAGGATGAGATGGTGAATGGCATCACCAACTCGATGGACCTGAGTTTGAGTGAACTCTGGGAGTTGGTAATGGACAGGGAGGCCTGGCGTGCTGCAATTGATGGGGTCGCAAAGAGTCAGACACGACTGAGCTACTGAACTGAACTGTCATACTGGCACCCTCTTTAAGAGCTTCTTGATGAAAAAATGCATTCCCTAAAAGTTTAGCTTCCTCCTCTCTGAATTTTTGTGGGAGAAACTGCAGAAGGTAAAGCATCAGAGTAGCTTCCTGTTACCAATCATCTCTTCCCTTTTTCCTCCTCTAACTTGCTGGCATCAGGATAAAGTTTTTTACTTCCTTATGTGAAAAAAAAAAAAATCTGCATCCATCAGTTATTTCTTTTAGTTTGATATCATATTCCAATTACCTTATGAAACAATTCATACTTAAAAATATCTTGGGTAGTATCAAAAACCATTTTCTAAAAGAGTTTAAAAATTGTTAAAATTTAAATAGGAAATAATATGTTTAAACATAAAACATGATTATTTTGTTACAATTTGAATATCTTTTCCCGATTTTTGTCTTCTTGTTCTTACTCTTATTTTAGTTCAGTTCAGTTCATTCGCTCAGTCGTGTACGACTCTTTGCAACTCCATGAATCGCAGCACGCCACACCTCCCTGTCCATCACCATCTCCCGGAGTTCATTCGAACTCACGTCCATCGAGTCGGTGATGCCATCCAACCATCTCATCCTCTGTTGTCCCCTTCTCCTCCTGCCCCCAATCCCTCCCAGCATCAGAGTCTTTTCCAATGAGTCAACTCTTCGCATGAGGTGGCCAAAGTACTGGAGTTTCAGCTTTAGCATCATTCCTTCCAAAGGACACCCAGGGCTGATCTCCTTTAGAAGGGACTGGTTGGATCTCCTTGCAGTCCAAGGGACCCTCAAGAGTCTTCTCCAACACCACAGTTCAAAAGCATCAACTCTTATTTAGTATCACCAAATTTCTACTCTAAACTTTCTGATCTGCCAAGGAAAAGACAAACAGCTTGTTAATATTCCAGCTCTTTCTAATCCATTCATAAGTATAAATGTACTGAAGCCATCAATTGTTATGAGTTGAATTGTTTTGAGTTGAATTGTGTTCCCTCCCCAAAATTATGTTTGAATCCTTACCCTTACTTTCTCAAAAACGTGCCTAATTTAGAGATAGGGTCTTTACAGAAGTAATTAAATTTTATTTATTTTTTTCCACTAATTTTATTTTATTTTTAAACTTTACATAATTGTATTAGTTTTGCCAAATATCAAAATGAATCCACCACAGGTATTTATTTATTTTTGATTGCATCATGTGGCATATGGGACCTTAGTTCCCCAACCCAGGGTCAAATCCAACTCTGAGTGGGAGCTTGGAGTTCTAACCACTGGAGAACTGGGACCTTAGTTCTCTGACCCAGGATCAAATCCAACTCTGAGTGCGAGCTTGGAGTTCTAACCACTGGAGCATCAATATAGTCCTAGAAGCAATCAAGTTTCAATAAAAGGTCATTAAAGTGGGCTCTAATCCCATATGACTGCTGTACTTATTAAGAGAGAAATTTGGACACAGAGACAAACACCACACAGAGGAATGAAAATATGAAGATACACAGGAAGAAGTTGGTGATGAAACTGAAATTGTGGGTCAAGAAGCCCAGGAATGCTGCAGGTTACCCGCAAGTACCAGAAGCTGGAGAAAGCAAAGAAGGATTGTTCACTAGGGCCATCAGAGGGAGCACAGCCCTGCCAACACCTTGGACAGACATTTTGGATGTCTGGCCTTTAGAATTGTGAGATAATAAATTACTGTTGTTTTGAAACATTCAGTTTCTTTGGTAGGAAACTAATACACTGATAAATTTTTTAAAACCAATAACTAAAGATAGAAGTACAATAAATTCTACAAACTAACACAAAAAGTATAAAGCAATTATCTTCAATAGAAAAATAAGTATAATATATTCTAATTGTTTGTGTTTTTAAGAATGACAGTCTATATCAAATATCACCATCCCAAAGGACCATGTGGAGTCAAAGAAATTGAGAAGAAACAATGAGGAAATCAATCATTTCAATCCAGAATGGTTGCCTATGTCCCAAGATGTCTTGCAGTTAACCACTCTATTGAAAAACAGTTCCATGATCTCAGAATTTTGCCTTTTTGAGGAATCTCAGAGATCATCTTAGAATTTTTGCAGGGATCCCTTGCAGGGAAATTTTGCAGGGATCACTAAGCTACACCACCTTGATGGACCCTTCCTTAACCTTGGGAGAATTGACCCCACCACCATTTCTGACATCATGATTCCCTTGTGAAGATCCATTTATCTCAGCCCCTCTCACACTGTATTTACAATTATTTGTTTCTGTTTCTTTCTTGTCCACTCATTTGTTGGTTTCTAAAGGCTATGGATTGACACAGAGTAGCTATTTCATACAGAATTAACTGTAGTCTATAGATGTCAACTGACTCACAAAGCCACTGTTATCTGTAATAGTCTCCATTTGCTTCTCTGACAAACACAGTGGCATAATTCAGCACAAAGCTATTGTCCTACTGTTACTGTGGTCAGAAATCCAAAATCAGTCCTAATAGGTTCAAATTGCTGCACAAACAGGGCTATTCTCTCTGGTGGATCTGAGGGGAGAGTTTGGTTTCTTGCCCTACTCAGCTTCTAGTGACTGCCTGCCTTCCTTGGCTGGTTTCCCTATATTCCACCATCAAAGGCAGCAGTATAGGGTTTTCCAATCTCTCTCTCAGACCTCTCTACTCCCCTGACTCTGATCTTCCATCATTCCTCTTATAAGAGTCTTTGTGTTTATAGTGGGCTTGCCCAGATGATCCAGATAATCCATCTCAAGATCCTTATCCTAATCATGTCCACAAAGTCTCATTTGCCATGAGAGGAAACGTATTCACAGGTTACAGGGATTACAAGATGGACATTTTTAGGGACAGCATTATTTGCCTGCAATAGTCAAACCACCTCTTCTGGACTCTCCTTTGGTTTTGCTTGCCCCTTACAGTGAATACTCTGATGGCAACTGCATAGCATCTTCAGCCCAAGTTTATCCTCATGAATCTTCAGACTTCCATGGTAAAATGTTAAATGTCCCTACAGATATCATAAACACTGGGCTTCCCAAACTGAACTCACCTCTGCTTGTCATTTTTATCTTTTATTGAATATTGGCTCATCAGGGGCCACAGAAGTCACTAGCTAGGAAGCTTGGGATGTTACTTGTTACTCCTCTTTTTCACTTAACCCTGCTCTAGTCAATCTCCATGTGTTGCTGATTTCACTTCCAAGTTGTGCCTCAAATCTTTCTTTCTCTCATTACTCTTCATGCTATGTCATAAGTCAGTCTCGCATCAGTTAAAATCTGGGCAATAAAATTTCTTATGTATCTACCTAACTCTGGTCACGTCCTCTTTAATTCATTCTCCTATCTGCAACAATGGGCTTATTTCATAGCTGTATCTGACCCATTTAAAACTTTTTCTGGATTCTCATCAGTAGAGTCGCACACAAGCTCTTTTGCTTGGCACTCAAAGCCTTCCATGACGTGACTCCTCTCTACCTCTTTGAACTCATTTCCCTTCACCCTTCACCTCAAGGTGGAATCAACTCCTTGGATCCAGTTTTGCTCCAGGTTTTCCCACTGGATGAAACTGAAGCCCTTTGCTGACTGAGAACACATTCTTGCTCAACTGTTTTCTACCTCTCATTCTGCTTCCTTTGTTCTTGCTCTCCAGGTACGTGTGGTCAGTACATACATTTCATAAGAATCCACATCTCAGGATCTTCCTTAGGGAACTCAGCCTAAAATACAATCTCATTCATCCCAGAAAATCCCTTCCCTCACATCCCCCTGACTTTCCTCCTGCCTCATCAGCTTCAGTGTCATCACATAACCATGTCTAGACTGGTAAGGGAAATAGCAATACTGAAATTACCTTTACCCGTTATCTGAGATGGAGTTATTTGCAGGAATCAATCATTCAAACTACTGCAAATATCAATGGATGTGATCAGCTCTATAGGAAGATTTTATTCTTCCCATAATTTACTCAGCATGGGGCACTAGTGAGTCATTTTCTGTGTTGGTTCCCCCACCCTGAATCTGAAATTGCAGGAAACTGTGATGAGGATACATTATTTTATTTAAGTGAGAAAGCTCTTGGTAATCTTAGAGAAGCAGTATTTTTCCAGCTTGTCTAACTCTCAGGCAATTCCAATGCCCTAAGTCTCTAAAGTAATTTTTAAATTTTTAATGGGAGAACATTACTTCTTTGGGAGATGACTCTACTAAAAAATAATACCACATTTCATGATTTCCACTGCACAATGACACAGAGTTGACAAAGAAAGCTTCATTTCTTTGCAGAGCATAACTCTGCTAGGAAATGCTGTGAGAGTTAACAACCAGTCTTGTCCTGAAATCAAAAGGTCAGGGCAAAACATAAAAATCAAAGTAGCTCAGTCTATTATGAACAAAAACTCATGCGGAATAAGTTTTTCCAGACATCCATGACATCACCAGGAACAATAAAATTATCTGCTGTTTCAATTTGTGAAGATGTTAGGAAATTGGAGTAAATGGGGTGAAAATGGGGGTGGCTTCTTCCCTAATGTTCTCTGAATGACCTCTTCCTATTTTCTATGCTCCTTCTTGGGGTCAAACTCTATACTTTCTCTTTTCTCATTGTAAGAAAACAGTGAAATGAAAAAAGAATTGAGTTGACATCCAGGAAGACAAAATATTTATTATCTGGAAAAACAAAATATACTGCCCTTACTCTTTTTTGCTTTCAATTTTTCCAGCTCTTAAAATGGAGTTTTGGGAGTTTTATTTTGTGTTGCCGCTTTTTTAGGAGCAAACATGAAGATAAATGTGAGTATTAGAAAAGTAAAACAAATGCCTTATAAGGAGGGAGCAGCTAAATCAAATACTGGCTGGTGTGTCATTATTTTAGAGAAGAAACTCTGTAAGATTTAGGGTCCTTAGGCTATATGTATATGTACGGTTGATTCATTTTGCTGTGCAGTAGAAGTTAACAAAACATTGTAAAGCAACTATACTCCAATAAAAAGCAATTTAAAAATAAATATATAAAAATGAGTTTATTTATATGGCTTGTTCATGTGTCACTCTGTTTTGGGGGAAATTCATTCTTATGTTTTCAATAAATATGTTTACCTCTGGGCTTGTTCCCTAAAATACAAAAGTGATTCTGCTCATTCCTTTTGAATGAAACATTTATTGATGATGCCAAGTAAGCTTTAAATTGAATAAAGGTCATCTCTTAAAAAAAAAAAAATGTAAGGTCTTTGATGGTGATAGTAACTTAATAAAATACTTTGCTAATATAGGAGGCCTCACAATGAGGGAAAAACATAAAGTCCTGTAGGAGGCTAGGAATTTGAGTCTGTTTTCTGCCTTATTTTTTGCTCATTAGGTGACTTTTGGCAAGTCTTTTAGCCTCTCTGCTTTGAAATTTCTTACTTTATGCCACCCCCAAATGTGCCATTTTGGTATAGTGAGTATTATTTTTTTGTGTGTAATATAAATTTATTTTAATTGGAGGCTAATTACTTTACCATATTGTATTGGTTTTGCCATACATCAGCATGAATCCGCCAAGGGTGTACACATGTTCCCCATCCTGAAACCCCCTCCCACCTCCCTCCCCATACCATCCCTCTGGGTCATCCCAGTGCACCAGCCCCAAGCATCCTGTATCATGCATCGAACCTGGACTGGTGATTCATTTCACATATGATATTATACATGTTTCAATGCCACTCTCCCAAAGCATCCCACACTCGCCCTCTCCCACAGAGTCCAAAAGACTGTTCTATATATCTGTGTCTCTTTTTAAGTCGTTACTTAAGAAACAGCTGGTTCAAGAAGAACATTCTGACCCTCTTCTATCCCCCTGAAAACAAGAAGTAACTCTCTCATGTGAAAGGTAGCCTCCCTGCACCAGAAGGGTTAAAGTCATCCTTATCATAAAAAATAGGGAATTTAAGGCTACACAAAGCCTGTTACTCCTTAACAAATTTACTACCCCAAGTCCAAACTTATTTGTCCTGCCAAATTTTCACAAATTTATTGTTTTAAAGGTATAAAACTTGCCTACTTTGTTTACTTCTTTGAGTCTCATATTTTTTTGGTAAGGCTACCATATATACAGAATTAAATTTGTTTTTCTCCTGTTAATCTGTCTTATGGAAATTTAATCACAGGCATACCTCATTCTGGGAGAAGGCAATGGCAACCCACTCCAGTACTCTTGCCTGGGAAATCCCATGGATGGAAGAGCCTGATAGGCTGCAGTTCATGGGGTCGCTGAGTCGGACACGACTGAGTGACTTCACTTTCACTTTTCACTTTCCTGCATTGGACACAGAAATGGCAACCCACTCCAGTGTTCTTGCCTCGAGAATCCCAGGGACGTGGGAGCCTGGTGGGCTTCCGTCTGTGGAGTCGCACAGAGTTGGACAAGACTGAAGTGACTTAGCAGCAGCAGCAGCAGCATACCTCATTCTGTGGTTCTTTGCTTTATTGCATTTTGCAACTATTGGCTTGTCTTTACAGACTGAATATTTATGGCAACCCTATATCCAGCAAGTCTATGACACTATTATTTCAACAGCATTTACTCACTTCTTATCGTTGTGTCATAGTTTGGTAATTCTCACACTATTTCAAATTTTTTCATAATTATTATAATTTTTGAGATGATCTGTGATTAATCAACCCCAGGAACCAACCTGGGCTTGTTTACTATTTGAAGTTGCTATTGTAATTGTTTTGGGGTGTCATGAAATGTACACATAAAAGATGGCAAATAATAAACATTATGTGTATTCTTACTGTTTCACTGACCAGCCAGTTCCCCATCTCTTTACCTCTCTTCAGGCCTCCCTATTCCTTGAGACAGAGCAATATTGAAATCAGTCCAGTTAATAACCCTATAATGACCTCTAGGTGTTTAAGTAAAAGGACAAGTTGTATGTCTCTCACTTTAAATCAAAAGCTAGAAATGATAAAGTGCAAAGAGGAAGGCATGCTGAAAACTGAGACAGGCCGAGTGCTAGGCATCTTGTACCATATGCTTAGTCAAGTTGTGGATGGAAAGGAAACGTTCTTGAGGAAAATTAAAAGTGCTACTCCAGTGAACATGTGAACGACAAGAAAGGAAACAGTCTTATTGCTGATACACTGATATTATCTGAAGAGAAGATCAAATCAGCTACAATATCTCTTAAACCAAAGCCTAGTCCAGAGCAAGGTCCTCTCTTCAATTTTATGAAGACTGATGAAGACGAGGCAGCTGCAGAAGAAAAGTTTAATGCTAGCAGAGATTGGTTCCTGGGGTTGAAGGAAAGAATCTCCATAATATAAAAATCCAAGGTGAAGCTACAAGTACTGATGTAGAAACTACAACAAGTTATCCAGCAGATCTAGCCAAGATCACTAACGAAGAACAATACTCTAACAACAGATTTTCAGTGCAGATGAAACAGTGTTATACTGGAAGAAGACGCCATCTGGAACTTTAACAACAAGAGAAAAAAATTAAGCTTCAAAGGACAGGCTAACTCTCTGGTTAGGGGCCAATGCAGCTGGTGACTTTAAGCTGAAGCCATTGCTTATTTTTAGCATTCTAAAAGTCATAGGGCCTTTAAGAATTATGCTAAATCTGCTATCTGTGTTCTATAAATGGAATGACAAAGCCTGGATGACAGCTCATCTGTTTACAACATAATTTGCTGAATGTTTTAAACCCATTATTGAAAGCTACTGCTCAGAAAAAAAGGCTTCCTTTCAAAATATTACTGCTCATTGACAGTGCATCTGGTCACTCAAGAGCTCTGATAGAGATATACAATAAGATTCATGTTGTTTTCATGCCTGCTGACACAAAACCCTTTCTGAAGCCCATGGATCAAGGAGTCATTTAGACTTTCAAGTTTTATTTTTCAAAAAATACATTTTCTTAAAAAAAAAAAATACATTTTCTAAGACCTTATCTGCCATCACTTCATGGGAAATAGATGGGACAGTGGAAACAGTGTCAGACTTTATTTTGGGGGGCTCCAAAATCACTGCAGATGGTGATTGCAGCCATGAAATTAAGACACTTACTCCTTGAAAGGAAAGTTATGACCAACCTAGATAGCATATTCAAAAGCAGAGACATTACTTTGCCAACAAAGGTCCATCTAGTCAAGGCTATGGTTTTTCCAGTGGTCGTGTATGGATGTGAGAGTTGGACTGTGAAGAAAGCTGAGCACCGAAGAATTGATGCTTTTGAAGTGTGGTGTTGGAGAAGACTCTTGAGAGTCCCTTGGACTGCAAGGAGATCCAACCAGTCCATTCTAAAGGAGATCAGTCCTGGGTGTTCATTGGAAGGACTGATGCTGAAGCTGAAACTCCAATCCTTTGGCCACCTCATGCGAAGAGTTGACTCATTGGAAAAGACCCTGATGCTGGGAGGGATTGGGGGCAAGAGGAGAAGGGGACGACAGAGGATGAGATGGCTGGATGGCATCACCGACTCGATGGACATGAGTTTGGGTAAACTCCGGAAGTTGGTGATGGACAGGGAGGCCTGGTATGCTGCGATTCATGGGGTCACAAAGAGTTGGAAACTACTGAGCGACTGAGCTGAACTGAACTGAACTGACCTGCCATAGTGACTTCTCCAATGGATCTGGGCAAAGGCAATTGAAAACCTTTTGAAAAGGATTCACCATTCTTGATGCCATTAAGAACATCCATGATTCATGGGAATAGGTAAAAATATCAACATTAACAAGAGTTTGGAATAATTTGATTCTAACCCTCATGGATGACTTTGAGGAGTTCAAGACTTCAGTAGAGGAAATAATATAGATATGGTAAAAGCAGCAGAACTAGAAGTTCTGAAGATGTGACTGAATGGCTATAATCTCATGATAAATTTTCAGTGGATGAGGAGTTACATCTTATAGATGAACAAAGAAAGCGATTTCATGAGATGAAATCTACTTCTAGTGAAGGTGCTGTGATAATTGTTGAAATGGCAAAAAATGGACTTGGAATATTACATAAACTTAGCTCATGAAGCAGCAGCAGAGTTTGAGATGACTGATTCCAATTCTGACAGAAGTTCTAATGTGGGTAAAATGCTATCAAACTGTATTGCATCCTACAGAGATATCATTCATTAAAAAGAAGAATCAATCAATACAGGAAATTCATTGTTGTCTTATGTTAAAAAATTGCCACAACCACTTCAGTCTTTAGTAGCCACCTCCCTCATTAGTCAGTATCTATCAACATTGAGGCAAGACCCTCCACCAACAGAAAGATTATGACTTGCCCAAGGTTCAGATAATGGTTGGCATTTTTTAACAATAAAGTATACTTAATTAAGATATAGAAAGAAAGAAAGTGAAGTCGCTCAGTCATGTCCGACTCTCTGCGACCCCGTGGACTGTAACTCACTAGGCTCCTCCTCCCATGGGACTCTCCAGGCAAGAATACTGGAGTGGGTTGCCATTTCCTTCTCCAGGGGATCTTCCCAACCCAGGGATTGAACCCAGGTCTCCCACATTGCAGGCAGATGCTTTAACCTCTGAGCCACCAGAGAAGCCCTAGTTAAGGTATATACACTATTTTTTTTCAGACATAATATTATCGCACATTTAATAGATTACAGTATAGGGTAAATATAACTTTTATATGCATTGGGAAACCAAACAATTTGTGTGACTCACTTTATTACAATATTTACTTTAGTGGGGGTAGTCTGGAACAGAACCTGCATATCACCAAGGTATGCCTGTAATTGGTCAGTCAAAGAACCTAGAAGACAGGAAGGAAAACATTTTCTATGCCTAGAAAATACTGAGATAATAATAATACTGATGTTACTTATAACAATGGTGACATTTACTAAGCACATGACACCCACTGTGTGAAATATTACACTTATATCTCATATTCTTTTCTCAAAACCTTTGATATAGATATTTCAATTCCCATTTCATAGAGCTAATATATCTATTAAGAGGAATTTGTCCCACAAGAAACTTAATCCAACTGACTTTTACAATATGAAGAATTGATTATTTTCCATAATTAATGAATAGTCAGGGCTGATTTCCTTTAGGATGGACTGGTTGGATCTCCTCACAGTCCAAGGGACTCTCAAGAGTCATCTCCAACACCACAGTTCAAAAGCATCAAAGCTTTGGTGCTCATCTTTCTTTATAGTCCAACTCTCACATCCATACATGACTACTGGAAAAAAAAAATAGCTTTAACTAGATGGACCTTTGTTGGCAAAGTCATGTCTCTGCTTTTTAATATGCTGTCTAGGTTCGTCATAACTTTTCTTCCAAGGAGCAAACGTCTTTTAATTTCATGGTGGCAGTCACCATCCGCAGTGATTTTGGAGCCCAAGAAAATAGACTCTCTGTTTCCATTGCTTCCTCATCTATTTGCCACAAAATAATGGGACCAGATGCATGATCTTTGTTTTTTGAATGTTGACTTTTAAGCCAGCTTTTTCATTCTCCTCTTTCACTTTTATCAAGAAGCTCTTTAGTTCTTCTTTGCTTCCAGGTGTTTCTTGACTTCCTACTTTTGCATTCCAGTCCCCTATGATAAAAAGGACATCTTTTTTGGTTGTTAATTCTAGAAGGTCTTGTAAGTCCTCATAGAACCACTCAACTTGAGCTTCTTTGGTATTAGTCCTTGGGGCATAGACTTGGATTACTGTGATATTGAATGATTTTCCATGGAAATGAACAGAGATCATTATGTCATTTTTGAGGCTGCACCCAAGAACTGCATTTCAGACTCTTTCATTGACTTTGAGGGCTACTCCATTTCTTCTAAGGGATTCTTTCCCACAGTAGTAGATATAATGGACATCTGAATTAAAATCACCCATTCTGGTCCATTTTAGTTCACTGATTCCTAAAATGTCAATGTTATCTCTTGCCATCTCCTGTTTGACCACTTCCAATTTGCCTTGAGTCATGGACCTAACATTCCAGGTTCCTATGCAATAATATTCTTTACAGCACCAGACTTTGCTTCCATTACCAGTCATATCCACAGATGGGCATTGTTTTTGCTTTGGCTCAATCTCTTCATTCTCTCTAGAGTGATTTCTCAAAATCAAATAATACCTTTGCCCAAAGTCAGAGCCAGTTAATGGCAGAGTCAGGATTTAAACCTGGCTCTAAAAATGTACATTCTAATACTTTCTGAAATTCATTCCCCAAGTCCTAGTGTATCTTGTTTCCAATTTAAAATTTGTTACAGAAAGTCTAAATCAATTCCAAGGTACATTCTGAGAAGTCCTATAAACCAGAAATGCAGACAAGCTGAATTTCATTTGCCCCATCTTCTTAGACCTTTGGCTTTCTCCCATCTCAGCCCCTAACTCTGCATTAGAAAAAATAGGGTGCGTATATATGTATACATATAGCTGATTCACTTCATTGTATAGCAGAGAATAATACAACATTACAAAGAAATTATACTGTAAGAATCATCTACAGAAAAAAATAAATGCAGCATGCCAAATACTGGAAAAATTTTTAATAAAAAATTGTGATGCTTCACCAAAAACAAAACAAACAAACAAAACACAGGTAATATCATTGGCTATATTCCCCTTTCCCTCAAATTGTCTGTGCAAACATCAGCAAGCATGATGCTTCCACCTCTAATTTGTGATAGGAATCCAGGAGAGGAATTCAAATCACCCTCTATGGCACACTTTCTGTGAATCAAGATGCCACTCAACAACTTCACTCACATGAGAGGTAAGCCCTATTGACAAATGTGAATGATATGATTACTGAAGACAAATGCCCCCTCTTCCAGGTAAAGATGTTCCTTCTTTGAACATGCTATGAGCAGAATCAAGTCATAGACATGTTGAAGAATAGAGCAGTTTGATGAGTGCGCATGAAAAACCAAAGCACAAAAAAGGTTTTCAAGGAAGAGTTAGGAAGCTGAAAGATCAAATGGATAGTTTAATCCTACGAGCAAAGGTGGGACTATGAGTAATCAAAGATGGGGCAAATACAGTTGTTTCCTTAAAAGAGAAAGAAAAATATGTTTCCCCACAGTATGACTTAACTAGTATTTGCTCACTTGTAGCAGTTAACATAACAACATGGTATGTATTTCATCAGATACCAAAGAACTCTGAGTTGGAGACACATAGGCAAAATATTTTTAGAGATTATCATTTGTATTGTAAATATTAGGGAACAGCATGAATTTATGTAATTGAATTGTTTTTGCATTCTACTACATCATTACTTGCATTTAAAAAATTTTGTTTTATAGGTAGTCATATGCAAAAACAAGTGAGTTAGCATCTACATTTAAGATAACTGTAAATGGAAATCTTCTTTATTTTCGCATGTTCAGTACCCTGCCGCCTATATTTTGAGTTCATTCTGTAACTCTAGCTCTGACTCACTGTTATAAAAATGGTTTCTTAATTGTGTAAATCTTTTCCCCACTTTTTTGTGCTGCAATTGCCAGTAATTAACAATCATACCACCTTGTTATAAGTTATGCCTCTGGGAATTCCTTGCCTTCTAACTAGTTCAAGGTCCCACAGGGCAATGCCTTTGTTTTTAACCCATCTCCTGTGGTGATATAGTCCAATTTTTCCCAGGGCCTCTCCTGGGCAATGCAGTAGGATTATTCACGAGGAAATCAACACTCCTCTCCAAACAGCAGGAATACTCTAAGTTCTTATTAGTTGTTCCCATGCAGTATAAATCCAGAATATCTGTCCAGGTTCAAGAAGAAGTTCATCCTCTCAATCATAATGAAGATGAGTCTAAATTCATGTCAAAATCCTTCTCTTTTCTTGTGAGATTCCTAAATAAAGAGCTGATGTCACGAGACTAACACTGTCACTGATGGAACACTTTCACGGTCCCACGCTTTCAGGCATGAGTCATTTTCTGCTAAAAGTTGTATTTCCTTTGCTTTTCATCATTAATTAAACCTGTGTTTATGTTTGAGCTGCTACAACTTCTCAGCTGTCAATATTAAAATGAAGCAGCATGGTTACCAAGTGACATTATTATTTTCTGAAACAAAACTTGACAAAAAGAAGCATAATTTAAGCTCATTGTTCACCTAGGAGATAGATACAGTTACAGAGGCCTCAGAATGTATTTCTACAAAATGTACAGAAGAGTAGTTTTACATCTTATAAATGAGCTGACTTGCTCTTGTGTGAGTAAATGCTCAGTCCTGTCCAACTCTTTACAACCCCGTGGACTGCAGCCCACCAGGCTCCTCTATTTATGGAATTTTCCAGGAAATAATACTGGAGCAAGTTGCCAATTTCTCTTCCAAGGGATATTCCCAACCCAAGGATGGAACCCATGTCTCTTGCCCCTCCTACGTTGGCAGGTGGATTTTTACCACTGTGCCACCTGGGAAGTTTGGTACCTATTATTCCATAATAGTTGAACAAACTTTAATCTGATAATTTGAGGTGATTCAGTCTCTGAACAGTATGAAAAGGCAAAATGATAGGATACTGAAAGAGAAACTCCCCAGGTCAGTAGGGGCCCAATATGCTACTGGAGATCAGTGGAGAAATAACTCCAGAAAGAATGAAGGGATGGAGCCAAAGCAAAAACAATACCCAGCTGTGGATGTGACTGGTGATAGAAGCAAGGTCCGATGCTGTAAAGAGCAATATTGCATAGGAACCTGGAATGTCAGGTCCATGAATCAAGGCAAATTGGAAATGGTCAAACAAGAGATGGCAAGAGTGAATGTCGACATTCTAGGAATCAGAGAACTGAAATGGACTGGAATGGGTGAATTTAACTCAGATGACCATTATATCTACTACTGCGGGCAGGAATCCCTCAGAAGAAATGGAGTGGCCATCATGGTCAACAAAAGAGTCTGAAATGCAGTACTTGGATGCAATCTCAAAAATGACAGAATGATCTCGGTTCATTTTCAAGGCAAACCATTCAATATCACAGTAATCCAAGTCTATGCCCCAACCAGTAACGCTGAAGAAGCTGAAGTTGAACGGTTCTATGAAGACCTACAAGACCTTTTAGAACTAACACCCAAAAAAGACGTCCTTTTCATTATAGGGGACTGGAATGCAAAAGTAGGAAGTCAAAAAACACCTGGAGTAACAGGCAAATTTGGCCTTGGAATACAGAATGAAGCAGGACAAAGACTGATAGAGTTTTGCCAAGAAAATGCACTGGTCATAACAAACACCCTCTTCCAACAACACAAGAGAAGACTCTATAAATGGACATCACCAGATGGTCAACACTGAAATCAGATTGATTATATTCTTCGCATCCAAAGATGGAGAAGCTCTATACAGTCAGCAAAAACAAGACCAGGAGCTGACTGTGGCTCAGATCATGAACTCCTTATTGCCAAATTCAGACTTAAATTGAAGAAAGTAGGGAAAATCACTAGACCATTCAGGTATGACCTAAATCAAATCTCTTATGATTATACAGTGGAAGTGAGAAATAGATTTAAGGGCCTAGATCTGATAGATAGAGTGCCTGATGAACTATGGAATGAGGTTCGTGACATTGTACAGGAGACAGGGATCAAGAACATTCCCATAGAAAAGAAATGCAAAAAAGCAAAATGGCTGTCTGGGGAGGCCTTACAAATAGCTGTGAAAAGAAGAGAAGCAAAAAGCAAAGGAGAAAAGGAAAGATATAAGCATCTGAATGCAGAGTTCCAAAGAATAGCAAGAAGAGACAAAAAAGCCTTCTTCAGCGATCAATGCAAAGAAATAGAGGAAAACAATAGAATGGGAAAGACTAGGGATCTCTTCAAAAAAATCAGAGATACCAAAGGAACATTTCATGCAAAGATGAGCTCAATAAAGGACAGAAATGGTATGGACCTAACAGAAGCAGAAGATATTAAGAAGAGATGGCAAGAATACACAGAAGAACTGTACACAAAAGATCTTCACGACCCAGATAATCACGATGGTGTGATCACTGACCTAGAGCCAGACATCCTGGAATGTGAAGTCAAGAGGGCCTTCGAAAGCATCAGTATGAACAAAGCTAGTGGAGGTGATGGAATTCCAGTTGAGCTATTCCAAATCCTGAAAGATGATGCTGTTAAAGTGCTGCATTCAATATGCCAGCAAATTTGGAAAACTCAGCAGTGGCCACAGAACTGGAAAGGTCAGTTTTCATTCCAATCCCCAATAAAGGAAATGCCAAAGAATGCTCAAACTACTGCACAGTTGCACTCATCTCACACGCTAGTAAAGTAATGCTCAAAATTCTCCAAGCCAGGCTTCAGCAATATGTGAACCGTGAACTTCCTGATGTTCAAGCTGGTTTCAGAAAAGGCAGAGGAACCAGAGATCAAATTTCCAACATCTGCTGGATCATGGAAAAAGCAAGAGAGTTCCAGAAAAACATCTATTTCTGCTTTATTGACTATGCCAAAGCCTTTGACTGTGTGGATCACAATCAACTGTGGAAAATTCTGAAAGAGATGGGAATACCAGACCACCTGATCTGCCTCTTGAGAAATCTGTATGCAGGTCAGGAAGCAACAGTTAGAACTGGACATGGAACAACAGACTGGTTCCAAATAGGAAAAGGAGTACGTCAAGGCTGTATATTGTCACCCTGCTTATTTAACTTCTATGTAGAGTACATCATGAGAAACGCTGGACTGGAAGAAACACAAGCTGGAATCAAGTTTGCCGGGAGAAATATCAAGAACCTCAGATATGCAGATGACACCACCCTTATGGCAGAAAGTGAAGAGGAACTCAAAAGCCTCTTGATGAAAGTGAAAGTGGAGAGTGAAAAAGTTGGCTTAAAGCTCAACATTCAGAAAACGAAGATCATGGCATCTGGTCCCATCACTTCATGGGAAATAGATGGGGAAACAGTGGAATGTGGCTGACTTTATTTTTGGGGGCTCCAAAATCACTGCAGATGGTGACTGCAGCCATGAAATTAAAAGACGCTTACTCCTTGAAAGGAAAGTTATGACCAACCTAGATAGCATATTCAAAAGCAGAGACATTCCTTTGCCAACAAAGGTCCGTCTAGTCAAAGCTATGGTTTTCCTGTGGTCATGTATGAATGTGAGAGTTGGACTGTGAAGAAGGCTGAGTGCTGAAGAATTGATGCTTTTGAACTGTGGTATTGGAGAAGACTCTTGAGAGTCCCTTGGACTGCAAGGAGATCCAACCAGTCCATTCTGAAGGAGATCAGCCCTGGGATTTCTTTGGAAGGAATGATGCTGAAGCTGAAACTCCAGTACTTTGGCCACCTCATGCAAAGAGTTGACTCACTGGAAAAGACTCTGATGCTGGGAGGGGTTGGGGGCAGGAGGAGAAGGGGACGACAGAGGATGAGATGGCTGGATGGCATCATTGACTCGATGGACGTGAGTCTCAGTGAACTCCGGGAGCTGGTGATAAACAGGGAGGCCTGGCGTGCTGCGACTCATGGGGTCGCAAAGAGTCGGACACGACTGAGTGACTGATCTGATCTGAGTTTCTGCTAAAGTCATTTTTTTAAATGAATATTTAAAGCCCTTGTGAAGTTCATTCAAGGTTTAGACTCATTATGAAGACTATTGCTGCCTCTTTCAAGAAGAGACCATTCTGCATTTTCACGAGATGGAGTCTAGGTACAGAGAGAACCATCAATTGTCTGCTCCAAAGAAAGTGTCTCTTCTCTGCTGTTTCTAGTTGGTCCTTGGGCTCTGGCATCTGTCCCTGCTAGAGATGCTGCTCAAGTCTCTTTGGCTCATATTCTGCTCTCAGCATAACATAGAATTGTGATGACAATTGCTTCTGGGAAACTAAGTCGCTACTGCCTGTGCTTCCCATCTTCCTCCCTTGAACTTCAGATATTCAGCTGCACTAGACTTTGGCCTCTCTACTCCCTAGCCTTACTATCTCTCCATACTTCTCTAACTCCCTCGACCCTCCCTGAGCCTCCCCTCCCCACCCCGTGCCATTCCAACCACCCTGATTTAATTCTGAATCACTTTCTACATCCTCTCTTCCCTCTTTCTCCCTGCCCCACAGAGGTCCCACAGGAGAACTTTCTGAATCTGTTCCACACCTTATTGGAACTAAGGGGAAGCAGGCAGAGGCTGCTGCAGGTCCTCCCATGCCTCAACACAACACATATATATGATGTCACAGCAGCTGTGTCCCATCTGTACCTGGCTGTTACTGACAAGTTGGCACTCACTGGGGACTGGATAATATGAGTGTTGATGACCAGTGGAGTGAAAGCCAATTGTCTTAGACTCAAGAAACATTGAAAGAAGAGGTCATGGTGCATTTAGGAAGGAACCTCCTTCCTTTTGCTTCTTGACTCTAGAAAGAGGTCTCCTCTAGAATCACATTCCTGGTCTCTCTGCCTCATCACTCCTTCCCAGAAAATGAGGAGCTGATCTGATGCTCAACTGTGGAAAGAACACAGATGAGGCACCATATTCCTTTCCCCCTCTCTGCAGCTTCTGATCTGCAGAACACACTGGTTCTTCTCTGCCCTCTTGAGGTAAATGGGGCAGCCCTTGCCAGAGCGGCATACACTTGTCCCACCCAGTGACTGGGTGTCAGCCTAATGAGGTAGAGAAATAGCCTATAACTAGAGGACCTAAGCTGTGTTCTCCCATATTCATTTTGTCATCAGTCTCAATTTCTCTAAATCCTGCTTCTCTCTTAATTTGGATCTCAACTAGAACAGGAAACAAGGTATTATTTAATAGTTGCCTCAAATCCCTGTAAAGACAGAATTCTCAATAACTTTTGCTGTATGGGCAGCAAAGCAATATGGCAGTGGAAGGAAGAGAAATGTGGGATCAAGAGTTTTTGTTTTTGTTTTTTTTTTAATGGGAGTTACAACAGTGCATTTGTATGTAATAGGGTGATCTTATAGTAAGGAACAAATAATAGAAGATGCAGGAGAGTGTGATAATTGCAGGACCAAGTCCTTCACTAGATGAAAGGAATGCATGGCATCCAGGACCCTAGAACAGCAATTGCCCTGAGATGAGAGGGAATGGTCGCCCATGGAAACACAAAGGAAAGCAGAAAACAGGTTCAGATATAATTCATGGTCTGGGGAGGAACCGGAAGTTATCTTCCTATTGTTTCCGTTTTCTCAGTGAGATGAAAGAGCGAGGTCATCTACTATTACAATATGGACCAGACTGTAGATATTCAGAGAGCTTCATTGATTCTATCCAGCGGTAATTCAGTTTCACCCAATGTCCATGTGATTTTTTCAACTTTTAACTAAATATGAAGCTTCTTACCACTGTATGGATTCTCCCATTTTTTTTTTTTTTTTTACTGTAAACGACTTTAAATTCTTCTTAAATGTAGAATGGATGAATAAACAGATGGAAATCAGTAAGTGGGTAAATAAAGTAAATGCATGCTGATTGTAAAATATCATAGACATGCTTCACCATAAGAAAATTTTATTAAACTATATAACAAGGAAGAAATTCTGCCTTGTATTTCCCTGGGTCGAATTTTGAGAGCAGTATACTCTTGTTTGCATAACCTTGCTAACAGCTTAGGTTCCAAGACAAACTATCCATCTTTTCAACATCCTGACACTGCCTCAGAGGGGCTATTTAAAATATTACAATACATCTTCAATAAATATTTTGGAGTGATAAGCTTTTTTCTTCTCATCTTGATGAGGAGAGACTCAGACATGGGGTAACCAAGAAGCTTACCTTGTGTTTTATATATAAAACAGGAAAAAGAATTTTGAAAGAAATCAAAGACATTAGTCAAATTTATGAGACTAAACTTTCCTTGTCCTTCATCCCATTGTGATCTTATATGCTTGTATAAATGTTATGAAGTAAAAAGTAAAGGATTAATGAGTGTGACAAAACTGAACATTCAGTTCAGTTCAGTTCAGTCACTCAGTCATGTCTGACTCTTTGTGACCCCATGAATTGCAGCATGCCAGGCCTCCCTGTCCATCACCAACTCCTGGAGTTCACCCAAACTCATGTCCATCGAGTCGGTGATGTCATCCAGCCATCTCATCCTCAGTTGTCCCCTTCTCCTTCTGCCCCAAATCCCTCCCAGCATCAGGGTCTTTCCCAATGAGTCAACTCTTCACATGAGTTGGCCAAAGTATTGGAGTTTCAGCTTTAGCATCAGTCCTTCCAAAGAACACCCAGGATTGATCTCCTTTAGAATGGACTGGTTGGATCTCCTTGCAGTCCAAGGGACTCTCAAGAGTCTTCTCCAGCACCACAGTTCAAAAGCATCAATTCTTCAGCGCTCAGCTTTCTTCACAGTCCAACTCTCACATCCATACATGACCACTGGAAAAACCATGGCCTTGACTAGATGGACCTTTAAGTATACTTAATTGCAAAGTTGAAAATATTGAGAAGTAAAAACAGACAAATCTGTGAATACTGGGACATCATATTCCATTGGGAATGCCAGTTATCTAGTGTTCATATGATTGGTATAGTTAACCATCTATGATAAAAAAAATTGCTCATTTTTATATGCTTGTTTTCAAAAAATATTATTTGATTTTTATTATTGGATCAATATTTTAATCAAAGAAATTATGTCTGAAGTTTAAATAGTCCTAGATGTCAACTCCCTAATTTTCACAGTTATTCCATTTAGATTTTATTAACTTCTTTTATCAGATGATGAGAAGGAGGGGGATCAATACATATACTGATTCTTGCTTCACAAGTTTAAGAGGAAGAAAAAGAACTTTCTCCACATGAATAAAATTGAGAAAGCCTCTTTTATCCTATTTTCTTCTTGCCACTCTGCTGAGACTATGGGAAGATACAGGTGATAATAACTGGAGTTGCTAATACCACTGAGCCACTTTTTCCAGTTGGCATGGCCACTGTTGAGTGACTATACGGTGTAGCTTCCAGCTTACGTGTGCTCAGATAATGTAAGTTGGTATGGCCCTGAATCTTGCTCTCATTCTGGTTCTCTCTACTTTCTTGCTTACAGGAGATAGGATGATAAGTTATCTTAAGGGCCTAGTCATCATTCTTTCTCTGTGCTCTTTTTAAACATCACTTGGGCCCTGGAGAGCTTGCATTACTTTAGGATTAAAAGGAGACCTAGGGAACTAGACAGAAAAGAGTGTCACTTGGTCCTTAAGCCCAAGTTGGATTTTCCAGCTCTATGGGGGATTCTTATACTATGATGTCAGGCAGAGTTCAGCTCAGAGTAAA
Source organism: Bos mutus (assembly GCF_027580195.1). NCBI lineage: Eukaryota > Metazoa > Chordata > Mammalia > Artiodactyla > Bovidae > Bos > Bos mutus. The sequence continues at coordinate 38,467,073 of NC_091636.1, read as the reverse complement.
GTTGATGATTTGATTTCCCTTAGTAATTTTAATTCTTTCTATTTGAAATTAATACCATTGGAAGGTGAATACTATTGATTGGTTATCTTTTAGCTATTTGGCACCATCTATTTTGGGATTCCCTGGTGGCTCAGATGGTAAAGAATCTGCCTGCAATGCAATAGACCTGGGTTCAATCCCTCAATCAGGAAGACCCCTTGGAAAACAGAATGGCTACCCACTCCATTATTCTTGCCAGGAGAGCTCCATGGACAGAAGAGCCTGGTGGTCTATAGTCCATTGGATGTGACTGAGTGACACTTTCCCTGGTTAAAAATGGTATGAAATGATTGGAGTCTTTAACATTTCATTCAGTTACAGTTTAATTCAAGAAGACCAAGCTGTAACCTAAAACTAACCTGTCACTTAAGCAACAAACTTTAATTTCAAATTAGAAATTCCTTTTCTATGCATTATAAGCCAATGTAATTTAGTAGTTGAAAAGAGTTGGCTTGTTTGCACAAAAGTACATGTTAATATTCTTGGGAAAACACATTCCCTGGAACAAACTACAGAACAATATCTATTTTAAAAAGTCTTCTGCAAAAGTAGGCAACAGCACTTTTATTCTCTCATTCATCAGTCTTTGCTTATCTTTTAGGTAATCTTCTTTAGAGTCTGTACCTGGCTTTTTCATTGGTCCAGGTGCCCAAAGTTGTTACCTTCCTTCTACAGTCCAGTCTTAGCAACAGCAACAATGTCCTTCTCATCTCCTTCTCCTCCTGCCTTCAATCTTTCCCAGCATCAGGGTCTTTTCAAATGAGTCAGTTCTTCACATCAGGTGGCCAAAGTATTCCTTCTGAATGCTTAATGGCAACCAATGTCAAAATGACTCATCCACAAGACTTCCACCTGGGACTGTCACTAAGAACAGTGGAACAAGGCCTCTGTGATAACCTGGGCTTCTTGCTGTGTAGAAGCTGACTTTCAAGAGGGGAGGCCCATTGGGAAGCATCTGGACAGCCTGGGTTCCCAGAGACAAGGCAGAAGTTACATGGTTTATTTTGATCTAGTCCTGGACTTCAGTGAGTCTTGAAGTGTCACTTCCCTGAGTTCTGTTGGTTGCAAGGTCATGCCAGCTGCAAAGAGAGGCACATTAGATCTTACCTTTTGAAAAAAGAAATATCAAATAATTTATGACATCTTAACCTGCTAAATATTGGTCAAGGACTTCAGTTCAGTCACTCAGTCCTGTCCGACTCATTGCAACCCCTTGGACTGCAGCACACCTGGCTTCCCTGTTGATCACTAACTCTCAGAGCTTCCTCAAACTCATGTCCGTTGATGCCACCCAACCATCTCATTCTCTGTCATTCCCTTCTCCTCCTGCCTTCAATCTTTCCCAACATCAGGGTCTTTTCTAAAGAGTCAGTACTTCACATCAGGTGGCCAAAGTATTGAAGTTTCAGCTTCAGCATCAGTCCTTCCAATGAATATTCAGGACTGATTTCCTTTAGGATTCATTTGTTTGATCTCCTTGCTGCCCAAGGGACTCTCAAGAGTCTTCTTCAACACCACAGTTCAAAAGCATCAATTCTTCAGTGCTCAGTTTTCTTTATGGTCCAACTCTCACATCCATACAAGACAACTGGAAAAATCATAGCCTTTACTAGACGGACTTTTGTCAGCAAAGTAATGTCTCTGCTTTTTAATATGATGTCTAGATTCATCACAGTTTTTCTTCCAAGGATCAAGGTGCTTTTAATTTCATGGCTGCAGTCACCATCCGCAGTGATTTTGGAGCCCACAAAAATAAAATCTATCACTGTTTCCATTTTTTCCTCATCCATTTGCCATGAAGTGATGGGACCAGATGCCCTGATCTTTGTTTTTTTGAATGTTGGGTTTAAGCCAGCTTTTTCACTCTCCTCTTTCACCTTCTTCAAGAGGGTCTTTAGTTCCTCTTCTCTTTCTGCCATAAGGGTGGTGTCAGCTGCATATCTGAGGTTATTGATATCAATCAGCAATCTAAAACCCACCTTCTAGAATGCTCACAAGAACCCCTCTCAGAAAAGATACAACAATCATAGAAGCATTTGTTTCAGAGAATTTTTAGCTACGTACTCCTCATAGATTGAGTAATTATTTCCACTGGGCTCATTGGAAGAAAATGGTCATTTTTCTCCCTGCTACTCTGTTTACAGGTATAAAAGGTAGTGAAATTCTTAGAAAGATTGAAAAGATTGTCTTATTAACATTGATTTCCAGGAGAAATTTTTTCCATGTGGTCTTTTACACCAGGGATATTATTTTCCACCAGATGTGTTTAGTATAAGTGGTCAATAGTGTTATGTTATTTTTATGTTTTAGTTTTGTTTTTGGTTGAAATATAAGATTGAAATATTCATGTCTTTTAAAAGCATAGCTTTGATAGAACCCATTTTCCCCAGAAAGAAGTCCTAGAAGCAGACAATGTCATCCATAAATTGTGATGTAGTCATTGCTTGTACCGGAATCTATGTTTTGGACTGATAAAGAAAGAAGAAATCTTTTCACTTGAAAAATATATCTAGTCTTGACAGGCATACTTAAGCAATTGTCTGTGATTTTTTTCCCACCTTTTTATTTTCCAGGAAAACTTCAGCTTTGTCTTGATTTGTTTGGTTTGAAATTATGTAGCCACACTTTACCCCAGTCAGTCAAAAAAACAAAAATTTGTTTCAAGCTGAGCAGAAAAGTACTATAATAGTTGTTTTTACCACCAATGTTAGGTTTAAATAGCATCCAACAAACAAAAACAAAAAAAAAAAAACTGGAGGAAGATTGAAAGAATTTATTCTCCATCATTTCTGGCCCAGTGCTTCTCAAATATTAACGTACATACAGATTATTTGGAAAACTTGAATGGGTCTTGAATGGGGCTGAAGATTTTGCATTTTCAAAAGCTTCCTGGAGATGACCACGTCACTGGTTAACAGACCACATCTGGAGCACCAGAGGGGTAGATTGACTTAGCAAGAATTTGATTTGACTGGGATGGAAATATTGGGAAATAGAGCTGGCAGAGACTTGTTCCCTAATTAGATGGACTGCCAAGAACAACAGAGTTTAATGTATTTAAAAATCTTAAAATTTTCAATTTTAAAAAGTAAATTAATGTTTATTAATGGTAAAACATATGGAAATACTCACATATGGGAATATTGTGTGGTTTTATGAAACTAATTAGGTGAAATATAAAGTATTACATTCACTCATAATTGCAGTTAAAGGCATGATACAAAATAATTCAACATATTAGTAGAATTAAGAAAGAAAATCCATTTTCCTGAGAATAAAAACAAAGCTGATAACAATGGCTTTGATTGATATTGAAAATAAGGGCATTTAAATGCTAATATTAGTTATAATAAATTTTGGCAACTTTTTGAACCAATGATTATAATTTTATAGACTTAGAAATAAGGATTTTATCTGATACATCCTTTCTTTAAAATATATATTCTACAAAGATGTTTTTAATGTTGTTCAGTTGCTAAGTCATGTCCAACTCTTTGTGAACCCAATGACTGCAATACACTAGGCTTATCTGTCCTCTGCTATCTCTGGGAATTTGTTCAAATTAATGTTCATTGAGTTAGTGATGCTATCTAACCATCTCATCCTCTGCCTCCCCCTTCTCCTTTTACCTCAGTCCTTCCCAGCATCAGGGAAAGCATCATTCTAGAAAGATATAAAAAAGAACATAATAAGAGAAACAAAACAAACAAAAAACACCTCACATTATTAACATTTAGTATCTCTTTCCATACTTAAAAATAAAATCAACATATGGTTTTCAAAAATTCAAAAATTTTATTTTACTGATACATGATTATTTTGCTTAGTACCTCATCACCATTGTTTTTCTACATCTTTAGTAGTTTTATACATAGTTTTATCTTTAGCAGTTATTCCACATTTTTTCAATAATTCCTATGTACGTTGCTTTTACCCCACTATTTTGCAACACCACAACTAACATTTTAAATGCTCATTTTGCACATGCTATCTATTTTTTCTTAGGAAAAGCTTTTGTGATTGGTGTAACTAATTAAAATGTGAATTTTTCTAGTGTCCTTGCATGCATCATTTCAGAAAGACAATGACAAATTGCTCTCCTGAAATGTACAAAATTTTACTCCCTCCAGTTCACTCCCCTGAAGAAGGAAATGGCAACCCACTCCAGTATTCTGGCCTGGGAGAATTCAATGGACAGAGAAACCTGGCAGGCTACAGTCCATGGGGTCACAAGAGTCAGACATGACTTAGCGTCTAAACCACCAGTTCACTCACTATGTTAACCTCTGCCAATTTTCCATTTGATAAATGAGACTTCTCATGCTGGCAAAGTTACTGTGAAAAAGCCATTGTCATACTCAGTTAATGGAAGAGCAAATCAAAACAATATTCCTGGAAAACAATTTTTAACTATACCCTTTGACTTATTTCTGAGAATTTATCCTAAAGCAACAACTCAAGTATGAAGAAATAATCATACATGAGAATGTTTACCTGTTTATGTTTTTAATAGCAATATCTTGTAAGCATAATACTTTTATTAAAAATAAAGAAATTATGTAAATTATGGCATTGCAGTTGTTGTTCAGTCACTAAGTCATGTCTGACTCTTTGTGAACCCCATGGACTGAAGCTCTGTCCTCCAGTATCCCCTGGAATTCGTCCAATTCATGTCCATTGAGTCCGTGATGTTTTCTAAACATTTCACTCTCTACCACCCTCCTTCTTTTGCCTTCAATCTTTTCCAGCATCAGTGGCTTTTCCAAGGAGTCAGCTCTTTGCATCAGGTTGCCAAAATACTGGAGCTTCAGGTTCAGCATCAGTCCTTCCAATGAGTATTCAGGACTGATTCCTTTAGGATTGACTGGCTTGATCTTCTCGAGTCTTCTCCAGCACCCCAGTTTGAAAGCATCAGTTCTTTGAAACTCAGCCTTCTTTATGGAACAACTCTCACATCCATACATGACTACTGGAGAAAAATCATAGTTTTGATTATGTGGACCTTTGTTGGCAAAAGTGATGTCTCTGCTTTTTAATATACTGTCTAAGTTTTTCATAGCTTTCCCTCAAAGGAGCAAGTGTCTTTTAATTTCATGGCTGCAGTCACCATCTGCAGTTATTTTGGTTAGCCCGAAGAAATAAAATCTGTCACTGCTTCCAATTTTTCCCTTTTTATTTGCCATGAAGTGATGGAACAAGATGCCATGATCTTCGCTTTTTGAATGTTAAGTTTTAAGCCAGCTTTTTCACTCTCCTCTTTCACCTTCATCAAAAGGCTCTTTAGTTCCTCTTCACTTTTTGCCATTAGAGTGATATCATCTTCATATCTGAGGTTGTTGATATTTCTCAGGGCAGTCTTGATTCCAGATTGTGATTCAAACAGCTCAGCATTTCACATGATCTACTCTGCATAGAAGTTAAATTAGTAGGTGACAATATACTGCCCTGCCATATTCCTTTGCCAATGGAATCAGTCTATTGTTCCATGTCCGGTTCTAATTGCTGCTTCTTGGCCCTCATACAGGTTTCTCAGTAGACAAGTAAGGTGGTTTAGGGTTTAGTATTCCCAGCTCTTGGCTGAGGGGTTAAAGTGTCTGCCTGGAATGAGGGAGACCCGTGTTCGATCCCTGGGTTGGGAAGATCCCCTGGAGAAGGAAATGGCAACCCACTCCAGTACTCTTGCCTGAAGAATCCCATGGAGGGAGGCGCCTGGTAGGCTACAGTCCTTGGGGTCGCAAAGAGTCGGACATGACTGAGAGACTTCACTTTCACTTTATTCCCTTCTCTGTAAGAATTTTCCACAGTTTGCTGTGATCCACACAGTCAAAAACTTTGGCATAGTCACTGAAACAGAGTAGATGTTTTTCTGGAAATCCTTCGCTTTATCCATGATCCAATATATGTTGGCAATTTGATCTCTGGTTCCTCTGCCTTTGCTAAATCCAGCTTGTACATCTGGAACTTCTCAGTTCATACACTGTTAAAGCCTTGATTGAAGGATTTTGAGCATAACTTTACTATTAATAGCATGAGAAATGAGCACAATTTTATGGTAGTTTGAATATTCTTTGGCATTGCCCTTCTTTGGGATTGGAATGAAAACTGACTTTTTTTTTTTTTTTTTTAGTTCAACTGATTTTTTTTTTTTTTACTTATTTATTTTTGAATAAAATTTTTAAATATAAATTTACTTGTTTTAATTGGAGGCTAATTACTTTACAATATTGTATTGGTTTTGTCATACATTGACATGAATCCGCCACAGGTGTACATGTGTTCCCCATCCTGAACCCCCCTCCCACTTCCCTCTCCACCCAATCCCTCTGGGTCATCCCAATGCACCAGGCCCTAGCATCCTGTATCATGTATCAAATCTGAACTGGCAATTCATTTCACATATGATAAAGATTGCTGGGAGAAATATCAATAACCTCAGATATGCAGATGACACCACCCTGATGGCAGAAAGTGAAGAGGAACTAAAAAGCCTCTTGATGAAAGTGAAAGAGGAGAGTGAAAAAGTTGACTTAAAGCTCAACATTCAGAAGATGAAGATTATGGCATCTGGTCCCATCACTTCATGGAAATAGATGGGGAAACAGTGGAAACAGTGTCAGACTTTATTTTGGGGACTCCAAAATCACTGCAGATGGTGACTGCAGCTATGAAATTAAAGACGCTTAGTCCTTGGAAGGAAAATTATGACCAACCTAGATAGCATATTGAAAAGCAGAGACATTACTTTGCCAACAAAGGTCCGTCTAGTCAAGGTGATGGTTTTTCCAGGGGTCATGTATGGATCTGAGAGTTGGACTGTGAAGAAAGCTGGGCGCCGAAGAATTGATGCTTTTGAACTGTGGTGTTGGAGAAGACACCAGTCCATCCTAAAGGAGATCGGTCCTGGGTGTTCTTTGGAAGGAATGACGCTAAAGCTGAAACTCCAATACTTTGGCCACCTCATGCGAAGAGTTGACTCATTGGAAAAGACCCTGATGCTGGGAGGGATTGGGGGCAGGAGGAGAAGGGGACGACAGAGGATGAGATGGCTGGATGGCATCACTGACTCGATGGATGTGAGTTTAAGTGAACTCCAGGAATTGGTGGTAGACAGAAAGACCTGGTGTGCTGCAGTTCATGGCGTTGCAGAGTTGGACACGACTGAGCGACTGAACTGAACTGATGATAATATACATGTTTCAATGTCATTCCCCCAAATCATTACACCCTCACCCTCTCCCAGAGTCCAAAAGACTGTTCTATACATCTGTGTCTCTTTTGCTGTCTCGCATACAGGATTATTGTTACCATCTTTCTAAATTCCATATATATGCATTAGTATACTGTATTGGTGTTTTTCTTTCTGGCTTACTTCACTCTGTATAATAGGCTCCAGTTTCATCCACCTCATTAGAACTGATTCAAATGCATTCTTTTTAATGGCTGAGTAATACTCCATTGTGTATATGTACCACAGCTTTCTTATCCATTCGTCTGCTGATGGACATCTAGGTTGCTTTCATGTCCTGGCTATTATAAACAGTGCTGTGATGAACATTGGGGTACACGTGTCTCTCTCAATTCTGGTTTCCTCAGTGTGTATGCCCAGCAGTGGGATTGCTGGGTCATAAGGCAGTTTTATTTCCAGTTTTTTAAGGATCCTCCACACTGTTCTCCATAGTGGCTGTACTAGTTTGCATTCCCAACAACAGTGTAAGAGGGTTCCCTTTTCTCCACACCCTCTCCAGCATTTATATTGCTTGTAGACTCTTGGATCGCAGACATTCTGACTGGCGTGAAATGGTACGCCATTGTGGTTTTGATTTGCATTTCTCTGATAATGAGTGATGTTGAGCATCTTTTCATGTGTTTGTCAGCCATCTGTATGTCTTCTTTGGAGAAACGTCTGTTTAGTTCTTTGGCCTATTTTTTGATTGGGTAGTTTATTTTACTGGAATTGAGCTTAGGAGTTGCTTGTATATTCTTGAGATTAGTTGTTTGTCAGTTGCTTCATTTGCTATTATTTTCTCCCATTCTGCAGGCTGTCTTTTCACTTTGCTTATCGTTTCCTTTGTTGTGCAAAAGCTTTTAATTTTAATTAGGTCCAATTTGTTTATTTTTTTCTTTTATGTCCAATATTCTGGGAGGTGGGTCATAGAGGATCCTGCTGTGATTTATGTCAGAGAGTGTTTTACCTATGTTCTCCTCTAGGAGTTTTATAGTTTCTGGTCTTACGTTTAGATCTTTAATCCATTTTGAGTTTATTTTTGTATGGCATTAGAAAGTGTTCGAGTTTCAGTCTTTTACAAGTGGTTAACCAGTTTTCCCAGCACCACTTGTTAAAGAGATTGTCTTTTCTCCATCGTATATTCTTGCCTCCTTTGTCAAAGATAAGGTGTCCATAGGTGTGTGGATTTATCTCTGGGCTTTCTATTTGGTTCCATTGATCTATATTTCTGTCTTTGTGCCAGTACCATACTGTCTTGATGACTGTGGCTTTGTAGTAGAGCCTGAAGTCAGGCAGGTTGATTCCTCCAGTTCCATTCTTCTTTCTCAAGATTGCTTTGGCTATTCGAGGTTTTTTGTATTTCCATACAAATTGTGAAATTATTTGTTCTAGCTCTGTGAAAAATACTGTTGTTAGCTTGATAGGGATTGCACTGAATCTATAGATTGCTTTGGGTAGTATACTCATTTTAACTCTATTGATTCTTCCGATCCATGAACACGGTACATTTCTCCATCCATTAGTGTCCTCTTTGATTTCTTTCACCAGTGTTTTATAGTTTTCTATATATAGGCATTTTGTTTCTTCAGGTAGATATATTCCTAAATATTTTATTCTTTTCATTACAATGGTGAATGGAATTGTTTCCTTAATTTCTCTTTCTATTTTCTCATTAGTGTATAGGAATGCAAGGGATTTCTGTGTGTTGATTTTATATCCTGCAACTTTACTCTATTCATTGATTAGTTCTAGTAATTTTCTGGTGGAGTCTTTAGGGTTTTCTATGTAGAGGATCATGTCATCTGCAAACAGTGAGAGTTTTACTTCTTCTTTTCCAATTTGGATTCCTTTAATTTCTTTTTCTGCTCTGATTGCTGTGGCCAAAACTTCCAAAACTACATTGAATAGTAGTGGTCAGAGTTGGCACCCTTGTCTTGTTCCTGACTTTAGAGGAAATGCTTTCAATTTTTCACCATTGAGGATAATGTTTTCTGTGGGTTTGTCATATATAGCTTTTATTATGTTGAGGTATGTTCCTTCTATTCCTACTTTCTGGAGGGTTTTTTTTTTTTTATCATAAATGGATGTTGAATTTGTCAAAGGCTTTCTCTGCATCTATTGAGATAATCATATGGCTTTTATTTTTCAATTTGTTAATGTGGTGTATTACATTAACTGATTTGTGGATATTGAAGAATCCTTGCATCCCTGGGATAAAGCCCACTTGGTCATGGTGTATGATCTTTTTAATGTGTTGTTAGATTCTGATTACCTGAATTTCGTTAAGGATTTTTGCATCTATGTTCATCAGTGATATTGGCCTGTAGTTTTCTTTTTTTGTGGGATCTTTGTCAGGTTTTGGTATTAGGGTGATGGTGGCCTCATAGAATGAGTTTGGAAGTTTACCTTCCTCTGCAATTTTCTGGAAGAGTTTGAGTAGGATAAGTGTTAGCTCTTCTCTAAATTTTTGGTAGAATTCAGCTGTGAAGCCATCTGGACCTGGGCTTTTGTTTGCTGAAAGATTTCTGATTAGAGTTTCAATTTCCGTGCTTGTGATGCATCTGTTAAGATTTTCTATTTCTTCCTGGTTCGGTTTTGGAAAGTTGTACTTTTCTAAGAATTTCTCCTTTTCTTCCAAGTTGTCCATTTTATTGGCATATATGGCACCCCACTCCAGTACTCTTACCTGGAAAATCCCATGGACGGAGGAGCCTGGTGGGCTGCAGTCCATGGGGTCGCTAAGAGTCAGACACGATTGAGCAACTTCACTTTCACTTTTCACTTTCATGCATTAGAGAAGGAAATGGCAACCCACTCCAGTGTTCTTGCCTGGAGAATCCCAGGGAGAGGGGAGCCTGGTGGGCTGCCATCTCTGGGGTGGCATAGAGTCGGACATGACTGAAGTGACTTAGCAACAGCAGCAGCAGTCTCTTAAGAGCCTTTGTATTTCTGTGTTGTCTGTTGTAATCTCTCCATTTTCATTTCTAATTTTATTGATTTGATTTTTCTCCCTTTGTTTCTTGATGAGTCTGGCTAATGGTTTGTCAATTTTATTTATCCTCTCAAAGAACCAGCTTTTAGCTTTGTTGATTTTTGCTATGGTCTTTTTTGTTTCTTTTACATTTATTTCTGCCCTAATTTTTAAGAGTTCTTTCCTTCTACTAACACTGGGGTTCTTCATTTCTCCCTTTTCTAGTTGCTTTAGGTGTAGAGTTAGGTTATTTATTTGACTTTTTTCTTGTTTCTTGAGGTATGCCTGTATTGCTATGAACCTTCCCCTTAGCATTGCTTTTACAGTGTCCCACAGGTTTTGAGTTGTTGTGTTTTCATTTTCATTCATTTCTATGCATATTTTGATTTCTCTTTTGATTTATTCTGTGATTTGTTGGTTATTCAGCAGCGTGTTGTTCAGCCTCCATATGTTGGAATTTTTAATAGTTTTTCTCCTGTAATTGAGATCTAATCTTACTGCATTGTAAAGACGCTTAGAATGACTTCAATTTTTTTTTAATTTGCTAAGGCTTGATTTATGGCCCAGGATGTGATCTATCCTGGAGAAGTTTCTGTGTGCGCTTGAGAAAAAGGTGAAATTCATTGTTTTCACCTTCACTAGGGGTGAAATGTCCTATAAATATCAATTAGGTCTAACTGGTCTATTGTATCATTCAAAGTTTGTGTTTCCTTGTTCATTTTCTGTTTAGTTGATCTATCCATAGGTGTGAGTGGAGTATTAAAGTCTCCCATTATTATTGTGTTATTGTTAATTTCCCCTTTCGTACTTGTTAGCATTTGCCTTACATATTGCAGTGCTCCTATGTTGGGTGCATATGTATTTATAATTGTTATATCTTCTTCTTGGATTGCTCCTTTGATCATTACGTAGTAACCGTCTTTGTCTCTTTTCACAGCCTTTGTTTTAAAGTCTACTTTATCTGATATGAGTATTGCTACTCCTGCTTTCTTTTGGTCTCTATTTGCATGGAATATCTTTTTCCAGCCCTTCACTTTCAGTCTGTATGTGTCCCTTGTTTTAAGGTGGGTCTCTTGTAGCCAACATATATAGGGGTCTTGTTTTTGTATCCATTCAGCCAGTCTTTGTCTTTTGGTTGGGGCATTCAACCCATTTACATTTAAGGTAATTATTGATAAGTATGATCCCGTTGCCATTTACTCTATTGTTTTGGGTTCGGGTTTATACACCCTTTCTGTGTTTCCTGTCTAGAGAAGATCCTTTAGCATTTGTTGGCGAGCTGGTTTGGTGGTGTTGAATTCTCTCAGCTTTTGCTTGTCTGTAAAACTTTTGATTTCTCCTTCATATTTGAATGAGATCCTTGCTGGGTACAGTAATCTGGGCTGTAGGTTATTTTCTTTCATCACTTTAAGTATGTCCTGCCATTCCCTCCTGGCCTGAAGAGTTTCTATTGAAAGATCAGCTGTTATCCTTATGGGAATCCCCTTGTGTGTTATTTGTTGTTTTTCCCTTGCTGCTTTTAATATTTGTTCTTTGTATTTGATCTTTATTAATTTGATTAATATGTGTCTTGGGATGTTTCACCTTGAGTTTATCCTGTTTGGGACTCTCTGGGTTTCTTGGACTTGGGTGATTATTTCCTGCCCCATTTTAGGGAAGTTTTCAACTATTATCTCCTCAAGTATTTTCTCATGGTCTTTCTTTTTGTCTTCTTCTTCTGGGACTCCTGATTCTCGAACATTCTGATTCGAATGTTGGGGCATTTAACATTGTCCCAGAGGTCTCTGAGATTGTCCTCATTTCTTTTAATTCATTTTTCTTTTTTCCTCTCTGTTTCATTTATCTACCATTCTATCTTCTACCTCACTTATCTTATCTTCTGCCTCCATTATTCTACTGTTGGTTCCCTCCAGAGTGTTTTTGATCTCATTTATTGCATTATTCATTATATATTGACTCTTTTTATTTCTTCTAGGTCCTTGTTAAAACTTTCTTGCATCTTCTCAATCCTTGTCTCCAGGCTATTTATCTGTAACTCCATTTTGTTTTCAAGATTTTGGATCAATTTCACTATCATTATTTGGAATTCTTTATCAGGTAGAATCCCTATCTCTTCCTCTTTTGTTTGGTTTGGTGGGCATTTATCCTGTTCCTTTACCTGCTGGGTATTTCTCTGCCTCTTCATCTTGTTTATATTGCTGAGTTTGGGGTGTCCTTTCTGTATTCTGGCAGTTTGTGGAGTTCTCTTTATTCTGGAGTTTCTTCACTGTGGGTGGGGTTGGACGAGTGGCTTGTCAAGGTTTCCTGGTTAGGGAAGCTGGTGTCGGTGTTCTGGTGGGTTGAGCTGGATTTCGTCTCTCTGAAGTGCAATAAAGTGTCCAGTAATGAGTTGTGAGATGTCAATGGGTTTAGAGTGACTTTGGGCAGCCTCTATATTGAAGCTCAGGGCTGTGTTCCTGTGTTGCTGGAGAAATTGCGTGGTATGTCTTGCTCTGGAACTTTTTGGCCCTTGGGTGGTGCTTGGTTTCAGTGTAGGTATGGAAGCATTCGATGAGCTCCTGTTGATTTATGTTCCCTGGAGTCAGGAGTTCTCTGGTGTCTCAGGATTTGGACTTAAGCCTCCTGCCTCTGGTTTTCAGTCTTATTCTTACAGTAGCCTCAAGAATTCTCCATCTGTCACTTCCAAGGTGGTTCTCTCTGTTTTAGCTTCTTCCGTTTGCTGGTCTCTTCAGTGTCTAATTTCTGCCCTGACGCAAGGGGGCGGTGGTGGACACTTTTTTAGGCTCACTTGTTCAGTCGTGCTGTGGGGAGGGTGGGACGCTGCAAACAAATAACACTGGCGTGTGCTCACAGTGTCTCGGCCACACTGGGTTTGTGCCCACTCACGGCATGTGTGCTTTGCCTGTCTACACTGCTCAGGATCTAGGTTGCTCTGCAGGGAACTGTCTGAGGTCAGCCCTGGGTTTAATGCACTTCCCAGGTCTAAGCCGCTCAGGTTCAGGTACTCAGGTAGTCCTCAGAGGCGCAGACTCGGTTGGGTCTACGTTCTGTGCCCTTCCCAGGTCTGAGCAGCTCAGGTGACCAGGTGTTTGGCGAGTGTGGTCACTGAGACTTATCACCTCTCCCGTCCCTGCTGCTTAGTTTTCTGGGTGTACAGCTGGTGCACCCTCTCAGGTGGATGTCGACCATCCAGAATCCCAAGAAGTCTTGGTTAGCAATGAAGCCTGCTTGCAGTTTGATAGATGATGCCTCTCTGGGGCCACAATTGTCCCCTTCTGGCTCTGGATGCCCTCACCTGCCTGCCTCCGGTGGGGGATGGGCCGATCTTCAGCCAGCTAGCTCTAGTCAGTCCTTTGTTCTGTGAGTGGGCCTGGCGGTGTCTTAGGTTAGTGCTTTTCCCCGGGTAGCTATCCCACAGTCTGGTTTGTTATCTCAAGTTAGTTCCCTCAGATTGGCCTTGGGGCATTCAGGCCCAGTCCTTACTCTAAGCAATGCAGCCTGTGCCTCCCTGCCAAGCCACCACTTGCTAGTGGTGGATGCGGGCATCTGCACTGCTTCTCCACTGGGAGTTACCGTTGGGCACGTAATCTGTGGGTTTTAATTATTTGTTTATTTTTCCTCCCTGTTATGTTGCCCTCTGTGGTTCCAAGGCTCACCACAGACTCGTCAGTGAGAGTGTTTCCTGGTGTATGGAAACTTCTCTCTTTTTTAAGACTCCCTTCTCAGGATGGATCTCTGTCCCTACCTCTTTTGTCTCTCTTTTTATCTTTTATATTTTTTCCTACCTCCTTTCAAAGACAATGGGCTGCTTTTCTGCATGCCTGATGTCCTCTGCTGGCATTCAGAAGCTGTTTTGTGGAATTCACTCAACGTTCAAATGTTTTTTTTTTTTTTTTTATGAATTTGTGGGGAAGAAAGTGGTATCCCCATCCTATTCCTCCACCATCTTAGGACCGCCCCCCGAAAACTTGCATTTTCTAGTCATGTGGCTGGCCACTGCTGAGTTTTCCAAATTTGCTGACATATTGAGTGCAGCACTTTATCATCATCTTTTAGAATTTTAAATACCACAGCTGGAATTCCATCATCCCCACTAGTTTTGTATATGGTAATATTTTCTATGGCCCATTTTACTTCACATTCCAGGATGTCTGGCTCTAGATGAGTGACCACACCATCATAATTATTGGATCATTAAGTTCCTTTTTGTATAGTTGTTCTGTGTATTCTTGCCACCTCTTATTAATCTCTTCTGCTTCTTTTAGGTCTTTAACATTTCTGTGCTTTATCATGCCCATCCTTGCATAAAATATTCTCTTGGTATCTCCAATTTTCTTGAAGAGATCTCTAGTTTTTCCCATTCTATTGTTTCCTCTATTTCTTTGCATTGTTCATTAAAGAAGACCTTCCTTATCTCTCTTTGCTATTCTCTGGAACTCTGCATTCAGTGAGGTATCTTTCCTTTTCTCCCTTGCCTTTCAACTTCTCTTCTTTCCTCAGCTATTTGTAAAGCCTCCTCAGACAACTACTTTGCCTTTTTGAATTCCTTTTTCTTGGGACGGTTTTGGTCAATGACTCCTGTACAATGTTATGAACTTCCATCCATAGTTCTTCAGGCACTCTTTCAGATCTAATCCCTTGAATCTATTCATCACTTCCACTGTATAATCATAAGGGATTTGATTTAGGTCATACCTTAATGGCCTACTTTCTTCAATTTAAGCCCCAATTTTGCAATAAGAAGCTCATGATCTGAGCCACAGTCAGCTCCAGATGTTGTTTTTTCCAACTGTATAGAGCTTCTCCATCTTCGGTTGCAAAGAATAGAATCAATCTGATTTCGGTATTGACCTTCTGGTGATGTCCATGTATACAGCTGTCTCTTGAGTAGTTGAAAGAGAGTGTTTGCTATGATAAGTGTGTTCTTTGGCAAAGCTCTGTTAGCCTTTGTCCTGCTTCATTTGTACTCCAAGGCCAAACTTGCCTGTTACTCCAAGTATCTTGATTTCCTACTTTTTCATTCCAATTCCCTGTGATGAAAAGGGCATCTTTTTTTTTTTTTGGTGCTAGTTTTAAGTCTTGTAAGCCTTCACAGAATCATTCAACTTCAGCTTTTTTGGCATCTGTGGTTGGGACATAAACTTGGATTGCTTGATGTTGAATGGTTTTGCCTTGGAAATGAATCAAGATCATTCTGTCATTTATGAGATTGCACCCAAGTACTGCATTTCATGCTCTTTTCTCAACAATGAGGGCTACTCCATTTCTTCTAAGGGATTTTTGCCCAGAGTAGTAGATATAATGGCCATCTGAATTAAATTTGCCCATTCCAGTCCATTTTAGTTCACTGATTCCTAAAATGTTGATGTTCACTCTTGCCATCTCCTGTTTGACCACTTCCAATTTACTTTGATTCATGGACCTAACATTCTAGGTTCCTATACAATATTGTGTTGTTGTTTTTTTTTTTTTTTAACTTTACATAATTGTATTAGTTTAGAGCATCAGACTTTACTTTCACCACAAATACCTCCACAACTGAGGATTATTTCTGCTTCAGGCCAGCTGCTTCATTGTTTCTGGAGCTATTATGGTGTATGTACTACAATTATTAAGTGAGGATTTAAAATGTGTTTACAAAAAGTTTGAAGTATGCATAGAAACATACTTGGTAGAAGGGAATATAACCAGGTCATTAAAGAGTGGCCCCCTATGAATGATGAAATTCACATTGCACAACACAAGAAAGTGCCATTTACATAAAATCAATGTAAGTGTCTCCCCTGGATCTGTACGGTGAAATACTGGTGCAATGATTGAACTTTTTATTCTCTATGACTAGTGAACACAGGTCAACTTCTGGCTGACATGAAAGGATACTCAAAGGGAATGTTGATGATAAAGACACAAAAAGACTAACAGCCAGAGAAGAGGTTTATTGAATGCCCCAAATTAAAGAGATGAACATCAGTACCAGTGGTGTTCTGCCAGATTCTAGGAAACAAAATACAGAATCAGAGAAATAGTGCTCTACTGCTGAGTGGTTTCACTACTTATTAATACTGAGTAATTAATACTATAAAATAATGGAACTAGTGTGATATTTCAGACCACAAATTCAGCTTGACCTCTAAGACTGTATTTCATCTGATCATAGAAAACCTAGTCTGGTCAATTCAAATAGATTTTGCCTCTATTATTTCAGGTATAAACTCAGTGAAGTCAGGTCAGCCTCCTTTAGTCCCCTTTGGCCCTCTTCTCCCATAAATGACTCCTCTGCTGTCATGCATGTGCTTTCCTGCTATCACTGGGAGAGAGGTTTCTGGTGCATGCTCATCAGCATCTGTCTCAGCTGGTCTCCTCCAGTGAGTCTCAGTACATATGCTGTAACAGCTCCTTCCCTTCTGCTCTCCAGGAACCAGTCTGAGAAGAACTGTGTTTTCCTCAACTTCAGGAGACCACTCCCCACTGCAGCTCACTCTCAGCCACCTCCTTCCAACTCACAGAAGTTGGGGAGAAATTTTGTTCACTTTTCTGCTCTTTTTTGGGCTGTGTATATTGTAGGTAGGGTCTCAACACTCTCTTCCTGGACATTTTATGCTTCCATTTTTCTTCTATGGCTGCTGCAGCATGCTTGGGTGTGAGGGAACAGATTGGAGTAGAAGGAGGCTAACTCTGAGAAGTTTGGAATTTTTGTGGGCCTCACAAAAGAAGTGAGATACTTTCAGATCACAAATTCCCAAACCCATGCAACAATTTTATCATTTACCTTACTCACACACAGTGACTCAACCCCAGGCATGAGAAAGAGGGGCAGGATACCGGGACTATCCTGCTTGTGTTCCCTTATTCATCCCCTTTAAGCCACCAAGCTAGGAAGGCCTCTTTCTGGTCTGTAGTGGCAAGATTGTCTGGCATCTCACCTATCTTCTTTCCAATCTACTATCTGTGGCCAAGGTACAATATTGCACATATATCTATATGTAGTTCAAAGTCAAGACTTTTGACTTGCAAGGATCTGAGATATAAACACACACACATATATATATATATATATACTCACACACATACACATATATGTGTTCTGTGCTTAGTTGCTCTATCATGTCTGATTCTTCATGACCCCTTGGACTATAGTTCGCCAGGCTCCTTTGTCCATGGGGATTCTCCAGGCAAGAATACTGGAGTGGGTTGCTATGCCCTCCTCCAGGGGATCTTCCCAACCTAGGAATCAAACTGGGGTCTCCTGCATGGCAGGTGGATTGTTTACTGTCTGAGCCACTAGGGAAGCTACACACACACACATATGTACACATTATACATATATACACATATATATGCATAAGTGTATATATACACATGTGTGTGTTATTTGCTCAGTTGTGTTCAACTCTTTGTGACTCCATGGACTGTAGCTCACCAGGCTCCTTTGTCCATGGAATTCTCCAGGCAAGAATATTGGAGTGGATAGCCATTCCCTTTTCCAGGGGATCTTCCCAACCCGGGGATTGAACCCAGATTTCCTGCATAGCAGGTTGATTCTTTACCATCTGAGCCACCAGGAAAGCCATATACATACATATGTGCACATGTATATATATATGCATATACATATATATACTCATATATTGCGTATGTATTGGACCATAAAGAAAGCTGAACACTGAAGAATTGATGCTTTTGAACTGTGGTGTTGGACAAGATTCTTGAGAGTCCATTGGACTGCAAGGAGATCAAACCAGTCAATCCTAAAGGAAATCAATCCTGAATATTCATTGGAAGGACTGGTGCTAAAGCTGAAGTTCCAATACTTTGGCTACCTGATGTGAAAAACTGATGCATTGAAAAAGACCTTGATGCTGGGAAAGATTGAAGGCAGGAGGAGAAGGGGACAACAGAGGATGAGATGGTTGGATGGCATCACTGACTCAACAGACATGAGTTTGAGCAAGGTCTGGGAGTTGGTGATAGACAGGGAAGATGCATGCTGCAGTCCATGGGGTTGCAAAGAGTCGGACATACCTGTGTGACTAAACTGAACTGAATTGCATATGTATACATATGTATATATGTGTGTATATATACATATGCATGTGTGTGCATATAAAATAAATGTATATATATGTATATACATATATGTATATATGTGTGTGTGTGTGTGTGTATATATATATATATATATATATATATATATAGTAGACCCTTGCAAGTCAAAAGCCTTGGCTTTGAACTACTGTTACTGAACCAAACTTGGGTCTGCTTGCCCCCCACTCAGAAGAGCCAGTCTATTGACATGGTTGTGATGAAGGAAGTTACAGTGTTTATTTCAAGACATCAAGCAAGGAGGAATGGGAAGGTCAAGCTCAAACACCTGAACTTCCCAGTGACTTTTAGGAAAGGCTTTTTATAGGCAACATTTTGGATGAGGGTTGCAGTTGGTGGACTTTTGATTGGCTGGTGGTGAGGTTAAGAGGTAACAGGGTGATATTTCAGGAATCTTAATCATCAAACATCTGGTTCCAATCTGGAGTCTACATACTTATGGTCAACATGTAGTCACCATCCTCCACCTGGGTGGTGGTGGGGAAGGATCTTAGTTTCTGCAGAGCAACTCAAAGATTGCGTCAGACATCTTTCATATACCCCTTGAGGAATTAGGATTCTGTTTTATTGCTGTGTGTTAATGCTCAGTTGTGTCTGACTCTTTGTGACCCCATGGATTGTAGCCTGCCAGGTTCCTCTGTCCATGGGATTCTCCAGGCAAGAATACTGGAGTTCGTTGCCATTCCCTTCTCCAGGGGATCTTCCCAACCCAGGGATCGAACTCAGGTCTCTGACATTGCAGGCAGATTCTTTACCATCTGAGCCATTAGGGAAGTTCTACTGCTGAACTATTGCTTAATCAATCATTTCTTTCCTGGCTTGACTGCTTGTCTATTGTTTCTGCATTTCCTCACTTCCCTAATTAGTAACTGCTTAAGTCTGATCTTTGGAAGTCAAGTAAGGCTTAGGAGACTAATACTTCTTTCGACAAACGTGAAATGTAAGACACAAAGGTATTGTGTCCTAGGAAGGCTCCATGGGGCCCTTCTCAATTTCTATCCCCTCTTTTCTTTGATATTTGTCAATCTTGAGGGGAATAGGAATGTGACAAGAAAGGAAATAATGTTTTGGATAGAGAAGTTAATCATAAACTCAGCAGAGGAACTCACTTTTGGGTTTCACTGCTTCTGAACCTGAAGACAAGAATTTTACTCTTTAGGTCTCACTGCATACATGCAAATCTTCTCAATGATCCTCACTATTGTCAGGGGGAATCCTATTTTCCAGGCCTAGGTAAAGTTCAATACTGTCAACCAGTCCCAAAACAGAGCCATAGATTAGGCACCCTATAAAATGTTTGTTGAATAAATGAATGAATACCCCTCAGGCAAGGCGAGGAGACAAGTAAAAGAGCAACCAATGAATAGAAGGAAATGGAAAAGACTTATTCACCCCAGAAATCTTTTTCAAAGATTCTTTTAAAAAAGAAACTAACTATCCTCAGATGTTACAAATTCATTATTGAACTCTCTAGAAAAGTTTTCTCTTAAAAGAATCAGGGGCATGCCCATAACCCACATAATCCTTGCATTTCTTATGTTTCAATCCAGAGGTTGCTGAAAAATTTACACATACAAAATACTTCACAAATTCTCAGCAGAGATGTCACTTTAAAAGTACAAGTATTCAATTCAAATGAATCTCCCAATAAAAACAAATATACATATTTAACTTTTCCTACTGTTCTTTATATTCTACTTTCAAAATTTAATTGTTGAACAATATTTAATTGTTGGACAAAGACAGTTTGGGGTTTTTGAATTCCTGAACAGGGACACAATTGTTTTATTTATTTATTTTAATTTTCATTGGAGTTTAGTTGCTTTACAATATTGTGTTAGTTTCTATTGTACAGCAAAGTGAATTGGCTCTATGTATACACCTCCTTTCTCCTGAATTTCCTTCCCATTTAGGTCACCACAGAGCACTGAGTAGAGTTCCCTACCCAAACAATAGTTTATTAGTTATCTTTTATACATAGTATTAATAGTGCATATTTGCCAGTCCTCATCTCCCAATTCATCCGACCCCACCCTTCTCCCTTTGGTATCCATACGTTTGTTCTCTACATTTGTGTCTCTATTTCCCTTTGTAAATAAGATCATCTATACTAAGTATTTTCATATTCCACATATATGCATTAATATAGGATATTTATTTCACATTGTTCTTAAAGAGGAATAGAAGGAAGACAAGCCACTTCCTAGTATTGCATACAAAGCCTCAGCATTTCTTCATATAATACCACTGAGAAGAACTTGTCTTGAAACTTCTGAAAGACCGTGCTCCTCCACTTTGTTCCTAGAAAAAGAGTGCCCATTATAATCATTACCTGTACATTTACAGAATCCTTACTACTGGAAGTGTGCATACTAGAAACTTCTCTAAAAGTTTACCACTGCTATTCTGGAGTTACATGATAAGCTTAAAGACGGTTGCAGGAGGAAACAGACAGAACAAGCTCCATCTTGAAATCAGGACTCCATCTTGGGCCAGACTATGGACTTTGAGCGATATGCCCAGTATCTATGAAAATGACATACCAACTGGAAAACCAGACTCCCTGGATGGAAGAGTCTCAGGGCTCGTACCTAGGCTCTCCCATCGCCTAAAAGAATACACTAATTATCGGTGTAACTGAATAGAATAATAAATTCTATTATGCTTATTGGGGTATGACCACAGGCCTATTGATAATTGTCCACTGTTAACTACCTATTCTTAAGGCATACAAATCATGGGTTTAAGGCATACTAATCATGGGTTAACTTTGATTGTATCTTTCTTTTCCTTTGTTCAGACTAGTTGCAAAGAATTTGGGTAGGTGGGTTTGGGCACGTACACTTAGCGTGTATAAGGTTTTCACAAGCCTCTAATTAAAATAAATAAATTTAAATTAAAAAAAAAAAACTGGTCCAGATCCTTGGCTAAGAGGAGACTCTGCCTTGGGCCTGACGGTGTAATAAACTGCACTGCACTATCTGCATTGTCCTTCTGAGTGAATTTTGTTTCCCGGAATGCGTGGCTACAACATGGTGACTTGATCTTGTATTTGAGTGGAAAAGTGATAGGCACTTTGTGCTTGGAGAATAATTTCTCCTACCCCAACTATCTAAAGTTTCACAGAAACAAAAGAATTTCCATTGCAAATCTGGAGTTCAGCTATTGTGACATTTTTAATTATAGGAAACTAAATTGTGTCTGATATTAAAATATGAAGTCTATTATTTACTTCTGAATACACAGTGGTTACAAGTCATTGTTTGAAACGATATGTAAATAACTATATGCACCAAACTGAGAATTATACATTTAATATATGTTGGCAAGACCCTATTTTTGAACAAGAGTAGTTAAATAAATAGCACACTTAATTAAAATTTAACTATTGTATTAAACAATAAGGGTGTTTTCAAAAGCATTTGGATTACTTAATGAAATTAGAACGGATTAATATAAATGCCAGAGTAAATAAAAGTTTCCTTTTTTCAAATTTAATTAAAATTTCCCTGGAAAAGAAATGTGGCATGACTTTTTAAAAAGTCTCTTCTTTGGACTTCAGAATATTTCAAATATATTTTTCAGCACATTGGGACAGAATTTGGAAATGATATAGTAACAGAAAATGGTGTGATGTGCATGATTTGAATATAATGCCATCAAGAAGTGGTGGCAATTTTTTACAATTGGAAGAGTAGATGTTTGGGTTCAGAGGGTTGTGTCTCTTCCCCTGCAGTCCCTCACACCAAGCTCAATCTCTGTGAAACATTTCTCATGAGAGTATATTGGGAGCAACACTTTTTCCCCCAGCCCCTTTCCTCTCATTTGGGCTTCCCCAGTGGCTCAGTGGCAAATAATCCATCTGCAAGGCTGGAGACACAGGAGACTTGGGTTACATCCCTGGGTCAGGGAGATCCCCTGGAGGAGAGGATGGCAACCCACTCCAGTATTCTTGCCAGGAGAATCCCATGGACAGAGGAGTCTGACAGGCTACAGTCTGTAGAGTCACAAAGAGACAGGCACGACTGAAACAACTGAGCATATCTCTGTCATGCAAAGCCTCTTTTGTTCCTTGGGCTTTGATGACTTGCTGTTGGGTCTGTCCACACCCAGTCATTCTAACCCCAGAGGCTGCTGTCTGTTTTCCCTACTTAGCAACTCATTCTGATCTGCACCGCCGCCCATCCTCCCCTTCCTGGCCACCCCGACCCCCACCCCCCACGTCATGTTATGTTTGCATCACAGCCTAGGCCCTTGCTTTTTCCTGGCATTTAACCTGGCCAGCTCTGGTTTCACTTATTTGCTAACCCAACAAGTATAGGGAACCCACTGTGGTCCAGGCACTGTGCTAAACATTTATCAAATAGTCACAAATATTATCATTATGACGGCAAACCCCATGGCAGAGCTGCTGTTGTTATTAACCCCATATTATAGACAAAGAAATTAAGTAACTTGAAAGACTAGGATTCAACCTCCCAAGCCTGACTGCAGATGCCCGCTCTGAACCTATACTACCATTCCATCCAGGACTGAAGGACAGGGCAACATGTTTTGAACAGTAATCTTTAAACCATATACACAGATACCACATATATGACAACCCAGACATTTAAGATACATAGATGCATGGGGCACTAAGCAAATATCATCTTTTAAGATAAGCAGTAAGAATACATTATACGGCATTGAAAATCTAGAGTCTAGCTTGATCACTTTACCATTTATCCTTACTTAACTCTCCCTTCATTTTATTCACCCCAGGCTAATGTTATTGTTGTTGTTCAGTCACTCAGTCTGACTCTTTGTGACCCCATGGACTGCAGCACAACAGGTTTCCATGTCCTTTACCATCTCCCGGAGTTTGCTCAAACTCATGTCCACTGAGTCGGTGATGCCATCCAACCATCTCATCCTCTGTTGTCCCCTTCTTTTCCTGCCCTCTATCTTTCCCAGCATCAGGGTCCTTTCAAATGAGTCGACTCTTTGCCTCAGGTGGCCAAAGTATTGGAGTTTCAGTATCAGTCGTTCTAATGAATATTCAGTGTTGTTTCATCCACCTGGCATGTGGGATCCTAGTTCCCTAAACCCATGCCCCTTGCAGTGGAAGTGTGGAGTCTTAACCACTGGACCACCAGGGAAGTCCTTCATACATGATTTTGAATTAAAGAGTTTATTTGTTACTTACATTGAGTCTAAACCATTATGGAGGTTGGGGGAGATTTTCCAAGTGCTTTATCTTCTTCTTTGGGGTTAGTTGAGCATTTAAGTGCCTCTCGTCCTTTTCTCTGTATTTTAGATTCATTTGCTTTCTATTTTTCCTCTTTGCTACCAAAGGAAATACTTACTGCAGTAGTTGTCAAATTTTTGATCTCAGGAACTCTTCAACTTTATAAAGAAGTTTTGCTCATGTGGATTAGTACCTATCAATATTTACTACCTTTGAAATTAAAATGCAAATTTAAAGTATTCACATAATATACATTAGTTATGAATATGCATCAAAATATATTAAATGCATTATATATAATAAATATATACATAAATTATATTAGTTTAATTGAAGCATAATTATTTATGTGAGAATATAAATAAATACATTAAAATTATGTATAATACATATAATATATAACAAAACCCTTGACATATTAACAAAAATAATGTTTATGAAAAATATGTGATCAAAACCAGAAATATTTTATAGGAAGAATGGCATTATTTTGTATTTACGTAAATGTTTTTAACCTCTAGTTTGATAGAAGAAAGCAATATTCTCCCGTCTGCTTCCATATTCAGACTGTTGTGACATCACTTGTCATGCGCTCAGTTGCTCAGACGTGTCTGACTCTTTTCGGCCCCACGGATTGTAGCTTGCCAAGCTCCTCTGACTATGGAATTTCCCAGGCAAGACTAGTGGAGCTGTTTGTCATTTCCTAATCCAAGGGATCTTCCAGACCCAGGGATTGAGCCCAGCTCTCCTGAATTGGCAGGCGGATTCTTCACCACTGCAGCACTTGGGACACCACATTGCATGTCATACAGCTAAGGAAGACTCCACTGTACACTCATGGGAGAAAGAACAGGAAAGAGGAAAGTAATGTCTTACTTAGAATTACTAGGAAAATCATTCTGATGCCCTGGAAGGGTCTCTGACCACACTTTGAGAACCACTGGTTTACAGAGAACAGACACTGGTTTACAAGAGAACGGAGGGGAGAAAAAGTAGGTTCCCTGGTGTCCTGTTCCCAACTGCCAATTCATCCTTTTTACAGCATGGCAAAAGGGAAGGAGCAAGAAATAGTGAAGGAAGATTCTCTACATTGTGAGCAAAAAAGCACTGTGAAATTTTCTCTAACTTTGAAAAAAATTTTTATTCTTCTTGTAAGAGAAATGAAACAGCCTGCCTTATTATTTTTTCAGATCAGAATCTCCTTAAGTAAGTGAACATGACACTGATTTAACAAGACAATTGACAGTCACTTTGTCCTCGGAGCACTTAGGAGCAATTTGGAACTTCTATTAATATAACGTGTCTTGGAAGAGACTTTTACATTTTACTGAAAATGTTGTAAAGAGGGGAGAGTTTGATGTTAGTGCTGAGAATTTAGTTATGAACTAATTGTGACCACACAAAGGAAATAATAGTAGCCAGTGAGTCATCTTTACTATAAATTTTACACTGCTACCATTACCACCACAACCACTGCTACTACTGGCCATAATAAGAATGTTGTGTACTGCGTAACATAACTCACTGTTTCCGTTTCCAGGCTCCCGAGCAGACACTAGTGGTTCACATGATAACAACACTATATATACTGAATATTATATTAGGCAGAGTATTGCCTCCACAAAGGTCCTGGAAAAGCAGAATCCCAGAAGAGCTAGGCGTGACTTTTTCTCAAAATTCTTCATTTCATATTAATTAAATAATTAAGGTCCAGAAGAGCAAAGTGAACCATAAGTGAAACAATATCTAGTCTTTTCTATGAAAAGAACTGGAAAACAGATCTCTAGACCTTAAGTAGATCAAATATGTTTCCATTACCTCCTTACACTTAAATAACTATAATAATTCACAGTCACAGAGACCTTTTTATAGATATGCACACTTCTGATTTGATCAAATCTATTTTTAAAAATAATTTTTATCCTATCACATTAGTTTGTTCTTTTTTTAAAAAATAACTTATTTCTAATCTCCAATTTCTTGAGAAAGGCCTAGACTCATTGATTTCCAAACTTTATATTTTCTAAGATATTTATTTTAGGCAACAAATTTTCTGGTAAATATTATTTTAGTTACATCCTATAGTTTTTTATATGTAGTTCTTTAAGTGCTACTCCGTTTCAAATATTTTGTAATTTGTGTTGTGATTTTGTTTCCGATGCATTGATTGGCTCAGATGGTAAAGACTCCATCTGCAATGCAGAAGACCTGGATTCGATCCCTTGATTGGGAAGATCCCCTGGAGGAGGGCATGGCAACCCACTCCAGTATTTTTGCCTGGAAAATCCCCATGGACAGAGGAGCCTGGCAGGCTACAGTACATGGGGTCGCAAAGAGTCAGACACAACTGAGCAACAAAGCATGTGGACATGGACTGGTTACTTTCCAAGTACATATTTTGTGGGAAAAGAGTTTATTTTGTTTGTGGTTTTGTTTGTTTTTAATCACCCACAGTTCCTAGTTTACATTAGGGTTCATTTTTTGCATTGTATTGTCTCTGTTCTCACATCTGCTCAGTCTCGCACTCACTCATGTCTGACTCTTTGAGGCCCCATGGACTGTAACCCACCAAGCTCCTCTGCCCATGGAATTTTCCATGCAAGAATACTGGACTGGAGTGCCATTTCCTCGTCCAGGGGATCTTCCCTAACCAGGGATCAAAACTGAATCTCTGTAGTCTCCTGCATGCACAGGTGGGTTCTTTACCCTAGCGCCACCTGAGAAGGAGTTTTGATAAATGCATAATGTTGTGTATCCACCATCATAGTATCAGTATTTTCACTGCCTCCAAAATCCTCTGTGCTCCACTTATTCATCTTTCCCTCCCCTCAAACCCTGGCAACCACTGATCTTTATACTGTCTCCATAGTTTTGCCTGTTCCAAAATGTCCTATAGTTGGATTATATCATGTTTTAGTGCCTTTCATTTGTTTTTATGTTATTTTTTTATTTCGGTTCTAGCACCACACAGGTTGTATAAATGAAAGTCTGATACATACAATTGTCCTAAAGCTTGGGGTTTTTTGTTGTCCATTTGTTTGTTTTTGGATGACTTTGCCTGTATCACCAAATCTCTGAAAGATGAAAAATATTCAAAAATCAAGTTAGTTTTCTCAGCATTTCTCTGAGGTGGTAGGTGAAATCTTTTAGCCGTGAGGGAGTACTCTGAGGCAACTGAATTTATGTCAAGGATTCAGATTCTGTTCTTCCATTTTGCAGAAGCTTTGGAATGCTAAATTTGGTTAAACTTATCTCTGGGTTCTGTGTTGCCAATAAGTTTGTAAGTTTGGAGAGGAATGCATGGTCAGTTGGTACATTCACAAAGAAACAGTGAAGAGTTGCAAGGATTCATATTACATAAAAAATTCAATTACTTAGCATTTTTTGTTGATAATAATTACATGATTGATATTTTTAGTGAAAGAAAATCACCATATCAGATTTTTCATCTTTGGCCTTCTCCCTCATTAGCTATTTCCATAACATGAGTCATCTGAGAAAAATACCAAGTCAACATCAAATTGTAATTGGGTTAATTTTAAAAAAACAGCTTTTTCTCCATTCGGTTCTTGACTTTTCCCTCTCTTGCCGCATGTTGCAAACTTGTCTATAACGAGAAAGACATATATTACATCATTCATCTTTGAGTTTTTCTGCCTATTCCCTAACAGAAGGTTCTTTTGGCTCCTTACCTTCCCCTCACATCATGCTGTCATTCATGATTGTTCAAAGTGGATACCAATTCTGGGAGTCCCAATATTATATTTTGGGCTTCCTAGATTGTGCTAGTGGTAAAGAATCTGCCTGCCAATGCAGGAGATGCAAGAGATGCAGGTTCTTGCATCTCTTGGGTTGGGACGATCCCCTGGAGGAGGAAATGGCAACCAGCTCCAGTATTCTTGGCTGGAAAGTTCCATAGACAGAGGAGCCTGGTGGGCTACAGTCCATGCGGCCACAGGGAGTTGGACACAACTGAGCAACTAAGCACAATATTATATTTTATTCAGAATTTGTTTGATTTTTCCCTTATATAGCATCTCTTGACCCCAGACTTAATCTTATGTAAACCTTGCAAGGGATAAAAGTTTGTCTGTACTTTTCCTTCTTTCTTTCATTAGTTCTGCCTTCCATTTCCAGGTTTAATACCCCTTTCATTATATTCAGCTCATCAACAACTTCCTGAATCTTGTTTTCTGCTAATCTCTTTCAAGACATTCACATAAACCTACAGTGTAAGTGGAATAAGATATAAGATGTGATCCCTCAAGTTTCCAATGGCCTTTGGGTTAATAGAGGGCTCCTGATTTCTAAAAATTTCAAATACTCAAATAAAAGCAGTTTTTAGAGTTATATGATGGAAAATTGAACTTATATTTTCACAATCTTTTTACATAATTTCAGTCTGTTCTTTGCTTCCAGATACTAATGCATTTTCAACCTGTACTAGAAATAAGCACAGTGTTTTCTTATCTTTCCACTTTTTATGCAAGGTTTTATACACACATATATAAATATATATATGTATGTAAACACATATCCAAGAATATAATATGGAAATTGCTAGGAGCTAGCATGAAGAATCAAAGATAGAATCCATTCTTTGGATGTGACTTTCTGATACAGAATATCTCCATTTTGACTGCCAAATTACTTAAATTCATATGCACTAGACTTGTCCTCATGAACCTTGTGTCAGAATAAAAATTCAACCTTGACTAATGAAACAATGCTATTTTCAAAGCAGTGGAACTTAATATAATTATTGGTCACCACTTCATCACATTTCTAGCATACATTACAATCATTAATTTCCTGATGCTGTTAAAATCCTGCTTTGTCTTTGGAGATACCCTAAGTATCTTTAATAGCTATTATTTGGTAACCAGTAGGAATTTAATATAAAAGAGATCCATCTGGTAGATATATCAAATTAAGTACTTGAACACTGAGTTCCACTTTTCAGAAACTAATTAGGCATAAAAAATCAATTGCTTAACAAATATGGATGCATTTGCATTATAATTTCATCACTATTGACTTCCTCAATATCCAAACCACAAATAGTGGTTTGGAATAAATAAAGTTTTTGAAGACCTTGTATTAACTCGCTGAAATACCATAGATGATAACTAAAGTAAGAAAATTGAAGTTAATTTCATGCTTCATTTAAATGTCTGGATCCCTTTGGTCTGACTCTTGCCAGAGTTCTCAGACTTCTGGAGGATTTGACAGTTTAATCACATGCTTAGAACACATACGTAAGAATATGGCATGGAAATTGCTAGTAGCCAGAGCAAGTACAGGTCTTACTTAGGATTGGACTTCCTGATGCAATTCAAAATAGCATGATTTAGCCTTCAGTTTAGTACTATAAGAATTCAGTTGTCTCCCAAGGGGTGCATAATCTGAAAGCCATTGTTTTCTCCTTGGGGATTTGACTTGCTATAGGCAATTGTCTCCTACAATGAGGAATTCTCCAGCAGAGTTTGTGGCTGTGGTGTCAATAAACTCTATAGAAGACCTTCAAATTCTATGAAACCTTGTAGTCTTCAGGTAGCCTTAAAAATATCTCCCACCTAACATTTAACCCTGTATTTATTCTTTTGGAAGACATAGAAAGATACTTAATACTCCAAAAAGAAAAAACAAAAAGAAACTGGCTAAGGCTTGAAAAAAGTATCCACAGATAATTTTCCATTAATGTGTACACACACACACCCCATCTCACAGGTCTTGAACATTCCAACGTGGAAAGGTTGCAAACACCATGGAGATTAGGGATCCATGTTCAAGAGGTACCTAAGTGTCAGGTTCTGGAACAGAGTTTTGGCAACAGTAGGTCCAAATTATAAAGACATTCACAAGTCTCTGATGACATACTGTGGGATTTTCATAAAGTCTATTCAATTTAAAGTATGGTTCTTCATTCTCAAATTTTCTGATTTCTATTTCTTTTTTGTAAAATATTCTTTCTCATGTGAAATAATGGCCAGAAAAGATGCGGTATTTGTATTTAGGTTCTTACTTGAAAAAATCAAAAAAGAAAATTGGCAACATTACATTGTTTTCCAAATATGCTTTTAAAATATTCAGTTCAGTTCAGTTGCTCAGTCATGTCCACTCTTTGCAACCTCATCAATTGCAGCAGCCAGGCCTCCCTGTCCATCACCAACTCCCGGAGTTCACTCAAGCTCACGTCCATCGAGTCGGTGATGCCATCCAGCCATCTCATCCTCTGTCGTCCCCTTCTCCTCCTGCCCCCAATCCCTCTCAGCATCAGAGTCTTTTCCAATGAGTCAACTCTTCACATAAGGTGGCCAAAGTACTGGAGTTTCAGCTTTAGCATCATTCCTTCCAAAGAACACCCGGGACCGATCTCCTTTAGAATGTACTGGTTGGATCTCCTTGCAGTCCAAGGGACTCTCAAGAGTCTTCTCCAACACCACAGTTCAGAAGCATCAATTCTTCGGTGCTCAGCTTTCTTCACAGTCCAACTCTCACATCCATACATGACCACAGGAAAAACCATAGCCTTGACTAGACGGACCTTTGTTGGCAAAATGATATCTCTGCTTTTTAATATGCTATCTAGGTTTGTCGTAACTTTCCTTCCAAGGAGTAAGCGTCTTTTAATTTCATGGCTTCAATCACCATCTGCAGTGATTTGGGAGCCCAAAAAAATAAAGTCTGACACTGTTTCCACTGTTTCCACATCTATTTCCCATGAAGTGATGGGACCAGATGCTATGATCTTCGTTTTCTGAATGTTGAGCTTTAAGCCAACTTTTTCACTCTCCTCTTTCACTTTCATCAAGAGGCTTTTGAGTTCCTCTTCACTTTCTGCCATAAGGGTGGTGTCATCTGCATATCTGAGGTTATTGATATTTCTCCCAGCAATCTTGATTCCCTTGTGCTTCTTCCAGCCCAGCGTTTCTCATGCAAGAGTCTGGAAATTGCAATCACACTTGGAGCATAGATCACACATCCTTCCTTCATTCTTGCTAAATGAAAGGGAATTGTCATTCTGGTTTTATAAACCATTACAAAGAAATTTAGTTTTATGTTATTTCTCTGTCAATTCAGATAAGTTCCCTCCACAAAACCAAAAGCAAACAAAGATAAAACAAGATAAAAATAAACAAATAATTAATAGGGAAGTAACTATAATATAGTTATATTTTATTTTGTGAAGTGCACATATGACTGAAATTCTGCTATCATATTTCTTTCCTTCTATATTCTATTGAAAATCCCATATTTCCTATAGAATTAACATTGCTATTTCCTTTGATATAAAAATATTAAATAATTCAATAAACTTTTCTCTAGTAATCTAGGAAAATGATTATGAAATTCTTGATAACTTATTTGAAAAGGTACCAATAAAAAATGTGATTAGATGTAGTTTGAAAAAACAATGAGAGCTCAACTGTAGAGAACCTAATGCATCATGATGACAATATAGATTCACAGTGGGAAGAAAAACTAAAAGTAATTTTCTCCATGTGATTTTTGAAGTCATTAGAGTCAACCTAATCTATACCACCCCTATTTCTAGTTGTATTACTATGTAATCAGCCTTCAATGAATGCTTCCTTTCAAATTGTTTTATAAATATAAGTTATATTAATTTGATTGATATGGTGTTTTTCAAGGTTTCTATATCCTTAAAGAAAAGTTTTTCTGCTTCATCAATTGTTAAGGGTAAAGTTTTAAAGTCTCAACTATAATTGTATATACTTTTCATTTTAATTTTATATAATTTTGATTTCCCTTTAGTTCTGCCAGTTTTTGCTTTTATTATTAGGGGTATGACAAATAAGATTAAATATATTTGTGTATATATAATTTTATTGGAGTATAGTTGATTGACAATGTTGTGTTACTTTCAGGTGTACAGCAAAGTGAGTCAGTTATCCATATAGCTACATTTTTTTGATTCATGTCCCATATGGCTCATTACAGAATATAGAGTCGAGTCCCCTGTGCTATACAGTAGGTCCTTTGTGTTGCTGTTGTTCTAGTCACTAAGTTGTGTCTGACTCTTCACAGGTCCATGGACTGTAGCCCACTAGGCTCCTCTGTCCATGACATCTCCCAGGTAAGAATACTGGAGTGGGTTGCCATTTCCTCCTCCAGGGATGTTCCTGACCCAGGGATGAAATCTGTGTCTCCTGCATTGGCAAGCGGATTCTTTACCTCTGAGCCACCAGGGAAACCCACAGTAGGTCCTTATTAGTCATATATTTTATATATAGTAGTGTATATATATATATATTGGAGAAGGCAATGGCAACCCACCCCAGTACTCTTGCCTGGAAAATCCCACGGGCGGAGGAGCCTGGTAGGCTGCAGTCCATGGGGTCGCTAAGAGTCAGATACAACTGAGCAACTTCACTTTGACACTTCACTTTCATGCATTGGAGAAGGAAATGGAAACCCACTCCAGTGTTCTTGCCTGGAGAATCCCAGGGATGGGGGAGCCTGGTGGACTGCCATCTATGGGGTTGCACAGAGTCAGACACGACTGAAGCAACTTAGCAGCAGCAGCAGCAGCAGTGTATATATGTCAATCCCAATCTTCAAATTATTCTTCCCTTCTCTTCCCCACTGTCAGCTATAAGTTTGTTTTCTACGTCTTTGACTCTGGCCTCTGTTTTGTAAATTAGTTCATTTGTACCACTTTTTTTAGATCCTACATATAAGCGATATCATATGACATTTGGCTTTGTCCAACTTACTTCACTCAATGTGACAATCCTTAAGTCCATTCATGTTGCTGCAAATGGCATTACTTCATTCTTTTTATGGCTGAGTAGTATTCCATTGTATATATCACATCAATATCCACTCCCCTGTTGATGTATATTTAGGTTGCTTCCATGTTTTGGCTACTGTAAATAATACTCCAATGAACAACAGGATGCCTATATTTTCAAATTATGGCTTTCTCTGTATATATGCCTGGAACGGGATAGCTGGATTATATGCTAGATCTACATCTAGTTTTTCAAGGAACCTCCATACTGTTCTCCATAATCATTGGGCCAATTTACCTTCCTACTAATAGTGTAAGAGGGTTGCCTTTTCTCCACACCCTCTCCAGCATTATTATTTGTAGATGTTTTGATGATGGCCATTCTCACTGGTGTGGGGTAATACCTCATTGTAGTTTTGATTTACATTTCTCTAATATTTAGTGATGTTGAGCATGTTTTCATGTGCTTTTTGCCCATCTGTATGTCTTCTTTCAGAGAAGGCAATGGCACCCCACTCCAGTACTTTTGCCTGGAAAATCCCATGGACAGAGGAGCCTGGTGGGCTGCAGTCCATGGGGTCACTAGAGTTGGACACGACTGAACGACTTCACTTTCACTTTTCACTTTCATGCATTGGAGAAGGAAATGGCAACCCACTCCAGTGTTCTTGCCTGGAGAATCCCAGAGACGGGGGAGCCTGATGGGCTGCCATCTATGGGGTCACAAGGAGTCAGACATGACTAAAGTGACTAGCAGCAGCAGCATGTATAATGTATATTTACTGGATAAATATATGGAGAAATGTATATTTATTTGATCACATTCAGCAAAACTAAAAAGGTTTTCTAGTAATATTTAACTTTTTTCTGAGTAAGGAAAAAGTAAAACAGAAATTCACAGCCCTAAATTTAAGATACTAAAGGGTGATTTGGCTTTTCTGAAAACTTCAACATGTAAGAAATTAAAGCAAGAATTCTGATAAATGAACTTAGGTTTATCTCAGTCTTAGAACATATGACTCACTTTTTCTCGTAAGGTACCTAGTTTTTTGTCTCATGTTGTTTTCTTTGTAATTTGATTTTGTTTCAAATCTGATTGCTCTTTAAGATTGAATTTTAAATGTTTGCTTAAGAAAGCCAATCGATATATAAGACAAATCATGTGGGCCTGGAAAATACGACACATTAAATAAAAGGTTATATCTGCTTCAATAGAAAAGACTTAAAAAAAAAAAAGAAAGAAAAGACTTAAAGAATTTTGAAACAGAATTAAACTTTAACAGCATGACTGCTATTTGACACAAATAATATGAACCTAAATCAATACTTGTTTGAAAATGTGTTGAGAAAGACTTGTAGAAGATTGCCAAACTGAGTCGTTGGCCAAGCTGTGGGTAGTTGGTAAGAGGTAGGTGTCTTGGATGGAAGTTGAAAGGAAAGCACTTATTTTGAGCTTTCAGAAGAGAGAAGGAATTAGGGAGATGGAGAGAGTAGGATGTTTTGTGAAGGTGGTAACTGATGAGTTGGGTCCTCAATTAAGGATTGG
Source organism: Bos mutus (assembly GCF_027580195.1). NCBI lineage: Eukaryota > Metazoa > Chordata > Mammalia > Artiodactyla > Bovidae > Bos > Bos mutus. The sequence goes on along the minus strand of NC_091636.1, from coordinate 38,433,201 downwards.
CTGAGATAGAAAGTTGCTCTTTTTTTTTTTTTTGCCAAAAGAAGATGCAGAGATGAGAAAAGTGGGATCTAGTGAAGAAATGTGTGCAAGCTGTGCAAAGGGAATTTGTGGCTCACAGTTAAGTTTGCATTCAGGCTGTATTGTAAATAGCCTCCAGTGGGGTCTTTATCCTCCAGGACAGTGACTCCAAAAATGTTTCCACCCTTGTTTCCACCCTCATTTCACATTAACCCTCCTTCATGAAATGCCCTCTGATATTTTCTATTCTGTTTTATTCTTCACTGTTTCATTTATAAAGAATTCTAGCATGATCCATCTTAGAAATTATGTTTAGATCCATCTTAGAAATTGCGTTTTAAGAAGTCAAAACGCACAGTCTGTAAATGATGCTCTAGTTAAATTAATGGGAAGTGTCTGAGTTGCAAAATAGAGAAGGAATATGAGCTTGACTGGTTGCAGAGAGTGACTAGAGGGGAAGGGACAGGGAAATCTAGCTTGGCTGCTTATTGTGGACACTGGGAAAATATTTGTTGAATTAATTAATATAAAATGAGCAAAGGCATTGTAAAACAGGCTGAGCAGAAGGAATGAGAGAATGAGAGAATGATCTTAAGGTGATGAGAGAGAAATGAAGAAATGCATGCAACACACACATAGAAGACCACATAAGATTTTCTAAAAATCCTTCAGTATGTATGTCCTTATGTATATATAAACATTGAATTAGTCATTAATAAAATCAAAGCAGATTTAGGAAACAAATGTCTCAAAAACTTCTTGAAATGCTATAAACATGTCCAAACTATTTAAAACTAAGCCAAACTATTTAAAACTAGCCATGTAATGGAAAAAAAAAAATTATATAGCTTTTTTTGGTGAAAAGAAAAAACTTTGCCTTAATTTTGTATCTCTTCTTCATTTATCTAATTTCTGTATATAAATTTCTTTTCCAAAATATTGCATTGGCAAATTATGTTGTTTGGAGCTGAGTTCCAAAGACAAACACTACAAATAACTGAAACAAAACAATAAGCAATAAACAAACAGCTCCTCTAGATGGTACAGAAATATTTGCTCTGATGTGGGAATAATAGCATATATCTGAGAAACCTGTATGCAGGTCAGGAAGCAACAATTAGAACTGGACATGGAACAACAGACTGGTTCCAAATAGGAAAAGGAGTACGTCAAGGCTGTATATTATCACCCTGCTTATTTAACTTCTATGCAGAGTACATCATGAGAAACGCTGGGCTGGAAGAAGCACAAGCTGGAATCAAGATTGCCGGGAGAAATACCAATAACCTCAGAGATGCAGATGACACCACCCTTATGGCAGAAAATGAAAAAACTAAAAAACCTCTTGATGAAAGTGAAAGAGGAGAGTGAAAAAGTTGGCTTAAAGCTCAACATTCAGAAAACGAAGATCATGGCATCTGGTTCCATCACTTCATGGGAAATAGATGGGGAAACAGTGGAACGAGTATCAGACTTAATTTTTTTTGGCTCCAAAATCACTGCAGATGGTGATTGCAGCCACGAAATTAAAAGGTGCTTACTCCTTAGAAGGAAAGTTATGACCAACCTAGATAGCATATTCAAAAGCAGAGATATCACTTTGCCAACAAAGGTCCGTCTAGTCAGGCTATGGTTTTTCCAGTGGTCATGTATGGATGTGAGAGTTGGACTGTGAAGAAAGCTGAGTGCCGAAGACTTTATGCTTTTGAACTGTGGTGTTGGAGAAGACTCTTGAGAGTCCCTAAGACTGCAGGAGATCCAACCAGTCCATCCTAAAGGAGATCAGTCCTGGGTGTTCATTGGAAGGACTGATGCTGAAGCTGAAACTCCAATACTTTGGCCACCTCATGCGAAGAGTTGATTCATTGGAAAAGACCCTGATGCTTTGGGAGGGACTGGGGGCAGGAGGAGAAGGGGACGACAGAGGATGAGATGGCTGGATGGCATCACCGACTCAATGGACATGAGTTTGAGTGAACTCTGGGAGTTGGTGATGGACAGGGAGGCCTGGCATGCTGCGATTCATGGGGTCACAAAGAGTCAGACACGACTGAGCAACTGAACTTAACTGAACTGATGGACACCTTATGAGGTCAGACATTTTATTCTGGTGCAGCTGTGGAATCTGATGTGCCTTCATTTACATCCTTCCCACAAGCAATTTTCTCAGCAATCTAGAAAACAATAGTTTCTACCCCCCAGGCTCTACAGACTGAAATTAAAGCTTGGAACTTCTTAATGTGTAACACTAGTCTTCAGTTTAAATGTACAACTGGGATGACTAGCCACAGGAGTGTCTTGGAGGTCATTTCTAGGCAGGTATTCATCTTTTAGAAGCATTTTCAGGGATGACATATTTCTAATGTTTAAAGGTTTATTAGATACATCCCCTAAGCTAAACAGGCTATTTAGAATATAACCTTTTGAATTTGGATAACTCTAATATGATGCATATCAAGTGTATCAGGCTCCAATTCTGTTGGCAATAAATCTCCCTCAGAATTCCCATTGTAGTTATTCCCATTGTAATTATGGATAGAGGAGCTTCATGGGCTACAGTTCATGGGGGTCAAAAAGAATCAGGCATAACTCTCATCGGGTGAGAGATTTCAATGTTAAGTAAAGCCAGCAGAGAAATGGTACTAACTTTTATCCAATCAGGACACACAGATCAATTTCAGATTAATTTTAAGAGAATTTCACCTATTAGGACATTACTGTCATCATTCTTACAGTTTAAAATAATTTGATGAATTCAAGCTTTTGGGGGGAAATTACTTATCTTTGTGAGGCACACACACATATGTGCACACACACACACACACACACACACACACATATATATATATATATATATATATATATATATATATATACTGGCATCCCTGGTGACTCAGAAAGTAATGAATCCGCCTGCAATGCAGGAGACCTGGGTTCAATCCCTGGGTTGGCAAGATCCCCTAGAGAAGGGCATGGCAACCCACTCCAGTATTCTTGCCTGGAGAATCCCCATGGACAGAGGAGCTTCGTGGTCTACAGTTCATGGGGGTCAAAAAGAGTCAGACTCAACTGAGTGACTAAGCACATTATATATGTAAGTAATTTTTCCATTATTCCATCTAAACTTTTAGAAATTATTAAAGGAGAATGTTTCTTACTGTTGCTAAAGACCATAAGAAAGACTTTATTGAGGGGACTACTGCAATGGGGTTTTGCAATAGTGGATAGAGATAGGGCTCAATTCTGAATATAATAAGGAAAAGTGGGGATTTACAGCCAAGGAGTGCATTTGAGGTCTTTGGATGGAAAACTACTACAAAGAAACATCAGAGTTAAAGACGAAACTGACTAGACAGGATATTTGCTGAAAACAGGCCAGAATGATCAGGTATCAAGGGTGAGGGACAGGGAACTAGATCAGATATGGAGGGTGGAGGATTTTCACTAAACTCATCCAGCAGAATTTTTGCCAAAACTTGACAAAGGAGCCAAGGACAGAGTTCAAGGTAGGACCTCAGGGAGAAGAGGGCTCAGAGGACTCTGACTCAGATTTGGTCAAGGTGAGAGTCTTTCCCAAAATACAATTTAAAATAATACCTGAAAGGAAAAAAAAAAAACTGACCAGAAAAGAAGTTTGTTAAACACTCACCTCTCGAAACAATATAAAGATATGAATTACCCTAAATGTTAGTTCTGTCACCACCACCAATAAAAAGTATAGAAAGCTTGCTACAGGTCAGGACCTCTACCAGCTCTGGGACTAAAAGTTGTATAAGCCCTATTCAGTCCCTGTCTGGGTAGCCCATCAGTTCAGTTCAGTTCAGTTGCTCAGTCCTGTCCACCTCTTTGCGACCCCATGAATCGCAGCATGCCAGGCCTCCCTGTCCATCACCAACTCCCGGAGTTCACTCAAACTCATGTCCATCGAGTCAGTGATGCCATCCAGCCTCTCATCCTCTCTTGTCCCCTTCTCCTCCTGCCTCCAGTCTTTTCCAATGAGTCAACTCTTCGCATGAGGTGGCCAAAGTATTGGAGTTTCAGCTTCAGCATCAGTCCTTCCAATGAACACCCAGGACTGATCATCTTCAGAATGGACTGGTTGGATCTCCTGCAGTCCAAGGGACTCTCAAGAGTCTTCTCCAACACCACAGTTCAAAAGCATCAATTCTTTGGCGCTCAGCTTTCTTCATAGTCCAACTCTCACATCCATACATGACCACTGGAAAAACCATAGCCTTGACTAGGAGGACTTTTGTTGGCAAAGTAATATCTCTGCTTTTGAATATGCTATCTAGGTTGGTCATAACTTTCCTTCCAAGAAGTAAGCGTCTTTTAATTTCATGGCTGCATATAATACAGCAATTAAAACTGGCAGTTTGTAAGTTAAAGACAAAACTGAGGTCACTGGAGCAGGGGCTTCCATAAGTTTCTTTAGGAGGCAAACAGGAAGAAAAAAAATTCCCCTTCAATCAAGATTCTTTCTTTAGAGAGGCTCCCTTGCCTCTCCTCCTCCACACACCAACCCTGCTAACATCTCCTGGCTGTTGTGTTAATAGCGCTCCACCGCTTTCCCCAAGCCCGCTGAAGCCCACCGCCCCTGCGCACGTCTCGGTCTTACCTACCAGCAGGGGGCAAGCCACGATTTTCTGTCCTCCCGGGCTGAGCTCTGGCACCCCTCTTCTCCCAGCCTTTCCCCTAGCTCCGGCCTGAATACGCTTCCTTAGCAACGGGTCGCCCTTGGCAACCGGAGGACGCGGGCAGGCAGGCGGGCTAGGTTTCCCGCGCGTTCCTGGCACCTGCGTGCGGTGGGAGGCACAGGCCTAACCATGTCGGAGATCCTGTGCCAGTGGCTCAACCAGGAACTGAAGGTGTCCCAGACCGTGAGTGAGTGACACAGCCTGGGGCGAGCGGACCGGGGGCGAACGGGGCGCGGAGCCTGGGGCGCGGCGAGCTGATGGAGTCTGGCGGGGTAGGCTAGCTGCCGCTCTGGCTCACTTCAGCCACCGCGGAGCCTGGCTTCTCCACTCCCCAGCTCGGCTCTGAGTTACCCATCATCACGGTGGTCCCAGCCCCGCGGGTTCTGACCTACCACGGTTCTGAGGCTATAGGGACGGCGCCCTTGCTCCAGTAGAGAGAAGAACTTTCTGGACTCTTTAGTCTAGCCCTGACATTGCTCCTTTCACACTCTCAGAAGCGTGGTGTGCTGGCAAACCAGCGAAATGTGAATCCTGAAAGCCAGCTACCGCCCTATTAGTTGTGTGCCCCTGGACAAGTTAGAATACCTTCTCGCAGTGTGTTCCCTCCAGTATAAAGGGCTGTGTGTGAAATGAGTTAATGCAGAATATATTAACATTTACAAATTTCAGCAGTTTTAACTCAGTATGTGCACATTCGCTACTTCTGACCACTTTTCACTCTTCCCAAAGCTGACTTCTTCACTAACCTGAATTTATCCCAGCCATAAAGTTGTCATCCAAATTTCCTAAATCCCACAACCACAGACGCAGTTTTACATGCTGACAACTTTTGTAACAACCAAGTAATTCCAGAATAGCACTATACCCCATTCAACTTCTTTTTCTTGTTTCTTAATCAAGAGTTCATTTTCCAACTGGTATGGTTTTGCTCAAAGCAAGAGGTTTGCAGGCCAAATCATTTCAATCTGTTTTTCCCAGAAGCATTCTTGCATAATGTCAACTTGCTTCCAGAGGGGCAATAATGCCAACTCAGTCTTAAGTCATCCACAGCATTTGGTCAACCAGTAGTGTTTCTGCAGCTGCTAAGTGTTTGTTATCAGCACTAGGATCTTTCAATTTGGAGCATTTGCAGTAGCCTTTGGAGAAAGGAATGGCAACCCACTCCAGTATTCTTGCCTGGAGACTTCCATGGACAGAGGAGCCTGGTGGGCTACAGTCCCGGGGGTCGCAGAGTCAGACACGAACTGAGCAACCATCATTCACTCCAGTTGCCTTTCTTGAGGCATAAACCCAGACTTTTTCTTTGCCAAACTGCCACCCACACAGTAAGTTTTTTTCCCCAGGAGTCCATGATCATCCCACGTGTCTCTGACTGTTCCTTATCTAAAATATGATGCTTATCTCAGGATGGTGTTAGCATTTTTCTTTTCTTATTTCTTTCTCACCATAGGAGCCAAAATGTAGTATCATGGCCTTAAGGTATACTCTTATTAAGAAAAGCAGTTACAGATTGCTGAGTTTACTTTGGTTCATTTACTTGATTAATAAAAGCCATATTCTTTGCTCAAGTCCACAAGACTCTGTTGCATATTCAAACACTTTTGAGAAAAGTAAATAAAATTTACAAGAAATCTAAAAACAGTAATATGCCATTCTTAATTATAATCAGTTTGAGGAGTTTTGGTTTTGAAAGGAGGAGGAAGAATTACTTCATTCCCTGAAGATTAAAAGACTGGAGATTTTATTTATTTTTTGGCCCCACCTAGAGGCATGCAGAAACTGAGTTTTTTGACCAGGGATTGAACCCCTACCCCCTGCAGTAGAGGTGCTGAGTTTTTACCACTGGACCATCAGGGAAGTCCCAAGACTGAAGATTTTTAAAGAATTTAAATAGCATAAACTATAAATGGAAAATTTCTGATGTCTGCTTTCCCCAAGTGTAAAGCTGGAAGTTGTTAGCAGAGACAGCTAATATATTCTGCATCCCATTCACTAGCAATACATATTCATTTCTTGATCCCAACTGCTAAGAGGAGTCAAAGGAGAAAGAGACAATTCCTGAGATTACCTAAATCCATGTTGTAAAAGGCTTTTCAGACTATAGGGAACGCACTCAACTGTGTTTGGAAACAGATAAGATAGGATCTGTGTGCCTAAGAAGCATGCTGCCAGTTGATTTCTGTCATTAGATAAGCCATTCTGTGGTGTACAATGGAAAACTTAAAACAGTTTATAGGAACTCTCTTGGAAGGACCATAGTGGATGCAACTTCTGGGGAAAATAATTGGGCAAGTTCTGGATAAGCGTCCTGTTAAGAGCAAGGATTTGGAGGCCAGACTGTTTAGGTTAAAATCACTTATTCACACTTACTAGCCAGTGCTTGTGAGCAATTTATTTACCTAAATTTTATAATACTCAAAATAATAATACTTCATCAAGTAGTGTTAAGATTAAATGAGATAATAAATGCACAGCATTTAAAACAGTCCCTGACACACAGTAAATGCTAAATCTTACTTTTTAGAAAATATCATACAAAAATAAAATCACCAATGTGTAAGGACATTTGAACAAGGATGTTTATTGCCACATGGATTGTAGGGGCAAAAAGAAAAGAAATGGAGACAATATAAATTTGCTTCAATAATAGAACACTTGGGTAAATGATGCTGTATTTATGCTATGGTTTATCATGCAGTGGTTAGAGCAAATGAGTTAGTTACTCTAACTTTTAACCTAAAATGTGCTCATGTAATTTTGTCAAGTGAAAAACAAAATTAAAACTTACTGGAACCAATATAATACCATTTTGCACGAGGATATGTGAGAGAAAAGTGTGGAGAGGCATATACTGGACTGTTGATATATACATGACTCTTAATCTTTGTGTAAGCATAGAGAGAGATGTGGGAGCATATAAGCCAGTGTATTGGTATTGCTTACCCTGGAAAGGAGATGATTGCTAGCTTTTCTTTATACATCTGTGTTATTTGATGTTTTGCTTGTATTCCCTTCATAATTTGAAAGTAAAATTCAGTATAGCCTTACAAATGCAAAATCAAAAAAAGATCAAATGTCACATGACAATGTAGGAGAAAAAGAGGCTTAACACTTTAGATGAAATATAGTAAGCATCTTGAAGTATTGCTGGGACAGGGGATTACCTAAGAGTTATTTTCTCAAATGAAATTTATACATGAAATAATAATAATAATAAAAGTTAATCTTTGTTGAGCACTTAGATTCTTACGCCAGACCCTGTGCTAAGCCTTTTACATAGGCTTTCATATTTGAGATTTTAAAAAGTCCTAAGACACATTGTCTCCATTGAACAGATGTGTAAAAGAGGCTGAAAAAGCTTGGTAATTTGTTCTAAGTCATCCATCTAGTAAGTCCTAGAACTAGAATTTAGAGCTAGATCTTTGACTAGTGCTCTTAGGATGTATTATACATTTGATTTTATGCTTAGGGAATTTACTATTTAAAAATTAACCCTCCCAAAGATATTCATTTGAGCTCCTTTTAAGGAGGATTATTGTTCAGTTGAAGTCACAAGAAGTACAGAAATTCAACCAGATGGTTAAATGGTTAAATGGCAGTGGTGGAGTTATTAGTATTTGTTTAGAAGTAGTTCAGTCCACATGTTGCTTCCTGAGACAAAGCAAACAGAATGAGAATGCCAAGTGCATGCATTGCTGCCTCGGTGAGACTCAATAATGGTTTAGTCATTAGAGAGGCAGGTAAAGCTGATTGATTTCTGGATTATTTTGAAAAGTAGAAATCAATTTGGATAAAGCATCTCATATTGAATTTTGTGTTGCCTGGATGACCCTGAATATCAGCAGTAAAGAAAATAAATTCCAATGATCCTCAGTTAAGAACAGTCTCCCTCCACTTAATGAGGTTTCTGGGAGTCACCAGAGGTTTGATTAGTCTCAGCATATGAAGATTCAGATCTATGTTACTAAAGCTAAGGATCTCCAGTGAGTTAAGTTTAACTAGACCATTTGTCCTGGAAAATAATGCTTAGACGTATGTTAATGAAATGTCTTAAAATACCAAAAGTTGTTAAATAGAAAATAATTCAAGCAATTATTTTTGTAATAAAAAATAAGCAATATAGAATAATGTTACTAAGAGATTTGCTGTAAAAGTCTTTACAGACTCTCAGTTATTTTCAAGCCTAACCATTGCCTCTGTTTTACAAAATGTTTATGAATTCACTGTAAGAGGAAGTTGGCATCAGAATGTCATAATTAAACATTCTCCACAAATGTAGAGCATTCAAATTCCATGTACTGTATACATCTGATTCATTGTAAAAATTGATATACAGCAGTCCATATTCTTTTGGATTCTGGGTGGGGTCATATTGAAAATTGTAGATACTTTATTGTGGGTATTTTTGTTTCAATAGTCTCAGACATCGTTATCACAAGTAACAAAGAATCAATAAATAGAAAACTGAGTTGAAAAATTTAGTATCTCCAAAGTCCTGATTTTCTAGTATCCGAACTAGAAACAGTAATCTTTAGTCACAATTTTATACCCTGAGAGGTAATAATAATAATTACTGTATATTTGGGAGGTATCAATTGATATTACAAGTGGAAAATATCTACCACAGTGCCTATCATCTATCTAGGTCTCAGTTCAGTTCAGTTCAGTCGCTCAGTCGTGTCCGACTCTTTGCGACCCCATGAATCGCAGCACGCCAGGCCTCCCTGTCCATCACCAACTCCCGGAGTTCACTCAGACTCACATCCATAGAGTCAGTGATGCCACCCAGCCATCTCATCCTCTGTTGTCCCTTCTCCTCTTGCCCCCAGTCCCTCCCAACATCAGAGTCTTTTCCAATGAGTCAACTCTTCGCATGAGGTGGCCAAAGTACTGGAGTTTCAGCTTTAGCATCATTCCTTCCAGAGAAATCCCAGGGCTGATGTCCTTCAGAATGGACTGGTTGGATCTCCTTGCAGTCCAAGGGACTCTCAAGAGTCTTTTCCAACATCACAGTTCAAAAGCATCAATTCTTCGGTGCTCAGCTTTCTTCACAGTCCAACTCTCACATCCATACATGCATGACCACTGGAAAAACCATAGCCTTGACTAGACGGACCTTTGTTGGCAAAGTAATGTCTCTGCTTTTCAATATGCTATTTTTAATTTCATGGCTGCAGTCACCATCTGCAGTGATTTTGGAGCCCCCAAAAATAAAGTCTGATACTGTTTCCACTGTTTCCCCATCTATTTCCCATGAAGTGATGGGACCAGATGCCATGATCTTCGTTTTCTGAATATTGAGCCTTAAGCCAACTTTTTCACTCTCCCCTTTCACTTTCATCAAGAGGCTTTTTAGTTCCTCTTCACTTTCTGCCATAAGGATGGTGTCATCTGCGTCTCTGAAGTTATTGATATTTCTCCTGGCAATCTTGATTCCAGCTGTGCTTCTTCCAGCCCAGCATTTCTCATGATGTACTCTGCATATAAGTTAAATAAGCAGGGTGACAATATACGGCCTTGACGTACTCCTTTTCCTATTTTGACCCAGTCTGTTGTTCCATGTCTAGTTCTAACTGTTGCTTCCTGATCTGCATATAAGTTTCTCAAGATGCAGGTCAGGTGGTCTGGTATTCCCATCTCTTTCAGAATTTTCCACAGTTTATTGTGATCCACACAGTCAAAGGCTTTGGCATAGTCAATAAAGCAGAAATAGATGTCTTTCTGGAACTCTCTTGCTTTTTCCATGATCCAGTGGATGTTGGCAATTTGATCTCTGGTTCCTCTGCCTTTTCTAAAACCAGCTTGAACATCTGGAAGTAGATAATATTATTTCAACAACTTTTGTGTCTCTCACTTTAGAAGAATACCTATTATGATGCCTGCCACATAATAGGCACCTAGTAAATATTTTATTATATGAGGATGCATGAGTGAGGCAAAAATAGGGTAAAGTATTGTTTTTAGCTGAACTCGATGGATTTGTTCATCTCGGGAAGGTCATCCTAGGTACTTTGATCCTCACTTTTGTGATTTCAGAGGCTCCGCTTTATTACTTTAAGCAACTTCTTAGGAATTGTCACATGCTAACAGACATTGCATTCTGTTGATTTTATAAGCCACAGCACCAATTCATCTTGCAGAAAAGGACACCAGAATAACCTATTCTGTTAATGGAAGTGGGGATAACAAAGCAAGGAGGGAAAAACAGTAGCAACCACTCACATTAGTCAGAATAGGGGGGTGACATTTGGTCATTTTTTTGTGTTTTGGGCAATACTATTTCACTCCGAGTTCAGACATGTTTATAGAGGGATTTTGTTTTTGTCTTAGTCCATCAGGGTCACTGAGTAATCTTGTCTCGTCTTGGTGTGCTGTGAAATTGATTATGGCCAGCAGGAGAAGGCCAAAGTCTAGCCATGAGTGCTGGCCCAGCTTCTAGGAATACCAGGGCCTAATGGGGTCAGGCCAGTGCCCAGCCACCAGCAGCAGCTTTTCTGTCTCTCAAATGAAAGTAAATTTGTTTGGTTTTTTAAATGTTGCTGATAACCTGAGCTAGGTCTTTGCTCTTCTAGTAAAGGAGGAACAAAGGCCACTTGATAGAATATGTAGGTCTATAGGCCCTCATCTACGACCCCCACATCCCCAAATCTCTTTAGTTATTTGGTAGCAAAACTTGACCACAAATGCTGTGAGGCTATGTTCAGTCATTATTTCCTTCCCTTTAATGGTTTGCTGTAAAAATCAACTACATTTGATTATATGTGCTTCCCCAGACCGGGGAGAGTGTTATCGTTTATATGGACCCAAGAGTAGGTCTGTATCTGACTTTAAGGACAGGGTCAAATATTTGCTATCTAAGTTTTAAGTTATCTTTAAATAAGGATCTTTGTACTATAGTCATTGCATGTGTGAGTGCATGCATGCCTGCTAAGTCACTTCAGTCATGTCCAACTCTTTGTTACCCTATAGACTGTAGGCCACCAGTCTCCTCTGTCCGTGCGATTCTCCAGGCAAGAATACAGGAGTGGGTTGCCATGCCCTCCTCCAGGGGATCTTTCTGACCCAGGCTTTAAAGCCTTGGCTCTGGCATCTCCTTTATTGGCAGGCAGGTGCTTTACCACTAACACCACGTGGGAAGCCCCATACTATTGTCATTGAGGATATTACTGAGCTTATGAATTGTGTAATTGATATAACATGTTGTCTTAAATTAGGAAGCAGCACCTGGTGGCTCAGATGATAAAGAATCTGCCTCCACTACAAACCCAGGTTTGATCCCTGAGTTGGGAAGATCCCCTGGAGAAGGGAATGGCTACCCACTCCAGTATTCTTGCCTGGAGAATTCCATGAACAGAAGAGCCTAGTGGGCTTACAGTCCATTGGGTCACAAAGAATTGGATGTGACTGAGCAGCTAACACTTTCAATAATAATAAAAGTGATCACTGGGCACTTACTATAGGCTGTGAATTATGCTAAGCACTTTACATTATCTCATTTAATCAATTATCTCATTTAATTAAACCAACTGTCAGGAGGTAGAACCCATCACTCTCCCTCTTTTAAAGAGAAGAAACTGAGGCTGTGTAACTATCCAAAGTCCAGGGTCTTATAAATGGTCCAAGAGTCAAACCAGAGAATATTTCTCTCTCCAGAGCCTGTGCTGACCGCATTACCGTATGGAATGTAGAAGGCTTATCTTTTGTCTTTTCTCCAGCTGGCTCAGGTGAAAAGCACATAGACCCTTTGCCCTCCGTCCCAGAAAATTCACAAAAGCTCACATCAAAGATTTCTGCAACTGAAAGCTTTAGTGAATGGGATCAGACCTGTGGCTTGGAAGACTGGAGGTGTGGCTGAGTTGTTACTGAACAACATTTTTCCAGATGTAGATCATTTCAGAGCCCAGAGAGAAGACTGTTACTGAGCTCCTGTGGTTCATTTCTTTCCCACATTCTTCATTGTTCCTTATCCTGGAGTCAATCCACCTTTTATTTCCCCTAGGTAATTCCAGTGATGAGTGCAAATTAACTTACAGAGGTGTCCATCATTAGTTGTGGTATTCCGGAACATTTACTGGAAAGGAAAATTTGATAAAGCAAAAAGAAAAAAAAAATCTTTCCTTTGTGTTTCTTTTTTCCTTACTGTTTTTCTCCCCTAACCTCTCTCCATTTCGCTTTCTCTCTCTGGCTTCTTATCTTCCTTCTCATACTTTTTAATTTATATATTCCTAGATTATCTGCTTTTTCTTCATCTAATTTCTTGCACGTATTCTTTTTTCTCTCCATTTTTTTCTACATGTTTTCTCTCTGTTGTTTTTGCTTCTTCCTATAGCTTTTCTCTGATTTCTTCTGTATTCCTGTAGCACAGGAAAAAAAGAAAAAAGAAAAACTGAAAGTGTCTAATGCACACAGAGCTGCAAAACAGGTTTTCAAACTTATTTATAGTAGCCTACTTGACAGTGAAATAATGTGTTTGCTATTCTTCTTTGACCTTTATAGCCAAAATGCCTCTATTTTATCCATATCAGAATAGTCTTATTAAGAAGTCCTGCCATTTCAAAGGAAGTAGATTATGATTTTATTTTTCTCCTGACCTTTTTGTAGCTATGAGTTTGCTACAGACCATTTGCCTGATAAGTTGAATGTGATGGATTAGGATACAGTTATTCCCCAGTTATTCCCAGATTAGATTTCAGGTCTTCTGTCAACAGGAGCAACAGGCAAAAATGCAAAATCCAGAGAGAGTAGGAGAACAAAATCACCAGATATAGCAGCAGCTCCTGAATGCAAAGTAGTAGTCTTTAGATTTTTAATAGGATTCCATAGTTTGACAATGGCACTTCAGAAAACTAAGAATAGGGACAGGCTAGAGGGAGAAAAAAGGGAAAGAAGCCAAACAGAGAAAACAACAGACAGAAGCGGTGCAAGGCACAGCCAGAGCAGCCCAGATGGCACAGCAAGGACAGTGGTGGCAACCAAAAAGCAGGGAACAGCTTTGGAGGTCAGCAGTGGTGGGTCCTGAGGGAAGGGGAAAGCAACAGTGACTCAGCGGGAGGACAAGGCACACCTCTGCCTTTAGGGGCAGAAGGAGCTCTTTGGATTTCAGTTGCTGCAAAGACTACTGGTGTATGATGCTGGAAAAGGAAAGGAATGTTTGTTGTAGTCATGTCTGACTCTTTGCAATCCCATGAACTGTAGCCAGCCAGGTTCTCTGTCCATGGAATTCTCCAGGCAAGAGTACTGGAGTGGGTTGCCATTCTCTTCTCCAGGGGATCTTCCTGACCAGGGATCGAACCTAAGTCTCCTGCATTGCAGGCAGACTCTTTACCAACTGAGCCACTAGGGAAGCCCCATGATGCTGGAAGGCAGAGTCAAAAGATTCTAATGCTAGATAGTTCAGGAACTCACCCTGAGTAAACAGAATCAATGAGAATTGTTTACATCTTTTTAAGCTACTTTATATTGATTTTACCTAAGAAGTAGGGTATTATTAAAGCATAAAATACTTTGAGAGCAGATACTAGGGAAGCTTTGGGCAAAATTGTGGGCTGGTGTCAGATATGCAGGAGCCTTATGATGATGTAAAGTCTTCTGAGTAAGGTCTCCCTTCACCTCTGTGCAATCACACACCAAGCACCAGCTCTACGAATCGTGAAATCATTCTAACTTCTTTTGCAGCTAGCCACCTTGTTAATAGTCAAATAGATAAAAGAGGATAATTCCATATGAATGAGTTTGTGATACTGTGATAATGTATACATTTAATAGATATTTAATATTGCAGTTGCCTAAAGGACTCTAATAGAAACACACTGAAGATTTTTGGAGGGTTTTGAAATCCTTTGAGAGATGATGGCTTTGTCCTATGATAATGTATTATGTATCAACTTTGAATAGCATTCTTGAATACCAAGCACCCCTATATCCTTCATAAGAAAAATATAAGTGACCCCAAACTAAGGACATTTTTAAAGAAAGCAAATTCTGTTTTACACTTAATATTTTTTCCTTCCCTCATCATTATGTGCATACTTTGTGGCAGGCATGATACCAAGAAATTCTCATATATTGCCTCTAATCTTAAAACAGCTCACCAAGATAGATATAGATAGGATGGGACAGAAATTCAGGAAGGTTAAGCAGCTTGTCAGAGGTTGCACAGCTAGTTAAAGGCAGAGACAAGATTTCAGCATAGATATCTCTAGCTCTAAAACCTGTCTTCCTCTGGGCCACCTCCATCATTGTACAGGACACCAGCTATACTGGAGTAAACCACAGAACCACCAATGTAAATCTTGTTTATAATATGCTGCTGCTGCTAGACTCTGTGCGACCCCATTTGGGCTGTACTGGATCTTCGTTGATTCACAGGCTTTTCTCTAGTTGTGGTGAGCGGGGGCTACTCTAGTTGTGGTGGGCAGGCATCTCAATGAAGTGGCTTCTCTTATTGCAGAGTACAGGCTCTAGGACACACAGGCTTCTGTAGTTGAGGCCCATGGGCTCAGTAGTTGCAGCTCCAGGCTCTGGAGCACGAGCTCAGTAGTTTGGTGCATGGGCTTAGTTGCTCCGAGATATGTGGGCTTCCTGGATCAGGGATTGAATCCATGTCTCCTGCATTGGCTGGTGGATTCTTTACCACTGAGGCACCAGGGAAGCCCAAGGAAAATCGATTATGTTCAGTAGGCTTTATTTAAGAAGGTGCAGGTGACTTTTGTAAAATTTCCATTGCATAAAGGTTAGAATTAAGTTTTGAGGTTTAAAGAAGTTGGATTGTACCTCACTTGGTCAAGAATATGAAATCATCCACAGGTTGTATTGATAATGGAAGTATTAGAGCATAATTTTATAAAATACACTGAAGATTTGTTTTTAGATCTAAGGTTATATATTTTGTTGGTTGTGTTTGGTTTGGTTTGATCAGAAGTTGTCTTTTCTTTCAAAATATCATATATTATCAATTACTGACCCACATTTATTCAGGGATCTTTATAAGATACCTAAAATTAAGTTAAAATTCAGTATTTTCCTCTGATTATTGAAAGATATTTTCAGAACTATTTTGATGGCATTCTGAGTTCAAGTTAAATTATGGGATTTTACTCTGTATGTACATACTGAAAATATATAAGCTCTGTGTAAAGCATTATATTTACTTTTTTATCTCTGTGTTTTAAAAATCAGGTCCCAAGTCATTTGCAAAGGCATTTTCCAGTGGCTATCTAATTGGAGAAGTTTTGCACAAGTTTGCACTTCAGGATGATTTTGCAGACTTTTCAGAAAGCAGGTTAGTGAGATTATTCTTTATTTTATAAAAGGTCAATTCCTTTGGCACTTGGATGGATTTAGCTTCCAAAGTTAACATTAAGGAACCATTTATCACAAGATTCCTTCCAAACCTAAACCAGGCAAGCACACCATCGGTATGAAAATTGCCGCTTCCTCACGTATACATACGTCATTTTCCCAGGAGTACAAAGGAGAAAAAGTTACAGGCTGTTGCAAGACCTCATCTCTCGATGGGCCCCATTTTAATGGCTTCCATAATCCTGCACTCCTGCGTTTAATCAGATTTGTGAAACTTTTGCTCCTCATTTCTCCAAAAGTTCTGTTTCCCCATTTCTTTTCATCTCTCTTCTCTTTTTGGGACTCCTATTATGTGTATGTTGGTGTACTTGATGGTATCCCATAGGTCTCGGGAGCTTTGTTGATTTTTAAAACTAAACTTTTTATTTTAGAACAATTTTAGGTTTACAGAAAAGTTGCAAAGATAGTACAGAGATTTCCCATGTTGTTCACATCCAGTTTTCCCTCCTGTTGTCATCTTATATTGGTATGGTACATTTTTTATCAAAGATTTGTTATAATTCTTATCTAATGTCTTTTTTGTTCCAATATCTTATCAGGATATCATTTTCTCAGACTTTCCTTGTTTTTGATAATCTTTACAGTTTTGAAAAAATTAAAAACTGGTCAAGTATTTTGATATTGCTCCTCAGTTGGAATTAGTCTGAAATTTTCTTTCATGATTAGAATGAGTTTATGTGTTTTGGGATTCTGTTCATTTTTCATTCTTTTTCCTTTTTGTAACCCCTGTGAATAGTTTCAATTGATCTATCTTTGAGTTTACTGCTTCTTTCTTCTGCCAACTCAAATGTCCTGTTGAGCTATTCTAGTGACTTTTTACATCTCAGTTATTATACTTTTTAATTTTAGAATTCCACTTGGTTCTCATTTTTACAATTTCTATTTCCTTATTGATACTCTGTTTTTGTTGAGATGTTGTTTTCATACTTTCTTTTATAATTTTTTAAAAATGAATTATTTTAGTTTTTAACACTTATAATAGCCAACTTAAGGTCTTCATCTAATAAATTAAATATCTGGGCTTCCTCAGAGAGTTTCTATTGACCTTTTCCCCCTAGATATGAACAGTGTTTCCTATTTCTCTATATGTCTCATAATTGTTGAAAACAGACATCTAAAATAATACAGTGAGGTAACGCAGATTATTCCACCTTCCCAGGGTTTGTTGTTGTTGTTGCTGTTTGTTGTTGCTCTGCTGCTACTTTTTGTTTGTTTAATGACTCTCTTGGACTAATTTTGGAAAATCTGTATTCCCTGTTGTGTATAGCACCTGAAGACTCTGCTTGGTTAGCTTAGTGAACAGAGCTCAGCAAATAAATGGAGATATTTTAAAATATCTTGAATTGATAAATCTTCCTTGGCTGAGATGCTGAGTTTGTTGAGGTATATCTTCAGTGCTTTCACAGTTTACAACTCTGCCTTAACCTTTACTTCCTGATTGTACAGGAGCTTAAGGTCAGCCAAAAGTGAGAGATTTGGGCCTCCTCCTGTCTTTCCTGGGTATCCAAACATTCCTACACATGCATATGTATGGGGAGCCGGCGGGAGGCACTCTGCCTGTGGCAAAGGTCATGAGGAAGGAGGCTCGAATACGCAAAGGCAGGATTGAGCCTCAGGAGTCCCCCTGGAAATCCTCAAGCATCTACCCCCATAACCAGAGCCTGCCTACTTTACTACTTTGTGCTCTCACCTACACCTCTGACTTTACAGGGGGCTGTCCCCCACCACCTCTTTCGGAGAAGGAGTTAACTTAGAGCTCCAGTTAATAAAAACTCCTGGGCGTGACAAGAGTGTTTTAACCTACAAACTCCTCTGAAGGTTCTCTAGCCTGCCTGACAGGCTTGTCCGGCCACATGTGATTGCTCACAGCCTCCCAACTGTGAGAGGCACGAGATGCTTTAAACCTTCTAAAAACAGGTTCCTTAGAAAAGTTAGAAAACCATTAGTATAAGTATAGTGGGCTGATTAGAAATTGTATTGGTGAAGGGTTTTTCATTTGTTGATCCAATGTTTGTTGCTAAGTCTCCACATCCCCTGCCCTTACACACATTAATGAATATATAGAAGAAATAAGTATTAACCTTTGATATTAATCACGTTAGACCTTAGGCTAAGCAAATTCTTTCCTGAATTAAAACCCACTACACCCTCACCCTATAGGAATGTAACTTTATCTGGTACCTTTGGAAGGTGGCATCTGTTTTAAGAATAATCACCCCTGGAGAAATAAGTGTCCTGGTTGACTGACCGCTGTCACAAGGAGAGGGTCATAAATTGTCAGCAGGCCCCCTGGCCAGAAGATGATGTAACACCCCTAAGACCTCTGTATACATTTGTATGAAGCACCTGACTTTGATAAAAGTCAGGACTACTGACCCCACATGACTTTTGCATAATATCTCAGTGTATAAAAGTAGACCATGGAAAATAAAGAATTGGGATCAGTTCCTCGAAAGACTGGTCTCCCCATGTCGCTCTCTCTCTCTCAAACTCTGGCTGAGTCTCCATCTGGAGTGCGGAACGCGCCATGCTTACTAATTATGCCTGGGCTTCTAATATCCGACCGGGAGGCCTCAGTGTCTCCTCTCCTTCGGGAGAACGGAAGGATGCCTGCAGCCTACGTAAGTTGTGCAAACTTCTTGTCTTGAAGTTTTATTGGTCTCCCGCATAAACCAAGCTATTCAGCCTCTTTTCTCCACTGAATTTTCCTACTGAGCTATCCTTATTCTAGTACTCTTTATATCTCTAATTAATATCTAATTGAAGCTATTGTATCCTGATCCTCACTGACGCCGTCCCCGCTTCGAATACCCTGGATCAGCCTGGGCTGGACCTTGCACATATGGTCCTTTCGATCCCCAGGAATGTATCAGAGCTTTTCAAAGTTCCCAGTGGATGCTGCTGCTGCTGCTAAGTCGCTTCAGTTGTGTCCGACTCTGTGCGACCCCAGAGACAGCAGCCCACCAGGCTTCCCTGTCCCTGGGATTCTCCAGGCAAGAACACTGGAGTGGGTTGCCATTTCCTTCTCCAATGCATGAAAGTGAAAAGTGAAAGTGAAGTTGCTCAGTCATGTCCGACTCTAGCGACCTCATGGACTGCAGCCCACCAGGCTCCTCTGTCCATAGGATTTTCCAGGCAAAAGTACTGGAGTGGGGTGCCATTGCCTTCTCCTCCCAGTGGATATTTCATTCTTATATCTTCCTTTTAAGTTTTTGGGCAGCTCTTGTTTGCACCAGTGGTATTACTGCCTTAGGTGGTGGTGGTGGTTCAGTCACTAAGTTGTGTCCGACTCTGTGAGCCCATGGACAGTAGCCTGCCAGGCTCCTCTGTCCATGGGATTCTCCAGGCAAGAATACTGGAGTGGGTTGCCATTTGGAAAACCCTGTTCCCAGGGTATTAGCAAAAAGCAATCACTGGCAACTGTTAAAGATCACAGCTACCTAAGGCAGTGATTGAGCTCTAAATTATGTTAAATAATGACAGTGTTCTGAGGATAGAACTTCTTGAGGAGTTTCAAACCTGTCTGTCTTCTCAGATGGCTGTTAGGCTGCTGGTTTTTACTGCAAGGCTACTGATTTTCAAGAGCTGGGAAGAAGGAAATGGGAATAGGGCAAGTTAAAATGACTAAAAGCTCTCTGTTCTTACTGAGATTAAGGTTTTTTCTTGAATGAATTTTATTTATATTGTTACATGCCTTTGGCTAATTTCTAGTGTTATGAAGAAGTTAATTTTGTCAGTTTTATTATTGTCTTTTTGAGGAATAGATTTTTGGAGGTCCTTATTCTGCCATTCGTGACATCCTGCTGCATATCCATAGTGTTTTAACCTGATATTTCCCACTCAAGTATTTCTTAGTTTTTGGTTCCTTGGGATGGTAGACCTCCATTGAGCATTACCTACATTGCAAGAGTTTAAGGAAAAGAAATCTATTACCTCCATTCTAGAGGTGAGTCATTCTTTCACAATCCAGATTATGCTGGTTGTGCAGGTAATGATAGTGTAATTCAAGAGAAGCCATGGATTGTAAATATATTTTTAGACCAAGTTAGCCTCTTTTGCTAATCCCTGACAATTTCTTAAGCTTCTAGGGTACTAGGTAACATTCTAGTGCATATCCTACTCTTCATGTCTCACATCTCTTCCTCAAGAGCAAGGTATACACTGTCCTTCACTGCTTAAACCAAGTTGCCTCCTCTTCTTGATCTTCTAGCCCTGTGCCCACTCTGCTTCTACCTAAATCTCCTCCCTTCCAATAGAAGCCAGGATCAGCCTCTAAGGTATAAGATTTCCAGGGTAGGTAAGTCAGTGTACATTCCTTTCTTTTCTCTTTTTTGCTTTCTCACGAGTTCTCATATGCACAGATTGATTTGTGATGATCTCTGTGTAACCAGGTTTCCAATCCATGTTTGGTGTCATTGCTTATTATCCCTTCATGAAAGTTATAAACTTATCTTGTATAGTTACTTGTTATAATATTGGTCACTTTGTTGTCAGTTTCTTTGTTTGTATCTCTTTCAGTTGTACATTGTACCTTCAGAGGATTTTGTAGTTGTAGTATGAATTATTTTTCTTTGCATCACTAGGGCTAAAAGGGCCTGGCACATGTTTAGCTTTCAGTAGATGTTTTGTGAATTAATGAATGGCTGCATATTCTTATAAGTCCTGCATTAAGCCCCTTGTTTGAACTTCTCCATAGGCAGATAGAACTCTACACCCACATCTTTAGGTGTGGTTTCCTCCATCAGCTTAAAAAGCTTTAGGTATTCCAGTTTCTTTTTCTCAAGGCTTCTCTTACAAAATGCTTCCCTTGTGACCCTCATCCACTGTTTCCAGTCATATTTTCCACCAGTCTGTAGCTCTAACGTAAGCAACTTTGGTCCACAAATATGTCATGTGCTTTTGTTATGCTTTGAACCTTTAGATATCATTCTTTGCTCACTTTCACCCTGAGAAACTCATTCAATTCAGCTAAAAATCCACCCTTTTCTAGACTCTTTGTTTTCTCCCCAGCAGATTTAATTTACTTTTCCTCTTTGTTTTTTTTTCTGTTTGTTTCAACAACACTTCAGACATCCCTTTTTTATTACTTTAAGGTATATTTTTTATTTATATGTCAGTTCTTATCAGAGTTACTACCACCTGAAGGAGCCCAAACCATATATGATGAGTGAATATATGAATGTTTGTGTCTTAACTACTTTGCAAAGATGCTCAAAGTTGCAGACTATGTTTATTCTTTGTGCTCCAGGCATTGTCCCTGACCCACTGCAGGCACACCATCGTGTTTCTCTAATTGAATAAAAATGACTGACTTTTGAAAGTGTATCTGGTTCTGAATTAGGTATGGAAAACTTAAAAGAACCATACTAATCAGATCATGCATGCAGTATTTCATGTGTACTGAGTTGGCTCTTGTTAGCAAGACCATGGAAGGCCTTTGCATGAAATAGAAATAGGGACCCATATGGATGGAGGTAATCAAAAAGACACAGGTCTTAGTGAATAGGAAAGCCCTTGTGCAAAAAGGTCTTAGTGAATAGGATAGCCTTTGTGCAAAGAACAAAAAGCCCCATTTTGGATGAAGCTGCCTCATGCCAAGGTCCTGGGCTTGGCAAGCTGACCCCAGGGTAGATTTCACACCTTTTCCTGCCTCTGCATAGGTATATGTCCTGAGTATCATCCTGTGTTGCAGCCCTGCCCTTCACTTACTGCAAAGGATGAACTTTCTGTTCCACTGAGCATCATCATATTTCTTAACATGGGGAGATGGATCTATTTGTCTTAACAACCAAATACTATCAACCTTTAGTTCCTAGGACAACCCACTGTTTTTCTAGGGCACGTGATATTCTAAAGAAGACAAACATCAGTAAATCCATGCATCTGAGCTTTCTATTATTCAGTGGGGAAAAGGACCCTTCTTTGTAAAGCTTAATTTTTAAACAGCTGTCTAGTGCCAGAGCTCATGATTTGGGGATTTTTGTGTAATATTTTTATTTTCTTTAGTTTAAAATGTAAACAGTAAACTAAATCTGCATTGCACATAACTTGAAGTTAACTTGCTTTGGAAATTACTTCATCCTAAGAATAACTCATCTAACTCTGAAAGAATTCTGTTTTAGGATATATGTAGTCCAACTCAGAGGGTGAGAAATGAGCAGATTAGTTAAAAAAATAAAAAGTAAAGGAGCATGGATATCCCTGTTCTAATGACCTTTTGAGTTGTATTCCCGTACAAGGTGTCAAGGAGGAGAAGAGACAAGTAATCCCTTGGCAGATAAGGACTGCAGGTAGAGAGGGAGAAGGCTTTTCCCAGAACACATTCTTTATCCCCTCAAGGGTCAGCATTTACATCATATGCTCTGTCTCCAGAGCAAAAATGTCCCAGTGGTTTCTCTAGGTTTAAAAACAACTGTTGATTATCATGGTATACTGATTGAGCATACATTATAACAAGAGTGGACTTCCATCCATTTACATACCAGTTATATTCCCAAAATTTTGGTTGGATATTTAGAATATATATTATTAAAAGCTTCCAGAAAGAAGTACTATTACACCTGGACACTTCGGCCAGACCATAAAAGCCATTTGAAGCCTACCGTGTCACTGAACCCTAGTATTAGCAGGCTACACTGCATTCTGGAGGTTGTGTAAAACAAGTAAGAGGAAGGGTAGTGTGCTTTACTTTCATTGGGCACAGGGCTAAATTTTGATAAAATTTGGAAATGAATGGTGTTTGCTTTTGGATTTTCCTTCCCAAATTATGGTGCCTCTGATCTCTGAAGCCTAAGGGTATGTCAAAGGCAAAACCTCAAAAAGGTGTCCCTCTGGCCATATCTTTGCACGTAAGTGTAGTGGAGAAAACATACAAACTCCTGAGATAAGCAAGACATGAAAAGATGAACTGGGGTGAAAGATCAAAAGTGGGCGTCAGGTGCCCATCCAAGGAATGTGAACGCAAGTCATTGACCTGACCATCCTCTCTCACAATCACACTCTTCAAAGCATGGTCTATATAGTACCCTAATCATTTTAGGTCAATGTTTGTTATCTCAAACTGTAGGTCATTTGTGGGAAAACAAATTGCGACACTGGACATGACATGAGAAGACCTAAAAAAATGTTTTACTTTTGTTGTTGATAAGATTGCCTTGTAGCATTCCTTATCTCTTCTCATTCCTTCTAAGATCTGTTTTATCTTTTATCGATTTAAAATACTTTATTTAAAGTTTGGCCAATGTGGCATGCCATGCTAAATATACTTGACCAAATAGAGGAAATAGGACACTGAGTTATACCACATGACTGGAAAAGGAATTCAGTGTCTTCTGTCAATACGTTTGTTGCCTTGGCCTTTCTATGGCACTGGCTTCTTTATTTATATTTATAAATCATTCCTTTATTTTCCCCACCCCGCCTCCTTTACAGTTAGTAGGCACTTTTAGGCTAGATTTTTAAAAGATTTACAAATACCCCAAAATTGCCTACACATTTTGTGTATATGCATGGATGTGTGTTTTCTTTTCTGGGGAAAAGGTTTCATAGCTCTCATCATATTTCCAAAGGATAGTATATATGATTTAAAAAGTTTAGAATCACTGCTTGAGATCTCTTGAGAAATAATATACTAGAAACAGTATGACAGTATATAAAGTTTGTGTTAAGTGCTATTTACAATAGCTAGGACATGCAAGCAACCTAGATGTCTCTTGACAGTTGAATGGATAAATAAATTGTGATACATATATATAATGGAATATTACTCAGCTATAGAAAGGAATGCATTTGAGTCAATTCTAATGAGGTGGATGACCCTAGAGCCTGTTAAACAAAATGGTGGTTTAGTTGCTAAGTTGTGTCTGACTCTTGGGATCCCTTGGACTGTACCCTCCAGGCTCCTCTCTCCGTGGTATTCTGTAAGCAAGAATACTGGAGTGGGTTGCTAGTTCCTTCACCAGGGATACAAAGTGAAGTAAGGCAGAAAGAAAAAGACAAATGTCGTATATTAATGCATATATGTGGAATCTAGACCTGGAGAAGGGAATGGAAACCTACTCCAGTATTCTTGCCTGGAGAGTTCCATGGACAGAGAAGCCTGGTGGCCTACAGTCCCAGCAACTAACAGACACACACATACACACACACACACACACGTGCGCACGCACAGAATCTAGAAAGATACTGATGAACCTATCTACAGAGCAGCAATGGAGATACAGACATAGAGAACAGACTTTTGGACATAGTGGAGGAGAGAGAAGGTGGGATAATCTGAAAAAGTAGCATTGAAGTATATACATTACCATATGTAAAGTAGATAGCCAGTAAGAATCTGCTGTATGACACAGGGAACCCAAAGCCGATGATTTATGACAACCTAGAGGTCTGGGATGCAGAGGGAGGTGGGGGGAGGTTTTAGAGAGAAAGGACACATGTATACCTATGGCTGATTCTTGTTGATGTGTGGCAGATACCATCACAATATTGTAAAGTTATTATCCTCCAATTAAACATAAAATTTTAAAAGTTTAAGTGCTAAGTGATCTCTCAGCTTCTGAAAATTCAGCAGAGGCCATTGTATCTTCCCTAAATAGTTTTATAGTCTAAAATGAAGTTATTGAGTGAGTAACCCTATAATATTAGAAATTCTGCCAACTCCCTCTGTTCTAAGGTATCCTCTTTTTTCAGGGACAAGATGGGACTTTGACTTATATTCAAGTATATTCAGTATATTTTTTTCTATCAAAGAATGTCACTGATGTTTGAAAGTTAAAGTAAAGAGAAAATGTGCCAGTGGATAAAATTGACATTTGCATCCAGTTTGAACATACGAGAGGCACAAAAGTTGAAAATGCATCTAACATCTTTTTGCTTTTATTCTGCGGCTGTATCCATAGGCTTATTGATGGCCCTTGGTCATTTGAGACCTTTATTGCAACAGTTGCATTAATTTATCACTACTTATTACACTTGTTTTCCTGCTATGAACTGCTAAAGGACAGGGGGTCTTATTCATCTTTGTAAGACCTTAATAATTTTATAAACATTTATTAAATTAAATAAGTTATTGGTATAGTTGGGAGAGTAAATTAATAATGAATTAATTAGTTCTTCTAAAATGTGAGCCTCATTTGATAATAGATGATTCAACAATACATATATTTTAGAAAGTCTTTAGTGATTTTTGAAGAAGTGATATAAACTATACAGTGATGACCTCATGACTCATCTAGTTGTATGGCTAATATTGTGTAACTATTTCTGATAATGCCTGAGAGAATAATGGTGAGAGTCATCACTTTCAGTCATCACTGAAAATAAGGTCATTTTCAGGTGATACCAATTAAAGAAATGGATATTTAAAGTGAAGTTTTGTCTTCTGAGTAAAATATTTTCCAAAACTACAGTTAAGTTTTTCGATTTCGAAGAAGACATTTAGGTATGTTTTTGTACTGACTTCCTGTAGAAATTCTAAAGTAGAAGAGTATATGAAAGTAATGAGTTTTAGTTTAGCCAATCAAGAGAAATAAATGCATGGAGCTAGGGCAATAGACAAAATCTCAATCTGTCTAGAGGATTAAGTGGTTTTTGCAAGGACTGATACATTTAAAAGAACATGGTATTTGGTTATGAAAATCCTCTGATATTTGTTGTTTGCTTTTAACTCAATGTCTTATTATGTGAAATATTTTAATGCCTAGGATTTCCAGTGCCAAACTTAACAATTTTTCTCGCTTGGAGCCCACACTTCACCTTTTGGGTGTGCAATTTGATCAGAATGTGGCCCACAATATCATCACAGAGAAGCCTGGGGCTGCCATGAAACTCTTATATCAGTTGTACATTGCTCTCCAGAGGAAAAAGAAAGGTGTTCAGACTGGAGTGGAAATGCCAACTGTGCAGCCCCTGATGAGCACAAAAGTTCAAAACATGAAAAGCGAGGCTTTTCGAGATGTAAGTACATAAAGAAAAATTATAAACATATCAGAATATAAAGCTTTCTGAAGAGACACGGCAAGGATGTTGCATTTTCAAAGAAGCCCCTTAAAGCATTTATGTCCCTGATTATGTTATTGTCCCTATTCAGGTTTTATCTTTTCTTTCCATTTATTCATTGTTGATGCCTCCCTCCATCCTATCCACTAATCGCCAGTAACTTATCAAATTCTGTTTGCTCCTAGTTCCTTGTGTGTCTTAGGCCTGCTCTTTTTCTTCTATACCCCTCTCACATCCACTCAGATTTCCTGCTGCAACCTATGAATGAATCTCTGATCTTCAGGCTTGTCTCCTAGAGTTTAATCAACTGCTAGGAGAGTCTACCCTCAATTCCACTTTTGTTGGCTGCTTCTTCTCAGAAACCTGCTATTCTACAAATATGTTGTGTTTTGTTAGTTGCTCAGTTGTGTCCAACTCTGCAACCCCATGGACTGTAGCCTGCCAAGCTCTTCTATCCGTAGAATTCTCCAGGCAAGAATACTGGAGTGCATTGCCATTTCCTTCTCCAAAGGAGCTTCTCAACCCAGGAACTGAACCTGGATCTCCTGCATTGCAGGCAGATTCTTTACCATCTGAGCCACCTGGGAAGCTATTCTACAAATATCTTGCCCCTTGATTTGACTAGCATTCAAATTTTTTCACTGAACAGTCTCAACCTGTCTTTCTGTATCTTTTCATAACCCTCAGCATTGTCTGAATGTTATTACACTGGCAGCCTGTCATTGAATGCTGCTGCTGCTGCTAAGTCGCTTCAGTTGTGTCCGACTCTGTGCAACCCCATAGACAGCAGCCCACTAGGCTCCTCTGTCCCTGGGATTCTCCAGGCAAGAATACTAGAGTGGGTTGCCGTTTCCTTCTCCAATGCATGAAAGTGAAAAGTGAAAGGGAAGTCACTCAGTCGTGCCCAACTCTTAGCGACCCCATGGACTGCAGCCCACCAGGCTCCTCCATCCATGGGATTTTCCAGGCAAGAGTACTGGAGTGGGGTGCCATTGCCTTCTCCGTGTCATTGAATAGGACTCATTTATTTCTGCTCTTCCCTCTCTCGTACCCAAGCTCACTGTTCTCCTCTCCCGTCTTCCCCTAAACTTCCCTCCATCTACTCTGCAACCTTCCCAGTACACATAGACTCTTTCTGGGGAACTCCTAGGGCACAGGTAATTCTCACTCTTTGGTGTTAACCACCTCTTGCTGATATTATTGACTTTCATTATTTACCTGTCATATGACCTCATAAGATTTTTAGTTCCTCCAATAAAAAAAATTTGCCTAGTACAATGCTTTGAGCATTGAAAATACTCATTAAATGTCCTTTGATTATTATTTTTAATTGAAGTATAGTTGCTTTACACTGCTGTATCAGTTTCTGCTTTACAGCAGAGTGGGTTTCCTTCCCATTTAGGTCACCACAAAGCACCAAGTAGAATTCTGTGTGCTATACAGTAGGTTCATAGTGGTGTATATATGTCAATTGCAGTCTCTCAATTCATTCATATGTTTGTTCTCAACATCCGTGCGTCTATTTCTGCTTTGCAAATAAGATCATCTTTACCATTTTTCAAGATTCCACATATATGCATTAATGCATAACATTTTTTTCTTTCTGACTTACTTCACTATGTATGACAGTCTCCAGGTCCATTTAAGTCTCTGCAGATGACACAATTTTGTTTCTTTTTTATTACTGAGTAATATTTCATTGTATATATTGATACATAACACATCTTCTTTATCCATCCCTTTGTTGATGGACATTTTGGTTGCTTCCATGTACTGGCTGTTGTAAATAGTGCTGCAGTGAACATTGGAGTGCGTGGTTTTCCCTGGATCATGCCCAGCAGTAGATTGCTGCGTCATATGGTAGTCCTATTTTAGTATTTTGAGGAACCTCCATATTGTTCTCCATAGTGGCTGTGCCAATTTACATTCCCACCAACAGTGTAAGGAGGTTTCCTTTTCTCCACACCCTCTCCAGCATTTATTGTTTTGAGACTTTTTGGTTATGGCCCTTCTGACTGTTGTGAGGTGATATTTCATTGTAGTTTTGATTTGCATTTCTCTAATAATTAGTGATGTTGGGAGCCATCCTAGACACGTGTCCCAGATTGAATTTTTTCTTTCCATGATTAGGCAGGTCATGAAGGTGGAACTGGGAAAGAATTACATTCATTTTTCGTATTGGGGATGCCTTTATTAGCCTTTTAGTATCACCACCCATAAAGAAAATAGACACATTCCATCTGCATAATTTAGGGACTCCCAAATTGTGTTTCAATATCATACTTTTCAAAATTAGTTATTTTGATACTTCCTTCCTAATGTTACCTAGTCCGTCAGTTAATGCTAAGTTTAAAAAATTTGAATGGAAAATTTACATATCTGTGTACCTGTGAGTGTATTACATTGCATATTATTCTGATAAACTGAATAACTAAACTTATGTATATGGAATATTTAGCAACGCTTGAGCAGAAGACGACAAAATGAAATCATGGCCAAAATCCAAGCAGCTATCATACAGATTCCTAAACCCACATCAAATCGTACTCTGAAAACCCTTGATGCCCAAAAATTAATGAAAAAGAAAAAAGAGGCAGAGGTAAGTGATAATCCTTTAACATTGTGTTGTGTTTATCTTAATGAAAGGATGATCTTTCCCTAAGAGAGAAACCTCCCTGAACTTCCTACTTCCTTTTCAAATTACGTCTGGCATTGTCCCTTCTCATTTAAAACACCTGCACTGCATGCATGTCCAATCCATCTTAGTCCATTATTTGTTTAGAAACAGAGAATATAGATTTAGGATATGGATGACAAACTGCTGTTAAACGAGAATACCTGTGTGGACTTTTGTGTGGTGGATTCTGTGGTCACTAGCAAACTGTGCCGGAGTGGGTGCTGTTGTGATGGGTCATGACACCCATGTATACAACAGGGGCCAGTCTAGGTACCCAAAATACCATGTATGTGCCATTACTACTATTTGCTTTTCCTGGATACTTCCTCCCCATGTTGCACTTTCTATGAATCCTAGAAATGTTAAGCGATTTGCTTGCTCTCATCATATTTAGATTTAAGATACACTATTGATAAATATATCTTATTACTTAGACTTATCAGTCATCCATATAGGATACGATCTCATTATATTTCATGGGGGAGCAGTACTATCTGTACATTTTTATACTAATTCCTGTAATCTATACTTCATGCTGCTATAATGATTGTTATTGATATTCTCCCCTTTAACTTAAGATAATAGCTACCATTTATTCATCATCTGCTGTATGTCAGGCTGTGGGTTGGGCACTTCTAATTGTCTTGAATTTGTAAACAACTCTCTAAGTAGGGTATTGCTTTCCCCATTTTTTGGATAAGGAAACTGAGGCTCAGAAAATTGGCATGTTTTACCCAAGTTCACAATGCTGATAAAGCAAAGATTGGCAGATCACTCTGAAGTCTAAATCCATTGCATTTTATTTTAACTCACACTTAATTTTTAATATTAAAATCCTATAGTTAGAGTCTAAAAATGTTACCCACAGAGGCTTTTTTCTGACCCCATTTTAGTAAAAATATTTAATTCTTATGTTTCCTTGAGTTGATTAAAGTTTATGAAAAAGGATTTGCAGTAGGCAGATCAGCTAAAATTAACTTTCCAACAGCAAATTAATAGTGCCTATAGGAGTACAAAAGAAATGTTTAAAACACCCAAGATAATTTTTGAAGAAATATTTACATCCTAAAAATGCTTCAGTTCAGTTCAGTTGCTCAGTCGTGTCCGACTCTTTGCGACCCCATGAACTGCAGCATGCCAGGCCTTCCTGTCCATCACCAACTCCCGGAGTTATTCTCATTTAAAATAATTGTAATTAAAAGTGCACATCCTAACTTTTTGATAATCTTTTTTCTTATTATATGCCTTTTGATGTACTGTCAGAGCTAGACTTGTGAACTGAATAATTCAGATTAAGCAATTTTCACCTTCTTTTAGGTAACTTTAGCCTACACTAGAAGTAACAAATTGGAATAGAAGAATATTCTAGAATATTTATAAATCCTAACTAGCTTGAATTATTAGTACATATCACTTTTAATAAATTTGAATGAAAGTGATAAATGAAAAAGTTTCAATATATTTAGAGGTAAAAAATTGATGAATTTTCTTTAAAGGATGTGGCCAATGAAATTAAGAAGTTTGAAGCATTAATAAAAAAGGATCTCCAGGCAAAAGAAAGGTGAGTTAAAATTATTTTAATAATCAAAAATTTGATTTTTATTTAAAAAAGTTCATTTTACTTTAACTTTTGAATGTTTAGAAGCAGTTTACCTGAAATAGCTATTCCAAGGATGTTTTCACTTTGTAAAGTCTTCATTGATAGAGTATATTAAGGAAGATAAATGATATAAAATTCAGATTAGTTGTTTATTAACAATTTTGTAAATATCAAGAAGGCAAGTGGCTATTATGATTTGTGAGGTTAATTTTTTTTTCTCTGCTATACTTATCACACATACCATTCACTAACATTTTTCCAAGTTACTATCCGTTTACATTTTTCACCGCACTGCCTTTATTAGACTCTAGCTGCTCTCACCTTGCATCCTCAGCATTCAGCACAGGGACCAGCAATAAAGAACTGCTGAATGAGTGTCGACCAAATATCACTAAGAGTTTCAGTGGGTTCTTTACAGAAAGCGCCTGGTTAATGGGCTTCTTTTGCCTAAAGATAAAGATCTTCTCCACTTTTGTTTCCTATCAGGGGTCACTGACTCACAGAAAACAGCTAACGAGGGACTGCATGTATAGAAGCAGCTTGAATTCTTCTGCATTTTTTCATGGAAACTATCCAAAGTCTACTCGTTTACATTTTATAGAATAGGAAATAAATCTCTGTTAAGGAAGAAAAATAGGCACAAATTATATACTTCAGTTCCATATTAATATTTCTGAAGAAAGGGAATAGAGTCAAATGAAGTGGAATAAGACTAAGCTGAAAGAAGAAATGGTGAGGAAGTCAGGTGTGAATGAAAATGAAGTAGAATGCGGAATGTATGTGTTAATTGCCTTTCCTCCTTCCTTCTGCAGAAACTCCTGATGCCCTACTCTAAGCCCTGCTCATGTTTATCTGTGCTTCCCTGACTCCTAAAATAACCACAGCCCAAGCCTACTCTCCCCTGCAGCTGCCATCTGAACCCCTCCACACCCTCCCTGACCTTGGCCCATGAAATCACTCCATTTCTTTCAATTCTTTCACTCATCTCACCAGTCTCATGCTCGGGAGTGACAAACGGATGGTGTCTACCAAAATGACCATCTTAAAATATTGAAATACTTTTAGTGAATGGCATTCTCTGTAGCTCTACCTTCTACTCCTTTCTTGGGACCCCTTGATTTCCACACAGTTAACAAACCAGGATTAACACCAATATGCCAACATCTTCCACTCCCTACATCAGCATCTATTTGGATTAATTAGTGTCATCACCATGTCAGTGGTTAAATATTTGAAAGATCACACCCGCATAAACATTCACTCTAATCTTCACTGCTTTCCCAGCCTGTTCTGAATTTAGACCTCTAAGGTAGCTTTGAAACCTGGAAACCAGAGGGGTTGAATTAGATGGGTGTATTCTTCTCTCCGGAGAAGGCAATGGCACCCACTCCAGTACTCTTGCCTGGAGAATCCCATGGACGGAAGAGCCTGGTGGGCTGCAGTCCATGGGGTCACACAGAGTCAGACACAACTGAAGTGGCAGCAGCAGCAGCATTTTTCTCTCTCTTGTAACAGAAATCAGAATGTAAGCAGCCAAGGGTATGTGTTGTTGCCCCAAGGTTATCAAGGA
This sequence comes from Bos mutus, assembly GCF_027580195.1. Classification (NCBI taxonomy): domain Eukaryota; kingdom Metazoa; phylum Chordata; class Mammalia; order Artiodactyla; family Bovidae; genus Bos; species Bos mutus. Next base: position 38,401,279 of record NC_091636.1, on the reverse strand, counting down.
CTGAATCTTCCCTTTCGTTCCACTGTCCTGAAATGTGGCTTTTGTCTTTAGACTCACATTCACAATGTAAGATAGCTTCTAGGCCCCTGGCCATTTGGCCCATGTTCCAATATCAGGAAGGAGGACAGGCAAAAAGTGCATGCTAATTTGCTTCAGTCACGTCTGACTCTTTGCAACCCCATGGACTGCACCCCGCCAGGCTCCTCTGTCCATGGGATTCTCCAGGCAAGAATACTGGATAGGGTGGCCATGTCCTCCTCCAGGGGATCTTTCTGACCCAGGGATTGAACCCACATCTCATTATGTTTCTTGCACTGGCAGGTGGGTTCTTTACCACTAGCACCACCTAGGAAGCCCCAGGCATAAAGTGGGTATCTCTAATCTAAAATAGTTCTTTATACCAGCCTTCCCAGAATGCCCACGTAACATTTCTGCATACACGTTACTGGCCAGAATTCAGTTACATGGCCATAATCTAGCAGAATGGGAGACTGGGAATTGTAGTCTTCATCTGAGTATGTTGTTTCCCTGAATAAAACTGGGGCTCTGCTTTGAAGGAAAAGGGAGGGAAATGGCAGTGTCTATCTCAAGTCCTTTCTCTGAAGAAACCCCCACTTGGTCTTGCCAGAGATTTACCACCAGGGCCCATGAGATATGGACATGCTTACTTCTCAGAGCAGAAGGATAGGGCCTGGGGTCCCTGGAGTCCCTGGATCGGTCACCTCTGACTGTGAGCAGCCCCAGCGGTGACTCCAAATCCCTTCCAGTACACTTCACAAAGGGCATTTCCTCTGATGGACCCCCAGATAAAAAAATGCTGGGAGGTACTGGCCTAGAGCAAACTTTTAAAGAAACAAAAAAGCTATGGTACAATATGGCCTTTCTTAATCCCTGTTATTGACCACTACTTCTTTAGTTCATTCTGAATCCTTAGCTTAGAATCAAGCATGTTCTGGACTCTTCCAGAAATTTCACACTACTTGATGGCAAAAAGCACTAAAATCATCTTTTAGGGTGACCTAAGGAGCAATTTCTGCAGCTGCCTCTTTCAAAGCCTGCTCCCAAAACACTTTCTCATGGATGTCACTTCAAAGTCTGTCGTTTCTTTTGTGAAAGGATGAAATGAATGCTCAGTGAGAGCAATGCAAGAACAACCATTGCTGCTTTTCCCTCACGTATACTCTTTATTCTTTAAAACAAATAGTAAATGCCACCTGCTTTTTTGTTCTTTGTTTCTTTTCTGAGGCTGTTGGCTGCTGTAACTTGACATTTCGAGTCATAGATTTACGTTAGTTTCCTTCTAACAACTGCTTTTTAACACACACATGAATTTAACCAAGGTTCCTATCACTAATAATTCACACTCATACAATTACTAACTCTATGGCAGCTTGGCAAACAGATATAAAGTAAACATAATTATTGCCCCTAAGAAACCCACATCACATAAAATGAATATTTATTCAAGAAAATATCATGTAACTTTCTTCAGGCCTTGATTGGCATAAGACAGAAGATGGGTATATGTATGGTTGGATAGACTGATTGCTGAACAAAGGAGAATCAATATCTTAAGTACATTGGTAGCAGCCAAATACAATGTTGAGGGAGACCTATTAACCCATGCTCAGTGTAAGGCAGACTCTTAAACATCACATTTAAGTAAAAATATAATAAGAATTTTGATGAAGGATCTAAAAAAGTTATGCTACACTTTCATAAATTCATATTAATTTCATTAATTAATATTCATAAGAATTATACTAAATCTTGGTAAATAAAGTTAAAATTTGTCTTTGATCTTCCTGAGGCTTTGCTAGCTACACAATTTCTGCTGAACGACTCTCAGTTGACAGAATACAATCAAAGGTTGAGCACCTGCTGATAAAATAACCAGAATTTCAGTGTGTAATTTTTTTGAAATTGTATTATACTTGTATAGTGCTTCGTAGCATATGATTTGAAATTTAGCAAACATCATCTACATGTCAGTACTGTGAGGCATGGGTACATAGAAAAGTAAAAATAGTATACTTTTCTTTGCTCAGAGTTCAGCTGGAAGCAGCAAATATAGAAATAATGAACTATAATAAAATATGATCTGTGCCATAAATATGTGATTATTAAGTAGAACTAATTATAATTTAAGAATTTTGATTCAACTATGTAAATGGGTTTGATCTTTGATTTAATAAAACTGTATGTACTCAGATTAGGAAAGAACATGTGTGATTATTACTTTGTTAAACATGAATTAACTATGCTTTCATAAAAACACTTCTGTCTGTATGAGAATTGATGACTGTTTAATCCCTGAATACCATAATAATGTTTCCCTGTCTTTTGAATAACATTATAAGTTATATTTTAAATTGAACACTGAAGTTCTAATATTTGCTTTAATGCTTGTATTAATAAATGAACAGAGCACCCAAGGGAGCCATCCCCTGAGGTCTTCCTCTATAGTCACAAGTAGTGGTGTGTGATTGAGTTGTACTTTCAAATCTAAATAAAAACTATTGTTCTTAGTGCATCCAAGACTTCTCTAGATACAGCAGGCCAGACGACCACTGATTTGTTAAACACTTATTCAGATGATGACTACATTAAAAAAATCCAAAAACGCCTTGAAGAAGATGCTTTTGCACGAGAGCAAAGGGAGAAAAGACGGCGGAGACTCTTAATGGATCAGTTAATAGCTCATGAAGCCCAAGAGGTAAGATGTGTAGTTATTGATTAAATAAAAGTCCTGGAAATTTTTACAAAATACAGTCTTTTATACACTCTTATGTATATCTTCTGTATGTGCTATGTGCTACTCTGAATCAGCGTTTCATCTTCACACCATGGCGGCAAATACACTCAGGAAAAAAAGTACATACAACACTTAGCAAAGAATCTAAAATCTGGTGATGCTTATGCAGCGTTTTGAATTTACTTAATTGTACACTGAATTGTACATTTAAAAATGGTTGAAATGGTAAATTTTATATTGCATATATTTTACCACAATAAAAAATACTGACAAAATAGGAATCTAAAAGTTATGGCAACCATGTTTATCTGTTGTTACTTTTAGAGGAAAAAGAGAACTTTTTGTCCCAGGTTTACTGAGGTATAATTGACAAATAAAAATTGTATATATTTAAAGTATATAATTGATGTTTTGATATATGTATGCATTGTGAAATGATTACCATAATCAAACTAATTAGCACACCCATCACCTTAACAAAAAAAAAAAGTTACCATTTGTGTGTGTGTGTTTGGTGAAAATACTTAAGATCTGCTTTTGTTCAAGTTCAACTTTTTTAGATTCCACATTTAGTAAGATTATGTAATATTTGTCTCACTATGTCTGGCTTATTTTTCTTGGTGTAATGTTCTCCAGGTTTAAACATATTATCACAAATGATAAGATTTTCTTCTTTTTTAAAGATTGATCATATTCTATATATGCATGCATGTGTACTAAGTCACTTCATTTGTGTCTGACTCTTTGTGACCCTATGGACCATAGCCCACAGTGGGTTGTCATGTCCTCCTCCAGGGGATCTTACCAACCTAGGGATTGAATCCACATCTCTTATGCCTCCTGCATTGGCAGGTAGGTTCTTTACCACTAGCGCCACCTAGAAAGCTCATTCTAGATATAAATATATACATATATATATATATTTATGTGTGTGTATATATATATATAAAATATTTATATATATAAAGAAAATGTGACATGCATATCTATACTCACTTAAGTGTCCATTCATCCACCAATGGACACTTAGATTGTTTCTGTATCATGGCCGTTGTGAATAGTGCTGCAGTGTACATAGGGTTGCAAACATCTCTTTGAGATACTGATTTCATCTCCTTTCATTTCCATTGGATATATACCCAGAAGTAGGATTTCAGGGTCATATGGTAATTCTATTTTTAATTTTTAAAGGAAGCACTATACTATTTTCCACAGTGGCTATACCACCTTACATCCCAGCAACAGTTTACAAGGGTTCCATTTTTATCACATCCTTGCCAACACTTATCTCATTTTTGTTTTATGTTTTTTGATAATAGCTATTGGAAACAGTATCAGACTTTATTTTGGGGGGCTCCAAAATCACTGCAGATGGTGACTGCAGCCATGAAATTAAAAGATGCTTACTCCTTGGAAGGAAAGTTACGACCAACCTAGATAGCATATTGAAAGGCAGAGATATTACTTTGCCAACAAGGGTCCGTCTGGTCAAGGCTATGGTTTTTCCAGTGGTCATGTATGGATGTGAGAGTTGGACTGTGAAGAAGGCTGAGTGCCAAAGAATTGATGCTTTTGAACTGTGGTATTGGAGAAGACTCTTGGGAGTCCCATGGACTGCAAGGAGATCCAACCAGTCCATTCTGAAGGAAATCAGCCCTGGGATTTCTTTGGAAGGAATGATGCTAAAGCTGAGACTCCAGTACCTTGGCCACCTCATGCAAAGAGTTGACTCATTGGAAAAGACTCTAATGCTGGGAGGGATTGGGGGCAGGAGGAGAAGGGGACGACAGAGGATGAGATGGCTGGATGGCATCACTGACTCGATGGACGTGAGTCTGAGGGAACTCCAGGAGTTGGTGATGGACAGGGAGGCCTGGAGTGCTGCGATTCATGGGATCGCAAACAATCGGACATGACTGAGCGACTGAACTGAACTGATTCTAACAGAAATTTGCAACAGTGCCCAGTTGTGAATATGACTGATGACAAAAGTAAAGTCCAATGCTGTAAAGAACAATATTGCATAGGAAACTGGAATGTTAGGTCCATAAATCAAGATACATTAGAAGTGTTCAAGCAAGAGATGACAAGAGTGACCATCAACATTTTAAGCATCAGTGAACTCAAACAGACTGGAATGGGTGAATTTAATACACATGACCGTTATACCTACTACTGTGGGCAAGAATCCCTTAGAAGAAATGGAGTAGCCCTCATAGTTAAAAAAAGAGTACTTGGGTGCAAACTCAGACAGCGTGATCTCTGTTCATTTCCAAGGCAAACCATTCAACATCACATTAATGCAAGTCTATGGCCCAACCAGAAGAAGCTGAAGTTGAACGGTTCTATGAAGACCTACAAGACCTTCTAGAACTAACACCCCCAAAAGATGTCCTTTTCATCATGGGGGAATGGAATGCCAAAGTAGGAAGTCAAGAGATACCTAGAGTAACAGGCAAAATTGGCCTTGGAGTACATAATGAAGCAGGGAAAAGGCTAACAGAGTTTTGCCAAGGGAAAGCACTGGTCATAGCTAACACCCTCTTCCAACAACACAGGGGAAGACTCTACACATGGACATCACCAGATGTTCAATACAAAAATCAGATTGATTATATTCTTTGCAGCCAAAAATGGAGAAGCTGTATACAGTCAGCAAAAACAAGGCCGGGAGCTGACTATGGTTCAGATCATGAACTCCTTATTGCCAAATTCAGACTTAAACTGAAAAAAGTAGGGAAAATCACTAAACCATTCAAGTATGGCCTAAATCAAATCCCTTATGATTATACAGTGGAAGTGAGAAATAGATTCAAGGGATTAGATCTGATAGAGTGCTTGAAGAACTATGGACAGAGGTTCATGACATTGTACAGAGGCAGTGATCAAGACCATCCCCAAGAAAAAGAAATGCAAAAAGGCAAAATAGTTGTCTGAGGAGGCATTACAAATAGCTGAGAAAAGAAGAGAAGCTAAAGGCAAAGGAAGAAAGGAAAGATATATCCATTTGAATGCAGAGTTCCAAAGAATAGAAAGGAGACATAAGAAAGCCTTCCTAAGTGATCAATGCAAAGAAATAGAGGAAAACAATAGAATGAGAAAGACTAGAGATCCCTTCAAGAAAATTAGAGATACCAAGGGAACGTTTCATGCAAAGATGGACACAATAAAATTGGACAGAAATGGTATGGACCTAACAAAAGCAGAAGATATTAGGAAGAGGTGGCAACAATACACAGAAGAACTATACAAAAAAGATCTTCGTGACCCAGATAACCACTATGGTGTGATCACTCACCTAGAGCCAGACATCCTGGAATGGAAGTCAAGTGGGCCTTAGGAAACATGACTACGAACAAAGCTGGTGGAGATGATGGCATTCCAGTTGAGCTATTTCAAATCCTAAAAGTTGATGCTGTGAAAGTGCTGCACTCAATATGCCAGCAAATTAGGAAAACTCAGCAGTGGCCACAGGACTGGAAAAGGTCAGTTTTCATTCCAATCCCAAAGAAAGGCAATGCCGAAGAATTTTTAAACTACTGCATAGTCGCACTCATCTCACATGCTAGCAAAGTAATGCTGAAAATTATCCAAGCCGGGAGTCAAAAGTATGTGAACCGTGAACTTCCATATGTTTAAGCTGGATTTACAAAAGACAGAGGAAGCATAGATCAAATTGCCAACATCTGTTGGATCATTGAAGAAGCGAGAGAATTCCAGAAAACATGTACTTCTGTTTTATTGATTATGCCAAAGTCTTTGATTGTGTAGATCACAACAAACTGTGGAAGATTCTTCCAGAGATGGGAATACCAGACCACCTTACCTGCCTCCTGAGAAATCTGTTTGCAGGTCAAGAAGCAACAGTTAGAACCAGATATGGAACAACAGACTGGTTCCAAACTGGGAAAGGAGTATCTCAAGGCCGTATATTGTCACCCTGCTTATTTAACTTATATGCAGAGTACATCATGCAAAATGCTGGGTTGGATGAGGCATAAGCTGGAATCAAGATTGCCGTGAGAAAAATCAGTAACCTCAGATACACAGATGACACCATCCTTATGGCAGAAAGTGAAGAGGAACTGAAAAGCCTCTTGGTGAAAGTGAAAGAGGAGAGTGAAAATGCTGGCTTAAAACTCAACATTCAGAAAACTAAGATCATGACATCTGGTCCCATCACTTCATGGCAAATAGATGAGGAAACAATGGAAACAGTGACAGCCTTTATTTTCTTGGGCTCCAAGATCACTGCAGATGGTGACTACAGCCATGATATTAAAAGACCCTTGCTCCTTGGAAGAAAAGCTATGATAAATATAGATAGCATATTAAAAAGCAGAAACATTACTTTACTGACAGAGGTTTGTCTTGTCAAAGCTGTGGTTTTTCTAGTAGTCATGTATGGATGTGAGAGTTGGGCTATATAGAACACAGAGCAGAGAAGAATTGATGCTTTTGAACTGTGGTGTTGGAGAAGACTCTTGAGAGTCCCTTGGACTGCAAGGAAATCCAAACAGTCCATCCTAAAGGAAATCAGTGCTGAATATTCATTGGAAGGACTTATACTGAAGCTGAAACTCCAATACTTTGGCCATCTGGTGCGAAGAACTGACTCCTTGGAAAAGATCCTGATGCTGGGAAAGATTGAAGGCAGGAGGAGAAGGGGATGACAGAGGATGAGATGGTTGGATGGCATCACTGACTCAATGGACATGAATTTGAGCAAGCTCTAGGTGTTGGTAATGGACAGGGAAGCCTGGTGTGCTGCAGTCCTTTGGGTCGCAAAGAGTTAGACACTACCTGGCAACTAAACTGAACTTACTCTAACAGATGGTTTTGATTTGCATTTTCTGATGATTAGGAGTGTTGATCACCTTTCCATATACCTGTTGGCCATTTGTTTGTCTTCTTTAGAGAAATGTCTTTTCAGGTCCTTTGACCATTTCTAAATCCGGGCGTTTGGTTTTTGGCTATCGAGTTGTTTGAGTTCCTTGTATATTTTGGATATTAGCCAACATGTATGGTTTGCAAATAGTACTCTTCCCTATCTATTTGTACTTTTGTTGCCTGTGCTTTTAGGGTCAGATTAAAAAATTAATTGCCTAGACCAATGTCAAGATGTGTTTTTCCCTACATTTGCTTCTGTTAGTTTTATAGTTTTTGATCTTATGTGTAAGTCTCTAATCCGTTTTGAATTGATTTTTATACGTGGTATGAGATGAGGGTATAGTACCATTCTATTGCATGTGGATATCCAGTTTTTCCAGAACCATGTGTTATAGAGACATCTATAACATTCCTCCATTGTGTAGCCTTGGCACCCTTACTGAAAGTCAGTTGACTGCACATATGTGGATTTATTTCTGGGCTCTTTATTCTATTCCATTTTCCTATAGTTCTGTTTTTATTTCAATACCATACTATTTTGAGTACTGAAGCTTTGTAATTTATTTTGAAATCAGGAAGCTTGATATTCTTCTTACTCCAAACTGGTTTGGCTCTTTGGAGTCTTTTCTGGCTCCAAATGAATGTTAGGATTGTTTTTGTATTTCTGTGAAAATGCTATTGGAATTTGGTTAGGAATTGCATTGCATCTGTAGATCACTTTAGGTATTATGGACATTTCAATGTTATTAGTTCTTCAAATCCATGAACATCTTTTTCATTTATTCATATCTTCTTCAGCTCTTCTTATTAATGTTTTTTAGTTTTCAGTGTATAGATCTTTTGCCTCCTTGGTTGAATCTATTCTTACATTTTTTTTTAACTTTTATGCTATTGTAAATGGGATTGGTTTCTTATTTCCATTTCAGATAATTCTTTGTTAGTGTGTAGGAACAAGAATTATTTTCATATGTTTATTTTGTGTGTCCTGCAGTTTTACTGAATTTGTTTTTTGGTTCTAACATTTTTTTGTGTGAAAGTCTAGAGTTTTCTGTATGTAAAAAGCATGTCATCTGCAAACAGAGACATTTTACTTTTTCCTTTATGATTTAGATGCCTGCTTTTTCTTTTTCTTTCCAATTTCCTTGGCTAGGATTTCCAGTACCAGTAGAAATGGTGAGAGTGGACGTCTTGTCTTATTTTTTATGTTTGAGGAATGGTGAAAACCTAAAAGCTTTTAGCATCATATTTTAGGTATGATGTTAACTGTGAGCTTATCATATATGACCTTTATTATGTTGAGTTACATTCCTTACCTAATTTGTTGAGAATTTTTATCATGAAAGGATACTGAATTTTTTCAAGTTTTTTTTCTATATTAATTGATACTATCAAAAAGGGAGCACTTAAATGAAAACATGGAAAATTCGTTAGACCTGTCAGTTTGATCTACTCCAGTGGCCCTCAAAGTGTGGCCCTTGGACCAGCAGCATCAGCATCACCAGGAAACTTTTAGGAATGTGAATAATTAGGTCCCACCTCAGACCTTCTGAGTCAGAACTCGAATCACAGCTCTCTGGCTTGGGGCCCATCATCTGTGTTAATAGGCCCTCCAGGTGATTTGATTCAGCTATGGATTGAGAATCACTGATCAACTCTTACATTGAACACATATTTACTGGATCTCTTCTATGCTCTGGAACTTGTCCTAGGCCTAGGATACAACAGTGAACAAGAATAACAGGAAACCTGCTCTCACAGAGCTTGCTGTTTGGGGGGGATCTGTAAACAACCAACTACATTGGAGTGTGGAGGTGCAATGAAAGTGAGGAGAGGAAAGTCCAGCTCTGGCCTGCCTCAGAGACCATTTCTAGAGTAGGAGAGCACTGAAGCATGAGGGAGGGTTGAAGTTAGACAATTGAAGATGGGAGTGGTTCTGGGTATAGGGTGAGGAGTTAGTTTCCAGCAGAGGTAGAGATGTGGAAGGTAAAGTGTGTCTTCAGAGAGAATATTGCATAGATGGCTCAGGGCTTTTAGCAAATTAAATGTTATCTGGCAGGAGTCCCCAGAGGCCAAGCCATCAGAGGCCTTATAAGCTGTAAAGAGGGACTGTGTGGATCACAATAAACTGTGGAAAATTCTTCAAGAGATGGGAATACCAGACCACCTGATCTGCCTCTTGAGAAATTTGTATGCAGGTCAGGAAGCAACAGTTAGAACTGGACATGGAACAACAGACTGGTTCCAAATAGGAAAAGGAGTTCGTCAAGGCTGTATATTGTCAACCTGTTTATTTAACTTATATGCAGAGTACATCATGAGAAACGCTGGACTGGAAGAAACACAAGCTGGAATCAAGATTGCTGGGAGAAATATCAATAACCTCAGATATGCAGATGACACCACCCTTATGGCAGAAAGTGAAGAGGAACTCAAAAGCCTATTGATGAAAGTGAAAGTGGAGAGTGAAAAAGTTGGCTTGAAGCTCAACGTTCAGAAAATGAAGATGATGGCATCCGGTCCCACCACTTCATGGGAAATAGATGGGGAAACTGGAAACAGTATCAGACTTTATTTTTCTGGGCTCCAAAATCACTGCAGACGGTGACTGCAGCCATGAAATTGAAAGACTCTTACTCCTTGGAAGGAAAGTTATGACCAACCTAGATAGCATATTCAAAAGCAGAGACATTAATTTGCCAACAAAGGTTCGTCTAGTCAAGGCTATGGTTTTTCCAGTGGTCATATATGGATGTGAGAGTTGGACTGTGAAGAAGGCTGAGCACTGAAGAATTGATGCTTTTGAACTGTGGTGTTGGAGAAGACTCTTGAGAGTCCCTTGGACTGCAAGGAGATCCAACCAGTCCATTCTGAAGGACATCAGCCCTGGGATTTCTTTGGAAGGAATGATGCTAAAGCTGAAACTCCAGTCCTTTGGCCACCTCATGCGAAGAGTTGACTCATTGGAAAAGACTCTGATGCTGGGAGGGATTGGGGGCAAGAGGAGAAGGGGATGACAGAGGATGAGATGGCTGGATGGCATCACTGACTCGATGGATGTGAGTCTGAGTGCACTCCGGGGAGTTGGTGAGGGACATGGGGTTGCAAAGAGTCGGACACGACTGAGCGACTGATCTGATCTGATCTGATCCTGAGTGCAAAGGGGAACAAGAGTGACAGGCCAGACTGACATTTAGGAAGGTCAGTCTGGCTTCACTTTTAAAAATAGATGACAGGAGGATGACCAAGTTATAGCTGTTTCTGTAATCCAGGTAAGGAATTATTCCAGTTTACATTTAGAGTAGTAGCAGTAGTGATGGAAAGGAGTGGCTTCAGGAGCTATTTGAGAAGTAAAATCAATGAGAAAAACTGACTGCTTAGACATGGAGAAGTGAAAAGTGGGATGAGCAGCCAGGTGTCTGGCGTGGGCAGCCGAGTGCATGGAGGAGTCGTTAGCTATGATACAGAAGATGGTAAGAACAGACGGGGAGGAAGGTGATTCAGGTTGTGAATGTAAGTAGGACAAATCTGTGTGTCTGAAATATGAAGGGCCATTTGAAGGCACTTCTTTTATTCACCTAATTACATCTATCTGGTCTACTCAGTGGTGTTCTGTTAACTGAAGAGAAATCCAGGCTTCTTAGACATATGAAGAAGTAATACTGTTTATCCAGTATCAGAGTCACTCTGATAGAGTCACTCCTTTTTCAGTGAAAAATTCAAAGAATAACTCTGCCATCTCTTTGTGCTGAAAGGTAATTTCTTACTTTGAATTCACATTTATTAATATTTTTGCTCAGCCAGCTTGATAGTCACTCTTTTCATTAGATGAATTACAGGTTATGAAAATTCGATGATTAAAAAGTAGCTTTTAAAATAACTACCTATTTCACATTTCATTAACGAGCAGTGAGATTTTGAACACATTTTCATTTATATTATAAAACAGCTGTGTGTTGGCTGCTAGGTTTTTTCTTTCTACTTTTTTGCTTGTAATTCAGGACTGACATTTACTTAGAAAATGTTACTTAGAGATATTACTTAGAAAACTGGGTGAATAAATGCTTTCTGGCTTCCGTCACTTTCTACCAGAATGTTCACAGCTTCGATTTTTTCAGTCTCTAGCTAGAGATCTGTTCAGGGATCTAGCAACCTAAGGGACACTGAATAAAGTTGGTTCTCTGACTAATATTTCCACTAAAGGAACTCCATCTCTGTGCTGCTTCTTCTGTGTGTTTGGTGAAGCCACTGTCCTCCAAGAGAGCTACTCGGACATATTTAGAGAATTAAAGCAATGATATGCACCAGAGTTAGCTCCTAGCTCCAACTCATGGGAAAGGCAGAGGTCGTGACAATCAAACTGAGCATGTTTTGGATTGTGTATATGTATAAATCTTCCCCAAATATAATTATATATAGTTAAAAGAGAAATGTGACTTCTATTATTTTCTATTTTATTCATTGCAGATATAGACTATTTCATGTACATTATGGGTTAAACACACATCTATAGGCTTCCCTGAACACCTAAGCATAACATATTTTCTTTCTGTGAGAAAATGTGTCCCAAATTCTAATGAAATTTTGAGGAAAAGTCTATACATAAAACATGAACTACTTGTACAATGGAACAAAAAAATCTTTTCCACTCAACTGTTTAGTACAAGTCCTAATACAGTTGACGGTTCTTCATACTGAAGCTTTATATATGTAACATTGACTCAGCCATTCAACAGTAATTTTGCTTTCCTTTTCAATCACAATATGTTGTCATCTAAGCAATAGCCAAGACCTATCTAACCAGCCCAGTTTTTATAAGGATCAGAATGACCAGCTCTCATCTCAACAACCAAATTGCCTTGCCATATAAACACAGCCAAATATATTCCACATTAATACTCCACATTAAGTATAGAATTCACTTGGAATAATAAATCAAGGCTATACTTTTAATAAATATGGCTTTGACTGTGCCATCACAAACCACCCCCAAATGTGGTAGATAACTTGGGCAGGGATCAGCTGTATGCCTTTGCTGGTCTTACTTGTCCTGTCTCAGAGGCTGGCTGAGGCTGACTGACTTGGGAGAGTTTCATCAGTTCCAACTGAGAAGGCTGGTATCTCTCCATCTATGGTTTCTCATTTTTTAACTGAGCAGAAAATATGGTAACAGTGGCAGAGGTCACAGGAGAATTAATTCAGGCCCCAAGTGTTTTGTTTCATTTTATTTTGTGTTCACTAATGTCCCATTGGCCAGTTCAAGTCAGAGGCCACCCCTTACCCATTTAAAAAGTGGCAAAATAGATTCTGCTTTTTGATGGGAATATCTGCAGGATAGCACTGCAAGGCTATGGATGAAGAAAGATGAAGAACCTATAGTCGTTTTTACATTCTGCCTGACCTCCACTGGCAACACAGGCAACAAATTATTAACGTAAAAAACTTCTAGAATGTTATAACTAGATGAAACAGGTTTCAAAGTTGTTCATGATTTTATTTTTTATTTGATATGTTACTAATAGAAAAAAAAATTTATGTTTATTTTCTTTTTTTTTTTGATTACTGTGTTTTTTATTTCTGTATAAAAAGTTAGCAAACTGAGATTCTTTTTTTTTTTTTTAATTTTACTAAGGTATACATGTGTTCCCCATCCTGAACCCTCCTCCCTCCTCCCTCCCCATACCATCCCTCTGGGTCGTCCCAGTGCACCAGCTCCAAGCATCCAGCATCGTGCATTGAACCTGGACTGGCATCTCGTTTCATACATGACATTTCACATGTTTCAATGCCATTCTCCCAAATCTTCCCACCCTCTCCCTCTCCCACAGAGTCCATAAGCCTGTTCTATACATCAGTGTCTCTTTTGCTGTCTCATATACAGGGTTATCGTTACCATCTTTCTAAATTCCATATATATGCGTTAGTATACTGTATTGGTGTTTTTCCTTCTGGCTTGCTTCACTCTGTATAATAGGCTCCAGTTTCATCCACCTCATTAGAACTGATTCAAATGTATTCTTTTTAATGGCTGAGTAATACTCCATTGTGTATATGTACCACAGCTTTCTTATCCATTCATCTGCTGATGGACATCTAGGTTGCTTCCATGTCCTGGCTATTATAAACAGTGCTCACGATGAACATTGGGGTACATGTGTCTCTTTCCTTCTGGTTTCCTCAGTGTGTATGCCCAGCAGTGGGATTGCTGGATCATAAGGCAGTTCTATTTCCAGTTTTTTAAGGAATCTCCACACTGTTCTCCATAGTGGCTGTACTAGTTTGCATTCCCACCAACAGTGTAAGAGGGTTCCCTTTTCTCACACCCTCTCCAGCATTTATTATTTGTAGACTTTTGGATCGCAGCCATTCTGACTGGTGTGAAATGGTATCTCATAGTGGTTTTGATTTGCATTTCTCTGATAACGAGTGATGTTGAGCATCTTTTCATGTGTTTGTTAGCCATCTGTATGTCTTCTTTGGAGAAATGTCTATTTAGATCTTTGGCCCATTTTTTGATTGGGTCATTTATTTTTCTGGAGTTGAGCTGTAGGAGTTGCTTGTATATTTTTGAGATTAGTTGTTTGTCAGTTGCTTCATTTGCTATTATTTTCTCCCATTCTGAAGTCTGTCTTTTCACCTTGCTAATAGTTTCCTTTGATGTGCAGAAGCTTTTAAGTTTAATTAGGTCCCATTTGTTTATTTTTGTTTTTATTTCCGATATTCTGGGAGGTGGGTCATAGAGGATCCTGCTGTGATGTATGTCAGAGAGTGTTTTGCCTACCACCAGAAAATTACTAGAACTAATCAATGATTATAGTAAAGTTGCAGGATATAAAATCAACACACAGAAATCCCTTGCATTCCTATACACTAATAATGAGAAAACAGAAAGAGAAATTAAGGAAACAATTCCATTCACCATTGCAACGAAAAGAATAAAATACTTAGGAATATATCTACCTAAAGAAACTAAAGACCTATATATAGAAAACTATAAAACACTGGTGAAAGAAATCAAAGAGGACACTAATAGATGGAGAAATATACCATGTTCATGGATTGGAAGAATAAATATAGTGAAAATGAGTATATTACCCAAAGCAATTTATAGACTCAATGCAATCCCTATCAAGCTACCAACAGTATTCTTCACAGAGCTAGAACAAATAATTTCACAATTTGTATGGAAATACAAAAAACCTCGAATAGCCAAAGCGATCTTGAGAAAGAAAAATGGAACTGGAGGAATCAACCTACCTGACTTCAGGCTCTACTGCAAAGCCACAGTTATCAAGACAGTATGGTACTGGCACAAAGACAGAAATATAGATCAATGGAACAAAATAGAAAGCCCAGAGATAAATCCACGCACATATGGACACCTTATCTTTGACAAAGGAGGCAAGAATATACAATGGATTAAAGACAATCTCTTTAACAAGTGGTGCTGGGAAATCTGGTCAACCACTTGTAAAAGAATGAAACTAGAACACTTTCTAACACCATATACAAAAATAAACTCAAAATGGATTAAAGATCTCAACGTAAGACCAGAAACTATAAAACTCCTAGAGGAGAATATGTTTATTTTCAATTGAACTTTTATTTAATCTACATTTTTATATAGTTCCCAAGTTCAAGTTTTGCTACTTTCCATAGAGTGTTGTTGTTTGTATCTTGATTCTGAAAATATATATAGTATTTCTCCCTTAATCTGAAACACTGTCGTTAGTGATGCCAGATTTTATTCCTAAACAACTGGATTGAAAGTGAAAGAGTTAGTTGCTCAGTTGTGTCTGACTCTTTGTGATCCCATGGATTGCACCCACCAGGCTCCTCTGTCCATGGAATTCTCCAGACAAGAATACTGGAGTAGGTTGCCATTCCCTTCTCCAGGGGATCTTCCCAACCCAGGGATTGAACCCAGGTCTCCTGCTTTACAGGCAGATTCTTTACCATCTAGTGTTAAATAGACAACTGACATGTAGATGTTCTTCCAAGTCTTCTCCCTGGAGAAGTTTAATTACCTCCTCCTTCCACATGGTGTCTCTGTTTAGACAGACTGAGAGAACTTAAAGATGCCTTGGAGACCATCTTCTACCCAAACCCCTCATTTCACCTGTCAAGAAATACTCCCTGAAAATCCAAGGTACTTGCCCAAGGCCACACAGCCAATCAATGGTAGAGGTGGAGCTGCAGTGACCAAGGCCTCCGATTGCCAGTTTAATGCTTCTTCCACTGTTAATGCTTGTTCCCCTTCTTTCTCTTAAAATAGCCAAGGGACGAGTGCATCTAGTTTCTCTCTCAGGTTACAACCACTCTCGGGTTTTCTAAGGTAAACTGTAGGTCATTTCCTCTTAGACTCTTCTCCAGTCTCCCCATCCTATCACGTAGAAATTGAGATGGCCCTGCTGGGAACTTATCAGATCTGCCATTCTCAGACAGACAATGTCTGCATTTGTCTTTATCACTAATATTTATATTGAGTGCATAGAGCACAATTCC
Organism: Bos mutus; assembly: GCF_027580195.1. Classification (NCBI taxonomy): domain Eukaryota; kingdom Metazoa; phylum Chordata; class Mammalia; order Artiodactyla; family Bovidae; genus Bos; species Bos mutus. The sequence continues at coordinate 38,385,132 of NC_091636.1, read as the reverse complement.
AAGTTTCTGAAAACATTCTTAAAATTTGAGAATTAGCCTTTGTTTATAAAACCTTGAAAACAATTACCTAAATTATTTTTGATCAGATGTTAAAGGAAGTAATCATCATTTAAGATGACTGAGTTGCAAGACCGTATGCTTCTGGATACCAAAATTATATAACCCTTGGTGGAAATTTTCATTTTTATAGCTTGAATTTTTTGCCATGTTTGACTTGAAATCAAATGGCAAAAACTGATGCAGGTGAATACTATGCCTTTTACACATGATGTATGTGTAAGCTTCTCAGCTCAGTGGGCTGAGCAAAAGTGGACATGGCCTTGACAAATGACTGGCTCTTGCAATGGTGTTTCCAGGAGGCTTATCGGGAGGAGCAGTTGATCAACCGGCTGATGCGACAGTCCCAGCAGGAACGCAGGATCGCTGTGCAGCTCATGCATGTTCGGCACGAAAAGGAAGTTTTGTGGCAAAACAGAATTTTCAGAGAAAAACAATATGAGGAAAGACGGCTTAAAGACTTCCAGGATGCTCTTGATCGAGAAGCGGTAAACAATACCTCCCTTAGCAATCCTTCTAAGGTTTCTTTTGATCCTTTCTACCGCGTCAAGGTAAACAGGTCTCCATTTAGGTGCCAATCATTTCACGAGTCAGTTTTTTTATATGATCTCTCTATTATCTCCCTGTTTTTACTTTTGTACAGCTACACCAACAGTGCACATCCACATACTATGCTCTCTCCCTTCAGTCTTGATTCTTCAAATATTTCACACTCACCACCAGTCCTTGTGTCCACGTCTCTCTGATCTTTTTGGTTGTCTGAAGGTCTCCAGTAGATTCTTCAAGAACTGCTCATGGGAACACTATTCCCTGAGTGCTTGTGTATTGATAACAATATGTGCCTTTTATACGAGTCAGTTTTGCCCTGTATAAAATCCTTAGTTCACATTTTCTACCTTTGACTATCTTAAACACTTTATTCCATTTTCTTCAGGTATTAAGTGTTGCTGTCCAAAAAAAAAAAAAAAAAAACAGATAATCTAAGTTTCATCTCCTTGAGTCATTACTGTTGTTTTTTAGATGCATAAAGGACTTTCTTTTTCTTTAAAATCCACTAAGTTTACTGGGATGTTATTAGTGTTCATTATTCTAGATGGATACTCTTCTCAGGAAATGGGAGCATTTTCAAGCTGCCTCCTTTTTATAAGATACCATGAGTCTTTAATAAGCAATACCTTGCTTTCTGGTAAAACAAGATTTCCCAGACCCATATTGTAGTCTTTTTTCCTCAGAACTAGAACAAGCCATTTTTACTGGGGACCCTGGTTCAATGTAGTTGAGAATGGTTACAGAGCCAAGATATGGGTGCCAGGTATGCTCTTGGCCAACGTGTATCATTGTGTTGAGGTCCTCTATAGCTCTGAAAGTCAAAGTATCTAATCTTTTAGTTATTTGATATATTAGCATCTTCCTTATTTTTATATGTATTACAGTTTTAATAACCAAAATAGATTTATATTATCAAGGGATTTATATGGATCACTTCTTATCTTTTTCCTATTGAGGTTGTTTCAAATTTATACAATCCATTAATCCAGATTTGATTGAAGAAGTATAAAACTTATATGGGAAGCATTTTAGATAGCTTGTCTTTACTGTCATAAACTATTCATAAAACCAGGCTGTGCAGAAGAGAAAAGCTTACAGAAAATAGGAAGGCAATGCTTTATGTATAAATCAATATAAATTTGCTTTATAAACCATGCTGATCATGATTTCCACTGTGATATTTCATGAAAATGAATTGCAGCTTGTGTCAAAATTAGGCAATTTTTATTTTATTCCCCAGAGTCAGGAAACTGACCAGTGCTTTTGCCTTTGTAGAACAGATATAGCCAAAACGTTAGGAGGAGGGCAGGGAGCCATACCCCCTGTATTAGACCTGCATAATCTCAAGTGTCTTCAAGAGGTGAATTATCTGGAGGATTGTTTCATTTCTCTTCTTTGACAAGAGTAAACTTGAATGGATTCTGTGGCATTTGCTTACATGAGAAATAAGTGCCTATTTACTAAATATATTTTTTTCACAAGCCTAGTTAATTCTGTGCAGAATAGCAAAGCCCTAGTCTCTTGGAGCAGGACTGCTCTCACTGTGGTAAGCAGCATGACCTGTTCTCTCCTTACCTGACTTGAACTCACTTCAGATGATTGAGACACTTGGTCTCCCAGAGCCTCGGTGGTCAGAATTGTGAGGCTCTGAATCCCCTGAAAAAAAAAATTCACATCCCTTTCTCTTACATGATTACTTTTTCCCAAAGCTCAGGTATCTGCCTCCCCAGCACCCTTCTCTCTGAGATAACTTGTTTTCACAGTTTGAATGTATTACCTCTTGCAGTAGGAGTGCATGGTGCCTAAGTAGGGAGTGGGGAGGAAAGGAAGAAAGAGAGAGAGAATTTCATGTTTCTGACCATCAGGAGTTGGTTTTGCTTTTAAGTTAAATATGCTGATCTCTTTTTTGAAGGCAACTGGGCATCAATTCTATTTTAATTAAAACGGTTCCTGGTTTCAAATTTCAGTGCCACCTGCTATTATTATCAATAATTCATTGCAGTAATGTTTACCACTTGTGAGTATTCACTTTGAGTCCAGCACTGAGTTGTGTTCATCTCATGCATTATCATTCTCACAGCGTCATTGGCAGTGGACACTGCTCGTGTCTACATATCACACGTCAGGAAAATGAAACTTAGAAAGCTCAAAGTTGCACAGCTTGGTGGAGAAGCCAGAGCACAGTGGCTCTCAGAGTCTAGGCTCATCACCACTGAGATTTACTGCCTCCCACAGATTTCCTTTCTCCTTTTCCTTCTTTATTTAGGGCTGCAACCCACTTTGCTGTGATGGGACCGGAAATTGTGGTGGGTTTAGCATGGGGGAGGAGAAAGGGGTAGAAATAGCAGACTCTGAGGCTAAAAAAGAAGGAAGAAAGGCCTGGAAGGAAAGAGAGAGTGAGGAGAGAGGAAGGGAGGGAGGAGAACTGAGAGGAAGCTGCTTTGTTCCTGCAGAAGGAATTCCTGGGCTCCTGAGGTTTGAGTTCCATAGCATCCTAAATATTCCACATGCCTTCCAGGCTCTTTGTAGTATCAATAAACCCACCTCACAACCCATTTCACTGGCTTGCTCCATAAAGTCTCACCTAACTTCTCCTAGACTCTTGGATTTCTCTTCCCTTCACACTTTGAGAAGCATGCCGTAAGCATACTTACGCTTAAACCAGGTGCTTTCTCCATGACAACAGGGCCTATGAAGCAATACAGCAACAATAACAAGTACTAGTGTAATTCCTGAACTGCCAAATGTTCAGAATCTACCTTAGAGGTCACCTAAGCTAACTCCTTTCCCAGCAAAAATAAAGCAAACTAACAAAATAAAGCAGCAACAGCAAAACAAATGAAGCTCCCCTTTGATTCAGTGGACAGCAGCAGCCCATTGTCATGTATTTCGCCCCTTGTGACTAAGGTATTTGCTCTCACAGTTAATTTCTGTTCATGCCAAGTCTTTATACCATCCCGGCCTCACAGTAGAGAAATGGAGATGTAGGAGCTTTCAGTTTGGCCCAGGTCCCGTAGCTAGTGGGGCTTCCCAGGCGGTGCAGTGGTAAAGAATCTGCCTGCCAATGCAGGAGACACTGAAGGCGCGGGTTTGGTTCCTGGGTTGAGAAGATCACTTGGAGTAGGAAATGACACACCACCCCAATATTCTGGCCTGGAAAATCCCAGGGACAGAGAAGCCTGGGGAGCTACAATCCAGCAGCTGAGCACTCATGCCATGCCCACAGCTAGGACTTGATCCCTGTACAAACTGAGGCTTGAATTCAACCACAGCTCCTCTAGGCCCACATTAACCACCACTGTACATTCATTGGGTTACCTTGGGAGGTAGGTTACACTGGGAGGCAGGTCTTGTTTCTGGAGCATGTCAGCACATGATTGAATTTCTCAAGGAGTTGGTATAACTATTTGAAAACATTTGGTTGTGCCAAGTTTGGCCTTTTACTTGGTATAAGGAAAGGGTTCCCTAAACAAAATAAGAATGCAAACCAAGCAGAGAGTGATGCCAAACCATTTAAATATTTTCTTACTTTCTATACAAATACATGTCTTTATGAATTTATCAATTTATTAAGGCTGTAACAGCAGAAGGCTTCATTGTCTAAACACATTTAACATTTGTTGGCAAATGTATGATATTCTCAAGCCAGTATAATTAGGGAATTTCCAAAATATTTTCTAAGTATAAGTCAGTATTCCAGAAGTCTCATGCTAAAAGACATAGGGCATTAGCCAGAGTAGATATGTTAGATTAATTTGTCTTCTGAGATGGGCACGAAGGGGCCACTATGCCTGGTGCCCTGCACAACTTGCCTGTTTCTCTGTGACCCCCAACTCTCTTTGCAGCCCATGAACTCAGGACTTCTTAAATACTTCAGATCTAATTTATCATTAATCCATGCAGAATACTTTTCTCTGCACTAGGTTTTGCTGATAACATAAGCTAAGGGTGAACTATTTCTAATAAATTGTCTTTATCATGATATTTAGTACTTAATGTATTAAGGAGAAAGTGCTCTCTTATGATTTATCATTTTCCTGATATAAAAGGAGATTTCATTCTATTTAGAGATTTTTTTTTTTAGCTATTGAAATTATGACATTATTTTTACTGAATCTCTGTCCAGTTATGGTGATTTATGGGAGAGGAGTTTGGGGGAAAATGGATACATGTATATGTATGACTGAATCCCTTTGCTGTTCATCTGAAACTGTCACAGCATTGTTTGTTAATTGGCTGTACCCCAATACAAAATCAAATCTTTAAAATCTATGTCTTTTCCTTCTCAGGCTTTAGCCAGACAAGCCAAGATTGATTTTGAAGAACAAGCCCTCAGAGATAAGGAAATTCATGAGCAGATCGCCATAGAAAGAGCTCAAGCTCGTTATGAAAAGCATTACTCGATATGTGCAGAAATTTTGGATCAGATACTTGATTTGTCCACTAAGGTGGCAGACTATCGATTGTTGACAAATAAGTAAGTGTTTTTTTTTTTTATAGTTAATACAATAGAGACACCAAAGAAAATGAGAAAAGAGTAAGATTGTGGCACTAAACTGATGAGTAAAGAGAGACAGTGATTATTCTTGAAAGACTAAGAAGTGGGGTCCAGAATACCTTGATTACAGACTTATTTCACCCACTTACTAGCCTGATTTAATTTGTATTTATGTCTTTTAACATTTAAACCTTGTGTCTAAATTATCTATAATTTATAAAGATGACTATAATAATTTATTTAAAATATTAGGATCTTCCTAGAAGACTGGAATTAAAGTTTTTTGTTTTACTAATCAAAATCACTTTTCATTGCACATTCTTTCTAAAATGAGTCAACCTATTGTAAAGAAACATTTAACAGTACAGAAAATATTAAGAATACACTGTATGCCAAAATCAGAACAAAAGGATAGGACTTCCTGGTTGTCTAGTGGTTAGGATTCTGGGCTTTCACTGACGTGGCCTGGATTAAATCCCTGCTTGGCGAACTGAGATCGTGCAAGCCATTCAGCACTGCCAGATAAAGTAGAAAGTTAAAAATAAGGAATACGTTGAAACATAGTTATAGAGGTGTCAGTAGATATGCCAGTTCATGCAACTGAGCTGCAAATTTTATCTGTGCTTCCAAGTGGAAAAAGGAAAAAGAGCAATACAGTTTGTCATATGATGTCTAATTTCCATTTCTAGCTCTTTACAGAATACATCACTCTTCTTAGTTCTCAGTTTAGAGTAATGGTTTTCTCTTGTGGCCCCAGCTAAGATACAATGAGTAGTGTAGTGGATCTGTGGAGAATGATCTCAGCAACAGCTTTTAAGCAAATATGGCATCTGGCTTCAGAGACCAATTTCTTGTGATGTCCTTTGCTGGAAGCTGAAGGGGAGTGATATCACTGCAGATCTCAGCAAGAGCAAAAGGTTAAGGCACTCCACTTAAGTCTGTACACTTTTGATGTCATCCAGACTGAGATCTTCTTGAAAACCCACAGTGAAAAGAATGAAGGCCCCATGATATTCAGGGTCAATAGAAGATGGGGAGATAATCCCATCACCTCTGGACTTGACAAGAACTTTCTCCACTGCTCTCACCCTGACAGCCATGTTTCTGACATCAGTTCAGTTCAGTTGCTCCTTATCTGACTCTTTGTGACGCCATGGACTGCAGCACGCCAGGCTTCCCGGTCCATCACCAACTCTGGGAACTTTCTCAAACTCATGTCCATTGAGTCGGTGATGCCATCCAACCATCTCATCCTCTGTCGTCCGCTTCTCCTCCTGGCTTCAATCTTTCCCAACATCAGGGTCTTTTCCAATGAGTCGGTTCTTTGCATCATGTGGCCAAAGTATTTGAGCATCAGCATTGGTCCTTCCAATGAATATTCAGGACCAATTTCCTTTACGATTGACTGATTTGATCTCCCCACAGTCCAAGGGACTCTCAAGAGTCTTCTCTAACACCACGGTTCAAAAGTATGTTTCTGACATAATGCTGTATAAAAACTACTAAATGCAATAACATAATGATGAAGACATTTGAAAATAAAACTATAACAGTACAAGATTGAGAAAAGAAAAGTAAGACTAAAAACTGAAAGGTGATACAATGCATTATGATGATAAAAATAGAGTAATAAGATAAAAACAGAGTAATAGAATAAAAATAGAATATACTAGAGTTAAATATAAAAACATAAAAAGATAATTCAGAGTGGGGGAAGTACAGCTTGTTTTCCCTAAATAAAAGCTCATAATTCAAAATTAAAACATAAACAGAAATCTTGTTCTACTGTGGGAAAATGGAGTGGATGCCCCTTTCCCTATTTCTCCCACTAAGTACAGTGAAAAACCCTGGACATTGTGAATGAAACAAGCATAAGAAGTCTCTGAAGATGGAAGGAAGAAGTGGGACTGGCTGATGACCTCAGGACTCTGTAACGAGCTTCCTCAGTTCTTTCTCTTTTTGCCTCACACATCCCAGATTGGAACTGAAAATTCTGGAAACAGAGATACTAATGGTGTAGACAAAAAATAGACCCAACAAGAACCTGCTGTCTCTAGTCAGTTAAGGAGCAGCCTAGAAAGATGAAAAACTTTCAGACGATAACCAGTCTTTTCCAACTATCACATGCAAGAAAAATGTAGCCCCACTTCCACCTCGGCCAGCAAAGGCAAGGAGGGAGCCTGTCTTCCACCCTCACAAGACTGTAATAAGGGACCCCATCACCCCCACCAGGGTACAATCCCAGAGGCCAGGTAGGAAGCATGGACTTCCACCCCTACCAGGCACGACTGACCACTGCTCCCTCCCCATGAAGGTCATGTTAGAGAAGCCAAGGGAGGTTCAGGACGTTCACCATCACCCGGTGGTCACAAGGCTACCCCCACTGTGGTAGAGACCTTGTGAGGGGACAGAACTGCCACCTCCTTCATCAGCAACAAAGATGCCCTTCCCTCAGGTGATGAGGAAGTCCACATGGGGACTTTTGTCCACACTGGTCAGTAACATGATGGCCCCTTCTCCTTCCCTTGCTCAAGCAATGTCAGAAAAAAACAGCTAGAACAGAAGGCTTATTCATGATCCAGAGTGTCATAGCATGATCCAAAAATGTGCAGACTTCAATAAAAAGAAAAGCCGTGCATCATACCAAATACCAGGGAGAGTTCAAACTGAATGTAAAAACGAAATATATAAAATGAAATTTCCAGAGTTATTAATAGCATAAGTTTTTAAGGGGCCTTTACTTTGAAATTTTGTGTCTAAAAAGCAGTATAGAAGTGCTTATATATGGGTTGAATTGTTCCCCTGCCCCAGAAAGCTATATTAAAAGTTCTACCTGCCCCATATCCCAGAGTGTAATTTTGTTTGGAGATAGTCTTCACTGATTATTTAAGATCAGGTCATACCCATGGAAGGTGGGGCCCTGATTAAAGATGCCTGGTGTCCTTATAAGAAATAGAAAAGATGCATATAGTTTTCTATATGTAGGTCTTTAGTTTCTTTAGGTAGATATATTCCTAAGTATTTTATTCTTTTCGTTGCAATGGTGAATGGAATTGTTTCCTTAATTTCTCTTTCTGTTTTCTCATTATTAGTGTATAGGAATGCAAGGGATTTCTGTGTGTTGATTTTATATCCTGCAACTTTACTATAGTCATTGATTAGTTCTAGTAATTTTCTGGTGGAGTCTTTAGGGTTTTCTATGTAGAGGATCATGTCATCTGCAAATAGTGAGAGTTTTACTTCTTCTTTTGCAATTTGGATTCCTTTATTTCTTTTTCTGCTCTGATTGCTGTGGCCAAAACTTCCAAAACTATGTTGAATAGTAATGGTGAAAGTGGGCACCCTTGTCTTGTTCCTGTCTTTAGAGGAAATGCTTTCAATTTTTCACCATTGAGGATAATGTTTGCTGTGGGTCTGTCATATATAGCTTTTATTATGTTGAGGTATGTTCCTTCTATTCCTGCTTTCTGGAGAGTTTTATCATAAATGGGTGTTGAATTTTGTCAAAGGCTTTCTCTGCATCTATTGAGATAATCATATGGTTTTTATTTTTCAATTTGTTAATGTGGTGTATTACATTGATTGATTTTATGGATATTGAAGAATCCTTGCATCCCTGGGATAAAGCCCACTTGGTCATGGTGTATGATCTTTTTAATGTGTTGTTGGATTCTGGTTGCTAGAATTTTGTTAAGGATTTTTGCATCTATGTTCATCAGTGATATTGGCCTGTAGTTTTCTTTTTTTGTGGGATCTTTGTCAGGTTTTGGTATTAGGGTGATGGTGGCCTCATAGAATGAGTTTGGAAGTTTACCTTCCTCTGCAATTTTCTGGAAGAGTTTGAACAGGATAGGTCTTAGCTCTTCTCTAAATTTTTGGTAGAATTCAGCTGTGAAGCCATCTGGACCTGGGCTTTTGTTTGCTGGAAGATTTTTGATTACAGTTTCAATTTCCATGCTTGTATTGGGTCTAAGAGGACACTAATAGGTAGAGAAATATACCATGTTCATGGATTGGAAGAATAAATATAGTGAAAATGAGTATACTACCCAAAGCAATCTATAGATTCAATGCAATCCCTATCAAGCTACCAACAATATTCTTCACAGAGCTAGAACAAATAATTTCACAATTTGTATGGAAATACAAAAAACCTCGAATAGCCAAAGCAATCTTGAGAAAAAAGAATGGAACTGGAGGAATCAACCTACCTGACTTCAGGCTCTACTGCAAAGCCACAGTTATCAAGACAGTATGGTACTGGCACAAAGACAGAAATATAGATCAATGGAACAAAATAGAAAGCCCAGAGATAAATCCACACACATATGGACACCTTATCTTTGACAAAGGAGGCAAGAATATACAATGGATTAAAGACAATCTCTTTAACAAGTGGTGCTGGGAAAACTGGTCAACCACTTGTAAAAGAATGAAACTAGAACACTTTCTAACACCATACACAAAAATAAACTCAAAATGGATTAAAGATCTAAACGTAAGACCAGAAACTATAAAACTCCTAGAGGAGAACATAGGCAAAACACTCTCTGACATACATCACAGCAGGATCCTCTATGACCCACCTCCCAGAATATCGGAAATAAAAGCAAAAATAAACAAATGGGACCTAATTAACCTTAAAAGCTTCTGCACATCAAAGGAAACTATCAGCAAGGTGAAAAGACAGACTTCAGAATGGGAGAAAATAATAGCAAATGAAGCAACTGACAAACAACTAATCTCAAAAATATACAAGCAACTCCTCCAGCTCAACTCCAGAAAAATAAATGACCCAATCAAAAAATGGGCCAAAGAACTAAATAGACATTTCTCCAAAGAAGACATACAGATGGCTAACAAACACATGAAAAGATGCTCAACATCACTCATTATCAGAGAAATGCAAATCAAGACCACTATGAGGTACCATTTCACACCAGTCAGAATGGCTGCGATCCAAAAGTCTACAAATAATAAATGTTGGAGAGGGTGTGGAGGAAAGGGAAGCCTCTTACACTGTTGGTGGGAATGCAAACTAGTACAGCCACTATGGAGAACAGTGTGGAGATTCCTTAAAAAACTGGAAATAGAACTGCCTTATGATCCAGCAATCCCACTGCTGGGCATACACACTGAGGAAACCAGAAGGGAAAGAGACACGTGTACCCCAATGTTCATCGCAGCACTGTTTATAATAGCCAGGACATGAAAGCAACCTAGATGTCCATCAGCAGATGAATGGATAAGAAAGCTGTGGTACATATACACAATGGAGTATTACTCAGCCATTAAAAAGAATACATTTGAATCAGTTCTAATGAGGTGGATGAAACTGAAGCCTATTATACAGAGTGAAGTAAGCCAGAAAGAAAAACACCAATACAGTATACTAACGCATATATATGGAATTTAGAAAGATGATAACAATAACCCTGTGTATGAGACAGCAAAAGTGACGCTGACGTATGGAACAGTCTTATGGACTCTGTGGGAGAGGGAGAGGGTGGGAAGATTTGGGAGAATGGCGTTGAAACATGTAAAATATCATGTATGAAACGAGATGCCAGTCCAGGTTCAATGCACGATACTGGATGCTTGGGGCTGGTGCACTGGGACGACCTGGAGGGATGGTGTGGGGAGGGAGGGGGAGGAGGGTTCAGGAGGGGGAGCACATGTATGCCTGTGATGGATTCATTTTGATGTTTGGCAAAACTAATACAATTATGTAAAGTTTAAAAATAAAATAAAATTAAAATAAAAAAAAAAAAAAAAAAAAAAAAGATGCATATAGAGAGAACACCTTGTGATCACATCAGGACAGAATCACACAGCTGCCAGTCAGAGAATGCCACCCCTGGTAGAGACTGGAAAGGAGACTGTGAGAAGCGGGTTTCTCACATACCTGCTCCATGAATGCTTCTGTTGGGTGAGGCTGTGGAGATAGTCTCATCCATGCTGGCTGGGGGCCAGCATGAAAGGAGCTAGACGGTAATCAACTGTCCTAGGGGCAACGTTGAGTTTTCTTTTCACCCATAGAAGGATTATGTCTGTGTCAAATAGGTGACCTAAAAATCCCCTTACAGAGCACAAACTTAACTAGTAAGGTGAGGACTTCCTGTGTGCATTGTTTTTGACTATCATAATATTTTGTAGAGTCGTATACTAGTCTGACTTCTGTTACTCTCTAAATCCTGCTTTGTGAAAATTAATATTGAGAGAACATTGATTATATGAAGTCATTTTTATTTTAATGAAAAATACACAAAATTTTAAAATTCCAGGAGCATTAATATCAAACTTTGAAGGGGTCATTTGCTTTTAAGTGTCTTTTACTTGCAAGTCAATACAGTGTTTACACATATATGTTAAGATCTTTTTAGTCTCTACTACTAACTGTCAAGATAACGTTATTCTCTCTGTACTTTCCTAAACAAGATGTTATCAACATTTTTTTTTTTTCCAAGAGCACAGGGATATTTTTGGTATCAGACTTCTTACATGAACTGACTTTTGTTAAGACTTAACAAAATTATCAATATTCAGATAAGAGAATATTGATTCAGTAATTGCCACATTAAGTTTTTGACAATATATAAGTTGTTAGTCATTTCCTTCAACGCAGGAGCCCATGCCATTTTAATAATTCTTATGTTAGAATTTTTCTGTGCCTGAGTATATTAGTTTAAAAACTTCATATCTCTGTAATCTCTAATAAATATAAATATTTTATTAATGGAAAACAAAATATATTTGAGGTTTGCATTTAATGAAAAACTACTGTTGTGGATAAAAATACACAACATAAAATTTACCATTTTAACCTTTTTTAAGTGACTTCCAACCCTTTCAAAGTTCACTAGCATTGGGTACGGTCACACTGTTGTGCAACCATTCCCATCATCCATCTCCAGAACTTTTTCATCATCCCAAACTGAAGTGATGTACCCATTACATAATAACTCCCCATTCCCCTTCCCTCCAGCCCCTTGTAACCTCTGTTCTGTTCTCCGTTTCTATGAATCTGTCTATTTTAGGTACCACATATTAGTAAAATCATATTTGTCCTTTTGTATCTGGCTTATTTCATTTTAGTATGATGTCTTCAAGGTTTATGCATGTTGTAGCATGTCTCACGATGAAATACAGCTTTTTAGGTTGTAATTTCAAGCTCTAGTCCCACTATTTTTAGAGAAATGCATCTGAGTTATGTTAGGCTCTTTCCTTCTTTTGCACATTTTGTTCCTCTTGGAACTATTTTTTGATTACTCTGTCCTGACTACCTCCAAGTCATTCATCTGACTTAAATAGAAAAAGTACTGAAAAATAATTGCAAAGGTTACCAGATGTTCAGTGACAATAAAAGCCACCATACCTTGGATTTTTCTGTTACAATTACTTGCAAATATGCAAACTAGTTATCATATTAAAGGGGCCTTGGAAAGTATTTAGTCTATTTTGCAAAAGAGGACACTGATATTGGAACAGTTAAATGATATTCAAAGCTTGTACAGCCATTTAGTATCACAGCTGGAAATCAAAGAACCTAAGTTTTATGATTAGTGGTCATTATGTTTAGATATAGTGTGCTTTTAGTGCACAGTCAAAGCAAGTTTGGCTTTAGGTAACATTCATTCATTCATACTACTAAGTTTCAGCCATTTTACTGGCTGTTAGGAATGTCATAGTAAGTGGAACCTCTGGCCTCAAATAGCAGACCCTGGGAAATGAACATGGTAATAGAAAGGCTAAGATTTAAGATGTGTATTTAAGTAACCATTGATTTATCTCAACCTTTTTTTTTTCCTTTGTTGCTGTAGCCTGATCCCATATAAGTTGATGCATGATTGGAAGGAACTGTTTTTTCATGGAAAACCCATATATGAGCAAGCCTCTCTTAGACATCTACCAACTAAGCTCTCTGCAGAACACCTTATAGAACTGGAGAAAAGGAACTTGCTAGATAACAATGATTATGAAGAATATAAGGTACCTATCAATGTGGAATAATTAAAGAGCATGCAACATAATAAATGCCATTGCTTTAGCATTAATTTTGTGATATTATTTCTCTTCATCTCTATTAAATAAAATGGGGTGTTTTGTGTTCCCTTAGTTTAATTTGTATTTATAGTAATAACTTAAATGCCTAGCCTATTCATAATCCATTATCTATTACTTCCAGTAATATTGGAGAGTGGTCTGAAATAAAACTAAGCATAATGCAATAGGTGGATTTCAGAAGTTTGAAGTTTTTAATTTATTCATTAGCAGTTTTCTTTGTGTGAGCTATCTACCTTTGCTTCAAAACCCCTGGTTAAATGTGTTTTCCTAGTAATTTATCTACATAGCATATTGCTTTTAGAGGAAAATAAGAGGGGAGAAGATCTGAGTTTTTGAGTGACATAGATGCATTTTTATTCAATAATTTGATTCAGTGGTTTTTTTTTTTTTTTAATATGGGTGCCAGCTGTGCTTCTTAAAAGAGCTGCTGAAAGACCATTGGGATAAACCAGACTGAGATCTCATTCCTGGCACTGCCAACTGCTAACTATGAGGCCTTAAGTGCTAAGAGTCTTGATTTCATATCTGATATATGAAATGGGGATACCAATATGACTACCTTATTGTGTTGTTGCGAAACTTGTTTAAGATAATATGTGTTAAACACTTAGCCAAGTACAATACATGTTGAATGCACATGCTGCTGCTGCTGCTAAGTCGCTTCAGTCGTGTCCGACTCTGTGCCACCCCATAGACGGAAGCCCACCAGGGTCCCCCGTCCCTGGGATTCTCCAGGCAAGAACACTGGAGTGGGTTGCCATTTCCTTCTCCAGTGCATGAAAGTGAAAAGTGAAAGTGAAGTCACTCAGTCGTGTCCGACTCTGTGTGACCCCATGGACTGCAGCCCACCAGGCTCCTCCGTCCATGGGATTTGCCAGGCAAGAGTACTGGAGTAGGGTACCATTGCCTTCTCCGTGAAAGCACATAATATGTACTAATTTCTTTCCTGACCACCCTGCCCTCCCTATCCCACTTCATCTCACCTTTAGCAGGAAAGATGTGAAACAAATAGCTATGGGATAGAAGTTCTGGAGAAATATGATTGAATGAGTTTTAGAAGGGTAGTAAGTACAATATGAAAAAAAAAGATAATTTGACCCAATCATTTCCTGATATTTAGCAAATACTCAATGTTTATTGAAAGAAGGCACAAATAAAATGAATGAGTGACAATAAACAGGGCAAAGTGTAAAATAACACTAATATGAAAATATTAAAAGAAGATAAGCATTTTATAAAGAGAGAGACTTTGTTGTTATTATGAGAAACTAAATGTATATCATATTTTAATTGGGTAAGTCTATATATACATCTCACTAAAATAATTGCTTATTAAGGATTGACCAGAACCTCATAGGATATATGTTCATATTTATTTGCATGGTCATAGAATTTTGGCACCCCACTCCAGTACTCTTGCCTGGAAAATCCCACGGATGGAGGAGCCTGGAAGGCTGCAGTCCATGGGGTCGCTGAGGGTCAGACACGACTGAGCAACTTCACTTTCGCTTTTCGCTTTCATGCATTGGAGAAGGAAATGGCAACCCACTCCAGTGTTCTTGCCTTGAGAATCCCAGGGATGGGGGAGCCTGGTGGGCTGCCGTCTATGGGGTCGCACAGAGTCGGACATGACTGAAGCGACTTAGCAGCAGCAGAATATTCTAGATCTAGTATGTCAACCTAAAATACAATGCTCCCTAATAAAATTCTTTGACATTCTTAACCTATGTGAAGGTATTTATTTCCACTGTAGATTCAAAGTCATTTTATTTGACAGATTTTGCTGACTCATGAAATACTTCTTTCTGAATTATTTCTTAACCAGATCTATCTTGTTGCTTTCATAAATCAAGAGACCTGGTAGTCTGCAGCTTAGCAAAAACTTGTCTTTTTAACTTTTTTTCTTGTTTGGGAAATTGTTACCACAGGAACATGCTTGTCTTAGCCACATCCTGAAGCAGCTGGTACATTTCTTTTGCAGCAAATTATAAACATTTTTTAGGAGTATGTGAACGTCTGATAATGCAATGTATTTTGTTTCTGGATTTTGCTGTTGTCCTGGAAGTGAATATTACCTTAGAATATCTGATACGTGTTTATATACTGTGTTCCTTTTGACTTTGTGATAGAAACTATACCATATACGGGTGTTAACGGATGTATTGTAAACAGTCCTTTATTATTCCCTATTATTAGAACTTTCATTTCTTCAGATACTTGTTAAATGTTTTGCATTTAAGTAAAAAATAAATGTCTCAACTTTGAAAATACATTATCTGGCTTAAATCAGTTCAGTTCAGTTCAGCTGCTCAGTCATGTCTGACTCTTTGTGACCCCATGGACTGCAGCACTCCAGGCTTCCCTGTCCATCACCAACTCCCAGAGCTTGCTCAAACTCATGTCCATCAAGTCAGTGATGCCATCCAACCATCTTATCCTCTGGCTTAAATAGTCTTTCACAAGAGACAGGGGATCAACACATGTGGCTTAATAAACATGGAACAGTTTTAGCAAAGTGCTAACTTTGCTCAGAATTTTTAATCCTTCAGCCAAATGCATAGCTTAAAAATTGATCTTCAAAAAGTTTACATTCTTAGCATATTTTATTAGTGCCTATAATCCACCATCCATCCATCCAATACCTTGGCCACCTAATTCGAAGAGCCAACTTATTGGAAAAGACCTTGAGTCTGGGAAAGATGGAGTGCAGGAGGGGAAGGGGGTGACAGAGGATGAGATGGTTGGATGGCATCACCAACTCAATGGACATGAGTTTGAGCAAACTCTGGGAGATTGTGAAGGACAGGGAAGTCTGGCATGCTATAGTCCATGAGGTTTCAAAGAATCAGACACAGCTAGCAACTCAACACCAGTATCTACCATCTGTATAGAACTGATGCTTCCTGGTTTTGAGATCATACTTTTAAAACTTGGTTAGAGAAAGCTATCATGTTTTTTAAAAAATGTAAATATTGAACCTAGAAACTAACATAAGAACAATTTTTTGCTCATGTCCATGTCATATATAGCCACCAAAAATTTGACTCCTTTTTCCTCACATTATTTCCCAATCATCATACTCTCTTCTTAGAATGGCTACATGTGAGAGAACTCTGGACCAGGAATGGTGTGGCCAAAAATATAATTTATCTCTCCTAAGAGGGAGGCAGAAGCCTCCTCATAGAGCCATACCCTACTGGGATTCCCAAGCAACCACTACAGGATAAGAAACAGTTGTTTAATGGAAAGTGGGGAGGAGTCCAAAATCCTATGGACCATGAACAACAGGCTAAGCCAAGAGCGCAACTGCTCCAGTTCAGTTGACAGCACGGCCCTCACACAGCAGCCACTGGTTCTCAGTTATTTGGTGGACTCCTGTTGGTAAACCCCAAACTCCCCCAAATGCAAATCCCTTCCATGCTTCTTACAGGCAAAGGACTCACAGGTCCATAGTATTTCATTTTAACATAAGCTGCTTATTAGCAATTAGCTACTGAATGAGTTTGAGTTACTATAACTGGGTATTCAAACTAAATTTAGCTCATGGCCATGGTTTCCTGCTGATGCAGATATTTCTAAGAAGTCCCTACCACAAAGCACTTGGCAATTTGAGGGCTCTACTGTGCATGCCCAAGAGCAAGGTGTAATTGGAATTCCTACAATTTGGAAGGAGGATATTTTGTGTCCAGCACATCATCCGTGTTGTCTGATGCTGGTCATAGTTTTTCATTGCTGTTATTTTTGTTTTCAATGAAAATTGCTATTTAATGATCTCTTGAGTTTGCTGTAGTTGTTAGGTTAACCCTACAATGTGTGTTGTAATGAATGTTTTTATCAGCAACACTTTGACTCATGATTTACATTAACTAGACTTTAAGATGTAGCTGTATATGTTAGGGTTTAACATTCATATTCTTGTCACTACTGCAGATATATCCCCAAATTTATTTATACAATAGAACTTATTATCACTGGATTTTTTTTTCCCACTTGGAAATAGGGTTGTGGGACTAAATGAGCCATGGGGAGGTCTGTCTTCCTATATAAGTTTCATCTGACTTATCTGGCCCAAAGGCACTATCCAAATACTAACTTCTTCTTACTCTCCAACTCCAGCCTTTGTTGTTTATCCAGTGGCTCTTTAGATTTGGCATTTGACAGCGGACTCTCCAGCCTAGCTCTTGTGTGGCTCTCTGACTTCCCAGTGAACAACCCAAATTTTTATGGTTTAGTATTTAATCAGGCTTCCCTGATAGCTCAGTTGGTAAAGAATCCTCCTGCAATACAGGAGAGCCCAGTTCAATTCCTGGGTTGGGAAGATCCGCTGGAAAAGGGATAGGCTACCCACTCCAGTGCTCTTGGGCTTCCCTTGTGGCTCAGCTGGTAAAGAATCCACTTGCAATGTGGGAAACCGGGATTCAATCCTTCGGTTGGGAAGATCCCCTAGAGAAGGGAAAGGCTACCCACTCCAGTATTCTGGCCTGGAGAATTCCATGAACTGTATGGTCCTTGGGGTCACAAAGAGTAGAACCCAACTGAGTGAATTTGTTCCTGTGAGCTGAATATCAGTTTGAAGCCTGTGTTACTCAGGAGGTGTTGCTGGATAACTGACTGAAGTAAAGTGATAGATTTTAGTAGATGAGTCTTAAGGTCATTGAAGAGGTCTTTTTTTTTTAATTGTGGTTGCTGTGTTGTTTGAGTGTGTATGTTTAAAGATATGCATTGTATTAGCTCAGGCTACCAAAAGAAAATACTGTAGACTTGGTGGCTTCAACAACAGGGATTTATTTCTCATAGTTCTGGGAAATCCAAGACCAAAATTCCAGCTGATTTGATTTCCTGGTGAGAACGCTCTTTCTGAATTTCTGACGGCCACCTTCTTGTCATGTCCTCACATAGAGGAGACATAAAGAGAACTTTGATCTCTCTTCTTCTTCTTCTTCAAAGGACCCTAATCCTGTCACGGAGCCTCCACCCTTATCAGTTCAGTTCAGTTGCTCAGTCGTGTCCAACTTTTTGTGACCCCAGGAATCGCAGCACACCAGGCCTCCCTGTCCATCACCAACTCCCGGAGTTCACCCAAACTCATGTCCATCGAGTCAGTGATGCTATCCAGCCATCTCATCCTCTGTTGTCCCCTTCTCCTCCTGCCCCCAATCCCTCCCAGCATCAGAGTCTTTTCCAATGAGTCAACTCTTCGCATGAGGTGGCCAAATTATTGGAGTTTCAGCTTCAGCATCAGTCCCTCCAATTATTACCCAGAACTGATCTCCTTTAGAATGGACTGGTTGGATCTCCTTGCAGTCCAAGGCACTCTCAAGAGCCTTCTCAAACACCACACTTCAAAAGCATCAAATCTTCAGCGCTCAGCTTTCTTCACAGTCCAACTCTCACATCCATACGTGACCACTGGAAAAACCATAGCCTTGACTAGACAGACCTTTGTTGGCAGAATAATGTCTCTGCTTTTCAATATGCTATCTAGGTTGGTCATAACTTTCCAAGGAGTAAGCGTCTTTTGATTTCATGGCTGCAATCACCATTTGCAGTGATTTTGGAGCCCCCCAAAATAAAGTCTGACACTGTTTCCACTGTTTCCCCATCTATTTCCCATGAAGTGATGGGACCAGATGCCATGATCTTAGTTTTCTGAATGTTGAGTTTTAAGCCAACTTTTGCACTCTCCTCTTTAACCTCATCTAAATCTAACTGCCACCCAAAGGCCCCACCTCCAAATACCATTACAGTGGAGAGACACAACATATGAATTTTGGAGAGACAGAATTCAGTCCATTACATATGTGTTTATTCAAGACACATAAAATGTCTCAAGGTGCAAACTTACTAGTTAAGTAAAGAATCCCTGGTTTCTCTGTGGGAGAGGGAGAGGGTGGGAAGATTTGGGAGAATGGCATTGAAACATGTAAAATATCATGTAAGAAACGAGTTGCCAGTCCAGGTTCGATGCATGATACTGGATGCTTGGGGCTAGTGCACTGGGACAACCCAGAGGGATGGTATGGGGAGGGAGGAGGGAGGAGGGTTCAGGATGGGGAACACGTGTATACCTGTGGTGGATTCATTTTGATATTTGGCAAAACTAAAAAAAAAAAAAAAGAATCCCTGGTTTCAAATGAAATTGTTTCATGGCCTCTTTTGTGCCCTTCTGGGAAAGAAGTCTTAATGACTTACCTTCTGACTATGAAATTATGATGGTTTTATCTTTTAGTTTCAAACATGCAAGAATATATGTGACTGTTAAGTAGGTAGAGTAAATAGTTGCTTATATGATGGGAGGGGAGATTTTCTGCCGGGGCATTGTGCTCTAACAATTCTGCCAGCCTTTGTACCTGATGCCCCATATTATCATGTGTGCTGAAGACAAGAATGGATGCATCAGAGGAACCTGCTAAAATACAAACATTTCCCAAAGTAGATAACCAGAATCATGATCCACCTCTAAAATAGGAGCCAAGAAGGAAGCTTGTTACTGAACAGAATGTTCTCATGTTTGCCGTATGCATTTCATAGCTGTAATGTTCTTTTGTCTTTGCTTAAATTTTTGCCTCCAACTACCTAAGTGAAGTGTAAGTTGCTCAGTTGTGTCCAACTCCTTGCAACCCCATGTACTGTACAGACTGTGGAATTCTCCAGGCTAGAATACTGGAGTGGGTAGCCTTTCCTTTCTCCAGTGGATCTTCCTGACCCAGGAATCAAAACTGGGTCTCCTGCATTGCAGGCAGATTCTTTACCAAATGAGCTATCAATAAAGCCCAACTCTCTAAATTTCTCCTCAAATGGTAAGGCTTTCTAGACTAGGCTTCATCATGTAGCTGTGTCCTGGTAGAATCACCATTATGCCCTAGAATACTCATTAATGGCCATCAAGTGTACTGATACTAACTCACAAAGCAAAAAAATCATTGTATTAGTTTTCAAAAGTATACCTATAGATGGCTTAGCCCCAAGAAGGCTAACCCCCACTATTGTGGGCCAAGAACTTCAGATGACTGGAATAGGCTTGGCCAGAAGTCTGGCACTGTGCCTGTGGGGTATGTGTATTATGTAATGGAAGGGGAGCCTGGGTCACTGGTAGAGTGAAAAGAAAGTGAAGTCACTCAGTCGTGTCCAACTCTTTGCAACCCCATGGACTGTAGCCTACCAGGCTCCTCAGTCCATGGAATTTTCCAGGCAAGAATACTAGAGTGGGTTGTCATTTCCTTCTCCAGAGGATCTTCCCAACCCAGGGATTTAACCTGGGTCTCCCACATTGTAGGCAGATGCTTTACCATCTGAGCTACCACTGGCAGAGTATTTAGCTTCAAATTACTGGAGTTGAAGACAAACTAAGTTCATTGGAAAACCATGGTAGGAGCAGTTGAATTCAGGTAACAAGATCAAGGCATTAGACCAGAATAGGGAAATGATTTGCAAAATTAAAGAATTGGTACCTATATAGAAGTAGGATGGAAAAAGGAGTAAGAAGGACATAGCCAGAAAGAAGAGCCCTGGGTGACTGATATGAAGTTCACCATTCATTGTTATTTGCTCTGGATCACATAAAATAGGGAGAATCTAATTCTGCCCCTGGCTCCTTCTCATCTAGAACCAGCCAAGACAAGGTGGTGAAAATCTTCCCTTGGCTTCCTGATTTTCTTGTTCATCCTTTGCCTACTTTGACAACTATAGGATCCAACTTCTGTACCATAAGTCCAACTTCTCTTCAATCAACTGCTCAGACTTCCCATCAAGTATTTTAGAGATAGCTCTAAGGATCTGGTAGATAAATATAGCCAGAACACAGTGGGGTTAGTAACCTCAAAAAACTTTAATGGATCCAAGAAAGTCTTTGACTTTTGGTGTTGGGCAGATGTGTTGGGCTGAGGACTAGAGAAACTTCCATCCAAATGATGCCTTACTCCACCACTCCTATCCAGTACCAGGGTCTGTCAGCCATATCCTTGAGTACACTGACCCTACAGTAGCCTTTCATTCATTGGTCAATGCTATTCCTAAGCTATTTTGGAGTGTTGTATACCTCTTTGGTGGCTCAGATGGTAAAGAATCTGCTTACAGTGCAGAAGACCTGAGTTTGATCTGGGTCAGGAAGATTCCCTACAGAAGGGAATGGCAACCCACTCTAGTATTCATGCCTGGGAAACCCCATGGACAGAAGAGCCTGGCAGGCTACAGTCCATGGAGTCACAAACAGTCAGACACACCCAAGCGACTAGCACTTTCACACCTCTTTGAGATATCAATGTTTAGTAGTGAAACATGAAAATAGAGTGACAGTGGTCATTCTTATGAGAGAAGGTATGCTGTTTGGAAAAACCGTGTGAATTTTGCAGTGACAAGATTAGAGCAAGTCATAGTGTCTCCATGCTTTGTGACATTTGAGAACTTCTAACCAAGCCTGTCTGACTGTCCCTGGCTGGTCAATGGCAACAGATGGGCGAATTCCAATGTAGAGGCCTCTGGAAAAGTTCTATGGTCTGCAAGACCATAGATTTTAGTAAAAAAGTGATCTGGAGGGAGACTGCCACCTCTCTGATGATGAACAGAGCATAGTTTGAGCATCTAAGGGAAGATTACTGTTTTAATGAGGGTAGTCACCACCACCAGAATTGTTTGTAGCACAAAGAGAGATCTGATACAAAGTCCATTGTGATGCTGTCCTAAGGGCACTTGGACATCAGGAGAAATGAAGTAACTTTATTCTTATTTTGTTTTAGACTCAGGCAACTGAGCTTTGAAAAGTGCTAGGCTAGCTACACAGCTGCTGCAACTCCCAGGGTGTCACATTCAATGCCTTGGAGGGCCATCTGGCTTGCCAGGTCACAGAATGAACCAGTAGTGGGAGCCTGTCATTTCGGGGCAAATAAGGTATTCTTTCCCATGATCTCAGTGGGTCACTTTGCGTATGTGGAGTCAGACTGCTAAGCAGAATCTCCTGCCTGCTGTTCACCTCTGATTTGTCCTTGCATTTCAGTAAAACTGAAATGTGTCTGGAACAGGAGATCTCTTAGAGTGGCTTCATCTCAGTTACCCCTGGTAATCAAACCTGAAGACAAAGTATCAGCCCAGTGATTCCAGCTGCATGACTTACAAGTAATTGGTAGCTCAGAATTTTGGAAAAAGAAGCCTGTTGTGGCTCACAGCTGCTGAGCTTGCTGAATTTCTAAACTTGTCAGAAGCTAGAGTTATTGGATTGCATAGGGAGGTGTCATGTGGGCTTGTAGGCTTTGACAGTGGTCTTTGTCACTTTCTTGGTGACTGACCATAGCCAATTTGAATTTTCCTCCTTCCCTCCCATCTACAGCCATATCACCCTAAACGCACTCGATCTTGTCTGAATTTTCCTCCAAAAATAACCATAAGGATGGTACATGGATGTTGTTATCCTGGGTCTTCTTTTGTGACAGGCTAGAAGTAAACATGTCTGTTTCCATAGTATAATATTGGAGAAGACTGGGGAAGACTGCCTCTGGGACAGAAGTGAGCAGGCTTCTGAGTGAAAGCCATTATAGGATCAGAACCAGTTCTTCAAATTTCCTAATGAGCCAGAATTAACCATGGGATCAATTGATAGGAAGGCACTGGCTATTCACAGTGCTGCTTCTAGCCAGAACAGTCTTCAGCTGAGCAGAGCAGGTGAAGCTGTGATAACATCTGCTTTTCCTTTGTTACCATGGGTGACACTAGCACTTCCTGGCCACAGATAAGATGTGGTCCAGACTGAGCAATCTAGCTTAGAGGGATGTGGTGGCATACCTTCTCCCCGGAGGTGCACCCATGCCAACATCAGTCAGTGAGAGCTGCCCAGCACCATGCCCCTGCCTCATCTGGAAGTCAAGGGCCAGTCTGTCTGGCAAGAAGTCGTAGCCAGACATCTGACCACACTCTGACCTGACTGGGGTCAGGTGACCTTAGAAAGGCTGCCAGTCTCACTCAGCCAGCTCATCTTTTCAGGTTGTTCTGAGTTCTTCTTGGAACTGGATCTTGATACAGAGCCTGTTACATGACAGCTCTTGGAAGAGAGGTCAGGATTGAGCTGCCCATCACCTAACTGGACCTCTTTTCTTCCTCCTTGTTAGAGGCAAAAGAGCACAACATCCATTTTTCCACCAATCTTTCCCATCTTTGATAGGAACCTGCCTCTCAAATAGGTCCCACACAGTAGTCAAGCCCTGTAGGGTTGCCAGTCTACATGAGCTGAATTTCCCATCTGGCAGAATACCCAAGGACCCTTTCTTCTTCTGAGAACTGGGGGTGGTTATAAGAAACTTTAAAGTCTGAATTACAAACATAAGCAGTTCCTCCAGATTCCCTCAGGGTTTGGGGGTGGTTGGAGGAGAAAGTCTGGGACAGCAAGGCAAAGGTCAGAGGCTCCAAAAAGCTACCAGGTTGTACCTTAGTACTTCCCTGTGGAATTTGGTGTCTTACTGAGTGCCAGATCCTCCAAGCACAGTAACCGGAATGCAGCTACTAGACTTTCCATGTTGCCATAATAATAGATGTGCTTCTGTGATATCTGATTCCCTCTGGTAGGAGACAGGACAGACCTGAACAGAAGGTCAGCCATGAGAACTAGCTCCAGGGCTCATTGAGTTCTGAGCTGGAACAAAGGTGGTCAAGATAATTTACCTGAAGCAGTCAGAAACAGGAAGAGACAAAGGTGGGATCAAGCCAAGTCCTTTGAGCAGGCCAATGATCAAAGCTGAGATTGGGTAAGAACCAGACTAGAGAATGGAGATGAAGCCAGACATCAGAAAGCTAGCTTTCTGACTGGAAGCTAGGCAGAACTGGAACAGGCCAGGACTCAGATGAAAGGCTTGGAAGTTAATTGCCACAAACAGAGCTAGAATTTCTGCAGCTTACTTTTATTATCTGCCAGTCACGTGGAATACCCTGAGTCAACGTAATCTGTGAGACCCAAGACAAATATCCAGTTAGGAAAATGAAACTAACCAGATCATAATAGCTTGCCTTAGAGCAGACCTTACCTATTCATTCAGTCAGGCTGCTCCTTACCCCGCCTCAGCACCCTGTAAAAATCTCTGGCAGAACTTCGTACAAAGTCCCACTTTATAAATTCTTTATAATTTAGTACATTTTAACTGAGATGCTTCCTGCTGCCATGAAAAAGGATGCCTTGGTTTAACGGAGAAGCTCTTTGGAAATCATACTACAAGCTGTTGCTTCCACACACGCTTCCAGGGTTAGCTAGTTTCATGCATTGTGGATTCTTGTTAACTTCCATCTGTGAGGGTGGCTCTTGCTGATCTTATCCTAGATTTTAGGTTGGCTTGTGTCTATCTTATTTGGAGAACTAAGTCATCCTTGTATTTAATCAAAATTAATAAGAGGCCATATCCATGTATTCACTCATTTATTTCGTTCACATATATTGAGCCTACAATTGATTGATTCACTCATTCATTCAATAAGTATTGAATGCCTATTAGGTTCCAGCATGGTTCTGGGAATTGGGAATAAAAAAAAAAGAACCTTCAAAAACAAAGTCTCTTTAGCTCATAGCCATTGTCCTTGAACTAGTCATCTTTATTCTGGCCTAATTTCCCTCTTTTTTCAGTTTTCCTTTTCTCTCATCATGTTCTTAGTCCAACCTGACACATCTCCCTTTACTTACCCTTTATCTTTAGTCTTATTAGGAATTTCACAACTGTATTTTTAAGGTGATGCTGTAAAATATGTTATACCAAATCCTCAATCTGTCCGTCTCCACTGGTCAGGCTTCAGTCCTCTGCCTGACCTAAGCCTTCAGTTCTCTTCATGGTCAACATTCTATCCCATTGTGTCTGACCACATTCTACAACTAACCAGTGAGGGAAGAGGGCTTTATTCTGACCCCTTTGTGAGGACGCATGCCTTTCTGATTACAGTGCACTTCTTGTTGGGCAAAAATGTGGCTGCTGTCTCCCTTAAGGGTATTACCATGTGTGCTTCAAGCAGCAACAGGAGAACTTCTATTAATAGTCAAGCATTCAAAGTCAGTGGTCACACAGGCCTTTCACTCAACCTTTATAACAACCCTGTGAAATAGATATTGTTATCATACAAAGATGAAGGAATTGACAAGAGTACAAAGCACTGAGTACTCATTCAGTCATGTTTGACTGTTTATAACCACATGGACTTGTAGCCCACGAGGCTCCTCTGTCCATGGAATTTCCCAGGCAAGAATATTGGAGTGGGTTGCCATGCCTCCTCCAGGGGATCTTCCCGAACCAGGGATTGAACCACATCTCTTTCATCTCTTGCATTAGCAAGTGGATTCTTTACCACTGCGCCACCTAGGAAGTCCTCATAAGTTATTAATAAGTGCTTTAATATCTCTGATTAGGCAACAAACCCACATTTCTTTCCTTTTTAAGTACATATTTTTATCTGTACAGTTCTTTTTATGCTTCAACTTTACAACCATTTGTGATATCCTGAAGGAAAAATAAATAAATAGCACTAACACTTTTGTTTCATTACATTAAATCAGATTACTTTGGAGAAGAATTAAGTGGCTTATAATTTTGGACTTTTTTGAATTTCTCTTTATTCAAGTCATTTTTCTTACACTCGTCAGTAGAAATGCGAGACTGCTTATGTTATATATTTCTCATCAATTCCAATTATTTTTGTCAAAGTTTCTAACTGCAATTTAAAAAGTTGACTTATGCTAAGTAAGCAGAAAAAATATCCAAAATATGTTAGGTAGTTCAGTGACTCAGTAGGTTAAATTCAAGAACCATGCTCAAGGTTAAACTTCCAAGGAAAATTACCAAAACCATCACAGCAAGATCTGATGAGAAGACTGTCACCAGCACAGAGCACTGGAAATTCAGGTTGTACCAGCTACCTCTGCACCAGGAACTCAGCTGCTAATTCTAGGAGCGCTACTACTTTTTCTTTTCTTTTTTAAAATTTTGTTGATATTTACAATGATGTGTTAACTTCTGCTGTCCAGCAAAATGCTTCAGTTATAAATATATGTGCATTCCTTTTCATATTCTTTTCCATTATGCTTTATCACAGGCTATTGATTAGAGTTTCCTGTGCTGTACAATAGGACCTTATTAGTTATCCATCCTGTATATACTAGTTTGCATCTGCTAAATCTGCTAACCCTAAACTGCCAGTTCTTCCCTCCCTCCCTTGCCTCCCCCTTGGCAACCACAAGTCTGTTCTCTGTGTCTGTGAATGTGTTTTGTAGATATGTTAATTTTCTACTTCTTTCTTTATCTTATTTGCATTGGCTAGAACTTCCAGAATAATGTGACTATTAATGTAAATGATGAACATCTTTTCCTTATTCCTACCTTTAATAGAAAAATGTGTTGTTCACTTTGGCTCATCGTTACATATTGGTAAGATATGTAAAAAATGTTAGGCCACTCATCTTCAGTTTGTAGCATACTAAGAAATTTGTTTAATTTTTTTTCTCATCAGAAATGAATTTTGAATTTATCAGATGCTTCTTGGTCAAAATGATCATATGCTTGTATTTTAACCTATTAATGTGATATATGATAGGTTTTCTCATTTTTAACCTTCCTTATATTCATGAAGTAACTTGTATTCAGTCATATAGTATAAAGGTTTTGAGCACATGTTCTGCAGTCAGTCTGCCTGAGTCCTTACTAAGCTCTGCCATTACTATTTATTGTGACTATGAACTTCCCAGGCGGCACTATAGGTAAAGAACCTACCTGCTAATTCAGGAGACGTGAGACTCAGGTTTGATCCCTGAGTCAGGAAAATCCCCTGAAGAAGGGAATGGCAACCCACTGCAGTACTTTTGCCTAGAAAAATCCCATGGACAAGGATCCTGGTGGGCTACAGTCCATGGGGTCACAGAGTCAGATATGACTGAGTATATGAGCACACACACACATAGACAAATATAACTTAGTTTCTATAATTCTCAGGGTTTTCTTCTGCAACATTGGCAAGATAATTATACTTATGTAAGAGTTATGTGAGAATCATTAGAAATAATTCATGAAAACAGCAGTATATGGGATATACTGAATGTGTAGTAAATGTCAATTAATATAATTGTTTTGTCTTAATATAGGCTGGTTTTTGTCAGTATTTTATTCATGATTCTTGCAGTATATTTGCAAATGAGATTGGTTTGTTATTTTCTTTTTTGGATGCTGTTTTTGTCAATGATCTTTGATACCTTTTTAGTATCAGTGTTACATTAGTCTCACCAAGCAAACCGGAAAGCTATCTTCTTCCATATTTCAGAAGACTTTTAAATAACATTTAAATTTCTGTTTAAGAAATGAAAAAAATTTTTTTTTTCTGTTAGCAGTGTCATCAAGTTTCCTAGATACAGTTCTTCAATAATGTTTTTCTTTCTTTCATGCCTTTCATATTTACAAATATTCCTTTTAAATTAATTTTAATCATCTGTACTTTCTTAAAATATCATTTTACCACACATTAATAAATTCAAATTTATCATAGTAGAGTTGTATGTAATATTTTCTTAAGGATTTTTAAGTCTCCTTAAAATCTGTTGTTACCGCCTTTCCTATGTTACAAAATTGATACTTGCTATACTTCACCTTTGTGCTTAACTGGTAGCAATTTCATTATGATTAATATGAATAAGTTCTAGAATTATATCAATAAAAATATCTGAATAGTATTGCTCTCTAATTTATCAATCTCCATTATCATGATTTTCTTCCTCCATGTACTTTTCTGGTTATTTAAAAAAAATTTTTTCCTATTTTCAACCTTAGTTCATTTATTTTCCTTCCTTTTATTTTATTTTATTTTTTTTCTATTCTTCAAGCAATTTTATTTTTATTTATTTTTTTTTCTAATTTTATTTTATTTTTAAACTTTACATAATTGTATTAGTTTTGCCAAATATCAAAATGAATCCATACAGGTATACATGTGTTCCCCATCCCGAACCCTCCTCCCTCCTCCCTCCCCATACCATCCCTCTGGGCCGTCCCAGTGCACCAGCCCCAAGCATCCAGCATCGTGCATCGAACCTGGACTGGCAACTCGTTTCCTACATGATATTTTACATGTTTCATTGCCATTCTCCCAAATCTTCCCACCCTCTCCCTCTCCCACAGAGTCCATAAGACTGTTCTATACATCAGTGTCTCTTTTGCTGTCTCGTACACAGGGTTATTGTTACCATCTTTCTAAATTCCATATATATGCGTTAGTATACTGTATTTATGTTTTTCCTTCTGGCTTACTTCACTCTGTATAATAGGCTCCAGTTTCATCCACCTCATTAGAACTGATTCAAATGTATTCTTTTTAATGGCTGAGTAATACTCCATTGTGTATATGTACCACAGCTTTCTTATCCATTCATCTGCTGATGGACATCTAGATTGCTTCCATGTCTTGGCTATTATAAACAGTGCTGCGATGAACATTGGGGTACACGTGTCTCTTTCCCTTCTGGTTTCCTCAGGGTGTATGCCCAGCAGTGGGGTTGCTGGATCATAAGGCAGTTCTATTTCTACTTCCTTTTATTTTAGATCAAAGCATTTTAAGCTAAGGGACTATGAGTTTTCCTCTAACTACAGCTTGATTTCATCTCATATTTTTTGTTGTTGTGTTGTTTTTTTTTGCATTTTTATTATTATTATTATTATTTTTTACTTTACAATATTGTATTGGTTTTGCCATACATCAACATGCATCCGCCACAAGTGTACATGTGTTCCCCATCCTGAAACATGTATAATATCATATAAGAAACAAATCACCAGTCCAGGTTCGATGCAGGATATAGGAAGTTTGGGGCTGGTGCATTCGTCTCATATTTTAAAATAAATCTGTCATTTTAATATTTTTATCAATCTGTTATTTACAAATGTTTACAGTTTTAATTTTTCATTAAGCATCATTCAGAAAGGCAATGTTTAATTATTAAAAATAAAATTTA
The DNA here is from genome assembly GCF_027580195.1 of Bos mutus. Lineage (NCBI taxonomy): Eukaryota > Metazoa > Chordata > Mammalia > Artiodactyla > Bovidae > Bos > Bos mutus. The sequence continues at coordinate 38,356,015 of NC_091636.1, read as the reverse complement.
TTTCTGGTTTTGGTGCACAGAAGTCAGAGAATGTGAACTGTATAGTTGTTGTTTTGTCTGTTTTACTTTTCCTCTAATTGTTTGATCATTTAAGCCATAAACTTAAAGAAACTGGAAGACAAATATAGGAAACTCAGAAGACAACATATTGGTCATGAAAATTCTCTTTTATGTATCTTTAAAATATTTAAAAATAAGTTTAGTATTTGCATACAGTAGCCAAATAACTCTTACTGTCTTTTATCTATCTACTGATAACATCAATTTAAGTGTCTTAATATTCAACTTGCATTACAATTTGTCTCAAGTCAATATGTCTACTTTCATAAAGTGTTAAGTATTTTAGAATTTATTTTTTATTTCTATATGGGAAGCTTATTTTTCACCAATATGAAAGTATTATGTTATTATTTATTTATGTAATATAACTATTTAAAGTACTGATTCACTTTTGTTTCTTATCATCTGTATTTACTTTCAGTTTCCTACATGCTTAAATTCCACTTTTAAGAATATTTCTGTTTTGTTTTATTATTATTTTTACAGAACATGGTTGGAGAATGGGCCTTACCAGAAGAAATGGTTGAAAACTTACCACCCTCCAACAATTGCATATTGGGCCATGTGATTCACAGACTAATTGAAAGTTCTCTTCCTCCTCAAGTTGAATCTACAGTACCTGAGTTACCTTCATTTGCTATAAAAGGATGCTTGTTGGGGAAAACCTTTAGTGGAAAAACTACTGCTCTAAAGGCTCTAGAGAAAAGTAAAATTTATTTTCTTTTTTTTCCCCTTTATTGATTTCTATTTACAGTGAATATAGCTGCAAATGGCTCTGTCTGTAGAAAACATACATGAAAATCTGCTAATACATTGGGAAGTTCTAGCATTAAGAATATTGTAATAAAGTGATCACATAACTTATTGTCCAAAGCAGACACTTTTAAGAGTATAGAGTCATGAATCAGAACTGTCCCAAGGAAACCTGGATCTATGAGCTTGCTATATAAGGATGATGTATAGTATAAAGGGAAATAATATCTTAAACCTTTCATCATAGAGTTTACTTAATTTTCCAATAGATGAAATATGAAAATAATAACTTGTTACAAATAGAAAAGATATAGACTTAAAATTATAAATGTTTTCATCCTTCACATCAATTGAGTTATTTCCCTTTCATGAACTTTTGGCTTTTTCTCTAGAAGTTCTTTCAATTAGAAGTGAAATCACAGATTTCCATCTATTTAATATTTTTTCTTTGATAATACTTACCTATTACTGTTGTTAATAAGTGAGTATTATCAAAGAAAAGCTAATTAAATAGAATATGCCAACAAATTCGGAAAACTCAGCAGTGGGCACAGGACTGGAAAAGATCAGTTTTCAGTTCCAATCCCAAAGAAAGGCAGTGCCAAAGAATGTTCAAACTACCTCACAATTGCACTCATTTCACATGCTAGCAAAGTAATGCTCAAAATTTTCCAAGATCAAATTGGCAATATCCATTGGATCATAGAAAAAGAAAGAGAATTCCAGAAAAACATTTACTTCTGCTTCTTTGACTGTGTGGATCACAACAAACTGTGGAAAAATCTTCAAGAGATGGGAATACCAGACCACCTTACCTGCCTCCTGAGAAATCTGTATGCAGGTCAAGAAGCAACAGTTAGAACCAGACATGGAACAATGAACTGGTTCCAAATTGGGAAAAGGGTATGTCAAGGCTGTATATTGTCACCCTGCTTATTTAACTTATATGTAGAGTACATCATGAGAAATGCTGGGCTGGATGAAGCACAAGCTGGAATCAAGATTGCTGGGAGAAATATCAATAACCTCAGATATGCAGATGACACCACTCATGGTAGAAAGCAAAGAGGAGCTAAAGAACCTCTTGATGAAAGTGAAAGAGGAGAGTGAAAAACATAGCTTAAAGCTCAACATTCAAAAAACTAAGATCATGGCATCTGGTCCCATCACTTCATGGCAAATAGATGGGGAAACAATGGAAATAGTGACAGACTTTATTTTCTTGGGCTCCAAAATCACTGCAGATGGTGACTTCAGCCTTAAAATTTAAAGACACTTGCTCCTTGAAAGAAAAGCTATGACAAACATAGACAGCATATTAAAGAAGCAGAGATATCACTTTGCCAATAGAGGTCTGTATAGTCAATGCTATGGTTTTTCCAGTAGTCATGTATGGATATGAGAGGTGGACCATAAAGAAAACTGAGTGCAGAAGAATTGATGCTTTTGAACTGTGGTGTTGGAAAAGACTCTTGAGAGTCCCTTGGACTGCAGGGAGATCAAACCAGTCAATCCTAATAGAAATCAGTCCTGGATATTCATTGGAAGGACTGATGCTGAAGCTGAAGCTCCAATAGTTTGGCCACCTGATGCAAAGAGCTGACTCATTGGAAAAGACCCTGATGCTGGGAAAGATTGGAGGTGGGAGGAGAAGAGAAAGACAGAGGATGAGGTGGTTGGATGGCATCATCGACTCAATGGACATGAGTTTGAGCAAGCTCCAGTCGACAGTGAAGGACAGGGAAGCCTGGTGTGCTGCAGTCCATGGGGTCGCAAAGAGTCAGACATGACTGAGCAGCTGAACAATGATTACTGTTTTTACTAGAAAATTCAAAATTTTTACTAAGATCAGTCTGTATTGACTGGTAGGTCATATTGAGATGTTAAATAGACCTGTTTAAAGCCTGACAAAAGTTCAATGAGATACCAGTCCACACCCAAAGAGTATAATTTTTTAGGAAATGGAAAATATGTGTTGGTGAGGATATAGAGAAGTTGGAACTCTCATACATTGCTTTTGAGAACGTAAAATGTTGTAACCACTATGGAAAAATAGTTGGTGATTCCTCAATAAGTTAAATAATTACTATATGACCACAGCAATTCCACCACTGGTATATACTCTAAAGAGCTGAAAACAGGTTATCCCACCCCCCCAAAAAAATCCCATGTACAGGAATATTCATAGCAGCATTATTAATGATAGAGAAAAGGTGGAAACAACCCAAATGTTCATCACCAATGAATCATTAACAAAATGTGTTATATCCATACTATGGAATACTACTCAGTCATAAAAGGAGTAAAGTGCTCTTATGTGCTACAATATGGATGGACTTTGAAAACATCATACTAAGTGAAAGAAGTCAGATACAAAAGACCACATATTGTTTGATTCCTTGGATATAAAATGTCTAGAAAAGGCAAATCTCCAGACAGAAAGCAATTTGTTCTTGGGGTCAAGGGTAGGGAGATAGGAAGTGACTGCTTAATTGATGCAGGGTTTCCTTTGGGATGATCAGAATTTCTGGAAAAAAGATATAATGATTGAACAACATTGTAAATGACCGTAATATTGAATTGTATCTTTTAGACAGGTTAAAATGGGATTATTTTACGTCGTGTAAATTTTTGTTGTTGTTTAATTGCCAAGTTGTGTCCACCTCTTTTGCGATCCCATGGACTGTAGCCTGCTAGTTTTCTCTGTCCATAGGATTTTCCAGGCAAGATTACTGGAGTGGGTTGCCATTTCCTTCTCCAGGGGATCTTCCCAACTCAAAAATTGAACCCACACCTCCTGAATCTGCTGCATCGGCAGGCAGACTCTTTACCACTGAGCCACCAGAGAAGCCCCAGGTGAATTTTACCACAGTGTTAAAAAAAAAATCTTGATCCAAAAAACATTTCTAGGAGACCCTAAAGAGAATGTTCTAAGTTTGAAGCCAGCACTGAAGAACAAAGATTCAATTTCCTAAATGAAAAGCTATTCATAAAATAATCTTTTGTATTTTAGGCTTTCCTATTCAGGTACTTTCTATTGACACTCTTGTTCAAGAAGCTATCCAAGCATTTCATGACAAAGAAAGTGTCAGCGGGGCCCACGGACTTCAGAAAGCACCTGAAGAAAAGGCTTTACCAGTTAGGCAAGAGAGTGGTGAGGAAAACCAGGCAAGTGTGGCTTTAGTTTTCTTCTCTGTGCCTCATACATTAGAGATTTCCAGCTGGATGGCATCTAAGAGATCCTCTAGACTAGAGATTGGCAGAGTTTTCTGTAAAGGTCCAGAGGGTAAATATTTTAAGTCTTATGGGCCCAGAGGCAACATCAAGGATATATTACATGGATACTTACATAACAAGAGAGAAAATTTCAACCCCCATCCCTACTGTCCTAATACATACACACAAACACACACATATCATTACCTAGGTGGGCCATCCAGTATGGTGGGCTAGACTTGAGCTCAGTTACCATCAGCTCAGGCATTCTCCTGAAGAAAGAACCACTGGTTGGTAAGGGGGTTCATTCAGTCGCTAAGTCGTGTCCAACTCTTTGCAACACCGTGGACTACAACATGCCAGGTTCCTCTGTCCTCTACTATTTCCTGGAGTTTGCTCAAATTCATGTCCATTTGTAAGGTAAGGGGGTGGAAGGCTCAACTGTAAGGGCTTGGGGGAGGGGTGAGACGTCGGCGTTTTGGGAAAGTTCACGAAGTGATCAGCTCTCAGAGTAGAATTCCACTACTGAAAGTTTGGCAGTGGCCAGCAGCAAGTCCCCGTCTTGTAGATGCAGCCCAGTGCGGGTCCTGGGCAGCAGCCAAGGAAGGTGTTGGAGAGGAGCAGACAGATGGCGAGGGGGACGCCTTGCAGTGCTATTCCCTGGAGTGATGCTTATGGACTGTGTATAAACAACCAGCCTATTTTGGTCCAGGGATCGTCGTTTGCAGACCTCTGATTAGACTAATACATCTCAGTTTTGGGGGGTGGCTGGTAGGGCAAGTTTTCTTATGGTTTACTTGCATTACTGTTTCCATCAGTGTTGCATCTTGCTTATTACGTAAAGAGTCTAGGGCAGGAACTTGGAGAGTATGGCCCCACGTTGAGAATTATGATGTGGTCTTGTTATAGTTCATTTGCTAAGTCATGTCTGACTCTTTGTGACACCATGGACTGCAGCATGCCAGGCTTCCCTGTCCTTCACCATCTCCCAGAGTTTGCTCTAACTCAAATCCATTGAGTTGATGATGCCATCCAACCATTTCATCCTCTGTTGTCCCCTTCTCCTCCTGCCTTCAATCTTTCCCAGCATCAGGGTCTTTTCCAATGAGTTGGCTCTTTGCCATCAGGTGGCCAAACTATTGGAGCTTCAGCTTCAGCATCAGTCCTTTCAGTGAATATTCAGACTTGATTTCCTTTAGGATTAACTGATTTGAACTCCTTGCTGTCCAAGGGAGTCTCAAGAGTCTTCTCCAGCACCAGATATAGTCTAATCTGCTCTTTTAAAGGGAAATAGTAGCAGTTCTAAGCATGAATTGATTCATTTGGCATCAGAGGCTTGTTGATGGTTAGGCTTTGAGGAATCCCAGATTCTAAATCCACTGTTCTTTTCCCTACCTTATGCTGTCTCTGAAATTGAATAAATTAACAGAGACTCTAATCCAGGTCATTTGCATGAGCTGCAAGGAAAATACCATTTAACCATGATTCTGAAAATAACTGGGAGGGTTTTTCTTCATTGTGGGCTGCCTCTTCTTCTGTGTTGTGGTACTCTGTATTCTAATTGATGAGGTAATAGATAATGTACATATTTTTTCTTTATTTTCATTATGGCTATAACTGACCCCTCTAGGTCTGATCTTTCTAAGGTGGTTTTCCACAAACTCTACCTCTTTCTCAGCTCCCATTATCCTTTCCAAATGGCAGTTGTGTATTTTACATAGAAACTGAAGACCAGCTGATAGACAGATTATACCACAGGTTACTATGTGTTTCTCTAAGTACAATTATCATCAAATTGTATTCATTTCCCCAGAACTCATTCAGTTCTTCCTAATATCATTAATGTTTTAGATTAATGAGTTCATGGTTGTAAACCTTACTTACAGAAGTAAAATCAAGAATGTTATTAAAATCTGACAATGTTAAAATCTCTCCACGTGTGCAGGCATGTACTTCCTCCCCAAGGGACGTGCAAGATGGATCTTTAGCTGAAGCACTACCAAAAAAAGAAGATAAAACCAGACTTGGTAAGTAAGATATCAAAACAAATCATCCATCATTTACATAAGTGAGACTAATAGTAGGAGCACATGGATGTGAGCACAAACCAGCTTTCAGGACAAGAGAGGAGAGATGGGGAGGGTTACACAATTGTCTAAGTGGTCACAAGACAGACAGGACAAGATCAACACAGCTGTCCCTAGCCACTGTCTGCCGCTGGCGATAAGAGACGACAATTTCAAAGGAATCTTCTCACATCCCTTCAAGTAGTTGCTCAGTTTTGTTGTGGTTTTGAAAACAGCCAGGCCAAATCATCGTCACTCTTCCTGGCTCTGCAGGGAGACAGCAGTTACTGTTTCTTCTCACCTCCGCAGGTGGGCGTGTACCACTGTGCTGTCTGCTCGCAGCCGCTTTCGTTCACTGTGGTGAGGGAGGCTGTGGCTCTGTCTCATCCACCCACTCAACAGTGGTTCCTCAGATATTATAAAAGTTAACATTTATTCTCAGCCTTGTGCAAAGCAAATAGAACCAAGCTTCTCAAACCCAACAAAACATTATCTTCCTTGGGATCTGGGCTTCAGTCCTACAGATCCTTGGTAAAACCACTGAAGGAAAACAATTTTAAATCTTGAATATGTTTTCTATTTGTGCTAGTTAAGGCTTTGCCATATTTAATCATTGCATAAAATTTGGTTCCCTCTGTACCATCACCATTGGAGAAGGAAATGGCAACCCACTCCAGTATTCTTGCCTGGAGAATCCCATGGACAGAGGAGCCTAGTTGTCTACAGTCCATGGGGTCACAAAGAGTCAGACACGACTGAGCAACTAAGCACAGTACCATCACCATAATAGCCATCAACCTTGGACAACATGCATGTTTATTATGAGCAGGCAATTCTGCCAGAGAGGCCAAGTTTCCTGTCTTTTAAAAAATATAAACTGTCCCTTGTTCAGTTATTTGTTTCTTACAGGATAATTCTAATTGATTTTTAAACTATTGTTAAGTATTTTATGACATTCTATTATGAAAATCCATGAAATTAAAAGACGCTTACTCCTTGGAAGGAAAGTTATGGCCAACCTAGATAGCATATTCAAAAGCAGAGACATTACTTTGCCAACAAAGGTTCGTCTAGTCAAGGCTATGGTTTTTCCTGTGGTCATGTATGGATGTGAGAGTTGGACTGTGAAGAAGGCTGAGCACCGAAGAATTGATGCTTTTGAACTGTGGTGTTGGAGAAGACTCTTGAGAGTCCCTTGGACTGCAAGGAGATCCAACCAGTCCATTCGGAAGGAGATCAGCCCTGGGTGTTCTTTGGAAGGAATGATGCTAAAGCTGAAACTCCAGTACTTTGGCCACCTCATGCGAAGAGTTGACTCATTGGAAAAGACTGATGCTGGGAGGGATTGGGGGCAAGAGCAGAAGGGGACGACAGAGGATGAGATGGCTGGATGGTATCACTGACTCGAAGGACGTGAGTTTGAGTGAACTCCGGGAGTTGGTTATGGACAGGGAGACCTGGCGTGCTGCGATACATGGGGTCGCAAAGAGTCGGACACGACTGAGCGACTGATCTGATCTGATCTGATTATGAAAGTCCAGTAAATTATAAAAAGACTCTGAAAACTAATTTTTTACATAGAATTGAACTAAAAAATCTCTGACTTCTAGAATTTTCCACCTTCAGACATGTTTATTACCTATAATTTGACAACCCAGGAAAGTAATGTGAACGTGAAAATCACTTAGTCGTGTCCAGCTCTTTGCGACCTCATGGACTGTGGCCTGCCAGGCTCCTCTATCTGTGGGATTCTCCAGGGAAGAATACAGGAAAGTAAAGATATAGTTAACTAATTATATTTTTGGCTCGTTTTCCAAGAAGAGAAACTGTACTAAAGTATTTCTAATGATATTGTTATGAGTGAGCCACACTGGAACAAAACAAGTAGAAAACACGGAGCCACACAGTGGCCAGAATTTAATGGTGTGAAATGAAGGTAAATGCCATGCTGGGCTGCTGCTTTTACTTCCTTCCTCTGCGTATCTCAGACACAGCTAAATCCAATAACCCGTAGGTCCAAAACCACAGATGGTCAAATACTAACATGGCTGTTAGTTGTCAGTACCGGAGTATATTCTCATCACTTTTTCCATTGCTAGATACCGATGCTAGAAAAGCAGCAAAAGCTGAAGAAGTCGTAGCGAGTGATAGTTTCTCTGAAGTAAGTACTATAATCTAATTTTGGCTACTAGCATATTGAAATGTGTTGTGATTCATAGCCTTTTCGTAGCATTTTCATTTTCATATGAAATAGCAATATGCTCCTCTTTGGCTTAAACCTGATGATGAAATACTAAACCTGAGTTTATTTGATATTTTTTATATCTTTAATATAGTTTGCATCTAAAGCAGTGGAAATTGCTTTCAGTTGCTCCTGGTAAGAAAGTAAACACATGCTTTTAAAAATTTTAGACTTACACCACATTTATATTGATGTGTTTTTCTTTACCACTTATTATTTTTATTTCTTTCACAATCTCTTTACCTTTAAATTTTTTCCAGAATTTATCCTTAGACTTATTGGTGACTCTGAAAAATTTTTCATTAACCCCTGAAAAAATGTTTACAACAATTTGCCAACTATTGCTTTTAATGAAAACTAATATTTCCATATATAGGATTGCTTTACTATATATGGAAATATAATGGTCAAATAGAATGGTCAGATTAATCAAGTGGGATTTTATAAAATATAATTAAGGTAAATAAATAAAAGTATATTTTTTAATTTATTGTTTCCCCCCCCAAGGAAATCAATTTTGTAATATTTTAGATTTCAAAACTGCTTTAAGATAGAAAAAGTTTTGGAAGAATATACACCAAGCTATAAACATGATGACATATAGGGAGAAAAATGAGTTTAGAGAAAATGATCAAAAGGAACTCATAATTTTTTCTCTGAATTTTTGAAATATAAATTAGCATAAATACTAAATATATTTTTATATTTACATTTATTGAATTACAAATCTCCTGTGTTCCACATTCAATTCAGTGCTAAGGGCATACTTTGTTCCATGTCTTATAATCTGAGGTGGGAGTGTATATCAGTGAGCAAAAGTGACAGGGCTCCCAAACTTTAAGGAGTTTACAGTCTAAAAGAGAGGGACCATAAACTCATATGTAAATGAGTTTATATGAACCAGCAGATGCTGATGATGTCACCTGAAAAGAAAAAGTAGAGTCAGGGAGATGGCTTTGAGAGAGTGAGGTTTAAACAGATTGAAAGACGATTGACAGAATCAGCCACTGGCTCTGGGGAACCATTTCAGGTCACCAGAAGAGCTGAGTGATGGCCTTGAGGCAGAAAGGTGCTTGTGCAGCAAGGTAGGGGAAGAGAAGGGAGGAGGTTAGAGAGGTGAGCAGGAAGGGAGAGGGATCAGGTCAGCTAGGGTCATGGAGGCCATGATGAGGATGTTGAGAGTCCAGGGGAGTCTTTGCAGGGTTTAAATAGAGACTTCCCCGATGGCTCAGTAGGTAAAGAATCTGCCTGCAATGCAGGAGACACAAGAGACTCGATTTCAGTCCCTAGGTTGTGAAGTTTTCCTGGAATAGGAAACGGCAACCCATTCCAGTATTCTTGCCTGGGAAATCCCATGGACAGAGGAGCCTGGTGGGCTACAGTCCATGCGATTACAAAGAATTGAGCACACTAGCACATAGTATCATTTGACTCATAAAATGCTCACTCTAGTGGCCGAGTTCAGGATAGACGCTTGGGATGTTCTGTTCATCTAACAATATAAATGCTGGAAAAAATAGAAAGGCTAACTATCTGAGGGCCAAAATCAGGCATCAGAAAAGCAAACGGTATTATTCAGCCATAGAAAAGAATGGAATAATGCCATTTGCAACAACATGGAAAGATCTAGAGATTATCATAACAGGTGAGGTAAGTCAGAGAAAGACAAATATTATATTCTATCAAATGAATTTATTTATAAAACAGAAACAACTTGCAGACTTAGAAAACAAACTTATGGTTACCAGAGAGGAAGATAGGAGAGGGATAGTGTGGGAGTATGGGATTAACAGATGTATGCTACTGTATATAAAGTAAACAACAAAGATTTACTGTGTAAAATAGAGAACTATATTTAACATCTTATAATAAACTACAAGGGAAAAGGAAGAAATATATCAGATTTGACCATTGATAGAAGAGAACTTCAGTGGGCAAAAGTCAGGCTTACACAGGTCACCCCAGAAGGCATGCTCCCTCTTCGTGGCATGAGTGACTAGAACTCAAGCCGAAAGCCCCAATCTCTTTGATTTAACATATTAGAGGATGAAATCTGGGGACACCAGAGCAACTAAGAATTAAAGAGGAAGATCTTGAAAAGGAAGGAGCTAGAGGAGGAGCTCCCACATCTGTATATACATTTTCCTTAACTGCTTGCTGGATTCCAGAATTGTACTAAAGGATCAGTGTCTTCACCAGAGGACATGACCATTTAATTTTTTTTCCCCTCCAGATATTTAGAATCTGGCTTTTAAATGAGCTCTTCCCTACCATCCCTTGTTTATTTTCACAGCTCACTGTGCGTGCTCAGCTTGGTGCAAAATCAGAAAAGCTGCTGAAGAAAGGAAAGAGCATATCTGATATATTGCTAGTCAGCATCATGGTAAATGCCATTAAGTATGTATCTATGTACCACAATTTCTTTCTTATGTCTTTTAATATATTAGCAGGTAGAGCTTTATAAAGAATAATATAGAAGTCATTTTAATTTTTAATATCTAATGAATACATACAGAAAGAAAAAGATGTATTTTGTGATTTTCATGCCTGTATTTCACTTTCCTCCCTTTTTCAAACTTGACTTCACTCACCCAGATGGGACTTCAAGTTAGGTTCTGTTCTCTTTTTTTTCAGCTGTGCTGGGTCTTCCTTGTGATTCTTAGTCTTAGTTACCCCAGGGTATGTGAGATCTTAGTTCCCTGACCAGGGATGGAACCCGTGTGTCCTGCATTGGGAGGCAGATTCTCAACCACTGGACCACCAGGGAAGTCCCAAGTTCTATTCTGTATGGGGAATTCAAGGAGAAATTAGACAATTGGAAAAGCCACGGAACAGGTTTGGGAGAGGAGAAACCCTCACTATATGGCCTTGGGTCAAAGTGTTTCCTCATTTTGTGTTTCGGGAGGAGAGAGTGATCCCAGGGGTCCAAAGGCCGGGCAGCACAGGGTAGGAAGGCAAGGAGAAAGTAGAGGTTGCACAGGCAAGGAATAGCATATGCATAGCACAGAGGTGATATGTGATAGGATAAAGAAAAAAATTTAAATAGGCTATAATTTTGTGATTCCTCCTTTCTAAGAAAAAAAAGATTCTTGTCAGCCCTCCTTTACAATTGAGAAAAGACAGAAATTTTAAAAAGCCATAGCGGCTCGGTTAATTAATTCATGCAATAAAGAAATGAGGCAGAGCAGGATGCTAAAAGAAAAAAGGCTCGTGTGAAAGACCTTTGCAGAGCATCAAGTGGGTGAGGGGTTGGGGGTTGTGCTGCTTGGGAAACATTATGACCAAGAGAATGAAGACAGGAGGCTTTGGAGAATTTTTCCTGGGAGTCTGCAATGGACTCTCCCTTTCGAGTTTCCTTAAGAGGCTTCATTCAAGGTTTAAGTTGCCTCTCAGTGGCGATATATCTTGGACTGATTGCTTTTTTGAAGAAACTTGGCCACAGGGATGCTATTCCCAAAGCTGAAAGGGATCTCATTCTAACAATTGTAGCATTTTTCAAAAACTGGAATAAAACATGTCTTAGCCATGGCATTCATCATTCAAAGAAAATTGCAAATGAAGAGCATCAGCTCTAAAATGGATCTTAGCTTTGGTTTCCATGGAGTTGGAGTGTCTACACCCCACCCTCAGAACTCTGCTACCTTCCCACTACCACCATCCTCTCTGCACCTGAGACATGTTCAGAGAATTGCCATCAGCCTGAGAGCCTTCCATTTAGTCCAAGTGCGTGGCAGTTCAGCTGGGCAGTCCAGTCACATGACAGGTTAGTGGCGTAGCCAAAGCGGAAGTCTCCTCATTCCCTGTCGTCTGGTGTCCTCATACTACAGTCTGACAAGCATGCCTTGGCCTCCTCCTCCCCTTGAAGTAGCTCCTGAGACAGGAGGTGGGAGAAGGTTCCTCAGATCTGGTAAAGTGCTCAAGAAGTTTCTTCTCAGACTGAGGCCAATGAATTAACAATCCCATTCTCTGCAGAATGTTTGCCATGTTCTAAAAAAGTCATAAAAGCAAAATGCAGGCTTTCCTTGCCCTTCATAGCCTAATAGGAGTAATAGAAGCAGTGACCTGAAGGCAGCTTAATACTATGGAAAGATCACTAGATTTGGGGTCACTTGCACTTGTGTGACTTTGAACAAGTAATTAATTAAACCTCTCTGAACCTGAGTTTTCCCATTCCTTCCTTGCCACACTGTCAGAAGAATCATACACAGGCACCAAAACACACTTCCAAACCTTTAGAAAGGGAATTCTAAGTATTTAAATGAGTTTTAATGGAGAAAGAAATGAAATTACAATTTTTCACCCAAAAGTCAAAGTCTTAATTGTACATAATTTAAGGATTTTGCAAGAGCAAAGTTGAAGTTGTGTTCCAATTTAAAGAACTAAAATAATAGTTTTTGGAGCACCTATTGTCTTTAAAGGATATGACATTGAATGCAAAAACTGAAGAAATGATCCTTACATTTCAGCAACTTAGAATTTAGTTGAGATAAAGAAGACACACTTGAATTTTTCTAAGTCAAGAAATGTAAGAGTTAACCAATTGTGTGAGGAAGTGAATGAGAATCCAAAGGAGTTCAGATCAGGCTCTTATGACTCCATGCTGGATTGGGTGGGGTAGGAAGAACCTTCCAGGTTGGCAATGTGAGTTTCCACCATATGCTAAATTCTGTGCTGAGTTCTTAAAATGTGTTATTTCAGCTCGTCCTCACCAGCATCCTGTGAGGTATGTTATGTTATCCTGCTGTATAAATGAGGAAATTGATGTTCTAAAGAGGAACAGCCTATGAACGCAGCTAGAAAGTACTATTTATATGCACGTAACAGCGAGGAGATTGGTGTGTTCAAAGTGAATGGTTCAAAACTGTGAGAGAGAAGTTAAAGGGGAGCAAGTTGTGGCTAGTTCATTTTAAATACCACGTTGTGGCTTCTGGAATGGATTTGGAGGGCAGCAGGGACCCACAGAAGGATTTTGAGCAAGGCAGTGTTTGTGGTACAATAGGAAGCCTGATTTTGGCTGTGTGTGCGTGCTAAGTCACTCCAGTCATGCCCAACTCTGTGCGACCCTATGGACTGTAGCCCACCAGGCTCCTCTGTCCATGGGATTCTCCAGGCAAGAATACTGGAGTAGGTTGCCATGCCATCCTCCAGGTGACCTTCCCAACCCAGGGATGGAACCCAAGTCTCCTGTGGCTCCTGCATTGGCAGGCAGATTCTTTACCATCAGCGCCACCAGGAAGCCCAATTTTGGCTGTAAAGAAGTAAAATTTATGCAGAAAGAGGTTAATGTGAAGTTGAAAGAAAGATAAAGTCAAGATTCATTGTGTTATTATTTCTAAAGGGACTTGTATCTATCAAACTATTAATTATTTGTCCTTTCTTTAATTTAGTCAGATACCTATGTATAAAGGCTGGATCCTGGATGGCTTTCCAATGACATTAAACCAAGCAAAGCTTCTGGAGGAAGCACTCACAGGCTACAACAGAAACCTCATAGAACTGGAGGGAAAGAAATCACGCACATCCACATTAGCTGTTGACCCTACAGCTTCCAAAGAAGTGCCTCTTCCCCCTTCTGCATTTGATTTTGTCATGTTATTAGACATTTCAGATAATTCCTCACTGAATCGCATGAATGACATCATGGGTAAGCTGGACACCTTTCTAAAAATGTCCTTTTATGTAATTCAGAGTTCTTTACTTTTCTTTGAAATGGTGAATATTCCCATTTACAATTGTAAGTGCATAATAAAGAATCCATTTCTGACTTCCAAAGAATTACCTAGCACAGCTTAGTTGCCTCCTGCTCTGTCTGTATTCAGCACTCTAGCCCAAACCTGAAGCTAGTAGAGAATTCCATGGTGACCGAAAGCATCTCATTCAACCCTTCCATCAACTTGGCCACTCCCCTGGCCCTGAGGTGCCCTCTTTGAGACTTGCATGAATGAAGGAGCTTCTCGTGGCTACTTAGTATATCTTGATGTGTTACTCTAGTGAAGTTCATGAACCACATTGGGGCTACAAGCAAAGATTGCTAACATCCTTCCCTTGGATTGTGTATTAACTGAGGAGCAGTTATCAGTTGACTGAAGTCCTTACATCAGAGGTCAAATAGTCTTTCAAGATGAAAATATCACTTTATTCCATAAATTAAGTAGTTATGAGTAAGAGCACACATTCTTAGCTTTGCAAGTTATTTAGGCATTTGACCTTTGGAAAGCTAATTCTTTCTTTCTTTCTTCTAAACCTCCATCTCACGATATATATAATAGAATGGCTCATTGCATTATTACTGGATAATTAAAGGGAAACTGTTTCATTGCTCACAACACTTCTGACACCAAAGGTGTATGGGTTTTCCCTACCACCCAGTTCTTCAGTTCTTAATAAACACCAATTGGGTGTCCTAGAATTTAATTCAATCCTGGCAGTAACTTCCCAGAGTTATCACAGATTTTCACAGTTGGCTCAGTCCCACAAGACTTCTTCCCACTTCAGATGTCTGCCTCAGTGCAGTGGATCCCCAGGTTACCCACGCTTCTGTCTGACTTGACTATAAATTAGGGGTTTCCATGACCCCTCCTCAGGTCTGATAGATTATCTGTAATTATCTGTAATGACTCACAGAACTCAGGGAAGCACTGTACTTACTACTACTGTTTCGTTGTAAAGACTGACATAGAAGATACAAATGAACAGCCAGTTGAAGGGGTACACAGGGCAGAGTGTGGAAGAATTCCAAGCTCAGGCCCTTCCCCCGTGGAGTCTGGTGTGTGACACGCTCCTGGCACATGGATGCATTCACCAACCCACAAGCTCTCTGAACCCCTTCTTTAGAGTTTTTATGGGAGTTCCATTATGTAGGTATGACTGACTATATAACTGAGCATTGGTGATCAGCCTCTAGCCTCTTCCCATCCCTAGAGACCTGGGGTTAGGACTGAAATTTCTACTCTGTGGTCAGCTGGTTGCTCAGGCAGAAGGGCTCCACCCTCCCAAGAGTCACGTCTTTGGCATAAACTCAGATAAGGTTGAAAGAGGCTAATTATGAATAATATAATATAAAAACCCTCCTCTTACCGCTATAGGAAATTACAAGGGTTTTCAAAGCTCTGTGTCAGGAGACAAAAACCAAATATACATTTCTTATTGTCTCACATATATTAAGTGAGATAAATGTTAAACACTTAGTATAGAATCTGGTTGGAGAAGGAAATGGCAATCCACTCCAGCACTCTTGCCTGGAAAATCCCATGGACGGAGGAGCCTGATAGACTTCAGTCCATGGTGTTGCAAAGAGTCGGACATGACCGAGCGAATCTGGTACATGCATCAGGGACAAGAGTGGCAGGACATCAGGAAACACATCGGGAAAAACAGTGGAAGACTTTGAAATGAACACAAGATTATTGGATGTTCTTTCACTAGAAGACTGAGTATTGTCTATAGGACCCCTTGGAGTATTTGGTTTCATAGGATTCTGTACCTTTCACTGGCTTAACTCATCTCTTCTATAACCATAAATTGTAGAAATTGATGGTTATTCAAATGATTCTTGTCCATAGACATACAAATGAATTTTATTCAATTAAGATAGTTAATTTCTATATGCTGAAAAAGATAATTTCAAGTATGACATTATTCTATACATAGTAACCAGTTTTTTCTTCTATTACCATCTATTTTATCATTCCTGTCTGTGACTATGTCTCTTATTCAGATTTTCATTTGAACTAGTTGTAATATCTTGCTGATTCCCTCATTAATTAAAGAATTAGATGATATTATTGTACACTGTATATGTACAATATATTTGCTGTTACAACTAATATAATGACATTTGTGGCTAAGAGAGACTTAGGGAATCATTTCCTCCTATATTTATAGGTGGACATTTAAAGCATGAGCACTTGACTCTTCCTTATTTTGAGTTTGTATAATTTTGAGATCTTCCTTTCACTGTTTATTTAAATAAAAGGACAAAACCATTAGGTACTACTTCAGCTCTTGAGCACAGTACTTTACACTGAATGCTGTCCATCAAATTCCCAAAGGGAGAATTTACTTCTCTCCATACAAGGAAGTAGGGACTATACTGACAGTAGTGATGGGTGTTCAGCTAACTTCCTATTCTTGTTCAAGGATATCTGAGGATTGGTGAAGATACTGCCAATCCATGGCTGTTTATTGGCAGAACAGAGCCCACAACTCAAAGCAATCCAACTTGCTTTCAAGATTCTTGATCTCGGCGCTATTTATGCTATTTTCAGTTTGGGAAGCCACTGAGCTGTATATTCACATATGCATTCTTTTGGAAGGTATAGTTCAATAAGCAGTTTGAAAATTTAAAAAGAAATTCAGAACTTGGAGTGAGATAACTGGAATCAAATGCTTTTTCTTTCATTTATAAACTATGCCATTTGGGGCCAATTTTAGAATCGCAATCCTACTTTACAAGTTTTGTTGTGGATATAAAATAATGTACTACAGTCTTCCCTTAGTATTCACAGGGGATTAATTCCAGAACCCATTTGGATACCAAGAGGAGGGCATGGCAACCCACTCCAGTATTCCTGCCTGGAGAATTCTCATGGACAGAGGAGTCTGGCAGGCTACAGTCCGTGGGGTCACAAACAGACACAACTGAGTGACCAAAATCCAAGGATGCACAAGTCTCTTATATAAAATTATACAAGATTTGCATATAACCTGTGCACATCCTCCTGTATACTTTAAATCATCTCTAGATTACTTATAATACCTAATACAATGTGACTGCTATATAGTTGCTACACCTGGAAGAATCAAGTTTTGCTTTTGGGCCCTTTCTGAAATTAGTTTTCCAGATATTTTCAATCTGTGGTTTTTTGACTCCACTGATATGGAGGGCTGACTATATGTGTAAAAACATTTAAGAACTGTGTGCTAAATTTTACCTATAAATCAAGTAAGACAAAGACTGAAACATTTCCATTGGGTTGATGTCTTTGATAACCAGAAGGAGAGCTGTTTCAATGGAGTGGGGGACAGGAAAGGATGGATTGCTATGGAACGGAATGTGAATGGGGGTGAGGAGGTGGAGAGTGTGAATATAGATACCTCTCAAGAAACTTGTCTCTGAACAAAAGGAAAGAACAATGGAAACAGGATATTTTTATCATTATTGTTATTGTATTCCTTTTCTCTCTCCCTCTCTGTCTCTTTCTCATCTCTGTCTTTGTCTGCCTCCCACCCTGTTTTAGGAAAGGGTACACTTATATGAAAGAGCTCAGCTGATTTTTGAGCCAGAGAGTCAGTGAGGTTACAAGTCAAAAAGAGAGATGGATATCATCTAAAGGCTGGTGCAGCAGAAAGATATAAACTGAAGTTGTCAGATGAGGGAGAGAAGTTGAAATGTTCAACCATGCAACTCAGGTTTGCTAAAATAATAAAATCAAGTCAGTATAGTGCTTGTCAATTTGGGGAAAATGATGTACAAATTTAGGGGGATGGGTCATAGAGACTCATCAACTATAGAGGAGTGCTGGCAGGACAATAAGGGTATAGATAAGGGTATTGATCATTAATATTGCAGAGATGGGGCCATTCCAGAGGTGGAGCCCTTCGAGGTGATCAAAAAATCCAAGATATGGCCATGTTAGTGATGTGGAGAGAAGAGGAAGGGTCCAAAGCCTGGGTGCAGTTTGGGAAGAGAAGAATGCTGATACATGTTCTGAAGTCCTTGACAACAATGAGCTAGTGACCATGGATGGTTCATGATAGTTCCCACAGTCTTCTTCCATCACTCATTGTCGTCAGCATCTTTGGGTTTTCTGAATAACCTAAAAGCATATTCTGTTTTGTGAACTAATTTCCTCTTTTTGTATCATGAATATAGATGGAGGACAATTGATTGCTGTATCCTGTGAGGGGTCTTCATCTTCTTGAGTGCTATTAATTTGCTCTTCAGTGTTCTCTTGCATTAACTGAGTAATCTAGTTCCTTTTAACCTAGTTCAAGGCTTTCTTTCCCTCTTTATGATTTTCCATTTATTCTGAATTCATAAGTATTCTGGACATTGTTCCTTAATCCTTGCTAGGACTCAATCAGAGGAGTTGAAATTGGTTTTGGCTTCAGTCTCCTGTGGTATGTTCCTTTCTGTCTCTTCTACAGGGAAAAAATCATAAAGTCTAGAAAGATAAATTATTGTGACAAATAACATGCATATTTGACTTTATGGCTACCCTGTTATTTCATCCTTAATTTTTACATCATGGTGTTGATTTCCTTGTTTGTTATTTATGACAAACCATCATTTTTCAGTACCTTCTCTTCATGATCAATCCCAAGATGTTCTACCTTGAAACTAGAGCTCCTCTTAAATGTTGTATCTTACCTCCTTCTCCTAATTTCTAAGGGAAATTTGAATTCTGACCTCAAAACTATACTTTACTTTTTCAGTATTTTGTTAAACATTTTAATTAATATTCAGCCAAAGAGGAAGACCATATTCATTTGGCTTTTTTGTATCAGTATATTTTGGCAGTGCTACTGCAACTTTGATTGGTGTAGCAGATTGTCTAATTAAGTAATTTCAATATCATAGCTGAAGCATTTTCAAGTGAAACTCCTCTTGAAGATATCAATCAGCGTGTAGCTGCTAAAAACAAAGATACAGATGAGGACCAGAATTTAAGAGATCAAATACAGCACAGGTTAGTTTAAAACTCATTGTCTTCTTGTTTCTTGCCCTGTGAACAAACTACCAACTAGTCACTTTAGAATCATCAGATCTAGGGGGAAAATGTATTTCCTAGCGTTCACTGTTTTATAGGTAAAACAAAACTAAGTAGCTTTGATATTGAGTGAAATATTTGTGTGCTAGCTTTTATATTCAGAGTATAAGTCATCATAGTCACAGAAAAAAAGAATTAAATCAAGCAACATTTCCCTTTATGGCTACATGAACTTACAAGTTCATTAGAGGGAATCCTAATTCAGCTCTCTTTCAACAAATGCCAATGAAGATCTTGGAATTTGAAAGATCTAGGCATCAGATTATAGAGTGTAGTTCTAAAACTAAAATTAAATGATGCTTAATAAGCATTCTTTTGGTTGTATGCAGTTTGCTCATTGGAGAAGAAAAATTAGACAAAATTAAACAATGTTTTGAAAACTTGAGAACTCTGAAAACATGAGTTGAGGCAACAAAGAGGAATTTGATTCATGAAGCCTATCTACTCTCAGAGGACCAAACTCATTCCAAGAGTATGTTTGAGTAAAGCAAATTCCCAAGGACAGAGGAGTCTGGTAGACTCACAAGAGTCAGACATGACTTAGTGACTGACTAAACCACCACCACCATTGACACTTACTCAAGGGTCTCTTGAACTTCTCTATCTATGAAAAAGTAGATAACCTATGTGGCTCAGGCTATAGCTGCCAGGAGAAGGGTACTCAGTCTACTATAAGTACAGGTGATGTTTCCTTAGAACTTCATTTAGAAAACTAAACCCACATCAAAAGTTTCCTGAAATGGTAGGATTTCCAAATCTTCTCTTACTCTTTCCTATACCTCAAAACATATGGCTAGTTGGCATTAAATGATGTCTTCTTTAAAGTGGATGTATTTCATTGCCTGTAGACTTCTTAAAGTTGCTTTTTTCAGATATATTGGCAGCTGGTTTTTTCATCATGTACATTAGATAAATCATGCTTAATATTACTTCAACATTTCAATCAGTATGTGATATTCATATGTGATGTGTGATATATATGATATATTCAGTATGTGATATTCACATATTCAGTATGTGATATTCATATAATTCATGATATTATATTCATATAATATTTGGGTTTTGCAGAATTGTAGGCTTCCTGGACAACTGGCCTTCATTGGAGCAGTGGTTTACAGAGCCAGAAAACATTTTGATAAAAATCAATGCTGAAGTAGATAAACAGTCATTGTGCCAAAAAGTAAAGGAAATGTTTATGACTGAAATAATGAAAAAAGAGAATAAAGGTAATTACAATTCTTTTATAATTTTGAGTTTATGTAACAAAAATGTAATGTGTGGTTTTGATGAGCTTAGGAAGAAATGAAATGTTACCCTTTTGTTTATCAATCATACTTGACTTCACTGACAACTGTAATTTCTTGGTATAATAAAAAATAGTCAAAATTATCAATATCACAAAGGTTCTAAAACTGTCTTGGTAGAATACTTTCTCCCATCCCCAAATTTGTGACCTAACTACTATGATTTATCAGTGAACTGACACCGAAATAGTGCATAAGTGTAAGCCGCGATCACCTTGGGAACCCAGGAGTTCACACTTAGAAAGACAAGCTTCCACATCTAAATGTCCACTCCCCCAAAACATCCATGTGAAACTTTCACACAAAACAAATATATAAAAGGCTTAACATGTTATTTTGACAGTCAGAAATTAGGCTGAGAGGAGGAAGGTAACCTCTAGAGTTGAGATTGAAAAGCAAAAACAAATTGAGTCTAGGTTGTAGCTTCAACAAGTCTGACCCAGACTTGCCTGGGAGTGTCCAGGAGTCTCCAGCAGAGGCGTGGGTCAGTGGTGGCCTGATGCTGGGTTGGGGGCAGTGAGTGTAGCAGTACATAAGTTCAGTTCAGTTCAGTCACTCAGTCGTGTCCGACTCTTTGTGGCCCCATGAATCGCAACATGCCAGGCCTCCCTGTCCATCACCAACTCCCGGAGTTCACTCAAGCTCATGTCCATTGAGTCGGTGATGCCATCCAGCCATCTCAGCCTCTGTCGTCCCCTTCTCCTCCTGCCCCCAATCCCTCCCAGCATCAGAGTCTTTTCCAATGAGTCAACTCTTCGCATGAGGTGGCCAAAGTACTGGAGTTTCAGCTTCAGCATCATTCCCTCCAAAGAAATCCCAGGGCTGATCTCCTTCAGACTGGACTGGTTGGATCTCCTTGCAGTCCAAGGGACTCTCAAGAGTCTTCTCCAACACCACAGTTCAAAAGCATTAATTCTTCGGTGCTCAGCCTTCTTCACAGTCCAACTCTCACATCCATACATGACCACAGGAAAAACCATAGCCTTGACTAGACGAACCTTTATTGGCAAAGGAATGTCTCTGCTTTTTAATATGCTTTCTAGGTTGGTCATAACTTTCCTTCCAAGGAGTAAGCGTCTTTTAATTTCATGGCTGCAGTCACCATCTGCAGTGATTTTGGAGCCCCCCAAAAATAAAGTCTGACACTGTTTCCACTGTTTCCCCATCTATTTCCCATGAAGTGATGGGACCGGATGCAATGATCTTCATTTTCTGAATGTTGAGCTTTAAGCCAACTTTTTCACTCTCCTCTTTCACTTTCATCAAGAGGCTTTTGAGTTCCTCTTCACTTTCATAGCAGTACATGCATGGGATCTTTTGAAGGAGGTCACCATTATCTTCATTACCTCCACCATAGTTTGGCCTCAGGTAAATAGCAGGGAGGGAACACAGCTCCACCCATCAACAGAAAATTGGATTAATGATTTACTGAGCATGGCCCATCAGAACAAGACCCAGTTTCCCCTCAGTCAGTCTCTCCCATGAGGAAGCCTCCATAAGCCTCATATCCTTCTCCATCAAAGGGCAGACAGACTGAAAACCACAATAACAGAAAACTAACCAATTAATCACATGGACCACAGTCTTGTCTAACTCAGTGAAACAAAGAGCCATGCCTTGTAGGGCCACCTAAGACGAACGGGTCATGATGGAGAGTTCTGACAAAAAGTGGTCCACAGAGAAGGGAATGGTGAACCACTTCAGTATCCTTGCCTTGAGAACCCCATGAACAATATGAAAAGGCAAAAAGATAGGACACTGAAAGATGAACTCCCCAGGTCAGTACATGCCCAATATGCTACTGGAGATCAGTGGAGAAATAACTCCAGAAAGAATGAAGAGATAGAGCCAAAGCAAAAATAACACCCAGTTGTGGATGTGACTGGTGATGGAAGCAAGGTCTGATGCTGTAAAGAGCAATATTGCATGGGAACTGGGAATGTTATGTCCATGAATCAAGGGAAATTGGAAGTGGTCAAACAGGAGATGGCAAGAGTGAATGTCGACATTTTAGGAATCAACGAACTAAAATGGACTGGATTGGGTAAATTTAATCAGATGACCATTATCTCTACTACTGTGGCAAGAATCCCTTAGAAGAAATGGAGTAGCCATCATAGTCAATAAAAGGCTCAGAAATTCAGTACTTGGATGCCATCTCAAAAATGACAAAATGATCTCTATTCATTTCCAAGGCAAACCATTTAATATCACAGTAATCCAAGTCTATGCCCTAACCAGTAATGCTGAAGAAGCTGAAGTTGAACAGTTCTCTGAAGACCTACAAGACCTTCTAGAACTAACACCCAAAAAAGATGTCCTTTTCATTATAGGGAACTAGAATGCTAAAGTAGGAACTCAAGAAACATCTGGAATAACAGGCAACTTTGGCCTTGGAGTACAGAATGAAGCAGGGAAAAGGCTAACAGAGTTTTGCCAAGAGAACACACTGGTCATAGCAAACACCCTCTTCCAACAACACAAGAGAAGACTCTACATGTGGACATCACCAGATGGTCAATGCTGAAATCAGATTGATTATATTCTTTGCAGCCAAAGATGAAGAAGCTCTATATAGTCAGCAAAAACAAGACCGGGAGCTGACTGTGGCTCAGATCATGAACTCCTTATTGCAAAATTCAGACTTAAATTGAAGAAAGTAGGGAAAACAAATAGACCATTCAGGTATGACCTAAATTAAATCCCTTACAATTATACAATGGAAGTGAGAAATAGATTCAAGGGACTAGATCTGATAGAGTGCCTGATGAACTATGGACAGAGGTTCGTGACATTGTACAGGAGACAGGGATCAAGACCATCCCCAAGAAAAAGAAATGCAAAGAAGCAAAATGGCTGTCTGAGGAGGCCTTACAAATAGCTGTGAAAAGAATAGAAGCAAAAAGCAAAGGAGAAAAGGAAAGATATACCCATTTGAAGGCAGAGTTCCAAAGAATAGCAAGGAGAGATAAGAAAGCCTTCTTCGGTGGTCAGTGCAAAGAAATAGATGAAAACAATAGAATGGGAAAGACTAGAGATCTGTTCAAGAAAATAAGAGATACCAAGGGACATTTCATGCAAAGATGGGCTCAATAAAGGACAGAAATGGTATGGACCTAACAGAAACAGAAGATATTAAGAAGAGGTGACAAGAATACACAGAAGAACTATACCAAAAAGATCTTCACAACCAAGATAATCACAATGGTGTGATCACTCACCTAGAGCCAGACATCCTGGAATGTGAAGTCAAGTGGGACTTAGAAAGCATCACTATGAATAAAGCTAGTGGAGGTGATGCAATTCCAGTTGAGCTCTTTCAAATCTTAAAAGATGATGCTGTGAAAGTGCTGCACTCAATATGCCAGCAAATTTGGAAAACTCAGCAGTGGCCACAGAACTGGAAAAGGTCAGTTTTCATTCCAATCCCAAAGAAAGGCAATGCCAAAGAATGCTCAAACTACTGCACAATTGCACTCATCTCACATGCTAGTAAAGTAATGCTCAAAATTCTCCAAGCCAGGCTTCAACAGTACGTAAGCCGTGAACTTCCAGATGTTCAAGCTGGTTTTAGAAAAGTCAGAGGAAAAGAGACGCTGATGTATAGAACAGTCTTTTGGACTCTGTGGGAGAGGGAGAGGGTGGGATGCTTTGGGAGAATGGCATTGAAACATGTATAATATCATATATGAAACGAGTCGCCAGTCCAGGTTCGATGCATGATACTCGATGCTTGGGGCTGGTGCACTGGGATGACCCAGAGGGATGGTATAGGGAGGGAGGAGGGAGGAAGGTTCAGGATGGGGAGCACATGTATACCATTGGCGGATTCATTTTGATATATGGCAAAACCAATACAATATTGTAAAGTTAAAAAATAAAATAATAAAATACAAAAAAAAGAGAAAAGTCAGAGGAACCAGAGATCAAATTGCCAACATCTGCTAGATTATTGAAAAAGCAAGAGAGTTCCAGAAAAACATCTATTTCTGCTTTATTGACTATGCCAAAGTCTTTGAGTGTGTGGATCACAACAAACTGTGGAAAATTCTGAAAGATATGGGAATACCAGACCACCTTACCTGCCTCTTGAGAAATCTGTATGCAGGTTAGGAAGCAACAGTTTGAACTGGACATGGAACAACAGACTGGTTGCAAATGGGGAAAGGAGTACATCAAGGCTGTATATTGTCACCCTGCTTATTTAACTTATATGCAGAGTACATCATGCAAAATGCTGGGCTGGATAAGGCACAAAATGGAATCAAGATTGCCGGAAGAAATATCAATAACCTCAGATATGCAGATTACACCAACCTTATGGCAGAAAGCAAAGAAAAACTAAAGGGCCTTTTGATAAAAGTGAAAGAGGAGAGTGAAAAAGTTGGCTTAAAGCTCAACATTCAGAAAACTAAGATCATGGCATCTGGTCCAATCACTTCATGGCAAATAGATGGGGAACCAGTAGAAACAGTTTTTATTTTGGGGTGGGAAACAGACTGTTTTTGGGGGGCTCCAAAATCACTGCAGACTGTGACTGCAGCCATGAAATTAAAAGACGCTTACTCCTTGGAAGAAAAGTTATGACCAAGCTCGACAGCATATTAAGAAGCAGAGACAGTACTTTGCCAACAAAGGCCTGTCTAGTCAAGGCTATGGTTTTTCCAGTCATCATATATGGATGTGACAGTTGGACTATAAAGAAAGCTGAGCACTGAAGAATTAATGGTTTTGAACTGTGGTGTTGGAGAAGACTCTTGAGAGTCCCTTGGACTGCAAGGAGATAGAACCAGTCTGTCCTAAAGGAAATCAGTCCTGAATATTCATTGGAAGGACAGATGCTGAAGCTGAAACTCTATTCCTTTGGCCACCTTATGCGAAGAACTGACTCATTGGAAAAGACTCTGATTCTGGGAAAGATTGAAGGCGAGAGGAGAAGGGGACAACAGAGGATTAGATTGTTGGATGGCATCACCTACTCAATGGACATGAGTTTGAGTAGGCTCCAGGAGTTGGTGATGGACAGGGAGGCCTGGCGTGCTGCAGTCAATGGGGTTACAAAGAGTCAGACATGACTGAGCGACTGAACTGAACTGAACTGTAGCTTCAAACATCTAGAAATTTGAATCAGTGTTTTTTCCAGCTATCAGAATCACTTCAACATTCTCCTAAAGATTTTATATTCCAGTCACTTATTACATGAACAGAATCCACTGCCACTTATTTAAGATTTACATTCCAATCCGTTCATTATTTTTAACAAATATTTTGTCATTAAAATAATAAATATTTACCTAGTCCATGTTACTAAACATCCTAATTAAGTTAAAAACAAAAAATAAAAGGATATGGTACTTCTATGAACAGTCTGCTGTTTTAAAATAAGCATAATATACTGTTAAGTGGGAAAAATCAGGTTATATTTAAATTTTCCCTTTTTTGTTTTTAAAAGTATATCTATTATTAAATTTGAGCTGTCCAGGTGGCTCAGTGGTAAAGAATCTGTCTATGCAGGAGCCATGGGTTCTATCCCTGGGTTGGGAAGTTTTCTGGAGGCAACGCCCTCCAGTATTCCTGCTTGGCAAATACCATGGACAGAGGAGCCTGATGGGCTGCAGTCCATGGGGTCACAAAAGAGTCAGACATGACTAAGCAATTAAAACAACAGCAACAATTATTAAAAGCCAATGGCAACCCACTCCAGTACTCTTGCTTGGAAAATCCCATGGATGGAAAAGCATTCCGTCCACGGTAGCCTGCATTCCGTGGGGTTGCTAAGAGTCAGGCACGACTGAGAGACTTCACTTTCACTTTTCACTTTCATGCACTGGAGAAGGAAATGGCAACCCACTCCAGTATTCTTGCCTGGAGCACCCCAGGGACGAGGAGCCTAACGGGCTGCCGTCTATGGGGTCGCACAGAGTCAGACATGACTGAAGCAACTTCGCAGCAGCAGCAGCAGCACAGAAAATAGTGACAGTATATGCTAATAAAAAAATAAACTTCAACCCAGGAAATCTGAAGCTCTAACTTGCTTTATTCAACTATTCCTGACCAAACAGTGTCCCATCTAACATTCTGAAGGGAAGTAAAAAGTAGAAGTTTTCATAGACACGAGGGACACGAGGGTGGAACAGGGAAGTCTTTAGCAAAAGGGGGAAAAAATGGTTACTTTGGGCCAGGACATCTTTTGGGCGAAGGGAACTGCAGGGGTCTTTGCCATACAGATTGACTCTTCTTCTTTGATAAAGAGGGGAGGTGATATAGAGAGGGCCAAATGACAGATCATCTCATTGGTGCCAACCAGAAAATTCCAAACTGATTGATTAAAATTACGAGGAAGGTAGAAACTGCAACTGAGGCAGGTAGTATAGGTTTGGTATCATGGACTTTATTTATTTAGCACAAGTGATGCCATTTTGGGCTTATGGTTTTCTCTTTAACAATAATACAGTCTTTGATGAGGAGGGAAGAAGGAGGACGAAGAGAATTAACAAGAAATTTCTCTTTCAGCTTATTTGTCTACATTGTTGAATTTTAAAGGCAATAATTATATATTACTTTCATAATCAGAAAAGACATTAATTTCCAGGTTGAAAAAAAATCCAATAAAACAAATCCTCCTTATCTTGCCAAGGTGAAAAGAACGATCTAAGGGCAATGGGAGAAATAGCCATACAAGGGTGCAGGTATCCACTGCCATTGGTACAGGGGTAAAGTTGTGGCCATTTCCAGGGTGGAGCCCTGGGAAGTCAGGGAGGGTGGGAAGGGCACACTGGGTAAGGTGAGCCTGAATCCGGAAGGCAAAGGGCCCTAACAATTATAGGAGCCTAGACAATCCAGAAACACCCCAGAGCTGTCTCCTCTGCCTGGAACGCACACTCCCTCAGTGTCTTCAAGTCTTTGCTCAATAGCCACCTCCTCAGTGGGTCTACCCTGCAAAGCACGCCATTTAAACAAACTGTAAAAGCTGCCCCACAGCACTTGACGCCCTTCCTTCTGCTCTATGTACTTTCTCTAGAGCACTTACCACCTTCCAGCTTCTTATGTGACTTACTTTATTCATGTTTATGGTTTGCAAGCTTCACAAGGCAGTGATTTTTCTCTTTTGTTTTACTTTTGTATCTCTGGCAGCCACAACTGTGCCTAGCATTGTTTGTATTACTATTATTTACAGTATTGGTATAGTTTTACCTATTGATGGTATTGGCTCGCATGCATACTTAGTCCCTTCAGTCGTGTCCAGCTCTTTGTGAACCTATGGACCATAGCTTACCAGGCTCCTCTGTCCATGGGATTCTCCTGGCAAGAACACTGAGTGGGTAGCCATGCCTTCCTCCAGGGGAGCTTCCCTACCCAGGGATTGAACCTGTGTCTTTTATGTCTCCTACATTGGCAGATGGGTTCTTTACCACCAGTGCCACCTCGGAACCGCACAGTATTGGCATAGTTTATCTTATTGTTATAAGGCTTCCTTTCCTTCAGGGCACAACTGAGATTGAATAACTAGCTAGTGCATGAATGGATGAATTTTATTAAGCCTTATTTGAGTACTGAGCACCATTATAAATGCTTTATATGTATTTACCCCTAGAAGTTGGTGCCGCATGCTTTTCTGTTCCCTTCTATGTCCTCCTGATCCTCACCTCTTCTGTCATATTGCCCTTCACCTTCTCTTTAGGCTTTTTTCACCTCGTTTATCCAGTAGGAAATTTGACGTAATTCTTTAGTTTCCTATCCCAGTAGATTAGCTAATTCTAGATTGTTAGTTTTAAAGTCAGCACCCTATCAGCAAGTCTTCTACCTGCTATAGATACACACACACACACACACACACACACACACGTCATCACCATCTCCATCAGAGGCAGGGGAAATAGTATTTCTAACCAGACAGAGATGACGTCAAATGTCAGCTTTAAGGACTGGATAATTTAAAACATGAATTTAGCCTTAATTCAGTGAGAGCAATTTTATATTAAGTTAGGTTTATCTTAGTTTATGTGAAATAGTAGGTGTCTGGAGTTGCTAATAAAGATCCATTCTTATCATCCTGTTTGAAGTGAAAAAGAAATTAGAAGAAAAGGAAGCTGAGAGAAAAGAAGAAGTTTCCCTGACTGAGAAGACATCCCCTCCTCCTCCTCCTCCTCCCCCCCCGGAACCAGAGAAAGAGAAAGAAGTCCACCTTCCACAGGAGCGGTCCAAAACTCCCGCTGCGAAAGGAAAGCAAGCATCAGGTGACTGACAGTGATTGCTAACCCTGTCTACAGGTTTCTCATTTTCACTTAGAAAGCAATTGTAAATAATAGTACCAGTCCATTTATCTATCAGTAGCGTTCACTTTCATGCACTGGAGAAGGAAATGGCCACCCACTCCAGTGTTCTTGCCTGGAGAATCCCAGGGACAGGGGAGCCTGGTGAGCTGCAGCCTATGGGGTCGCACAGAGTCAGACATGACTGAAGCAACTTAGCAGCAGCAGCAGAGTCAGGCTTTGAACAGCATCAGTCATGTGAAAGGAAGCTGTCTGCTCAGATGAAGTGGAGAGGCAGCAGTAGCTGAGAGCACAGCTGTCCCAAAGTGCAGGTACCTGACCAAGTGGGATCCCTCTGTGTGGGCATCCTCATGCCCAGATCTACTGATTAGAATAAGACCACAGACAAGAGAAGGGGAGGCACAGACAGAATAACCATAAGGAGCATAGAGCAGATCAAGGGGACAGACTTCTGTTTGTTGGAGTGGTAGAGCTGAGTTTATGGACACTGAGACCTCCTTACCAAAATGAGAACATAACCAGTTGCCCACAAGAATAAGGGAACAAATCAACAGCATCCATTAGAGGCTAGAATACATATGTAACTGTTATTCTTTTGTGCTATGCAATTATAAAAGGCTAGAAACAAGCTCCCGACATCTCAGTAAACTTGTATCTTTACAACATATAGCATACATAGATAGTTTATATAGAGAATATTTTTTAGCTTAAGTTTTTTCTGTATCCTTAACCACTATGGACCATGAAATGGTAGAATATATAATGACAAAAGTCAAATGCTCAACTGTTGGGATGTATGATACTGGGAGCGTGACAGGATCAACTTAGTGCTGTGTATATGAAACAAACGTGACTTATTTTCTGGTTTTGGCTTCGTAAGTGGTCAGCTGTGCAGTTACCAAGTCCACCTAGGTTTGCTTGTTATTGTGTCATGATTGCATTTCTAAAGACTATAATCTTTCTTCTTCATGGAGATCAGAGATGGGTCTGATTTTTCAAAATTAAGTTTACTTATATTAAACAAATAAATTTGAAAACTTTAATAACATTTATGATGGTCTGCTAAAGACCATTATATTCCACAAAATGGGACTTAACTAAAGACAAGATACACAAAAATGTTTTTATCATATGAACAATGAAGCACAAAGCCTTTCATTAAACATACATAGTATTTCCCTTTAAAAAACAAAGCAGAGGTCTGGAGGACTAGTGGAAACCTTAAAAATGCTATTTAACTGGGGAAGACAATTTCCACAGAGGCTCAGTGGGGCCTGGCATTGTCCACCCAGGCCTCAAACCCAAGACCATGGCCTTCCCTCCCTTTCTTCACCTCAGCCTCATGACCAGGAATCTCTATGTACTGGAGCCATTCCCTGAAACCAATCTGTAGCAGTCTTCTAAGTTTCTTAAGTTTGCTTGTGAATTTAAAATTGTATAGTTGAATACTGTGCATTTGGAGGAATAATAAAGCTGTTGTTGCTTCAAAGAGTGGTTGTATGTATCTGTCTCATTCTTCCCGCAAGGGCCGGGCTACTGCCTGAGCTTTTAAAATGCATGGCTGATTCATGTCAGTGTATGGCAAAAACCACTACAATATTGTAAAGTAATTAGCCTGCAATTAAAAGAAATACATTTAAAAAAATAAATAAAATAAAATGCACAGAAGCGTTCACCCCCAGAGGCCTAATTACTGTCTTCCAACCGCAAGGCATCACTGTAAGGAGATCTCAGTGCTAATAGATGCTGATGGTGCCACAGCACAGGTCACCCTGCCCTTACAGCTCGGGGAATCTGGGATAAGCGGTTTTATGGAGGGAAGTTCCCAGCAGGTTTATTTATATTTATATTAAAAAATTTAGTGGTTTTCAAAGAACACATTTTCAGAATTGAAAGCCAGAGACTTCTGAACAAGCCCAAAGCAAACATCCAATTACAATTTTCTTTAAAAGTTGAGAAGAAAAGAGAAATGATTTACTAAAAAAAAAAAAAAAACCAAGTTAGAAATGGGGTAAAGAAGGAAGCATTGTACACTGAGTACTAAAGGTCATTTTGCTCAAATACATTTCTACAATAGTGAGAGACTATTTTGGGGGCTCCAAAATCACTGCAGATGGTGACTGCAACCAAGAAATTAAAAGACACTTGCTCCTTGGAAGAAAAGCTATGACCAACCTAGACAGCATTTTAAAAAACAGAGACATTACTTTGCCAACAAAGTTCTGTCTAGTCAAAGCTATGGTTTTTCCAGTAGACATGTATGGATGTGAGAGTTAAACTATAAAGGAAGCTGAGTGCAGAAAAATTGTTGCTTTTGAACTGTGGTTGGAGAAGACTCTTGAGAGTCCCTTGGACTGCAAAGAGATAGAACCAGTCCATCCTAAAGAAAATCAGTCCTGAATATTCATTGGAAGGACTGATGCTGAAGCTGAAACTCCAATACTTTGGCGCTGACTCATTGGAAAAGACCTTCATGCTGGAAAAGACTGAAGGCAGGAGGAGAAGGGGATGATAGAGGATGAGATGGTTGGATGGCATCACCAACTCAATGGACATGAGTTTGAGTAAGTTCCGGGAGTTGGTGATGGACAGGGAAGCCTGGTGTACTGCAGTCCATGGAGTCCCAAAGAGTCGGACATGTCTGAGCGACTGAACTGAACTGAACTGACAGTTCTACACTGTATATGGGTTTGTTGACCTGAAATGAATAGAGTGTCAGATATTTCTCCAGTGAAGGTGGGTTTATTCAGAATTAGCAGGGAATGATAATGCAGGGTCTGCAACTATGGCAAGCCCTATATAAGTCCTCATATGACTAGGGAAGGAGAATGCTTCTATAGAGGGAAAAGGAAGTTGGAAGGTCCATAGTACCCCATGAGTCCATGGCTTTTCATTGGCTGAATCCGTGTCAGGAAAGAAGAGGAATCTTTCTTCCTCCTGTTGGGTAATACTATCCTCTTAGGGCCAAAGATCTCCCCCTTTTGGTTTCTCAACTTTGTTTAATTGTGATTTCTATTTATTAATTTTTTACAGTTCTGAATTTTTTATCTTCTTCAAGTACACTTGAGATTAAATTTTTAACACTTCACAATTTTGTTCCATTAAAGGGTTTATTATCAAGTCCACTATCAAATGTCAGAATGTAATTTAAAACTAAAGTTCTGAGTGTGACAAAGCATGGTAGTGCTATCCATGCTGCTAAGAGTACATTTGGAGATTTCAGAATACATTTTGGAAATAAGTTTCAAAGAGGCAGAATTCATGCTACTCCCAGAAGAAATTAGACTTGCTCACAATATTTTGTAAGTTCAGCATCTCAGGTGTCCCTATTTTCACCCCCTTTTCTATTGCCTTCTGCTAAAGTTTGGAGCTAAAATGTTGGTTACCCAGAGTATTGTTATTAAAGGTACTAAGAGGTTATCTAGGCTTTTTTTATTAACCTTACCTCTAAAAAAAAAAAAAAAAAATTTCAAACCTTTGTATTTATTTATTTATGAATGAGTTTGGTGTTTAACTATTTAACTATTTGGATGTTTAAAAGTCCTTTTATAGAGATTAACAAAAGAGGTTGTCTTATTTCTATGGAATCTTGTTTTTGGAGCTGAGATATTTAAACATAAGTGATATGTTATGCATTTACACATTCTTATAACTGTCACTTCTAAATACGAAGAATAGGTCAGACAAACTCTATCACAGACATTTAAATTGCCCTATATGTGCATCCTTATGACAAGGGGGACAAACTGTAACGTAGGGCAAACGGAGAAAGATGACTGAACCTGTTTGGTGAATTATGTGGGATGTAGTGATTTTTTCAAAGACCAAATTATTATTTGGGAAATCTCATTGACCTCCAGGTCATCAGTTTCCCATTTCCCCCTTTCCAGCATGTCTTTTAATTAGATTCCAGGCAATCCAATGTATATATTCCCAAACAATCCTTTGTATTACAAGTTACAGTCAAGGCACAATGGAAGGTGAAAGTCACAGGCAACCAAGTATGAGGTCAAGAATGTGCCATATCAAAACAATGGTTTATTTAACTCTCCTTCAAAGTGTTTTGGCATCATTCTTATTATAGATCCAGTCATCTTATTGTATAACAATCATTTCAGTGAACTATCTCCAAATACTAATAGAGCCATCTGCTTCCAATGTACTTGTGACTAACTTTTAAAACTCTGCATGTATGTTGCATTAAAGAGTTTATAATCAAACTCACTGACAAACCTAGACAGTGTGTTAAAAAGCAAAGACATCACTTTGCTGACAAAGGTCTGTATGGTTAAGTCTATAGTCTTTCCAGTGGTCACATACTGTTGTGAGAGGTGGACCATAAAGAAGACAGAGCACCGAAGAATTGATGCTTTCGAACTGTGGTGCTGGACAAGACTGTTGAGAGTCCCTTGAACAGCAAGGAGATCAAACCAGTCAATCTTAAAGGAAATCAACCCTGAATACTTATTGGAAGGATTGATGCTGAAGTTGAAGCTCCAATACTTTGGCCACCTGATGGCAAGAGCTGATTCATTGGAAAACACCCTGATGCTGGGAAAGATTGAAGGCAGAAGGAGAAGTGGGTGACAGAGGATGAGATGGTTGGATGACATCACCAACAGAATGGACATGAATTTGGAGAAACTCTGGGAAATGGTGAGGGACGGGGAAGCCTGCCGTGCTGCAGTCCATGTCTGACAAAAAGAGTCAGACATGACTTAGCAACTGAACAACAACAATCAAATTCACTACCAAATGCTGATGTTAAACTTAGGACTCAACTTCTCAATGTCACAAAATAGAATAGTCCTATCAGGGTTGTCATTCAAGAATTTTCAATCCATAGTCTAACTTCAGATTAATTTTAACTCACAGTAAAGGTCTTAGCCATTTTAGGCAGTTCACAAATATAGCTGTTTTGAGAAATCACATTTGATTGCTTACAAATCATAAACCAGCTATCAGAAAAAATCACAAATGATATTTGTGTGTTAAATTTTGTTTAGAACCCCCGCATGGTAATCGAGAACCTCTTCAGGAAGGAAAAGGGAAGAAAAGTGAAACTTCACTCAAAAGAAAAGGTACAGATTAAGATAAATATGATTAAATAGAATTCTGCATTTTATAACTCTCAGTGAAAATAGTGATATTTATGTAGTAATGTACATTGGGCCCTTCTATCAGGCATTTGTAAATCATAAACTCTTGCCAAAGAAAACCTCAGTCTTTCTGTAGCCTGGCTCAGCAAAGGTCCTGCTGAGGAAAGTGATGCTTGTGAGGAATAATTTAGAGAATATGCAAGAGTACTGGAGTTGGGTGCCATTGCCTTCTCTGATATCTAAGATACAGAATATTCAATCATCATAGATATTATAAGTGTTATCCTTGGGCTAAATTATGCCATCAGAAAACTACATGCTGAACCATATTTTCTTGGAAAGCTTCCATGAAATTGCTTTCACTGATAAGTTCTTTGATTAAAGTCCTCAACACAACAGCAGTGGAGATGAAACTTTCATTATACTAATAATAACCTGGTATTTCATTTTCTGAAGGGATAGTATGCCCATTACATCATTCAGTGGCCTCTGTGTAAAATCCTAGGTGGGAAATTTCATTCAGAAGAAAGGGACTGAAATTTTTTTCTTCCTCTACATGGCTAAATAATTAGTACCTCTAAATGATAGCACTGCCTTTTCTATATTGGCTGCCTAGAAATTCAGAACCAAATTAGCATCTAAGATTTTAGTTTCTAAGCAAGGACCTATATCCTGGAGTCTGCTTTCTAATTCCTCTCCCTGCTTTGACCTCCTAATTTAGGTTGTATTTTTCCTGATCTAGTTTCATTTATTTTCTATCTTAACTGTTTCTGTGAAATAAGGGGGATACAATTTTGTAAATAATTGATAGTTGGCAGAAGAAATGCCAGGCTCTTAAAAGCATATTTAGTTGCATTGTATGTTGAAGCCACTGGGCTTCCCAGGTGGCTTAGTGATAAAGAATCCTCCTGCCAACACAGGAGACACAGGTTTGATCCCTGGGTTGGGACGATCCTGTGGAAAAGAAAATGGCAACCCACTCCAGTATTCTTGCCTGGGAAATCCTAACAGAAGATTGGTGGACTACAGTCCGTGGTGTTGCAAAAGAGTCAATTGTGACTTAGAGACTAAACAACAATAGTGTTGAAGCTGCTACATGCGTGCCTGCTCAGTCTTTAAGTTGTGTCTGACTCTTTGCAACTCCATGGTCTATAACCCAACAGGCTTCTTTGTCCATGGAATTTCTCAGGCAAAACCACTGGAGGGAGTTACCATTTTCTTCTTCAGGGAATCTTCTCAGCCTAGGGATCGAACCCACATCTCCTGCATTGGCAGGTGAATTCTTTACCACTGAGCCACCAGAAAAGCCCTGAGCTGCTACAGCAACAAATCAAAGATTGGAATGCAGTTATGGACACACCCAGTTGACTTCTGCGGAGTACATGCTCAGGGGGTTGTCATGATGTACCACTGCTTACTTTTTCATTAGAGATTGCCAATGCAATAGCAGCCCAAGAATGTACAATGTTCACAAAATGATGGCTTAAAAGGATCTCTATTTTGGCATTCAAAAATGCATATCCATGATTCTCAAAGCATCTCACCCTTTTCTGATTATATAACCTGATAGGTTTATGTAACTAGTCATTGTGAGTCAACATTGGTGAGATTAAAAATTTAGCTAGAGTTTTGGCTATAATTTATATGCTTTCTCTCACCTGTTTACAAATAGGAGAATAGTTTCCACATTTACATTATGAATCCCTTACTTTCTCATTGTGATCAGCAAAAGCAAATGAAGGATCTGCACAGAATCATCAAAAATAGAAATCAAATATACTTATGCATTGTTGTGGTTTTTCAGTCGCTCAGTCATGTCCAACTTTTTGTGATCCCAAGGACTGCAGCACACCAGGCTTCCCTGTCCTTCACTACCTCCCAGGGTTTGCTCAAACTCATGTCCATTGAGTCAGTGATGCTATCTAACCATCTTATCCTCTGTCATCCCCTTCTCTTCCTGCCCTCATTCTTTGCCAGCATCAGGGTCTTTTCCAATGAGTGGGCTCTTCACACCAAGTGGCCAAAGTATTGGAGCCTCAGCTTCAGCATCAGTCCTTCCAATGAATATTCAGGGTCAATTTACTTTAGGATTGACTGGTTTGATCTCCTTGCAATCCAAGGGACTCTTAAGAGTCTTCTCCAGCACCACAATTTGAAAGCATAAATTTTTAGGTCGTCAGCCTTCCTGCTGGTCCAACTCTTACATCCATACATGACTATTGGAAAAGCCATGGCTTTGACTATACAGACTTTTGTCAGCTGTTGGTGAAGTGATGTCTCTGCTCTTTAATATGCTGTGTAGGTTTGTCATAACTTTCCTTCCAAGGAGCAAGAATCTCTTAATTTCATGGCTGCATTCACCATCGACAGGCATCTTGGAGCCCAAGAAAATAAAATCTGTCACTGTTTCCACTTTTTTCCTTCTATTTGCTATAAAGTGATAGGACCAGATGCCAGTATCCTAGTTTTTTAAATGTTGAGTTTTAAGCTAGCTTTTTCATTCTCCTCTTTCTCCCTCATCAAAATATTCTTTAGCTCCTCTTTGCTTTCTGCCATTAGAGTGGTATCATCTGCATATCTGAGGTTGTTGATAATTCTCCTGGCAATCTTGATTCTAGCTTGTAATTCATCCAGCCCAGAATTTCGCATGATGTACTCTGCATGTAAGTTAAATAAGCAGGGTGACATTATACAACCTTGACATACTTCTTTCCAAATTTTGAATCAATCCTTTGTTACATGTCTGGTTCTAACTGTTGCTTCTTGACCTGTATACAGGTTTCTCTGGAAACAGGTAAGGTGCTCTGGTTTTCAGATCCCTTTAAGAATTTTCCACAGTTTGTTGTGATCCACACAGTCAAAGGCTTTAGTGTAGTCAATGAAGCAGTAGATGTTTTTTCTGGAATTTCTTTGTTTTCTCTATGATCTAACAAAAGTTGGCAATTGATCTCTGGTTCCTCTGCCTTTTCTAAACTCAGCTTGTACATCTGGAAGTTCTCTGTTCACATACTGCTGAAGCCTAGCTTGAAGGATCTTGAGCATTACCTTGCTAGCGTGTGAGATGAGCACAACTGTACGGTAACTTGAACATTCTTTGACATTGCTCTTTGGAATTAAAATGAAAACTTACCTTTTCCAGTCCTGTCCAAATCATCATTAGACCTAATAATGCACATGCTTTGAGAGCATCTAGGTAAAAGTATACTCAAACAAACCATAAGCAAATACAGCTTCACCCAGCAAAATATACATCCATTTAAATCATGCAGTTAGCTCAGTTTAAGTAAATTCAAGAACTCTTTTTTCTTTTATTTTACTAGTCTGTTTCTATTTCCATAAACATAGTTTCTACTGTATTGAATAATATTTGAAATAGATGAACTCTTGATCAAGATTTAGAAGTCTTTCTTCTACATAGAAGTACTGTTGTTTTGGCATGTATAACAGGATTTACTTCATTAAGAGGAAGTCTTAGTAATTTTAATTCTTTATATTTGGAACTAATACCTTTGGGAGCTGAATGCTATTAATTGGTTAACTGTTTACTTCACAAGCTATTTGATACCAATTAATTATATTGAAAGCGTGGCTTGAGGAGCCACCTCCTTTTTCCTTCCTTCAAATTTATCCTTGTTTCCTGTTGTTGGCATCTTTGACTCATCTTTATTTTTCCCTGCATATCCGATCAATCCCTACCCTTCTCCCTGCTACTCTTGACACTGAAATGCCATTTGCAATTGTATTTATGGTATTCTTAAAGAATTTATTATCTTCAACCATCTGCCATGGCCCTATTTTATTCCTTCATAAAATAAGGACTTTTCTACTCTGTGACCTTACCTAGGAGACATTACATAAGGGCTAATTGAAGAGTTTTCCTTAATCAACCAATTTCAGAAAAATGCTGTGTTACACCAAATTAAAATATATTTACTCTCCATGGAGATAGATGATATAGATATGTATGTCCTGTGATCATCTATCTCTAAGGCAGTGGCAGGCACACTATGTAATATCTCAAAACATTGTGACTGCAGAACTCTCTCGGAGGAGTATCCTCTGGGACTAAAAAGTGAAAGTGTTGCTCAGTCATGTCTGCCTCTTTGAGACCCCATAGACTGTAGCCCACCAAGCTCCTTTGTCCAAAGGATTCTCCAGGCAAGAATACTGGAATGGGTTGCCATTTCCTTCTCCAGGGGATCTTCCCGACCCAGGGACTGAACCTGGGTCTCCGGTATTGCAGGCAGATTCTTTACCATCTGAGCCACCGGGGAAGCCCCCATTGGGACTAGAGTTCTATAAATAAATGCTTGGAAATCTCGTCCTCTTTAGTTCTGTCGACCTGTATTAGTACTAATACATGTATTAGTACTGGGACTGTTCCAGTGCTAGCCTTCTGATTTAACTCATAGTTTAGGTGCTGCCAAGCCACTTAGCTGTAAATATTTTGTCAATGTTATAAACATTAATGACATTTCATTTTAAGGACATGTAAGAACAGAGGAAAAAAAAGATGAAAGTGAAATGGAATTGAAATCCCTAGATCATCTATTAACACCGTGGTTCTTTAAGTTCAGCCCTAGATCAGTAGCATCTGCATCACCTGGGAACTTTTTAGAAAAACAGATACTTGGTCCCACCCCAGACCTACTGAATATGAAACTCCTGGAGGGGCCAAGCAATTTGTATTTTAAAAAGCCCTCTAGGGAATTCTGGTGCTCACTAAAGTTGAAGAACTACCATGTTGATGCCAAAGACTGATTGCTCAATTTTAGCCATTGGAATATAAGAAACCTTCTGTTATTTCTAATGTATTATATATAATACGTCCTGGTTCCCAAAATGTTTAAGGTGGATTACAATTTAAA
Organism: Bos mutus; assembly: GCF_027580195.1. Taxonomy (NCBI): domain Eukaryota; kingdom Metazoa; phylum Chordata; class Mammalia; order Artiodactyla; family Bovidae; genus Bos; species Bos mutus. The sequence continues at coordinate 38,317,359 of NC_091636.1, read as the reverse complement.
AAACAACATGTGTTTAACAATACTTTGACACAGAAGTAAAAAGCCCTAAGCTTTTCTAGGATTAATTTCTAAAATACTCTTTTTTAATGACCTTGGACCTTAAACAGGGAACAGTATGTGTTACTACATACAAAACCTTAATAGATTTTAGAATAAATGCAAAACATGTTAGGTTTTATCTGAAAGTTGATGCCACACATTAGAAAGTTGATGATCAATTTACAATCATGGTTCAGATGGCAAAATTCAACATTCTCCTTGTACAATATAATTCATAGTAATAATAATAACAACAAACTACCTCTTGTAGAATGCCTACCATATGTCAGGCACTATGCAAGATCATTTTTATGTATAATCTCACTAAATCCTCATAACCACCTGTGAAGTAGCAATGATCATTTCCTTCAAAGATGAGGAAATTGAGAGTCAAAATAAATAAGGTAATATTTTGTTAGGAATCATTAATCTGAGAGAAGGGAAAGTCAGTCTCTTCACACTTTGGTGAATGCAATCTACACTCCATATTAACTCTCCACAGGGTCAGAACTTCCTTGGATTTTTCCTTAACACCATCATCTAATTTAAATGAATTAAATAATATTATCTATACTCTATTATCTAGCCTTTCAATGAATTGATTTCTCAGGCTGAACTTTTAATAGATTTTTCACTACAAGCAGAAAAATTAAATTGTAACAATTATAATGCAAATAGAACAGTCTTAAAATCAATTTATAAGCCAAGTAAATAGTATTAAAATGACAACTCTAAAACTTGCAGATTTCTAAATATCAAACTAATGAACACTTCTGAACATGAATTACATCAATAAACAGTAAAGGCAATCAAATATGATAGTCAAATGCATGGACCCTGGAGTGGGCCTGCCTGGACTGAGATTCTAGCTCTGCCTGTTTACCATCTAAGTGGCATCCAAGTGACTAAGGACAGACAACTTGACCTTGGCTTGTCTCAGTTCCCTCGTGTGTAAAATGAGGTCATAAAAGTACTTCCCTGTGGCTATTGCAGGGAATAAGTAAATATACAAAAAAAAAAAAAAAACAGGATCCAGCTCAGAGTACATGGGACTAAATAAATGTGGGATATAATTATTGATTCCAGATCAGGTTATCAAAGACTGTGGGCAGAAAGGCGAATCCTTTGCAAAGTTGACTTAAGGAGTTCCCAGTGTTTATCACTGATTATAATTATACTAAAATCAGGTCCTATATGTGATCCCAAATAACCAGTCCTCATTACTTTATAGTAGTCTACATTTCACATCTCCAGCCCCACACAATATTCAGCAAATCTGGAAAACTCAGCAGTGGCCACAGGACCAGTGGTCAGTTTTCATTACAACCCCAAAGAAAGGCAATACCAAAGAATTTTTGAACTACCACACAGTTGCACTCATCCCACACACTAGCAAAGTAATGCTGAAAATTCTCCAAGCCAGGCTTCAACAGTATGTGAACCCTGAACTTCCAGATGTTCAAGCTGGATTTAGAGAAGGCAGAGGAACTAGAGATCAAATTGCCAACATCCGCTGGATCATTGAAAAAGCAAGAGAGTTACAGAAAAACATCTTTTTCTGCTTTATTGACTATGCCAAAGCATTTGACTGTGTGGAAAATTCTGAAAGAGATGGGAATACCAGACCACCTTAACTGCCTCCTGAGAAATCTGTATGCAGGTCAAGAAGCAACAGTTAGAACTGGACATGGAACAACAGACTGGTTGCAAATGGGGAAAGGAGTACGTCAAGGCTGAATATTGTCACCCTGCTTATTTAACCTATATGCAGAGTACATCATGAGAAATGCTGGGCTGGATGAAGCACAAAGTGGAATCAAGATTGCCAGGAGAATTATCAGTAACCTCAGATATGTGGATGACACCCTTCTTATGGCAGAAAGCGAAGAAGAACTAAAGAACCTCTTGATGAAAGTCAAAGAGGAGAGTGAAAAAGTTGGCTTAAAGCTCAACATGCAGAAAACTAAGATCATGGCGTCTGGTCCCATCACTTCATGGCAAATAGATGGGGAAACAGTGGAAACAGTGAGAGACTTTATTTTTGGGGGGACTCCAAAGTCACTGTACGTGGTAACTACGGCCATGAAATTAAAAGACGCTTGCTGCTTGGAAGAAAAGCTATAACCAACCTAGACAGCCTATTAAAAAGCAGAGACATTACTTTGCCGACAAAGGTCCATCTAGTCAAGGCTATGGTTTTTCTAGTAGTCATGTGTGGATGTGAGAGTTGGACTACAAAGAAAACTAAGTGCCAAAGAATTGATGCTTTTGAACTGCGGTGTTGGAGAAGACTCTTGAGAGTCCCTTGGACTGCAAGGACACCCTACCAGTCCATCCTAAAGCAAATCAGTCCTGAATATTCATTGGAAGGATTGATGCCGAAGCTGAAACTCCAATACTTTGGCCACCTAATGCGAAGAACCGACTCATTGGAAAAGACCCTGATGCTGGGAAAGATTGGAGGCAGGAGGAGAAGGGGATGACAGAGGATGAGATGGTTGGATTGCATCACCAATGCAATGGACATGAGTTTGAGTAAGCTCCAGGAGTTGATGATGGACAGGGAAGCCTGGTGTGCTACAGTCCATGGGGTCTCAGAGTCAGACACGACTGAGCGACTAAACTGAACTGAACTGAGCTCCACACAGAGAAACAACACGAATTCTAGGACACCAAGGAGAGAAAACTCTTCCAAAATAGCTTCTCAGTAGTGATTTAGAGAATAAGCTGGTTCATGCCCCATATCTGGCTCCTTACCTAACACTGACACCCTTCTCTTCCTGGCCACGTTGCTTCAGAGCTAAAATTTTCATTTATCCAAGGCATCCTGAGTCTCTACTTCATTTGCCAATGTTTGCAGCCCAGGCAACTATTAGCACCATATGTTAACAACGAAATGTTTTCTTGCTGAAGCAAAAACAATAAGGAAGCTGTCACTGTTAACCAATCTTCTTGTTTCTACCCAGTGAGGTTCTTAATTAAATCTGATTCTACTAGGGCATGTTTTAAGACTGAAAGGTAATAAAAATGCCTTTCTTTTAAAGAAAAATCAGACTTTTTACATCTTATCCTCCTTCCTACAATCTTAATTCACTGAATAGTGCCAACTTAATGTAAAAGTGTTCCAGTTTTCTTAAATTCCTTTCTTCAATTGATGAAGTTTTTTTCTTACCTTTCCTGAGCTCCTAGTATGTTATTATCATTGCTCAAATCTGTTGCTCTGCTGTTTCAACTTTGACTATTTATTCACAGATAAAATCATTAAACAAATCCCATGTTCATGTTGTAAAATTTTGTTTTTCTTTTATACCTCATTTTATCTACTTGTTCTCACTCCATGGGCTTCTGCATGATACAGTTAGATTCTAATAACTGGACTAAAAACTGCTAAAATCTGCCTTTACCATGTGCTAAGAACAGATTACCCTTCAAACTTCTCATGCAAGAAGAATGGCTGCCCTGAGGACTCAATAATTCAACCTCCAATGAAAGCAAACATCTTAGAAATGGAAACCTTCACATGGTCACATGAGTAATACTTTAAAAGGACTGCCTTTTGTAAACTCGAGATGTTGATAGATTTTGTTCAAATGTGATATCTATTTTCACTCTCTATGCCAATAGATACATTTTAATTCATTTACATCTTTTCCTCTTAGCATTTTGATTGTTTAAAACAATTAGATAAAATTTAAACAAGATCAAAGCACAGTGGTTCAAAAATACTTCCTGGCTGTCGTAGTTTTCACTGAATGATCATGATATGTAAGAAAATAAGAAAAAGAAACTCATTCCAATCTCATAATTACAAAGTTATCCTTAGAAATTCTCCTTAGAAAAATTCATCTTAAAGTAGTAGTGTTATCACATATTTTACCAGAAACTCAGGTCAGAGAATTAAAAAATTACCATATAGAAACATTTCTCAAATTATGAACATTTTTGGTTATTACCTGAATAAAGATGTTCTTAAATTTTTCTAATTTAAAATAAAATCTAGATACAACTTTAAACTTGTAGATAGCAGTACTGTTTTTAGCACTGAACTGTCCACAGTACATAATTGACAATTTCTCCTCTACTTATAATCCATATATTTTTAACTATTATAAAAATGGAAGATGTATTTACTTTCCTAAACAGCATATCATTAAATAATATTCACTAAAGAAATATATTTTGGGGAAAGAAAGTGCTGCAAATTCTATAGGCATTTATAAACTGCATCTAAAATCTTAACAACATATCTGAAAGTAAGTGAAATTTAAACTGAATGAATTCCTAAATTATAACTTTGATCCTTTAAGGAAATATAGGCGCTTTCTGAGTTAAGGTAGTTTCATCAGTCACAAGATCTTTCAGACCACATGGGTACCACTTCACTGGCCTGAATTCCCCCTTGATATTCTCAGATAGCGCATGCCCTTTCTGGATTCTGAGCTGAAATGAGGCCTCTCTTTCTGCTCCTCCAACCTCCTTTTCTTCCTCCTTCTCTTCCTTCCCCTCTCTTTCCCTTCTCACTCTTCCTCTCCTCTCTCCTTCCCTCCCCTCTCCCCACCACCTTATGCCTTAATTCAGCCAGGCTTTTGGCACAGAGGTTGCCTTCATCCATACAACCTGACTGTAGTAAGAAATATAGTTTCCCTGATTAGAAACCCTCTGTCTGATCCAGGGAATATGGAACTATTCAAGAGCTACAATACCTCTTCTCCTCCCCTGCACCCCTCATTGACTCCAGCCGACTCATAACAGCATCCTTTCTCCCGGCAATTTCTCCTGGGTTTCAGTAAACAAGAACACTGCTCCTGTTGTGACTACCCTCTTTCTTTTTCAGGGTGATAGTTCAATTTGCCAGTTTTTTGCAATAGTAAATTGCACTTTTCTCTGGAGTCTAAACTTTATAAAAACCATGTGTTCATTGTAGAAGCAAGGACAGAGATGAAAATGAAGTATCAAGTTGCTTTCCACAGCTAATTGGACAAGAGAAGTATAGTATTGCTTTAAAAAAAAAAAAAAAAAACCTGCTGTTGGTATCATTGATACATTTAGGGGCTGTAGAGAATGAGATTTTTTGTTTTTGATTTGATAAATCTGCCCAAAGTTGCTTAAAGAGCAATTAATGAATTGCATGAAGCTCATGGCAATCATAAATTTAATCCTCCACCAGAATCTGTCCCCATCCATATCCTTGAAATTTCATGATTTAATATACATGTTGAAGGTTCTCCTAGAGGAAAATCGCTAGGAGGAAAGATTCCACTCAAGAAATCACCTGCTGAGTCTACAGATGTTTCACCGGTCCCAGTAGTGCCAGCCCCATCGAAGCCCGGATCAGAAGAGTGGGTGTATGTAAATGAACCAATTCCTGAGGTATGGCAGTTTAGACTCAAACTAGTAGAATTTCTTCTTTCTCCTCTTTATGGTAAGATTCACATTGCACCATCCAAAAGGCCTTTCTTGGCTGATAATATATGTATTTATCAAAAAAGCAGAGATGATCATTTGAGAATATTCATTGAACCACATTTCATGTTTTTCTCTGCACCCTCAAGTTTCTGAGTCATGCTTTGAGCGGCTGGTGAGTGATGCAATCAGGAGAGTAAATGGTCTCTGTGAGGACCAATTTTCTCCCCAAGGAGGAGCAGAGATGCAATTTTCTGGAAAGACAGCTTCCCCAGAACACAGACCCAGAAAATTACAGCCCTCCAACCCAGCTCTCATACCCACATCATAAGGCTTTCATATGAAGTTTAACCCCTGAATTTTCAGAAATAGAAGGAAAATTTTGAAGCTAACTCAACTCATAAATGAGTAGGGAGCTACCTGGCCTGACCTCCTTAATAAATCCGGCAAGGGGATGTCCAGCTGAGCCCTGAAGCTTAAATTGGTTCTTCATTCTCTGACAGCTGCAAGGCCCAGTTGTCACCTTGGCAACTTTACTGGAGTATAGTTGTTATGCAATGCTATATTGTTTTCTGCTGTATAGAAAAGTGAATCAGCTATGTGTTTACATATATCCCCTCTTTTGGGGATTTCCTTCCCATACAGAACACTGAGTAGATGGGCTGCTTAAATAGATAAGTCATCTTGGGAAAATTACACAGAATGGCCTTTCTTTTAAGACTTTTTGAACAACTTAGTCCCTGTCTTCTTTATTTCAGTCCTCCATGGTTTTCGACTCTTATGAGCTCTCAGCCCTGACGATCTATGCCAGATACTTGAGACCCAGCCATGAGTTGCAGTTATTATTGAGCATTCCTAGGGAAACATCTTCTTTATCTCCCCAATTAAATGATAAACCCTTTGGAGGAGGGTAGAAGGATGTAAAATAATTCACTGCATTCAATACAGAGTCAAATACAGTGACAACTGTGTTAGAGATTCTTTATAGAGCTCTGAAGAGTTAATTAATTAGCATTGACGGGGAGATTAGAACAGGAAATATTAGAAGATTAAAACTTTATATGATATTAATATAGATGTGTATAATTAATATCACTCAGCCAAATAGTAGCTACTTTGAAAACTAAATATATTCAAAAACTGTCATAGCAGCAGTATACAGAAGTGGTTGATGGGACGGAGATAAAATTAAAATGATATTATTGGGCGGGAGTTGGACAGTGAGAGACAAAAATAGTGAAATCTAATCCTTAACTCCAAACCCTGATGCCCTTGAAAGAAATAAATTCATAGAGGACAAGAGGGAACTAAAAGGAGTACAAAATAAACATTTACATTGAGATAAGATGCAAGCTTCCCTTGTATGAGATCTTCTAGTCAGGATCCTGGCAGAAAGCAGATGATGATTTAAAGACAGCTGAACAAAGGCTGATTTATATTTTTATATATATATATATATATATATATATATAAAGAGTCGGATATGATTGAAGCAACATAGCACTTACATATATATATAAGTGCTATGTCGTGCTATGCACTTCAATCATAAGTGCTATGTCACTGCAATCATATCTGACTCTTTCATGACCTTATGGGTTGCTGCCCACCAGGCTCCTCTGTCCATGGAATTTTCCAAACAAGACTACTGGAGTGGCTTGCCATGCCCTACTCCAGGGGATCTTCCTGACCCAAGGATCGAACCCTCATTGCCTGTATCACAGGTGGATTTTTTACCCATTGAGCCACCAGAAAGCCCATATATATGTTTGTGTGTGTATGTGTATATATATATATATATATATATGGATGTGTGTGTGTGTGTATGAAAGAAAAAGTGAAAGTCATGTATGACTCTTTGCAACCCCATGGACTATACAGTCCATGGAATTCTGCAGGCCAGAATACTGGAGTGGGTAGCCATTCCCTTCTCCAGGGGATCTTCCCAAACCAAGGATCGAACCCAGGTCTCCCACATTTCAGGCAAATTCTTTACCAGTTGAGCCACCAGAGAAGCCCAAGAATTCTGGAGTACCCTGTCCCTTCTTCAGGGAAGCCCAAGAATTCTGGAGTACCTTGTCCCTTCTTCAGGGCATCTTCCTGACCCAGGAATCGAACTGGGGTTTCCTGCATTGCAGATGGATTCTTTATCAACTGAGCTACCAGGGAAGCTCATGTGTGTGTGTGTGTGTAGTCAATAAATAAGGAAATCTACAAGAGTTAGATTGTTACCCCCAATGGGAGCTATTATCGCTCCTGGGCCTGAGAAGGTGAGGACAGGGAGCACAGGTGAAGACCTCAAGAAGACCTGTGCACAGAGAGAACCACCTGCCAGGGCTGTGGCCTTCCCAGAGGATGCAGCCCCCTGCAGCGACCAGCAGAGAGGAGCAGGGAAACACTTAACCAGACCTCATGTCCTTTCTGTTTTCGTAGTCCCTGCCTGGGAGGAGGAAGGCAAGGGAGGAAGGTAAGGGAGGTTCCTAAAGTAATTTACGTGAGTTGGCCTCCCAGGGCACCAAGCAGGGTGAAGCGTGAAGGATGGGGAGTCAGTCTGTAGGGACTACAGAAGGATATACAGCCCAGACCTCTAGTTACCTAAGTGACACCATGGAGAGTACTCCTTTTGCTGTGACCAGAAGTAGCCTAGAACCTGGAAACAAAGCAGGCCACATGCTCTCCTCTGCTCCTTTTCCATTCTAAGCTTCTCACATGTGAGCTGCAGAGCTTACCTGCAAACAGAGAAGAAAGACAGATGCCCAGTTAAAAAATTTGAGTTTCATATAATCAATAAAATAGATATATATGTGCATAATCAATTATATATATATATATATATATGTTCTTCCTACACTTTATCAGGTAAACCTAGTTCCAGGCCTTCCAGGGACCCCAGATGTACTTCAATAGGCATGTGGAAAGACACAGAGATAGTTATTGCTTCCACATCTGGCTCTTGCAGGGGGAGGCAGCAACCAAGTTCGAGGGAAACCTGGGTCCTTCCCCCTTTGCCAGACACAAGGAAGGTGTGGAGAAAACTAAGGAGGCAGTGGAGTGAGGGGTCTTTGCTTTCTAGCTTCTCAAGCTTGGGGGATACTTGCCTTGGCTACCCAATTTCCTATTATGCTTCAGTCAATGAAGAGAAGATTATTTAATTGGAAAGGACAGGTCTTAGCATCTAGTCACGGCACATAACCTCAAGTCCCTAGACCCAGAAAAATCACATCCCAGAGAATTAAAGAAACTACAGATAGACATTATCAATAACTCACAGAAATCCACAGAAGATACAGTATAATATGGAAGATCAGATGTGGACAAAGGCCTAAATATTTAATTAAAGGCAGATGAGATTTAATAGCATGTCTTCCCACATTGCAGGCAGATTCTTTATCGTCTGAGCCACAAGGAAAGCCCAAGACCAGTGATCCAAAGATTAATCCCTGACAAAATGTAAAAGAAAATTATTAAACATATGCCTTCTGAGCATCTATAACATACAAAATAACCACACAAATCTCAGATAGGTTCACTAAGCCTGAGTCCTGCTGGACTGGCCCTTTCCTTTTCTCTGATAGCAAGGTTGGGTTGGTGGGTCAGGGAAGGATCATAAACATAGTATATTTTGAATTCAAAATAGTATTTGACAATTTCTTATGAAGTTTTTGTAGATAAATGAGAGCAGTGAGCAGGATATTAGTTCAATGAGGTCCATTCCTGGGTGGTAACTCTCCACGCACTGAGTGTTAATGTCTTGAAGTCACTAGGAGGGAGTTTTGGTGTGTGCATGCGTGGGTGCATGCTCAGTCATGTCCGACTCTTTTGTGACCCTATGGACTATAGCCTGCCGGGCTCCTCTGTCCATGGGATTTTCCAGGCAAGAATACTGGAGTGGGATGCCATTTCTTCCTCCAGGGGATCTTCCCGACCCAGAGATAGAACCCACATCTCCTGTATCGGTAGGTGGATTCTTTACCCCTGAGTCACCTGGGAATTCTGAGGTTTAGTAGTGGACTTATGTAAAATGGTCTTAAGCACCACTCTGGATACCATATCTTTTAAGAGAGATTATTTTTACAAAACTGGAAACCAGAAGGGAATCTATGTAGGAGAAAGGTGTTAAAATGATATGAGAGAAGCATTGAAAGAACTGTAAATGTTTAATTTAGATAAATGAAATACTAAGGTATGGTTGAACACAGAATCATACATGGAGGGAGAGATTAATCAGAAGTTTGAGTTGAACACACACACACTATTATATATAAGATAGATAACCATAAAGGGCCTACTGTGTAGCACAGGGAACTCTACTCAATATTCTGTGATAACCTATTTGAAAAAAGAATCTAAAAAAGAATGAAGATACATATACATATAACTGAATCACTTTGCTGTACATGTGAAACTAACACAATATTGTAAATCAGCTATACTCCAATAAAATATTGAAAGTGTTAGTCGCTCAATCATGTCTGACTCTGCAACTCCATGGACTGTACCCCTCCAGGCTTCTCTGCCCATGGGATTCTCCAGGCAAGAATCCTGGAGTGGGTAGCCATTCCCTTCTCCAGGGGATCTTCCTGACCGAGAAGTTGTACCCTGGTCTCCTGCATTACATGCAGATTCTTTGCCACCTGAGCCACCAGGAAAGCCCCAATAAAATATTAATAAAATTAAATTAAATAGAACTAGATTGAGCCATCCAGGCTCTTAAAAATTTAACTGATGATAAATTGGGTTTAATTGAGTCTACTCAATTATCAACGTTTGTTAAGTACCTGTTATTTGCAAATGCTCTATCAGATGCCAGGAATACAAAATTAAGCAAGTTTCATCCTGAATGACAGCCTACATCTCCCCTCTCACATCTTTAAATATTTAACAGGCTGTCACAGGGAAGACAGTATGAATGCAGCCTGTCCTCTGAAAGGCACAGCTAGGGCTTATAAGTAGAAACTACAGGAAGGCGAATAATACAGGAAGAACTTTCCACCAGCACAAGTGTGACCTGGAGGGGGGTTGCTTTGAAATCAATCAGGTCCACAGGAAGACTGGATAATCTATCCCTGGATCTCTTGTCATTTCTCAGTTGGAGAGGAAATTAGCCCAAATGACCTCCAAGGCCCATGTGTGTGTTCCCTGACTAACAAATGCACAGCCAATAAGGGAATAACTACTATACAAAGTTTGTATTAAATATAATAAATATCTTCAATTTTATTTCTTGTTTCATTATCTCTTGGTTTTGATGGTTGATTTGCCTCATTAAAGATAACATAAAAGAAACTTTATGAGTTTCATGGTGCACTTTAAAGCAAATGTGAAACCTCAAGGGGGAATTCAGAGGAATAACTCACCAATCACTGTGACATGAGCCCATAGATGTTCTCCAACTTAGGCAAGATAAGATGTCTGTGATCATTCAATCCATTCATTCGATAAATATTTCTTGAGCACCTAACATGCCCCAGATGCTGTGCTAATTATAGGAAAAACTGTTCAGCAGTGAATAAGATAACCATTCTTCCTGGTTTTATGAGATTGCCATTTTAGAGGTGAATATAGACAAATAACATAAGCAGTTACAACTAATGCCATCAGTGCTCTAAAGGGAGAAGTACAGGGTGCTCAAGTGGGACATCTGAACTTCAGGGGATGAAGGATGACCCTATACACTTGTGGGTTTGGGGAAGGATTTCTGGAAACAAACATGTCTGAGCTGAGACATGAAGAATGGTTTGAAATAGGAATTAACTGGGGGAGGAGCTAGAAGTTGCACAGGGATCATTTAAGTAGCCACAGTTGCATCTTTTAAAAAATATTTATTTATTTGTTTTTTTTAATTGTTTACAGAGTTTTTATTTTTTTATTATTTTTTTTAATTTAATTTTATTTTTAAACTTTACCTAATTGTATTAGTTTTGCCAAATATCAAAATGAATCCATCACAGGTATACATGTGCTCCCCATCCTGAACCCTCCTCCCTCCTCCCTCCCCATACCATCCCTCTGGGTCGTCCCAGTGCACTATTTATTTGATTGTGCTGGCTCTCAGTTGCTGCATGCTGGATCTTTTAGTTACCACATGTGAAATCTAGGTCCCTGACCAGGGATCAAACCCAGGCCCCCTGCATTGGGAGTGTGGACCACCAGGGAAGTCCCAGTGCAGTTGCATCTTGATCTCCCACTTAGTAGTGCCCTTTGGCTCAATTGCACAGAAGCATTTTGCCCTTTGAAATTATGATTTTTATGCTTTGTCATTTAACAGGAAATACCATCATTTTTAGTACCATACTGGAAACTGATAGAAAATTCCTATATAAATTCCATCAAAACAGTACTCAGGCAGTTGAGAGAAGGCCAGCATGCCGTACTTGCTTACTTATATGATATTAGGTAAGTAAAGTTCCCACCGTTCCAGTCATGTAGTTTACAGCGAGGACATGTAAGCTCTGTCTCCTTCCCCCAATGCCTTACAGAACAGGCTTCCAGCAGTTTCTGAGGCGTCCAGACCACAAGCAAGACTTCGTGTCTCAGTGGCAGGCGGATTTCAACTCCCTTCCTGACGACCTGTGGGATGATGAGGAAACAAAGGCTGAGCTGCACCAAAGAGTGAATGTAAGGGAATCTGTGACTCACAGGGCCCAGGTCTCCACACTCTCAAACCTCCCGCTGCAAAAGCCTCATTTATCCCCTCATTATTTTCATGAGGTGTGACGATGAGGAGGGAAATGGTTTGAACATCAACCTGCTGACTTTCAAGAGCAATGGCTCTTCAGCACTTTGAGTTCAGAGTGAGAATCCAATGGTCCATGCTTCTGGAAGGAGGAGTCAAGGCCAGGGATCTAAGATCATTCCAGCCTCTATTTATTTTGTACACTCTTAAGCACTTTGTCAGGTCATGTAAGCATGTGAATGTATGGTATTAACACCAAGTCTGGTATTAAGTATGTGCCTGTCTTGGAGGCAATTAAATCGTTGGTTGATGTCAATGAGAAGGGGAATGAAGGAACATTCCAGAAAGCCTGAAGTGTTGCCTCTATTGAATAGATCCCTTGAGGGAAGCTACCAAATCTTATACATTTTTGTATCTCCAGCAAGCACAGTGCCTGGTACTTGGTCAACAGGCAGATTTTCATAAATTCATAAATGGAGTATACATTTAAGTATGTATGTATATATATTACCCTGATGCTTTAGAAAAGATCCTCTGATGTGTAAGAAGCCTGATTTTGATTTCTTACATTTCCTGTCTCTTGCCTTTTCCTGTCAGGGGAATTCTTTCCCTTGCCACAACTGAAGCCCACCAGGCTCCTCTGTCCATGGGCTTTCCCAGGCAAGAATACTGGAGTGGGTTGCCATTCCCTTCTCCAGAGGATCTTCCCAACCTAGGAATCAAACTGAGTCTCCTACATTGCAGGAAGATTCTTTACCATCTGGGCCACCAGGAAAAGCCCTAAATATAGGCTACTAGTGGTCAAATCTGATTATAGTCTCAATGTTTATTTGTACAACAACAACAACAAATTGCCAAGCTCTACCCCATGGCCCATGCATCTGCTCTGTTAATATTTATTGAACATCTACCAGGGCCTCAGCACTGTTCCAGGGGCTAGGGATTGAACAGTGGAAAAAAAGCCTGTGACGTCAGGATGTTTACATTCTGGGGGCCAGAATGCAAAGAATAAGCAATAAACACATACACGTACAGCGAGTATATCACTGGTAAGAGCTAGGTGAAGGACAAAGAGCTTGGAGGAAAAAACACTGATGTACTATTTGGTATCCAGTGATTGTATAAAGGCCCACTCTGAGAAGGTGATATTTGAGCAAACTCAGGAAAGGAGAGAGTGAATGAGCCAGGCAGATCTGGGGAGGAAGAGTGTATTAGGCAGAGAGAAAAGCAAAGGCACTAGAGGAGGAGGATGCTTGGTGTGTTTAAGAGCCACTGGGAAACCAACTGGGGAGCCATTGAAGTTAAGTGAAGGCATGACGGTAACTTGGATGAGCAGGGTGCTGGTAGGTTCTATCAAGCAGGTATTGAATTAACAAATGCCCCAGTACTGAAGCACCTGTTCTTAATCCTAAAACATATCTGCCTTTTCCTGTTTCCTACTTATTCACAAAGCTGGCCCTCCTATCAACTCTTGCCCCAGATTAATAAGATGATTGCTAATAGAATGAGAAGGTTTGGGGACTTAAAATATCTTATGAGCATTTTCCCCCTAATTCCTGAAGTACTGTTTGTTTATTGTACACAAATTAGATACTTAAAACAAACAAAAATTTTAAATGACAAAACCATAATCCTATTTGCCAGTAGTTAACCTCTTTATTTGGGGTAACAGTCCTTGTTCTTGGCTTATTTCATTTCAATCCTGAGAAGTTAATGATGAGGCTCTGCTATCGTGTTATCCTCACCTTACCATTAGAAAACCAAACTACAGAGATAACAGTACTTGCTAAGACCTCCAAATGAGTCAGAAACAGAATGAGAGCTAGAAACAAGTCCCCTGCTTCCTCTGCTGTCTTTTTAAAAATGTATAAATGTGTGGGGAGTACAAGCCAGTCCTCACTGACTGTCCAACATAGCATTTGTGGAAAGACCCCAGAGACACCCAGATCAGCTCTAAATAATAGTGTATTCTTCTGCCATGAGCACACAGCTATAAAAATGGCATTGATCTTTTCATTTCACATGAAGCCCCCACAAGATAACAAACCAAAACGCTAAGTGTTCCATAAACACAGCATCACAGAAATAAAACTCTCTGTAGATACTGGAATAAAACTTCTTGCTCTTGAATTCCTGACTTCACCACGTTGAAACCATTGGCAAGTGATTTAATCACTCTGGGCATACAATTTCTCATCAGGAACTTCTCTCTTGGTTATTGTGGGGATGAATGAGGTAATCAATGTCAGGCACTAAACACAATGCCCAATGCACCGTTAACATTCAATAAATTATTAATGTTATGAAAACTGTCAAGTTTTATTGGGCTACATATATTTTATTAATGGGATTTTTATTAAACAGATGTTTTATTTTTATGAATTTCTATGATAGTGTTTATAATTGAGAAATTATTGTGTGCTGAATACTGTGCTAAGTGCTTTATGCAAGCTAAGTCACTTCAGTTGTATCCAACTCTTTGAGACTCCATGGGCTGTAGCCCTCCAGACTCCTCTGTCCATGGAATTCTCCAGGCAAGAATACTGGAGTTAGTTGCCATACCCTCCCCCAGGGATCTCCACAACCCAGGGATCAAAGTGATTTATAGGCTTAGGCTGACTATAGCACATCCAAAGGGTAAACAATATCCCCATTTCACAGGTCAAGTAACTGAGCCCTAATCTAGTGGTACATCTTACTCAAGCCCACAGGCTCATATCCTGACTCCACCACTCGCTCATAGGGTGACTTTAGGAAAAAAACCTCTCTGTGGCTGACTCAGATCCTCACCTGCAAAAGGAAGATAATAAGAGTACCTAAGTTTGTTGGGAGGCATTCATTGAGTCAATATAAGTTCACTGACTTCTATTCTGATGCAGTGACACACACAGAAAGGTATCATCACTATTGTTCCGGACCTAGTAAATGGCAGAGATGGGATCTTCAAAAGATTTTATTTTACTGCTAACTCTGTAGTACAAAGCTTATCTTCAGATTAAGTTCAAACACCATTTCTTGATGAATGACATGTTTCACCCATGATTCATTAACAAGCCTATGTATGTCCTTGGATTGCACAGAGCTGCAGATTTCTTCCATCAACAATACACCATTTCCTCCAAAATTCCCTGAGAGGTCTTTTTTCAACCAAAGAAGTCTTGTGAGGAAGGATTAGAATACAGAAACCATAGCCCCCCATGAAGAAAGTGAACTGCAGCGGGTTTGAATATGGGCACAGGGTATGCTGAGGGGGGTCTTAGAAACCGAGGCCCTGACAGAGTAGAAGCAAAATAAAGATTTGTTGAGCAAAAGGATAAAATACATGAATGCATTAGATCTAAATCTTCTTCAGGCACATTTTTAAGACAGGCAAAGGATTTTAGTTTCATTACACGGAGGTCATCCAAGCTGCGATTCTGAAGCCTCACAGCATTGCTTCTCTGTGTTCAGGATTTACGGGACCGCCTGTGGGACATTTGCGATGCCCGCAAGGAAGAAGCAGAGCAGGAGCGTCTGGACATCATTAACGAGAGCTGGTTGCAGGACTCGACGGGAATTGCCATGAACCATTTCTTCTCACTGATGCAGGTAAGAGTGGCTGGTCAGAATGACACAGACTCTGCCCTCTATGGCTACAGCCCTCCTATTAACCACCCTTCTGGGAATGTAAGGGGCCATTTGGAGCTCATTTCACTCAGAGCACCCGACCCAGGCTTGAGCCCCAACTTGCCAAGGAATTCAGCTGAAATAAACCATTTCAAGCAAACACCAGAACTGGGAACATCTCAAGCGACACCTCACCAGTTGTTTCCAGGTGGCCTGGAGCTGTGGAGGGGACAGCAGAGATGGTGTCTGTCCTGGGTCATTACCTCACCAGCCCCCCGCAGCAGATACCCGAAGCCTTGCCACAGAACATGAGCAGGATCAGTCTCAGCCGGCACTTGATTCCTGAAAAACATTTATGTTCAGATTGGCAACACAGACCATTCATCAGAACAACCTGATTAACTTGCTTTTGCATCCATTTAAATAATGAATCGTGCTGGACCAGCTAATGAGGCACACGTTGATTTCATCCCAAGAAATTAGTCAACAATAGGGGAGGGCTGCTAAGTCACTTCAGTCATGTCCAACTCTGTGCAACCCCATAGACAGCAGCCCACCAGGCTCCCCATCCCTGGGATTCTCCAGGCAAGAACACTGGAATGGGTTGCCATTTCCTTCTCCAGTGCATGAAAGTGAAAAGTGAAAGTGAAGTCGCTCAGTCGTGTCCGACCCTCAACGACCCCATGGACTTCAGCCTTCCAGGCTCCTCCATCCATGGGATTTTCCAGGCAAGAGTACTGGAGTGGGATGCCATTACCAAGTCTGGAGACCCAGCTCTCCCAAGAAGAAGGGCTGGAGTGTTTCTAAGAGCTGGAGCGGAGTGGGGTGTCATGGGCAACTTGTGTTTCTCGACTGGCCTCACTTAAAGGAAAAGTAAACTTCCTCCTCTCTTCTTGATGCAAGTAGTTTTACAGCTTGGAGCAGGATGTCTTCCTAAGTCAGGCTCCTCTCCTCCCAGAGGACAGGGACCTAGGGCTACTTCTTTCACTTCATATGATGCCATCTCAAAGAGGTGGTTCCCAGGTCCTTGACAGAGACAGTTCTGGTTCCTAGAACCTGAGGAAAGATCTGAAGAGATTTACATCTCAAAGTGACAGAGAATAGGCTTACAAAGACAAGTTTCCTAAAGTAAATACTCTCAGACAAGGAAGATCAGGAGCCTGGAGTTAGGGAGAAACCTGTTTATAATCTGTTCACACTGAGGGGAATATGAAGGGTATCTTGGTAATCAAGCTGTGTCTACAGGAGTATTCTTTCCTAAGAAACAGCAGTGAGGATACAGTGGAAAAGGGTACCTTACAGGTCTTGAACTTGTTAGTTTACAGGAGAAGTTATTTCCAGAAAAGAGGATAGTTAGCTGAGGCTCGCCAGACCTGTGCACAGGAGGTGTTCAGTAAATCCTTGTTCAACAAGTGACTTTGAAGGCGAGGACTTCCAGCACTCCAAGAGACAATCATGGACCACTGGAAGCAGAAACCTAAGAGACAGGAGCTGCCTCCCTGATTGCCGGCTCTGGGATGCAGGAGAGAGCCGCAAGACATGGGTTGTGCTGCATATGAAGGCGAGACACCCAGCAGCCTAAACCCGCTGGGGTGACGCCCCTGGGGCACCACTTTGAGTAAACGGACATTGAATGTTGGTAAAGGTGTGTCAAAAGTTTAGGGTAGAAATAACAGAAATCCAATAGTGAAGGGAAAGGGATTAGAGAATTTTTGTAAATCATTCCCAGAAGTCCAAGCAATTATGCACCTCTTGTGAAAATGGCATAACTCTTATACCCCACAATACCTGCCTTTCAGACTCTCCCTGAGATACAGAATCTACATCTAAAACCAACTAGGGGTGGGGGAAAAGAAGGTAAAGGAAAGGAGAGCAAATAAAGGCTAATATGTATTAAATTCTTAATCTGTATGTGCCAGATACAGTTCTAAGGATTCTTCCTGTGCAATACATTAAACCCTCACAGGAACCCTAGGCTGTACATTCTATCTTAATGCTCATTTCACAGAGGAGGAAACCGAGGCAAACATAGATGAAGTAATTTGACCAATGCCACACGCCAGTCAAGAGAGAACTGGGATTTGGACTCAGGGAGTCTAACTCCTGGGCCAGTACCTCTGACCACTGGTTTGTCATCAGTGTTTCCATAGTTAAAGGTTAGCCAATAGAACAGAAAAGGCCTTGTTCTGCATGGATTGACAGAATCCTATAAAAAAGGGAAAAAACAAAGCTGTAAACTACAGAAGAGTAGTAGATTTCAGTTCAGTAAGTGAAAAAAGAGCCTAATGATTGGAACTGTCCATCAAATAACAGACTTTGCAGGCCCTTGAGCTGCTGGTCCAGGAGCCCATGAGCAGAATCTTGTGCATATTTGTGAAGGGGAGGAAAATCTTTGTGAAAGTTTTCAAGGGTTTATGGCTAGATAAGTGTTTCCCAAGGTGGATTCTGTAGAACACTACTCCTACAAGATGTTTCACAAAACAAGGACTTGAGTCAAAAGACTTTGGGAAGGGCTATGTACTCTACCATTCCTTCTTGCTGGGACATTAACAAAAATATTGACATATTATTATTATCAAGATGCTCTGCAATATAGAAACTCTTTGAGTGTGCCAACCCAGGATTTCTGAAACTGATGTTGCAAAGTTTTTCTTTGTTTTATCCCCAAAGTGGCACTCATTAACAGTCTATAAGACAAGATTGACATGTCAAATAGATGGGGAAACAATGGAAACAATGAGAAACTTTATTTGGGGGCCAGGGGGCTCCAAAATCACTGCACATGGTAACTATGGCCATGAAATTAAAAGACACTTGCTGCTTTGAAGAAAAGCTATGACCAAACTAGACAGCCTATTAAAAAGCAGAGACATTACTTTGCTGACAAAGGTCTGTCTAGTCAAAGCTATGGTTTTTCCAGTAGTCATGCATGGGTGTGAGAGTTGGACTATAAAGAAAGCTGAGTGCCAAAGAATTGATGCTTTTGAACTGTGGTGTTGGAGAAGACTCTTGAGAGTCCCTTGGACTGCAAGGACATCCAACCAGTCCATCCTAAAGGAAATCAGTCCTGAATATTCACTGGAAGGACTGGTGCTGAAACTGAAACTCCAGTACTTGAGCCACTTGTTTCGAAGAACTGACTCATTGGAAAAGACCCTGATGCTGGGAAAGATTGGAGGCAGGAGGAGAAGGGGATGACAGAGGATGAAATCATTAAATGACATCACCAACTTGATGGACATGAGTTTGAGCAAGCTCCAGGAGTTGGTGATGGACAGGGAAGCCTGGCTTGCTGCAGTACACAGGGTTGCAAAGAGTCGGACACAACTGAGCAACTAAACTGAATTGAAGACAAGGTTTGTACAAGACAAATTGTAGAAAATGCTATGCAAGATGATTTCTAAGTTTGCTTTCAAAACTGAGATTCTATGAAGACAGAAACAATGAGAAAGAATGATTTACTAGCTATCACAAGTGTGAAAATAATCTTAATTCTGCTTATATGGGTATTGTGGATGTACAATGGCATCTTATTCATAGTTAGCTGTATACTTAGTCAAATTATGTCCCCCCAAAAATAAATTAATATTTTATATAAAATAATATAACAGGGTCAGTCTGAGGCATGGATACCAGCACTGTCTGAAATACCAGTTATATAAAATAGGACCTACTAATCTTAATCATAACTAAAGAGGTCAGTTCTCTAAGTTACAGAGGAAATAATTTCCTGATTTCTAAATATATTTAACAAATAATGCTAATTTGGTAAGCATTATTAAACCATAATGCTTATAGTTTAATAACTAACAATTTGTATAGCCTCACAATACTTCAGTCCCCCAAATTTATTTGTCAATATCCAATTTGTACAAATTGGGTTTATTAATACATTTGCATGCCACACACTGGAAATGTGGTATCATGAAGATTCTCTTGAGTATCAGTTCAGTTCAGTTCAGTTGCTCAGTCATGTCCAACTCTTTGTGACTCTGTGGACTGCAGCATACCAGGTTTCCCTGTCCATCAACAAATCCTGGAGCTTGCTCAAACTCACGTCCATCGAGTCAGTGATGCCATCCAACCATCTCATTCTCTGTCATCCCCTTCTCCTCCTGCCTCCAATCTTTCCCAGCATCAGGGTCTTTTCCAATGAGTCAGTTCTTCGAAACAAGTGGCTGAAGTACTGGAGTTTCAGTTTCAGCACCAGTCCTTCCAATGAATATTCAGGACTGATTTCCTTTAGGATGGACTGGTTGGATGTCCTTGCAGTCCAAGGGACTCTCAAGAGTCTTCTCCAACACCACACATTATAAGCATCAATTCTTTGGCACTCAGCTTTCTTTATAGTCCAATTCTCACATCCATACATGACCTCTGGAAAAACCATAGCTTTGACTAGATGGACCTTTGTCAGCAAAGTAATGTCTCTGCTTTTTAATATGCTGTCTGGGTTGGTCATAGGTTTTCTTCATATCTTATGATATCTTAAGATAATATATAAATGGTAATTTTATTTACAGTATAGAATTAACCAAAGGAATTTTTTCCTATTTCAGTTATTTAGCTAGAAAAGTTTAATACTGCAGAGAGCAACTTTTTAGGATCAGATTGGCCCCTCCTTTCCTGTATCAAAAACAAATCTATTGAAACTATCCTTGTCTTTTGTTGTTGACTACAATGCAAAGCAGACATTTATTTTTTCCAAACTCAGTATGGCAGTACAAGACTGTTCCTTGATGTTTTATTACATATATGACAACATTACTTGGTTGCTGAATATAGGGACCCCTTTATAAATATTCTGCCATGCTCCTCTGTCCATGGGACTCTCCAGGCAAAAATACTGGAGTGGGTAGCCATTCCCTTCTCCACGGGATCTTCCCCACCCAGGGATCGAACCAGAGTCTCCCACATAGCAGGCAGACTCTACCATCTGAGCCACCAGGGAAGCCCCTATAAATATCCTGAGTTAGGTTCAGCAAAGGGCTTTGAACACCAGGTGAGTTTTGTTCTTTTTAGAAAAGATGCTTTCTATAATTAACTAGCTGTTGTGGAATACATCTGCATAAGAGCTTCCATCTTGAGAGTCCCTTGGACTGCAAGGAGATCAAACCAGTCAATCCTAATGGAAATCAGTCCTGAATATTCATTGGAAGGACTGATGCTGAAGCTGAAGCTCCAATACTTGGCCACATGATGCAAAGAACTGACTTATTGGAAAAGACCCTGATGCTGGGAAAAAGTGAAAGCAGAAAAAGAAGGGGATGACAGAGAATGAGATGGTTGGATGGCCTCACTGACTTGATGGATATGAGTTTAGGCAAGCTCTGGGAATTGGTGATGGTCAGGGAAGCCTGGCTTGCTGCAGTCCACAGGGTCACAAGTAGTCGGACCTGACTGAGCAACTGAACTGAACTGAACTGGTTTAAGTAGCCCTACTAATAAAAGCAAAGACTGAAGGTCATGGTTACACTACCAGAGAGAAGCACCGATATGCCCACTGGTCTGACATCTGGTAGGAGAGCAGGTTGGAAAACTCATGGTCTGTTTGTGTAATTGACAATGTGCAGGATCTCACTGCACATCCATGTCACAATTACCACAAACAGAGGCGACCTGCTGGGAGGGAGTCACTCAGGAATAACGGATGCTCCTCTGTGCTTCTTCATTTCCTGTCCCCCAAGATGTCTACTGGCAAACTTAGCAGAGGCATTTCGTTTTGAGCTTGGAGGAGTGACCTCCCTTCTGTTCATGTTGAGCAGGAATGGAAATTGTGAGAAAAAGACTATTCGTTATCACTTCACCTCACCATTTGTTAGTTCTCTGCAGCTACGTTTCATGGTTCTACAGGACCAATACCTAGTCTTATTTTGTGTTCCAGTTCTTTTATAGCAGTATATGTACTTATATTATGTATTTTCTGTGTACTTTTAGTATTTACCAAGTCAACTAATGTGTTATGTATGATGAAACACACTCAAATGTTTGTTAATGTATTGGTTGGTTGAATATAAGGCACAAAGAATTCCTAATGTCAAAATAATGACTAATATGTGCTACTTCAGACATCATACTATCTTTTGTAACATTATTAAGAGACATGGAAATGTCATCTCGTTAAGTGGACTCATATTCAATAAGTACAGAGAATGCAAACTCACCAACTTTCTTTAATTTTTATGAAATCTTAAACACTTAAAACCACTTCTCTTAGTTTCTAGAAAGCTGATTTCAACCTACTGTTTTTAAATAGTGTTTACAGAGCTTATATGGAAAATATGTGCAGATTATCTTGTTCTGTCTTGGGTTTTAACATTCATATTTGCTATTAAAGGCAGAACTGAACCGTTTCCAAGATACGAAGAGACTCCTGCAAGATTATTACAGAGCCATGGAGTGTAAAATTCCAATGGATGACACTAAGAGATTCACTCGAGTCCCACTGGTCCAACTGGATAGTAAAGATATTTTGGAAAGCCAGCTTAGGTAAGGTAGACTATCATGTCGCACTGTAATTAGTCTGAACATAAAGCTTTGTGATTTTAAATTGAATACCATTATAAAACCACACTCCTGTATCTTCTAATCCAAAATCCAAAAAAAAAAGTCTGAAAACTGAATTTCTTTTCTAACTTTGACAAAGACTATTGATATGCATTATTCATTCTACTTATCTACTCATTGATTACTCATTTTTGCTGCAGAGATATAGTGTGTTTTGTAATAGAGTGCTTCCACCAAACTGCTGGGGATAGTAGGGAATATATAGTATATACAAATTCTGAATTCTGAAACACTTTTGACCAGAAGGCTTTCTGGTAAGGGATCATGACCACTTTTATGAAAGGTCCCATGCTGTTCTGTGTGCATGGGTGTGTCTGTGTGTGATATCATGTAAATGAAACTGCAAGGCATTATGTGTCTTCTTTTACAGTATAGGAAACTGAGAAACAGTAAAGACTCAAACTTATGTGGTTATGTCTTTGTGAGACTGAAACGTCTTAGTGATCTAACATCAGATTCCCACCAGCATGAAAATAAACTTGGTGGTAAGGGTAGAATGAAGATTACATTTTTAGCCAATTACTAGTTATATGTAAGTAAATTAAAACAATTTATTTGGAAAAGTCACCCCCAACTCTCTTAAGCCTTGGTTTCATTATCTGTAAGAGTAGGGTAGTTATGAAAACTGCAGAAAATGAAATCCTCAGAACATAGAGCACCATGTCTGAGAGTCAGAAAACTTGAACCTAGTCCCAGTGACTCTCGATAAGTGGTAACTCTTATCTTTATTGCATAATATGACAACAAACTATTCTTCCTCACATACACTGTTGTAATTGTGAGTACCTCTTGTTTTACCCTCCCTTATACCATCAAGAATTTGAAATGGCCTGAGCACAACAGGATTCCACAGTGATCTGAGGCCCATTTCTCTGTAGGCTTCTTCCATCTAGTCCCATCATGTCCCTGTCAGGACCATGCGTAAACAAGAAAACACAAAAAGGAAAGTCTGTACCCTCTTTTTGACTCAAATACAAGATCAATGTTTTAACTCAGCCAGTGCTGAAAGAGAACATTGCAATTAAAAACAATAAGAAAATTTCCAAAGAGATATGAACCATCAAGAGTCATCAAGAGAGGCCAAGTTTCAGTGTCCCCAGTAGCAGTGCGTTTTGTTCTTAGCACAAAATAGCAGGGCAGGCATAATGGGGAAGCTGTTAATGTTGGTTAGTAGAATGAGATGAGCAAAAGAACAGCCAGTTCTTATTTTCTGCAAAACTACTCTACACCAATCTCAACCTCAAGTCACTGCTGTAAGTATCTCCTGGAACTCTCAGCCAATGGATGTGTCAACCGGCCAACCAACCAGTCAACCAGTCTCTTTAACATGTGTAGGGAAATGAGCACAACATCAAGCATTTTCCCATAGTTTGTCTATTTTATTCCTCCAACAACCTAATAGTAATAATAATGGTATTAACTAATAACAAATAATGTATAAAAATAATAGTCATAATATTATTATTATATTTGTATTCTTCCAAGAGGAATGGAGCCTCAGAAAGTCAAGGGACATGCCCCAGTTAATATCTACTGAAATATCTACTGGTAGTGAGAGAACTGGCTAGACCAGAATTTTTCTCAGTAGATGAATTCTAAACCCAGATTCCTTTTTCAAATGATATGCTGCCACTGCAGTCCTCCAAAGCAAGGTGTTCAGAAATGCCTGTTGCCCCATCTTAAATGTCTAGAGATAATCACACAACCTTTACCTTAACTGATTAGGCACATGAATCTAATATGCCTCGGTGACTGAGACTGAGCATTACTTGATTATTAAAGTGTCAGCTGGCCTTGTGGGTAGGTGGGTACTGAGTCATAAACACATGGCCTCCATAGGTACTGTGTACTGTCAAAATTCCAAACATTGTGATAATCAAAGAGCCAGCTTCAGAAAACCTCATCTGATGCTTCAAAACATGACCAAGCCAGTGATTTGCAAAAATTCACAGCCAGCTTTCTGCATCACTGCTCCATTCCCCAGCAACTTGAGTCTGCCAAGCTAAATGCTTGCTCTTCTCAAGTTTTAGCCAAGGCATCCTGAGAGCTCCTTTCTGCCCACGCTGAAAGCCCTTCCTATGTTCTATCACTGAGCAGGATCCCAGTCACAGTAAGCATTCTGATCTGTGGATCACTGCCTGCAGTTGGCCTCTGAGATCCTGGGATCCTTCAGGGATTGGATATTCCCAGGGGCAGCTCTAAAATCTCTACACAGGGGCAGCAGCAATATGGTTGAGAGCAGGGGGAAAGCTTAACTCTGTGTTCTCACAGCACTTTGCAAAACAGTTCATCATCCATTCTCAAGGTGGGGGGAGGGATGCTGGAGCTCTCAAACCTCGGTGAGACACCCCTTGCAGACCTCACATCTATTATAATATATCCCACTTTTAACTGTTCATTTCCGGAAGCCAAGTGCTAGTCATATTAAAGAAGTGATGCTCAAATCTATTTGATTTGCTTTTTCATGACTGATTTATTCCTTGTCAGAAGTTTATATCCCAGATAAATTCCAAAATTGAATTTCTTCATAAAATTGCCTTCCTCATAATTACCAAGAATTAGTCCTAAAGATTATATTTTAGCATTGCTTGTCTCTAGTTTCCTCTTGTTAATAAGAGTCTCTGGATCATAAAAACTTGAATACAGCCTTTCATAGTCTTTTCTCCATCTAAAGGGTTCTTCTTAGAACAAGAGAACAGAATTTACCGAGTTGCTTGGCCACAAAATTAGAATTCTGTTAAAGTCTTTATATTTCTTTTTTGTTGATTTTCCCAAGAATTCCCCTGGTTCCTCGAAGATCCATTTCTCCAGAGTCAGCTTTATCCAAACCAAAAACAAAAAGCATCCTGAAGGGCAAGATCGATTACACGCTGGAAAGTGTAGAGTTAAACTTTGAGGCTGATGAGAAGATGGTGATGGATACGTGGCAGCAGTCTTCTTTGGCGATATCTCACATGGTAAGCAATGCTGGTTATTACATTTTCTTTTAGTAACACCCATTCATTGAATTCCAAAGTTGGTAATATGCTATAAATATAAAGTTTACACAATGTTCACGATATACATTTATATCTCCCAGAAGTTTTTTTTTTTTTTAAAAGAAATAAGAGAAACAGAGAAGCCAAATTTGCCATTTAAGAATGGGACCCAGTAGGGCCAGATTTTTTAAGTCAGGAATTCAGCCTACACTTTCTTTAAGTCTTAGTATTACCTTCATTACCAACCAATCAGTTGTCTGTTTCCCGAAGCCCAAACCTTCTGTGATTATATGCTCTTCCAATCCTGGTAGAAGTTATTGTCTCTCCTACTCTTGACTCTTATTGTCTAGGTTATTGTTTATAATTTTTATCTCATTAATGTTTTCCTGAATACTTAACAATTCTAAAACTTTCTGTGTCTGCTGCACCTAGCATAATGCCCACATCTAACACAATATTGAGTCCTCAGTACATTCTTGAGATGCTTCGGCTGCTATGCTAGTGACACTGATGGCAGTGGCAATGAGCTGTAGCCTGCAAAGACCACAACCACCAAGCACCAGAGAGTAGGAAACCAGATCTAGAAGTTCTAAAAAGAGAAGTTGATTAATTATTATTCTTCATTTAATTGAACATAAATATAATTTATAAGTCTTATGCATCCCACTAAAATTATCTAGGAAAATAAGTTTTAAAATATTAGATTCTTAGTATCATACAGCACCAAGAGCCCTGGCCATACCTCTTGGTTAAGCTGTGTGATCTCAGGAAAATCACTTAACCTCTCTGAGTCTTCAGTTCCTTATCTGTAAGATGGGAGACATTCTACCTAGCCTTTCTTGAATGATTGAAAAGATCCAATGAAATAATGAATATGAAAGTTTTTTGGAAACTAAATATAATAGATCATTATGTTAAGATATTTGTTTAAAACTGTACCACTTTGCTTGCAGATTTTTGAAAACCATACAGAAAGCATAGGAGGAAGGATTGTTCAGTAATTAATATTCCCAATAATTACATTTGAATCCTGATTTTATGACTTAACCCAGGTCTCCCGCATTGCAGGCAGATTCTTTACCAGCTGAGCTACAAGGGAAGCCAAGAATACTGGAGTGGGTAGCCTATCCCTTCTCCAGTGGACCTTCCTGACCCAGGAATCGAACTGGGGTCTCCTGCATTGCAGGTGGATTCTTTACCAACTGAGTTATTAGGGAAGCCCTTTATATTTCTAGTAGACTTCCAAATGATTTTGACATTAAATGACTGTAAGAGAACTTTCCCTGCTGGCTCAGACAGTAAAGAATCCACCTGCAATGCAGAAGACCTAGGTTCGATCCCTGGGTTGGGAAGATCCCCTAGAGAAGGGAATGGCTATGCACTCCAGTATTCTTGCCTGGAGAATTCCATGGATGGAGGAGTCTGGACCCCTACAGTCCATGGGGTCACAACAAGTCAGACACAACTGAGCAACTAACACACACAAGAGAACTTTGAGTTTCAAATAAGAAAGGCTTGATTCAATAAAGTGATACAGGGAGAACAGGACCAGCTGAGATCGGGGCAATTGAAATAACAGCACTTTAGCCTGGGCTTTTTCTGTACACAGCAGCTTTACTGAGAGCTATCCACTTAGTGTGTTATGTTCATTTTTAGCAGAACTTTCTTCTAATTAGCAGGTATGCAATGATTTCAAAGAAACTAGTCATGTTTAACGCCCACTATGTCAAAGCATTATTTCTAGAGTTTCTTCAGCCTTACAAGCTAGATTACTAGGTATACTGTGAATTATGTTAATTTTTGAAAGAGACCCAGAGGTATTTGAGGGAAGTGGACCGGAAAAATGCAGATAATGATAATCACCGTCACCATTATCACAAGGCTGTTTACAGAGGAGAAAAATCCAATTTTAAAGGAAATTACTAACTTATTGTGCCTTGCAAGAACGGATTCAAAAATGAATTGCTTGCAATTTAGGGGAGAATGTTAACAGTTTTACCAAGAATTTGAAAGTACAGTATATATCATGAAATTCATTTTTATCAAAAGAGCATCTGATTAAAAAAACACATGCACACACACCAAAAAAAACTGCCTTGCTCTGTGAAACCTTTCTGCATCCCTTCGAGGTTCCGCTAATACCGAAAGAGCTGTGGGTGTGTGTGTGTGCTCAGTCACTCAGTCATGCCCAACTCTTCATGACTCCATGGACTGTAGCACACCAGGCTTCTCTGTCTATGGAATTTTCCAGGCAAGAATGCTGGAGGGAGTTGCCTTTTCCTATTCCAAGGGATCTTCCTGATCCAGGGATAGAACCTGCATCTCTTATAGCTCCTGCATTAGCATATGGATTCTTGACCACTGCGCCAGAAGCTGTGGATATATTCTGTAGCATATGGTTGTTTTAAAAGAAATCCTGTCAATCAGTAAGCCTTTCCTGAGCATCTTCTATGAGTATTAACACAGATGCTAAAAGCTATGGATAAAACAAAGACGCAGGGCTGACTTAGCTCTTGGGAACTCTCAGCCCATTTCAAGAGTGGAGATGAGAATTAACAGCCATAGAACAGTTGACGGCTTCCCTGGAGGCTTAGATGGTAAAGAGTCTGCCTGCAATGTGGGAGACCCAGTTTCGATCCCTGGGTCGGGACGATTCCCTGGAGAAGTAAATGGCAACCCACTCCAGTATTCTTGCCTGGAAAATCCCATGGACAGAGAAGCCTGGCAGGCTACAGTTATGGGGTTGCAAAGAGTCAGACACAACTAAGTGACTAACATACAGAACAGTTGAGGACAGTTACATGCCGATCCACAGTTGTGAAGCGTGGTGGGACTCTGCAGCAGGGATCTGGAGAGCGCAGGAATTGGCTGGTCTGTGTTGCCCACAAGACAGCAAACTTCTTTGAAGGTAAACATTCAGTTCAGTTCAGTCCTCAGTCGTGTCCGACTCTTTGCGACCCCATGAATCGCAGCACGCCAGGCCTCCCTGTCTATCACCAAGTCCCGGGGTTCACCCAGACTCACATCCATCGAGTCAGTGATGCCATCCAGCCATCTCATCCTCTGTTGTCCCCGCCTCCTCCTGCCCCCAATCCCTCCCAGCATCAGAGTCTTTTCCAATGAGTCAACTCTTCACATGAGGTGGCCAAAGTACTGGAGTTTCAGCTTTAGCATCATTCTTTCCAAAGAAACCCCGGGCTGATCTCCTTCAGAAAGGACTGGTTGGATCTCCTCGCAGTCCAAGGGACTCTCAAGAGTCTTCTCCAACACCACAGTTCAAAAGCATCAATTCTTTGGCACTCAGCTTTCTTCACAGTCCAACTCTCACATCCATACATGACCACAGGAAAAATCATAGCCTTAACTAGACGAACCTTTGTTGGCAAAGTAATGTCTCTGCTTTTGAATATGCTATCTAGGTTGGTCATAACTTTCCTTCCAAGGAGTAAGAGTCTTTTAATTTCATGGCTGCAGTTACCATCTGCAGTGATTTTGGAGCCCCAAAAGATAAAGTCTGACACTGTTTCCACTGTTTCCCCATCTATTTCCCATGAAGTGATGGGATCAGATGCCATAATCTTTGTTTTCTGAATGTTGAGCCTTAAGGCAACTTTTTCACTCTCCACTTTCACTTTCATCAAGAGGCTTTTGAGTTCCTCTTCACTTTCTGCCATAAGGGTGGTGTCATCTGCATATCTGAGGTTATTGATATTTCTCCTGGAACTCTTGATTCCAGCTTGTGTTTCTTCCAGTCCAGGGTTGCTCATGATGTACTCTGCATATAAGTTAAATAAATAGGGTGACAATATACAGCCTTGACGTACTCTTTTTCCTATTTGGAACCAGTCTGTTGTTCCATGTCCAGTTCTAACTGTTGCTTCCTGACCTGCATACAAATTTCTCAAGAGGCAGATCAGGTGGTCTGGTATTCCTATCTCTTTCAGAATTTTCCACAGTTTATTGTGATCCACACAGTCAAAGGCTTTGGCATAGTCAATAAAGCAGAAATAGATGTTTTTCTGGAACTCTCTTGCTTTTTCCATGATCCAGCAGATGTTGGCAATTTGATCTCTGGTGCCTCTGCCTTTTCTAAAACCAGCTTGAACATCAGGAAGTTCATGGTTCACATATTGCTGAAGCCTGGCTTGGAGAACTTTGAGCATTACTTTACTAGCATGTGAGATGAGTGAAATTGTGCGATAGTTTGAGCATTCTTTGGCATTGCCTCTCTTTGGGATTGGAATGAAAACTGACTTTTTCCAGCCCTGTGGCCATTGCTGAGTTTCCCAAATTTGCTGGCATATTGAGTGCAGCACTTTCACAGCATCATCTTTCAGGATTTGGAATAGCTCAACTGGAATTCCATCACCTCCTCTAGCTTTGTTCGTAGTGATGCTTTCTAAGGCCCACTTGACTTCACATTCCAGGATGTCCGGCTCTAGGTCAGTGATCATACCATCGTGATTATCTGGGTCGTGAAGATCTTTTTTGTACAGTTCTTCTGTGTATTCTTGCCACCTCTTCTTAATATCTTCTGCTTCTGTTAGGTCCGTACCATTTCTGTCCTTTATTGAGCCCATCTTTGCATGAAATGTTCCCTTGTTATCTCTAATTTTTTTGAAGAGATCTCTAGTCTTTCCCATTTTGTTTTCCTCTATTTCTTTGCATTGATCACTGAAGAAGGCTTTCCTATCTCTTCTTGCTATTCTTTGGAACTCTGCATTCAGATGCTTATATCTTTCCTTTTCTCCTTTGCTTTTCACTTCTCTTCTTTTCACAGCTATTTGTAAGGCCTCCCCAGACAGCCATTTTGCTTTTTTGCATTTCTTTTCCATGGGAATGGTCTTGATCCCTGTCTCCTATACAATGTCATGAACCTCATTCCATAGTTTATCAGGCAGTCTATCTATCAGATCTAGGCCCTTAAATCTATTTCTTACTTCCACTGTATAATCATAAGGGATTTGATTTAGGTCATACCTGAATGGTCTAGTGGTTTTCCCTACTTTCTTCAATCTAAGTCTGAATTGGCAATAAGGAGTTCATGATCTGAGCCACAGTCAGCTCCTGGTCTTGTTTTTGCTGACTGTATAGAATTTCTCCATCTTTGGCTGCAAAGAATATAATCAATCTGATTTCAGTGTTGACCATCTGGTGATGTCCATGTATAGAGTCTTCTCTTGTGTTGTTGGAAGAGGGTGTTTGCTATGACCAGTGCATTTTCTTGGCAAAACTCTATTAGTCTTTGCCCTGCTTCATTCCATATTCCAAGGCTAAATTTGCCTGTTACTCCAGGTGTTTCTTGACTTCCTACTTTTGCATTCCAGTCCCCTATAATGAAAAGGACATCTTTTTTGGGTGTTAGTTCTAAAAGGTCTTGTAGGTCTTCATAGAACCGTTCAACTTCAGCTTCTTCAGCATTACTGGTTGGGGCATAGACTTGGATTACTGTGATATTGAATGGTTTGCCTTGGAAACGAACAGAGATCATTCTGTCATTTTTGAGATTGCATCCAAGTACTGCATTTCAGACTCTTTTGTTGACCATGATGGCTACTCCATTTCTTCTGAGGGATTCCTGCCTGCAGTAGTAGATATAATGGTCATCTGAGTTAAATTCACCCTTTCCAGTCCATTTTAGTTCGCTGATTCCTAGAATGTCGACATTCACTCTTGCCATCTCTTGTTTGACCACTTTTAATTTGCCTTAATTCATGGACCTGACATTCCAGGTTCCTATGCAATATTGCTCTTTACAGCATCAAACCTTGCTTCTATCACCAGTCACATCCACAGCTGGGTATTCTTTTTGCTTTGACTCCATCCCTGCATTCTTTCTGGAGTTATTTCTCCACTGATCTCCAGTAGCTATTGGGCACCTACTGACCTGGGGAGTCCCTCTTTCAGTATCCTATCATTTTGCCTTTTCATACTGTTCATGGGGTTATCAAGGCACAAATACTGAAGTGGTTTGCCATTCCCTTCTCCAGTGGACCACATTCTGTCAGATCTCTCCACCATGACCTGCCCATCTTGGGCTGCCCCACAGGCATGGCTTAGTTTCATTGAGTTAGACAAGGCTGTGGTCCTAGTGTGATTAGATTGACTAGTTTTCTGTGAGTATGGTTTCAGTGTGTCTGCCCTCTGGTGCCCTCTTGCAACTCCTATGGTCTTACTTGGGTTTTTCTTACCTTGGGCGTGGGGTATCTCTTCATGGCTGCTCCAGCAAAGCGCAGCCACTGCTCCTTACCTTGAACGAGGGGTATCTCCTCACCGCCGCCCTTCCTGACCTTCAGTGTGGGATAGCTCCTCTAGGCCCTCCTGCACCCGCGCAGCCATGGCTCCTTGGACGTGGGGTTGGTCCTCCTGGCCGCCGCCCCTGGCCTGGAGCGTGGGGTAGCTCCTCCCAGCCCCGCCCCTGACCTCAGGGGTAGCTCCTCTCGACCGTTCCTGCGCCGTCGCAGCCTGGCACTCTCAGCCACTGCCCCTGACCTCAGACGTGGGGTAACTCCTCTTGGCCGCCGCCCTTCGGGCATCAGGTCCTCCCGGCTTCTGCCCCTGACCTCCGACGTGGGGTAGCTCCTCTCAGCCACGCTTAGTGCGCTGGTTGCAGCCGCCTGCGCTTAAACAGTAGATTGTGCCTTTTTCATCTTTCTGTTCACCTCTATCCAACTTCCCCTTTCTCCTCCAGGACCCTAACCCAATTCTCCCCAGAAATATCATCAGACTTGGACACAGTAAGAACATTATAAACAAATTCCGTGGATGTCCATTTCCTCACCAGTTGCCTTACTGAGATTTTAAGTTTTCAACCATTTGTTGCTACCACCCCCATGGTGTGTGGGGCACACACCATGTGTGTGTGAAAGGGAGAAAGAAAACTTTGAAAACCTTGTCTCAGCTTTCATTTCTCAGTTTGATACCCATAAATGCCCTTCACCTCTCCAGTAGCCATTGGACAAATTTTAGCAGGTCTAGTCTTTCTTTTGTAATTTATTTTATTTTTAATTTTTATTTTACCTTGGATCATAGTTGATTAACAACATTGTGTTAGTTTCAGGTGTGCAGCAAAGTTTATATATATATATATATATATATATGTATATATGTATATATATATATATATATATATATATATATATATATATATATATATACTCTGCCTGCAGTACAGGAGACCTGGGTTTGAGTTCTGGATGAGAAAGATCCCCTGAAGAAGGAAAGGGCAACCCACTCCAGTATTCTTGCCTGGAGAATCCCATGGACAGAGGAATGGGGTCGCAAGAGTCAGACATGACTGAATGACTTTCACTACTACCCACTCCAGTATTCTTGCCTGAAGAATTCCATGAACAGAGGAGCCTGGCGGCCTATAGTTCATGGGGTCACAAAGAGTCAGACATAACTGAGCTACTAACACATATACTTTTTCAAATTCAATCTCACTCCTGGGCATATATCCGGAAGATAATATGGTTTGAAAGTTTCGATCTTTCTAACTGCAGGCACAGCCACAGCTGCACAAGCCCCAAGACAAGGTTTTACTGAGGCCCACAGAACAGGGAGAGGGAGGGTCCCAGCAGCAGCTCACCCCACCCCATTCATCAGCTGTTGTGACCACACAGTTAATCTCTTATACCAGGAAATCTGTGAGAGTGAAAGGAGGAGGGTACAGATATGGAGAGAAGCTCAAAGTCTCCCAGGGAGAGAAAGTTAAGAACCAGCAATATGGTTAGCTGGGGGACAGGTCATCCTCCATGAACACTGTACATTCCTGGGATGATGTCTAGTGTTAGAATAGAATGGGAGCCCAGGATTCAAGTGTCGGTGAGCCCAGTTAATACAGGGCATGGACTCCCAAAACTTGACTGAAGAACAAGACAGATTCTCACTAACTTTATGTACAAAGCACAGACATACATAACGTACGTGGGCAGGTACACTTCTTCAGTATTCAGGTTTCATGGAGGGGAATGTAATTAGGAGAAATGGACATAAAAACAATCAGTAATGAAAAACAAACAAAAAAGACTGAGATCCAAAAGTCTACAAGCAATAAATGCTGGAGAGGGTGTGGAGAAAAGGGAACCCTCTTACACTGTTAGTGGGAATGCAAACTAGTACAGCCACTATGGAGAACAGTGTGGAGATTCCTTAAAAAACTGGAAATAGAACTGCCCTATGACCCAGCAATCCCACAGCTGGGCATACACACTGAGGAAACCAAAAGGGAAAGAGACACGTGTACCCCAATGTTCATTGCAGCACTGTTTATAATAGCCAAGACATGGAAGCAACCTAGATGCCCATCAGCAGATTAATGGATAAGAAAGCTGTGGTACATATACACAATGGAGTATTACTCAGCCATTAAAAAGAATACATTTGAATCAGTTCTAATGAGGTGGATGAAACTGGAGCCTATTATACAGAGTGAAGTAAGGCAGAAAGAAAAACACCAATACAGTATACTAACGCATATATATGGAATTTAGAAAGATGGTAACAATAACCCTGTGTACGAGACAGCAAAAGAGACACTGATGTATAGATCAGTCTTATGGCTCTGTGGGAGAGGGAGAAGGTGGGGAGATTTGGGAGAATGGCATTGAAACAGGTATAATATCATGTATGAAACGAGTCACCAGTCCAGGTTCCATGCACGATACTGGATGCTTGGGGCTGGTGCACTGGGACGACCCAGAGGGAGGGTATGAGGAGGGAGGAGGGAGGAGGGTTCAGGATGGGGAACACAGGTATACCTGTGGCAGATTCATTTCGATATTTGGCAAAACTAATACAATATTGTAAAGTTTAAAAATAAAATAAAATTAAAATTAAATAAAATGTTAAAAAAAAAAAAAAAAAAAAGATTGAGAAACACTGATTTAGGGGAATGCCCCAGATTGAAAGCCAAGAAATAACAGGAACTTGGAAGAATCAGTCCAATTCAGTTCAGTCACTCAGTCATGTCCAACTCTTTGCGATCCCATGGACTGCAGGATGCCAGGCTTCCTTGTCCATCACCAACTCTTAGAGCTTGCTCAAACTCACATCCATCAAGTCGGTGATGCCATCCAACCATATCATCCTCTGTCATCCCCTTCTCCTCCCACTTTCAATCTTTCCCAGCATCAGGGTCTTTTCCAGTGAGTCTGTTCTTTGCATCAGGTGGCCAGAGGATTGGAGTTTCAGCTTCAGCATCAGTCCTTCCAATGAATATTCAGGACTGATTTTCTTTAGAATGGACTAGTTTGATCTCCTTGCAGTCCAAGGGACTCTCAAGAGTCTTCTCCAACACCACAGTTCAAAAGCATCGATTTTTCAGAACTCAGCTTTCTTTATAGTCCAACTCTCACATCCATACATGACTACTGAAAAAGCCATAGCTTTGACTAGACGGACCTTTATTAATAAAGTAATGTCTCTGCTTTTTAATATGCTGTATAGGTTGGCCATAGCTTTTCCTCCAAAGAGCAAGTGTCTTTTAATTTCATGGCTATAGTCACCATCTGCAGTGATTTTGGAGCCCCAAAAATAAAGTCTGTCACTGTTTCCGTTGTTTCCACACTATTTGCCTTGAAGTGATGGGACCGGATGCCATGATCATTGTTTTTTGAATGTTGAGTTTTAAGCCAACTTTTTCACTCTACTCTTTCACTTTCATCAAGAGGCTCTTTAGTTCTTCTCTGCTTTCTGCTATAAGGGTGGTGTCATCTACATATCTGAGGTTATTGATATTTCTCCCGTCAATCTTGATTCCAGCTTGTACTTCATCCAGCCTGGCATTCCATGTAATGTACTCTATTCTGAAAGAGATGGGAATACCAGACCACCTGACCTGCCTCTTGAGAAATCTGTATGCAGGTCAGGAAGCAACAGTTAGAACTGGACATGGAACAACAGACTGGTTCCAAATAGGAAAAGGAGTACGTCAAGGCTGTATATTGTCACCCTGCTTATTTAACTTATATGCAGAGTACATCATGAGCAACCCTGGACTGGAAGAAACACAAGCTGGAATCAAGACTGCCAGGAGAAATATCAAAAACATCAAATATGCAAATGACACCACCCTTATGGCAGAAAGTGAAGAGGAACTCAAAAGCCTCTTGATGAAAGTGAAAGTGGAGAGTGAAAAAGTTGGCTTAAAGCTCAACATTTAGAAAACGAAGATCATGGCATCTGGTCCCATCACTTCATGGGAAATAGATGGGGAAACAGTGGAAACAGTGTCAGACTTTATTTTTTCTGGGCTCCCAAATCACTGCAGATGGTGACTGCAGCCATGAAATTAAAAGATGCTTACTCCTTGGAAGGAAAGTTATGACCAACCTTTGATAGCATATTGAAAAGCAGAGACATTACTTTGCCAACAAAGGTCCATCTAGTCAAGGCTATGGTTTTTCCAGTGGTCATGTATGGATGTGAGAGTTGGACTGTGAAGAAGGCTGAGCGCCGAAGAATTGATGCTTTTGAACTGTGGTGTTGGAGAAGACTCTTGAGAGTCCCTTGGACTGCGAGGAGATCCAACCAGTCCATTCTGAAGGAGATCAGCCCTGGGATTTCTTTGGAAGAAATGATGCTAAAGCTGAAACTCCAGTACTTTGGCCACCTCATGTGAAGAGTTGACTCATTGGAAAAGACTCTGATGCTGGGAGGGATTGAGGGCAGGAGGAGGCAGGGACAACAGAGGATGAGATGGCTGGATGGCTTCACTGACTCAATGGATGTGAGTCTGAGTGAACTCCGGGAATTGGTGATGGACAGGGAGGCCTGGCGTGCTGCGATTCATGGGGTCGCAAAGAGTCGGACACGACTGAGTGACTGAACTGAACTGAACTGAACTCTGCATATAAGTTAAATAACTTGGAAAAATAGTGAGCATTCAATCCATAGGTCTGAGATTGAGAAAGAAATGCTTGCATGACTCTGAAGCTTTCCAGGTTTGGAGGCAGCAATGAGGAAACAGAAAGACACATGGCAGGCAGGGCTTGAGAAAGTGAGTGGCTGCCACACAGATGGCCTCAGGAAGCCACATCTCAGGACAGAGACAGGTTCCCATTTAAGTGAAACATCAAAGTGTGTTCTGTAAAGACTTAATACATGGCATGGTTGTTTCAGTAAAAGGAGGTTTCAATGACATTGGGTGATGACTCAATCCAAATAGTTATCATCTTTCATAAATGTTGCATGTACTGAAGTATTGCTCTTATACAACCAGGTGGCTGCTGAAATTCACCAGAGGCTCATGGAAGAAGAAAAAGAAAACCAGCCAGCAGAAACAAAAGAAAAACTTCCTCAGGTGGCTGCAAATAAAAAAGTGAAAAAGGAGCCTCCGCCACCACCACCGCCACCCAAGAAAAAAAAAGAGGACAAAAAAGGAAAAGGTATTCGCAGCTTTAGCATCCAGAACCGTGGATGCTTAACCTCTCCTTGGTGGAAAATAAGCACTTAACCAGGCACATGAGCCTCTGAGCTACTAGAATGCTGTTCATTAGGTTTTATTTAGAGACTCAGGTGTCTGTAAGCTTGAATGTTAGTTGGCAAACATTCTCCATGCCAGCCCCTTTTAAGTTGTTTATCCACATAACCAAGTGTATTCAGGGTGAAATAAATCTCAAAGACAGTTTAAAACATGTGAAAAGAACCCCAAGATGACACTGTGCAATCTGAAAAGTATGTGCAAGGGGACTGATAGTAGCTGCCTTAATCAAGAGAGGGTTACAAGCAACAGGTGGTAGTTTAGTCACTCAGTCGTGTCCAACTTTTTTGTAACCCCATGGACCATTGTAGGCTGCCAGGCTCCTCTGTCCATGGAATTTTCCAGGCAAGAATATTGGAGTGGATTGCCATTTCCTTCTCCAGGGGATCTTCCCGACCCAGGGATGGAACCAGCATCTCTTGCATCTCCTGTATTGCAGGCGATTCTTTACCGCTGAGCCACCAGGGAAGCCCAAAAGCTAGTTCTGTGTGTGTAAATTTCAGGCTTGAAGTGAAAGTGAGGAAGTGTTAGTCACTCAGTCATGCCCTACTCTTTGTGACCATATGGACTGTAGCCCACCAGGCTCCTCTGTCATGGGATTCTCCAAGCAAGAATACTGGAGTGGGTTGCCATGCCCTTAGGTTTAATTCAGATCTCAGGTTTAACTTAACCTCCTGGAGGCCTCTTCCTGCCTAAAATTCTTTAAGATAGAGAAAAAAGAGGAAAAAGAGGTCCCTGGGGAGCACAGTCATCTCACTCCATCTGAGGAAGTAGGAAGTGCTTCCTGGGTGGAGTCCATCCAGGTATCTACAGTGGGAGTTACAACAAAGCCTTGAGGATGAGGGAGGCGTGAGGTGATGGCCCCTGGAACAGAGGAAAGAGTAGCACTACAATTAAGAACTTGTGACCCTCATTTGTCTCAAACGGTGAACATAAAGGAAATAATCAGCATTTGAAGAAAATGATTCAATTTACTTTAATGGAATAGTTAGTTGGGTCAAATTTCCTAATTTTACAGATGCTAATACAGAAAACCAGAGAGATTAAGGGCTCTTTCATCTGTAACTTATACTCACATCCACTACTGCAAATAAGATGCAACACATCTAATTACAATTTCTTTGTTAATATTTGTCTTCTTCCCAAAATTTGAACCCCTTGAGATCAGAACTTCAAGAAAGATTTATTGAACTAAGTAGAATTGTATATGGCGAAGGAAATGGCAACCCACTCCAGTGTTCTTGCCTGGAGAATCCCAGGGACAGGGGAGACTGGTGGGCTGCCGTCTCTGGGGTCACACAGAGTCGGACACGACTGAAGTGATGCAGCAGAATTGTATAAGCTGGGCTTGCAGCTAGAATCACACTGCCATTTCTTATGGGTACATTCTCAGGCAAACACTGGCAAATCCTTATTTTCTAATTCTCATAGACTATCTCTGAACTACTCATACTTAAGTACTAGTTAAAAAACAATGAAGTGGGGGGGGTGGTCCTAAGATGGTGGAGGAATAGGACAGGGAGACCACTTTCTCGCCCACAAATTCATCGAAAGATCATTGGAACGCTGAGAAAATTCCACAAAACAACTTCTGAACTCTGGCAGAGGACACCAGACACCCATAAAGGCAGCCCATTATCTTCAAAAGAAGATGGTTTATCATCGGTGCAGTATGGATGGAGAAGTCTCGAGACTACTGTAAGAATAAGACTGAAAACCAGAGGCAGGAGGCTTAAATTCAAAACTTGAGAACACCAGAATACTCCTGACTCCAGGGAACATTAATTGACAAGAGCTCATCCAAAAACCTCCATACCTACACTGAAACCAAGCTCCACTCAAGAGTCAACAAGTTTCAGAGCAAGACATACCAAGCTAATTCTCCAACAGCGCAGGAACATTACCCTAAGCATTAAAATACAGGTGGCCAAAAGTCACACCAAACCCATAGACACCTCAAAACTCACTACTGGACACTTCATTGCACTCCAGAGAGAAGAGATCCAGCTCCACCCACCACAACAGTGATGCAAGCTTCCCTAACTGGGAAACCTTGACAAGCCACTCGTCCAACTCCACCCACAGGGAGGAACCTCCATAATAAAGAGGAACCACAAACTTCCAGCATACAGAAAGGCCACCCCAAACACAGCAATCTAAACAAGATGAAAAGGCAGAGAAATATTTAGCAGGTAAAGGAACATGATAAATGCCCACCAAACCAAACAAAAGAGGAGGAGATAGGGAGTCTACCTGGAAAAGAATTCAGAATAATGATAGTAAAAATGATCCAAAATCTTGAAAACAAAATGAAGTTACAGATAGTCTGGAGACAAGGATTGAGAAGATGCAAGAAATGTTTAACAAGGACCTAAAAGAAATAAAAGAGTCAATCAATAATGAATAACGCAATAACTGAGATCAAAAACACTCTGGAGGGAACCAACAGTAGAATAACTGAGGCAGAAGATAGGATAAGTGAGGTGGAAGGTATAATGGGGGAAATAAATGAAACAGAGAGGAAAAAAGAAGAAAGAATTAAAAGAAATGAGGACAATCTCAGAGACCTCTGGGATAATGTCAAACACCCCAACATTCGAATCATAGGAGTCCCAGAAGAAGAAGACAAAAGAAAAGCCATGAGAAAATATTTGAGGAGATAATAGGTGAAAATGTCCCTAAAATGGGAAAGGAAATAGCCACCCAAGTCCAAGAAACCCGGAGAGTCCCAAACAGGATAAACCCAAGGCGAAACACCCCAAGACACGTGTTACTCAAATTAACTAAGATCAAACACAAAGAAAAATGTTAAAAGCAGCAAGGAAAAAACAACAAATAACACACAAGGTGATTCCCATAAGGATAACAGCTGATCTTTCTAAAGAAACTCTTCAGGCCAGAGGGAATGGCAGGACATACTTAAAGTGATGAAAAGAAAAATCTACAACCCAGATTACTGTACCCAGAAAGGATCTCATTCAAATATGATAGAGAAATCAAAAGCTTTATAGACAAGCAAAAGCTGGGAATTCAGCACCACCAAACCAGCTCTTCAACAAATGCTAAAAGATCTTCTCTAGACAGGAAAGACAGAAAAGGTGTATAAACTCAAACCCCAAACAATAAAGTAAATGGCAACAGGATCATACTTATCAATAATTACCTTAAATGTAAATGGGTTGAATGCCCCAACCAAAAGACAAAGACTGGCTGAATGGATACAAAAACAAGATATGCTGTCTATATATGCTGTCTACAAGAGACTTACCTCAAAACAAGGGACACATACAGACTGAAAGTGAAGGGCTGGAAAAAGATATTTCACACAAATGGAGACCAAAAGAAAGCAGAAGTAGCAATACTCATATCAGATAAAATAGACTTTGAAATAAAGGCTGTGAAGAGAGACAAAGAAGGACACTACATAATGATCAAAGGATCAATCCAAGAAGAAGATATAACAATTACAAATATATATAGAGAGAGACTATATATATATAAATATATATATATATATAAGCACCACAATATGTAAGGCAAATGCTAACAAGTATGAAAGTGGAAATTTACAGTGACACAATAATAGTAGGAGACTTTAATACCACACTCACACCTATGGATAGATCAACTAAACAGAAAATTAACACGGAAACACAAAGTTTAAATGATACAATGGACCAGTTAGACCTAATTGATATCTATAGGACATTTCACCACAAAACAATGAATTTAACCTTTTTCTAAAGTGCACACGGAACATTCTACAGGACAGATCACATCCTGGGCCATAAATCAGGCCTTGGTAAATTAAAAAAAATTGAAATCATTCCAGACATCTTTTCTGATTACACTGTGGTAAGATTAGATGTCAACTACAGGAAAAAAACTATTAAAAATACAAACATATGGAGGCTAAACAATATGCTTCTGAATAACCAACAAATCACAGAAGAAATCAAAAAATGCACAGAAACTAATGAAAATGAAAACACAACAACCCAACACCTATGGGATTCAGCAAAAGCAGTGCTAAGGGGAACATTCATAGCAATACAAGCTTACCCCAAGAAACAAGATAAAAATCAAATAAATAACCTAACCCTATACCTAACGCAACTAGAAAAAGAAGAAATGAAGAACCCCAGGGTTAGTAGAAGGAAAAAACTCATAAAAATTAAAGCAGAAATAAATGAAAAAGAAACAAAGAAGACCATACCAAAAATCAGCAAAGCTAAAAGCTAGTTCTTTGAGAAGATAAATAAAATAAACAAACCATTAGCCAGATTCATCAAGAAAAAAGGGAGAAGAATCAAATTAACAAAATCAAAAATGAAAATGGAGAAATCACAACAGACAACACAGAAATACAAAGGATCATAAGAGACTACATGGAGGAAATGGACGAATTCTTAGAAAAGTATAACTTTCCAAAACTGAACCAGGAAGAAATAGAAAATCTTAACAGATTTTCCCATCACAACATGGAAATCAAAACTGTAATCAGCAATCTTCCAGAAAAAAAAAAACCCAGGTCCAGATGGCTTCACAGTTGAATTCTACCAAAAATTTAGAGAAGAGCTAATATCTATCCTACTCAAACTCTTCCAGAAAACTGCAGAGGAAGGTAAACTTCCAAACTCATTCTATGAGGCCACCATCACCCTAATACCAAAACCAGACAAAGACGCCACACAAAAAAGCAAACTACAGGCCAATAGATGAACATAGATGCAAAAATCCTTAACAAAATTCTAGCAAACAGAATCCAACAACATATTAAAAAGATCATACATCATGACCAAGTGGGCTTTATCCCAGGGTTGCAAGGATTCTTTAATATCCATAAATCAATCAATGTGATACACCACATTAACAAATTGAAAGATAAAAATTATATGATCATCTCAATAGATGCAGAGAAAGCCTTTGACAAAATTCAACATGCATTTGTGATAAAAACCCTCCAGAAAGCAGGAATAGATGGAATGTACCTCAACATAATAAAAGCCATATATGATAAACCCATGGCAAGCATTATCCTGAATGGTGAAAAATTGAAAGCATTTCCCCTAAAATCAGGAACAAGACAAGGGTGCCCACTCTCACCACTACTATTCAACACAGTTTTGGAAGTTTTAGCCACAGCAATCAGAGCAGAAAAAGAAATAAAAGGAATCTAGACTGGAAAATAAGAAGTAAAACTCTCACTGTTTGCAGATGGCATGATCCTCTACATAGAGAACCCTGAAGACTCCACCAAAAAATTTCTAGAGCTAATCAATGAATGTAGTAAAGTTTCAGGATATAAATTTAACACTCAGAAATCCCTTTCATTCCTATACACTAACAATGAGAAAACAGAAAGAGAAATTAAGGAAACAATTCCATTCACCATTGCAACAAAAAGCATAAAATACTTCGGAATAACTATACCTAAAGAAACAAAGACCTATATATAAACTGATAAACTATAAAACACTGATGAAAGAAATCAAAGATGATACAAATAGATGGAGAAATATACCATGTTCATGGATCAGAAGAATGAATATAGTGAAAATGAGTATACTACCCAAAGCAATCTATAGATTCAATGCAATCCCTATCAAGCTACCAATGGTATTTTTCAGAGAACTAGAACAAATAATTTCACAGTTTGTATGGAAATACAAAAAACCTCGAATAGCCAAAGCAATCTTGAGAAAGAAGAATGGAACTGGAGGAATCAACCTGCCTGACTTCAGACTATACTACAGAGCTACAGTCATCAAGACAGTATGGTACTGGCACAAAGACAGAAATATAGATCAATGGAACAAAATAGAAAGCCCAGAAATAAATCCACACACCTATGGACACCTTATCTTTGACAAAGGAGGCAAGAATATACAATAGAGAAAAGACAATCTCTTTAACAAGTGGTGCTGGGTAAACTGGTCAACCACTTGTAAAAGAATGAAACTAGAACACTTTCTAACACCATACACAAAAATAAACTCAAAATGGATTAAAGATCTAAACGTAAGACCAGAAACTATAAAACTCCTAGAGGAAAACATAGGCAGAACACCCTCTGACATAAATCACAGAAGGATCCTCTAATGACCCACCTCCCAGAGTAATGGAAATCAAAGCAAAAATAAACAAATGGTACATAATTAAACTTAAAAGCTTTTGTACAACAAAGGAAACTATAAGCAAGGTGAAAAGACAGCCTTCAGAATGGGAGAAAATAATAGCAAACAAAGCAACTGACAAAGAATTAATCTCAAAAATATACAAGCAGCTCCTGCAGCTCAATTCCAGAAAAATAAATGACCCAATCAAAAAATGGGCCAAAGAACTAAATAGACATTTCTCCAAAGAAGACATACAGATGGCTAACAAACACATGAAAAGATGCTCAACATCACTCATTATCAGAGAAATGCAAATCAAAACCACAATGAGGTACCATTTCATGCCAGTCAGAATGGCTGCTATCAAAAAGTCTACAAACAATAAATGCTGGAGAACGTGCGGATAAAAGGGAACACTATTACACTGTTGGTGGGAATGCAAACTAGTACAGCCACTATGCAGAACAGTGTGGAGATTCCTTAAAAAACTGGAAGTAGAACTGCCATATGACCCAGCAAACCCACTGCTGAGCATACACAGCCAGGAAACCAGAAATGAAAGAGACACGTGTACTCCAATGTTCATTTCAGCACTAATATTTACAATAGCCAGGACATGGAAGCAACCTAGATGTCTATCAGCAGGAGAATGGATAAGAAAGGTGTGGTACATACACACAATGGAATATTACTCAGCAATTAAAAAGAATGTATTTGAATCAGTTCTAAAGAGGTGAATGAAACTGGAGCCTACTATACAGAGTGAAGTAAGCCAGAAAGAAAAACACCAATACCGTATATTAACACATATATATGGAGTTTAGAAAGATGGTAACTATGACCCTATATGTGAGACAGCAAAAAAGACACAGATGTAAAGTACAGTCTTTTGGACTCTGTGGGAGAAGGCGAGGGTGGGATGATTTGAGAGAATAGCATTGAAACATGTATATTATCATATGTGAAATAGATCGCCAGTCCAGGTTTGATGCATGAGACAGGGTGCTCAGGGCCGGTGCACTGGGATGACCCTGAGGGAGGGGATGGGAAGGGAGGTGGGAGGGGGGTTCAGGATGGGGAACACATGTACACCTATGGATGATTCATGTGAATGTATGGCAAAAACCACTACAATATTGTAAAGTGATTAATCTCCAATTAAAATAAATAAATTAATTTTTTTTAAATGAAGTGAATTACAGATTCTTGACCATAGGCTACATTTCCACTGTATCTGCATGAGGCTGTTCTCTGGTCTTTCTTGATGAGGACCTGGGGAACACTGGTCAGTGCAAATATCCTTTGAAGACTGTTGTTTCTCCAGGTGGCCAGCACAATCTTGGGGTTTGCTAATTTCTGTCCCCAAACTCTAAATTGAACCCTCTTTGGAGTCTGTGATCATGTCTGCACTAGCCGCATATCTCATCTTTCCATGATGCTACATGAATGGGGCGTTTTTATATGTGTCCAGCCAGATACCACATGGAGAATTCTCAAGGAAGGATTATTAATGTTTCATCACTCACACTGTCTGGCCCGGGGTCTCTCCTTCCCAAATCACTAGACATGTATAGCTCTACACACTCCACTTTGTATGCATTTTATCCAAGACCCTGTGTGTATACTTGCCCATTAGCAGATAACTCAGCATAATTCATTACCCTTTCAGGTAAATCCCCACCTATGGCAGAAGCTGCTCCTGTAGTAGTGCCAGCAGAAGAGACTG
The DNA here is from genome assembly GCF_027580195.1 of Bos mutus. Lineage (NCBI taxonomy): Eukaryota > Metazoa > Chordata > Mammalia > Artiodactyla > Bovidae > Bos > Bos mutus. The sequence goes on along the minus strand of NC_091636.1, from coordinate 38,272,760 downwards.
AGGAAGTGGAAGTGAAAAACGAACTGAAGCTCAGAATAAAGGAAGAGCATCTTGCTGCCCTGCAATTTGAAGGTAGCAATTAGAAAGAACTAAGATGATATTTTGAGTAGAAAATAGACCAGTAGGCAAGCAGCCCTTGGCTGATTTTGTGTCTATGAGGCACAAGCAAACTGACTGAAAGGCATAACACTCATTTGGCTGTTTTCATGCAACCATATGAAAACTAGATCTGACTACTGTATGATTGTCTGCTGGGATCTCAAAAAGGGAATTTGGGAAGAGGTTAGGAGAGCATCAGTTCAGTTCAGTTCAGTCGCTCAGTCGTGTCTGACTCTTTGCGACCCCATGAATCGCAGCACGCCAGGCCTCCCTGTCCATCACCAACTCCCAGAGTTCACTCAAACTCATGTCCATTGAGTCGGTGATGCCATCCAGCCATCTCATCCTCTGTCATCCCCTTCTCCTCCTGCCCCCAATCCCTCCCAGCATCAGGGTCTTTTCCAATGAGTCAACTGTTTGCATGAGGTGGCCAAAGTATTGGAGTTTCAGCTTCAGCATCAGTCCTTCCAATGAACACCCAGGACTGATCTCCTTTAGGATGGACTTGTTGGATGTCCTTGCAGTCCAAGGGACTCTGAAGAGTCTTCTCCAACACCAAAGTTCAAAAGCATCAATTCTTCGGTGCTTAGCTTTCTTCACAGTCCAACACTTACATCCATACATGACCACTGGAAAAACCATAGCCTTGACTAGACGGACTTTGTTGGCAAAGTAATATCTCTGCTTTTGAATATGCTATCTAGGTTGGTCATAACTTTCCTTCCAAGGAGTAAGCATCTTTTAATTTCATGGCTGCAATCAGCAGTAATTAAAATCTCAAAGTCAAAAAAGAGAAGCAATGTTTTAAAGTTGGTGTGATCTTATAGGCTGAAAGAAGGCTTAAGGTTATGCTTCTATAATATAATAAGAATAATTTAGGCATTTCATTAGGCAAGTAAACCCTGACTAAAGGTTAACCAGTCCTGAAAGGGAGCTCTTGGGAGTAGACCCCATGGAAGAGTTAGTGACGTATCAATAACATTCAAGGGCCTCCTCTATGGAGAGCGACAATTTTATACAACATAAACTCCTCCTGGCTCTTCCAAGTGTCCTATAATACAATTCAAAACAGAATTTGAAAAGATCAAGAAATTGAACCAAAGTATCCTCATTGGAAAGAAGCCATGGTCAATATACTAGATGTCAAAACTGTAAAAATGCAGTGTTGGATACGCTGGGACCCATTAACTACTCAATGACGATTAGCTACTAAAGATACTTTCCATCCCTTGATTCTCTCCTTTTCTCCCCTCTCTTCATCATCCTACCACCTGCTTTATTATTTTCAAGAGTAAAATCTGAAGGATGTTGAACACAGGAAGTCAAGACACATGCTTGTCACATTGCCTGTTCCCACATCTGCTTTCAGTGGCTAAGTATATGTCATCCTTCAGTTCATTGCGTACGTGGTTCCTAGTGTGGCTGAATTCACATATTTACATAATAAAGGTTTTCTGAGTTTCTACTGTATGCCAGTCCTACAGTAGGTGAAAAAATATACACATATATACACAAACACAAAGCATCAAAAGAAAAAAAATAGGAACAGAACTGCAAATGATCACTTACAATATGTTGTGATATTGGAGCTCGGTGGACAGGACAAAGGGCACAAGCAGGAAGTCAAGAAAGACTTCCATGCGGTTGAATTCATGCTTGAGCTGAACAAGAAGAATGTGAGAAATGTGTGCAGGGGACAATGGGGGCACAGATTGGAGAGGGGAACTATGCGACCCACCGATGGGGAGTAGCTGTGGAGTCTGAGGCACATTCTGGATCTGGGAGGTGGAGGGTCACATAGGCGCTGCCCAGAAAGTTCCGTTTCCCTTATGGCAACTGGGAGCTAGTAAAGAATTCTGGGCAGAAAGTGCTCAGAAGCATGTGTGCAGGTGAGACAGGTCACTCTGGGATTGGTGGATTTGGATTTGAGGTGGGGAAGGGAACTTAGAGAAAGCAGGGTGGAGGTGGTTGCCATAGTGGAGGCGAGATATAAATCAGTGTCAAAACGTGGCAATAGAAAAAGCAAAGAAGAAAGACTGGACAGATATTTTAGAGGGAAATCACAGACCTCACCGTGTGCCGAGAATATCAATAGGCCCTGGGACCACGGGCTTCACCCTCCTCTCACCTCTGCTGAAGAATATGGTGTCGTCTCCCCAAGGTTCTAAGAAGAGAGATCAAGAGACGTAGTTAGCCTCCCCCTTTTTAAAATTCAGAAATTATCTATTTCTGTTTTCCCATTCCAATTTATCAAATGCTATATGACAAAGTGCAATTATATGTAAAATTGAATTACAATTTTGGTTTAAGTAAACTGTCAAATGACTCTACCACATGCTGTTTTGTTTCCAAGGTGGATAGGTTATTAATTATCCATCTTGGTATATCAAAGATGTGCCAAAATTTCCACAAACTAAAGCATAATTGGTTCAAAATTGAATTTGGTTTATCAGAAAGTTCATGCCATATAATACATTAAAAACATCTTTATTTCTCTTTTTTAAATAGAGATAGCTACACAGTTCCGACTTGAACTGATAAAGGTAAAAGCATTGGCTTTCCTGGAAGAGTTAGTAATAAAGGCGGTTGATGTATATAGACTCATGGAAAAGTGGCTCGGTGAGAGGTACTTGAATGAAATGGCCAGGTAAAGAACTGCATGACATTTTAAGTATTTTGAGTATTTACTTTGCTAATGCCTGAAGACCAAAATTGACCAAAAAATGTTAAGATGTTTACAAATGTGAATTGCATTTATAAATAGAATTTTGACCTTTTAGGAAATCACCTATACACTTGTGTTGCTTCTTAACCACAGTTAAGTCATGTATTAAAGGGCACTACTGCACATTATTTATGATAGTTTGGTTTTCCCACTGCTCCATGAGGACCTTAGTGTACAAGGTAAGCATATAAGCAATTTAAAATTATTCTTTAGACATGATATAATGTTTCATATCTTTCTAATGCCAGGCTTCTTATTAGTCAGGGCCAGTGAGCAGGAGATGGAGAAGGCATTTACAGGAATGCTTTCCCTGTTAGGCTGATTGCCTTGTGACAGCCAATTTACTTTTCTGTTAGATTCTAAAGACTTTCTAGATCCTCATTTCTAGTGAGGAACAGAACTGTAGTCTAGAGCAGAAACAGACCTGTGACCGATCATTGTTCTTTATGGGGAGGTACAGGTCCTTAGAGAACATCTCATCCTCTTAATTCTCCCCTGAAAGGTGTAAGAAAGCAGCTCAGCAGAGAGAAATGCCCTCAACAGTCAGGAGACCAAGAGATGGGAACTCTCTCCTTGTCCACAAATTACAGCACGCCTAATCACCTCCTACCCCACAAGCCTCATCTGTAAAAGAAAACACTCCAACCAGGCTCTTCTAGAGGTTTCTGCTAGATTCTGGGCCATACTACAGTTTGCAATAAACATTTACTGATAAGTTGGAAGTCACGGCATACATAGAATACAAACGGCAAGTGTTCTTAGAAGCAACATGGGCCAGCTAGAAGATGGTTGTTATGGTTTGTTTTCTCCAGTGCTTGCCTCATTGTGAAAGTTCTGTTGTAAAATCCTCAGCTTCATTGTTTGTATCTAAGTAGCTCTCTCTCTCACATACACACACACACGCACAGACATACCCCTCAGCCTGGTCACCTCATTGCCATCATGCTTAACTCATAGAACAGTGGTGTACAGTCCTGATCTCTGCCTGCCACTTACAAATGAAAGCATACCTTCTTCATTCTTAGGGTTCACAGCGCCCATCCTTGTGGCACATTTACTAAGTGTAAATTCTTATTTTTATCTGACATGCCTATTTCTCAGATGGATTCTGTGTGTATGTCTCTCTCTGATACCTGAATATGGCCACAAGAAATGAAAACCTAGTACTGTTCAGCTATGCTCTTGGTTTTGGTTCTTGCAAAAATCCTCAAGTGGCAAGAAAAAATGAATAGGGAGACCTATCAGATCTCTTTCAACTTCAAATCCCACTTTTCATTCTCCTGGCATTTCTCCTTACCCTACCCTCCTTTTGAGGGTACTCTTCATAACTTTCCACTAGATGGCGCACTTATTTTGATACCCTGGTTCTGGCTGGGTCTCTGCATGCACTTGGCGTCCCTCCTAACCCAGTGCCCCTTCTCTGCCCCACCCACAAACACCATCAAGCAGAAAGTACCTAGATGATACCTACTATATGGGCACTCACAAATACCTCACAAATACAGTGTACTGGAATTAAATTCAAGATTGTCTTTTGAAAGAAAATGACTAATATGATTTGTTGTTGTTGTTGTTGGGGGGGAGGTTTATTTTGGTGTTCCTGAGTTATATAAATGGAGAAGGAAATGGCAACCCACTCCATTGTTCTTGCCTGGAGAATCCCAGGGACAGGGGAGCCTGGTGGGCTGCCGTCTATGGGGTCACACAGAGTCAGACACGACTGAAGTGACACAGTAGCAGCAGCAGAGTTATATAAAAGCAGATTAAATATGCACTTTTCTGCCATGTTCAATCTTTATTGCAAGATGTAAGATTCTTTCTGTATTACAGTGATATTTTAGTTATTGTATAAAACTTCTCTGGCCTTTAAAGTAGCCTTTCAGTTCAGTTCAGTCGCTCAGTCATGTTCGACTCTTTGCGACCCCGTGAATCCTTTAGTTAGACCCATAACTATAATCCCTGCTGCTTCTGCTGCTGCTGCTGTCACTTCAGTCGTGTCTGACTCTGTGCAATGGCAGCCCACTAGGCTCCCCTGTCCCTGGGATTCTCCAGGCAAGGACACTGGCGTGGGTTGCCATTTCCTTCTCCAATGCATGAAAGTGAAAGTGAAAGTGAAGTCACTCAGTCGTGTCGGACTCTTAGCGACCCCATGGACTGCAGCCTACCAGGCTCCTTCATCCATGGGATTTTCCAGGCAAGAGTACTGGAGTGGGGTGCCATTGCCTTCTCCGAACTATAATCCCTGCTGCTGCTAAGTCGCTTCAGTCGTGTCCGACTCTGTGCGACCCCATAGACGGTAGCCCACCAGGCTCCGGCATCCCTGGGATTCTCCAGGCAAGAACACTGGAGTGGGTTGCCATTTCCTTCTCCAATGCATGAAAGTGAAAAGTGAAAGTGAAGTCGCTCAGTCCTGTCTGACTCTTAGCGACCCCATGGACTGCAGCCTACCAGCCTCCTCCATCCGTGGGATTTTCCAGGCAAGAGTACAGGAGTGGGGTGCCATTGCCTTCTCCTAACTATAATCCCTAGGAAAACCTAAATCCATGCTCTATGTGATTTCACATTAATAACCATAAGGTATGGAGTTATGTGTTTTGGGCTCCCTTGCAAAGATGAGGAAATTGGAGAGCTTAAATCACTAACTCAAGGACCCAGGGCTGGAGAAGGTGTACAATGAGAGCTCAGCTTCCAGGGTTCTTTCCACCGCACCACAGTCGCTCCAAACTGTGACTGCTTATACCATGTGATTTAGCTGGGAATTACTATTCACCAGGTTTCCCAGGTGACTCAGTGGTAAAGAATCCGCCTGCAATGCAGGAGATGTGGGTTCAGTGCCTAGGTCAGAAAGATTCCCTGGAGAAGGTAGTGGCAACCCATGTCAGTATTCTTGCATGGAGAATCCCATGGACAGAGGAACCTGGTGGGCTACAGTTCATTGTGTCACAAAAGAGTCAGACACAACTAAACAATACCAACAACGTTATTCTCCATAAACATAGGAAAGCAATTTCAACGGGCTATCTTGTCAGAGTCCATTCTGTCAAATGGGTCTTAGGTAACATCAAACTCCTTGATATAAAGTTGGAGAAAAGCCACTTTTCTTGAAATCCATTATCAACTTTAATTCACTTTACACACAACTTGTCCTCATTCCAAATAAATGTGTTATACTAATAGTCATATTTTACAGGATTTTCTGTCATATAACCTTATTCTGGTCCATATTTAGAATGAAATATATCTCTTGACATAATCTTGCCTAATACTAGTAAAATCATTTTAATGGAATCTCTTTTTGTTCAGTTTTGTATAAAATGTGGGACTATTAGCCCTGTAATGAGCATATATTTTACTTCTAATCTATATTTATTTATTTTTACCCTGCCTTTGTACAAATGGACTTGAGGATAAATTATAATTTTTAAACATGCAGACTGAATTTTCTAACATAGCTATATTTTCTAATGTGTTAACTCTTTGTGTATGTCTAAGAAGAAAACACTATTAATCTGATAGTATTTTCAGTGAGGATAAACCTATTCATGTTTCCATTTTTAGTGTGGAAAAACTAACTGGGGTAGCTCGCTATCACATTGAAACATCAACCAAAATTCAGAATGAACTTTATTTAGACCAAGAAGACTTCTTCATTAATGGCGATATCAAAGTCTTTCCAGATCCACCTCCTCCGGTACGCCCTCCACCTGTGGAAAAGGAGGAAAACGGCACCCTGACCATCGAGCAGCTGGACAACCTCCGGGATCAGTTCTTAGATATAGCGCCCAAAGGTAGGAAAAGTGATTATTGTGAAAAGAGGACAAAAAAAAAAAAAAGTTTGAGGTTAACCAGGAAGGCAATCACCTGTCCACAAGTAAAACAGCCTTCTGTGGTCATGTGGTGCTGAAACGAGCCCTTGCTTCATTCTAGTTTATCTAGTATTTGCTTCATACAACATAGATCTGAATTAAACAGAGCAAAACAGTGTCTAACACTTCGGCGGTATGGCGACTCTCATCCCTGATAATTCTCCTCTCCTGCTCTCCCTGCCCCTGGCTAGCCATTTGGCAAACTTGAGCATTACTTCATCTGGTAGTTGAGAAGCAGCCTTCATGCATCCTTCAAGTTTAAGTTTCATTGGGAATTTACTGGGATTATGAGCTATGTTTCTATGTTCCCCAACTAGTCTAGGGAGGGAGACCAGGGAGTAGAGAACTTCCCATTTATGTATGCCTTTTCCTGCAATGTTTTGTAGACCAAGAGCAGAACCTTTGTGAACACATACTTGCTTAATCAATTGATTAATTAATCTGTTCACATGTAAGTGGACACATTATTTTCTGCACACAAATTCTTGATTTCCTTCACCTTTTATTATTATGACTCTAGCACCTACACAGGCTTTTTTTTTAAGTTTTGGATGTTTCTACTTATAGATATTCAGCAGTGAGTGCCATCAACTGACAGCACACATAATTCAGACAGAACATGGAGGATCATCATCTCCGTTTTATGGGTCAGGATACTGAGTGGCAGAGCAGTTGAGAACTTGCCTATGGTCACATATCCCTCAGGACACTTCAGGTTCAAAGGTCTTGTCCCTTCTCACTGAACCAAGTTGCCTCACATAAAGAGACTTGTCTTCCAAAATCTCCTACTTACTAGAAAATCATTTGCTTTTCCTAAGAATAGTCAGCTGACCTTTGTCCATTACTAACACAGTTTCACTTTCATAATGGTTGTACTTCACTTTTTTTTTTTAAGTTCAGTATTTCCAGAAAACCACATTAGATCTCATTAGTCAAGAGAGTATTGCTTTACTTTAAGCCTAAAGACTTCCTTGCTAAGCCCAGTGGGTGAAATAGATGTACCCACTGTATCCCTGAGTAGTCCCCTACCCTGGGAAGTGTCACCTCATCTAATCAGCTTGAGTGGGTCTACACCTCCAGGATATAAAGGCACAGCAACTCAGGTTGGCAGCATTTGAGTAGGGAGCAGAAGGCCCCAAAGTATGGCCATCAGCAGCTACAGAAAAAAAAAAACAAACTCAATTATATAGAGCCAGCACATGAAATTCCTTCAGTCCTTCAGTCAGGCAGATTCCAGCCTCTTTGCCATTGTGTGGGCTTACAAGGTCTTTTTATTACATAGTTCCTTCTTCAAAGTTTCTTTTGCTTTTTATTTTATCCAGACTATTATTTATATATAAAATAAGACAGAGCTATAAAAATTCAAATATGAAATATAATTTGCTTTAATTCTAAATGAGGGTGACTGGAAGCAGGTCAAAATTTAAAGTTTTGGGGGACATTTGAGTAGGTGGAAAATTATCAACCACTCATAGTCCCTTTCAGAAGAGACTTTACATTCATCACAATAGCCGTAAAACATTCTTGGCTCCAACCTCAAAATCAAGAGTTTGCATTTCAACTAAAAGTTTAAAAATAAATTACAGGGACTTCCCTAGTGGTCCAGTGGCTAAGACTCTGCACTTTCACTACAGGGGGCGCTGGTTCAATCCCTGGTCCACTCCTGCCGCAAGGAGTGGCCAAAAAGTAAAAAAATAAATAAATTACAAATATCAGTTATAACTTGACATGTGTATGTCTTAGATTAACACTAGAAACTGGACCAAAAGATATCAACTGATACACTGTCTATTTTCAGAGTATGGTAGGGTACAACAGTTCTCAAAGTATGGTAGGAAGAGGAAGGGAGGGAGAAGAAAGAAAGGGAGGTAGAGGAAGAAGGAGATAGTTATATATGATATATGAAAGTGAAGTCGCTCAGTCGTGTCCGTCTCTTTGCGAGCCCATGGACTGTAGTCTACCAGGCTTCTCTGTCCAAGGGATTTTCCAGGCAAGAGTACTGGAGTGGGTTACCATTTCCTTCATTATATATATATATATATATATATATATATATATATATATATATATGTATGTATGTATAAAAGTAGATGTAAAAGGAAAACCACTTGCCCTAGGGACTTAGAGCATGATTTGAAAAGGCATCCAAAGAAGAAGAAAATATAAACTTCTATTTAGATTCTTTCCAAAACAAAATCTGAACTTGATCAAAACAAAACAAAAAACAAAGTGCTCAAGAATGCAAACAAGGGAGAATCAGTGTGCAAAGAGGTTGGTCAGGGAAACTGCAGAAAAACAGCTTGGAGGGAGGAACTGAAAGAAGTAAAGAGTGACTAGATGGCAAGGACACAGAGGATATTTAAAGTTGGGGGAACAGTCACCAGAAACCATGGAGCTATGAGGCTTGAGTACAGATGCTCATGGAAAGGTCAGGGACTTCTCTGCTTCTCCTTCCCCAGTTGTGTGAACTGCAGGAAAACAGATACAGAGACCAACTCTTTCTGTGGAACCACCTCCACCACCTGTGCTGGAGAATTGTCCAGATTTAAGAACAACAGTTATAATTGACACAGAATTGAAAAAGCTATATAATACCATGGGATTTGGAGATCTCGATGGTTCAAAATGAGTTACGGTCTATAAGCAAAAAGTTTAAACCCTTTCTTTGTTATTAGCTCAGTTATACTATTTGAAAAAATATATGTTGCATATGGCACTTTTTCAGTTCATGTGAAACAGCAGATTTGGGTGGTCTACCAACAGAAATAATATTCATTGTTGTCATTTTGCTCATGTATAAAAGGTAAGACAAAATAATAATCATTCTATTTCCTGTATCCCAGAGTCACAGAATTAGAGGTTCTCTGATGACATCTTAGAAGTTAATTACCACTCGCCCTTTCTCCCAGTTCCTTTGACACCTAAAACATCCTCTGACTTAAGTCTTTCTTCTTCATTAATTGTTATTAATGATTATTAATAGACATACATCGATCTGTTTTTTACATGAAGTTTTTGTGGTATTCCTTTCAAGAATTAGAAAATCTTTTAGGATGACACTTACCCTAAAAATCTATAATTTCAAAAGACCCTCTTAATTGAAGTGATAACCATTTTGAAAATATAGAGCAACTGGCTGAAAGTAGTAACTTTCCAAATGTGGGCTCCTACAAAACTTCCTGCTTCAACTTGAAAATTGCTGTTATATCTAAGCCAAGAAATGTGAGCATTTTCTTATACTATTTCACATAGTCCAATGCAACCTATGATATCTAAGATGCAAGCATCAAGCTCACTGAAATATATTAAAATATGATGAATAGATGAATCTTTTCTAGGAAAAAAACATACATATTTGCACGTAACAATCATCATGTTACTAGGCCCGTCGTAAGAGTATTTTAGCAAATTTACAAGGGCTATCAATGTCATTAAGTTACACTTTGTTACATTTAATTATGCTACATAAATAAAATTATTGAGTGAAATGGATAATCTTTCATTAAAACAAGTGACTGAATAAATACTTGTGAACAACTAGTATCAAAATATTAATAGAAAGAACTAAAGCTTAAAGAGTTTTTGCTGAGTACTGGTTATCCACATGAAAATTAAGTCATTAAGATAGTGCTTACTGAAAATAACAGAAAATTAAAAGTGTGTAATATACTGTCATGCTTTTATTCAGCCCTGCTTTCCTCATCAAATTAGGCACGTGTCATATTTCTAAATCTCCTTTGATAAAGGCAGTAATTAGACATAAAATACCATTTGTTGATTGTCACAAATATGCCAGAAAAAAAAGATCTTATATGTGATAATCATACAAAATTATGCAAAATGTAATTAAAGGACTTATCATGCTAACATTTTTATTACCACCCAACAAAGATCCAACAAAGATCTATACTTAAAATTTTAAGAGCAGCTTAAGTCAGTAAGACAGCCTGAATCTTCAGGACCTTCTTTCTACTGCCTGTCCCAGGGATCATTCCCATGAGCATACTCCCAGCACGGAATGGATTTTGTGGATATTTTCTGAATTATGACAGAAGTCAATATTGGAATGGCGTCGAGCCCTGTGTGTCAGCCCCTACTCAAGCATCTTCACGTTAATTCACTTCTTACCCATGGCTGGATGAGGAAGAAGACCCATCCGTGGGTAAGAAGAGTCAGACAGCTCTTTCCAACTCCACCTCATGTCAAATGACTGTAATATGATCTTGAGCAAATTATTTAACCTCTTTTTGTCACACTTTCCTCATCTGAAAAATGGGGTATTTCACTGTTATGACCATTAAAGTAATTAATGCTCATAAAGTGCTTTAAAAGTGTCTGGCACACTGGATGTGCAATTCAGGTGTGATATAAGCCATTATCACTTAATAATATAATTACAGTAATGTTATATTCTTATGTAATATATAACATTATGCAATATGGATACAAACTCTGCGTATTATTACGCAGAATGTGAGCTCGGTATCCTGAAGGTGCACATGCCCTAAGAGGTACCTTCAGAGATTTCCTGGTGGTTCACCGGGTAAAGAATACATATGCAATGCAAGAGACGCAGGAGACACAGGTTCAATTCCCCAGATCCCCTGGAGAAGGGTATGGCAACCCACTCCAGATTTCTTGCCTGGAGAATCTCATGGACAGAGGAGCCTGGCAGGCTACAGTCCATTGGGTCACAGAATCAGACACGACTAAGTGACAGAACACATAGGAACACAGTGTTATCTTAGAACGATTCCAGAAAAAAAAGAAAGAAATGAAAATTCACAACACCAGGTGGAACTGAACCCTGAGGTATGCAGCTCCCTGGGGACTGTAAGCCTCCAAACCAAAAACATTCAGCTATGTACCGAGTGAGCTCTGGGTAGTTACATCCTGTCCAAACATCAAGTGCTAAGCATATCAGAAAGAGAGTCTTTCTCCAATGCAAGCAATTTGGAGTCTGTTGAAGCTAGAACACTTTAGCAATGTTCCAGTGTCCCCACTTAAGCCATAAGGACTCCTTTTCTTTGTAAGCTCATCAGTACTTGATGTAATATCTTATAGAGATTTGGTTCATAGTTATTTTGATTTCTGCTCAGAGGCTATCCAGAGAAACACTATTCAGCAAATTCTGTACCCTCAACTCCTTCTTCAAGAGAGGCAGTGCTTAGTTTTTCAAGGCCTGCAACTTTGTTTTAAAAAATGACAAGTGTCCCTCTCAACGCCCTCTTGGAGACCCTGGGAGTCAATGACTGGTCTCAGAGACGGGGCACAAATTCAGGAAGTCTAGGCTGTAGTGGCCGAGCTCCATCACCCAGCTCCGTGGTTTTTACAAGAATCCAAGGAGGAAGTAGTTGTTTCTCCTGTGTGGGTCAGCAAAGGATGTAGTCCATGGGAAACTTCTGGCAGAAGCTTCCAGGAAGAGAAGCAGGGGCAGAGTTTTCTAGGCACAGGAGAAAATGGAATCAACACTGAGATTTTGAAGTTGCATGACCTATTTAGGGAATGGGCAACAGACAAGCCAGGAAATGAGGGCCACAAAGAGCTTGTGGTCAGGCTGTGAAATCTTAAGATTGTGTGATCAGTCACTCAGGCGTGTCCGGCTCTTTGCAACCACATGGGCCATAGCCCGCCAGGGATTTCCCAGGCAAGAATACTGGAGTGGGTTGCCATTTTATCCTCCATGGGATCTTCCCAACCCTCAGTTCCTGCACTGGCAGGCAAATTTTTACCAGTGCAACACCTGGGAAGCCCACGTGAAGCCTCAGGCTGCCCCCAAAGGCCACAATGGAGAGAATTATCAAAAACATTTAGAGCCAAAGGATGTGGAGATTGGATTGGAGGGAGGATGACTGTATCTGAGAGCAGCAGACACTACTGTCTCCCTAGAAAGCCTCAGCTAACCTAGAAGCAAGAGTAAGGGCACCTGGTGATTCCCTGAAAGGAGAAACTAGACAGTTGTGTGGGTTTTCCCAGGCTTAGTGTCTGAGAAAATTCTAGAACTATGACACCATACTTTGCAGAGAAATAAGCTCCCTATTTTGATCTGAAAAGTAAATTAGTCTGACATTTACTCAAATCAAGAAATACAGAAAAATTTCTTAGAAAAGTGGAGAAGGAAATGGCTACCCACTCCAGTATTCTTTCCTGAAGAATTCCACGGACAGAGGAGCCTAGTGGGCTACAGTCCATGGGGTCGCAAAGAGTCAGAGACAACTGAGCGACCAACACTTTCACGCTTCTTAGAAAAGGTAAAAGAAAGGATTGATGTTATTAACAGGAATATCTAAGCAGGTGGCAAGTCCTAGAGATTAGGGCAAGAAGGAGTGCGGCACTCAGCCTGGAAACTCCTTCCACTCGCTCGAGTCACATCACAGAAATGCAGTAGTAAATCTAGAAGCCTTTGGACCTGGTAGAATAGTCTGTGGGCACAGTTCCAGGTGTCTCTTCAGGGGGAATGTAGTCTCATGAAGCCGGAGAATTACATGTGGCCAGTGATAAAGTGTGTGCTCAGAATTCAAGATAGCATTTCTGGAAAATCTGGCCAGAAAGCTAATGATATGAAAACTAGCTAAATTAGTAGTGAAAGTTAGTCTTTTCATTCAACAGCCAGAGTCTGCTTTTTTTCACGCAGCTGTTCATGTATTCACCAACTCTCTCGTGTGTAGAGCAGGCAGCCAGCATGGCGCTAAGGGTCTAGTGTGGGAAGCTTGAAAGTTACCCAACCTGCACGAAAGATAGTGGAGGCAGTGGGTCCCGGCTATAAGGAGACTAGGTTTAAATGAAAACAGGAAAATTTAGGATCTAAAAATAAATACATAAATAAGGATTTGTTTTAACAACAACAATTGCAAAAGGATTGGTTAAAAGGCAAAATATAAATTAGAGGCCAATAAAGTAGGAGACAGAAGCAGACTGACAAAGGTTTTCAATTTAAAGATGTTAAGAGACATGAGATTCAAAAGATCAATTAGGAAAGGAGATTTATTTTCTTGAACATCTCCCTAGTGCTTAGCAGTCATCTGGCACGTGACAAAGCACAGAAGAAGGGTGGTTCTGTCTGTTGAGGAGGGAAAGCCTGGGACCCTAAAGCCTTAACCTGAAGCAAACACTGAGTGTGTGTGTCAACATGAGTCATTTTAGTATCAAGTCACACAAGCACATGTTCCAAGTTTCATTGTGCTGTGAAATAGGACAATGTAATCTCATGACCAGGAGTTTCACAGAAGTTGTAGGAGGAGAGAGAGATGTTGGTCCAGGCTCTCTGCCTTTAGGAAGAAATGTATTTTAGGAGTTTTGTGTGATTTTAATTATTTTGTCCTTCTGTCCAGATAAATACATATTCTTCTCTCTGGCAGATAAATGAGTGTCAGAAATTAGACCTTAAGGGAAAAGAAAAAGATGAGGCACAACTCCTTTGCAAAATAATCTAGGAAGGATGCCCTCCCCCCCTTTTTTATAGATCTAAATGTAAAATCTAAACTGTATAACTTCTTTTAGTATCAGTAAATTTTTAAAATTTATTTTTAATTGGAGGATAATAGCTTTACAGTGTTGTGTTGGTTTCTGCTGTACAATAAGGTGAGTCAGCTGTAAGTATACACATATCCCCTCCCTCTTGAGCCTCCCTTCCACACCTACCCTCCCTTCACTCAACCCACCTCTAGGTCATCACAGAGCACTGAACTGAGCTCCCTGCGCTATACAACAGCTTCCCACTAGGACCCCCTATTTGTAGCAGCCAACCAATGCCAAAGAAAGTAGAGCTGAGGCGGGAGGGGAGAGGTGTCCAAAGCAAACCCTGCAGAGGCAAGGCCCTACGTGTCCTGTGATTCTTGTGTTTTCACCCAGAGAACGCAGTAACAGCAAAAGACCATGCCCCTCTCCTGCCTGGAGAAACAGGTTCTAGGGAGAAGGAGACCATAGCACCCTTCGCCCACAGGAAAAACCTGTAATATGTAGTGTGTAACAGTGGGGGGCTAGGTAAGACCACCTGCTAGCTAACCCCAACTCCACCATGGATGGCCATTGTGACACTGGACAAATTAATTACCCTCTCTGTGCCTTAGGTTTTTTAATCCACAAACTGGCTATCAGTACTAGTAACTGACCCACTTTCTTACCTATATAAAATAGGGACACTGGGTGATGAAAAGTAAATGATACAAAGCACTTGGAGCACTACTCAAAATGCCTGGTAAGTGGTAAGCCCTCCCTAGGATTGTTCTAGAAATAATAAGTTCGGAGAGGGGGACAGTAATTAAAATTGCCCGTAGGCATCAGAAATTACTTAAAATAACAACATGGAGTTATTTTAAAGGCAGGGATCCTCCAGACGATGTGAGTGGATTCACCAAGAAGCAGAAAAGGCCTCAGAAGCTTGACCATTACCTCCCAAAGAAGAACAATCAATTTTTGAAAATTTGGCTTAAAAAATACCCTTGGCTTGTATACGATGAGATACTAAATCTTATGTTCTGTGGCCTGTGTCGTAAACATGGAGTGACATCAAAGGGAAATCAGGTGAGTTTTTTTTATGGCACGGATAACTTCAGGACTGAATTTCTCAACGCGCATCATCTGAGCGAGCCTCACGCCAAGGCGTCCCTCATGGAAGCCACATGTGGTTCTCCAGGGAGCAGAGCAACCACGGAGCTGATGGTGAGGACCATGAGCAAGGTGACCCTCGGCAGGGTGGAGAACCTGTTCCGGTCCTGCCACGCCATCGCCAAAACCGGACGTCCCCTCAAAGACTTCCTCTGGATGTGTTCGCTGGACGATATGAAGGGAGTTGATATTGGCCCGGTGTTCAGAACCAGTAAATCGGCCAGAACTTTTACGTACTTTATTGCTGAAGTGGAACGGAGAGCTCTAAGAGAGAAGTTAGAAAAAAGTCAGTTCTTCTCCGTCCTCAGTGATGGGATTGCAGCCAGTTCAGTTGAGGAAGCTGAACTCGTATATGTGCAGTTTGCACGCGCAGGGAGAGTGCACTGCCAAATCGTCGGGGTACAGACCGTGGAGAAGAAGGAGCCCCGGGCGATAAAACATGCCATCGAGAAAACTCTAGAGAGAAATCTTCAACTTCGGCTGTCGAACCAAGACTGGGCAAAGAAACTGGTGGGTTTCGGAAGTGATGGAGCTCCGGGTTCAGAGGGAGAAAACAGCAGCGAGGTGGCCCTGCTTTTAAGGGAAATCCAGCCAGGTGTGCTGCCTGTTTACTGCTTTGCCCATCACCTCGAACTATCTTACCAGGCGGTGTTCCGGAACGTTCCCCTCTACAACCATGTGAAAGACCTTCTTCATAGCATGTACTGCTTCTATCACGATTCTCCTGCTCACAGGAGTGCTCTGCTAACTGCTTTCAAGGGCCTCCACCTTCGACCTGCAATGCCCTCTCAAGTCAGCAGCCAGAGGTGGCTTCAGGGATTGCAGACTGCCCTCCAGAACTTTCTCAAGGGATATCCAGCAATTGTCCAGCAGCTGCATTCAGTAAGTAATTTTGAAATATGGTACTATTTCAGATTTTCAGAATTTAAAAAAAAATACTTTTATTGAGCAATTTGAGATAATTTTGAGAAAGATAAACCACTATTTTATTCCCAACCTGTATTACAGGCAGAAGAAAGCAGAAGCGACAGCAGTCATCAGAAAGCCAAAGAACTCCTGGAGTCTCTCCTCCAGGCAGACGTCGTCAAATTTGTCCACTTCTTGTTGGATGTCGTCAATGTCCTTAGCATACTGTCCCACGTCAGTCAGAACAGAAATTCCTCAATTGCTGATATATTTGCCACCTTAGAGTCAACACTGGAAATGCTCCAAATCTATCAGACAAGGTGAGGAGTCCAGGATGATCTGAGAGTCTATCAAAACCAGACAGCTGGACTTGGGAAACCATTTGCCAGAAGCTTTTGCATGTAATCATCTCTTGGGGCATTTTTTTTTTCCCCCTCCCAGACCAGGGCCGAAAGAATGTGGGGTGGATTCAGTCACACACTTTCATGGTAACTGCCTAGGAGGAAAGGGAAACATTTCTGATGTGAGAAACATGGTTTTAACACATCTTATCAAGAAGCTGCGAGGCTGTTTCAGAGATGCCAACCAAGATGTGGTGAAGGCAACCATGATTGGAAGCTTTAAACTGTGGCCGGCAAAAATAAATCAAGGTAACCCATGAATACTGGCTCCGATTCTGTTGTTCTTTGATCGTCTGTACACATGTCTGTCAGATATGTGACTTTTTCTTTGGCATATTGATTGCAGAATTTGGAGAAAAAGAGGTGGCCATCCTGATTGCACATTATGAACCAGTATTAGAGGCAGCCAAGGTGAAAATTGACCAAGTAGACACAGAATGGAGCATGTTGAAATTGGAGATCTACTCTAGGTAAGCATAAGTAACCTCGTTGATTTATAAATATTGGGGTAAAACTTAGGAGTCTCCATCTCTCACAGTTTTTATTTTTTTTCTCCTAGATTTCAGAACATTCGCAAACTGACCTGGGATTTTGTGAATTCTGTTTATTTACACAAGTATCCAAACATCCTGACACTCATTGACCTCGTGCTGAGCCTGCCTGCAAGTTCAGCTGAGGCAGGACGCGGCTTTAGTCAGATGAAGCGCATCAGGTCCCAAATGCATGCCAAGGTCAAGGCTGACAGCATGACGGATCTCCTGATAATTCAGTTGAATTCTCCAGACATTAACAACTTTGACCCTAGGAAAGCCATTCATTTATGGAATACAAGAACACCATCCTCAACTGAGGACACAAGACCTAACTCAGATTGCTCATCAAACTCAGAAAGCCTTGGGGAAAGTGACTAGTAATGTGATAAATATCGACCTCATCATTGATCCTAGCAAAAAGAACTGTTTTCAAAAACCTGAAATTTAAAAGTCACCAGTCTTCACATCAAACACAAAAGGCATTTGGCATCATCCAGACATACAAAGCAAAAATCCAAACCTTCCAATTCTAGTCCTATATTCGCACATTCTTTCACACTCTTTGGGTGAAGTGTATACTTCTAAGCAATGGTACTATCTTGATGTCGTCTTTCTGAGAGTTATTGCTAAGGGTAACCGGACAATAATTATGATCAAGAGTGCCTTTAGGCCTGGCTTACAATTAACTGTTTTTTTCTGGATAATTGTAATGGATGGCTGCATTAGATAAGTAACTTAGGGCCAATTGGAAAGAACTTTTTTTTTTTTAATCTGTAAACAAAATTTGTAAGCTTATCCATTTCTATTACTGCATTATATGTGAAAGTCATATTATTATATGCCTTGATCATTTAAGAAACAAGGCCAAAGATCAAAATAGTTTTTGCATTTCACACTAAAGTCCCCAGATAAATAATCTCTATGTGAGCTGAAAGTATTTTCTTAGAACACTTTGCTTGTGCCATAGATATTAGAGACAGTGGAACTATTTTACAAATCTACCAGAAATTTTAAATACTTTGAGCCTCTTCATGGTTTCAATTGAGTTTATTTCTGGTTTCATTTTAAGGAAGATGAATGATTTATTTCTAACTTATCTGAAAACCAATGTAGTATCATACAAAGCTCATTTTACCAAAAATTCCACTACCTGGGGAAGTTATTCTCATTTCTATAAAATTGGATATTCAGGTTTGGTCAAAAAGGATAGAGAATCTGTTTCTGAACAACCTGCTGAATGGCCAGTTGCATCAAAGAAAGAAATATTCTACTCTTGCTACACAGAAAATTACCTTTCAGATCTGAACCTTGTGTATTTTATATGAACTACTGAAATTTTAAAATGATTACTACATTTTCCCAAAGGTTAGAGGAAATTATTAATAAAATTCATGTTGGACTTGAGAAATGCTAAAAACTTAGATATAGGAAGAAAAATGTGAGACTCTACACCTATTTCACTCTTTTTATTCCTAAACAAAGAAGAATAGCTGTATACTCTGGACCTGACAGTTACCCTAATACATGTAGGAGTGTCTCCTGGCTCTAGAAGGTACCTCTGCTATGGGAGTTAGACATTATTTTAAGCAGATACACTTATTTTTGCTTTCCTACTTCTTTTTTAATGCATGTGCATGAAATTTGAAATAAGCAACAGACTAAACAAATATCTCATAGTAAAGTAGATTCATGTTTAAGAGCAAAAGCCTTCGAAATATTAGTGACCTTTTATAAAATATATCAGAATGTTTGAGCCAATTAAGTAACTAAATTAGCACTTTCAACCCAGTAATTTAGTAATTCAAATATCCCTAAATTTAACCCAAACAAATATATTCTGATCTAAAGAAAGCAAAATGAGGATAAATGTGTTATTTTGATCACAGTGGTGATATGCATGCGTTTTAAACACCTTTATCCCATATTTGCCAAAGTGTTGTACTCTAGTGGCCTACACTAGGAACTAACAGGAATAACAGGAATATTACTGTAAATAATAATAGTATTCATTTTAATAATATAAATAATAATAGGAATAATGAACTATTTTTTAATTCAACCTATTCTGAATAAAAGGTCAAAGAAGACTCCAAACCAAAATATAAAGTCTCAGTATTTTACCCAGTCTGGAATGAGTTATCACTAAGCCAAAAAAGACATGTTGACTTAGACGAGAAACAACCATGAAAGAGAATCGGGAAATTGATTAATATTTTTGTATTTTCAAAATGTCTAATGTTTCTCTAAAGGTTGAAGTTTTAAATAAAATGAATAAAATGATTATACAAATATCCATTATTTATTCAATTTTTAGCAAAAGAAACAGATCGTATAATAACACCAAAAAATATTTCTCCTTGTATTGTAGGTATAATAGGAAATAAAGCATTTGCTGACCTTCTGCTGGATTTGGTAACCCTGAACCTTGGAACAAACAACTTTCCTAGTAGTTGGATGAACCTCACTCAACCTGAAGTAAGCTTCAATTTTGTTTGGGTTTCAAGCCTTGAGAATTCTCTTCTTTGATTGATAAGTCAATAATTTTAAAATAACCAGTCCATTCATGGTATCTGACCTTTAGCAGAAAGTGAAGTCATTCAGTCGTGTCCGACTCTTTGTGACCCCATGGACTGTAGCCTACCAGGCTTCTC
Source organism: Bos mutus (assembly GCF_027580195.1). Lineage (NCBI taxonomy): Eukaryota > Metazoa > Chordata > Mammalia > Artiodactyla > Bovidae > Bos > Bos mutus. The sequence goes on along the minus strand of NC_091636.1, from coordinate 38,252,972 downwards.
CATCCGTGGGATTTTCCAGGCAAGAGTACTGGAGTGGATTGCCATTGCCTTTTCCAGGGGATCTTCCCAATCCAGGAGTCAAACCCGGGTCTCTCGCATTGTAGGCAGCCAATAAACTCGAATAAACCAATGAAAGAACTTCAAGTTAAGACATGTAGTATGTTCAGGCACAGTATTTGAAAACAAGTGATGATGCTGACAGTCAGTGAAACTTTACAGAGACTGTGAGGGTCAGCCAATGAGTTAGTATCTATTACTACCAGATGGAGTGATCCTAACAAGTAACAGTAGATGATTCAGGCTTGCTTTCATCATATTCTTCTCCTTAAGAAAACAAGACGGTTAAAGAATATTTCCCTACAAGCTGTCGAGCCCTCCCACATTCATATCATCTTTATTCCACCTCTGTTGGAAAGGTACGAAGTGTACTATGGTCACAAACATTAATTCCTTGTGTGCGTACGTGTGTGCTAAGTCACTTCAATCGTGTCTGACTCTTTGTGACCCCGTGAACTGCAGCCTTCGAGACTCCTCTGTCCATTGGATTCTCCAGGCAAGAATACTGGAGTGGGTTGCCGTGCCCTCCAGGGGATCTTCCCAACCCAGGGATCAGACCCACATCTCTTGCGTCTCCTGTATTGGCAGGCGGTTTCTTTACCACTAGTGCCACCTGGGAAATCCAGTTCCTTGTATAACAGTAAGCAAAACCCACAAATGTCAAGGAAGCAAAAATGGAAACACTCTCTAGGTTCTGTCTGGCATGGATTGCTTCGTAGGACCTGAGGGAGCAAGTCAGCTCTGACCCTATTAACCAAGCTAAAAATTTTACCTCCTTTGCCAGAACCTGTCACTATGAAATGCAAGCAGGTAGAATGTCACAAGAGAATCATACAAATATCCCAATGGCATTTCCTGTTTTCTTCTAGTTGCAGGAGTTAGCATCTTTGTTGGTAACAAACTCGGAGTCCGTGGACTGGCGGAAATTCTTGTTAGTAGTAGCGCTGCCTTGGCCCATCCCCCTGGAGGAGGAGCTTCTGGAGACCCTGCAGAGGTTCAAGGCCCTGGATGCGGAACAGCTGGGCACCGTCACTTACGAACAGTATAAGCAGGTCACTCCTGGCCCCTGGCGGCACTAATCCTATCAGAGTACTTTTGACCTAAGAAGTATATTACTCCCTGATCTCACCATGCCAGGTCTTATGGCCCATGTTTAGGCTCCCAGAGGCAGCACAGGCACTGCCCAGGTCCTAGGCAGAAGTCTGCTCCCACCTACCCCCACTTCACCCCCTGGGAAAGGGAGGGTCTGAAAAAGTCCAAACTTTTGCAGAGCTAAGGGCTCTTAAAGAAATCACAGCAAACATCATTGTCCTCTTCCCAAGTTCTTAACCTTGGCTTTTCATTAGACTCGCCTGCAGAGATTTTAATCAGCCCAATGCCCAATACCCAATACTCTGCGAGTCACAACAACAGTTACAGCTAACACAGACAGGGAAAGGGCAGGTTTTTGGTTTTTTTTCCCTTTGATCATGAGCATGCTGAATGATGAGATGGTTTTTGACAAGTTGACTTTGAAATGTCTGTGGGAAATGCAGGCAGAAATGTCCCACCTGATATGGCAGATGCAGAAGTCAGGCAAATGTTGAAGTTATGAATGGATAAGATCACCCGAGAGAAGTGAGTAAAGTGATGGATAATCCAGTAACATGGTACCTGGCCAATGGATTTGCAGATAGGATATAACTGTGACCCTCACCAGAACAATTTGAAGAGAGTACAGAATCTAGATTGCAGAGGATTGATGGAATAAATTGTTCTTTAGGAAGTGACGATAAGACAGTCGATTCATCTTTTTAGAAGTTTGAGTAAGAAGAGAGTGAGTTAGAATGAAATACCATAACCAAGAAGGGTGTAAATGACTTAATTTGTGTCTGCTAATGGAATTCAAGGTTTCCCTAAAGTGGCGAAGAATCTGCCTACCAATGCAGGAGACACCGGCTTCAATCACTGAATCAGGAAGATCCCCTGGAGAAGGAAATGGCAACCCACTCCAGTATTCTTGCCTGGAAATCCCATGGACAGAGGAGCCTAGCAGGTTACAGTTTATGGGATTGCAAAAGAATGGGATACGGCTGAGCAACTGAACAACAGCAAAGAAATTTATCTTAGTGCCCACCACTTCGCAAAGCTGGTAGACACGAAAGGTTCATAACGTGCTGATTTTGAATCAGGGTGATAATCTCTCAGTGCCTGTATCTCCTGTGTATTTCACCACTGAAAGATCACATCTCTTCCTGCTTCTCTTTTCTTCCTCAATTAATGGATGACGTGCTCATAGACAACCCTGACATTCCCACACTCAGACAGCTGAGCCAGCGGAGACAGCACTGGCACACTGAAGAGGTTCTTCAAGGCTGATGAACAAAGACACATAACTGACCGGGCTGACTTACTTCCCAAGTAGAGCAATCTGTGAATTCTTTCACTGTCCTGGACCTGGACTTACAACTTCTAAAGATGATTTTGTGTAAAAACACAAACAGCAGAGCAAAACTTGTTGGCTTAGGATTTTAACAAGCACGCAGTCACGAAAGTACCAACCTTCACTCTTGGCAGTATGTGCCAGTGAACACAGGATATCCATTTAAACATCTTTTTGCATAAACATGAGTTGAACATAGGTGTTGGTAATTTGTACCAACAAGTGCTGAGTAAAACCAGAAAGCTCCTTCACCAAAGGTGTGAATTTCTTAGAGAAAGTTGACTGCTGCATGAAACAGAAACTCAAATACACATATCAGAACACCACCTGGGTTCTGGGAGCAGTTGATTTCTGAGCTCTTCCCTCGCCCCTGGCCCACCCAGTGCCCACTCCTCAGAAAGCACACGACAAAGACGCCATTGGAGAGGCCTACTTGATTCCCCATGTGACTTACATATTCCCAGCACTTGCCAGATCACACCGCAATACAGAGTTCTTTTATGGGACTGCCAAAACAGCTGCTTCAGCAATGTTATGATTTGTGGAAAATGTCACCTTAGAATAGCCAAATAGTACAATTGCATTGCTGAAATGAAGTTCCCTGGGGGGGGGGGGGGGAAGAGAGAGAGATAGACTCTCTACTCTGCTTTTTATTTTATTTTTTATTTTTTTCTTTTCTTGACTAATTGCACGTTCACCACAACTGCCACCTGAGAATGTGTTGACTTCCCCAGCTTCTAAAATGGAATGAGACACAGGGTTTATGAAGCTGCTCTGACTGTGTACCTGGGCTGAGCCACGCGAGCGTGAAACTGCCTTGCCTCTGCTCCCAGCCCTCAGGCAGCTGTGACACGCTGGCCTCTCGTGTGTGGGTGTCTAGTCACACTCACGCTGAATTCTTTGATGGCGAACTCTCTCGACTCACCTTCTTTCAGTAAGAATGCATGTTATCACAGGTTTAATGAGTCAGATGTTCTAGGATCCAAACAGCACAGCACTTATTCTAAGGAAAAGTAAACCTCAAATTCCTTGGCCATATTTTAGCAAGAGAGTACAAAGGGACATTTCCACATTTCAAGGAGAAATCCCCTGATTATCCAGCAGGGCAGGATGTGGTTGACTAAACCCTGCTTGATCAATTTAAACCCAACCCTACAGTTCACGTGTACCATTTCACACGGCAAAATTTTCTTGGGCAACTTTTTAACATTAACATTAACATTAATGTTAATTAATTAACATTAATTAATTAATTAACATTAACATTAATGTTAATTAACATAAATTAACATAAATTTAACATTAACATTAACTTTTTAACTTTAACATTAACATTAACATTAACATTAATGTTAATTAATTAACATTAATTAATTAATTAATTAACATTAACATTAATGTTAATTAACATTAATTAACATAAATTTAACATTAACATTAACATTAAAAGTTGTTCTCTAATTAGGTTCTTTCTTCTCTGGCGCTTGGGCAACTTTTTAACATTAACATTAACATTAACATTAATGTTAATTAATTAACATTAACATTAACATTAATGTTAATTAACAATTAACATAAATTTAACATTAACATTAACATTAACTTTTTAACATTTAACATTAACATTAACATTAATGTTAATTAATTAACATTAATTAATTAATTAACATTAACATTAATGTTAATTAACATTAATTAACATAAATTTAACATTAACATTAACATTAAAAGTTGTTCTCTAATTAGGTTCTTTCTTCTCTGGCGCTCTTGTTGTGTGAAATACTTTGAAACAGCTTCCTAATTTTTAAAATACATCTATTATATTTTTTTTTATGTGACCGAATGAATTCTTGGTTTTAAAAATCAGGGGAAATTCCTATGTGTTGAAACAACTGGATACGTAATTGATGGTAGAGAAATTGGGGATGAAAAGGAATCCTTTTAACATTTCCTCTTTCTTGCTGGTTTTCAGCAATTTGATTATTGTGTCCCTCAGTGTGGTTTTCTTCACATTTATTTTGTTTGGGGCTCACTGAACTTCTTGAATCTGTGGGTTTGTAGTTTTTGTCAAATTTGGAAATTTTTCAGAAGTTTTTTTTCATACTCCCCCCACTACCATTTTCAAAATCCAATCACATGTGTGTCCCAAAGTTGCTGATCCTGAATTCTTTTATTTATTTTTTTCATTATTTTCTCTCTAATTCTATTTTGTATTCATTTCGACTCCTCCATTTTTTCCATTCACTGATCATTTCCTTTGTAGCACCAAATCTGTGATTAATACAATCCAGTGTGTTTTCATTGGAAATATACTTTTATTTCTTGAAGTTTAAGTTGGATCTTTTTTATATCCTTCATTTCTCTCTTCATCATATGCAATTTTTCCCTCTATCTCCTTGAACAAATGAAATTTATTTCAGTTCAGTTCAGTTCAGTTCAGTCACTCAGTCGTGTCCAACTCTTTGCGACCCCATGAATCGCAGCACGCCAGGCCTCCCTGTCCATCACCAACTCCCGGAGTTCACCCAACTCACATCCATCGAGTCAGTGATGCCATCCAGCCATCTCATCCTCTGTTGTCCCCGCCTCCTCCTGCCCCCAATCCCTCCCAGCATCAGAGTCTTTTCCAATGAGTCAGCTCTTCACATGAGGTGGCCAAAGTACTGGAGTTTCAGCTTTAGCATCATTCCTTCCAAAGAAATCCCAGGGCTGATCTTCAGAATGGACTGGTTAGATCTCCTTGCAGTCCAAGGGACTCTCAAGAGTCTTCTCCAACACCACAGTTCAAAGGCATCAATTCTTCGGTGCTCAGCCTTCTTCACAGTCCAACTCTCACATCCATACATGACCACAGGAAAAACATAGCCTTGACTAGACGGACCTTTGTTGGCAAAATAATGTCTCTGCTTTTGAATATGCTATCTAGGTTGGTCATAACTTTTCTTCCAAGGAGCAAGCGTCTTTTAATTTCATGGCTTGCAATCACCATCTGCAGTGATTTTGGATCCCCCCAAAATAAAGTCTGACACTGTTTCCCCATCCATTTCCCATGAAGTGATGGGACCAGATGCCATGATCTTCGTTTTCTGAATGTTGAGCTTTAATCCAACTTTTCACTCTCCTCTTTCACCTTCATCAAGAGACTTTTTAGTTCCTCTTCACTTTCTGCCATAAGGGTGGTGTCATCTGCATATCTGAGGTTATTGATATTTCTCCCCGTGATCTTGATTCCAGCTTGTGCTTCTTCCAGCCCAACGTTTCTTATGATGTACTCTGCATATTTATTTAGAAGACCTAAATGAACATCCTTGTCTGTTCATTCTATCATCTATGTATTGCTGTGTTTGTTCCTATTAATTGATGTTTCTTCTGACTATGGGTTATATTTTCTGGCTTTTTTGAATGCCTTTGTATGGAATGCCACATGTTACAAATTTTATATGGCTGAGCGCCCAATTTTATATGCCTTTAAATATTATTGGGCATGCAATAATGTTATATGCAATCAGTTTTATCCTTTCAAGGTTACATTAAGATTGGTAAGGGTGGGTCCAAAACAGCCTTTTATCATAGGGCTAATTGGGCCCTGGTTTCCCAGGTGGCTCAGCAGTAAAGAATCTGCCTGCCAATGTAGGAGGCACAGGTTTGATCCCTGGGTTGGGAAGATCCCCTGGAGGATGATATGGCTACTCACTCCAGTATTCTTGCCTGGAGAATCCCATCAACAGAGTAGCCTGGCAGGCTATATAGTCCATGGGGTCACAAAAGAGTCAGACACAACTGAACCACTAGATAACAACATTCTGGGCCCACTACTCAGGCAGTATCCTCCTGGGGACACTACTCAATACCTTATGCATCAGAAGGTCCTTCCCTGCCTGGTGGTCACATTTTCCCTGGTGGTAATATAGTCCCAGCCCTATGTAAGTTTTAGGAATTGTTAAACTTACTCCCTTCCTGTGATTCTTTCTCCCACTTCTAGTATTTTCCATACACATCTGCACAAGTCAGCTCTCAGCCAAGACTTGAGGAGATCTTTCTGCACATCTCTAGGGCTCACCTTCTCTTTCTGTGCACCTCTAGTGTTTTTCCCTGAAAATTCTATTAATAGTCATCATAGTGGTTAGTGTTGTTAGTGGCTAGTCATCTCCGACTCTGCAATCCCATGGACTGTAGCCTGCCAGGCTACTGTGCCCATGGAATTCTCCAGGCAAGAATACTGGAATGGGTTGCCATTTCCTTCTCCAGGGGATCTTCCCAACCTAGGAATGGAACCCAGGTCTCCTACACTGCAGGCAGATTCTTTACCAACTGAGCTACCAGTGAAGCTGCCCTTCCCTCAAATCCAAGTCTATCTTCTCAGCCCAGCAGGACATCCCAGTTCGATTTGGATGCCTCCCCTGGCTCTGTAGACTGAACCATAGTTGGGCTCCTCATTGTTCTCCTTATTTCAGGAATCACCATCCTGTGTTGCCTGTTGTTTAATGTCTGAAATAATTGTTATATATATATATAAACACATATATTTCATTTTTCTTATTTTTTTAGGCAGGAGGTAATTCTGAGCTTTGTCACTCCATCCTGTCCCAAAGCATGAATGTTAACTGTGCTCCTCATCTCTCTATTCTCCATGGAGTGGTGAAGTAAAGGCGAAAGTGTTAGTTATTCAGTCATGTCTGACTTTTTTTGACCCCATGAACTGTAACCCACCAGGCTCCTCTGTCCATGGAATTCTCCAAGCAAGAATACTGAAGTGGGTTGTCATGCCCTTCTCCAGGGGATCTTCCTGACCCAGGGATTGAACTCAGGTCTCCCACATTACAGGCAGTTCCTTTACCATCTAAGCCACCAGGGAAGCCCCCATGGAGTGATACTTACTGTCAACAGTTTAGCCACTGGGCAAAGCAAAGCACTTACATTCAAACCTTGAGCCCATGATGGACCCTAGCTTCTCCTGGATCTTCTCCCTCACACGCTTATGCATGGCCAGAATCTCCCACCCAGCACTCTTCTGTTCTAAATGAAAACCCAGTCTCCACCTCTGGAGGCTGCATCCTCTTATAAGCTACCCAGCACCACTCCAGCCTTCTCTCCCAGCACAGGTAATTCTCGGAAGGAAAGAAGGCACAAAGCATAGGCCAGAGTCAGATTAGACCTGCCAATGGTTCTTGGCAGTAGGCAGTGCCAAGGGTAGGTTGTCAGTGTGGAAGACAGCAAGGGAGCAAGACCTAGGAACAAAAGGAAGTATTTGCCATATGGAAGCTTGGCAAGACACATTCTTTGAACCCAAGGAAGTAATACCTGATGTTCAATAGCAAATATGAATGAGGCAACCCAAAACATACTGAATGCCCAAATGTGTGATATAAACAAGTCAAACTGGAGTTCAGAGGAGAGAACAAAGATGAGAGGACCTCTCTGAGGAGGTGTAATTTAAGCTGGGTCTGGAGAGATAAGCAGGTTGACATTGGTGGACAGGTAATCACCTGGAGGAGGAATGATGTGAGCAAAACAGCAAGAAAAGGAAATGGTTCTGAGTAGAGGCTGACATGACAAGAATCACGTTTAGGGAAAATTGATAGTCGAATGGTCTAAGTTGAAACAAAGAGAGAGACTGGAAATGAAGACAGCTCAAAGGCTGCTGGAGCAGCTCATGATGGAGGCAACAGGGCTCTACACCAGCATGGGAGCAGTGGGGTAGGGGAAAGGGGGAGAGGGGCAAGGCATGCCCAGACAGCAATCAAGGGATTTGGTAATTAGTGTCAGACATGGGCTGAGGACAAGTGCTGTCTTTTCAAAATCGGTCCTTGAGCTCTTGAGTCAGTCAGTCACTCAGCCAAGATTTCCAACACCAACAACCTGCCCCAGCAGGACACTAGGCTCCAAGACATATACAAACATGGACAGGACACGTGCAGTGTGACGGAGGACACAGACACCAGCAGAGTGTGCTTAGTTGCTCAGTCATGTCCAACTTTTTGCAACCCCATGAACTGTAGCTTGCCGGGCTCCTCTGTTCATAGGATTCTCCAGGCAAGAATACTGGAGTGGGTTGCCATGCCCTCCTCCAGGGAATCTTCCCCAGCCAGGGGTCGAACTCAGGTCTCCTGATTGCAGGTGAATTCTTTATTGTCTGAGCCACGATACTGCTGTGCCATCCACATCCAGGGTGAGGACCTCCAAGCTTCACTGCACACTCCAATAGTTACAGCATAGTCAAAGTGCAGCTGGTGCCCTGGCCTGTGGGTTTTCATTTATAAATCATTCCTGTGTACTGCTGCACTAATGCATTCTATACATTATCAATTTTTTAAAAAATTATTACAAAAGAATGAGATCTCATACACATGAATGGAATTTCTAGAATTTGCTTCAGCACCCCCATGGTTTCTGCACCTTACTTTGTGGACCTCTGCTCTAGACATCTTGCAAAGATCAATTCAACCTCTGTGGCTCTGAAAGCAACAATTATATCTCAGCATAACTTTAATGATTCTTATTTTTGTTTTTTGTGTAGGCTGGCCTGTGGTTTACAGGAGACGAAGATATCAAAATTCCAGAAAATCCTCTTGAACCCCTGCCATTCAATAGGCAGGAGCATCTTATAGAGGTAATTACTGAGGTCTTTTTAAAATGTGTATGTGGCACCATATCACAGTAACATTGATCAATTTCTTGTGTAATTAGTCTTAGACTCCATCCCCATCCCCTGTTCCTTTAATGTATTCCCAAAGTGTAGAGTTTAATATTCACCCAGGTGGCACTAGTGACTAAGAATCTGCCTGCCAATGCAGGAGACACAAGAGACTCAGGTTCAATCACTGGGTCAGGAAGATCCCCTGTAGAAGGAAATGCCCAACCCACTCCAGTATTCTTGCCTGGAAAATTCCATGGACAGAGGAGCCTGGTGGGCTACAGTCCATGGGGTCCCAAAGAGTCAAACAAGACCAAGCAACTGAGTATGAGGCTGCAGTACAGAGAAGTCTGGAGAGGAGGCAGGGGTCAAATCTTAAACAGTCCTCCTGTTAACTCCCTGTGTGATCTTGGACAATATCCTTAAGCTCTCTGGGCTTCACTTTTCTCATCTAGCAAATCAGCTGTTACTGAGCATATTCTTCACTAAAGGTCCTTACAATTGTAAAAGCTTTGGATAAGAACTGCCTTTTACCCATATGTGCCTTCGTTCATTTCTCTTTGATTTTGACTAACTCATGTAACATTCCAAGAGTTTGCATACCCATCAGATTATTATTATCATCAAAACTATCATCATCATTATTGGGTTGGCCAAAAAATTCATTTGGGCTTTTCATATCATGTTATGGAAAATCCTAAATGAACACTTTGGCCGTTACCTTCTATCATTAACTTCTATCCCTGAGGCCACAATAGTATATAAGATCTTAAAATCTGAAAACTATTCTGACTTCAGTATAAATGTTAAAAATATGAAACTATATCCAACACAATGAAGTTTGATAAGATATGAGAAACATTGAACGGTAGATTTAGACATGACAGCAAGCTATGTTTATTGATTAATCAATTCAGCCAGCCATTAGTGTAAAATTACAATGCAAAATTGAACACAACTTGTTGTAACATGAAAATTAGCAATTCTCTTCCATTGGATGCATATTTCAAGCATCTCTGCTAGATGCTAGCAGGAAAGCAGGTGAAAGAAAGGGGTCAGTTACCAAAAAAGTTCAAAACATGAGGCTGGCAGTTGTGGGGCAGCTTTTTGTTTTGGTTGTTGTTGATTGTTTTATAACCCAAGGACTGAGTTCAATTCTCCTGTAAAGCTTTGGAAAGCATATCTATATAGAAATAGGTTCTTCATTCCATGGGAAGAGGCCAGTAGTCTGAATAGGATGTCAACTACAAAGCACTTTCCTTTTCTGCGAGAAGTTGTTAGAAATGTCCATCACAGCAGAGCCTTTCAGTTGCTCATGGAGCTGCTGAAAGCAGGAGGCAGCCTATGCTGGTCAGCCCTAAGGACTGCAAGGCAGGGAAGCCAGAGAGGCCTCTGGGTGCCAAGGAGGAGTATGGCTCCCATCTGCTGCTGCCCAAACTGCTGGAACAAAGTGTGCGGGGGAGGGTAGAGGCAGAACCACAAAGTCTGAGAAAGATGTGCTCTATGGGGAAGATTCATTAGAAAAGACCCTGATGCTGGAAAAGATTGTGGGCAGGAGGAAAAAGTGGCAAAGAGGATGAGATGGTTAAAGAGCATCACTGACTCAATGGAGAGTGAGTCTGAGCAAACTTGGTGAAGGACAGGAAGCCTGACATGCTGCAGTCCATGGAGTCGCAAAGAATCGGACATGACTTGGCAGCTGAACAATAATGGGGCAAAGGATGGCTGACAGATGTGTGTGAGAGTGTGTGTGTAGTGTCCAGAGGGCAGAAGGGAGTGGAATTTTCCATGCCTCTCTGTCCCACAGACTTGATGCTCAACATTACATAAATCTCAACACCCTTCAACTGGGACTAGAAGCACAGATGCCATGGCTGACAAGCTGTGAGGTCTTGATGGAGTTACCTAACCTCTCTGTGCCGTGGTTTTATTTTCATCCTTTGCTGCTGGGGTTGTTGTACAGCATGAGTTCATATATGTGGCCCTTTTAGAACAGTGATCAGCACACAGTAGGCCCTATGTAAGTGTCAACTAAACAGAAGCTAACCATGCTAACCCTACCTGGTGAAACAACCCTTAATGGTTAACATCCTAAAGAAGTTGCACAAAGGGAAAACATAAAACAAAATAATAAGTTTACTTTTTGGCCATTATTAGAATAGTAAAGACCAAATTGGGGGAAAACACCCCATAAATAGGAATTCTAAGGGTCAGGAACCCTGGGCTATGTTCCAATTCTGCCAGGAATCACCGTAGGACCTTGAACTGGAGGTTCTTTCACCTGCCAGGGCTTCTGCATGGTCTTAAGAGGGCTTAAGAAGAGGGCTTAAGTCTAGGGCCACACCCAGCTCTCCTGCTTGTCACCTGTATTCTCTATGATCCAGGACTGGCAGGGCTCCTGGATACAGGTCATTGTCACTGTCCATGAGTTCTGATGAGTCCCAGGCACTGGGTGAAAGGTCTCTTTACATCCAAAAAAGGACCCCTGAGACACATGTGTGTTGCAGTCACATCATTGTCTCCTCACAGTGACTGCACTTCCTTATAACTGATGAGGCTCAGCCACGTCCTGGCTTCCCAGCTGGCCACACAATACCAAGTGTTGTAAAAAATTTACAGGAGTATCCTGAGAAAAGGCAGTTTAATTCATCATGCTCAGATTCACACATTTTTTGGTCATAATCTCTTCTCCACATCTTCCGACATGACAAGCTGATGATCTCACTGAAGTTGATGGCTCACCACAGTGATCTCAAGATCTTGTTTTTGCTGACTGTATACAGCTTCTCCATCTTCAGCTACAAAGAATGTAATCAATCTGGTTTTGGTATTGCCCATCAGATGATGTCCATGTGTAGAGCTGTCTCTTGGATTGTTGAAAGAGGGTGTTTGCTATGACCAGTGCATTCTTTTGGCAAAACTCTGTTAGCCTTTGGCCTACTTCATTTTGTACTCCAAGGCCAAACTTACCTGTTACTCCAAGTATCTCTTGACTTTCTATTTTTGTATTCCAATCCCCTCTGATGAAAAAGACATCTTTTTTTGGTGTTAGTTCTAGAAGGTCTTGTAGATCTTCATAGAATCCAGTTAACTTCAGCTTCTTCAGCATCAGTGGTTGGGGCATAGACTTGGATTACTGTGATGTTGAATGGTTTGCCTTGGAAATGAACCGAGATCATTCTGTCATTTTTGAGATTGCACCCAAGTACTACATTAGGAACTCTTTTGTTGATTATGAGGGCAGCTCCATTTCTTCTAAGGGATTCTTGCCCACAGTAGTATATATAATGATCATCTGAATTAAATCCATCCATTCCCATCCATTTTAGTTCACTGACTCCTAAAATGTCGATGTTCACTCTTGCCATCTCTGTTTGACCACTTCCAGTTTACCTTGGAATTTACAATTGACCTGACATTCCAGTTTCCTATGCAGTATCGTACTTTACAGCATCACTTTTTTTTCACCACCTAACACATCCACAACTGGGCGTCATTTCCACTTTGGTCCAGCCTCTTCATTCTTTCTGAAGCTATTTCTCCTCTCTTCCCAGGAGCATGTTGGACACCTACCGACCTGGCGGGGGTGTTCATTTTCTGGTGTCATTTCTTTTGCCTTTTCCTACTGTTTATGGGGTTCAGAAATACTGAAGTAGTCTTCCATTTCCCCCTGCAGCGGACCTTGGACTATTATCGTTTGTTGAAGCCAGACTTGTGTTTTGAAATACTATTTGCTGACAAATCCCAAGAGTCTATTTCAACCCCAAACCTCTCTCCCAAACATGAGACTCCTAAACAGAGCTGCTTATTGGACCTCTGCACTTGGATGTTCTAGCAGACATTTCCAACTTCCCGCATCCGAGTCTGCGTCCCTGACCCCCCATCTCCCCACCCTGCTGCCCTGCCCTCACCCAGAGCCCTCGCCCTCTTGGTCAGTGGACATTCTGACCTTTCTATTGGGCAGCCCAAAACCCTAGAGTCATCCCCAGTTCTTTTCCTTTTTTTTTTCTTCAAACTCTCACATCCAATCCTTTAGGAAGCCTAGGTAGTTCTACCATCAAAACACAGGGTTGATTGGTTCCAGGACTGGCTGCTGCAGAATTATCTTGTAGGACTGAGAACTGCAACTCCAAGAGGCTGCCTATTCCCTGCCACATGGCCTTTTTACAGTTTGAGATTTGCTTCTTCGCCAACAGGAGAGCATCTCACTGGCTTCAAATCCCTAATCTCTGCCTTAAGACCTTCCTTAAAAACAGTCCTTTTTAAAACACCTCACATGATTAAATCAGGGCCCAAGTTTGGGGTCTCTTTTGATTAACTCAAAACCCATTGATTAAGTACCTTAATTGTCTGCAGAATCTCCTTGCCTTTACTCCTGGGAATGACTTTCTCATCAAATTTAAAATCCCTCACACTCAAGGGGAAGGGGTTATACAAGATATGTATTCAATGTACTTATGTATTCATGTGTATGTACATATGTATGTACATATGCTAAAGCTGAAACTCCAGTACTTTGGCCACCTCATGCGAAGAGTTGACTCATTGGAAAAGACTCTGATGCTGGGAGGGATTGGGGGCAAGAGGAGAAGGAGACGACAGAGGATGAGATGGCTGGATGGCATCACTGACTCGATGGACGTGAGTCTTGAGTGAACTCCGGGAGTTGGTGATGGACAGGGAGGCCTGGCGTGCTGCGATTCATGGGGTCACAAAGAGTCGGACACGACTGAGTGACTGATCTGATCTGACCTGATGTATTCAATGTATATGTATTCACATGTACATATATATATGTACTCCAGGGGGCGGGAAACTTCAAAGCCTTCTTAGAATTCTTCCCATAACAACATTTTAAATGATCTTAAGAATATAGCAGGCCTTACCTTTTTTACATGTCTCATCCACTGATTTAAAATCAAGCCTGTGTAATTAGAGAAGGAGTTCACATATCAGTTCACTTTATTTTTTCACATCTTCCTTCAATATATCATATTCAGCCTCTTTGTTAATAGAAATAATGTGTTGCACCTACATAGCATTTTCAAGAGCATTTCAGTGGAAATAATACTAAACGTCAAGGATTCATATGAAAGAAATGGAAGATAAGCATGAAAGGACAATGCCATGGTTATCTATTGGTGTCAACGCCCTTCTACCCCATGTCCTGCTGGAAATCCCTGAGGAATCCCAGTGACAAGTGGGAGGAGGAAATAAATACAAGGTCCTGAACCAACCCAAAAGCTGGATCATGACTCTTGAAAAATCTAAGGCTGCCTGACCATCTGAGCCTGGCTCTGTGCCTGATTACAGCAAATACTCAGTAAACTTTTGATTAAGGTAGGACTGAATGATTGAGCTTACAGAGCCCATTGACCTCAAAAATTCTTTTCTGCTTCATAGCATAACTTTATGCTATGAAGTTTAGTTTGTGCTATGCTTTAGACTTTAGTGTTTTCCTATTAAAGTTATTTTTATTTAAATTTGCATTAGATTTGTCAAATATCAGGAATTTATTTTTCCAATTTGTCATGGATGTCTAATTGAATTTGCTAATAGTTGTAAGGATTGCTAGTAATAAAGAATGACATGATGTGTAAAACAGATAGCTAGTGGGTAGCTGCTGTGTAGTATAGGGAGCTCAGCTTGGTGCTCTGTGATGACCTAGAGGAGTGGGATGGAGGGGTCAGAGGGAGGCTCAAGAGAGAGGGCATACAGCTGACACACATTGTACAGAAGAAACAACACAAAGTTGTAAAGCAATTATACTCCAATTAAAAAACTTTTTTTAAAGAATGACATGCTATCTCTAGATCTAGATACTTGCTTCTCAAAATGTAGGTCAGAACTAGCAGTTTCGGAATCACCCAGGAGCTTGCTAAACATGAAGAAACTTAGGCCATCTACTAAGCATCCAGAAAAGAAAGAAAGAAAATGTGAAAGTCGCTCAGTTGTGTCCAACTCTTTGCAACCCAGGCCAGAATACTCGAGTGGGTAGCCTTTCCCTTCTCCAGAGGATCTTCCCAATCCAGGAATCAAACCCAGGTCTCCCACATTGCAGGCAGATTCTTTCCCAGCTGTGCCACAAGGGAAGCCCAAGAATACTGGAGTGGGTATACCCTTTCTCCAGGGTATCTTCCCGACCCAGGAATCAAATGGGGGTCTCCCACAAACATCCAGAACCATCTACTTAATTAGAGGCTACATTTTTAAAAGGTTACTAAACACACATGTTTGAGAAGAGCCAGTCGCCTCCCGGAACAGAAGTCCCTAGGTATTTAGGTGTGGCCTGTATGTCCCAAGGTTTGGCCTGGGCTTTGCCGGGCCCCAGAGGATGATATTAGATCCCCAAGCACCAACTCTTCATGCTGTCAAATGCATGAGACAATGCGTCTAGAACTGACTGGAAGCTCAGTCATTCAGGTTGTGGGAGAGACTTGCTGAAAAAGCTGGTATTCAGTGATGAGCACACTCTTCCTCTAGGATGGACAGACGGGTCCTTGCTCTCTTTTTCTACCTAATATGCACCACTTTAATTAGCACATGCATCTTATCTGTCTCTTCAAGCCCATGTACTGTAGCTCACAGGGCTCCTCTATCCATGGGATTCTCCAGGCAAGAATAGTGGAGTGGGTTGCCATTTCCTACTCCAGGGGATCTTCCTGACCAGGGATCAAAGCTGCATCTCTTGTGTCTCCTGTATATATATATATATATATATGTACGTGTATACACATACACATGGATATTGTCTTCCTCTTTCTGACTTACTTCGTTCTGTCTAATAGGCTCCAGGTTCACCTACCTCATTAGAACATCAGAATTTTTAGAGCCCTACTTTTTTTTTTTAATATTTAGCTTACTTTTCAGTTAATACCATTCATTACATGTTAGTTTTAGTAATTCAGTCCTCAGAAAATGACCTTATTCCAACACCCCTGGAGAGATTCTTCATTGCCCGTGCATCCACTTTCTACCCGATGGTTTGCGTTCTCTCTCTGGCTGAAATTCTTTTTTGTGTGACAGTTTTTCTTTAGGTTGTTTGCTAACTGCGAGAAGGATCCACCCCAGCTTGACTACACGCAGATGCTGCTTTATTTTGCTTGCCATCCAGACAGTACAGAAGGGGTCTACAGGGCCCTCAGCGTAGCCATTGGGACTCACGTCTTCCAGCCAATTGAAATGCCTCATCCTGTTGCAGAAAAGGTAATTGTGTTCCAGAAATGGACTAGCGCTGGGGTCTGGAGGGGATCCCAGAAGATTCTGAACTTTTCCTCACACAATGCTTTACTAGGTCTTCAATAGACTTGGCCTTACTCAGTTGGATTAAGAACTTGGGGCCAACACTCCAAAAAAAATGCTTTGGTAGTAAAATCCAAAATTTGCTCAAAGTTTCTCGTGGAACCAAAATTGCTCTGTCGGGGACAGTCTTTATTTTGCATGAAGTGCTAATCCTGATAAATGAGAATGAACTGGGTATTCATCCAGGCTGTTTGTCACACCGTGTGGAAATTCTATGTAAAACAAGTTCAACCTTCGAACATATACCACAGGTTTGTAACACTTGATAGGGTTTCAGGCCCAAACTTGGCCACCTAAGGTGCATAGGCAATCCTTGTGTCACCTGCCTCCAAGGACAGAAAGCCTTAATGTCCAATAAAACCTCACATCCCACCGTAGATTTATAAAGGGTTAACATTCCCTGGCTTTGTTGGGGGGCAGGGCGGATAGAAAAGTCTCAGAACAGGGTACTGACTTATGAGGTGCCCACTGCTCTGACTTTTTAGTCTGCATCAGACCTTGTGAGGGGAGCTGTGGCCCTCATGGTGGAACGCTTTCCTCTGTTCTTCTTTGTGGATACGGAGGGCAGAGGGATACTATGCGTCCAGACTCCTCAGATATCCCAGCCGCAGTTCTTTTCCTTTCATACAAAAAATATGCTGGGTTCTCTGAGTAAAAATGGGAAGCTCCTGTGATAGCTTTCACATCCCAAAAGACATAGATAGACCCTCTCATCTCCAAATGTCAGCCCTGGGCAGATGGCCAGGAGGAACTCCTCCCCTTCTATCAGGACCAGGGCGAGGCTGGACTATTGTCTAGGAAGCTGACAGCTCAGGGCTCTTCACCCCAGTGCTCTGTCAATGCAGCATTAACACTGACTCAACAACACAAAGCTCAGCAACAAGTTATTGTTATTCCCACTCGGGAATGCTGTCTTCCTAGACCATAGGAGGGCCGCTTACATTTTCCCACATGGATGACAAGCCAGATGCCGTCTGCCTTTACTTGGAACTGCTTTTGCCGCTTTCCCAGGGCTTCCCAGGTGACGCTAGTGATACAGACCCTGCCTGCCAATAGAAGAGACAGAGATGCTACGGGTTTGATCCCTGGGTTGAGGGGGTTGGAGGGGGAAATGGCAAGCCACTCCAGTATTTTTGTCTGCGAAATCCCATAGACAGAGGAGCCTGGCAGGCTACAGTCCATGGGGTCGCAAAGAGTTGGACACGACTGAAATGACTTAGCACGCACACACGCAGGGGTGTTTCTGCATTTCGGTATGGATTGCGCCTCCTTCACCCATCTCTGGCATGGATCATGACCTACCTTGAGATCTCTATGAAATGTCTGTCCTCTAGGAGGCCTTCCCTGACTTGGAGTGGTGGCAGCACCCTGCCTGCGTTCCCATAGCTCCCTGCGCTTCCCGCCTCACAGTAACCCTCACAGATAACTGCTTTACATGGTCAGCTTCCATTCTGGGCTTTGGGCCCCCGGTGGTCAGGGAAGGGCCATCTGTCTTGTTCTGCATCCTCAAACCTGCATTCCTGAACCTGAATTACTGCTATGGAGCTCAGTAAACACATTTCATTGAGTGGAACAATTAACTCACGATTAGCTTTGTAAATTGTACCCTTTGTGTAGTCCTGTGATCTGCAAGGGTTACACATCCAGTTGCCCATACCCATACAGGGCTTCCCTGTTGGCTCAGACTGTAAAGAATTTCCCTGCAATGCAGGAGACCCGGGTTCAATTCCTAGGTCAGGAAAGTCCCCTGGGGAAGGAAATGGCTACCCACTCTTCTTGCCTGGAAGATCTCATGGACAGAGGACACAACTGAGTGACTGACACTTTCACTTTCACCATACAAGAAAGAATGGGAAGACGAGGGAATGATGGCCCGAACACGGAGGGAACACAGGATAAAAGACAGATTAGCATGGGGCCTTACTGATCCAAAGAGGGGTCTGCGCCTTCTTTTTTTGCCCCCTCTGTGTCTTTGCTCTTGCTGTTCCCTCCACCTGGAGCACCTGCCGGCTCATCTCGAAAGGCTCAAGGCCTCTCCAGTATCCAAGGCCTATTTCCTACACCAGCTCATTCATGAAGCTCCCCCGACACACTGAGCACTCCCTCACCTGGGCCCCATTTATATTCAGATCCCTTCTGGCAAGACAGAACCATGCCACACACCCAGGCATTTACTCAATTACTTATCCAGCACCTTGGTGACTTTGGAACTACCCTTGACCTGGGGATAAAGCAAGTAAAGTGAAGGCTAAATCAAATGGTGATGAATGCCACAGATGAAAAAGAAGATAGGGAAAAATGCAGGAGTCTGGGAAGGAGTTGCAGTGTTAAATAGGGTCTTCACAGAAGGTGTCTCTGTGCAAAGACCTATAGGCAAAGGCCCAGAGAGGTGAGCAAGAGAGCCAGGCAGGTAGACCTCTGGAGGAAGAGCATTTAAATGAAGACTGCAGTGGATGCAAAAGACCTCAGTGGGGCCATGCCTGGTGCATCCCAAAGAACCGCAAGTCAGCACTTGCAGAGCACTGAGCTGGAGGAGAGCAGCAGGAAAGGACAGTGATGAGGAGAGGACTCTGAGGCCCCTGGAGGGACCTTGGCTTTGGCTGTGCCAAGAGATGAGATAAGAAGGCACTGGAGCAGCGTCATTTCATTTAAAATGGATGCCCATATAGAACAGACTGTAGGGAGCACAGGAGGGAAGCAGGGCTAGTAATGCAAGCAGGGGGTGGTTTATCTAGTGACTCCTACTGCTGTTATTTCTACTGTGCACTGGAGACAACTTGTTACCCCTCTTTGCGTCCTCTGAAGTAGCAAGTGCTCAGCAATGCACATAACAAGTTCTCCATGAGTGTTGGTAAAAGGGAAGAAAGAGAGGAAGAGAGAAGGAAGGGGTGGACTCCCGTCTCTGAGGCAGAAGAGGAGAGCAGACATTCAAGTGGCAGAAGTAATAGCAGATTCGGAGGCTGTACTGCTGCTGCTAAGTCGCGTCAGTCGTGTCCGACTCTGTGCGACCCCATAGACGGCAGCCCACCAGGCTCCTCTGTCTCTGGGATTCTCCAGGCAAGAATACTGGAGTGGGTTGCCATTTCCTTCTCCCAGAGGCTACACTGAGTCACCAGAAAAACCAGGAAAAGGCAGCCTGTGCTAGAACGGTTGCCATAGCAACAGACAGCTGTCTGAATGGGTAGCACCCAGGCCAGCTAGCACCAGCACCGTAAGAGTCTGCATCCCTTCTGGCCTTGACCCCGGAGCTAGTGCTCGCCCAGGAAGCAGCTCCCTGGGTTACTTCTCTTAAGAACTCTTTTAAAGTCCAAGGACACTGTGCGAGAATTCTCCCACAACCACTGCACAGCAGCGAAGAAACCAGGGTGCGGGCAGGTCTGTCACATGCCACACACACAAGCCTGCTCCTGGCTGGGAGTGAAGCATAGGAGCTTTTGGTGTACAGGAGCCACCGCCTCCCCGATTCTTGCCTCCTCCTAGCTCTCACCATCCTGCCTCCAATTATCCTGCTGCCTCTCTGTGCCCTTTCCAACTGTGTTCTGGTTTCCTGGGCAACCTGATCCCAGGAAGTTAAAATGAGCCTGCTCAGAAACAATGCCTCTAACAGGTTAACAGGTCTGTGTTTACTCCCAAGACATTTAATCAGATCTCGATTTTTGCTTTCCAAATAAACAACTGGAAATCTCCCCGATGTTTCATTCTTCCTCACTGTATTCTTCCTTACACACTGGTTTATTCAGTGTGGCACAGACCTCCTGTTTAAATCCACAGCTTCTTTGGGTAGTTTAAAAGAAGCTCGAGAGCCAAGCACTCATGAGCAGGCACTAGTCAATGTGAAACATCAAAGAAGTTGATGTTTGTTCATCCTGGCCTGTGGGATTTGGGGTTATGATATTGTAATTTAGTAAATTAGAAGCTTGAACTGCCCATGTTTTGAGAGTCTTATTAAAGCATCTTGACAGGTGGGTTGAGGCCTTGGGGTTCAAATAACTTAAATGATCCTCCCATTCTGTTCTTTGATGCTTTGTTGACATTAGTCTGGAGGACTGACCTTCTGTTCTGCCTCTGAGATGTGGGGAACTAAACAGATTGAATGGTAGAAATGCACACTCAGGCACCATTCCAAGGACATGTTGCTGGGAGTCCTCAAGGGCTGCCTCTGAGAGTGTGACAAAGTGCTTGCCAGCCCCACAGTCTGCCTGCTGCTTAGACAATAATGTGACTCACACAGAGTTTTGATGCCTCTAATAATTGCTCATTCAGAAGCCCTGGCTTTTCTCCAAACCGGCATGTCTGGTTTTGTTCACCCATCCATATCCACAATCGCAGTCTGTTGGAGAGCGCCTCCTCCCGTGCACACCCTGCAGCCCCGCCAGGAGACTGAGCTGGCTCCTTGGGTTCTGATCTTGGCCTCCCTTCACTCCCTCCCTTCCCACCAAATCACTAAATCTATTCTGTCCAACCCCTTAAAGAGCAAAACTAGCAAATGCTTATAAAATATCCTCTGACCTAATAAGACCTAATGACATAATGCCATTTGAATGACATTCTTCATTCAGATGTTTAATTTATTATTTTTTGGCTAAAATTTTAAAAAATCCATTTATCCCATGATGACAATATCAAGGGTTTGAGACTTTGGGCCCTCTCTAGTTCCAGAAATGATGAAGAGAGACCAGGTTCTTGCTTTTTAATTTTGGTATCGCCTGCTCATCCATCCCAGTTCATCATGTGCTCACCTACAGTTTCTGTCTGAATAGAAATTCATTCATTCTTCATACTATCAACAAGACATTCTATGTCTCAACACTGTTCTTTTCACCACACTCAATGTTTTGTCTCTCCAGGGGATTATTGACGGGAAGCCAGTGTGATGATTCCCAAGCTTCCTGCTGCTGCTGCCGCTGCTAAGTCACTTCAGTTGTGTCCAACTCTGTGTGACCCCATAGACGGCAGCCCACCAGGCTCCCTGTCCCTGGGATTCTCCAGGCAAGAATACTGGAGTGGGTTGCCATTTCTTACTCCAATGCATGAAAGTGAAAAGTGAAAGTGAAAAGTGAAAGTGAAGTTGCTCAGTTGTGTCCGACTCCTAGCGACCCCATGGACTGCAGCTCACCAGGCTCCTCTGTCCATGGGATTTTCCAGGCAAGAGTGCTGGAGTGGGGTGCCATTGCCTACTTCGCCCAAGCTTCCTAGGTAGAGACAAAAAAGTCAGTTTCACATTTCTGCCAAGTAAATCAATATTGCAGTTGCTTAAAATGGAGAAGAAGCTAATTGGATAGGTAGACAGATAAACAAGGAAGAGTAGATAGAAAGATATGTTCAGTTCCAAGAACTTCAAGATTAGATTAAATTTCTAATTTAGCAAAGGATGCAGAAACTCAACTAAAGCAAGGTGACCACACAGAACTAGGCCAAATGCAACCTATATCCATTGCACCACCCTCCACCCCTACACATCCTTCAGAGGGGCTTACAATGACCAGAGGCTTAATTCTGTGCCCTGGTATAGTCTTTTTACACATGGGGCTTCAGTGGCTGTTTGGAAAGAACTTGTATGATCTATGCACTTAATGCTTCTACTGAATTGAGTATGTACAGGCAATGGCACCCTCTTCTAATTTTAAGCCTAAATTAGCATTTTTCCTTCCTCAGAATAAAGGAGAACCAGCCCTCAGGTGTTCTATGATATCGGGCCAGTCAACATTCTGAAAACACTCATTTTTTCATGGCAAATCATTGAATATCTATTACCTCATCATTAGAAACACACACACACATTTATTACAATAAATATTATAAATACAAATCTACTGTAGAGAACTTGAAAAGTACAAAATAAAGTAAAAAGTAGTCACCTGTTTGACTAATCAGAGGTAGTAACTGCTGTCAGTTCTTTATCCGTTTCTCTTCATTTTCATTAATAAGTATTAGATATATAAGGAAATGAGGACCCTGGTGTGTTTATTTTTTGTATTTTGTTCCCTTTTGCACTTATCCCATGAGTGTTTTCTCACTGTCATTTTCACTATCATTCTAAGCTAAAATGCTCACAGCAGCACAGCATTCCATCACAGACCGATACTATCATCATTCCCTGTTGTTGGAATCATAGGTTTTCTATTTTTGCTGTTAAGTAACACAGAATGAACATCCGTATACAAAATTCTTGGTGCACATGAATATTTCTTTAGAATCAGTTCCTAGATCAGTAATTACTGGGTCAAAAGGTAGGCAATATTTTTCAGGCTTTTGATACATAAGAAACTATGCTATGCTATGCTAAGTCACTTCAGTCGTGTCCGACTCTGTGCGACCCCATAGACGGCAGCCCACCAGGCTCCCCCGTCCCTGGGATTCTCCAGGCAAGAACACTGGAGTGGGTTTCCATTTCCTTCTCCAATGCGTGAAAGTGAAAAGTGAAAGTGAAGTCACTCAGTCGTGTCCCACTCTTGGCGACCCCACGGACTGCAGCCTAACAGGCTCCTCCGTCCATGGGATTTTCCAAGCAAGAGTACTGGAGTGGGGTGCCATTGCCTTCTCTGATATCAGAAACAATTTACTCTTTCCCATGCTCAGAATGCCAGCATCTAAATTCATGGCTCTTGGCCAAGTTTCAAAGAGCAGCAATATGAATCCCAATCTGTCTGTATTCAATCTGTTTTCTATTTTACTTTCTGAATGCCTCATTGAATTTAACATCCAGTATCCAAACAAAGGCCCCAAAGTTTCTCAGAATTTATCAAACTTGAGAAATTAACCCACCACAACCTCTAGACTGCAGTTTCCAAAGCAAATCCTGTCCAAAATCTAGATTCATGTGTAAAAGTTTGACAGAAGTCACACAATTCATTTCAGTGTTCTTTTATTGAGTAATACAATGTATCTGGGGCTTCCCAGGTGGCATTAGTGGTAAAGAACCTGCCTGCAGGAGAGATGCAGGTTCTATCCCTGGATGGAGATCGCCTAGAGAAGGAAATGGCAGCTCACCCCAGTATTCTTGCCTGGAGAAGCCCATGGACAGGGGAGCCTGGTGGGCTGCAGTCCATAGGGTCACCAAGAATGGAACATGACTGAGGGGACTTAGTACAAGTGCACACTGTATATCTGAAAGAGTGATAAGCAAAAGCATGTATGAAAGTAAATAAAACTCACCCCACACTAAGGCCTCTGTCAAGTACCAGCAGAATTGGTCTAGAACTTTTACATGATTTCCAGTGCAGCCGGCATATTCTACTTCTTTTCTTTTTATTCTTTTTACTTTATTATTTTTTATTGAAGTATAATTGATCTACAATGCTGTGTTAATTTCAGGCATACAGCAAAGTGATTCAGTTATACATATATATATTTTTTCAGATTCATTTCCCTCATAGGTTATTACAAAGTATTGAGTATACAGTAGGACATTGGTTATCCATTTTATAGATATATTCATGTGTATATGTTAATTACAAACTCCTAATTTACCCTCCCCCACCCTTCCCAGTTGGTAACCACTTTTGCTGCTTCTTGCTGTTGTTTCTGAGTTGGAGAAGGAAGAAAGACTTGTCTTATTGTCTAGCAAATTCTATCTTTAGACTTTGTTTAGCTAGTCTGTGGTTGTTGCTCAGTAGCTAAGTCGTGTTCAGCTCTCTGCAACCCCACGGACTGCAGCATGCCAGTAGGCATTACCATCTCGAGGCATGAAAAGTTCAGGACGAAATTGGTGTTTTCTAAATATCTCTATTACTGGAAAGACTTCATCTTCTCTTTATTTAATTCCACAGACCTCTTCCTTTACTGATATGAGTCCCATTGAGGAATATCCTGAACTTGAGGACAACTTTATGAGTGAGGAAAGGGAATTACAAGAGGATGGGGAGGAAAAGGAAGAAGAAATCCCTGAAAATGCAAATACGGAAATGATTTCCATGCAAACATTACTCCAAGTGTTCCGAGGAGGAAATGAAGTACTGGACGCTAACAGATTTGCCAGCCACCAAAAGTTAGAGAACATTTATTTAGAGGTTGGTTGGATTCTTTCATTAAAGAGACAACCTATACCCACGAAAATTTCCATCAATTTTGAGTGTATGGTCATAGAATTTCTCCTGAAATGTCTCAACGTGTAGAAATCATGATGATTCCTTTAGTAAATAAAATCATTTTTAGCATCATCAGGATCATAGATTTAATTAACTTATTTTTTTTTCTTTTTAAGAACTTCATAAAAGTGTTTCAGGACCTAGGTTCCAAGAACTTAGAGCCAATTGAAGTTGCTGTTCTTCTGAAGCATCCTTTTATTCAAGACCTGATTTCAAGTTATCCAGATTATAAGATCCCTGTGAGTATTACCCAAAGATCCTAATACAGTCTTTTTTTAAAATTGTCATTATAATTTTATTTTATTTTTATTGGAGGATAATTGCTTTATAAATGTTGCATTGTTATATATATATAATATATAAATATATATGCATATATATATATATATGTATATCCCTTCCCTTGTGAGCCTCCCTCCCCCCTAGCATCCCACCCCTCTAAGTCATCAGACAGCACCAGGCTGGGCTGTCTGTTATATAATAGCTTCCCACTGGCTATCTACTCTACGCATGATACACATATCTACACATGCATATGTCAATGCCACTTTCTCAATTTCTCCCACCCTCTCCTTCCCCCACTGTGTCCGCAAGTCCATTCTCTATGTCTGCGTCTCCATTTCTTCCCTGTAAATAGGTTCATCATTACTGTTTTTCTTGATTGTCTTAACGTGGTTGAATTCAGGTTCAGGGCTTGGTGGGATAAAACAAGCGTGGAGGAAGAGAAGGAGGGAAGAAGCTGGACTAGGCTAGACCAGGGTCTCGGGAAGCTAAGCTGGTAACAGCATCAGGCCAAAAAGGCCAGCCCTCAATACCGCAAGGCAGTGAGTTCAGGCAGAGTAGAAGTGACTATCAGTACACGGGTACCATGATAGTTAGCACTACCAGTATATGCGTAATATGATTAGTACCACCAATAGGCCTACCAATATTAGGGATAATACCATAGAGCTGCTCCACCAGGACTCTGAGGCCTTGAGTCTACCACAGAAGGCTGGAGGTAAATGGCAGTAAAAGCTGGATGGGTGGCTATATTCATGTTCTGCATTATTCCAGCCATCGAATGACCCTGGCCTATGATTGAAGAGCATGGGGAATAGAATCCCCCTGCGCAAGAGAACAAAGGAGACCCTGATCCCCAGCCAAGCGCTGATTTATTCACCAAACTCTCATCACAGTACACATTGTTGCTGTAACTCATCCAGTGACCATGTTTCTGAAAGAAGGGATAAGGGTTCCATCAGAGAAACTGTTCAGGGTAGGAACATTGAGGACCAAACCCAGAGAGGCTGGACCAAGACAGCAGAATAAAGGAAGGAAGAGAGGAAGAGCTGGGCCTCAGAGCTCACACCATCACCTCGCACATCAACCACACATGCTGAATGTGCATCTACCTGGCAAGTGCCGGGTCCCCAACAGCAAGGGCTACGGAAGGCTGGGGGTGACCACCTTTCAGAATGTGGCAGGTTGCTACAACCTTCTCAGAAGCCTCACACACTTAATAGCATGCAGTCTCCCTATTTGGCTTCTGCTAATGGTTTATTGGACTACAGAGAGTTAGCTGAGTTTTTGATAAAAGCACTTTCACTTTGATAAGATGCAAGTGATCTAAAGCTGAGCACTGAAGAATTGATGCTTTTGAACTGTGGTATTGGAGAAGACTCTTGAGAGTCCCTTGGACTGCAAGGAGATCAAACCAGTCAGTCCTAAAGGAAATCAGTCCTGAATATTCATTGGAAGGACTGATGCTAAAGCTGAATTCTCTAATACTTTGGCCACCTGATGTGAAGAGCTGACTCATCAGAAAAGATCCTCATGCTGGGAAAGATTGAAGGCAGGAAGAGGATGACAGGGGATGAGATTGTTGGATGTCATCACCGACTTGATGGACATGAGTTTGAGCAAGCTCCAGGAGTTGGTGATGGACAGGGAAGCCTGGTGTACTGGAGTCCATGGAGTCGCAAAGAGTTGGACACGACTGAGCAACTGAACTGAACTGAAATGTTTCCTTATCTCTAACCATCGTTGTTGTTGTTGCTTAGTTGCTCAGTCATGCCCTACTCTTTTGTGACCCCATGGACTGTAGCCCACCAGGCTCCTCTGTCCGTGGGATTTCCCAGACATGAGTACTGGAGTGGGTTCCCCAGAGGATCTGCCCAACCCAGGGATCGAACCCGCGTGTCTCCTGCATTGGCAGATGGTTTCTTTACCACTGAGCCACCAGGGAAGCCCTCTTAACAATATCACATCATTATATCTTTACAATTAACCATCCTCTTTGTAAAATTATTTGGGTCTCTTTATTTAAACAGGCCCAAAATACTTGGATATGTGGTTGGCAATATTCCAAGTAATTGTCTCATACATCCCACAAACGTCTACTCTTCACAATGAAACCCATATGTCACAGGTTCCTTTTTAGCATCTTACACTCCTACTTTCACTCATAAAGACCAGCTTTCTTCCCCACTTAGGATGAGAATGGGATAAATCAGTGTCACCCTGGATTTAGTGGGAACAGCACACATCAGAACTAGACAAAGAGGTGGAGAGAGGTGGGTGAGTGGGTGCATGGTTGTCACAGGCAGGATGGGGGGCAGTCCGCCAATTGAGGGATATCCCTGCCTTTTCTGTCATCTGAGCAACCACCATTCTATGTGAGGTGGGTTCCAGAAGCCCATCTCTTTAGACTGCATTTCATCCTACACATTCTGTTCCACATTTCAGGGAAAAAAAAACCCCATTTTAAACCAGCAAAATAATTTTCAGCTCCTTAGAATAATGTGCAGTAGGGTTTACCTTATCTTACCAACAACAACTAGGACCCTAAAATGATTCCACCATCACTTCCTCCTATTATGGGAGAAGAACTCCCTGCAAAGTCAGGATGATTTGGGGAACATTTTTACTCTGGCCAGAATGTCTAACTATTACTGACTTTTGCAGAGACGATTCTATCTGGCACGTTCCTGAAGAAAAAACTCTGGCAATAGATGACTGACTGCCTTCGAAGATCAATCCCCTGAAGATGGATTCTGATCCTCAGGGAAAGCTGGAGTCAGCAGGGTTCTTATTACTTTGTGCATTTCTCTTATTTAGCAAGGAGTTTTATCAGCGTGCACCCCAGCTGAAATACTCCTGGCATTTTGAATAGCACAGGACCGACTCTGGCATGGCAGAACGTCTGACATTCTGAATTGCTGCTCACTATATTCCGGGAGCACCTTGATGCACTGATGACCAAAAAGATCTCTTCACGTTCCCCAAATCCTGCTTGGTGCACAGACCCCTTGGGTTGAGAGCACCTGCCCTCCCTCCCCCCACCCTCACCCCACAGCTGGAGCTTGTTCTGACCTCCAGCTTCAGAGTATGAATGTCACCTGACACCCTAATAGTAGAAAGAGAGCTTGTCAGTCTGTCTAGCTGTCCAGTGGTTCATTCCTTCATTGCCAGGGCGCTTCTGCAAAGTCAGCTTCTTCAACCCTCCCCCGTCCTGGTCCTTCATCTCTCCTCCCTGTCATCACTCCACCCTGGAATCTGAAGAGAGGACATTGAACCACCTGCTAGAATCTAGTCGGGGCACCGTTCCGACGAGAATTGAGCCTTTGACCTGAAAAACCTAAATGTGATGCTTGAAAAGGAAAGAGGTTCCCTTTCCAGTAAGATGCTCTATTCTCATTTTTACTAAGCAAATAAAGAAAAGGAAGAAAGGAAAAGAAAAAAAATCTCTGAAGACTTAGTTACTAACACTCTCATCCTGTCATCAATTTTTTTGCTCCAGATATCCATGTGCAAGTAAATAGATCACATTTTTAAAATGAACTTTAACCACAGTGATGTTGTTTGAAGATCTTTCAAGATAAGTAGAGCAAAAACTAGAGTGTGGTTTTTCGGGTTAAAATGTTGTTTGCTGTTATAAACAGTGGGAAGTAAAGGTTGTCACCCAACAGCCCTGTGTTTACAAGATTCGTGTTTGGAACTAGCAAACATTTTAAAATACATATGAAAAAGACCAGTTTGGGTAATTATTTTGATACGTGTTATTTTTTGCTCCTGTGGAGAGGTGGCCTGGCTTTGTGGTTAGGAGAGCAGACTCAGGAGCCATGTTGATTGGGTTCATAGCTACTGTGTGACCTTGGGCAAGTGACCCCGTGGTGCCTTGGTTTCTCTGTAAAATACGGTTAATTCTCAAATATGCCTCTCAAGGTCCTTGTACAGAGTAAATGACTTAAGCCATACAAAGTGCTCAGCTCCGTACTTGGTAGACAGAAAGCCCTCACTACATAGTAGGGGCTTCCCTGGTGGCTCAGATGGTAAAGAATCTGCCTGCAATGCAGGAGACCTGGTTTGATTCCTGGGTCAGGAAGATCCCCTGGATCACTCCAGTATTCTTGCCTGGAGAATTCCATGGACAGAGGAGCCTGGCAGGCTATAGCCCATGGGATGGCAAAGAATCAGACACAACTGAGTGACTAACACTACAGAGTAATGTTTATTACTATTATTATTACTGCCGGCCTCTTGGTGGTTGCAGTGCATAAGAAGTAATTCTGACCCATGCAAAATATTCACAGGTGAACTAAAAGCCGGCATTTCATCTGCCAAGTTCGGTGTCTGCTCTCTGGAAAGAAAGGAGACTTTCACTGCAGAGTGTCATGATGACAGGGGGTCCAAACCAAAGTCCCAGGAATCCACATGTGGTCAAATACAACTCAGAAGATCCATGTTTTGTTTTGGATTTTATAGTTATTCAACTCAAGCTCATTTATTTAACTTCTTCTTTCATAGATTTTTATATAGAGAGGTTATTTTCAAGGAAGGTTCCTAAATTCTTAAGAAAATGCTTTGCTTAAATATAATAAGATCATTGAGGACACCGTCACTGGGTGGTTAGTGAAGAAAGTTAATTTCCTCCAATAAGTAGATTTACGCGTGTAAGTGGACATTGGATTTTCTGCACCAACTCACCAAAGGTAGTTTCTAGTGATGCACACATATGCTGCATAAAATGTGAGTCTCTTTTAACAAAACCTGTACATCCAGCAGATAGCCTTAATATCAAGGGTTCCATTCACTAGGAGATAAAAATAAATCTTTCAGTGTTAAAGTAAGAATGTCACAGGAGAATTTCTTAGAAACAAATGAGTCAGGACCTGAGTACATGAGGGCAAAGGACCTATAAATATAAATGTACCCGGAGGGGACACAGTCTTCAAGGTATCTGACTTTAAGATACACTCCAACCGCCTCTATTATGTTTATAACAAAATACAATGGCTGCTTCAGCGCTTTGCATTTTCGAGGCACCCATGCCAAACATTTCTAGACTCTCTCAGCCTTTTCTCCACTGTTACTTAAAATTATGGCCCTTGATTTCAGCCATAAATCTAGCCAAGACTGATTGAAATATCTAGAGCTTATAATTTTCCCCCATGCTATGGAGTGTCAAATAATCACAGGTCAACTCATTCCTTAATCCCCAAGTAAATAGTCACTAGTCAGCAATAGCTGTTACAAATAATATTCTCTGCAAAGAAGACCTGTCAGTAAGTACTGTGGAGGGTAGGACGAGAAAGGTCAATGGCAAGCAGCTGGTCTTTTTCACTTAACTTGCCCAAGATTGCCCTTCAGCTGTGGGAGATCTATATTTTTAAAGAACAAGCTCCTTCAAGAAAATGATTCACTATGTTTCCTGGCAGTGACTGATACAGCCATGTGGGTGTCACTCAGCAGGGCTCTGTTCAGATGCCGAACTAATTCATGTTTTCATGAGTAAAATGACTACAATCAAATAGAAACTTTTGGAACTCAGCTCTGAAGTAAAGAAACTTATATTCTTGAATAGTTCCCTAAAAAAAAAAAACCTGGAAACTGAATAAATGTAATTTTACATTTTCGCCTTATGCTAGCTAGTACCCATTCTATTCAGAAAACTAAGATCATGGCATCTGGTCCCATCACTTCATGGGAAATAGATGGGGAAACAGTGGAAACAGTGTCAGACTTTATTTTTCTAGGCTCCAAAATCACTACAGATGATGACTGCAGCCATGAAATTAAAAGACACTTACTCCTTGGAAGGAAAGTTATGACCAACCTAGATAGCATATTGAAAAACAGAGACATTACTTTGCCAACAAAGGTCCGTCTAGTCAAGGCTATGGTTTTTCCAGTGGTCATGTATGGATGTGAGAATTGGACTGTGAAGAAAGCTGAGCGCCGAAGAATTGATGCTTTTGAACTGTGGTGTTGGAGAAGACTCTTGAGAGTCCCTTGGACTGCAAGGAGATCCAACCAGTCCATCAGTCCTGGGTGTTCTTTGGAAAGACTGATGCTAAAGCTGAAACTCCAGTACTTTGGCCACCTCATGCGAAGAGTTGACTCACTGGAAAAGACCCTGATGCTGGGAGGGATTGGGGGCAGGAGGAGAAGGGGACGACAGAAGATGAGATGGCTGGGTGGCATCATCGACTCGATGGACATGAGTTTGAGTGAACTCCGGGAGTTGGTGACGGACAGGGATGCCTGGCGTGCTGCGATTCATGGGGTCGCAAAGAGTCAGACACGACTGAGCGACTGAACTGAACTGAACCCCTTCTATTAATACATTGTGATAATATCTTAAATTTATTTTATAAACATCTGTGATTTAAAATGTAGCATAGTTGGATATTTTAAGTGGACAAAAAACAGATCATTCTATCCCTAATATTAAAAAAAAAAAAAAAACGAAGGGATAATTCCCTGCCTCAAAATAATCTGCTGTTCTAAAAGTCTACAAATCTGTAAACATGATTAATTTAGCATTAGAATTTTCCTTTAATAGAAGATGAATATTGTTTTTTATTGGTTAATAGGGAAATAATGTTTTGCCTTGCCCGTTTTGTGCCAAACTCTGTGTAATTGCCGGAGAAGGAAATGGCAACCCACTCCAGTATTTTTGCCTGGAGAATTTCATGGACAGAAGAGCCTGGTGGGCTACAGTCCAGGGGGTCACAAAGGAGTCACACATGACTTAGCAACTAAACAAGAACTGTGTAATTGCTTTTACAAATGTTATCTAATTAATCTAATAAGACATCTCTATTATTAGATCTTACTAGATGGGGAAATGAAGTCTCTAAGATCTTTGATATCTTTCCATTGGCAAAATTAATAAGTTGCAAGGCAGGATTCACACTAGAGAACAATTTTCTCAAAGGAAAAAATAAAAACTCACTGTTTAATCCTGCCACATATTGAAGCCCATATTATTAATAATCATTACTTCTAATTCATTTATTAAGAGTTGTAACTTCTCTTTAAATCTCTTCTCTTAGGATGTTAAGATAATTCTCCAAAGGAGTGAGCATGTACAAGGAAGTGATGAAGAGAGGTCTCCTTCAAGACTTACAGAGGAAAAGAAATGAAGGCACAGGAGTGGCAATGAATCTTCCAAACAACCCATGTAAACATGGTGTTTGTTGTATACATTGTCATTGTAAGTGAAGAAATGGCCCCTACCAGCCTATGAGGGACACTGTAAAGGGAGTCCTCCTTCCTTAATTCAAAGAATATTCTGTAATAAACCTTAAATTTCTGAGCCAAAATCCAAAGTAAGAAGGAATGCATTCTGAAGTGATTCTGAAAACAGAAGACACCAAAACAGTATTTTCAAAAGTAAACAAGCACTTATGTCATGATGTGTCCCTGTGAGAAGTATCTGCATTAGGCAGATACATTAAAAATTCTCCCAAAGCTCAAATCAGGGCAGCATGGCTTCATACAGTTTGTATTAATAGTTCTTGCTCCGTAAAATCCCAAGGTGTGTCTCACCAGTCAAAGAAAAGGCTGTTGTCTCAGCTGCTGGTATAGTCACGATCCTGTTGTCTATGCATAGTCCTTAATTAATAGAATATGTGTCTTGTAGAGATTGATGTACAATGATAGTCTTTACTTGTGTAAATGAGTGAATCTAATTCAGTGATACTTATCTCAAGAAAGTGATTTTGTTTTGTTGTATTTTTTAGCTTTTTATTTTATTAATATATAGCCATTAACAATGTTGTGACAGTTTCAGGTGGACAGCAAAGGGACTCAGCCACACACACACACATGTATCTATTCTCCCCCAAAGTCCCCTCCTATCCAGGCTGCCACATCGAGCAGTGTTCCCTGTGCCATACAGAAGGACCATGTTGGTTATCCATTAAGCATAGCAGTGTGTACATGTCCATCCTAAACTCCCTAACTATCCCTTCCCCTCTGGCAACCATAAGTCTGTTCTCTAAGTCTGCAAGCCCGTTTCTGTTTTGTAAATAAGTTCATTTGTATCATTTCTTTTAGATTCCACATATAACAGACGTCATACATTATTTCTCCTTCTCTGTCTGACTTACTTCACTCGGTGTGACAACCTCTGCTGCTGCTGCTAAGTCACTTCAGTCATGTCTGACTCTGTGCGACCCCATAGACGGCAGCCCACTAGGCTCCCCCGTCCCTGGGATTCTCCAGGCAAGAACACTGGAGTGGGCCGCCATTTCCTTCTCCAATGCAAGAAAGTGAAAAGTGAAAGGGATGTTGCTCAGTCGTGTCTGACTCTTAGCGACCCCATGGACTGGAGCCTACCAGGCTCTTCCGTCCATGGGATTTTCCAGGCAAGAGTACTGGAGTGGGGTGCCATTGCCTTCTCCAGGTCCATCCATATTTCCGCAAAGTGAACAATAATGCTCTTTTCAGTGGCTGTGCCTCTTTGAAACCCTTCTGGGTCCCCTCACTGGCTACTTCTTCTGAGAATCTTTGCTGGACCTCACGCACACCTCTTCTATTCAGCCCCTAAGAGTTGAAGGCCCCAGCACTCAGCCTCCTCTATCCACAGCCGATTCCTGGAAGACTCATCCTTTTCCAAGACTTTATGAGGCCAAAGTTGAAATTTCTATTCCCATCTTCTTTCCCCGAAATCCAAACTTCTAGAGAGAAGTTTGCTGTGGACTTGATTACCACCTGGATGGCTTATCATCATCACAGACTCAACATATCCAAGCCAAGGAGAGGGAGCCTTCAAGTCACCCCATTGCTCTAACCTTCTATTAGAGTCCCATGTCGTGCAGAGGTTCATCCAGGTCCTCACCTGGATCTTACCCCTTGCTGCCTCTCTGATCTCATTTCCCACTATTCTCCCCGCAGCTCACTCTTCATAAGCAACAAGTATGCATTGTTTATTTTGGAACACAGAGGACACATGCCTACCTCAAGGCCTTTGCACTTGCTTTTCTCTCTGCCTGGAGTGATTTTCTCCCAAATATCTTCATGGCTTGTCCCAGTTTCCTTCAGGCCTTTGTTCAAATGACACTTTGTCAGTAAGGCCTTCCCTCAACACATAATACAAAATAGAAATAACCTACCATCCCCATACATCTCAAACCCACTTTAATTTTTTTTTCCATTGCGCTTATCAACAACTGATAAATTGTATGTTTACTCTTGTCTATCACTCCACTAGGTTTAAGTTCCATGAAATCAGGGATGTTGTGAATTTTCTTTATTGCTATGTTCCCGAACCTAAGACTAAAAGCATAGCCAACTTTAAGTTGCATTAGAATACACTTGTGCAGAATGTGTAGGCAGATCACATCTTGACTGGTCACTAAAACTGAGTGATTCAAAGACGATTTCAATTACCAGTGAGAATGGTATTCTATTTCTGGAGAGTGACACATTGCCTAAATCTGCTTCTTGTCAGCTCCATTCCCAGAACCCTTGCCTTCAGGATTATGGGGGTAGGGGTGGTGATACAGAAGATTGGGAGGTGGAGAGGAAACCCAGCTAAAGATTTCACAATTTCAATTTAGTTGGTTCAAATGTAGTTCTAGTTATTCTAGAGAAGGAAATGGAAGAGTATCCGCAAATAGGATTCAAACAAATAACATTGTGACAAGGACGCAGGCAGTCAACTAATCCACTTTTTATTAAAGATTGAACTAGACAAGGCAACATTATATGGCAATGGAAAGAAATGAAAAGCAGAGACAATGGCTCTGTAGCAATTCCTTGTTTATTTCCTTATAATTTCTTGCCGTAATAATGTTCTTGCACAGTGTGAAGGAGGAAATGGCAGAATTCCCCTCCTGAGGCCCATTATCTCATCTAAACAGTGGGAGAGCAACCCCCACAAAGGTCTCCCAGGTTGGCATTTGCCGCCATGTGAGACTCCGATCATCATCAGGATTGAGCGGACCTGGGGGAGGAAGATGACCTAGAGATGAATGTAAACAGAGCTCTTGCATTGTGCAGGTTCCAGAGCAGGCAAGGGCGGAACTCCACACTCAAACCAGAGGCTGCATGGGATTCTGCCAGAATGTTCCAGGAGTTCTTCTCCCCAAGGGCCTTTCAGGTCTCATAATTCTAGTGAATGCCCAACCATCTTCAAACCATCTGGTATCGCTTTTGCCTTCCACATCACCATGTTCCCCAGCTATTGCTTTCCTGAGGTGTCTCTGAAGTCTCTGATCTGGGTTGCTCTCTTCTGGATACACCACCATGGCATCCCTCTTAATCCACCCCAGAGTGTCAAACCCATTGTGTATGGATGTGCACGCGCACACACACACACACACATACACACACTCACACTCATACTCACACACACACACACACTCACACATACTCACACACACACACACACACACACACACACACACACGCCAGGAGTCTGTGATGACCAAAAGAAACTGATGACTTAAATTTACAAGTAACTAAAACTTCTAAGTCCTTGTTTCATGTGCTTTAATCACCTTTTCACTTATCTTAACAGAGCCCACATTTTAAAAAAAAAAAACTAAAGTACAGGTATTTTCACATAACCCTATTAAATTCATCTCTAACATATGCTCTTGTATTCTGTTGTCAAGGTGTTAGAAGATGGTTTCCAATGTAATCCTACCATATAGTACAAGGATATTGTCCACTGAAAAGGTGACATAATGTGTCCTGGTCTCGGGACCCTGAGGCAGTAAGGCTCTTCACTCTCCCTCCTTGGAAACTCATGGTTTTTCATCTGCCCTGGTGTTTCGTCTGCCCTCTCCCATGATAGAACCTGTGCTCCCCTGCAAGTTCTCATCTAATTCAAAACTAAAGAGTTCATTTGATTTTAAATCTCCCAAAGGAGGCTGTCCATTTCAGGACTCTGGACATTCAACCCAAACACCAGTCTTGAAAAGCCAGCCTTTAAGAAGCCATCTGTCACATGATGAACAGCTGAGCCAACCTTTCTACCAGACAATGGTTCTGATGTACATCACTGCACTTTTGCTGTAAGTTAGATGACAAAATCCAGGGATCACCCATTTTAAAACTGTCTAAAAAAATAATGTTATAGCATTTCCTATGAAAAGGAAGGGAGGCTGATGCTGTTCTCTTCTAAAATAAATATTGCACTAGTGATATCTCAGTGAAGGGATCAGCTGGGCAAAAGATGGTAAAGGAAGCAGAATGACTGTTAACCTATGGTAGAAGCATAAAATGCCTCCTTCACCACTTCCATTGGTTTCCACACATCTAACATGAATGATGGCAGAGAAGCTGGGGAAGTCCACTACTTAACCATAGTTTCTATTCTCTTTCTTCCCCTGATTGGATAGCTTCCTCTTTCTTGCCTAGCTGTCCATGTCCACTTATTTCAAAGATCCATTCCCTTCTCTTTACAAAAAATTGGTATTTTAGATTAATTAATGGGAAAAACATGAAAGGGGACTACCATTTCTTACAAATTATAGGTCAAGGAGGTATTGGCATGGCCTGAAATAGCTACTTCCAGGATCATTTCCTGCCAACATAAGACTGGCCTCCTTGGATGCTCATGCCACCCAGGCCCACCTTCTCTCCATCCTCATCCAACTCACCCACCAAACTGTCACCCTCTTCAGTATCTACATTTATACTATCTCCTCTTTTTTGGCTCTAAATAATACTCTGTCCTCCAACTCTCGCTCCTATGAGATGAATCTGAGTCTTATCCTAGTTGCTCTCCTCTGGATAAGAATGTGGCATTTTACAGGGTTATCCATGACATCTTCATGATATCCTTGGGAACAAGGCAAACAAATAAGGACTGAATGACAAGTGAATGTGTGATGGTGGAGTGAGTTTAGTGAACACAGAAGATTCATAACGTGAATTATTCCTTTTCCCTCTCCCTCAGTGGACTGGGACTAGTTAGATACAGGAGAAACTGACCATGTCTGTCTTACTCACTTCTGTGATACAAACCATCAACAAAGAAATCAAAGAGAGAGAGAATTCATATGAATTATACTTGTGGTTGGCACAGTGTTTGAAGAAATTTGAGTTAAATAATGCTTAATAAGCTTCCTTGATGGCTCAGTGGGTGAAGAATCTGCCTAAAATACAGGAGATGTGAGTTTGATCCCTGGGTCAGGAAGCTCCCCTGGAGAAGGCCATGGCAACCCACTCCAGTATCCTTGCCTGAAAAATCCCACGGACAGAGTAGCCCGGCAGGCTATAGTCCAAAGAGTTGCAAAGAGTAGGACGTGACTGAGCATACCCACACACATACATGTTTAATAAGAAAAAGAGGAGCCAATAACAAAATCAGAAGATCAATAATGGTAACAATAGATAATAATGGCTAATATTATTATTGAAAATTTTCTGTGAGTCAGGCACAGTGATGAATGCTTTACAGGCAATATCTTACTTAGTCTCATAACTGTGAAGTAAGTACTCTTAAGATGGACATTTATACATAATGAAAATAACAGCTAGAGAGATCCTATAACTTTCCCAAAGTCACAAGCTTGTAAATTATAGATTAGGAACCCAGTAAGAACCCCCAAAGCCATTGTCTTACCTAGTTTGCTCAACTGGAGTACAAACATCCAATTGCACAAGCCCAAGATAGAGGAAGTATGACCTATCAGTGTTTAAAAATAAAAAGCAGAAGGTTTTTAGTCAAAGTAAATTGAATCTAATTTGCTGTGTGATGAGTCCCCCAAATAATCTGGTGTCCACAGAGCATCAGTGGTAGGAAGGCAGATGCTGATTTTCCTCTGATCAGATCTGGTTAGACCTCACCTGCAATTCTGTGTAGAGTTTGTAGCCACACACTTGAATACATGCACCATTTATTTGTGCAGAGGAACTGATACATATGCTCAGAAGGGAGGAAATTCAAAGCCCTATAGCTTTAGCCTTAAGTAGAAAAGCTTCCAATGTAAGGGACAAAGGAGCCATCTCCAAACTATTTGAAAAGCTGTCCAGCTGAGGTAGCTTTTCTGTGGTCCCCAGGATGGGTCAATACCAGTGGCAGATTGCAGTTGACAATGAGAAACTACAAGCTCCGTATTACAAGAAGTGTTGGCAGATGAAGGGCACCAAGAAGCAGGGAAGTTGACGGCTGTGACAGGAACTTAGAATTTGACCCCTTTGACCTACCCTGACTGCAATTCTCTTTCTACTGAATCAGGTCCTCAGCTCTACTACCCCAATTTCCATCTCCCAGAAGGATGACTCCCATTCTCAGAACTGGGGCTCCATCCTTCCCTTCTCATTCTCCTCCCGCTACCTATCACTTCTTACAAACATCTCTCACATGTCTCCTTTCCTTTCAATGCCCACTCACCACCCTATTTCAAAATCCCTCCAAATCATTCTTCTAGACTCTAGAAATAGCATTCATTTGACCCCCTATTTTCATATCTTCTCCCAAAGCCTCCATCATTCAAACCAGCCTCTACATTATTCCCAAAATAATCTTCCTGAATCCTTACTTAAGCATATCTCATTTTTGCTGAAAAACCTTCCCCCTGACTCCTTACTTGCTTGCTAAGTTGCTTCAGTCGTGTCCGACTCTGTGCGACCCCATAGATGGCAGCCCAGCAGGCTCCCCCATCCCTGAGATTCTCCAGGCAAGAGCACTGGAGTGGGTTGCCATTTCCTTCTCCAATGCATGAAAGTGAAAAGTGAAAGTGAATTTGCTCAGTCGTGTCCCACTCTTAGCGACCCCATGGACTGCAGCCCACCAGGCTCCTCCATACATGGGATTTTCCAGGCAAGAGTACTGGAGTGGGGTGCCATCGCCTTCTCTGCAATGTTATTCCACACTTCTTAGGATGTTATTTAGAGTCTGATTCTATCTCTCTATGCTTATCATCTTTTTCTACTCAATTTTACACAGCTTCCCTCAACATTTCTCATACTTATTAATATGAGATAATAAATATTAGATACTCAATAAATATGAAACGGATTAATGAATGACAAGGAATGTCTCCTTTAACAGAAATTCTAGCAAGTGGAGAGTAACTTTTTACAGTAAAGATATTCCCATAATCTTGCTTGGATGCATGCTCAGTCATGTCTGACTCTTGGCGACCCCATGGACAGTAGCCCACCAGGCTCCTCTCTCCAGGCAAAAATACTTGACTAGGTTGCCATTTTCCTCCTCCAGGGTATCTTCCAGACCCAGGGATCGAATTCACATCTCTTGGACCTTCTGCATTGGCAGGTGGATTCTGGACCATTGCACCACCTAGGAAGCCCTCCTATAATCTTATATGCTCCATATTCTAGATCTGTGGAGAGAACCTATTTCATCTTGTCAGTATTATTTGTGTGTGTGTGTGTGTGTGTGTGTGTGTAAAAGGAGGCTCACTTTCCTCTTCAAGTGGCCCCCTGCAGCTCTGGAGAAGGGAGGCTGCCTGACATCAGGGTACATCTGCTAGAGGCCGAATGACTCTGGAAACTAATGAGAGCCAGGACTTCTATTACAGTCAGCTCCTTTTAGCACTGGGAGCCTAGTCTAACTCCAAGCACATCAGCCCAGCAACCCCCGCCATCTGGGCTCCTTCAGGCCCCTCCCCCATTCCTACTCCTTTTTTTCTCTAAACAAAAGACTTCCTAAATCCAACACCTTTTGCACCTTATTCTGTCTCCTCTTCTACTTTGCTGGCAAACTGGACTTACTAACAAATTTACATTGCCTGTTGGAACAGCTTCTTCTGCCTCCAAAGTTTTCTCCGCATAGACGTAGAGCATCCTCCATTGCTCAAGGCATCACCAGAGAGTCTGTTGCGCCAGGCTAAACAAATCTACAAGCACACTCCCTGTCAGATTCTTGTCAGAAGGACAGAGTGAAATCTTGTTTTTGAGTGAGCGTCAAAACAAATCTGGAAAAAGATGCCACTAGCGTCTTGTGGCCACAGTTCAAAGCCCCAGAAGGGCCGCACAGGGCTCAAAGCAGCACCCCGAGCTCTTGAGCACCAAGCACAGGCAGTTGTGTCTTTGCTCACTTCATGCTAACCGCAGGGAGACAGCAACACTGAGCTCTGTCTGAAGCAGCTTCACCTGGCTGTGCCCCCACAAACCAGGCTGAAACCACAGCATCCTTGTGCTCTGCATAGGGCAAACCGAGCCATGCCCTCCCGCGGGCGAGGGCTGAGTCTTCTCCCACCCATGTCGCCACCGTTTGAGCCCCTTTCATGGTAAAGCTCCTGTAAATCAAGGAGAGGCTTTGCCACCAGGCTCCTTGCACAAGTGTCTGCAGGAAGAGTGCCCCAAATAGGAAGCCATCTCCTAACTTCTCACTCTCCAGGAGAACTTCACATCTCCTTTCTGAATGGAGTGACTCTAAATATACACTGCTCTCATTTCTTTCAGAGCGTGACTTCCTCCAAGCTGATAACCATGTTTCTGAATATTGCATTTTCCTAAGGTAGGTGGGAAAGACAGCAAGCTGGTAGTAATAAGTACTTCTTGGGTATTTGACATGTGCCAGCCACTCTTCTAAGCACTTTCTAAGAATTAACTCAATTCTCTTCTATAGGTAACCTTATAAAATAGATATGTACCTATCCTCATTATAAAACAGGAGAAATAAAGGGCAAAGAGGGGAAGGAGCTCACAGAACTCGCATTGCTAAGAGGCTAGGATTCCTACCTGGCAGGGAAGGAATCAGTTTTCAGGGTCTTTGCCCTTGACCCTTGGACCACACTACTTTTCTGCCATGTGTGGGTCAGGTAGAGGCAACACAAGGTATGAACACGGGTGTCAAATTTCCAGTGGTCCCCTCAGCTAAGAACTGGTCTCTTCAGCCCTCTGCCCTTTGAGCATCGCCTCCCTACAAACAGAACTTGGCCATCAGGGGACTTGGCTTATGAAATCTGACACCATTGACCTAGATACCTGACTTTTTTGTGGCCACCTGGCTTGTCTTGCCTGTGTTTGAATTTTCTCTGTCCTTCCCCGCCCCACCATTTAGATTCCATATTTCTGACCACAGTATCTTTCTATCTGACACTTGACCTGGACTTGTGTGTTCCACTCATCAGCTAGCCCCAGCTCAGCAAGAGGGTGAAAACCCTCCATTCTGACAAACACTGAGGGCAGAGGGATGGGTCAGCTCAGTTCAGTCACTCAGTTGTGTCTGACTCTGCAACTCCATGGACTGCAGCATGCCAAGCTTCCCTGTCCATCAGCAACTCCCAGAGCTTGCTCAAACTCACGTGCATCCGGTCGGTGATGCCATCCAACTGCCATCAGAGTGACAGGTAAATCCCCCAAACACACCTCCCAACCTAAACTCCACTGAAGAGGAGTCATGATAAGCCAAGCTGCTTCTGTTGGCCTAGGCGCTTAATGTAACAGCCCAGTGAAGGAGCATGGGCTTTCGGGAACTTCTCCAATTTTTTTATTATGTGTTTATGAGATGATTTCACATGACAGTGCAGGGTGCAATCACAAATGCCCGAGGGACTTGGCAGGTATCTAAAAAGTACGTCAACAGAATTTTTTGAAAGTGGCTTCTTAGTCTACCTTTAATGTTCCCGCTTTTCAAAGACAGCCCAGGGTAGATTTCACTTGTCTCTTAATTCTACTACAAGGAAACAGAGCACAAGTACTATAATAAGCATCAGTGAAGTCTCATCCTCAGTGCTGGAGAGCCCACGGGGCACGGTGAGGATGGTCACACCCTAACTGCCTGCAACCACATGCCCCCTGGCTGTGCCATGGGAAGGCAGGAATTCCGATCCGAATGCAAAATCTCTTGCATTATAAATATTGACTGTTAATTCAAATAGTTTAAAACATTGTGTGGGCCAATTTTGTATAAGCTAAATGATTACCCTCGTGAGCCATGTGTGTGGTCCGTGGCCTCAGCTTTCCACCATCAGAATTCCTAGAGGTAGTCTCTTCAAGCGCATCAGAGGATTGGTTGTGGCAGCAAGAATGGAGGTTGCTGCCAAACTCAACGCTTCACAGTTTCCATTAAACCCTACACCCAGGGCCACCACTAACTCGTGACAGCACCTTCATCTGACTCTCCACCAGGCACCATGCAGGAGACATCCCTTCCTGCAGCCTGACACAGCTTCATGGCAGGCCTAGTTCAGGGCTAATAGAGCCCAGGCCCCATTCTCTCTCAGCTGGTTGCATTTTCACAGTGCAGAAACTGCCCAACCATACACAGCCGCCTTGACACAGCTTGTGTGGACACTCCAACCATGTGGATGAAAAGGTAAAATAATCTGAAGGAGGAAGACAGTAAGTGACCAAGGTTCTCCAGCTGGTCCTTCTGCAAGTCCTGAGCTAGGCATGCAGGGCTAGACCGCGATCAGAGGTACAACCCTCTCTGCAGCCCATCTTCTTATTGCCTGCATCTCCTATCCATGCTAGACATGGAATGGTGGAAGAGAAACATGCATGAGATAGATGAGGCTGAGCCTTGACGAGACCTGGAGGTGGTGAACTAGGGCAGGTCTGAGAAGAAGCACACAAAGCCTCCAGCCATCTTCCCCAGCATTTGCCCACAAGTTCTTTTGATTAGGGGGTGGTTTAGCCATGCACCTCTTACCTAACTCTCAACTTCACCTGCAAGACTAAATCTAGATGGAAGAACCAATACCGCTTCCTGTCGCCACCCCTCCCCCTATGTCTAGGAACAGGCAAGGCCACTGAAGTGGTGATTACTACAATGCAGGTATCAATTGTGATCACACTGTCGTTCCGGAAACCACAGCTTGTGGGTCTCTCCTGAAACTGGCTGCAGACTCACTTTGTAAGGCACCCCCTTCTTTTCACAGAAATTCCCAAAGACAGAAGAGCAGGGTCAGATGTATTCTCCATGCCCACCATGTCAGCCTGTCCCCTTTTATTGCCACCACCTTCACTCTTTGAGGAAATTAAATAATACTGTATAAAAATAAAACTTATGCTTTGAAAAGCTCATTATGAATTTTAGGGGCGCTGTGGGCAAAGGTACTCCCCCATTCTCCTCCCATCCTCTGGTTCCTCACCTCCACCCCAGCACCCACGCATCCACCCACCAACACCAAACATCCCCACCACTGAGCTGAACATGCAGCAGCAGCTCTGAAGCACCATGGGCCCGGAGGACGGAGCACAATCTCTTCTCCCTGAGCTTCTCTGTGAGGCAGTGAGGCAGTTCTCTCCCACACAGGATGGAACATCGCCACTTCCATGCTAGAGAGGGCAAGAGAAGTGGCTGAAGAGTAGGAAGAACTGGCCTTCCCATGGAACCCAGAACTGAACAGCTGGATGGCCCCCTATCCCAGAAGCTCCTAGAGAATGGAGTAGGTGGCATCTGTTTGGCCATGGAAACCTCTTATTTAGATGCCAAATCCCAGAAAGGTCCTGGTAATAAACCATTGTTTCTCATGAGGATACTTAGAGTTTCTACTGAGGATAGAGCCAAATCCCAGAAAGGTCCTGGTAATAAACCATTGTTTCTCACGAGGAAACGTAGAGTTTCCACTGAGGATAAAGCAGGAACCCCAACATAAACTTGGGTTTCTGGCAGGCAGAAACCCATTGGCAGAAGATAAAATCCTAAGACAAAAATGTACCTGGAACATAGAAAGAGCTAGAGAAACTAGGTTCAATAACAATGAAATGGCCATGAACTCAAGACAGAGGGAACTGTAAGGACAAGCTAAAAGGGCTGTTTCACAAGAACCCTGGGACACAGGGCCTCTAAGGGAGACTAACACCAAAAGAAGACTAAGTTCTTTGCTCCCATCCAGAAGAAAACCCTGCAGCCTCAACCCCTCCCACTCCCCACACTTGCCAGGACTCCAGTGTCCCAGATACATCTGGAGACAGATGCCCACTAGGAGAAAGGAGATACAGTAAGTTCCCTACCTACAAACCTTCAAGTTGCAAACTTTCAAAGATGCAAACTTTCAAAGATTCAAACATGTGTGCCAGTCCCTGTAGGCCAACTGTTGTACTATATGACTGTACTTTTAAAGGTACTATACTCCAAGATTAAAAATGTTTTATTTTTTGTGTTTGTTTTCCATGTATGTATTGTTTGTGTGAAAAGTGTTATAAACTTATTACAGTACAGAATTATATAGCCAATTGTGTTAGTTGGGTACCCAGGCTAACTTTGTCGAACTTACAAACAAATTGAACTTACGAATGCACTCTCAGAACAGAATTTGTGCATATGTAG
Organism: Bos mutus; assembly: GCF_027580195.1. NCBI lineage: Eukaryota > Metazoa > Chordata > Mammalia > Artiodactyla > Bovidae > Bos > Bos mutus. Next base: position 38,208,999 of record NC_091636.1, on the reverse strand, counting down.
GGGACTTACTGTGAAAGTGAAAGTCACTCAGTTGTGTCCAACTCTTTGTGACCCCATGGACTATAGTCCATTGAATTCTCCAGGCCAGAATACTAGAGTGGGTAGCCTATCCCTTCTCCAGCGGATCTTCCTGACCCAGCAATCGAATTGGGGTCTCCTACATTGCAGGTAGATTCTTTACCAACTAAGCCATGAGGGAAGCCTTCTGGACTTACTGTCTGCAAAAAAAAAAATGAAAGAAATTCCTGAAAAGAGTGGTGATGCTCAGAGGAAGGGGCCAAAGTCAGTGAAAAGTAAGAAATGGATAATTTTTGGTGGCTCACCTGGTTTACTTGTGAGCATATGTAAAACCACCACCACCCTCCCAAAAGTTCTCCAAAATACCTGGGCAACATTTTTCAGGAGGCTGGTGGTCCTGAGAGTAGGTGTATTCAAGGGCCAGAGAACTTTAAATTACCGTGCTTATTATAAAGCCAGTTAGACCCACAAAGTGAGAAAATCTGGAGAAACTAGATTTAAAAGATTGATTTATTTTAACCTTCAGAGTCTGTTTAACACTTCCATATATTTTCACTGTAGCCTGTATGAAACATTTCCCAAAAACACATTGCACTATATACAATGGATCATTGAGGGAAAAGGGGATTCTTGTCACAAGAAGATTCCAGGCACCAAGAGGGCAGTGAGGATGGTCCATTTCTAACCTCCCAAGATGAAGCTGCCTCCCATTCTTCTTGAAACCTGCAGGCATCCAGGTGCCAGCAGATCCAGTGTGAACTCTGAAACTGAGATGTTCCAAACCAGCTTTCCAGCTCTCTGATTTACAATAAACCCAAGAATTCTTGTATTTCAAGAAGTTAAATCAGTCACAACACTTTAAGTGCAATTTTCTCTTGTGGGGGAATTGTATACTATTGCAACATGAACACTGGGGTGATGATCACAGTTCAGACTATGGGGATGTTACAGAAAAAGTTCAAAGGTACCCCCATGACACTGACTCACTGTCTGCCCTGTCGAGGTTTCCCTTGTCAGATAAACCCCTGCTGACATCATTACATTTTCATATCCTCAAAAAGCAAGTTGTGTGGCTTGGAAAGTTTTTCTTTTCCATCATGCTGTTAAACTGGAGGCCACTAACATGACAAAGTCAGCAGGAGTGTGTGAGGAGTAAACGTGGAACCACTGGGCAACCATGTCCCTGGAGATTTGTGGGTGGAAAGTAGTCGTTAAATTTGTAAGAGGGTGTTCTTAAATATTCTTCATTTAGATAATACATGCACATGGAAAAGTTCAAAGCTTATGAGACTGTATGGTGATGAGCAAGTTTCCATCTCAGTTCTCTATGCCAGTCCCACAATGTCCCACCCAAGAGTCAATTACCGTTACCAATTTCTTAATTCTCCTTCCAGAGAAGATATTTCATCAATACAACCCCTGTCAATTTAACACAGGTTGCAAGTGATTAAAAACGGAAATTTTCAAATAGTCAAGTATATGTGAATCACCCAGGGATCTTATTACAATGCAGATTCTGACTGAGTCAGACTTGAGTAGGGCTAAGATTCTGCACTTCTAACAACTTTTAAGGTAATGCCAAGGCTGCTGGTCCTTGGATCACACATTGAATAGCAAGTATTTAAAACATTATATTGACTCTAATATATCCTGGTAAGAAACATGAATTACTTTTTGTAAATTGATCTGACAGCATTTATTAAAATTAGGAGTATTAGAAGTCTTCAACCCAACAATGCCATTCTGAGGCTCTAGCTAAGAAGGAATAAATTATAAAATAGGAGTCTCTGATATACTTAGAACTTGGTCTTCTTGTCTTAATTACTTCAAAATGACTTTCATATGAATGTTCAAGAAGCTTTTCTTAGCTCGCTGATGTTTACATGGTACTTTCCAGTTTGGTTGCTTCCAGCAGAAAAAAAGAAAACATCATAGTGATGATTGATATGTCAATAATGACCAGAGATGATGTGATTTGGGATTCCCAAAATCAATCGCTCTGAAGGGTAGGCTCCATAACTGATTAAATCCCCTTGACATCTTCACCAAGCAGTATCATCAGGTTCTCTTCATAGAGCACAGAAGTTGTCACTTATCTGTAACTGTGCTTTTTTCAAAGTTCGTTTTCCCCGAAAGAAATAATCACCGAATTAGCAATATATATCCCACATCATGGCGCAGAATATGGGGCAGATTACCAAAGTATGTGAAGTGCATCTAATTTCAGGTCTTTTTATCCTCAGAGTTAAGAAACATTATTTTTTCCTCCCCACCACTTACCCACATCTGAGTGCGATCAGACAGACACCTAAAACAAGCATATGGCAGATCAGCTAGAAGAAAAAAAAAAAAATACGGCCACACTTGCATTTTGTTTTGAAGATTTTCAGATAATATCAAAGATTGTTTCCAAGCCACAGTCCTGGTTTTAGAATCCAGGGCAATGCTTTAACCGTTTCAGAAATGAAGCAACATATAGAGTTCTAGTCCCTTCATCCTTCCAAAATGCAGAACACATTTTAATTTAATTTCAATGGCAAAAACATTAAACCTGGATTTCTCTGGTGGTCCAGTGGTTAAGAATCTACCTTCTGATGCAAGAGACACGGGTTCCATCCCTGGTCAGCGAACTAAGATCCCTCATGCCCTGGGGCAACTAAGCCCATGTGCAGCAACTACTGAGACTATGCTGCAGCAAAGGTTCAATCCAGCCAAAATAAAATAAGCAAAACATTTTTTTTAATTAAAAAACCACTATACCTAAACAAATATGTAATCTGATACATTCAGTTATTAGCACCCTAAATGTTTATTTTTATAGCAAATTGAAAAGTACTAAGACATCTAGACATCCAGACATCTAAAACATCTTCTATCTGCTTTCTTATTTTTCTGAGAAGTTTCCTTCATGAAATAAAAGATTAGGACTAAGATTGTCTTCCTTGTCACCTGCATTAACTGTTCTCACAGTAGTGCTGATGGGTAGCATACTGTTTACTTACAGATTGTTAAGGCAAGTCTTCGAAAGTTGATGTTCTGAGGGCTTCAGATACCTACCATCGGTAAACATTTAGTCTTCCTTGGGACATACCTTTGGGGCCTTCCCTCCATTCATGGGAAACATCATGTGGACAAAGAGTCCCCACGCTTGTCTGAATGAGATGATGGGGGCCAGCGGCAAGGCAACTGGAAGAACCATAGCCTCTGATTCATTATAACTTTCCCTTCCAGCCACATACTGAACTACCCCCATGCGGTAAGTATCTGGGACCACTCCTTCTCACAGAGCATTAAGCCTTGATAGATTAAGAAGGCACCAGGGAGACAAAGTCCCACTCTGACTCTTCCCCATCACCTTTAGAACATTAAAGTCAATTGAGAATTCGGAGTTCTAGACCTGTTGCTAGTTCCTGGAAACGCAGCCCAACAGTATTTCAGGGGACAATAGGGTGATCCACAGACTGAGAGGGACAACTCTTAATAAGACATAATATTTGGCGCATATGAGTCATGTGCTTTTACAACTTGAGTGCCCCTTATCTTACAACTTCATGGCATGGTACATCGTAATTTGTATGAATTAATATGGCATCCTCTCTGAATTAAGGACAAGAATAAGAAATATGATATTCTCTAAGCAGTACCATTCTATAGTTCACAAATATTAAAGACAAACATTTATAGTAACTGGGGGGACAAAAGTGCTTCCTAATCAAAGGACAGTTTTTAAAAGATTAACTTTTTTCCCACAAGTTAACATCTATGAAATTGGCATGAACCTTCCAAATAATGTCATCTAGATTTGGTGAATTGCAATAATTAATTCCAAATTCACATATGAATGTTTTTTGTTCTAAAGCAATTGTAAATATTTGTAAAATTAGTGGTTCTCTTAATTATACCATCTCAGGATTTTTGGTTTTTTCTTTTAAAAATATTAACCTAGGAAATATTTTATTTATTGATAGCACCTCATTAAACATCCTTCTAGCTTACATAATTGACCAACATTCTGAAGTATTTGGTGCTACACTAAAGATATTTTCCTTTAAAGGTAATTTTTCTGTTACTATGGTTGTCTCTCTCTTTCCATCTTGGCTTGAAGCCTTACTGGCCAGGTCATTCTACCCAAATTCATTGACTGGATTACAACTCATGCTGCATCACTGTGGAAGAAGAGCTATATAACTTTAATTTTATTCCTCCTTGTTTTCAAACATTACATAGATTTTTGTTGTGAGAGCTGAGCTCCTGCTTATCAGCAGGATACTGGCCTGAGCTACTTTGATGGCAGTGGGTCTTACCTGTGCGTTTCACTTATCGTCACTGGCTGACCTCTTTACAATTACGTAAGGCTTCTCTGGAACACTTACAGGGCACGTGGATTAAAATCATTATGGAATTGCCTCTTCAATCAGACAGAAGCAAAATGACAGAAAATGCTACTATCAAAGCCTCTTCTACTCGGCTATTCAGATGTCAATCTTTTCTGTGTTTTTTTTTTTTTTTCCTCCTTGTGTACTCCTAATGATTCATTAAGAATTATCCTTAGGAACCAAATTGCTCCTATAGACAGCTCTTACCTCCTTTTAACTGACCAGTTTAATTCATCTTGCTGGAAGGATGACTCATAGCAGAACAAATTTACTTAATCCAAGTATTAAAAAGCTGCTTGCAGGACTTGATCAAATTACATGGCAGTGTTTTTTGTTTTTTTTTTTTTTTTTAGTATCATGTCAGATATTGCCTGAATATCACTATTTTGATCCGGAACACTGCAGCACATAAAATATTCTCTACTTAGGCCACATGGAAATACAACTCAAAATGGTACTAGATTTAAGCTTTTGGAGGGTCTAGTGTTTGTAAATTCTAGAATTACCCAGATAAATCATCTATCCATTCATTTTTATTATATAATTGCCAGAGTGTTTTTTACATGTACTTTGGGTGTTCCCTTATTGGGGAAAATGTTTCTAACACCTATAAACCACAAGCAGAGTGTCAGATTAAACAAACTCTTTGTTCCCGCAGTTTGTTCAAGAACAATTTGTATCCGTAAGCAAAACTTGGTATTAACGTGGTTCTGGCCCAAGCTGCTGACTTAAGAGAGATGCTGGTTAACAACTGAAAAGGTAACGAGTCTACAAGATAAAGGGCTTCAAAAACCAAGCAGAAGTGAAGTGTGGAGAATCATTTTCATTTCAACTCAAAATTGGCTCAGGATTTTTATTGTTTTCATTGCTTGATAAACAAGATCAAATCCATATCTTTGAACTCAGGCTCATAGCATGCCACTACTTCAAATCAACTGCTGGTACATCACAAAAATAAAAGCCGATGTGTCAGGATAGAACTGTTGTCTAAACTATGTAAACAGGAAAACCTAAAGTCTCTAAAACTTCCTACCTGAACACCTTTTGTTGTTGTTCAGCAACCGTGTTGGTAAATCAAGATGCTGCCAGCAATGGTTGAGATTTTGCTTTTTTAATGTAGCAACTTACTTAGTAACTCATAGCAAGATAACAAGGCAGGAATAGTTGTAGCCAATCAGATAAGTTAATTGTGTGTTATCTGCAAAAAAAAAAAAAAAAGCAGGAAAGGGACCAAAGAGAAAGAGGAGCAAAAACATGTTTAAGATTATGACTTGCTTTTATTGATTGAAATAATGAGAGGGCATACTGAATTGGGTTGGTTAACAAATTTCTTTTTAAACTCAAAGTCAATCCATTTATTTTAATATTAAAATCTTCATATAAAAAAACAGTTTTTCCCTGAAAAAAAAATGAACAATTGTTCTTTTCTATTTATTTCATTGAAATAATATCAACATATGCATTTGTCCTCATGGAAGATATAGGAGTATTTTTTCAGATTATAGCAAATATGGAAGGACTTTCAAGAGACTCAGTGCTAATGGGCATTTGCTGACATTCCGAATCCCATTCTGTGATCTTAATCCAGGCAGAAGGATTTGTAGAGACATTAAAAAACCATTCAGAGAGCTAATGGAGATGTGTGTGTGCACATGCTCAGTCACTCACTCATGTCCGACTGTTTGCGACCCCGTGGACTGTAGCCCACCAGGCTCCTCTGTCCATGGGATTCTCCAGACAAGAATACTGGGATGGATTGCCATTTCTTCCTCCAGGAGATCTTCCTGACCCAGGGATCAAATCTGCATCTCCTGGGCCTCCTGCATTGGACATTAGGTTTTTCAACCACCAAGCCACTAGGGAAGCCCTAATGCAGATGACACAGCAATAAAAATACATAGGATTTAAGATTTGTGCGTCCTTTCTTCATATATGTGAAGGCTCCTCTGAAAACCAATGAGTAGCAATTCTTGATGTTTACTGACTTCAACAAAAGAAAATGAGCCTAAACTACTGCATGAAGGAATGAGCTTAACGTTCAAGAGCTTTCGTTACTCAGGGAACTTTTCATAAGGAATTAAACTAGAAGATTTCTAATGAAGTTCCACATGGATACAATTCTGGGACTCCTGCTCCACAACAAAAACTACAAATATTCACTAATGCATTTTCTTGTTAATGTTTATTGAGTACCAGTCGTGTACCAGATACTATGATGGTGCTATGGAAATGGACATGGCATCAAGTTTGTGGGTTTTTTTTCCAGAAACTTCCCACTTACTAAAGGACACTGACCAATAAACAGATCATTACTCCCCATTACCATGAGCACTTAGGAGGCAATGGGAATGCAACAGAGAGACAATTAAAGAGTGTTTCTGCCCAGTACAAAAGGACTGTCTAGCATTGGAGTCAAAGAAGCTTATGGAGTCCATTTCTCTGAGATAGAATTCAGTTTTCTCTTACTGGGATGGTTTTCACAATCTTTCTAGGTCTAAACCAACTTTTAGAGTTTGGCTCATTCCAAGGTATACCACATCTCTAAATTGTGTACTTTAGGACATATTAGTATAGCACTGAAGAGAATGGGTTTGAAATCATACAGATTTGCATTCTCCTAAAAATAGCAGTGTGGTCCCGGAAGGTTATTTAACATCTCAAAGTCCCAGTCCCCTGCTAAATAAGGCTGTAAAAATTAAATGAGATCAAATAAGGTGCTTAGCACATACTAGCAACGATCATGCTGATGACAATGAAGATGATATAGGAAAGTGAGCCTGGTGCATAGGCACATGCTAATTTGGCTCTCATTGCTATTTGCAAGCCTGCTAAGAGTTGCCCTTCCCTCACTGCAATGTCACCAATCAGGGAATTGCTTTTTCACTGGTAGTTTTCCTACTATGAGCTATATTTCTCTCTCCTGCCTGGAGTTCTTTCCACTCACTTTTCAGAACTTTCAGACTTTTCTTTTGATAAAAGTCCCTCGTGATTCTCCACCCTCAATTATTGTCTTAGTGATTCCTGTCTGCTAGCATTCATAAAGGATTCTTACTTTGCATCACAGTCAACCCCTTAAATACTTCATAAACAAACACTTCTTGTAATTGCAAAACATCTACCTAGAAAGTTGAGGGAAAGGAGTAGCGGCACCAGTTTCTTTTTTCAGTGTTAATCAGAGAAAGACTGAAAGTGATGCCTTATGACTAAACTTTGAAGAAATGAAACTATTCAAGTTGAATGGAGTTGGTGGTTAGCATTAAGTACATACTTCCTACATTCTTTTTCACTAATTAAATTTTTTATTAAATTTTCCAGGTGAAGAAATTTAAAATTTCCAAATAACCATGAGTATAGTGAAATAAACTTCTGGATCCCATTTCTCTGTTCATTGTGAATGTGAAACACAGTGATGAACTATCACCTCAGTGACCAAAACGGAGAAAATGTTCTGCGCAACAGTGAACCAAAATTGATGGGAACACTAAAGGGGAAAAAACTCTATTTACATTCATAAAAACCAACAGTTTGCCAATTCAAAAATATCTTTATTTTGCCAAGTGAGAGGCAAATAAAAACTCGTATAAGAAGAAAAGATAAATGTAGGAAATATTTGTCTACCATGAAGTGTTGAAATAAATGCAGACCATTGTGAAGACTGCTTAATTCATACCCTCCCTCTGTCAAAGATGACTTTCTAAAACCATTCCAGACTGAGCAACTTTGTTCCTTCTTCCCTGGCTACCCGTCTCCTCCAACACTGTGGGGTCAGGTTCGCTAGGAGACAACACTCAAATGTTGCATCTGTTATCAAAGGCAAATTTGTGTACCTGACACACAGAGAGGCTAAACAAACTGAAATGTCCGAGGTTAGAGCAGAGAAAGGTTTATTGCAAAGTCAAGCAAGGAGCATGGGTGGCTTGTGCTCAAAAAACCTGAACTCTGATGGTTTTAGGGGAAGAATTTGTATAGGAAAACTTTGAGGTGAGAGCTGCATGGGACATGACTTTCTTCTGATTGGTTGGTGGTGAAATAACAGGGAGGTGTTCCAGAAATCTCAATCATCAATTTTCTGGTTCCAGCCTGTCTAGGGTCTCAGCATGTAATTACTATCCTCCACCCAGGTAAAGGCATTAGTTCCTATAGATATACTTTGGATATAGTAAAAGATATACTGTTCCTATAAATATACTTTGGGTACATTCAAGGATATAGTGTTATGCATACTCCTTGAGAAGGAATCAGGACTCTGCTTTTTTTTTTCCTTGACTGTTCCTCCTTTGTTTTTGCACCCCTTCACTATCCTAATTAGAAGCTGTTTGAATCTGCCCTTTGGAACTCAGCAAAATTCTCAGAGGCTAAAAGAGACTATTTCCTACAAACAAGAAATGAGACAAGGAAAGTATTTGTACCCAAGAGGTACCCCTAGTGTCCTGTTCAGTTTCAAAAATAATAGAGAGTAGAATTACTTAAAATCCATAATCTAAACTTTTTTTATTTAAATTAATATGTATCCATTTACCAATATCTTGATACAAGACTAAGGGCTTTTTTTTTCTTTTGTATGTGTCCTCTTACTGAAACAGAAGGGAAGAGGCAGAGCACAGCTTTTAAAAGTTTGACACACCTATTGAGGATACAACATAAACTGGTTAGAACCAACCAGGTCCAAGATTGCAGGAGATTCTACTTCCAGTGGACCACTGAGACTCATTACACACTCATTGTAATATTACACTGTGCTAAATGACACACACCCCCCATCACCATGACAATTCCAAGGCTAACAATGAAAGACCAAAAAGTGGGTGGTGGCCCAATTCCTGGAAATCCCTACCTCTTCTCCAAAACTCATTAGCCTATGAAAGTATCCAGCCCATAAAAAGTAACCACCCATATTTGGGGGCCTCTCACCTTCTGAGCTGGCCCACACTCTGTCTACAGAGTGTGTTTCTTCCAAGTCTGTCTTGCTTTTTGAGACAGACCACATTCTGTCTGTGGAATGTGTATCTTTCTAAATAAATCTACTTCTTACCTATAACTTTATCTCTCACTGAATTCTTTCTGTGATGAGACACAAAGAACTTGAGCTTCCTTAAGTCCTGAGACCAGTGTGTGACTTCAATTAAAAGACAGTGGGTTCAAGACCCAATCTGAGTTGCGCAGTTTCATTATTGCAGTTCATTGTTGTTTTCCACATTCACACCCAAGGCTTCATCCAATAATTTTGAGTTTATATTTCTTTTAAATGGACTAATACACTAATGTTACTTGTGAAACTGAGTGAAGAATGTGGTTAAATGTTTATGAATTTTCCTTGCAATCATTATTAGTTGCCTCACACCTAATTTGACCCAAATATTTCCATGCAATGGATGAATCAAGTTCTTTTTCAAATAATGCAAATGTGTCTTCCTAGAAATAACTGTTTGTATATTATATTAATAGTTCATCAGTTTATGTAGCATTCTAACTAATCTGTGTAATTACAACAAGTACATCTGACACAAACAGGGTGGCAGACAAATACAATTTATCTTCAGTAAATAAACAGCTCTGCTGATCAAAGCAGGGTTTCTGGAGTGGTCAGTGTGCCCCAAGTATGTGTTTATAGAGGAATGTATGTATTTACAGTATGTGTTTGCAAAGACCATTGATTAATCTGAAGAGTCAGTTATAGGAAACATCTGTTATACAAGGTTGTTATTACAGTCGGTTCCCTCTCTTTGCACACAGCCTAGGACAGAACGTATTAAACACTCCAGTCAAAAGAAGAGCAGACAGCTTAGTCTTACCTTCTTGGATCAGTTTATCAGATTATTGATACTGCTGTGCCTCCCGAGTTTCATGTTGAATAACAAGATGCAAAGGAAGGCAGATGGAAAGATCTAGGCAGTGCCAAAGCTTCAACTAGACAAGAAGGGAGTCCAAAGAATGGAGGCACAGGATAAATAAGTCACAGAAATAAATTTCACCTCTTTAAGACTTTAGATTGTCTCTCTTGAGTGTTCACTGCCCCCCTCTGTTTCTCCCTTACTATTGCTAATAACAAAAGTGCTAGAAAATTCAAAAGCTCAGATGTATCTTCTGCTTTCTTTCTTTAATGTGTTCACATTTTTTCTGTAACTCTACAGCAATGACTTTGGAGATCATCTACTTCCTTGTTTTCAGTCAAAAGCTCTTAAGAGTGAAATTTTCTCTTCGTGTTGTAAAAGGAGTTCCAGTTTTTACAGTATTTTGGTACAGTTTTTTTTTTTTTTTTGTATCAAAGAAACTAACAGGGGACCTGTACTAATTATAGAGGAAGCAGGTGGTGCTGGTGCTACACTCTTCCCAGGTCTGCTGAGGATCTCCACAGAGGCCTAGAGCTCTGTGAAAGCCATCAGATACTTTTATAACCTCGTTCCTGCCAGCCAGTCTAAATCTAGCAGTATTACATACACACACTCTCACACACCACAGTAAAAGTGAAGTAAGTCAGACAGAGAAAGACAAATCACATGAAAGATGTCATATGCTTTCATTTATATGCAGAATCTTTTTTAAAAAAAAAAGTGATACAAATGAATTTATCTACAAAAGAGAAAAAGACTCACAGACTTCGAGAATGAACTTCTGGTTATCAGTGGAGGAAGGTGGGGGGAGGGATAGACTGGGAGTTTGAAATTGACATGTACACATTGCTATATTTAAAATAGATAACCAACAAGGATCTACTGTATAGCACAGGGAACTCTGCTCAATATTCTGTAATAATCTAAATGACAAAATAATTTGAAAAAGAATAGAAAAAATAAATTTTACTGCAGATTTATTAGGAATTTGGAGCAGAGCTATTATATGCTACAAAATGCCATAGCATAGCCTAAGACTCTCAATTAATCCAAAGGTCTCTGCCATATGGTGGTTGTCACATCAGCTCAGTGTGTCTCTGTCTGTCCTTCATCACTCATCCACTTCTCTTCTCTAGCTACTTAAGTTCTCCACATCCATGCCCATGTTTTCTCCTATACACACAGCAGCCATTTATTTTTTAAAGGAAAACAGAGCAAGTCAGCTGTCCACCAATACTAATACCTGGTTCTCAGCCGCATGGGATCACCATGCCTGTGACCAAGCCCCTGGAGAGCAAGCCACCATTCTCTCAACCACACACTAATCCTGTCCAATTTCTCAGGCCCAAAGAGAACACATCAGGAGCTTATCAGTCCAGATGCTTTCCAGCATGCTTGTGGCCACCATGAAATAAAATGCAGTTTGAAAGAGAGACCCCCATTTTCTATGAACATCTGTGAGCTTTATCACATAATGTGAAAAGAGAGATTTTCAATCAATCTCACTGGAGTCCCATGAACAATATATAATTCTTCAAATCACATCATCTTAACTATGACTCATCTCTTCCTGTATTTGTGCTGTGATTCTAGCTAATCAGAATAGAATATTAAACTATGACTCTCTTGTTAGTAATACTTTACCTAGTCAATATGAGAATGGAACTTTACAGAATATCCTCTCCTCTTTTCTTCTCTCAGCTATTCTCTTAATATATATATATGGTAAATTAGAAAAACATTTGACAAGATCAACAAAATTTACACAGACTTAATTAGACCAGGAAAAATTCAAATTACTAAAATCAGGAATGAAATCGGAGACAGCACTATTGATTTTAAAACAACGAAAAGAATTATAAGGGGAATGCTATAAACAGCTGTATGCCAATAAATTAGATAATGTAGATGGTGGACAAATTTCTAGAAAGATGCAAAATACCAAAACTGACTCAAGAAGAAATAGAAAATCTGAACAACCCTAAACAAGAGATTGAATTAGTAATTTTAAAACTTCCCACAATGAAAAGCCCAGTCTTAAATAGTAAATTTAAGTCTTCACTGATAAATTCCACCAAACATTTAAAGATTTAATGCTAACTCTTCACAAACTACTCCCCTCAAACAGAAGAGGATGGAAGATTTTTCAATTTATTCTATGATGTCAGTATTACCCTACACCAAAACCAAACAAATACACTGCAAGAAAATTACAATGTTTTGTATGAATATGTATGCAAAATTCCTTAGCAAAATACTAGCAAACTTGAATCCAGCCCCATATTTAGGCCATAATCAAGGAATGCAAGTTTGGTTTAACATCTGAAAATTAATAAAATAATATATTATATTAGTAACATAAAAGACAAAATACACATAATCACCTCAATAATTTTTTTTTAAAAAAAGCATTTGACAAAGCACAACTTGCTTTCATGATTTAAATACTCAACAGAGTAGCAATCAGAAGAAAATTACTCAACCTGATAAAGTTTATTTATGAAAAAGCCATAATTAAGGTCATGTTTAATGATGTAAGACTGAATGCTTTCTATCTATAGTTGGGAACAAAACAAGGACGTCCATTCTCTTCAGTTCTATTCAGCATTGAACTGGAAATTTTAACTTAGGCAATTAGTAAAATAAAAGAAATAGAAGTATTTCGGACTAGAAAGAGAAAAATAAAATCATCTATATATCAATGATATGATTTTGTGGGTATCAAATCTTTAGAAATCCACAAGAAAAAAATTAACTATAATAGCTAATGAGTTCAAACAGATTGCAGGATATTCAATCAATATTCTGAAAGCAATTGTATTTTTACAATTAAGCAATTATCCATATGAAAAGGAAATTAAGAAGATGAGCCTTTGATGTACAAGACCATCAAAGACATTAAAATACTCTGGAATAAAAATAAGAACAACAATAACAACAACAACAAAAAAAAGAGTCTAAGACTTTTAAACTGAAAACTACAAAGAAAAGTAAGAAAAAAAATAAAATTGAGTTACAAAAATAAACATCTCATGAATATGAAGGCATTCTTTGTGGCTTCACATGGATAGAAACAAAGACCAGCTGCAGTAGAATCAGCACAGCATACAGTGCTCAGTGGAGCTCATCAGGAATCTCTTGCTCACCAGAAGGTCTCTCTGAACCAAAACAGTTTTAGGTAACATCCAAAATCGTCTTCTTAGAGCAGTTAAAAGAGCTCCACCTATAAAATTTCCCCTTAATTTGCTGAAGCCAATTCTTTAGACAAGCACTTAAACTTAAAATAGACTTCCTTTATTTTAATTCTCTCTAATAAGAAAGGATCCATGTAAATAGTCTCCTAAACACCCCGTGTCCCACTTCCAGTTTTGAAATTCTACTGTTCAGCTACAGTGATTCATTTGGGATTTTCTCTTTTCCCTGCTCGTCTTCTATGGCTGACTTTTAGTTTTGTCTGGGGTTTGACATTGATAGTTTTGGATTGTCATGTCATCAGAGGAGTAGCCCTTGAGCCCATGGTCCTCCAAAAGTGTCTTTCCCCTCTCTGGCATCTTCTAGAATGTGTTATTTTACCCAGATATCATGCAGGTTATCTCTCCCAGTGGCATCTGCAGAGGTGTCTGAGATCCTACCTGGCCCCCAACATATCCATGCTCATGAAATCTGTGGACAGTAGTCCCTCACCCCAGAGCATCTCAGTGTTATATCAGAAATGCTGAGAGAAATCTCAGGCTCTTCCTGGGACTTTGGGACACACAGAGACTCTGAGACAAGCTCAGGCCTTTCTGCATTGGCACCGTTGGTACCCATCTCTACTCTCTTCCCCAACCCCCTGATGCTCCAGGGAAACCTCTGGGGTGGTCCAGATTCCAGCATGCAAGTGAGAATTGCAGCATAGTTTCCCTCTGCTCTTACATTCCCCAAGCCTGCTTCTCCTTCTCCTTGGACTTATAGCCCAGTGCAGGGAGGTGTTGGGATTCTAGGCTTTTTCTCCTAAGTGTTCATCAGCATGCAACTGTCTATATTCCAGTCTTTTTTCCTCCCCCTTTCCAGTTAGATTCCCTTTATTTAGTTGAGAGAGAGAGAGAAGTGGATTGGCTTAGGATGAGAGAGGGAGGGGAGAAGTGTCTTGCCTGACAAATAGTTGTTCCAGATCTTTCCTGTCTTTGGAATGTGGCTTATGAAATGGAAAACTAGGAATTTAAAGTCTCTGTTTTCTAGTATCACAATTTTCACTTGGAGAACTGTGGGAGGAAGGGCTAAAAGTTAATGGGGAAAATGTTAATTGCAGCACTATTTACAATAACCAAGACATGAAAGCAACCTAAATGTCCATCAACAGATGAATGGATAAAGAACTTGTGGTACATATATACCATGGACTATTAATCAAACATTAAAAAGAGTGAAATGATGCCATTTGCTGCAACATGGGTGGCCCTAGAGATTGTCATACTGAGTAAAGTCAGACAGAGAGGAAGAAATATTGTATGACATCCCTTATATGCAGAATCTAAAGAGAAATGATGCAAACGAAATCATCTGCAAAACAGAAACAGATTCACAGACTTAGAGAACAAACTTATGGTTGTCAGGGGAAGAATGGGGGGATGAGACAGTTAGGGAGTTGGGGCCCAACATGTACACTTTGATATATTTAAAGTGGATAACCAAAAAGGTCCTACTGTATGGCACATGGAACTCTGCTCAAGGGCATGTGGCAGCCTGGATTAGGGGAGAATGTATACGTGTATATGTATGCCTGAGTCCCTTTGCTGTCCACCCGAAACTATCACAACACTGTTAATCAGTTATACTCAGATATAAACTAAAAAGCTTTTTTTTTAAGTAAATGGGGGAAAGACACATGGTTTAACATTTTACAGTATCATTTGCCACATTTGTTACCTTCTTGACTAAAGCAAATGCTGGAAAAAACATACATGCACGGAATACTTGTGTGACAGGCAGGGAACCATGTACTTCAACAACAGAGCAACCCTCAGAACCAGATACTATTGTCCCATTTTGCAGATTAGGCAAGTGCAGGTGGACAGGACTGCCAGGGACAGAATCAGAACCCAAGTATGATTCCAAGCACATGCACTATTTACTAGAATTCAAAGATTTTTAAATTTTAAGCAGTAGAACTCCTTTATATCCTACACAGAGAACGATACTATAAAACAGTCTTTTGTGCAGGAGGAAGGTTGCCATTCTGTCTCAGAGCACTCTGACATTATTTTTGTCAGTTCTTCAAGTATAGGTTCATGGTGAGGATAAAAGAGAGAGACTTTCTTTTTTTCTTGTATTGTAGAATAGTTACATTACCATGCTGTGTTTGTTTCTGCTTACAGCAAAGAGAATCAGCTATATGTATACATATATTCCCTCTTTTTTTGATTTCTTTCCCATTTAGGTCACCACAGAGCATTGAGTAGAGTTTCCTATGCTATACAGTAGGTTCTCGTTAGTTATCTATTTTATACATAGTCATGTATATGTCAATCCCAGTCTTCCAATTCATCCCATCCATCTTCCCTCCTTGGTAGCCATACATTTGTTCTCTATGTCTGTCTCTATTTTTGCTTTGTCTCTATCTTTGCTTTGAAAGTAAGTTCATCTACATCATTTTTCTAGATCCCACATAAATGTGTTAACTTATGATATTTGTTTTCTCTTTCTGACTTACCTCACTCTGTATGAGAGTCTCTAGGTCCATCCACATCTCTGCAAATGACACAATTTCATTCCTTTTTGTGGCTGAGTAATATTCCATTGTAGACATGTATCACATCTTCTCTATCCATTCCTCTGTTGATGGACATCTAGGTTGCTTCCATGTCCTGTCTATTGTAAATAGTGCTGCAATGAACATTGGGGTGCATGTATTTTTTGAATTATGGTTTTCTCTGCTATACACCCAGAAGTAGAATTGCTGGATCATATGGTTGCTCTTGGAGAAGGCAATGCCACCCCACTCTGGTACTCCTGCCTGGAGAATCCCGTGGACAGAGGAGCCTGGAAGACTGCGGTCAATGGTTGCTCTATTTTTATTTTTTTATGGAACCTCCATACTGTTCTCCATAGTGGCTGTATCCATTTATATTCCAAACAATACTGTAAGAGGGTTCCCTTTTCTAGAGGGGGATTCTCTTTTCCCTATTTCTAGTCTCTTTTCAATATCCAAGGTTGTACTTTTCTTCTTCTTGGGACTTTGCAATTACCTGAAACTTTTTTGGAAGAAAAATCAGACCACCTGCTGTGTTGAAGTTAAACTCTTCATTGGACCCATGGGAACAACAGATGGCAGAGCTCTGAGTTATGTGGTCTGCAGAGACACCAGAGTGGAGAGATGGAGGCCTGGTGCTCCTGATAAGGAGGCCCTAGATAAAGGTGGACACTTTGCAGCCCTGGGTTCCATCACTTGCCATCTGATCTCCTCTAGATTCTCCCTCTTGGCCTAGGAATCTGCCCTCTTTGAGTGACGTGCATTGATATAAACTAGTTCCCTGCCTGCCCGTGATCCTTTATTATTCTACATTTAACAAAAAGGAATCCCCTTCCTTCTGCTTCCGGCAGGGAAGAGAGTTTAGCTAAGACAGCACAGGACTTGAGCAGAGTTGGAGAATAGTTTATGCTGCTTGTAGAGAGAAAGACAGTTGCTTTGGAAAAGACATAGGCAGCATTTACAACGGAGAAAATGGTGGGAAGCTTCCCCAGGAGCAGGGCCAACCTCCCTCCAGTCATGGGGCTGGAATAAGAAAGGGCTGTCTTCTGCCATCTTCTCCTGAGCAGGGAAGGCAGGACCAGCACACATGCTCAATGTGTGAGTTGCACTCTTGTCACTTGCACTCCCCTCACCTGCCAAAATGGAGGGGAAAGAACCAGCCAAGATCCTGCAGGATCTCAGTATACAGAAACCCAAATCAAGAGTCTCAGACATGGCTGCTCAGTCTCTCATAGTCCAGGGTCCCCGTGATGACAGGTCAACTGCTTCAGTATGGAATTCCCTTCTGGGTTAATGTGGGGGAGTTTAAAGTTTTGAATCACTCACACTGAGATTCTAACAAAAGAAAAGACCTTTGACCACTTCAAGTTTTAGGAAATTCGTGGAGTACGCAGATTTGGAACACTGGCTTTAGACTTCTGATTCTCTTTGAAGTCTCTCGGGATCAGAAATTGGAAATTAGAGAAAATGGCCCTGATATAAGCCTTAAAAGTTTTATTTCCTTAAGGACCAAGTGCAACTCTGCCCTGCACAGATCTAAGCCCACTCATCTGATAGGTCATTTAGAATCCTTTCATCCCAAGATGGGATGCCTACCCCATATCCCACAGGCGGAGAAAGATACTACTACGTGTGTTCTTCCTCGAGCACAATTTTGCAAAACTACTAAGTGTACAGCTCTTGCACAGGCTACTTGTTCTCCCCAACAGTCATTCTCTTCCTCTTCATTTTACTAATATCATCTCCAGTTTTACTCGAGGACATAGTTACCCCTTTGCAGGCTACATTTTCCCTTTTTTCTTGAAGCTAAAGATAAAAGTGTGTTAGCCACTCAGTTGTGTCTAATTCTTTGCGACCCCATGGACTACAGCCCACCAGGCTCCTTTATCCATGGGGCTCTCCAGACAAGAGTACTGGAGTGGGTTGCCATGCCTTCCTTCAAAGAATCTTCCCAACCCAAGGATCAAACCCGGGTCTCCTATAGCTCTTGTATTGTAGGCAGATTCTTTACCACTAAGCCACCAGGAATGCCCCTTAAAAACTTGGCCAAGGGTCACATCATGTGGGAACTGTGCTGCCTCTCTGTGGCAATTCCATGAATAGTATCAGTCAGGGTCACTTTTCATGTGGACTTTGCCTATTCTGCTAGCAGTTCTTGGAGGTGCTGGGATCTAAAAGAATAGGTGAAGCATGGGATATAGAATTGAGGGCTCTTGCTAATTCTCCCATTGCCTGAGTTTAGAGGCAGGTATGGCCATCAGCACAACAGTCCTTCCAAAACTGTTTTGTGGGGTGGTAGGAGCTAACCCCAAGGCAAAGAAATCTGTGCAAGGTCATGAGTCACAGCCTAGAATGTGTCAATCCTGATTTTTCTCCAAAACATAGCAGAGGTGCTATGCCTGACAGTTGTGAGTAGGAGCATGCAAGGACTGTCTCCAGAAGGGCCTAGGAAAGACCAGAGGCTGTAGGTAGATCTACAACTTGGCAGCTGCCCATGGAAGCTCTGGAGCCTATAGCCATAGCCAGACAGCGTCCCACTTTCCCGAAGGCTCAACACTCTTGTTCACACTTTTATTGAAATTTGGGCACCTCCTGCTATCAGACACTATTTCTGACAGAAACATCTTTAACAAAGGGTGACCAACTGGCACTCCAATATTTCCTTTTTGTTGCTTCCAAAGACAAAGACTAAGATCTTGTAAAGATACAATAGCTCTGGCATGTCATCTCTGACCAGAAAGAACACAAGCGACAGCAAGGCATGAGGCTGAAGACATGGGGTAAGGAGGAAAGGGAAATGAAAGAAGAGCCACAACAAGGAAAATATTGTGCTCCTGGAAATGAAACTTCACGGTGCTGGGACTCCCCCTTAGAAGCCTGGGGCCTGACTCAGCACACACTGATAAATGCTAAAGAGGATTTGCTCAGGAGGAGAGCAAAGTGAGACTTCCCCACAGCCATCTTCGCCCACTTGACACACTTGGGTGTCTCCTTTCTCTTTTCCCATAGTGCTTGGGGCTCCCCAGTCACCCCACTGAGCTGGTCTGGATGTCCCTTTTCTGGCAGAAGGCAGGCCCCATGGTTGCTTTCCACCTTATGGATAAAATCTAATCATTAATCAAAGAAGGTAAGTGACAGTGAGAGGGGGAGGTTAATACAGATCTCAGAGAATGTCTTTTGGGACTTTTTGAGTATTTTTTCAACAACAGATTTTAGCCAGTATATCTCTATAGCAATGTACTATCTATTATTACTATTGTTGCTGTTATTTCACTTTATTGTCCTTTAATATTCAATCTCAAGATGAATGAATTTTACATTTTTCTCATTTGGGACAAATTACTAAGTGTTTAAGGGGCTATTTTATAGGCTTCATTTAAAAAATGACTCAAAGAAATACTTTTGTTCTTGAAACAGTTGTTTCCCAAGGGTATTGAAAGAGGCAATACATTGATGTCTGTCCACTAACTCTATAACTTCTGTCAAGGATAGAAATAAAATTTCTGTTCATAAAAGAAGAGTTGAGATAGCGAAGATTAACAAGAAGTTAAGATCTCAGCCTGAATTTTCCCAGGAGCATCTTTATCCTTTTTAATCAGGGAAAAAGAGAAAACATGGGGTTTCCTAAAGGAACTTGTACCAAGTGAAAAACAACAAACAATCCAAGAGTGCACACCCCTCCAACTGGAATACAAATTTCAAATCTTGCTAGAAGGCCAGTTCTCTGAGCTCTTTAGGACTCTAACCAGTTATACACAAAGGGCATGTACCTTACTACAGTGTGAAAATATAAGAAAATCTTATCCGTGTGCTTTGTCAGTTTCACAAATGGTCTGAACGATCACAAAAAAAAGAAAGAAAGGAGAGACAGGATCAACTGATCCTGGGAGTCTTACAAAGTCACTCTATTCTGCTTGTATTTGAGAAAAAAATAAAACACCTTTGCTATGATTGACCACATCATAAGGAACTCAAGAAGCTAGAGGAAGACAACATAAGAAGGAAGAGAAAGGACGCGACGAGAAGAAATGATGAGAGACGAGAAGGAGAAAATGTCAGCTCCAATCAAGCTGCCCCATCAAAGGACTGCTTGCTCAGATCCTGATTCCATGGTCAGAGGCTCCAGTGCCCTGAGCATCTTTCCATTTTTGCGGTTCTCATCTCTTCACTTCTCCCATAGCCAATAATGACAAGAAATAGAATAAATGTCTCTGTTTAGGTGGTAGGTGGAGCAAGGGGTTTTCTAAGTTTCTTAGAAACTTAGTTTTCTTAAGTTTCCAAAGGAGCAGCGAGATCTGGGTAAAGAAAGTAAGGAAGGCACCACTGCTCCCCCAGAATCTCTAGAGGGACAAGTGAAGCTTCTCATCTTTGAGTTCCCCACATTTAATAAAGGTTTCTCTCTGAGGTCCTTCAGCATCTCCTGCCCCACCCGAAGAGAGTAAGTATACCCGTGGAAATCCCCTGAGCCAACTAGCACATGCTGTACCAAAATATTGTGTCTTGACTTTGTTCTTTTACATCTTCACAACTAAAGGAAAGAGATACAATCAAAATGATAGTCCACTTGAATGATAAACAAGAGAATTTAAAGAGACATGACCCAATTACTCACCCATGGAGTGACAGCCTGTGAGCAGTTCATGAGGTCTGTGTTGCTGGATGGCTATAATTTGTGATTTTTCTTTGAACACTTAGTTCATGGAAATTTATAATTGCAGCTTTCTTGAAAGGATATTCAGCCCAACACGCAATCAGGCTTATAATTGTCTAACTGAGCATTCAAAGAAAAATCAGAAGTGAGAACACAAATTATCATTTGATGCACAAAATTGTCACCGTTTATTTATGTCACTCTTCATGGAAGATGTGTGGAAAATGTCAAAAGAAGGCCTCAGCAGATGGAGGAGGTAGACTGTGTCCCATTCAGTTGGCTTCTTGCTTTAAAATGTTCTTTGAATTTGTAATCCATTGTATGACGTTATGAACTAGGCACCCCATGTCTGGCACTGGGTCTGCCTCAACTCTGAAGAGGAGCTTCCAGGGACTAGCACAAATGCCCCACCTCTTCTTTTCACCTCTTACAAGTTTGTCACAGTACCTGCAACAATGTGCTTAGTCGCTCAGTCTTGTCCGACTCTTTCCAACCCCATGGACTGTAGCCTGCCAGGCTCCTCTGTCCATGGGGATTCTCCAGGCAAGAATACTGGAGTGGGTTGCCATGCCCTTCTCCGGGGGATCTTCCCAACCCAGGGATCAAACCCAGGCCTCCTGCATTGCAGGCAGATTCTTTACTAACTGAACCACCAAGGAAGCCCACCTGTAACAATAAGACAAGCTAACTCATGTGGCTTTCTAAGACTGTTTTACACTGGGGCAAGGGATGTTATTCATCTTGGTTACTATAGCCATTCTTGGGGCTTCCCTGGTGGCTCAGAAAGTAAAGAATCTGCCTGCAATGCAGGAGGCCTGGGTTCAATTTCTGGGTTGAGAAGAGTCCCTGGAGGAAGAAATGGCCACTCCAGTATTCTTGCCTAGAAAGTCCCATTGACAGAGGAGCCTGGAGGGTTACAGTCCATGGTGTCTCAAAGAGTCCCATACGACTGAGTGACTAACACTTTCCCACTTTCCCATAGCATTCTTACAGGTTCATAGGACCGATGTTACTCAGTAACAGTGAATTGAACAGAAGTTTATGTCACTGTCCATTCAGCATCTCTGTAATTGTCATCCTATATTCACAGTCTTGTGGATTTTTCTAAAAAAAAAAAAAAAGGTGAATCAAGACAGTGGTATTTCAGGGCCAGAATCCAGGTTAGATTATCCACAGACGTAAGCAAAAGTGTGTTGATGGCAGAACTGCTATCTACCTATGACTCTGAACACCAATGATGTGGAAGAGCATCCAACAATTACTAAGAAGTCATCCAGGCTTAGGCTTCCCTGGTGACTCAGCGGTAAAGAATCTTCCCGCAACATAGGAGCTGTGGGTTCCATCCCTGGGTCAGGAAGGTCCCCTGGAGCAGGGCATGGTAACCCTCTCTAGTATTCTTGCCTAGAGAAGTCCATGGACAGAGGAGCCTGGCAGGCTACAGTCCATAGCAAAGAGTTGGATGTTGAAGCGACTTAGCATGCACACAGCCAGGCTTGACAAATATCACTGTTTTAACCATGAGGCTGTGTTGAGGACAGTTTTTATGGACAAACTAGTTTAAGGAGAGTCTGAAAGACCTCTATCATTGTCTCAGAATTTTGTCCTGTATACGTTGGTACCAGTGTGGCATGCATGTACCTTATATTCTTGAAAAGCTGTGTGGCTATCAGATTTTCACAAATAGAATCCTATTTTAAATACACAGAGAAAATTGTTTAATCCATTAAACAAAGGGTAGGCAGATTTTTTCTGTAAAGAGCCAGACAGTGAAGATTTTACACTTTGTGTAATGTACAGTTTCTGTCTTAGTGACTTTACTGTGACGATACAATAACAAAGCAACCATGTCTCAACACAACTTTACTTATAAGACCAAGTGTGTGTGTTAGTCGCTCAGTCGTATCCAACTCTTTGTGACCCCATGGACTGTAGCCCACCAAGCTCCTCTGTACATGGAATTCTCCAGGCAAAAATACTGGAGTGGCTTGCCATTCCCTTCTCCAGGGGATCTTTCCAACTCAGGGATCGGACCCAGGTCTCCTGCATAGCAGGCTGATTCTTTACGGTCTGAGCCACCAGGGCAGCCCACCACAAGAACAAGTAGTGGGCCAAATTTGGCTCCTGGGCCATAGCTTGGCAACTTCTACATTAAACAAGTAATTCTCAAGTGCCTGCTACGATGGATGAGGCATAAGTAACCACCAGAAATACACAAAAAACACAACAGAAAAGTGACTGTATTTGTGGAACTCTATCATGTATGTTCAGAGATGGGAGGTAGACAATTTAAAATATACCCTCAATAAATGACTTCATTAAGTGCACAGTCTTCCTTTACAGCAACACTCAGTCAGACAAGCAATTGATAAACTTTGTCTGTTTAGATTTTTGTCTCATGATTCTTTTAAAGTGGATCTAAGATAGTTCAAGCCTAGATTTGAATCCACCACCTCCATCTGAAATAAGGCCAGTACATTTGGGGGCAGCCAGGGATGCCAAAGAGGTACCAGCCTCTGAAAGGCTCCATCCCTTCCTTTCCTCTGCTTCTGCTTACAACAGCAATACTTTTACTCACACTTCCTGTTTCTGGCACTTGCCTTCTTTTCTTCTGTTTAGACTTCCCCCCTACTTCCCCCCTGTGGTTAAACAAGTATAAAGTCCTAAAGCTATAGATTTAAGTTGCTCTCTCTCTCTCTCTCTCTCATTCATTCCTACGCATAGGCTCACGCGCTTGCTGTCTCCTCTGTTTCTCTCAGAATGACACTTCTAAGTATTGCTTTGGGTACGCTTTTCTATTTACTTCAAGCCGTTTCTGGAGAAAGCGGCTATGCAGAGAATGGTGAGTCATTTCTGATTTTTCTTCAGGATTTCAGATGATTCCTAGCATCTATTTCGGTTGCTCAGATCCCTAATAGACTGGAATGGGGCACTGGGTTAAATTTAAGGGAGTTTGAGGGCTTACCACCATTTTGCCTGTTCTAACCACCAGGACAGGGGGCCTGGGGCCAAAACTGCAAGTGGTCTATAAAGGCTTAGAATTGTTAAGGGATGCACTTGACTCTCCCAATATGAATCTTAAATATTTGTTGATGCCTCTGATCTTACAAAAAGAACACCCATAGAGACACAATGGTTATGCTTGTTAGAGAACCTTCAAGGTAACTTTACCTTGCCAAGAAAAGAAGCTCATTTTGTTTTGCTTTAGCTTTTTAGGAGGCTCCGAAAACACCACTTTCAAGATAAAATAATATCTAGAAACAACCACTTTGTCTGCACTTACCTTTGCTGTTTTCTCAGCACCTACTCCAGTATCTAGAACATAGTAGACATTTAACAAATATTTGAAAATTTCTTCAAAATACTTTAGTTTTGGTGTGATCATGTGGTATTCTTAGTGAATAACTGAATGGGGTAAGATCTGAATGAGTTCTCTTTGAAATATGTTTAACTGTATCCAGCCAATGAATTTATCATCATATAATAATTATCTTTAAAATCCTTAAATACTTAGTACCTAGAGGCAGATGCTGTCTAATTTGTAAATCTATTGTAATTACAACTGAAATTACTCAAGGGTGAAGTGGCCCAGAGGAGCCACCTGGAAACTTGGACCACCAAATTGTTCCTGAAAATTAACTGCTTTCACTTTAAGATTTAAAAAGTATTTGCCTAGTGAAGATATCAAGCACGTCAGCCTAATGACTCAGCTTAGATAGCTTAAGTCATGTAATCACTAAGGAAGGAAATCCCTAGCATATTTTAGTTAATGGAATTTTCAGAGGGTTGACATTTTTATAGTGTGACTGTGAATGAATCACTTTGTGGGGGATGATAATTATTTCATGGTAAATGTTGTCTTGTGTCTGTACAAACAGATGCTTGGCAGGTAACACATAAATCTTACCCTTTGGAATATAATATATCCCTTCTGCTTCCCTACCCAACACAGAGGTCATTTTATTTTAAAAACAAATTAAGGATTCTAATTGAAAGCTGAGTTTTCACTTCAACTTTTTAAACTTCAGGGTATTTTTTAAGAGATCTGTAACCACCCATCCACATGATTACATCAAAATACTTCTCGGTTTGAGGTGTCAGGAATTCAAAATAATCAACTGCTCTTTGTTAAAGATAAGTTAGTTCTCTGATAAGCATAAGAGTTATCAAAAGAAGATACTTTTTTAAAAATCCAAATCATTTATACTTTTAATCAACTAAGCCCTTCCAGTAGGAAAACTTCTAAACCACAAGAACCACATTCTTGTCTGTAACACATATTTCAAAAATTCTAATTTTTATAGTGAGCATTTTAAAAAACTCACTATTCATAAGCTCTATGTAATTTTAAAGCTGTAGTCATAATAATACCTTTGACAAAACACTCTTTTTCAAAGGAACCCCCAAAGATTTCATGTATATCCTTTGAATTAGAATTCTTTTTTTTTTCACCTTTTCTTTATTTCTCAAAGAATGTGATAATAGTCTTAGCTAGCCCTTATTGAGTGTTTTCTGTGTTCTAAGCAAGATCTTTGTACTCAGTGATTCCTCATAATAACATGAATTTAAATATCAGAACCCTGAAGCTTAGAGAGGATCTGATGAAGGATCACAGCTACACAGTGGAACAGCCAGGATTTAAATCCACATCTGTCCAGCTCTGGTGCTGAAGGTCTTAACCACTGTGTATATGACTCTTAATTAAGCTGAGAGCAGATATGACATTCTCTCTGTAAAATGCCATGCAATTTTGCAGGTTATTGAGGGGACTTTTCTTGTTTACAAAGCAACTTTGGCTCAGAATCAGTGAGCTCAGAACCTGCTAAACAACCAATGAGCTATTTCTCAAAACACAGCCATTTTAACTATATGACCACTACTTTTTTCTCTTTCATGGAAGTATCATTAATTTACAATGTTGTGTTAGTTTCAAGTATAGAGCAAAGTGATTCAGTTATACGTATATAGAGAGACACACACACACATATGTATATGTCTTTTTCAGACTCTTTTCCATTATAGATTATTACAAGATATTGAGTATAGTTCCCCGTGCTTTGCAGTAGTTTTATTATTTACCTATGTTATATATAGTAGTATGTATATGTTAATCCCAAATTCCTAATTTATCTGCCTCCCACCCCACCTTTCACCCTTTGGTAAATTAGGTAAGTTTGTTTTCTATGTCTGTGAATCTATTTTTATTTTGTAAATAATTTCATTTGTATCATTTTTTTTAGATTCTACATATAAGCAATATCATATGATATTTATTTTTCTCTGTCTGACTTACTTATCTTAGTATGATAGTCTCTGCATCCATCCATGTTGCAGCAAATAATAGCAATTATTTCATTCTTTTTCATGGCTGAGTAATATTCCAATATATATATATATATACACACACACACACACACACACATACATACACACACACACACACACACATATATATATATATACATACTACATGTTTTTTTTTATCAATTCAACTGTCAATGGACCTTTAGGTTGCTTCCATGTCTTGGCTATTGTAAGTGGTCACTGCTTTACAGAATGCATAAGAATATACAGCAAATTTGCTTTGCCAGATTGGATGGCTAAGGGTAGCAGGAGTGCTTTGTTCTGTTGATACCCAGAATCTACTAAAGTCTGCTCTCTCTGGCTTAAGAGTTAAAGAGTTTTGGAGACAAAGTTGACCCACAAATGTCTGAATCCAAAGAGTAATGTAGGTTCTATTGTACCAGATTGGTAGACGTTCTAAGGAAGAGAAAATATTTAGAGTGCATGAGTACTGCCAGATAAGGGCAGGCTAAAGCCACCCAGAATCATTCCATCAAGAAAGGTGCCAGCAATTAGGGGACTGGACCTCACTCTGTAATATTAGGAGCAAATATATTTTGACATGGAAGCCCCGAATAGTGGACTGCCCCTCATTATTTAAAACTGCCATTAAAAAGAGGGCCATGTCCAGCTGAAATACAGTTCAGTTCAGTCACTTAGTCATGTCCAACTCTTTGCGACCCCATGGTCTGCAGCACGCCAGACTCCCCTGTCCATCACCAACTCCTGGAGTTTGCTCAAACTCATGTCCTTTAAGTGGGTGATACCATCTAACCATCTCATCCTCTGTCATCCCCTTCTCCTCCTGCCTTAGATCTTTCCCAGCATCAGGAGTCTGCTGGTGGCAGAATTGTGAGCTCGATAGACTCTAGGTATAGTCAGAAAGAGCAGCGCCTGCAGCTCTTACCTAGGTGCGGCTCTTCAAGATTTGTTGCTTTGACTGAACTGACCTTTCTCTCAACTGGTTGGTTCACTCACAACCAGCTTTACTAATTTTCCCAAAGAACTACTGGGTTGTTGAAGTAAAGAGGGTTCTGTCTGTAATCCCATGGCCTTCAGGATACTCAGTTGGGGTTTAATTTTCAGTATATTCTCTATCCTATTTAAAGCCAGTGCTGTGTTGTATTGTGCTTAGTAGCTCAGTCATGTCTGACTTTTTGCGACCCCACCAGGCTCCTCTGTCCATGGGGATTCTCCAGGCAAGAATACTGGAGTGGGTTGCCATGCCCTTCTCCAAGGGATCTCCCCAACCCCTGGAGCTTCAATTTTCTAGTATCAGTGGCCAAAGTAATTTCAGTATCAATGGACCTTGAAGCAGTCATAGCTCACACTCAATCTCTCCAAGAATGGCTTTGGTTACTCTGGATTTTCTCAGATCCCAGATGGAGTATCTTTGATGACATATTTTTCTTTATTAAATACTATTAAATATACACACAAATATATATATTTAATCTTAGGGGCCTCAATCCATCTTAAGAAATCAAATACTATTTCTGAAAGACAGTACTTTCCAAAAGCAATGGCATAAAAATTCTGGTTTCCCGCATGCTTCTAAAATTTTGCTCATATTCATAAAACACAATATCTCTAAAAGGAGGATATATTAGCACAGAAGTAGTATCTTTAAGATTCATGGGAAGCTCCACCAGGTCTGAGTCCTGTGATGTAATTTTTTCTGATCCTGTTTGCCTCAGTTAGTAGCTTAAGACAAGTGGCTTTAAATAAATATTCACACAATGGGAAAAATCAATAGGACTTTTAAGTGGGATATCTGTTTAGGTAAGGGGAAGCTACCATTTTAAGACGTGAACTTCTCACTGCAAGATAGCTATCATCTTTCATTCATTCAAAAACAATTCTTGGGAGGCAATAAAGGAAGATTAGTAATAAAGTACAAGGTTAGATTAGGTGGCACATAAATAATAGAGTATCTCATTTAAATGTATAGACTAACAAAAGAAATACTCATTATATAAAAGAAAGGATGTGTTTAGTGTCTCATTCTAGATTTCCAATGCACTTGCCCAATAGCAAGATATTTATAAATCTTTGGAGACAATTGTGATGACTTTTTTCTGTTAGGAAAAAATCTGTGCTCATTAAGCTTTGTTTGAGTTTTGTCATTTTGTTTGCTTTTATTTTATTTATTTATTTATTTTTTTTTTTTTTGAAGTCCTATTCCTTGCCTCTGCCCTTGGGCTTTCCTTCTTTAGACAAACAATCACCACTCCTTCATGTCTGCCGTGAAAGGCTACCATTTCAGCAACATCAGTTCAGATTGCACAAGAGGGCACTTCTTGGCTTCATTAACATCTGTAGGTTTGTTCCTTGCCAGGAGATTTTGACGATGCAGAACTGGATGACTACTCATTCTCATGCTACAGTCAGCTGGAAGTGGATGGACTCCAGCACTTGCTGACCTGCATGTTTGATGACTCGGACATCAACAGCACCAATCTGGAATTTGAAATATGGTGAGGAATGGTGCCTTCAATGGGTGCTTAGAAATCCTTGATCTCTCTTTCATATACTGCACAGCAACAGCTGCGAAGGAGAGTGTGGGGGCTAATTATCAAATATTAAAATCAAGTAAATTCCAAAAACTTCCTCAAACTCCTTGTCTTTCACCAAGAGACTCAAGCAAAGAAACACTCAGGAGCTCATCTTTCAGGTCCTCGCTGCTACAGCCAAATGATGGTGTGGATATGGGAGGTCCCACATCCCTCCTGACTTCATGGCAGAATTTAAATTCTGATTGTCCTGGTTCACTCCTCCCCTAATGGCTCTTTGCCCAACATGGAACAATCTAGTGTCTTCAAGCCATATTCCTGGGCGGGTGCCTGGTTTCTGATCCTAACACGAGCACTTAACTAGCTTTTTAACCTACAGTAAGTTGTGTAGCTTATCTATTCCTTTGTTTCTTCACCTGTTAAATACCACCTCATAGGGAGATGTGATGGTTAAATAATTTAATACTTCAATTATTTAATTAGATGATACATCCAGTATGTAATAAGTAATGAAAAAGAGGCACTAAGTCAAAACTCTGTGAATCTAGACCCAACGGCCACCCAGCCAGTTGCCGATACCAGTTTTCTAAAAATCCACAGGAAGAAATTGACTCTGGGTTTCACGGAGCCACTAAGAAAGGTAAAAAGAAAGAGAAAGTCTCTTAGCGGATTTGAAAGTTTAGTAAAGAGCTCAGAGAACTTATCTTCTCCCTCTTCCACAAAACATCTCTTGTTGCCAATAGTTACTATCTCTGATCACTTAAAAAAAATACTCTGTCATGAAATTCTGACTTGTGGCTATTTCCAAATTCATATCAGATGACCTAATTTTAGTTAGTTGTGTAGTAAGGAAAATGAGTCAAAATCTACCAGTAGTAAAAGAGGGCTTCTTATATTCCATAGACAGCCAATCTCCCACAATACATGGTCTTGACAAGCCCTGGATCCCATGTCTTATGTTAATTCCCTGCCTCTGGGCATGCAATGTCTCCTGCTAAGATCTTTGGATAAATATGACCTTGAACTTGAGTGCCATAGTGTGTTCTCATTCTGCCTCTGTCAGTTCACTTCTATCACATGCTTTCCAGGAATAACATACATCTAGAGAAGAGGAACCTACAATGTCCAAAGTCTTTGCAACAAGTACACTCCACTAAAGCTGCTGAACAACTCATTCAAAAGATGCACATCATTTTTGTGGGCAAAACCCCCTCTGACACAGAGGTCTGCTCTGCCTCTCCAGCCAGCTGGGTGGTAAACAGCAGTGGTTTTATTTGGAGAGGCGGAGGTTGACCTTCTGTCCACTTTCACTCATAACAGTGTCTGACCACTTCCTTGGCCACTTGAACAAACTTCCCCACTTCCTTTCACAAGTCTCTTGATTTCTCCTGTCATATTTTAACCTGTCCGTAGCCTCTGTTTGGGTTGCTAGCTTGGATTCAGATATTCCCATTGGAAAGGGATTGTTTTAAGACATGTTTTCCACGTTAAAAAGTAAGCATGAAGCCCTTAGTAGGCTGAGATGCTTCTGGAGGGCAGTCATTTTCGCAGTTAGCCACAACTTGAGGGGAAGATTCGTGCAACTCCTGGATTCTGAGCAGCCGTGTAGCTCAAGTTAAGTGTGTGTTAAGTCATTTCAGTCATACCTGACTCTTTGTGATTCTATGGACTATAGCCCACCAGGCTCCTCCTGGGATTCTCCAGACAAGAATACTGGAATGGGTTGCCGTGCCCTCCTCCAGGGGATCTTCTCGGCCCAGGGATCGAACCTGCATCTCTTATGTCTTCTGCATTGGCAGGATTTTGTGTTTTGTTTTGTTTTGTTTTGTTTTTTTTACCACTTAGGGCCACCTGGGGCTGTAGCTCAAGTTAAAGCCCCCTTAAATAGTGTTGAATTTGCTGCTAAATTTGGACTTCTTTCCCCCAAAATTGCTTTATGCAAGCTTTTCCTTTTTTTCTGTGAATATAAATTTATAAAGAAAGAAATTGGAAATCACTGAAAACTGAGTTCTGCTGAAGTCTTTACACAGGTGGGATTTTTGATGGAAACCAGATGTTTCCCAGAGGACTCACCAGGGTCATTTTCCAACAAGCACTTACCACCTGCCTGATCTGGCCACCAGACTCCCAGACTTAGAAACCAATAATTTCATGTTCAACATGTGGATCCATCTCTTGGAGATAGACTAGCCAAAATCACAGAGGCAAATGACCAGCATGCCAAGTGACAACTTGACATGGATAAATGCAACTCTTGTAGTGACCTAAATATTCATCCCACGCTCAAGTCTTTGAGGGGAGGTGACAGAAAGGGCAGTAGATCATACATCAGTATAAATCCATTCTCACTGGGGGACCTAGAAACTTTTGTTCACCAGCACCCTAACCGGCTCCCAGGTACTGGCAGTGACAAAGCTGAAGCTCCAGAAACAGGCAGGGAAGTTGTCATCCTAATAATCAATACAACCAATAACTAGCTCTGTGACTCAAGAATCACATTTAAACTCTGATCACAACAACCGTTCACACTGGGGTAGGAGGATTAGTGTTTGGCTTATGGTTGGTGCCTGTAAATGATATTTAATTTTGTGTCATGGGATTTTCATTTAAACATGTGATCCAAAGGTTCAGTAAATATAGAAGCAAAACAAAGGAAATCTGTTGGTTGATTTTATTGATAAAACCAGAGTTATTTGATTCAGATCTCAAAGTGGTTAATTTTCTTTTTTAATTTAGTTGCTAGCCTTTAAAAATCTAGGTATCTCTTTGAAATTCAGACTTGGTAATACTGGTCCCAGACAGCAAAAATCAACTGAACAGAATTCTGATGGCTTCTATAGATGGGGAATTAAATCTCAGCCCTGAAGTTAGCCCACTCTTCTCATTTTTATTACCCACGTGGACACCATAGGCATGTAAATTTGGGCCCCTGCTTTTTAGCTGTTTGCATAATTTTCACAGGCAGCTCTCAGAAGGTAGTTGTATTTCCTTTATTTCCACATTCGTGAAGGCACCACAGTCACTCCCATGTGCCACCTACAGATACCACTTCAAATATGTCATTTTTTTTTTTCATCAATTACCACCAACATCACAGGCTACATCCAACCCAGCTACCTCATATTCCTGACTTAACTGGCAATATCTGTCAAGTGTTGTTAATCTAGTCCTTTCTAAACCATACTAACTTTTGAGAAGATTCTGTCTTTTAGGACCAAATGAGGAATAACCTCTGTGGTTTGTTTTTAGTATTTCCATGTAAATACCTGTTTGCACCAACAAGAGAAATGTGTTTATCACACTAAACTACACAAGTTTGTAGGAGATTGAGGAAAGTGGCATTGAGGTGAAGAATCCCGTGGTCCCCCGAAGTCTCTATTTTCAGAAAAAAGGAATTTGCGTAAGTAGCTTAGGGTTGATGTCCTCCATGGGGCCAATCTTGCTAGCCTCTGAGTCTACTTGGGTAACCTGTAGTGATCTTTCCTCCCCACTAAAATACCCTAAACAGCTCTATTCAACAGAACTATAATATGACCCACAAATGTGGGAGTGATATCAGATCAGATCAGTCGCTCAGTCATGTCCGACTCTGTGACCCCATGAATCGCAGCACACCAGGCCTCCCTGTCCAACACCAACTCCCAGAGTTCACTGAGACTCACGTCCATCGAGTCACTGATGCCATCCAGCCATCTCATCCTCTGTCGTCCCCATCTCCTCCTGCCCCCAATCCCTCCCAGCATCAGAGTCTTTTCCAATGAGTCAACTCTTCACATGAGGTGGCCAAAGTACTGGAGTTTCAGCTTTAGCATCATTCCTTCCAAAGAAATCCCAGGGCTGATCTCCTTCAGAATGGACTGGTTGGATCTCCTTGCAGTCCAAGGGACTCTCAAGAGTCTTCTCCAACACCACAGTTCAAAATGTAATTTAAATTGTCTAGTAGCCACGTTTAAAAAAAAATAAGTGAAAATTAATTTTGATAATGTCTTATTTAATGTAATATTGCCAAAATATTATCATTTCAACCTACATGAACAAAAAATATGAACAGTATGAACATAAATATTCATGAGGTATTTTGAATATCTACATCTTCAAAATCTGATATTTCCTATTTGGAGCACATCTCAATTTAGACAAGCCATATTTCAAAGATTCAATATCCATATGAGGGGCTGTGGCCATTGTGTTGAGGAGTGTAGTCCTAGAACATTCCTAATCCTAGCAATAGACACTTAGCACCAAGTAAGTTGTTTTAATTTAATTGAGTGAATGGAAATGAATTGGACTGACTCGAGTTGAGCCACTCACGGGAGACACTGAATTTCCTCTGGTCACCTGAAGCCAGGGTCAGTGGCACGAAACGAGGCTGTCTGTTCTAGACCACAGTTGTCTCTTAGTCCCCTGTCATGGCTTCTCCACAAAGAGCAGGCCCTAGCGCTCAGGGCCCTTAAAGGGTGCCCAGCCTTGAGGGGTCGCTAAGAGTCCGACACGACGGAGAGACTTCACTTTCACTCTTCACTTTCCTGCATTGGAGAAGGAAATGGCAACCCACTCCAGTGTTCTTGCCTGGAGAATCCCAGGGGCGGTGGAGACTGGTGGGCTGCCATCTATGGGGTCGCGCAGAGTCAGACACGACTGAAGCAACTTAGCAGCAGCAGCAGCAGCAGCCTTGTAAGACAGCCATGTGGTGATGCTTTATTGTTGTTGCTCATTACTCACATTTCTTGAAAAGCAAGAATGAATTGAGAATATCATTTTAGATTCTTCTCAAATGTCCAACAGTACTGGAACATTCCTACATGCCACAGATCTGCAATTGAACATTCCACACACATCTGCTAGAGAGCTCAGGAATGATCCTGGAAAGGGCTTATATATGCATATGCAGAGAAAAGTGTACACACATCCAGTTTGACCACAGAAAACCAACACACATTCTAAATTGTGGGTAGCAAAGGACCTTTGGAGAATATACTCTCCATATTTTTTCTTTTCTAAAAAAAATCTGATTAATGAAAAGAATTCTCTTCACAGAAGCCAACCATTTTCTTCCACCATCCTCACTTCCAATTTGACCCAGTTAACTTCTTTTTAGGACTCTGTGGCTGGATTTAAAGGGCATGTTGGGAAAACAAACTGGTAACCATGGTTATCACAAGAGATGTAAATCAAGCTGGGGATTGAAGGAAAGAAGAGAAATGAGTAATTTTCCTTTTACTCTGCATTGTTTATTTTTACAGTGAGAATAGACACTCTGCTTTAATTTAATGTTTATGTCATTTGTTAATTTCATTTTACTTTCTTTTTTGATTACAGTTCACTTGGGGGATAAAGTTTACCTATGGTAAAATGTACAAATACTAAATGAGTTTTGAGAAACATATATGACATGTTGCCATCACCTCAGTTGAGATGCAGAAAATTCCTTTCCCCCTAGAAGGACTCATCATGTCCCCTTTCAATCTCTCATCTCCTGTGAGAAATCACAGTTTTGAATTCTATCACCCTTTGGTTTTGCTGATTTCTGATAGTTCTTATAAATGAAATAATACACTGCTCCCTCTTTTCTGTCTGACTTTTTTCACACAACAAAATGTTTTTGAGATTTATCCATGGTTTGCTTATCTCATAGCTCATCTTCCCAATTGCTGAGTATTAATTCCACTGTTCAAATATACCATAGATTTTTTTTTGAACTTTTACTATTGTCCTCATCCATCTTTACAAATTATTGATCAAAGTTAGATTGTGAGGTTTTATTTCTTTACCTAAATATATAAGTTAAGTAAATATCTCTCTGTAATAGTTAGCAGGGAGGAAGGGTTGAGGAGAGGGATAGTTAGGAAGTCTGGGATTGACAGGTACACACTGCTTTTTTTAAATGGATAACCAACAAAGACCTACTGTATAGCGCAGGGAACTCTGTTCAATATTATGTAACAATCTAAGTGGGAAAGAATTTGAAAAAGAATAGATACATGTACGTTTTTGTAGTTTTTGTTGTTGTTGTTTAGCTGCTAAGTCTTGTCTGACTCCCAAACTCCTCTGTCCACGGGATTACCCAGGCAAGAATACCAGAGTAGGTTGCAATGACTTCCTCCAGAGGATCATCCTGACCCAGGGATCAAACCCGTGTCTCTTACACTGACAGGCAGATTCTTTACTGCTGAGCCACTGGAAAGCCCTAGATACATGTGTATGTATAACCAAATCACTTCGTTGTACACCTGAAACCAACACAACATCGTTAATCAGCTATACTCCAGCAAATTTATCACAATTTTTTTTTTTACTTTACAATATTGTATTGGTTTTGCCATACATCAACATGCATCCGCCACAGGTGTACATGTGTTCCCCATCCTGAACCCCTCTCCCACCTCCCTCCCCATACCATCCCTCTGGGTCATCCCAGTGCACCAGCCCCAAGCTTCCCTGCATCGAACCTGGACTGGTGATTCATTTCTTATATGATATTATACATGTTTCAAAGCCATTCTCCCAAATCATCCCCCACCTCCCTCTCCCACAGAGTCAAAAGACTGTTCTATACATCTATGTCTCTTTTGCTGTCTCGCATACAGGGTTGTCGTTACCATCTTTCTAAATTCCATATATATGTGTTAGTATACTGTATTGGTGTTTTTCTTTCTGGCTTACTTCACTCTGTATAATAGGCTCCAGTTTCATCCACCTCATTAGAACTGATTCAAATTCATTCTTTTTAATGGCTGAGTAATACTCCATTGTGTATATGTACCACAGCTTTCTTATCCATTCATCTGCTGATGGACATACAGGTTGCTTCCATGTCCTGGCTATTATAAACAGTGCTGCGATGAACATTGGGGTACATGTGTCTCTTTCAATTCTGGTTTCCTCGGTGTGTATGCCCAGCAGTTGGATTGCTGGATCATATGGCAGTTCTATTTCCAGTTTTTTAAGGAATCTCCACACTGTTCTCCATAGTGGCTGTACTAGTTTGCATTCCCATGAACGGTGTAAGAGGGTTCCCTTTTCTCCACACCCTCTCCAGCATTTATTGCTTGTAGACTTGGATCACAGCCATTCTTACTGGCGTGAAATTTTTAATGCTTTGTTTTTTGATGGACATTTGAGTTTTCTCAAGTTTGAGATTATTCTTTTTTAAGTTATCATTAACATTCTTTCATAAATCAGTTTAATATAAATTTTCACTTCTTTGAAGTAAAAACCTCGGAGTGGAATTACTGTATCACTGGGGGGGTGTGTATTTACCTTTATAAGAAACTGCCCAACAAGTTTTCCAAAGTAGTTATATCATTCTACTCTCCTTCTCTCAATGTATGAGAACTGCACATCATTCCCAATATTTGACTTTGAAATAGTATCTCATGATTTTATTACATTTTGCAAATGACAAATAACATTGACCACTTTTTCATATACTGTTGGCCATTTATATATATTCTCTTGGCAAATATCTGCTAGACTTTTGTCTTTTTTCATTGAATTATTTGTCCCTTGGGTGTGAATTCTTCATATGCTCTACATACAATTATGATGTTAGATATATGTACTACAACTATTTTCTGCTATTTCATTTTATTAATGAATTGTTATCAATGAATCTGCTATTCCCATTTTATTTTATTAATGGCATATTTTAATAAGCAAAAGGTTTTCATTTGATGCAGCCCAATTTATTTTATTTTTCTTTTTTATATTTAGTATTTTTGTGTTATGACTATATTTATGTCTACCCTCAAAGTTAGGAAGATATTTTCTCATGTTTTATTCTAAACAGTTCATAATTTTAGTATTTATATTTAGAACTATACTCCATACCCAATTAATTTTTGTGAAATTGAGGTTCAAATTTTCCACATATTTGCTCAATTGTTCCAGGACTATTTGCTGAAGAGATTTGTTTCCACTGAATTCATTGGTTGCATGTATTTAAAATCAATTAACCTTATATGTATGAGTCTATTTCAGAACATTATATTTTCCATTGGTCGATATTTCTATCCTTGTGACAGTGCCAAGCTGTCTTGATGGTCATAACCTTATAGTAAGTTCGAAATCAAGTCTCCGAGTCCTTCATCTTTGTTCTGCTTTTTTTCAGTGTTGTTTGGCTATTCTGAGTTCTTTGTGTTTCCGCATAAATTTTAGAATAAGCTCCCCAATTTTTTAAAAGTCCTGCTGAGATTTTTATTAAAATTATATATACCAATTTGGGGGAAACTTTCATCTTTTCAGCACTCAATTTGCTAATCCATGAATGTAGCTCTCTGTTTAGATTTCCTTTAATAGCTGTCAGGAATATTTTGTAATTTCCTTTGGAAAGGCCTTAAACATCTTTTATTAATTTTAATTCTAAGCATTTTATGTTTCATTGCTATCATAAGTGGAGCTGTTATTTTTTTAAATTTATTTTCCAATTTTTGGACACTATAGTAATAAGATTGACTTTTATAAACTGACCTTAATGAAATCACTATATTAGTTCCTGTAATTGTGTTGGAATATCTTTATAGTTTTCCATGTGAACAAACATGTCTGAAAATAAAGAAAATTTCATTTTCTTTCTTTCCAAACTAATGATTTTTATTTGTTTCTCTTACCTTATGCACTGGTTAGAACTTACAGTATACTGTTGAATAAAAGTAGGAAAAATAGATATTCCTGCTTTGTCCTTATCTTAGGAGAAAACTGTTAACTAGTTCACCACCAAGTGTGTTCTTAACCATAAGTGAAATCAAGTCGCTCAGTCGTGTCCAACTCTTTGCAAGCCCATGGACTATAGCCTACCAGGTTCCTCCATCCATGGGATTTTCCAGGCAAGAGTACTGGAGTGGCTTGCTATTTCCTTCTCCAGGGGATCTTCCTGACCCAGGGATCGAACCCAGGTCTCCCGAATGGTAGGCAGACGCTTCACCGTCTAAGCCACCATCTGATAAGGGAAATACCCCTTATCAGATTGAGGAAGTGTCTACTGAGAGTTTAGTTGTAAATGGATGTTGAATTTTGCCATATGCTTTTTCTACACCAACTGAGATGATTAGATTATTTATGTTTTTTATTCTGTTCATGTGATGAATCATATTGATTGATCTTTGATTGTTGACCCTACCTTGATTTCCTGCAATGCATCCTACTTTATCATTATGTGTTAACATCAATATATTAACATTTAAATGGGGAATATTAATTTGTAAATTTCTTTTCTGTAATATCTTTGCCAGCTTTTGGTACCAGACTTGAGCTAACTTCATAAAACAAGTTGGGAAAGGTTCATTTCTCCTCAATTTTCTGAGAGAATTTGTGTAAGATTGGCATTTATGATAGAATTCACCAGTTTTATCTGGACATAAAATTTTCTTTGTAGGAAAACTTATTAGTAATCAATTTAACTTCTTTGAAAGAAATGGAACTATTGAAACATTCTTTGTCTTCCTTATTTTCACATTTGGGCACTGTTTCTTTTTAGATTAAGTGTTGCAATATTCAACCATTTCTTATCAGAGTTTAGAGTTAATATACTATTTCATGAAAAATACAAGGAACTTGGAACAATACAATTGTACTTAGCACTTTCTAGCCTCTGTACTACTGTCATATATTTTATATCTATATATATTGTTAATTTCACAATAATGTTACATTATTTGTTTTTTTTAATTTTATTTTATTTTTAAACTTCACATAATTGTATTAGTTTTGCCAAATATCAAAATGAATCCACCACAGGTATACATGTGTTCCCCATCCTGAACCCTCCTCCCTCCTCCCTCCCCATACCATCCCTCTGGGTTGTCCCAGTGAACCAGCCCCAAGCATCCAGTATCGTGCATTGAACCTGGACTGGCATCTCGTTTCATACATGATATTTTACATGTTTCAATGCCCTTCTCCCAAATCTTCCCACCCTCTCCCTCTCCCATAGAGTCCATAAGACTGTTCTATACATCAGTGT
The DNA here is from genome assembly GCF_027580195.1 of Bos mutus. NCBI lineage: Eukaryota > Metazoa > Chordata > Mammalia > Artiodactyla > Bovidae > Bos > Bos mutus. Next base: position 38,170,578 of record NC_091636.1, on the reverse strand, counting down.
CTCTTTTGCTGTCTCGTACACCGGGTTATTGTTACCATCTTTCTAAATTCCATATATATGCGTTATTATACTGTATTGGTGTTTTTCCTTCTGGCTTACTTCACTCTGTATAATAGGCTCCAGTTTCATCCACCTCATTAGAACTGATTCAAATGTTTTCTTTTTAATGGCTGAGTAATACTCCATTGTGTATATATACCACAGCTTTCTTATCCATTCATCTGCTGATGGACATCTAGGTTGCTTCCATGTCTTGGCTATTATAAACAGTGCTGCGATGAACATTGGGGTACACGTGTCTCTTTCCCTTCTGGTTTCCTCAGTGTGTATGCCCAGCAGTGGGATTGCTGGATCATAAGGCAGTTCTATTTCCAGTTTTTTAAGGAATCTCCACACTGTTCTCCATAGTGGCTGTACTAGTTTGCATTCCCACCAACAGTGTAAGAGGGTTCCCTTTTCTCCACAACCTCTCCAGCATTTATTATTTGTAGACTTTTGGATCGCAGCCATTCTGACTGATGTGAAATGGTACCTCATAGTGGTTTTGATTTTCATTTCTCTGATAATGAGTGATGTTGAGCATCTTTTCATGTGTTTGTTAGCCCTTTGTATGTCTTCTTTGGAGAAATGTCTATTTAGTTATTATTTGTTTTTTAAAATCTTTTTTTTTTTTTTTTTTTGTCACACTGTGTGGCATGCAGGATCTTAGTTCCCTGACCAGGGATTGAACCTGTCCCTCTGGCATTGGGAGCACAGAGTCTTAACTACTGGACTGCCAAGGAAGTCCTGAACAATCTTTATCTCTAAAGAATTTATGAAAAGAAAATAGGTGGTGTTTTTTATATTTATTATGGTACACCTATGGAGGAGCCTGGTGGGCTGCAGTCCATGGGGTTGCTAAGAGTCGGACACGACTGAGCAACTTCACTTTCACTTTTCACTTTCATGCATTGGAGAAGGAAATGGCAACCCACTCCAGTGTTCTTGCCTGGAGAATCCCAGGGACGGGGGAGCCTGGTGGGCTGCAGTCTACAGGGTCGAACAGAGTTGGACACGACTGAAGCGACTTAGCAGCAGCAGCAGCAGCAGCAATTGCTTCCTATAGATCTGAAATTCCACCTAGTATTATTTCCCTTTGGTCTAAGGAACTTCCTAAAACAACTTATCTGAACTTTTATATAGCTAGAAATATCCTTATTTTGCCTTCATTATTGAAGAATATTTTATATTATAAGGATTCAAAGCAGACAACTTTTCCCCTTCCAGAGTCTTAAATATATTATTCCAATGTCTTCTGGGTCACATAATTTCTGATGAGAAGTGATCTACTTCTCTGCATGCTTTCAAGATTTATTTGCCTTTGCTTTTCAGTCATTTTACCATGATGTCCCTAGATACGGTTTCCTTTGTACTTACTCTGCTTGAATTGGCTGAGTTTTTTAAGCCCAGAAGTTGATATGCTTCCCGACATTTTGGAATTTGGGGAATATTATTTCTTTAAGTATTTTTCAGCCAAATTCTTTCTCTCTTTTTGTTCTGAAACTCTAATTGCATATTTATTTGTCCCCTTGATATTGTCCCACAGGTCAACAAGACTTTGTTTCTGTTGTTTCAGACTGAATATTTTCTATTAATCTATCTTCAACTTCACCAACCTCTGCTTCTGCCATCTTCTATCTGCTATTAAGGCCATCCTTTAAAACTTTAAATTTGTACTTGTCAACTATAGTATTTTCATTTTGCTCTCTTTTCTAGTTTCCACTTCTCCACTAAAGTTATACATTTGTTCAATAATTATGATAGCATTTTTTGTTTAGCCCTTAAACATATTTACAAAAGCTGCTAAAAAGTCCTTTTCTGCTGGTTCCGATATCTGAGTCATCTTAGGGTCAATTTCCATTGACTGCCTTTTGTCTTGACTATGTGTCATGTTTTTCTTTTTCTGCGCTTTTGCAACAGGTTTTGAATGTAGGAAGGGTGCTTTTGAAAATAAGGTAGTTTATTTATTTATTGGGTTTCGATAACTTCCTCTGCTGCTGCTGCTAAGTCACTTCAGTCATGTCCGACTCTGTGCGACCCCATAGACTGCAGCCCACCAGGCTCCCCCGTCCCTGGGATTCTCAAGGCAAGAACCCTGGAGTGGGTTGCCATTTCCTTCTCCAAAGCATGAAAGTGAAAGTGAAAGTGAAGTCGTGTCCAACTCTTAGCGACCCCATGGACCGCAGCCTACCAGGCTCCTCCATCCATGGGATTTTCCAGGCAAGAGTACTGGAGTAGGTTGCCATTGCCTTCTCCCTAACTTCCTCTGGCAAGCATTAATTTTAACTCTGTTACTCACTTAATTAGTTACTCTGTTAATTAGACAGATTAATCTCCAAATTTTTCTTCTCAGGCAGCACCAAAAATATCTGTTTAGTTCTCTCTAGAACTATCTAGCTATTTTCACAGTTTCCTTGGAGCTTCCTCCACATTAGCATAATTAAGGGGACATATAATAATTTAAGCAGAGTTTACCTATAAACCCCGTGTCTTCTATCTCTAAAGCTTCCTCATTTCTAGGCTTTTCCCCCTTAAAAATACCCAGCCAGTCAGGCCAAATGAAATTCTGTCCTGTAACTTAAGACAGTGGAACTGTGGCCTTCTCAGTTCAGTTCAGTTCAGTTCAGTCGCTCAGTCGTGTCCGACTCTTTGCAACCCCATGAATCGAAGCACGCCAGGCCTCCCTGTCCATCACAAACTCCCAGAGTTCACTCAGACTCAAGTCCATCGAGTCAGTGATGCCATCCAGCCATCTCATCCTCTGTCATCCCCTTCTCCTCCTGCCCCTAATCCCTCCCAGCATCAGAGTCTTTTCCAATGAGTCAGCTCTTCCCATGAGGTGGCCAAAGTACTGGAGTTTCAGCTTCAGCATCATTCCCTCCAAAGAAATCCCAGGGCTGATCTCCTTCAGAATGGACTTGTTGGATCTCCTTGCAGTCCAAGGGACTCTCAAGAGTCTTCTCCAACACCACAGTTCAAAAGCATCAATTCTTCAGCACTCAGCCTTCTTCACAGTCCAACTCTTACATCCATACATGACCATAGGAAAAACTATAGCCTTAACTAGACGGACCTTTATTGGCAAAGTAATGTCTCTGCTTTTGAATATGCTATCTAGGTTGGTCATAACTTTCCTTCCAAGGAGTAAGCGTCTTTTAATTTCATGGCTGCAGTCACCATCTGCAGTGATTTTGGAGACCAAAAAAATAAAGTCTGACACTGTTTCCACTGTTTCCCCATCTATTTCCCATGAAGTGATGGGACCAAGTGCCATGATCTTTGTTTTCTGAACGTTGAGCTTTAAGCCAACCTTTTCACTCTCTTCTTTCACTTTCATCAAGAGGCTCTTTAGTTCCTCTTCACTTTCTGTCATAAGGGTGGTGTCATCTGCATCTCTGAGGTTATTGATATTTCTCCCGGCAATCTTGATTCCAGCTTGTGTTTCTTCCAGCCCAGCATTTCTCATGATGTACTCTGCATATAAGTTAAATAAGCAGGGTGACAGTATACAACCTTGACGTACTCCTTTTCCTATTTGGAACCAGTCTGTTGTTCCATGTCCAGTTCTAACTGTTGCTTCTTGACCTGCATACAGATTTCTCAAGATGCAGATCAGGTGGCCTTCTATTAGATTCTAAATGCCCACCACAAAGTATCCTTAGATAAAAAAAACAAACAACATAGAAAGAAGGATCTAACCCACCCTTTTCCAAAGAATTAAATTCCCTTTAGTTTCTGCTTATTTTTGATTATTCTCCAATGCTTTTAAATAGTATTTTCAAAAATATCTTGTTTAAAGTTTATTGTAGATTTTTGTTGGGGTTAGTGTGATATAAGCTATTCTGGAACTGGAACATACTTTAAAAACTTTTTGTATGGAGATTTAGCTGATTAATAAACAGTTATAGCTTCAGGTGAACAGCAAAGGGACTCAGTCTTACATACATATGTATTCATTTTCCCAAACTCCACTCCCATCCAGCCTGCCACATAACACTGAGCAGAGTTCCACATGCTATACTGTAAGTCCTTGCTGGTTATCTATTTTTAATACAGCAGGGTGTACATGTAGGCTTCCCTGTTGGCTCGGTAGTAAAGAATTTGCCTGCAGTGTAAGAGACACAGGAGATGTGGGTTCCATCCCTGGAAGAATTTTTTGAAAGAGTACAATTTGGAGCTTTAGATGGAGCTGCATTGTAGGCAACATTCTCTTTTCTTGCATTTCCTGAAAGTCTGATCTTTTAGGGAATAGGAGATCACAGAAGTGACAGAATTCAGTTCCTAGAGCATTTAATCCAAGAAGCATAGGGAGAAGAGTTGATTTAACAATTTGTTGATCAATTAAAAGTGGAACTCAGCCAAAATTACCTATAAAAATTCCAAAATTACCTATTAAGTGTATTTTTTTAATATTTACTTATATGTGGGGTAGGTGGGGGGCAGGGGTTGTTTTTCCCTGGTGGATCAGACAGTAAAGATTCTACCTGCAATCTGGGAGACCTGGGTTCAATCCCTGGGTCAAGAAGATTCCCTGGAGGAGGAAATGGCAACCCATTCCAGTATTCTTGCCTGGAGAATCCCATGGACAGAGGAGCCTGGCGGGCTACAGTCTATGGGGTTGCCAAGTGTCAGACACGACTGAGTGATTTACACACACACACATTTTATTTTATGACTGCACTGGGCTTTAGTTGTGATGTGCAGCCTCAGTACTTTTGGCCCGAGGGTCCAGCTGCCCCAGGGCAGGTGGGAGCCTATTACTAGTTCCTCAAACAGGGACTGAATCTGCATCCCTGGCATTGGAAGACAGACTGTTAACCACTGGACCATCAGGGAAATCCCTGTAGTGTATATGGTTTCTTGTATATAATCCTTTAGATTAATTTAAACTTTTTTGTCAATATTTCTTTACATGCATTATTTTTTTCAATATATTTCTGCAGAACATCAAAAAAAAAAAAAAGAAAGAAGGAAATTAGCTTCCCACCTAAACAAACTATTTATCTTCTAATGATCAAGTCTAAAAGTTAAGAATGTTTCATTATTTTCATGCACATGTTTGACTATTTTAGGTTCACTTACATCTAGAGCTTGAGTAAATGAGCACATTAGAACGGCAGCAAAAAGCTATTTTATTTTAATTCTCTCTCAAACAACATATTAAAAAGCAGAGACATTACTTTGTCAACAAAGGTCCATCTAGTCAAGGCTATGGTTTTTCCAGTGGTCATGTTATGGATGCAAGAGTTTGACTATAAAGAAAGCTGAGCACTGAAGAATTGATGCTTTTGAACTGTGGTGTTGGAGAAGACTCTTGAGAGTCCCTTGGACTGCAAGGATATTAAACCAGTCCATCCTAAAGGAGATCAGCCCTGGGTGTTCACTGGAAGGACTGATGCTGAAGCTGAAACTCCAATACTTTTGCCACCTGATACAAAGAACTGACTCATTTGAAAAGACCTGATGCTTGGAAGGACTGAAGGCGGGAGGAGAAGGGGGTGACAGAGGATGAGGTGGTTGGATGGCATCACTGACTCAATGGACATGAGTTTGAGTAAACTCTGGGAGTTGGTGATAGACAGGGAGGCCTGGTGTGCTGCAGCCCATGGGGTCACAAAGAGTCAGACATGACTGAGCGACTGAACTGAATTGAACTGAACTCTCAAATGTGGATCTACTCTATGGACAAATTTAAAGCCACACAACTGAAATGTAGAGGTGACGCTATTCCATTCTATACAATGATACTTGAATTAAGACAAATTCCTTTTTTGTTTTTACAGTGGGGCGCTTTTGGATGTAGATTGCCTGAATTTTAATAAACTGCAAGAGAGGTATTTCCTCAAGACAAAGAAATTCTTACTGATTGGAGACAGTAAAATATGTGTGAAGCTTGAAAAAAAGAACATGACTTGCAGAAAAGTGAACATAGTCAAGATAGGTAAGAAGTTGTACATGGGGATATGTTGTCATTTTTCTGATATCTGAAGACAGATAGATATCTGTGTCTAAAGTTTTGGGATGTTAAAAGTGAACAAATCATGAAAACTGTTTACAATAGAAAAGATCAAATTCTCTAATGCACATAATTTTTAAGAGAAATGAAAGTTTGAAGCTGATGTTATTAATTCTTACTGTGAGGGAACTCTGAGGGTCTTCAAATTCAGCTATGGGAAAGGGTGACTGGCACTCACAGCCTGCAGGAAGTGTTCATCTGTTTGAAGTGTCTAGCGGGAGCTGGGCCTCAAGTACTTTACTGACTCACATCCTTTCCTACCTCACTTTACCTTTTCCTGAATTCCTTATAATCTTCTCCCATATGCCTACTATATTCTGAATGTGTTTAGCTAAATTACCAAGTTGTTTTTTTAAGTAAATATACCTTTTTAAAAAAAAAAAAAAGAACTTTTTATTTTTCACTGGAGTATTGCTGATTAACAATGTTGTGATAGTTTCCAGTGAACAGTGAAGGGATTCAGCCATACATAAAAATATGCTTTTTGTGTTAGAATTCTCCAGAGGAAACTGAAACAATAAGATAGAGGGGGGTGGGGAGAGATGAGAAAAATAAATTTATTTTAAGGAATCAACCATCATGGTTGTAGGAGCTGGAAGGTCTAAAGCCTATAGGGTGACCAAGAAGGCTAAAAAATCAAGCAAGAGTGGATATTTCAGAGGACAGGAAAGAGCTGAAATTCCAGAGGGCAGACCAGGAAGTCTTGAAACTCAAGTAGTGATTCTATGTTATATTCTTAGGACAGAATTGCTTCCTCTTCAGGGAATCTCAGTCCTTACTTTTAATGCCTTCATCTGATTGAATAAGGGCTACCAGATCTTAGAGAGTAATCCATTTTATTCAGTCTACTGATTGAAATGTTAGTCATGTCTTTAAAGGAGTTTCCAAGGTGGTGCATGGTAAAGAATCCTCCTGCCAAGCAGAAGACAGGGGTTCAATTCCTGGGTCAGGGAAGATTCCCCAGAGAAGGAAGCGGCAACCCACTCCAGTATTCTTGCCTGGGTAGTCCCATGGATGGAGTGCCATTTCCTTCTCCAGGGGTTCTTCCTGACCTAGGGGTCATACTCATGTCTACTTCATTGGTAGGCAGACTCTTTACCACAAAACCACCTGGAAGCCAAGTTACGTCAGTATTAATTACCAGTTCTCCATTCAGTTACCAAACAAATAAATCAACCTGATAGATTGGGAGTATAGACACAAAATGTTTTTTTCCCATTACTTACAGATTTATGACACTGAGGTGACTAAGGTTCTTCTTCAAAACCTCAGAGATACCCTGGTGGAGGGGAAATGTCTAAGCCAGTTTTGATATGTTGGTGCAATGGAATCCTAACTTCTTGTATTCATTCTGCCTGTGGAAATTGACAAGTGAAACAACACATGTAGGGGGAAACTATTCAAAGTGATTGAAGGGTGCCTTTTTATTTATTTATTTATTTTTGCTGGTTTTAAATACTATGGCTCTGTCTCTCCCTATTTGCAACCCCTCCCTTCACCCTTCTGAAAGAAAATTAAGGTAAGGGAGTAATAGTCATTAGAGACGACAAAGAGAAACTTGGAGCCTAGTTCTCAGCTTTGTACCACTAAGATGGAAGATGGTAATGAGTGAACACAGAAGTTTCATGTGTGAACAAGCATCATGTGAAAAAGCAGAAGTAGAGTAGAAAAGAGGCTGTAGACACAACCAGTGTGAGTGCCTCAGATGGGTGGCATGACTGGGTGTCTCAGTCTGGGACACAAGCAAGCTGCATTTTGGTCATTTGGAGGCTTGGCCTCTATGGATGGATGTTCGGTTTGTGCACAGGGCACTATATCTAAAGGTTCACCACTTACACTGCAAATCCATGTTCAGTCCCGGAGAGCAGGCAGAGAGGGCAGAGACTCTGTCCTGTGCCAGAGTCCTGGAACCCCAGAGGAGAGCCCTTTCCTACAGAAACCTACCCAGCTCATAGGACTCACAGGCCTCTTAGAGCTAGAGCCTATGAACACTCAGGGCACACTCCCAGGCTCCTGATGGCACCCTGTCCCCTGGGAAGCCCCCAAATTTCATATACCCAGCGCTTTTAGAAGTCCACATTCCATGCCACCCAGCAGACAGCAAACCTGACAGGTTGCCTCCTCTGAGGGGCCAGGGCAGAGACAGCATGTGAACCCCACTGGTAGCATGGGTCTGTGAAGGGGTGGTATGAGCACCTCAGGGCTTCAGAAAGCACAGCCAGGCAAGGATGAGTGGTGGTGAAGACATGTCTCCCCGTAGCGTCTTCTTCTGGTTCCTAATGTGACATCTCTTTACTAGAACTGTCATTTAACTAAACTGAAATTGGATGCTTCTGATTACTCCGCAGAGCCCAGCTCCCCAGAAGCCAGCTGCCCTGTCACTTACACTCCCTTCTCTGGGTGTGAGCCCCCAGTAAGTCTGGAGGGACAGTTTTCTATTTCTCCCCTTTTCTTGTCAAGGTAAATTGATATAATAGTTCAGGTTGTGTCAAGAATAAATGAAGTTTTTTAAATGTTGCTTGAGGAATGAACACCTTTTTGCTCAAATGCATCCTTGAGGCTAGAAGCAGACCTGTGTGGGAGAGCCTGAGCAAGCCTGTGGGAGAGAGTGAGGCACAGAAATGAAAGCTAAATGAAGGAGAGCAAGTTCATTTGTATCGATTTTTTTTTTTTAGATTCCACATATAAGTGCTATCACGCATTTGTCTTTCTCTGTTTGACTTACTTCGCTTAGTATGATCATCTCCAGGGCCATCTGTGTTGCCGCAAATGGCATTATTTCACTCTTTTTAATGGCTGAGTAATATTCCATTGTGTATATGTATCACATCTTTATCCATTCATCTGTCAATGGACATTTAGATTGCTTCCATGTCTTGATTATAAACAATGCTGCAATGAACACTGGGGTGTATGTATCCTTTCAAACCAAGCTTTTCTCTGGATGTATGCCCAGGAGTGGGATTGCTGGCTCATATGGTAGCTCTATTTTTAGCTTTTTGAAGGAACCTCCATACTGTTCTCCATACAAATGAACTTATTTACAAAACAGAAAGAGACTCACGGAATGAACTTAGAGAATAGATTTATGGTCACCAGGTGGGAAGTGTGAGGAGGAAGAATAGATTGGGAGGTTGGGATTGACATGTACACACTACTTTATTTAAAATAGATAATCAATAAGGAATTACTGTAAAAAAAATAAATAAAAATTTATTAAAAATAAATCAACTGAAGGAGAGCGAGACTCAGAATGAAACAGATTTAGATTTACACCCTAGCAGACTTGGGTTTGATTCCTGGGCCAGGAAAATCACCTGGAGAAGGGAATGGCTACCCACTCTAGTATTCTTGCCTGAAGAATTCCATGGACAGAGAAGCTGTCTGACGGCTACAATCCATGGAGTTGCAAAAAGTCGGACATGACTCAATGACTAACACTCTCTTTCAACTCATCTGAACTAGGGCCTGGAACTTCTTATTGGAGCTAATTAACCTCTTAGTTTCCTCATCAGTATAGTGGCTTAGGGTATTTCCCAGTGGCTCAGACGGTAAAGCATCTGCCTACAATGCGGGAGACCTGGATTCAATCCCTGGGTCAGGAAGATCCCCTGGAGAAGGAAATGGCAAGCCACTCCAGTACTCTTGCTTGGAAAATCCCATGGATGGAGGAACCTGGTAGGCTACAGTCCATGGGGTCGCAAAGAGTCGGACACGACTGAGCAATAGTGGCTTTGAGTAATCATTGACACGAGATGGTGTAAGTAAACTTGACACTGAGTATGTGTATAATCAACATTGGTCTGTTCTTCTCTCAATTCTTCCATTACTGAGAGGCCTTGGGAGATGGGAATGAGGCAAGGAATTCGGTATCAGAGGTTTTGTTGAGAATGTGACTTTTAATCACTGCCTTGAATGGCAAGAAGGAACTGGCTTGGCTGGTGTCAGGGGGCTGACAGTCTTCTCTGTTGGCCTGTTTCTCTACACCCACTGCCTTTCCTCCTGCTTCCCTTTGGGGTATCTTGCCTTTTTATAGTACCTCTGAGGGTAAAAAAGGGTAAACTTGCTCTTGCACAAGATATCCAAGGGTAAAGAAAGAACCACTTCCTCTTTTTCAGTACGTCTAGGGGAATCAAGGCTGGAAACACTTAGGCAACCACCACTACAAGCAAGTGATTATGACAAGAGAGTTAAACTTCAACATGTGAGCTCATTTAATGGGTCAGTAAGTCAGTCTTAAAGCCCAGCTCACATAGCCTGAAATCCAGCTCAATCTACTGAGTGAAATTGTGATGAACACACACTCTCTCACGAGCAATAAGTTTAGGTTAGATTTTAACCTGTGCAACCCCCAAGCTCTGTCTGAAATCAGCCATTCAAACAAGTAGCTGTCCCATCCCTAGACAACTAACTTCCCAGGCATTGGTGAAAGACCAGCAAAGAGGTCAAGATAGGGAAGCCCCAAGTCAAGGGTGGGAGGTAGCCTGACAGACATGCACTCCTAGGATTTCAGTACCTTTCTCAGAATTTGTTCAACCTGAAATAATACCTCTTCCTCCAACAACATTTCATATCTAATGCCTGTGATCCTAGGCAGGTATGCAGAAGGAAGAAGCCAGAGAGGAACTTAGAGCTAATGCAAACAAGACTGAAGGAGTGGGCAGCCTGAAGTCACACTGAAAGTTATGAGCCAGGACTGGGATGCAAACACCCAGCTTCCATGTAGCTGAGATTAGGTGTATAAGGCCCCCAGTTTCATTGGAATAATGAATACTCAAAGTTCAAATACTCCTGCTTTGGGGTAGTTGGTAATAAGGTCTCTAGTACTCAAAAGGGGAAGAGAATGTGTTTTCATGTAAAATCAGTACCAGCAACTGTAACTAATAAGCCCTAAAACAGATTTCTCCAATGGAGTTTTTTTCTTGCTGATGTGAGAGCCAAAATGGGTGTTTCTAACCTGTGGGAGGTGCTCCTTCAAGCGACATTCAGGATTCCTTCATCCTGTGGCTCCACTCTCTTCCACCTATGATGCCAAGTAGCAGAAGGGGATCCAGCAGGTAGTCATGCATGTGGGGTTTCTGGATCAGGATGGGAGATGGTATACATCACTTCCACCCACATCCTTCACAAGACCACACCCAACTGCAAGGGAGTCATGCTTTGAACCGGGAAGAATAAGAAATGTTTTTTACTGACCCAAGAAAGGAATGTGATTTTCAGAGTAGATGAACTTTAAAATTTTTAATTGTTTCCTTAATTACCCTATAGAATGACCTTATTTCTTTTTCCTTTCCAGTTAAACCTGAGGCTCCTTTTGACGTCAGAGTCGTCTATCGTGAGGGAGCAAATGACTTTGTGGTGACATTTAATACATCACACTTGCAGAAGAAGTATGTGAAAGTATTAATACATGAGGTAGCCTACCGTCAGGAAAAAAATGAAAATAATTGGATGGTATGTAGGTCAACTACATTTATGCATTGTAAAATTTATGCAGATGTGTATAAAAGTATCTTAATAAGTAAGTTATATGTATAGAATAAAGTATATAAAAACTATAAAATACATAAAACTATAAAATAGGAACTTCTTAATGCTATGTATTTTACAATCTCAGAGGTACCTTTACCTGAGAAAGGTCCCTAGAAATTTTATGCTTGAAATGAAACTTTTATTTAAAAAATCTCCCCAAAGTGTAAAAGGTTTAGGCTTCACAAAAACTGAATCTTCTCTGGCGCATTCTTGTCCTAGCTCTCATTTTTTTCCTTGCCCTATTTTTTGTCTTTATAATGTTTCTTAATGATTAACCATTATGGATTGAGACCACATTCATCCTCTCTATTTGGGAGCCTGAAAAAGAATCACATTTAGCACAACTCTCACAGGCAAACCAGGCAAAAAAAATAAAAAGAAAGACAAGTCATCACGTTGTAGCCACGATATGGTTTGATGGAGTTGTGGAAACAGCCTGAAGTAAGTAGGAGAGGAGATGCAATATGTCCTTCAATTTTTTCAAGTCTGAGTTCTTAAATCCTTGAAATAACAGCTTAATTTTCATCCTTTTAAGCTGGAGGGTTACTTAGACTCCATGAGTCGCTGCAGTTGAAATGGTCTGACTGGCTCCACAATCTGTATTGAGGAGAAAATGGAAGAGAATTAGAAGGTCTCAGGGCTTCAGGTTCCTCTGGAGTCACTGGCTTAACTTTCATCCTTTTTGTACCACACTGACAGAAGACAGATAACAGTTGCTTTCTCAGGGGGAAAGAGATCCTACTTATCCATACTATTTTATTTTCTCAGGCCATGATCAGTCTTTTGTGTTTGCAATTTGCTACTATAAACTACTTCCATAAGTGTAATGCCCACCCCAGACCTCCTTCTATCTCCATTGACACAACACACACAAACTAGTAGGAGCCCTTGAGCCTGTCCCCTTCTGGCATTTATCTGAAAATTGCATCAGTGGGAAAGCAGAGAAAGGAATAATTCTGAATAAATGGTACCAGGACGATCAGTTAACTGGGAAAAATTAAGTTTAATGCTTAACTTGCCCCATATAACAAAAAAATTAAAATAGAAGATGATTTAAAGAAATCATGTAAAAGTGAAACTCCAAACAGGCTAAAAAGTTTACGGATAAATGTTTATATAATCCTAAGATGAAGAAGAACATTCTGAGCATAAAAGCAGTAAAAGAAAGCACAACATGGAAACATGCAACTACATAAAAATAAGTGTTTATAAATATCAGCACATACAATAATCAAAATTGTAAAGCAAATTAGAAATTAGGTTTAAATTACCACACATACAACTGACAGATGGTTAGTATTCTTAAAAATATAAAGATGTCTTATAAAATATTGAGAAAAGGACAAGTAAGGATGATAGAAAAATTAGTAAGGAAATTGGAAATGTCTCATGAAATAGGAAATATATAATTTAAATCAGTATAAAAAAACTAACAATCCAATAAATACAAAAGTAAATAACAATGGGCATTACTTCGTCCCCATCAAATTGATAGAGCACTTTTTCCTCTTAAGGATGATAGGCGGTATTGGAAAGACTGTATCTCTGTATTTGTTCATGATGAAAAATTACATCTCTCCAGAGGAAAATGATTCTTGCTCACTAATCTTACCAGTCCCTTTCATCTCTCCTTGGGATACGAAAAGGGAGAGAAAGAAAAAGAAGATACTGGAGTATAGAAAGTAAGGTGGGAGCCTGGGAGTGACTGATACCCAAGTGGGAGAGCCCAACTCACCTGAATAAAGATAGAGACCCATTGCCTCACTGCCCTCCTTGACCACCTGCAGCATCATTTGTGAGCTCACATGCTTGCTCTGCCCCAGTTCTGCTGCTGACCCCACCACATTAGAGCCCTTGTCTAACTAATGTGAGACAGCCTCAAGAGAGTGCCCACATGACATAAGACACTCAGCTCAAAATGATTTGGGAGACATGGCCAGCACCTCTTTTTCCACCTTAAAAATGTAGTGCCTTTTTTGCTCCTCAGCGTGTGAATTTAACCAGTACCAAGCTGACACTCCTACAGAGAAAACTACAACCCAATGCCATGTATGAGATTAAAGTTCGGTCCATCCCTTACGCCAACTATTTTGAAGGCTTCTGGAGTGAATGGAGTCCAAGTTTCCACTTTAGAACTCCGGAGACCAACAGCACAGGTGAGACATGACTAGAACTTGTTCCCCCTGGTATTTTACCTGTCAAAGTGTGTGGGTGACAGTGAGAGCCAGAAACATGAAATGAACCCACAAGTTAGGACTCCCAGAGGGCATTCTTACACTTTCTTTGAAAAATGACTTGCCGTCTTTGCCCCTTTGTGAAGAATGCAGACGGAGTGGGAGTAGGACTGTTAGTAGCTGCTCAGCTGATACAGGCTGTCAGGACTCTACTGTCCCTAGGAGCTCCTGAGAGCCTCTTGTTCTGAACAAAAACACCACCACTGCCTCTAGTTTTACCAGTTCAGACTGGGATCCCAATGCCCCATATCTCTAAGGCCCTTCTAGGGAATACCTTTGCAGATGGCAGATCGGTAGGCTGATGTGGCTTTCCCATGCCTCTTTTTCTAGAAGAATGAAGATATCCCAGGGGTCTAAGAACTGAGAACATCCACAAGAACCAAAGAACACAGCTCAGGCAGACCATTGGGGACCCAAAGCACCCCCCCCATATACCTTCCCTTTGGGGGGTGAGCGGAACTACTCTGCCATACTAGCCTCCTCTCATCACCCTGGGAATTTCTGAAGCCACTGTAGGGAAGAGCATCCCCTTATTATCCCTTGCTTGTAGCTTCTTTCTCATGATGGTGGGAGTCAGGCAGGGGGTGCTTCTATCTTTAATGCTGAGTCCCTTTTAAATTTCAAGAAACAGCTGTTCTGGGCCTGGTCACCTAAGTCAGTGCTGAAACCGTGTACAAGCCCCTGTGTCCTTGTCTTTTGAAGTAAAAGACTGACTCAAGAGTTAACAATTGGCACATGTAAAGATGTAGAAACATAAAATAGCTGTTGGGCTGGGATGTGCATGAACGTTCAGTCATGTCCCACTCTTTGTGAACCTATGGACTGTAACCTGCCAGGTGCCTCTGTCCATAGGATTTTCCAGGCAAGAATACTAGAGTGGGTAGCCATTTCCTCCTCAGGGAATCTTCCCAACACAGGGATTGAACCCATGTCTCCTGCGTTGGCAGGCAGATTCTTTACCACTGAGCCACCTGGGAAGCCGCTGAACTGGTGAACTGGAAACAATTTAGGTTACAAATCCACCACACAGCAGAATTAGCAACTCACAGTTTCCTGAAAGATACAGGTAAAGCCCTGACACACATTCCCAAGTTGTTTTTTAACAGGAAACAGATCTCCACCAGATGAAAACTGCCAACTTCCAGAACATAGATCCTAGACTGATTGGAACCAGAAGGTTGTGATGCTGACTCCCCATTACCTCATCACCAACCAATCAGAAGAATGTCCACAAGCTGATCATGTTCTGCTCTTTGATTACTATAAGACTTCTCATTCTCCCATTCAAGGCAGGTCACATAGTCTTGAGGGCATTAGCCCACTGTGACCCCCTTTGCCTGGCAAAACAATAAAATCTATCTTTTCTAATTCACCCAAAACACTCCGTGTTTCTATTCAGCACCAGTAAACAGAGGCTGAATTTCAGCAACAGTGTCACTTACTGAAGCTAAAATTCCCCCATAAAAGCCAGTACATCATCCTTTTTACTGAAAAGCAACTTTTAAGAAATATTAAATGGGCTCAAGTTATTCAATAAATTCAAAGCATTCTGAAAGTCTTCCCCATCACATGCTTAACAACTACTAACCAAGATCTGTCCTTGCCTTCCAGGGGAGACGGATCCTGTGTTACTAACTATCAGCATTCTGAGCTTCTTCTCTGTGGCTCTGATGGTCACTCTGGCCTGTGTCTTATGGAAAAAAAGGTGAATTTCTTTTACTAATCAAGAGAGTGGTTATGGTTATTTGGGATTTCAGACAGAGCTCTAATCCTGTTTATGGATAAGAAAACTACAAAGGGAAATAAGGTATTTCAGGAATTACAGTGCCCATCCTCATCCTCATGCACTGGTGAATTTCCATAGTTAATTTCACAAGAGGTAAAAATATATAAACTGAACACAAGACAAGCCCTCCCCTCAAACCTTTCTGCTAAAGTGTCCTAAGAGACTAAGAGTCATCCCTCCAGAATGTTTGTGCAAGTGAAGGCACCCTGGGAAAGGCAGATGTTTTTGAAGTCTTCAGCACACAAACTCAAGGCCCTTTTGCCTTCTGCCCCATGAGAAGGCCATACTTGTTTCATCATTTAGACACGACCCATCAGGTTATTAATGTCTTGGCAAGATGTCCTCAGAGTGTCACACATCCCCAAGATACTCCAGTTTGGAAAGTACCAACCTAAAGCAATTTCCCTGGGCAACTTAGAAAATACATCTCTCTTCCACCAAAATCAGCACAGAGGAGTTGCTACCAGTGAAGAGATGAGTAAAATGACAATGCCTATTGTGGAAAATAGATGAGCAGATCATATTTTACTTTCACAGCTACACCATTGCCGAGTCTCATTGTCCCTTTTCTCTGGGGCTCATTCCCAGGGGTATATTGTTCTTGTCTTGTTCACAGAGTAGATCACTGACCACGGTCTCTGGTCCAACCTCTCCATGGACCAATGTGACACTGAGGCCCAGAGAAAGCAGGTCATTTGTTCAAGGTCATCCACATAGTGTGGCAGAGCCAAGGGAAAAAATCTGTTCTTCTGACTGCTAGCTCAGAATAAGTGGGAAGATTCATGTGTCTGCTCCCTACTCCTTCATTTTATTGTCCATGTCCTCTTATTTCAGAATTAAACCTATTATATGGCCCAGTCTCCCTGATCATAAGAAGACTCTGGAACAACTGTGCAAGAAACCAAAAAAAGTGAGTGCTTCTGATACTTCTGTCACTCTGTCAAAAGCATCCCAATAGCCAAGAATGACATTGTAGGATGCGGACAGGCTGAACCTCAGGTGCTGGTCTTTTGTGCATCAGATAACTAGAGTCCCTCAAATGATGCCAACGGCAGGTTTTTGGAAGTAGGAAGCTAAAATGCAATACAAGTCTCAGAATTTCCTGGGCTCCCCCAGGGATGGAGGGCATGGCAAGTGGTCACTTTAGATGCTGAAATGTCACAACACCTCCAGAGGCAGAGGCAGCTAGAACGTGGGTAGTTCTCTGACATTCCCTGTAAACCCTTGTCAGAAAGTTCTTTAGCTCTTTTCCTAAACAGATCATTTGGTGATATATCTGTCTGGTGCAGTCTTAATGTCTTCTCTCTTTTTTGATGCAGAATTTGAATGTGAGTTTCAATCCTGAAAGTTTCCTGGACTGCCAGATTCATAAGGTGGATGGCATTCAAGCTAAAGATGAAGCAGAAGGCTTCCTGCAAGACCCTCTTCCTCCACAGCCAGAAGAGAGTGACAAGCAGAGGTTCAGAGCCGGGATGCAGGGTCCCAGCTGGCCCTCCGAGCAAGCAGGCATTACCCCTAAAATTTTCAGAGGAGAGTCACCATTCAGATGCCTGGCTGGGAATGCCAGTGTGTGTGATGCCCCTGGGCTCCTCTCCTCCAGGTCTCCTAATGGCAGGGAAGGTGGCAAGAGCAGACCTCTAGTGTACCAGGACCTGCTCCTTGGACCTGGAACTACAAACAGCTCCCTGCCCCCTCCGTTTCCATTCCAACCCGGAATCCTGACATTGAACCCTGTTGCCCAGGGGCAGCCCATCCTCACTTCCTTGGGATCAAGTCAAGAAGAAGCCTATGTCACCATGTCCAGCTTCTACCAAAACCAATGAGTTGTAAGAAACCCAAGATCAGAACCATCATGATGAATGAAGATGACTGAGTCCCACTCTCCCCCACAGCACAAACAAACAATTGAATTCGACCCCTCTATGTGGTCACAGGATTCTGAAGCAGCACTTCTGTGGTAGGAGGCAGGAGACAGGGGCATTCTGATTCAGGCAATGCAATGATTCATTTCTTTCAGAAAGGAAAAAAGGGAAAGAGGGAAAGAAAGGATGGAGGAAATGCAGAGAGTTGGGGAGGACAGAAAGGGAGCAAGGGAAGAAAGAGGGAAAGGAGAACAGAATGTTAGATACCATGATCAGGACTCACTATGTCCACAGTCCTGTGCTACTTGCTCTGCACATCTTGTCTCTCTGCATCCTCACAGTAATCCTGGGAGGTGGGCTCAATTAGCATCATTCCCTGCATCACAGATGATGAAACTGTGGCTTAAATTAATCTGTCCATGTTCCCCACTCAGCAAGAGGTAGAATCAAGATTTGCTGCCCAGGAATCTAACTGGAGTCTCTTCCAAGTCATATGCCTTCCTCAGTCAGGGACTGTCCTACTCTCCAGTGCCAAGCTTCACCTAGATCCTGGTCACTCTATAATGTGGTTGTCTCCAACCTCTTTGGCACCAGAAAATGGATTCATGGAAGACAGTTTGTCCAAGGATGATGCAGTGGGGGTGGGAATGGTTTCAGGATGATTCAAGTGCATTGCATTTATTTTGCACTTTATTTCTGTTATGATCACATCAGCTCCACTTCAGATCATCAAGCATTAGATTATGGAGGTCGGGGACCCCTGGTATAATGTATTGTCCAAACTGGGTCACTTTTGCAAGTGAAAAGGAAAGTTGTATGTTATCACTCCAGGACAATAATTGTAAAGTGAAATGTCCCAGGAAAATGGGGACCTATGGTCTCTGGAACTAAAAGAGCTACAAGGAAGATGGTAGGGAGGAATGGTCTCATGATGTATGAAGCACCGCACCTGGCCATGTCTACAAAAAGCTACAAAGCCCATTTTATTCCATTTTTCTTAACAAGTGCTTAAAGGAGAATCAACTAGAAGCCCAGAATTTCTATTGTTACTTACTGTTAGGACCCTCTTGCTCCTCCCACCCAATGGCCTCCCTTGAAAATGGAAGAACCTCTTACTGACTCTGAACACTGGTGTATTTGAGCAATGAGCCAGGGCAAACTCTCCTCTGTGTGTAGAGACTCCCCAACCCAAATACATCTGCTGTCCCCAATTTCTACCAGTATGAACCAGTATGAACGCTGCCAAAAACTTCAGGGAGAAGGAATTACAAGCCCATGCTGCGCATAAGCCAATTGTGGCCATGTTCTTGAAGGTTTAGAGAATATATGATGTGTGTCCTCTTGCATTTCTTGGTCCAGATAAATAATTAGAGACTGTCTCAAGCCAAGACAGCAGAGCACTCAGGGGAGTGCAGTTGATCCCTTTTAACAGATCCCCAGACCACCCCCAACAAACCCTGACACTGGGTGTACACAGACCAAGAAGGACACTGGTCTAAGATCGATGTTGTTGTATGGGAGTTGGTCCTTGTTGTTGTTTACATTTTGCATTTTTTTTTTGTTCTGTTTTCAGTTTGTTTGGGTAGGAGACTAAGTGTTTTTAATTTTTTTTAATTTTTGTGTTGGTTTTATTTTGTGATGTCTCTGAAGGGAGTTTTAAATAGTGGACTAATAGACCTTATCTTTGGCTTAGATCCCTAATGATAATCAGATCAGTGCAGAATTGCGCCTTCCAAGGCCTTTTCTCTGAATCAGTAGTAATGACTATAGTCCCATAATCCCTTAGATTTGCTCAGTGCTTTTGTGATTTTTCAAAACACTTCCATAAGCATTATCCATTTAGTTTTCTTGGTATGTATTTAAGGAAATCTTGCTCTGTGCCAGCCACAGTGATCAAAGACAAGATTGGGACCCTGCCATTAAATATCTAATAAAAGGTAGCTTTAAAAAATGAGTGGTTATAATAACACAAAATGCTGTAATGGAGGCATGTTTAAAGTGCCATGTTGGAAGGCACATTTTCAGGGAAAATGCCACAAGAAGTGGTGCCCATCTGTGTGGAGGAAAAGCAGAATCTGCCTGGCATGTGAGCAGGAGACATTTGCCAACAGGTAGACGTGGGGTCTTTACCTTCTGGAGAAATGTGAACCAAGTCTCAAGGAACAGGTTATCACAGGAAACCTCACAAGCTAGCCCTCTTGCACCTTAGTCACAGAGTTCCTATTTACTTATTATCATTATCTTGCCTTATGTGAAAACTAGTACATGGACAGGACAGGTAAGTTATTCAACCTTACATGTCAAGTCAGGACTGGAAGGTGTAACTTTGTATCCCTCATGTAAATAAATCACCTCTCAAAGAAAGAAAGGGAGAGGTCTCAAGGAAGATCAAGTTCCCTCCAGCTTTAAAATGTTTTAATGTTGTTTGATGTAGATTATCATTTGAATTCAGTGTGTGAATGTCTCTGTTACCAGAGTTATATAAAATCTATGTATCATACTCTTATAATCATAACTGCTGCTAATGCTTGATTATGTACTCAGGGAAAATGTATAATGTAAGATGGCAAATTTGTTCTGACCAACTCCCTTTGGGATTTCATTAAGACAGAAAAACTCCTGGTCAGAGACAGTGTATAAATCAGAGATGTAAACTGTTAGTTCTTACAGCATGAAATGAAAATTGATAATTAGGCAGCAAAATTGGTCAATTAAACAACCATATCTGAAGCTAGAAGACCCTGGCTTATTCGATAGACACTTTACCTTCATTCTGATTTTCAGGGGAATTGGCTTCAGAAAAGTCAGGTATGGCCTGTTTCTGATGTACATACTTGTGTTTTTAGAGCATTTCAAGAGAGACTACAAGACTTGGAACTGGCCAGGAAGATGGTGAGCATATGTGATCAGATAGCTAGAATGATGCAGACTGGATGGCATTTCTGCCAGTCCAGTGGTTTTTCTTTAAAGGTATTCCATAAAATATCCATTGTTCACTACACTGAAAGTCTGTGATTTGACTGTGTACTTCCACATGCATTACAAACATTCTGCAGAGCTGCTAAGTATATTACATGTATCCAATGTGTGTTACAATCATATATTTAATTAAATGCTACAGAATTCTCTATGTCTGCCCTTGTCTTCCTGAAATAGGAATAGAAGGCTAACTAGAATGGGCCACACTTCTCCTCAGCCACTGGAGACACAGCAGGGTCATTTGCTGTCATTTTATGGCCTCGGGTTTTCATAGGAAACTTTTTTCATCAGTTAAGCCATTCATTTGTAAATTAATGAATTAGCAATTTGTTGAGGATCTGCAATAACCTCAAATATGCAGATGACACCACCCTTATGGCAGAAAGTGAAGAGGAACTAAAAAGCCTCTTGATGAAAGTGAAAGAAGAGAGTAAAAAGGTTGGCTTAAAGCTCAACATTCAGAAAATGAAGATCATGGCATCTGGTCCCATCACTTCATGGGAAATAGATGGGGAAACAGTGGAAACAGTGTCAGACTTTACTTTTTTGGTCTCCAAAATCACTGCAGATGGTGACTGCAGCCATGAAATTAAAAGACACTTACTCCTTGGAAGGAAAGTTATGACCAACCTAGATAACATATTCAAAAGCAGAGACATTACTTTGCCAACAAAGGTCTGTCTAGTCAAGGCTATGGTTTTTCCTGTGGTCATGTATGGATGTGAGAGTTGGACTGTGAAGAAAGCTGAGTGCCAAAGAATTGATGCTTTTTAACTGTGGTGTTGGAGAAGACTCTTGAGAGTCCCTTGGACTGCAAGGAGATCCAACCAGTCCATTCTGAAGGAGATCAGCCCTGGGATTTCTTTGGAAGGAATGATGCTAAAGCTGAAACTCCAGTACTTTGGCCACCTCGTGCGAAGAGTTGACTCATTGGAAAAGACTCTGATGCTGGGAGGGATTAGGGGCAGGAGGAGAAGGGGACGACAGAGGATAAAATGGCTGGATGGCATCACTGACTCGATGGACGTGAGTTTGAGTGAACTCCAGGAGATGGTGATGGACAGGGAGGCCTGGCGTGCTGTAATTCATGGGGTTGTAAAGAATCGGACATGACTGAGTGACTGAACTGAACTGAACTGAGAATCTGCTCTGCATTACTTTGCCCTAGGCCGGACTATGGGGTTACAGAGATAAGATGGGATATTTCCAGCTCAAAATTGCACAGGGACGAAGACACAGAGCAACAATTAACAATGTTGTACAGAGCAATGAGTCAAAATATGAATTATGAACCTTAGTTTTAAGCAATAGAAGCTAACTCTGGCTAATTTGAGCAGAAAAGGAATCAATACTAAAGGAAATCAACCCTGAATATTCATTGGAAGGACTGATACTGAAGCTGAAGCTCCAATACTTTGACCACCTGATATTAAGAGCCAACTCAGTGGAAGAGACCCTGATGCTGGGAAAGATTGAGGGCAAGAGGAGAAGGGGGCAACAGAGCTTGAGATGGTTGGATGGTATTATGGACTCAATGGACATGAGTTTGAACAAAGTCTGGGAGATGGAGAAGGACAGGGACACCTGATGTGCTGCAGTCCATGGGGTCACAAAGAATCAGACACAAATGAGCCACTGAACAACAACCACTAAGAAGAAGTTGCATGAAGCCAGTGCAAAGTAGGTAGGAGAGTATCAGCTAACAGAGCCTGGAGCAGAGAGAGGGCATTTCCCAGCAGAGGAAACAGCTTGTTCAACAATGATGGAGCTGAGGCAGCCCCTGAACCATCTGAGGAGTTACAAATACAGGAGACGCTGTCTCCTTATCTCTCTCAGTTGGGAAGAGCAGGGTGTTGGCGGTTATTTCTTTAAGTTAGACACAGGATGCTTTCATGAAAAATAATACATAGCTACCTTGAATATCTTATTTAAATTTAAAACATATGAGTGCATGCCCATTCAGCCCTTTTTTACTACAAGGCCAAGGCTATTCCTCTGGGTCACTGATTGCAGTTCCACGTTGTCTTTCTTAAGTGACATATGCCAGTAGCACCTCATCTACTTCTTCTAGTTTTGCTTTCTTTAAAATGGAAAAAGATTTTCAAACACTTTCCAAGATACCTAAGTGTAGATGCATAGGTTTTTAAAGTGTCTCTCCACTCCAGTCTTTTACCATCACTTTTCCCACCCTGCTTGCTAGCAATAACCTTTCAACATGACTTCAGTGAGTCTTTTCAAACCATTTGAGGTAGATTTCCAGGATCAGCAGCAGTCTTTCCATGCATACTTGCATTTCCCCAGCTTGCATCCTGTAATTACAGTATAAAGTCCAACAGGCCTAAATGAGTTTGGGAACACACAACTGACTTGGGTGAGTTTATATCTTACTTGTTTGGCCCTAGGAGAAAGCCTGACCACCCAAGTTCCAATATAGGAGTCAAAGTATCTCAGAGAGAGAGTGGAGTATGCCAGTTCATTCAACACATGCTTCAGTGGAAGCTGTCTTTGGGCATCTCCTTAACTTTGCATCCTTGGTCCAGAGAGTATGCTGAGTGATGGATGAGATGGTCCTTGGTAGTACTGGTGGGACCAGTGGTTAAGCATGTGGCATGCCAGTCTAAGCTTTTAGAAAAGCTGGGGGAAAATCTTCAAGAGACAGGAATATCAGACCACCTTACTTGCCTCCTGAGAAATCTGTATGCAGGTCAAGAAGCAACAGTTAGTACTGAACATGGAACAACAGATTGGTTCCAAATCAGGAAAGGAGTATGTCAAGGCTGTATATTGTCACCCTGCTTATTTAACTTATATGCAGAATACATCATGCAAAATGCCAGGCTGGGTGAAGCACAAGCTAGAATCAAGATTGCCAGGAGAAATATCAATAACCTTACCTACACAGATGACACCACTCTTATGGCAGAAAGTGAAGTAGAACTAAAGAGCCTTTTGATGAAAGTGAAAGAGTGGAAAAGGTGGCTTAAAACTCAACATTCAGAAAACTGAGATCATGGCATCTGGTCCCATCATTTCATGGAAAATAGATGGGGAAACAATGGAAACAGTGAGAAACTTTATTTTCCTGGGCTCCAAAATCACTGCAGATGGTGACTGCAACCATGAAATTAAAAGACGCTTCCTCCTTGTAAGAAAAGCTATGACCAACATAGACAACATATTAAAAAGCAGAGACATTACTTTGCCAAAGGTCCGTCTAGTCAAAGATGTTTTTTCAGTAGTCATGCATGGATGTGAGAGTTGGACTATAAAGAAAACTGAACACCAAAGAATTGATGCTTCTGAACTGTGGTGTTGCAGAAGACTCTTGAGAATCCCTTAGACTGCAAGGAGATCAAACCAGTCAATCCTAATGGAAATCAGTCCTGAATATTCACTGAAGGACTGATGCTGAAGCTGAAGCTCCAATCCTTTGGTAACCTGATGTGAAGAACTGACTCATTAGAAAAGACCCAAATGCTGGGAAAGATTGAAGGCAGGAGGGGAAGGGGACAACAGAGGATGAGACGGTCGGATGGCATCACCAACTCAATGGACATGAGTTTGAGCAAACTCCAGGAGTTGGTGATGGACTGGAAGGCCTGCAGTCCATGGAATTGCAAAGAGTCAGACACAACTGAGTGACTGAACTGAACTGAACTGATGGGAGAAGTGGGTACTTGGGAGAATTTTAATTAGACATATGACACAATAAATATCATATATGTCAGAGTTTATGAAGGAAACTTATAGCACTTTATATTTACCCCTATAGTCACCACACTGATTTGTTTTTGCCTATCTTGTCTGATGGGCTTCCCTGGTGGCTAGTAGTAAAGAATCCACCTGCCAATGCAGGAGATGTAGGTCCAATCCCTGGGTCAGGAAGATCCCCTGGAGAAGAAAATGGCAATCCACTCCAGTATTCTTGCCTAGGAAATTCCATGGACAGAGAAGCTTAGAAGGCGACAGTCCATCGGATCACAGAAGAGTTGGACACAACTGACTGCTGCTGCTGCTGCTGCTGCTGATGCTGATGCTGAGTCACTTCAGTCGTGTCTGACTCTGTGCGACCCCATAGACAGCAGCCCACCAGGCTTCCCCGTCCCTGGGATTCTCCAGGCAAGAACACTGGAGTGGACTGCCATTTCCTTCTGCAATGCATGAGAATGAAAAATGAAAGTGAAGTCGCTCAGTCGTGTCCGACCCTCAGCGACCCCCATGGACTGCAGCCTAAACAATTTGTCTGATGCCCCTATGTGCTTCTGAGTACCCTGACAGGACTGTGACTTACTTGGGGTTTATGTCTGCTGCTAAACACAGTGTCTAAAATCTAGAAGGCACTCAATCATAAATCTAGAAGACACTCAGTCATAAACACATTGAATGAATCAATGTTAGTGAATGATGTTATATTAGTCAAGGTAATTCCTCATCACCATTCGAGACAGAAGAAAGCCAGGTTAGGCAGAGGCAGGCACAGCACCCCTGAGAGAACAGCCCATCTGGGCAGCCACGTGCAAGGAGTCAGTTTTCTCTTCCACAGTTACCTCCCCAGCTGCACTCTTAACCACCATAACCACAGAAGTGAAGAAACAAGAGGGTGGGTAAGGAGGGGAAGAATTTTCCAAAGCTCCCTTTCTTTGATGAATATCTACATTTAATTTTGTTTGCTCGTTTATTTAGCATATTTTAGATTCATATTTGAAGTCTAACTCAGCTTCTAAATTTTAATAACTTGTGGCATTTGTGTGGGATTTGTATATAGCTTGCAATGAGGCAGTTGTTCAGACAGAGAAAGTATGATGCGTAAAACCTGGTGGGTCCAAGAGACCTATTAACACTGTTCAAGACCCTGGTAAAATGAGATACAAACAACTTGAAAAGCCACAGAGGTTTGAAAAATAAAGTTTCAATGCTTAACACTTGAGTTTTAATCTGGTGGATTCCTAAACCGTAAATCATGAGGGCCGATGCCTTTCCACTCTGGGTAAAGATTACTCATTAAGGAGGAGAAAAGAATTTTTCTCCTCCTTAATGAGTAATAAGGAGACTTTTATTTTTTTTAATAACGAATTAGTTGCTGCAAAGTTGCTGCACTAGTCATTAGATAAAATGCAAAATCATCAGAAAACACATTGGTATGAAGCTAAAAACACTGTTACCCACTGAAAACAGTGAAATATTACTTTATATCCTATGACATAGTTTAATTAGATAGGGGTTTAATACATGCTTCAGCAAAATACTGATGAATATGATACACTGTAAAATCTATTTTTTATATAAATTTATTTATTTTAATTGGAGGCTAATTACTTTACAATATTCTATTGGTTTTGCCATACATCAACATGCATCCGCCACGGGTGTACATGTGTTCCCCATCCTGAACCCCCCTCCCTCCTCCCTCCCCGTACCATCCCTCTGGGTCATCCCAGTGCACCAGCCCCAAGCATCCTGTGTCATGCATCGAACCTGGACTGGTGATTCATTTTATATATGATATTATACATGTTTCAATGCCATTCTCCCAAATCATCCCCCCCTCTCCCTCTCCCACAGAGTCCAAAAGACTGTTCTATACATCTGTGTCTCTTTTGCTGTCTTGTATACAGGGTTATCATTACCATCTTTCTAAATTCCATATATATGCATTAGTATACTGTATTGGTGTTTTTCTTTCTGGCTTACTTCACTCTGTATAATAGGCTCCAGTTTCATCCACCTCATTAGAACTGATTCAAATGTATTCTTTCTAAAGACTGAGTAATACTCCATTGTGTATATGTACCACAGCTTTCTTATCCATTCATCTGCTGATGGACATCTAGGTTACTTCCATGTCCTGGCCGAAGTGAACATTGGGGTACACGTGTCTCTTTCAATTCTGGTTTCCTTGGTGTGTATGCCCAGTAGTGGGATTGCTGGGTCATAAGGCAATTCTATTTCCAGTTTTTTAAGGAATCTCCACACTGTTCTCCATAGTGGCTGTACTAGTTTGCATTCCCACCAACAGTGTAAGAGGGCTCCCTTTTCTCCACACCCTCTCCAGCATTTGTTGACTTTTTTCTTATTTCTTGAGGTATGCCTCTATTGCTATGAACCTTCTCCTTAGCACTGCTTTTACAGTGTCCCATAGGTTTTGGGTTGTTGTGTTTTCATTTTCATTCGTTTCTATGCATATTTTGATTTCTTTTTTGATTTCTTCTGTGATTTGTTGGTTATTCAGCAGCGTGTTGTTCAGTCTCCATATGTTGGCATTTTTAATAGTTTTTCTCCTGCAATTGAGATCTAATCTTACTATATTGTGGTCAGAAAAGATGCTTGGAATGATTTCAATTTTTTTTGAATTTATCAAGACTAGATTTATGGCCCAGGATGTGATCTATCCTGGAGAAGGTTCCGTGCATGCTTGAGAAAAGGGTGAAATTCATTGTTTTGGGTTGAAATGCCCTATAGATATCAATTAGGTCTAACTGGCATATTGTATCATTTAAAGTTTGTGTTTCCTTGTTAATTTTCTGTTTAGTCAATCTATCCATAGGTGTGAGTGGGGTATTGAAGTCTCCCACTATTACTGTGTTATTATTAATTTCCCCTTTCATACTTGTTAGCATTTGTCTTACATATTGTGGTGCTCCTATGTTGGGTGCATATATATTTATAATTTTATGTCTTCTTCTTGATCCTTTGATCCTACATAAATTGATCCTTTGATCATTATGTAGTGTCCTTCTTTGTCTATTTTCACAGCCTTTGTTTTAAAGTCTATTTTATCTGATATGAATATTGTTACTCCTGCTTTCTTTTGGTCTCTATTGTGTGGAATATCTTTTTCCTGCCCTTCACTTTCAGTCTGTATGTTGTCCTGTTTTGAGCTGGGTCTCCTGTAGACAACATATATAGGGGTCTTGTTTTTGTATCCATTCAGCCAGTCTTTGTCTTTTAGTTGGGGCATTCAACCCATTTACATTTAAGGTAATTATTGATAAGTATGATCCCGTTGCCATTTACTTTATTGTTTGGGGTTTGAGTTTATACACCCTTTTTGTGTTTCCTGTCTAGAGAAGATCCTTTCGTATTTGTTGGAGAACTGGTTTGGTGGTGCTGAATTCTCTTAGCTTTTGCTTGTCTGTAAAGCTTTTGATTTCTCCATCATATTTGAATGAGATCCTTGCTGGGTACAGTAATCTGGGCTGTAGGTTATTTTCTTTCATCACTTTAAGTGTGTCCTGCCATTCCCTCCTGGCTTGAAGAGTTTCTATTTAAAGATCAGCTGTTATCCTTATGGGAATCCCCTTGTGTGTTATTTGTTGTTTTTCCCTTGCTGCTTTTAATATTTGTTCTTTGTGTTTGATCTTTGTTAATTTGATTAATATGTGTTTTGGGGTGTTTTGCCTTGTGTTTATCCTGTTTTGGACTCTCTGGGTTTCTTGGGCTTGGGTGATTATTTCCTTCCCCATTTTAGGGAAGTTTTCACCTATTATCTCCTCAAGTATTTTCTCATGGTCTTTCTTTTTGTCTTCTTCTTCTGGGACTCCTATGATTTGAATGTTGGGGCATTTAACATTGTCCTGGAGGGCTCTGAGATTGTCCTCATTTCTTTTAATTTGTTTTTCTTTTTTCCTCTCTGATTCATTTATTTCTACCATTCTACTTCACTAATCCTATCTTCTGCCTCTGTTATTCTACTATTTTTTCCCTCCAGAGTGTTTTGGTCTCTTTTATTGTATTGTTCATTATATACTGACTCTTTTTCATTTCTTCTAGGTCTTTGTTAAACCTTTCTTGTATATTCTCAATCCTTGTCTCCAGGCTATTTATCTGTGATTCCATTTTGATTTCAAGGTTTTGGATCATTTTCACTATCATTATTCTGAATTCTTTATCAGGTAGATTCCCTATCTCTTCCTCTTTTATTTGGTTTGGTGGGCATTTATCCTGTTCCTTTACCTGCTGGGTATTCCTCTGTCTCTTCATCCTGTTTATATTGGTTTGTTTGGGGTGGCCTTTGTGTATTCTGGCAATTTGTGGGGTTCTCTTTATTGTGGAGTTTCCTCACTGTGGGTGGGGTTGTACCAGTGGCTTATCAAGGTTTCCTGGTTAGGGAAGCTTGTGTCGGTGTTCTGGTGGTTGGAGCTGGATTTCTTCTCTCTGAAGTGCAATGAAGTGTCCAGTAATGAGTTATGAGATGTCAATGTGTTTGGAGTGACTTTGGGCAGCCTGTATATTGAAGCTCAGGGTTATGTTCCTGTGTTGCTGGAGAATTTGTGTGGTATGTCTTGCTCTGGAACTTGTTGGCCCTTGGGTGGTGCTTGGTTTCAGTGTAGGGATGGAGGTGTTTGATGAGCTCCTATTGATTAATGTTCCCTGGAGTCAGGAGTTCTCTGGTGTTCTCAGGATTTGGACTTAAGCCTCCTGCTTCTGGTTTTCAGTCTTATTTTTACAGTAGCCTCAAGACTTCTCCATCTATACAGCATGATTGATAAAACATCTAGGTTAAAGATGAAGTTTCTCCACAGTGAGGGACACCCAGAGAGGTTCACAGAGTTACATGGAGAAGAGAAGAGGGAGGAGGGAGATAGAGGTGCCCCGAATGAGATGAGGTAGAATCAAAAGAGGAGAGAGCAAGCTAGCCAGTAATCACTTCCTTATGTGTGATCCCCAGTCTGGACCACTCAGAGATGTTCACAGAGTTATACAGAGAAGCGAAGAGGGAGGAAGGAGACAGAGGTGGCCAGGAGAATAAAGGGGGAATCAAAAGGAGAGAGACAGATCCAGCCAGTAATCAGTTTCCTAAGTGTTCTCCCCCATCTGGAACACACAAAGAGATTCACAGAGTTGGGTAGAGAAGACAAGGGGGAGGGAGGAGATAGAGGCGACCTGGTGGAGAAAAAGGAGAATCCAAAGGGGGAAAGAGCAGTCAAGCCAGTAATCTCACTCCCAAGTAAAAACGGGTTCTGAAGATTGGGTTCTTAAAGGTACAAAATTGATAACAAATACCAAAAAGCAAAGATTAAAAATCTAGAGTACAGGTTGGATTTTCAAAAATCTTCTTTTAAAGAAAAGAAAAGAGAAAGTCACAAAAATTATTAAAAATATATATATATATATATATATGAAGTTTGCTTAAAAAATAGGGTCTCTTTTTTTTTTTTTTTTTTTGCAAAGTAACAGGAGGTTATAAAAATGAAAATTAAAGGAGTAATAGAGGACTTAAAATTAAAAAAAAATTTTTTTAACATTTTTCAACTTTTTTTTGTTTTCTTTTGTTTTGTTTTTGTTTTTAATTTTATTTTATTTTTAAACTTTACAACGTTGTATTGGTTTTGCCAAATATTGAAATGAATCCGCCACAGGTATACATGTGTTCCCCATCCTGAACGCTCTTCCCTCCTCCCTCCCCATACCATCCCTCTGGGTCGTCCCAGTGCACCAGCCCCAAGCATCCAGTATCGCGCATCGAACCTGGACTGGGGACTTGTTTCATATATGATATTATACATGTTTCAATGCAATTCTCCCAAATCATCCCACCCTCTCTCTCTCCCACAGAGTCCAAAAGACTGTTCTATACATCAGTGTCTCTTTTGCTGTCTTGTATACACGGTTATTGTTACCATCTTTCTAAATTCCATATATATGCGTTAGTATACTGTATTGGTGTTTTTCTTTCTGGCTTACTTCACTCTGTATAATAGGCTCCAGTTTCATCCACCTCATTAGAACTGACTCAAATGTATTCTTTTTAATGGCTGAGTAATACTCCATTGTGTATATGTACCACAGCTTTCTTATCCGTTCATCTGCTGATGGACATACAGGTTGCTTCCATGTCCTGGCTATTATAAACAGTGCTGCGATGAACATTGGGGTACACGTGTCTCTTTCCCTTCTGGTTTCCTCTGTGTGTATGCCCAGCAGTGGGATTGCTGGATCATAAGGCAGTTCTATTTCCAGTTTTTTAAGGAATCTCCACACTGTTCTCCATAGTGGCTGTACTAGTATGCATTCCCACCAACAGTGTAAGAGGGTTCCCATTTCTCCACATCCTCTCCAGCATTAATTGCTTGTAGATTTTTGGATCGCAGCCATTCTGACTGGTGTGAAATAGTACCTCATAGTGGTTTTGATTTGCATTTCTCTGATAATGAGTGATGTTGAGCATCTTTTGATGTGTTTGTTAGCCATCTGTATGTCTTCTTTGGAGAAATGTCTATTTAGTTCTTTGGCCCATTTTTTGATTGGGTCATTTATTTTTCTGGAGTTGAGCTGTAGGAGTTGCTTGTATATTTTTGAGATTAGTTGTTTGTCAGTTGCTTCATTTGCTATTATTTTCTCTCATTCTGAAGGCTGTCTTTTCACCTTGCTTATAGTTTCCTTTGTTGTGCAGAAGCTTTTAAGTTTAATTAGGTCCCATTTGTTTATTTTTGCTTTTATTTCTAATATTCTGGAAGGTGGATCATAGAGGATCCTGCTGCGATGTATGTCGGAGAGTGTTTTGCCTATGTTTTCCTCTAGGAGTTTTATAGTTTCTGGTCTTACATTTAGATCTTTAATCCATTTTGAGTTTATTTTTCTGCATGGTATTAGAAAGTGGTCTAGTTTCATTCTTTTACAAGTGGTTGACCAGTTTTCCCAGCACCACTTGTTAAAGAGATTGTCTTTAATCCGTTGTATATTCTTGCCTCCTTTGTCAAAGATAAGGTGTCCATATGTGCATGGATTTATCTCTGGGCTTTCTATTTTGTTCCATTGATCTATATTTCTGTCTTTGTGCCAGTACCATACTGTCTTGATAACTGTGGCTTTGTAGTAGAGCCTGAAGTCAGGTAGGTTGATTCCTCCAGTTCCATTCTTCTTTCTCAAGATAGTTTTGGCTATTCGAGGTTTTTTGTATTTCCATACAAATTGTGGAATTATTTGTTCTAGCTCTGTGAAGAATACCGTTGGTAGCTTGATAGGGATTGCATTGAACCTATAAATTGCTTTGGGTAGTATACTCATTTTCACTATATTGATTCTTCCAATCCATGAACATGGTATATTTCTCCATATATTAGTGTCCTCTTTGATTTCTTTCACCAGTGTTTTATAGTTTTCTATATATAGGTCTTTAGTTTCTTTAGGTAGATATATTCCTAAGTATTTTATTCTTTTCGTTGCAATGGTGAATGGAATTGTTTCCTTAATTTCTCTTTCTGTTTTCTCATTATTAGTGTATAGGAATGCAAGGGATTTCTGTGTGTTGATTTTATATCCTGCAACTTTACTATAGTCATTGATTAGTTCTAGTAATTTTCTGGTGGAGTCTTTAGGGTTTTCTATGTAGAGGATCATGTCATCTGCAAATAGTGAGAGTTTTACTTCTTATTTTCCAATTTGGATTCCTTTTATTTCTTTTTCTGCTCTGATTGCTGTGGCCAAAACTTCCAAAACTATGTTGAATAGTAATGGTGAAAGTGGGCACCCTTCTCTTGTTTCTGACTTTAGAGGAAATGCTTTCAATTTTTCACCATTGAGGATCGTGTTTGCTGTGGGTTTGTCATATATAGCTTTTATTATGTTGAGGTATGTTCCTTCTATTCCTGCTTTCTGGAGAGTTTTTATCATAAATGGATGTTGAATTTTATCAAAGACTTTCTCTGCATCTATTGAGATAATCATATGGGTTTTATTTTTCAATTTGTTAATGTGGTGTATTACATTGATTGATTTGCAGATATTGAAGAATCCTTATATCCCTGGGATAAAGCCCACTTGGTCATGGTGTATGATCTTTTTAATGTGTTGTTGGATTCTGATTGCTAGAATTTTGTTAAGGATTTTTCCATCTATGTTCATCAGTGATATTGGCCTGTAGTTTTCTTTTTTTGTGGGATCTTTGTCAGGTTTTGGTATTAGGGTGATGGCGGCCTCATAGAATGAGTTTGGAAGTTTACCTTCCTCTGCAATTTTCTGGAAGAGTTTGAGCAGGATAGGTGTTAGCTCTTCTCTAAATTTTTGGTAGAATTCAGCTGTGAAGCCATCTGGACCTGGGCTTTTGTTTGCTGGAAGATTTCTGGTTACAGGTTCAATTTCTGTGCTTGTGATGGATCTGTTAAGATTTTCTATTTCTTCCTGGTCGAGTTTTGGAAAGTTGTACTTTTCTAAGAATTTGTCCATTTCTTCCACGTTGTCCATGTTATTGGCATATAATTGCTGATAGTAGTCTCTTATGATCCTTTGTATTTCTGTGTTGTCTGTTGTGATCTCTCCATTTTCATTTCTAATATTATTGATTTGATTTTTCTCCCTTTGTTTCTTGATGAGTCTGGCTAATGGTTTGTCAATTTCATTTATCCTTTCAAAGAACCAGCTTTTGGCTTTGTTGATTTTTGCTATGGTCTCTTTTGTTTCTTTTGCATTTATTTCTGCCCTAATTTTTAAGATTTCTTTCCTTCTACTAACCCTGGAGTTCTTCATTTCTTCCTTTTCTAGTTGCTTTAGGTGTAGAATTAGGTTATTTATTTGACTTTTTTCTTGTTTCTTGAGGTATGCCTGTATTGCTATGAACTTTCCCCTTAGGACTTCTTTTACAGTGTCCCACAGGTTTTGGGTTGTTGTGTTTCTATTTTCATTCATTTCTATGCAAATTTTTATTTCTTTTTTTATTTCTTCTGTGATTTGTTGGTTATTCAGCAGCGTGTTGTTCAGCCTCCATATGTTGGAATTTTTAATAGTTTTTCTCCTGTAATTGAGATCTAATCTTACTGCATTGTGGTCAGAGAAGATGCTTGGAATGATTTCAGTTTTTTGAATTTACCAAGGCTAGATTTATGGCCCAGGATGTGATCTATCCTGGAGAAGGTTCCATGTGTGCTTGAGAAAAAGGTGAAATTCATTGTTTTGGGGTGAAATGTCCTATGGATATCAATTAGGTCTAACTGGTCTATTGTATCGTTTAAAGTTTGTGTTTCCTTGTTAATTTTCTGTTTAGTTGATCTATCTATAGGTGTGAGTGGGGTATTAAAGTCTCCCACCATTATTGTGTTATTGTTAATTTCTCCCTTCATACTTGTTAGCATTTGTCTTACATATTGTGGTGCTCCTATGTTGGGTGCATATATATTTATAATTGTTATATCTTCTTCTTGGATTAATCCTTTGATCATTATGTAACGACCATCTTTGTCTCTTTTCACAGCCTTTGTTTTAAAGTCTATTTTATCTGATATGAGTATTGCTACTCCTGCTGTCTTTTGGTCCCTATTTGCATGGAAAATCTTTTTTCCAGCCCTTCACTTTCAGTCTATATGTGTCCCCTGTTTTGAGGTGGGTCTCTTGTAGACAACATATGTAGGGGTCTTGTTTTTGTATCCATTCTTTGTATCCAGTCTTTGTCTTTTGGTGGGGCATTCAACCCATTTATGTTTAAGGTAATTACTGATAAGTATGATCCTGTTGCCATTTACTTTATTGTTTTGGGTTCGAATTTATACACCCTTTTTGTGTTTCCTGTCTAGAGAATATCCTTTAGTATTTGTTGGAGAGCTGGTTTGGTGGTGCTGAATTCTCTCAGCTTGTGCTTGTCTGTAAAGCTTTTGATTTCTCCTTCATATTTGAATGAGATCCTTGCTGGGTACAATAATCTGGGCTGTAGGTTATTTTCTTTCATCACTTTAAGTATGTCTTGCCATTCCCTCCTGGCTTGAAGAGTTTCTATTGAAAGATCAGCTGTTATCCTTATGGGAATTCCCTTGTGTGTTATTTGTTGTTTTTCCCTTGCTGCTTTTAATATTTGTTCTTTGTGTTTGATCTTTGTTAATTTGATTAATATGCATCTTGGGGTGTTTTGCCCTAGGTTTATCCTGTTTGAGACTCTCTGGGTTTCTTGGACTTGAGTGATTATTTCCTTCCACATTTTAGGGAAGTTGTCATATCCCAAGTATGATAGACAAGCTGCTGAGATTCACTCGGTATAAGAGACCCTGAAAAGAGAGACAGCAGACATCTCAGGAATAACCCATGTGATCTGAGTTACACTCTTCCCCACCACATACCAGACTGAAGAATCATAGAACAGCTTAAGGTGGGAATTCCAAGAAAGACTTGAGCTACCTCCAGCCAGAACTGTATTTGAGACAGAACTGTGTTTGAGTGTCTCCTGTGGAGGTACGGGTCAACAGTGGACTGCCACAGGGGCAGGGGCTCTGGGTGCAGCAGACTTGGGTATGGCAGAAGACCTCTTGGAGGAGGTCGCAATTAATCCCAACATGGAGCCCCCAGAACTTACACAGGACTGGGGAAACAGACTCTTGGAGGGCACAAACAGAACTTTGTGCTCACCAGAACCCATGAGAAAGGAGCAATGACTCCAGAAGACACTGACCCAGACTTGCCTGTGAGTTTCTAGGAGTCTCCAGCAGAGGCATGGGTTGGCGGTGGCCTGCTGCAGGGTTGGGGGCACTGAGTGTAGCAGTACATGCATGGGATCTTTTGAAGGAGGTACCCATTATCTTCATTACCTCCTCCATAGTTTGGTTTCAGGTCAAATAACATGGAGGGAACACAGCCCCGCCCATCAACAGAAAATCAAAGATTTACTGAGTATGGCACCGCCCATCATAACAAGACTCAGTTTGCCCCTCAGTCTCTCCCATCTGGAAGCTTCCATAAGCCTCTTATCCTTCTCTATCAGAGGGCAGAGAGACGGAAAACCACAATCACAGAAAACTAATCAGTCTGAACACCTGGACCACAGCCTTGTCTAACTCAGTGAAACAATGAGCCATGCCATGTAGGGCCACCCAAGACAGACAGGTCATGGTGGAGAGTTCTGACAAAACGTGGTCCACTGGAGAAGGGAATATCAAACCACTTCAGTATTCTTGCCTTGACAACCCCATGAAAAGTATGAAAAGGCAAAAAGATAGAACTCTGAAAGATGAACTCCTGAGGTCAGTAGGTGCCCAATATGCTACTGGAGATCCGTGGAGAAATAACTTCAGAAAGAATGAAGAAATGGCGCCAAAGCAAAAACAACACCCAGTTGTGGATGTGACTGGTGGTGAAAGTAAAGTCCATGCTATAAAGACCAATATTGCATAGGAACCTAGAAAGTGAAGTCCATGAATCTAGGCAAATTGGAAGTGGTCAAACAGGAAATGACAAGCGTGAACATCGACATTTTAGAAATCAGCAAACAAAAATGGACTGGAATGAGTGAATTTAACTCAGATGACCATTATATCTACTACTGTGGGCAAGAATCCCTTAGAAGAAATGGCATAGCCCTCATAGTCAACTAAAGAGTCTGAAATGCAGTACTTGGATGCAGTCTCAAAAACAACAGAATGATCTCTGTTCATTTCCAAGGCAGACCATTCACTATCACAGTAATCCAAGTCTATGCCCCAACCAGTAATTCTGAAGAAGCTGAACGGTTCTATGAAGACCTACAAGACCTTCTAGAACTAATACCCCCAAAAGATTTCATTTTCATTATAGGGGACTGGAATGCAAAAGTAGAAGTCAAGAAATACCTGGAGTAACAGGCAAATTTGGCTTAGAGTACAGAATGAAGCACGGCAAAGTCTAATAGAGTTTTGCCAAGAGAATGCACTGGTCATAGCAAACACCCTCTTCCAACAACACAAGAGAAGACTCTACACATGGACATCACCAGATGGTCAATACCAAAATCAGATTGATTATATTCTTTGCAGGCACAGAAGCTCTATACAGTCAGCAAAAACAAGACCGGGAGCTGACTGTGGCTCAGATCGTGAACTCCTTATTGCCAAATTCAGACTTTAACTGAAGAAAGTAGGGAAAACCACTAGACCATTAAGGTATGATCTAAATCAAATCCCTTATGATTGTACAGTGGAAGTGACAAATAGATTCAGGGGATTAGATCTGATAGACAGAGTGCCTGAAGAACTATGGACAGAGGTTCCTGACATTGTACAGGAGGCAGGGATCAAGACCATCCCCAAGAAAAAAAAAATGCAAAAAAGCAATATGGTTGTCTGAGGAGGCCTTACAAATAGCTGTGAAAAGAAGAGAAGCGAAAAACAAAGAAGAAAAGGAAAGATATATCCATTTGAATACAGAGTTCCAAAGTATAACAAGAAGAGATACGAAAGTCTTCCTAAGTGATCAATGCAAAGAAATAGAGGAAAATAATAGAACAGGAAAGACTAGATATCTCTTCAAAAAAATTAGAGATACCAAGGGAACATTTCATGCAAAGATGGGCAAAATAAAGGACAGAAATGGTATGGACCTAACAGAAGCAGAAGATATTAAAAAGAGGTGGCAAGAACACAGAGAACTTTACAAAAAAGATCATCATGACCCAGATACTCACGATGGTGTGATCACTCACCTAGAGCCAGACATCCTGGAATATGAAGTCAAGTGGGCCTTAGGAACCATCGCTACAAACAAAGCTAGTGGAGGTGATGCAATTCCAGTTGAGCTATTTCAAATTGTAAAAGATGATGCTGCAAAAGTGCTGCACTCAATATGCCAGCAAATTTGGAAAACTCAGCACTGGCCACAGGACCGGAAAAGGTCAGTTTCATTCCAATCCCAAAGAAGGGCAATGCCCAAGAGTGGTCAAACTACCACACAACTGCACTCATATCACATGCTAGCAAAGTAATGGTGAAAATTCTCCAAGCCAGGTTTCAACAGTATGTAGCCATGAAATTCCAGATGTTCAAGCTGGTTTTAGAAAAGGCAGAGGAACCAGAGATCAAATTGCCAACATCCATTGGATTATCAAAAAAAAGCAAGAGAGTTCCAGAAAAACATCTACTTCTGCTTTATTGACTATGCCAAAACCTTTGACCGTGTGTATCACAGCAAACTGTGGAAAATTCTTAAAGAGATGGGAATACCAGACTGCCTGACCTGCCTCTTGAGAAATCTGTATGCAGGTCAGGAAGCAACAATTAGAACTGGACATGGAACAACAGACTGGTTCCAAATAGGAGAAGGTGTACGTCAAGGCTGTATATTGTCACCCTGCTTATTTAACTTATATGCAGAGTACATCATGAGAAATGCTGGGCTGGATGAAGCACAAGCTGAAATCAAGATTGATGGGAGAAATATCAATAACCTCAGATACACAGATGACACCACCCTTATGGCAGAAAGTGAATAAGAACTAAAGAATCTTTTGATGAAAGTGAAAGAGGAGAGTGAAAAAGTTGCCTTAAAACTCAACATTCAGAAAACTAAGATCATGGCATCTGGTCCCATCACATCATGGGAAATAGATGGGGAAACAGTGTCAGACTTTATTTTTTTGGACTCCAAAATCACTGCAGATGGTGACTGCAACCAATAAATTAAAAGATGCTTCCTCCTTGGAAGAAAAGTTATGACTAACCTAGACAGCATATTAAAAAACAGAGACATTACTTTGCCAACAAAGTGCAATCTAGTCAAAACTATGGTTTTTTCAGTAGTCATGTATGGATGTGAGAGCTGGACATAAAGAAAGCTGAGCACTGAAGAACTGATGCCTTTGAATTGTGGCATTGGAGAAGATTCTTGAGAGTCCCGTGGACAGCAAAGAGATCCAACCAGTCCATCCTAAAGGAAATCAGTCCTCAATATTCATTGGAAGGACAGATGCTGAAACTGAAACTGCAATCCTTTGGCCACCTGATGGGTAGAACTGACTCATTTGAAAAGACCCTGATGCTGGGAAAGATTGAAGGTGGGAAGAGAAAGGGATGACAGAGGATGAGATGGTTGGATGGCATCAACAACTGAATGGACATGAGTTTGGGTAAACTCTGGGAGTTGATGGACAGGGAGGCCTGGCATGCTGCAGTCCATGGGTTTGAAAAGAGTCGGACAAGACTGAGTGACTGAACTGAACTCCAGCTAGCTTGAATGGGGCAGTGAACCAAGTCTGAATGAATCTCTACTAGAGAAAATTACATTTCTTATACATCCGACTAGTAGACTATGATATAAAGATACATATATCCTTTACAAAAGAGGAATAGAAAAGGAAATAGCAAGTCAATCTTGCGAGAAGATTGAGGAAAGCTTTGCAAAATTTTAAACTTTTGAATTGAACCTTTAAATATGAGACAGTTTAGCAAATAATGACTTAGCTTGTCACTTAGATTGCAACCCCACAGGATATAGTATAATCCACTTCTGGCACTAACTACCCAGAGTTAAAGCTATACTGTTCTTAGTCACTCAGTCATATCCAATTGTTTGTGACACCATGGACTGTAGCCCACCAGGCTCCTCTGTCCATGGGGATTCACCAGGCAAGAACACTGGAGTGGGTTGTCATGCCCTTCTCTAGGGGATCTTCTCGACCCAGGGATTGAACCTAGGTCTCCCTCATTGCAAGAGGATTCTTTACCATCTGGGCTACCAGGAAGTTAAAGCAGGTCCCAGAAATTAAAGGGCACAATCTCCAACAAGAATGTTCTTCTTTCAGATATTTTCTCATTTCAGGGATCCCCAGGCTACTTCTACTTCTGTATTAGTCAAGATTCTCCAGAGAAACAGAACTAATGTGTGTGTGTGTGTGTGTGTGTGTGTGTGTGTGTGTGTGTGTGGAGAGAGAGATATACAGATAAAGAGAGAGAGAGAGGATTTCTTTTGAAAAATTGGTTTGCATGATTGTGAGGACCAGCACTTCTGAAACCTGTAGGGTAAGCTGGCAGGCTGCCAGCAGATGAGAGTTGATATTGCATCTTGAGTCTGAATTCTGAAGGGCAGGCCAGGTCACCTGGAAACTCAGGCAGGGTTTCTATATTACAGTCTTGAATTTATAAGCATTCAGTTAGAAATGAAGGTTCCCACAGCACCCTCAGATTCACCAATTCCCTAGAATGACTCACAGAACTCAGGAAAGCACTTTGCTTACAATTAGTTTTATTATTAAAGATACAAATCAGGAGAACCAGTCAGATGAAGATGCACTGGGTGAGGTCTGAGGGGAAATTCAGGGAGGGACTCTTTGCTCTTCTCCTGGAATCAAAGTTTATCATCCCCCAGCGCATCAATTTTTTCACCAACCAGGAACTGCTACCGAACCTCAGTGTTCAAAGGTTTATACTGGGACTCTTTGGGTGGGCCTGCTTGATCAAATCACTGTCCACGGAACTAAATTCAATCTCCAGAACACTTCCTCTCCTCAGAGATTGGGATGCCCCAAAGTTTCCACTCTCT
This sequence comes from Bos mutus, assembly GCF_027580195.1. Lineage (NCBI taxonomy): Eukaryota > Metazoa > Chordata > Mammalia > Artiodactyla > Bovidae > Bos > Bos mutus. Next base: position 38,130,927 of record NC_091636.1, on the reverse strand, counting down.
AATTATGTGTTAAGTCTTTCTGGTGACCAGCCCCTCTCCTGAAACTATCTAGGTGCTCACCCTTTGTCACCTCCTCCCCTTGAAGTATCAAATCATGTCATTTGGTTATTCTGATGAAATATCTCCAGATAAAATCATTATCTTCTGATTTAATTTTTCCCTCTAAGGTGAAACAATAAAGTATCTTATTTCTATTGTCAGTTCACTGGGGCTACAGTAAGTTACACTCCAAATAATAGAAATAGAATAGCCCTGAGAGCAACATAAAATGACTGTGGTATTTTATACACAATGAATTAGAACAGAAGTATATAAAAGCAGCCTAAAGAGAAAAAATCACCCGCAAGCAGGCAAGGCAGGCCGGATCCTGAGTTATTGCATTGACATGCTTCATTAACACATCCAAAGTGAAGTGTATGTCTTTCCTATGGGCTGTTAGTCAGCTATGACAAGTCAGAAAAAAGGCAAGTCAGAGAGGGCATCTTTGTTAGCCCCTCCATAGACTGGTCTCTGGAGGGTCTCACTAGAAAATAAATGCAATAAACTGTCGATCTAACTTCATTAAATATTTTAATCTTCATGCCCTATGTTCTGATTCCAGTGACTAAATAACTTCATGATTAGGTTTCCAATTAGAAGTCTGTCTCTAGGGCAAAATTTTTCTCATTTTCCAACATGAATAACTTGGTTCCAGTATGTGTGATGGGACATAGCTGCACCTACCCACAAAAATCCCTTACATAGATAATGTAGGGGAAAATGAGATGGAAAATTCCTAGGTCTTGTATCACAGGGGCAAATAAAGGATGAGTCACCTCGATGTTGTTAGGCCATGACTATCAAAACCTGGAATGGGGCCATGAGGTACAAATGACAGGACTTGCTGATTAGAAAATGATTACTTTATATGGGGGCACCATCCTTATGGCAGAAAGTGAAAAGGAACTAAAGAGCCTCTTGATGAAAGTGAAAAAGGAGAGTGAAAAAGCTAGCTTAAAACTCAACCTTCAAAAACCTAAGATCATGGCATCCGGTTGCATCACTTCATGGAAAATAGATGAGCAAACAATTGAAACAAAAACAGACTTCATTTTCTTGGGTTCCAAAATCACTGCAGATGGTAACTATAGCCATGAAATTAAAAGACACTTGCTCCTTGGAAGAAAAGCTATGACCAACCTAGACAGCCTATTAAAGAGCAGAGACATTACTTTGCCAACAAAGGTTTGTCTAGTCAAAACTATGGTTTTTCCAGTGGTCATGTATGGATGTGAGAGTTGGACTATAAAGAAAGCTGAGTGCTGAAGAACTGATGCTTTTGAACTGTGGTATTGGAGAAGACTCTTGAGAGTCCCTTGGACTGCAAGGATATTAAACCAGTCAATCCTAAAGGAAATCAGTTCTGAATATTCATTGGAAGGACTGATGCTAAAGCTGAAACTCCAAAACTTTGGCCACCTGATGCGAAGAGCTGACTCATTTGAAAAGACTCTGATACTGGGAAAGATTGAAGGCAGGAGGAGAAGAGGACGACAGAGGATGAGATGGTTGGCTGGCATCATCAACTCAATGGATATGAGTTTGAGTAAGCTCTGGGAGTTGTTGATGGACAGGGAAGCCTGCAGTACTGCAGTCCATGGGTTCGCAAAGAATCAGACATGACTGAGCAACTGAACTGAACCTTATATGGTTATAGAGGTTGTTTTCTTCATTGCCATTATGCCTAAGGATAGAGAGACCTCCATTCTACCTCCACCCTGGGAGATATCTTACTCCATGTTGGTTCCCAGACCATGAAGCATGCCTCCTTAAGGAAATGGAAGGCAATGAGGGTGCTATTTCAAAAGTCACTCAAAAATCTAGTTGTCCACCAGAATTTGTACTTTTCTGAAATTAGATAAATTTTCACTGGTGGGACTGCCTGGGACTACACTTCCCAGCCTCCTTCGCATTTAGATGTAATTGCGTGACTCTTTGCCATCAAATGGAGTGCAAACAGAAGTGACATGTGTCACTTCCAGACCAAAGCTTTTCAGAAAGCTCTTCAGCCTCCTCCATACCTCTTTCCCTTTAGCAGCATGGGTATCATTGATGATGAAACTCTAGAGAGCAAGAAAACCACAACACGGAGGACTCCTGCAACCCAAAATCCCTGCACGGAGGAGAGCTGATCACCGACTGTGAACAGCAGATACATACTACTTCAGGAATGAAAAATAATTATATATTTTATATTTGAGCTTTTGTATTTTGTTTTGTTATATTTTTAGTTAATTCTTATTGGGGTATAGTTGCTTTGCAAAGTTGTATTAGTTTCTGCTGTACAAAAAAGTGAATCTGGTATACATAGACATACATCCTCTCCTTTTTAGATTTTTTCCCATATATGTCATTACAGAATATTGAGTAGAGTTCCCTACAGCAATAGAGTAGGTCCTTATTAGCTATCTGTTTTAAATATAGTAGTGTGTGTATATCAAACCCAATCTCATATTTTATCCCTCCTCACTTCCCCCTTGGTAACCATAAGGTTTTTTTTTTTTTTCCCCTATATCTGTGACTGTATTTACTTCTTATAAATAAGTTCATCTGAGCTTTTGAAAATGTGTAGGTTTATTTATTGTAGCAGCTAAATATTTATTGTAGCAAATAACTATTTATTTGTTTATGTGGTAAGCTAACATACCACATAAATATCCTCTTGCACTTCTTTGTCATATCGAGAATAAACTGCTAAAGGCAACCTTGAACTGAGAGCAAAGCTATCATTCTCTAATCCTCAAACCCAGATGAGGTCTTCTGATCTGGTCTAAGCAAACATGAGAATTGCATTCTCCATAGTCGATGAAGGATTTGGATTCCAGTTTTAGCATCAGTTGCTATGAGCTTGCTCAGTGGAGGTCTCTCTTAAGAGGTAAACCTTGGTGGCCTGGCACCCTCCAATCTTTGAGGCTGGAAGGCTGCAGGACTAGGTCTTGGACTATGAGAAATTATCCAATTGAAATGCCACCCCACAAGTGCTACTTCTCTCCTACACATAACCGGGAAGCACTTGCTTTCTTTGGCACTTTCTTCAGATTTTCACACCTTTAAAGTCGTGAAAGAGGATGGCCCAGCAGTCAAAAACCATAAATTAGCTTGGCCAACAAAGTGGGAAAATAATAAGCCAAATGCGCTGGAAGTAACCAAGCTGCTATCTCTTTACCCTCACTGCTGAAAGTTTTACCCAGAGACCAGAGGCATCAACATCACAGGGAAGCTTGTTAGAAAACTTGAATTTCAGTCCTCACCTCAGACTTCTGAATCTGAACTAGTGTATTAACAAGATCCAGGTGATGTGTAGGTTCATTAAGGCTTGAGAAGCCCAGCTTTAGCCTTCTGTCTCTCCTTCCACCTGCACTTCTTTTCCAAGATGAAGGACCTATGGGTATGCCCAGCTGTTTTTGTTCCCTGAGAAGCAGTCATTAGAGGCAGAAAAATGAGTCAGAAAATCTGACATCACGTGCCTTGGGGAGTAGCCTAGAAGCATGAGTTCGAAAGATGAATTCCAGGGACTTCCTTGGTGGTCCAGTGGCTAAGATTCCATACTCCCAATGCAGGAGGCCTGGGTTCAATCCTTGGTCACGGAACTAGATCCCACATGCCATAACAGAGTTTGCATGCTGCAACAAATGTTGATGATCCCACATGCAGCAACTAAAACCCACCACAGCCAAATAAATAAATAAATATTTAACAATAACAACCAAAAAAGATGAATTCCCAAAACAGTTTCAAAGTCCTCCCTCCCCAGTTTGCCCCAAAGTCCCAGAAAGCCTGCCTGGCTTCTAAAAGGCACTTCTCTTTCCCTTTTCATCTCTCTCAACCTAACAGGCTGATCCAGGAAGTGAGTCACTCCAGGAAGCTCCACCTTCAGTCAGGTGAGCCAGTTCAACTTACCTTCCTTTGGTCACAAGAGGTGTTTAGGTCCTCTGTTCATGCAAGTGTGGCAATTTGCTGAATTTAAATCCCCAATTAAAGTATTAAAATAGCCCCCCCAAAAGCCCTTGAATTTCAGAATAAAATAAATTTTATTTGTAAAGTAGTCACCAAGAGAAATATTAAGATGAGTAAGCTCAGGAAATTTTACACAGATGGATATTCCTCCAATTCTTTTATTATCACCTCCTACTACAGACTCCAAAGACGGCAGATAAAGTGAAGGTGTAGACAAGCAACTACATTTACATCTAGAAGAGGCACAACTATAACAAGGGCATTATTTCACTACGAAACTCCTCTCGGTCTCACTTCGCAGTTTTCCTTCTTCCTTCTTTCTTTCCTTTATTTCTGATTTGAAAGTATATCCTCAGGCATTTAAGGAAATGAACATGTTCCAGGTAAAGAAATAAGATGACTGAAGATCTATTGCTTTTAAACTTCCAGATCTCCCAGAAACTTCAGTTTATCAAAATCTACAGCATTGGACTTCTTTCAAACTCATTCCATTCTCTGAAAGTCCCTGATTTGCTAAAGAATTAATAGACAAAAGTCATAATCTCCAGGATTCTCTCATCATTAAAATGAAATAGGCATCGGTGTCAATAGAAGCACTAACACCAGCATAATAGTTCAAAAAGTCTTCTTTTGAAACCTGAGAGGGATAAAGGGCAAGGGGAAAGAAGGAAATGGTGTCAAAACATGTGGGTCATTGTAGAGCAGTTTACATCTCCCTGAAATCTTTTCTATTGAGTTTGCTTTGCAACTGGCCATCAGTCAAGAACAGGCAAATCAGGCAGGGGAGCCTGGCTTGCCTTTCCCCTCTGACCCTGAAATGGGGCGTCTGCAAGGGCCTGCCTGCCCACTGGCCAGCTATAGTTCCCCCATGACCATCATTTCTTGCATTAAGATAGAAATCACAACCATCATTTCTTGCAATAAGATAAATATCTCTAGAGCAGTGCTATCCAATTCAGTAGCCAAATACAGTGTTTTAAATCAATTGAAATTAAACATAATGAAAAATTCAGTTTCTCAGTCACACTAGTCATCTGTGACTAGTGGCTGACATCTCAGAGAATACAATACAGGACACTGCCATCATCACAGAAAGTTCTATGGGACAGTGCTCCTCCAGAATTTACTTTGTATGCTCTTACTGGTGGTTGTTATTAATACTTTAAGGTAGAGAAATTTATAGCATAAAAGAACAGGTGAAAAACTTTTTAGTGAGGGGGAGGCTAGACCAAACACTTAGATAGGGATAAAACTAGAGAGTGGAGTACTTCCCAGGATCTTTGAGTACCCAGGAGTATATGATGCCTAGGGCTCAGTAACAGGTGCAGGGGACTAGCCACAGGGGAGCTGCTAAAGGCAAACTTGTCCAGCCTCTCAATTTGGCGAGGATATGTGTTAGTGTTTCATGCTTGGCCCTGAGCTTCCTATAACAGGCAATAGAGTTAAGAGCAAAGAAACACAGAGTAGTAACCAACCTCTAGGTTCTGTCTCTCTCCCCCACCCTTAACCTCCCCTGTTCCTTAATACCAGCCCAGAGAGTAATAATATTCCCCATAGTCTTAGAAGCATCGCTCAGAGGATGGGCATTCTGGGAACTTGCTTGGCCCATTAGGTGGCAGTAATCCAACCCTGCAGGAAATGGAATATTAACATCACATTTTCAAACTCTCATTCTTGGCTGTCAAAAAAAAAAAAAAAATGGTGTTTATGGGTAACTGAGTTTTGTTCCTTTAAAAGCACAAGAGAGTACAACCTGAACAGGCCTCATCATTTTCAAAGAAATTTCATCACTGTAACTGAAACATCACTCAGGTAAATTTTTAAATACTTCAGAAGCACCATCAGGGAAGTAAACCTGAAGAAGCATGATACGTAACATGTTTGTTAGTAAAAAGAAATATATTCTGGAAATGCTTTAAAATGGAACTAGAAAAGCTAGATGAATTCTTTTAAGACTAGTTAATGCTTCAGACTTCCCCTAGTGGCTCAGAGGTAGAGAATCCACCTGTCAGTGAAGGAGAGGTGGGATCCATCCCTGGGTCGTGAAGATGCCCTAGAGGAGGAAACAGCAACCTGCTCCAGTACTCTTGCCTGGGAAATCCCATGGACAGAGGAATGTGGTGAGCTACAGTCCATGGGGTCACAAAAGAGTCAGATACAACTTAGCAACTAAACAACAATAACAGTTAATGTTTCAAGCCTTAAAACTGCAGAAATCCTACTAGATCAGAATCAAGTTAACAGCAGGGCACAGTCAGATAATGTAACAAAATGACACGGTTGGTATTGTAAATTAGGCCATGTCTAACTTTGCAGCTCAAAAAGTCTCAATCTCTGGTTCCTAGAAATGAAATCCTAACTATTGCTATGAAAGAGAAGTTCTTGCTTTCAGTGTCTACCTAGCCTACCTCTAGAAGCATGCACAGTTTTTGAAACAGAATACTTAAAATTTTATATCATAAGTATCTTGGGAAATCTGCTTTATAAAACATTATTTTGGAGCATAATTCTATTCAATTTCTATTTAAAAATCCTACCTGGAGAGGATTTACATATAGGAACACGTCACTATCTTTAAATATCTAAAAACAAAATAATTTGTTTTCCAGTTATGCAATGAAAGCATTGTCAACTAACTGTTGACCTGGGATTGTTTTATATGCAGGAACTGTTTATGACTGGCATAAATAATTACATTTGCATGCAAATATTAATAGATATCACCAAGCACCTGCAAAGCACATATGAATATAGGTGGGCTCAGCCTTCACCATCTTCTTCAGATTACTGATTTGTCCCACTTGTTTTAGTATAGATGAAACAAAAGTAAACTGTCACTCAAACCCTATCTAAATGAGCTCAATTATTGCAGCCTGAATTAACGGTGATTCACTATATTCACTTTGTAGTTTCAGAGATCACCTGAAGCAAATGGATAGTGAATGATTTTGCTAAATGAGATTTTAGGCATGACTAAGTATGAAATTTGTAGAATGGTATTTTATTTCCCAGTGTTCTGGGAAACTAAAGGACCAATCTGGGTTTACCTGATGTAATGCCTGACATTTGATAATACCCTGCATTCACACAGCACTTTATCCCATCAAAGTGGAAGCACTCTGGCAGAACAGGCCACTTGGCATCTGTCATTTTGTCTCAACTGCAGGTCGTTGTCCTGCTCTAAGGCTCCCTCAGAGGACTGATGGCCTTCACCTCTGCATGGGGCCTGAGTGTTTCTAGGACATCAGCAACTCAGAACTCCCAAGTTTAAGATCAAGGTGTTCCCAGAATCAATACCAGTCCCGGAGTGCAAGTGTTAAGACAAGCAAAGAAATAGGTACCCGGGACTTCCCTGGTGGTCAGGGGTTAAGACTCTGCACTCCACTGCGGGGAGCAGGGGTTCCATCATTGGTCAGGGAACTAAGATCCCGCATGCCGCCCTGTGTAGCTGAAAATTTTTTTAAATAAAACAATAATAATCAAGAAATAGGTACCCAAGTCTTTGATAACAGGATTACAAACTACAGGCTCAGATTTTGATTCAAATTTCAGGTGCTTGAGCTCTGAGTCACAATTCAGTTCAGTCACTCAGTCATATCTGACTCTTTGTAAACCCATGGACTGCAGCATGCCAGGCCTCCCTGTCCATCAGCAACTCCTGGAGTTTACTCAAACTCATGTCCATTGAGTCGGTGATGCCATCCAACTATCTCATCCTCTGTTGTTCCCTTCTCCTCCCACCTTCAATCTTTCCCAGCATCAGGATCTTTTCCAATGAGTCAGTTCTTCACATCAGGTGGCCAAAGTATTGGAGTTTCAGCTTTAGCATCAGTCCTTCCAATGAATATTTAGGACTGATTTCCTTTAGGATGGACTGGTTGGATCTCCCTGCAGTCCAAGGGACTCTCAAGAGTCTTCCCCAATACCACAGTTCAAAAGCATCAGTTCTTCGGTGCTTGTAAATTTACTATGAGCAGAGTGAAATTGGAGATGAATGGCGGTTGCCTCACCAGCATAACATAAAGCTGGGTGCAATCCTTTCTGCATCTGAGCCGCTTACCTCCAGTCCACTGTCGGGAACAAAGACAGAGCCGGAGACCCATGGTGCTCATGGGACCTTGGGTGAAACAGAAAATTCATCTACAGAGTTCAATGGCTGCTAGGACCTTTATGATACTCTAGAGCAAGAATGAATGAATTCCATTCATGAAGAAGAGGGAGAAGATTCAGAACAAAAGAAGACAGGTCATTATGTTTGGAGATGTCCTCTCCCTGGTTTGGTATACTTTTCTGGTGGAGGCGAGGTCCAACCTCAGCTGCTGGTTGATTGTTCACATTTTTCAGGGAGGGGTTCTCTCCTGAGGAGCACCTTCCACTCTGTTTTATGAGGGAAAATACTGGCTCTGGCGAAGCAGGTGTGAGAATGAAACAAGAAGATGGTGCTATTCTCAGAGAGGAAGAGCTGTTTCACCACAACCCCTCACCGCACCAACTGAGACAACAAGAAGGTCCCTTCTCACACAGCTCTGTTCTCAAAACCCCCGGCGATCATGTGTTTATGTGTCTGTCAACAGATTTCACCCATCATCTGCTTTGGAACACATAATTTTAGGAGATTTATCTATTGTGTTTTTATTATAACAAATAACTAGCTATCTCTATCAAGGTTTATGTCATTTTCATATAAGCAACTTGGAGAAGTAGACTATGCTTAGAAATACAACTTTCAAAGGATCAATTACATGAAAATAACATTATACGACAGTCTATCAAACCCTCGGCATGTTTGTTTCCCTTCAGTTGTAGGCATTTCTAACATTTAAAACTTGGCTATGTCTTTGAACCAAGCTCTTCATTTAAGAGAACAGGCTATAATTTCCATGAAAGCAAGTTTGCTGACTAATCTAAAAAACTGGAAGCTGTGAAGTTGTTTATTCTGTGCCCCAAAGAGATACCCATAAATCCAACAAGAGATAGTCCTTAGAGCATGTTAGTAGAATTACATGAAGAAAGAGTAGAAAGACACCCACACACCATCTAAGAACACATTTGGTTAATTTAATTTCCACTTGATTAAACATCAGCTGAAAAAATTGCATCTGTAAGAAGCCTGATGTGGGTGGAAGCATCCATCACCTGTCGGTACTCTCCTGGTTCAATGAGGCAATCCACACCCGCTAAGAGAAGTGAAAGCCCAGTGACCTGCCTCCAAGAATAGAGGGGTATTTTCCTTGATTGTCTATATCCATCAGAGTTACAATGGAATCTCCAATATACCACTGTGTGAAGGGTCCCAACTGCCCTGCTTCAGAAGCTAGACAAGACAGAAAGGAGAATTTCAGTGCCCGCTTTTCCCTTCCTCTCTGATTTCTTAAAGACTGTGTGCAGTTAGACTGGTGTGAGAGCCAGTAGTTTTATTTGCATTTATTCTAGCACATTGCTTCCAGTTCCAGTTCAGTCACTCAGTCGTGTCTGACTCTTTGCAACCCCATGAACCGCAGCACACCAGGCCTCCCTGTCCATCATCAACTGCCAGAGTCTACCCAGACCCGTGTCCATTGAGTCGGTGATGTCATCCAACCATCTCATCCTCTGTTGTCCCCTTCTCCTCCTGTCCTCAATCTTTCCCAGCATCAGTGTCTTTTCAAATAAGTTAGCTCTTTGCATCAGGTGGCCAAAGTATTAGAGTTTCAGCTTCAACATCAGTCCTTCCAATGAACACCCAGGACTGATCTTATACCACCCCTTTAAAAAGCTCCAATACTTTGGCCACCTAATGCAAACAGCACAGTCATTGGAAAAGACCTGATGCTGGGAAAGATTGAAAGCAAAAGAAGAAGAGGGTAGCAGAGGATGAGATGGTTGGATAGTATCACTGACTCAATGGACATGAATCTGAGCAAACTCTGGGAGACAGTGAAGGACAAGGAAGCCTGGCGTGCTGCAGTCCATAGAATCACAAAGAGTCAGACACGACTTAGTGACTGAACAACAACAAAAAAATTGCTTATCCCCACAACCAGAGAAGAACATGGTACGTGGCAGTGGCTCAAAAAATATTTTTTGATGGGATATCTCTTCACCCTAAAACCATGATGCATGCAGCCTACTTGGAGGGGGCCCAGCAAGCAGAGACATTAGTTTGCCAACAAAGGTTCGTCTAGTCAAGGCTATGGTTTTTCCTGTGGTCACGTATGGATGTGAGAGTTGGACTGTGAAGAAGGCTGAACACCGAAGAATTGATGCTTTCGAACTGTGGTGTTGGAGAAGACTCTTGAGAGTCCCTTGGACTGCAAGGAGATCCAACCAGTCCATTCTGAAGGAGATCAGCCCTGGGTGTTCTTTGGAAGGAATGATGCTAAAGCTGAAACTCCAGTACTTTGGCCACCTCATGTGAAGAGTTGACTCATTGGAAAAGACTCTGATGCTGGGAGGGATTGGGGGCAGGAGGAGAAGGGGACGACAGAGGATGAGATGGCTGGATGGCATCACTGACTCGATGGACGTGAGTCTGAGTGAACTCTGGGAGTTGGTGATGGACAGGGAGGCCTGGCGTGCTGCAATTCATGGGGTCGCAAAGAGTCAGACACGACTGAGTGACTGATCTGATCTGATCTGATCTGATTACTGTATGAAATGTGACTCTGTACTTGGCCACCAAACCACAAAAGAACCATACCATACATTGTCCCCCAGAGCACCATCTGGGCCTGGGAAGAAATCCTATCAAGGTTGACATGACTTTGGAAATCAGCCCCATTGACTGGCTGGAGGAGATCTGCCTCAGTCCATAATTCTACTTGTGCATCATGGGTTTCTCATTTGCCCTCTAACTGGAATTCAGTCAGGATGCCCTGCAGCTCTTGACAGCGGCTGAGTCAGGGGCTTTTCTGGCCTGGCCTGGGTTTGTTTGCCTTGGGAGGGATTAGAGGCCCAGATTCAGTGCAGATACTGGCGGCCTGTTCTCAGCAATCCTGATTCTCAGAATGTTTTCATACATTGTTCCTGCTTCATGAAAAGCTGCCAATTTCACCCTCTTCTCTTAGGCTTGCTTGTCTAATATCATATCTAGGGTCTAGGCCCAACCTGTCCAGGTCCAGGTAAAGTGCTCTGAAGTGTTCTTCTGGAGACCCTTTTTGTCTTTTATCTTCTGACCCAAGTGGTGAGTTTATATTTGCTTTTAATTGCAAAGGGAGTAACATTTTAACTGTATAAGTTAACTAAAAAGAAAATATATACTGAAAAATATTAGCAAATGATTTTTAATGATTCTTCTCTGTTCTTCCCACTGCTACCAGAAGGAATAGATTTAAATAATAAGTGATTTCTGGCCTAGTCACAGGTTAAGGCTGACAGCAGGAATGGAGTGACCCTGACCAACAGGCTATTAGATTTGTTTTCTGGAGGGTGGCGGGGTGGAGGGGAATGCGGATAGAATCCTCACTGTCAACCAGAACCGAACCTATTAGAAGGGAGGTAACTGAATGTGACCAGCTGCACTGTGAGGCATGGATTATCAGAAATCTGATAGCAGTGCCCTGCACCCCAATTAGACAGGAAGCAAAGTACTACTGGGGAAGACAAAGCTGATAGCTGCAACCTAGTCCTTCTAGAATCACATGTTTATTCTATGGCCCTAGTTAAGCAGAGGCATGAGTCATTCCCAGAATCAAAGACACAAATTATCTAGAGCAGAAGGCTTGAAACCAGTGTGCCCAGGTAACCGGGGACCCCTTCCTTAGTCACAATATGCAAGGCACAGGCTGCAGAAAACATGAATATTTTTCTGTCCATTTCTTCATAACTTCTTCTGGTTTTCTACATCATACCTACATGTGTCTTTATAATATTTGGTGCCTTTTGGACAACCACTGTCTACATAAGCATTGATAATAAGTCCAATAGAAAACCAGATTTGTGCAATTAATTTGCAAAAAAAGCTAGCTTCCCATGATATAGAGTTGCTCTCACCCTCAAGAAAAAGGTCCTTTTTCCAGCCTTTCATCAGGGTAACTCAACAACAAAGAAACGTGTCCTCTTTAACAACTGCTATAATTCTCACCCGGAAACATTTGTTTTCACAATTTTTAAATCAATGTATATCCTGATCTCAAATTCCAAATTCACCAAGTAAACAAGTGAACTGATAAGAAAAATGGCAAGTGTGTTCTGACCCTAAATCCAGGGCCACTTGAATACATAAGCTCTTAAAGGGGACCAATACTCCAGTCTATGTCCCCAAACCGGGGGAGGAGTGCAGCCAGGGTCAGAATGACAAGAAGGACTGGGACTGTCTTCGAGTAACAAGGTCATCACCTCCAGCACCATAGCCAGAGGACTGGTCTCTGTGTTTTGATCTCTGGCCCAGGAACAGAAAACAGGCAGAGAGAGCTGTAGTTTCAATATCTACTCTCCAGCAGCAGGCTCTGCCTTTGCTTAGAAGCGTCTCCTGAGGAGATGCTCACACATCAACAACATGAAGCCAGAGCTTAGACCTGAGAGCAGGAGACTCCGAGCCACGAAGTGTCAGGATGGAAACTCTGCTTTGGGGTATGCCCATGGTCCTCGTCTATGCCTCACTCTGTCTTTTTGTGCTGGTGGGAACTTCAGCGTAATGGGCCCACAGCAGGGAGGGGAGAGAGGAACATTCCACCAGATCCCTGATATGATGTGCCCGCTCACGGGGTGAGATGTCCCACATAAATCCTGAGAGCACAGCCCAGTCACAGAATTTAACCACAGGAACTGCCCTGACTCTACTGCTCAAGGAAAAGGTGTCTAGTCTCACATCAGCCTTTAAAATGACCCCAAAATGTCATTTTAAATCTATTGGCCAAACTGAGGCTTACTGAAACCACAAGCAGAGAAACTCAAGTTTTGAAACTTAAAACTTTGAAACTTGAAACTCTATGAAAATAGAGGCAAACGTGGAGTCTTCTTCTGATCCCCAGATTGGTACTGAGACTCATGAAGATTTACCATCAGTCTTAAAAATAGATAAATTCTTCAATCCAGAAATGGACCATCTAATGGGAGGTGGAAAAACACTCTGGGTGCCTGGGTGGGATTATAATATTCAAAATTTTATTAATAGCCAAGGAAGGAATCTAATTTTTTTTAGCCTGGCTCTAGGAGATTTATGGACCTTATTTTAACTGATATATATTTTAGAACTAAGGAAACAGCCTCAGAGAAGTGACAGTTAAATACTCAATGTCTTTATTTCTTCTGTCCTAGAAAATGCAGTGTATGTAAACACCTAAGAAACCCTGGAATGAATATGAACTCAGTGCTGCTCCTGGTTTTGAGCTGATGTTTAATCATTTGGAGCCACATGGCAGCCGTTACAGTCCCCTGTTCCCAGGTAATACATTCAGAGCTTCCAGGCGGTTCGCATCATGACGATGAAATACACATCAGTGTCAATGGACGCGCTCACCCCAGCATAGTAGTTCATGAACTCCTCAGGGGTCACCTGCAGTGTAAAAGTCAGGGGAAAAAAATAACACAAAGCTTTGCTTCTCACCATTTCAGTTGAGGCACGTCTCTAGAACCTGTAAATGGGAGGGAAATTTCAGTCAAGTAGACTTCTTAGTGACACCACTGAAGAATAGATCTAGAAAAAGAGAAAAATGAGGTTGAGAATGGCCATGAGGGAGTGGCCAACAAGAATAAAGGAAGAAAGTCTCGAAAATTTCCAAACCAACCTAAATGGAAAGTGAGATGCAGGTCTCGTTTTCCTATAAGAGCAGAAGCCCATCTGTCCAGGTAAGTGAGACTGAAACTCAGAATAAGAAACATGTGTTCTTTAACTGTAGTGAATACCGTCTTTCTGGGACATGTCAGAAATACCACCCTCATGTTCTTGTGTCAAGACAAGGCATGCTTTTTACCTTTAAAAATGGAGCTCCATCCTACAGAAAAGGAAAGAGATTTCTTGTTAAATACTCCTTGGCTTCATGCTTTTTTAAGATACATATGATTCATTTCAGGCACAGAGTTAAGTTCTAAAAGATCCCCCCACTCCATCCCCACTTGGGTTCTCTCTCTTTCCATGCCTGTTTCAACTAATATGTTTACTTATGCTAAGATTTTACTTTCCTTTCCTTTAAGAGAGAAGAAATGCAGTTACCAATGTATTTTTAAATAGGTCCATGTGACAAGTGCGCTCTAATTCAACTGTATTAGCAGACACAATTAGTTGACTCAGGGAAATAATTGTTTTTTGGTTTGATCTCTATGACCAGTGAATTTAGCCCCAAGTACAGGCCAGCTTATACGGGAGGACACAGACACAGTAATGATGGTTGTCTGGGAAAGTTATCACTTTTCCAGTTAGCCCTCAAATTTCAGTGTCATGAGGGATTGAAAACACCACAAAAAGTGAAATCCATAAATAATTCAAAACCCCTTTCTAGTCCCTAACAGCAAACTCTTCTATCACCAAGTCTTGGGGAACATTCTTATCTCTTCCAAGTGTTAGGTAGTTAGAATAGGAAACAGGAGTCCAGAATGGTGGTGGCTAAAAGACAAGGAAGGGAAAAGCCCGCAAAAACAGAACAAAGGAAGGTCAAGGAAGGTCCGAGGACCTGAGTGAGGACCTCAGGTAGAACAAACAGCACTCCTGGCTAGCCCAATTTACATAGGGCAGGCCCAGAGGGGAGGAAAAAAAAACAAAAAAAAAGGAGCCAAAGGACTCGCTCTCGCTTGTGCTGTCTCTTTCTCCCGCGCGCTGGCGTGCTCCTCCACTCTCTTCTCTTCGTGTCTTTGGGTCCGCATGCCCTCACGCCTCGAGGATGGATTCTCCTGCTATCTTCTAAATAAAATAGAGCTGCAACAATGATTTGTCTAAGAGCTATAACACGGTTTGTCCAAGACCTGAGAGCTGCAACGCATCGAGGGCTTTAATGTCCATCACTCTAAATCTTTGTTGTGATGAGACAGAACCGAGGAGCATACACACTCGCCCGACACAAGAATCATGAGTTGACTGACCCACTTGCATTTTGTGCTGAAATTATAAGGGAACAGAGAAAAAAGTCATAGGATCCATCCTTGTCTCCTTCTCTTCTTCCCTTCTCTCTCTTCCTCCTGCTTCTCTGCTCCCACCCCACCCCATAAAAGAGTAAAAAGCAGTAGGAAGAAAGACGTTGAATGGAGCTAGTAACTGAGCTGTGCCTATCAATGCCTGGAAGTAGAAATAAAGAATACATGTACAAGAGCTTTTGTTAAAAATTATAGAGTACCATTAATGTGCTCCTTTCTTGAGTTTTTTTATTTCTGGCCTGCTTTGCATTCCCCAGTTCTCCAGCTTTCAGCTCCATCTGGAGTTCCTTTATAGCAACAGCTCTTTGTTCATTTAAAATGTGACTCAATTTAGAAAAGTCTGAATCATGCATCAGGTTTAAGAAATATTTTCATTACTCCCTGGAATATCCCTGGAAAGTCCTTGGCACATCTGGGCGATAATAAGTGCTCAATAAATACTATTTAGATTTATGATTATGCTAAGTGAAGTTTCTGTGCATAATATGTGCATGTGTGCATGCTAAGTCACTTCAGTCATGTCCAATTCTTTGTGACCCTGTAACTGTAGCCCACCAGGCTTCTCTTTCCATGGGATTCTCCAGGCAAGAATACCGGAGTGAGTAGATTGCCGTTTCCTCCTCCAGGGTGTGCATAATATATTTAGTCATTAAACCAGGCACTTCTGAATCTTTGAGAGGAAAGATCTCGAATACCAATGTGAATAAGAGTCATTTGGGACACTTGTTAAAACTATAAATCCTTGTGTTCCACCTGCCGCCCCCCCCCCTTAAAAACAATCAAATTCTGCAGTTCTTCAGGGCTGCCAGCAACCTGCATGAATAATTCATTCCCTGAATGATGAGCACTCAGAGAGCTGGGGGTTTATGCAGAGTCTGTGAAATTCAGGTGACATCAAATGCTATAACCGCTAAAAACCCCAATAACCCTTACTTTGAGTATTTGAGAACCTACTGTGGCTTGTGAAGATAAATGTCAGAAGAAACGGGCTGGGAACTTGAAATCAGCTGAATCACAACAACTGGCTATTCTGACTTGGGTTAGAGAAAAGGGCAGCTGAGGTTTCCCCTGGCAAAGGGGAGGAACCACCTGCAGAAGAGGGGTAGATACAGGCTGGGACCCTGCATCAAGATGGGCTAATTTGGGGAAATGACAGTTGACTATTTTTCCACTGCCATCTCAGAGATCAAAGGCCAGCCTCACGGGAAGAAAACACAGTTCTGCTGTTTCTGTCCCCAAGCATTTGACTGCCCAACAGAATCTAGGCTCCTTTTAAAAATCTACTTCTGCAATCACTTCAGGCTAAAATGGAGGATATTTCTCTGCCCCTGGCAGGAAAATGTCAGCAGAAATGACATAAAGACCTCCCTCCCCTTGGTCATAGGGCTCACCATGAAGTTTCACAGAAAAAAAAAAAAAATGGGGAGGGAGGGGCGGGGAATTCCCTTTAGGACAGGAAGGCTTGTTTCCTCTCCCTATCTCCAGCATCTCCGCTTCCAGCCCACTGCCACATCAAGCCTTCCTGTGTGGCAAAAAGGTCAGGAGTCACTGTCCCCGGGGTCCTGCTGCCCCAGCCACACAGGGAACTCCCTTCCCCATCACCTTAAACCTTCAGGGCATTTCAGAGCAGAGCTGATCCTGGGTCAAAAATCCCATTTCTGGATGTTGATAAAAGACAGACAACATTCTGTCTTGGACTTCCCTGGTGGCTCAGATGGTAAAGAAAGAAAGAAAGATTAGTCACTTAATCATGTCCAACTGTTTGTGACCCCATGGACTGTAGCCTGCAAGGCTCCTCTTTCCATGGGATTCTTCAGGCAAGAATACTGGAGTGGAGTGGATTGCCATTCCCTACTCCAGCAGATGGCAAAGACTATGCCTGCAATGCAGAAAATCCGGATTCCAACCCTGGGTTGGGAAGATCCCCTGGAGAAGTGAATGGCACCAACTCTAATATTCTTGCCTGGAGAATCCCAAGGACAAAGGAGCCTAGTGGGTTACAGCCCATGGATTCGAAAAGAGTCAGACATGACAAATGGCTACCACTTCAGTTTTCTTTCATTCTGTCAGGGGAGTGTGTAATTTCCTCGGGTCTGTCTCGTCACAACAAAAATTTGAAGCAACAGACGTCAAAGCCTTCGGTGCATCACAGCTCCCAGACAGTGTTATAGCTCCATGTTACAGCTCAGTTTTATTTAGAAAATAAAGAAAAATATATCCTCAAGGTGTGAGAGCATGCCAACCCAAAAGACGCGAAGAGGAGAGAGAGAGAGAGTGCACGCACACATGCATGCGTGCAGGAGAGAGAGACCCTCGGCCCTTTGGCTCCTCTTTTTATATGTTTTTTTCCTCCCCTTGGGCCTGCCTTATGTAAATTGGGCTAGCCAGGAGCACTGTTTGTTCTACCTGAGGTCCTCACTCCGGTCCTCAGACCTTCCTTTGTTCTATTTTCGTGGGCTTTTCCCTTTCTTGTCTTTTACCCACTGCCATTCTGGACTCCTGTTTCCTATTCTAGCCACCTAACAATTCCATCTCAGTTTAAATACAGTTATGGAAACAGTATTCCTTATCCTACCAGGCAACATGTTTTGTCACTTGAAGACACGAGTTCTTGGAAATGGGTGGTTGCTTTTGTCCTTAAGTTCACTGGAGTTTAGAAATGTAAGTCCATCTCAAAGCCCACCAAAGATTAAATCAGAGTAAATTCTGTTATCTGGCTTTCCCTTAATTGATGCTTCCCTGAAATGACATTTTCATGTAGCGAAGTGTGATGACAAACAATGCTCAGGGGGATGTGTGAAAAGGCAGGCAGCATCCCAAGATGCCCTGTGAACCATGTTCCCCAAAATTGAATTATGGTCTCATTTTGAAGTTGGATATGTATTAGCATGAAGTTTGTTGAAATTAGGCTAGCTGTGTATGGCAAATATGGCAATCAAGAAACAGAACCTTTAACCAAAATGCCACAGTCTTCAGATGATGGATATTTAGCTGTATGTGGCTCCCCTACAAATATATGTGTGCACACACACACATTTTTACTACTTTTGTTCTAAGTTTTCTAGATAGTCACCAAGGAAACATTTTACTTCAATTTATTTTATATATATATATATATATATATATATATATGGTATAAGTCTTTTTAAGGCTTGGGGCCCATTTCCCATTTATAATTACAGAAAGAAATTTCACTAGATTAAGCTCTTCCACTCACCACTCCATCTTTGTCATAGGGTGAGTCAAAGTTATCCAGAAATTTCCGGAACACTTGCTCCTCCGTCCATTCACCATTCTGGTACTTTGGATGGTGTTTTGCATTGTACACCTCTCGAAGGTCTTCAATTGTTATCACACCATCTCCAGTCTTGTCTAGCTTTCGAAAAGCTTGCATAATCACCTCTTTTCTGGCTCTGGACATTGGAGGCTAGAAACATTGGAAAAAAGCCACATACACAAGTCGATGAGCTTTCCTTGTATCATCTGCAGTGAAATATTTGATTCCTCTCAATGATGTGCAATTGCAATCATTTGTGTGCCTTTAAATGATGTGCATTGTGACTGATCCAGAAAATCCCTAAGCCTGTATTGTCTCCTGCCCATCTCCTCCATGGTGTGCTATCAGCTTCCAAACACCAAGTCTTATGATAGCCAGTTCAAACCACGTGAAAGCCAAACCCAGTGGATACAGTGATTCATGGGATCACTTACTCTTAATGTGAGAAGAAACTCATTGAAGTCTATTGTTCCATTTCCATCTTTATCGAACCTCCGGAAAAGCTCTTCCGCCTCCTCCTTTTCCATGACCACAGCATAATCATTTAACCCTTTCACAAATTCTTTGAAATCAAGGGTTCGGTTGTTATTGTCATCCATAATTCGAAACACTCTGAAGATAATATACACATATAAAAAGGAAGAAAAAAACACAAAGAACAAGATATAAGAATAAAAATTCAAGGAGAAAGCCACTCTCAAGGTTTTTTGAAGTAAAGACAAAAGTCTTAGGTTCTTCTCTGGTGAGCTTCTTCCCAGCCCCTCAGAAAAGAAGACAAATGTTTAAAAATATACTGTCTTCTCTAATTATATGACATTCTGAAAATGCCAGAACTGTAAACATGGTAAAAAAAAATGCAGGGAAGAGGAGACAGATTGGGGAAAGCCCAGAGATTCTGGGCAGTGATATTTCTCTGTATGACACTAGAGTGGAAGATACATGACATGCATTTGCTAAAGCCCATAGAACCTCACAGCACTAAGAGTGAGCCGTAATGCATACATTTTAAAAAACTGTTTAGCACATCAGGGAATCCCAGGAAGGAATACAGATTGTGCTGAGAGAATTTAACTGTTTTATAAAAGTTTGAGACCATCTCACTGAAGGGGGATGGAAAGATGAAAGTGCTGACTTAAGTAACTCTGGAAATGAGTAGAGTTCCTAAGACTGAAGACAAAATGAGTTACACATAACCTCTGTACTCCAGTTGATAAAGATATTTCTCATGGAGATACAAGTTGACAATTTCCATGTTGCTATATGGGTGCCCTGGATCCGAACAATTAAAGGGATGATGGGAGCTAAGCTTCTCACTGTTGGAGTGGGGATTTATAGATAAGCTAGGACAGGGGGCTAGAATGATCTGATCAATAAGGATTGAGTTGGAGATATCGGTAGGAACTCACGTTTAGCTTAATATAAACACAGATGAATACATATAAAATATTTACAGATATGTATATAGAGAGAGGGGTTAGCCTATACACCTGTATCTTCTTGTTCTGTCAGTTAAGAGAATCTAGAAGTAACACCTCAGTCAGAACAAAAACATCTAGAGTCTAGATCTTGGTTTAAAGTACAATTCTCCAATAAAAGGAAGTGAGCTTCTTGGAGAAATGTCTGATTCTAGAACTGGGGCAAAAAAATATGCAAGATAAGCTTGGAGCATCTTACACCAAAAAGTAAAGAAGTGCTCAAAGAATCTCTGCACTGATGGAAATACATCAAACGGATACAGAAGCCAACCAAAAGACCTCCCAAGGCCAAAACTGAAACAATTTGAACAATAAAAATGTGTTGGGTTATAACCCAAAGTATAAAATACATATCCATGAGTTAATAATGGTTTAAATAAATGCTTGAATAAGTAGATAAATGTGGGAGAAAAGATAAATTTCTCTTGCTGAATTTCAAATAAATTATGTTCATACTCTGTCCTGAAGGAGGAAACCATGCTCCCCAGGCCCTAAGTGGGGCTCTACATAGGAACTTCCCTTTGAAGAGTCCAATATGGAGAGGCAGAGGGGAAAGCAAGTTTACAGAGGAGAAACCAGGCACTGTCTCAGCCAGGAGACCAAGATCAAGGCCAATGGTGATAAGCCATTCTGATAGTTGGAGAAGGAAATGGCAACCCACTCCAGTACTCTTGCCTGGGAAATCTCATGGAGAGGAGCCTGGAGGGCTACAGTCCATGGGGTCACAAAGAGTCAGACACAACTGAGAGACTAAACCACCATCAGCCTCATGTTGAAAGTACACATGCATCCTTGATTTGATGTGACGAGAATCTCATTTTACTTCTGTGGCCCCCAAAGAAACATAATCCCACTCTAACAATAAGAAGAAAAGGGGCTAAGGGGCAGCCAACCCTTGATGAGAAATGTAGGGAAGGGCAAAACCAGTTAAGGGGAGGAGGCAGAGGGCACATTCATGCAGAAGGCCAAGGAGGAGACAGTGTCTTTTCACAGTAGACTAGTTCACGGTGGAAGGGCTGGTAGGGGCGTGGGGTGGAGGTGGCATAGATGGCAGGAGAGATGCAACTGAGGGGGGCAGGGAGTAGACGAGACAGTGGTTGTCACGAAGGGTCTACACTAAGGACAAGATTGTGGCCCCAGCACGAAGGTGGAGGATGGATTGATACAATGTTGAAAGGAAGTGGGCTGGTCTTCCCATTGGACCGTGACAGCCTGGCCACCAGGAACCATTTGCCCCCATCCTGAGCTTCTGACAGACCTGGGCTTGGTCCAAGAGCGGGGGACTGTTGAAAGTGACATTCCAGTGCTCAGTAACCTGTTGGAAATGAAACCTCATGGCCACCAGGTGGGAGGTTGGAGATCCCCAGCATGGCATTCTGTATGTCTCTAACACACAACTTCTCACACCAGGAAGACACCCGTCCTTGTGACTCTTGGTGTCCTGAGTTCTCCATGAACCCTGGAGAAGCCTTGCTCACCCATGAAAGCCCTGAGAGAGCACGATGCCCCACCCATGGCAGTCACTGGGTTTAGTCTTTGGAAATAGGTAACAGGACCCAGGACTCACCCTTAGGAGGCTTACAATCTCTTTCGACTCAGGTTTCCCAGGCCTGAGGACTAATCCCAGGATCAGAGGGTGGGGAACAGGAGCTGTTCTCCTGTGAAACTGAGGGAATCCCTGGGTGGCAGGTGATTCCTGTGTCCCTGGAAGTGATGGAGACACAAAATCTGCAACTGCCTCTAAATCCCTATTGCTCCCTCCCTATTCTAATTCACTACCCCTCTTTTGGGGGAACTTTCAAATTTTACTCATGCCAAATGATTGATCCTAAGCTCAGTGAATACTTTAATAGTACATCCATTGCTTTCTCTGGACATACAGAGTCATTTCTCAGCCTCTCCTGAACACTACTGAGAGCTTGAGGTCAGCAGAGGCAAACTGTTACATTTAGCATGGATAAACAAGGTCCTACTGTAGACCAAAGGGAACTGTATGCAAGTCTCCTGGGATAATTCAGCCCTTATTGTCACCGCTTTAGGGACTGTCTCTCTCATTACCCTACTTGCTGCTGTTCAGTCGCTCAGTCATGTCTGACTCTTTGCAACCCCGTGGACTGCAGCATGCCAGGCTCCTTTGTCCTTCACTGTCTCCCAGAGTTTGCTCAGACTCATGTCAGTTGAGTCAATGATGCCATACAACCATTTCATCCTCTGTCACCCCCTTCTAGGTGTCTCTAATATCTGGGAGTGCTTCTCCCTTCACTTTGATTTGTCCCAGTAGCTGCATTTAAGAACCAAATATTGTCACAAGGGACCTCAGAGATCAATGCTTCCAAACTCTGCATTTTACAAAGGAGGAGCTGAGATCCAGGAGGAAGTGACTTGCCCGAGGGCCCATGGCTGGTCTCAGCCTCACTTGGCCACACTCTGCCTTTCTCCTTCATCTCCCTGCAGCCCACAGCCCAGGTCCTACCTGCCAAGCCCTTTGATGCCCGCTGAGCCCCTGGCCAGGCACTGCAGGCGAAGCCTCTCGATGGGGTCAGTGGCCACGGTGAGCTTCTTCTTGGCCTGGATCGCCATCTCTCGGTCGTGGCGTGCGGTCCCTGCCATCTGAGAGGGAATACACACTGGTCAGTGGGGCTCATGCCTCCCTGCATGCCTCTGGCTCAGTAGGGGGACCACAGCCTCACTGAGAAGGACATTCACAGCACACTCTCCCACCCACTTCCTGAGAACCATCTCAAACATCCCAGAATTTCCAGATTTCAGCTGCAACAACCATGTCCTGGCACATTTATTACTGGCTTACTAGTCCTGAGAACATCAGATCCCTGCAGCCTGGACAACAGTTTTAAATATACAGCCACCCCTGTTGATGATACACTTTCACCTCTCAGAAGCTCTCTTCCCATCACACAAAAATAAATCTCATTTCTCCAAACACTTTTTGAGCCAGTCTTACCTGCTTTATTCTTTTATCTAGAATTTTCCATATTCCCTTTGACTGCAGATTTAATATTCTCCTTTTTGGTCTAAAGATTAATTTTGATGCTTCTATCTTCATGGAGATTTTCAGTATTGGGCTTTGATGATTCCTACGAGTAATGAGTATGTTTTCCTGGGTTGACTGGGCTTCCCTGGTGGATCAGTGGTAAAGAACCTGCCTGCCAATGCAGGAGACGTGGGATCAATCTCTGGATCAGGAAGATCCCCTGGAGAAGGGAATGACAACCCACTCCAGGATTTTAACCTGGGAAATTCCACGGACAGAGGAGCCTGGTGGGCTACAGTCTGTGGGTCACAAAGATTCGGACATGACTGAATGACTAAGTACACATGAATGCCTGGATTGACTGGTTAGTGTCCATTAACACCTAAGTAGGTTCTCAGGACAGAAAAAGGTAAACAGACTCTCTCTCTTGAAGAATAGCTATATCTTTTTTTCTACAGTTTGCCTTTTGTGTTTTAAACATTCAGAAACAGGAGAGAGGGTGGCTGTAAGGAAGCACTCCACTTTTCAAGGTCTATGAGCAACGTACTGACTGTACTGACCCTGCAGCCAGGCATTGAGAATCCTCACAACCGTGGAAAAGCCACGGAGCTGGAGCCTGGAGACCCAGGTTCTAAGCCTGACTGCAACCCACTCCTGGTGAGATCGGAGCAAATCTCAGGGCCTCCGATTCCTCCTCCTCTGTTAAATGAAAAGATTAGACTAAATGATCTTTAAATTCCAGCTCTGCTCCAAGAAACACTAATCTTCCTAGGAGCCCACTGACCCAGTTAATTGGGGAGATTCTAGAAATTTCTTTTTCAGGGTGAGCTGTGAATAAAAGGAACAAGAGAACTTGATGGATATGCAAAAAAAATAATACTCACGGTGCAGAAAATACTGGTGTTAACAAGGGTACTGCCCTTGACTCAAAGGCTCCCCTCTGACCCCACCCCCCCCAGGTGCTGGCACTTCCTCCTTTCATCAGCGATGATGACAATCTTGCCCTCAAGGGCTGTTCCCTCCAATACAACCCAGAAGGTCTCCCCACAAAGTTCTCAACCCGAAGGTTTGTATGTAGGGGACGAGTTGTATATGAAATATCCAGTAGAGGCAAATCCATGGACAGAACACAGATGGGTTGCTGTCAAGGCCTGGGAGGGGGGCCGTGGGAGTGACTGTTTCATGGGACAGGCTTTCCTTTTGCAGTGCTGGCATTTGATATAGGTGATGGCTGCACAACAGGGAGATTCAACCGTACATTTTTAAATGCCTGATTTTATCAGGTGTGGATTTTACCTCATTGTTTTAATACCCTATGAGCTAATTACTCCTATGATTCATATTTCACAGATTAAGAAACTGACAAGCACAAAAATCAAGCAACTTGCCCAGCTCCCACCATCATCGTGGCTCACGGAAATTCACACACCATCAGGACTGCAGAACCCTGAAAAGTCGTCCAATGCCACCCCTTCCTCTGGCAACTCGGAAACTGGAGCTTGTTGGTTAAGCAACCTGCCCCCAAATCCCGGCCAACAGGGAAAATTGGGGCTTCAGACCAAGCAGGGCTCCACCACCTTTTTGAATACTGCAAAAGCATTTTAAAGTACAATTTGATGGCCCCCCAGGCAGAGGAGAGCAGGGTAGAGTCTGGGAAAACACCCCACCTGATCTGTCTTTGCAAAAGTCCCTACCCAGTGACCTCACAAACAGTTACCTCCAGAATCTAAGCTGATATATCCAGGAAAAAATGACATTCTCTCCTGCCATCCAGCCTACTATGGTACTTCAAATGCCTGTGTTAACTACCCTTTTTAATCATTTAATGACCCAGTTCATCAACAAGTAGCTAATGTTTATCATGTGATAGTTTCAAAAAGTGAAAGTGTTCGTTGCTGAGTCTATCCAACTCTTGCTCACCAGGCTACTCTGTCCATGGGATTTTCCAGGCAAGAATACTGGAGAGGGTTGCCATTTCCCTCTCCAAAGGCTCTTCCTGACCCAGGAATCAAACCCAGGTCTGCTGCATTGCATGTGGACTCTTCACTCTCTGAACCACCAGGGAGGCACCACTGGAGCAAATTACTCCAAGAAGCAAGCCCTTGATTGAATAGCTTAGAATCGTGAACTTCGAGTACTGAACTCCTCTAGTTAGCAAGGCAGGAAACAAAATTTGCTAAGAACTGAGGGCTTTGGGAAAAGGCAGGATGAGTAGAGTTTGGGTGAAGACCATACTCAAGCTTCTGAAGTTTGCATGAAGGTACCAGGGCAGGAGTCTGTTCCCAAACGTATGTCACCGGCATCACAGCACTGAACAAGCGTCCCTGACTCCAGACGACCCTCTCTCAGCCTGGAGAAGCCCGCGTGGGGACAACAGAGCCCATCTAGCCGGGCCTGCGCCAAGCAAGAGGCTGCCCTCCGAAGCGCGTGGCTGCAGCGCCACCTTGTGTTGGCACTGCGTCTGCGCAGGTTGCTGGGTGAGGCGCCAGTTCTGTCCATTCGCTCAACAAACATCTAATAAGCTCTGGGCACTGGGCTAGGAGTCCAGCGGAAGTGGGAAGACAGCTGAACCAAGGGAACTCAGGAGATGTGGCTAAGCAGCCTTGGAGTGGGGCTTTCTCAGGATTTTTCAGAGGAGGTGAGGGTGGTAATCACCCAGGCGAGGGTCGTGGGAATGCGAGAAGCGAGAGAGCAGTTGTCTATTTCCCAAGTGCAAAGGCCAGAGTGAGAAAAAAAAAAAAAGAAGAAGAAGAAGAAGAAACTATTATAATTAGAGAAACAAAAGTATTTTAGTCTGATTGAAGACTAGGGGTGTCTGTAGCGGCGGGGGTGAGAAAGAGCCGTGGAGATCGGGCAGGGATTTGGGAGTCTGGAGTCAGACATAGCCAGGAGTCTGTCCTGAGAGGGGCAGAAGGCCACAAGTGTTTCAAGCGAGGGAGCGGCCGTTTGTACCAAAGACCCCTCTGGATAAAGTGTGGGGAATGGACAGGAAGGTGGAACAGGCTGACTGTGGGAGGTGACGCCAGGCTGGCAACAACCAGATGAGAGCTCATGCTTCCAGGAAGGCGGTGTTGGCGGTGGGGGCAGAGAAGATAGAGAGATCCATCCGTGATGGAGAATAAGCGCCCAGGGGCTGCAGAGGGAGAGGGTCCCAGGCCCCACCCAGAGCTCTCCCTTGTAGCTTCGCATCCCAAGCCCCATGGGGGCAGGCCTGGATATTTGGGGCACAGGATGAGCCTCCGCAATACGTGAACCGTGAACTTTCAGATGTTCAAGATGGTTTTAGAAAAGGCAGAGGAACCAGAGATCAAATTGCCAACATCCGATGGATTATGGAAAAAGCAAGAGAGTTCCAGAAAAGCATCTATTTCTGCTTTATTGACTATGCCAAAGCTGTATTTGACTGTGTGGATCACAATAAACCGTGGAAAATTCTGAAAGAGATGGGAACACCAGAGCAGCTGACCTGCCTCTTGAGAAACGTGTATGCAGGTCAGGAAGCAACAGTTAGAACTAGACATGGAACAACAGACAGGTTCCAAATAGGAAAAGGAATACATCAAGGCTGTATATTGTCACCCTGCATTTAACTTATATGCAGAGTACACATTGAGAAACGCTGGGCTGGAGGAAGCACAAGCTGGAATCAAGATTGCCAGGAGAAATATCAATAACCTCAGATATGCAGATGACACCACCCTTATGGCAGAAAGTGAAGAAGAACTAAAGAGCCTCTTGATGAAAGTGAAAGAGGAGAGTGAAAAAGTTGGCTTAAAGCTCAACATTCAGAAAACTAAGATCATGGCATCTGGTCCCATCACTTCATGGCAGAAAGATGGGGAAACAGTGGCAACAGTGGCTGACTTTGTTTTTCTGGGCTCCAAAATCACTGCAGATGGTGATCACAGCCATGAAATAAAAAGATGCTTACTCCTTGGAAAGAAAATTATGACCAGCCTAGACAGCATATTAAAAAGAAGAGACATTACTTTGCCAACAAAGGTCCGTCTAGTCAAGGCTATGGTTTTTCCAGTAGTCATGTATGGATGTGAGAGTTGGACTGTGAAAAAAGCTGAGAGCCGAAGAATTGATGCTTTTGAACTGTGGTGTTGGAAAATACTCTTGAGAGTCCCTTGGACTGCAAGGAGATCCAACCAGTCCATCCTAGAGGAGATAGATCAGTCCTGGGTGTTCATTGGAAGGACTGATGTTGAAGCCGAAACTCCAATACTTTGGCCACCTGATGTGAAGAGCTGACTCATTTGAAAAGACCCTGGTGCTGGGAAAGATTGAGGGCAGAAGGAGAAGGGGACGACAGAGGATGAGATGGTTTGATGGCATCATTGACTGGATGGACATGGGTTTGAGTGGACTCTGGGAGTTGGTGATGGATAGGGAGGCCTGGCATGCCATGTTTCATGGGGTCACAGAGTCTGAAACGACTGAGCAACTGAACTGAACTGATGAGTGGAGGGACCAGCAACAAACAAAGGGACTGGTGATGGTCACCATATCTCCTGACATCAGACTGGGTTAAAGGCTCTGTCATCCCACCATCCTGAGACACAGCTGCCTGCCACAATCTAAGTAAGCTCCCTGCCTGCATTCCGGGAACCGTTGTGGAACAGGTTACAGAAAACTGAACATGCATGGAGGTCTGTCTCTTCATAATTCTCAGCAAGGTTCATGGAATCTCTCTTGCTGGATTCAGAGGAAAAAAAGCTGAAGAGAATCTTTAGGGAAGAGAGAAATGCTCAAGTCCTGGGTTGCTCTTTATTGGGTTGTCTTTGGCGCCATCTAGTGGCATTGCAACCTCCCTCCCTGTACCGGCTCTTTCGTCTCTCTCTCTCTCTCTCTCTTTCTCTTCCCCTCCCTCCCTCTTTCTTTCCCCTCCCCTCTCTCCTTCTCATGCCAGGTTGTGTGTACAGCTAACAACCAACAACACAGGTGGATCTAGTTACAACAGACAATGTTTGAAGGCAATAACTGGGGAAAATTGAACCATCTCTGCTGACTCCAATCTATTCAGTTTACTGGTCATTACTACGTGGTAGATGGCAAAAATAACAGTGGTTCCTGAGGACGCTTCCCTATAGAAACTACTTCTCTAGAATAAATATTAGATCCCAGTGTGCAAAGGAGCCTAGCAGGTGGCTAGCATGTCCCCGTTCTGAGACTGAAAGACTTAGTCGTGGTTTCTGCAGTAAAGACTGGGAAATCCCCAGAAAAGGTATAATGACAGGTGTGTGTCTGTGTTGTTAACATTGTGAGAGTTCTCTTGTCTAATCCATCTGAGCTTTATTCAACTAAAAAGACCTTTAACATCTCTAGCTATGCGAGCTGCTGCTAAGTCACTTCAGTCGTGTCCGACTCTCTGCGACCCCAGAGACGGCAGCCCACAAGGCTCCCCTGTCCCTGGGATTCTCCAGGCAAGAACACTGGAGTGAGTTGCCATGTCCTTCTCCAATGCAGGAAAGTGAAAAGTGAAAGTGAAATCACTCAGTCGTGTCCGACTTTTAGTGACGCCATGGACTGCAGCCTACCAGGCTCCTCTGTCCACAGGGATTTTCCAGGCAAGAGTACTGGAGTGGGGTGCCATTGCCGTCTCCACTAGCTATGTGAGGGACTATGCTAATTCTGCAGGTGATGTTATAGAGCTGTGCTTCCAAAGAAACATAATCCTGCCTCCCAGGGGACATCTGACGATGTTTGGAGACATTATTGGTTGTCACAACAGGGGTGAGTGATGTTACTGGCATCTAGTGACTAGAGGCCAGAGATGTCGCTCAGCGTATGAGGAGAGCCCTTGACAGTGAAGAATTCTCCAGTCCAAAATGTCAGTCGTGCTCAGGTGGA
The DNA here is from genome assembly GCF_027580195.1 of Bos mutus. Classification (NCBI taxonomy): domain Eukaryota; kingdom Metazoa; phylum Chordata; class Mammalia; order Artiodactyla; family Bovidae; genus Bos; species Bos mutus. The sequence continues at coordinate 38,102,285 of NC_091636.1, read as the reverse complement.
GAAGCCTCACTGTAGAGAAAGACCTGGGACCAGTAGGGGTGCTGAGACCACCACTGAAAAATAGACATTCCCTCCCTCCACCCCAAACACAGCATCTCTAGGTGTGAGTGCTGGGAATCTGCATTGTCATGTTTCCAGGTGGTCTTTGCTAACACACACCCAAGTTTGAGAAGCTCAGCTGTTAGCGACCAGGTCACTCTTTAGTGGCAGGAGCAAGACCTTGAGGGGAAAGGCTGGGGGCAAGGTTATAACCTAGCACAGTGGAGGATGCAAGCATGAAGCAAGGCCAGGTATACTGACCATTATAACCAGGCCAGAGACCAAGCCCTTGCTCAAAGCTTTGCACACATCAGCACACTGCCTCCCATGGAGGATTCTAGTGAGTAGAAGTCCCTCACCTGAGAATGTGCCATGAGACAGAGGCAGGGTCGAGGCTGATGTCCACTTCTGTCACAGCCACTGTGGACAACAGTTAGGGCAAGGTGCTGAGAAATTGCTTCGGGAATTCAGAGAAAGACCATGAAATGAGATGAGTGGGAGGCAAGGCTTCAAGGAAAAGATTCCTTGGAGAACTGCAAGATTTCCCGGTGGAGGAGGACAGCGAACAGCAGTGCAGAGCAAAGCAGGACACTCGTGGGTCCTAAAGAAGACCCCTCTGTCTCACTGTGGGGTCCTTCCTTGGGTTTTCAGTGCTAGAGTATCAATACTAAAGGTTCCATGTAATTTCCTTCTGGTCAAGATGAACAATTTTTCTTAGTCTCTTCGTTTTGAAGTGGCTTCCCTGGTGGCTCAGACAATAAAGAATCCACCTCCAACGCAGAAAACCGGGGTCTGAACTCTGGGTTGGGAAGATCCCCTGGAGAAGGGCATGACAACCCACTCCAGTATTCTTGCCTGGAAAATCCCTGTGGACAGAGGAGCCAGGCAGGCTATAGTCCATGGGGTTGCAAAGAGTTGGACAAGACTGAGCGACTAACTCATTTTGGAGCCTTAGTGTTATTTATTTGTTAGTTTGCTTATTTTAGTAAAATGATGTGTGAGGTGGTTTTTCCTGCACAAATTATTTTTTTAATTACTTCTACAGTGTATTAATATATGAAACAACTGGTTTTGTTTGGATTGCCAACCCCCATATAAGATTTAATTTGTTATGGTATTTAATCTCACCTGTAATGATATAAGTACACTGTGGAAATAAAATGTCGTTTAAGTCTGGCTTCTTACCAAATTTTCTCTGCACAAAAATACATTTTCTCAAGATGTTTAAAATTCAGTGTTTCAGTTATTGTCAATATGCAGGTTTCCCTAAAGCCCATATCTGATAATTCATAGTCTTTTATTCTTTCTACTGACCTTTGGAATGTGAATTAATTCCTTATTTTAACTTTTGTGATATGGCACAGTTTAAGAAAAAGTATTTCACAAATATTATTGTTATAAAGTGTTTATTTCACACATCTTCTTTAAATTTCATTTTATAATCATTCAATCAGGGTTAAGATTAGGGCTAGGTGAGTTACATGCCTAGGGCACAATGTTTAAGGAGGCCCTCAAATCTCAGGATTGTACAGATGTCAACCCTGAATTTGCCCAGGGCTGAAAGTAAGTATCTCCTTAAATATTTTGCCCCAGGGACCTACCTCAACTCACCCTAGTCCTGGTCTTGAATGCAGCATATATTTATTAAACATCTATTGTGTGGCGCACAACAGCGGTGAATGAGACAACCAAGGTCTCTTCTAGGAGTTTACATTCTTCAGGGTAGGTTTAACTTTGTTGAGTTTGAATCACAGTTGATTTTCTGGAATAGCCAACTGGTTGATTCCAATCTCCTTTCTCTGCTTATTTTGCTTTCAGTTAGGTGGCCATGACTCTCTGGCAGAGACTCAACTGGAAGTGCTGAGGGCTATGGGAGAAATCTCCCATATCTTTTGCCTCCTCCTGCCTTAAACAAGAATGTGACATCAGGAGCTGTGGCAGCCTTTCTGTAATTGTGAAGAAAAGGCCAAGGAAATCACAAAGATATCAACCTAGAACCCAAGCATCACTGAGCTACCAAACTGGTATAGCCAACTACTGGACTCCACCCTCCCATCATGTGAAAAATATAGCTTCTATTTGCTTAATCCAATGCTGATCAGGTCCTCTGTTACTTGAAGCCAAAAGTATTCCTAACTGATATATCTGGCAAAAGCTTATTCCTGCAGTGTTTAAACTGACCCTAGATTTCAAATTTTACCTGGCTAAAATAACTAGCAATCCAGTAGGAGAGCGTTGGCTCCTCTGAGAACTGGGAGAAAACATAAAGTAAAATTTTTCTCTCAGAAGAATTTCATCAACACTTAGCAGCTGCTTCAGCATTTTTGGCTATCAAGGAGACTGGGGGGAAACTGCTTAGCATGATAGTCAAGGATTCGTGTAACTACTACTGTTCATGGGGTTCTCTGGTTGGATGGCATCACCAACTCAATGGACATGAGTTTGAGCAAACTCCGGGAGATAGTGAAGAATGGAGAAGCCTGGCATGCTGCAGTCCATGGGTCACAAAAAGTCAGACACAACTTAGCGAATGAACAGCAACAAGTAACTAACACAATGTAATATGAGCCCAGGTTTGATAGGCACAGAGGCACCAGGGTTAAGGGGTCCTTGTCATAATGAGCATCCCCTGGGAATCTCCAGAGGCAGGAGCTGTCTTAACAGCACTCCCCTGGTTCCTTCTCCAACTCACTCTTCCCCTCCACTCTGTCTTGAGCCTCTGGGGTTTTACCAGGAAATTGCTTGCAATCTATTCTAGTCAGGCAACCTGCCAGATCTTAAAGAAGCAGAGTAAGAAAATATATAAACTACCCAAAGGTAAAAGCAAGGCTTTGGCTGGATTTGTGTACAAAATGCAAATGAATCAAGGTAAATTGGAAGTGGTCAAATAAGAGATGGCAAGAGTGAACGTCGACATTTTAGGAATTAGTGAACTAAAATGGAGAGGAATGGGCGAATTTAACTCAGATGACCATTATATCTACTACTGTGGGCAAGAATCCTTTAGAAGAAATGGAGTAGCCCTCATAGTCAACAAAAGAGTCCAAAATGCAATACTTGGGTGCAGTCTCAAAAATGACAGAAAGATCTCTGTTCGTTTCCAAGGCAAACTGTTCAATATCATAGTAATTCCAGTCTATGCCCTGACCAGTAATGCCGAAGAAGCTGAAGTTGAATAGTTCTATGAAGACCTACAACACCTTCTAGAACTAATATCCAAAAAAGATGTATTTTTCATTATAGGGGACTGGAATGCAAAAGTAGGAAGTCAAGAGATACTTTGGAGCAACAGGCAAATTTGCCCTTGGAGTACAAAATGAAGCAGGCAAAGGCTAACAGAGTTTTGCCAAGAGAATGCACTGGTCACAGCAAACACCCTCTCCCAACAACACAAGAGACAACTCTACACATGGACATCACAGATGGTGCAGCCTTCTTTGCAGCCAAAGACGGAGAAGCTCTATACAGTCAGCAAAAACAAGACTGGGAGCTGACTGTGGCTCAGATCATGAACTCCTTATTGCCAAATTCAGACTTAAATTGAAGAAAGTAGGGAAAACCACTAGACCATTCAGGTATGACCCAAATAAAATCCCTTAAATTATACAGTGGAAGTGAGAAATAGATTCAAGGGATTGGATCTGATAGAGTGCCTGAAGAACTATGGATAGAGGTTCACGACATTGTACAGGAGGAAGGGATCAAGACCATCCCCAAGGAAAAGAAATGCTAAAAGGCAAAATGGTTGTTTGAGGAAGCCTTACAAAAAGCTGAGAAAAGAAGAGAAGTGAAAGGCAAAGGAGAAAAGGAAAGATATACACATTTGAATGCAGAGTTTCAAAGAATAGCAAAGAGAGATAAGAAAGCATTCCTCAATGACCAATGCAAAGCAGAGGAAAACAATAGAATGGGAAAGACTAGAGATCTCTTCAAGAAAAGTAGAGATACCAAGGAAATATTTCATGCAAAGATGGGTACAATAAAGGACAGAAGTTGTATGGACCTAAGAGAAGCAGAAGATATTAAGAAGAGGTGGCAAGAATACACAGAAGAACTATACAAAAAAGATATTCATGACCAAGATAATCACAATGGTGTGATCACTCAACTAGAGCCAGACATCCTGGAATGCAAAGTCAAGTGGGCCTTAGGAAGCGTTGCTACAAACAAAGCTAGTGGAGGTGATGGAATTCCAGCTGAGCTATTTGAAAAAATAAAAAATGATGCTGTGAAAGTGCTGCACTCAATATGCCAGCAAATTTGAAAAAGACCAGTGGCCACAGGACTGGAAAAGGTCAGTTTTCATTCCAATCCCAAATAAGGGAAATGCCAAAGAATGTTCAAACTGCTGCACTATTGCACTCATCTCACGCACTAGCAAAGCAATGCTCAAAATTCTCTAAGTCAGGCTTCAACAGTATGTGAACTGTGAACTTCTCAATGTTCAAGCTGGATTTAGAAAATCTAGAGGAATGCTGGGTGCTTTTGAACTGTGGTGTTGTAGAAGACTATTAAGAGTCCCTTGGAATGCAAAGAGATCCAACCAGTCCATGCTAAAGGAAATCAATCCTGAATATTCATTGGAAGTACTGATTCTGAAGCTGAAACTCCAATACTTTGACCAACTGATACGAAGAACTGACTCACTGGAAAAAAAAAAAAAAAAAAAACCTGATGCTTGGAAAGATTGAAGCAGCTTGGGAGGGATCAGATAGTTGGATGGCATCACTGGCTCAATGGATATGAGTTTGAGCAAACTCTGGGAGCTGGTGATGGACAGGGAAGCCTGCCATGCTGCAGTCCATGGGGTTGCAAATATTAGAACTTGACTGAGCGACTGAACTGAACTGAAATAAACATTTCTTCCAAACTCCCTGGTTTTAATGAAGACACCATAAGAACCAGCCATGTAACTTCTAAATATCCCATTTTTCAGGTGCCGTAAGACCTTGGCAACAGTGATTTCAAACCCACTGCAAAGACCAAGCCCAAGTGTACGTTTTCCTCCACTTTTCAGTTCAGTTCAGTTCAGTCGCTCAGTCGTGTCCGACTCTTTGCAAACCCATGATTTGCAGCACGCCAGGCCTCCGTGTCCATCACCAACTCCCAGAGTTCACTCAGACTCACATCCACCGAGTCAGTGATGCCATCCAGCCATCTCATCCTCTGTCGTCCCCTTCTCCTCCTGCCCCCAATCCCTCCCAGCATCAGAGTCTTTTCCAATGACTCAACTCTTCACATGAGGTGGCCAAAGTACTGGAGTTTCAGCTTTAGCATCATTCCTTCCAAAGAACACCCAGGGCTGATCTCCTTCAGAATGGACTGGTTGGATCTCCTTGCAGTCCGAGGGACTCTCAAGAGTCTTCTCCAACACCACAGTTCAAAAGCATCAATTCTTTGGCGCTCAGCCTTCTTCACAGTCCAACTCTCCATAAAGCATCAGCTGTGTCACCACTTGCTTTTTTGCAGTATTAGTTACCAAAATCACCTACTTAATAATTATTTTACATTTACTTAAAATGCTCTTTTTGGAATCATTTGTCTATTTAATGTTTATTTTATAGCCACTTTATTTGCAACCTATGTGCTCTTAATTGATACTTCTAGAAAGCCAAAAAAGTGTTAATGGATAGAAATTCAATATCAGAATGCCACCTTCAGTGTAAGGATTGTGCCCAGCTACTCATAACAGAAACAGCTTGATTTTTCCTAAAAATGGTAGAGGTAGACTTTTCTTTCATATCAAAGAAGTCTGGAGGCAGTTCGAGTAGTCATCAAGGTCCAGAAAAACTACTACCTTTTACCTTACCATGGTTGTTTTTCCTCAGAGATGCCTAAAGTTACAAAATAAGTACAGCAGTGCCAGCCATTACATCACCCTCCAGGTGACCAGAAAGACAGATGTGAAGGCAAGAAGAATGCACTTCCCAGCTCAATCAGCCTTTTATAAAATGATTCCCAGAAGACTCTACCCAACTTCTTTCATTTAAATCTCATTGGTCACTCCTGCAAAAGAGGCTGGTTCTGTGGTCTCAATGTTTGTGTCCCCCCCAAATTCATATGATGAAATCCTAATTCCCAAAGATGATAGTATTAGGAGTTGGGGCCTTTGGGAGGTGCTTAGGTTTTGAGAGCAAATTAGTACCTTGTAAAAGATCCCCTGCAGAGACCCCTCACCCTTTCTGCCACAAGTGAGAAGCCATCCTTGTACCAGTTAAAGGGCCTTGACCCTTTAACCATGCTGGGTGCTTGACCTTAGACTTTCCAGCCTCCAAGACTATGAGAAATGACTATCTGTTATTCATAAGCTGCCCAGTCTGTAGTATTTTTTTACAGCAGCCCAGATGAACTAAGACAGCTAGGAAACCTAATGTTAAGCTGGAGACTTTGCCATGCTCCGGGTTCTGTTTACAAAGAGGAAGAGACTGGTAGAGATATTAGAGTCCCTCCAGAAAGTAACAGTGTAAGAACTTCTAAATCAGTTTATTTCACAATCTCACCTGCAGCCTGAGGTTTTTGGAGGCAGATGGGGCCATAAGACCACCCTGATGGAAGACACTAAGCCAAGTCCTGGGAGCAAAAGTTAGCACCTTGGTGATTTCTCACTCCTCAAACTCAGTTGTTCCAAAATGAATAAGGTCATCTTAACACATGCTGTTATCAAGCATACTCTGAGTTTAGACAAACATAGCCTAAGATGAACTAGGCCTGAGGACATCAAATCACAGCCCATGGGCTGAATTTGCTCCTCTGCCTAGTTTGGTAAATAAAGTTTTATTAGAAAATAGCCACATATGTTTGCTTATGTGTTACCTGTGGCTGTTTTCAACCCACAACTGCCAAGCTGAATAGCTGCTACAGAGACCTTCTGGCCTACAAAGCTTTGACTATTCAGCATCTGATCCTATACAGTAGTAGGGTTTCTTAGGTGGCTCAGTGGTAAAGAATCAGGAGAAGCAGATATGGGTTCAATCCCTGGGTGGGGAAGATCCCCTGGAGGAGGAAGTGGCAACCCACTCCAGTATTCTTGCCTGGAGAATCCCAAGGACAGAGGAGTCTGGTGGGCTATGGTCCACGGGTTCGCAGAGTCAAACACACCTGAGCGACTAACACACACACACACACAATTGCTTGACAATTCTGCGTTGGTTTCTGCCTTACAGCCACGTGAATCAGCCGTAAGTACTGCCCTGCTCACACAAATGACACTGTACACTTTGAAGTATTGGGGAAATCTTAATTCTATTTGGCTTCAGGTTTTGAAAATATGTAGGAGCACTGGAGGGAAAACAGGGTCCTGGGTGGCAATGGAATCATGCCTGGAGGTGTGCAAGAACATCATGGATGGTGGGAACGTTCACGGACATTAGTGTCCCATGGAGGCAGCCGTGGCCTTTCTGCACCCACAGTGATCATTCCTGTAACACTGTCTTCTCCCAAATGCCAGTGTTTGTTTCTGGAACATAGAAAACTGCTTCTACGCACCTTGCTGTTTTTTAATATACAAAACTGAGACCAGAATGAAGATCAAAAATTTGTAAGGAAAATTCAGTAGGGTGAAGTCTGTTGAATGTATTAATTAAAGAGATGAAAGAAAAAGCTGATACCAGAAACTAAACACTCTGCTCTTTGCACCTGCGCACCCATCATAACTGCAAGTTACCAGGCGAGGCATGTCCCTTGAGACCAAGAGCTCCTCCCGTGCAGAGACACCAGACTTTCCTCAATCCCTTATTCCACTATCAATCTCCTAAATCTCCTCAGCCTCTGGATTATCTTTCACTGAAAGTGAAAGTGTTAGTCACTCAGTTGTGTCTGACTCTGCGACCCCAAGGACTGTAGCCTGCCAGGTCCCTCTGTCCATGGGATTCTCCAGGCAAGAATACTGGAATGGGTTGACATGCCCTCTTCCAGGGGATCTTCCCAACCCAGGGATCATACCCAGGTCTCCTGCACTGCAGGCAGATTCTTTACCATGAGTCACCAGGGATGCTGAGCTCAATATTCTGTTTGCCCAGCCCCTCCCCTGCCCCATTCTCCATCCACATCTGTGCTACAGGAGGTTGACCTCTATGAACTGCATTAACCAGATTTCTTTGCTTTAAGGCTTCAGGTGAATTCAGCTCACAGGAGGCACCAGCAGGGAGATCAGAGGGCAAGCAGAGAAAGTATTAGTGGCTCAGTCATGTTCAACTCTTTTCGATCTCTTACACCCAACAGCTTATACCTCTCACTCCCCCATCCTCAGACTCCTCCTCCCTCTCTATATCTGTAACCATCTGCTCCCTTTCATTCATGAATCTGCAGTGGTCCCTCAGCCCTAGACTCCCTCCAGCTCTCACCCTTCAAAGCCAAACTACTTGGAAGAGACTCTGTTTTTAACTTTCTCATGCCCCATTCCTACTTCAGTCCACGGCAGTCTGGTCTTCACTCTGTCACTCCAGAGAACATACACTCAGGAAGTCATTACCAGCCTGACTGCCAACTTCAACAGTCACCCTATTTCACTCCTGCCAGCAAGACCTTTTTCAATCCTTCTTGAAACTCTTCTCTCAATGTCTATGAATCTAACTTCCTATCTCCCTTCCTCTCGGGTCTGATCTCTTTGGTGTCTCCCTTGTCTTTAAACGCTACTATTTTCCAGGATTCAATGATTTATCCTCTTCTCACTCTCATATATCCTGCAGCAATCTCAGCCTCATCCACTGTTTATTACAACTCATCCCATATCTTTATTCCAACTTGTTCACTCTCCTCAGCCTCAGAGCCAGATCTCAAATTTCCACACAAAACATGCACTTTAATAACCTACAAACATTGCAAGTTTAATGTACCAGAACCAAATTTATTATCTTTGCCTCCTTATTATTCCTTGCCTCAGGAAATGGCAACACCATTTTCCAGGTCATTAACTGAACATCATCCTAGGCTCCTTTTAACCCTCTGCCTTGAATTAGCAGCCAATTCCCTAAAATATCACCATTTTGACACCTCCGGAATCTGTTCCTTCCCCTGCCTCCATTGCCATGGATACCACTTTAGCCCAGGACCTGGTCTTCTCCTATTTCCATTGTGGAAATTTCCCCTCAACTGGTTCCCAGCCTCCAATCTTGTCCTTCCAATCTATCATTCAGATGACTGGCCGAGTGATCTTCATAACATGGAAATCCGAACTGCATACTCAAGTCTAAGATCCTTTGGTTGCTCCCCACTGTGTACAGGTAAAGAGCAAACATCTTAGCATTTGATGTGTACATTGGCCCTGCCTATCTCTCCAGTCTTTTTTCTACTAATCTCCATCCCTTCACAATCTATTCTACATCCATACTCACTCATACTCCACAAACACATCATGGTGTTCTGGACCTCTGTGCCTTTGTACATGAACTCCCATTTTCAGGAACACCCTCCATCCCTTGTTGGTCTAGGGAAATCCTACTCTTCCTTGTAGAACCACTATGGTGAAGCCTCATATAACCACTGTCTTCAGAGCGAAACAGCCTGCATCTTCCTTGGTATAATCTGTGCAAAGCCCACAGACATCCACACTGCACTATGATATAACTTCTCTTTCAGGACTGCCTCTCCTGCTAGGTCCTTAAAGGCATAGACCTTTAAGTTTCCTGTTATCATATTATCAACACTTAACAGAATACTACAGACTACTACTGGAATTCATCATTAGTATTATTAGATAATTACTATTTGAATAGAAATACAAATGAATGTTCACAATTTAAATCTCACTATTTAAAATACACAATGACAAAATTAAAGGATTTCTGTAGTTGTAAGATTTTGAGGAAAAAATAAGAGATTTAAAAACAAGAGAGAATTCCATCTACTTAGTATGTTTTAACTATGCCCCAGACTGGAGGCCAAGGGGGTGGACACCTGGATAAATGGCATTACCATTTGCTAAGGTTCTTTTCAACTTCGTGACCAATCCAATCAACTCTTTAGTAAAATTTTTAACATACTGTGTCAGTTTAATAAGAATTCTGATTCTTATCTGATTCTAAGTGGTCAGTTCAGCAGGCAAGGTGTCACAGAAATAACATAACAGAATGTTAGACAAACCAAAGTCTAAAGCAAAGCTCAATCTTTTCATTGTTTTTAACTTGGAGATATTTAACCTTCCTGAAGCTGTTTTATCAATGGTCATACAGGCTCCTTACAGCAATTTACCCAAACACTTCACACTCAAGCACCCAGGACCTAGTGACTGCTCACTGATGGTTGTTTCCTTCTCCTTTACTGAAGGAAATTGATTTTCTACATGCTTATCCAAGCACCCTACACAAAGATGACAAAAACCTCTCCCAGTACCAGGCCATTTCCATGCTAGACCGCCAGCCAAGAATGCTCATAAACATTTTGATTTTCTTTTTAGAAAGTCACATCTACTGTCTTCTTTCCTTTTTAGCTAAAGTGAAACAAAAGTGATCAAATCAATATAGTGTTAATGGAAAAAAAAACTTTGATTTACCTTAAATGCTAATCTGTTGCCACCAGTTGCTTTGAACTGAAACTATGGACGCTCTCTCTTGCAACTGGGAAGACTGGTCCCCTCCCATCCCCCTTTGCCCCTCCCTTTTACCTTCCATCCTCACCCCTCCTGATCTGCCTTCTTCCTGACAATTGGATATCTTGGAATCACTACTGCAAACTTACAGTCTCATTGGCTCAGCTCACTGTCAATCGTGATCCCGGCCCTACCTTTTCTTGAGTTTACACTTCTGTTGCCTAGGAAATGCAGTGACCGTCAAAGCCTGAGCTGTTTACCCTAGGAGAGAAGCCAGCCGGAAGTTGACTGGCAATTGTTTGGTTTCTAAAAGGGCATAAAACTTGCCTCCTAGGTTTTATAAGATAATGTTAAGCAAATTCTCTTCCTTCTTTAGGCAAATCTTGCCTGCCCTTCTGTTGTCTCCAGATGACTTGCTGCTAGAGTGTCTAATTATCAGGTGAGACTTAAAATCATAACACAAGGGAGCAGGCAGGTATAATTACAGGTGGTTCAAAGTTCTCCCACCTTCTCACAGACACACAGAGAAGATGTCATTTCCCACTGTTTCAATCCCTGGTGGTTTTTTTTTTTTTTTCTCTCTCTTTTTTTCCACTTCTCATCTCTTTTTATACTTATTCCCTAACTGTAAGTTTGCCAGAGGAGAAGTGGCCCTGTTTAGAAAAAGAACTCCTGACTTATGTTCTCTCTCATTGTATCTATAGCATCTCTCCTCCCTTCATCATCTCTGCCACTTTTCTTGCTTCCATAATGAAATGACACAAAGAATGGAAGACTAGAACCATGAAGATCTGTTCTTATCTTACATTATATGTATTCTCAGGCAACTGTGGCCATTAATTTCTACAATCTCTAGAGTAGGCTCTAAATCTACATTGTCAATTTCTCAGAATTACCCTGGAGGTCAAGGGGGTGTGTTCTCTGTGGATTTTAATGGAGATTTGTCTTGGTTGAGGGGATTTCCAGCAGAGTGTAAATTGAAGGGCAAAAAAAAAAAAAAAAAAAAGCCACTTGTTTGAAAATAAGTCCTTTTCTCTTTTTGGGGGTTGGATGCTGAGGGCCTCTGCCTATGGTTCATGACTCTGATCAAGCACTAAGCTGGTGCTGACACTGACAGGGATTAGATGTGCTCCCCACCTCCACTGCAGGCTTGTTCTGAGTGTCTTCTCCACACACCACTAGCCATTTTCATCCAGAAATGCCCCTTCTTGCAGCAGCTGACCTCATGGCATCAAGCTGTCTGTTTAACTTTCACTAAGTGAAATTGGGCTTCCCTGGTGGCTCAAATGGTAAAGAATCTGCCTGCAATGCAGGAGACCCAGGTTCAATCCCCAGGTTGGGAAGCTCCCCCTGGAGGAGGGCATGGCAACCCACTCCAATATCCTTGCCTGGAGAATTCCATGAACATAGAGGCATGGCAGGCTACAGTCCATGGGGTTGCAAAGAGTCGGACACGACTGAGCGACTAACACAACAAAGTGAAATTACTGCGAAATTACTAAGCCAAACTAATAAGCTCTTAGGGAGTAATCACTTAGAGAAGATGCACCACCAATGACAGATACATCTGCTTTTTAATTAAACAGTAAGATAATGGGAAACTGAGAGCCAGTAGAGGGCCAGGAAAGTCTGGATCATCTTTACACATTCCAAGGTGCTCAGCACGGTACACTGTACAGAGATGAACTCAGTCAGTGCTAGTTGAATCAAATTGTTGACCTGGATTAAATGCATTCATATGAAGGCTATTTAAAATATCTGCTTTTCAGAAGAAGTTAAGTCCTGTACTAAGTAGGAGTTTGTGTAAGACCACATACATTTCATTTACTTCCTTTCACTTGAATAACTGGTTGACAATTAAATAAATAATGTAATCACCTTGTAATAACTTGCAATTAGGGTGTGATAAACCAAACAAAGAAAGGTTGACATACATTAAGACAGTATGGCACTGCCACAAAGACAGAAGTATAGATCAATGGAACAAAATAGAAAGCCCAGAGATAAATCCACGCACCTATGGACACCTTATCTTTGACAAAGGTGGCAAGACTATACAATGGAGAAAAGATAATCTCTTGAACAAGTGGTGCTGGGAAAACTGATCAACCACTTGTAAAAAATAAAAAATGAAACTAGGATACTTTCTAACACCATACACAAAAATAAACTCAAAATGGATTAAAGATCTCAACGTAAGACCAGAAACTATAGAACTCCTAGAGGAAAACATAGGCAAAACACTCTCTGACATAAATCACAGCAGGATCCTCTATGACCCACCTCCCAGAGTAATGGAAATAAAAGCAAAAATAAACAAATGGAACCTTATTAAAATTAAAAGCTTTTGCACAACGAAGGAAACTATAAGCAATGTGAAAAGGCAACCTTCAGAATGGAAGAAAATAATAGCAAATGAAGCAACTGACAAAGAATTAATCTAAAAAATATACAAGCAACTCCTACAGCTCAATTCCAGAAAAATAAATGACCCAATCAAAAAATGGGCCAAAGAACTAAATAGGCATTTCTCCAAAGAAGACATTCAGATGGCTAACAAACATGTGAAAAGATGCTCAACATCACTCATTATCAGAGAAATGCAAATCAAAACCACAATGAGGTAACATCTCATGCCAGTCAGTATGGCTGCTATCCAAAAGTCTACAAACAAAAAATTCTGGAGAGGGTGTGGAGAAAAGGGAACCCTCTTAACATTGTTGGTGGGAATACAAACTAGTACAGCCACTATGGAGAACAGGGTGGATATTCCTTAAAAAACTGGAAATAGAACTGCCTTATGACCCAGCAATTCCACTGCTGGGCATACACACTGAGGAAACCAGAATTGAAAGAGACACGTGTACCCCAATGTTCATCGAAGCACTGATTATAATAGCTAGGACATAGAAGCAACCTAGATGTCCATCGGCAGATGAATGGATAAGAAAGCTGTGGTACATATACACAATGGAGTATTACTCAGCCATTAAAAAGAATACATTTGAATCAGTTCTAATGAGGTGGATGAAACTGGAGCCTATTATACAGAGTGAAGTAAGTCAGAAAGAAAAACACCAATACAGCATATTAATACATATAAATGGAATTTAGAAAGATGGTAACAATAACCTTATATGCGAGACAGCAAAAGAGATACAGACTTTTGGACTCTGTGGGAGAAGGCAAGTGTGGGATGATTTGAGAGAACAACACTGAAACACGTATATTACCATATGTGAAACAGATTGCCAGTCCAGGTTCGATGCATGAGACAGGGTATTCAGGACCGGTCCACTGGGATGACCCTGAGGGATGGGATGGGGAAGGAGGTGGGAGGGGGGGTTCAGGATGGGAGACACATGTAAACCCATGGCTGATTCATGTCAATGTATGGCAAGAAAACACTACAATATTGTAAAGTAATTAGCCTCCAATTAAAATAATTTTTTTAAAAAGAGAGGTTGACATAAGGGAAAATCACATCTACAGAGCATTGGTATACATTGATACACAAAAGTATCAGTATGAGATCACAGCCGGTGGTGATGCAAAAACAGGTAAGCACAACAACAATGAAAGGAAACGTACATGACATCTTGACCTTCATCTCAGAATCTTAAAATGAACCTCCAAAAATAGGTATTTAATGCATAAATCCTTAGTTCATATCATGTTTAATGTCCATTAAAGCTCAAAATTAAATATTTTGCTGTGCTTATAATTTCTCCAATGTGTAATTCTATGTCATAATTATGGAAGAACCCAGGAAACCACTCATAAAATAGACATGGATTAGGTCTGAGTATGTGAACTTGACCCCTAATCTGACCAAGGCTTTTACAATTAGTCCTCTCCAGAAAATGGCTCTACTTCTTGCACACATATATCTCCTCCTTTTTCAAAATTTGGAAATTATAATGTACTTGCATTTTCAGTTATATTTGAATGCAACAATAACTCCCAAATACTAAAATTTGAGGTACTCAAATAGAAAAACACTTAAAAACATGTATTATCCATAGAGATTTTCAAATCAATTTTAAAGTCTAATCTGTGTAAAAATGGCATCCACTTTTGATGGATGTACCCAACTACAAAGCCACCACTGAAATCAAGATACAAAACATTTCCATCACCCCATTTACAGTCCACCCTCCCACAGCCTATAGCCCCATGCAGCCAATAGTCTACCTTTTGTCAGCAGAGGCTGGTTTACATTTTTTTGAATTTATATAAGTGAATCATGTGGATATATATTTCTTTGAAGTCTGGCTTCTTTTGCTCAGCAAGATCACTTTGAGATTCATGGATACAGTTGGGTACATCAGTAGGATGTTCCTTTCTATTGCTGAGCCATAGTTCTTTTATGGATGTTCCACAATATGTTAATCCATTCACCAGTTTTCTTAAGCTGAAGCTGTTACAAATAAAGCCACTGTGAACATTTATGTTCAAGTTTTCAGGTGGACACATGTTTTCATTTAACTTAAATAAATACCTGGAATTGGAATGGCTCAGTCAAATGGTAAGTGGATGCTTAACTGTTTGGGAATCTGTACAGCAACTTTCCTAAGTGGCTGAATCACTTTATGTTCCCATCAGCAGTGAAACATATGGATTCCAGTAGCCCTATCTCCTTGCCAACTATTGGTATTGTCAATGTTTTGAATACGAGTTGTAATTCAATAACTACCTACACTATGAAGACTTTCTTTTGGAACTTTTATACTCTCAGCATTTATGTTTAGGCCTTTTTGATACACTTTGAGTTCATTTTGTGTGGTATGAAGTCCAGTCAAAATCCTTTTGTGAAATCCATGTACCCTTATGTTCATAGCAGCACTATGCATAATAGCTAGCACAGGAAACAACCTGAATGTCTACTGACAGATGAGTGGATAAGGAGATGTGGTGCACATATACCATGGAAAAGAATGCATTAATGCCATTGGCAGCAACACAGATGAAACTAGAGATTATCAGACTAAGTGAAGTCAGAAAGACAAAGAGAAAATGCCATATGATCGCACTTACATGCAAAACCTAAAATACGACACAAATAAACCTGTCTGAAACAGAAACAGACTCACAGACATAGAGAAAGACATAGTTTTCAAAGAGGGTAGGGGTATGCGGAGTTGGGGAAGAGAGGAATCAGGAGTTTGGAATTAGCAGATGCAAACTATTGTATATACAGAATGGATAAACAACAAGGTCCTACTGTCTAGCACAGGGAACTATATTCAATATCCTGTGATAAACCATTGTGGAAAAGACTGAAAAAGAATGTGTATATATATACACATATATACATAATAAATAACTGAACCATTTTGATGTCCAGCAGAAATTAACACAACACTGTAAATCAACTATACTTCAATGAAATATATTTATAAAAAATATCCTTTGTGTGTATTAAATTAAGGCCAAATCCCACTCAGATATACAATTGTTCCAGTACAGTTTGCTGAAAAGATTTTTCTTTTTCCATTGAACTGTCTTTGCACTTTTGTCAAAAATCAACAGAACCTATTCAGTGGGTCTATTTCAGAATTTTCAAGATGTGCCTGCTGCAGTTGCCAGAAAGAGATCACAGAGACCCTGTATTCCCTGCAATGGGAGCCAACAAAGGACTGTGATCAGAGAGTGATGAGATCAGATTTCCATGCTATCAAGGCCATGCTGGCAGCCAGCCCTGCAGAGGATACTTGAAGGGAACAAGCTGGAGGCCTCATTCTGGCTCACGGATTGCTACTGATCAGATTTCCTGGACTGGGACAGAGCCTAGAAAGCAGCAGAAAGGGTTGGCTTCACTGAGTTACCTGATCGTCAGGGAGGATTTTGTGGTGAGAGCAGGAAAGAGGAGTTACCAGCCAGGGAGCCTCATCCTTAGGTCCCTGTGTTGCCTGTGAGGGGAACAAATAAATTCATTCCAGTGACAACCCAGATAGGGCTGCATGTCTGTCCCTCAAAAAATTTATGTCAGAGACCAGTTTATGAGATTTCATTAAGAATTATAGAAATAAAACCTTATCTCTGACACACACAGACACACTCACTTCTGCATCTGACATGCTCCTGACTCTGTGGGACTCCCTTGCAGCATAAGAACTCACAGAACTGGGTAGACACCGGGCACCCAGTTCTCCATACAACCAGGCAGACCCCGTCCCAACATTGGCAGATGTGGGTCTTTTCCTATTTCTGCAGGGAGCATTTATAGTAACTGCTTCATGTTTTCCTTTGAACTATTTCGACATGTGATTAACAACCCAGAATTAAGCAACCCAAAATTGCAGTTGCAGGACCATCTCTTGTTTCTAACATTTTCTTCATCGTGTTTTAATCCACTGGATACCACATGATGAAACTTTTAAGGAGGAATTTAATTCCATTTCAGAATGCAAAAGCAAACAGGAAGTCAGGATCACCAAAGGTGAAATATTTCATGAGAGCAACAAACCAGAAAGGCAACTTAGAAGAACAGTACAGGACAGGTGTTCAAAAAAAAATTTTTTTTAAGCTACAGACAGCAGGATGAGTCACCATCCCAGCTCTCCACCACATGTCTCCAGGCTGTGTCCAGGAAATAAAAAAACACTTTGAAATTCCAGAGTGCGTAAGCCACTCTTTTTCTAGCTTCTGTTACTAGGAACTGAATGTCATCCCTAAGTGTTTACCACATGTAGGGATGTTCTTTGCTAGGTGGGATGGCAGATGGAATGTTTCCTGTATCAAGAGGATTGGGCCAGCCATGGCTCCTGGACCTAAGGCCCCAAGCCTTGCATGGAGGTTCCATTTCTCCACTTAGGTTTTCGTAACCCTAATTATTCAAGTGGGGATCTTGAGGACGGAACATTGAAACATGGGCAACAGGTGGCCTCAGCTGTGGACCAAAGACAGGCTCCAGGCCTGAGAGAGAAGGAGGTACTCTATGCAGGAGGGGACCAAGTCCTCACAGGGGTGTCCCTGCTAGCCTGCAGGACAGAGGCCAGGCTTCCTGAGCTGTGAGATGAGATGAAAAGGAAATGCAAGAGGAAGGCGGACAAGGAAAAACCGACCAAACAGGTCGTGTGAGTTTTATGAAAAGTGAAAGGGAAACGGGGAAAGAGCCTGAGAAGCCTCCTGGACAAGGGAGGCTGAGTGGTCAGAGCACCATGTGCAGGGATCACAAGGGAGGAAGGAGCAGGCTGGGCTGAGGAGAGGTGTCCCTTGGTTGGGGCAATCCAGAAGCTCAAGTGTAGATTCAGACACAAAAGTAGACATGGGCTGCTAGAACCTTGATGGTGGTTAAGGAAAGCTGGGGGGTGGGGTATCATTTAACCTGTGTGGAATGTTAGTTTGGAAAGATGAGTAGAGTTCTGGAATTGGAGGATAATGATGTTTGCACAGCTGAGTGAATGTACTTCATGCCACTGAACTACTTCTTAATGATTAAAATGGTAAATTGCATGTGATGTATTCTTTACTGCAGTATCCTTAAAAAGCACCCCAAGAGTTCTTCATAAAGATTTCTAAACAGAGACAAAAAGCAAGGGAAATGCGTGTTCTATCATCGAGTAAAAGTGAAGGGGAGGAGGCAAGTACAGTGCGGGGGGAAGACTTCAAAGAGCCAATGGCTCCCCAGCACACCCTCTCCAAGGCTCCACTTTGCCTCAGGCCTTCTTCAGTTTCCTGGCCCCACACAGCCACCTGGCCACCAGACCCAGCAGCTTCCCACAGAGCCACGCGGTGCCCAGGGTGACCACCAGCAGAAACAAGAGGACGTCCAGTAGGTACTGCTCATACCACGGCTGC
Organism: Bos mutus; assembly: GCF_027580195.1. Classification (NCBI taxonomy): domain Eukaryota; kingdom Metazoa; phylum Chordata; class Mammalia; order Artiodactyla; family Bovidae; genus Bos; species Bos mutus. The sequence goes on along the minus strand of NC_091636.1, from coordinate 38,083,918 downwards.
TGGAAGGCATGGGGCTTGAGGTGGGCTGCACCCCCTGTCTGGAGGATGTGGTCGATCCAGCCCACCAGCCGCTGGGCAGGGGTCAGGGGCTGTGAGCGTCTGATGATGCTGGCGGCCTCTGCGGCAGATTTGTACCTGTCAGCAGAGACAGAGGGGAGTTGTTAACTCAAGTGGTCTCAGAATTCTTAGAGACCTTGTATCACACACACATGCACACACACACTTTCTACCATAGCACAGAAAACTTCCTTTCAAGGAAAATTGTTGGCCTGGTCTTGCCACTGTCCAACTGGGTCTGCTTGAAAAGTTCAAATTGATTCCTGCATGCAAAGACCCATGATTAGTGCTGAAAGTGCTAACATATAAAAGTACACCCATATTATTCTGTGTCCTGGAAGTTTCAGCTTTTACTGCAATAAGACCCACGTGGTGCCCATCATGGCTTACGCCTCCATCAAGCATTAAGGAACCACAAGCCCCAAGAGCTGCACACCTCTTGTCTTCCATGACTTGCTTCATCTTCAGAGCCAATGTCTCAGCCTTCATCTGCTCTAACTGGATAGAGACACCGAATTTTCTGGTTTCTACTCGGAGCAGGTTTTCATCCTGGTCTTCAAAGACAGGAATCCCCACCATGGGCACGCCATGATGGATGGCCTCCATGATACTATTCATCCCACCATGAGTGACAAAAAGGCGGATGTGAGGGTGCGCTGTTGCAAATTAGAAAGAGAGCAGGACACCTCAGGATGAAAGTTTCCGGACAAAAAGGAAAGTAACAAGGGCGAAAAGAATGTAAAAAGGGATCTCAACATGCTGTAAAAAAATGAATTTACTGACTTACCTCAGGACACATTCAAGGGTGAATATTCTAAGACACAGATTCTGCTCTTGTCTCTGTACAGAAACTTCTCACCTCAGCCCTAATCCATCTAAGACTCAGAACCCAGGGAAAGCTTCAGAGAAGAGTGATAAGCAAGGCATATTCCTCCCCCGACCTATTCATCCATCCATCCATCCATCCATCTCTACCCTGTCTCTTTGCTTCTCATCTCTGTTCTCTCTCTATTACTCTCTCACACAGTCATTCTCTATGTCTCTGTTTCTCTCTCTCTCTCTCTCTCTTTCTGTCTCTTTGTCTTTAGCTCACTTGATCTTTTGCTCTCTAGGTCCCTCCCTCTTTTCTCCACTACCCATTCATTTCTCATTTATCTGAATTCTTAACACTATCATTGACATAACAACTCATGTGGCATTTATAAAACTTAACACTACAAGTATTTTCTCCTCAATTTTATGAGAAATCTTTAAGGTAGGGAATAATGGACCATACGTTTCATTATTTCCAGTTCCTCTTTGCCTACCCCACCCTTACTTTTGTTGTTGTTCAGTCACTCAGTCGTGTACAATTCTTTGCGATGCCATGGACTGCAGCATGCCAGGCTTCCCTGTCCTTCACCATCTCCCACAGCTTGCTCAAACTCATATCCATCACGTTGGTGATACCATCCAATCATCTTGTCCTCTGTTGCCCCTTTTCCTCCTGCCTTCAATCCTTCCCAGCATCAGTGTCTTTTCTAATGAGTCGGCTCTTTGCATCAGGTAGACAGAGCATTGGAGCCTCAGCTTCAGCATCAGTCCTTCCAATGAATATTTAGGATTGATTTCCTTTAGGATTGACTGATATGCTTGCAGTCCAAGGGGCTCTCAAGAGTCATCTCCAACACCACAGTTCAAAAGCATCAATTATTCGGTGCTCAACCTTCTTTATGATACAATTCTCACATCCCTACATGACTACTGGAAAAACCATATATGGACATTTGTAGGCAAAGTGATGTCTCTGCTTTTTAATACGCTGCCTAGGTCTGTCATAGCTTTTCTTCCAAGGAGCAAGCATCTTTTAATTTCATGGCCACAGTCACCATCTGCAGTGATTTTGGAGCCTATGAAAATAAAGTCTGTCACTGTTCCCATTGTTTACCCATCTATTTGCCATGACATGATGGGATTGGATGCCATGATCTTAGGTTTTTTGAATGTTGAGTTTTAAGCAAGCTTTTTCACTCTCCTCTTTCACCTTCATCAAGAGGCTCTTTAGTTCCTCTTTGCTTTCTGCCATAAAGGTGGTATCATCTGCATATCTGAGGTTATTGATATTTCTTCCAGCAATCTTGATTCCAGCTTCTGCTGTATCCATCCTGGAATTTCACATGTGTACTCTGCATATAAGTTAAATAAGCCGGGTAACAATATACAGCCTTGACCTACTTCTTTCCTCCTTTGAGCCAGTCTGTTGTCCCATGTCCAGTTCTAACTGTTGCTTCTTGACCTGCATACAGGTTTCTCAAGGGGGCAGGTAAGGTGATCTGATATTCCCATCTCTTTAAGAATTTTCCACAGTTTGTTCTGATCCACACAGTCAAAGGCTTTAGTGTAGTCAATGAAGCAGAAGTAGATGTTTTTCTGGAACTTTTTTGCTTTTTCTATGATCCAACAGATGGCAATTTGATCTCTGGTTCCTCTGCCTTTTCTAAATCCAACTTTAAACATCTGGGAAGTTCTTGGTTCATGTACTGTTGAAGCCTAGCTTGAAGGATTCTGAGCATTACTTTGCTAGCGTGTGAAATGAGTGCAACTGTGCGGTAGTTTGAGCATTCTTTGGCATTGCCCTTCTTTGGGATTGGAATGAAAACTGACCTTTTCCAGTCCTGTGGCCACTGCTGAGTTTTCCAAATTTGCTGACATATTGAGTGCAGCACTTTCACAGCATCATCTTTTAGGATTTGAAATAGTTCAGCTGGAATTCCATCACCTCCACTGGCTTTGCTCCTAGTGATGCTTCCTAAGGCCCACTTGACTTCACATTCCAGGATGTCTGGCTCTAGGTGAGAGATCACACCATCGTGGTTATCTGAGTCATGAAGATCTTTTTTGTATAGTTCTTCTGTGTATTCTTGCCACCTCTTCTTAATATCTTCTGCTTCTCTTAGGTCCATACTATTTCTGTCCTTATTGTGCCCATCTTTGCATGAAATGTTCCCTTGGTATCTCAAATTGTCTTGAAGAGCTCTCTAGTCTTTCCTTTTCTATTGTTTTCTTCTATTTCTTCGCACTGATCCCTGAGGAAGGCTTTCTTATCTCTCCTTGTTTTTCTTTGGAACTCTGCATTCAGTTGGATATAGTTTTCCTTTTCTCCTTTGCCTTTCAGCTATTTGTAGTCCTCCTCACACAACCATTTTACCTTTTTGCATTTCTTTTTCTTGGGGATGCTTTTGATCACTAACTCCTGTACAATGTCACTAACCTCCATCCATAGTTCTTCAGGCATTCTATTAGACCTAGTCCCTTTAATCTATTTGTCACTTCCACTGTATAATTGTAAGGGATTTGATTTAGGATATACCTGAATGGCCTGGTGGTTTTCCCTACTTTCTTCAATTTAAGACTGAATTTGGCAATAAGGAGTTTCTGATCTGAGCCACAGTCAGGTCCCAGTCTTGTTTTTGCTGACTGTATAGATCTTCTCCATCTTCGGCTGCAAAGAATATAATCAATCTGATTTCAGTATTGACTATCTGGTGATGTCCATGTGTAGAGTTGTCTCTTGTGTTGCTGGAAGAGGGTGTTTGCTATGACCAGTGCATTCTCTTAAAAAATTCTGTTATCCTTTGCCCTGCTGCATTTTGTATTTCAAGGCCAAACTTGCCTGTTACTCCAGGTATCTCTTGACTTCCTACTTTTGCATTCCAATCCCCTAAGATGAAAAGAACATCTTTGTTTGGTGTTAGTTTTAGAAATTCTTGTAGGTTATCATAGAACTGTTCAACTTTAGCTTCTTTGGCATTAGTGGTTGGGGCATAGACTTGTATTACTGTGATACTGAATGGTTTGTATTAGAAACAAACTGAGATCATTCTGTCATTTTTGAGCCTGTACCCTTATTGACAGAAAACTAAAACAAGTGTTAGTGAAGAGTTCATTTCAAACTCTGCCTCTCAATAGGGATGTGAATCAGAATCCACTTGGTTCCTTTGGAAGGGGGACTTCTTTTCCCTACCCCATGCCTTCTTAATTCAATGTTCAGAACTCTCTATCTTAAATTCCCCAATATGTTTTTGAACCACAATTTTGGCTATGACCCTCTGATTCAGTCAGTGTGACCGTGAGGAGTATCCAAAAAACAGTAAAGAGACAAAGAAAACCTTTTTGGATGTAATGAGCTCTCTACTACCAAAGGATTTGATGAACCAAATCACCAGCTATGAGATTACTCAGTTTGGCATGAGTAAATTATAGCACACCCTCAGACACCACCAGCATCAACTTTGTAAAGGTATGAGTTGCTCACACCTGTGGTACTGAGGAAGAATGTATCAATATGTGTGGATATATGTTTGTATAATGGCACGTGGCTGAAAAGGAGAATGGGGTGGCAGAGGGTAGTTCAATAGCATCACCAAGTCAATGGACATGAATTTGAGAAAACTCTGGGAGATAGTGGAGGACAGAGGAACCTGGCATGCTACAGTCTTCGGGATTGCAAACAGTTGGACATGACGTAGCAATTGAGCAACAACAAAAAACGTGGCTGAACAAGGGTTCAAGAGACCATGGGAGACAGTGACAATATGCCCCCTTATATGAGTTCTCAGACAAACTGTTGACAAATCATCTTGGATTGTGTTTGAGCAACCCTCTTTAGTGCCAGATAAGGTATGGTCAAAATAAACTGAAAGTGATACCACTTCCGGCTGCAGGTATCAGAAATGGAGAAGAGGAAATGCTGTTTGGGGCATTTTGGAAGTATAGCTTGATTTCTCAGCAACTCCAGTTTGGCTGTTCCATTCCTTGGAATACTTATGTGAACAGGACTGCCTAACTAGATGTCAGAGCCCTAATGAACCCCAAAGATAACATAAGGACGAGAGAAGTAGACTTGGAAAGTCCTTACCCAAGAGGTCATTCTGAGGAAGCCAGTCCATGATTTTTACGTTTGCTGCCAATTTGACATCTCTGGGCCAATGAGAAGGCTTACATTTCCAAATCACCCCTTGAGGGAGACGAGCAAAGGCAGCATTCATCTCCTTGAGAATCTCCTGGGACTGATATCTGCTCACGATGGAGCCCAAGGCCACAAGGACAAAACCAGAGTCTCCAAATTTGGCAATGAAATTCTCAAGTTCCTGGAGAGAGGTAGGAAAGGAAAGGAGGTGAATAATGTTGTCAGGGAAAGCCTAGACAGCCAAAAGATGAAAATCATCTATTTACTGAACATACTCTCCTGTTAACAGTTAGAGTTCACTGCCTTGAAACTGTTCTCATAGCCTCTAAGACAGCTCAGTGCCCTCTGCACCAGGCTCAGATCCTCTGGATAGATGGCCTTGAAGAAATTTTTATGAAACCTTGGGACACATTTTCCCATATAAACACTTTAAATACTCACTCACAAATGGATGTGAAGAGAGCTTTAGGTAACCAGCCACCATAATGGTGCACATTGCACATGAGGTACTTAAGACTGCAGCACCCATGTCTCAACCCAGAGCTTTCATGTATCACAATGTTTTATGGAAGAGGAAAGTTGAAGTGGTGGGAATCTCTTTCTTCATTGAAAACATGACCCCAGTACCAGAGTCATCCTCAACCCTCATTCTAGATCCAGGCAGATATGGTCATTCAGGAGTATTCAAATGTCAGATCAGAGGAGCTAGAGCCTGGGGGAGTGCGGTCTGCCGTCCTGGCCCATTAGGGCCTGGTGGGCCTTCTGGGGACTGAGGTAGACATGCTGGGAGAATATTCTGCTGTGTGTCTTCTTCATATTCTTTTTAGAAACCTGTATAGCTTCTTTGTTGAGGTATGTGTTAAGGTTTGTGGACCATTTTTTAATTGATTTTTTTGTGTGTTGTTGAGTTCTAAGTATTCTTTGTATATTCTTAACATCAGTCTTTACCAGGCAGGTTTTCGGCAAATATTTCTTTCCAATCTGTGGTTTCTCTCCTGATTCTCTTGACAAGGTCTTTCTCAGGACAGATAATTTTAATTTCAATTTAACATACTTATTAACTCTTTTAATGTACTTATTAACTCTTTCTTTCATAGAATATATCCTAGGTTTTATGTCTAAAAAGTAATCACCAGACTCTATTTCATTTAGATGTTTTCCTATGTTATCTTCTAGGCATTTTATACTTTTCCATTTTATATTTAAGTATATTACCCATTTTTTAGTTAATCTTTGTTGAGAAGGTAAGGTCTGGGTTTAGATTCAATTTTTTTGCAAGTAAATGTCCAGTTGCTCCAGCACTGATTGTTGAAAAGTATCTTTTCTCCATGGTATTGCCTTTAATCCACTGTCAAACATCAGTTGACTAAATTCATGTGCATCTTATTTGTCTATTCTTTTTCTAAAACCACACTGTCTTGATTACTGTCCTTCACAGTAAGTGGTAAAGTTGAGTAATGTCAGTTCTTCCATCTTCAATATTGCATTAGCTCTTCGAGCTTTTTGCCTCTCCATACAAATTTGAGGATCGGTTTGTCAATATTCACAAAATAACTTACTGAGATTTTGATTGGGATTTACAATGAATCTTTAGATCAAACTGAAGAGAACTGACATCTTGACAATACTGAGTCTTCCTATCCATTAACATGGAATATCTCTCCATTTATTTAGTTCTTTGATTTTTTTCATCTGAGTTTTGTATGTCTTCTCATATAAATTTTATATATATTTTATTAGATTTATTTTTAAGTATTTCATTTTGCAGAATGCTAATATAGGTGGTGCAGTGGTAAAGAATCTGCCTGATGATACAAGAGATGCAAGTTCGATCCCTGGGTCAAGAATATTCCCTAGAGAAGGAAAATGATTATTCTTGCCTGAATAATCCCATGGACAGAAAGGCCTGGTGGGCTACAGTTCATGGGGTTTCAAAGAGTTGGACATAACTGAGTATGCATGCAACATATAATATTATGTTTTAAATTTCACATTCCCCCTGTTCATTGCTGGTATATAGGAAAGGTACATTAAACGTATATTCTGTGACATTGCTATAATTACTAATTAGTTCCAAGAGTTTTTTCTTGACTTTTTTTGATTTTTACATGGACCATCCTGTTATCTGTGAATAAAAACAGTTTCATAATATATATGATTTTTGTTCCTTTTTTTTTTTTTTGGTCTTACTGCTTTAACCAGGATTTTCACTAGAAGTTAAAAAGAACTGGTTGTGGCCAGTCAGCCAGCATTAGCTCCAGGATCCCCTGGGGTTCTGCAGTCAGTGGCATCATGACCCAACCTTGCCAACCAGCAGCTTGCCAACTGCCCCACAAAGCAAGGCCTGGCAACCAACTGGACCAGGGTCAAGTCAACACCTACCAGACCATCCACAGTAGTCAACCTGCCACAACAGAAGAATCCATGCAGCCCACACAAGGGACAGTCCTAGAAAATATAGCTCTGGTAAGCAGGGAGAGGGGTGTACACTGCTGTGACATATGAGATTATTCCTACAAAAGATCCCTTCCCTAAGGTCAGGAAAAGTAACCAACCTAACAAGTACATAGAAATGAAAATAGCAAATTAGGCAAAATGAAGTTTCAGAGGAATATGATCCAAGCAAGTTTTCATAAATAAGATAAACTACCAGAAGAGTTAAGTGAAGTAAATATAAGCAATCTACCAAAATAAAGAAAAGAATTCAAGATGATGATCATAGAGATGATCATAGAATTCAGGAGAAGAATGGATAAACAAACTGAGAAGTTAGAAGTTTTTAACAAAAAGTTAGAAAATATGAAGAAGTACCAAATAGAGGTGAAAAATACACTAACTGAAGTGAAAAATGCACTAGAAGGAACTGACAGAGTAGATGATACAGAGGGATGGATCAGTGAACTGGAAGACAGGGTAATGGAAATCACTGAAGCTGAACAGGAAAGAAAACAGAATCAAAAGAAGTGAAGACAGTTTGAGAGACCTTGGGGACAATATCAAACATACTAATACTTTATAGTGGTCTAGAAGGAAAAGAGAGAGAGAAAGGGGCAGAGAACATTTATGAGGACATAATAGCTGAAAACTTCCCTAACCTGGGAAATGAAATAGACACCCATGTACAGGAATCACAGAGAGTCCCAAAAAGGATTAACTCAAAGAGGACGATACCAATGCGCACTGTAATTAAAATGGCAAAAGTTAAGGAGAGAACAATAAATGCATCAAGGGAAAAGCAGCAAGTTAGGTACAAAGGAACTCCCATAACGGTATCAGCTGATTCGTCAGCAGAAACTCTGCAAGCCTGAAGGGAGTAGCACAACATATTTAAAGTGATGAAAGGGAAAATCTACAAACAAGAATACTTTCATTTAGATTTGATGGAGAAATCAAAAGTTTTACAGACAAGCAAAAAGCTAAGAGAGTTCAGCACCACCAACCCAGCTTTACAAGAAATGTTAACGGGGCCTCTCAAAACAGAAAGGAACAGGCCACAATTAGGAACATGTAAATTACAAAAGGAAAAACACATTGGTGAAAGCAAATATACAGTAAAGGTAGTAAATCAGCCACATGCAAAGCTAGTATGAATACTAAAGGACAAAAGTAGTAAAATCATCTATTTCCACAACAAGCAGTTAAGATGTACATAAAACCAAAAAAGAAGTAAAATATATTGCAAGAAAGCAGTTATGAGGGGAGAGGGAGTAAAAAATCAGACTTGATAAAATGCATTTGAAATTAAGACTAGCAACTTAAAATAATCACATAATGGATTGCTATATACAAACCTCATGGTAATCACAAATCAAAAAAAATCTATAATAGATACACACACAAAGAGTAAGAAATTTACACATAACACTAAAGATAATCATCAAATTATAATGGAAGAGAACAAAAAAAGAAGAAAGGAACAAAAACAACCCTAAAACAATTAACAAAATAGCAATAAGTACATACCTATCAATAATTACTTTAAATGTAAGTGAATGAAATACTCCAAACAAAAGACATAGAGTGGCTGAATGGATACAAAAACAAGACCTATATATATTCTTCTTATAAGAGACTCACTTCAGATCTAAAACCACACACAGACTGAAAATGAGGGAATGGAAAAAGGTATTTCATGCAAATGGAAATCAAAAGAAAACCAGGGTAGCAATATTTACATCAGACAAAATAGACTTTAAAACAAAAACTATAATAAGAGAAAAAGAAGGACATCACATAATGATTGCGGGATTAATCCAAGAAGAAGATACAACAATTATAAATATATATGCACCCAACATGATGTTGTTTGGTTGTTTAGTCACTAAGTTGTGTACGACTGTTTACAATCCCATGGACTGTAGCCTGCCAGGATCCTCTGTCCATGGGATTTCCCAGACAAGAATACTGGAGTGGGTTGCCATTTCCTTCTCCACAGGGGATCTTCCACCTAAATACATAAAGCATATATTAACCAACATATGTTGAAAATGTGGGAAAGTTGCAACACTTACACACTATTGTCAGGAATGTCACTATGTAAAATAATACAGAGAATCATCAAAAAATTAAAAATAGAACTAATAAAATAATCCAACAATCCTAGTTTTGTGTATATACATAAATGAATGGGAATTATGATCTGAAAGAGATATCTATATTCCCATGTTCACTGAAGCACTATACACAATAGCCAAGATGTGGAAACAACCTAAATGTCCATCAAAAGATGAATGGTTAAAGCAAATGTAGAATAAACATCCTCTGTATAAACAGCCTCTTCTCCTTCTGCCTTCAACCTGCCTTTAGTCCATGGGGTCACAAAGAGTTGGGCGTGACTTGGTGACTGAACAACAACAGTTTAAACATACAGTTAGTTTGTATTATTTAGCTTTGTAAACAAGGAAAATTTTCAATATGTGAAAACATGAATGAATCTTGAGGTTCATTTCATGCTAAATGAAATGTCAGTCACAGAAGGGCAAATACTGCAGGATTTCACTTATATAAAGTATCTAAAATAGCCAAATTCATAGAATCAAAAAGTGGAAGCTGGTTTCCAGGGACTGGAGGAAGGAGAAATGGGTAGCTACTTTTCAATGGAGGCAGGGTTTCAGTGAAGCAGAAAGAAGAGGATCTAGAAATCTGCTATATAGCATGACACCTATAGTCAATAATAATGTATTGCACTGTTAAATACTTGTTAAGAGGGTAAATCTCATATTAAGTGTCTTAACAACAGAAGAATAAAATACAAAATAGAAAAATTAAATTAAAAGTTATATACTAGGGGTTTTGCCTATCTCACTCTACTTAAATTCCAGGATCCCAGTGGCAGGAGCAGACACCAACTCTACACTGAAGACCTCTGCATGAAATCCACACTCTCAGGTTTTACTTACCTGTGGTACTGGTTTAATAGGTTTGACCATTAAGCCTCCAACATTCACAGTGTTTGGAAACAGAGGCCGAGCAAATTCAAAGGCAAAGTCAGAACTGACAAACCACAGCTCTGCTTTCTTTAGAAGATGAGATAAAACTGGCCTAGAACCTTCCTGGAAATGTTCTTTGATGGTGTTGTCAAAGGTAGAGTGTATTTTCCACTGCTCCACAGAGAAAACAAGTGACATCAGAAAATTCTTCACTCTACCCCAGAAGTCCATATGGTCAGTTAGGAAAGACTGAAATACTGGAACATAAGACAAGGGGCTTGGCAGGCCAAAGTCCAGTCTGCTAACTAATGTGGAAAGAATGGACACAAACAGCTTCCCGAGTTTCTCAGCAATTAGAAATGAACAGAAGTCAAAGGCATCAACAACTATCAGGTCGAAGTTCTCATTCTTTAAGGAATCCATGATATCACGTCTCCTTAGCAAATAACTGCATCGAGTCCCAAGTATTTCCATTAAATTTACAAAGTGTTCAGATTTTTTTCTGTAAGAAAAAAAATTAATAACAAATACTCACTGGAGGTCTTAATTTCACAATATTTAGGATAATCTTCAGCTCAAAGAAAATATCCAGTTAAGAAAGACCATATCTGACAGCCTACTTTTACCCACCAATTTTATTACTGTCCAAGAAATATCCTCTACTCTACCACTCTGGTCCAGGTGTTTCTACTTCCTAAAATATACTCACTTCTTCCCCTCTCCTTTCTTTGACCAATCCAAATTCACCCACCATCATGCCAATTCAAGGTCCTTCTGCTTTGGGAGCCATCTCTGTAGCAAATCTCGTGGTTCCGTGTCTATTTGATATATTCTGTGATGTTCTGTTTTATTTTCATCTGTATACTGACTTATGAGCAACTGTCTTATTTCCCAGCCAAGCTGTGGAAGTAACTTCATGACAGAGTCCATCAATACTGATGATGATTTTGCTTTTTTTTAAAACCATCTTATATATCCTGCATCTGATAGCTTGTAGCGACTGATCTGATCTGATACTAATATTAGAATCCAAATTCTAAACTGAACATGAGATTTATATCTTTCTTTTTTTTTTAATTTTATTTTATTTTTTAACTTTACAATATTGTATTGGTTTTGCCATATATCAAAATGAATCTGCCACAGGTATACATGTGTTCCCCATCCTGAACCCTCCTCCCTCCTCCCTCCCCATACCATCCCTCTGGGTCGTCCCAGTGCACCAGCCCCAAGCATCCAGTATCGTGCATCGAACCTGGACTGGTGACTTGTTTCATATATGATATTATACATGTTTCAATGCCATTCTCCCAAATCATCCCACCCTCTCCCTCTCCCACAGAGTCCAAAAGACTGTGCTATACATCAGTGTCTCTTTGGCTGTCTCGTATACAGGGTTATTGTTACCATCTTTCTAAATTCCATATATATGCGTTAGTATACTGTATTGGTGTTTTTCTTTCTGGATTACTTCACTCTGTATAATAGGCTCCAGTTTCATCCACCTCATTAGAACTGATTCAAATGTATTCCTTTTAATGGCTGAGTAATACTCCATTGTGTATATGTACCACAGCTTTCTTATCCATTCATCTGCTGATGGACATCTAGGTTGCTTCCATGTCCTAGCTATTATAAACAGTGCTTCGATGAACATTGGGGTACACGTGTCTCTTTCAATTCTGGTTTCCTCAGTGTGTATGCCCAGCAGTGGAATTTCTGGGTCATAAAGCAGTTCTATTTACAGTTTTTTAAGGAATATCCACCCTGTTCTCCATAGTGGCTGTACTAGTTTGCATTCCCACCAACAGTGTAAGAGGGTTCCCTTTTCTCCACACCCTCTCCAGCATTTATTGCTTGTAGACTTTTGGATTGCAGCCATTCTGACTGGTGTGAAATGGATACATAGAAAACCCTAAAGACTCCACCAGAAAATTACTAGAGCTAATCAATGAATATAGTAAAATTGCAGGATATAAAATCAACACACAGAAATCCCTTGCATTTCCATACACTAATAATGAGAAAATAGAAAGAGAAATTAAGGAAACAATTCCATTCACCATTGCAACGAAAAGAATAAAATACTTAGGAATATATCTACCTAAAGAAACTAAAGACCTATATATAGAAAACTATAAAACACTGGTGAAAGAAATCAAAGAGGACACTAATAGATGGAGAAATATACCATGTTTGTGGATTGGAAGAATCAATATAGTGAAAATGAGTATACTACCCAAAGCAATTTATAGATTCAATGCAATCCCTATCAAGCTACCAATGGTATTCTTCACAGAGCTAGAACAAATAATTTCACAATTTGTATGGAAATACAAAAAACCTCGAATAGCCAAAGCTATCTTGAGAAAGAAGAATGGAACTGGAGGAATCAACCTGCCTGACTTCAGGCTCTACTATAAAGCCACAGTCATCAAGACAGTATGGTACTGGCACAAAGACAGAAATATAGATCAATGGAACAAAACTGAAAGGCCAGAGATAAACCCATGCACCTATGGACACCTTATCTTTGACAAAGGAGGCAAGAATATACAATGGATTAAAGACAATCTCTTTAACAAGTGGTGCTGGGAAAACTGGTCAACCACTTGTAAAAGAATGAAACTAGAACACTTTCTAATACCATACACAAAAATAAACTCAAAATGGACTAAAGATCTAAACATAAGACCAGAAACTATAAAACTCCTAGAGGAGAACATAGGCAAAACACTCTCTGACATACATCACAGCAGGATCCTCTATGACCCACCTCCCAGAATATTGGAAATAAAAGCAAAAATAAACAAATGGGACCTAATAAAAATTAAAAGCCTCTGCACAACAAAGGAAATTATAAGCAAGGTGAAAAGACAACCTTCAGAATGGGAGAAAATAATAGCAAATGAAGCAACTGACAAACAACTAATCTAAAAATATACAAGCAACTCCTACAGCTCAACTCCAGAAAAATAAATGACCCAATCAAAAAATGGGCCAAAGAACTAAATAGACATTTCTCCAAAGAAGACATACAGATGGCTAACAAACACATGAAAAGATGCTCAACATCACTCATTATCAGAGAAATGCAAATCAAAACCACTATGAGATTTATATCTTTCTAATGTAAAGTTAAATGATTTAGAACAAACATAAATGAAACTTTGTTTGAAACTTGTTAACAGCCTTTCCACTTTATGCTCACCGGGGTATTTATAGAAGTTAATGCTCAATTTTTACTGACACCGTATTAAGACCCATTTATTACCCTATTCCAGGAACTATTCTCCATCAATGTTTTTCCATCACTGCCTGCAAAGAAAATGATTCTTTTTGTATAGCCCAGGGAGAAATAGACAAGAATGTTTGTGACCAGAGATCACAGGTACAGGTATTTTGAAGACCTGTGGGCCTCCTAGTATAGCAAAGGACTGAAAGAATCAATGGCTCAGCAAACCCATAACCTGTACAACACTACACCATGTCAGCCCACTTAAAGAAGGCCAATAAGGTTGATAATTCATTAGCAATATTCAGATCTCTACCTGCTCTTTAGAATCAACGTTGAGGGACGGTGATTAGCTGAAATTATCCTCTATTATATTTTTTAAAGATTCTACATAAAGAATGATTGCCAAATATCAGGGTAAATTCAAAATAGGAAGTACAAAGTCCTCAAAAGTAGAACATTAATCCTATCTGAAATTAAGTTGATTCATTGAAAAAGATTACAAGACGACACTGTGTGGTGTCCCCATGAACTATAGCCCACCAGGCTCCTCTTTCCATGGAATTCTCCAGGCAAGAAAACTGGAGAGGGTAGCCATTCTCTTCTCCAGAGGATCTTCCTGACCCAGGGATTGAAAAGTCTCCTGCATTGCAGGCAGATTCTTTACAGTCTGAGCCATCAGGGAAGCCTTGTGCTCCATATATTCCACCATATTTAACATGTGTGTGTGTGTAGAACCAGTCTTCAAAGAAATCAAGTTGCAAGAGAAGAAACAAGACATAGACTTAAAAAACATAGGCCTAACAACACAAAGTTTCAAATGAGTACTTTAGATCAGATGTCTTAAAGTGGAGAGAATTTGATCTTCTAGTTTTAGAGAGTAAGAAAGTTTTAAGAAAAAGATTTGAACACAACTTTGATAGTGAGTAGAATTTTTAAAGAAAGAAGGGGGGTGGGTTAAGCCACTGAAATTAGCCAACTGAGGCATGGATATTGTCTTTCCTCTTATATGTCAAAGATAAAGAACTTTCTATACATCCCAGGTGATGACAAAAACTCTCAGACTCATCTCTCACTGTGCTTCATCAAAGTATTTGAGGTATTTTTAATGTATTTAAAAGAGCAACATTTCAAGGTATGAAAAAAAAATCAATATTCATGATGAGTGTTTTTCCATTCTTGAATTTATATAAGGAGAATGGAGAAAAAATAAGTATAAAATGGTGGGTAGGGTTTGTTTACCAACAATGATAAATTAGGTTGTCTATCCCTCCTTCTGTGTTGGGGAGAGTATACACAAAGTTTTGTAAGTGATGTATCACCAACAAGATCCAGGAGCAACAATCCCTCACAACTATCTGCCACAACTAAAAGCAGAAATTCATGTTTTTCATGGGAAAAGGACAATATACAGACTAGATAGTATGAAAATCATCTGCTTCATCCATCCACCCATCACCCCATATCATTCTTCCTTCTCTCCATCCATTTATCCATCAACTCATCTACTGCTCTTAAACTTATTCCCAGTATCCATGTATCCATCCATTTATTTGTATCACTGAAATACTAGGTCTTTCATTGAGAGAATAAATTACCTGTTGTGCAAAGCTTCTGTCACAAACAAATCCAGATGTTTCCTTATTTCATTTTCAAGATCTCCAGGTGAATGCCAACTGATAACCTGGAATGAGTGTTCCTCCTTTTCTAAATCTAAGAAAACACCAACAGGGAAATATTTAATATGTCACATAACTCAGACCAAAATTAGCATGATATCATAGTGTACTTATTGCAATAATTTTATATATATTTAGATGTTTGCTTTTTGAATTTGTTCTTGCCCTCTCATTCCTTTAATCATATGACAATACTTATTAAGAACTTTACAAATATTCAGTCACTTTTATTCAATTTAAACTGCTAGAGTTCCATTCAAAGCCTTTGATTAAAGGTATTCCTCATTTAACAGGTGAGAAGACAAAGATGAATGGGGTGTCAAACAGTCAAGGATACACACATGGTAAGTGGTATACTTTGTATTTAAGTTATATATAAATGCATATATAATATACATATATTTGTGCACACATATATGCTATGAAAAAAAATTAGGTCAACACACAGTGGGGAGGATTCTGGGAAGATGATAGAGTAGGAAGCACCAAAAATTTGTCTCTCCATCTAAACAACAAACGCACTGACAGAATCTTCTAAAATAATTATTTTGAAACTCATAGTCCATGGAGGGCTTGCAACTTCCAGGGTGAAAAGATCAATAAAATTGACAAATATTTAGCTAGAAATACTAAGAAAAAAAGAGAGAGAGCGAATACTCAAATTACTAAAATCCAAATTGAAAATGGTGTCATTGCCAGTTATACAGAAATTAGTATTATAAGAAATATGTGAAAAACTGTACACCAACAAATTGGATAATCTAGATGAAATTTTAAAATTCTTAGAGACATAAAACCAATTAATAGTAAATCATAAAGAAATAGAAAATTTGAATAGATTTATAAGTCATAAGGAAATTAAATCAGCAGTCAAAATCTCTCAATAAAATCAAGCCCTGGATCCAATAGTAGCACTAGTAAATCCTACCAAACATTTAAAGAAGAAATGCTTCTTCTCAAAATGCTACTCCTTCTCAAATTGTTCCAAAGAGTTGAACAGATGGAAACACTTTCAAACTCATTTTATGAAGCCAGCATTTCCCTGATACCAAAGCCAGACAGTTCAGTACAGTTCAGTCATGCACTCGTGTCCAGCTCTTTGCAACCCTATGGACTGCAGCACACCAGGCTTCCCTGTCCATCACCAACTCCTGGAGCTTGCTCAAATTCACATCCATCGAGTTGGTGATGTCATCCAACCATCTCATCCTCTATCATCCCCTTCTCATCCTGCCTTCAATCTTTCCCAACATCAGGATCTTTTCTAAGGAGTCAGTTCTTCACCTCAGGTGGCCAAAGTATTGGAGTTTTGGCTTCAGCATCAGTCCTTCCAATGAATATTCAAAACTGATTTCTTTTACGATTGACTGGTTTGATCTCCTTACAGTCCAAGGGGTTCTCAAGAGTCTTCTCCAACACCACAGTTCGAAAGCATAAATTCTTCGGCATTCATCTTTCTTTATACTCCAATTATCACATCCATACATGACTACTGGCAAAACCATAGCCTTGACCAGACGGACCTTTGTTGGCAATGTAATGCCTCTGCTTTTTAATATGCTGTAGAGGTTAGTCATAGCTTTTCTTCCAAGGAGCAAATATCTTTTAATTTCATGGCTGCAGTCACCATCTGCCGTGATTTTGGGGCCCAAGGAAATAAAATCTATCTCTGTTTCCATTGTTTCCCCTTCTGTTTGCCGTGAAGTGATGGGATCGGATGCCATGATCTTTGTTTTTTGAATGCTGAGTTTTAAGCCAGCTTTTTCATTCTTCTCTTTCACCTATATCAAGAGGCTTTTTAGTTCCTCTTTGCTTTCTGCTAAGTGTGGCATCATCTGCATATCTGAGGTTATTGATGTTTCTCCTGGCAATCTTGATTCCAGCTTGTGCTTGTGCTTGTGCTTCATCCACATGACATTTCACATGATGTACTCTGCATATAAGTTAAACAAGCAGGGTGACAATATGCCAGCCTTGATGTACTCCTTTCCCAATCTGGGAAAGCCAGACAAGCACACTACGAAAAAAGGAAACCTATAGACTAATGTCCTTTATAAACATTGATACAAAAGCCCTCAAAAAAAAGCAGCAAATAAAATTCAACAGAATATGAAGAGGATTATACACAATGGTTTATTCCTCGAAGGCAAAGATACCTCAGTAAACAAAACCAATTGATAAAAGATACCAGATTAACAGAATGAAGGACAAAAATCACATGACCAATTCAACTGATGCAGAAAAAGTATTTGATAAAATTCAAAATCCATTCATAATTTAAAAAAAAAAAAAAACACTCAACAAACTAGGAATAGAAGGAAAACTTCCTCAACTCTTGAGAGTCCCTTGGACTGCAAAGAGATCCAACCAGTCCATCCTAAAGGAGATCAGTCCTGGGTGTTCATTGGAAGAACTGATGTTGAAGCTGAAACTCCAATACTTTGGCCACCTGATGTGAAGGGCTGACTCATTTGAAAAGACCCTGATGCTTGGAAAGATTGGGGGCAGGAGGAGAAGGGGATGACAGAGGATGAGATGGCTGGATGGCATCACTGACTCGATGGACATGAGTTTGGGTGGACTCTGGGAGTTGGTGATGGACAGGGAGGCCTGGCGTGCTGCAGTTCATGGGGTTGCAAAGAGTTGGACACGACTGAGTGACTGAACTGAACTGAACTGAACCTCAACATAATAAAAACTATGTATGAAAAACCAATAGCAAACATTATACTCAGTGAAGAAAGACTGAAAACTTTTCACTAAGGTCAGTAACAAGACAAGGAGACCTCTTAACTATTTCTATTCAATATAGTACTGGAAGATGTAGCCAGAGTAGTCAGGCAAAGGAAGCAAAGAAGGAAAAAAGGGCATCCAAATTGGAAAGGAAAAGTAAAAGAATCTCTGTTCACAGATGATGTAATCTTACATGTTAAAACCCTAAAGATTCCACAAAAAATGTTGGAACTAAAAAGTGAATTCATCAAAGTAGCAAGATAAAAAGTTCATACATAAAAATCAGTTGCCTTTCTATACTATAAATGAATACTTTAAAATATTTTCAAAAATAATTCCAAATACAGTAGCATCAAAAAGAATAAAGTACTTGGGATTTAGCTTAGCCAAAGAGTTGAAAGATTTGTGAAGTGAAAACTGCAAAGCAATTTTGAAAGAAATTAGAGGAGACAAATAAATGTAAATACATTTCCATGTTCATGAATTGGAAGACTCAGTTGTTAAGATGTCAATACCACCCAAAATGATCTACAGATTCAATGCAATCCCTATCAAAATCCCAATGATGTCTTTTGCAGTAATGGGGGGAAAAAAAACCATCTTAAAACTACTTTGAAATCTCTAATATCTGAAATAGCCAATGACACAAGCACCCATGCTCAGTCACGTCCCATAGTTTGTGACCCTATAGACTATAGCCCACGCTCCTCTGTCCATGGAATTTTCCAAGCAAGAATACTGGAGTGGGTTGCCATTTAATATTCCAGGGGATCTTCCTGACACAGTGATTGAACCAGAGTCTCTTGCATCTCCTGCATTGGTAGGCAGATTCTTTACCACTGTATCATGCATAGCCAAAGCAATCATGAAAAAGAACAAAGCTAGAGGAATCACACTTCCTGATTTCAAAATTCACTAGAAAGCTACAGTAATTAATATAGTATGGAACTGGAATAAAACAGAAATGCAGACCAATATAAAAAAGCTCCCCAAAACATTTTTGACCAGGGACCATGACCATTCAATGAGAAAACAAAGTCTTTTCAACAAGTGATACTGGGAAAACTAGATCTCCACACACAAAAGAATGAAGTTGTCAGTTCCAATTCAAAATGGTGACATACATATTGAATGAAGTAAATCAGACACAGAAGGAGAAATACCATATGGCATCCCTTATATGTGGAATTGAAAAAAGAAATGATGCAAATGAACTTATTTACAAAATAGAAAGAGACTCACAGACTTAGAGAATGAACTTACGGTTGCCCCAGGGGTGGGGGAGAAGACTGGAAGGAAGGGATAGTTGGGAAGTTTGGGATGGACATGTACACACTGCTATGTTCAAAAAAGAATAAACAAAAAGACCTACTGTATAGCAATGGAACTCTGCTCAATGTTACGCAGCAGCAGCCTGGATGAGAGGGGAGTTGGGAGCCTCAGCCATTTATATGTATGGCTGAGGCCCTTCACTGTTCACCTGAAGCTATCACAACATTGTTAATTGGCTATACTCCAATACAAAATAAAAAGGTTTTTTAAAAATGATGGTGATGTAGGAGGCTCTTGAACTTCTATTTGATGGCTCCATAAACCCATCATATCTGTAGCTACATACAGATAAATTCCCTCTGAAAGAAATCCAGGAACTAGATGAGTGACTATGCATCTATTGAGCGAAAAAAGAAAACAGCACATCAAAATGGGTAGGAGGCAATGGTGAAAAATTGAAAGCATTTCCCCTAAAGTCAGGAACAAGACAAGGGTTCCTTCCCACTTTCACCACTACTATTCAACATAGTTTTGGAAGTTTTGGCCACAGCAATCAGAGCAGAAAAAGAAATAAAAGGGATACAAATTGGAAAAGAAGTAAAACTCTCACTGTTTGCAGATGACATGATCCTCTACATAGAAAACCCTAAAGACTCCACCAGAAAATTACTAGAGCTAATCAATGAATATAGTAAAGTTGCAGGATATAAAATCAACACACAGAAATCCCTTGCATTCCCATACACTAATAATGAGAAAATAGAAAGAGAAATTAAGGAAAGAATTCCATTCACCATTGCAACGAAAAGAATAAAATACTTAGGAATATATCTACCTAAAGAAACTAAAGACCTATATATAGAAAACTATAAAACACTGGTGAAAGAAATCAAAGAGGACACTAATAGATCTGTTCATGGATCAGAAGAATCAATATAGTGAAAATGAGTATACTACCCAAAGCAATCTATAGGTTCAACGCAATCCCTATCAAGCTACCAACGATATTTTTCAAAGAGCTAGAACAAATAATTTCACAATTTGTATGGAAATACAAAAAACCTCGAATAGCCAAAGCTATCTTAAGAAAGAAGAATGGAACTGGAGGAATCAACCTGCCTGACTTCAGGCTCTACTAAAAAGCCACAGTCATCAAAACGGTATGGTACTGGCACAAAGACAGAAATATAGATCAATGGAATAAAATAGAAAGCCCAGAGATAAATCCATGCACCTATGGACACCTTATCTTTGACAAAGGAGGCAAGAATATACTATGGAGAAAAGACAATCTCTTTAACAAGTGGTGCTGGGAAAACTGGTCAACCACTTGTAAAAGAATGAAACTGGAACAGTTTCTAACACCATACACAAAAATAAACTCAAAATGGATTAAAGATCTAAACGTAAGACCAGAAACTATAAAACTCCTAGAGGAGAACACAGGCAAAACACTCTCTGACATAAATCACAGCAGGATCCTCTATGGCCCACCTCCCAGAATATTGGAAATAAAAGCAAAAATAAACAAATGGGACCTAATTAAAATTAAAACTTTTGAACAACAAAGGAAACTATAAGCAAGGTGAAAAGACAACCTTCAGAATGGGAGAAAATAATAGCAAATGAAGCAACTGACAAAGAATTAATCTCAAAAGTATACAAGCAACTCCTGCAGCTCAATTCCAGAAAAATAAATGACCCAATCAAAAAATGGGCCAAAGAACTAAACAGACATTTCTCCAAAGAAGACATGCAGATGGCTAACAATCACATGAAAAGATGCTCAAGATCACTCATTATCAGAGAAATGCAAATAAAAACCATAATGAGGTACTATTTTACACCAGTCAGAATGGCTGCTATCCAAAAGTCTACAAGCAATAAATGCTGGAGAAGGTGTGGAGAAAAGGGAACCCTCTTACACTGTTGATGGGAATGCAAACTAGTACAGCCACTATGGAGAACAATGTGGAGATTCCTTAAAAAACTGGAAATAGAACTGCCATCAGTTCAGCTCAGTTCAGTCTCAGTCATGTCCGACTCTTTGGGACCCCATGAATTGCAGCACACCAGGCCTCCCTGTCCATCACCAACTCCCCGAGTTCATGCAAACTCACGTCCATCAAGTCAGTGATGCCATCCAGCCATCTCATCCTCTGTCGTCCCATTCTCCTCCTGCCCCCAATCCCTCCCAGCATTAGGGTCTTTTCCAATGAGTCAACTGTTTGCACGAAGGGGCCAAAGTATTGGAGTTTCAGCTTTAGCATCATTCCTTCCAAAGAACACCCAGGACTGATCTTCTTCAGAATGGACTGGTTGGATCTCCTTGCAGTCCAAGGGACTCTCAAGAGTTTTCTCCAACACCACAGTTCAAAAGCATCAATTCTTCAGCACTCAGCTTTCTTCACAGTCCAACTCTCACATCCATACATGACCACTGGAAAAACCATAGCCTTGATTAGACGGACCTTTGTTGGCAAAGTAATGTCTCTGCTTTTCAATATGTTATCTAGGTTGGTCATAACTTTCCTTCCAAGGAGTAAGCATCTTCATGGCTGCAATCACCATCTGCAGTGATTTTGGAGCCCAAAAAAATAAAGTCAGCCACTGTTTCCATTGTTTCCCCATCTATTTTCCATAAAGTGATGGGACCAGTTTTCTGAATGTTGAGCTTTAAGCCAACTTTTTCACTCTCCTCTTTCACTTTCATCAAGAGGCTTTTTAGTTCTTCTTCACTTTCTGCCATAAGGGTGGTGTCATCTGCATATCTGAGGTTATTGATATTTCTCTTGGCAATCTTGATTCCAGCTTGTGCTTCTTCCAGCCCAGCATTTCTCATGATGTACTCTGCCATATGACTCAGCAATCCCACTGCTGGGCATACACACCAAGAAACCATTATTGAAAGAGACACATGTACCCCAATGTTCATCACAGTACTGTTTATAATAGCCAGGACATGGAAGTAACCTAGGTGTCCATCAGCAGACGAATGGATAAGAAAGCTGTGGTACATATACACAATGGAATAATACTCAGCCATTAAAAAGAATACACTTGAATCAGTTCTAATGAGGTGGATGAAACTGGAATCTATTATACAGAGTGAAGTAAGCCAGAAAGGAAAACACAAATACAGTATACTAACGCATATATGTGGAATTTAGAAAATGGTAATGATAACCCTGTATGTGAGGCAGCAAAAGAGACACAGATGTATAGAACAGTCTTTTGGACTCTATGGAAGAGGGCAAGGGTGGGATGATTTGGGAGAATGGCATTGAAACATGTACAATATCTATGTGAAGCGAATCGCCAGTCCAGGTTCGATGCATGATACAGGATGCTCGGGGCTGGTGCACTGGGATAACCAAGACGGATGGTATGGGGAGGGAAGAGGGAGGGGAGTTCAGTATGGGGAACACGTGTGCACCCATGGTGGATTCATGTTGATATATGGCAAAAGCAATATAATATTGTAAAGTAATTAGCCTCCAATTAAAATAAATAAATTTATATTTTTTTAAAAAATGGGTAGGAGAGACTGAGACACAGTCTTACCATAAATCCCAGCCTTGACACAACAACCCACAATTGGGAAGGAACTCACAATTCCCAGCTTCTTTCTGAGAAGCAAAGGGTTGGAACCCCAACATCTGGAGGTCCAGCATTTAAAACCTCTACTTGATGGACAAGACCCCCAAACCTCTAGATTTCAGAGCATATGGCATCCACAAGAACACAAGGATATAGCAAATTAAGTAACAGGTTTCCATCTGCTCATGCGGATCCACTATGGCTAACCCTCCTGGCCCAGCAGAGAGCAGCGGACTCATACATCCTCAGTCTTTCCAGAAAGAGATCTATTTGCTTATCTTCAAAGTTCTCATAACTTATTTTAAAAGAAATCCTACAAAACAATATGTATATATTATATAGTATGTTATATAATATATTATTGGGTCTATAACACATGGAAATGTAATATATTGCCAACAACAAAAAGAGCACTGGGGCTGAGGAAAGCCAAACTGGGCCAAGAAAAAGAATCCAGATGGTACTAACACACAAAATTATGAGAAACACAAATTAAAAATACTAAGTTTGATAGAACAATAGTTTTATATATATACTTTTCCTCCTTCATAAAAGATATAAAAATAATTTAAGTAATAACTATAATAAAGTATTGTTCAGTCTGTAACATTTATAGATGTAATGTGTGTAACAAAAACACCATTGAAAAGAAGACAATGGAGAACTCTATGTTACTCTACAAATGAGTAATAGCTCTATATCTCACTGGAATTAAGTTAGCAGAAATTTAATTAAGCAATTGACTATATATATATATAATACACACATACACACACACACACATACATACATGTGTCCAGTGGCTTAGTGGTGTCTGGCTCTTTGCGACCCCATGGACTTTAGCCCACCAGGCTCCTCTGTCCATGGAATTTTCCAGGCAAGAATACTGGAGTGGGTTTTGCCATTTCCTACTCAGGGGATCTTTCCAACCCAGGGATGGAACCTGTGTCTCCTGCATCTCCTGCATCGGCAGCCAGATTCTTTACCACTTTAGCCACTTGGGAAGCCCACTTGGTATATATGTATGTATATATACATATCTCTTAGCTGCACAGGGTAGCATGTGGGATCTTAGTTCCTTGACCAGGGATCAAACCCACACCCCCTCTAGTGGAAGCACAGAATCCTGACCACTGGACCTCCAGGGCAGTTCCAAGCAGGTGATTCTGAGATAAGATGTATATAGTAAGTCCTAGAACAACTGCTATGAAGACCTACAAGACCTTCTAGAACTTACACCCCAAAAAGATGTCCTTTTCATTATAGGGGACTGGAATGCAGAAGTAGAAAGTCAAGAAATGCCTGGAGTAACAGGCAAATTTGGCCTTGGAGTACAGAATGAAGTAGGGCAAAGGCTAATAGAATTTTGCCAAGAGAATGCACTGGATATAGCAAACACCCTCTTCCAACAACACAAGAGAAGACTCTACACATGGACATCAACAGGTGGTCAACACCAAAATCAGACTGATTATATTCTTTGCACCCAAAGATCGAGAAGCTCTATACAGTCAGCAAGAACAAGACCGGGATTTGACTGTGGCTCAGATCATGAACTCCTTATTGCCAAAATCAGACTTAAATTGAAGAAAGTAGGGAAAACCACTAGACCATTCAGGTATGACCTAAATCAAATCCCTTTCGATTATACAGTAGAAGTGACAAATAGATTTAAGAGACTAGACCTGATAGAGTCCCTGATGAACTATGGACAGAGGTTTGTGACATTGTACTGGAGACAGGGATCAAGACCATCCTGAAGAAAAAGAAATGCAAAAAAGCAAAACGGCTGTCTAGGGAAGCCTTACAAATAGCTGTGAGAAGAAGAGAAGCAAAAAGCAAAGGAGAAAAGGAAGGACATAAGCATCTGAATGCAGAGTTCCAAAGAATAGCAAGGAGAGATAAGAAAGTCTTCCTCAGTGATCAGTGCAAAGAAATAGAGGAAAGCAATACAATGGGAAAGACTAGAGATCTCTTCAAGAAAATTTGAGACACCAAGGGAACATTTCATGCAAAGATTGGCTCAATAAAGGACAGAAATGGCATAGACCTAACAGAAGCAGAAGATATTAAGAAGAGGTGGCAAGAATACACAGAAGAACTGTACAAAAAAGATCTTCACAGATAATCACGATGGTGTGACTACTCACCTAGAGCCAAACATCCTGGACTGTGAGGTCAAGTGGGCCTTAGGAAGCATCACTATGAACAAAGCTAGTAGAGGTGATGGAATTCCAGCTGAACTATCTCAAGTCCTAAAAGATGATGCTGTGAAAGTGCTGCATTCACTATGCCAGCAAATTTGGAAAACTCAGCAGTGGCCACAGGACTGGAAAAGGCCAGTTTTCATTCCAATCCCAAAGAAAGGCAATTCCAAAGAATGCTCAAACTACCACACAATTGCACTCATCTCACATGCTAGTAAAGTAATGGTGAAAATTATCCAAGCCAGGCTTCAACAATACATGAACCGTGAACTTCCAGATGTTCAAGCTGGTTTTAGAAAAGGCAGAGGAACCAGAGATCAAATTGCCAACATCCGCTGGATTGTCAAAAAAGAGAGTTCGAGAAAAACATCTATTTCTACTTTATTGATTATGCCAAAACCTTTGACTGTGTGGATCACAATAAACTATGGAAAATTCTGAAAGAGATTGGAATACCAGACCACCTCACCTGCCTCTTGAGAAACCTCTTTGCAGGTCAGGAAGCAACAGTTAGAACTGGACATGGAACAACGGACTGGTTCCAAATAGGAAAAGCAGTACATCAAGGCTGTATATTGTCACCCTGCTTGCTTGACTTATATGCAGAGTACATCATAAGAAATGCTGGGCTGGAGGAAGCACAAGCTGGAATCAAGATTGCCAGGAGAAATATCAATAACCTCAGATATGCAGATGACACCACCCTTATGGCAGAAAGCAAAGAAAAACTGAAGAGCCTCTTGATGAAAGTGAAAAAGGAGTCTGAAAAAGTTGGCTTAAAGCTCAACATTCAGAAAACCAGAAAAGATCATGGCATATGGTCCCATAACTTCGTGACAAATAGATGGGGAAACAGTGGAAACAGTGGCTGACTTTATTTTGGGGTGGCTCCAAAATCACTGCAAATGGTGACTGCAACCATGAAATTAAAAGATGCTTACTCCTTGGAAGGAAAGTTATGACCAACCTAGATAGCATATTAAAAAGCAGAGACATTACTTTATCAATAAAGGTCCATCTAGTCAAGGCTATGGTTTTTCCAGTAGTCATGTATGGATGTGAGAGTTGGACTGTGAAGAAGGCTGAGCACCGAAGAATTTATGCTTTTGAACTGTGGTGTTGGAGAAGACTCTTGAGAGTCCCTTGGACTGCAAGGAGATCCAACCAGTCCATCCTAAAGGAGATCAGTCCTGGGTGTTCATTGAAAAGACTGATGTTGAAGCTGAAACTCCAATACTTCGCCACCTGATGGGAAGAGCTTACTCCTTTGAAAAGACCCTGATGTTGGGAAAGATTGAAGGCAGGAGGAGAAGGGAACAGTAGAGGATGAGATGGTTGGATGGCATCACTGACTCAATGGACATGAATTTGGGTAAACTCCAGGAGCTGGTGATGGACAGGGAGGCCTGGTGTGCTGCAGTCCATGGGGTCACAAAGAGTCAGACACGACTGAGAGACTGGACTGAACTGAAGAACATCTGCTAAGGGAAAAAAAAAAAAAACTTTCAAAATAGTGAAGAAATTATTAAAGAACTTAAAGTACAAAATAAAAAATATCCACTTAATGTAAAGAAGATAAAAAAGGGAGAACTAAAATGGATGCAGAATTAGAATATCAACAAGGAAGCCAAATGTTTGAACACAACTATAAACCAATTCACTTCATGAGAAATAAATGGGGAAATAGTGGAAACAGTGTCAGACTTTATTTTATGGGGCTCCAAAATCACTGCAGATGGTGACTGCAGGCATGAAATTAAAAGATGCTTACTCCTTGGAAGGAAAGTTACTGCCAACCTAGATAGCATATTCAAAAGCAGAGACATTACTTTGCCAACAAAGGTCCATCTAGTCAAGGCTATTGTTTTTCCAGTGGTCATGTATGGATGTGAGAGTTGGACTATGAAGAAAGCTGAGCGCTGAAGAATTGATGCTTTTGAACTGTGGTGTTGGAGAAGACTCTTGAGAGTCCCTTGGACTGCAAGGAGATCCAACCAGTCCGTTCTGAAGGAGATCAGTCCTGGGTGTTCTTTGGAAGGAATGATGCTAAAGCTGAAACTCCAGTACTTTGGCCACCTCATGCAAAGAGTTGACTCATTGGAAAAGACTCTGATGCTGGGAGGGATTGGGGGCAGGAGGAGAATGGGACAACAGAGGATGAGATGGCTGGATGGCATCACTGACTCGATATACGTGAATTTGGGTAAACTCCGGGAGTTGGTGATGGACAGGGAGGCCTGGCGTGCTGCAATTCATGGGGTCACAAAGAGTCAGATATGACTGACCTGAACTGATAAACCAATTATGGATAACAGGCATCTGTAAAGCACTCCACCCAACAACAGCAAAATGTATTTTTTTCAAGTGCACACAGAACATTCTCTAGAACACACCACGTTTAAGCCATTACTAAAACACAATAAACAAACAAACAAAAAAAAGGTTATTTTCTCCAACACAGTGGAATGAAATTAGAAATCAGAAAGAATTTGAGAAATTCACAAACACTTCAATATGAAAACAGCAAACTCCTTAAGTAACACCAGTAAAAATGACAGTATAAGAATATCTAGCCCCATCCCCTCCCAGAAACACCAATCTGAACAACTATTCATGCATGAAAGTAACTTCACAGGAGCTAAGGATTCCAGGCAGGGGATCACAGCACCTGGGCAAAGCATAGAAATGAGGAAAGATGTATTTAAGAAGTTAAGAACGATAGATTCATATTACCCACCTTACCTCTCCAGCAAGCCCAGGCAGCCCAGCACAGGGACAGTTACCTTTCCCATGGGAGAAGGAAAGTGAAGTAAGATTCAACTTTACCATGTACCCTGGCACTGGCCCATCCCAGCACAGAAATGACTTCCACAGTCAGAGATGCCTTCCACGGCACCAGGCTTCCCAGGCACTCCCACAAACCCAGGTCCCTCACCCACCCTGTTGCCTGACAGCTCCCATGGTCCCAGACTCCTAAAGACGCTCACAACTCAGGTTTACCCCAGTTATCAGGCCATGCACGTGCCTGCGAAGTCACTTCAGTCATGTCTGACTCTTTTCAAACCCATGGATTGCAGCTCACCAGGCTTCTCTGTCCATGAAATTCTCCAGGCAAGAATACTGGAGTGGATTGCCATTTCCTCCTCCAGGGGTCTTCCTGACCCAGGGACCAACCTGCATCTCCTGTGTCTCCTGAACTGCAGGGGGATCCTTTACCCCTGAGTCATTGGAGAAGCCTATAGTATCAGGCCAGCCCCTGCAAATCTGGACTGCCAACCAGCTTCCAAAATCTCAGGCTTTCAGCCTATCACAGCACCAGACTAGCCCCCATAGACCCAAACTCTTCTGGAAAACTGAGGAGAGAGCACTCCCAAATTCATCCTGTAAGGCAGGCATTGTACTGATATCAATGCCAGAAAACATATCTCAAAGAAATCACAGGGCAATATCCCACATGAATACAGATATAAAATTTTAAACCAAAATTTAAGGCAACAGCATCTAAAAATATATAAAATAGAAAATATATCTTGACCAAGTCAATCAACATTCCCATGAAATGAGGTTAGTTTAACATTTGAATATCAATCAGTGAAATTTATGTTAGTGGAATAAACAAAAAATTATATATTCATACCAATACATAAAGCAAAAGCATGAAATTCAATCTCATCAAAATTAGAAATTATGCTCTTCAAAATATACTGCTATGAAAAAGATAAGCCATAAACTGGGAGAAAATATTTGCAAAGCTTATATATGATGAAATATTTATATTCAAAATATATATTTAAAGGACTCTGAAAATTCAGTAACAGGAAAACAAGCTACTCAACTTTAAAAATGGGGAAAATTTGGGAATTCCCTGGTGGTCCATGGACTAGGATTCAGTGCTTTCCTTGCCAGAGAGTGAGTTCAATCCCTGGTTCGGGAACTATGATCCTGCAAGATGGGTGGAGTGGCCAAAAAAAGAAAATGGGAAAAATCTGACAAACCATGAAAAGTGAAAGTGAAGTCATTCAGTAGTATCTGACTCTTTGTGACCTCATGGACTGTAGCCTACCAGGCTCCTCCATCCATGGAATTTTCCTGGCAAGAATACTGGACTAGGTTGCTATTCCCTTCACCAGGGGATTTCCCCAACCCACGGATCGAACCCAGGTCTCCCACATTACAGGCAGATGCTTTACTGTCTGAGCCACCAGGGAAGCCCTGATAAATCATGTATTACCCATATATCACCAATGAAGATATATGAGTAACAAGCACATAAAAAATGCTTAGCATCAACAGTCATGAAGGAAATGCAAACAGAAACCACAACTAAATACAACTAAACACCTACACAAGAATGGCTAAAGTTGAAAAGACTAACTATACCAAGTATTGACAAGGATTTGGTACACATGGAACTTGCATTCTCACTTTTTGTGAGAAAGTAGAATATTAGAGCCATTTTAGGAAATAGTTTGACCATTTCTTAAAAAGTTAAACATACACCTAATGCTGCTGCTGCTACTACTGCTAAGTCGCTTCAGTCGTGTCCAACTCTGTGCGACCCCATAGACAGCAGCCCACCAGGCTCCCCCGTCTCTGGGATTCTCCAGGCAAGAACACTGGAGTGGGTACACCTAATGCTACATACACCTAATTGTCACTGCATTCC
This sequence comes from Bos mutus, assembly GCF_027580195.1. Lineage (NCBI taxonomy): Eukaryota > Metazoa > Chordata > Mammalia > Artiodactyla > Bovidae > Bos > Bos mutus. Next base: position 38,054,092 of record NC_091636.1, on the reverse strand, counting down.
TAGCAATTACTTCAGAGAAAAAACAGCACATGTTCACACAAAGCCTTGGTCACAAGTGTCGATAGCAGGTTTATTTTTAATAGTGCAAAACTGGAAACAACCCTAATGTCCATCAACAGGCAATTCAATAAACATGCTGTGATGATCTACACAATAGAACATTACTCAGCATAAAAGGGAATGAACTATTCAGACACACGATGTAAATGAATCTCAAAATAATTATGCTGAGTAAAATAAGAGTAATTATGATCAAATTTATGTAAAATCTAGAAGATGCAAAGTAACATATGGTGACATATTAGCAATTAACTGGCAATGAGAATTGAAAAGTAAGAAGAGAGGACCAGAAGGGGAAACTGCTAAAGGACATGAGAAATATTGGAGGGTAAGAAATATATTTTTCTATCTGAATTATGTTGGTTTCACAGTTATAGATATATTTGTATGTATATGTGTATGTACATACACATATGTATTTAAATATGTGCTGCTGCTAAATCACTTCAGTCGTGTCCAACTCTGTGCAACCCCAAAGACGGCAGCCCACCAGGCTCCCCCGTCCCTGGGATTCTCCAGGCAAGAACACTGGAGTGGGTTGCCATTTCCTTCTCCAATGAATGAAAGTGAAAAATGAAATTGAAGTTGCTCAGTCATGTCTGACTCTTAGTGACCCCATGGACTGCAGCCTACCAGGCTCCTCCATCCATGGGATTTTCCAGGCAAGAGTACTGGAGTGGGGTGCCATTGTGCAGTTTATGCAATATTACTTCAAAAATGTTTTATAATGAAGATAAGGAATTTCTGTGGCCAAGAGGAAGTAACAAGATTATATTTACTTCCTACTTTAAACAACTAAAAAAATAAAAGAACGATATACAATAAAATGGCTTTTAGACATTGGACACCCAGCAGTTCAGGGCATTGATGGCTGGCTGAAGAAAATTTCCAGGGTACAGCTCATGGAAGAGGTACCCATATCTGGCCTGGCTGTCTCCCACAGCAGCTAGAATTCATAACACAGAATGCCAGAAAAGCAAAAGAGCACCACATAGAGGAAAAGCTCCCTGAGTTTTTTTCAGTGCATACATGTGATGAAACTACCCGAAGTAGTTTCAAACTAGCCTCACACCACCCTTATGGCAGAAAGCAAAGAAGCACTAAAGAGCCTCTTGATGAAAGTGAAAGAGGAGAGTGAAAAAGTTGGCTTAAAACTCAACATTCAGAAAACTAAGATCAAGGTATCTGGTCCCATCACTTCAAGGTAAATAGATGGGGAAATAATGGAAACAGTGAGAAATTTTATTTTGGGGGGGCTCCAAAATCACTGCTGATGGTGACTGCAGCCATGAAACTAAAAGACGCTTGCTACTTGGAAGAAAAGCTATGACCAACCTAGACAGCATATTAAAAAGCAGAGACATAACTTGGCCAACAAAGGTCTGTCTAGTCAAAGCTATGTTTCCAATAGTCATGTATGGATGTGAGTGTTGGACTATAAAGAAAGCTGAGCACTGAAGAATTGATGCTTTTGAACTGTGGTGTTCGAGAAGACTCTTGATAATCCCTTGGGCCACAAGGAGATTAAACAAGTTGATTATAAAGGAAATCAGTCCTGAATATTCATTGGAAGGACTGATGCTGAAGCTGAAGCTCCAATCCTTTGGCCACCTGAGGTGAAGAACTGACTCCTTGGAAAAGACCCTGATGCTGGGAAAGATTGAAGGCAGGAGGAGAAGGGGATGACAGAGGATGAGATAGTTGGATGGCATCACCAACTTGATGGACATGAGTTTGGGTAAGTTCCGGGAGTTGGTGATGGACAGGGAGGCCTGGTGTGTTGCAGTCCATGGGATTGCAAAGGGTCGGTCATAACTGAGCAAATGAACTGAACTGAACTAAACTGACCCAAAGCCGAGAATGGCTACTACCATTGATGAGGCAGAATAACACCCAGAGATTGTAGAGACCCAGGGTCTCTTTCCACGCTGTTACCTAACTTTGATATTTAATGAATATCTATGGACAAGTTCCTGAACCAACTTGATAAAGGTGACATTTTGATATTCATCTGTCTAACTCTTGTAACTTTCTCTCAGCTGGTTCTAAAATTCAGAGGGAAATACAGTTGTATTTTATTAAGCTTTATAAGCCCCCCAAATTGCCTTCTTTTGATGACAATAGACTAAGATATTGTATATTTTGTTCTCAGGGCTAAGGTGAGACTACTGCTGCTGCTGCTGCTAAGTCGCTTCAGTCGTGTCTGACTCTGTGCAACCCCAGAGACGGCAGCCCACCAGGCTCCGCCGTCCTTGGGATTCTCCATGCAAGAATACTGGAGTGGGTTGCTATTTCCTTCTCCAATGCATGAAAGTGAAAAGTGAAAGTGAAGTCACTTAGTTGTGTCCGACACTCACCACTTGATAAAGGGAAGAGCCCACGAGCCCAGTTAAAAGCCTGAATTCCAACATAGAGTTTCTTTGATGTACTCTTATACTTACACACCCAAAGAACACAGAACTTGCTGAAAAGAGTGAGAATTGTCCAGTCAAGAGAAAGTTACTCTAGGCAGATATCAGCTTGAGTGTGTGTAAGCCAGTCGATCAGTGATGTAACTATATAGTTCCCCCAAAACAAAGAGGACCTGTTACATGGAGAACATCCAGCTAGTAGACAGAGATACAGAGAAGCTGTCTTGGGGAAAGGAAAAGAGTCAGAACTTCAGACAATTAAGTTCTCTTTAGGGTGGAACCTGCTACTTGTGATTTCAGTTATTGATGGGAACAATAGTACATCTAATATCAGAAATATCTGCTACTTTAAATTTTTGAAGTCATTTATTTAAGTTGTAAATAAAAATCACTACAGGGAAGTTATCTAAACAGGTACTTTAACTGGACTCATGCACTCCTCACTATATCAAGTGGTGCTCACCTTAGCCCTGAGAATGAAAGATACAACATCTTAGTCTGCCATCAAGGGAAGAGAAAAACGAATATTTTATTTCAAAACCTAAGAAATTTTCATTGAGATGTGAATACTGAAAGAAACTCTGAACTTCGATTAAAACTCAGGTAAAACTAAGAGGAACCCCCAAACTGTTTGCAGATTTTGGAGTGTTGTGTAAGTTTCTAAAAGAGATAGAGGGTCTTTTGGCAGTTTCTCAAAGCCATGGGAACCACCAAAATGAAATGTTCATGACTGACAGTCAAGGCAGATACAAAGGGGTATGGATAGAAGGGATATTTGATGAACAATATGGAACCCAATCTAGAAGGTGATTAACACGGTATTAGGACTCTTTGCAACCCCATGGACTGTAGCCTACAAGGCTCCTCTGTCCATGGGATTTTCCAAGCAAGAATACTGGAGTGGGTTGCCATTTCCTTCTCCAGGAGATCTTCCTGACCCAGGGATTGAACCCGGGTCTCCCGCATTGTAGGCAGATGCCTTACCGTCTGAGCCACCAGGGAGCTCTTTAGAACAGTCTAAACAACAGCAAAGCTGGAAATTCATCTTCAGAATTTTATAATTGCTCAGACTTATTTTTTCCAACAAAGCTGCTTAATTTTGCAAATTTTTTTTTAAATTTAAGTTTTAGCAACTCTGATGGAGAAACCCAGAGCTTAAAGTCCCAGATTCACCCACCAGAGGGGACGACAGAGGATGAGATGGCTGGATGGCATCACCGACTTGATGGATGTGAGTTTGAGTGAACTCCGGGAGCTGGTGATGGACAGGGAGGCCTGGCATGCTGCAATTCATGGGGTCGCAAAGAGTCAGACACGAGTGAGCGACTGAACTGAACTGAACGGATTAACTTGCTATGTGAACTCAAACAAATCATTCAAGTTCCCTGAGCCTCTGTATCTTTATCCGTCAACAGAGAAAAGCTGATTGGATTAATAAGCTTCATTTTAGCTGAAACTCTTTCAACCGGTGTCACTAGATTCAGTAACTCAAGAACTTCTGACATTGCTATATACAACTCATGAGGCGACTGATTTTTCCATAATAATGTATGGAGGCTTGCCTGAAATAAAGTAACATCCAGATAAGGGGGTAAACTATAGACAAATAAAATGTAGAGGTTATTGAGATATCCAGCGCTTGTATGACTCAGGGCGCTCAAACCGGGGCTCGACAACAACCTAGAGGGGTGGAGTGGGGACGAAGGTGGGAGGGATATTCAAGTGGGAGGGGACATGGGTAGACCTATGGCTGATTTATGTTGATGTTTGGTAGAAACCTAGATGCAATATTGTAAAGCAAGTATCCTTCAATTAAAAATAAATAGATCTAAAAATAAAATGCTTCCAAAAAATGAAGAGGGAACATTTTCTAAAAAAAAAAAAAAAAAAGATATCAGCACTTAACATAAACATACACACACCCCCGACACATTTTGTCCATTATTTCAATACTAGATTCAAAAAAGTTTCGCGTTAAGCAGTACTATACAAAGGGCACTGCCTCTTTTTGGCTGGGATTGAAGAATTCAATAATTATGAGAAAAGATACCTGAGGCTAGACTTCTTCCTCTATTAGAAAGCATAGTGACGTTATGACCATGATCCTGAAGAATCTGAGACACCCGGTGCATTAGTAGACTATGGCTTCCACCTAGGAAAAATATATATCATTTTTGTGAAGACGAGAACTGAGGGTATGAAATTGATGTGGAGGTGTGGGGCAAACCAGGGTAAGATAACAGAAAGCTGACAGTGAGCAGAGAAAGATGAGTTTCTCCAGTACCTCTTTCTCACTCTGGTTAAGTCCCAAACTGGATACCTATATTCTGCCTGCCCAGATCTTTGACCTATCTACCTTTGACCTCCACTATCTTTGATCTGTAGTGGAGGGCAATCCTCCATTAAAGATTCCCTCTTATGACTTGTGGTCTTTGAAACAATGTAATGTAATTTTGGTGTTTAAGTCTTTGGAGTTCCTGAGCCTAAGGCACACCCTGCATTTTAGCTGGGGTCTTATGGAGAGGCCATAGCCTAAAAAAATAACTGTACTGGTAGATATTCTGGCCCAGTGCCATGCATGTGAGTGTGGAGTGTTCCTAATAGGCAGTCAATCCAAGCTATTTCTGAAATTCTTCTCTTTGGACATGAATGCTAGAGTAGGAGCCAGAAATATGGAAGCTTGAATTTGGTTCTAAGAAACAGCCATTGGAAGAAAAGATGCGGAGCCACCACTTAGAGCCAAAATGCTTGAGATTCAAATATATTTCACAGGAAGTTTCTCAGTTGAATGTCTCACATCCACTAAGACAAGCAGGAAAACTGTGGGGTCCATAGGATGGGCTTGCAGTATCTTATATGCATGAGAAACAGGACATCCATCCTAGGACAATCCGGGGATCTTTAAGAAAGAGAGGCTTAATCCTTGGGAGAGATGTGAGCTCCATTATACCAATAGCCTATCTAAAATTATGTACTATCATGGGGCATTTTTCTTGCATCTGTGAGTCTCAGCAACAGATCAGATCTCCAGGGGCATTTTTATGTACTATCATGCATCTTTGATCTGTCTCAGCAACAGAGAAAGCCAGATCTCCAGAGAAGGGACAGACTTGCCAAAGTTGGGAAGTCGGGGTCTTAGAGAGAGGAAAGTCCCATAATCATCGGGTCAGTGGTGAGTAGTACGGGCAGGGCTCAGTTGATAAGTCGTGTCCAACTCTGTGTGACCCCATGGACTATATAGCCTATCAGGCTCCTCTGTCCAAGGAATTTCCCAGCCAAGAATACTGCTGTGGATTGCCATTTCCTTCTCTGGGGATCTTCTCCACCCAGGGATGGAAACCCTGGTCTCCTGAATGGGCAGGTGGATTCTTTACCACTGACACCTGCGAAACCCAGAGAGAGGTACAGAGCTACATAGTGTGTGTCTGTGGGAGTTACTCTAGTATTTCATATCCATACTTGTGTTGCCTGAGGTAACACAAATTACATAAAACATAGTACCCCTGCTTAGACTGCCTGCTCTTGTTCACATTAACTGTTGGAAGAAATGGCTGCGAGGGAGAAGAGGTTGGCACAGACACAGCTGTTCACGTGGCTCTTCATAAGGGGCAAAGGTGGGGCTTCCGGCACCTGGTTAACTGCCCCAGCTCTGTCCTTGGAGTTGAGGCTGGAGGACAGTGTACTTTCAAGAGAGAAAACTTTTTCTCTGTTACCTCTATCATTGAAAAATAGGTTTATAATAGGCTTTTTAGAAATCCCCACTGTAAAAAAGGAAAAGAGTGGAATCTGTGGAAGAGGATGGTTTTGAGGTAAGAAATCATAAGTGAATTCCCAATGTGTGCCAGGAGAGAGGTCTGTTGTGCTCTTGTAAAAGGCACCTCATTTCCCTGACCCTCCGTTTTCCTCTCAGGAAATAAAAAGGGAGGCCCAGTGAGAGTTCTGTGATTTCTTCCAGCTCTAGGATCCCCAGGTTCTCTGGGATCTAAAAGCAAGCTAGGGAGCCCACCATCTTTTCAGGATGGGTCAAATAAAACTCATGGAGAAACTCCATCCTCTGAGGACTCCTTATCCTGATAAAATTTCCCCTTTTGTCTTCTGTTCTCTCTGGGGCAAAAGTAATGGAAATAAAACTGGGTCCACGATGCGCAGAATCAACGGTTCCACTCTCCTTCAAAAGCTTCCATCAGCACGGGTGAGAGAGGGGCTCCCAAATGCGCCACTGCCCTGGGGTCCTCCCGTCTGCCCGCCCGCTCAGTTTTCCAGTTAGGAAACAGTCCCAGTTCGTGCTGCTGTCCCAGGAGCACCTGTCCCCAGAGCCTGAAATGGACTCCACCTTCTACTTTCTACTGGCATCTGTTGCACACCGCTCAGAAGTTCAAAGTGACCCTTTCAAAATCCCGCAGGTACCTTGGAGGAGACGGCCTGGGGTCTCAAGCTCAGAAATAGACCAAAACTTCTGGCTCCCGCTGTGCCCACAGGGAAGCGCATCCAGAGCTTAGGAAACTGCTCCTCTTCTCCAGGTCTATCAATAATTTCACCTTGGTAGTAGAGACCTCTCTCTGCCCCACAACCCTCGCCAGCCTCTCCCTCCTCTAACCTAGGACACAAACCCAGCCTGGAAAACCATATGAAAAGCCCCTCTGACTAAGGGGGCTGTTGGCATGACTACTGGCCGGGAGCCTGGAACAAGCCTGTCCTGATTCTCCGGCCAAGCACTCACCCAGTGAGGATATAGTCAGGATTTTGGCGGCCTCTGAGAGCAGGAGCGCAGGCAGTAAATATATGACTAGAAGAAGCACCCGCTGCGCCCCCATCGTCGCTCCGGAGAGGCTGCGGAGCCGAGCCCTAAACTGCGCGCCCGGCGGCCCGAAACCCGCGCGCCCTTCGCACGCGCAGCGCGCAGGCAGTGAAGGAAAGACGCAGGCCAGGAGCAGGGGACAGAGATCCTGTGGGTCTTTGCTCTATACGTCCGTCTCGCCCTTTGGCCTCTCCTCCCCAGGAAAGTACACCATTGGATATTCTGTCCTCACCCTCCCTAAATCTGGGCAGTGGGGAGGAGGGATTAGTGTGCTTAACCCTCTCAATCCACGTAATCACCAGGACCTTCCGGATAGAAAAACACTCTGAACCAGTAATGGTAAGGACCTTAGGAAATCACATCGAAGAAAGTTATACCTCCAAATGGCGCCGACCCAACTCCCTTTCAGGGATCCATCCAGAAGTTATGGGACCCCCATCTCCTTTCGAACTGCCCTAAAGATCTCCTAGGGCCATCGGAACGCCCCATTTCCCTGGTACCTGCTTAAAATCTCTACTGACTGTCCCACGCTCAGGATCTCAGAAATTGATTACCAAAGGAAAGTGACTTACCTTTATTTCTCAGAGTTTCTTTGGAAAGTACTGAGTAACTCACTCATGAAAGTTGCTAGTGTAGTGATTTAAACACCTCTGAAAGTCCAGGTTCAGAAGACTGAACCTCTAAAAGCTGAAACTAATTCTGAATGGGAATCATAAAATAGGATTGGTGAGCACCAAGATGTTCTATTTTTATAAAAGTATGAAATTTTTCTTTAGAAAAAATTTTAAACTCTCCTAATAATTATTGCACTTTTTTCCCTTCCAAGTCCCTCCCTCCGTGTTTGGGCCATACTGTTTGAGGCTATGTGAGTATATGTGTTGTGGTGGTGGTTTAGTCTCTCAGTCATGTCCGACTCTTGCAGCCCATGGACTGTAGCCCGCCAGGATTTCCCAGAAAAGAATACTGGAGTGGGTTGCCATTTCTTTCTCCAAGAGAGCTTCCACATCCAAGGATTGAACCCATGTCTCTTGCATTACAGGTGGGTTCTTTACTGCTGAGCCACCAGGGAAGCCGGATTACAAGCATACACATTGATAACTGTCATCTTTTCAGATATTATGTCTTCTCAATGGGGAAAAAAAAAATTGATCTGCAATATGAAGGTACCATTTGACATTAGTGTAATCACATTACCTTATCTACAAACTTATTCAAATTTGATCAACTGTCTCAATAGATATCCTGTGTTGTAATATTAATTTCTGGTGCAGGAATCAGTCTGGGATCACACACTGCATTTAGCTATCATGTCTGTTTCATCCCCTTAAGTAAGGATTGATTTCTCAGCCTTTCTGTTTTCCTTTCATGTCTGACATTTATTTTGTAAAATGGCTCTCAATTTGGGCTTATCTGATGTTTTCTCATTCTACTTCACATTACAGAGTTTTAGCAGGAATACTACAAAAGCTGTGTTGATTCCATTTCAGTGAATCACAGCAGGAAACCCGAGATGTCAGTCTGTCCTAATACTAGTGATAATAACTTTGATCACTTGTTGAAGGTGGTGTCCAGTGAGATTCCCAACTGTAAAACTACTATTTTTTAGCCCAAATTAGGAAATAAGTTGTGGGGAGTCCTTTTGAAACTGTGTAAATTCTGTTCTTCATCAAATTTCACTCACTCATTTTATTATGTTTTCTATTTATTGACTGATTCAATTATTCCTTTTGTGGCAAATTAATGATTTTAACTCCATTTTCTTTCTTCATTTATCATACAGCATTCTGTTGTATGGACATGCATTTGAGCAAACTCTGGGAGATAGGAAAGGACAGGGAAGCCTAGTGTGCTTCAGTCCATGGGGTCGCAAAAAGTCAGACACGACTTGGTGTATAAACAGCAAATACTGTTGCTAACAAAATTGCCTTCTGCCCCATCTATTTAATTATCCCTCCACCTATATATCTGTCTCTATTCATTTATTATCAGTCTTTACTCCTGGATCCACATTTCTTCAATGGAATACATTCTCTTACCATCATTATTTTGGAGACTTTTCTTTCTTGCTTGCACATGATTTCTAGACTCAGCTTGTACTTTCCCTTCCTCTGTTTTACATTTATCCATTCCTTTAGGAACTCTTTTAGTAGGAATTGGTGTTTAGAACCCTGGATATGGCACTAGAAGTACTCACTGTTATTGAAGCACCACTGTTTATATCCCCCAAATGGACAGTTATGAAATATATAGTGCTCAGTTGCTTCAGTCATGTCCAACCCTTTGCAGCCCTATGAACTGTAGCCCACCAGGCTCCTCTGTCCATGGAATTCTCCAGGCAAGAATACTGGAGTGGGTTGCTATTCCCTTCTCCGGGAAGTCTTCCCAGCCCAGGGATCAAATGCATGTCTCCTGCAGCTTCTGCATCGCAGGTGGATTCTTTACTGCTGAGCCACTGGGGAAACTTGTGAAACATATAGATATAGATATAAATATTACATACCTGTATCTCTCTATATAGTCAGGTTTATATCTACTTTATTTAAAAAAAGCATGCATTCACACTGATACCTTCAATTTCAATACAAACCAGTGATAATTCTAATCTTTGCCACTTTCACACTTGTAATTTCCTTTTTAAAGTTAAAAAATCTGACTCTCAACCTCTTTGGTGTATTGATAATTACTCCTTTGCTCCATCATACTGAGCACTGAAAGAAGGTACCAATCCACCAACTGTGAACAACAAACCTACTTAATAGACCACACAATTTTTTGCAGTTCTCTTTTTTTTGTACTGACAACACAGTTTTTAAGGTATTGTGTTCAAATGGCAATTGTGAGATCAGATATGTGGTTACCAGAGGAAGGGGTGGGGGGTATTGGGAATATAAAAATTTTAGATGGCATGATTCAAATGAGCTCTAAAAATGTATGAATATCAGAGAAATAGGAGCATAATATTTGATGATATTAAATAGTTACTATTCATTTGGAGAAGTATCATAATGTTATTGTGGTTATTTAAAAAGAGATACCTTGGCTCTTCAGATCCGTTCTTGAAGACAGATGAAGTATCAGAGTGTTTTGGATTTGCTTCAGAATAATTTGGGGCAGGGGATGGAGGCAATGTTGAAAATAGGTGAGAATATAGAGGAAAGAAAATTTGCCAGGAGTTTATAATCTTAAATGTTGGACATGGGAAAATTCTGATTTTACAAATATTAGAAATCTGTCATTAAAAACTTTTTAAACTCTCCATGATTCTAATTTTTCTTGCTGTTCCAGTTTTTGAGGTCACACCAGTAGTATGTATACATTTTCATAGTTTCACACAGTCCCAGTGAAATAACTCACCTTCATTACAAAAGTACCAATTTTGTCTCTAGTAAAGCTTTTTACCTCAAGTCTGTCTGATGTTATTCCTAATTATTCAGGTCTTCTTTTCCATTAGCATTCATGGCCTGTCTTTTTCTATCCTTTTATAGTCAACCCTCCTGTATCCCCATGTTTTAGATGTGCCTCTTGAAATGGCAATTAGCTTGTTGTTAATCAAGCCAGTCAATTTTTGTATCCGAACCGAAGTGTATAGGTTTACATCAACCATGTTCTTATTTCTCCCTCTTATTCTTTCTTTTCTTCTCTGTTTTGTCTTCCTTTTCAGCTTGGAATACTTTTTGTTACTCCATTTTCTCCCTCTGATTCCCCTCTTGTCTCTTTTATCCAAATAAAGTATCCCAGATTCACAACATGCCTTTACCACTTATCAAGGTCAAAAATTAATCCTTATCTCTACCTACTTCTGGGCAACACAAGGACCTTAGAAGTTCCATTTACCCACTCCTGACTTACATGCTATTTTTGTCCCACATTTGGAGTCTATATTTTTAACCTCAGGAAACATTATTTTTTTACTTTAATTATTAATTGTATTTATTAAAGACTTTACACCAGATTTCAGAGAACTCAGTAAGTAATGAGAGATACTGAGGCATTACAGAGTTAGTAGCTATGGAAGGCTGCCACCACCCCCTTGTGCTAAGGGAACAAAGGAAAGAAGTGAGAGTTACTAAAATTTAGAGCCTTGGTAAAGAATCTGCCTGCCATGCAAGAGACCCCCGTTTAATTCCTGGGTTGGGAAGATCTGCTGGAGAACGGATATGTGCCCACTCCAATATTCTTGAGATTCCCTATTAGCTCAGCTGGTAAAGAATCTCTCACCTGCAATGTGGGAGACCTGGGTTCAATCCCTGGGTTGGGAAGATCCCCTAGAGAAGGGAACAGCTACCCACTCCTGTATTCTGGCCTGGAGAATTCCATAGACTGTGTAGTCCATGGGGTTGCAAAGAGTCAGACACAACTGAGCGACTTTCACTTTCAGAGTCTTGGTGGTGAGAGCCATGCAAAGCTTGGAAGGAGAATGGAGGAGTGTCTTGCTCATTTGGTGTTGATGCTTTAGGACCACAGAAGGAAATCCACAGAACTGAAACCCAGACCTGAGAGGGGCAGTCACCAGCCAGTGCTAATATCTGTGAGGGGCCCAGGGAGGCTGACTCCAGTATTTCGGAAGAGCTGCAAACAGAAAAGCACTCCTGGCACTAAAACCGCCACTGCCACCATGAAAAACCATCCCTGTGGTGTTGCTGGCATAAGCAGGGAGCGCACAGGATGCCCCAAGTCCCCACCTGTCCCTGCGGCCTTCCTCTGGTGTCGCCTGTTTGCAGAGTCCCAGAGGGAGGGAGCTGGGCATGCATTTGGCAGATTGCCAGTGTCACAAGGCAGGGCAAAGTTTCTCAAAGCTGAGAAACAACAGCTTCATAACTGGTAAACCTGGCCTGCCATTTCTGGAACCAGAAATCCAACTGCCTCATTCCTGGTCCCATGGTTGTATTAGCAAATAACTGTTATTTCTATATCAATATCTTGAAAATGTAGTTTTCTTGACTGTATTTGCATTTGAACATGATAAAAAGTTCAAATACATTTTTTATTTTCAAAACTATTGAAAGAAAAGATTATATTAAAAAAAAAAAAAAACAGACTTCCCTGGTGGTCCAGTGGTTACGAATTTGCCTGCTGACGCAGAGAACACAGGTTCAATCTCTGCTCTGGGAAGATCCCATATGCCACAGGGCAACCAAGCTCGGGTGCCCCAACTACTGAAACCCATGCACTCTAGAGCCCATGTACCGTAACTAGAGAGTAGCTCCTGCTCTCTGCAACTCTGGAGAAAGCCCACACACAGCTATGAAGACCCAGGCAGCCGATAAACTTTTTAAAAAAGAAAGAAAGAGATATCTAGTTAATAACTGGTCTTAGGAAGTGTTCTAAGTAGTCGATTTCCATTATTTCCTAGTTTCCATAATCCTAGTGCAATTGGGGACCAGTTAATGCAGCCACTTACCACAACTTCAACATAGCATTTCACATTGGATCAAAAAGAAAATGTCAGGCCAAATACTCTAAATTTGCTCTTTGTGGACAGGTAGGAAACATATCAGACGTGTGAGTCTCTAGCTATACTGTACATACATATTTTAATTAAATTTTTTTAATTGTGGGAAAAAAGTCACTATTTCATTCATGTTCCTGTTCTTAACATTTTGAATGATATAGCTATCCAGTGATGGACAGATGTCTAATAATATACAGAATTCTATAAATATGTCTCTAACTACAGTCTCGTTAATGTGTGACTTTTATTTCTTGGTGATGGTTTTAAGGATTTGTATTGGCCAGTCTTCTAGCTTCCTGTTGTCCTGGAGGACTCATGTTTCCTTTGGTTGCTTTTTTTTTTTTTTTTTTAACCCAATACCCAAAGGGAGCTTTCGCTCCCTTTTACCTCTCCTTCTTCAGAAATGAAGTGTTTCCAAGACCGTTACCTTGGGTCCCCTCATGGTGTCATGTCCCTTTCCTGGTGTCATAGCTTTGATCTACCAGGACTTCTTTTTCAAGATTTTTATACAAAATATAGTTATTCTCCTTCTAGGTGCAGTTTTAACTCATCCTTGGGCCTTCTATGGCCTTTTTCTCTTTTTTATATTATTCCTCTTGACCTAACCCTCGAGAACTTTGTAGTTTCCACTTATGGGAAGGTGTGGGTTTTATTTGCTCTTGTTGCTTGAACTTCTTTCTACTGTAAATAACATTGGATTCTCTGTAGCTTGTGAAGGGCAAAGCCAGCAGAAAAGTCCCTGTGTCATGCTCTGCCTCCTCAGTCCTGTTCCCTACTACCAGCATTTTACAAACCTTAATGCCAGGCAAAGGGGAGAAGATTAGCAAAGAGTGGGGTAGGATTGATGAACAGTTCGGGGACAGTATGCATGAATGCTCAGGTTAAAACTGGCACCTGTTAATGGGTCTAACATCCACATACTCCCACACATGGAGGGGCATTTTGCTGTTTTTAACCTTCAGTCAATAGTATAAAGTCTTTTGCACAGAAGTTTTCAGAGTTATGCTGATTGACAAGAGAATCCATTTGCAAACCACATGTTCTACAGAACTCTAAATAAGGTGACTTTCATCCTTCTGAAACCACGAAACTTAGTTCCCACTCATTTGTGGAAATAATCCCTTGATGGACAGCACATCTTCCTCTCTGTACTGTCCTTGGAATCAATAGTCACAATTCCATCCCCTTCTTCTCATCTGCACAGGGATCGAGGCTGGGGCTCTGTGAAGGAAACCACTCCCTCCCTTACCCTGACTGTGGTCCCCATCACACTGAGAAAGTCATTGAGGTCATCTCTGAGCCAGATGTCTCCTCAGTCCCAGTCAGAGATGGTAACCAAGAGACAAAAGTTATTCTTTTCATTGTGCCAAGATTGTCTGATGATTTGATAGGCAGATATGTTCAGGAACTGATTTCATGATCCCAATCCTTACATCTTTTCATATCTAGAAAAGCACTAACTCCCTTCATGGTGACATGAGCTCCTTGTGACTAGCAGAAAACTTTTTGTAAAGTAAGTGCTTAGTTGCACTGAACTTCTCCTTCACCAAAATCTTTTATATTGACCTTCCTCCACTACCTGTTTGGGACAGTCTCTCAGAGCTATATGAGGTGCTGTCTCCGAGGCCAGAGTCCTCATTTTGCCGCAAATAAAACTTAACTCACAACTCTCACATTGTGAATCTGTTTTAGTCAACATTATAAATATCAATAACTTCAGATATGCAGATGACACCACCCTTATGGCAGAAAGTGAAGAGGAACTAAAGACCCTCTTGATGAAAGTGAAAGAGGAGAGTGAAAAAGTTGGCTTAAAACTCAACATTCAGAAAACGAAGATCATGGCATCCGGTCCCATCACTTCATGGGAAATAGATGGGGAAACAGTGGAAACAGTGTCAGATTTTATTTTTTAGGGCTCCAAAATCACTGCAGATGGTGACTGCAGCCATGAAATTAAAAGACGCTTACTCCTTGGAAGGAAAGTTATGACCAACCTAGATAGCATATTCAAAAGCAGAGACATTACTTTGCCAACAAAGGTCCATTTAGTCAAGGCTATGGTTTTTCCAGTGGTCATGTATGGATGTGAGAGTTGGACTGTGAAGAAAGCTGAGTGCTGAAGAATTGATGCTTTTGAACTGTGGTGTTGGAGAAGACTCTTGAGAGTCCCTTGGACTGCAAGGAGATCCAACCAGTCCATTCTAAAGGAGATCAGTCCTGGGTGTTTTTTGGAAAGACTGATGCTAAAGGTGAAACTCCAATACTTTGGCCACCTCATGCGAAGAGTTGACTCATTGGAAAAGACCCTGTTGCTGGGAGGGATTGGGGGCAGGAGGAGAAGCGGGCAACAGAGGATGAGATGGCTGGATGGCATCACTGACTCGATGGACATGAGTTTGAGTGAACTCCGGGAGTTGGTGATGGACAGGGAGGCCTGGCGTGCTGAGATTCATAGGGTCGCAAAGAGTCGGACACAACTGAACAACTGTACTGAACTGGAACTGAACTGGATAAATACAGACTAGGACAAAATTTCAAAACACAGAAAATTAATCTTATATGAGTCAAGCATTGTGGAGAGTTTTTAGGCCCTTTGCCGTGTGCATCAAATACTACAGGTTGTTTAACCCATGACCCACTTATAGCTGTTAATCCTCACCAGCTGCCAATGCAGAAGTTTTTCATAGCTTCTCTTACAGTCTTGACTGGTTCAGTGACAAGATTCTAGGCAAGAGGAAAGAAGCCTCTTGGTGAGAGGAAGAGGGAAGGTAATTCTGTGAAAATGTTTACTAGCTCATATTTCCCCTTCTCTGTTTTTGTCCTCCTTGGGACATGGACATGAATGATACTTGGAGCTGGACAGCCATCTTGAAACCATGAGGGGGAATTATAAACATGTTATTCCTGACATTGTAGAGCTATGGAACCATTGCCATCAGTTGCCTGCTTCCCTCCCATCTACTTCTCATGAAGGAAAAACAATCCTCTTTTTGTGAAAGCCACTGACAAAAAAAGTGATCTTCTCAACTATATTTATACTTTGTAAGAATAAATTTTTAATTGACATCTAAAATGTCTAAGTTCAAATAACTGAATAGGATGTCATTTCTAGTCATTGTAATCATATCATTTAACAATAAATAGTTGCACCATTCTGTTAAATGTATGCAGTGAGTTATAAAATCTCAGCATGTCAGCACTGATACCATCATTCATTCTTAATATAGATAATGAGCTGTCAACTTTCAGTGGGAAATTTTATGTCATTCATTTTCTTCTTGAGTTTTTATTTATGTTCCACTTTCTCCAGAGAATTTAATTTTAATCTATGTATCTTTATGCATGAAAGCACTGTACTGAGTATTCTCTCATAACTTTGAACATCATAAATATTATTCAAGTTAATATTTATAGTTCCTATAAGAGCCCAATATTTTTACTAAATTATCACTTTCTTTTAATACTTGCATTCACTTTGTCAAAGCTACATAAACATGATCACCTAACAGAACATATTGGAAACATATCTTACAATGAGGCTGTTTTTTCAACTTTTAAAAACTTAATTTATGTATCTAAAAATCAGTGTTGCTGCTGCTGCTAAATCGCATCAGTCATGTCTGACTCTGTGCGACCCCATAAACTGCAGCCCACCAGGCTCCACCGTCCCTGGGATTCTCCAGGCAAGAACACTGGAGTGGGTTGCCATTTCCTTCCCAATGCATGAAAGTGAAAAGTGAAAGTGAAGTCGCTCAGTCGTGTCCGACTCTCCGCGACCCCATGGACCCTGCTACTGCTGCTGCTGCTAAGTCATTTCAGTCGTGTCTGACTGTGCGACTCCATAGACGGCAGCCCATCAGGCTCCCCTGTCCCTGGGATTCTCCAGGCAAGAACACTGGAGTGGGTTGCCATTTCCTTCTCCAATGCGTGAAAGTGAAGTCCCTCAGTCGTGTCCGACTCCTAGCGACCCCATGGACTGCAGCCTACCAGGCTCCTCTGCCCATGGGATTTTCCAGGCAAGAGTACTGGAATGGGATACCATTGCCTTCTCCAACCCCTCTAATTCTATGCCCAGGAAAAGATCAGACTGTGAGCTGCTTAGACAACTCACAAGTCACACAGCAAGTTGGGAAGAGCGCCCTCTAGTGTCTCAGCTGTCTGCACAGAGAGACACTCCACCAAGGGACTCGCAAAAACATGGGACAACTGTCTATTAAGAAAAAGAAAACAAAAAGCCCAAACTTACTTCCAGTCAGCCCTGCTTCAGATCACAGCAAACACTTTGAAAACCGGCCACATAGTTGAAAACACAGGCCAAAATTTTCAACAGTATTTAACAAGAAACCCATAGGTAAGACTATTGACTCATGTACTCAATACTTTGTGAATATAAAGCACCATTACAGTTATGAGGATACAGCTGAGTTCTGGATAATACCTACCTATTGAAGACACTCAACCTAAGGATTATCCAGGTTGGGGTAGAAAGTTCTTTTGTGTCTATGTATTGTTGATGAAGGTGAAAGTGGAGAGTGAAAAAGTTGGCTTAAAGCTCAATATTCAGAAAACGAAGATCATGGCATCCGGTCCCATCACTTCATGGGAAATAGATGGGGAAACAGTGGCAACAGTGTCAGACTTTATTTTTTAGGGCTCCAAAATCACTTCAGATGGTGACTGCAGCCATGAAATTAAAAGACGCTTACTCCTTGGAAGGAAAGTTATGACCAACCTAGATAGCATATTCAAAAGCAGAGACATTACTTTGCCAACAAAGGTTCGTCTAGTCAAGGCTATGGTTTTTCCTGTGGTCATGTATGGATGTGAGGGTTAGACTGTGAAGAAGGCTGAGCGCCGAAGAATTGATGCTTTTGAACTGTGGTGTTGGAGAAGACTCTTGAGAGTCCCTCGGACTGCGAGGAGATCCAACCAGTCCATTCTAAAGGAGATCAGCCCTGGGATTTCTTTGGAAGGAATGATGCTAAAGCTGAAACTCCAGTACTTTGACCACCTCATGCAAAGAGTTGACTCATTGGAAAAGACTCTGATGCTGGGAGGGATTGGGGGCAAGAGGAGAAGGGGACGACAGAGGATGAGATGGCTGGATGGCATCACTGACTCGATGGACATGAGTCTGAGTGAACTCCAGGAGTTGGTGATGGACAGGGGGGCCTGGCGTGCTGCGATTCATGGGGTTGCAAAGAGTCAGACACGACTGAGCGATTCATCTGATCTGATCTGATTGTTACAATAATACTGAGTCCTGACTACTTTGCAAGAAATTAACATTCAACCTTCAACTTGTTTTATCTGTTTGAAATAGGTAATTGAATTTACTCAGCCCATTCTTAGTAGAATGCTTGTGCATGAAATTTAACTTCTGATTCACACATTATAATGGTTAATTCATTCTCTATGACCCCACTCACCGGAAAACTTCACCTGCATTTGAATGGCTTGAATTTACCAGGACTGTCTTCTCTGGTCTTGAATTTCTCCCTGCTGCTGCTAAGTCACTTCAGTCGTGTCCGACTCTGTGTGACCCCATAGACAACAGCCACCAGGCTCCCCCATCCCTGGGATTCTCCAGGCAAGAACACTGGAGTGGGTTGCCATTTCCTTCTCCAATGCAGGAAAGTGAAAAGTGAAAGTGAAGTCGCTGAGTCGTCTCCGACTCTTCAAGACCCCATGGACTGCAGCCTACCAGGCTCCTCCATCCATGGGATTTTCCAGGCAAGAGTACTGGATTGGGGTGCCATGGACAGTATATATTTTCCTCTATGCCAAATGGAAGGATATTAATGGCATTCCTTGTGAGCTGTGACCGATGTCCAAAAGACAAATACTGTTGACCTTTGAACACGGGCTTGAACTGCCCAGGTTCACTTATATGCAGATTTTTTTCAATATATTGGAAATTTGGGTGGGAGATTACAATTTAAAAGTACAAGTTGAGCTGCATGACCCAGAAATGTCTAAAAATTTGAGAAAAAGTTAGAGGAGAGGGCTGAATTAGTTGGCTGGCATCAATATATACAAAACAGACAACCAAAACAGACCTACTGTATAGCACAGGGAACTATACTCAATATCTTGTAATAACCTGTAAAATAAAAGAATCCAAAAATATACATATATAACTGAATCACTCTGCTGTACTCCCGAAATCAACATGTTGTAAATCATTTATACTTCAGAATTCATATATAACAGTGCATGATTTATTTAATAAGGAAAATTTAGGTATGTCATAAAAGAATAAAATATACATAGATACTATAGGGTGAGTGAAACTTAATATAAAATCAATGTGTTGTTTCCTATTTTATAACTTTGCTCTCAAAGAATTATATTACCATACAGTATGTTTCTAACTGGAAGAACTGCATATCATCACAGGTAAGTTTCAAAAAAAAATGCAACATTTCCAATACTGTGTTACCTAGTTCTAAAGATTAGTAATGCAAACACTGAAAAACTATTCACATAAATAACAGGAGCACCAAGAGTTTTGTTATGAACTGTCTTGAAAATTATGTCCCTCCATTCTTTGAACGACTTCAGAATAATGTGCTACATAAATATGCCATTCTCACAGCAATCTATTATCAAAAGTTACTGTCTTTAAAGGTCTGTCACCTGAAAAAAAATCACAGTTCATCTTTGGATTTTTTTAAAACAAAGAATTACAAATCATCTGAGTTACAAGGACTTTCTAACTAAGTCACCTCTACTTATCCACCCCCAGCCAATGCACCATGGGAAGAATGGGAGTGGGTGAAAGGTGTCCATTTCTTCTGTAAAATAAAAGTCAGGAAATTGTGAAAAGTGTGGCAAGAAAGAGGATCTATCAACTAAAAACAATACCTTGTTAGGAAGACCAGTTTTAGAAAACTAGAGTACACAAAGGTGGAAATTTATCACCTCCAAACTCTGTCATGTAGCCCTTGGGAAGTTTTCACGAATGTATGATGCTGAAAGTACCCTAGTTTGAAGGCTACTGGCTTAGGCTGTTCTACTGAGGCTTTCTGCTACTGCTTGCTAATTGGTTTCCTAGTAACAGTAACTCTCATCTGAGATGATGCCAAGTTCATCAATGGTCACTAAAGGAATATGGAACTGCAAGCTTTAGCTTAGTAATATTCCATGAGATGGAATAAACTATGAAAAGGGGAAGGAGCGATGGCACTCTTTTCTGTTATATTTTTTAGGCTTACTCATCTGTAAAATCAGTTAGAGGACAGATGAAGCTCCGCTCTCAATAACACAAATGAGAAAGCAAGAGTTGTCATCCGTGTCATCATTCTCAGTGGTCGTATCTATAGTCAGGGAGGTGGCCCCACCACCTGGAGGATTCACAGGCCTTGTGTGTGGAACCTTCCTTTCTTTGTGTAACACAAAAAGATATCTCAAAATTCATCTTGAATTTTTAAATCAGAGAAAAATAAATAAAACCCAGGGGGGACGGAATCACCAGTGCAACTATTAATTGATATCACTTACTGTTATCTTGAGATGAAATTTGAAGAAATTAGTTTAAAATCCACTCTGGCAGATATGTGTGTCTCTAAATTTGGAACTTTCATTTAAGAACTTATTAAAAAGAAATAATTAACTAATTTAAAGCCTGCCATGGAGAAAGGAGCCTTCCTGGATCTTAAAAAAAAAAGAAAGAAAGAAACCCACAAAATTTCCCAAGGGAATTCCTTAGCCAATCCTAGTGCCTTAAATTGCCCTGGGTGGGAGGGGTATACCAGCCAGGGCCACCCTGTGGTAGGGAACATTATTCTTGGCAAAGACATGCTTACAAGAGGGGGCCAGTGGGAGCTAAAACCAGCCCATCCACCCTCCAAGCCATGTACCCTGGCTGGAGGAGGCATCCGTGATGAGGTGGCAACAAGTTTTATTGCTGTTGTCTTAATTTACACAATGACTCTCCTCTTCCTCTGTGGTTGCCCCTGTGGTACCTGTTTCTTTCCAGCTGAATGGATTAGACACAGGTGTCCCATTAAATGGCAGAAAGGAAGATGAAAGAACTTGGAACGAATAACACATGTCATATTGGTAAAAGATTGCTGTTCTTATTTTGATGTTTCACTC
Source organism: Bos mutus (assembly GCF_027580195.1). Lineage (NCBI taxonomy): Eukaryota > Metazoa > Chordata > Mammalia > Artiodactyla > Bovidae > Bos > Bos mutus. The sequence continues at coordinate 38,033,268 of NC_091636.1, read as the reverse complement.
AGAAAGGCAATTAAGGCTGTCGCAGAGGTTACTGAGTCATCAGGTCATAGGTGAACCATACATTCAATCCAGCCCTTCCCTGCCTGCCCTCCACATGTGACCAAGGATCTAGTTTCCTCCATTATCCACTGTCCTTTTTTTTTCTCTCTAACACCTATTCACCACCCTTCACCCCACCCCCTCCCAATTACTTGGAGTAGTAGTGTACCCAGCATTGCAGTCAGAGCTGGAGAATATTTATGTAGCTAGGAATGGTCACATGACTCAGGTCTCTCAATGAGATTTAACTGGAATTCTTTGGGAAACCTCTTTAAAGATGCTAACTCAGCTAGCATGGAGAAAGCAATGGCACCCCACTCTAGTACTCTTGCCTGGAAGGTCCCATGGATGGAGGAGTCTGGTGGGCTGCAGTCCATGGGGTCGCTGGGAGTTGGACACGACTGAGTGACTTTACTTTGACTTTTTGCTTTCATGCATTGGAGAAGGAAATGGCAACCCACTCCAGTATTCTTGCCTGGAGAATCCCAGGGATGGAGGAGCCTGGTGGGCTGCCATCTATGGGGTCGCACAGAGTCAGACACGACTGAAGACTTAGCAGCAGCAGCAGCAGCAGCAGCAGCTAGCATGAACCTGCTTTATTCCCTTTCTTTGAGTTTCCCTTTTCTTGCCTAAAATTCCATGTGCTGACTGGATCCAAAATGACTACCTGGAAAATCAGGGTGACCTTAAGGATGAAGCCACTCATTAAGGAAGGCAGATCAATCAGACAAGATATCTGGACTATTAATGACATCATGGCACTACCACACCAGCTCTGGATGGCCTGCCTACCGACATTACACTTTTCTTTTTTTCCAGATGTATTACCAGCTTGTGGGATCTTAGTTTTCCAATTAGGGACTGAATCCTCACCCTCTGCAGTGAAAGCTCAGAGTCCTAACCACTGGACCACCAGGAATTCCACTACACTTTCTTTTAAACAAGAAATAAAAGAAAACCCTAAGCAGTTCCAGTCACTCTTTTTTTTTTTTTTTTTTTCTGGTTTCCATTACTATCAAGATCACCGGGAGAAATACCAACAACCTGAGATGAGCAGATGATGCTACTCTAATGACAGAAAGTGAAGAGGAATTTAAAAGCCTCTTGATGCAGGTGAAAGAGGAGAGTGAAAAAGCTGGCTTAAAACTCAACATTCATAAAAGTAAGATCATGGCATCTGGTCCCATCATTTCATGGCAAATAGAATGGGGAAAAGTGGAAACTGGCAGATTTTATTTTGGGGGGCTCTAATATCATTGCGGACAGTGACAGCACCCATGAAATTAAAAGACACTTGCTCCTTGGAAGGAAAGTTATGACAAACCTAGACAGCATACTAAAAAGCAGAGATATCACTTTGCCAACAAAGGTCCGCATAGTCATGGCTTTTTCAGCAGTCATGCACAGATGTGAGAGTTGGACTATAAAAAAGGGTGAGCACCAATGAATTGATGCTTTTGAATTGTGGTGCTGGAGAAGGCTCTTGAGAATCCCTTGCACAGGAAGGAAATCAAACCAGTCAATCCTAAAGGAAATCAACCCTAAATATTCATTGGAAAGATATTCATTGGTGTCGAAGCTGAAGCTCCAATTCTTTGACCACCTGATGCGAAGAGCTGACTCTTCGGGAAAGACCCTGATGCTGGGAAGGATTAGGGGCAAGAGGAGAAGGCGCAACAGAGGATGAGATGGTTGGATAGCATCACTGACTCAATGGACATGAGTTTGAGCAAACTCCAGGAGTTGGTGATGGACAGGGAAGCCTGACGTGCTGCAGTCCATGGGATCGCAAAAAGTCGGACATGACTGAGCAACTGAACTGAACTGAATGCAATTTCCAACAGTATGTCAGGTACAGAAAGGCTCAGCTGTGTAGAGGCTCTTCTTAGTTTATAAAGAAATTATCTTCTTTCTCATGACTTCGTTTTTAAATAGGAAAGTTGAGAAGATAGCTCACAGCTATGAAAAGCAGAGACCAGGGACACTTCAGCCCATGACTAACCTACACTCTCCACTGCAAAGGAGTGATCCGCAGAAACCAAGGCAGAGACAATGCACACAGGCAAGGGTGTGTCTGGCCCTAAATGCTCGTGCCCAGGATAGGCTTCCTGAGCTTTGACAAGAGTTTGCGGGACAAGCAAACAGAAAGCAAAAGAAACAAGAAAGCATATGCATTAGGGGTTATTCCATGACAAGTGGTGGAGGCATGAGGGAAAGAGGCTGAGAAGATGCAACAGAATGGAGACCAAAATGGTCCAGGCTCAGTGCCAGGAAGAAGGGTGTGATACAGAAGGCAATTTCTAGGCTTCAGATCTGATGGTCATGTATCCGAATTACCTAGGGACAGAATCACAGAACAGTCCTTGCTGACCGGCAATCAAGGCCACATGGGCTCAGTAAAGAATTGCAGTCATGAGAAGAAGCCAGTGAGCAGGAATTTGTAGCAAAATAGGAGAAGGAAATGGCAACCCACTCCAGTGTTCTTGCCTGGAGAATCCCAGGGACGGGGGAGCCTGGTGGGCTGCCGTCTATGGGGTTGCATAGAGTCGGACACCACTGAAGCGACTTAGCAGCAGCAGCAGCAGCAGCAAGTGGGTAGGATGTGGAGAACCAGGGTTGACAAAACTGGCTGGAGATGCCAAGAAATGCTGAGTCTGCCCAAACACTCCACCTTCCTAGGCTCCATTCAGCCTCAGGCCTTCTTCAGCTTCCTGGCCCCACACAGCCACCTGGCCACCAGGCCCAGAAGCTTCCCACAGAGCCACATGGTGCCCAGGGTGACCACCAGAAGGAACAAGAAGACGTCCAGTAGGTACTCCTCATACCACGGCTGCTGGAAGGCATGGGGCTTGAGGTGGGCTGCACCCCCTGTCTGGAGGATGTGGTCGATCCAGCCCACCAGCCGCTGGGCAGGGGTCAGGGGCTGTGAGCGTCTGATGATGCTGGCGGCCTCTGCGGCAGATTTGTACCTGTCAGCAGAGACAGAGGGGAGTTGTTAACTCAAGTGGTCTCAGAATTCTTAGAGACCTTGTATCACACACACATGCACACACACACTTTCTACCATAGGCACAAAAGACTTCCTTTTAAGGAAAAGTTGTTGACCTGGCCTTACCATTGTCTAGTTGGGTCTCTTTTAAAAGTTCAAACAAATATATGCATGCAAAGATCCATGCTTGGTGCTGGAAGTGCTAAACTACAAAAAAGTGACTACGTCTATAAGGACTAGTCTCTCCCACAAGGAGGTTCATGATATATACTAAAGAAACCATTATATTTATTGAGTGTCTACTTTGTGCTGGTGTGTGGGCTAGATAATACATATGACTCTGAGAACCACAGTCCAGGAAGACACCTGCATTTCCCTGCTTCTTTCAAAGCATCATGTTGACCAGCACTGGCTTCATGGGCTGTAAGCCTGCCTATTTCCAGAGGGATTCACCTTAAAGTGAAGTCGCTCAGTCGTATCTGATTCTTTGCGACCCGTGGACTGTACCCACCAAACTCCTCCGTCCACGGGATTCTCCAGGCAAGAATACTGGAGTGGGTTGCCATTCACCCTTAAATCAGCCTTATTGCTTAGTCACTAAGTCAGGTCTGACTTTTTGTGACCCCATGGACCGCTGCCTGCCAGGCTCTTCTGTCCATGGGATTTCCTGCAAGAATACTAGAGTGGGTTGCCACTTCCTTCTCCAGGAGATTTTTTCCAACCCAGGGATCTAACCTGGGTCTCCCTGGGGTTGAACCTGGGTCTCCTACATTGCAGGCAGATTCTTTACCACTGAGCCACCTGCTGCTGCTGCTGCTGCTGCTAAGTCGCTTCAGTCGTGTCGGACTCTGTGCGACCCGATAGACAGCAGCCCACCAGGCTCCCCTGTCCCTAGGATTCTCCAGGCAAGAACACTGGAGTGGGTTGCCATTTCCTTCTCCAATGCATGAAAGTGAAAAGTGAAAGTGAAGTCACTCAGTCATGTCCACTTCTTAGCGACCCCATGGACTGCAGCCTACCAGGCTCCTCTGTCCATGGGATTTTCCAGGCAAGAGTACTGGACTGGGTGGCCATTGCCTTCTCCACTGAGCCACCTAGGAAGCCCTTTTAAATCAGGGCTTGATTTAATTGTCTGCTGTCACCTTCTTAAAATCCTTACACATTATGACAAGGGGCTCCACATTTCCATTTCACATAAGGGCACATGAATTCTGTGGCCACCCCTGATGTCCAATGTCTGTGGACCATCCCAGCCCAGATGACTGCTTCATAGGGCTGATGGATCATGCACATTTGGGTCTAAGTCTTTGAAAATATAATGAAACTTACAAATCCATACATCAGGAAATGAACATTTTAAACACATAAGATACGAAATATATATAAAGTTTCTGGGTTATCTGATCCCCAGAGTTTAACAACTTTGCTGGGGTTGGCATCACATGTGATGTGGTTATTATTCAGTCATCTAACAAAACTACTTACAGGTCTCCTATGTGCCATAATGTTGTACAGTAATGCAAAGTCTTGAGATACGCTTCAAGTGTGTGTCCCTGAAGCTGAAAGTTTTTCAGTCTTTCTTCATTATAAGAAAGAAAATATTTTTTTTTCTCCTCACACATGAGATTATTGCACTGGTTGGAAAGTTTCTTAAGAGATGAATGGATCCCTTTGTATTGATTCACTTCACAGAAATACATTCAGACTTACTTTGTGGCAGACCCTGAGCTGGACCCTGAGGACATAGCAAGAGACTCATGGTGTTATGCTGGAAGAGTTTACTCTCTATCTTCTTGTGTGGGGTGCATGCATGCATGGAAGGTCACTTCAGGCGTGTCTGACTCTTTTAAACCCATGGACTGTAGCCCAGCAGGCTACTCTGTCCATGGAATTCTCCAGGCAAGAATACTTGAGTGGGTTGCTATGCTCTCCTCCAGAGGATCTTCCTGACCTAGGGATCAAACCCAAATCTCTTATATCTCCTGCATTGGCGGGTGGGTTCTTTTTCACTATCGCCACCTGAGAAGCCCTTCATGTAGGGACAGGCAATAAATTAAAACATAAAGAAATGAGGTGATCACAGATTCTGACATACATCAAGAAAAAAATAATGTGTTACGATTGGGGTGGAAAAAAGAGGAAGCTTTGAGACTATCAGAGAAAGGTCTCTCTGAGCAGCTGACATTGGGATGAGACCTCAATGTCATGAAGGAGCCAGTCTTGTGAAGAGAAGGGAAGGAGTGTTCTAGGGAGAAGCACAGGCAAGGGGCCTGAGGTGGGGAACAGTGTAGGATACCGGGAATAGAAAGGCAACCTCCTGCCTCAGTTGGAATTCTACTACAAGCACCTCCACAATAGAAGACTTCTCAAAGACAGACTGTGTCAATAGTTCCAGTTCCTCACAGCTAGAAGGTAGAAAACCAACATCTAACCTAAATTGCCTTAGTCTTCTTCTCAGAGGAAATAAGTCAGCTATTACCATCATACACATATGATTTCATGTCCTGGAAGTTTCAGCTTTTACTGCAAAAAGACCCACATGGTGCCCATCATGGTTTATGTCTTCACTCATCATAAGCAACCACAAGCCCAGAGAACTGCACACCTCTTGTCCTCTATGACTTGCTTCATCTTCAGAGCCAGTGTCTCAGCCTTGATCTGCTTTAATTGGATAGAGACACCGAACTTTTTGGCTTTAACTCGGAGCAGGTTTTCATGTTGGTTTCCAAAGAGGGGAATCCCCACCATGGGCACACCATGTTGGATGGCCTCCATGATACTATTCATCCCACCATGGCTGACAAAGAGGCGGATGCGAGGGTGCCCTATTGTAAATAAGAAAGAAAGCAGGACATCTCAGGATGAAAGTTTTCAGGACAACAAGGAAAGCAGAAAAGGCAGAAGAAGATACCAATGGGAACTCAAGGAGTGTTGGAGCCATTGTAAAGATGATTTTGCTTGCTACACATTCAAGGATTTCAAACCTTGCCTTTGTAGAGACTCCTTAACTCGGTCATAACTGGGGGAAGACCCAGAACCCAGGGAATTCTATAGAGATTAGTGCTAGTGCTAATCAAGGCAACTATCCCATCTATCCATCCATCCATCCATCCAACATTCCATCTATTCTTCTCTCTATCCCCTCAAGTCTCTTCTTCTCTCATCTGTTTTCTCTTTATGTTTCCCTATGTCTATCTTTGTCTTGCTTCTTTTCCTTGAGAAAACCTCTCTCACCCACCAAATAATAGCCCTCTCCTATAAATTCCTGGCACATTCATTGACATTGCAAGTCATATAACACTCATAAAACTTATACAGTATGTATTATGCTCTTTAAATATATAAGAAACCTCCCTGAAATAAGAGACTGGACTCTGCCCATCAGTATTTGCAGTTTTAGCCTTTGCATCCCATCCTTATGTAGCAATAACTAAAGTGATTATTGATAATGAAGAGTTCATCTCAGCCTGTGCTGGTCTACTGGGATGCACATCAGAGCTTCCTCATTTCTTCTTTGAAATGAGAATCATGTCCCACACCCAAGATATAAAGAAATACATTTGCAGACATAGAAATAATGTTTTTTTTTAATTCTACAGATTACTTTATTATGATCTTGGTTATAAGCCTCTGATCCAGTCAGTGGCTATGGCAGTGAGTGGTGTCTAAGAAGCAGTGCTAGCCATAGAGATACCCCATTGGGGGTGAGGAAATTCTCTGGTATCAGAAACTCAGTGTGTCAAGTAACTGGCTAGGTGGTTGCTCAGCTTGGGACTCAGATATATTGGCATCAATGTTGTGAATCTATGAATTGCTTAGACCTTAGTAGCTAAGGAAGATATCTCTGTGTATGTGTGTGTGTGTGTGTGTATGTGAATGTGTAAGGGAACATAAGTGAACAGGTGCTCTTGAAGCCACTGAAGACAGTGGCAGTGTATCTCCTGGTATGTGTTCTCAGAGTTCACAGATTGTTTAGGATTATTTTGTGGTGATCTTGTTCAAGACCAAAGGAATTAGGTGAACGTGACTTCAGTGGTTTCAGACATGAGGTCTGAGATAGAAAAGAATGAAGGGCAGATAGCTGTTTTGGCATCTGAGCTCATTATAGCCTGATTCCCCAAGGGCTCCAACTCACTGCTCCATTCCTGTCATCTAAAGACTTACCTTGTGCTGATGAAATAATCCAGCTAGAGATCAGAAGCCCAATGATCCCCAAGACATGTAAATGAGAAGAAAAAAGCAATCCTGGCAGTCCTTACCCAGAAGGTCATTCTGAGGAAGCCAGTGCACAATTTTCACATTTGGGGCCAATTTGATGTCTTTGGGCCAATGAGAAGGATTATACTTCCATATCACCCCTTGAGGGAGATGAGCAAAGGCAGCATTCATCTCTTTGAGAACCTCCTGGGACCGAATGAAACTCACCATGGACCCCAGGCTTACAAGGACAAAACCAGAGTCTCCAAATTTGGTGATGAAATTCTCAAATTCCTAGAGAGAAATAAGGAAGGAAAGAGAAGAAAAATGTTCACAAAAGACTAGATGGTCATGAAATGAAGTCGGTTATTCACTGAACACACTCTCCTGTCCTTCTTGGAGTTCATTGTCCTGAGACAGCTCAGCACTCTCAATTGTGCTCATGCCCACTGTGTTGGTGGGAACATCTTTCATTTTTGAAACCTTGACCCTACTGTCAAGGCAATCATAGATACTCTACTCATTGTAGGTCCGTGAAGATATGGCCGCTTGGGTGTTTTCCAAAGCCGGACCAGAAGTGGAATGTAAGGAAGAACCTCATAGGGAGTCAGGGTCCAGCAGAGGGAGGTGGGCTATCTGGAGGGTAGATGGAGAAGCTGAGAAGAAATGGAGGCAGAATGGGGAGGTGTCTGCCCACCCATACCCCATCCACCATTCCTCTGATATCCCATGATGTTCTTAGTCACTGATTTTTGCAGTTTATCTCCTATCTCAGTGATTCACCCACATGACTGCACATTATATTCACATGGGAAGATTTTTTAAAAGTAGCAATGCCACATCAAGTCTCAGACCTCAGCAGTTCTTTTCTTCAAATCCCCGAGGCATTTCTGAAAAACTGTTCTGATCTAATGCTGTCATCTTGGTTTTAACACGTTTTGTCAATTCTTCCAAATATTTCTTTGGACCCTGACTCTCTCTGGATTTCTTGTGGCTCCCCCAACCCCAGATCCTAGTTGTTATTGCTCAGTCTCTCAGTTGTGCCCGACTCTTTTCGACCCCATGGACTGCAGCACACCAGCCTTCCCTGTCCTTCACCATCTCCCAGAGTTTGCTCTAACACATGTCCATTGACTTGGTGATGCCATCCAACCACCTCATCCATCTCATCCAGCTCCTAGACCTTCACCCTATTGGGCTGATTTCATTTAGCATAACATTGCCTGATCTATTGCTTCAGAGGACCACTTTGACAACAGTTTTGTCATTCTGTTATAATTAAAAAGCAATGTAAAATCATTATATAAAAACTGGAAAAAAAACTGGAAAATGCAAAGGAGAAAAATTTTTGAAAAAGTTACTGTTATCTCACAATCCTTCCTCCCATCAAACTCCTGCTTAACAATTCCCTTCTGCGGTCTTGTGGCCAGGGCTGACCCACCCTCCTATCCAGTGAAACTTCCTGCAGTCTGGCCTGGGCATCTTTGTGCAACTGCATCTTCCTCTTTCTGGTCCAGCTGGTGTCATCCAGGGAACCCAGAGACATCTCACTTCATCTTCCCACTTTGGGCCTCCTGTTCTCTCTACCTGGGAACATCTTCCCTCCCAGCTTCATTCCTAAAAAATTCTTCCACCGACTCAAAACCCACATAGCCCAAGTATCATTCCCCAACTCTTCCTGCTCACCTGATACAAGTTCAGTAGGGGATGGATAGATAGCTTCATTCCTGAAAGGCCCAGGCCAAATCAGGACTCTCTCTGGCTTTAAAATGAATGACAGTGGGACAGCCACTTATACCACCAGAGGTCTGTCCCCTTCTATAAAGATGGAGGTCATGGGACTTCCCTGGTGGTCCAGCAGTTAAGAATCCACCTTGCAATACAGGGGACATGGGTTCAATTCCTGGTCAGGAAACTAAGATTCCACATGCTGCAGAGCAACTAACCCACACTCTGCAACTACTGATCCCGAGTGCTTTGGAGCCTGTGTGCCACAACTAGAGAGTCTGTGTGCCACAAAGAAAGATCCTACATGATGCAGTGAAGATCCTGCATGCTGCAACTAAGACCCAACTCAGCCAAATAAAGAAACAAATATTCAAATTTAAAAAAAATTAAAATGGAGGTCATCATACCTCCTTCTAGGTGGCAAGAGATTATATAAGATAAATTCCATAAAATTGCAAGCCTGTGCTGTTAGATGATAAGCAACTCATTCATCTTAAAGTGTTAGTCACTCAGTCATGCCCGACTCTTTGTGACCCCATGGACTGTAGCCTGACAGGCTCTTCTGTCCTTGGAATTTTCCAGGCAAGAATACTGGAGCGGGTTACCATTTCCTTCTCCAGAGATTGAACCCGGGTCTCCTGCATTGCAAGCAAATTCTTTACCATCTGGTCTTAACTCCCCTCCATTTTGAAAACTTGTACAGCAGTGGTTCTGAGTCGATGCAGTCAGACTGATTGGGCAGCTTTTATAACTTACACTTCCCAGGCTTAACCCCACATCAATCAAATCAGGAGGTGTAGGCAGAGTTAGGGACCAGGGCACTACTGTCTCAGGATGCTGGCAACGAAGCCTGCATTCTCACTATCAGTCCCACACACCACCTCTGTAAGTCTTGCTGTTTTGTGTTTCCATGTGAGTAACTCATCCCCTTCATGATTCTTGCATGTGACAGATGCTCACTACATGCTTACAGAAAACATGAGCATAGAAAATTAAAATGGAAACTTCAAGTTACTAAAAGTCTTTTTCTACCAGCGCCAGGACTAAGGTGAGGCAAGAGAAGACCTTGGGTATAGTATTTAAGGAGGTCAATCGCAGGGTTGTATAAGTCTTAACTCTGTACTTTCATGATACTGAAAGTGAGTCTTTCCTTTCAAAGGGTCCCCTGGAGCCTCACTTGCCTCACCTTATGCACTCCCAGGATCCCAGTGACAGGGTGGCTACCAGCTCTGCACTGAGGACTTCTGCATGGGTCCTCACCCTCAGCATTTACTTACTTGTGGTACTGGTTTAACAGGTTTGGACATTAAACCTCCAATACACACAGTGTTGGGAAGCAGGGGCCGAGCAAAATCAAAGGCAAAGTCGGTGTTAACAAACCACAGCTCTGCTTTTGTTAGAAGATGAGACAAAACTGGCCTAGAGTCGTCCGGGAAATGCTCCTTGATGGTGTCATCATATGCAGACTGGATTTTCCACTGCTTCTTGAAGAACTCAAAGAACATCAGGAAGTTCTTTACTCGGCCCCAGAAGTCCATCTGGTCCGTTAACAAGGAGTAGAACACTGGCACATAAGACAGAGGGCTTGGTAGCCCAAAGTCCACGGTGCCCAGTGCGGAAGGGAGAATGGCCACAAATGGCTTCCCAAGCTTCTCAGCAACCAAGAAAGGACAGTAGTCAAACATTTCCACTATCACCAGGTCGAAGTTCTCATTCTTTAAAGACTTCATGACATCCTTTCTCCTTAGCAAATGACTGCAGTGATGCCCTAGTAGTTTCATAATATTTAAAAAGTGTTCAAATTTGCATCTGCAAGAAAAATAAATAAATGATAAATATTTGTTGAAAGTGTTTATATCACAATACATAAAAGAACCTTGGTCCATCAACAGATGAATGGATAAAGAAGACATGGTATACATATACAGTGGAATATTACTCAGCTATAAAAAAAGAATGAAATAATGTCATTTGCAGCTACACGTATGGAACTTGAGATTATCACACTAAATGAAGTAAGTCAGAGAGAGAAAGACAAATACCATATGACATCATTTTATATGTAATCTTAGAAAATAATGCAAATGAGCCTATTTATAAACCAGAAATAGACTCACAGACATAGAAAACAAACATGGCTACCAAAAGGGGAAGGTATAAATTGGGAATTTGGGATTAACATATACACACTCGCTTGCTCGCTAAGTTGCTTCAGTCATATCCGACTCTGTGCAACCCTATGGACTGAGCTGTAGCTCCTCCGTCCATGGGATTCTCCAGACAAGAATACTGGAGTGGGTTGCCATTTCCTTCTCCCATATGCACACTACTATATATAAAGTAGATAACCAACAAAGATCTACTGTAGAGCACAGGGAACTATATTCAATATCTTGTAATAACTTATAATGGAAAATAATCTGAAAAAGAATACGTGTGTGTGTGTGTGTGTGTGCAAGCATGCTAAGTCATTTCAGTCATGTCTGAATCTTTGTGACCCTACGACTGTAGCTGGCTAGGCTCCCCTGTTCATGGGATTCTCCAGGCAAGAATACTGGAGTGGGTTGCCATGCCCTCCCACAGGGGAGCTTTCCCAACCCAGGGACTGAACCCAAGTCTCCTGCAACTCCTGCATTACAGGCAGATTCTTTACCACTGAGCCACTGGGGAAACCTGTAAATGTGTGTAGGGCTCAGATGGTAAAACGTCTCAGATGGAAAATCCCAAGGACAGAGGAGCCTGGTAGGCTACAGTACATGGGGTCACAAAGAGTAGGACACGACTGAGCGACTTCACTTCCTTACTTACTTATACATATATATACAGATATACATGTGTATATATATATGAAGTGAATCACTTTGCTGTGCACCTGAAACACTGTAAATGAACTATATTTCAATTTTTAAAAAAGGATCTTGGGAATTCCCTGGTGGTCCAGTGGTTAAGAATCTGCCTTCCAGTGCAGGGGACTTGGGTTTGACCCCTGGTCAGGGAACTAAGAGCTCACATACTGTGGAGCAACTAAGCCTTCATGCCACAGCTACAGAAAAGCCCTCACACCACAGCAAAGACCCAGTGCAGCAAAAATTTAAAAAGTTGAATTAAAAAATCTTGGGCTACAAAGAAAATATTCCAGGTAAGTAAGCCCACACCCAGCAGCAGCCATCCCACTCCACCACCGTCCATACACGTTCCCTCAGTCAGTCCAGGCAGATGTTCTGCTCTTGAGAGTGTTCCGTTCCATCCCCTACTCCCTTTCCTCACTGCTACAAATCCCTAGCACTCTCCATGACACTTCTCAGACAGTAATTCCTGAAGTCCTTTGGCATAGATGAATTATGTTAATGGAAAAGGAATTCCCATCATTGGGACTTCTGCTCTGGGAGGCTTCTTTGACTACAGCAGGGCTCACAGGTCTCTTTCTACTTGATGAATTCTGTGACACTGTCCTTAATCTTTACTTACATACTGAACCTTTATGAGTGGTTTCTTTGTTTACTCAGCAAAACTGTGGGAATCACTTGATGACACAATCCCATAAATATTGACAATACACACTATTTTTTAAAATCACTGTGTATTCACATATGACAGATTTCCTCATCCAAGAGGTTATCAGATCATACTAGAACTCAAAATCTCAGTTAAAAATGGAAATTCTATCTTTCTATGTCCACAGTAAACAAAGGGGAAAAGTCTGGTTTTGAAACACATGATTAGCCTTTCCAGTTCACTGCAGGCTAAGGGAGCCAGAGAAGAAAAGCTTACTGACATGTAATTAAGACATCACCTATGGGGCTATCCTAGGAAGCTATCTTCTTGCCATGCTTTCCCACCACTGCCTAAACAGATTACGATTCTGTTTCCTCTTTGTACAATACAAAGGGAAGTAGGATATCCATCTACACTGAGATACCAGAGGTAACAAGTGCAAGGCCTTGAGACATCAGAAGCTTCCTGACTGCATGGACGACCAAGAGAATTGGTACCTTGGCATAGTTATAATTGTCTGCCACTGCACCACTCTGCCTCAGATAGAGATTTCCCAGAGATAAAGAAGTCATTAGCAATATGCAGATCTCTGTCTGATCTTTAGGGTTAACTTCAAGTCACAACAATGGAAGTGATTGGCTCACATCATCTTCTACTGTGTATTTTTTAAGATATAACAAAGGAGTGGTTACCAAAACTTTTGGATAACTTTAGTAATGTTATAAAAATTCCTAGAATGTAATTCATTAGTCATAATTAAAATTAAACTAACAAATAGGAAAAATATCAAGAATGCCTGGTTACTTATATCTGTCCTCAAAATATTAAAGTAGGGAGGAATAGACAAAGCATATACTTAAAATATATAACTAACACCACAAGATGATATAAACTAAGTATCAGTTGAGTAGATTAGATCAGATCTATACCAGAGGGCTTCCCTGGTGGCTCAGACGGTAAAGAATCTGCCTGCAATGCGGGAGACCCAGGTTCTATCCCTGGGTCAGGAAAATCCCCTGGAGAAGGAGATGGTAACCCACTCCAGTATTCCTGCCTAGAAAATCCCATGGATGGAGGAAGTTGGCAGGCTACAGTGCATGGGGTCACAAAGAGCAGACACTACTGACCGATTAATGCACATACCAGAGGGACCATGGTCATCCAGTCTGAGTGAGGAAAAGAGGTTTTATGGAAATAGTCAGATTTGAGCAGTAGCTTGATTAGTAAATAGATTTTCAAGAATAAAATAGGGGAAGAGTCCTCTGTAATTAACCAAGATAGGCATGGATTTCTGTCTTTCCCCTTTAACATTAAAAGTAAGGAGTTATGTGTTCCTTTTCATGTCAGATGAAGCAAAAAGAGTCAGCTTCACGTCTTATTTTGCACAAGGTTGACTGCTTTTTAAAAGGACTTTACATGGCCAGATGCTAACTCCTACAAAAGCACTGTTTAAAAGACTTCTCCATTAATAAAAACATATGAGGAGAAAATGAAAAAATAAATAAAAATGTATCTTTAATGTCCCTACCAACAGTGAGAGGTTGAGATACATATACTTCTGTGTTGGGGAAATTATAGACAAAGATTGTAAGTGAAGTATTATAAGGAAATCCCAGAAGAAACTATCTACCTCCCACTTGCTACAGGAATGTATGTGTGTGTGTGTGTGTGTGTGTGTGTGTGTGTGTAATACCTTCATGCTTATAGCAGAAGAAAGGACAGAGCAAGGAAAAGCCTTGAGTGGCTGGAATGGGTGATGTACTGTGAAACACCTATTTACCCGAATATCAGTATCATTCATCCATATCTCCGTCCCTCTGTCCATCCATCCAACCATCCTTTATCACATCCTCACTCTAAGCATCTATCCATTCACTTATATTACCAAAATTGTGACTCTTTAAAAAGTAGGGACATTACTTTGTCAACAAAGGTCCATCTAGTGAAAGCTATGGTTTTTCCAGTAATCATGTATGGATGTGAGAATTGGACTATAAAGAAAGATGAGGACCGAAGAATTGATGCTTTTGAACTGTGGTGATGGAGAAGACTCTTGAGAGTCCCTTGGACTGCAAGGAGATCCAACCAGTCCATCCTAAAGGAAATCAGTCCTGAATATTCATTGGAAGGACAGATGTTGAAGCTGAAACTCCAATACTTTGGCCACCTGATACGAAGAGCTGACTCATTTGAGAAGACCCTGATGCCAGGAATGATTGAAGGTGGGGGGAGAATGGGGATAACAGAGGATGAGATGGTTGGATGGCATCACTGACTTGATAGACATGAGTTTGAGCAAGCTCCAGGAGTTGGTGATGGACAGGGAAGCCTGGCGTACTGCAGTCCATGTGGTCACAAAGAGTGAGACACGACTGAGCAACTGAACTCAACTGAACTGTGACTCTTTAGTTTGAATAATTAAAAAAATTACCTGCCCCCAAAATTTTTCTCCATAAAGGAATGAAAAGACCTCTTAAATTCTTCATTACAGTCTTCAGGCAGAAACCAGTTAAAAACTTTGTATGATTTCTCCTCCTCTTTAAAACCTACAAAAACATCAATGGGTTAAACACACTAAATGTGTCACACAACATGTATTAACATTAGCATGATGATACTAACATTTGATTGTATCTTTGAATTATTTTTATGATGTTCAGTTGGTTTCTCATTCAATCTTGTATACTGAAAGTATTTCTTGAGGACCTTGCAACAATTTAGGAATGCTCTTTAGTTTAAAGTTATGGAAACTTCCATTTAAAGCTTTAAGTAAATGTATCGCTGTCTGTCTCATTTTACTGCTGAGAAAACAAAGTTAATTAGTTTAAGATAATGTGTCAAGATTGGTTCCAGAGTCTCTGCTCATTCTGTTTTAGAAAAATTCATCTTCATGATTTAAAGTGATATATCCAAATAGTTTTGTGATTCAGTAGTCTTCTGTACTTCTACTTACTAACTTGGTTTCTCCCCCCATTACCCAGGTATAATCAAAAGTCTGAGTTCGTTTCTGATGTTTGATGCTGGTGGGCTTCCGTCCCTATCTCCATTTCCGGGGCAAACTGGTTAGAAAGGTGCATGCTCCCTCTCGTGGCCCTAAGTGGAAGTTTCAAACCATGCAAGTCAGGTCAATGAGGGGTAATCCTCACCACATACCACCCCGCCCCCCCACTCACAATAAAAACTCAAGCTAATCATCCCTCCGTACACTGGATGGACATTTTTCAGGTACTTGGGAACCTGTCCCATTCTTTCAAAAAGGCCTTATTTTTGAGTAATAAATCTTTCACACTCTCTTAATGCTTGCATGCCTACATCAGTCATGACATCTAACTAAATTGTAAGATTTGGGAACAGATAATGCACAGTCCCACACATTACAGCTTCCATACTCAGTAAAATGACTGACTTTATCCAAGGATCTACTGGAAAATACTTAGCAGTCATAGATTTGGCTAATATGTTCTGCTTAGTACCTCTTTAAGCAGACCCTCGCCTATAGTTTGCCTCCTTGTGGCTCAGCTGGTAAAGAATCCACCTGCAAGGCAGGAGACCTGAGTTCCATCCCTGAGTTGGGAAGATTCCCTGGAGAAGGGAAAGGCTACCCACTCCAGTATTCTGGCCTAGGGAATTCCATGGACTGTATAGTCCATGGGGTCGCAAAGAGTCGGACAGGACTAAGCGACTTTCACTTTCACTTACTTTCACTGGAAAAGGCACAATATAGCTCTGACTGGTTGTCAATGGATACTTCAACAGCTCTACCAGTGGCCACAATCTTTGCTGGCAAAACATTAACTACATCCAACTTCCCCTAGGATCATAGGTATTACATTACATTGAGGATATCCTCCTCCAAGGTGATTTGTTCCACACACTCATTCAAGACAGAAATGTTCTCAAAGCAGCTCACACAAAGGGATGCGCCATCGCCCCCACACAAAGCTCAAGACCCCGTGAAAGTGAAAGTGTTTAGTCACTCAGTTGTGTCCTACTCTTTGCAACTCCATGGACTATAGCCCACCAGACTCCTCTGTCCATGGAATTCTCCAGGCAGGAATACTGGACTGGGTTGCCATTCCCTTCTCCAGGGGATCTTCCTGACCTGGGGATTGAACCCAGGACTCCTGCATTACAGGCAGACTCTTTGCTGTCTGTGCCACCAGGAATGCCCCCAACGCCACCCCATACCTAAGTTACATTTCTCAGAAGGATTTGGTTGGTCTAAAACTTTTCTATCACTCACATGGTAAAGAAACAACTAATGATACCACAATATTTCAATGGCTCCAACATCTTTTAGGCCTTTTTACATTCTGTAGACACATATTTCTAATTTATATGTTTTACTTAAGTTCATGTGTGCTTAAAATCAGCCCACTTCGGATAGAGGCCCAAATAAGAAAAGCTCTAGGACTTCCCTGATGCTCCAGGGGCTAAGAATCCACCTGCCAATGCAGGGGACACAGGTTTGGTCCCTGGTCCAGGAAGATTCCATGTGCCACAGGGCAACTCAGCTGGTGTTCCACAACTACTGAAGCCTGTGTGCCCTAGAGTCAGTGCTCAGCAACAACAGAAGCCACCACAGTGAAAAGCCTGCACACAGCAATGAAGAACAGCTCCAGCTTGCTACAACTAGAGAAAGCCCATGGGCAGCTCTAGAATCCATCCAAATTATAATACAATGGCCACTGCAATTAGTGGCCCTCAAAGTTGGCTTTAGCAAACTACTCTCCTGCCTTTAGGAGGGATCTAACCTCCTATGATGACTGAAATAGCTTCCTAGGGCTGCTGTAAAATTCACTGCAAACCTAGAGGCAAAAAACAACATTTATTATCTTATAGTGTAGAAATCCAAAATGGGCCTTATTGGAGTAAAAGCAAGACATGGGCAGGCTTGCATTCTTCCTGGAGACTTAAGTGGGCAATCTTTTTCTTGCCTCTTCCAGCTTTCAGTGGCTGCCTGCATTCCCGGACTCATAGCCTCCTTCCAATTGGCAATTATATCACTCTGACTTTTCCTTCCTCTATCACATTCTTTCTGTTACTCTCTTGTTAATTTCTTTCATTTAGAAGAACTCTAGTAATCACACTGACCCCACCTGGATAGTCTAAGATAATCTCCCCATCTCAAGACCCTTATGTTAATCACATCTGCGAAGTCCCTTTACCACGTAAGGTAGCATATTCACTGGTTCCAAGAATTAGAACAGGGATACCTTTAGGGGGACACAGTCTGCCTATTATATCCTGTTCTCTGCACCTCAAAACTCAAGTATATTGCACAGACAAAATGTATTCACCCCATCCCAGCATTCCAAAAAGTCTTTAAACTGTTATATCATCAATCCATAGTTCAAAATTTCATCTAAATATCATTAGCTCAAATGTCCCAAATTATAGCATCCAAATAATTTAATAAGTATGGGTGAGAATCAGGGTATGATCCATCCAGAGGTAGAATTTATATCTGTGGACCTATGAAATTAGGGAACAGGTTTTCTGCTTCCAAGAAACAGTAACAGGGCAGATATAAGACATGGGTTGCTGATCTTTATTAATCTAGGTGCAACAATTTGGAAGGGAAACATCAGTCACTGGTCATAAGAAACTTTGACATCCAAGTGGGCTAACAGTATTAGATTTCAAGAACTGGAAACAATTTTCTGTGATCTGAAACTCAACCCTGTGAGACTGAAGTTCTAACTTCTAATTCTTCACCCTCAGAATTCTCCTTTGTTCTCCATAAAATATCATGAGTTTTCAGCTGAATAGTTTATCAGCTTGTTTCTTCCTCTGTGGGAGTTCAAAGGCTTCATTTCCTCTCATCCTTTCCCTGTCTCTTTCATCCCATACTAGCCATGTTTCTTATGATATAAAAATCTCAAGTATTGTGGATCTCCTGGTTATGTCATGGGAGTTACCTCCATTAGACAAGAGGCTGCTCCACAAATCTTTAAAAATATCCTCATCTCCACTTTTGGCTTCTGCCAATGTGTCTGAGGGCTTCCTTGATGGCTTAGATGGTAAAGAATCTGCCTGCAATGTGGGAGACCTGGGTTCAATCCCTGGGTTGGGAAGATCCCCTGGAGGAGGGCATGGCAACTCACTTCAATATTCTTGCCTGGAGAAGCCCCAAGGACAGAGGAGCCTGGTGGGCTACAATCCATGGGGTCGCAAAGAGCTGGACATGACTGAGCAACTAAGCACAGCACACAACATGTCTGAAGGGATCCATGAGTCACACGCCTCATCTTCAAGAAGCTCTCTGTGAGGATTTCGGAGATCAAGATGGTGGAATAGGAGGATGCTGAGCTTACCTCCCATGATGAACACATCAAAGATACATCTAGTGGTGGAGCAAGTTTCACTCAAAGCAAACAGAAGACTGGCAGAAAGACTTCTACAACCACGGCTATAAGGGAAGACCACATGGAGCCACGTAGGAAGGAAGGAGAAGCAATTGAGTCAAGACCCACTCCTCCAAACAGGGGACACAGAAGAGGAGTGGGATATCACAGTCTTGGAAATCCTCCATAGGGGTGAAGGGCTCCAGCCACATATTGGGCAACCCAAGCCTAGAGTCCAAAGCAGGAAGATGAATCCCATTAGCTGGTTTTAAAACCAGTGGAAATTATCAAAGCCTGTAAGAGACCAAGATTCCTGAAAAGTGAGCATACACACTTACTCCCAGGAACAAAGCAGAGGAAGCAGATGAGCATAAAACGTGACAATGCTTGGGGACCTGGCTGGTTTCCTGAAACCACCCCAGTGTGCACCGTGGCCCACACTAGGCACCTGTTCCAAACCATCTTGCCCCAGTGCCGTCGCCACTAGAATGAAGGCTGCTGTCGTCAAGAAGTATGACAAGCAGAACTTCAAGCAGAACTTAGTGAGAACGAAGCTTCCTCAGACACAGTCCTGCATCTGAACAGAGCAAAGCAGCCATTGCTGGCGTGCAGGGAGGCAGTCCTCATTAGTAGATTTTTTTAAATCTGCATTTCCACTAACAGTCTGTCAAGGCAATCTAGGCTTTCTCTTTCATACGCCTCAATATTCTTTAGCCTCCATCAGTGACCCAATTGTGACTGCACACACTGATTGCAGCACGTGAATCCACACATGTGAGTATCAGGGATCTTTGCTTCTTTAGTGCCACTGATGTTATTTTTTTCACTAAAGTTTTTAATAAATAAGAAAGATGGTTAAGTATGTTCAAATTAGGAGTTAGTAAGTGGTTCATATATTTCAATGCACTGAGGTGAGCACCAGGTCAGAAATAATAACATAATCATGTATTTTCCTGATTTGCAGATACCTAGCCTAGCTCTACTAATGAAGTGAAGAATGAAAATGCTGTTTCAAAGCCTCAGGAATGCCCATGATTAGGGAATATTGAAATAAATCCTAGACATTTAAACCTGAAACCTAAAAATAAAACTGAATGGATCCATAAACTCCCTAAATTGTTTGTAGACTTTAATGCACATATGTTTATTAAAGGGGTAGAATGTAATTTCAGTAGTTTCCCAAAGTTTGTGCAAAACTTATTTTTAATCTAAAATTTTGAATTAAATTAAAAAGAAATAAAGTTAACAATGGAAAGGTCTTCTGCTTTTGTGATTACATGGAAGGGCATTTACACTAACTTTAGTGAGGTTCTGTCTTAGGTGTGTCCCCTTCAACATCTCACCTAGACTCTATAAATAGCTTTTACCGCTCTCTCTGTTTTGATTTTAGATCTCATACAAGTCATTCTCCATAAAGGAGTCAGGTAAATTTTCTAAAAATACATATCTTAACTCTGTAGCTCCCAAATGTTTCACAAGTTTGAAGATCAAGGTCAAAAATATAAAATAAAATATTTTTGATTTAAATTAATTTAAATTTTTAATTAGGTTAAATTATAATTTTTAAAATTAAGTATTAATACACTATACCTATTTCATCAGATCTGCTGTCAAAAAAAGTGCAAAAGGATATACATATAAAAGATGTTCACTGAAAAATATAGAACTTAATCTAGAAAGTGATTAAAGTAGATTTAGATAGAGACTCAGATATTTGTACACCAAAGTTCATGACAGCATTATTCACATGTCCAAAAGGTGAAAACAATAGACATATCCATCAACAGATGAATAGATAAACAAAATACGGTATAGACATTCCGTGGAATGTTATTCAATCTTAAAAAAGAAGAAAATGCTGATACATACTCCAACATGAATGAACCTAAAAGATATTATGCTACGTGAAATACACAAGATACAAAAGGACAGTATTGTGTGATTTCACCTATATCGAGTATCTAGAATAGTCAAATTATTAGAGAAGTGAAGTAGAAATGTTTACCAGGGGCTGGGGAAATGGGTAATGAACGGTTATTTTTAATTGGTACAGAGTTCTAGTTTGTGATGATAAACAAATTTATGGAGGTGGATGGCAGAGACAGTTGCACAACCAGGAATGTACTGATGTCACTAAATCTCACTAATGTCACTAAACTCTACACAAAAACAGTTATAGTGGTCAATTTCATGTTCTGTATACTTACCACAATTAAAAAAATAAATGCCAACAGAAAAAGAATTATTTTAATACATGTTTGAACAATTGCAAAGCCTGAAGTCACCTTCTAAGTTTTATCATTTCTCATGATTTTGTTCTTTAGTGATTCCACTTAATACTGGATTTTCTGTTTTTAAATCAAGTCTGAGCAATACTTTAGATTGAGCAATCCAGAGTTTAAAGTCCTAAATCCACCCAACACTGTTATTAACCTGTCATGTAACTGTGAGAGAACCATTGAAGTTCTCAGGGTTGCTATTCCCTTTTCTGTCAACAGAGAGGAGTTGCTAAAATATAGGAGCCCATGGACGGAGGAGCCTGGTAGGCTGCAGTCCATGGGGTCGCTAGAGTCAGACACGACTGAGTGACTTCACTTTCACTTTTCACTTTCATACATTGGAGAAGGAAATGGCAACGCACTCCAGTGTTCTTGCCTGGAGAATCCCAGGGACAGGGAAGCCTGGTGGGCTGCCATCCGTGGGGTTGCACAGAGTCAGACACGACTGAAGCGACTTAGCAGCAGCAGCAGCAGAAGCTCATTAGAGCTAAATTCTTTGGATTTAGGCCTCTTCTGTGTCAACATGCACAAATTCATGGGCAGTCACTGATTCTCAAGAAAACAAGATCACCTTAACGGTAGAGTCTGATCTTAGCTGCATAAATAAGGAACCCCTTGAGAAAGCTTCCTTAAATTTCAGATAAGTCATCTATGCCATAGAAAAAGAAAAGTGATCTTTACCTATTAGAAATCTTATATGTCAGTAACACATCTGTTCAACAGGTTTTCAAGCCAAGTTATAAAGTGGTATCAAAAAGTCTGCAAACAATAAATGCTGCAGAGGGTGTGGAGAAAAAGGAACCCTCTTACACTGTTGGTGGGAATGCAAACTAGTACAGCCACTACGGAGAACAGTGTGGAGATTCCTTAAAAAACTGGAAATAGAACTGCCATATGACCCAGCAATCCCACTGCTGGGCATAAACACCGAGGAAACCAGAATTGAAAGAGACATGTGTACCCCAATGTTCACTGTGGCACTGCTTACAATAGCCAGGATGTGGAAGCAACCTAGATGTCCATCAGCAGACGAATGGATAAGAAAGCTGTGGTACGTATACACAATGGAATATTACTCAGCTATTAAAATGAATGCATTTGAATCAGTTCTAATGAGGTGGATGAAACTGAAGTCTATTATACAGAGCGAAGTAAGTCAGAAAGAAAAATACCAGTACAATATATTAACACATATATATGGAATTTAGAAAGATGGTTATGATGACCCTATATGCGAGACAGCAAAAGAGACACAAATGTAAAGAACAGACTTTTGGACTGTGGGAGAAGGCGAGGGTGGGATGATCTGAGAGAATAGCATTGAAACATGTATATATCATCTGTGAAATAGATCATCAGTCCAGGTTCAATGCATGATACAGGGTGCTCAATGCTGGTGCACTGGGATGACCCTGAGGGATGGGATGGGGAGGGAAGTGGGAGTGGGGTTCAGGATGGGGAACACATGTACACCCATGGCTGATTCATGTGAATGTATGGCAAAAACCACCACAATATTGTAAAGTAATTAGCCTCCAATTAAAAAAAAAAAAAGTAGTATTTACCAACATGGTTTGTGGGAATGTGTGGAGGGTTTGCTTGAGATGCAGAAGTCAGGTAAGGGAGGACGGGGCTTCCCAGGTGGTGCTACTGGTAAAGAACCTGCCTTCCAATGCAGGAGATAAAAGAGATGTGGGTTCAATCCCTGGATCGGAAAGATCCTGTAGAGTAGGAAATGGCAACCCATTCCAGTATTCTTACCTGGAGGATCCCATAGACAGAGGAGCCTGACAGGCTACAGTCCATGGGGTCACAAAGAATCAGACACAACTGAAGTGACTTAACACAAGGGAAGAGTACATAAGACCACAGAACATGGAGTTTCATGCTCATGCTAAGTTGCTTCAGTCGTGTCTGACTCTTTGCGATCCCATGGACTGTTGCCCGCCAGGCTCCTCTGACCACGGACTTTTCCAGGCAAGAATATTTGAGTGGTTTGCCATTTCCTACTCCAGGGGATCATCCCAACCCAGGAATCAAACCCACATCTCTTATATCTCCTGCATTGTCGGGCGGGTTGTTTACCACTGAGCCATCTGGGAAGCCCATACAGAGTCCTGGTGAACAGAGCCAAGAAGCTTTCCTATAGCTTACATAGACACACACACACACACACTTTTCCTTCTTTTAATCCAATTAGATTTAAAGAAACTATCTGAAAAGCCCTTCTATGCAAAAAGCATTAGTTTCTTTCCAGGAATATAGGAAATCAAGGATTAGTGGGGAAAATTTTTTTTAATAATTAATGGGTAAAGGTACCTGGTAGCAATAAACTTCCCTTTTGGAGAAGCATGGTGACATTATGACCATGATCTTGAAGAATCTGAGAGATCTGATGCATCAGTAGAAAATGGCTTCCACCTAGGAACAAAGCGCAAGTTCATTCTTATCATGATGAGAGTCAAGATTCTACAATTGATGGGCTGATAAATCCAGGAGAGGAGGGGTAGGGAAGCAGAGAGGTGATTGGGAGTGGAGGAAATGAGTGTCATCAGTCATCTCTCCATCTCATTCTGAGTATGTCCAACTTTCCCCCAACCCCTTTCCCCCCCCCCCACCCCGCCCCCCAGAGCCTGCTGGCCCAGCTCCTTGACAAGTGGCAAACCTCCATCAGAGATTTCCTCTTGTGACTCTGGTCTCCATGTCAGTGTGATAAGCTTCTCAGTGCTTAGGTCCTAAGGAGTTCCTGATCTTAAGGTACACACTGCCTTTTAGCCAGGGGCATAGGAAGACACCATATCCTGAAGAAATAACTGCACTGGTAGAAATCTTGGCACAGTGCCATGCATGTGAATGTGAAGAGTTCCTAATGGACAATCCATCAGAGCTCTTTCTGGGATTCTTCTCTTTGGAAATGTATGCTGGAGTAGGAGCGAGAACTATGGGAGTTTGAATGTGAGTCCAGGAAGCAACCACTGCAGCAGAGGGATGTGCAGCCATCAGTTAGAGTCAAAGTGGTTGAGATTTGAATATAATTAGCAGGAAGTTTCTCAGTGGAGGCCTAAATGTTTCACACCCATCAGGACTTGGGGTGGACTTGTGGGATAACTGTGGGATGGCCTGCAGAATCTTATATGCATGAGAGACTGGAACACTGTCCATCCAAGGACAGTCTTGGTATCCTAAGGAAAGAGAAGTTTAATCCCTGGGAGAGGTTCGAGCTCCATCACACTAAGTTCTTCTCTTAGAACCTGCACCAATACAGGGACCCTGCTTGAATCTAAGGGGCTCAGCAGTAGAGAAAGCCAATCAGAAGAGGAGTTAGTGGCACATGGCAAATGTTTGGAGACTAAGGTTAGAAGGACACGGTGCTAGATTAATAGTGTGAACCTATTTCTCAATTTTTTTTAAACACAAACTTGTACAGTCTGACATAACAGGAAATGATAAGTACAAATCTCCCACACCTCTTGCCCACGTGTTAATCCCTAGACCTGGGAGAAAGGGCAAGATGAAGGGCAACCACACACGCGCCCATTCATGGAGGGTCCTGGGGAGCCCCAGTGCATTCTGGGCTTCCAGCCCCTCACAAACCACACCAGCTCCCTCCCAGAGTCCAAGGCTAGAGAAGAGTGTACTCTTAGTGGGGTGAGAAAGCTGTCTTGCATTATCATTACAAACAACCAATAAGAAAAAAGATTTCAAATAGAGACAAAGAGTGATTTTTAAAACTCCCCACTGAAAAATGAGTGACAATGGAAGCTTGAAGAAGATGGTCCAGGGATAGGAACTCCTGGGTAGATATCTGGTATGTTCCATTAGGAGCTTCTGTTTGCTCTTGCAATAGATGCCTCGCTTTCCTGACCCTTAATTTCCTGCTCAGGAAAACCTAGTGGGAACTCAATTAGATAATTTATGGTTCTTTCCAGCTCAAAGATTCTCAGTGAAATAATAAAGCCCACTGTGGGTTAAAATGAAGTCTTAGGAAACCCCCATCTGTGATTACCCCTGTATCCTGATATATTCCTCTGGGTAAAACACTCCATTCTTCTAATTATCGTTGTAATATGTTCTCTGCTCCACCCTGGCTCTCATGCAGCCTCAGAAAATTCTTAATATTACTGCTGCCCTCAGGGGCCCCTTTCCTTCCCCTCTACACACGCCCCCCCACACACACACACACACGCCCACCTCCCTGCAAACCACTAGTTAGCCACAGTCCTTACTGTGTGTCCTCCAGATGTTTAGTGAGAGCCTCTGAATATCCAGCTCACGCCCTGGAGGAGGCAGCCCTGGGCCTCCTGCACTGGGCTGGATCTCAAACTTCTAGTCCCAGCCCCATACCTGACCCACATGGATGGCTCCTACCTCTTCATCACCCAGCCAGGGTAAAAAACCTGCCTCGGACTGGAAAAAACATGTGACTCTCTCACCAAGGGCTGTTTGCCTGTCTCTGGATCTTCAGTCAAGCACTTACCCACCAGGGACACAGTTAGGATTTTGGCAGCCTCTGAAAACAGGAGCCCAGGCAGTATAAATCCAAATAGAAGCAGTGCCTGCTGCCCTGCCATCCTGGCTCCTGTAGAGGCTACAGAGCCGAGCCCTGTGCCCTCGCACCCAGACCTGGAGTACACGCAGGCAGGGAAGGAAAGGCGCTGGCTGGGAGCTTGGTGAGAGATGAGGTATCCCTTTTTCTTCCTTTCTGTTGGTCACCTCTTGCTCTCTGACCTCTCCTCCCTCTGTGAGTAAACCATTAGCCTGTCCTCACCCTCCCTAACCTTGGCCAGCAGAAGGAGGGGTTAGTGAGCTAATCCAGTGCTGTCCACATCATCTCCACCCTCCCTGCCAGGAAAACACTCTGAACCAGTAATGGTCGAGATGTTTAGAGAGCAAGTGGATGACAGCTCCACCTCCAAGTAACTTGGATCCACCTGTTTTATGGACCCTTCTCCCAAACTTTTGGTACCCCATCTAACGGTTCTAATTACTTCATACTGCCCATATCCAGGGCTTCCCTGATAGCTCAGTTGATAAAAAAAAAAATCCACCTGCAATGCAGGAGACTCCAGTTTGATTCCTGGGTTGGGAAGATCCGCTGGAGAAGGGATAGGCTACCCACTCCCTTATTTTGGGGCTTCCCATGTGGCTCAGCTAGTAAAGAATCCAAGTGCGATGCAGGAGACCTGAGTTTGATCCCTGGGTTGGGACGATCCCCTGGAGAAGGGAAAAGCTACCCACTCTAGTATTATGGCCTGGAGAATTCCATGGACTGTATAGTTCATGGGGTTGCAAAGAGTCAAGCACCATTTCCCCAGGTACCTGCTTAAAATCTCTGCTAGTATAGCAAACTCAAGACTTGCTAAGTGCTAAGTCCCATCAGTTGTGTCCAACTCTTTACGACCCCGTGGACCATAGCCCACCAGGCTTCTCTGTCCATGGGATTCTCTCCAGGCAAGAATACTGAAGCAGTTTGCCATTTCCTCCTCCAGGGGATCTTCTCAACCCAAGGATTGAACCCAGGTCTCTTAGGTCTCCTGCACTGGCAGGCAGATTCTTTACCACTAGCACAGCTTGGGAAACTCAAGATATCCCTAGGCAAATCCCCAAGGGAACTTGACCTACCATTCCAGGACTATTGCTATGACGGCCTCTTAAAAAGGTCATTGTTCCTGAACAGGTATCAGGGTCCTAACTCTAAAGTCCACATAAAGTCCACATCTTTACCTGGAGGACTGAACCTCTAAATCTGAGACTCTAATTCTGAATAAGCTTCATAAAATAGGACTAGGGGTCTTTCCACAGTTTCCTGATGTATAAGTTGAGGTCATCTTGTAATTTTGCTGCCGTATAACGTTAACCCTGGGAAGGACAGGGCCTGAAAACCCCAGAAGATGTCTTTGCATTTTCTACCTTCAAAACAAGATTGGCTTCAATGCTGGTTTTTAGTGCAACTCTGAAACAGACAGAAAAGACCAAAACCAGAGAATTCCTAGAAGAAAACTAGGTGCTCCTTGACATAGTTCTGGGTGATGATTTTTTTTTTTGATTTGACACCCAAAGCAAAGGCAACAAAAGCAAAAATAAACCTATCTAAACTTACAGTCTTTTGCATACCAAGTGAAAGTAAAAGTCGCTCAGTCGTGTCTGACTCTTTGTGACCCCATGGACTATATGGTCCATGGAATTCTCTAGGCCAGAATACTGTAGTGGGTAGTCTTTCCCTTCTCCAGGGCATCTTCCCAACCCAGGGATCGAACCCAGGTCTCTCACATTGCAGACGGATTCTTTACTAACTGAGCTATCAGGGAAGCCCTGCACAGCAAAGGAAACATCAACAAAATGAATTATTGTAACTCACCACACAATAATAAGAGTAAAAATGAAGTACCATATGATCTTTTCAATAGGTGCAGAAAAAAATTTTGACAAAAATCATTACCTTTTTATTATAGAAACTCTCAGCATAACTAGGAATAGAAAACAATTTTTTAAAAAAATTTACTTAGCTGCTCCATGTCTTTGTTGCACCTTGCAAGATCTTTGATCTTCCTTGCAGCCTGTCAGATCTAGTTCCCTGACCAGGAGTTGAATCCCGGGCCCCCTGCATTGGGAGCTTGGGGTCTTAACCACTGGACCACCAAGGAAGTCCTGAAAGTAATTTCTTCAATGTGATAAAAGGCATGTATTTTTAAAAGTCTTGGTCTATAATCATACTTAATGATGAAACATTGAACTCTTTCCATCTAAGATAAGAACAAAGTAGAAATGCCTGCTCTTATTATTTGTATTCGAAAACATGATAGAAACTCTAGCCAGTTCATTCATTCATAAATACATACATACATAAATAAAATAATCAGGAAGGAAGAAAACTGATATCCATCAGAGACACCATTGTGTACATAGAAAATACTACTGAAGTGATAAAAATTCCCAGTAAAATAAGTCAAATTATCAAAATTGCAGGACTCAAGGTCAATATATAAAAATCAGTTGTATTTCTGTCTAATAACAGAAACTGTTGGAATTAAAATCTAAAAAAATCCAAAAACTTTACATGCCTAAGATTGAATCTAGCAACAAATTGTCCATGACCTCTACACTCTACAAAGGATTATTGAAATTGAAAGATATACAAAGTTACTGGCTCTGAAAGCTCAAAATTGTTCTCTATTCTCCCAAAAATTGATCTATAAATTCAACACTCACACACTCCCAGCAAGATGCTTTGAAGGAAAAGAATTAATATTTATATTTTTTAAAAAACCATAGTCCCCTAAATCATATATGTACAGACTTTAATTCAAGAAGGATTCATGGCCTAAATGTAAAAATCTAAAACCATAAAACTTAAAGAAAAAGAAAACATAGGAGAATACCCTTATTACTTGGGGACAGCAAAAATGTCTTAAACAATAAACTTGATAAACCAGGGTTCATCAAACCTAAATGCCTCTGTTCATCAAAGACAAGTAAGAAAGTGAACAGGCTATCCATGCAAGATCTTTATTCCAGAACATATAAAGAACTTGTACAAAACAATTAATAGATTAATAGTTTATTAATAAAAAGACAGACTTTAATTTTTTTGACTCCAAAATCACTGCTGATGGTGACTGCAGCCATGAAATTAAAAGATGCTTACTCCTTGGAAGAAAAGTTATGACCAACCTAGACAGCATATTAAAGAGCAGAGACATTACTTTGCCAACAAAGGTCCATCTAGTCAAAGCTTTGGTTTTTCCAGTAGTCACGTATGATTGTTAAGAGTTGGACTATAAAGAAAGCTGAGCACCAAAAAATTGACGCTTTTGAACTGTGGTGTTGTAGAAGACTCTTGAGAGTCCCCTGGACAGCAAGGAAATTGAACCAGTCCATCCTAAAGGAAATCAGTCCTGAATATTCATTGGAAGGACTGATGTTGAAGCTGAAACTCCAATAGTTTGGCCATCTGATGCAAAGAACTGACTCATTTGAAAACACCCTGATGCTGGGAAAGATTGAAGGCAGAAGGAGAAGGGGACAACAGAGGATGAGATGGTTGAATGGCATCACCAACTCAATGGACATGAGTTTGAGTAAACTCCAGGAGTTGGTGATGGACAGGGAGGCCTGGCGTGCTGCAATTTATGGGTTCACAAAGAGTCAGACACGAGAGAGCGACTGAACTGAACTGAACTGAACTGAATAAAAAGACAAACAACCTAACTAAAAACTGGGCTATTTTTTGTTTCTTTGTTTGTTTCTGTTTTACAAGGTAAGGGGGAAGGAAAGAGGTGGACCAACATGACCTCCTCTATGGTAGAGGTTTCTGGATCTGAATGTGTGGATCACTCCAAAAAAAAAAAAAAAAAAAGAGCAAAGATGAACAGACAGTTCAAAAAGGAAGATATATAAACAGCTGTTAACACACAGAAAAATGTTTAACATCATTGGACATAAAGGAAATGAAAACTGAAACTAGAGGTACCATTTCACCCTCACCAGAAAGTTTTAAGTGAAAAAGACTGACACCACCCATGTTGGCAAGGATGTCCATATTGCCAAAGGTTGGAGAACTACTTAGCAATTTCTTTAAATGATAAGCCCACATTTATTCATTTCCCTGTTTTTGTCTTGGCTACAATTCTTTCTGGTGTTTAGAGTGTTCTAGCTTTCTTCCTTCTGCCATTCTTCCCCTAATCTAAATGGTACCCATCATTTAATGCTCTTCCTGCTCTGGGTGATGTTACCAGCTATGGCTGGTGTCTCTACTTGCTGTCTACTGGCTGAATACTGAAGCTTATCCAGGATGCTGGGTATTACCTTCAATTCTATGCTAACTTTGCTCTCAAATGTACCTGTGTGTAGGACTTGTTTCCTTGATGACAGAGTCTCATAAACTCAAGCATTTTTTTTTTTTTTTGGACACACGACTCTAAAAGCCATGTGCCAGTGACATCTGCTGGTCCCTTGCTTTCAACTGTTGGGCCAACAGATGTCTTCACATTCCATTGGCAGCAAATTCTCCAAAAAGAAAGCCACTGTTCACCTGCGACTCCTGTTTAAGAGCCAGTGAATGAGGACTTTATATTTCTCTTCATCCCAAGGGCTTCTTCTGTGATAGTTTCTGAAAACCCTGGTGAGGAGTAATATCCTGTGTCAGCTTTCACTTGAGGTTTTACTTTGCTTTATTGGGGCTTTGTTTCCATGTTTAAACATTTGCTAATTTATACAGCATTTGAGAAATGCCCCCACCTAAGGGAGTGAACTCCGGGAGATGGTGATGGACAGGGAGGCCTGGCGTGCTGCGATTCATGGGGTCGCAGAAAGTCGGACACGACTGAGCGACTGAACTGAACTGAAGGGATTCTACACTTAAAAATCTCAAGACAAATTGGCTGAAAAGTGAGATTCCTAGTTCTCAAGCCCAGGAATCAGGCTGACAAACTGAATGAGCTGCAGTCAACTCTGACCTCCTTTTGCTAAAGAGGCCTGACATTTAGAGAAAACCCTGAGGAGAGAGCCCTGCCTTGTGTGTTCTGGTAAGTGAAGCTGGGGGAAACAGAGACGTGGTTGAAGAAGGGAGAGTCTCTACCTTGTGGACTGAAATTCCTGGGAGCTGTACAAATACATTTTTGCCTGGACTCCCCCATAAGTAATCTACATAAGACCTTCTGAAATAGGACCCAGACATAAGTATACTTTCAAAGTTCCTCAAGTGATTCTAATATGAAGCCAGGCTTGAGAATGTCAGTTCAGGAGGTAGACAGAAGGCAAACATGCATTTACCCTAAATACATAAGGACACAGGGTATATCACCATTCACATATATTTAAATGGTTCAAGTATATTTAAAATTGGTTTCAGGAGAAAGAAGAAGATGGAATGAACTAATGTTGGGACAAATGGTGTTGAAACTTCTGTTTCAGTGAGAAAATCCTTCCTCTGAGGATGATTACTGATAATTACTGGGAGCAAATAAGAGGAAGCTGACATTTCATCAGTGAGACATGTACAGTAGGCTTCTTCCAAAAGAGCATGAGGTTATGAATAGGGAGAATAAATATGACCAAATGCATAGTCAGTTTAGGCTATAGTAGGTTGATGAGCATCTTCTGATTGGATTGGGAAAACAAGCAGATAGCCAGCTTAAGGCCAGAAAGCAATAGTGCAAGGAGTCTTCTTGAATTCAATGACTGAATGAGGATAATTTTCCAAGTTATATCTGGAACAATTTCAAAGAGTTTCATTAACTGCAAAATCCTAGTCAAGAAAGATTTATACTTTGGTTTAATGTATCCATAAATCTTGATCTTTCGATAGTGGAGCAGTTGTTTCAGTTCAGTCGCTCAGTCATGTCCGACTCTTTGCGACCCCATGAATCGCAGCACGCCAGGCCTCCCTGTCCATCACCAACTCCCGGAGTTCACTCAGATTCACGTCCATCGAGTCAGTGATGCCATCCAGCCATCTCATCCTCTGTCATCCCCTTCTCCTCCTGCCCCCAATCCCTCCCAGCATCACAGTCTTTTCCAATGAGTCAACTCTTCACATGAGGTGGCCAAAGTATTGGAGTCTCAGCCTCAGCATCAGTCCTTCCAATGAACACCCAGGACTGGTCTCCTTTAGGATGGACTGGTTGGATCTCCTTGCAGTCTAAGGGACTCTCAAAAGTCTTCTCCAAAACCGCAGTTCAAAAGCATCAATTCTTCGGCACTCAACTTTCCTCACAGTCCAACTCTCACATCCATACATGACCATTGGAAAAAACATAGCCTTGACTAGATGGACCTTTTTTGGCAAAGTAATATCTCTGCTTTTTAATATGCCATCTAGGTTGGTCATCAGAGAAGGCAATGGCACCCCACTCCAGTACTCTTGCCTGGAAAACCCCATGGACGGAGGAGCCTGGTAGGCTGCAGTCCATGGGGTCGCTAACAGTCTTACACGACTGAGCGACTTCACTTTCACTTTTCACTTTCATGCATTGGAGAAAGAAATGGCAACCCTCTCCAGTGTTCTTGCCTGGAGAATCCCAGGGACGAGGGAGCCTGGTGGGCTGCCGTCTATGGGGTCACATAGAGTCAGACACGACTGAAATGACGTAGCAGGTTGGTCATAACTTTCCTTCCAAGGAGTAAGCGTCTTTTAATTTCATGGCTGCAATCACCATCTGCAGTGTTTTTGGAGCCCAGAAAAATAAAGTCTGACACTGTTTCCCCATCTATTTCCCATGAAGTGATGGGACCAGATGCCATGATCTTGGTTTTCTGAATGTTGAGCTTTAGGCAGTTGTTTATCATCTATTAAATGCTGTACACTATGGTACACTCTGTGGACTGATAGCGAGGCAGGCAAACATGACTTTTGACTTCATGGAGCTGGCAGTTTGACTGGAAAGAGAGATATTACAAATCATTACAAATAACAGATTAAAAAATAAGATGTTAAGTCTTTCAAAGGAAAGCACTAGGTATTATGAAAGTTGTTGTTGTTATTTAGTCACTAAGTTGTGTCCGACTCTTCATGACCCATGGACTGTAGCCCACCAGGTTCCTCTGTCCATTGGGTTTTCCAGGCAAGAATACTGGATTGGGTTGCCACTTCCTTTTCCAGGGGATCTTCCCCACCCAGGGATTGAACCTGTGTTTTCTGCATTGCAGGAGGATTCTTTACCCCTGAGATCCCAGGGAAGCCCTATAGACACAATCTAATTAGTCTAGCAGTTAGTATAATGATTCTGTCTGTATGCTACTATCGATTTCATATAAATCAGTTGGGAGGCTTTCATTAAGTTTTAAAAAACATTTAAAGTAACATGTGGGATAGTTTTGAGAAACCCTGCCTACAAATCCAGGGCTGAAGAGTTTCTACAAAAATCACACTGGTAAGTCCCTCTTCAAAGTGGGCAAGTGACACTCTGAGCAGCACTGGCCCAAAATGCCAACTCAGAATACCAGGAGTCTTCCTTTGGTATTCCCATGCCCCCTTTTCTGGCCCTCTCTCCTTTCTTACTAATTCTAATACTCACACATATCTAATCTCCAGCCCTCACTCCCTCCACAGGGAAAAGACAAAGATGTTGTGAGGTTTAAAAGATATCACAAGGCTCCTCCTATTGATAGCCCATTGAACAATCCCCAGTACCTAATATCATGCATTAGCTCAGATCAGGGCAGGATGGAAACTGAGTAAATTAATCGACTGATTCAACACAAATTGAGTATCTATTATGGGTCAGGCACAAGTGGTTCTGTAAACAAAAATGATTCCTCTTGGAGCTTATGTCTGAGGAAAGAGGTGAGAAATAGCATAGTATGTTAGATAGTGCTAAGTTCTGATGGTTTTCAGAATTTGGCCAGGCAGAATCCCCTTCCCTAGGGACTCAGACAATAAATGAGGGAGACCTGGGTTTAATCCCTGTGTTGAGAAGATACCCTGGAGAGCATGGCAACCCACTCCAGTATTCTTGCCTGGAGAACCCCATGGACAGAGGAGCCTGGAGGGCTGCAGTCCATGGGATCGCAGAGTCAGACATGACGGAGCAACCAAGCACAGTATGTTAGATAGTGCTAAGTGCTAAGAAGAAAAGTTAAGCAGGGGTGTTCCCTCAGAAATGACTTCCAGATAAGGACCTGGAGGAAGAGGATCAACTTACCCATGCAGATACTTGGTGTTTCTTAAATAACAAGAATCTTCTGTGGGGCAGCATTTTGCTTGGTATTTCCATTATTTGATTATAATCCTCACACTAATGAGCACTCCCTTTTTTAAATAAATATGAGTCTAAGGATTGGGTTTACTGGGGAGTCTCTGAACTAACCAAGGTTCAGGGGCCCCAAACACCGTATTAAGAGATACCACTTTCTTATCAATTCTAATAATTTGTGTATTTTTGGATTTTCCACATACATAATCATGTCAGAGTAAATAAAACCTTCTCATTCTTAGGCCTTTTATTTTTCTCTTCTTATGATTATGGAACATACAATGTTAATAGAAGTGGTGATGGTAGGTATTCTTGGCTTTCTCTGGGTCTTAAAGGTAAAGATTATAGCATAAAGGATGACATCTGCAGTAATTTTGCATTCATTTATACATATGTATGTCTATATATATATATTCTTTTATCAGAAAAATGTTTTTCAGTTGTTTTTCATTTATTATTTTTTAACTGAAATACAGTTGATGTGCCATATGCACATCATATAAAAATATATAAAATATAAAGTATAAAATAGTGATTCACAATTTTTAAGTTATACTCCATTTATAGTTATTATAAAATATAGGCTATATTTTCTGTATTGTACAATGTATCCTTGTAGCTTATTTTCTACATAATGGTTTGTACCTCTTCATCCCCTACTTTTATATTGCCCCTCCCTCTTTTCCTCTCCCCACTGGTAAACACTAGTCTGTTTTCTATGAGTCTGGTTTTTTATTTGCTTGTTGTCGTTACATTCACTACTTTGTTCTTTTTTAGATTCCAAATGTAAAAGATATCATACATTATTTGTCTTTGCCTGACTTATTTCGCTTACCATAATATCCTCCAAGACTATCCATGCTGTTGCAAATGACAAAATTTCATTCTTTTGAATGGCTGAGTAGTATTCTGTTGTATGTATATAGAATATCGTCTTTATCCATTCATCTGTTGATGGACTCTTAGGTTGCTTCCATATCTTGGCAATTGTAAATAAGGCTGCTATGAACACTGGGGTGTGTGTATTGTTTCAAATTCCCAGGAGTGGAATTGTTGGGTCATATGGTAGTTCCATTTTTAGTTTTTGAGAAACCTCCATTGTTTTCCACAATTGCTGCATAAATTTATGTACCAACAATGTTAAAAGTGTTCCCTTTTCTCCACATCCTAGCCAATACTTGTTACTTGTGTTCTTTTTGATGATAGCCATTCTAAGTGTGAGGTGATATCTCATTGTAATTAACAATGTTGAACATCTTTTCATGAGCCTGTTGGCCATCTATATATCATCTTTGGGAAAATGTCTACTCAGGTGTTCTGCTCATTGTTTAATTGAGTTGTTTGGGTTTTGCTTTTTTTTTTTTTTTCATGTTGAGTTGTATGACCTGTGGATATTAACCCCTTGTTGGTATTTAATAGCATCATTTGCAAATATTTTCTCCCAAACTGTAGGCTGTCTTTTTGTTTATGGTTTCCTTTGCTGTGCAAAAGCTTTTAAGTTTAATTAGGTCCCATTTATTCATTTTTGCTTTTATTTCCTTTGCTTTAGGAGACATATCAAAAAAATATTGCTACAATTTATGCCAAAGAATGTTCTTCCTATGATTTCTTCTTGGAGTTTTATGGTTTCCAGTCATCCATTTAGGTCTTCAATACTTTTTGAGTTTATTTTTATATATGGTGTTAGAAAAAATTACAATTTCATTCTTTTACATGTAGCTTCCCAGTTTTCCCAGCACTAGTTATTGAAGGGACGGTCTTTTCTCCACTGTATATTCTTGCCTCCTTTGTCAGAGATTGACCATAAGTGCATGGGTTTATCTCTGCGCTAAATAGTCTTTTCCACTGATCTATTTCTGCTTTTATGCCAGTACCATACTGTTTTCATTACTGTAACTTTGTAGCACAGTCTGAAGTCAGGGAGCAAAATTCCTCCAGCTTTCTCAAGACTGTTTTGCAGTAGTTTTAGGTTCTTACCCATATACATGTCTCTATGTATGCATGCAGATATACATTATCAGAAAAATGCTTTTTAAAAAATGTAACTTTAATATGTGTTGATTATATCAAAGTATTTTATGCAACTATTTGAGATGTGATTTTACTCTTTCGATTATTAATGTGATTTACAGATTTTTCAGAACTTCTACAGTTTGAAATACAGACATATTCAAAAAAGTGCATAAAATATAAATGTATAGTGAAGTGAAGTCGCTCAGTCATGTCCGACTCTTTGTGACCCCATGGACTATAGCCTATCAGGCTCCTCCGTCCATGGGATTTTCCAGGCAAGAGTGCTGGAGTGGATTGCCATTTCCTTCTCCAGGGGATCTTCCCAACCCAGGAATCGAACCCAGGTCTCCTGCATTACAGGAAGACACTTTACTGTCTGAGCCACCAGGGAAGCCCCCAAATGTATAGCAGGTAAGTATAAATAGAAAAATGCTTGTACAAAATGCCCACATATAAGGAACAAAACATTGCCCATAGTAACCCAGAGGGTTTTGAGTGATACCTTTGAATGTCCATCCCTATCAGAAGCATACTCTGATTTCTACATTAAATCACTTCCCATGACTTTACTTATAGTTTTCTCAACTAGGTATGCATTTCTAAACAAAAAGTTCTAGTCTTAGGTAGTTTCTGTTCTTTTCCTGTTTTAAGTTAAAAATTTTTGTCACTTAATTTTTCCTTTATTTGTTGCTATATCCTATTTCTGTTCTTTTAATGATTACCAAAGAAGACTGTAGCATGTATCCTCAATTGAAAATCTAGCTTAAAGCAACATCTTTACTCCTCCTGAATATTATCATGACCTTGGAACACTATAA
Organism: Bos mutus; assembly: GCF_027580195.1. Classification (NCBI taxonomy): domain Eukaryota; kingdom Metazoa; phylum Chordata; class Mammalia; order Artiodactyla; family Bovidae; genus Bos; species Bos mutus. The sequence continues at coordinate 37,996,671 of NC_091636.1, read as the reverse complement.
CAGTTTCTTCCAGTTTCAATTTTTAAGCTATGTGATTTAAATCTCTATATTTTTAAACTTCATTATAAAAGAAGATGTATACATAGCAAAGCACACATAAAAGTATGTTCAGTTCAGTTCAGTCTCTCAGTCGTGTCCGACTCTTTGCGACCCCATGAATCGCAGCACGCCAGGCCTCCTTGTCCATCACCAACTCCCAGAGTTCACTCAAACTCGTGTCCATCGAGTCGGTGATGTCATCCAGCCATCTTATCCTCTGTCGTTCCCTTCTCCTCCTGCCCCCAATCCCTCCCAGCATCAGGGTCCTTTCCAATGAGTCAACTCTTTGGCATGAAGTGGCCAAAGTATTGGAGTCTCAGCTTTAGCATCAGTCCTTCCAATGAACACCCAGGACTGATCTCCTTTAGGATGGACTGGTTGGACCACCTTGCAGTCTAAGGGACTCTCAAGAGTTTTCTCCAACACCACAGTTTAAAAGCATCAATTCTTTGGCGCTCAGCTTTCTTCACAGTCCAACTCTCACATCCATACATGACCACTGGAAAAATCACAGCCTTGACTAGATGGACCTTTGTTGGCAAAGCAATGTCTCTGCTTTTTAATATGCTATCTAGGTTGGTCATAAGTTTCCTTCCAAGGAGTAAGCATCTTTTAATTTCATGGCTGCAACCATCATCTGCAGTGATTTTGGAGCCCAAAAAAATAAAGTCTGACACTGTTTCCACTGCTTCCCCATCTATTTCCCATGAAGTGATGGGACCAGATACATGTACTGTTTAGCAATTCATTACCAAGTGGACACCTGTAAAACCACCACCCAAGAAAGGGAACACAGGTAGCAATCCAGAAGTTTCTCTTGTGCTGATCATAGTCACTAATCCCTTCCTTCTCTTTAAAGGTAAGCAATAGCCTGATATGTATGGTAATGTCTTGTTTTTCACTTTATGATCTTACTACAAAGCATTCATTTTTTAACTCTACAATTTAATCTTTTTTTGAACTTCATATAAGCAGAATCATACTGTATTTTTTCATGTCTGACTTGTTTGGATCCACAATATCTTTGTTTCATCCATGTTGTTACACAGTTGTATTAATAATTAATCACTTCCACTTATTTATGCACATATCCATCATGTTGAATAAATAAACCTATTCTGTTGACTGAATTATCTATGGTTGAAATTATATGAATAATTCGATTCCTGTACATCTCTGGGTACATATATATATACACACATTTTTGTGTGATATATATATTGTCTGCCAAGCCCATGTTTACCTATGTTTCCCCCTATGTTATCTTCCAGAAGTTTTGTGCTTTAGGTTTATGAACTATTTTGAGTTAATTTTTGTAAAAGGTGTAAAGTTAGTGTCTACATTATTTTTGCATTTGGATGTCCAGTGTCCCAGCATCATTCGTTAGACTCCTTTCTCCACTGAATTGCTTCGTTCTTTTGTCAAAGATCAATTGACTATATTTATGTGGGTGTATTTCTGCTCTCTGTTCTGTTTCATTGTCTACTTGTCTATTCTTTCATCAATCTCACAATGTCTTGATAATTGTAGCTTTATTGTAAGTCTTGAAATTGGCTAGTGTCAGTACTCCAACTTTGTTCTCCTTCAGTTTGTGTTGACTCTTCTGGGTCTTTTGCCTCTCCATATAAACTTTAGAATCAGTTTGTCAATATCCATAAAATAACTTATTGGGGCTTTAACTGGGATTACGTTGAATCAATAGGTCAGTTTGGGAAGAAGTGACATCCTGGAAATAATGGGTCTTCCTGCCTTCCTGCTCATTATGGAATCTCTATTTATTCTGTTCTTTGATTTCTTTCATCAATGGTTTGTAGTTTTCTTCATATAGATCTTAGATATATTTTATTAAATTTATACCTAAGTATTTCATTTTAGGGGATGCTAATGTAAATGGTATTATCTTTAATTTGGAATTCTACTCTTCCATTGCTGGTAAAAGGGAAAAGGACTTACTTTTTTATATTAGCCTTATATCCTGCAAACTTGCTATAATCATTTACTCATTCTAGGTTTTTTTGTTGTTGTTGTTTTTTGTTTTCATTTTTTTAGCCAGTTCTTTTAGATTGCTACATAGATGATCATATGATCTGCAGACAAAGTTTTATTTCTTACTTCCAAAACTGCATATCTTTTATTTCCTTTTCTTCTTACTGTATTAACTAGGACGGATGTAAATGATGTTGTTTTTAATCTCAAATTTCCATTGTTATTTTTGGTATATGGGAAAGCAACTCTCTATTTCCTTTGTCAGCCTGGCTAGGGTTTCATCAATTTTATTGATCTTTTCAAACACTCAGTATTTGGTTTCATTGATTTTCCTGTTTTCAACTTCACTGAAGGAAGTAAGGTGGAGCCTAAAGTATAGGTATTTAGTTATTTATCTTAAAACATTTCTTTTGTGGTACCTGTTAATAATTTGAAAGGAACAAAAAAAGCCTTAGTTTACTAAAAAGAGTATAATCTCAAAGATGGTTGAAGGAAAACACATAAATGACCAGCAAAGTTCTTAGTAACTTGTAGAAATGTACTTTATTTCATGCAAAGCTACATAATTTCCTACATTTTAACAGCTAATCAAATAAACATCTCAAAAAATTCATTACATTACAATAAGTTAAAATACTACAAAGCAATTCCAAGTCCATGAGTCTGTCAAAACCAAATTGAGAGAACATTATGCATAGATAAGGCCAAAGATGCTAACTTAATTACAGGTAGCACTTTGCAGGTTTTTTTCAAATACATATTTAGTGAGAATCTGCAGAGAAAAATAGTTATATCTACAACCCATTGATCAGAAAGGGAAACATTTGCCATTACATAGCAGGTAGTATTCTTACCTGGAGGACTCCATGGACAGAGGAGCCTGGTAGGCTACAGTCCATGGGGTTGCAAAAAGTCAGACACAACTTATTAATAGCAACTGAACAACAACCAGGTAGTAGTGGCTGATTAAAGATAAATTTGGCATCATGCACCAAAAATGAACATAATAAACATTTTGAAATTTATGATCAGATGCACATTTGAAAAGACTTACTCTCTACTTCACCTAATCCACTGAATAAGATAAATAACAAGTACGTTATTAATGCAACACAGAACTTAGGCTTTTGGTATACTTTGCTTGAGTACTGGTATATACAAAAAGATACTGAAGAGATGTAGGAATATTTCAAACTCATACTAGACTACTGAACTTTCTAATAGGAAATAAGTCCTGGGCAGAACTTATTTTAGAAAGATTTTAAAACTACTTAAAAGCAATACTACAATTAGTTATTTACAAAAACATTTTATAAAAATTAAATACCAGGAAGTAACAACATCATTATTAGAGCTCTTTTTCCAATGCTATAATTTATAAATATATATATTAGATTACAATTATTTAAAAGACAGGTCCACATGTTCTCTATCTGCGAAATGAGAAAAGTTCTTCAAGTTGTTTACAAAATATGGACAAAAACAAATCCATTGGATTGCTTAAAAAAAAAAAAATACATAGTCTCTCCCCTACAATTTGGTGTACTAAGTAGGGAAGATGCTAGCCAGCATTCTTTTGAGAAATACAGCTCTAAATGACTAGACTGATAAGATTTGTGTCAATAATACCAACTCAAAATGGTGTTGTACAGTCAGATTAACAAATTATGACTTTATATATATGTCTGCCACAGTAAATCATTCTTTCTACTCTTTCGCACTAAGTACAGTAAAAATCTCCTTTTGCAAAATGATGTGAGATCAGGATAATCACAAAAGAAAAGATTTTCATAGAAAAAAAGGTTAATTCTCTCCAGGGAGTGTGTTAAAAACAAAAGTCTTTTAGGATATCGATGAGAAGAGGAACATGCCATTATTCTTGTTTCATTAACAAATTTAAAATTGTGATGAGGCTTCAATCTACCACAATGGATATAAAATGTTAGGAAAACCAAGCTGAACATAAAGGAATTAGGGGTGTGGTATGTTCCCACTGCAATAGGACTGGGGATGGGGCAGGGCTAATAGCTGCTCTGATGGTAGAGACGGCTCACAGGACCTGGTCTCCAGGAGTTAGTAAAGGGAATAACACTGCCTAGTCTTCCAGGTCTCTGAGCAGAAAAATAAGTCATTGAATTGAAAAGAAGTAACCCACACAAAGGGAATTAATATTTCAGAAGGCTCCCTGTAACACTCTTACATTGTTTCAACCTCTTCTAATGAAAACTTTGACAACGATGTATGTTATTTATAAATTCCTTTTCATAAAATGAGGTCTCAAGGTTTTTAATGTTTGGAGTTTGTTTGCTTGTTTTTAATAATCACTGGTTTTAGAAATATAATTTTATGCTAAAACATCTACACTGAGAATATTTCATTTTACTGAAGTATCCTACTTAGTGGCGAGAAAGACAACACAGTGAGCTAGCACACCTCATATTTATATCCAGATGTTGCTTAGTTGTCTAGCAAAATCTGTTGTACTACTTTAAGTGCAATACTGCTATTCAAGTAGTGGGATCTGTAGTCAGAACTACTACCTTTTGAGTGTACTGACCATCAAAAACAACCGTATACACCAAACAAACGGAAGAAAAACATGTCAGCTCATTATAAGCTATACTATAAAGACAGGCTTCAGAGAGGAAAGAAGGTATAAAAGGAATGAAAGGAGAAAGGGAGAAAAGAAAGGAAAGATAAAAGTCTCGATCCATTGACTTATTAACATTTAGGATTTAATAAATACAATCCATTACACTTTGGAAATTCAAGTACGTTAAGATTTCTCAGGGATATGTTCTGCCTCTTAGTGCAAATATATTTATCCTTGTGATTTTCAGGCATGGCCGACACAAATCACAAATATAAAACTCACATTACTGAACAGTGTGAATTAAAATTATGGAGAGTTTATTTTTCCTTTAAAACAGTAATCTACATAAAAATCAAGAACATTCTCTAAATCTACTACACATATACAAAAATGAGGTTTGCCGTTGTATATCAATGAATTCTTTCATTAATATTCTAAAATATACTTAAAAAAACACACATTGACTTGCCTATCCACATTTAATTTCATTTGAGTATACAACCAGCACACATGTAAGAACTGATAATCTAATCAAATAGTAGTGTCCAAAAACAAATTGGCAGCAATATTTTAAAAAATTTTGATTGTCCAATCCTCTGATCTATTCTTTATAAACTGAAAACCCTTGAAAGTTATTTAGTTCTTATGACTCTTGTGAAATGAGGGCCTCTAGTATAAGGAAATTATTCCCAAGCCCCTGTTCATTTGGTAAGAGAACAAATTCTAATAATTAGTCTTATTTTAATAATGATTTTTTAAATGTTCTAATAATAACAAATTATTGATGTAATAACAAAAGTTAATAGCAACTTACAGATCCATGAAATTAATAGATTACTTATTGTTATTTTCTGCAATGGCTTACTGAATATTCTAATAATTATTTAGAAAAATAATTTAGAAAGTTTAAATAGGAATCTATTACAATATAAGAAACACTCAAAAGGTAATTGTCAGAAGTAATTCTTCAAGAAATATACTTTGCATGTAAAGTATATGAATTTAGTAGCAATGTTTTGCAGTAGATGTCATTTTAGTAATATTCTCAAAACAGAAAACTTTTGTTCATATTACAGTTTTTACAAAGTTGCTTAACAAATATTAACTTAGTTCCCCAGCAATAAACTCTTAAGACTTCAGGGATTAAATAATTAACTTCTAAACACAAAATTACCCAGCCAGGTAATGTTCCTATATGATCATATATGAAATCCTGTAACAAATTCTGCCTAAACAATTGAATACTCTGGATCACTTAAACAACCAAAATTATTTTGGAAGTAACTCAAAAGTCATAAAGGGGATCTATACTGTTTTATAGAAGTATTACATACACTCCAATTATTATAATCATTTTAAAAATTAATAATAAAGTAGTACATCTTTTACATATTTCTATCAATATATCTTAGAGTATTATAAATTATAAAAGTAACTGGATCATTTCTTCTCTTTTTCTGCTTCTACAATAGCATCTGAGTTTCATGATAAAACCTATGAGAAACAACATTATACTTAAGGAACATATTCCAAAGTAAACTCAAAGACTAAATAATAAAACAATATTATTTTCACAGGATTTTGATTACTTATTCCAGAAAGAGTTTTTGCTTTGGGAACTTGTAAGCTTCTCTGTAACAATAAGAAACTGGACCACTTTCTGGGTGATCTGTTTCCTATCTAATATCTTCAAATACCACTTGTGTGGAAAACCAGCATAGCTAACAACTTATTTTGTCTTTTTAAACGCCACTATATAAACATCAACTCAATACCCTCACAACTGCTTTGTGAGGTAGATCAGTAGGTAAATAGCAAGTATCCTCTTCATTTTGAAAATGAAGAAACTGAGGCACAGAAAGGTTACATGATTTGCCCAAGGTTTCAATGGTCAGTCATGAAATTACAGTGTTAAATTATTTCTGCTCCTGGCCTATTGCTCTCTGACCACGCTTCACAATAAAAGGCTGTGTGTGTGTCTTCTTAAATGAGTAGTCTATATAATTTTGATTGAGAGGAAAATCTATTGACTGATAATTATTTTAAAGGGGGTCTAATCTTAAAAAAAATCATAAAAATTTAAGAAAATGAGATAATTAGGATGATACACTATCAGTATCTGCCTAAAACTGTGGCTTCTAACGTATTTATGTGATAACACTAAGAAAAGAGGGAAATAAAACATTTAAAATTATGATTCAGGGAAAAATGACCTTCAAGAAACATATAATCAAATTGTCAGGTGACTATATAATTCATCCTCAAACTGGAATACTTAAGAGTGAAAATGAGCACTACCGAAAGGATAACAGGTGAAACTAAGATGGCCATGGGGCGGCCCAGTCACCACTGGGTGAATCCATGGTATGGATTCTCAAAGAGTTGCAAATATTTCAGGGACATAAACAACTCTTTTTGCAAAATGTTGTGCTGAACTATAGTCATTGTGCATAAAACACTGGTGATTTAAAATGTAATACCTAACTTTGGCTTAAACAAAATTTTAAAAACTCAATTTAAAATGATAACATGTTTAAGCAACAAGTTCTTACATATCTCCACTCTAAAGTAGTTTTCTATAAATCACAATTTAAGTGTGAGTAGTAACAGTAAATGGACTCACTTTTTATCTTTGAATAACCAGATATTCTTTTTCAAAAGGAATAAACAGGCACCTTTTAACAGTAGAGAATTTTGTGGGACTCTTTGGCTGTTAAGGGGAAGTCACTCAGTCGTGTCCGACTCTTTGCGACTCCACGGACTGTAGCCCACCAGGCTCCTCCATCCATGGGATTCTCCAGGCAAGAGTACTGGAGTGGGTTGCCATTTCCTTCTCCAGGGGGATGTTTCCGATCCAGGGATCAAACCCGGGTCTCTCGCATTGTAGGCAGACGCTTTACCATCTGAGCCACCAAAACCTCACTATTTACCATTAAAAATTATGACTCTCCTTGAATGGAATGATCAACACTTAAATCACTATGCTAAATGGTAAAGGTGAACACTCCTCTCTGAAATAAAAATCTTTTACAAAGCAATACCAAAAGCATATGACAACTTCCAGTTACTACCAAAGACTGAAAGAATAATTCACCACCTGATTAAAGCACACATGCTGAAGATACAAACACTAGTTGAAGTATAGTCTTAAATACACATGCAAAAACCTAACTAATTTGCATACAGTGTTGAAAAAGGGCTTTCTACATTCAGTTATGTCTGGTAAGTAAGCCTTGTTTTAAGACATGGGTTTTGTAAATATGGTTATTATTGAGGTCTCCATCTCTTTGGGAAATAAAGGATCAACATATTTTTTAGAAAGAATATGTAAATCACAATAATAAAACTATAATATTAGTCAGTTGTAACTATGGCTTCCTTGAACCTTTAAAACAAGTTTTCCTGAAAAAATTAATCTGAAACAAACTGAACTACATGTTTTCAACATATACTGATCTTTATCATGAATTAAATCCTTCCATTGTAACTGTACTTCTAAGACAGACATTTCAGGAATGGTATGAAACAAATCCTATTAGAAATAAAGACGATATTCAATGAATAATAAGCCATTATCACTAAGATCTGATTAATTTTTCGTGCCTTTTTTATCCTGACACTTTTCACTGGGAGTTCAGTAGTTAATTCTAGAGCATACAGATGTTCATAAAGACTGAACTTGTTTGTTGATCTTGGTTAGCTACTCCATAAATTCCTATAGACTTTAAACATCATCAAATATTCTGCTGCGAGACATTGAGAGGTATCGTCCACCAGGCTGATACCTGAAAGGTGGATAAAGAAATGATCTGAGGCATCAAAAATAAAGAAGGAGAGAAAAACAAGGACACATTAAAAGGAAGTGGGTACATAATTTTTAAGAACTGTAAAATCTATTCAGTAGCTGAAATCAGAAACTTATTCTCCAAGGATATTATCCTAAAGAGATTTACCTATAATTATAAATCAACCAACAACTGTTTTACAGCCTATGATATGACACATATGGCAGGATGAGAGATGTAAAAAAGAAAGGAAAAGAGAGATATAAAACACATCATGAAATTTGGATTTAATAACTACTCTGTATTGTTGAATATAAACAGAATATTCCTCTTGCTATTTAAAAGCAAATATCTTCATGCCCATGATGTTTTGCTTTTGTTTGTTTCTACTTGGTATAACAGCTAAAAGCACAGACTCTGAAGCCAGAGTCCTGGGGTTTAAATGCCTGATTTTGTTACTTAAAAGTTGTGTGATCCTGGGTAAGTTACTGAGCCTCTCTAGATTCAATTCCAATTGGACTTACAGTCATAAAACACAATTACTGTTGTTAAAGTGCTCAGAATACAGTGCCACCCAGTCATATCTATGTAACTATTGCCAAATATGATGGCTTTCATAAATAGAATTGTCAGAATAGGAATATAAATATTGTTAAGACTCTACCAAATTATTTCAATTCTTTGTTATTTATCATACTACTGGTAATAATTTATGAAAGTACTAATTTCAACTACTACCACTGGATGATATAATTTTTAAAATATAAAAGATTAGCAGGTGTTAAAAGGTATCAAACGTTGCTTAATATGTTTTACATTAGCAATAAAGATGAATATTTTCCTTATGTTTATCTCATCAAGTCAGAATGTTATCAAATTTTCAGAGGAATACTGGAGCCAAAAGGACAACCTGGAACTTACCTTCCTGATTCAGATTCAAGAGGGTCATCAGTGAACGTTTCTGCATTAAAATCTAAAGGTTCTGCATCTTGAAGAAGTTCTATTCGGTCCCTTTCAGTCCTGTTATTAGCCCTGGTATATTTAGATGTCGCTGCAAAAGAAGAAAAAAAATTCCACTTTCTATTGTCTTTATGGGTCACAGTCTACGGACACACAGAAAGTCAAGATTATAAAGGATCTGAATTTTCATTGTGAAGACAGTATTAAGAAAGGATAACTACACGGTTATCTCAAAATTATATTAAATGATTAATAATATGATAGAAAATAAGAAAGAAGAGTTCTCCCTTGTATGTAGTCTAAGCTCAGAAGCAGCTACAGCAACAGAATTAGTATTTAACTTCAACGCAGATGGTGACTGCAGCCACAAAATTAAAAGACGCTTGCTCCTTGGAAGAATAGCTATGACAAACCTAGACAGTATATTAAAAAGAAGAGACATCATTTTTCTGACAAAGGTCCATATAGTCAAAGCTATGGTTTTTCTAGTAGTCAGGTATGGATGTGAAAGTTGGGCTATAAAGAAGGCTGAGCGCTGAAGAATTGATGCTTTTGAACTATGGTGTTGGAGAAGACTCTTGAGAGTTCCTTGGACAGCAAGGAGATCAAACCAATCAATCCTAAAGGAAATCAATCCTGAATATTCATTGGAAGGACTGGTGCTGAAGCCGAACCTTCAGTACTGATTGAAAAAGCTGATTCATTGGAAAAGACCCTGATGCTGGGAAAGATTGAGGGCAACAGGATAAGGGGACTACAGATGATGAGATTGTTGGATGGCATTACTGAGTCAATGGACATGAGTTTGAGCACACTCTGGGAGATAGTGAAGAACCGGGAAGCACCGGCAATGCTGCAGTGAATGGGTTCACAAAGAGTCAGACACGACTTAGAGAATGAACAACAACAGCAATCGTAACAGAGAAACTGTTCACAATTAAATAAGTTTCAGCTGGTTTCATAGTGAATCCAGGGGCTGCTACATCTCATTTCTTGGCTACGATTTTAAGATGCAATCAACTCAAACTCTGCAATAAAGGACTAACTCTTTTTTCCATAGGGCAAGAATTCAGGAAGCAATGTCCAACAGAAATAAATTGCAAGCCCTGTATTTACTTTTTACTAGTAAATACATTTAAAAAGTAAAAAGAAATAGTTGAAATTAATTTTCACATATCTAACCCAATACATCCAAAATATTATCATTTCAATATGGGGCACCAGCTACCCTGCAAATGCTAAACAGCCATATGTGGCTAATGGTTACCACCTTGGTCAGCACAGATCTAGAAAAACTAACTCTCCTTTCCCTATATGAATGATGTTTTCTCCATAAAAACCTGAATTTTCACAGTGTTATTTTGAGCAGCTCAACAGCTTCAAAACAAACCATGACACTAAGGCAAGCCAATTCTCTCTTACCTTATGTTGTCATCTTGGACTCTGCCCTCCACTATTTATCTCATTCATTCAGCAAATACTGGTTGCCTCCCACATGCCAGGTTCTAATTCATCATCCCAAGGTTTTGTGTTTCCTCTTAACCATTCTCCTATACCCTCCAGATCTCTGCACTTTGTTAAGTCCAAATCCAAGATAAGCTTCCAAATATCTTTGTAGAATTATCCCTCTATTTCCTAGCTTTAATTGAAACTTCAGCTTTCTATTATTTCTTTTATGCTAAATCTCATCCAAACACATCCTCTCTTCTTTATCTCCAGGGTTATCTCAAGGATGCTTATTTTAAGCCCTCATCATTTTTTTGTTTTTTCATTTATCTTTAATTGGAGGATAATGGCTTTACAATGTTGTGTTGATTTATTCCATAAAACCAATATTGTATATTAAGGCCCTCATCATTTTCTGACTGCATTACTACAACAGACACTAAACTGTGTTGTATCTCACTTCCCTGGAAATAATACTTTATATAGATGTCAAATTCATCTTTCTAAACCAAAAATCTGAGCATGCTTCTTTCCATACTGAAATCTTACCTTTGGGATAAAATCCAAACTTCTAAGTGTGATAATACGTTTCCCAACTATCTCTGTAGCCTTTCCTCTCATCAAGCTTCTCATACTTCAGGTTCTAGTCATAGAGGAAAATCTACATTTCCCCAAAAGTTCTCGCATGTTGCACATTCTTTGTTCTGCCTAAAAACCCCTTCAACTGGCTAAGTACTACTCATTCCTAAATAGTATTTCTTTATAACAGAAATCCTTTCCCAATGAAGAATTCCTTTTCCTCCCTTGAGCTGAGTCCTTCAGCATCATGTGTGCAGCCTTAAACTCTCTCAGCATCCCTGTATCTCTCCTCTCCCTTCTACTCAGTGCTGGATCCTGCACACAAATAGGTCTCTTGTCACTCTCCCAAAAGCATATGACAAAATCAAGAATATGGGGAGGCTTCCTGACTCAATCCACTGGCCAATGTCTTCTTCCTGGTATCAGTTCCTCATTCAATTAAGGGCAAACCAAAGATGGAAATTGTCTTCTTCATACTCCTGGGAAAGTACCTGACACATAAGAGTCAGTCGGTAATTTATTATAAAAATGACCAAATAGCCTGAAAAATATCTAGGTTAATAGAAACCGATACCTGCCAAAAATATGCCTGAGATAAGTACTATTATTTAGATAGTATAATGACAACTATTCATTTGATGTCCCAGATGTCTCCTTCTCCTACCTGCTGCATATTTTACTTTCCTCTTCCTCCCATATACTGAGGGATGAAAAAAGGAAAGGCACTGCAGAACCTCACTTATTATTCTATAAAGACAAGCAAGCATAGAAAAAAAATTTCTTAAGAAAACTAGATAATAAACTACTTACATCGGTTGGTACTCATTTCTGAGAAGTTTGATTCTTTTGGGTCAATATGAACATTTCTGTTTCTAGTGGAATCTTCTCTACTGTGTCCATAACGTTCTTTCCATTCCTAGAAAAGAATCACGAACATATAACATGAGAACACACAGTCAGAAAATAATTCATCAGTGATAACTGATATATTAGATTATACATGTAGAGTAATATAATCTAATTCTTTTTCATCAGGAATTTGTCAGATAATCAGTATAATTAGCACAGTACCTTTAGAAATGATAGATAATTTCCTTTATTTCTAAATGATTTTAATAGTCATCAAACTTAACTTGAAGACATTTATAGACATTTTTACTAGCTATGATTATTTTAAGTTATTGACTTCCATCTAAAATGTCAAAATAATATTATAACTACAGTAAGGTTATCTTGACCATGGAAGGATTATGAAACTCAAAATAATTAATAAGATGTTAATAAAATTTTATTCTACCCAAATATGATTCTACAAATCATAGAGACCCAAAAAGTCATTTTTGATAGTAAAATTAAAGTTGTAGATAAACATAATTAAGTAATGACTCACGTGGCATTGTGTCTTAACTGCACTAAAATCTTAACTGGGATTTTACTCATTATTCTTATAATTGAAAGGAACCCATGCAGTGCAGAGTTTCACTCTAAAATAGTCATGCCAGATGCTATTTGGCTTTCTTATTAGAAGATGTGAAAAATTTATGTTTGATCATCCTGTTCCAATTTTGGTAAACCCTAAGTTTTCACATAGAGGTGAACTCTATTCCACTCTTTGGTGCTGGTTATGCCTTCCGAAATAAAGAACAAGTCTCCCTTTCCATGACATACACTAAAATACACAAAGGCAACTATTATGTCTCCTGAGTCTTCACTTCTCCAGTATGGACACACTCGGGGACTGAAAATTTATAGTGACTATGACTAGATTTTTCTCACTTTTTGCCTTTTCAATTCTCAAGGAGGTTAGTTTGCCTTAGCAAACAAAGGACTAAAGAAAAACATCCTATGTCATTGTCCCATTGTTTTCAGCCAAAATCAATTAGATTCTTATGATAGTTCCCATTAATCTTTAGGGTATAGCAAGTTAGTAAGTACTATACTTACTCTTCTTCTATTTTCACCTTCTTCTTGCCGTTGCCTTTTTCTCTTCTCTAGAGACAGAAAAGTGGTCTCAAATTTGGTATAATATGGTTTAATTAGATGTAGAGTAACTGAAGTAAAGGTATCAGGCTATGACCAATTTCCTTTAAATTACTACAAAGTCAAAGGTAATAGGTTATTGTTGGAAAGAACCGGAGAGGTCACCTAACTCCATAGAGAATACCTTCCCAACTTCTGCTGGAGATCGCTCTTAGGCTCTATCTAAACAGTTTCAGTGAGGAAGAACTTCTCCCCATGGTGACTTGAAATGTGCTTCTAGGCAGCTTCTCTTTTTCTTCGTTTTTGTCTTCTAAATTAAATTCATACTTTTTTCTGCATAAGATTTTTTTTTGTCATTACTCTCTTCTGGCTATATACTCAGTGCTTTTTTCCCATAAGATATACCTGACACACTCATCATTCTGCCTACCCTCCTCTAAATTCTTTCTGACTTATCAGTCCTACTCTTGAAAATCTTATCCAGGACTGGATATGATACTCCAGATGAAGTCTGATTAATGCAAACAGCAGAATTATTACATTAACTAGGCACCACCTTCCTGTGAGAGCTTGTGAAGGCTACACTAGCATATTTTAGAGCCATAGTACATTTGGGGTTTATGTTTAAATAAGATCATAAAGAACCCCATGTTCAAGGAGGAAGAATGCCTAAAAACCAATGTCCCCAAACTCAAGTTTTGTTCTTCTTTTCCTTCCTATTCTACCATCACTTGAACACCAAGAAATTTGATACACTCAGTTTTGAGATTAGACTCCAGTACAGCACAATGCATTCTAACAGGCTGTTAATGATCACTACATTCTAAAAACCAGCCTTGGTTTGAATGAAAAATTATTAAACTAATGGTGATTCTTTAATGAGTTTTATATTGTATTCAATTTGACAAATCTATTTCAAAGAAAACAAGAAAATGACTCCAATACTAAACAAGGGTATTATTTAGTTGCAGACATATTAACAATTTCTGCTACAGAATTTCTTAAAGACAGATGAAATAACCATGTATGTTTTCAAATTTTTTTTGTTGTGAAGGCTTTCCATAGAATTTTAGCTAAAACACATTAATTTGTAATGTCTTAAGATAGATTAGAAGTTTCAAATCATACAAACATTAATTTTGTATTTTGAATCAGTACTTTCTCTTCATTTATTTTAAAAGACAAATCTTACCTCGTCTAATTAATTCTTTCCCTTCATCAACTAAGTCTGATGTCATATCATTATCTCCCATGAACTGCTGGAAACCAAGTAGATTCAAACAACGAGTTCCCAAGCTAATAAAAGTAGATTTTCAAAAAGATAAGCATTATTTCATACTGTAAATGTTTAAATTGGAAGCCTCTGTTGTATTTCTAGTTATCATGTCAAGTTCTACAGCGCTACATTTGTCTTTCTTCAAAAAGTACTTATTTCCCTTTCTAAGAAACTTAAATGCCCAGTGCTCCACTGACTAGGGTATGCACCAAAGCCCGACTTCTTACAGACACAAATTAAGTCAGGCCACAGCATACTTTCAGAAGATTATTATAACAGGATGCTAAGCAATAGCTATAATACAAAAGCAATTTATTCTTTTCTGGTATTCAAACAGCAATTTTAACACACATACACAACCAGTATTTACAAGTGCAGAATATTCTTGGCTTAGAAAGTCTTAATTATGCAAACTGACTTTCACGTTCTGTTTTGTTAATCCGGAGAACTAGTCAATTCTATTTAAATCAGTGTTACTATAAATTCAGAATTGATTATTACAGCTTATCTGGGGACAATCATTTATATCTTATCTGGTTTTTACTTTAAACCTCATTGTTGTGCAGGACAGGAATACTCTGAAAATACGGTACATAAGGAAGGAAGGATTAATATCTGTTAAACTACTATTACGCATCAGATAGTTTACAGTTATTCTTATTTAATTCTTACTATAACTCTAAGAGATAAATATTACTTTATAGATAAGGAAACAGAAACAAAGGGTGTTAAATACTTTGCTAAAGGCCAATCAATAAATTTTAGAGCTGAGGATTTAAATCTAAAACAAAACAAAGACCAAGTTCTTTTTACTACCTTAGTTTTCAAACTTTTTTCTAATGTACTTTTAATGGCAGAATTCTGAACACCATACATGAAGCAAGGCAGAGAGAGGAAGAAGAAAGGGAGGAGTGTGTATGTATGTGTGTGTGTGTGTATTCACGTGTGTTAGGAAGAGAAAACAGTGAAGCAATTAAGAAAAAGTAAAGATCTCCCATTTCACATCAGTGATGTGTAAAAATCTGACTAGTTCATAAATTATCTGCTTGTTTTAATATATAGGGAATGCTTGTATGACTTACCAGTGAGTAAAATTGGGGTTTCAGGTGGATGGTCATGCTAATTCTGTGACTTTAAATATTCCTCTACCATCCTTATATACCTGTGGGAATACTATACTGCAGGATGAGATCATTGTCTCTGTAAAGGTTGTAGCTTTGTCTAAAGTGTCAGCAAACAGCTTTATAGGCTCTAGGCAGTTAAGTCTGAATATTATTAATAGTTCTGTGTATGGTTATGTGCTAGTAATAAAGGAATTAGACTATTACGGCAGCATTCCAAAAGAAAATTGACCTATAAAGTCAAGTTAATGCTGAAATGCCTGCAAGGCATTTCTTCAAATATTCCTATAATACAGTATAGTTTTAAATATAAATATATATTATATATATATAATATTACACATATAATATATATAAATTATAAAAATATAATTTGATAATTAAGGTATATGACCTTTCTTTTCCTTAAAGACAAACTTTAAGGAGTTTGTCTCCTAAAAAACTAGCAAAGTTTATCTTAATTATAAAACAACATTTTTAAAGAAATATTTTTAAGTTAAACAATTTTCCTTTTAGACACAATTCCTTACATTAAAATTTTATAGTTGACAAGGCACTATCCCATCCATCTATTCCTTGATGCATATGTCAATCTAATAAGATGCTAACCTTAAGTAGAGATGCCAATCTTACCAAGATAACCACTAAGATGAGGAGATAAGATTTATACATCACAAGCTCTTAATGTTCCATTTGTAGTTTATAAATGAATAAGCACATAAAAAAAGTTTAGTTTTGGACATCCAAAGGATGATTGGTCTCTTATTTTTAACACATCATTTTCATAATAAATATAAACCTCTGTCTTTCCTACCTTACAGAAAAAAGCTGAAAATATTATATTGTTTTATCAGTTCATGGGCTTCCCTGATAGCTCAACTGGTAAAGAATTCGCCTGCAATGAAGGAATCCTAGGTTCAATCCCCAGGTCAGGAAGATCCCCTGAAGAAGGGAATGGCAACCCACTCCAGTATTCCTGCCTGGAGAATTCCATGGTCAGAGGAGTCTGGTGGGCTACAGTCTATGGGGTCACAAAGAGACACGACTGAGCGACTTTCATTTTCACCAGTTCATATTAAGTTTTATATTAAATTATAATCCTTTGGCTCCTTTACTTATGATAAGATAAAATATAGATGCTTTAAAAAAATTCAACAGAGAATTTATTTCAAATAATATTTGTCTTTTTACTCAATATCCAAGTGTTAGAATATCAGTATAATAATATATGCTATTTGTAAACTATTTGTAATAACTAATTATACTGAAAGATTTAAATGAAAAGTGGTTGGATGAAACTTATTATCAATAAAATTTTTTTAAGTAGCATTTTTGGTGTGTCATGGAGCACTGAAGCAGTGAAGAAGGAAGGCAAGGTGCTAGAAGCCAAGGACACCTGTCTTTTAACTCCTCTTGAGTCAGATCTCTGCCAAGCTTCTACCAATTTTTCTGATCTGATAAAAAGAGTAGTCCATGTACTTTCCATGTACTGTCTGATTATGACTGCTCCTTAACTGATCTTTTGTGCTGATTACGGTCTGAAACACCCAGAAACCCAAAAATTATTATGCGGAAAGCCCTAAGACTAATACATGTTACCAAATAGAAGCTGGGCAAGCAGGTGTTTTATAAGATACAATGGCTGCCATGACCAAAGGCCAGGACTCAGAGTTAACATTCTGTTATTAATCCTATCACTTTGTAGGCCAAATACTTAGAATAACTCTCTTTTCTTGAAAGTATCTTTGGAGGGAGACCCTGATCCAGCACTCAAGCAATCTCTTTAAACTACCCCCAGCATTTCCAAAGCCACAATAAAACAAACAACTAAAACCCAATCAGTGAATATTTAAAAGAATTTTAAGGAGAAAGATATCCAGATCAGGATATATATATATAAGAAAAAACAAGCAATGTTAAGTTTCTTACCTAAAATACGTAGCAATGCAGAGAATTACCACCAACATAGGATAATATATATAGAACCCATCTGCAATAAAGGATAAAACTTTCATGGAACCCATAATCTAAGGAGCAAGAAAAAAATTTAGTTAAATCAGTACAGCTCTATATATTTCATTCTTTTTCATCATTAGAAAGTTTATCATAACCAGCTATATCAATAAATTTGGAGTTTTCAAAAAAGTAGAAATGAAGCATTAAATAGCCTGATTTTTAAGTCCTCATCACAAGAGGAAAAAACCTGTGACTGTGTGGTGATGAATGTTAACTAAACTTACTGTGCTAACTATTCACAATATATACATATACTAATTATGTTGTATACCTTAAAATAATACAATGTTATGTGTCTATTATATCTTGATATGGCTTATTTTCTCCTAAGAAATTAATATTATATAAATATTACTGAAAATCATCAATTACACTAAGACTATAAACATAAAGGTTAATATTATTATAGGTCAGGTCTGTGAATATGCTTAGCTGGACCAAAAAATTTTGTTTATAATAAAACAAAAGCAATATCACCTTTACCCAGTCATTAGTAACTACATATACAATGTGTAAAAGAAAGTTCAAGTAATTTTTTAAAAGATTCTAATAATGCAATAGATAGATGCATTAGATCTGTTTGCTAGCAGTAAAAAGAAATTTCACAATTAATAGCATCCCATATAGATAATGAATCTAAGAACTCTTTTTTACCATACTTACAGATGTATAAGCAGTTGGCTGTGTATTTTGGTGAGAGATGGATGAATCCATGTGGGTCAAACCCAAGAAATTAAGACATAAAGGAGGAGTCAAACGGCAAAATAACCTGCAATAAAGCATAAACAAACACAATATATAAGAATAAAGCAGCAATACACATTTTATGTTATCTTGAAATACACTGAGAATGTTTCAGATCATTCCATTATTCTCATCTATTTGTATTTTGAATTCTTAATATGAAACTGCCCTTACTTGGAAGACATTCTGAAAGTTCTATTAATACCACAGTTTCCTGAAAAACATCAACACCTACAAAACAAAACTCCAGCCTCAGAATGCCTCCTTTGGTGAGGTTTGCCACTGCTTTATCCCAACAATTTGTAGAGTGGTTTTGTATGTGCCTCTTCTGTGCAATTTAGCTCAATCCTCAAGGCAAACTGTACTCAGTACATAAAAGATCTGAAGTTGTATCACATTATGTCAACTCTGACAACTACAGATATAAATAATTGTTGGAGCTCAGTTTTTTTATTATATTTTGTTTTTTTAATTAGAGGATAATTACAATATTGTGACAGCTTTTGCCATATATCAGCATGAATCAATATTAGGCATACATGTCCCCTCCTTCTTGACCCCTCTTTCCCACATCCCTCCCCGTCCCACCCATCCAGGTTGTCACAGAGCACTGGGCTGGGCTGTGTTATGCAGCAACTTCTCACTGGCTATCATTTTACATTTGGTAATGTGTATGTTTCAGTGCTTTTCTCTCATATCATCCCACACTCTCCTTCCCCCACTGTGTCCAAAATGTCTGTCTCCTTTGCTGCCCTGCAAACAGGATTGTCAGTACTATCTTTCTAGATTCCATGTATATGTTTTAATATACATTTGTCTCTTTTTCTGACTTATTTCACTCTGGACAATAGGCTCTAGGTTCATACACCTCATTAGAACTGACTCAAATGCATTTCTTTTTATAGCAGAGTAATATTCCATTGTGTATATATACCACAACTTCCTTATCCATTCATCTGTGAGTGGCCATCTAGGTTGCTTCCTTGTCTTAGGTATTCTAAGTAGTGCTGCAATGAACATTGGGGTACATGTGTCTGTTTCGATTCTGGTTTTTTGAGAGTATATGCCCAGTAGTAGACTTGCTGGGTTGTATCATAGCTTCATTCCTAGATTTTAAAGGAATTGCTATACTGTTTTCCAGGCTTCCCTGGTAGCTCAGCTGGTAAAGAATCCTCCTGCAATGCAGGAGACCCTGGTTTGACTCCTGGGGCAGGAAGATCCCCTGGAGAAGGAATAGGCTACCCACTCCCGTATTCCTGGGCTTCCCTGGTGGCTCAGACAGTAAAGAATCTGCCTGCAATGCAGGAGACTTGGGTTCAATCCCTGGGTTAGGAAGATCCCTGGAGGAGGGCATGGCAACCCACTCCAGTATTCTTGTCTGAAAATTCCATGGGCAGAGGAGCCTGGTGGGCTATAGTTCATGGGGTGGCAAAGAGTTGGACAAGACTGAGCAACTAAGTACAGCAGCACAGCATACTGTTCCCCATAGTGGCTGTATCAATTTGCATTCCCACCAACAGTGTAAGAGTGTTCCCTTTTCTCCACACCCTCTCCAGCATTTATTGCTTGTAGACTTTTTGATGATAGCCATTCTGACTGGAGTCAGATGATAGCTCATTGTAGTTTTTATTTGCATTTCTCTAATAATTTTGAGCTTCGTTGAGCATTTTATCATGTGTTTATTAGCCATCTGTATGTCATCTTTGGAGAAATGTCTGTTTAGGTCTTCTGCCCACTTTTAGTCTAGGCTGTTTTTCTGGTGTTGAGCTGCATGAGCTGCTTATATACTTAGGAGCTTAAATTTTTGTCAGTTGTTTTGTTTGCTATTAATTTTGCCCATTCTGAGGGTTGTCTTTTCACCTTGTCTATAGCTTCCTTCATTGTGCAAAAGTTTTTAAGTTTAATTAGGTCGTATTTGTTTATTTTTATTTCCATTATTCTAGGAGAACACAGAGGGTCTTGCTGTGGTTTATGTCAGAGTGCTCTCTTTTCCTCTAAAAGTCTTATAGTTTTTGGTTTTACATTTAGGTCTTTAATTCATTTTAGGTTTATTTTTGTGTATGATGTTAGAAGATGTTCTAATTTCATCCTTATACAGGCAGCTGACCAGTTTTCCCAGCACCACTTGTTGAAGGGACTGTCTTTTCTCCATTGTGTATTTTTGCCTCCTATGTCAAAGATAAGGTGCCCACAGGTGTGTAGAATTATCTCTGGACTTTTTATCTTGTTCCTTTGGTCTATATTTCTATTTTTGTGCCAACCTCTCTCCACTTGTTCATCTTTTGTGTCCTTCATCAGTGTCTTATAGTTTTCTGCATACAAGTCTTTTGTCTCTTTAGGTAAATTTATTCCTAAGTATTTTATTCTTTGTATTGCAGTGTTGAATGCGATTGTTTTCTTAATTTCTTTTTATAATTTTTCATTGTTAGTATGTAGGAATCCAAGGGATTTCTGTGTATTAATCCTATATCCTGCAATTTTACTATATTCATTGATTAGCTCTAGTAATTTTCTGGTGGCATCTTTAGAGTGTTCTATGTAGAGAATCATGTCATTTGCAAACAGTGAGTTTTACTTCTTTTCCAATCTGGATTCCTTTTATTTCATTTTCTTCTCTGATTGTGATGGCAAGGACTTCCAAAACTATGTTGAATAACAGTGGTAAAAGTGGGCACCCTTGTCTTGTTCCTGAGTTTAGAGGAAATGCTTTCAGTTGTTTACCACTGAGGATAATGTTTGCTGTAAGTTTGTCATATATGGCCTTTATTATGCTGAGGCATGTTCCTTCTATGCCTACTTTCTGGAGAGTTGTGACCAGATAAAAAGAGAACCTTACAAAACAAGGAGCTGGAGAACAGGAAGCTATGACAATGAAGAGAGGGTATGAATATAAAGAGGTGATATGAGGAGTTATTTTGGGGTGACATAATATTCTGTATCTTGATTATGGTGGTGGTTACAGGAATCTACACATACACACACACACAAATGAATAAAGTATAAAAAATAGTGAGAACTAATAAAGTCTGTTGTGGTCTAGTTAACAGTAATGTGTCTGTGTAAAGTTTTGCTTTTGATATTGTACAACAGCAGTATAAAATGTCTCCATTGGGGGAGGCTGGGTGAAGGTTACTAAGATTCTGTACTGTATTTGCAACTTCCTTTGAATCTATAATTATTTGGGGGAAAAAGGTTAAAAAAAAGTCTTAGAGATGCTTCAGATATTGATTCCTCTTGAAGTTCCCAAAGTCCAGCCCTAAAAACCTAATGTAAATAGTTTAATAATATGGACAAACAATAGATTGTGCAATTTAGCCCAAGCTGGAGCCATCTCTCTAAAATTCTGCTAAATCTCTTAGCAAAAATTATTCTTTTGGTCTTCAGTTCAGTTCAGTCGCTCAGTCGTGTCTCACTCTTTGCGACCCCATGAACTGCAGCATGCCAAGCCTCCCTGTCCATCACCAAGTCCTGGAGTTCGCTCAGACTCATGTCCATCGAGTCAGTGATGCCATCCAGCCATCTCATCCTCTGTCGTCCCCTTCTCTTCCTGTCCCCAATCCCTCCCAGCATCAGAGTCCTTTCCAATAAGTCAACTCATTGCATGAGGTGGCCAAAGTACTGGAGTTTCAGCTTTAGCATCATTCCTTCCAAAGAAATCCCAGGGCTGATCTCCTTCAGAATGGACTGGTTGGATCTCCTTGCAGTCCAAGGGACTCTCAAGAGTCTTCTCCAACACCACAGTTCAAAAGCATCAATTCTTCGGCGCTCAGCTTTCTTCACAGTCCAACTCTCACATACATACATGACTACAGGAAAAACTACAGCCTTGACTAGATGGACCTTTGTTGGCAAAGTAATGTCTCTGCTTTTGAATATGCTATCTAGGTTGGTCATAACTTTCCTTCCAAGGAGTAAGCGTCTTTTAATTTCATGGCTGTAGTCACCATCTGCAGTGATTTGGGAGCCCCAAAAAATAAAGTCTGACACTGTTTCCACTGTTCCCCCATCTATTTCCCATGAAGTGATGGGACCAGATGCCATGATCTTCGTTTTCTGAATGTTGAGCTTTAGCCAACTTTTGCACTTTCCACTTTCACTTTCATCAAGAGGCTTTTGAGTTCCTCTTCACTTTCTGCCATAAGGGTGGTGTCATCTGCATATCTGAGGTTATTGATATTTCTCCCAGCAATCTTGATTCCAGCTTGTGCTTCTTCTAGTCCAGTGTTTCTCATGATGTACTCTGCATAGAAGTTAAACAAGCAGGGTGACAATATACAGCCTTGACGTACTCCTTTTCCTGTTTGGAACCAGTCTGTTGTTCCATATCCAGTTCTAACTGTTGCTTCCTGACCTGCATACAGATTTCTCAAGAGGCAGGTCAGGTGGTCTGGTATTCCCCTCTCTTTCAGAATTTTCCACAGTTTATTGTGATCCACACAGTCAAAGGCTTTGCCATAGTCAATAAAGCAGAAATAGATGTTTTTCGGGAACTCTCTTGCTTTTTCCATGATCCAGCAGATGTTGACAATTTGATCTCTGGTTCCTCTGCCTTTTCTAAAACCAGCTTGAACATCAGGAAGTTCACGGTTCACATATGGCTTGGAGAATTTTGAGCATTACTTTACTAGCGTGTGAGATGAGTGCAATTGTGCGGTAGTTTGAGCATTCTTTGGCATTGCCTTTCTTTGATCTTCTTAGTCCTCCACAATTCAGTGTGAGACCACTGTATTTTTCTGATTCTCAGAACACTTTCTAGACTTAGTCTCTAAAATCTCAAATGTTTCTATTATTACTAACCTATTTACTGACTTCTAATTGGTAAATCCAGACTCACTATGCCCTTCTTTTCCTTCCTAATCTAGTATACCTATTTTAACCCTAAACTTCAAGCAGGATTTAGCTACCAATCAACAAGCATCTAATTAATACTTAAACCTAAGCAACTAGCTCATAGAAATATAGGTGTTAGTAAAAGAGCCATAAACAAGAAGAAATAAAAGAGACATTCATGTAATGGAGACATTTTCCTTGTTTCTAAACACAGTCTACTTACATGCCACTGAAAAGAAGGCTATAAGCATCAGTCTGGTGATGTGAAGCCAGGTAGTAATAGTTAAATACACGAATCCTGAACACAGTAGAATAAACACAGATACTGAGGAAGAAGATGGAAAGAAAGCAAGCAATCTGAAAAAAACAAAACAAAAACCCAGTTTCAGACTAATAGACTTTAGAACTTTATATACTATTATAAGCATTATCTTTTCATTCCAACTAACATTTATTGACATTCTAAAATTTAAACACAGTAATAGCAGCTTTTTAACCACCTCAGAAAATGAAATTATGAAAAAATCTAGATCTTAATCAGTCCCTATCCTATCCATAAATTTCAAATCTACCTCCTGAAGTGAGCCTGTTCTCTCATTCCCTTGGCAACTCTTCACATGAAGACTGTAATTTATCTAGCTTCACTGGCATAAAGAGGATCAAAATATTCTCATAAAAATATTGTGCACTATTTTGCATCTTTTCATCTCTCCTCAAATACAGTTCTTAGTTTTTATAGTCTGGGTAAAATAATGAAGCTCATTTTTGGAAATCTGAATAACACCACTGTGGGGAACTTCACTGCTTTCATTATTACTAGAAGAAATATGTGGAGAAAAGATACAACAGTTAAGGATTAAACTTAAACCACAACTGACATTTATTTATGACAGATATAAAATAAACTGACCTCGATATAAATATAATTGTATGTTTTTTCAGCCAGCTGTATGAAGACTGCAAAGAGGGATAAGACAGGTCTAGTGCTAAAGAATGTGCACTCTGACCACACAACTATCACGGAGAATATGGACAACACCACAGCAAGTATCCGATAAAACCAGGGTCGCAAAAGACATTCCCAGTACCACTCTGTAAGATAAAAAGAAAAAGTGATTAGGAAAACCATAAAGAAGCAACAGTGTATTTACAGTGTTTTGAAATTCCTCCACACAAGATACATAATTGCAGAGAGACATACTGGTGGAAACAAGCAGACACCATCCTAAACAAATGATCACCAGTAACAGAACAAACTGATATTATGGGCCTCCTACTCTGAGAAAAACACATCACTGCTGAGGTATTCCTGCCAAAAATGCAGAACCTGCATCTGATCATGAGGAAACATCAAACTCAAATTGGTGTAAGTCAAAAAACACAATTATAATTCAACTCTGCATTGGTGAGAATATACACTTTCCATCAGGAAAATTATCAGCATCAAACTTTGAAATGTATATTAAAAATTACATACCAACTGTAGGATTATAAAAATATTGAATAAATCTATTTTCTGGCTCTGGCGATTGAAAGGTATGAACAAACTGACAAGTAGCACTTGTTTCATTTTTTGCTACATCTTCTAGATAAAATGCTTGTTCCAAAAGAATCTGCCATTGTACTTGAGTTCGTCGATGTCTCTGAACTGAATAAATCACCTAAAAAACACAGCAGGGAGTATACCTGTCAGTGTTCTGAAACAACAGTGATTCAACTGCCCACTATGGAGCATGTTTTGCTTGTCACAACAACAGGGAAGTGCTAATGGCATTTACTGGGTGGGGCTGAGGATGTTATATTCTGTAATATATGTAACAGTTTGCTCAGTGAATAATTCTCCTCCCCAAATGCCAACAGTACTCCTGTCAAGAAACAGGAAGTTAAAACACTTCCAAGAATAATGATAAGGACAAGATCAAAGGAAGTTTCTGATATACATGTACTCAAAACTCCTTTTTTGTGGGCAGTAAATCTAACTAAAATCATCAGAAGGTAAAAAGGCTATATAAAGTTACCTGTTTATGTAGTTTTACCAGACTTTTTTCACTTGGGTAGGTATTATGCTTTTCATCAAAATCTTCATAATCATCCATGTTCCTGCCCATTTTTTCCTGATAGTCTATAGGGCACTAAAAGGAACAAGTAGATTTTTAGAAATTTTATTTGAAAAAAGATAAAAAATTTTACTTTTGTTAAGAATCTTTCATTCTTAAGCATATCTAATTTTCTTGCAAATATTTTCCAGATGTGGAGTCACCTACCCTATTAATCATTTAATACACCTATGAACTTGGGCAAGTTAGTTAACCTCCATAAATAGGTCTCAAAAGGTAGCAAATATAAGATAAATGATTAGAGAATTGATTCTCATGACTGTCATCTTAGTCAAAAGAAACACTAGCTAATGATTAGTATGACAGATTTAAAACATAGGAAAAGAACTGAATAGCCACATGCAAAAAATTAAAAAGAAAAAAAAGAAACTAGACCACAATTGCACACGATATATAAAACTCAACCTCAAATGGATTAAAAACTTGAACGTAAGACCTGAAATCATAAAAACCCCAGAATATAGGCAGGATGCTGATATCACTCTTAGCAAGTATCTTTCTAGATATGTCTCCTCAGGCAACAGAAGCAAAAGCAAAAATAAACAAATGTGATTACATCAAATTAAAAAGCTTTTATATAGCAAAGGAAACCATCAATAAAGTGAAAAGACAACCTACCAAATGAGAGAAGAATTTCAAATGATATATCCAATAAGAGATTAATATACAAAATATATAAAGAACTCATACAATTCAACAACGAATAATCTGATTGAAAAATGGGCAGAGGAGCTAAATAGATGATATTTCCCAAAGAAGACATACAGGTGGCCAACAAGTACTTGAAAAGATGTTCAACATCACTATTAAGAGAAATGCAAATCATCAAAACGGCTATTATCAAAATGATAAGAAATAACAAGTGTTGGTGAAGATGTGGAGAAAATGGAACCCTCACACATGATTGGTGAGAATGTAAACTGATGCAGGCCACTATGAAAGATAGTATGGTGAGTCCTCAAAAAATTAAGAACAGAACTACCATATGATCTAACTATCTCACCTCTGGGATTTTATCTAAAGAATAAGAAAATACTAATCCTAAAATATATCTGTACCCCTATAAACTGCAGCATTATTTACAATAGCCAATAAACAACCTAAGTGCCCATCAATGAATGAATGGATAAAGAAGATGTGGTATATGTGTACAGACACACACACACATGCACACACAGTGGAATACTACTCAGCCATCAGAAGGGCAAAATCTTGCCATTTGCAACACAGATAGACCTGGAGGGTACTATGCTAAGTGAAATAAGTCAGATAAAGAAAAACTCTTTATGATTTAACTCATATGTGGAGTATAAAAAACTAATAAAACAAAATAAATGAATAAACCAAACTAAATAAAAACAAACACTCATACAGGGAAAAAAGTAGTAATAGGGACAGGGTAAAATGGGGAAAGGGGTTCCACTGTATGCGTAACTGCTGGAAAATAAGTTCTGGTGCTGAGGATGGTATAGGGTGTAAAGAAGTAGAACTATAACGTACACACAAAACTTAAAATGTCCTAAATCAATGCTACTTGAATTAAAAAAAGACCTACATACAAGTCTTTAAAAATAAACATAGGCAAAGGAATAGTTCAGTGGTTCTATGGTTGCTGAGAAGATAACTGGGAAACTCATTTATGGAATAATCGTTTTTGGAAGTACTGAATACCTCCAATTCAATACTAAGGCATCAAAATCTTAATCGTATAGTTTCTTTTTAAATATACATATTAAATATCTTATAATATCATTTATTTTATGAAATATGCTTATAAAATAACATGTACAAAGCTGCTTAAAAGTGATTATTGAGAACTTAGTTTATTTTCTTCACGGAGATATGCCTTTAGTGACTACATTTAATGACATTTTTACAACCTATAAAGGTCCATCTCCGTCACTGTGACACAGCAATAATTTTACATTATTTAACATAATCTCTATAGACACATTTCAATGGAACATACTGCCAATAAATAATGTTAAACATATAATAACAAATTTTATGTACAAATTACTATTAATTTACTGTTAACATAAAAATGGAAAAGGCTGGAAGACGTCAATCATACGCTGTTTGTATACTTTCCTGATGCTTTTATTATAATATTACATTATGTAGATTTATATTTCAAAAGAAAGTAGATGAGAATATTATTTAATTACCTTTTTAAGTATTGTGTCAACACATTTTCTCAGTGGGTGGTTATACTTGATGCTCTCATTTACTTTACGAACTTCCTATAAGAACAGTAAGAGAAATAAAAATATTTCCATTTCTGTTTCTATAGATTAGGTGTTTCAAATCAGGATGCTCTAGGTACTATATATATTCTCACAAGTTTAGTAACAACCTAAATTACTCAGCATATAATAAAGTTCCATTCCCTGAATAAAAGTTCTTAATAACAAAAATAAAAATATAAAATTATAGAACAAATTATCTACACCCTCACACTTTCTATAAATTTCTAAATTTACCGCCTTATCATTTGGTATACAAAGATGAATATGCATTAGAAAAACTCATGAACCATCTGTCAAACTTTGAGATTCTAAAAGAACAAGACTTTGTTCTTCCACCTTGCTCCTCAAGCTCAATTATCTCATTATCTAAAATGCAGCGAAGAAAACAGAAGCGGAACAGACTAAAAATATCACAAAGCACCTGCTCCTTTCCAACAACAGAGTACTTTCAGCAGTCATAACTAACGATTCATTCCACATTTTTAAGATTAAGAGTACATTATATGTCAGCACTGTCCTAGGTGAAAGGTCACCACAATCCATACTGGAGGGTGGAGTGGGAAGACATGGTGTTGTAAGGCTTTCACTAAGATTACAGTGTGGTGATGAGATAATTAAATGAACAATTTAAAGAGTAAGAAAGGCACGAAGTCATTAGGGAAGGGAATCTTTAGAAGCACTAGTTCTCAAAGAATCACAATATCCTGTAATACTACAGGAAATTTTTGAAAAGTTGGAACCACTTTTCTAGGAAGAAGAAACAGTATGTTCAAAGGCTGGGAGGCAAAAGTGAACCAACCAGGATATTAAAAAGAACATTGTGATTATAGGGCAGAGAATGGCCTTAAGGGATGTAAAACTGGAGGCAGAGAAACCATAGGGTGTATAGACAAAACTGTGAAAAAAAAATATATATGGAAAAAAATATTATCCTTAATATATGAAGCATTTGGGATGCTATAGAGGAAATGCCACTGGCCAATAAATAAATGAAAAAAATATTCAATCTCACTAAAAAAACTACAAGTTTTTAAAATGAGGACAGTTTTCCTACAAAATTATAAAAAATTGCTATTCTGTAATGAGGTAAGACTGTAGGGGGAAAGGCCTCCTATATACAATAAAATGTCAAATAACCTATTTGGAAAATAACTTAGCAATACCCACCAAAATTTAAAATACGCAGACCCATGAATAATCTGTACCAACAGACATTGCTCCTATCAAAGAGCTTAGCTGAGTGAAGAAAACAGGTATGATTCAAACAGAAAGGTGTGAAAACTGCTCTATAATCTAACATGGAAAATTTTCTGATGAACTGATTATTTAAACTGAGATAAAAAGCTAAACTGAGGATAGGAGTCAGCCAATCAAAGGAAAGAGTAAGAATATTCCAGACAGAGGGACAGCATGTTCGAAAGTCTCCAAGCAGAAGAGAACAAGGAGTTTCAGGAAAGTGAAAGAAATCCAGTGACTAACAGGAGAGTAATGGCCTGAGTACTGCTTGAAGAGTAAGAGCAAAGTACTCCAGAAGGCCTTAGCAGCAGTTGATTTCGAGGTCAATGAACAGGCCTAAAAACAGAAGAAAGAACTGAATTTTAATATCAACTTTTGAGGGGAAAGCTATCAAATGATCTTTTAATTATTTTATTATCAAATATAAATCTTCAAATTTTTTTAAAAATTCAAATCTTCAAAAATCTTCAAATATATCAAGTATAAAAATTACCAAATATAAATTTCTTTTGAAAAATATAGTAATATCCATCATACGCCTAAGGAACGCTACAGTTCTTAACATTTTATAAATAAATGCTGAAAAGCCAACATAAAAATTTTCAACCACAATCAAATAATCAGTATTCATTCTTTTGTTCACTTAAAAATGGTTGCTGAGTATCTAAGAATTTAGAGAACCAAGGGAGGTGTTATGGGCTGGAACTCTGTTCCCCCAAAAATCATATGTTGTCTCAACACCCAGTACTTTATAATGTAATCTTATCTGGGAATAGGATTTCACAGCTTTAACTGGTTAAATTAAGAAAAGGCTTACTGGAATGGAGTGGGCCCCTAATCTTACTGGTGTCCTTATAAACAGAGGAAATTTGGACAGTGACAGGCACACAGGGAGAATATCATGTGAATACAAAGACAGAGATCTACAAGCTAAGGAACATCAAAGATTGTCAGTTAACTATCAGAAGACAGGAGATGTGGTACAAATTTCCCGATAGCCCTCTAAAGGAACCAACCATGCTGACACCTTGATCTTGGACTTTAGCCCCTAGAGCTCTGAGACAAAACATTTCTGTTGTTTAAACCACCTAGTTCATGTACTTTGTTATGGCAGCCCCAGGAAACTACCAGAGAAGGCTTCCCTGAAGAATTCTCACTTGTATTGAGAACTGAAAATGAAGTAGGAATTAGCGAAAGAGAATGGAGAAAAGAGGGTTCCAAGAATCTGGGAACACCACACTCAAAAACAGAACAAAGAAAGCAATGAACATAATGTTTAAGAGTAGGGGTCGGCAAACCA
Source organism: Bos mutus (assembly GCF_027580195.1). Lineage (NCBI taxonomy): Eukaryota > Metazoa > Chordata > Mammalia > Artiodactyla > Bovidae > Bos > Bos mutus. The sequence goes on along the minus strand of NC_091636.1, from coordinate 37,966,414 downwards.
GATCCACTCCAGCCCACCATCTGTTCTTATCTGAACACATCCACTACTCATTCATATTGGGTATGGCTGCTTTCATGCTAAAGCAGCCAGCCAGTGAAGCAGTTGCAACAGAGAGGATATGGCACAAAAAGCCTAAAATAGTTACTATCTGGCCCTTTACAGAAAAGGGCCTGATCCTTTTCTAAAAGCACGAACTAGAGTCAGACTGCCTGGCTCCGTCACTCGGTAACTGTGTTGAACATGGGAAACTTACCCTCTCTGTGTCTCACTGTCCTTTATAGAAACAAGGACAAAAAACTTCCCTTATAAGGCTGTTTTGAGAATTGAGTGTATTAATATATATAAAGTGCTTGGAAAGGCATAGGGAAATACGTCTATAAGTCTATACATTTGTTTGCCTATATGTTTGCTATTATCATCACCATTAATAAGTTTGAGGAACCAAAATTGACCAGTGTTAGGAAGACTTTAGGGGCTTGAGATAAGGCTGAAACTAAACATGGGTCAAATCATTTTTTGATTGGCCACATTACAATATCTTGGAGACTACTCTAAAATGAATGAAAGCTTTTAGCATAAAGTTTTAAGCTGAAGAATAACATTATTGGAATAGCATATTTTCATAGAAGAGCAAAATTTGAGGACTACATTCTTTTTTAAAATCAACTAAATTATTAAACAGCAAAATTTTGCACTTTGTCGTATTTTGCATGTATATTATTGAAATTTATACTTTCAACAACTTTATGAGATTTGTTCAAATTATATGCATATTACAAGTGAGCAAAATGAAGTGCCTTATTAATATTATAGACAGGAAACAAAACTGAGGCATACAAATTCCCATGAATATTGTTCTCTAAAGAGGTTTCCATACGTGGTGGGATTATTTTGGGTCAAACATTCAGGAAGAAGCTCAACCTTTAATTGCAATTTTCATTTCCACTGTCATGGTAACTATGTAACTTATCATCTAACTTTGACCACTTTTTGAGTCTCAACTTTTAACTATTAAAAGTTACCCCAGGACAAGCATAAGCCTGCACTGTTAAATACATTCACCCTACATCTTTGTCAATTAGAAGATGGAGATGATATCTTACGAAGTTGAACTGCCAATGAGTCATCTGAATGGGTGAGAAATTCTTTAGAATTACACATCACCAGTTTTTCAATCTAAAGTCCACCAGTATCCTGTTAACACCACCACCACCAACAAAACCAACAGTGTATACAAAAAGTGATACATAAAACTTGATGACTGTTGACTCCAGGATTTAAACTTGCTTACCTCCATGACATCTTCTAAGGTCTCTTCTGCATCTGCTTTCTCTGTCATCAATTTGGCTGCCTTAAAATAAGTTTTCATGAGTAGATAACCTCTTTTTGCACCATTCCAGTATGAGCGAGGAATTTCTACCAAGCCATACCCCAACAACAACACAAGAAGAAACAGACCCCATGTATTTGCAGCTGCTATCCCAATTGTCTGAAGCTGGTTCCTTAGAAAGAGAAAACATAAGCAGATAGCTGTGATAAATTTTTCTAACAAAAATGTAAAATGAAACTAGTGTTAAAGGTTTTTCAGAAAACAACTGCCCTACGATATAGATCCAATTTTATATGAAAGGTTTCAACCTTCAAATCTCAGCTCCTCTTTTAGTAACAGTAGATGATCTGTGTTGTAATGAAAAGTTAGAGTGTGACTGCAGAAACAGACACAGCAAACACTACTTCTATTAGAGTTAAAATTAGAATCTTAGGAAAATTCATGGCAAAAATATCCTGAAGAAAATACATTTTTCATTAGGCACTTTCTTATTTAATATTAACCAAGAGAAGACTGAACAGAAGTTTAAGCCTGAAAGAATTTGGTTTTGAAGCAGACACACACAAACCTCAAGAATCCAACAGTAAGGATAATCACTACTACTCTATTCCTAAACTTTTCAGATATGACTCTTCACATATATCATAACACATCACAAGTATAACACAGATTTCAACTTTATTTGAATGACAAATCTAAAGTTAAAGAGAAATATGCCCTCATAATATAATCAGAACAAAAGAAAATATTCATAACTTACAATGAAAAATAAATCTAGGTATTTAGTCATACACAAAATTTTAAAGTCTAGGAAAAAATCATGAGAGTTAACACTTTAACATAGCCTTTTGATAAAACATCAGTTTCTTGTCTAATATGTATATTCAAAGATGTTATTCCATATTTTCCTTCTCAGTAATATGGATTATTATGATATTCTTTTGGGGGAACCCATAAAACATGTCATGGTAGGTTTCCCAATGAAATGTTTACTTGCATATGAAATAAAATTTAATTAAAAAAATGCAAATGTACACAGAAACAATGTTAAGAACATGGTTTATCTTACCATTCTAGGTGCAAGTGTGGGTTGACAGCTACATAAATTAAAAATGCTCCAAAAATCAGCAAATAGGTGCCATAATAGATTGCATTCTCAATTAGTGCAGTTTTGATCTTCCCAGTGATGGAAAACCCTCCTGATCTTGCATATGACTGCATGAAAGGTAACAGAATCCTGGACGATTAGAAAAAATATGATTAAAAAAACTTGACATGTCTGTATAATTTCAAAATACTGGAAACATCTAAATATCAATTTTAATGTGTGGTTCTTCTCATGAATCAATATGATTTTGAGTAATAACACTGAACCAAACTATAATAGAGGGCTGAATATTTTCTAACATTAAATTCTGAGGAGAGAAAAGCATACCCCTGGGAGCAAAAACAATGATCAACAGAGAGTACAACAGTACTCTCTGACTTATAAGGAATCTGAAAAAGGCTTTTAAAGCTTTTTTGAATTATTTAGATTACATCCAAAGAACAGTGAGGAATAATTTTCTCTAACTGAAGGGAGACATGACCAAACTTTTGTTTTCTATGGACTGATAAGGGTTCAACATGGAGAATGGGCTTAAATGGAACAAAACTGTAACTATTTAGAATGGGTAAGGTGGTGTGGTAAGAAGCAGGAGAGAAGGGTGGCTGTCAGTATACTGATTTTGAAGTATAGGTAGGTTTAGTCCTTCAGTCGTTTGACTCTGGGAATGCCATGGACTGTAGCCCGCCAGGCTCCTCTGTCCATGGGCTTTCCCAGGCAAAGATATTGGAGTGGGTTGCCATTTCCTTCTTCAGAGGATCTTCCCGACCCAGGGATTGAATCCGGGTCTCCTGCATCACAGGTAGACTATTTACCAACTGACTGAGCCACCAGGGAAGCCCAAATGTCAGGGGAAAGTGTCCTGGATACATCCTAAAGGAGCTGCACAGGAAGTAGTTGGCCATCCAGCTTCAGAATTCAGGAGGAAGTACAGAAATACAGATAGATTTGGAGTCATCACCATATCAATGTACTGAAATAACATCTGGAAGGGTGTATATACATAGAATGAATGAGAAGGAAAGATCTGAGACTGACGCCTCAAAAATATCAACTTTTAAATGAAAGACAGACAAACAGAAGGAAAGGCCAACAAAGGAGACTGAGGGAACAGTCAAGAATTATGGAAGACAACAAAGAAGTACATGGAGAAGAAAGTGTTTGAAAGTAGAGAGAGGAAACAGTAAAATCAAAGGCGCCAAGAGGTCAATAAATTAAGAGCCTGTACGTGTAAGTGGAGAAGGGAGAACAGAAAACAGGGTTCAATGGGTTGTGGAAAGAATAAGCAGTGAGCAAATGGAGACACAAAATGCAGACAATTCTAGAAGTTTGGCTATGTAGGATAAACTATGGTATATTCAAAAAGTAGAACCCTTTACAGATATTAAAAAAAAAAAATAAGAATACTGAGACATACAATACAGAAGAATCTTCCAAATTATATGAGCAAAAAGAGAAGCAAAAAGGTACATACTGTATAAGTCCATATTTATAAAGCTGAAAAAGCAGGCAAAACTAATCTATGGTAACAGAAGTCAGAATCATGTGTTACCTTTGGGGAGCGTAATGACTGGGAGAGAGGTATGTGGGAAGCTTCTGGGGATATTATTAATGTTCTATATCACAATCTGAGTGCTCATTATATGGGTGTATTCACTTTGAAGAAAAGTCAAACTAAATACAGTCTGTGGGATTTTCTGTACTAATTTATACTTTTTTAAAAAGTCTCTCTAAAAAAACACAGCAGTGATGAGTAGATCATCAAGGGGAAGACAGAAAGTTGGAAAGGGTTCTGACCTGAGTTTTCTAACAAGAGCTGAAGGAGATAGGTCCATTATTTCAGGAAGAGGGATTAACTTTAAGAATGACTCTTACATTCTTGGAGGGAAGGAAAGAAAGGATAGGTAGATAGGTTTGTTGGTGAAAAGCTGAAAAGAGCTGCCATCTGATGATTCCTTTTTCACTGGATGGCAGAAAGTAAAGTCATCTGCAAGGAGAGAAGGTGGCTGTTTCTAGGATGTAAGAGACAGAGTCACAATCACTGCTGAGGTTTGCAGGAACTGGAAAGATTTGTTGTGGAGAATGAAGAGCAAACAGATGAGAAACTCAAAGGGTCCAAAGTTTGGCAATGTTGAAGAACTAGCCGAGTTCAATGTGCATGCTATAGGCATGCTATACTCGCTGTGTGATTTTTCTCTTGCCATGTTCTCCACCTCCAGTTTACTTGTATTATATCTATTATAAAATGCTCAATAGGCAGTGGAAAAAGTATGAATGAGTCTGGAGCACAGCAGAAAGACAAAGCTATATTGGGTAGGAAAAAAAAAAGATTTAGAATGCATCACAGGTTAATGAAACCATGGCTATAATTTACAGTTATTCAGGGAGAGTCAGATAACAAGATGACCAAAGATGGGACCCTTGGGAATACCAACATTTAGAAAATGGGCCACAGAAATGGAGCACATAAAGGAAATTCAGAAGTTTGCACTAAGCACACAGAAAACCAGGGGTTAATGATGACCTTAGCAAGAGACCAGTTTCACATAATAATGGGACTTGAAGAAAACTGAATTGAAGAAGGTCCAGAAAGAAGGCAGTACAAAAAGGAAATGGTGACAAGGAGAATTTTTTGTCTCTGCTTTCTATTTCTTGTTTATTTATTTCTTTTCATTCCTTTTAAGATAAGACAGACCTGAATGAGGAGAGAAAGCATATAGATATAAGGGAAAATATGACATAAATAAGTTTTAAAACATGAAAGGGAAAATATGACATAAATAAGTTTTTTTTTTTTTTTTTTTTTTTGTTTAAAAGTTAGCAGTTTATAATTTTAAAATCTGCGTGATGGATATACATAAGGGTGCTTATACTATACTTCTTTTAAATGTTGTTTGCTGAGAATTTTTCAAAATAAAATGTTGAGAAAAAAATTAACACCTAAACTTTCTAAATGTCCCATCTCTCAACAAAGTAGCAAAACTAAATAAACCAAAGAAACTTAAGAACTTGGCCACCTTGTGGAGAGACTTCCAGTCTCTCCTACTGGGAAGTACTTTCTTTCCATTGTACATTAATATTTATGCTCTAAAGAACAGGGTGAAGGTGAAAGCAAGTGATTTTCACTTCATTGTTTGGTTCCGTAAACTGAGAGAGAGAGAGAGAGACTAAGGAAGTGACGACCTCTTAGGGTTTGCTGAACCATGAAATTCTCAGTAATTACATGTGTTTTATAGGTAATATTTTGTCCCCAAAGTTCAGTTATTTCAGATGACTTAATATGGGATAGTAAATTCATTAGATGGTGAAAATATCTTCTTTTAGCTATTTGTGTCTGTGTGTGTGTGTGTGTGTGAATGGATCAAAGCAGCACTGACTGTTAACGAAACACAGGTACAGAATGAAATATAACAATGTCCAGGACTTCAAAAGTGACCAGACAATAACAGGCACACTGAGGCGATGGGAACGAGTCCCTCAGGCTTCCCAGATGCAACAGAACTAGGATTCTAAAGAAAACAAGTATACAGAGACTCTCGTGGCAAAAATCAACAACAGAAAGTGTCATCCCAGGGAGCCTCCAATGACCTGACAGCTCCGTCTTAACAGAAAGTCGGAAGTTAACAATAAACAGGAAAAATAAGCCAGCCTTTAGCTGACTGGAGAAGAGCTCGGTAGAAAATTATTTTATAAAGATTCTATTCAATTAGCTAAGGCATGATTCAATTTCAGTGATGATCACACGGCTACCTGATGGGATGACCGCACAGCGAGTTTGCTTTCAGCGCCTCAATAGGCAGTGTATGCTTTCAACTGCTGCGCTCTCCTCTTGCAGAGCCTTCACGCAGGCGAGTTTAGTGGCCACCCACTCTCTTCACTTTTCGAAAGGACAGGAAGAGGGAACAGCACTCTGTCCGTGAAGGAGCCCAGTGTCGGGGATGCAGAAAGCTCTGGCCAGCCTCTCACCACTGCCGTATTCCCGCCTGCTGGTTCTGCCCGTTCTCTAGCACAGGCTGGGAGCCCTCACTGCCTCTGGAGGGCTGGTGATTTCACCCTGCCTCTCCTTCTCTCCTTTCCCTTTTCTAAGTCTGTGCCATCACAGCAAGAACTTCCATGCAGTCCAAAGTGATGATCCCTGTAGTCTAAGCTATTCTGGGAAGAAAAACTGCCTCCATCACTTCCTATTTCCAGAGGTGGTGTTCCTTTCCAAGGGCCCTGGGGGTGGAAGGGGGAAGGGTGGAAATTAGGTACTGGGTTGATTTCAGATGCCACATCTCCGGAAGTCAAGTGTTACTAAATCATTTTATGTATAATCAAAGAAGGAGGGGTAGATAATCTGAGAGAAGAGGTTAAAAAACAAAACAACACTCCAGATTCCCCACCGCTTTTTTTTTTTCGTCTTTAGAAAATGGGTGATATTTAGAAATTTTGCTTTGGGACCAGTCAGATTTCCTAAGTTTCTAGATGTCTAGGTTGCTTGCATTCAGGGCTACAGGCTTTTGGTGTTCGAAGTCTCGAAGGGGAGGTGGTCATGAAGCCTCACTGCTGCTGCTGGTCGGCTTTGTTCTTTTACCAGGCTGAAGCCTGTACGTTCCCTGGGGACGGCCTTTTCCACGCCATGAAACGGGCGTGCCGTGGGGAGCTGCCTGCAGTGTCCCCAGAGGCACGTGGTGGCCAGGCCCCGCCCCAGCCAAGGAGGAGGCACGTCTGCGACCATGTACCTCCTCCTCTTATTCCTTGCGTCAAGCCTGTTACTACTGCCTTAGAATTCTGAGGAAGAATTAGATTTATTTATTACTTTTATTTATTGTTAAAGCCACATTTCACTTCACCTTTGAAACAGTTCCCATCTGTTTCTCAGAAGGCTTCCTTCCACCTGCCCTGAGACACCGAGGCCCCCTCTCCTGTGGAGTCTAACTAAATGGAGATTTCAGGCAAAGACGGGGAGGGCTGATGTTCCACTCCTGTGGGGTCAGTCCCCGTGAGGCTCTGGGAGGGGTCTGCCCCTCCTGAGGTGGACGAATGATGCCCCCCCGAGCCCAGCCTGCTGCCCGCAGCACTCCCTGTGAGGATCTCTAGGTTGTGAGGGAATCTGCCCGTTTGTCCAGGATTGAGTGAGTGTAGAGGACTTGACCAGCCAACCAGAGGCATCCCGTGATGCCAGGACTGCCAAGCCCTCCGCCTGCTCTGAGGAGTCAGCTGCGTCACGATGCTTCCTTTGGCTCCTTCCTTCCCTATGTGGGAGCCTCACACCACACCTCCCCTCTGCACAGAAGCAGAAACTCAGCGACCAGGGCTCCCCACGACAGGTCCGTAGCGGCACCTCCGTCACGAACAAAGGGCGCTAGAGCCGCACCGTCTGTTCCTCTGGGAGCACAGCCCCAGGTGGGAGAGGATGCGGGGCCCACCGCAGCATCCCTCCTCCTCCACGCGGCCTCATACCTCCATTACTTTACGTCTGAGTGCGTTCTGTAGAGGATTATACACTGGCCCAAATCTCTATGCCCTGTAAGAAGTTAGTAACTATTCATAAATAAGTTTTAAAACATGAAAGTTCACTGAAAAAATAATCACTTTTTAAAACTTAGCCAAAATATCGAAAATTTTATCCTTCACCACCACTTACCATGTTAAAAATTGTGAAGTCCAATATACTACCCTCCAGAAAATTGGCATGATTCCATCAGGAATGTAACTCCATGGCTTGAAACACGGATGTTGGCTAATAACAATTTAAAGCCAATTAATCAAATGCTACTTAAATGAATTGCACAATTAATTTGTGTTGGCAAAGTTTACTTACATTCAGCTTTAAATTATGGATTCTAATTTGTAAAATTTTATAGAAAATTAAAATTCAATACTGTCAAAATACACACAAAGAGAACAAAACTGTTTTAAGGAGGAATGCGTTTCAATTTTCAATTTTTTTAAGTCTTTGAATAAAAAGAGGACATAATGTATTAATAGACTAATCAAGTGACAGCTTTAAAAGTAAATGCATTATGAAATCAAACTCTTGAGATGATTACCTTTAAAATATACACTCACTTCATTGGGTTGGTTACGGTGACAAGAAAAAAAAGTTATTAGGTGATTAAGTCCTAGAAACTGGAACCCTAACTTATCAGTCACTATAGCATATGTCCTATGCAGACAGATGCTAGCATCTATACATAATTCTGTTTGAATTTTCTGAAAACATGTGTATCTGACTATAGATTCTTTCACAATAGTCAGCATTCCTAAATTGTAAAGCTATTCTTTAGTCCAAGGGCTTCTAACAATCCACAGTGGTGTTTCAAAAGGGAATAACTACTACATTTAAAATTCACCCTTATGTAACTTTGATTTAAAAATAAATAAATAAAAGCTGCATAAAAAAGTATATAATACTACTTAAAGCACTGGTAAAAGCTACAGCCAATACTTATTAGTTTTTTACTGGGAAGTTTGATATGAATTCAATATAACCTTTTGATAATTTGAACTTTATTCTCAGTCTAAAACCATAATGTTTTTAAAGGATGCACATATATCAAAGGAATATCCTATGTACAGAATAACCTCCTCTTCCTTCATTACAACCTTGCAGATTAGGAAAACAAGAAAATGCACACCCCATTTTTTTTACTGGAGAGGAAAAACAGCTGAGAGGAAAAACAGCTTTTGGAAATCTATTCTTAGTAAGGCACTAAAAAAATCAGGTCTTCTCCAAGTTTCTATTAGCATCTACTGAGAGGTCTTGAATGCCAATAAATATTTAAAATGTATTCAAGATTAAAATTTAAATAGGATACAGGTAATGAAAAGTCTATTAGCAAAGGATGAAGGGAGGTGAGTAGAGAATGAGGATAAACTTATAAATATAAAATCCAGATGCTAAAACTGACAATTTTTAAACAAATTGCCCCCTACAACATTTTTTTTAAAAAAGGAAGAAAGTACCTTGGGACTGGGGTAGCAGTTGCATACAATCCTGTCATGTTGCTACCCTCAGGAGGGCTTGAGTTTGCAGCAGCATGTTTGCACCGGTTGTATATTGTCTAAAGCAATAAAGGCACGGTGGATAAGAAAGCTGTGGTACATATACACAATGGAGTATTACTCAGCCATTAAAAAGAATACATTTGAATCAGTTCTAATGAGGTGGATGAAACTGGAGCCTATTATACAGAGTGAAGTAAGCCAGAAGGAAAAACATAAATACAGTATACTAACGCATATATATGGAATTTAGAAAGATGGTAACAATAACCCTGTGTACGAGACAGCAAAAGAGACACTGATATATAGAACAGTCTTATGGACTCTGTGGGAGAGGGAGAGGGTGGGAAGATTTGGGAGAATGGCAATGAAACATGTAAAATATCATGTAGGAAACGAGTTGCCAGTCCAGGTTCGATGCACGATGCTGGATGCTTGGGGCTGGTGCACTGGGACGGCCCAGAGGGATGGTATGGGGAGGGAGGAGGGTTCGAGATGGGGAACACATGTATACCTGTGGCGGATTCATTTTGATATTTGGCAAAACTAATACAATTATGTAAAGTTTAAAAATAAAATAAAATTAGAAAAAAAAAAGAAAAAAAAAAAGTTACCAAGTACTTAAGGGATATTGGGATGTATCAAGCTCTTTACCCAAAATTACCTTCCTGGCTATGCTTTTTAGTGATCAAATTCATATAATAACACTTGATTAAAATTAACTTTTATATAACTGAGCTGTCTTAAAAACATATCTCAAACATACTGTCTGATTACAACTGCCTTTTAAATTGTGAAAATTAGTTTCACCTCTTACCGTACTAACATCCAGAGGGAGTATAAAGACAATCAGAAAGCAGAGATACCAAGCTAGCAGTGTTCCAACAATGACAAGTCTATGCTGCTTCTTAAAGTCTCCATAACGATGAAGTAGGAATAATGCCAGGAAAAAGACAAAAACAATCTCGAGTCCCAGAGCTGCACCACTCATTATTCAATGTTTCCTCTGATTCACCAAAGTAATTCACATATAGGCCTGGATCATTTCTATAAGCCAAGAAGAAAAAAAATAAGGCAGTGTTAACGTATGAAATGACCACTTGGAAATTTCCCAATTATTTTTTATTCATGTATTAATAAATTCTTTAGAAAACTGTCAGGCTTTACACCTGACTCTGAGTAAAATAAAAGGATAAACCCTATTCTCAAGTACTTCTGTGTTTTAAAGCATATGTTGAAAATTTTGCATAAATTATATTTTTAGGAAAAAAATTATTTTAGCAAAAATCACACTAGTTCCAATTACAAAGTAAGAATACTAGATATGAACAGTTTAAATACAGTGTCACTTGGAGTTGTTCCTTAATATTATAAATCCTAACAATATTTTATATAAATACACTATTTACTGATCCTATGAAATTAGATATTTTGTAAAATAAAGGTTTCTAAGTCATCCATAATCATTACTTCAGATTTTCTAAAAGAGAGGGAGGGAGAAACAGAAAGAGAGAGACCATTTGAAAGTAACATTTCCTTTGTTTGAAGCAGTATTTTTCTTTCATATGAATCTTGTCTAAATTTCAGGACTTGAAATTCTCTTTCATCTCCTGTGCCACAAAATATACTTATCTTTTCCATCTATCTATATAAATCTTATTGTCTTTAAAGTTATTTCACCTATTTTATAGGCAGAAAAATTTATCAATGATTAGTGAATAAAGTTATATATTTAAAAATATTTTAATTTTAAATGTTGATGGTACAGACATCATAAAATTATTTATCTGATATTTCTCTAGTCTTATAAAATACTTTACTTTTACTAACTGAAGACAATATATGTGCTTTCCACCTCTATAAAATCAATGTCAGGCATTTCTGGTTGTCTATGGACTAACTACAATGTCCCAAGGAAAAATCAACATCTTAACATAGAGAATCAGTACCATGATGCAATCCACCTAAATAAAATAAGGTAGAATCAATAAAATATGTCAAATTAACAAACATTCCCAAAGTTAGTTATTAAAAGAATAAAGAAAGTCTGAGTACTTTATAGGCTAAATTTAAATTTATATAAGAAATACCCTTATATGGAATATCACAAATGAAAATCATACTTAATAAACTATTTACTTTATTATTTCTTTATATTATTGAAGTAGTTTCCTTCCATCCCTCTGTGGATTTCAACCAATATTTTCATTCTTAAGTATCTAAAATAGAAACCGATTTGTCATTCTCTATTTCCATTACCTCTATATTTTACTTAAAAGCAGTTATCTACCTGATACAATGTATGTTCTTTATTGTTTCCCTGTAACAACCCCCACCACACACACATCAACACACACTCTCTCTCTCTCCATGAGAGCAGAGGGCAGGCATGCTCAGTTGTGTCTTGACTCTTTGCAACCCCACGAACTGTAGCCCACCAGCCTCCTCTGTCCATGGATTTTTCCAGGCAAGAATACTGGAGTGGGTAGCCATTTCCTACTCCAGGGGATCTTCCTGACCTAGGAATCGAACCCAAGTCTCTTGCATCTCTTGTATTGGCAGGCAGATTCTTTACCACTGCGTCACCTGGGAAGCCCCATGAAAGCAGAGGCTTCACTGTTTTATTCAGTACTATACTCCATGTCTATATTATAGTCTCTGGCATATAGTTGCTATTCAAAAAATATCTGTCTAGTGAATAAGTAAATGAATAAAAAACATTACTGTATACTATAGTACCTACACTATTTTTTTTATTACTGATAACTTCAAAGGTAACATAACACCCACTATTGTCTCCAAAATTGATTTTACATATATTTATTAAAACTCAAGGGCTTCCCTCAAGGGCTCAGTGGTAAAGAATCTTCCTGCCAATGCAGGAGTAAAGAGTAAAGTGAAAGTCACTCAGTCATGTCTGACTCTTTGAGACCCCATGGACTATAAGTCTATGGAATTCTCCAGGCCAGAATACTGGAGTGGGTAACCTTTCCCTTCTCCAGGGGATCTTCCACGTGGGTTCAACCTCTAGATTGGGAAGATCCCCTGGAGAAGGAAATGGCAACCCGGTCTAGTCTTCTTGCCTGTGAATTCCCAAGGACAGAGGAGACTGGTAAGCTACAGTCCATGGGGGTCACAAAGGACTCAAACATGACTTAGCAACTATACAACAATATTACAACTCAAAAGGCTTAAAATTCTGCTCATTACTAACTACTACTCAAAATTTCAAATTTCAATATCAAAGGAAAATCTTGTATCATTACGGTATGCCAAATTTTATTTTTAAGCCAGGAATAGGTTAAGTGACAGCCAGATGTAGAATATGCTTAAGAAAACCATTACCATCTTTAAGATACAGCTCTTTTAAGAAAAATATTATTCAGTGTGAATTTACTAAATATAATTACCATATGAAAATCCTTTTACGGTTTGACTTAGATATTTATTTTGCCTGAAATTGTTCAACACAAGGAGTATGACAACCATAGAAAAAAAGAATGAATATCAGAGATAAGCAAGGAGATGCTAAAGCATAGCAGAATGAAATGATGGAATGTTACTGAAGTATAAGAAATGATATTTAAGATTATTTAATAACATTAGAAAACTACCATAACATTAAGAGAAAAACTAGATTCATGTATTTTTACATAATATGCATAAAAATAAGAATGAATGAACAATAATGAAATACATGGAGACCTTAATAATAATTAGGTAGTAAGACAACAGTTTAAGCAAACAACACAATCAGTTACAAACTTTCTGATAGTTACTAATTATTCTTTTATAATGGCTGTCAATTTTTCAGCTTGATACATACTACTTTTAATGTTATAGATGAATAAGCAGAATTATGGATCCTTTATTCTAGTAATAAAGAAATGATTTGGTTACATTTCTTCCCATACTCAGTGTATGTGTCTCCTATTGCTGTTGCCCCTCTGAATGCAGAGTTCCAAAGAATAGCAACAAGAGATAAGAAAGCCTTCTTCAGTGATCCTGCAAAGAAACAGACGAAAACAATAGAATGGGAAACACTAGAGATCTCTTCAAGAAAATCAGAGATGCCAAGGGAACATTTCATACAAAGATGGGCTCAATAAAGGACAGAAATGGTATGGACCTAACAGAAGCAGAAGATATTAACAAGAGGTGGCAAGACTACACAGAACTGTATAAAACAGATCTTCACGACCCAGATGATCATCATGGTGTGATCACTCACCTAGAACCAGACATCCTGGAATGTGAAGTCAAGTGGGCCTTAGAAAGCATCAGTACGAACAAAGCTAGTGGAGGTGATGGAACTCCAGTTGAGCTATTTCAAATCCTAAAACTGATGCTGTGAAAGTGCTGCACTCAATATGCCAGCAAATTTGGAAAACTCGGCAGTGGCCACAGGACTGGAAAAGGTCAGTTTTCATCCCAATCCCTAAGAAATGCAATGCCAAAGAATGCTCAGACTACCGCACAACTGCACTCATCTCACACGCTAGTAAAGTAATGCTCAAAATTCTCCAAGCTAGGCTTGAGCAATACGTGAACCGTGAACTTCCTGATGTTCAAGCTGGTTTTAGAAAAGGCAGAGGAACCAGAGATCAAATTGCCAGCATCCGCTGGATCATCGAAAAAGCAAGAGGGTTTCAGAAAAACATCTACTTCTGTTTTATTGACTATGCCAAAGCCTTTGCCTGTGTGGATCACAACAAACTGTGGAAAATTCTGAAAGAGATGGGAATACCAGACCACCTGACCTGCCTCTTGAGAAATCTGTATGCGGGTCAGGAATCAACAGTTAGAGCTGGACATGGAACAACGGACTGGTTCCAAATAGGAAAAGGAGTACGCCAAGGCTGTATATTGTCACCCTGCTTATTTAACTTATATGCAGAGTACATCATGAGAAAGGCTGGGCTAGAGGAAGCACAAGCTGGAATCAAGATTTCCAGGAGAAATATCAATAACTTCAGATATGCAGATGACACCACCCTTATGGCAGAAAGCAAAGAACTAAAGAGCCTCTCGATGAAAGTGAAAGAGGAGAGTGAAAAAGTTGGCTTAAAGCTCAATATTCAGAAAACGAAGATCATGGCATCTGGTCCCATCACTTCATGGGAAATAGATGGGTAAACAGTGGAAACAGTGGCTGACTTTATCTGGGGGGAGGACTCCAAAATCACTGCAGATGGTGACTATAGCCATGAAATTAAAAGACACTTGCTCCTTGGAAGAAAAGCTATGACCAACCTAGACAGCCTATTAGAAAGCAAAGACATTACTTTGCCAACAAAGGTCCATCTAGTCAAGGCTATGGTTTTTCCAGTAGTCATGTATGGATGTGTGAGTTGGACTATAAAGAAAGCAGAGTGCCGAAGAACTGATGCTTTTGAACTGTGGTGTTGGAGAAGACTCTTGAGAGTCCCTTGGACTGAAAGGAGATCCAACCAGTCCATCCTAAAGGAGATCAGTCCTGGGTGTTCATTGAAAAGACTGATGTTGAAGCTGAAACTCCAATACTTTGGCCACCTGATGGGAAGAGCTTACTCCTTTGAAAAGACCCTGATATTGGGAAAGATTGAAGGCAGGAGGAGAAGGGAACAATAGAGGATGAGATGGTTGGATGGCATCACTGACTCAATGGACATGAATTTGGGTAAACTCCGGGAGCTGGTGATGGACAGGGAGGCCTGGTGCAGTCCATGGGGTCGCAAAGAGTTGGACACAGCTGAGTGACTGAACTGAACTGATTGCTGTTGTAAAGAATTACTAGAAACTCAGTGTGGGTGTTAAAACAACACCCACACATCAGTTTCAGTGGGTCAGATATCTACGCAGAGTGTGGTTGAACTGAATTCTCAAGACTGAAACTGAAGTGTCAGCAGATGTTCCTTTCTGGAGACTCGAGGGACAAATGAATTTCTAAGATCACTTCAGTTCAGTTCAGTCACTCAGTTGTGTCCGACTCTTTGCGACCCCATGAATCGCAGCATGCCAGGCCTCCCTGTCCATCACCAACTCCCAGAGTTCACTCAGACTCACGTCCATCGAGTCAGTGATGCCATCCAGCCATCTCATCCTCTGTCGTCCCCTTCTCCTCCTGCCCCCAATCCCTCCCATAATCACAGTCTTTTCCAATGAGTCAACTCTTCGCATGAGATGGCCAAAGTACTGGAGTTTCAGCTTTAGCATCATTCCTTCCAAAGAAATCCCAGGGCTAATCTCTTTCAGAATGGACTGGTTGGATCTCCTTGCAGTCCAAGGGACTCTCAAGAGTCTTCTCCAACACCACAGTTCAAAAGCATCAATTCTTCGGCGCTCAGCCTTCTTCACAGTCCAACTCTCACATCCATACGTGACCACTGGAAAAACCACAGCCTTCACTAGATGGACCTTTTTTGGCAAAGTAATGTCTCTGCTTTTCAATATGCTATCTAGGTTGGTCATAACTTTCCTTCCAAGGTGTAAGCATCTTTCAATTTCATGGCTGCAGTCACCATCTGCAGTGATTTTGGAGCCCAAAAAAATAGTCTGACACGGTTTCCACTGTTTCCCCATCTATTTCCCATGAAGTGATGGGACCAGATGCCATGATCTTCGTTTTCTGAATGTTGAGCTTTAAGCCAACTTTTTCACTCTCCTCTTTCACCTTCATCAAGAGGCTTTTTACTTTCTCTTCACTTTCTGCCATAGGGTGGTGTCATCTGCATGTCTGAGGTTATTGATATTTCTCCTGGCAATCTTAATTCCAGCCTGTGCTTCTTCCAGCCCAGCATTACTCATGATGCACTCTGCATTAAGTTAAATAACCAGGGTGACAATATACACCCTTGACGTACTCCTTTTCCTATTTGGAACCAGTCCGTTGTTCCATGTCCAGCTCTAACTGTTGATTCCTGACCCGCATACAAATTTCTCAAGAGGCGGGTCAGGTGGTCTGGTATTCCTATCTCTTTCAGAATTTTCCACAGTTTATTGTGATCCACACAGTCAAAGGCTTTGGCATAGTCAATAAAACAGAAGTAGATGTTTTTCTGGAACCCTCTTGGTTTTTCGATGATCCAGCGGATGTTGGCAATTTGATCTCTGGTTCCTCTGCCTTTTCTAAAACCAGCTTGAACATCAGGAAGTTCACAGATGACGTATTGCTGAAGCCTGGCTTGGAGAATTTTGAGCATTACTTTACTAGTGTGGGAGATGAGTGCAATTGTGCAGTAGTTTGAGCATTCTTTGGCATTGCCTTTTTTGGGATTGGAATAAATACTGACCTTTTCCAGTCCTGTGGCCACTGCTGAGTTTTCCAAATTTGCTGGCATATTGAGTGCAGCACTTTCACAGCATCATCTTTCAGGATTTGAAATAGCTCAACTGGAATTCCATCACCTCTACTAGCTTTGTTCATACTGATGCTTTCTAAGGCCCACTTGACCTCACATTCCAGGATGTCTGGCCCTAGGTCAGTGATCACACCATTGTGATTATCTGGGTCCTAAAGATATTTTTTGTACAGTTCTTCCACTTAGGTTGTTGGTAAAGACGGTTGGTTGGCATCACCGACTCAATGGATATGAGTCTGAGTAAACTCCAGGAGTTGGTGATAGACAGGGAGGCCTGGTGTGCTGCAGTCCATGGGGTCGCAAAGAGTCGGACATGATTGAGCAACTGAACTGAAAATTCAGTTTTTATGGTTAAGGGACCGAGATTCTGATTTCCTTAGTGGCATTTGCCCTTAATTCTAGAGGCTTTTTCCCAGTCTTTGCATGCGGCCCTATATACCTCAGAGCCAGTAATGGCTTGTCAAATCCTTCTCAGGCTTGAAAACGCTGACTTTCTCTTCTGCCCTTAGCTGGGAGAAAGGTTTGCATTTAAGGGTCCACCTGACCTCACTGGGCCCACCTGAATAATCTATTAATAGTCGTATTTACTGGTTCCAGGAATTAAGGCATAGATACCCTTGGTGGCTCTATTATTCTGTTTACCACACCATCTATTTCTCTTCAAACTGAATACTTGTCGGCTTGTTTTGACACAATGTTATGCCTGGGGGGGGGTCCCATGAAACTAGAAATGAAACTTGCGGGTTACCCTAATATGAGATGAGAAAATAATAGTTTAAAAGTACATACGTTTGACCTTGTAACTAACTTCAAGTGAGGAACTGGTTTTTTTTTTTTTTTTTTTTTTACAGTGCAGAATGATAGTACTTTCCAAGGTTCCTTATGAATTCCTATAGCCTGCTTTGGTTGTTTTAAATGAATAATTTTCTATTCAAAGATGGAGGCACTTTATTCTCCATCTTATTTAGTTACCTGTATATTAAATTCATAAAATAATTGTCAATTAAAATCTAATAAAAATAAAGATTGAACAATTCAAGTCTGGCATATTAAAAAAACTCATTGCCAGGGAGGACAGAAATTTGGCAGTATGTAACCTACAAGACCTTTTAGAACTAATACCCAAAAAAGATGTCCTTTTCATTATAGGGGACTGGAATGCAAAAGTAGGAAGTCAACAAACACCTGGAGTAACAGGCAAATTTGGCCTTGGAATACGGAATGAAGCAGGGCAAAGACTAATAGAGTTTTGCCAAGAAAATGCACTGGTCATAACAAACACCCTCTTCCAACAACACAAGAGAAGACTCTATACATGGACATCACCAGATGGTCAACACCGAAATCAGATTGATTATATTCTTTGCAGCCAAAGATGGAGAAGCTCTATACAGTCAGCAAAAACAAGACCAGGAGCTGACTGTGGCTCAGACCATGAACTCCTTATTGCCAAATTCAGACTGAAATTGAAGAAAGCAGGGAAAACCACTAGACCATTCAGGTATGACAGAAATCAAATCCCTTTTGATTGTACAGTGGAAGTGAGAAATAGATTTAAGGGCCTAGATCTGATAGATAGAGTGCCTGATGAACTATGGAATGAGGTTCGTGACATTGTACAGGAGACAGGGATCAAGACCATTCCCATAGAAAAGAAATGCAAAAAAGCAAAATGGCTGTCTGGGGAGGCCTTACAAACAGCTGTGAAAAGAAGAGAAGCGAAAAGCAAGGGAGAAAAGGAAAGATATAAACATCTGAATGCAGAGTTCCAAAGACTGGCAAGAAGAGATAAGAAAGCCTTCTTCAGCGATCAATGCAAAGAAATAGGGGAAAACAACAGAATGGGAAAGACTAGGGATCTCTTCAAGAAAATCAGAGATACCAAAGGAACATTTCGTACAAAGATGAGCTTGATAAAGGACAGAAATGGTATGGACCTCACAGAAGCAGAAGATATTAAGAAGAGATGGCAAGAATACACAGAAGAACTGTACAAATAAGATCTTCACGACTCAGATAATCATCATGGTGTGATCACTAACCTAGAGCCAGACATCCTGGAATGTGAAGTCAAGTGGGCCTTAGAAAGCAACACTATGAACAAAGCTAGTGGAGGTGATGGAATTCCAGTTGAGCTATTCCAAATCCTGAAAGATGATGCTGTGAAAGTGCTGCACTCAATATGCCAGCAAATTTGGAAAACTCAGCAATGGCCACAGAACTGGAAAAGGTCAGTTTTCATTCCAATCCCAAAAAAGGCAATGCCAAAGAATGCTCAAACTACCACACAATTGCACTCATCTCACACGCTAGTAAAGTAATGCTCAAAATTCTCCAAGCCAGGCTTCAGCAATATGTGAACCGTGAACTTCCTGATGTTCAAGCTGGTTTTAGAAAAGGCAGAGGAACCAGAGATCAAATTGCCAACATCTGCTGGATCATGGAAAAAGCAAGAGAGTTCCCGAAAAACATCTATTTCTGCTTTATTGACTATCCCAAAGCCTTTGACTGTGTGGATCACAATAAACTGTGGAAAATTCTGAAAGAGATGGGAATACCAGACCACCTGACCTGCCTCTTGAGAAATTTGTATGCGGGTCAGGAAGCAACAGTTAGAACTGGACGTGGAACAACATACTGGTTCCAAATAGGAAAAGGAGTTTGTCAAGGCTGTATATTGTCACCCTGTTTATTTAACTTATATGCAGAGTACATCATGAGACACGCTGGACTAGAAGAAACACAAGCTGGAATCAAGATTGCCGGGAGAAATATCAATAACCTCAGATATGCAGATGACACCACCCTTATGGCAGAAAATGAAGAGGAACTCAAAAGCCTCTTGATGAAAGTGAAAGTGGAGAGTGAAAAAGTTGGCTTAAAGCTCAACATTCAGAAAACGAGGATCATGGCATCCAGTCCCACCACTTCATGGGAAATAGATGGGGAAACAGTGGAAACAGTGTCAGACTTTATTTTTCTGGGCTCCAAAATCACTACAGATGGTGACTGCAGCCATGAAATTAAAAGACGCTTACTCCTTGGAAGGAAAGTTATGACCAACCTAGATAGCATATTCAAAAGCAGAGACATTACTTTGCCAACAAAGATCCGTCTAGTCAAGGCTATGGTTTTTCCTGTGGTCATGTATGGATGTGAGAGTTGGACTGTGAAGAAGGCTGAGCGCTGAAGAATTGATGCTTTTGAACTGTGGTGTTGGAGAAGACTCTTGAGAGTCCCTTGGACTGCAAGGAGATCCAACCAGTCCATTCTGAAAGAGATTAGCCCTGGGATTTCTTTGGAAGGAATGATGCTAAAGCTGAAACTCCAGTACTTTGGCCACCTTGTGCCAAGAGTTGACTCATTGGAAAGACTCTGATGCTGGGAGGGATTGGGGGCAGGAGGAGAAGGGGATGACAGAGGATGAGATGGCTGGATGGCATCACTGACTCGATGGATGTGAGTCTGAGTGAACTCCGGGAGTTGGTGATGGACAGGGAGGCCTGGCATGCTGCGATTCATGGGGTCGCAAAGAGTCAGACACGACTGAGTGACTGATCTGATCTGATCTGATCAAAGATCTTAAAAAAGGTACATAGCCTTTGTCTTAGCAACTCTTCTTCAAATAACTTAGAGAAAAAACAAAATGAGGTAAAAATTTATCTACAATATTATTTTTCATAGCAACATTATTTAAACATTAGAAACACAGAAACAACTTAAATATTTGTACTAAATAATTCAGGAAGTCTTAAGAATATCCACCAGTCTCATTGCTGTCCATTATCTTTTTGACAAAGGGTTTCATACATCACTAATCTTGCTGACCTAGCCATGACCTATGGGAGCAGGAATCTGTGACAGAGTCAAGGACCACCTAACAGAAAGACAATGATGAAAGAAGCCCACCAGATTCCTTCAGTCTAGAAGAAAGATGAGATCCAGAGGGACATTTTAGAGATTTTAAGTGGGATCTTAGGGAGTATACAAAAGAAACACACATATATGCGTGGACAAATATACATCAAAATACTAACAGCAGTTGTCACAAAGTGCTGAAGAGATGACTTCTACTTTCTTCTATTTTCCTTGTGCTTTCTTTTGTATGTGTGTGCTTTTAATTTAAACTAATAAACATGCATTTTTGTAATTTTAATACAATTAAAAATCAGTGTAGTAATACAAAAGCAAAACACATAGCAACTAGACAATGAAAATTTTTGCTGTGGTGTTATTAAGTGCATAGAGTCAGAACTATTTTAAAACACAAATGTTTTATTATATATCATGGGAAACCTGGATTCCAAATCCCAACTCTAATAATTCTGTAATTTTAGGCATTTTTGCTGTTAAATGAGAACATATGATCACCTCACACACATTGCTATGATGAGCAAATGAATTATAAAACACCAAATAAGAGTTCCATAGTAGGTCTTCAACAAATGCCAGTTGCTAATCTCCACCTCCTTCATGCCTTGTGCTTCTAGAAGATAACTAGTTGCCTCAATGGTCTCAAAGCATAGCTCTACCCTAAATGGTCTCCCACCTCAGCCCCCGTGCCCCCCAAAAAACCAATGAGTGGATACCAAAGGCCTTTTGCTTCTCATTCTTTGTGGTTACGACAGTTTGTGTCACATTTATTCCTATAAAACAAAACACAAGCTTCATGCTCACAGAAATTGCTCTCCTTGCCTCGCCTGACAAAGTAAGATTACCTCTCTGGGTGTACAAGTTGACCAAACACCCTTTCATCTATCTATCGTGTTCTGTCCCTTGTGAAGAGTCAGAACACACCTCAAAGCCATGTCAAGAGGAGCACTTGACGCACCAATATCATCCATTTTTCTAGGCAAATTATCAAAATGGAGGTGAATCAAAATGAATCATATGCTGAACTGCAATGGCACCCCACTCCAGTACTCTTGCCTGGAAAATCCCATGGATGGAGGAGCCTGGTAGGCTTCAGTCCATGGGGTCGCTAAGAGTCGGGCACAACTGAGCGACTTCACTTTCACTTTTCACTTTCCTGCATTGGAGAAGGAAATGGCAACCCACTCCAGTGTTCTTGCCTGGAGAATACCAGGGATGGGGGAGCCTGGTGGGCTGCCGTCTTTGGGGTTGCACAGAGTCGGACACGACTGAAGCGACTTAGCAGCAGCAGCAGCAGCTGAACTGCGATGAGGTGTAGCTATGCAAAAACACAATCAGGGACAAAAGGGCAAATATTTCTTTGACAAGAACAATGGTCCTTCTAAAATACTACTGTTTATTTAAATAGTGTGTTTAGGCTAAGAAGAAAAAAAAACCACTAAAATTTAGAGGCAAATCAAAATTTAGTTTCACGTGATTAGAAAGGAAAAGGAGACATAAAGCTATTAACATCATAAGTGGACATCAACACCACAGTAGCAAAAGTAGGTTTTACTCAAAAATCAAAATGCCAATCCATTCACTCAAATTTTAGTACCTGATAAGCAGGCAGTCTACCTTTGAAAAGACCAGCTCATAAAGTTTCAACTCAGTATTTTACCAATCATCAAAATACTATGTGAGAGTTGGACCATAAAGAAAGCTGAGTGCCGAAGAACTGATGTTTTTGAACTATGGGGCTGGAGAAGACTCCTGGAGTCCCTTGAACTGCAAAGAGATCCAACCAGCCAATCCTAAAGGAAATCAACCCTGAATATTCATTGGAAGGACTCATGCTGAAGGTCCAATACTTTGGCCACGTGATGCAAAGAGCCGACTCACTCAAAGTGTAACAAGCCCTTTTGAAGAAAAATGGACATATTCAAACTGTTTCACCCTTGGCAAGGCATGAGAGGCAGCAATCATTAAGTAGGTAAGAAGAAAACAACCGGATCCATTGTAAAGACCCTGATGCTGGGAAAGATTGAAGGCAAGAGAAGGGGACAAAAGAGGATGAGACAGTTGGATGGCATCACTGACTCAAAGGACATGAGTTTGAGCAAGCTCCAGGAGATGGTGAAAGACAGGGAAGCCTGATATGCTGCAGTCCATGGGTGGAAAAGAATTGGTCGGGACTGAGTACTATTTATGTTACTGACTTGGAGTATTATTTCCTAAGTACTTTATGGCTGATAATTTTTCAGACTAAACACACTTTAAGTAGAAAATTTAGAGGTTAAGATCATTTTGGAATCTGAAACATCCCATCCCAAATATTTTCCAAAAGGCAGGTGGGGGAGATAGGAAGGAAAGATTGGTATCAACTGAACAAGAGAACACAGATATTTTGTCAAAACCTGACTCTGAAAGTGAATAAAAAATTTTCAACTAGACCTAATGATTCATCACACAGGCTTTGTTAAATTAAATATGTGCCTAAGAACTAGGAGACAACTCGAGATCCAAACAATGAAAAATCAAAAGAATTAGAACAGAACCAGATGTGAGTAATGAAAGTCAACAGTACCACCAGTCAAAATTTAAATCTTCGAAAGATAAGCATTAATTCCACATTAAACGATTTCAGGTATAAGGACAATTCAGCTTGGGATATAGATAGAATACAAGAGAACGTTAACTCCCACTCTAAAAATGCAAAAAAGGCATAATATCTTTTGAAGCCATCTTTAATAAATGAGCCAAGTTGGCAAACCAACCAGGTGAACTGAATTCCAAAGTGTAACAAGCCCTTTTGAAGAAAAATGGACATATTCAAACTGTTTCACCCTTGGCAAGGCATGAGAGGCAGCAATCATTAAGTAGGTAAGAAGAAAACAACCGGATCCATTGTAATGAATTCTTAAAGATTTTCAGTAAAGAGATTATAAGATTCACTTCAGTAATTAGAAAATAGTCCATAGACTATTTCCTAGTAGTAAAATAAATTTTTAAAAAAGGAGTAGCTAATATTGAGTTTACTATTAAATAGATTGCAAGCACTTTGCTAGCACTTAACATGCTTTATTGAATTAGACTTTACAACCCAGTAAGAAAGGATTATTAGTATCCCCGTTTAACAGAGAAAATGGCACAAGAGAGTTTAAGAAGTGGGATTCAAACAGAGGCATCCTGACTACAGAGCCAGGCTCACAATTAGGATACCGGATACTGGAGTCTTTAATCCATTCCAGACATACTTTTTTTTTAATGCAACTTAGACTGTTTAAGTCATTCCTTTTGCTCAGCTTTCATTTGTTAATTTCATTTCCATGAACAAAGTAGACACATTCTCCTGTTATTCTTTTAGATGTATCAAGATAGAGTGCTAATAAAGTCATGTTTAATACAGAATCTAACTGTGTAACTTTGCAAGTAAGTCTGCCATAATTTAAGGATAAAACATGACTGTAATCTACAAGATGAAAGTAAAAAATAAAGCACAGAGCAAAACAGAATTGGGAAAGAACCCTGTTCTTGCCCCAACCTGCCCACTGTAGAGAACATTAAACTGCAAAGAACTAAAAGATCTACTCTAAAATTAACCGAAGGAAAAAGAATCTTTTGAATTTTGATGAGCAGATAGAAACTTCTTGCTATGTAACTGTTGTTAGTCTTTTGTTCACCTAAGCTAAATAACATAAAACTAAAGGAATCTTAAGATTTACTTCATGCCATTATGGAACTAAGGAAAAAGCACATCACACTTCTATTTAATAGAATCTCCTTTGTCACATTTGATTTTCAAAAACAATAACATACTGTGCTCTGCTGTGCTTAGTCTCTCAGCCGTGTCCAACTCTTTGGTACCCAATGGACTACAGCCTGCCAGGCTCCTCTGTCCATAAGGATTCTCCAGGCAAGAATACTGGAGTGGGTTGCCATGCCCTCCTCCAGGGGATCTTCCCTACCCAGGAACCAAACCCAGGTCTCCCACATTGCAGGCAGATTCTTTACCATCCGAGCCATCAGGGAACCCCCAATAATATACTACTGAATAGTGAATATATATGTATATATAAATATGTACACATAAGCTAGTTCTATGCCCTAATGTTGACCATCTTGTAACTATGCTCTTGTCCCATGTATGAGAAACACCTTTCCAATTTACAAAGTCACTTTGTACTCTACCTGAAACTTCCAAAGAGTATTAGAAATTACTCACTCTAATGACATTTGCAGATATATTTAAAATGTAATTGATTTGTCCTAGATACTGATCTAGTAATTCTAGAAATATGGTATACTTCTCTCACTAAAATGGGACTTGGGGTGTACTGAGTGTATTAAATACAAAAACTTAATCAGGAAAACAAAATAATCCACATCAGTAGCAATCACAATGCAGTTCTTGGAAAGACCAGACAGGAAACTCTATGTAGTTAATAATCTCAAACCTTCAATAGACACAATTCCTTATATTAAAGAACCAATTTACCAAGTTAAACTTTTACTTAATATAGTAAGAGAAAAGCCATGATTAGAAGAAATGCAGAAATGATTCCATTTTCATAAGCTAAAATATTTCTGCTGCCAGGGCAGACTATTAGAGCCATTTCTATTCTAGAATTTGAACACGTTGATTTTCCAAGTTGACAGGCTCTCTCTGAAGCCCTATAAAGGTCCTTGTTTCCACTAATTCAGATATTTCAAATATTCTGAAAACTGGAAATGTTTCCTAGCTCTCAGGCTAAATCCTAGCACAAGGATATTTTTCATTTTTAAATTTAGAATCATCCTATTAGACCTTCATTATAAGAGCTCTATGTGCCCTCTTCCAATTATTGGGCTTCCCTGATGGCTCAGACAGTAAGAATCCGCCTGCAATGCAGGAGACCTGGTTCGATCCCTGCATCGGGATGATCCCCTGAAGAAGGAAATGGCTACCCATTGCAGTACTCTTGCCTGGAGAATCCCCATAGACAGAGGAGTCTGGAGGGCTACTGTCCATGGGGTCGCAGAGTCAGACAGGACTGAGCGACTAACACTTTATAAGACCTCTATCTGAAGTGCCCTCTTCCAATTATATTTCAAAACTTTACTCTCATCATGGCATTACAATTTTTTTTTGTTTATTCCTTTTCCTCCATTAGTTTATAAGCTCCCTCTGTCTTGTTCACTTTCCTGAAGAAGACTAAATATTTCCTCTGAATTGCAATTTTAAGAGAAAGGATGTAGACTTCAAGCAGGCTACCGCTTTTTCCTTAGCCAAAATATCATAAAGATAACTTTATGTAAAAAAAAGTCACAACACTGCATTTTAAAATATTTTCCATACAACATGAGCTTAATGAATTGTGAACATTCAGCTCAGTATTCTTCATCTAGTTTCAACTAGAATCAATCAGTGAACAGATCCATTCTTTACATCAGTTTTACCTAGTTTCAAGAATAAACTACTAAAGGATCACGAACGCCCTCCTCTGTCAAGAGGCGGTTCCATTTCAAGCCTGAAACAAGCTGATATACAAGCTAGGGAGGTTTAACTCCAGTGTAAATTGAATTTTTTTTTTTTTTAAAGAAATAAGAAGGTATGCCACACAGCATGCTTAAGTGATATTCTAGTACTTTTGTGATGACTCTGGGTGCTTATTTCTGAACTTTATAAATCCTCTCCATTTTTATTAGGGTTGGAAGTCATTCTCCTTCTCTCTTTCACTGTTTTCCCATGGTCACAGTTATAGAACATTTGCACAATGGATTTCGCACGGTCATCCTACCCAGAAAATGGCACTCTCTAACCATCTCCAAACTCTTCTCCGTGGATATAGTCTAAAAGCAAGCAGCTGGCTTTTAGGACGTGCGGCAAACAGAATTTTTTTTTTTTTTTTTTTTTGAGACAGTAATCGAATGGCTTTCCTGGTGGCCGCTAGCGTGGCACGGAAAGCCTTTTGCAAACAATAGTCACCTTGTTTGTTCTCATGCTAGCATTTATGGGACTTCTCAAGGCTGCCGGGGGATGCTGAGCTTTCCCCTGGCACTCACCGGAATCTCCTGCTCCCCTAAAATTAAACCTCCGCCGCACGTTTGAACCGCGCTTTCGTTTACAAAACGCTCTCACGAGCCTCTGATTTGACGGCGACTGTGAAACGAGCGTCGTTGCCGTGGTGCCTATTTTACACGTAAGGAAAAGATCCTGTCCACAGACCTAGTCCTTTGGGCCGCCCTCACCCAGGTGGAGTACACAGCTCCAGGCAGAGAGGGGAGCAGGTGTGACGCCCACGGCCGCAGCCTCTCACCTGGCCGGCAGGGCGTGCCACGGCCTCCACTCAGCTGCCCGGGACGTAGGCCCCCCGACGGCGGCCTCTCGGGGTCTCCGGGGCCCCTCTCTCTCAGTCCGCGCTCGGCCTCACACCTCAAAGTGCCTCACGCTCTCCTCCTCGGGCTCACCGTCCGATCTCGCCGGACAGCGTCCAGAAGGGCCTGGAAACCCCGCGGCCGCCACAGCCTTACAGGGTTTGGGACCCACACTCCTTGGCGACAGCGGTGGCAGTCACCAAAACGTCGGGGGCTCCCGAGAAAGGAAACCCCGACCCCAGTCAAGCAGCTGACATTTCCCCAGTCAGTCGGAGCACCGCCCACTTCCGCTTCCCCGCCTACCCTGTGGGTCGTCCGGTCCCGCAGCCGCGCGGGGTTGTGGGTATCTCGAAGGCGGCAAAGCTGCAAGGAAAGGAAGTAGTGGCGAGGCAGCAGGACTACCAGGCTGGGCAGAAACTACAATTCCCAGCAGGCAGCGGGGCCGCAGACGACGGCTGCGGAGGAGAGCCGGCTGGCTGGAGAATTCTGCGCGCGCTGCTGGGATGGAACGTTGATAGAGTTCGCGGGTTTCGCTGCAGCGAGCCGGGGCCGCACGCAGTGCGCCGCACACAGTGCGCCGCCGCGCGCCAAAGCGGGAATCCGGGAGGCGGGCACCTCTGCTATTAATGCACGCATTTAAAACTCCCGAAGCTGTGGACGCCATGCACAGGTAAACCGATTGCAGAAGGAGACAGAACATGAATGGACCGTCTTAATTCTTTTAGGCCGCGTGTTTTGCTACTTGCTAATATCGTTAGTAATGCTGTAATGTGAATGGTTGCTTCGCCTCTTTGGGAAAATGTGGATGGGTGGATGCTTTAGTGCGGTGGTCAGCGTGAATGTTATTTGTCTTCCCTTATTGAGCTTTCCTGCTGCTGTTTTCCATCAGTGTGTGATTGCCCTGCCTCTTTGCTTGTATGTTCCCTCCACTTTTAAGAAATTCTTGAGGCCTTCTGCATGATCGGAAATCAAAAAGCCTTTTCGATGTATTCGGTTATTTTCTCTTTTATTCTTGGGAACTCGCCGCCGGCACGTAAAAATGTAGTTCAGTTAACTGCTGTGAAAGCTTTCTGCGGCGCATAGCTTGCAGCTTCCTTTAGGCCTGTCTGGGAATTATTTACGGGCGTGTTTTTGAAAGGAACGTGGGGCTATTGTGCGTTTCTGCAGGAAACACCTCCAGGAGATACCCGACCAGAGTAGCAACGTTACCACCAGTTTCACGTGGGGATGGGATTCTAGCAAGACTTCTGAACTGCTTTCAGGCATGGGGGTCTCCGCCCTGGAGAAGGAGGAGGTGGATAGTGAGAACATCCCCCAGGAACTGCTTTCAAACCTGGGCCACCCACAGAGCCCCCCAAGAAAACGGCTGAAAAGCAAAGGGAATGACAAGGACTTTGTGATTGTCCGCAGACCTAAGCTAAACCGAGAGAACTTTCCAGGTAAGGTATGAGGGTAAAATACAAGCCCAGTGAATGGTGGATCAAACTATTTCGTCGGTAAACCTTTGTTTTGGAGTATTGAGCATGGGGTGGGGCCCTTTTAAAGAAATTGTTATTTAAATTTATTTATTTTGTCCGTGCTGGGTCTTCCTTGTTGCCCGGGCTTTTCTCTAGTTGCAGTGACTTCTCACTGGGGGAGCGTGGGCTCTAGGACGCAGGGCCTTCGGTAGTTGGAGCACGTGGACTCAGCAGTTGCGGGTTCCAGGCTATAGAACACAGCCTCAATTACTGTGGCGCTTGGGGCTCAGTTGCTGTGCTGCGTGCGGGATCTCTTCCCAGATCAGGGATCAAACCGGTGACTGCTGCGTTGGCAGGCAGATTCTTTACCTCTGAGCCACCAGGGAAACCAGATAGGATCCTTTTAAAATTGCCCAACTCTTCAGTTATTTTCCAAAGAAACCAGACAACTGCTTGTGCTTACAGAAATGGTGGTATGTGTGTCTTCAGAGACAGAACTGACTTGTAACGTGTGAAAAGACATTCTTCCTTTTTCTTTAGGAGGGACTCTGCCTGGTTAAAGGCCAGCTCAATACCTCTGACAAATAGAAATAAAGCAATGATCCATAGAATTCTTTTTGTTTATATTTGGCTGCTCTGTAGCCGCGGTTGAGCCTTTTACCGTAATCACTTTAGTTATTTGTCAAAGGACTGCTGAAGTGAATGTTGAGCTTAGGGGAAGAGACTCATCCTTCCAGATCCATTCCCAAGAGGAATTCTTCTTTATGCTGTCTCCATCACTCACTGTGTTATCTGTTCAGTTTCCCTAACCCCATAACCTAAAGGTCAGATTCCCACCATCCCCCCAGTATCCAAACAATCATTGAATCTTTCTCTCTTTTCTCCTAAATATTTCTCATATTTAGGAACGGACTCATAATTCAGAGCCTTATCCTCCCAAGATACATCCCCCAGAGTTAGAGTGGACTGATTGAAATGTAGAACTCCACCCCGTCATTCCCCTCTAAATAGCTCTCTGTTTCCAGGCTTCTCAAGCTGATGTATAACTGCCTCCCACGGGTGGATCAGAGCTCCAGGAATACTCAGAACCATAGGGTAAACATTGTGCGTTGACCTGGGGTTATCAGTTTTTCTTACTGGCAGGCCATGTAAAACATTAATTCAGCAAATATTTGCCGAGCACGTTGTGTGTGCTAGGCATTGTTCTAAGTACTGGGGATATAGCAGTGAGCACAAAAAGGCATTTCTACCCTCATGGAGCTTCTCTTCTAGAAAGAGGATGCAGTATGCACAAATCTGGTGTGTAGTATGTTAGAATAAGTGCTGTGGCTAAAAACAAAAACAGAACAAGCCAAGAGGGACAAGAGGTCCTGGGATGGGAAGCTGGTTTGCAGGGTATTGAGGAAGCCTCACTTGGACAGTGAGCTGTAAGCAAAGGCATAAAGGAGATGAAGGAATGTGCCATGCAAATATCTTGGAGAAAAGAGCCCCAAGCAGAAGGAGCAGCTAGTGCAAAGGCCCTGGAGCAGGGGAATGTTGTGTTTGTTCAAGGAACAGCAAGGAAGCCATGTTCCAAGAGTGGAACAAAGGGGAGAATAGTGAGAATTGGGCTAGAGGTGCGGTTGAGCAGAGTTGCTGTGTAACCTTTGAAAAGGATACACTGGTGTCTTGAGACAACTTTGAGGGCTTGAGGATAAAAGCTTATAGACTTGTTGAGAGGTGTGGGAATGGTGTTAAGCAGCTTCTGGATAGATTTTGACGTTAGAGTGGACAGAGAAAGGTTTTGAAGTTGTAGAAGTGATCATACTCTAAATTGAAATTCCGTGGGTCATGATGGAGAAGAAGAGACAGCCGAGAAATAAAGATGAAGTCTGGCAGAGCCAGGGTAAATTAAGTATATTCCTGAATTCCCCCATCTGGCTTTCTTTGAGAATGGTTGGTTGATTGCTTGCTTGCTTGAACAAAATTAAAAAAAAAAAAAGATTTTTTGGCTTTTGACCCTTTCTTTAGAAAATAGAACTTCGAAATTATGGTCTGGGGATCTATATTAGGTATTGGATTAATCAGAAAGGCAGTAAGGATTGTGGTGAAGTCAGACAGATATGGCTTTGAATCCAAATCCTGCTGTTTACCAACCTTGGGAAGCTATTTGAGCTCTCTGTTCCTTAGTTTCTTTGTGCAATGGGATAGTAATGCCAGTGTCATGGGGTACTGTAAGATTAAATGAAAGAATACATGTAAAGCTGCTAGCATGCTCCCTGCGTATAACAGTAAGTAAACCCAGTTAATTTGGTGGACAAAAGATAGCTAGCGGAGAGGCTACTTCACTTTATCTTTTGTCCTTAATCCTGTTAGTCTGGCCCTGTTCGTGTAGATCTTTTTTCTTCAAAATTGAACGTCCCTGCTATTTTTAGTGTCAGGAATGCAGCAGGAACAATTTGGTGAAAGACGCTTCCTGCTAAGATGAGCGGCTTTTGACAACTTTGTCCAGTGCTGATAGCATCTGACGTGGAGTGTGATTGCTGTGTGTCCTATATGTCCTTCCACATTCACACACACAGACAGAAATACAGATGACGTTTTTAAAGCAAGGTACGAAGGAAACAAGATGGAAGATTCAGGCATGGCTGCTGTCTCTAGGAAATTGCAGTTCAAGTTGAGAGAAGAGGATACACGGTAAGAGAAGCTCCCAGCAAAAGATGGCAGCTCATACACTAGCAGCTGCTGAGTGGCTCAGGCAGCAAGTGCTGTAGGAGGCCAGAGGGAAGGAGCCCCTTGTACAAAAATGACCCGAAGCTTCTCATGGTGATCCTCACGGCACGTGGGCACGCTTCCTTCTGCCCTTCAGCAAAGCAGAGGCTCTGGAAGAGAGAGAAGGACCTGGAAAGGATTCAGTCACTGCATCAAGATTGTTAAAAATGACTTCAAATGTATTTATGGGAAGTGAGAGAAAAAAAAAAATCATGACTTTTCCGTTTGTTGTGACCTCAGAGAGAGGCAGGGAGGGAAACCACTGGTATGCTGTGCGCGTGCGTGGAATTTCCCACCATAGTGATTGGTAAATTGGTATGGGGGGCTGGGGGCTTGCAGGGTGAGGAACAGCTGGTGTAGAGCATTCCCAGTGGGCCATCAGGAGCCTGGGCCCCTGGCGGCGCTGGATCATCATTGTAGTGAGTTTTGTCTGCAGTTGTCAGGACAGGTGGCTGAGAGCTCTGCAGGATTAGGCTGGAACGGACCACACCTGCTTTCCATAGCGATCTGATGACAGTGGCCCTGGGCTGTGTGAGTTTTTCTTGGTTCTTCACTGGACAGTCTCTTTTTTCTGCTGGCCCCAAGCCAGGCTCACATCTGGTAACTAAATCCTCTTCATCTGTTCAGTTTGGAAGATGGAAACTTTGTGGCCAACCGGTACTAGGACAGGTCTGAGTAGCCCTTGGGGTGAGTCTGTGGAAGGAGTTGGGAGGAAATGGCCTGGTGATGAGGTCAGTAATGAACAGAAAGAGAACAACTGCATTTTATTCATGGTTGTAAAATGCCTTCCCCGGTCCCCTGTCTTCTCCTGCTCACCCACAACCCCCACTCCGACCTCCCAAACAGAAGATAGCTGTGGAAATCCTGTCAAACTAATTTGTTGATCAGCTTTCCCATGGCTGTTAAACTGCTTGAAATTCCAGGCCCCTTAGTGGTTTTCAGACTAGAGACTCCAAAGTTTAGAGTCTGCTGATATCCCCAAGGGAACGTGTTCAAAGTGCAAAATTCCAGAGATTCTCATCCCAGAAGTCCTGCCTGGAGCCTGGGAATCTGCTTTTTCAGTATTTCTAGGCAAATGCTTTTCCTCTTTTTTTTTTTAATAACCAATAACAAATACATTTTCCATTGCAATCTTGGGTGTGTATCTTAAACTGAAATTGCATAAAATTAGTTTTTTCCTTACCAAGGTATTTCCTATTCTCTTCCATTCTTTCAAAACAATGCTAATCAGACTAAATTGATTTCATGACTCACCACTGAATCTTATCCTGCAGCTCCAAAATTCAGCTCTGTAAGAGCCTTTACAGGCCCTTCCCAGGCACCTGTGTTTACCCTATAGCTTCCTTTCATTGATTCAGCAGTGTTGATGGAGCATCATTCTAGAGATGGGGGATCCAGCAGTGAACACAACAGACCAAAGATCCTGCTCTTCTTGACCTTGCATCCTGTACCTAATTCCCCGAATCCCAATTTCCATGGTTTCTTAGTCTTCTCACATCCCAGGGTTGAGCAAGTCTCTCATTGAAGTGTGGGGTTGAAGGGGTCATTGAGGACCTCTATTTTAGCTTTTTCCTGTTTTGCTTTTTTCAGTTTTGTCCAACCAGGCAAAAAATAAAAAAGCCAAAATACCAAGAGCTAACATGGTCTAGTGTTGTCTCTTAATGATTTATAGAAGAGGAAGGAAATCTCATCCCAGATGGCAGAATCTGTAGTCTCCCAGAAAGGAAGCATGGGTCGTTAACACTTAAAACAAGCAAGCAGAAGCAAACAGGAGGTGAACCTCCACTCTTAAAAAAGGAGTAGATTTGAACAGCAGTGCCTGCTTATCCTTCAGATACAATTATCTGTGCTTAAAGAAAAGGGCAGTTTTAAGAGTCAAAGATTGAGTACTCTGGAGTTTGAATCTGAGTGTAGGTGATGTTTCAAGAAATAAACATGTCAAGTAAGAAGACATTACCTATAGAGTAAAGACCTCATGCATCGAAAACTCTTAAGCAAGCGTTATTATTTCCGAAAGACTTTAAGAGGCCTGGGAGGTGATGAGGTTACAGAAGTGGACAGCTGACTTTGCATCAGAGGAATGAATGGAAATGCTGGTGACTAGCAAGTTTGTGAATCTGGCCAGTTTTCACCTTTCATGGCTCCAAAGTGTGTTTGATTGCTTTCATATTGTTGAAGATTAGAGTCCATGGGCTTAATTATTTTGCTTACTGTGCAGGTCTGGTGTGCAGCCTTGGGGGTTTTAGAAGAGGTGAGTAGAGGAAAGACTTGCTCTGGACTTTGTCATCCTCTCTGAGCAGACAGACCAGGCAGCAATGCAGTCAGGAATCCAGGAAACAGATGGTCAGTGTTTTGAGAATTAACTATGGCAAGTAAAATTAGATTGAGCATATCCCAAGCCTGGATACTAGCCACTGGGGCAGCTGTACGAAGACAGACTTCTGTCTCATCTGTTGAAACAGCATCCAGTTTCAGGCTGTGACACCCCTCCCCCGCCTTCACTCCCACCAGGTCCCTAGACTCAGTGTTGTCCTGTGATCAGCTCTGTGGAGACGTGGGTACTTGGCTGCTCAGAGAGGCTGTGCGTTTTTCCCAGCCATTGCCCCATCCGTATGCTCACTGACCCATTGAGAGCTGTCAGCATCTCTGTTTCACTCCCTCTCCCCTCTGCCCTCCCTCCCAAGCCCTGAAGGATTCCTTTTCCCAGAGCAAGTGAGGTTTAGTTCTCACTTTTTTAAAAAGCGTGATTTTTTAAAAATTTTTCTTCATTTTAGAAAATTAAGTCAGAACAGGAGAGAGAATCCTAGGGTAGACATAGGACAGGATTTGGAGTCAGATCTGTGCTTGAATTCCCACCGGGCCGTTTGCTAGTTGTGTGACCTTATCCCTTTAGTCGGAGTTACATCATCTCCTGAAGCCCCTCCCCTGACTTACAGAGGACGCTGCTTTTGTTTCTGGGTTTCAGTCTTCAGCCTCATTCCCCCGAACACCTCCAGGGCCGTGCCATTCCTTGGCAGACCCTGAGCCACCTGGTAGGCTTCAGACACTCTGCTCTGTGGCTCTGTGCCTTCACCTCAGGTTGTGGGGTTTGGAAACGGACAGAAGAGTCCCATGTTAATTTTGTGGCTCTGCCACCTGATAGTTGCTAGCACCTCAGTGAGGTTAATAAATAAACCTACTAAGACAAGGGTCCTCATCTGTGAAATGGGACACTACATCCTAGGACACAAGGCAAGCATTAGAATCGCATGCATTAATAAACGTATGAGACTCTTTAGGGCTTTCAGTAAATGGCAGTTGTAAATGTGGGGTTGTGTTTCTGTTTATTAGTTTGCCTCCCAGTGAGGCCAACAGACAGGGACTGTGCTTATGCTCTCCGGCATTAGTCAGACACCCAGGAATGTTTGTTGAAGTGGAGCCCTAGGCTAGCCTTGTCATTTGATAAATGAGGAAACTGGTCCTGAGAGGCCCACACTCTTACCTGTCTGTGAAATAGAGCCAGCTTTCTTCTCTTAGTTGTGTCAGTCATTCCTTTGTGAAATATTGAACACTTTCTAATGTTCGTCTCCAGGTTTGTCTTAGGCACCAGGCATGGCGGTTAATTGATTAAGGAAGGTTAATCAGTCACATGGATACAGAATTAGCACATTCATGGTTTGTGTGAAGGGGCAGTAAAAGGTATACTGCATTGAGCAATGGTTTTGAGAATGTCTGTGGTGTGCCAGGCATTGTGCTGGGTCTCCATGTGCCTGTCTAGGTATGGGGGCTGTGCTGGTCACCTGGGAATGCCCCTCCAAGGGAGAGAAAGTTCAGCTGAGGTCTGAAGGATGAGTAGGAGTTGTGCAGGTGAAGATGGACATTGCAATGCAAAGCCTTCCTAGTTCTAGACTGACTTAGCTCCCTTGTGTGGCTTCAATGCCTCGCTTTGCTGTCCTCAGCAAACACCTGCATTCATCACAGTGCCAAATTTTCCTTCTAGCATTTGAATTGTGTGCTAAGTGACTTCAGTCATGTCCGACTCTTTGCGACCCTATGGACAGGCTCCTCTGTCCATGGGATTCTCCAGGCAAGAATACTGGAGTGGGTTGCACCGTCCTCCTCCAGGATATCTTCTCAACCAATGAGTCAAACCCCTGTCTCTTACGTCTCCTGCATTGGCAGGCGGGTTGTTTAACACTAGTGTGCCACCTGGGAAGCACTTGAATTACTGATCTCTTACTCTTAAATTGCTGATTTCTTATGTCTTCCCATAAAAATGGTAAGCACCACATTCATTAGTTTATTGATTTCTCCTGCCCTTTACTTTGCAACAAGCCTCCCTATCTCCTTTCCCCACTATTTTACCTGACACTTGGGTGCCCCATCCATGGCTCCTTGAAGCTCACCATTCCCTTTTATGCCAAGAGCTTTCTCCTCCACATTGATGACACTCTGTGTTTGAGGGCTTTCCCCAGGCAGGCATACTGGGGAATCAACATTCCCACCCCCTTTCAGAAGCCCCCAACCAATGACTGACAGCAGATGATGGATTAAATGCCCCAGCATCTGGGGCAGGTGCTTTATGTTTCCTGGGAGTCCCCTGCAGATTTAAAGCCCATAGTGATAATCTGCTTATTCACATTCCCACGTTGGCTTCCTGCCCTTCCATGTCTCTCTTTATTCTTTCCAGTATTTCCTGGATCCCAAACCTAGATTGTCGATAAGTTGATCAGTCGCTCAGTCGTGTCCAACTCTTTGTGATCCCATGGACTGCAGCACTCCAGCAGGCTTCCCTGTCTTTCACTATCTCCTGGAGTTTGTTCAAGCTCATGTCCATTGAGTCAATGATGCCATCCAACCATCTCATCCTCTGTTGCTCCCTTCTCCTGCCCTCAATCTTTCCCAGCATCAGGGTCTTTTCCAGTGAGTCAGATCCTCACATCAGGTGACCAAAGTATTAGAGCTTCAGCATGAGTCCTTCCAATGAATATTCAGGATTGATTTCCTTTAGGATTGACTGGTTTGATCTCCTTGCTGTCCAGGGGACTCTCAAGAGTCTTCTCCAGTACCACAGTTCAAAAGCATCAATTCTTTGGCACTCAGCCTTCTTTTTGGTCCAACTCTCACATCCATACATGACTCGTGGAAACCATAGCTTTGACTATACAGACCTTTGTTTCTGCTTTTTAATATGCTGTCTAGGTTTGTCATTGCTCTTCTTCTAAGGAGCAAGCATCTTTTAATTTAATTTAATTATTTAAACCTAGATAGAAGGCGGTTTGGGGGTCTCAGTAAATCTTATCAGGCAGCCCTTGTCCTACTCAGAGATGGATGTTTTCACATAGGTGAAGATTCTAAGCAGCACTGAAAGGAAAAGGTCCTGAAAGTAAAGCATATAGAGTTTTTGGAGAAATGAGAGGAATAGAAGCCAAAAAGAGGCAGTTTAACTCTCTGCTTTGTAACCTCTTGACATGAGCTATTTAGTCTTCATAGTGAAAAACTTTGCAAGATAAACCTTTTTATTCCCTTTCCTGCAGATGAAACTCAGCCCCAGAAGGATTGAGCAGCTCGCTTAAGGTTTGCTGACATGGAGACAATGCAGTCAAATTCCAGTTGGAGCTGTGCTCCTTCCTCAATCCAGTAGTTCTCACACTTGGCGGGGATGGAGGGCAGGCACCTGGTGTCAGGGTAGTCATTGCAGATCATAGTAAAAATCTCAACAGACTAGATTCAAAGTGGCTAAGTGTAATTTTTTTTTTCCCGAGTGAAATGCTACCATCTAATCTGTATACACAAGAGACAGCAGAGGTCAGGGAGTTAAGAATTAATGGAAGGAAAACTTGGTTCCAATTTGTGAAGCAGGAGTCATGCCAGAGACCCTCTGCCCCCACTGACCTTGGCCCAGGAGCTTTGTCGTGTGATGGAGTTGCCACACTGAGGAGCTGCTCCCCGGAACGTGTCTAGGGTCAGTGCAGATGGTCTGCCTTCATCCCTCTAACCCTAGGCTTCAGAGCCTCAGTCCTTTATTTGATTCTCTAGAGAGGGAGGGGTGGAGAAGGCAATGGCACCCCATTCCAGTACTCTTGTCTGGAAAATCCCATGGACGGAGGAGCCTGGTAGGCTGCAGTCCATGGAGTCGCTAGGAGTAGGACACGACTGAGCGACTTCACTTTCACTTTTCACTGTCATGCATTGGAGAAGGAAATGGCAGCCCACTCCAGTGTTCTTGCCTGGAGAATCCCAGGGACCGGGGAGCCTAGTGGGCTGCCGTCTCTGGGGTCGCAGAGTCGGACACGACTGAAGCGACTTAGCAGCAGCAGCAGAGAGGGAGGGGCAGGTGTTCATGGAGCAGCTACATGTCCTTTTTTTCTCAAGGAGTCTCCTTCCCTAAGCACTGTGCCAGCTCTGTCCCTGGTGTAGCACAGCACTCTGAGCCCTTCTGCAGCCTCTTGTGACCCTGGATTGAAATTTCCTATTTGTCTGTGTCTCAAACTCTGAGCAGGCCATACCTTGTTCATCTACGTCTGTAGAACAGTCCTCAGCATATAGCACATGTTAAGTAAATATATGAATGGTTTCATGTATCGGACAGTGTGCTAGTTCCTTAGAATATAAAGATTGTTAAAAGAAGAATCAGGTTCTCCTTCTCAAGATCTCATGGCCTTGTGGGGGCCTACACAGGTGAGTAA
The DNA here is from genome assembly GCF_027580195.1 of Bos mutus. Taxonomy (NCBI): domain Eukaryota; kingdom Metazoa; phylum Chordata; class Mammalia; order Artiodactyla; family Bovidae; genus Bos; species Bos mutus. The sequence continues at coordinate 37,928,567 of NC_091636.1, read as the reverse complement.
GGAAATAGGAAAAATTGTGGTTAAAAAACCAGCCTGTTTTTGGTGATGTCCTGGGAGGCCGTCTATAGGAGTTGGGGCGTTAATGGTCACTTGATGTTAAATTCATAGCAGTCGGGGGCGGGCACAGCATGTACGGAGGCATTGAGATATGACACAGAATGACTCATTCTGAAAATTCCAAGTAGCTCCAAATGGCTAGAACATATGTCTAGATAATGAATCTAGAAAACCGAGTGGGGCCCTGATAAGAAAGCTTTGAATTTCATGCTCAGCAGTATAGACTTTAGACTGAATATTCAAGGGACACCATTGAAGGGATCTGATTGAGGGGTGTTTTCAAAAGATTGCCCAGGAATAGGGGGGAAGAGTCCACGGAGTCCAAGACTGTTACGTTTATCACTCACCTCCAGGCTGTCTCCAGCTCTCCATCGTCTTCTCCCTGAGCCTGTTGCAACATCCGTGTTCAGTAAATGCTGACACCTTTTAAATGGGGTGTATGTTCTGTGTTTAGTTGCTCAGTCGTGTCTGACTCTTTGCGACCCCATGGACTGTAGCCCACCAGTTTGTTCTGTTCGTGGAGATTCTCCAGCCAAGAATACTGGAGTGGGTTGCCACGCCCTCCTCCAGGGGATCTTCCCAGCCCAGGGATCGAGCCCAGGTCTTCTGCATTGCAGGTGGATTCTTTACCAGCTGAGCCACAAGGGAAGTCCAAGAAAACTGTCAGAGCCACTGAACAAATAAGAGATACGGGAGGCTTATTAATAAGGCATTGGCTTACGTAGCCCTGGAAGCTGAAGAGTCCCATGATCTTTGGTCCCAAAGATCCAGAGAGTAGATCATGTTAGTTTCAGTCGAGGCCTGAAGGCAGGAGGAACCCAGGTTCCAGCTCAAAGGTGGGAGAAACAGCCAGGTCTTCCTTCATCCACCTTTCATTCCAACCCAGCTTTGGATTGGATGATGCAGGCGCACACTGGGGACAGCAACCTGCTTTTCTCAGTTGATGGATCAAATGTTAATCTCATTCCGGATAGCCTCCCAAAGACACCTGGTATTGTATTTAACCAAATATCTGGGTATTCCTTAGCCCAGTTAAGTTGACACTAAAATTAGCCATCACGGGGGAGAGAGGATAGCGGTAGCATTGGTGTAGCAGATGGATTGGAGTTAGAGACCGAGAAGGCAAGTTATTGAACTCAGCTAACCACTCTGAATTCTAATCTAAAACACTCACTGTTTCTTTGGTGTGTGTTTGTTTCCTTCTAGGCTATGGTCATATTATCCTGATCGTGTGGGTTATTCTATTCATATGTAAGCATTTAATACTTGTTGAATAGCAATTAGAGTTTGCTTTTCTAAAAACTAAGAAAACTGGTTTTCCTGCATCCCCCTTTTTCTCCCTCCGGTTTATTCTGAACACACAGAGTGATCCTTTTAAAATCTCTGTGAGATCCTGTCATTCCTGTGCTCAGAACTCTCCGGCGGCCCCTCATCACCTTCAGAATCAGAGCGGGGTGACTGGCCCCCTCCCACCCCTCTGACCTCTTCCCCGATCCCCACAACTTGCTCACTGCATTCTATGCTGGCCTCCTTGCTGCTGCTGCTGCTGCTGCTGTCGCTTCAGTCATGTCCAACTCTGTGCGACCCCATAGACGGCAGCCCACCAGGCTCCCCTGTCCCTGGGATTCTCCAGGCAAGAACACTGGAGTGGGTTGCCATTTTCTTCTCCAATACGTGAAAGTGAAGTCACTCAGTCGTGTCCGACTCTTAGCAACCCCATGAACTGTAGCCCACCAGGCTCCTCAGTCCACGGGATCTTCCAGGCAAGAGTACTGGAGTGGGGTGCCATTACCTTCTCCGGCTGGCCTCCTTGCTGTTGCTTAAAACAGACCTGCTGCTCCCGCACATGGAACACACCCCAGGGACTCACAGGGCCGGCCCCTTCCCTGTGTTTAGCCTTTGCTCAATGATCACCAGCTCAGTAAGGCCTTCCCCACTGTTTTATACCATTTTACACCACAAAACACTGTTTGTAGTGGAATAGATATTAACATCTCCCAGAAGAATGTTCTTTAAATACCAGTTTGGGAAACAGTATGTTTACGCAATGGATGCAAGTGCACCAGATAACTTAAAAATATCTCTGAAAAATGGAACTGTTTTATACTTTTAAGTAACTCAACTTTTCTAAAAGAATTTTTTCAATAAGAACGCAATACTTCTTTTAATATAAGAAAACACAGCAAATGTATTAAAAAGTTTGGGGGGAACTCCAGCTATAAAACTTGACAGTTACTAGAGGAACCACCATTGTGGTGAAATTCACATCACAATTACTTACTATTACAGAATTTTGTATTAGGCATTTATTTTAAAATGTGGAAGGAGATATTTTGACCAAATCTTTACTAATACAGACTTAGTCTCCTTAACTATGAATGATGAGTTTCAGTAGGCTAACAAATAGAGTTGAGTCAAAATAGAATGAAAATAGTTGTTTTCATCAAAGAGCCGAATATAACCCTTATCATAATTTATTATTAACCCCAAACATATGAAAAATAGAACAAGGTTAGTTGCTATTGATGGTTGAGGTGTGTGTGTGTGCTATGTGTTTAAACCTTCTAACACCTTCCTCATTTTCTTCATTTTTAATACATCAAAGTAAAAGCAATTTTAACATGTCACTTAATTTTTAAAAAATATTGAACAGTTTTTAACATGTCTTCTAATATCATGTGATTGCTTCCCCAGTGGAACACAAGCTCCATGAAAAAGTGTTGTCTCATGTGTTACCTGCTTTCTCCTAACGCTTTAACCCATCCCTGGCATCAAACTAAGCATGTTTGTGCTAGATGTTCAGGACATGTGTGTTGAATTAAGCACTAAACTAAGCACTCAGAACATGTGTGTTGAATTAAGAGATGAGACCAGCCTTTTGATATTGCACTTTTAGGTAAATGGACTTCTGAGTCCACCCTCTGTAAGCTTGGAAGAAGAGGGAGAAAGATTGGTTTGCCTTTTAAATAAGGTCACTACTGGATAAATCCACCACTGAATCCACTTCAGAGAGGAGTGAGGTGTTCCTAGCAACCCAGAAGCATCATGTATCTTAGACATTGTCGTCTAAGATGTGAGAGGCCTGAGACTGGCTGGTGGGTACTAAAGAGAAGAATATCATGAAAAGTATTCTTGATACTCTCTTTTCTCCTTTGCTGAGAAAGTATACGGTATCCACTTCAGGAAACATAGGTCATGGGTGAACAGAAAAAGAATTATGAGGATGAAGAATTCATTTAGCGTTAAATTCCCCTTTTTAAGTTACATGTTGTATATCTTTAAGTGCAGGAAAAAGCTCAGTAGACTTGATAGAGGAAACGAATGGTAAAAGGAAAACAATTCTTTTTTTTTTTTTTCCCCTCCAAGGTGTTTCTTGGGACTCCCTTCCAGACGAGCTGCTCTTAGGAATCTTTTCCTGTCTGTGCCTCCCTGAACTCCTGAAAGTCTCCAGTGTTTGTAAGAGATGGTATCATCTAGCGTAAGTATTTTTCACCCCATTTAGTGTATGTGGAGGAGGAAAAAAGAAGGGTTTTTATTTGGTTGGGTCTGCTGACACTGAAAACCAAGAAGAATATAGTAGCACAAAGCACACTAGGTATTTTCTTATTCATTATTATATTCTTTATAATAATTAGTGTCTTATTTCACAGATAAGGGAGGAATCTGCTGGAGGTGTGTGTGTGTGCCCAGTTGTGTCTGACTCTTTTCGACTCCGTGGACTGTAGCCCACCAGGCTCCTCTGTCCATGGAATTTTCCAGGCAGGAATAAAGAAGTGGGTTGCTACCTCCTCCAGAGGGTCTTCCCAGCCCAGGGATTGAACGCGTGTCTCCTGCATTGGCAGGCGGGTTCTTTACCACTAGCACCACCTGGGAAGATATCATCCCATTTTATATATGGGGACTGGGGCTCAGAGCCTCACTCAAGTCCCATAAAGCTGCTTTCCCACCCGGGTCCCACACAGAGCCCCGAGTTCTCTTCCCGCCACTCATACCCAGCCCACTGGGTATATGAGAACCAGCTGTGCCTTCGTGTATCCCTGTCACTCCTGGTACACTGCCTGGCCCAGCATCCAATAAACATGCGCTCTGCTGAATACAGGGAAAAGAAGTTTTCCAAATGGGGTAAGTCACTTCCGGTGGGTCACATGATGGCCATTGTGAGCATGAAATATAAAGATGCTCAAGTGGTACCCAGCGAACTGTTCAGGTTTTGTTGGGTTTGGGGCCACACTTCTCAGGAGCGAACAGTGAGCTGCGCATGGGACATCCTGGTGAGCTGGGAAGGCGGTAACGGGCTTTTCCATCTTTACCTTTTCTCCTGCTCATCAGCCTCTGGCCAGCCTTTGTCTGTGCTTAAGGCCATCTATCTCTCTCCTCCCTCCACACGTCTAGGACTCTCACTGTGAGAACGCAGGAGCCCCTGCCCTTCCATTCACAGGTGTGCTGGAAATAAGACACTCCAGGTATTTACAAGACTGTGCTACAGTCATCCCTTGGTACCCACTGGGTATTGGTTCCGGGACCCCCTGTGGATACCAAAATCTGTGGATTCTCAAGTCCCCTGTATCAAATGGGGTAGGACAGTCTGACTCTGGATCCGTGGATCTGTGGATGTGGAACCCGTGGACAGGGAGTGCTTGCTCAGTCATGTCTACCTGTTTGCGACCCCATGGACTGTAGCCCACCAGGCTCCTCTGTCCATAGGATTCTCCAGGCAAGAATACTGGAGTAGGTTGCCATTTCTTCCTCCAGGGGATCTTCCCCACCCAGGAATCAAACCCGCATCTTCTACATTGGAGACGGATTCTTTATCATCTGTGCCACGTGGGAAGCCTTGTGGCTAGGGAGGGCTGACTATATTTGCTTAGAAGAGCCACAGAGAGGTCGGCATACCTGGAATGCCAGAGCAGGTACATGGTGGTTGACTCACTTATCCCTGCTCAAGAAACCCCATTCTGATTTTCTTTTTCCACCAGCTGTGCTCTCTATGCAGCTCTGTTCATCTTCATCTCAACTGTCATGAAAGTTATAACTGACATTCATTAAGCACTTGTTATATGCCAGGCACGGCAGTCCTGTCTTCTTAAGAATAGAGGTTGACAATTTGTTTATGCAGAATTATTTCAAAGCTCCAGCCAGTGGTCTGCTTATCTCAAGTAGGATTAAAAAGTAAAATTCTTGTAAACATTCAAAATGTTCCCTCACGGGCTTGATCTCGTGTTTTCTTTGTGTTAAATTGAATTAACCTATGGGTATTCAAACTTCTTTATGTTGTTTACTATATTTGTTACCGCTTTTTGCTTTCGAAACACAAATCTAAACATTTTTACCTCTTTTCTTCACATTAGTTCATGGGTATTCCTGTATTTCTGTGCATTTATTTTAAGCTTTTAAGGTTTTGTAAAATGGAGCTGAACTATGGCTTTTCCTAATAGATATTTGCTAACCATATCTCATAATAAAGTCATAGAAACTTTCCTTCTTTTAGGGACATTTACATGTTTTTTAGGGTAGTTGTGGTAGCGTGCCCGTGCTTCACAAAGATGGCAAGTGAGGTCATTGTGAACCTACCTACTTATTCAGTAATCAGTTGAGTGATTTGAGCAGTCTTAAAGTTATTGAATTGAATTGAATGCTGAAATTTTATTCTCCTGTTCCAGATCATTGCAGGGCTCATGGTAGCATTGAACTAGCTATGAAATCCATGTAAAGAGGAAGATGAAAACTTATCCATAATGGGACAAGAAATATTCAGTAGTGCCTTAAAAATATAGGTAATTGTATAGTCAGAAACAAACATGCCTTTAGAATTTGCTTCAGGGCAACTGAGTGGCCGTGTCCTATTGTTCATAGCAGCGTCGAGGGCCTCCAGAAACTGGTGCCCTGACTCACCAAACAGAGCACCTCTTTTCCAGGTTTGACGAGTCTCTCTGGCAGACTGTAGACCTCGCGGGCAGAAACCTCTACCCAGATGTGGTTGGTCGGCTTTTGTCCCGAGGGGTGGTTGCCTTCCGCTGTCCACGATCATTTATGGACCAACCGTTAGTTGAACATTTCAGGTAAGAAAGAAAAGTCCCTGGAGAATCTTGGGGAGGAAAACAGATGGAAATGTCTTTCTCTCTCTCTCTCCAGCTGTCTGCCCTGGGACAGGTCATCTGTGCAGCATGGGACGGTAGTTGTCTATGTTGCCGTGTGGTGAAACACAGCACAGGCTTCAGTGACGTCATTCCCGTTTTAGCCTAGGCTTGCACTTGGGCTCTTCCCAGGGTCTAAGGGTGCCCTGAGTATCCTATGAGGCAGGAGCCAAGCAGCCCTGGCTGGCAGATGCCATGCAGCCAAGCTATTCCCCCAATGCCCATGTCTTTTTATTTTTTTATGTATTTTTATTTGGAGAATAATTGCTTTACAATATTTTGATGGTTTCTGCCATATAAGAACATGAATCAGCAATAAGTATACATATGTCCCCTCCCTCTTGAGCCTCCTCTCTCCCGTGCCCCCCCTTCCATCCCACCACTCTAGGTTGTCACAGGGCACTGGGTTGAGCTCCCTGTATTATACAGCAGCTTCTCACTGGCTGTCTGTTTCACATATGGTAATATATGTATGTTTCAACGCTACTATCTCAACTCATCCCACCCTCTCTCTCCTCCGCTGTATCCACAAATCTGTTCTCTGTGTCTGCATCGCTGTTGCTGCCCTGAAAATAGATTGAGCAGTGCCATTTTTCTAGATTCCGCACATATGTGTTAATATATGATGTTTGTTTGCTCTTTCTGACTTACTTCACTCTGTATGACAGACTCTAGGTTTATCCACCTCACTAGAACGGATTTGTTCCTTTTTAGGACCATTATGTGTATGTGTGTGTGTGTGTATATATATACACACCACAACTTCTTTATCCATTCATCTGCTGATGGACATCTAGACTGTTTCCCTGTTCAGGCTATTGCAAATAGTGCTGCAGTGAACATTGGGACACATGTTTCTTTTTGAATTATGGTTTTCTCGGTAATGGGATTGCTGGGCTTTATGGTAGTTTTATTCCTGGTTCTTAAGGAATCACCTTACCGTTCTCCACAGTGGCTTTATCAACTTACATTCCCACCAACAGTGCAAGAGAGGATTCCCTTTTTTCCACATCCTCTCCAGCATTTATTGTTTGTAGATTTTTTTGATGATGACCATTCTGACTGGTGTGAGATGATACCTCATTGTAGTTTTGATTGACATGTCTCTACCTCCACTGCCTATTTCTGATAAGGAGGTGAGGGGTCTTTTTGGATTTTGTCACCCTGGGTTTCTCATCCTATCACAGACCGATTTACATCCTGAAAAAGATCCTGTTTTGGTTTAGACTTTCTGAAAATGTATTTCTTACTGATAGTTTTGCAGTGTGGCTTAGTGCCATCTCATGCTAGAGTGGAGTGAATAAATACTGAACAGAAAAATAAGCTAAAGACGGCAGAGCTGGGATACAACACGCGTCCCGACTCGAGGCCTTTTCACCTTCTCGCCGTGGTCATATGACAACACTCCTCTCCCGCGGGTGTTTTGTGTTTCTCCGGCAGCTCTTCCTTCTCAATCTCCTTCAAGTGCACGCTTTGCTCAGTTACTCTAGGGTCTGTCCCTGGCTGCCTTCTCTCCCGACCCACTCTTGTCTTCAGACAAGCTATGCCTTGTACACCCACATCTATGCCAAGACTTTCATATCCTCATCTCTAGCCCAACCCTCTCTTTCAAACAAACTCTTATTTCCTATTACCTAAAAAACTACCACAGCTGAATTTCCTACAAGTACCTTAGTGTTAGCACGTCCAGCCCAAGAACCTTGGTATTAACCTCCCTTTACAACTTGCCTTTCCACGGTCTTCCCTGGTTTGGTCATCCACCCACTCACCCTTGCCAGGAGTCATTGTAGACGTGACCTCCTTGTCACCCACATCCAACTCATTCCTATGATGCTCATTAATTCATTTTCTAAGTTGGACTGTACTGGCACAACGTCTGGACTTGGCCAAAAAAAAAAAAATGCTTTTGAATTTTAAAACAAACGAGGATGGCCAGTAACAATTTATTTTATGACTACAGCTATAGCTAATACTTGAAATGTGTGTTTAGGGTCTTGTTTGTGATAGACTGCCCAGGTCGGGAGGAGAATGGGTCAGATCTGGACATACTGGTTTGAGCCATCTTGTGGAGCCTCTTTTTATTCCCTCTGTGTTCAGCCCTTTCCGACTACAGCACCTGGACCTGTCGAACTCTGTGATCGATGCGTCTACCCTGCACGGCCTTCTATCTCACTGCTCCAAGTTGCAGAATCTCAGCCTGGAAGGCCTCCGACTTTCAGATCCCGTTGTTGAGTGAGTGGAACCTAGGAGCATGTTCCAAGGGCGCTCGTTTTGTGTTTGTTAATTTTGTTTCTCGAGTAGATGTAGGGTGTCCTGTCCACATGCAGGTGGACTCAGAAAATACCCAATACAGTGTTCCAGCCTCTGCAGAACCCTCCAGGGGGTTTGGTTCCTCCTCCCAGGAGGTTTGGTTGCTCACCTAGACAACCAAAGTTTGTGTACTAACTCTCGATATGTTGCTGGGTCTCATGCTAGGTTCTAGACACGCAAGGAGGAATTGAGGCATGGTTGCTCCCTCATTCAAGGGAGAGACAGATAATTACGGTGCAGTGTGTTTGCTAGATGCGTTGGTGAATATGTGGCAACACGCAGAGACCTAATTACATTTGGAGAAGGCAGCCGTCTTGTCTCAAGGGGAAGTGACTCTGAAGCTGAGTATTGAAAGTATGTGGGTAGGAGTTCTCCAGGTCGTGTGGGAAGGAAGCAGCCTGGGTGAAGCCACCTTTGCGACTGGATTCTGAAGTGGTCAGGAATTGATGGAGTGTGTGAGGGAAGTGACAGGTGAGGGTCGGCAGGGACCAAATCTCGTGGGTGCCTGCCACGCTGGAAGAACTCTGGACTTTGTTGTGGGCTGTAAAGAGGGAAGCATGGTGAAGAGAGAAGCGTGGTTCTGAGAATGGAACAAACATGTTTAGAAAATTAACTCGCTGGGCATCTCAGAAAATCAATTATGTGTGAAAGAAACTATTCAGTAGATTAGTTAAGATAGTGTTGTATCCATTCAGGTAAGAAGTGATGAAATTTGATGGGGAAAAGGAAAGAATAATTATAATATCTGCTTAATATTTGTTGAGCACATACCATATGCCAGATACTAGGTTCTTTAAAGGTCTTCTAAGTAAATCCTCATACCAACCCCATGAAATACGTTCTCATTATTCCCTTTTTACAGATGTGAAAACTAAGCAACAAAGAGGCTGAATAACTTGTCCAAGGTCACACAGTAGCTAGGTAGCAAAACCAAGATTTGAACCTTGCCATATAGTACGATTCCAGAACTCTCGCTCTTAAATCACTGTTTGGCTAACATGAGGTATTTGGGAACAGAGAGGAGAGGGCAATTTGAGAGACGTTTAACTGAAGGAACCTGCTGATTTTATAAGTAGAAGTTTACTTACAAACTAATTACAATTGTGGGTGAAATAGAAATATGTTTAGGTCATTGGTAGATTCTTTGTTTTTCAGTTTTTAAAAGTACATTGGTAAGTGTTGTGTAGTTACTCTCTGTGCTGGGCACTGTGCTGAGGCCTTTATTACATTATACCATTTAATTTTAACAACACTACCAAGAAGATACTGATCTTGCCATTTCACAGATGAGTAAACTAAGGCAAAGCATCCTACTTGGTGTCGTCTAGATGGTCAGATGTGAATTTAAACTCACTGCTGACTCAGAGGCCTGTGTGCCTGTAGCTGCCTCCCTTAGCTTCATTCCTCTTGATTGAATAAGAGGGTCTGGTTAGTATTGTTACAACTTTGTCCTCTTTTTCCAGTAATCTTGCTCAGAACACAAATTTACTGCGACTAAACCTTTCTGGGTGTTCTGGATTCTCTGAATCTGCCCTGAAGACTTTGCTGAGCAGCTGTTCCAGGTAGGAGAGATTAGAGATTTGATTTTAGAAATGTGATTTCAAACATACAGTTATCTTTCACATCAAGATAGAATCGGGTAACATTTTTAAGCTTTCCTAACTCTTTGAGCTCTTGATTTGGAGAACTCAGTACCCTTTATCATCCAAACTTTCTGTCCAAACTCAGGAGCCAAATCGATGGAAGTTTGCAAAGATTACTCGTGTCGTGATCCCTTTTATTTTTCTTTGACTTATTAAAATAAGGAAAATGTGGTAATGTGTTTATCAACAGTATGTACAAAGAGTAGCTGTTTATACCTGACTATATTGCTATATTGTCAGGCTTTTTTCCCTGTAATGTCTGTAGATCTAACTTAACAGTTTTGACTATTTATTTGTCAAAAGTTTGTTACTGCAAAATACACCAATCTGGGTGATCCCATTAAAAACATCTTTTATGCTAGGTAGTAATGTCTAATGTCCGAATATAAAGGTCACAGAGTTACAGAGATTAATAAGTGAGGGGGGACATGATTCACAGAATACCCAGTACTGTGTCTGTCCTTTTTAATATCCCTTGGTCTCTGTGCTAATAGCATCGTGCTTATTTCTCCTTAATGATCTTATACAAAAGATTACTTTTGTGTAAGAATGTTACCAATGAGATAAAATGGTAGCCCTGCATTTTCTCAGCAATGCCAGGAATGGGATGTATAATTTAGCCGTTGGACTTTTCCTTTGAAGCCCTCATTTACTTAGTTACAGAGGCCCAGTAAGATAAAGTGAATTTTTGTGATGTCGGCATCTCTTTATTGGGAATTCCTGGTACATCCTATCAGTTTTTTAAAACATCTCAAGCTCATACTGTTAGTTTTTTCCTACAACCCAAGTGGTTGAGAAAGAAAGCATAGAAGCTAGAATTTCTCCTAGTCCTGGAATGAGGTATGAGCAGGAGAGGAGAGCACTTCCCTTCTCTTCCAGAAGAGGGCAGCATTCACTAAGCCCTTGGCTCATATCCCTTGGCAGCTTTCTGGAACAAACTGGACCGAGATGGAGAAAGCAGTTTCAGGTGAGCAAATGTAGCTGCTTAGAGAAGCTGAGGTTCTATGCAGAAAATGGTAAGGAATCAATGGCCCTGCGTTTTCTTGATTTGCAGCTTTAGGCAGGGTTTCACAGAAGATTCACTCTGGGTAATGGTTTCATGCTTTCCTTGTCACCCCTGTTATGTGCAGACTGGATGAACTGAACCTCTCCTGGTGCTATGATTTCACTGAAAAGCATGTACAGATGGCCGTTGCACATGTGTCAAAGACCATCACCCAGCTGAATCTCAGCGGGTACCGAAAGAATCTGCAGAGATCAGGTAAGACCCTCTGGGCTGTTGGGCCCTTAACAACAGCAGCCCCAACAATAACAGCAGGTTTGATTTCTCGAGCATCTCCTAGGCGTGATCCTCCATAAACTGTCTCATTTAATCCAGTGTGTGTGTGTGTTCCTATTCCTGTTTTTCAGATGAGGTAACCTCTAGCTGATCAGAAGGGTCAGGTAAATGCAGACAGCTAGTGGGTTAGTGGCAAGGTTTGAATCCAGAATGCATGAGTGAAAACCTTTATACTTTAGAACAATTTATGTTTAAGCAGAAGAGCTTCTTTTATGTAACTAACTTATTTAGGTTAAAACCCCAATATAAAAATTGAGGGATGCAGTGTTTGATTAGTATTAAGCAGTGGTTCTCAACTGGGGACGGTTTTGCCTGCAAGAGGACATTTGGCAAGGTCTGGAAACATTTTTGATTGTCACAGCTATGGGGTTACTGGCATCTAGTGGGTAGAAGAAGCATCTGCCCACTAGATGCCATCTACACACTGGCTTCTAGTGGGCAGAAGCCAGGAATGCTGGTGAACAACGCACAGGACAGCAGAATAACACACAAAAAAGAATCTAGTCCTAAATGCCAATGCTGCCAAGGTTGAAAAACCCTGTAACAAACCCTCTGTGTTCATATTTATAACTTTTTTCAGTTCAGTCTAAGAGGACAGTGGGGTTTTTCAGATGAACACGGACATTTAAAATCAAGGGTGATGTGTGACAGTTAAAGTTTTTATAAGCCTGAACACTCAGTTATGTGTGCTTCGTTTTATTTGTCTAATATTGACAGAATCTTGATTTGCAAAGATAAGTACAAACGGCAAGGGTTTTCTTTAATATTGAAGTGTAGTTGTTGTACAGTAATATATAAGTTACAGGTGTAGAAGAGTGATTTACAATTTTTAAAGGTTATATGCCACTTAAAGTTGTTCTAAAATATTGGCTGTATTCCTCGTGTTGTACAATCCTTGTAGCTTATTTTATACTTAGTAGTTTGTATCTCTTAATCACCTTCCCCTTTATTGCCTTAATCCCTCTCCTCTTCCTTCTCCCCTCTGGTAACCACTCGTTTGTCCTCTGTATCTGTGAATCTGCTTCTTTTTTGTTAGATCCATTACTTTGCCTGCAAGGCAGTATTCCTGGGTTTGATTCCTGGGTCGGGAAGATCTGGAGAAGGAAATGGCAACCCCACTCCAGTATTCTTGCCTGGAGAATCCCATGAACAGAGGAGCCTGAAGGCTACAGCCCATGGGGTCGCAGGACACGACTTAGCAACTAAACCACCACTACGCATTAGTTTGTTGTCGTTTTTAGAGTCCCTGTATAAGCGATATCATATAGTAGTTGTTTTTGTCTCTTTCTTTTAATGTTTATTTTTATTTATTTATTTGGCTGTGCCAGGTCTTAGTTGGCAAGCATGCAGGATCTTTAGTTGCAATGTGCTAACTCTTAACTTGCGGCATGTGGGATCTAGTTCCCTAACCAGGGATCAAACCCGGCCACCTGCATTGGGATCATGGACTCATAGCCACTGGAGCACCAGGGAAGTCCCCTGACTTATTTCACTTAGCATATTAATAGCTTGCCCTCATGGTCTCAGGCGGCCTACACAAAGCCTCGTTAAGCCAGTGCACACCTCAGCCCTAACCTCATGTCTTGATGGTGGTATGAGCCCCTCTGAGTGTTTTTCTTATTTTTAACATACTCTAAAAGATTTGAGCCAAATATTTGCAGAATGTATCTTCTTAAAATCTAAGCAGTATTTGAAAAGTACTCCTTCAGGACATGACCTATCCCCTGTGAGTCACGTATCCGAGGCTGTAGAAGATAGGAGCAGATTCTCCTAAGTGGTCAGAGATCGGAATCCTCTGCAGGTGCTTGAACCCAGATAACAAAGTGAGGGCTTTCTTTAGAGATCTGCAAAAGCAGCAGTAGTGTTTTTCTTAACCACTCCCCTCCACACACAGTATTTCTAGTCTGCATTTTTTCCCCTTTAAACACAATTTTAAATCTGTTTGGAAGGGAGGTTCAAGAGGAAGGGGACATATGTATGCCTATGGCTGATTCATGTTGATGTAGGGCAGAAACCAATACAATATTGTAAATTAGTTATCCTCCAGTTAAAAATAAAAATTAAAAATATCTAGTTATAGTATTACATAGTCATTCTCAAATATGCCTAAAACATGTAAAAACACAAAAATCAATAATCCTACTAACATTTTGCTAGTCTTTTTTCCTGTTAAAAAGTGGCTTTTTAAAAAAATGGGACATAGAGTATGGAGTACTTTATAGTATGGTTTTATTTCAAGTAACCCCGTTTCAGTAGCTACACCACACATCATTTTCAGTGGCTATGTGATATTCCATCAGATATATTTGGAATAATTTATTGATTCATTCAGAACTTACTCAGATGATCTCCTTGTAACGAATGTTTAGAGTCTTTACAGTTTCTCCCTTTATAAACAACTGTCTTATGGACAGAAACAAACTGTTGAGTGCATTTCTAAGTGGAGTTGCCAGGCCAAGGATTAGGCTTCATTATCAAGCTTTGGATAGTTCTTGCCAAGTTGCCTTCCAAGGACTTTAAATTCCCATGAGGGAGCATCCTCTTTGCATTGAATCCCATCCATGGTTCTTCCCTCTTCATCCCCAGGGGAAGACGGCCTTGTGTACATTTCTGCTCATACCTGAACCTCCCACTTCTTTATTCAGAGTTTTTCTGTAATGAACCAAGGTTCTGGGTGTAAGGTCGAGAAACTCAGCTGTAGGCAAGCTACTGTAAATTGTTTCCACGTTTGGCTTAAAACTCTTTTCTGTGTTCCTCTGAAAAAGAACAAATCGCCTTTCTACTCAGTTTTGGCAGGAATGATAGGTGGTAAAATCCCCTGGACACATTCAGGGTGAGGATAGGACACAGAGTAGGAGTTGAAGTGTTAGTGTCCTTAAGTATACAATGGGAATTCAAGAATTTTTAAATGGATATTTTTAACAACGGTACACGCTATTTCACTGTGTAGAAGACAATACAGATTTTGTGTTTTACCTCCAAGACCAGTGACAGACCATCTGGCTTCAGGTACCCACTCTGTCATTCACTGGGTAGCCTTGAGCAATTTGCTTAACCTTGCTGTTCCTCCATTTCTCAATAAAATGGAGATAATAGTAGTACCTTACCTCTTAGCATTAGAGTGAGCAATAAATGATGTAATACGTGTGCAAGGCGTTTAATCATTCTCGGCACGTAGTGAGAGCTCAGTGACTGTTGGCTCCTGGTGTTTATATTCCTCACCCACCCACTGTTCCACCCTTTCTGTGGAGCAGTGGCTGAGCACAGAATGAGGTTTGGAGGACCTAGCTTTGGGTCTTAGATTTACTTGGACTTCTCTAGCGAAAAATGTCTCTCTTCTAAAATGACAAGTTAGATTAGGTAGTTTCTAAGATCCCTTCTTACTCCAGTGAAATGAAGGAGACGGTGAAGAGGAATCTTGGCAGTCACTACTGGTTCCTAACTCTACCCACCAAAGAAAGACAGGACTTAAACAAGGGCTGAAGACAGAGACTAACCAGGTTCATCCCCCAAGGTTTAATTCTTTCCCAGGTGGGAAAACTGTATCTGATTGTGGATTTTGTGGTTGGCTAGTGAGATGATGGGTCACTCAGAACTATGTTGTGCAGCTCTTGAGACAAATGTCTGTTGAGCCCCTATAACGCACAAAACCCAGTTCTAAACTTGGGACATGTGGCCTTGAACAAAACAGAGAAAGTCATCCTTGTGAAGCTTACATTCTGGTGGGGAATCCAGACAATCAGCAAGGAACTAAATATGATGAAAGGAGGTGGAAACACAAGGAGGAAAAGTTTAAAGCAGGGTGCTCAGGTAGAGTGTAGCAGGAAGGGGGCTGCTTTCAGATGGAATGGCCAAAGAGAAGAGCTCCCTGAGGAAGTGAGATTTAACCACAGACCTGAAAGAGTGATACGTAGATATGTAAGGAAAGAACATTCTAGAACTAAGGACCAGCAGGTGCCTTTGGAGGAAAGCCACATATGCTACTTTATAATCAGAAAATGAATCAATAGATGTTATTTATTTTTTAAAATAGACAAACTTTATTAAATGTTTGAGATTTTTTTTTTCCTCTCCGTATGGAAGCCAGCTTGGGAGAGGGAGCGAGGAGCTCAGTGTTAGGAGATGAGATAGCTGGGGGCTTTCTTGGCCAACGCAGAAGCTCTGTTTCCCTTGTTTTCCTGGGTAAGATGGGAAGCCATTGAAGTATTTCGAACAGGAATGCAATGATCTGACTCACCTTTGAAAAGTCCCCTTGCGGAGCTGTGCCAGGGAAAGGCCGCTGGAGACTTGGTGGTCACATTTGAGGAAGTAAGAAATGATTGATTTCAGATGCATTTTGAAAGCTAACCCAAGGGGACTGGGTAACAGATGGGGTGTGGGATGTGAGGAAACGGTTTGAGTAGGACTCCCAGGGTTTGGGCCCCAGCAATCAATGAAGTTCGTACTTACTAAGATGGGGAAGACTTTGGGGAAGGAGCAGATTGAGGGGAGAAATCAAGCATTTGGTTTTAGGCATAAATGTGAGATGCTTATCACATAGCCCAGTGAGTGTGTGCAGGAGGTTGAAAATGCAAGTCTAGGATTCAAACAAGGGGATGCAGCTGGAGATGTAGCTGTGAGAAAGAAAAAAAGAACCCTCAAACAGAAATAAAATTTGCCCATTTTTTTAAAGTAAATAACACTCACTTAATGCGTTTTCTGATTGCAAAGTATCACATGGGACTTTCTTCCAAATTCTGAAAAGGTATTTGTGATCCCACCACCCTTGGTAATTGCACTTAACATTTGGATGTATTTTCTTCCAGCCTTCCAACCCCCAACCCCCTTCCTTTCTATGTGTAAATTTGTGTGTAAATATATATGTTTGTGTGTTTAAATTGAGATTATCATGCATTATATATATTTTGTTTTCAGTATACAGTGTATCCTGAGTTATTTTTTCATTTTGTAAAATGTTATTAAATAGATTTTTAATGGCTGTTATTAGCATTGTGTTCCATAGAATGGATGAAGGTTGACCTATTAAACTAACGAGGGAAGGGGGCTTTTATAACTGTCACTACAGTGAATACCTTAGTGCGTGTATGCCTCCTTGTGTTTCCACCTCCTTTCATCATATTTAGTTCCTTGCTGATTGTCGCAAAGAGACAGGAATGAAGCAACCCTATGGACTATAGGGTCCTTGGGATTCTCCAGGCAAGAATACTGGTGTGGGTTGCTTTGCCCACCTGCAGGGGATCTTTCCAACCTAGGATGGACTTGTGTGTCTTGTCTCCTGCCTTGGTAGGCAGGTTCTTTACCACTAGTACCACCTGGGATCTCTGATTACTTTTCTAAAAGTGGAATCACTGAGCCAAAGAGCAAAGTGTGTTATGCCCTGAAAACTTTTTTTTAAAAGAAAGATCAGTTCCCCCTCAAAATATGAGGTCTTCTGAAAGGCTGCATAAAATTAAATATGCACTTTTAGTGTAGGGGCACCTGCTTTATGATATTTCATCAATTCTGGGTATTGTAATAGGATTTGTTTTTCATGTCACAGCACACAAAAAAATACTTGGCATTTCTTGCTCCATTTTTATTATGTTATATTTTATGCAGTATCTTTATATTTTTTACCCATGTTCTATTTTTTTATACTCTTAATATACTATTTTTTATACTGTTAATTGCCAACATCTGCTGGATCATGGAAAAAAAAAGCAAGAGAGTTCCAGAAAATCATTTATTTCTGCTTTATTGACTATGCCAAAGCCTTTGTGTGGATCACAATAAACTGTGGAAAATTCTGAAAGAGATGGGAATAGCAGACCACCTGGCCTGCCTCTTGAGAAACCTATATGTAGGTCAGGAAGCAACAATTAGAACTGGACATGGAACAACAGACTGGTTCCAAATAGGAAAAGGAGTACGTCAAGGTTGTATATTGTCACCCTGCTTATTTAACTTCTATGCAGAGTACATCATGAGAAACGCTGGACTGGAAGAAGCACAAGCTGGAATCAAGATTGCCGGGAGAAATATCAATAACCTCAGATATGCAGATGACACCACCCTTATGGCAGAAAGTGAAGAGGAACTAAAAAGCCTCTTGATGAAAGTGAAACAGGAGAGTGAAAAAGTTGGCTTAAAGCTCAACATTCAGAAAACGAAGATCACGGCATCTGGTCCCATCACTTCATGGGAAATAGATGGGAAAACAGTGGAAACAGTGTCAGACTTTATTTTTTTGGGGCTCCAAAATCACTGCAGATGGTGACTGCAGCCATGAAATTAAAAGACGCTTACTCCTTGGAAGGAAAGTTATGACCAACCTAGATAGCATATTCAAAAGCAGAGACATTACTTTGCCAACAAAGGTTCGTCTAGTCAAGGCTATGGTTTTTCCGGTGGTCATGTATGGATGTGAGAGTTGGACTGTGAAGAAAGGTGAGCGCCAAGGAATTGATGCTTTTGAACTGTGGTGTTGGAGAAGACTCTTGAGAGTCCCATGGACTGCAAGGAGATCCAACCAGTCCATTCTAAAGGAGATCAGTCCTAGGTGTTCTTTGGAAGGAATGATGCTAAGGCTGAAACTCCAGTACTTTGGCCACCTCATGCGAAGAGTTGACTCATTGGAAAAGACTGATGCTGGGAGGGATTGGGAGCAGGAGGAGAAGGGGATGACAGAGGCTGAGATGGCTGGATGGCATCACTGTCTCAATGGACATGAGTCTGAATGAACTCCAGGAGTTGGTGATGGACAGGGAGGCCTGGCATGCTGCGATTCATGGGGTCACAAAGAGTCAGGACATGACTGAGCGACTGAACTGAACTGAACTGAACTGCCTTATGATCCAGCAATCCCACTGCTGGGCATACACACTGAGGAAACCAGAAGGGAAAGAGACGTGTACCCCAATGTTCATCGCAGCACTGTTTATAATAGCCAGGACATGGAAGCAACCTAGATGCCCATCAGCAGATGAATGGATAAGAAAGCTGTGGTACATATACACAATGGAGTATTACTCAGCCATTAAAAAGAATACATTTGAATCAGTTCTAATGAGATGGATGAAACTGGAACCTATTACACAGAGTGAAGTAAGCCAGAAAGAAAAACACCAATACAGTATACTAACGCATATATATGGAATTTAGAAAGATGGTAACAATAACCCTGTATATGAGACAGCAAAGGAGACACTGATGTATAGAACAGTCTTTTGGACTCTGTGGGAGAGGGCGAGGGTGGGATGATTTGGGAGAATGGCATTGAAACATGTATAATATATATGAAACGAGTCGCCAGTCCAGGTTCGATGCACGATACTGGATGATTGGGGCTGGTGCACTGGGACGACCCTGTTGGACTCTGTGGGAGAGGGCGAGGGTGGAATGATTTGGGAGAATGGCATTGAAACATGTATAATATATATGAAACGAGTCGCCAGTCCAGGTTCGATGCACGATACTGGATGATTGGGGCTGGTGCACTGGGACGACCCTGAGGGAGGGTATGGGGAGGGAGGAGGGAGGAGGGTTCAGGATGGGGAACACAGGTATACCTGTGGCAGATTCATTTTGATATTTGGCAAAACTAATACAATATTGTAAAGTTTAAAGATAAAATAAAATTTAAAAAAAAAACATTAACTCTATTGGAAACATTTATTCCCAGTTTTCTGATACCACTTTATTTCTGCTTGTATTCTGTTTTGTTTTAACATGGTAGAGTTTTTAAAGATTTATGTAGTAAATTATCATTGTCTCCTTTTTGTTTTTTTTTTTTCTTTATGTTTAGAAACTCCTTACTGATCCCAAGATCCACTGAATAAATTATTCATTTTTGCATTTGGACGTTTTTAATAACGTGGAATTAATTTGGATATTTTATTTGAGTTGAAGTTAATTTTCTCTAGTTGTAGTAGCCATATTATTTTTTAATAATCTATGATGTTCCTCCACTGGTTTGGAGTGCTACTTTTTGATATTTGTGTATATATATTGTGCTATTTGATTTTGCTTTTTGCTGTTGTGAACTGGACTTCCCCCTACCTCTTTTCATCTAGCTATTGCTGGCACATAGGTAAGCTATGGAGTTTCTTATCCAGTCATTTTACACAATTAGTTCTCTTACTATTGCTAGTAGTTTTTCAGATGATTTCTTGTGTTTCCTGGGTAGAAAGTCTTACATGGCAAGATGATAATTTTTTTTTTCTAATAGTGAATAACTCTAATTGCACTACTCTGAATTTCCAGCACAATGTGAAATGTATGGACAGCAAGTATCCTTGTGTGATTCCTCATTTGATAGTGACCATCTTTTTATTTATTTATTTATTTTGCTAGATGTCTCTACCTTAGTTGGAAGATGTCCCAATCTTGTCCACCTAGACTTAAGGTATGTTTTTATTTTTTTTTTAAACAAAAAAATTTTAATGAAAATTCATGATTTTTTATTGAACAAGGAAAGAATCTTACTTTGTTGAATTGAAGGAACTGAATGAATGATAAGCTGTTCCTATCTTCATCTGGGATTGATGGATAGATTTTTAATTTTTTCTTCTGTTTTGTTACAGCGATAGTGTCATGCTGAAAAATGACTGCTTTCCAGAATTTTACCAACTCAACTACCTCCAACACCTGTCACTCAGTCGGTGCTATGACATAATACCTGAAACTTTACTGTGAGTACTCTTGTTTCTTAAAATGAGCAGAGGGCAGGGGCCAAAAGAGATGTCACTTGGTGTTAAAATCCGTTATTATTAACAGCAGATGTTTAAAGCTTAAACATCAAATTAATGTATCACAAACTAGTTAGGAAGGACTAGCAAAATAGAAGTACCAAGGCAAAATGTTTTGCTTAAAACGTCTGGTAAAGTTGAGTTGATTGAGGTAGTTTACTAAACATTTATTTGGCTGTGAACTGGTCTAAATATTAGAATACTGTTCAAGTACTTGAGGAGAACTTAGAAAAGCAGAAGACAGCCTTTAGTCTCAGGAAGCTCAGAGTATAACAGGAGGAGGCAGACCATGTGTGTATATGTGTTTCTGAAATTTTTCAGATCAACTAGTTAAGTCCAAAAACCTTCATCTGAGCTTAAAGGGAAAGTTCTACAGTCTCCTAGTGGTGTCTGTCCCAGAGGCCAAGGAATGGGGAAAAATAAAAATATGTAAGTAGTAAATATTATAAGAGTGATGTTCTCTTTGAGGAGGAGGGAGATTAAGATCCAGAAGAGTGAAGTAAAAGCTTACTTACCCAAAGCTGAATAGTGAGTTACTGACTGAACTGGATGTATGTCTCAGATCTCCTGGACACGTGCAGAATAGTCTATATCTAATCTGGTAGCTCTTTTAGGGGTTGATTTTGTACTGCTCAGCAACTTCCACAAAATCAAAGCAATGCTAACAAAAGAGAAATCGGATCCATCTTGCTTTTAAGAAGTGCCATACCCAAGTCATCCTAGGAATATCATCTCTTTAGCTTGAAGAAGTTTTCCTATATTTCAAAGGGCTGCAGAGTTTTTCCTCATGTCATATATAAGTGTATAGCAATTTTATTAGAAACTACAAGGAGTCAGTATCTTGGATTTGGCCTGGTGTCCTTCTTCCTCATCGCCTAAATGACCCTGCTGACCTTGTTTACGCTCACTACCCACATGAAGGTAATCAAGCTGATTCCTACCAAAGAAGGGTGTTGAATTTGAGCACAGAATTTATGCAGTCCTCAAATTACTAGTTTGGGTCTTGTAAGTTAGTTTCAAGTATTAATGAATACAGAAAACGAACTTATGGGTGCCAGGGGTAAAGGATAGTTAGGGACTTTGGGAAGGTCATGTACACACTACTATATTTAAAATGGATAACCAACAAGGACCTTTTGTATAGCACAGGGAACTCTGCTCAGTGTTATGTGCCAGGCTGGATGGCAGGAGGGTTTGGGGAGAATGGATACATGTATATGTGTGGCTGAGTCCCTTTGCTGTTCACCTGAAACTGTTACACCACAATATTGTTAATCAGCTATACCCCAATACAAAAGAAAAAGTTTAAAGTTTGGAACAAAAAAGAAAAAAAGAATTAATGAATATAGCAGCAGCCAGGACATGGAAGCGATGATGAATCAGCAGATGAATGGATAAAGAAGATGTGGTACATATGTACAGTTGACTGTTACTCAGCCATAAAAAAGAATGAAATAGTGCCATTTGCAGCAACATGGATGGACACAGAGATTATCACACTAAGTAAATCAGAGAAAGACAAATATCATATCACATATATGTAGAATCTAAAAAAATAATACAACTGAACTTATCTACAGAATAGGAACAGACTCACAGACATTGAAAACAAGCTTATGGCTATCAAAGGGGAAAGGGTGGAGGGAGAGGGATAAATTAGGAGTTTGAGATTAACAGATATACACTACATATATAAAACAGATCAACAACAAGGACTTACCTGTATAGCAACGGGGAACTGTATTCAGTTTCTTATAGTAACCTGTAATGGAAAAGAATCTGAAAATGAAATATGTATGTGTATGTGTGTATATATATATATGTACATATACATGTATATATAGCTGAATTAGTTTGCTGTACACCAAAAACTAACACAACATTAAAAATGAACTATGTTGCAATTTAAAGAAAAAGAATTAAAAAGAATGAATAGATCAGACACTTCAGCTATATAGAGTTAACTCATAGAATTAGGGAATCCAGTAATTAACGTCTTTAATAAAGCACTGTAGTTAATCCTTAGGGCTCAGGGTCTCAGCTGGTGTCTCATTTGGAAAAGCACTGCATAGAAGAGATGCCAATATTTAGTTGCAGGGCTCTCGGATGTTGGTGGAGAAGGCGATGGCACCCCACTCCAGTACTCTCACCTGGAAAATCCCATGGATGGAGGAGCCTGGTGGGCTGCAGCCCATGGGGTCGCAAAGAGTTGGACACGACTGAGCGACTTCCCTTTCACTTTTCACTTTCATGCATTGGAGAAGGAAATGACAACCCACTCCAGTATTCTTGTCTGGAGAATCCCAGGCACGGGGGAGCCTGGTGGGCTGCCGTCTATGGGGTCACACAGAGTCGGACACGACTGAAGTGACTTAGCAGCAGCAGCAGCAGATGTTGGGGCCTAAATTCATATACATGCAACTCTTATTAAAATCCCCTGCCACTTGAATTTTCTAGCATCCAGAACTCCTAGGAGCCTGGAGAGTCTAACCTGAAAAGGTTTCTCTGTTAACAGTTGTTTCCCACCCTTGCCATTTGAGCTTTAGCTGCATTGTCTGTGCAGCTCCCTTGGGAGTACACTGATCATTCTTTTCTGCTTGTTTTTCTCAAGAGAATCTACTTCTGTGTCTTACTTTTGTTCTTTCTCTCCAAAGAGTAAGAAGTTAAGCAGGAAATACCTATTCACTTGAGCAGAGGCTAAGGGGAGGCTGTGAGCCTTCATATTTTTATATTTATATCCATTGGGATGATAATACTTGCACAGTCATCTGCAGGCAGTGTGACTTGACGGGTCAGAGCATGGATCTGAAGTCACAGACCCAGGTGCGAACCCTGACTGCACTGTAACCAATTTGTCTAAACATTACCTTGAAATAAGGGAAGCAGAGGTATCAGTTTAGTAACAAGTCAGACCATCAGAATACAGTGAAAACAGACAGAAGAAAGATGCTGTCCTTGAACCTTAAGGTAAAAAGAGTATGTTTCTTAAGACATAAAGTGAACAGTATACTGGTTTACCTTGTGAATTCATTAAGATGAGTTTGCTGGTACCCTATCCTTAAACATTTCTCCAGGTAAAATGTATATGAAATGCATAGTAAGAGTTCTAGGATCTTCAATAATTTCCAGAAAGCTATTTATGCTAAAAATTTTTCATTTCTTAGAAGTGGTAACATAAAATTTGAGTGTCTTTCTTTTGTACTGATAATGCTTTGAAATACTTAGCAAACTAGATATTTTATCCTCAGGACACACCCTCCTTCTATTTATTCCCTTCCTTATTAATTGGTCTGATTTCTCTTGTATTTCTCATTAATGGAAAAAACTGAAGCTGGAGATAGTAATCTGAGATTAAGAGAAACTAAAGAAATAATAATACTTGCAGGAGAATTTTAAGTTGAGGAATTTAAGGTTTTATAAGGAGAATAAGATTGCTGGGAGAAATATCAACAATAGATATGCAGATGATACCTCCGTAATGGCAGAAAGTGAAGAGGAACAGAAGAGCTTCCAATGAGGGTGGAAGAGGAAAGTGTAAGAGAGGAGAGTGGCTTAAAACTCAACATTCAAAAGATGACGGCATCCAGTCCCATCACTTCATGGCAAGTAGTTGGGGAAACGATGAAAACGGTGACAGATTTTATTTTCTTGGGCCCCAAAATCACTGCAGATGGTGACTGCAGCCGTGAAATTAAAAGATGCTTGCTCCTTAGAAGAAAAGCTATGACAAACCTAGACAGAGTATTAAAAGGCAGAGACGTCACTTTGCCAACAAAGGTCAATCTAGTCAAAGCTATGGTTTTTCCAGTAGTCATGTATGAATATCAGAGTTGGACCCTAAAGAAAGCTGAGCACCGAAGAATTGATGCTTTTGAACTGTGGTGTTGGAGAAGACTCTTGAGTCCCTTGGACAGCAAGGAGATCAAACCAGTCCGTCCTAAAGGAAACCAACCCTGAATATTGGAAGGACTTATGCCGAAGCTGAAA
This sequence comes from Bos mutus, assembly GCF_027580195.1. NCBI lineage: Eukaryota > Metazoa > Chordata > Mammalia > Artiodactyla > Bovidae > Bos > Bos mutus. The sequence continues at coordinate 37,904,371 of NC_091636.1, read as the reverse complement.
CTCCAATACTTTGGTCACCTGATGCGAAGGGTCAACTCACCGGAAAAGACCCTGATGCTGGGAAAGATTGGGGGAGGAGAGAAAGGGGTGACAGAGAACGAGATGGTTGGATGGTATCACCTGACTCAGTGGACGTGAGTTTGAGCAGACTCTGGGAGACAGTGAAGGAAGGGAAGCCTGGCGTGCTTCCAGGCTCATGGGGTCTCAAAGAGTGGAACACGACTTAGCGACTGAACAGTGAACAGCAAAGGAGTGAACCTGGTCAAACAGTTTATAAATACCTTTTCTTTACTAACTAAATAGAGACACTTAAGACATCAGTGTCATTTTATACTGAAGTTAGAAATAATGACTCTCAGACTATTCGTTTCTATTTACTCTCCTTTAGTTTACTTTTCAGTCTCTTCCATGAAGTTTTCAAAGAGATACTTGGGTACATTCTCTGCTGTGCTGTAGGTGATACACATACAAGAGGCTTGTTTTGGGGGGGTGGGGGGTCTCCTTAAAATCTTAAAGACTTCCTGGTTTTATTGGCTTGGGAATGGTCATTCATCCACCATCTATCATATTCTGCTCACTCCTTTCTCACATGTAACACCTGAGTGTCTTCTAAGTGTCTAATATAATTTCCTTCCTCACCAAGGCTTTTACAAAGTGCTGTTGCGAAAACATTTGCTTTTCTGTTGTCTGCCATCCCTCTTCACTCCCACCTCTAGTTTCTTGTTTTAAATACTCTCCACTGCAGAATGTCTTACAACTTGGCTAATCTAGAGATCCCAGAATCTGGATTCTCATGGATATTACAAAGTTCTCATATACTCAGATTTTATATAAGAGAAATTTAAGATTGGGCCAGATTGCTATCATCTTCAGTGACGGTAAGTATAAACATCTGTATATGCTGACATCTCCTTATACTCTTGTTTCCATTTCAGAGATTAGCTTACTTTATGAACAATAGCAATTTGTTCTTGCTGATTTTCTTTTACATCCAGATCTAACTGCCCCCTTAGGAACACCAAGCATGTTTATTTCATTTGGTTAGTACTTTTATTTTCTAAATTACCCTTCCTCTTGTATTCAACCAGTATATGTTAACATCTGTGGTGTTTAAAACTCTCCTAAATGTAGAATAAATACACTTAGATGGGGAGTGAGAGCAGGAGTAGTATGGAAGGTCTTAAGGCGAGTAGATGGTTTGAGTTCTGTAAACGTGAGGGAGGCATCATCGATTTCAAACAGGGGAAGGACTTAATCTGAGCTAGGCTTTATAAGGATGGCCTTGGTCATTGGTATATACACTAAGCTGAAAGGAGGAAAGGTTAGGGGCAAGCTGACAATTACTCTAAGGAAGGTTTATTTTTTAAGTAATTATTGACAGTATGAAAATATAAAGGATGCTTCTTATTCTAGGGAATTGATTTTCTCATTGATCTGCCGTGGGATTTTGTTGAAACTCCAAACTAAATATTCCCTTTCCTGAGACTTTGGACTGTGTGTCCCAACCTGGAGTAAATATAGATCAGAGAGATGAATTTCTAAGCCTGTAGACCTAGGTTAAGAAAAAAGAATCATTACCAAAGCATATTTGCTTTGGGAAAACAGGATCCCTTTTTTGTGGACCAGAATTTCACTGTTGACATAGTTCAGTTCAGTTCAGTTCAGTTGCTCAGTCATGTCCAACTCTTTGCGACCCCATGAATCGCAGCACGCCAGGCCTCCCTGTCCATCACCAACTCCCAGAGTTCACTCAGACTCACATCCATCGAGTCAGTGATGCCATCCAGCCATCTCATCCTCTGTCGTCCCCTTCTCCTCCTGCCCCCAATCCCTCCCAGCATCAGAGTCTTTTCCAATGAGTCAACTCTTCGCATGAGGTGGCCAAAGTACTGGAGTGTCAGCTTTAGCATCATTCCTTCCAAAGAAATCCCAGGGCTAATCTCCTTCAGAATGGACTGGTTGGATCTCCTTGCAATCCAAGGGACTCTCGGTTTCACTTAATGTGAAATACCTAGGAAGATAACTGGCTTCCGTGTGTCAGAAAGAAAAAAAGGGAATATGTAGAGAAGTAAAATGTTTATTGTGTCTATCTGCACCTGACACACAACCTTAAAATAGTATCATGAAGTCACCGTTAGGTTTCATCATATGTAATGGACTTGTTGACTATTAACCACTACTTGGAAGTCACTAACTCTGCTCACATCTCCTTTCAAGTGGGCAGGCCTTGTTCAAATAAAGATCAAGTCCATATCCTTAAGTTGCATGTAACCTTTCGTGACTCCAGCTTATGCCATAGTAAAACATTTACTTTTCCCATCACTAGCTTGCTGGCTTCCCCTCCCAACACAGTGACATTTTTCAATATAAACCAAGAGTAGGGGCGGGGGGTGGGAGGGGAGGAGGAATATAAACCAAGAATGGAGAAAGAAAGAAAATATGTTTGGATTTTAAATAAACCTAGGAGTTTTTTGGTTATTAGAAATTCAACGAAATGCACTAATGTGTTTCCTAAGGCCGTATTGCCCAAGCTGTGGCCTGTGCTTTGTGGTTTGATTCACCTTTGCTGTTCCCTCGAATCATTGATTGCAAATTATGTCTTCAGTTTGTATCGTATAAAATATGATACAGTGTGTAAAAATTGGATCATGTAACTCTAGTGGCAGTTACCATAGATACTGCTACTCTGAAAGTCTCTCTTTTCCTTTCCAGTGAACTTGGAGAAATTCCCACATTAAAAACACTACAAGTCTTTGGAATCGTACCAGACGGTACCCTTCAATTGTTAAAGGAAGCCCTCCCTCATCTACAGATTAATTGCTCCCATTTCACCACCATCGCCAGGCCGACCATTGGCAACAAGAAGAACCAAGAGATATGGGGCATCAAATGCCGACTGTCACTGGAGAAGCCCAGTTGCCTATGAATCCTCTATTGCAAGATGGTGTCTCCTCTTTTCTTTGAACAGGGAAAGTAAGCAGGAAGCCCAATTGTGGAGAGCTCAGCTATTTTTATTCATGGTTTTCCATTGCCTTCCTTCTACAAGTATATTAGAGAACCATTGGAGACAGAAAACTATGAAGTGTTGCTTTTTAGAACTGACTATGAAAGCTTTTATCACTGCTATACCCTTAAGAGCCTCAGCTCTACGCTTTTTGAAATTTTAGGGAGAGTGAGCCTATAATTTCAAGATACCTTAAATAGCAAAATTTGAACCACGTCTTCCAAGTGCCATTCTTCATAAATCTATTTAGAATCAAGCTTAAAAATCGCCACCAGCAAATCATTTTCATAGCCGATACGGCAACTGAACATTCTTCTATTTAATTTTTCAGCACTGCTTTATTATAAGACATAGGTTGCAAAAAATAATAAGCTATTTGTATTGTAAGCTGAAAAGAATGAGAATCATAGAGTAGATCTGCAGCAATCTCTTCTGAGGATGGCAAGAAAAATAGACATTTCAACTGCGCCTTTAGATTTGCAGTCAGGTTGATGGAAACAAATAGCCCCAGGTCATTCACCTTAAAACCTAAATAAAGAAACAGTTGGCCAACCAGAGGTGTAGAATTGGTATAGAATGTAAAGGCTCAAGAGACAGTTTTCTATGACAGTTAACCTGGGGTATCCTCTAATGCACATTAATGAAGTCTCCTTTATGTACAGTTGGGAAGGTCCCCTGGAGGAGGAAATGGCAACCCACTCCAGTATTTTTGCCTAGAGAATCCCATGGACAGAGGAGCCTGGCGGGCTACAGTCCATGGGGTCGCAAAAAGTCGAACACGACTGAGCGACTACTTTTATTTCCTTTATGTACTGTGTTCGCAGCGTTCTGAATTAGCTGAGGAAATTGAATTGTGGAGTTCTGACTTTATGATCAAATTATGTTAACGTGGGTTCTTTAGCTTTTAAGATGACTTTGTTTTAGAGAGGTAGGAACCAGTCATTCTTTGATTCTTGAAATGTTGGATGGAATCCTGAACCGCAGATGCCTGCGTTTTCCTTTTTGCTAAGGTTCTCAAAGTTATTTTTACTCTGGAATCAAGTATTTTAAATTGTCTTTTTTTTTATTTTATTTTAATGGCCTCTCACAATGATTGTTTCTAGCAACCTGTTTTATAAAGTTCTGGACCTGGAGTTCCCTAAGAACTGCATGTTCCTTTCAATTAGGAATATACACTAGAAGAAGGTGTATGTTCCATGCAGTTTCAGAGCAATAAGCACAGCTGGCACATGCATAAAAGTTAAGACTTGGGTGCTGAACCTTTTGATAGCATCAGTGATTTTTTTTTTTAATGATACATAGAAGCAAAAGGACTAAATTCTACTTAAAAAAAAAAAAAACACTAACTTCTTGTTTAAATCAATGACCTTCCCATATATTCAAAATGGAGCAAAAAGCCCAAACTCATCATTTCTATTAACATTGCTTTTTTTTAAAAATCAGATCTTTGAAATGTTATAAACAATGGTATGAAGTGCCCTTATCTGCTCAAACCTAAGGAAGAACATTTTTATAAAGTAGTGTTACACAGGAAATGATTAGGTTTCAATTTTGTAGTAGTTTAAAAGTGCTACATACTACTTGAAATTATTGTTTACAGATTAGTGACACGGGCTGGAGGGAGGATCCGGTTGGCCTCTTATTTCCGGATACCCTCACACATACAGTACTTCGAAACTCAAGTCCAGCCATAAGCTATTTTGCTAACACGTCAGAGTAATCTGTATTTTTGTATGTGATTTCTACTTTTATAGATTTGTTTTAAAATAAAACATTTTTATAAAAATGAATACTTCAGCTAAGTTGTATTCCTTTTTTCTTTCTCTATTTTTCTTAAGCACTCTGGTTAAAACGAGCATTAGGTATGGTGTGAGATTTCTCTCAGCCCTCTGAATGGGTGTGTGTGCTAAGTCGTGTCCTACTCTTGCAACCCCATGTACTGTAGCCCACCAGGTTCCTCTGTCCATGGGATTTCCCAGGTAAAAATATTGGAGAGGGCTGCCATTTCCTTCTGCAGGAGATCTTCCTGACCCAGGGATCAAACCTGCATCTTCTGCATTGCTGCTGCTGCTAAGTCGCTTCAGTCGTGTCCGACTCTGTGCAACCCCATAGACAGCAGCCCATCAGGCTCCCCTGTCCCTGGGATTCTCCAGGCAAGAACACTGGAGTGGGTTGCCATTTCCTTCTTCAATGCAGGAAAGTGAAAAGTGAAAGTGAAGTCGCTCAGTCATGTCCAACTCTTCGCGACCCCATGGACTGCAGCCTACCAGGCTCCTCCGTCCATGGGATTTTCCAGGCAAGAGTACTGGAGTGGGGTGCCATTGCCTTCTCTGGATCTGCATTGCAGGCAGATTCCTTATCACAGCCACCAGGGAGGCCCCAACCCTCTGAACAAAGCACTTTAAAGCAAGCCATAACATGATCCCTTTTGTCCCATCTACTTCATGTGTTGTCAAAATGTTTATAATTCTTTGACAAGGTACTAAATCAGGCTTGTTACGGTTAAAGTGCTTCTTAAAGTATTAACATTTTATAAGATGTGAAATTAAGTGATAAGTACTATCAAAGTATCAAGTACTATCGATAAAAATCTGCTCATAGCACTTTTTAAATACAGACTTGATCAGCTTATACTGTGCATTTTATTCTCATTAGCAAATTGTTTGAATAGTTTACCCTATATCCAGAGATCTTCTAGGAATTAACTCCTTTTGAACACAAATAGAATGGTGATGCTTCCTGAATATTACCCAGTTTTTTGCTTCCTTTTTAATATCAATACCATGCTTCCTTTTTTGTTATCAAAAATGTCAAATGCAGAAGGTAAAGATGATGAATTTCATTTTCTGCTTCCAAAGGTCATTAACTCATGACCAATCTCATTTCACCCTTCTCTCCCATCCCATGGACATCACATGCTCACAAGATCATTTTTGAGGCAAAACCAAGACCCATGACTTCATGAATAGTTCAGTATATACCTCTGAAAGATATTCTTCTGATTTAATTCTAAAACATTAAATATCAAGATGATGTTGAAAGTTCCCTAGCTATGTAAAAACTTTTCTTACATAGATTTGTTTTGCTCAGGCTCCAAACACGGATCATACTTTGCATTTAGTTGACATTGACATTTTCTTAGTCTCTTAATCTTAGTGTTCCTCTTCTTTACTATCCTTACACTTTACATATGGAAGAAACTAGGTTGCTTGTCCAGTGTTGCCCATTCTGGATTTTACTGATGTGATCCATCCCTGGAATAGTATTTAACAGGTTCATGTGTCCCCTATTTCCATAAACTGGTAGATCTAGCCGCAAAAAGCTAGCCAAGAGTGAGTTTGCCACCCAAGAGACACTGGTAACATGTGAAAACTGCTTTGGTTGTCACAAGTGGAGAGGAGCTATTGGCCTCCAGCAGGTACATACCAAGGATGCTGCTAACCATCCCACAATAGCTAGGACAGCTCCCCACAATAAAGAACCATCTGATCCAAAACCTCAGTGCCAGTGTTGAGAGACCCTGATCTATAGGCTTAGTTTGTCAAGGTTTTTTTGAACATCATAGCAAGGAGACAGGATAGGTGCTATTACTGTCTTCCTTCAAGAGGCACACACCATATGCCTTTCATTCTTCTTGTGAATCAAGATTGCCAGGAGAAATATCTATAACCTCAGATATGCAGATGATATCACTAATGGCAGAAAATGAAGAACTAAAGAACCTCTTGATGAGTGTGAAAGAGGAGAGTGAAAAGGCTGACTTAAAACTCAACATTCAGAAAACAAGATCATGGCATCTGTTCCATCACTTCATGGCAAATGGAGAAAAAGCAGCAGTGACAGATTTTATTTTCTTGGGCTTCAAAATGACTGCAGATGGTGACTGCAGCCATGAATTAAAAGATGATTGCTCTTTGGAAGGAAAGCTATGACAAAAACTAGACAGCATATTCAAAAGAAGACATCACTTTGCTAACAAATGTCTATACAGTCAAAGCTATGGATTTTCCAGGAGTCATTATGGACTTGAGAGTTGGACCATAAAGAAGGCTGAGTGTTGAAGAACTGATGCTTTCAAACTGTGGTGTTAGAGAAGACTCTTGAGAGCCCCTTTGGACAGCAAGGAGATCAAACCAGTCAATCCTAAAGGAAATCAGCCCTGAATATTCATTGGAAGGACTGATGCTAAAGCTCCAGTACTTTGGCCACCTAATGCAAAGAGCTGACTCATTGTAAAAACCCTGATGCTGGGAAAGACTTAAGGCAAAAGAAGAGGGCAGCAGAGGATGAGATGGTTAGATAGCATCACTGACTCAATGGACATGAGCTTGAGCAAACTCCGGGAGACAGTGAAGTCTGGTGTGTTGTAGTCCATGGGGTCACAAGGAGTTGGACATGACCCAAGAGACTGAACAACAAGTGTTAACAGTCTGCCTGTGGCTCTTGATTCCTCTATACCCTAGTTGCAAGTTCCCAAGATTATTAGGCAAACTCTAGCCAAATGCAAAATATTTATTTCTGGATAAAGTGACTGTGTCCCTTCTATCATGGTGAACTTAACTACAATCCAACATTGACTAATGATCTACAGTGTAGAGGACAGGGCAAGGTCTAGAACAGGAGGAAAGACACTAAATGGTCCAGGAAAACTGGAAACACCTTTCCACTGGATAACCTAACCTTGGAACAAACAGAAGGCAACCTTCTCTCTCGTTACCTCTCCTCTCCCCATCCCCACCTGGCCAAAGGTCCCAGAAAGTCAAAAAGCTCTCTCCACCAAGACGCTAACTCCTTATACAGGTTGAAACCCTAAAGCCTAAACTCATTTTATGGATTTGTTTTGCTCTAGTGTTTGAGTTACTTTTTAGTGAATCTAAATATCAAGATACTGATATTTTGGTATTCCTTAAACCAAATATCAAAATATCTACCTTGTACATTTGAGCAGTAAAATCACTATATTTAAGGTCTTCAGATGGAAGGGGCTGTGACTGATGAGAGACTAGAAGGCAGACTTTTTTCCATAGACACACATTTTAAAATTAACAGGCACACTGGAATTGATCATATCCCAACCATTACCATGATTTCATGTTGTATTTTTTAAAAAACCTGGTCATTTACATTGGCTTTTAAAATGTCTTTTTACTCAAAACTATTAATTTACTACTCAGGATAGTACCTGTAAGCTAACTTACAGTGGTATTGCTGCAAGAACCAGAAAATAGAGGGGTTAAGACTTTCAGTTCAGTTCAGTTCGGTCACTCAGTCGTGTCCGACTCTTTGTGACCCCATGAATCGCAGCACGCCAGGCCTCCCTGTCCATCACCAACTCCCGGAGTTCACTCAAACTCACATCCATCGAGTCGGTGATGCCATCCAGCCATCTCGTCCTCTGTCGTCCCCTTTTCCTCCTGCCCCCAATCCCTCCCAGCATCAGAGTCTTCCAATGAGTCAACTCTTCGCATGAGGTGGCCAAAGTACTGGAGTTTCAGCTTTAGCATCATTCCTTCCAAAAGACTTTGGTGATATTTTAATCCAAAACTACATGGTAAGTGGATAATCCACAACAACCCATTTTAAAGACTAATGGAAATACTTCAAAGATGAATAGAATGATTTTGTGAAAAATCATTTATCGTGACATGATGCTTTGAAGAAAAGCTCTGAAGCAAGAGGAAATAGCTATGTAAATAGATTTTCTTGTGAAAGTCTCTCAGTCGTATCTGACTGCTTGTGACCCTGTGGACTATACAGTCCATGGAACTCTCCAGGCCAGAATACTGGAGTTCCCTTCTCCAGGGGATCTTCCCAACCCAGGGATGGAACCCAGGTCTCCCGCATTGCAGGTGGATTCTTTACCATCTAAGCCACCAGGGAAGCCACTTGTGAAAGCAAAGAACTAATCTAGTATGATGACAATGTAACAAATCATTCAAGCTCTCTTCAATCATTTAAAGAGAGTAGGTGTAGGGAGAAAAAAAAAAAAGTTGCAGTTGGGGAAAACATTTTAAAAGAATGGTTAAAAAAAAAAGAAAGTTCCCCAAATACTGTCCTACTTACTGCAACTATCAATACATCACCCCCCGACCTACAGACTCCCTAGCAGTATTGTTTCAGCATGTAAAACCATCATTTATTATAATAGATTTCTTCTCTAGCTATGCAGGTTTTCAAGTATTCATTGTACAAATCAGAACACACAATCCCTACTCCCAGTGAACTCAGAATCTTCTGGTATAAAAAGGTGTGTATTGTTCAGATAGAGCTCTTCAAAGTCTCTCAGGATCCCAAGTTTTGAATTTTTTTTAACCACTGATGATTATTAAAAATGGGAGAACAAAATTCGTTATAATCCATGCCTTTGCTAGCCTATAAAATATTCAAATTAACACTTCAAACATCCTTTTCCATTTTTTCCTTTTAGCTCCTCGTTTAGCCAGTAATTTTCTTAAAAATCTATCATAAAATAAAGCCTGTGACACTTAAAAAATATTTTTATATGTTTCTTCATGTAGAAAACTTATATATAAGCCTTCTTATTGATTTACACCCTAATCCTTCATGTTTACTTTAATGTTAAGGAATAAGCTTCATTTAAAACAATTCTTCTTTCCAGTTCAGCAGTTCATGTAATATGATTTTGATTTACTCGGTCCATGAATATAAATACATACGGAATATCAAAAACATTAACTCAAAAATATCTGAAGAATCTACATTTACCAGGAAGCACCACCGTGTCACATATTAGCAGTGAATGAAGTCAACAGGGAAAAGAGTAATAGTGTGGAAAAAAGACATGAAATATAATATTCTGGGGCAATCTGGTTTTCAAATAATGACCCATAAGAGCTGAAGAAATAAATGAACTAAAAAAGAAAAGATAATGGTTTACTTTTATTCACATGTAGTTGCCATTAAAAGGAACTCATTCATAAAAACATTTTTGCTATTCTAACAACCTTTCCCTCTCGTCACCTCTTACAAATAAATCCCACAACAGGTCAGAAATGTTAAAGGTTATATCACAAATGGAACACATTAAGTAGTTTTTAAACCTCTAAAATATGGCTTATAAACAATTTTACATAGCAGGTTACCTATTAATATGTTACATATTAAACAGATCTATGTACCATTTTGGACAATCAGATTTCCTTGATATTAAAGATGGAGTTGGCATTTTTGTCAAAAAGGTATTTTAAACCTGTTAAGGAGTTTCTATAGTGTGGAATTTCACTTCTTTATAAAGTGGTATCTTAAGTATATCATTATTAAATCAAATCAGAAACTAGATCCATCTCTGGGAAAACACCCAATTTTTATTGTATGCATCATGTAAACTTGCGAGTAGTATCTATGCAGTTACTCTCAACTAAGAAAAACAAATTCTTGTTCTGGATATACATCAAAACCTAAGATTATCTTTGTATAATAATATTTAAAAATCTGACAAGAACATGATAAATGTTACCAACCCAAGAGCCAAACCTCGGTTTGATTACACATCCTAGTTTTCGCAGAATCTACTTCTGAGCTCACCAAATTCAGTTCTATCAGGACAGCAGCTGTTCAGATCACCATGTACATCCAGCGCCTGACACAGTGCATGGCAGAGTCGGTGTTCAGTAAATATTTCAGTGACTGAAGACAAATTTTTAACAGCAAGTGGAAAAAAAAATACAACTTTGAATAACTGGACTAAGAATACCAATTGTCTCATGATGCAGCAAGAGGAACTTTTTGTGATAATTCTAGGATTATTTATAAGTAAACTGGGAATTAGGTAAAGAAACTGTCATAATGGGAAAAAAAGAAAAGCCACAACATTTTATCCTCCAAACCTAATGTGTAAAATTTGGAATATGAACTAGGTGAAAACTACCATGATAATAAGTAAGGCAATTCCAAAACTAAAATGTTTTGCATATTTATTAAACAATCCATTTTCTTTCTGACAATACTCCTAATACTAGATGAAAATTGTTATAGGTTTTTACCAAACTCATAATAGAATGTGCCTAATCAGTTCATCCTTTGTCTTTAAATCCGTTAGAGAGTTTTAAATATGGAAGAACTTTATCAGCCTCAAATTATTAAAAAAAAATTACCAAAGACCTAAAATAATTATTGGCTAATTAATACATTTGTAATAGTGCCATTATTTTGTCCATATATATTTCACCCAGCATTGTCAAAATTAACCTGATAGTCAATGAAATGAAAACATCTATAATTTCAAAAATGATTGAATTTTTAAATCAGTAGTCATAACAATATCATTGTGTTCTGAAATTAGAAAACTCTTGGCAGATATACAAAAACACATTTATCAGGATTTATCAAAATTCTCCATCAAAGTTTTTTTTAAAAATCTTAATCTTTAGGTACTATAAAAAAATACTAATCAAATGAGATGTGTTTGGTCTGACCAATTCCACAAAGTGAGGAGGAAAAGGAAGGAAAAAAAAAAAAAAACTTGTACAGTTAAATTTCAAATCCTAAACATGAAATCTTTTATTTGAGCCTACCTCTCTAAATTTATAAAGATACCAGCACTCTTGGAAACCAACTGTAAGCAGTATCAAAATTTCACTGTTATGAATTCTAATCAGTTTAGTCCTCCATTTTCTTACATACTGAACATCTTTTCCATCAGAATCCGTCAGAAAAATAATGCAAATCTCACTTTCTTGGTCACCCTTCAGCCCAAGGCCAATCAGTCTCAACAACCAAAAACTGTAGCTTTATGACTGGTAGGCTGCTTCTGCAGTAAAACTATTTCTCTAGCAATCAAAATTGTCATCTGAGGCAATCCTTCACTGCTCTAGAAGCACAGTTCGAAGCTCGTCTTCTTTCTCGATCAACATTGAAGCAATGGCTCCGTCATTAAACTCAAAGGAAGTTCCTCCATCCACAACCATGCATGCATCCCAACACCGAGAACGCACACACACCCTAGGCAGAGAGAGACGTGTGTTAAATATCAACACTTTGCTTAAACTGCAGTTTCTTTACAACACTGGGTTTTTATCTAAACTGGCAGGTAGATCATTTGGCCTTGATTTTAAAAATCAAGTTGCCCTTCCCTTTGTTATGAGAGAATTAGTGACTATGTCAATATGAGTACATTACCCAAAAAAAATCTCAAAATTGAAACATTCAGGATAGCTCCATTCACCCAAACACTTAAAAGTGAACAAGTTCAGACTTGATGGAACTCATAGGAGCTTTTTGAACATTATTACCATTACAAGTATTTTAAGTATTGAGCAAGAATGTAACTACTGTCATGTAAAATTTTTACTTATATACAACATACAGAAAAGGCACAAATTATCAGGGTACAGCTCAATGAGCACACTTGTGTAATCATCACCCAAATTAGGAACTGAATGTTACACTCAGTTCCCGGGAAGTTCCCTCATTGCTCTTAGCCCATCTCCCAGTCTCTACTCCCAGCGCCTCCTTCCCAAGCATATCCACTATCCTAATTTCAATCACATAGTAATAATAGCTTTGTCTATTCTTGAAATTCTATATAAATGGAAGAATACAATAGATATGCCTCTATTTGGCTTCTTCTGCTCAACAGTATGCTTGTGAAATCACCCATATTATCATACGTAGCAGCACTGGGTTCATTTTCATTGCTGTCTGAAAACACCTGCATTGTACGAAAATACCAAAACTTAAGTATCTCTTCTACTATTCATGGACATTAGGGTTTTTATCTATTGGGAACATTGCTACTATGAATATTCTTGAGTATGTCTTTTGGTACATACATATCTGTCAGTGTATACACTTCTGCTGGATATATATCTTAGAGCAGAATCACTGAGTCACTGCATGTCCTATATTCAGCTTTGGTAGGTAACTGCCAAACAATTTTCCATATTATTCCTAACAGTATAAAAGTTTTATATAAAATTTCTAGTTGCTCCACTTTTATATAAAAGTTTTAGTTGCTCCACCTTATCAACAACTGGGATTTTAGCTAGGCTGGTGAGTGTGTGTGGTATTGTATTTGTTCAGTTGCTCCATCATATCTGACTCTAAGCGACCCCATGAACTGCAGCACGCCAGGTTCCTCTATCCTTCACTGTCTCCTGGAGTTTGCTCAAACTCATGCCATTGAGTCGATGATGCCATTCAACCATCTCATTTTCTGTCACCCCCTTTTCCTCCTGCCCTCAATCTTTCCCAACATCAAGGTGTTTTCCAATGAGTCAGCTCTTCACATCAGGTGGCCAAAGTATTGGAGCTTCAGCTTCAGCATCAGTCCCTCCGATGAATATTCAGGATTGATCTTTAGGATTGACTGGTTTGATCTCCTTGCAGTACAAGGGACTCTCAAGAGTCTTCTCCAGCACCACAATTCAAAAGCATCAATTCTTCGGCACTCAGCCTTTTTTAAGGTCCAATTCTCACATCCTTACATGACTATGGTATTATATGATATAGTTTTAATTTACATTTCTCACATGAATAAGGTCAAGGATGTTTCTCCATACACTAATCAGCCATTTGGATATTCTCTTTTGCAAAATGCCCGTCCAAGACTTTCGGCCATTTTTCTAAGGGGTTGCCTGCCTTCTTTCTTACTGACTGGTAAGAATTTTTATAATATATTCTGGATATGAGTCCATTGCTGAACATAGATACTATCTCACTCTGTGGCTTGCCTCTTTATTTTCTTGATGGTGTCTTGATTAACAAAAGTTAATAACTCTAATTTAGTTCAACCTGTCAATCTGTTGCTAAGAAATATTTTCCAGCCAAAGTCATAAAGCTGTTCTCCTACTTATATGAGCAAACATTTAAATGAATCTTTCAGTCTTACCCAATCTGAGTACAGATTTGTTGATTAATCAAAATTAATTCTCAAATGATTAAGTGATTTTTAAATATGATCACTATCCTTTTTAGTGTCTTTCCTGGAAAAAAATCAATTATGCATTTTCAAAAAAGTATATGCACACTGTTAAGAAGCAATTTGTAACTGAACTATTCTTTGCTTGCCATGAAAAGTGAAAGTAGAAGTCGCTTAGTTGTGTCTGACTCTTTGTGACCCCATGGACTGTAGCCTGCCAGGCTCCTTTGTCCATGGAATTATCCAGGCAAGAATGCTGGAGTAGGTAGCCATTCCCTTCTCCAAGGGGATCTTCCCAACCCAGGGATTGAACTCAGGTCTCCCGCATTACAGGTGGATTCCTTTTCATCTGAGCCACCAGGGAAGCCCAAGAATACTGGAGTGGGTAGGCTATCCCTTCTCCAGGGAATCTTCCTGAGCCAAGAATCAAACTGGGGTCTCCTGCATTGCTGAAGGATTCTCTACCAGCTGAAGTATCAGGGAAGCCCTAACTATAGTTAAGTTTTCTTGTTAGTCTGGAAGACTGGGAAACCTTTACAAAAATTATAAACATTTTTGTATATCTTCTTCCCCTCAAAAAAAAAAAAAATCCGTGGCAAATTTAATAGATGTGGGCATGGGTGGGAGATTCACTTGTAGGGAAAAGCTGAAAGAAATGAGTCCTTTATGTTGCTACACAATTTAGGCTTTATATGAATGTATGTCCTGCTTTTATTCCACAGCATATGAAAAAAAAGTTGCTTTCCAGTCAGTTTCTTTTGAAGTGACAATCTGATCTTACTGTGTCTTACTTAATAAAGTAAAAACAAACAAGCACACATTACCCAATTAAATAACCATGTCCTTTCTTTCCACTCAGTTAAATTTTAGTTTCTCTAAAATGAAACAGTAAGTTTCAGAGAAAATATCACGTTAGCCAGGTTATTAGCATGATACCGCTGTAGCTCCACAGCTTCTACTTTTCCTGCATGATTAAGTTTGAAGGAGTGATTTAATGAAACTGAATACTTTCACAGCCAAATGTGCTTTATAATTAATTACAAGGGAGGAAAACAGCTACAAGAGACTGTGGAAGCTTACTTTGAGGTGAAACAACGCTGGCGACTGCTTGAGAAAATTCTGTTTGCTATTGGTTCTCGAATACTGAAAAGTATTTTTGGTTCTTCTGGACTATAGAGCAGTGATTCATTATATTCGTTTGTTACTATAAAGGAAAAAAGCCAAATATTAGCACATTCAATGAAAAACAGTCACTTCTGAGAAGTGCATAATGAGAATGGATGCTATCCCCAATTTAAAGGCAGTTCTATTCCAAAAGTCTGTTTGGCAGCAAGTTTCTTAGAACTCATGACAAACTCCATTAAAAAAAAAATGCTTATAAACAAGGAGTATGTTCCCAAATTAGCCCACAGAAGCCTACATCACCCGCAGGATAGCAGAAATAGGTACCTTTGGTGGGGGAAGGGAGGACTGTAAAGTCAGTAAACAAGGAGAAACTAGTTTGAAGCACTCAAAAATGGAACTTGAGTTGATATAATCCCTTGCTAATAAGTTCCTTTCCAAAACATCATGCCAAAGGGTTCATGAGGTATTTCTACAAGCCTTTGGGATCTACTTTCTCCCTAACCAAGAGGCACACAAAGTTGGCATGCAGAGCACAAACTGGTTAAAGACAACTGTACAAAGAAACTGGGCTTGAAAAAAGCATTTAGTTGAACACCACATTAAAAGACATCACAAAACTATCAGATAATCTACCTTATATACCAAAATTTCATTTGAATTAAATGAAGTGTCTGTAACAGTGACTGCACCATTGGCATTCACTATTGCTTCTGAAGATAAGTCAAATCTTCAAAGGAATAATATTCATTCAGTAAAGCAGTATGTTTATTAAAATAAAAATCACTGTATTTTATATATACCCTTAAATTACTTTACATAACTGATGTAAATTTCAGTTGTTTTATATATACTGTTTTAAGTTAAATTATCTAATGAAGAATCAATTACTACAAATGCCTCACTTTCCTTCCTTTGATACAGATTTAACACTAATTCCAACTCAAAGCTATGATTAAAATAATATTTTAGGTCTCAAAATCAGAGAGGGAGAAAACAATCCATTTTAGAGAACTGAAAGTAACCACAGAGATTTACTCCTGTTTACAAACTATTTTAAAGGCAAACCATTTCAACAAAGAAAGTCTTTCGGGAATCCAAAACACACAAATAAAATGAATTGACTCTGTTAATATACTTTATCATGTATTGCTACATCACTTTAAAGGCAACCAATATGAACATATCTGTTACCATAACTCTCAAATTCAAATGTTTACAGATGACAACTGCAGCATAGGTAAGTAAAGGCAACTATAAACAAGTTTGGATTTGG
The DNA here is from genome assembly GCF_027580195.1 of Bos mutus. Classification (NCBI taxonomy): domain Eukaryota; kingdom Metazoa; phylum Chordata; class Mammalia; order Artiodactyla; family Bovidae; genus Bos; species Bos mutus. The sequence continues at coordinate 37,888,090 of NC_091636.1, read as the reverse complement.
GGGTTTTTTCTAAAAATAATTTACCTTGAAATCTTAGGATACTCTTCAACTAAACAGAGACAACACTATTTAGCTTTAGTTTGAGGTCCATACTTTCGATGAATAGACTTTAGTGTGTTAAAATTTCATATGTAAATCAAATGAATGTGGTTTTCAGTTTATGAATTTAAATATTTTTTAAAATAATTTTTTTAACAAATTTGAAGACTTCCCCAGCAATCTATGTCCACTCCCTCATTCCACTGTTGAGGAAGCACAGGAGCAAAGAAAACAGTCTTGCCCATTGTTTCAGTGAGTGACTGGCTGGTCTGGGATTGGAACCCAGGTCTTCAAATTCCCTGGTAAGTATCCTTTCTCGACCAGTGCTGGTTTTCTTAAAGGAACACTGAACTGACTGGGCAGGAGTATGTAGGAAAAGGATAAGATAACATTTTAGTTGAATGTGAAGGTAAGCATTCACAGCTCAATGAATTCCTTCCCATACAGAAGATATTAACAGCACACCAAATTTAGGTGTGCATTTCCTATTTGCCAGACGTGTATGTTTCTACATTTTCCTATTCCCCAGGAAAAGTTTGCAATCACACTGTTTTGACACAGAAGTTAGATTTCCATGGCTGACAAAAATCATAAAATTTCAACTTAAACTTTCTACTGATTCAATATATTTTAAGGGGTATTATATTGTTGGAGTCAAAAAAGTACTATGCTTTGCTTAATTAGACAAGTACATTTCATGATAACATCCTCAAAATATACACAGAACTTAACTGAAAACGTCAGTGATTATGATCATTTGTCACTGACCTTTTTCTACCAATTCTCTGTTCAATGGAAGACTTAAATTTCCTTGTCGGTTTGCTATTGGAAAAAGAAAGGGGGAAAATATCTTGATTAAATAAAATATTTTGTGACATACTATATAGCTAACATACAATAAAATCTACACATTATATAGCATATTATAATTGTAACATAAGAGCTATTTAGTACTCACCAATATTTAGAACATCTTCCACAGCCTGAGGTGCCACTCTGTTAATATTGAATGACCTAGAAATAAATACCACAAACATTTTTTCTTATTTTAGTTCTAAAAACATACTAAAAATGAAAAAAGAATAATCTACTTAATGTACAAAGAACTCTTAGAAATTATCAGGCAAAAACATACCCAAAAAACAATAGCCACCTCATATAGTTTTTAAAAGTAGGCAAAGTACATGGGTTAACGGTCCAGGAGTCATATGAAAATATGTTAAATCTCACTCATACCTGAGGAGATATTAAAACAAGATTCTTCTCAGATTTTAAAGATTAAAAACTGATAATGTATTGACATGGGTATGGGAAGAGAAGTATGCCCATATACTAATGGAATTATAAAAATTACAATTAGACAATTCTGTTAAGATTTAAAATGAACATATTCTTCAACCTAGTAGTTTATCCTAAAATATACTTGCACATATAATACACAAAGACAAGTATAAGGATATTTACAGAAGCATTGTTTACAATAGCAAAACCACAGAAAGCTGGGTAAATATAGCCACTCAGTAGAATACTACATAGATATTAAAAAGACTATACTACAACCATATGTATAATACCAATGTGGAAAGATATCAACACGTTAAGTTAAAAAACCAAAAGCATTATACAGTATATGTATGTGTATATGTGTGTTCAGTTGCTCAGTTGTGTTCGACTCTTTGCACCCCCATGGACTGCAGCACACCAAGTCTTTCTGTCCCTCACCATCTCTTGAAGTTTGCCCAATAAAAAGTCCATGTCCATTGCATCGGTGATGCTGTCCAGGCATCTTGTCCTCTGACACCCTTTTCTCCTTCTGCCCTCAATCTTTCCCAGCATCAGGGACTTTTCCAATGAGTCAGCTGTCCTATATATTTATATAGAACTTCCTTGTGTTACTTATATTAAAAAATATATAGAGTGGTTATATCTGGAGATTAGTACTAGAATATAAAATGAAAGAAACCAGCTTTTCGTTGTATCCCCTTTGTATTATTTAACATGTTGTTTTTTTTTTTTTTTTTTATTTATTTTTTACTTTTTGGCTGTGCTGAGTCTTCATTGTTGCTTGTGGGCTTTTCTCTCTTTATGCCGAGCGGGGGCTACTCTGTTGTGGTGCGTGGGCTTCTCGCTGCGGTGACTTTTCTTGCAGGGCACGGGTTTCTACGGCATATAGGCTTCGGCAGTTGCAGCTCCCAGGGCTCTAGAGTACAGGCTCAGTAGCTGTGGCACACAGGCTTAGTTGCTCCACAGCATGTGTAATCTTCTCAGATGAGGGATCAAACCTGTGTCCCCTGAACGGCAGGCGGATTCTTAACCACTGGACCACCAGGGAAGTCCTAACACAGTTTTTAAACATGTATTTCTTTAAATTATAAAATAATTTCTGTAGGTGAGAAACCTTTAGCAAGATGCCATGCGTAACCACTGAAGAACAAACATTACCACAAACAGGAGTAACTTTTAAAAGCAGCAACTTTTAAAAGGTGGTTAGACCCTTAACCACCTAAGGACTAAACAGGTGGTTAAGGAAAGGTGTTTCTTTTAAAAAACACAATTCTTCCAGCTAATTTAGAATTCCCCTCCTGCCTCTACCTCTTTCCAGTAGATGCTCCTTCGAAAAGGAACAGCACTGCATAGTCACACGACTCTAAACCTAATTCAGGGGCTCTTAACATTTTGAGGGAAGAAGAATAAGAGATGCTCCATATACCCGCTCTAATCCTATACTCTCCATATTTTGAGAAATGTGAAAACATTTTGGACATTCTCTTAAGAAAAATGCAGATATACAAATTTTTACATTAAAAAATTGGAGTCATTCACAGACCATATCCTTATGCTAAAAAAAAAAAAAAAATCTAAAATATGGCCCTTGCCTAACCTATTTTTCACCATTACTCACCCTCCAACTTTACATTCCAAACACCCCAAGCTCCATTCTCGCCTCTTGCTCACACTTACTATGTGGTAGAAACCAAAATACTTCAAGTGTTGTGGCTTTCTTCTGGTTTAGTATGAGGTTCACAAAACCTATCTCATTAGCATTACTACTGTCACACACTACAAGCCATAAGGCACTGAAGGCAGTATCTGGCTCTTGGCAAGAACTCAACAAAAATGTCAAGTGCAAGGAAATCTGTATGAGTTACACTCTTAATTCCTCATTACTGCTTTAGAATTCTATTTTAAAGTCACATAAAAATAAGCTGTTAATAGGGTTCCACTGAAATAAAATATGTAAAGGGCAAAAGATAATAGTGACTCATGTATCTTTACTATAGTTAAGACTTAGTTTAAGAGAGCAGAAGTCTTACAAGACATGTTCTAACATTCCTAGAACTATGACTTATTAGGAATACCACAAGTCAATACAAACTAAGTTCTCTGAGTTGCGGTTAAATTAAAACTTATTTCCTGCTGGTGTAATCTAAATCTCAGCCAATTCAATCTACCCTTAGGAGTGGTTTATATTCTACATCAAAGACAAACTATACGACAAAGCAGGTGTGAGCTGGCAAACAACAACTCTTTCCTTAGGTCTACAGCCTTCACCACTGTAAGAGTTCTGATGTGCAATCGGACGTAACTTCTACTAAAGACAACCGAACTGAAAGGCAAAGAGTCTCGTATCTTCATCAGCCAGTAAAACTTTCTCTTTACTTAAGAACACCTCCTCATCGTTAATTAGGTCTGCTGGGACAGAATGTACAAAGGAGGAGGACTGGGAACAGGCTTAAGAACTCATGGAGACAAACGACCCTGCTCTGTGGTACTTCTCTACTGTGTGCGGCAAACACATTCCACCCAGAGAAAGGACTGAGGTGAGTGACACTGAGACGATGCACAGACACTTGTTATGCAACGTAACCACCACATCCTATGTCTTGTGCAAGAATTTCTGGAAATGCAAAGATGGGACAGCTAATCCCCGAGCTCTTCCCCCCACCCTCCCAGACACATGATTAGGCTGCATTTCCCACCTCTCTAGCCACACAGCATGTAACTATGTTCCAGCTAAAGGAATAAGAGCAACTATCATGGGCAACACTTCCCATAACCTCCCACAGGGGACCCTCCAAGATTTTCCTCCTTCTGGAGCACAGAAGTCTACGGTTTAGAGTTAAGCCCTGAAATTAAATCCTACCTCCTCCATTTATCAGCCACATGGCTTTGGGCAAGTCAGTTAACTTTTGAGACTTTTTATAGTCTATCAGTGAAAATAAAACTAACTAATCTCAGAGTATTCTTGAGAATTTAAGTAAGATAATATACTTACTTGGGACAAAGAAAGTGCTCAAAGATGGTACTGCAGTATGTTGAAATTATTAATGTAATGGATAGAACGTATAAACTTTCCCTCAGTATCTCTGATCCCTAGCCTTCTCTCTTCTCCCCTAATGCTTCTCTTTTCTCCCCTTACTCTCTGAAGAGAAAAAGGATCAAATGATACATGGGAAATCCAATCATAATGAAAGAATTATCAGGGATAACAGGAGAGTAGATCATGTCAGAAGCAAGCAAGCTGCATAAGGCTGAGTAGAAAAGGGACTAAGTAACCAAGGTGGCAGGGACAGGATATGGTTAGAGAGACAGAACTGGCTCTACACTAGAGCACTGAGCACAAAGCAGATGTTAATAAGCAACACAGAAAAGACAGAACTTCTAATCTAAGCCATACTTATTTAAATGCAACATCAACACAGGACTCAACCATACGGTGAGTGGTAGGGGAAATAAAACTCAAGTTTTAAAGAATTCAAACTTAAGTCAGTTTGATAAGTACTGCTTTAGCTGTATTTGTGAGCATGTAGTCATTTATTCAAAAAAGCATTTTAAGTGAATAAGTATGAAGCACTGTGCTAAGCAAAGAAAAAATTAAACAGAAAAAAAAGTCACTAGTCACCACCCCATGTGCCTCAAGTTGCTCAAACTAACTGGGTATGAACTTACTAGAAACCAATTATGTGCTAAGTGCTATAACAGTGCTATGAGGAAAAAGTGCTGGGTAAGGGCAAAAAAAGGGATTGATTAATTAGGCTTATGAAAAGAACAAGGTCTTAAGCAAAGATTTTGACATTTAAATGACATTTGAAGACTGGAATTTTTAGCCAGTAGATGGAAAGTGGAAAATGTTCAGGCAGTCAATGCAGGAAGAAGGTACATTGAGCAAAAACAAAAAGCCCAGAGAGAACATGGCTTGTGCTAAGAATTGCAAGTAGCCTGCAGAGCCTCCAGTGTAATAGGTTAGGGTCAGGCAGGAGTAGGCTGGCAAGGAACCTTAGCTCACATTTAAAGGGCTTCATATGACAGACTGAGTAACGTGAACACAGTCAGGAGTCAAGAAAGTTTTAAAGCACAGAAGGGAAATAGTGAGATCTATCTACATTATGGAAATATTACTCTGTGGTAGGAGTTACGAATAACAGCCTGAAGAAGCAAGATGAGGCACAAAGAATATTCACTAAAGAGATAGGGGGCGACACCAAGAAACAGCCACAGAAACTGAAAAGCAGGGGCTAGAATTCCTGAAGTACATCTGAGAGGATTCAGAGACTGCTAAGTACAGAGGGAGGACAGGAAGACCCAGAGTTAAGAGCCAGCCTTTAGGGAATAATGTGTCTTCCTGAGACTAGGAAGTCAAGGGTAAGTAACAGTGATACTATTCAGCAAGACAAGAAACACAGGAGAACTAAGGAAGACAAGAAATTCAGTTTTGAATGTTTTGAATCTGAAGTGCTATTAACATCCTTATGTAGTTAGTAGGTAATTTTACAATATGAGCCTGTACTCAAGAGAGATGACGGCTACAGATAAAAGTCAGGGAGGCATAGGCACGTGTGTGCTAAGAAGTGCAAGAGACTTCCCAGAGAGGAGTCATAGGGCAGGTAGGTTTCAGGATGTCCCAGGTTATCTCCAATTAGGCCTTGAATGCACAAACTTCTGGCATATTTTTTGGTACTGTACTTTGTCTTCATTTCTTTATAACTTAAAATATTCATTTTTTAAAATATACACTCCCTAAAAACACTCTTCTTTTTTCTCTTTACAAACCTAGTGCAGGAAGATAAAGAATGACCAGATCCAGGCCGAGCTGTAAGTCAAAGCTCGACTCTTGGACCCAGTGGATGAGTGCAACAGAAACTGAGCCAACCAGTAAATCAATGCCAGGCCCCTTCCTGCGTATGAGAGGCCTCAGATACACCAATGTGAGACCACACGCAAATTATATTACTTAAAGCATTTCACAAAATTTGATAAGCAACATTCCAAGTTACTCACCAGGCCTTTGATCCTGTTCCAGTACACAAATTGAGGCCAGAGCTCTTCTGTTTTTCCCATGGACCATCATCAACTGAAATCTCGTAGTAGGAAGCCCTATGAATTGAGAATATAAAACTGGATTTGCAGAACTTATGTCTCATGGTAAATGAGATAAAGTATCTTTTTCAGAGCTGATGAAATCTAAGTAGGTCATCCTGACTTAGACATACCTAACTTAGTAGGGACACATATCATGATGCTAATTCCAATACTGATTTAAGTGAAAAAATTTCAAAAATATCTATATGTCTACATCCTTCTCTGACCTATATGTGCCTCCGTCCTTTAAGATTTCAAACAAGAGCTTCTTATAAATTTTTACCTAGCACTGCTATGGAAACCTACAGAAGATGATTTCAGAATTCAAAAAGAAAATGCCATTCCTAGGGGAGTTTTCTCAGGAGCTAGTCCTTGACACATCTAAGTCTGCATCTAATCCTTCAAGTTACCAACCATTTCTACTTAACTCTTGTTTCTCAAGTTATTTACTAATGTGCCTTTTGAATTGATAGTAAGCTAGCAGAGATAATGAGGTTCTAAAGAAAAATCTCAACCAGTCCTGGACCAGTGAACAAAACTAGGGATAAAATAAGAACTGTAATTTTTTTTAAAGATTTATATTTCTAAGATTATTTAATAAACATGGAATCAACTGGGTTTTCTGACACCAGCCCCCCCCCAAAAAAAATGACACCACTTTTTAACTGCATGAATATTTAAGTGATTTGTAACTATTCAAAGAGCTTTTGAAACATACAGAAGCCTATTTTGTAAACTATGTCTTAAAATAATGGTGTCAACAGTCAACAAACACTGAGCTACTTTTATCCAGCAAATAAAAAAGCTAAAATAAACCCTTAACAAAATATAGCTTTTCAAAACAATGACAATTATTAGACATCCCTGCAAATATTAACATTCATTGGATAATTTATCTCTTATTCTAACCCTTTCATTTTCTCCTGCCAAGCTCGTGGTTTGTGAATGCTTCATATGATACAACTCCGAGTCGTTTTTTTCTCTGAAGTCAGCATTCTCTTTAAAAATAAAAGACAGCAAGTCTAATATTCACATTTAATCTATTTCATAGCTTTGTTATGTCTTCCTAGAAAATTAAGAATTTTAGGTACATTAGTCTATTATATACAATACAGACAAGTCAGCCAAATCCATTGGAATGGCTGCTATTATGCCAGAATCATGTAGAAACCAGAGATTAGAGGTAAGTGGGGACAGAAAAGCAGCAGAGGTAAAGAGAAAGAAAAGTCAGGAGAGAGACGCTGAGTCCAAAACAAACAGCGAATTTAGTGTCATTCTCACATGCAAGTTTATCAAGATTAGTCAACTCATAGAATTTTGGTTTCAGGGAAATTATTTTTTTAAGGCAGCAATAAAACTCACAGTCCCTTTAGAGTGGGTATACTTCTTCTTAAATTGTCCACTGCTACAGCCCAAGAATAAGACATTCTAGGTTAGAACAAATAGGAGAAAGAAAAAAATTGGGCTTTTAAAATGTTCTTAAGTTTAAGAACATTATAAATGAGGCAGGAATAATATTGCCACACTTCACATTTTCCAAGCAAAGCACTTCAGTTTTCAGGAAAACTACACTTCTATTGCACACACTAAAGAAAAGCACAGGCTTAGCCCGGCTCTGTTTATTAATTGTGTGACTTGGGGCAATTTACTTCACCTCTCTGAGCCACAGATTGCCCTATAAAATGGAGATAATGACAGCATCAATATTTATTCAATCTATAAATATTTATTAAGTGCCTAATGTTTTAATAAGCACTGTGCGAGGTACTAGGGATTTAATAGACACAATCTTCCAGAAGTTTATATTCTAGTATGCAGGTCAGAAATTTTACAGTAATAATTACCAACTATTTAGAGTGTTTACTGCTTTAAGCAATAAACAAGACACTATATAAGAAATAATACAAGATGGCCTTGAAACAGCACTGCCAGGAGGAAGGCGTGTACAGGCAGGGCAGTTCAAAAAATAAGTAATAAGTTCTCACGACAACTCAATGCTGGATCTGGAATTAGAAATGCTGGGTTTACATGATGGTTCTGATGCTAAATTAAACATATGAGCTTGGCCAAGTGATTTGAATTCTCCAAATCTCAGTTTTTTCACTAAGAAATACAACCACTTTTCTCACAGAGTTGCTATGAGCATACCCGTGACAACACACACAGCATGCACAGTGCCTGACACGCAGCAGGCATTCAGTAAGTGTTCACTTCCTTTCTGCCTACGTCTGTGTCATAGACTCTTTCAGAGTAATTTCTAATATTTCCAGTAGTTAAGGCTTTCTCAGTAGCAACAGAAGCCCACCCACTGCTGTCCTTAATCTTAGTAAAGATACCAGGTGAGGCATCAAAGACCACAAAAAGAACCAGCATTGGACATCAGGGGTAAACCCACCAAAGCACTGCCACCACAGGAAACAAAAGCGTCCGATCGGACACCTCCTAACGGGCCCTCACTGAATTTCCGTAAGTCAATCATTGATCCCAATTTTCCTCCTTTTGTAAGTTATTTTTAGTAAGTACAAATCATAAAGCAACGCTAGTAGAAGCTCTCAGAAGTTATGACCTTCAAAATATACAAACAGAATAATGTAAGCCCTTAAATGGCTTCCCTTGAATAAGCATAAACTCACAAAACATCTTTACCTTTGTCATCTACTTATTTTAATGGAGACTTTTTCCAATCTCATTTTAAGGTTGTTCTCTTCTGCCTGTCTTTAGCAATAGTGATGAGATTATATCACTGTTATATTCTCTTCCTCTCTCTTGTGACATAAATGTATCCATTACTCATTTCCATATTGCTTCAAACTTGATATGCTATAGTTTTTTCTGTTGCTGCATAAGTCTTACTATATTAAAATAAGTACATCTTTACACTTTACCATATTTTTAAGTTCTTTAAAGTATATATTTTTATTTGATTTCTTGAAGAATACATTTTACTTTTAATAATTTTTAATTATGTATTTTACTAGCTTCCAAAACATTAAGACACAACTACTTTTATCTTATTCGTTTTTATATTCCTAGTTCACATAGCAGGTGTGCAATATATCTTACTGCATAAATTTAAAATTATATTAAAATAATTACAACTCAAAAAGATAATTCAAATCATTCTGTTGAATCAGGTTTTGTTCTCTTCAGTACTACCTCCAGTAGTAAGTTAATGGCTAAAATGTGTGTTTTTTTTAAGACAAATTATTCTTATCATAATTAAACTTACTATAAAAGAATATGACTTATAATGAAGAGAATTTCAGAAAATTTGAAACTCTCAGGGAATCAATTACATGACCTTCAAAAGGTCACATGGTTCTGGTAGCAGGAGAGTAGAATACAGATTTATCTCTAATCTTCCATCCCTAACTCCCTTACAACAACAAAAATGAGAAAGAAAGTTCTAAATGTACCACCAAGAGTTAAATTAACTTTACATTATGGCAGTCATTTTACAATTAGTAACTAGGGTCACACAAATTTTCTGCAAAAAATTCTGCTGACAATTTAAGCCTAAGTTATATTCAACACTCACAAAATAGATTTTATCAGTAATAAAACATATACTGTGTTTTTATATTCCCACTGAAGAACTTCACTAACCTTAATTTTTGGTAATAATGGTTACAAGTCTTAAGCTGTCAATACTCTTGCCTTATGATGTTGCACTGAAAAGGATCAACATTACTTATGCAGTATTCTTGTCAAAAATGCTTAGTCTGAATTTTATCATGCAAAGTAAAAAAAAATCATACAAATCTAAAATAAGGAATATTCTGCCAATATTCTGCAATTGGCTTAAAACATTTAAAAATGTAAAAATCATAAATGACAAAACAGGGATGGGACTAAAAACTATTCTTAATTCAATCTAAAGAGCTATGATGGCCAAATAAGATTAATTAAAAAAATAAGTAATATTTTTGTGTTCTCCTTAACTGGATCCTGGATCAAAACAAGCAAATAAATAAATCAACTTTATGAAACATTAAGACAATCAGTAGAGAAATTTTAATATGAACAGTGTATAAGATCAAAGTTTTATATCAACTGCAAATATATGCCTATATATCATTCTCTTAAACATTTATAAAGCACCTATATAATGGATGAAAGGCTCAGGGAAATATTGCAGTAAAGAAATCTGAGTAACTTTGTTTAATGTAGGGCTTCACAAACATTTTTGGTAATGAAAATTTCTTTCTTCTTAACATGTATTAATGTGTACAAAGGTGTGGAAATATTTCATTTAATAATTCATTTTTCTTATATAGTATTAATTATTCACAAATCTTAGGCGGTAGAAATTTAATAAAGAGTTTAAAATTACTAAAATATTAAATTTTAAACTCAAGATGACAAGTTTAAAAGTACCTGGATGATAAACTCTCCCAATGAAGACTTCATTTAGCGCTCTCACTGGCAAGAGCTGGGGTCCAGAAGCCTCAACCCTGCAGAGAATGAAAGAAAAATCCAAGAGAGTGCCTTAAAACTTCAGAAATATTATCATATAAATTTTATAAAATATTAAAATATTTGTCTTAATAGCGTCTATAGCTTAACATTAACATATGAATTAAATCTTAAAGTATTCATAATATAGAACCATAAAATCATTTAAACATTATAGCTGCAATGAGTAAATAAACCTTAGTTTTTCTTGAAACAATTTTTCAAGAGTGATGAAATATACTGATATTTATTCACAGCATAAGATTCAAGTTGTCACACTGCTAAGTTTTGCTCCAACTACAACCTGCTTCAGAAGTAGAGATGATGGAGTTCTTCCAAGGGAGAGTCATTTCTGGATTCAAGCAGCAAATTACTTGCATGGCTCATGTATGAAGCCAAATCAGTTATGTTAAAAGTCAGATTATTTCTCAAATAGAAAACAGAGAATGTTTTTCAGCAATGGCAGCTCTGGAGAACAGTGCCACATCTCCTTATATGACTCCTAAAAAAATGTCATCTTTATTTTTTTATTTTTTCATCTTTATTTTACTCAAGGTTCTGTGCACACAACTTATATAACCTTCCTTGATGATTACTTAAACCGCACTTTATCACACAAAATCCTCCAAAGAATCCCACTGCTTTCTGGATCAAAGTGTGATTTTCACCTTCAAATGGTCCCCTTTACTTTTTGTCTTTAACCAGTCCCCAGCCTGAGATGCCAGCCCTTTCTTCCCAGGGTCACCAATAGGTTCGCCGCACCCAGGTGTCTCCTGCTGGGCATGCACTATGGAACAAGATACCTTTTCTGTCTCCTCCACTTTTTTTTCTTAGTCAAAGCTAAACGTTAACTTCAACTGAGGCAGCAGCTAGCCTCTAAGATGGTCCCCCGTGATTCCTGCCTCCTGGTATTCACATGCTTATATAACTCTTCCTTTCGCATCACACCAGAATTAGTCTATGCGACCAACATAAGGCAGAAATGATGGTACGTCACTTCTGAGATTTGGTTTAAAAAGACACCCTGGCTTCTACCTTGGTCACTCTCTCTCCCAGATCACTTGTTCTGGGGGAAGATATTCCATAAGCAGTCCAATGGAGAAGCCAACACAGTGAGGACCTGAAGCCGCCTGCTAACAGCCACGTGACGAGCTGTGGTGCAGATCTTCCAGTCCAGTTATGTGTCCCGGCCAACAGCTTGACTGTCACCTCTTCAGAGACCCTAAACCTGAACTAACAAGCTAAGCCTCTCTTGGATTCTTAACTTTCATAATCTCTGTGAAATCACAAGTATTTTGTATTAAGATGGTAAACTCTGGGATAATTTGCTGTTTTAAGATTTTGTTTTAGGTTAATATGTATAAATAGACATTAGACACTTAATACTCTATAAAACTTTCCACCACTGTCACCAACACAACCACCAATTTAATATTCTCCTCTGACTTGTAGCCTATTTGTTTATATGCTTATTGAATGTTAATTACATGTATAATTTCTTTTGGATTTTAACTGTCTAAAGTGACCCAACTATTCTTTCAATTACCACAAGTTGCTATTACAATACCATGGAATCTTTAAAAATTTATTTGACTAAATTATATAATGGGCTAACATTATCAGCTAGATCTCACAATACAGAAGGAATCTGATACAAAAAGGTATATAAGAATGATGTGTTTGATCAAATTTGATTGTACTTAAGACTGCATAATTAACTTCTGATATTGTCTTAATTTGGTACTAAATATATTCACATTTTTACAACTAACAAGTTTTGCCAACGTAAAAAGTTAAAATTTACAGTTTAAATTATTTCTCTTTACATAGTGTAATCACTAATGGAATGTTTTGTATCTCCTCACAGATTTTCTACAAATGTTCACTAACAGTAAGTACTCACTAAACGTTGCTCTGTACTCAGTTGCCAAGTCATGCCTGAGGCAAGAATACTGGAATGGGTTGCCATTTCCTTCTTCAGGGGATCCTCCCAATCCAGGGACGGAACCTCTGTCTCCTGCACTGGGAGGCACGTTCTTCACTGCTAAGCCGCCAAGGAAGCCGTCACTATATATTAGTAACTGATAAATCTTAAGTCTCACCAAACTGTAACCATATGTTTTTCTTTTGTATGGTCTTAACTTTTTATGTGTATTCCTGTTTCTCCTCATCCTAATTTTCCTTTCTGTATATAGCACTTTTACTATATGTGTTTGCTGAATTTCACCTGAAATCTTTTATCAAAGGAGGAAGAGAATATATAAAATTGCTTCAAGTCTCATTAATCATCTTAATTCTGCTTATATTTCTTTCATGCTAATTGACTACCAAACATTATTTAATCATTAAACTGTTCATTTACACCTTGCTTCAACAAAACATGAAAAGATGGACTCAATAGCAATTGACAATGTTCTATTCAAGAGAATCCATTACAAAATTAGTCATTAATTTATATTTTTAAGTATAGAATTGTTACGTGACAGAAACCATAATCCTGAGCAATTCTCTCACACTGTCAGACTATGTTTCTGGAGCTACCCACCTTGGGTATACTCATGGAACTAGTAATGGCCAATGGAATATGAGCAAAAGTAGTGAAAAGGCCTGGCTCCTACAACTTCCTTAAGAATCCCCCATGCTCTCACTGTCTTCTCCCCATAGTTACAAAGGACCACACAGAAGATCAAAAGCCTTAGAAGACAGTAGGAGCCACTGTTTAGAGGTTGCCTGAAAACTCCTTGGACATGAGCTGAACTATAAATAAAACTTCAGTATGTTAAGCCACTGAGATTCTAGGATTGTTTATCAAATCAATTCACTTATCCAAATTAATACAACTAGGCTTGCAAATAAAAAGTTACAAGTTTATGTGATTAAAAGTTTTCTTTAACAAATAAATAAACTCTACCTTCCCTTGACTTAGCATGCACGCACATCATTATGTCATTCTTGGGCTTTCCTGGTGGCACATACAGTAAAGAATCTGCCTGAAATGTGGGAGACCGGGGTTCAATCCCTAGGTCAGAAAGATCCTCTGGAGGAGGGTATGGCAACCCACTCCAGTATTCTTGCCTAGAGAATTCCATAGACAGAGGAGCCTGTTGGGCTACAGTCCATGGGGTCGCAAACAACTGAAGCAACTTAGCACGCACACACCTTCCCTTGAGGGTATAATGGTAATAAAAATGAACTCCTCTTCATTAATTTGTATACAACCCAGGTGGCTCAGGTGGTAAAGAATATGCCTGCAATGCAGGGGAGCCTGGTTCAATCCCTGGATCAGGAAGATGCACTGGAGAAGGAAATGGCAACCCACTCCAGTATTCCTGCCTGGAAAATTACATGGACAAAGAAGCATGGTAGGCTACAGTCCATGTGGTTGCAGAGTCAGACATGACTGAGCAACTGAGCACACCACATACATAATCTAGTTAAGGACAGATAACACTAAATAGAAAATTTTATTTGATTCAAGTTAAATCATCCTTCTTGCAAAAAAAAACAGGATTTTTTTCTCTTTAATCCTGTGTTCCAAATTAAAAAGCTAAACCAGGGATCAAACATGGTGGTATATTTATAATCTCAAACCTACTCCTATATTCAAAAATCCCAAATGGCAGTTTCTTAGGAAGTGTTCCCTGCCAACCTGAAGAGAATTTAAATAGGAAACATGAGATATATCTTGAAATCTTCCTAATTTTTTCTCAGAAAATAAAGCTCTTTATCAAGGAAAAAACCCTCTAACAAAAAAGTTCTCTAAAACAGTGCCAACACTGTAAATGTTATATAATTGCTAATAACAATAATATTAATAATTAATATAACAATGTACAGTGTTGTTATTGAGAAATCTGAAACTACTCTGATTCCAGATTCTTCATGTATAAAATAACCTGCTCCAACCACAATAACCACCACTATCACCACTTCCTTTCTGGAAGCTTGCAAGAGGTTTGCTTTATCCCTAGTATACTAACACGCCTCAGTGTGGGACCTTTTACCATTGATTATATTAAGTATTTTGTGTGTTCCTTCATTCAGAGACTGGTGCCTAAGTTTTGAATAATTTTTTTTTAATTCTTTTTGAGTATTTCTTGTGCTTTTACTAGAACTACCAGTAACCAGATGTAAATATCCTGAATATTACTAAGTTTATATGTAACTTGTTTCTATATATATATATTTTTTCTCTATATATTTAGTTTATAAGCTAAAACCAGTGAATCTGAGCAATGAATCTACATCCTATATACTGTTGGTGAAAACAACCAAATCCTGAACATCTTTCGATGACAGCAATAACTTGTTTTGGTGAAATATAAAGTAAAATTTCTAGTTAAGATTTTAAAATCTTTTAAAAAAATTAAAATCTTAATAGTTACTGCAGTCTTTCAAAAACAATAATAGGAAATCTGCTTATGAATGACTTGCAAGATTTCCAGATTTTTAAAAACTAGTTATTTAAAAATTTTCTAAAATCAAATGACTTTTTTTCAGGGGAAGAAAAACCATCTTTAAAACATGCATTAACTCACAGTTTAGGAACATCTAACCTATAAAGCTATAAATCACCATGAAAAACTGAAAAAAATAAATATAAGTAAACATCAAATACCACAACCAGACAGAAACAAAGCTGGAAAACAGTTATGTAAAGATAGGTTTTCCTGATAAAGTTTAGTCAAGAAATGAAATGCAAGAGGAAATAATATCCTTTTATACAGTCCACAGATATTTAGGATATCTCTTGGGATCTTCTTGCATTACGAAAATCTTACAGTTATGGGACAAAGTGGGAAAATACTGCTAAATATAATCCTCAAAGTAGCTCAAATCTGAGAATTCATCTTAACACAACAAAAAAGCTGCATATCATTTTATGCTAATATTCCCTTAGCATCTTACACAAATATTTGAAATACAAATCTTAAGCTGAGATGTAAAAATTTCCTAACAAATAGATTTTTTAATCAATAACTAGACCCATGGTAAATATATGTAAATGCAAATACATAAATGTATAATTATTATGAAGTCTTCCACAGATTAGTTCATTTTCTTTCAACCACTTTCTTTTTCCTTTTTGACATTTCAAAGATTAAGACCAAGACTCTTTCCTTAAATATCAAGTACCCTCTCGGACATTTTATAGTCCTTCCCTTATCAATGAGTTTTCAAACCCACCCTAGAAAAAAATTGTTATGGAAATATGCTATATTTCTTATTTCAGAATCTAATCATAAAAATTTTTACAACTCAAGTAGTTCATTGTACTTCCTTAAATGTAGTCAGTGGCACTGAAATCCCCAAATAATTATAAATGATTACTTTCAGAAATTAAAGATCAAAGGAACTGTAAAGTACATATTGCCCCAAACACACTTAATTCCCAATCCACCTACTTTCATCATGAACTCTTTCAATGTTGAAGGCTCTACTATGCTGATTCAAACTCAGCTGCTGTTCATGGAGGTCCACAGGAATCGGGTTGATGCCAGTCCCTTCAAGATATAACCTAATTCGCTGCCTCCACAACCACCTTAGGGTGAAGAAAAAGCAAGTTATATTGAAATAGAATAAGCTAAACAAAGGATTAGACATTATAATTTCTCCAAATTAAAAAAATTCATATTAAACAACTAGTTATCCCATGAACTAATTACCCCAGAAATATCTAAAACCCACCACAAATTCCTGCTCAAAAACAGATTTAGATGGCAATATCTACCTTATCTATGCTGCTGCTACTGCTGCTAAGTCGCCTCAGTCATGTCCGACTCTGTGCGACCCCATAGACAGTAGCCCACCAGGCTCCCCCGTCCCTGGGATTCTCCAGCCAAGAACACTGGAGTGGGTTGCCATTTCCTTCTCCAGACCCCTCAAAAAACATGAATTAAAGTCAAATTATTTATCAAGTATCCATTAAATCCCATATATGGAGCTAATGTAGTTGTGTTTTACTTATCAAAAAGTATAATATATATAAAAAAGAAAACATTATGAAATTAAAACATTATGTTAAGGTGGTCAGATTATATAAAAATTCCTTCCCTAAAATTCTGTAATAATGTTTTTCTGTTTTGTTATTTTTTTTTTTTACATAAGAGTTCAATAACAAATACTATAACACTTAAGATTACATCTAAAACTTCAATGACTTTTTAGTGGGGAAAAAAAAAAAATCAAGTTTAATTGATTTTAAAATCAAAAACTGACATATCAAAAAGCCAATGGGACAGATTCTACTAGATAAGTACACAAAAATATACTCCTACTTGGAATATATTAGTCATCTGTAAGGGTGCTAAACTTCTGAGATGAGCAGAAACTGAAAACTCGCTACTAAAAAAAAGATTTCAGAAGTCAAGAAGATTTAATACAATTTCACAAACACCTAGAGAAAAGGTTTTCTCAAACTATAAAATCTAGGCTAAGTCAGCGAAAAATAGTAGTCCAACTTAGCTCTAATTAATTGGTCTACCTCATCTTAACTCTTCCCTCTACCCTTCTCTCTTCAGGGCAGTCTGACTACTGAACAAATTAAGTGAAAGGAATATTTAAAAAAAAAAAACATCTCCACTGGTTAGGAAATACTTAATATGTAAGACAGAGATACCAGGAATACTTAACATGTAAGACAGAGATACCAGGAATCTCTATAGTTAGAATAAATCCAACCCTCAGACACTCTGGATGGGAGAAGATGAGGGTGAAAAATACAAAATCTCAGAGAACTTAAACATTTAATTTTCACCAACAGTCTTAATCATCTTTTTACCAAACTGCTAAAAGCATGTAAGGTTAAAGTAGAGACATGGCCTCTATCTCACTGAAGGAGAAAAACCTCTACTTAACAATTCTATTATAGCCCAAGTGGCATTCGGCAAGGTTTCTCCACATAGTTCCAATAGGGTTGGGAGAAGCCAAGTTAGATGTGTTTGTGACTCAGCTAATGTATTATTTTTTATGTATTATATAAATTCCTTTTTATGGCTACAATTATGGACTAATCCAAATATTACCTAATTTGTTCTGTTTAACAGCATTTTTAATGACACACATTAATAAAATAATTACATAAAAATAAGATTATCTTAACAAGATAATTATAGAGCAATAGTAAGAAATTCCTACCTGAACTCACCACGATAGAACTTCTGCAAGGCTTCTGGGAAGGAATGCGTATATCGAACAGGAAGACATAAATGACCCTCAGACCTTTATTTTAAAGGGATTTGGGTGGTATAAAGGGAAGAAGAAATAAAAGTACTCAATTCAAAAGGTATCATTAAACTACAAAAATCAGACATGAATATTTTTGAATTTCTACTCTATAATTCATTTTGCCACATATTTATATTTTCAACAAGAACCAAAAAAAAAAAAAAAAGAAGACCAAATAGAAATAGTAGTTTACATCCAGGTTTAATGCCATAATACAACTAAGTTTCCACATTACAGTAAAACTAACAGCAAATTTGCCACTGATCGATATCCATGCAAAATTATCTAATGGTGTAGTGATGTTTGCATCTTAACATCTACATTACTTAACTACTAACTCTGGGCAAGTCACTTTAGCATCAGCTTCTTTATCTCTAAAAGGGTCATAAAACCACCAATCTCAAAAGGTTATTCTGAGGAATCAAACTGTTTATGTGAAAGTTTTTGAACCATAAACCCCTTATAAATATCTTTTAAGATAATCTCTTACTAAAAGAGAACTCAGCTTAATCTAATCTAACTTTAAGGAGTTAACAAATTCATGAAAGACAGAATTTTTTTTTTAAAAATTGCAAATTACAAACTGTTAACCACCTATAGGCTGATACAGGAAGATGAGAGGCTATGGCACCTAACATGAGGAAAGGTGTCCAGAAAGTTCAATCATCCTCATTTATGTGATGCTTCAATCTTGAAGGAGAGGTTGACAGTTTGCCTGGCAAACCAAATCAAACCAAACCAAAACAAACCCTTAATAATAATTGTAAATTAACATAAATGTGAAGAGCCACGTAAAAGGCTTCTACAAAGTTGTAACTAGTCAATTTATCTAAGATAAATTTATCTAAGAGACTTAGGCAGGGACTAGATTTTTTAAATTTTTATATTTACTGCAACACTCTTATACAGTGCTAAGATTATAAAAGTTGAAAGTGAAAGTTTAAGTCGCTCAGTCCTGTCCGACTCTTTGGGACCCCATGGACTTCTCCAGGCCAGAACACTGGAATGGGTAGCCTTTCCCTTCTCCAGGGGATATTCCCAACCCAGGGATTGAACCCAGGTCTCCTGCATTGCAGGCAGATTCTTTACTAGCTGAGTCACAAGGGAAACCCCTTATATAAAAGTTATCAACAGTCATTTATTTGATAGAATACCTACTGAGGTCACCTGCAGGTCTAAAACACTCAAGAGAGAAAAATCTAGGCCTGGCCTGGAGGATTCAATTTCAGTGTGGCTCACTCACTAGTGCTAACTGCTGGCAAGGTCCTCGAGTCTCTCTCCATGTGAGTCACCCCACAGGGCGGCCTTGGTATCCTCACATCATGGTGGCTGACTTGCTCAAGAATGAGCAACCCAAGAGACCAACACAGAAGCTACAGTACTATTTATGACCTGGCCTTGGAATGCACACACTGTTCTATCATATTCTATTGATCTCATGGGCCAGGCCTGCTTACAATGGGAAGGGAACCACATAAAGGTGTAAATAACAAGAGGCTACCTTAAAGTTGGCTATCACATGCTCTCTACCCCATTTTGATTATTAAGCATTTAAATGTCATAATTATAGACAGGGGTCAGCAGAGAGAGTACAGAATACCAAAGAGAAAACTGAAATTGGCTATTTAATTTAGTTGAGTCTACCAATGAGCCATCTTAAAGAAGCAGATCCTCCAGCCCAAGTCAAACCTTTGGATGCCTGCAGTTCCAGCTGACATCTGCCTATAACCTCATTAGAGATCCCAAGTTAAAACCATCCAGCCAAACCCTTCCTGGATTCCTGACACACAGAAACCATGGGAGATAATAAATTATTATTACTGTTGTTTTAAGCCTCAAGTTTGCAGATGATTTGTTATGCTGCGTTTGATAACTACTGCAGAGAAGAAGAAACTTAATTGAACATTAACTTCTGGGCTTAAGTATTGTGAGACACCTCACACTTATAAGAAATATAAGTCAGGCAACCTGAATTATGGAACAAGCTAGAGGCCTTATACATTTATGCCTGGGGGTAAAAAGAAAAACCAAAAGACTTCTAGAATATATTATTCCAGGTAGAAATTAGAGAAACAACACCTTCTGCTTCTCAGTTTCAAAATCTTCACAAGCTAATGAATATTAAGCCAGTTTTTAAAGGAGAATACATTTCAACAAACTATATAAAATATGATCACTAAACAATCTCTTACTTTAATGATACAAAAGTATATCATTAAAAAGTTTTTCTAAAATGTGTACAATCACTAAAGGCAATTAAAAAATAATTACTGAAGCAATAATCTCAGTTACTTGTGCTCAGGAGATATTTGCTCAGCTAGGTCAGGGTCCTAGCCCTGCTCCCTAAAATCATTTAACTAATCATTCATTTTTCAAGTGTTTATTGCCTACTGACTATGTATAATAATAGTATGCTAGAGAAATTTAGTCCTATACTCAAGGAATTTGTAGCCTGACAGAAGAGACAAACAATCAAGCAGAAAATAATAAGGAGAGATAAGTGCACTCTGTAGAAGGAATCATAGTCAGAGCCCAAGACAGGAAGCAGTCTTGAATTAAAAAGAACTACACAATTGAGTCAGTGGTCTAAGGGCACTCCAGGCGAAAGCACAAATAAAGGCATGAAAAGGACCTCTGGAGAACTCTCTCACTTACTCCTTCCAGCCCTGCTATCTTGCTATCAACAAAGCCCAACACCAGAGCAAAAGCTCCCACAAGTGAGCCTCCAATCAAGATGTTAGGCTGCTCATCCATTACACTGTGCTTAAGAACAGCTTCAGGTTGGGGCGGCAGGGCAGGGGGGCGGGGGAGGAAAACTGAATGAAGGTATAAACTTCCATTTATGAGACAAGAAAGTATTGGAGAAGCAATGTGCCACATGCTGGCTAAAGTTAACAACAGTGTATGGTATATTTGAAAGTTATTAAAGAGAGCAGATCTTAAGAGTTCTCATCATTAGGAAATAAACTTTTCCATCTTTTATTTTTTTTAGCTATATCAGATAATAGATGCTAACAACTTATTGTGGTAATGATTTCACACAACACGTGTTACATTAAGTCATTATGTTGTACATCCTACACTTATACGGTGCTGTATGTCCATTATATCTCAATAAAACTGGGCAAAAATACACTGAAAAAAACCCAAAGAATAGACTTCAAGAAGGACCCTAGAATGTTCCTAGAGAGGCATCAGTCCTTTTTTTAAGCTGAAAAACTGCCTGTGGGTAAATAAAGATAGATGAAACTAGAAAAGCGGATAAGCAACAGGTGGTGAAACATCATATACATTATGCTAAGGAATTTGCAAGGCATCCTGAAGATCAAAAGGAAACCCTGAAAGACTTTAACTAAGGAGTGGATACAATCAAATTTGCACTTTAGAAAAAATACTAAGGCAAAGTCTGAAGGATGAGTTGGAAAGAGCAAGAATGGAGATTACTGCAGTAATTTAACTCACACACTACAAAGGCCTGAGCTATGATTAGTAACAGTGAGGAGGGCAAGAGATGGACTCAAAGGTAGGATCCCTAAAACTTCACACTAAATACCCGACCAATATGATGAAGGGAATGAAGGGAGGGGGTGAGGACGAGTCGCCACAGCTTTAGCACCCATTACAATTCCATTCATCAAGTATGGCAGTGGGGAAAGGAGACAAGTTCATTTGTAGGTACATTACTTTTAACTGCCACTAGATACATTCAAGTGGAAGCCAGTATGGCTACAACAGCATGAAGAAAGAGAAAATAATAGGACATAAGGATACAGAATAGTCAGAAGCCAGATAATGTAGAGTCTTGAATGTCACAGTGAGGGTGATCAACCATCCCCATTTGTCCGAGACAGACAATTTTCCCAGGACGAAGGACTTTCGGTGCTAAAACTGAGAAAATCCCAAGCAAACCAGGATGAGAAGGAACTGGTCATCCTAGTCATTGTAAAATTAATTTTATCGTGAGTTAGATGTGGAGCCACAGTAAGACTCTGAGCAGAGAAGTCTATCTAATATTACCAAACTTTTATAAAACAGTCACTGTGGCTGCAGTGGACAGAGACTAAAATAAGGTAAGAGTAGAAGCAAGATCACTGTTGGATATAAAGATTCTGGAGTCACCAGAATCTTAGTTAAAACGACAGATGTTAATCAGTTATTCTGGAGATAGTACAGAAAAGGAATAGAAAAGACTTATCTATGACTAAGTAGAAAGATAATGGTAGAAAATATTTTAATTTGTCAGGAAAGTGAAGGAAGAGAGAATTAAGAAAAAAACAGAGGGGATCAACACACTGAAAATCAAAGGGCAGATTTATTAGAATTGAGGAAATAGGTCTGCTATTAAGGAAGGAGGCTATGGTCAGAGAGATTTGAGAGATGGGGAAATTCTAGATGACTGCAAATTCCAGATATGATCATGGTTGTGAGTAGCTGGAACAGAATAAGGTTATATGTCAGAGAAGCTGAAGAAAGGGGGAAAAAGTGCTAACAGGGTTTGATTTATTTATTAAGTCAATGAAGTCACCCAGGAAGTCAGTGGAGGCATACTTAGGAATGTAGATAAGAGCCTAAGTAAGGGTAGAAGATGCAACATCATTAACTCACCCATCACCAGCAACACCAAAGGTCACCAGTACTCACCTCAATCAAGGGTTCAGGTATTTTCAGCTACAGACACTACTCCCAAACTACCTGGGAAATCAGATGTGAGGACCTGTCCATCCCGAATCATAATTTTCTACCACCAGTGCCAGGGCAATGCATATGTATTTCTCATGCCTAAGCTAACAAAAGAGAGCTAATACTTTGAGAATAACTACAAAGAAGAGAAATCTTCTAAAGGTAGAGATCAATTCTACATGCCTAGATTTCATCACCAAAATGGTTCTGGTACATAGTTCTAACATTCATGATAGCCAGGAAGGGTGATGTTTCCACTCACACAGCAAGCACCATGGCAGACACCCTGTAGCAAGAGGATAAAGAGCTTCCAAACTTTAAGATTCATCATAAATACATACTATGCAAAGCAAAGAATAAATGTTTGTATGTATAACAGGTAAAAAAAATTCTTTTTCCTTACCGTTCTGGGTCGGTGTTTACGCCAATAACTGGTTTAAGTCTGTCCAAGACTTTACTTGCCGCCAAGAGCATCGTGCCATCCCCTGAAGGACATAAAGCATTAAACACTAGTTTTGTAACAAGTCTGATTAACAACACTGTGAACATTAGTTCTTTTAGCAATCACACCCCACCCCATCCTGTTGGCTGCCACAGCCTCCTCCACTTCCCTTCTACCCACTCTTCTTTGTATTCTCTCTCCAATGCTAATCCAGAGTTTCTCAAGAGTGGCAAGAGTGACACTTTAGGCCAGGTAATTGTTCTGTTTTGGGGGTTGTCCTGAGCCTGTAGGGTGAAGGGCAGTATCCCTGGCCTCTACCCATTAGATGCCAATAGTGGCCCCCAGGTGGGAGCCACTATTCTAACCCTATCACTTCTTTTAACCATTCCTCTTTCCTTCTCTCATACCATCAGTCCAAATTCACAAATTATTTTAATGAGAATACATCCAAAGTGTCCAACTTTGCATTTTTCTCCCCACCAAAAAAAAAAACCCATAAAGGTTTATAAAGAATGGTCACTAATGTAATAATACAGCTCAGAAAAAAAACAAGCATAAGAATACTGGGACCAAAAAAAAAAGAATACTGGGACCAAAGAGCGATGGAATTTACCTAATCTCATTAAACTCTTAAACTCAACTATTTTTTAAAGACTGGCATAACTAAACCAAAATACAATTATAAACAATCCTTGTATCATATTTAAAGTTAAAGGCACACCTTAAATATACATACAGAAATACACATGCACAGAACCTCACAGTAACATCATCCACTAAAAAATTAAAATGTTGTATAAAGCACATCTTTTAAAATCTGATTCTAAAAATCTAAAAATTTGTCTTACGGTAGGAATCTGAAAGCTTCATTACAGCTAGCTCACAGGATATTTGGAAATATGACTATTAAAGAGATTTCCATATTCCAACACCTTTACCTCTGCAAAACTATTACCTCCTGCAGCTATGACAGCATCTGCCCATCGAACAGTTTCCTCATCATATTCTCTCCTCTTTACAAGACGAACCTCAATTCCCTCATTCCTAAGATAAAAAAAGTAAAGGGTATATAAAATTTCCACTAACATAAAGCAGTATGTTTTTTGAGAGGCAGATTATTACAATAGAGATGTAAAATAAACAAATTTATTTTACAAACAAATTTATGTTAACTTTGGAAGGTCAGCTTTATATTCATTTAACCACAACAATCAATCAACTATTAACTATAGGAAGCATATGAATAAACTATCTCAAGTCTCCAATGTGCTTTAAAAACATTTTTTAAAGCCCTTGATCAATAGCAATATTAATTAGAATTTCCTTTTATTTTCTCTACTCTTCCTGACACTAAAATTCATTAATACAAAATGGTCCAAAAGACTAACACTTTGAGAGACAATTTTTTAAAATAAGAGCAAATAGCTATTATTTTAAATTCAACAAATATTGACTGCCTGATAAAAACAGTGACTAAAACACTTCCTAATTTGCATGTCCTCACATTGATTCTCTTGCATACACACACTTATTCACTGACTCATTTGGCCTTTAATTAATGGAGGTTTCTATAATCATAATTTTTAGACATTCAAAAACTATTATAATGAACACCTATATAATCTACTATTCTGTTTAAGAAATAAAACATTATCCTGCAGTTGAAGCCTGCTGTGTACAAAATTAACTATGTAGAAAAGGCACTTCTTGGGCAGACCAAATAATAACTGACAATCTGAAATTTTCAGAGTACAATAAAAACTTCCTTAAAAATACTCTAATACCAGATCCATTAGCCACAATATAATTTTCTTAAAATGATTCTATAATGGCTATCTCTCCTAAAAATCTAAGTATTAGCTGCTAGTAAAAATTAAAAAATTGAAAGTCCTCAATACAGAAGCCCACTTAACACCTGATCCCACGGACTTACCGTAAACTATCAAGAATGTGCTCTACATTTTTGGTGTGAATATGATGTCGCTCAAGCAGTCCACTGTAGCTAGAGCCTTTCAGTGCGAGCTATATCAAAATAAAACAAATTTTGCCTTATTACACAATATGCTTTACATATTGTATTTCTTTAAAAAGCCCTATATAAGACAGACTGGGTTGTTCTGGGGTTTTTTGAACATACATTTTAATGGCTATCTGTGAAACCCACAAGTATAAACTTAATTAGAAAGTCTGGTTCCAGAAAATCATAATGTGGTTTTAATACCAAATATAGCATTAAGTTTCCTGAATCAGTATATCCTGAATCCTGAATGTAGTCAACAGGATTTCAAAAGTCCATGTTTTACAGCCTGAGTGTCTTTTTTTTTTTCCTAAATGGATTTTTTAACATGCTGAATTTGGCTACTGAAGACCAAAGATGAACTATTATTTTAGAAAGCAGTCATCTAAAGGTCATCTAATGACCTCTGTTCTACTTGGACTTGCAGCTCTCTTGTATTCCAATTTCTGAACTCTATCTGAAATTTACACAATCCAAAGGGCTTGCTGGCTGCTTGAGAGTGGATAACTTCTAGATGTAAGGACATATAGTCTTCAATAATTGTTTTTGTTAGATGTTTAGAATATTTTATAATGTCACTATCTTATCATTAATATTCTTTTAAACTATGTGTCTTCTAAAATCATCCACAAAGTAAAATGTTGAGAGGGAAGTTTAGAAACATTCATTTAATCATCAAGTAGGAAACATGGTCACTAGAGTGAACGCTAGAATCAAAAAGCATGTAATCTGGGGGGAACAACAAAAGTAAAACTACTTATAGAAAAACTATCAAAGAAAAAGAAACAAAACAGAAGACCAGCAGAAAAGATCTTCTACAACTAAAGATACATGGGAACCACAGCAAGACAGTAAGAGGTATGAGATGCAGCGCAGTCAAGGCCCACACCCCTGGGTGGACAACCCCCAAACGGGGGGAAGGAATAATTTACAACTGCAGAGCTGCTTCCCAAGGAGCAAGGGGCCAGAGCCCCACACTGACTCCCCAGCCCAGAGGCCCTGCACTGGGAAGACGAGTCCCCAGACATCTGGCTATGAAGGCCAGTGGGACTTACTTTTAGGAGAACCAGGGCTGTGGGAAATAAAGAGCACACACAAAACTTCACACACTCCAGGACCCAGCACAGAAGCAGCCATTTGAAAAAATCCTGGGTCAGACCCATCTGCTGATCTTGGAGAGGTTCCTGAGGAGGCAGGAGGCAACTAGAGCTCACCCTGACGATGTGGGCCACTGGTGATGGCCACTGTGGGACGCTCGTTCCACCATGAGGGCACTGGCGCTGGCCAACGCCATTGTGGAACTCCCTCTCTAGCTTATTACTGCCACTGCCTGTGGGATGCGAACCCACAGGCCTGCCACCTAAAGACCCCGATGAGCCCATAGGTAACCCCAGACCTAGCCCTGTCCACCTGAGAACCCGAGACCCAGCCCACACACCAGCACGCTCATAGCAGGCCTGGGATCCCCAGGACCCGGCTCCGCCTATCAGTGGACCTGTAATAGCCTGGGGGCCGGCTCACTCACTGGGGAGTGGGGCAGCACAGTTCAAGGCCCCCTGGACCCTGGCCACCAGTGGGTTGACCCCAACTCCAGGACCTCCAGGGCCCTGCAACCAGAGACTCCAGGACTGCCTCCACCCACCAGTGGGATGGTGCCAACCCCAGGACCCGGTTCTCCCACCAGAGGGCAGGTACCAGCCTGGGGATCCTGTTGACCCAGCCCCACCCACCAGTGGGCCAACAGCAGCTCTGGAGCAGCTTGTGCTCTCAACCAGCTGCCAAGATCTGACCCCACCCACCATTAGGCTGACGCCAGCTTTGCGACATCCCCGACCCCACAGCCAGTCATGTCAAGAGCCAGCCCTGCCCATCAGCAGGCCAATACCAGATGTGGAACCCCTACATGCAACCACCTAGTCCAGAACTCAGCTCCACCCACAAGTGGGCCAGCACCAGGTCAAGGGACCCCAGAGCCACACAGCCAGCAGCCTCATGACCCAACCCCACCCCACAGCAGCCAGCACACCAGGCAGGGCCTGACAACCAACCAGACACCCCACAGTAGTCAGCTGGCACAGGAGGGCCCATGCAGCCCAACAGGAGGCATCCCTAGAGTATGTAAGTCTGGTGACCAGAAAAAAGTGTGTTGCTGACATGCAAAGGACATCTAAAAAAGGCTGTTTCTCCAAAGCTGGAAAACATAACCAGCTTACCAAATATACAGAAACAAAAACAGCAAATCAGGAATAATGCAGCAGGGAGGAATACGTTCCAAATAAGTGAACAAGATAAAATCGCAGAATTAAATGAAATGGAGACAGGAAATCTAAGCCTGATAAGAGTTCAAGGTAATGATCAAAGAACTCTGGAGAAGATTAAATGAGAAGAGTGAGAAGTTAAAAGGTTTTAAAAAAAAGAGTTAGAAAATATAAGGGGCTTCCCTGGTGGCTCAGACACTAAAAAATTTGCCTGCAATGCAGGAGACCCAGGTTCAACCCTTGGGTCTGGAAGATCCCCTGGAGAACAGATAGGCTACTCACTCCAGTATTCTTGCCTGGAGAATTCCATGGACAGAGAAGCTTGACGGTCATGGGGTCTCAGAGAGTTGGACATGACTGAGCGACTAAAACTTTCACTTCAAAAATATAAAGATGACGAAACAGAGATGAAGAATAATAACTGAAATGAAAAATACACTAGAAGGACTCAACATTACATTAGATGATATAAAGGGATGGATCAGCGAGATGAAAGATATAGTAGTGGAAATCACTGGAGATGAACAGAAAAAGGAAAAAAAGAATAAAAAGAAATAAGGACAGTTTAAGAGACCTCTGGGACAACAGTTGCAAAATAAATGAGTCACAGTATGAAATGATTATGTGGTGATCACTCTGAAACGTTAGAAACATCAATCATGATGCTCTGTAACAAGAACATAGTGCTGTAGGTCAATTATACTTCAAAAACAAACTCATTCAGAAAAAGAGAGATCTGTGGTTACTAGAAGGAACGGAGAGTTGGAGGAAAGTAGTCAAAAGGCACAAACTCCCAGTTTTAAGATAAATATTAGAGATGTACAACATGATAATTTTAATTAACACTGCAGTATGTTATATATAAAAGCTGTTGAGAGTAAATCCTTAGAGGTCTCATCACAAGAAAAAAAATTTCTATTTCTTTAATTTTATATCTATATGAGATGACAGATGCTTACTAAACTTACTGTGATAATCATTTCATGACGTATAAATGTCAAATCATTATGCTGTACACCTTAAACTTACATGATGCTGTGTAAAAATTACATCTCAAGAGAATTTCTTCTTGTGAATTACTATAATTCTTTAATAACTCATGCTTAATACATTTATTTAGGGAATACAAGTTCTTTCATTAATTATTTTCATAAACAATGTAGCTGGTTGGCCTACTAAGTTGTATTAACATAGACAAGCTAATTAGGCTGGAGAAGGCAATGGCACCCCACTCCAGTACTCTTGCCTGGAAAATCCCATGGACGGAGGAGCCTGGTGGGCTGCAGTCCATGGGGTTGCTAAGAGTTGGACACAACTGAGCAGCTTCACTTTCACTTTTCACTTTCCTGCACTGGAGAAGGAAATGGCAACCCACTCCAGTGTTCTTGCCTGGAGAATCCCAGGGACGGGGGAGCCTGGTGGGCTGCCGTCTATGGGGTTGCACAGAGTCGGACATGACTGAAGCGACTTAGCAGTAGCAGCAGCTAACTAGGCAACTAAGAGATAAGACATTTTTAAAAATCACTAATAAAAAGCATCAATTAGAAAGTCTTATATCACTATTTAACTTGCTCTTATATTAAAAAACAATTTTATTTAATACTCAAAGGATAGTAAGAATTTCTAGTTACCAGCTTAGAAAATAACAACACTTCAAAGATTTAAAAACATACTTCAATTAGACAAAAACAGGAACTCAGGAATTCTCTGTAAAACATCTTAAAATTAAGAAACTAAAGAAATTACTGAAATTTAGAATACATTCTCAACTCTGCAATGCTACATTTAAGGTATCAGTATTAGTGACAAAGTTCTTAATATTTTTTTTTTTTCCTCCAAAAGCTTGTTAATTCTCATCAGCATTAACAAAAAGTTTTTTTTAAAGATTATCCACTAAAATGGAAAAACTGGTGTGAACCTAAAAGTTCTACAGCAGACACACTTAACGTGACAGAACTGCCCCTATAAAATCTGCCAAAGCCAACAACGCTTCCCCCCACATGCTTCGAGGTTAAGACAAAACACAGCACAACATGAAAGGGGGCAGGGAGAGGATTCTGAAAGGACAGAATTTAACCACGCCCCAAGGCCAGATGCGATAGTCGTGCTGTTTTCTAAATGGCCCAAACACTTCTATTCAAGTATCACAGACATCTTTACTTGACCAAAACCGAATTAAAATTTTAACTTGTTTTACTAGTCAGATGAGTGTTTACTATTTTGTACTCCAGTAAGGGAAGGAAATATATCTTTTCAAATTTAACATGTAAGAAATGCACAAACTTGTGAGACAATGACAGCTGGTATGTAAACTCACTAGGCATAATTTAAGCACTCTTAGAAGAATACACAACTAAATGGTACACCAAGCACCACCCAAAACTGCCTTAAAAGGATTAGTGGCACCTAACTAACAGCTAGAGAAAGTAAACTATTTATCCGAGCCAGATCAAGCCAGCCACAGGAAACTCTAACCATTTCTTCAGCTGTATTTAGTATTTATCTTCACTTATTTCTATTCCATTTACTCTTTATCTCAGGCCCTCACCTTTACTGTCCTCATTGTTCTAGCCCTGCTTCTGCATTCTCCTTAATTCTGTTACTGACTCCCTTATGCAATGGGATGGCACCAGCTTCCATCTTTGGCATGCCTATCTGTTTCCGTTTCACTTTCATTATCTCCCCACTCCAGGGACTTGATCTACCCAGTATACACCAGCACCTAAGAAGTTAACTGCTAGCTCAAGCCTGTTTCTTGAGTTACAGGCTCCAATTTTTAAACGTCTACCTTTATATCCACCCAGTAGGTCAAGTACTTCTCCCCAAAACCATCTAAATCTGATTATATATTCCTCCTAATTTGCTTTTCTGAATCCCATATAGTAGTTAATAATACTTCCATTTACCTAGTCAACAGAGTAAATCCCAGGTGTCAGCTTTAATTCTCCCTCCACAATGAATCTCCACAGCCAGCCAGTGGTAAAGCCCAGTAATTATACCTGTGAACTATTTCTCCTATCTGTCCTTTATTTTCATGTTGCCACTGCTTGAGTTCTGGACAACATCAACTCTTATCTGGTCTTTTGTAATAGCTTGCCTCTTGAGTTTCTAAAGCAGTTTCTTCCTTAAAAATACTTCCCATTCCCCTCATCATCTAACCACTCCCACCAGAAGGCTGCTTTCACACTAGTCCCAGAATAGTGACATTTCAGAAAAACTGAGCTATCCTCCACTCCTGCGGGGAAGAGAGCAAGGCTGAGCAAGGGTTGTGTTCTGCTGTTAAGAGTTAAAACCACTACGAGCTAAAACCATGGCATCTAACAACTTTATAAGGCCCTCTTGGGCTTTCCCTGTGGCTCAACTGGTGAAGAATCCGCCTGCAATGTGGGAGACCTGGGTTCCATCCCTGGGTTGGGAAGATCCCCTGGAGAAGGGAACAGCTACCCACTCTAGTATTCTGGCCTGGAGAATTCCATGGATATGTCACAAAGAGTCAGACACAGACTGAGCGACTTTCACTTTCACTTAAAGTGTTTAGCTTCAATAATACTCCCTCTTGAGCAATGATTTTCAAATTGCCCTCAGAATGGCTGCCACATTAATCTGGTGGTCACAATCAGAATTAATAGTCAAGAAAAAATAAACTATACTGCATGTAACAAGAGTAAACTGCTTCATGTTATCTTCTGTACCAAATATGAGTTCATCATGATACGAGATTTTTCTGATTGTGAATTAGTCACCAAGTTTGAGGTTTTATTACTGGCAAAAAGATGACCTTTCCTGCTGCCTTGCTAGTACTGTTCCCTTCCCTTCACATATAAACTCTTTCTTATTCTTTAATACTTAAGTAGCTTAAAATTAAAAGATACAATTTTCACCCTCATCACACTGGCAAAAATGGTAAAGTCTACCAAGTGCTGATGAGAACACTGGAATCAGCGAGTCATTCAATGCTTATGGAAAAATTACTTGTATTTTTATTTGAAGCATTTTTTTAAATAGTGGAAAAACTGAAAATAACCTAATTATTCAAATAATGGAATACTATAGTAGTTAAAATGAATTAACATATATCAACATAGAATTTATAACCAATAGTGAATAAGAAAAGCAAATTTCTAAAAAAAGACACATTCTAAAGAATATATTACTGATGTAAATTTTTAAAGACAAAAAAAGGCTAAAACACAGTCAACTTATACTTTATTAGTTGAGAAGTTATTAATATGCATCAATAAATACCTTTCTATATTCAAAGTTTACATCATATAAATAAAAATATAGAAAAAGTGATCATAGTAAAAAAAAAATTAAAATTATTTACAATTTCATGACTGGCTACAGGCTTCTCCAAGTAAGCCTAATATATAGGGCTGGTTGAAAACCAGGGCTCTAAAGCATATTGATCAATAATTCTGTCAATGGAATCTTAGCTACTGTGATATTCAATCCTTTTACACCTTTATAAGTCTCTTATTTAACTGTAAATACTTATATACTTATATATCGTATGCCTCTATTTCCCAAGCTGTGTTCCACAGAAATAAAAACATTTTCTGCCTCCATCCAAAATTTCATGGTCAAATAGAAGCATCGTCTGTTTAGGCTTACGGTTCTCAAACATATTTAACCATGGAGCCTCTTTCAGGGAACTCACATCAGTAATCTCTACCTTAGTGAAGTGAAGTGAAATTGCTCAGTCGTGTCTGACTCTTTGCGACCCCATAGACTACAGCCTGCCAGGCTCCTCTTGTCCATGGGATGTTCCAGGCAATAGTACTGGAGTGGATTGCCATTTCCTTCTCCAGGGTATCTTCCCAACCCAGGGCTCAAACCCGGGTCTCCCGCATTGTAGACAGACACTTTACTGTCTAAGCCACCAGGGAAATCCAATCTCTACCTTAGGTTTTCAGCAACTAACATCTTTCCTAAGCGTGACACTGGAAATAAGACTCTGGACTGGCAGCCTCAGGGTAAAAAGAACTAAAAAAGAAAAAAAAAAAATTTTTAATTCAGAAACATTTCCCTACCTTTATTTAGTGGAGATGGAAAGGCAGAGAGGATAAGGAGTAAACTACAGCTCTGACCTCAACTCCAGAGGAAAAAATAACCACAGATCATGTGCTAAAGTGGAAAACTCACAAAGATACGTATTATGAAAACACAGTGAAGAATACCTAACACAACCTTGATGGCTAGAGATGGGCCCAGCAAGGTTATCAAGGATGGCTTCCTGTGAGAGGAATGTGTAAGCTTCACCCTTTGGCAAGAACGGGAACTAGCTAAAGCAGTGGTCCCCCCAACCTTTTTGGCATCAGGGATATTTCACAGAAGATAATTTTTCCACAGATGAGGGCAGGGCGTGATGGTTTCAGAATGATTTAAGCACATTACATTTATTGAGTTACATTTACTGAGTAATGAGAGCGATAGGGAGGGCTGTAAATAACAGATTAAGCTTCTCTCCCTCTCCTGCTGCTCACCTCTCACTGTGGGGCCGGGTTCCTAACAGACCACAAGCCAGCAGAGATCCGTGGCCTGGGAGCTGGGTGGGGTGGTGGGGTTAGGGACCCCTGGGCTAAAGGATGAAGGAGGATTAGAAGCAAAAGGGGCTACAAAGGTAAAGACACTGGTGGACGCAAATCAAATGACCCTGAAATACCATTTTGCACCTACAGGTTAACAAAGACCCCAACATGTGCTAAGCTGTTTATGAAAAAATAAGTACCTTCGTATATTGCTGGTGAAGGTACACACTGGTACAGCCTCTAAGGGAAGCAATTTGGCAATACTTATTAAAATTTCAAATTTTTCTCACTTAGCAATTTTACTTTTAAGTATTTAGAGTTTGATTCATTAATACAAATTATTGTGTTATCCATAACACAAATTATTACTATTCATTACATAGTATATTTTTAAAAACTAAGGCATTTGCACAAAATACTATGTACATACTAAAAGGAATAAGGGGCAGAATAACTTAAATAATATGTTAGCATTGAGTAAAAGGGGATGGAATAAAAAAAAAAGAACATTTCACTCTGTGGGTTTGTATGTATAGATTATTTCTGGAAGGAAACACAAGAAATTAACATTGGTTACTTTCAGGGACAAAAACTGAGTGTCCATTGACAAGAATAAGAGTTTTCACTGCATACTCTTCTGTATCTTTTACATTTTGAACCATTTTAATGTGCTACTGATACATAAAGAAATTAATTAGATAAGCACAACATCTAATGGAAATTAAAGCAGTTTGAAAACAATGGAAAATGAAGTTCTAGACAAGAAGTGATTAGAAATAAAGCTTAAGAGGTGGACCCGAGTCAGTTCCTAAAAGACCTTGTTTTTAGCACACAAAGGATAATAAAGGTTCACCTCAAAGTGTGATCTGGGGACCAACTGCAAACCTGGAGAGTTTGTTAAAAATGTGAATCCCTTAAGCATCAGCAGTCTTAAGGGTATGGTTCAGAGCCCAGAGTCTGGGAGTTCTCCACAAACTGAATCTTTACATCTGAGGGGAAGAAAGATAAGGTTCAGGTACCTGCATTCTAACAAATTCCCTGGGTGACTCTATAGGTTACAGGGAGCTTCTGAGGCGTTCTAAGCAGAGGAGTAAAGTGGCCAGATGTTCACTTTGGATAGACTACTCAGGTTCCTGTGTCTAGAAGATGTGAAAGGAGTGAGGTTCTGTTGGAAGACTCTGGCAGGACTCCAGATCATGTTCGTTCACTTGATAAACACTCATGGTGCATACACTACACTCACCGCACATGTGGCAGAAATGTTATCTGCCCAAGAACTACAAGTTACACCACTGTTTTCAGAGTAAGGAGAACAAAATCCAAGGTGCTGCATCTCCCAAATCTGCTAAGAAGGCAGTAACTAGGAAGAACTTAAGCCAGTGACAGAGGGACTACTAAATGAAATAATGCTATCCCACTAGGACACTAATTTTAAAAGAAATTAAAAATGGAAACCATAGAGTTGCTTCTGGGGTTGTATGACTTGGAGTGGAGCCAGATACGGGTGGTAACGGTTCATTTGTTATTTGGCATATATTAAAATATTCTGAAATAAAACATTCTCTTTGGCCGATAGGTGTGTTTATGATGGCAAAATCCTTTCCAATCAGTTTTGATTCATCCAAAGGTTTAGTTTGTGAGTGGCATCAACCCTGATAATATAAGCTCCACATCCACTGACAGCTACATCACTTATGAGGCAAGCGTAATAAAATAGTTTAGTTCTTGCAAAGTTTTGAGCCAGGAAAGGTAAACTCGCTGACTAAAAATTTATTCACAAGAAAAGTCACTGATCAGCTAGGGGGAAAGGAAATGCAAGAACTGAAAATAAACCAAAGTAAAACCAATATGAATGAGCAATTAAAAGTCAAACTTTGACCCAGTCTGTTTATGCTTTATCAACTAAGAAATATTTCCTTTAATTGTTTATGTTTCTACAAGGTTACAGAACCATGAAGCTTCAGAGTATGAAATTATTCTTGCACTCTATCCCTCGCCTTCCATTTTCATTTTAACAAGTACCCTAATAGAGATCTATTTTGCCACAGAACAATCACCACCACCCCCACAAAAGAGAACCATCTGCCCTAAAACTTCAGGTTCCCAAGACACCATAGACACAGCCAGCCACGGTGCCAGAACACTCAAGGAAGCGAACACTTGGCGACTGTCTTTTATACCCAATTCACATGATTCCTATCCCTCAGTATCTTTTACCCCAACAAAATAGCAAACAATATTAACCATATCATTCCTATCACAGAATCCCATTTTAGAACAATTTCACACAGTCCAGTATTGTTTGGCCTGTCCCTGAACTCTGGTATGGGCTCCACCTAATACTATTCCATTCCAAATTTGTTGTCGTTTAGTCGCTAAGTCCTGTCCCAATTCTTTGTGACCCCAGGGACTGTAGCCTGCCAGGCTCCTCTGTCCATGAGATTTCCCAGGCAAGGATACTTGAGTGGGTTGCCATTTCCTTCTCCAGGGCATCTTTTCAACCCAGGGTTCAAATCCATGTCTCTTGCTTGGCAGGAGGATTCTTTATCACTCAGTCACCTGGGAAGCCCTTCATTCTGAATACTGGCCTTAATATAAATACCTCAAATCAGTTACAGACAAATCCAATAATACTTAGTTGAAATGATAGCAACAGCAGCTATTTCAAAACTCTGTTCCACAGTCCCGAAGTGTTACTTCAAAAGTTTTCTTATTCCAAACAGCATACTCAAGCAATAGGCAAATATTTACCCATTACAGATTTCTCTTCAGATACTCAAGAGTGGGTATACCAGGTAGTTCAGTTTTTGAAAGACTTGATTTATCTTACATTTAAAAAGTTTTGATAAGTGGTAATCTAGTTCAGATATTCAAGAATTAATCTAATTCAGATGCCACTCATATCATGAGGCCTTATACAAGTTATTCAGAGTTCTGAAGTATCAGAAAGGGCCTTGGAGGCTCTCTAGTCCAATCCTAGTACTTCACAGAGTGAACTAGGTGGATGCACCCTGAAAACTGGCAGCACCACACCAAAAGTACCACTGTCACCAAGGAGCCCCAGAGAAGTTAAAAAGCAGCAGAGGAATTTGACCACACAGGACTTGGGCCTGGCTGCAAGCTCCTGATCCCCAATCCCACACTCTGATCATGCCAACCAAGTATATTGTTTTTAACTGTTGTGGGAGGCTTCCATAAAATTGTTATGAAGAACATATTTATGCGTATACAGCACTTGACAGCTTCTAAAAAGTATAACAGATGTGCAGAATTAGAAGCAGGACCCAAAGGACACCACCTCTTTCCCAAATCAGAAACAATTGCTTCTCACCTTTTTATTTCCTGCCTCACGCTCAGCTTCACTCCTTTAACACAAACTCAACTACTCCAACCTCCTGCTCAAACTGTTTGATTTACTCTTTTTTTTAAATTTTATTTTATTTTTAAACTTTACAAATTGTATTAGTTTTGCCAAATATCAAACTGAATCCGCCACAGGTATACATGTGTTCCCCATCCTGAACCCTCCTCCCTCCTCCCTCCCCATACCATCCCTCTGGGTCGTCCCAGTACACTAGCCCCAAGCATCCAGCATCGTGCATCGAACCTGGACTGGCAACTCGTTTCATACATGATATTATACATGTTTCAATGCCATTCTCCCAAATCTTCCCACCCTCTTCCTCTGCAACAGAGTCCAATCAAACTGTTTGATTTACTCTTTAAATGATGCAAATGTTTTCCATAAACTGCTACCTTCAAACACTTTAGGAAAAGGAGAGAAATGAGCACCTAGCATTGCCATCAGATGAATACAGAGGCCCTCCTCAATTAACTCATTAAACAATGAAGCTAAATGTTGAAAATAGTACTTATGGCTGGGGCTACAGTCCATGGGGTGGCAAGGTACCTGAGCAAATAACACTTTCACTTTCTGGAGTGGGTTGCCATTTCCTTCTCCAGGGAATCTTCTCCACCCAGGGAATGAACTTGGGTCTCTGGCGTTGCAGGAGGATTCTATACCAGCTGAGCCACCAGGGAAGCCCTTCATTTTGATAAGCCCTTCAATATTTGATAAAATATTACCAAAAAATTGCTGATGATTGCCAACTACAAGTTCAGGACCAGAGTGTCTATTCTGGTACAGAATGCTACAGGACTATGGTTATAGGAAATTAATTCCAAAGTCTTTTGGGGTGGTCTCAACAATTAAGAGATTTCCAATGGAGATTTTTCCAGATATACGGTTCATCGTAGAAACATCATTCTCCTTTTCCTAAAGTGGGTGTGGGCGTGGGATTAGATGCTTCAAAAATAAGAGTGAAAGTAGGTAATATTCACCACCTTAGTGAAGTCGCTCAGTCGTGTCCGACTCTTTGCGATCCCAAGAGCCTGGTGTAGCCCACCAGGCTCCTCCGTCCATGGGATTATCCAGGCAAGAATATTGGAGTGGGTTGCCATTTCCTTCTCCAAGGGATCTTTCCGACCCAGGGATGGAACCCAGGTGTCCCGCATTGCAGGCAGACGCTTTAACCTCTGAGTCACCAGGGAAGCCATAATTAGGTGTATTTATATACTTTTCAAAGATATTAATAAACATCCATACCAAACATAGTCTATTATGGAGGCATTACTACACTATAGACATAGGCGCTGTATTTACCTGCCTTCGTTTGGACCTTTCTATTTAATAACATACATTCAAAGTCAAATTTCTCCCTTGCTCTTCCTAGCACCGGAGACACGTGAGCTTTTAAAGCAAACTCCTAGAACCTTGTCTGAGGACCACGTTCCAGCACGGAAAAGGCTCAAGCCGACTGGCTCTCCCGAGTGCCCCAGGCCTGGCAGTCGTGCCCAGTAAAAGGGGGTGTGTCCACGGTACCAGAGCCCTCTTTTCCGCTGCCCGCAGCGGTACCCAGGGGCCCCCTTTCCCCCCGGGGCGGCCTGGGGAGAGATTCCCAGAGCATCCAAGCTTCAGACCTACCTCGCTCCGGGTTGTTTAAAGGGGGTGTGGGTGGTGAGGGCGCAAATGAATGCCCAAACCTCTCCCACAGTGAGAGTCCTTCTCCCACCCAAGGTTCCTCCAGACGCCCCGGCTTGGGGGCGGGGGTCTTCGCACTAACAGTGAACCTGCCCCTCCCTCTCTCTCTCTAAACAAACACACACACACACACACACACACACACACACGCTCGCGCGCACACGCAGGAGAGGGGAGCCTACAAGCGAAGCCGGAGGGAGTGGAGGGTAGCGTGCAGGGCAGGCCTGGCATCTAGGACGCCCCGGGAAGAAGGGTTGTCCCGAGAGGTCTCGCCCGAGGGGGCGCGGCCGGCCCCCCAAAGTCGCGGGCCTGGGCCCGGCCGAGACACAAGAGCGGGGGCCGCCGGGACCCACCAGCTGCTTCAGGTCCTCCTCCGACAGCTCCGCGTAACGGTATCGCTGCTGCTCGAACTCGTACCGGGTGGTTTTGGCCACCACCACCACCCGGGACGGGCGGAAGCCGCCGTCGGGGCGGCTACCACAGCCCGCCAGCTCGCGCGGCTGCCCCTGCCCCAGGTGCCGCCGGCTGCCACCTTCACCGCCGAGCCACGGCCGCGCGGCGGGGCCTCCCGCGCCCGGCCCCCTGAGCACCGCTGCCCGGCCCCCAGCCACGCGACGACAGCTGCCCAGCAAGAAGCCTCGGTAACAAGTCATCGTCGGCCCTGCAGCGGCTGCAGGCCTCGGCTCCCCGCCGGCAACACTGCGGGCCGTCCGCGCCGCCCCTGCCTCCGGGTTCCCGCCAGACTGGCAGAGGTTAAGTGCACAGTAGTGCGTGGCCCGCGCCGCGAGGGGGACGTGCCCAGACGTTGACGGGGGCGGGTAAAGCCCGGCGATTGGGAGTCCGGAGAGCCCAAGAAAAAGGTAGGCGGGGAAAAGTGGGAGGCCTCCCAGTGGTGAGGCTGTGTTTGTTTGGGTGGCCTTTTCCATCCACGCCTGCGCAGTGGCCACTTCCCCGCCCGGGGACCGACCTCCAGCTCCACCCCTTTCCCCCGCGTCTGCACCCTCCCCCCTAGGCCAACTCTGTGAGCCAATCAGAACCCGCAGCGGTTTTGGAGGCCGAGGAGCTTCGGGGATTGGCTGCGGCCGGGGGAAGGGCTGGAATTCTATTTGATGTAGGAGCTGCACCCAGGTGGAACTGGTCTGAGGTGGCTCTGGGCCTGCGAGTACGGTTTTAAGCGCCTGGCGGGAAAGCACGTGCGGCCGCAACTCCTTGTTCTGGATTCTGTTTCGTTATTGCAGATAGACCCTTTGTTCCATCCTGCAGTATCGCGTGGCTAATGTGTCCGGCTCCGGGCTAGGGTCTGAGAAGACCGACTCAGGAATCGCTCCCCTATTTGCGGGGCCTACTGCAGAATGAAAACGCAGAGTCCCTTGTTGAGAAATTGTTAACAATTGCAAGGGAGAAAGAGAGCAGTAAGCCGAGTACCAGGCTCGGCTAAGCATGGGCTGCGCAGGTGGCAGCTACTGCTAACCTACAAAAAAAAAAAAAAAAAAAAACCTCTTCCTACCCTCCCCCTGCCACCCTGGGGGCGAGGGCGGGGTTAGCCTTTGAGACAGAGGTTGATTGATAGACGAGTCTGGCCAAATGGAACATTTCTAGATGGGGAGATACGGTTGTAAAAGTAGATAGGAAAAGAGTGAAGGGTTAAGAATGTTAATAATTTGGATCTTACTCTGTAGGCAGTGAAAGGAAAGTCGCTCAGTCATGTCCGACTCTTTGAGACCCCATGGAATAGTCCATGGAATTCTCCAGCTCGGAATACTGGAGTGGGTAGTTCCCTTCTCCAGGTGATCTTCCCAACCCAGAGATGGAACCCAGGTTTCCCGCATTGCGGCGGATTCTTTACCAGGAGAGGCACCAGGAAAGCCTAGTAGGCAGTAGTTGACCTTTTGGAGGCTTTTAACTGGAAAGAAGTGAGTCCTGAGAGCAATGTTTGATGATTACTCATCTGGCTTTGGAATGTGGAACAAACTAGTAGGCAAGAGAAGGAAGGGCCACTTGGGCACTTTTGGCATAGTTACACTTAGATCCGAGCTATAGAGTAAAAGTAATGAAAATGGAAGAAAATGCCCCTATTACAAGAGGGGAATCAAGTGGCAGTGCAGACCCTAGTTTTCGTCCCTCCTGCTCTTTAGATCTATTTGTTTTGGCACCCTCTTTGCTTCTTTGTAGTCCTAGCACTATCGGTAACTAGCTCCTGGACTTTGAGCAGGTTGCTTCATCTTTCTGGGCCTCAGATTCCTCATCTTAAAATGAGGGAGTTGAGCTAGAGTGATTCCAAGGTTCTGCCAAGCACAAATTGATTCCAAATCTGTGACTTTTAGTTTTCAGCTAACCACTACCGCCAGCATTCAT
This sequence comes from Bos mutus, assembly GCF_027580195.1. Taxonomy (NCBI): domain Eukaryota; kingdom Metazoa; phylum Chordata; class Mammalia; order Artiodactyla; family Bovidae; genus Bos; species Bos mutus. The sequence continues at coordinate 37,847,685 of NC_091636.1, read as the reverse complement.
TCATGGGTTCACCGAATACTCACTGAGTCCCTACTATGTGCCATGTAGTATATTAGACTGAGAAATACACGATGGAGTCTGATAGATGTTTGCTTTCAGTAGGTCACTTACCCCTTCTGACCAGAAGCTTTGCCTCACAGCAGCTGCTAATAGTGATTTGCAGGGCACACTTAAGCATATGTCTTAACTTCTGTAGGATGTTACTCATTTGTAACTGAACATTCTCAAGGTCCTTTCTAGTCGTACTGTTTCAATACTTTATAATTACTTAGCCATCAGGAAGAAAGAAAAGGGAGAGGTCATAGATGACACTGCAGTTTGAAGCTTGGGTGACTAGCAGAATGTCAGTTCATCCATTTGATAGAAAAAAATGAATCTAGAAAACCTCTTTTGGATCAAACTCTATGAGTTTTGTTATGCATATGCAAAATTTCAGACCCTGTCTCTTCCGATTTCACCATTAAGTACTCAAATTTTTACATCTCCCCCATTTCCAGCTACAAACTTGTCTACACTGACAACTTCTCATTTGATAGATCTGCCTCTTTGTCCATTGTTATTTTTGGATCCCATCTTCTTCCACCTGCTCAAAAATAATACTCCATCAAGTTATCACCTTTATTATACCTTTATCTTTCTCTATTGGACTTTCCTCTTCACTATTTAAACATACTCATGTCTCAGACATCTTTAAATTAAAAAAACAAACAAACAGCCATCTAAGCCCTAGCTCTTTATATATTGCTGGTGGCTCAGGTGGTAAAAAAATTTGTCTGTAGTGTGGGAAACCTGGGTTCAATCCCCAGGTTGGAAACATCCCCTGGAGAAGGGAATGGCAACCCATTCCAGTACTCTTGCCTGGACAATCCCCATGGACAGAGGATCCTGGTGTGCTACAGTCCATGGAGTCACAAAGAGTCAAACAAGATTGAGTGACTTTCACACACGTGTCTTCTCTTTATAGCTAAGATTCTTGAACGAGTCATTGGTTCATTATTGGTCGGCATCCCTGCCTCCTACTCATCCATCATTCTGTTGTAATCTGGTTTCTCCCAACCACTTTACTAATTACTGCTGTTTCCAAGGTGACCAAATATCTGTTTGTAAACTTGTAAGACATTTATCAGCCTTTAAATGACTTGGTCCTTCTCCATTTGAAATGATTATCATTTTCTTTAGAAATTTTTACTCTGGTTCACAATGCACCAATCCCTAATGGTGTTCTGCCCATCCCTCTGTCCTCTTTCTGAGTTCTTCCCGAGCTCATCTTTAGGATCTATCCATCCCTTTCCTTTCCTTCCATTTTGTCTCTGTCTATCTCCTTCTCCACTCTTCTGCATGAGCTTCTTTACTCTTGTGTAATGAAAAGAGCCTGGGTTTGGGATTTTAAAAGACCTTGGTTCAAATCACAGCTTTACTATTTATTACTTTTGTCAACCTTGAACTATTCCCTTAAGCTTTGTGAGCCTACTTCTTCATTTACAAAATATAACAGCTTCCTTGTAAAGTTATAAATAATATGTACAAATGCCTAGCCACATGCCCCTTATGAGGTATACACTTGATAAATATTAGCTCTCTTCACCTTCCATGACTTCAGCTACTATCAGTATCTTTAGACCAGCCTCTGTCCAGAGCTTTAGATCCTTGTTTCTAGCTTCCTGTTGGATAAAACTTCTTGAGTCTTATATATACAACATGTGTTAATAGAGATCAAATTATATTTGATTACCTGCTATAGGTGAGGCACCCTGCTAAGTGCTAATGATAAATAAAAGATAGTCTCTCCCCTTGAAGAACAAACAGTCTGTACAATGGTAAAATTATACAGAGTGTTATAGAAATTTGAAGGAACACATCTTAGCTTAGCCTAAGAGGAGTTAGGGAAAGCTTTCTGGGAATGTCTCAAGCTAAGTCGTGAAGAATAAGCTAGGTATTAGGCAGAATCAGCAAGAGTAAGAAAGGAATTCCACAGAGTAAACAGTGTGTGCAAAGGTATGAAGTAATAAAATAACAATTCTGAAACCTAGAACATTTAGAGGGAGGCAGGCAATGGTGGGAGGTGAGGCTAGAGATTTAAGACAGAGGAAAGACCTTAAATGTTATATCCATGCTTAGGAACTTGACATTTATCTTCTGTATGCTAGGAAGCCATTGCAAAGATTAGGAACAAATTTATTAGAAGAAATACAAGCAGTGAGTACATATCTAAAGGATCCTCAGCCTTATTAGAAATCAGAAAAATGCAAATTAAGGTAATAGTGAAATCGTCTTTTATGTCCATCAGATTGGCAGATAGCAAGAAATTTTGGTGATCCACTGTTTGAAATTATTATATTATCAAGTGTTTATTAGGCTAAACATTTGCCAATTATTTCAGTAACTCCTCCAAGGCTGTAGTTTCCAAATATCATCTTAGAAATTTCAACTACATTCAAGTATTCACATCTCTGAATTCCACGTATGATGTCAAAAATTACCAGTACTGTGGGTATAATCTGGCCATGCAAAACAAACTAAAGTGTTGGCATTTGTGGATTTAATATCAGTTTCAGCTACCCTCAAACAACTAAAATAATCTGTTTGAGTTTCGTACTCAGACCCCATCTATGACAAGGCTGGTGTTCTTTTCTAGTGAATAAATTTACCCAGTTAGCCACATCTCAAGCAAGCTGTATTATTCTCAACGTTTTATGGGGGAGAAATTATCATTGTGATGTTCACAACTTGAAGGTTTATAAAACTTAAAATTTATGCTTCCCAATCATTACAACCCCTCCAGCTCACTTCATGTACATTCTAATTCTGAAAGATATATACCACCACCCTCTGGCTTTTTGAAACATGACATCCACATACTCTAATATAAGGTATTAGTCCCTGACAACTAAGGGTTCCTGGTTTTGGCAGTAATGGATGTAACATATTTGAGAATATTTAGCTGGTTTATAATTAAGCTGAATAACTTGGTATAAAATTACTCTTGACGGGCTTCCCTGGTGGCTCAGTGGTAAAGAGTTCACCTGCCAATGCAGGAGACATGAGTTCTAGCTCTAGTTCAGAAAGATCCCACACACCATAGCCCATGAGCCTGTCCTCCAGAGCCCGGTAGCCACAACTGCTGAGCCACACACCTAGAGCCCATGCTCCCCAACAAGAGAAGCCACTGCAGTGAGAAGCCCATGCTCCCCTCAACTAGAGAGAACCCAGGTAGCAATGAAGACCCAGCACAGCCAAAAAATTAAATAATTAAACACTACTATTGATAGATAAGAATGTTTTCTATCAGAATGTTTAGATTAAAAGAAAAGAATTTGTATTTAGAAATCTAAATTTAGAAAATTTAGAAAAGAATGTTTAGATTAAATGTATGATTGGATATCATATTAAATATATCTAGAATATATTTAGAATAATTAATATTCTAAAATATATTTATCTAAGTAATTTTTAATAAAAGCTGGTTCTATGAGAGAAGATGTGTGCTTTGGAGTCACCTACCTAATAACTTGTGAAAATAACTATCATTATATGATTGATCTCTTCACATTAAAGAGAAGGATGACAAAGGATACAGAAAAGTCAAAAAGAAGTAGGCTAGATGAAGATATCAGGGAGATCCCCCAGAGAAGGGAATGGCAACCCCCTCCAGTATTCTTGCCTGAAGAATTCCATGGACAGAGGAGCCTGGTGGGCTATGGTCCATAGGGTTGCAAAGAGTCAGACAGGACTGAGTGACTGACACTTTCACAGAGCAGAGATGAAGATATAGGACAAGGAGAAACTATAAGATGTCCCTATTTCTATTATCACTCCAAAATATTACTAAATATATGCATAGAGAGTATCAGGAGGAATAGCAGAGTGGAAATGGGTTGAAAATCATAAGGTAAATATGTTTCTACTTTTAATAGCCATGCCATAATCCTCAGATAAAACATTTGAAGCATTGAGAAAGTTCCTCTTTACACTAAACACGGGGCAAGGAAGAACATGTCAGGAAGGTAAAGAAAATCTGTTTCTCTGCTTTACTTCAACAATTTAGTATAATCCTAGTGTTCCCATACCAGCTAAGGTCTTAGAACCAATTCTTTAATATCTTCTCAGATGTCTCCCAATTTATGTTATGCTTCTAAAGAAAAATTTCCTCTGAATTTGTTCTGCATCAGAGTCACTCTTTTAGAATTTAAAAAAAAAAAACAAACTTAAAATTCCTGATTTTCCATTCTTTTGACTTTTCCTTCATGTTAGAGCTCTTCTTTATTGTTTTTTTCCTTCTCTAGACATTTTCTCTCTTCCTCTCTCTCATTAACTTCTCTTCAGTTCCAGAGTCATTGCTTAATTTAGAAGTAAAGGATTTTATTTACTGTATTTCTTCTATAGTCACTGGAAGAATAAATGAAAGTTAGATACTCTTAGTAGTTACAGAGTTACAGGGAAAAAGTAAAACTTGCAACAGTTGTAACATACTACCTAAATTATAGTCTAAAAGAGTAATTCAACTTTCATATGCTAAGCTTTCGAGCCTGAGTTCAGATTTGACAATAAATGCACATATATAATTGCTTTTACTATTATATATGGTATGGTACATATATATATATATATATATATATATATACTATTATATATGGTACTATAATAAAATAATGTCGCTTTTTTTTAAAGTATATTCAAACGTATATTTCCAAATGAATATTATTCTCCAACAAAGAAATGAAACTGTAATGTTATGCCAAATATGTTTGTTTAGAACTTTTTAAGAAATAATTTTGTAAGTGTGAGTTATTCCTTATTATGGACTAAATGTTTGTGTTCTTTCAAAATTCATCTGTTGAAGGCTACTTACAATGTGGTGATATTTGGAGATGGGGCTTTAGGAGGTAATTAGGGTTAGAAGAGATTATGAGGCCCTGGTCTAATGTGATCACTGTTCTTGTAAAAAAAAGACACCAAATATCTTGCTCTCTTTTTCTCCCCACTCACTCCCTGTGCTCCCACAACAAAGAGGTCATGTCAGGTGGTAGACCCTACAAGCTAAGAGAAGAGGTCTCAGGATGAAACCAACCTGTCAGCATCTTGATTTTAGACTTCCCAGCCTCTAAAACAGTGAAAAATAAATTTCTGTTGTCTAAGTCACCCAATTTGGTATTTTGTTATGGCAGCCTGAGTAGATTAAGATGCCTTTAAAGGAATATTGTTTAAGGGAGATAATCAGAAGTCATTTTGATGCCATGGGGTGATCATTCTGGATTGAAAAGTAACATGTGGCCATAGGTAGTGATACTGATTTTCCTGTGTAACTCCTGAAGTATCTCTGAAGCACATCTCAAAGGAGAAGCATCAAAATTCTGTTGTGTGCAATTATTGAAATTACTGTGGCTTACCTTAATAACGGCATTTAAGAAAAAAATTATTTTGGCTACATATGATATATTTGTTTTTTAAAAGGTCTTTGTACAGCCACACCTACTAGAATATTAATGGAAATTTAATTATATAAGTAAAGCAAAGAACACATTAACATATTTCACTTTTTGTATACTTACTATTTTAATATATAGGTAATGTATTTTGCTCATTCCTTCAACAAAAATTGGATACTGACCTTGAACCAAGCATATATCAAAGTGCAATAGACATAAATGCAATAATAGATATTCTCTTTAAAAGAATTTACACCGTGAATAAATAATCTTTTAGAATTAGGGAATCCAAAGGTTAAACAAAAACATACATTTCCCAGAAGAAAAAACATGATAGAACATGTTATCATGCAGTTATAATGTTTTTCAAAGAAATGACTCTGGAACTTTTGTAAAATATGTTTTATGGCCAGACAAAATATGACTGAAAAATAAATACCTTAGTGAGATATTTATCAAATCACAATTTACTGTATTAACTATTGTATCCATCAATGTGATGAACAGCCCAAATTAGTAATCAAATCTTATTCTAAATTAACTTCTTTTAAAATAATAAATTTTGAACTTTCATAGGCCATGTGTTTCTTAAAGTCTGTCATTTTCTTCACAATAATCAAAATACAAAACCTCAGAATTATTATACTACATCAGAGAAACATTTTAATTGCAACAAATTATATTTCTTAAATTTTTCTGTTAAATTGTTCAAGGAATGAATAGGATCTTCTCATTTAGTGATTAGGATGGTCTAGTTTTTTTCAGTAAAGTGATTTTTTTCAATGAGGTGTTTTCTTTGTAGATGTTGTCATGTTCATAGCAGTATTCATGAACAGGCAACAGACTGTCTGTGGGTCCACCTATAAGAATCTGTGATATAAATGTAAAATTGAATACAATTGAACATGAATATTCATGAATATGCATGCTATCAAGGAAATGAAACATATAGAATCTATATTTTTAAGTAATATTTGGAAATGTTCCTAATTATAAACATAATATTTTCATATAATTAAACCTTCCCTTAATTCACAGGCAACAAAGTTTAAAAAGTCAGACATTTTATTGCTTCCATTACATTTAGCATTTATGTGCAACACTCCTGGAGAAAGTGCTAGAAAAGTTAGCAAGAAAAGATGGGTTCATATGATTGACATTTACTTTCCCTTATTCCCACTGTTTCTCATTTTGTTTGAAGATAGTCACATATCACCCCTTTCCTGAAATGAAATATGGTAGAATACAGGATCTATTCATAAACATGACATTTGTTGATGAAATAATTTTGCAACTTAATCTTAATTACAAGTTAACATTTTTAATGGATCAGTTCAATCGTTCAGCCATGTCCAACTCTTTGCAACCCAATGGACTACAACATGCCGGGCTCTGTCCATCACCAACTCCCAAATCGTGCTCAAACTCATGTCCATCGAGTTAGTGATGCCATCCAACCATCTCACCCTCTATCATCCCCTTCTCCTGCCTTCAGTCTTTCCTACCATCAGGGTCTTTTCCAATGTGTCAGTTCTTTGCATCAGGTGGCCAAAGTTTTGGAGTTTAGCTTCAGCATCAGTCCTTCCAATGAATATTTAGGACTGATTTCCTTTAGGATGGGCTTTCCTGGTAGCTCACCTGGTAAAGAATCTGCCTGCAATGCAGGAGACCCCAGTTCAGTTCCTGGGTCGGGAAGATCCCCTGGAGAAATGAATAGCTACCCACTCCAGTATTCTTGCCTGGAGAATTCCATGGACAGAGGAGCATGGCAGGTTACAATCCATGGGATCACAATTGGATATGACTGAGTGATTTTCACTTTCACTTTTAATGGATACCAGCTCATTTTCTAAAAGACCTCATTCTACTGTTGACAATATAAATGTTATAATGATTTTAATTTATAAATTTCATACAGTTAAAAAATAATTAAACCTTTTATTTGATAGTAACAAGAAAAGTCATATTTGCTTAGGTCTCTGGCTCACTGAGTCTAGCAGTTTATGATCCTGCTCTGCATGTTTCGTGTATTCTTCCTTTTGATTACATTTTTAGTACTAGGCCAAGGAAGCTATTTCATCAAGTTTTGCACATGTTCTTTGATAGATTCTTAAATTATGTATGATTAAAATAGCTTTAAGATTTAAATGATCAAAAATTGGGGAAATGCCTGCTAATACACTATTTTTGTAAGTCCTTTGTCAGTCCTCCTTAAAGCAAAATTCAGGGCTAAATGAAACTATTACTGAAAATACTCGGATGACTTTATTGGAATAGCTATATCTGTATAATAAAGCTGGGCTTATTGTTTCCTTGACAAGGTTTTTCTCCAAATATAATGATGGATTTTAGTTTTAAATTCACTCATCAGGACAAGCACTAAAACCTAAAAATCCATTAATCAGTGGTTCCACTGCTTGTTCCATTTACCAATCCTGATGTAATAAAAGAAACAGCACTTTTTGCCCTAAGTAAAGAAGGTCTTTGAAAGAGAATAAACAGGGTTTATCAGTCTTTCAAACCAGATTTGCCTGTTGGCTCCATTACTAGTATTTATAATTTCTCTTATAATGGCCAATAATAGGAGAATGAGAACAAGTGAAGAGAAATATGAATATATGATTAGTTTCAGTGTAGCAATGAATACTTTACATTGTAAATATGGTTTTTTATGAGATGTATATGCAGATGATATGCAGGTATTGCAATAAGCCTGACTTTTGGTGAAATCCCAAAACAGGCCTCTGTAGAAGTCTGATTTTCAGACCTGCTTCTCAGATCCAAACATCTAGGGCTCTAACCCCCACCACTTTGAGCAGACAAGTTCCACTTTCTAAAAATCTGTTTCCTATAAAGGGTTGTGAATAAGATCTCCTTCTTAAACCTCAAACCAACAGAAGAAAAGTCCTTTACCTGATCTAGCTTTAGTAGCTTGGATGAGATCCTCTTCATCCTCATCACAGCTATCATAGTTACACTGTTGGAGGACTGTCTCTGACTGGCTTTCAGTTTGATTTGCATCTGTCCGCTTGTCGAAGCTTCGAAGCGCAACAAGACGGTGATGGATGGCTGCGTGCATACGTCCTGTGTCTTTGGCACTGGCCTACAAGAGGTAAATTAAATTTGTTAAGAATATAAGTAACTCAGTGATAGCCACACTTTACAAATTTGTAATCTTTCACTTTTAATAAGGAAAGAATTATATGACACAAATCTAGAATGTAAATAAGCCTAGAAACAAAAGGGTAAAGAGCCAATTCATCTTGTACCAAATTGAATCCTAACATAGATAATTTGATAAGAGGTCCCAATCTGTGCCTTTTAAACTGAGAAAATGAAATTTTGTGATTTGAAGTTTATATTTGAGTTTGTTTATTAAGACCATTCTTCCTCCAAACTATGTTACGGTGTATAAAATTAGAGAGTTAGCTGGGGAAAAAAAGACTTTCATTTCCTTTACATCACTTGCTTAGACAGCCCTGAAAGCTGCATTTGGTGGTTTAGTCACTAAGTCGCCCACCAGGCTCTTCTGTCCATGGGGTTTTCCAGTCAAGAATACTGGAGTGGGTTGTCATTTTCTTCTCTGGGGTATACAGGGGATCTTCCTGACCCAGGGTTGGGACCAGAGTCTCCTGCATTGCAGGCAGATTCTTTACTGACTGAGCCCCCAGGGAAGCAAGCTGCATAACTCTGCAGAAAGGTCATTCAAATGGTCTATGATGTTGTACCATAAATACATCAGAGGTCGTTGCTTTCTATACTTTTCTATTTTTCCTTTTCAATACTTTTTCTATTTTTACTTTTGCTATTAATATAAAAAATAACAGTGAGAATAACATTGGTATAACATTCGCTGTTGTTATATTTTTATTTTTTTCAATCCTTATAATAAAACTGTAGGTTAATTATTTAACAATAATTTATTCGCTAATTTTTATATTAATGAAAGCATATAGTACAGATATTAAATAAATACTTGTTTTGCTTTCCCTTTACAGATAAGAAAATTATGGCTCAGAAATGCACAGCTTGTCTGAGTCTACACAGCTAGTTGACGGATTGGCTGGGACTTGGTTTTCGTCATCAAAGTCAGCACTCCTTAAGTTAACATGTCAGTGGCTTACATTTTTGGATCTTTTCACAGTTTCAAAGAAAATCTGGGAAAAGTTTTCTCTTTGCTAATCTTTCGAAGAGCTACCAAATATTTCAAAGCCAAGAACTGAGGAGTGAACCAACTACATGCCAACTTTTTGGGAGAAGAGTCTTAAATATAGTTTTTTGTTAGTATGTTGCTAAGCTGCCTTAATTATTTTTAGGGAAAAAGTACAAATGAAATAAAATACTTTTGTGTCTCATATTGTATTAGATATATAGCAGGTGTTGAGTAAATATTTGTTGACTTTTCACTAATTTAATTTTTTATATTATGTGAAGTGAAAGTCGCTCAGTCGTGTCTGACTCTTTGCAACCCCATGGACTATACAGTTCATGGAATTCTCTAGGCCAGAATACTGGAGTGGGTAGTCTTTCCCTTCCCCAGGGCATCTTCCCACCACAGGGATCGAACCCAGGTCTCCCTCACTGCAGGTGGCTTCTTTACCAGCTGAGCCACAAGGGAAGCCAAAGGTATAATTTTTCTTCAGTAAATTAATTAACAAAGAATATTGACAGAGTATTTGTAATTGAAACATAAATACTGTCCTGCTGCCTTGATTTTTTTTTTACATTAAAATTTAAATATGTCTTTCACTGGTGTAGAGTGTATATATACATATATATGCATATTGCCAAATTTATTCATGTATTTTCATTCAAGAAATTCAAAACAAGAAGTAAAAGCACAATGATATATATTTTTTGAACAAATCTCCAAAGCTTAAAAAATTTTTCCAGGAAGTACCATAAGAAAATGCTAGTGAGAATGAAAATTGGTTCAGTCTTTATAGAGATAAAGTTGTTAAGACAGTCAAAACCTTTTCCCAAGAAAAATAACATGTATGTACATAGAGGATTCTTTGCAGAATTTATAATAATGAACACATTGAATTACCTAAGTATTTAACAAAGTGGAATTAGTGGAAAAAATTATGGCATATAATAGAACAAATTATTTTCATCTATAAAAGAATTCTTGAATGGACTACAATTTAATAACAGAAAACACTCATTTTCATTGATAAGTGAAAAGGTTACATATGTGTATTTCACAATCAAATGTTAGCTATTTAATCTTCTCCATCAGTTTATCAAGTACATTGTCTTCCATTGGCAGATGAGTAAAATCAGGTTGAGGAAGGTTAAATTACTTGTCTGAAAGTCATACAGTATGTACAATATGGTATGCGTGGATATAAACGTACCGACACATATATATATTATAACATAAATATATATTATAAAACTAAAATATAAGACCAAAATGTTAATAGTGACCATCTCTAGGAGTGGAATTTGGGGTGATTTTTATTGCATTTTGTTTGCTAATATCTAAAAATTACCCTACAGTTTAAAAAGTCAGAATGAGCCAGATATTGAGCAGCAGAATCTAGTCATAGTTTAATCTAATCTAATCATAGTATCAGACTTGGTCTCAGGCAGGGTGCTTTAGCCACTCAAAGCCAGGGGCATCTGGTCTAGCAGAGTATCCAATATTATCTGCCTAAATGGTAAACAGGATTTAGGCATTTTACTCTAAGATTTTAATACTCAACATCACTTATGCCTAACAGTGCACTAAAATCGTTAGTTTTTCACCAGTGGCCTCTTGCCAACTTTTTTTACCATTATTATGTGGAAGCCAGTTTACTTGTATTATCATCTTCTACCTGAGTCGCTTGGATACTCAGGCTTCTCACATCTTCTGATTCTCAGCATGCGGGGGATATCCAGCCTTTTTCTCACCTGACTCATGTCAGCTTTGTCTCTTTTGCCTGGATCTTATATTTGAGGTCAAGCATTCCTGCTGCCAGGATAGCTAAAGCTGTTGTGAACCTGTTACCTTGGAGATTGACTCAAGTCCAGAATTGGAAATTGCTATTGGACTGGTTCTTTTAACTTGCTAGCCCTGTGTTTTTCCACTTCTCACTGGTTCCTTTCCAGTGATCTCAAAGCCTCAATTTCAGCACACAGTGTAAGCACTGGGGTGTGGATTGTGCTGGCCTCCTAGGAGCCAATCCTGACAGTAGTATCTCTGGTAATTTAGTAAGATTCCTGACATAATTTTAACAGTAAAGAAAAATGGAGACATTTGAAAGCATATACCAATACAGCTGTCTTAAGACTAGTACTAATTGACTACTTTAAATTGGTGTTAATCTCTAAACTTCATATCAAATTTAGGTCTGGTATAGACTGGCATGCTGCAGTCCATGGGGTCGCAAAGAGTCGGACACGACTGAGCAACTGAACTGAACTGAATTGAACTGATTAGACTATGCTATGCTATGCTAAGTCACTTCAGTCGTGTCCGACTCTGTGCGACCCCATAGACGGCAGCCCACCAGGCTCCCCTGTCCCTGGGATTCTCCAGGCAAGAACACTGGAGTGGGCTGCCATTTCCTTCTCCAATGCACGAAAGTGAAAAGTGAAAGTGAAGTCACTCAGTCGTGTGCGACTCTTAGCGATCCCATGGACTGCAGCCTAACAGGCTCCTCCGTCCATGGGATTTTCCAAGCAAGAGTACTTGAGTGGGGTGCCATTGCCTTCTCCGGATTAGACTATAAACAACCATAATAAATGGCTGATTTTTTGCCAGTGGTACAGGTTAGTACAATAAAATGGAAAAAAAATTAGTGACTGCAGAAATCTATAAATAGTAGGATAATCCTCTATCACTGAAATTTGTCACTTACCTGAATTAAAAACACTTTGACGTTACAGTCTTCTAAATCAGTAGCTGTTATTTGTAAATTTTTGTGATTTGCTCTTTGAATCTCCATCTGAGCCCAGAGTTTGCTGTTGAGAATCAGCCTCAGGCTGCCTTGATTGCGCATAACTAAAATAGGAAGGTGAATTTATCAGGCTTTAGAACAGTTGATTCCTTAGCCTTTCAGAGGAATTTGCCATTATGAAAGCAAATAAATCTGGTAGTTGTTTTTCAGACCCTGTTTTCACTACTAAATTGAAATTTAATTGACTAGATTATAATTTGGTTTCCAAACTGAGCTTTTATTTTGTTGGAAGACTCTTTAGCTTAAGTGCTAAAAATGCAATATTCTTTCACTGTAAGTTTTAGAATTCCATTGAGGACCTAATGGTGAGAAGAATATTTACCCAAGAATTGCTCACAATGGACAAAACTGAAACAAAAGCTTGAAGCATTCAAAAAATGAAATTACTTAAATGATGGTACAGCTATTGAAGATATTATGACCTCATTAAGAATACTGAAAAAAGGTAATTATTAACGTGGAAAGATGACCATGGTATACTATATAAAAGAAAAAAATCAGATTAGAGAGGAATATAAACACCATGTATCACAAATTTTTCAATGTTTATACATTAGTAGTAGTGTTAGTCACTCAGTTGTGTCCAACTCTTTGTGACTCCATGGACTGTAGCCTGCCAGGCTCCTCTCTCCCTGGAATTCTCCAGGCAGAATACTGGAGTGGATTGTCATGCCCTTCTCCAGGGGATCTTCCCAACCCAGGGATCAAACCCAGGTCCCCTGCATTGCAGGCAGATTTTTTACCATTTGAGCTACCCAGGGAGCCCCACATTCATTGTATACAAAGTCCTTAAGAATATATTTTGTTAGCAAAGGCTAGCTGCTACAGGAAGACAGGCCTATGAGTAATTTAATTTTTTTTTCCTTTTTGTCAGTCTATATTTTCTGTCTTCTGTAATGGACATGTATTACCTGTATAGTTTTTTTAAAAAGTTGTTTTGTCCATTTTTTGACAGGTAGTGGAAAGACAGAAATTAAACCAGAGTAGAAAACAACTAATACCTGCCTTGGGAATTATACTTAGGTCATTTAGAAACCTGTTTCCCCATGATCCTACTCTCTTAGTCTGAATTCTATTCCTTACTCCCTTCTTGAGCTTGATATCTGAAACTCAACAAATATCCATTTACCAGCTTCTGCTTGTAGTCTCCCCCACAAGCTTTGACTGTTTAATGTTGACCAGTAAGCCCATCCCTGCCCAGATCTCTGCCTGTGCTCACTTTCAGTCTGGACCTCTGAACAATGCCCAGTGTGTCTCTTGGATGCCAGAAACCTCCTCAACCTCGCAGTTTGGCTGACCAGATTCTGACCAACACTCTGCCTACAGGATTCGATAACCACACACCTTTATTTACTTGGAAATTGACCTTTCATCCCAACCCACATTCTGCACTTAGAATGCCAAGAATGAATTACAGGACAAATACTCTCTTTAGAAAAACTATTCCACTTCAAAACTAAATCCATCATATTCCTTTAAATAATAATGGGATCACTATTTAGGTGTGTGCTGGGCTGGTCAAAGGTGCTTTATATGCATTTTCTCACTGAATTCTCACACTCACTCACTAATTCATGGACTTGCTGTTATCTGCATTTTTAACTGATGCAACTAGAGTAGAAGGAGATTAAGTAATTTATCCAAGGTCACTAGTTAGTAATGGAGCCAGACCTGGAAACTGTGTGGTCTGACGTCAGAGCCTCCTTTAAACAGGAAGCTCCTATAGTACCTTAAAAATAATATTGTGTTCAGCAGTCTAATCTATTGACACATAACACACCTCTAGAAAATGATGTGTATCTATATTGGGAAATCTTCCCTGAAAATTAGTGACTTGCTTTACAAAATGATTCCTTACTTAATCTTGACTGGAATGTTCCGCAATCACTGCGTGCTGTGTCATTCAGTCTCAAAGCTCCTCTGCCCCTTTCAGTCCAGGACTGTGTTGTTTTGTTGAATCTAAAAAGCTTGCAGTTGATCTAAAGGAAATTTTTTTTAATGTCAAAATATGAAACATTTTTCAAAGTGATTTCTTTCCTTTGCTATAACACTTTTGTCTGATATCTTATCAGGATAGCCTTTGTTAATGATTTCTAAACCAGCTTGAAAATTTTATTTAGTTTCTAAAACAATACAATTTTTGAATAGTTCAAACATTAAAAAGCAAAAAGATGTACAAAGTGAAAAGTAGCTCCACCAATACTAGTTCCCATCTACCAATTTTCACGCCCTACAACAGTTGATCACTGTTGCTAAATATTTTGTTTATCTAATATCTAGATATTAGATATTATATTAGATAAATTAGAAAAATTAGATAAATATTATCTAAATATTTCTAGAGATATTTGTATGTATATACATGTCAATATATATATTTTTTTCCTGTTTTTTTTCTATAAATGGTAGAATACATATGTCTGCATGTTGCTTTTTCACTTAACGATTTATCTATGTATACCAACTTTTAAAATAAACAGTGTTATTTGAATCAGGTAATTTATCTGAAAATTAAGAAATCATGGAACTATTTGTGTGCTTTAAAAATTTTAATAAATATAGCATCAGAACTAGAATGTGATACCACAGAGTACCATACTATAATTTAATGCTTACCAGTGGCTCTCAAATACTACTGCGTACAAGAATCCCCTAGATGACTTGTTAAAAATATAACATGTCAGGGCCTCACCCCTAGTGACTACTTCAGTGAATCTGGGATTAATCTGATCTGAGAGTTATGCTGTGAGACACATTTGTACAGTAAATGTATCAGTAGATCAAGGGGGAAGAAAACAGGAATGAAGAGAGTTTGGGGTAAAGCAGATGGAGAAAGCCTAAGGGAAATCTGTGCTTTGTTGAACATGATTGAGGTGTAGTAATTACATTTCATATGCGGAGACTGATAGCTACGCCACTCATTGTTCAAATCCTATGCTGCTGCTACTAAGTTGCTTCAGTCGTGTCCAACTCTGTGCAACCCCATAGACGGCTCCAGGCTCCCGCGTCCCTGGGGTTCTCCAGGCAAGAACACTGGAGTGGGTTGCCATTTCCTTCTCCAATGCATGAAAGTGAAAAGTGAAAGTGAAGTCACTCAGTCATGTCCGACTCTTAGCGACCCCATGGACTGCAGCCTACCAGGCTCCTCCATCCATGGGGTTTTCCAGGTAAGAGTACCGGAGTGGATTGCCATTGCCATATTCTATGTGTGATACTATATACCACATCTTTGAAATTCTTGATTCATGTGCAATTCAAAACTTACTTAAAAGAACTTTTAGGATAAACAAGGTCCTACTATATAGCACAGAAAGAACTATAGTAAATATCCTGAGATAAACTATAATAGAAAATAATATAAAAAAGAAAGTATATATATGTATGAGTCACTTTTCTATACAGCAGAAATTACCTCAACATCGTAAATCAACTTTACTTCAATTTAAAAAAAGAGCTTTTAAAGGAAAAAGAAAATTTTTATTATCTTGAACTGAAATCAGTTTATCTCTCTGCATTTTTAATGTTCAGTGTAAATAGAATTTTAAGCCATTTGATAATAACTGATAATAAAGCTGACATGAAAAGTATAAAATATAGGTCTGGAGTTACTTTAAGACTGAGTCCTTGGCTGTCTTCTTTCTAAGGGACTAACATGAATGTGAAGCCTGTAATCCATTTTCCTGCAAATTACACACACAAATGTAAGAATACAACAAAATGTTGGTTTAATATTTGAAAGCCTCAAACATTTTAATTTTAACAACCAGGTCTTTATGAAAACTATACTTCTGCCTTTATCTTTAAAGTTGTCTCTGTTGAGCGTAACTTTATTCCAGAAAGAGCAATACACAATATACAGACCTCTAACACATTGTGTTCTGCCTCCTCCCCTGTTATAATATCAATTTTCTCCAGCAAACATTTTGGTGATGGTTTAAAAGAGAAAGCAGCAGCTGATTCAATTAGGGATATATTTTCAATAGTGTCTGTTCCTAAGAGAAAATAGGGGGAAAGAACATGTAAAATGCCCCATTTTATCCACTGTGAAAGTTCTTTTTTGCCCCTGTTAACATGCACGTCTCCTTAGCTTTTTATAACAATGACTGTTTCCAAAAAATCAAACTGCTCGTGTTTAGGCATATCTCTTCAATGATCCCCCATATCATGAAGTCCAAAAATTATGCAGGCTTTTATATCATGTAACCAAATTTATATGCTTTAATCTTCACTAAAGATTTTAAACAATGGATTTTGGCTTTTGTATTTTACAGATATTAAACAAATGACATGGAAAAACAAGAAATATACTAGTTGAATCAGATGTTTTACAAATGAAATAATTCTTACTTGAGTTTGGAGAGTTGATAGGAATTTTTAGAGTGAATTTGAATGGTTTTTCCTTGATGTATAAATCACTTTCAAGTTGAGGCTGAGTGAGTTTTTGAGTACCCTACGTGGAAGAAAAAGATGTCTTGCTTAATTTTATCTCCATATATTTGCAGTAACCCAAGAGATACTTTTGTTCTTCTGTCTCAATGTGGCAAACAAACCCAACAGCTCTGTTTTTGTTTTGGGATCCTCTTGTGCTGAATGGGAACTCCTCCCCATTGTTAGAAAACCTTGGTTCTGATCTAAGGAAACAATCTAGTCACCACCAGCCTACTTCAGGTGGCATCTAGTTCCAGGGACAATGGGAAACCTTTCAGAGACCCACAGGGAGGTAGCAGCTGTTCCAAGCTACCACTACAACAACCTAATGCCTTGAAGGAAGTGCAACTGATGTCACTTTTTCAAATTATTTCAGTATTCCCAACAGTCCATTCTTTCTATCCTTTTAATGTAAAAAATTAAAAAGTTGTCCAAAGAACCCACTAGCTATCTCATCAGATCATTATTACAGAATGAATCCTAACTTTTCCTCTGACACAGCAATGGCTTTTAAGGCTGCACACCTGGGGCTTTTGCACATGTGCTGTAATCGACACCTGTATGAAAAAAAAGACCAAGTAATTGCCAGAATATTTACAACCTCCCACACAGTGCTTGTATAGCTCCCTGCAGAACAGGGAGAATTGAAGGATACTTCAGAGCTTAGTTTTATATCTTTTCCCTTATGAATCAAGATTCTTTCATTTTATTTAACTGGGCCTCAGGATAATCTGTTAAAATTGGTAGAGATGGGTATAATTATTTCCATTTTAAGAAAACAGAAACTAAAGCACAGAAAGTCTAATGACTCACTCTAAAAGCACATAACCAGCAAACAAATCAGGAGGCATCATGGCCTTCAAATCATAGGGCCACAGGATTACAGGATTAACTAAAGGACAAACACAGGTGATCTCTTATAGCTCCTGCCATCCTAGAATGTTATCCACTTAAGAAGACAGGAAGCTCAGGTTCCTTTGTAAGCCAGCCTTGAAGTGCTCATAGGAAATGCACACAGGTACCTACCTCCTCACGCCAAATCTATAATCCCCATCGTCGTTCATTTGTACTGGTATCTCTCTCTCTCCGTTCTAGACTGTAGACAACTCTAGAGGACAAGGTCTTCTTTAGCTTTGTGTAACCGGATGGTTTTCAATCCTGTCTGTACGTTCAAATCACTTGACATCTGACCTCACCCACAGAGATCCTGATCTAATCGATTTGGGGAGATGACCAGGCATAAAAAGTCCTCTGAAGGCTCACCAGATGATTGTAATATGCCACCAAACTTGAGACCAGTGCCAATGCTTTATGTACCATAAAAACACAGATGGTGTGTTAACCATGTGTTAAGTGAGTCAAATGTTAAAGTTGATCCCATGAGGTTTGAAGAGTATTGTATTTGTGACTGTGACATCTTACAGAAGCTATGACTAATCTAGAATAAATGTGCTTAAACATACTGCCTGCAACTTCACTTTGGAAGTTGGTCCATTCTGGTTCAAATCCAAAGATGTGGGTCAACAGCTCTAGGATTGCTGGAGCCGACCTTCATCTTGGGAGTGACAGAAAGGCACTGCTAAGCTGAAGAACTGTGATGCTTCTCTTGGAATTGGCGTTGAGCCTGAGGCAGGTGTAGAAGAAGCGAGATCTTAAAAGTGACTGGTTTGATTAAAATCTTGGAATAAACAGACCTCAGGAGTTGGTCCTTTTGTTATTCTGAGTCATAGCACAGGTTTTAAAATCTGTGCATCTTCCATGGGATTCTTCATGTAGCTAAAGCCCTAAGACAAGATAGCATCCTTGTCTTATCTCAGCTAAGATTCTGGTCTGGATGAAAGTGCAAAGAGTATTAAGATGTGTTGGGCCAAATAAAACCATGGGCATGCTTGCTCCACAGCTTCCATTTGACTATATAATTCTCCACTCTACATCTTGCTCTGTTTTAGAAACACACCCTGCGGAGGACAAAGCAGCAACTGCCTCACACAGGAGGATTGTTGTTTAGTCGCTCAGTCGTGTCTGACTCTGCTGTCAGACTCTGCTGACCCCATGTACTGGAGCCTGCCAGGCTCCTCTGTCCTTGGAAATTTCCAGGCAAGAATACTGGAGTAGGTTGCCATTTCCTCCTCCAGGGGATCTTTCTGTCCCAGGGATCAAACTCATGTCTCCTGCATTAGTAGGTGGATTCTTTACCACATGGGATGCCCCATGTAGGAGGATGCTTAAGGAAGATGGTAATAATAGTCAGGTTCCACTTGGCAAGTATATTCCCATAAGCAAGTAAAATACTATGATTCCCTCCTATAGCTAGCAAGAAAAAAATCTGTCAGTGTAAAAACTTGACAGGGGAAGTTTGTGATTAATGAGAAAAAATGCAAATCATTTTAAATCCATCTTGTTATGAAAATGCTATTGAAAAATTATATTAAAATATCATGACCAATTGAGCTTACTTAACCATTGCATATAATTCTAGGATTTCCTTGGTTTCCTTTGATTTAATGCAAATCAAAGAAGTATTTAATATTTCTCATCAGTAATAATGTTATAATTAGACAATTCCCTTCCTCTGTGGGCTCTTGTCTATTATTCTAACAACTAGAACTTGCTTCCCAGGAGAATCTCTCCAGTTAAAGATAGGAAAATGTGCCTTTGAACTCAGTAGTTAAAAAGTATGCTCCAGTTTAACATTGTTTTAATTAATTTGCCTTTAGAAGTGACAGCTCTCTATATAGTAATAGAAACATTTGCCAAAATCTTACCAAAACTCTTTCTACCATGTTTTCTCCAAAAACGAAATCAGAACTGCAGCTTTTCGTAGAATATTTATCTTCACTTGGTTGACATCTATGGAAAAGAAATAAGCATTTGCTATTTTAAATGTAGTAGCAATGGATATAGCCATATTAAACCTTAGTGAAATGATCAGATGATTTAATAGATTTATGTAAAGCATAAAAACATCTGCTAACTTTTGTTTATCTGAAGTTAATGAGAAATGAAGAAAAAGATGAAATAGGTACTTCTGATGATGAAAGTCAAAATATCTGACAGCTGTTACAACACTGGCCAAGACCAGTGCAGAGAGGCTGTGTGATCAGCCGGGGAGCTGCCAGTCATTATCTTTGTGCTTTTTCAGCGCTGACTCTCTGGTCTCCAGTCTCCACTCTCCTTTTCCCCAACTGGCCAGTGCTTTTAGCCATGCAAGGTCTAAGGGCAACAGCGAAGCCAATCTCTTTTCTCGTTACACTTGAGTGTGCAGTGGTTTAGTTTAATTTTTACCTTCCAGAAACTTGAATGTTTAAAGTGTTTTGCATAGCGACAAACTCAAAGACATGCAGCCCTCTGTTGGCAGACATGCTTCAGGATCCCTACTGCACCCACAGCATGCACAGTAGGTAAGTGCTGAGGTACCTGTATGGGCTCCGGTCATGAGACCAGTATGTCCACAGCTAGTTGCATTCCTCTCTCAGATCAAACATGCCCCCATCACTGGCAATGCTAATAAATATTCACTTTCACTTTGCATATTTCTACTGCTTTCTTTGTTGTCTGTCCGATTTATGTTAATACATTATAATACCAGAAATAATTTAAAAGAGGGAAAGAGAGAATACCAGGGAAGAGGAGGAAAGGCTAATTGAGTAGCCAGATATTTAATGCCTAACTAAATAAAAAGTTTAGCTCTACCTAATTTAAACATTCTTACCCAAGTCAATGAAACAGTAGGGACAATCCAATACCAGGATGATAATATACAAATATTACAGACATTTTTAAAAGCATTTTAAACTTGTATTTTATAAAATCTCCTCTCAAGCGGAAATCTTAGCAATTTGTCTGTACAATGTCAGAAAATTATGTTCTGTAAATAATTTTATTGACAAAAGAAAGAAAATGAAAGAACATTTCCGTTTTCTCGTCGTTAACCTACCGTAGTGATGTAGTACCTAAAGCATTCTGATTAGTAGACAGCTGGATTGAAATTCTGGCATTTGGTAAGTTTTCACTTAGCAAATAGGAGTTCCCCTCATAAATCTGAAAGAAAAAAAGTCCATCAAAAATTCATTTAAACTGCCTTACTATATATAAGAGCATTAGACAAGGAAACAATAGCTATAGTTAAATTCTGTAGGCAAGAATCCTGGAGTGGGTTGCCATTTTCTTCTCCAGGGGATCTTCCCATCCCAGGGATTGAACCCAGCTCTCCTGCACTGCAGGCAGATGCTTTAACCTCTGAGCCACCAGGAAAGCCTTAGCTATAGTTAAATGAATAGAAACCTTACTATGTTCAAGTACAGTCCTAAACATATTCTATACACTATCTCATATACTCCTCAAAACAACTCTCTACTCTTTGTACTTCTATTATCCACACTTCAGGTGAGCAGACTGACCTAATAAGCTTAAATAATGGTCAGAACTGGGCAATCAGAAGAGGGCTGACATTCAAACATTGGTCTGCCTAAAACCAAGGATTGTGCACTAGCATTCAGAAATCCCACCTTCTTTTGTTACTTTTACCTTTTTAGGCAGCGGACTTAAATCTCATTTCTAGACTAGTAAATATGTGTTTCAGGACTATTTAGCCCATGGAAACCCCTAAGAGCTTCACCATCGTTGCCACCCAATGTGAGGGGAAATTCCTTCTCTTCCTCTAGAAACTTTTGTGATCTAATCAGTCATTCCATCTGCTGTGTATATACATATGCACCTTATCTGCATTAATGTGTAAATGAAGGAGTGTGCAGTTTTAGAACTGGAAGGAACCCAGTTATCTGATGTGGTGTCCTCAATGATTGTGGACATATCCCTTCCTCCACCAGGAATTTTCAAAGATGTTGCAAGGACGCCTAGTCTTTAAATAGGGTTGTTTCCACTTTAATTTTATATCAATCAAAAATAATTTTGAGTAGTTTTCCATATATAACAGAATTTGAGAGCTGAGAAATGTGTGTCAAGAGAGTATGTGTCATCGGTTAGCAACGAGCAAAGTACATGCTTATGACTCAGTCACTCAGATGATTTATCTGTCAACCAAAATGGTAGTTTTAAACTCTTTAGGTTGCTTGGAATAGTTTATTAGGAATTTGTTATCTACAACAAGTAACCACTGATTAATGACAGAATGAAAGAAAATTGCTCTAATTTTGATGTACAAATTTAAAAGGAACATAAAAATAAGGATTCTATAAACTTTACCTGGAGATCATTTTCACTGTATCTATACATTATATCATTGTGTCAGAATCTGACATAGTGTCTTATACATAGCTTACCTTTAGATCTTCAAAAATCATTATTAAACAGAGAAAGTTCAATGATGGGCATATCCAATTAGACTTTTCACCAATTAGGAATAAATTCTATTCATGCCCTAAATAAGTTATTTGAAAATAAATTTTTGCAAATGATAGTCTAGTAATTTCTCTTATGTTTTATTATTGAGGAAGAAAATACAAGAAATATATTAATAAATTTTATTTTAAAACCATGCAATGCAAGATCTTAAAAAATCATGCCAAGGAATAAATATTAATCAGCTTTTGATATAATGTGTAAGTAAAATTTTCATCTGTAATTTATAGAACATGCTATTCCAAAATCAAATTCAATATAACATTTCAGAAATTAGTCAACACATCATAGTTTTTCTTATACACTTTAAAACAAATTAAACAACATGCATCACTTTTAAAATAGGTAAATAATTTATATAATATGGTGATTATTATACTTAAATGAAAATATTTAATAATATACTGATTTGACATTTTTAAATATTTTAATTTAAAATCACATATATAACATAAATTATTAAATGATTTTTTATTTTTATTAATTTATTTATTTTAATTGGAGGCTAAATACTTTATAATATTGTAGTGGTTTTTGCCATACATTGACGTGAGTCAGCCATGGGTTTACATGTGTTCCCATCCTGAACCCCCCTCCCACCTCCCTCCCCATCCCATCCCTCTGGGTCATCCCTGTGCACCAGCCCTGAGCACCCTGTTTCATGCATCAAACCTGGACTGGCGATCTGTTTCACATATGATATTATACATGTTTCAATGCCATTCTCCCAAACCATCCCACCCTCTCCCTCTCCCACAGGGTCCAAAAGACTGTTCTATATATCTCTGTCTCTTTTGCTGTCTCGCATACAGGGTATTGTTATCATCTTTCTAAATTCCATATATATGCGTTAGTATACTGTATTGGTGTTTTTCTTTCTGGCTTACTTCACTCTGTATAATAGGCTCCAGTTTCATCTACCTCATTAGAACTGATTCAAATGTATTCTTTTTAATGGCTGAGTAATACTCCATTGTGTATATGTACCACAGCTTTCTTATCCGTTCGTCTGCTGATGAACATCTAGGTTGCTTCCATGTCCTGGCTATTATAAACAGTGCTGCAATGAACATTGGGGTACACGCATCTCTTTCAATTCTGGTTTCCTTGGTGTATATGCCTAGCAGTGGGATTGCTGGGTCATATGGCAGTTCTATTTCCAGTTTTTTAAGGAATCTCCACACTGTTCTCCATGGTGGCTGTACTAGTGTGCATTCCCACCAACATTGTAAGAGGGTTCCCTTTTCTCCACACCCTCTCCAGCTTTTATTGCTTGTAGACTTTTGGATAGCAGCCATTCTGACTGGCGTGAAATGGTACCTCATTATGGTTTTGATTTGCATTTCTCTGATAATGAGTGATGTTGAGCATCTTTTCATGTGTTTGTTAGCCATCTGTATGTCTTCTTTGAAGAACTGTCTGTTTAGTTCTTTGGCCCATTTTTTGATTGGGTCATTTATTTTTCTGGAATTGAGCTGCAGGAGTTAGTTGTATATTTTTGAGATTAATTCTTTGTCAGTTGCTTCATTTGCTATTATTTCCCCCCATCCTGAAGGCTGTCTTTTCACTTTGCTTATAGTTTCCTTCCTTGTGCAAAAGGTTTTAAGTTTAATTAGGTCCCATTTGTTTATTTTTGCTTTTATTTCCATTACTCTGGGAAGTGGGTCATAGAGGATCCTGCTGTGATTTATGTTGGAGAGTGTTTTGCCTATGTTTTCCTCTAGGAGTTTTATAGTTTCTGGCCTTACGTTTAGATCTTTAATCCATTTTGAGTTTATTTTTGTGTATGATGTTAGAAAGTGTTCTAGTTTCATTCTTTTACAAGTGGTTGACCAGTTTTCCCAGCACCACTTGTTAAAGAGATTATCTTTTCTCCATTATATATTCTTGCCTCCTTTGTCAAGGATTTTATATATGTGATTTTAAATTAAAATATTTTAAAATGTCAAATCAGTATATTATTAAATATTTTCATTTAAGTATAATAATCACCTTAAGATAAGGTGTCCATAGGTGAAATGATTTTTAAAATTCACAATGAGTCTCATGAAATCATAGCTTACAAATAAAAAGAACTGGAAATATAAAAATGTTGGCAAATGCTGACCAGATTCAACTCCCTCACTTCACAGATGAAAAACAGAAGGTTGGGAGCTTTGTCTAAGAATGTAAACACAGTAGATAGTGGTAGAGGTAGAATTAGTACTGATCTGATTTTTTTCAATGACTTGACTAAATGATTGGTATTTTAACACTTCCAGCTTAAAATGAGAACACTGTTCTCATGTTCAGTCCAGGAAAACAAAACCAAACTTGATCAGCCCTCAATAGTTTAGCTGGAAACAACTGACTGGTGGAATAATTCAAATTCCAACCTATCTATCTGGCATCCCCTTCCTCTCAAGTATCTACTTCTGGAAGACACAGAACTAGAGCAACAGAATATCCCCATACCCTTATCTGTATGGTGTTAGTAAAATGAGTGTCTCCTTGGAAAGGCCCACGAGGAGTGATTCAGATGGAAGAGAAATTGGTTTCTGTCTCAGGAGCTTCCCAATCCCTCCCGGTTACACTGTGGAGAAAGTTCCTTGCTTTTGATATCCATGAAGATGGGCTGGAGTGGATCCATGCTGTGATCTAAACTGGCAAGGCCACACCAGCATGTCTACCAGTTGAGGATACAAAAAAAAAAAAAAATTCTTTTCCTTTTTCTGATTTCTGACTTCTGGCCCTGCCACCTCAGAGACCACAAGACTTGCTCCTGGGAACAGCCCTCCAATTTAGTACAGTCACTGAGGGCTCTTGGCTATCTTGTCTAGCTTTTTTTCCAGCCTGTTAGCTGCTTCAGCATCGGGTAGCCCCAAATTCTGGATGTGGGGACCCACAACAATTTATCAAAAGAAGCATGGGAAATTGAGATCAGTCCTACCATAGGAGGTTTTCTTACCTTACTTTTGTTTTTTTCTTTAACCTTACAGGATTCCAACACATGGTCTCCAAATGATTTTCTCACTTTTATATACCCTTGAGCTTGAGGTGGCTGCAAAATAGCAGGTCTTAGAACAAGCTCAGAATGTTTCACAGGACCTTAAAAGAACAGAATTAAAGGGTCAATATATCTTTAGTAAAATAATTTTCCTCTCAATTTCTTACTAATTTAATGCTTACTTTCTAAAGTCATAATTAAATGAAGGGTTAATGTCAACTGCCCCTGTTGCTGCTAAGTCACTTCAGTCATGTCTGACTCTTGCAACCCCATACACGGCAGACCATCAGGCTCCTCTGTCCCTGGGATTCTCCAGGCAAGAATACTGGAGTGGGTTGCCATTTCCTTCTCCAATGCACGCATGCATGCTAAGTCGCTTCAGTCATGTCTGACTCTGTGTGACCCTATGGACAGCAGCCCACCAGGCTCTTCTGTCCATGGGATTCTCTAGGCAAGAATACTGTAGTGGGTTGCCATTTCCTTCTCCATAATGTCAACTAATCAAAGTCAAAATAGCCAGTGAGTTGCCTACTACTGTCTTGCTGCCTAGCTTTTACCCAATAGACCTGGTTCAATCCCTGGGTTGGGAAGATCCCCTGGAGAAGGGAAAGGCTACCCACTCCAGTATTCTGGCCTGGAACATTGCATGGGCCACAGTCCATAGGGTTGCAGAGTCAGACACGACAGAGCAACTTGTACGTTCACTTTCAATTTGATCATGGGACTTTGCTTACTAAATACATTCCTTCATGTTTTGTCACTCAACCCTACCACCATGCACGCACATACACAGTAAGACATGGATGGTAAAACATAAAATTTCTTCAAGTTTCACGTAATAAAGGAAGCTACATACATTGTTCTGCACTGTTCAGATCGGCATTCCTTTGCACAGAGTTTGATGTCATAAAAACATTGTTTTTCTTCACTGTAAAAAATATTTAGAAAATTTTAAACATGTCAGTTTCTACTGTTTTCACAGTATTGTACTGAACTTACCAGTAGATGTCGCTGTTGGCACTAATCATGCAAGTGCTGATTCTACTAAAAAGTGTAAAAGCAAAATGAGTTTTGCTACGATTTTTACTCTCAGAAAATAAGTGAAAATTAGATCACTAATGAAATAGACAGTTTTCTTCAGAATCATGAAATCGAGTATTGAGAGAAATTCTACAGATAATAAAATCTGAATTGATAGTGAACCATCTATGTGCATTAATATATATTTCTTATAGAATGTTATAAAACTGTTAATAAATTCTGTTCCTTCCCCACTCTTTAATGATACCTGAAGAGAAAAGTAAAGATGACCATTATGCTACGTTATCAACGTGAACTGATGGGTTAAGACTGTGGTCTTGGCTGCAAGAATAGAATTATAGGCATACCAAAGAGATGTTGCTGATTGTGTTCCAGACCACTGTGATAAAGTGACTGTCAGTAAATTGAGTCAGACACTCACTTCATTGGTTTCCCAGCGCATATAAAAGTTACATTTACACTATACCGTAGTCTATTAAGTGTGCAATAGCAATATATGTAATTTAATTTAAAATACTTTATTGCTATGAAAAACAATATACCTACATTTAAAAATGCCTTATCACTGAAAATGCTAAACGTCATCTGAGCCTTCAGCAAGTCATAATGTTTCTGCTGGTGGAGAGTCTTGCTTTGATGTCAATGGCTGCTGATTGATCTGGGTGGTGATTGCTGAAGGCTGGGATGGCTGTGGCAGCTTCTTAAAATAACAATGAAGTTTTCATCATCAATTGACTTTTCCTTTCATGAATGATTTCACTGTAGCATGCAGTGCTGGTTGATAAAATTTTACTCACAGAACTTCTTTCAAAATTAGAGTCAATCCTCTCAAGCCCTCCTGCCTTATGAATATTACGTTTATGTAACATTCTAAAGCCCTTGTGTCATTTCAACAGTCTTTACATCACCTTCACCAGTAGATTCTGTCTCAGGTAACAACTTTCTTTACTCGTCCATAAGAAGCAACTCCTCATCTGTCAGGTTTCATCCTGAGATAGCAGCAATTCAGTCACATATTCAGGCTCCGCTTCTAATTCTAGTCCTCTTTCTATTTCCACCACATCTGCAGTTACTTCCTTCGCTAAAGTCCTGAACACCTCAAACTCATCTGTAAGGACTGTAATCAACTTCTTTTAAATTCCTGTTAATGTTGATATTTTGACCTCTTTCCATGAATCGTAAATGTTCTTAGTGGTGTCGAGAACGGTGAATCCTTTCCAGGTTTTCAAGTGCCTTTGTCCAGGTCCATCAGAGGAATCACTCTCTATGGCAGCTAAAAGCTTACAAAATGTACTTATTAAATAATTAGACTTGAAAGTCAAAATGAATCCTTGATCCATGGGCTGCAGAATAAATGTTGTGTTCTGTCTCTGTCTATGCTCAGTTGATCAGACATGTCCACTCTTAGGGACCCCATGGACTGTAGCTTGCCAGGTTTCTCTGTCCGTGGGATTTCCCAGGCAAGAATACTGGGGTGGGTTGCCATTTCCTCCTCCAGGAGACCTTCCCAATCCAGGGACTGAACCTGTATCTCCTATGTCTCCTGTATTGGCAGGCAGATTCTTTACTGACCACTGAGCTACCTGGGAAGGTCAAATGTTGTGTTAGCCGGCATGAAAACAACATTAGTCTCACTGTACATCTCCATCAGAACTCTTGGGTGACCAGATACATTGTCAATGAACAGTAATATTTTGAAAGAAATCTTTTTCTGAGCAATGGCTTGCAACGGTGGGGTTAAAGTACTCATCAAATCATGTTGTAAACAGATGTGCTAACATCCAGGCTTTGTAGTTCCCTTTATAGAGCACACAGAGTAGATTTATCATAATTCTTAGTGGCCCTAAATTTTCAGAATGGTAAATAAGCACTGGCTTCTATTCAAAGTCTCCAGCTGCATTAGTCCCTAACAAGAGAGTCAGCATATCCTTTGAAACTTTGAAGTCAAGCATTGACTTCTCCTTTCTAGCTATGAAAGTGCTAGATGGCATCTTCTTTCAGTATAAGGTTGTTCCATCTACGTTGAAAATCTGTGGTTTAGCTTAGCCACCTTCTTTAGTGATCTTAGCTAGATCATCTGGATAACTTGCCACAGCGTCTACTTGCTGCTTCTCCTTGTACTATGATGTCATAGAGACAGCTTCTTTCTTTAAACCGCATGAACCAGCCTCTGCTAGCTTCAGACTTTTCTTCTGCAGCTTCCTCACCTCTCTCAGCCTTGAAAAGAGTCAAGGCCTTGCTCTGGATTAGGCTTTGGCTTGAGGAAATATTGTGCCTGGTTTGATCTTCTATCCAGACCACTAGATCTTCCTTCATATCAGCAATAAGTCTGTTTCACCTTCTTATCATTCATGTGTTCAGTGGAGTAGCATTTTCAATGTCCTTTGGGGAGTTTTCCTTGGCATTTACATGTTTGCTAACCATTTGGTGCAGGAGCCCTAGCTTTTGACCTATCTTGGCTTTAGACATTCTTTCTTCACTAAACTTAATCATTTCTAACTTTTGATTTAAAGTGAGAGACATGCAACTCTTTCTTTCACTTGAATACTTAGAGGCCACTGTAAGGCTATTGATTGGCCTAATTTCAGTATTGTTTTATCTCATAGAATAGGGAGTCCTGAAGACAGTGAGAGAGATAGGGGAAGGGACTAGCTGGTAGAGCAGTCAGAACACACACATTTATTAAATTTGCCATCCTACATGAGAGTAGTTTAAAGTGCCCCCCAAATTACTATTATAATAGTAACATCTAAGATCACTGATCACAGATGACCATAAAAAGTATAATAATACTGAAAATTTTGAAATATTGCAAGAATTACCAAAATGTGACACAGAGACACAAAGTTAGCAAATGCTTTTAGAAAATGAAGCCCATAGACTTGCTTGAGGTGTGGTTGTCACAAACTTTCAATTTGTAAAAAATGTAATATCTGTGAAGCTCAATAAAACAAGCTATGCCTGTACTACAAATCTCAAAGAGATCACCTCTTGGAGGCAAATTGCAAAGATAGCAGCCTTTGAGAATTGGATTAATGGAGATGAAAAAAGAATAAGAATTGCTTTTTTGAAGTGTTATAACATTATATATGTTGGGGTACAATTGCTTCTCTAATTCAAAGTTCTGTTACATGGTTTTTATGATCTTTATTGCTTCTCAGGTGGCTCACTAGTAAAGAATCCACCTATCAGTGCAGGAGACCCAGGAGACACGAATTTAATCCCTGGGTCAGAAAGATCCCCTGGAGAAGGAAATGGCAACCCACTCCAGCATTCTTCCCTGAAAAATCCCAATGAAGGCCTCCCTGGGAGGCTACAGTCCATGGGGTCACAAAGAATCGGATGTAACTGAGCGACTGAGCACACACACACACACACACACACATGATCTTTATAAGTGGAAAATAACACTGAATGAACCATTTAATTATACCATTTGTCTCCTTCCAACACCACCAACATTCTGCACAACATAGAATGTGACGGTGCTTGGTAATATTTTATTCATCCTTTTCATATGTGTGTCTGATTTTTAGAAAATGAATTGAAGCGATTATCCAGATAATTTAAAGTCATCTCTTTGCTTTATGCACAAATAACACCAAAACAAATCCTCTGGTATTAGAACCCCTATTCCTCTTAATGTCTATAACTTGTCAGGCAGGTACAGATGGGGCTTATTGAACTAGGACCTATCTCTTCTATATCTGAAGGGTGTCTGACATATTGATTCCCAGTCACACTTGGCATTGTTAATAAGAATATAAATTCATTAGTTTCACATGATTCCTGGGTAGAATCCATTAAAAGAAAGTGAATAGTTCACATTTTCTATTTCTTGTGGGTAAGCTTAACTTGGAAAAAGCAGTTTGTTGTTCAGTAAAAACAAAAATATGCAAGACTACAAATCATATTTCTTTTGGAACTAATGACAAAGAGACTTTAATTTTTCATTTTATACCTTCAGGTGCTATTTGAATTTGTTACTAAGGGTGGTTTTTTTTTTTAATGTAAAGATTAAATAGGTTGTAGAAAAATGTGAATATACTTAATGCTTCTGAACTGCATACTTTCAAAAAAAGACACACAAAAAAATCATAATCTTGACATAGAGCATGTTTCAATCATTTCAAATATTTTATTATGATAAAATAGTTTTACTTAGCAAAGCATTAAAATTTAAATAAAAAGAAGTAATATTTTAATTAGTGAAAAATTCAAAAGGAATGATATCCTATACTTTAGAATATAAATTTAAAGCATAAAATTTAGAATGAGAATCTAAGCATCATTATATATTTGAGTACTACAAATACTATAAACCATACAGATGGACAATAATAAGAAAAATAAAGCAAGTTATTTTAGAGGGCTGTATTATATAAAAGAATGCTATCATAGACATGAAATCCTAAAGAACATTATAAAGTTTAAATTTTCTACCAAAATAAAACAGATCTACTGTGTGGATTTGTGGGGCTAGAATTCAGATGTCTTTGACAAGTGGCTTTGAAAAAAAATTATATACAAATTCTGAAATTGTACAGAGAATGTTTTTGGACGCATCCATGCATACTTTGCTAAGACCCCTATTTTATTTGCCACTAAAATGTCAATGTTTTACAGTAGCTGAAAAAGAAAGCCTATCATGAATGAGAATGGATCTTGAAAAGTCAGAGTGTCAGACTTGAGGTTCTAAGAAGTTCTTTATTATCTGGCCCAGAAGGAGGGAAGGCTGGGAGGTCCGTGAAGGATGACAATGTTAGTCACTTCTGGGACAAGGATGATGCTAAAAACAGATTGCAAACTGAAGTCAATAGGGTTTTGTTTATCTTTTCATTTGGATTTTTGCTGTTTTGGAAAATTTTCTTTGTCATCAGTTTAGAAAAATCTTTGCATCTTTATTGATTAAAAATAGTGTGCCTCTGGTGAGGATGGTATCAGTTTAGTAAATATTTGCATGCTCATCATGTATGAGACCCTCTGTCAGGCATGAAGATGACCTCAAGGAGCTCTCAGTGGAGGAGACAGACATGCGTATAAACAGCTGCATGGCAAGAAGAGGGCCTGTGATCCATCATAAAAGGAGTCACCAGAATGCTTGGAGTGTAGAGAGGCAAACTGAGTTACTGATTTATTCAAAACACAGCATATGATAAAGCTCTTAGAAAAAGTGTCTTTTTAAAAGGCAGACATATGTTTAAGGAGAGGCTTACTTAGAAGGAAATAGCAGATTGCCCTAATTGTAAAGCTAATTCTGTAGCTAGTTTCTGTAATGCAGAAACTTTGGGAACACAGCAAAATACAAAGGGAGGGGGTGTTCAAATAACTTGTAATCCCATTTTATCTAAGATAACCATTGTTAACACTGTGGCTTATGTCCTTTTGGGTTTTTTTTCCAATGTTGATAAGTTAAATTTTAAATCATAACTCACTGTATTTTATAGACTGCTGTTTTCACATAACAATATATTAGAAACACCATCCAATGGATATATTTTTAAACATTACCTGTCTGAAAATTTCCTAGTAGTATCACACTCAGAGTACACATAGCAGTGAACACTCAACAGCCCAGACTATACCTACCTCCTTGGTTCTGAGAATCTGTAGTATGCCAAGTAAAAGATGAAGCCCGGACACGCTTTCTTGAAAACTCATTGCATTCTGTAAGAAATTCAATGTGAAGGGTAAAATTGATTGCAATAACAAATTAGTTTCAATCCATGATATGAGAGGAGAAATATAATTTTCTTTTCTCTAGATATATCATTGTTTGACAATATGTTAATTCCTGAAACTCAGTTTTAAATATTGGGGTTAATAGCTTGGTCATTATAAACTGACAGGCATATCATCCTGCTGTGAAACAGTTAGAAACAAGTTGCTTTGACAAAAAATTACATATAAATTCTGAAATTGTATAGAGAATGTTTTTGGAAGGTTGGAGGACAAGCAGTGGAGAGTCATAGGCTTTTAGTATTGCTAACATAATATTCTCAGGGACCTATATGTCATCTTTCAAAACAAAAGCCAGTCTATCTGTGTGCTTAAAAACAAGAAAAATGATTAGATTTGATATAGTCTGTGCCACATGCCAAAATGTTTTTGCCTACTTGTTTCTTGATAAAAAGATTGCTTTTGAAATATAGGATACAAGTCATTACCACGTTCTGCTGCTTCATATAGGATGTCATCTGCAGGTCTCTGGAAGGAAACAAAGGTGCCAATGAGAGCTGAGTGTTTGCTATTTTCAAATCACATTTCCACCCTGTCACTTCATAAGAGAGTTCTCAAAAGCCAGGTCTTTTCAGCTAGGCTAGGAAAAGCGGCTCACTAAGGGTTGGGTTTTTCTTTAGTTTTGGGGGTTAGCAGGATAAGTTGTCTCCATAAGCAATAATGAGTAACAAGAAAATACTAGTTAAGCTACTAATACTATCATGTCTTTCAAAGCAAGTGCTTTTAGTATGAGGCTGAAAAAAGCAAATGGAGTCCTTAAGATTTCTTTTGAATCATTATTGCAGTTTTGAACTTATTTTATATCCATTTTAAGCTAGGTCAATGGTCAGGACCCATCATGAGCCCTAACTCTTCTAATCTCTTTCAGTCCCTCCCCCTTCCCAGTCACTCCAAAAAAACAGATAATTTTGGTAAATATTATGTTATCCATAGTTTCAGGATAAGGTCTCTGGCTTCCCATTTCAGCCAAATTGCTACTAGTAAATCCCTACTATGTAAATATTCTCAGTTACAACTCTTGCTATGTGAAAAAGAATAAATTTATGCAGCATTGATATAATTTAGTACAGCTAGCTTCTCAAAATACAGTCTTCTTTGTCAAAGTAAAAATCAAACAAAGAAAAGTAACTTGACCTTACCTTAAAAGTTTGTTCTCTCTTTTCAAAAACAAATATTGGTTGAGCAATGACAGATTTTTCTGTAAAAGAAAAAGAACATGCAAGAAATCAAACAACACACCGACATTTCTAACACCAACTAAAAATACTTGAAGATATTTTGGTTTTGTATTTTTCCCTGCCTTTGGGTAAACTCCAAACTGTTTTATATGAATGGTTTAATTGGCATATTTACAAATGATTTTAACAGTTAATTACAGAAGGAAATACTTGGGGAAAGTAATATGTTTCCATAAATAGATCACTCCATTAAAAGAACATCCTTTAAGTGTTTAAGGAAAACAAAATATAATTACCTGCATTTAGAAACTCATCATGACACAGTGACTAACACTTTCAAAATAAACAATGAAATAAAAAAATTTTTTAACTTTTTAAATAAAAAATTTCAAAGGATGAAAAATCACACGTGAAAATAGTGCTTCTACTTGGGTTGGATCTCAAATATAAATGGTATCAGAGATCAGATCAGATCAGTCTCTCAGTCGTGTCCAACTCTTTGCGAAACCATGAATCACAGCACGCCAGGCCTCCCAGTCCAACACCAACTCCCAGAGTTCACTCAGACTCACGTCCATCGAGTCAGTGATGCCATCCAGCCATCTCATCCTCTGTCGTCCCCTTCTCCTCCTGCCCCCAATCCCTCCCAGCATCAGAGTTTTTTCCAATGAGTCAACTCTTCGCATGAGGTGGCCAAAGTACTGGAGTTTCAGCCTTAGCATCATTCCTTCCAAAGAAATCCCAGGGCTGATCTTCAGAATGGACTGGTTGGATCTCCTTGCAGTCCAAGGGACTCTCAAGAGTCTTCTCCAACACCACAGTTCAAATTCATAAATGGTATAGATATACTTAAATGATCCAGAATTAACTCATATTTCCTTGACTAGAGTAGATATATACTAAGTCATGTTTTCAATATTTAGACTAAGAATCAGTTTTAAACAGTGTTGTAAAGTAAGTATTTTGTCTTCAGCCCTTCCAACCTTATTAATCTTTCGTATTTTCCTATCTTAGGTAATGCTAGAAAGGAACTCATTCACTCTAGGGCATAAATGAGTGATGACTGCATTAAATATCAGCACTCTAAAATTCATAGGGAAGATTATATAGTTGTAAAAAGCTTGGGCTCTGGAGTTAGGGAAGAATGTGTTCAAATATAATTTCCACATGTAATTGACAATATACTTTTGGAAAAAATATGCCTGTACCTTTAGTTTTTCCCTCCCCTCATCCCCCCAAAAAAAGATTATAACAGTACTTATGTGAAAATTAAATGGATTTTTAGATATAATTACTTAGATTTTGACAAGACCCAAAAAAACCTGAAAAAAAGGATATTCAATACATGGCATGACACCAATCCTGATTCCAAAACTCACAG
Organism: Bos mutus; assembly: GCF_027580195.1. NCBI lineage: Eukaryota > Metazoa > Chordata > Mammalia > Artiodactyla > Bovidae > Bos > Bos mutus. The sequence continues at coordinate 37,813,195 of NC_091636.1, read as the reverse complement.
CTGACAGGCTAACTTATGACTGCACTTTCTGGATAAGCCTAAATATGATCTCAGAAGTTTTCTCATTTTAGACTTCCCGCAGCCATTACTGATGTGTTGTCCCGGTATAGAAGCTGAGGTAATTTTCCATCACTGGCTGAATAAATAGAAGTCTAGCTGAAGAACTTCGAGGAACTACCAGATAATTATATCTTTTATATGCCAGAAAGGGACTCTCCAGTTACCCACAATCTTATCCCATAATAGTGTGTCAAAACTCTGCCAGACCACCCACTGCCAGCTCCTGGGCCCCTGTGAACTTGGGCACCTTCTTTCAGTCCAGCGAGATAAGCTTCACCTTCTTTATACACGTGCTTCCGTGCTGTCTGCCCGTGCAGCCAAGTGAACCGCAGCAGAAAATGCTCACAACACACTGGCATTGCCATCTAGATTAAACTGTAGCTCAAGTCTTCCTTCTTTCTTAGAACAGGGTCCTTTTTCAGCCATTACATTGGATTGAAGAAGTGAGATCTCTAATGACTTTGAAAGAAAATAGTTTTTGTGAATGTGTAGTGGAATACTTATAAACTGGAATACTAAGTGGGCCTCTTCTAAATTGGACTTAGGATAGTCATCCTTAAAGTAGTATGACTTGACCTAACTCTAAACAAATAATAAGTTGACTTTTCCTCTATCCAAAAAAAAAAAAAAAAAAAAAACTAAAAACAGGCAGAAGTGATCTACAGTGGCAGCATTAAGTAGGAAATTATACTGGGTTACTTGTAGTTTGGAGGGCATATGGTAAAGTAGGAAGGCAATTTTTATTCATCAGATCAACAAATATTTATTGATTATATATATATATATTTTTTTTTTTTTTTAGATATACATTGTCTATCTGAAAGGTTATTAGCCTTACTGTAGCCATCTTCTCTCCCTAACACTGTCCAGCTCATTAGTTAGAAAGCAGGTTAGTTACCTGTTAGAAAGTTACCTGTTAGTTAGTTATCTATTAGTTAGAAAGGAGGTTAATTATCTCCTCTCCCATCTAGATTCTCTTCCCCTCTCCCAAGGCAGTCCTTTGACTCCAAAGACAAAGTTAAAAGTAAACACTTATCAAGCTGTTAGATTCACAGCAATTTTCTAAACTGACCCAATAGGAAAACTTGAAAATAAGATCACGGTCCTTAAAGTGGTATATTTTAAATTGTATCCTTTTTTATTTCTAATGTGTTCATTGATCACTTGTTCATTAATCCACTTATTCAAGACACTTTGCAAGGCAAGAGAGAGAGGACACTGGTATAAGATGAGTCTGAAGATGAAAATGGAATTTTGAAAAGCCTTGCAGTTTGTGCCAAGGAGTTTTGTTTTTATTCCAAGAAAGACAGAAAGCCAATAAGAGATTTTAAGTGGGGGAGTGATTCACTCTGATATGTATTTTGTTTTTGAAGATCACTCTGCCTGCTGTGTGGAAAATGGCTCAGAGGGGGAAGGGAGTGAGGGAGAGGAATAAGGAATCTAGGAGGCTAGTCCAAATTCTAGAGGAGAACTGACAAGATTGCTCTTTATCTCTTTCTTAATCTCACATCCATGATTTTTTCAGGAAAATAGAATAAAAGTTTAAAATACAGTCTTCTGTTAAAGAGAATGAAAATAAGGAGATGGGGAAGAAAAATTTTAAAGATTTAACAAAATTTTGTTTTGCCTGTTTTAAGGTTCATGTAGCATTTAAAGAATGCCTATATTCGTTGTTGTTTTCTAAAATGCTTCATTAAGAGAAGACATTCATTCATCCCACAAATGTTGTACTAAGTACTGGTAATGCAGAAGTGTGATGGTTTAGTCTCAAAGTTGTCTCCAACCCCTTTCGATCCCATGAGCTGTGTAGTCTGCCAGGCTCCTCTGTCCATGAAATTCTCCAGGCAAGAATACTGGAGTGGGTTGCCACTTCCTGCTCCAAGGGATCTTCCTGACTCAGGGATCGAACCCGCATCTCCTGCTTGGCAGGCAGATTCTTTATCACTGAGCCCTCTGGGAAGCCTGTTACATTCAGGAGGGGCACAGAAAGTACCATCTATGTAACTTAGTCGATCTCAGTTCATTTGTATTTCTGTTCCACAATGGAGGAATACTGTGGCCAAGCACGTTTATCTGTCACCTTGTCTAAATTAATTCTTTAAATTTATTTATGGATTAAATGTGATTTCTACCATGTTTCCAGATACTTTCAGATGAAGAAACTGAGGTTCCGTTAAGCCACTTGCTCAAAGTCACACTAGTAGTAAGTGAGAAAAGCCTTTAAACCCAGAGTGCCCTCCCATAAATCCATTTTCTTAGCTCTCACAGGTCATACTAACATACCTACAACTCTACCAACACAATGTTATGTTCTCAGTGTATAATACATACCATCCAGTACCACACCAGGGAAAAATCAGTATAAAATCATAGCACTTACATTTTTTTAACCTTGTCAATGTTGACTGATCATGCATATGTATCTCTACTATGTCAGAAATCACAATGAAACAATAATAAAGGCTTGGGTAAATTTTTTTGGTTGGGGAACCAGAGAGCAGGGAGGAGAGGTACCACAAAGACAAGGAAAACTGAAGGCAAATAATAGTGACAGAATTTTGGAAGCTATAAAGTAGAAGAATAAGTGATACCCTTAAGCCAGCTGTGGGACTACTAAAGAAGCAAGCTGGCTGAGTCCCCACAGAGCCACTAAAAGTCCAAGGATGGGTATCATTGAATATTTCTGGAAGCAGAAGTGAAAATTGGCTGAAAATAGGAAGTAGTTTTGTCTATTTGAGAACCAAGCAACTGTCTCCCTCTCACTCAAGCAGAAGACTCAGGGGTTCCTCCCTAGAAAAGATGAAACAGCAGACAAAGCTTAAAGTGGAGGTTCTATAATGAAAAGATGGGCATTAGGTGAAAGTTTACATACTCTGTTAGTTTCCTGCTGTTGCTATAGCAAATTAGGACACTCCTAGTTCTTGAAAACAATACAAATTTATAATCTTAAAGTTCTGGAGGCCAGAAGTCTACACTGGGCCAGCAGGTTTGTGTTCCTTCTGTTCGGGAAAGTTCGGGAAAGACTCCATGTCCTTTCCTTTTCTAGCTTCTAGAGGCCGCCTCATATCTTGACCTGTGGCCCTGCATCACTCCAACGTCTGCTTCTACTGTCGTATCTCCTTCTGTGACTCTGACAGTCACCTCCTTCTTTGTCCTATGATGACCTTTGTGATGACAGTGTGCCTATGCAAATCATCTAAGATAATCCCCCCATCTCAGATCCACTGGGTTTCTTTTGCCATATAAGGTACACATTTATAGGTTCTGGGCATTAGGATATTGACATCTTTAGGGGGCTGTTATTCTGCCTATCATGCATACAAAATATTAAAGTTCTGAGTACTCTCTACTCATCTCACAGAACGGTAGCAGCCAGGTTTACTTCCTTTAGTCAGGAAATTATAAGATTCTTCTCTGGAGGGTCTGACTAACCCCAAAGAAGAGGAACAAAAGATACTGACAAGGGGATTTATTGGTGAAAGATCAAACCAGATGATGAGTCCCCAATTCAAGTGCACATAGCCACCAATGAGCTTTTTAGTGAGCGCCCCTTTCTTAAATACAAGCAGGTAATCAAGCACCACCAGACACAAAAATTCAGTGATTGAGTGAACAGGAGGAAAGGAAATTGGAGGGAAAAGACTAGACAGAGAGCTTAAGGTATATTTTATAAAATTATATGTATATAATTTATTTTCATACATAATATATATTTTTAAATTATAGGTGTAATATGCATATAATTAATATTTTCACAAATATGAAACATCCATGAAGCAAAATCAGAATACTATTTTTTTAGAAAAAGCAACACAGAGCAAGAATAAGCTTTTAGAAATTTAGACTTTAAAATATGTATCAAAAGAATCAATACCGACTTAAAAAATCAATAGATTTGGAGAATATAATTGTGTAAATACCCCAGATCGCAGAGCACAAGAACAGAAATGAAAAATATGAGAATATATAAGAAAACTCAGATGATCAATCCAAGAACCACTTCAATACCTAATAGAAGCTCTAGAGAAAGAGAATAGAGGAAAAAGATGGGATGAAATCATCAACAAATAAATCATTAAAATTCCCCCAAATCAAAAGACCTAAGTTTCCAGTTTGAAAGAGCCAATACAATACTTAGAACAATACATGAAGACAGAACAATACCTATGAAATCTTAGAACACTACAAAGAGAAGGTCTTATTGGCACGGAGAAGGGAGTAAAGTCACATACAAAGAGTCAGGTGTCAGAATGACTTTCGGAGTCACAACAACAATCCTGTAAAAAATTGGTATCGATGATTTTATTTACAAAGCAGAAATAGAGACACAGATGTAGGAATATGTATGAATACCAAAGGGAAAAGGCAGGAGGATGGGAGGAACTGGTCGACTGGGATTGACATATAAACGCTTGGCAGTAGCGGTGTTAGTCGCTAGTCATGTCCGACTCTTTGTGACCCCATGGACTGTAGCCCCCAGGCCCCTCTGTCCAGGGGATTCTCCAGGCAAGAATACTGGAGTGGGTTGCCATTCTCTTCTCCAGAGAAACACTTGATACTATGTATAAAATAGGTAACTAGTGAGAACCTACTATGCGGCACAGGGAACTCTACTCAATGCTCTGTGGTGACCTAAATGGGAAGGAAAATTTAAAAGCAGGGGATATATGTAGATGCACAGCTGATTCACTTTGCTGTACAGCAGAAACTAACACAACATTGTAAAGCAACTATATTCCAATAAAAAATTTTAAAATAAGAAACCAAAGGAGCAATGCTTTTAACACTCTGAAAAGATTTCCAATCTAAAACTATGTGCTAATACAAAGTATTGATTAAGTGTAATGACATGATAAAAACATTTCCAACAGTAAGCTCTCAAAATATGTATTCCATATACACCCAGTCTCCAAAGGAGATGCCTCCAAAGGAGGTGCTTTACCAAAAAGAGCTGGTAAACTAAGGAACCAAGAAACAGGGGCACCAACTCAAAAAGAGATGAAGGCAACCTCTAGGAAAATGGCGAGAGGATAGCCCAGAACGACCACAGTACACCAATGGCAGAGAAAAATCAGTCCACAGTGGGGGAGGTCCCTGAAGCAATGCTAGAAAAGAAGTCTCCAAAAAGATGGAGCTAAAAGCAATTGAATATCTCAAGTAACTGAATATTTTGAAATGATATTTATATCATTTGAAGAAAGTTTGGGGATTGACTGGCAACTAGTACATGGAGAACTAAGAAAACAAAACAAAATGATGACACAATTATTAAATTCAGAGAAAACAAAAAGTTGAGCAGTAAAAGAAAAGTAATCAAAATATATTACACAGTTACAGTGATGTGAATACTGAATATTGATGTAATCAAACTTCTAATATAATGATTTTGGGAAGATGGAGGAATGAAAAGTGTACATGTGTTGGTGGTAGTAGTTGAAGGGGTCAGAGAAATCTATGAAAGGAACCTAAATTCTTCCATAGTTTCAAACCACTAGCACTTTAACATAAATATAAAGAGGTATTAAAATTTTAAAAAGAGGTATTAAAAATAGATGTATAAATATAAAGAGGTAGAACTAAATGCCTGGTACTTGGTTATAGGCCAGAATACTGGAGTGGGTAGCCTTTCCCTTCTCCAGGGGATCTTCCCAACCCAGGGATCAAACCCATGTCTCCCACCTTGCGGGCAGATTCTTTACCAGTTGAGCCACAAGGGAAGCCCAAGAATACTAGAATGGGTAGCCTATGCCTTCTCCAGGGTATCTTCCCAACCCAGGAATTGAACTGGGGTCTCCTGCATTGCAGGCAGATTCTCTACCAACGGAGTTATCAGAAAAGCCCTGGTTATATGGAGGTTAATACAAAAGATGGCTGTGAGTTGGATGCTGTTACTTCGGGGACCCAGAAAAAAGGCAGAGAAAGGAGCAAGGAGGAGATTGCAATTTTTTTTTCTAGAAAAGTCTTGTAGGACTATTTGGTTCCTTAAACCACATGAATATATATATATATAACTTTGGAAAAAGAAAAACTAAATTTAAAAATTAATTTTTTTCTACCATAGTGTCAAACACCCATGATTGAAGGACAATTCTCAAGCTCCTGACCAATGATAGAATTCTTATTGAGTTATATTGCTTAACAAGCATCCAGTATCTTATTTCTTGGATCTAACTGTTCTTTGCATAGAAATATATGGAAATAAAGGTGTGAGCAAGACGGATTCACTGGGTTCAGAGTGCAATAAAAACCTCTGAATGACTAAAGATCTGCTCTTCATAAAGCTGTCTAATCTATTGAAAGGTATTTTATGTATTTGTCCTTCACCTCCGTTCAAAACACTCCTTCACATCTCCAAACAAGAATGCAATCTTGTGCATGATGCCTAATGAGGGAACTTTGTTCTTCAGGATTCTAAGGTAATATATGGTGAGTGTTAACAGTAAATATACATTCCTTTTCTCCCCATTCTAATGTGTACCATCATTTTCCCCAAAATTTTGGGTGAGTTGTAAGGTCTTCTTTCTACATTTTTCCCCCCAATATATTTAATTAGCACTCAGTCTCTGACATGGAGAAGGAAATAGCAACCTACTCCAGTGTTCTTGCCTGGAGAATCACAGGGACAGTGGAGCCTGGTGGACTGCCATCTACAGGGTCGCACAGAATTGGACACGACTGAAGTGACTTAGCAGCAGCAGCAGTCTCTGACAAAAGGGCTTCTCTGGTGGCTCAGAGGTTAAAGCGTCTGCCTCCAATGCGGGAGACCTGGCTTCGATCCCTGGGTTGGGAAGATCCCCTGGAAAAGGAAATGGCAACCCACTCCTGGGTTCTGGAGAATCCCATGGATGGAGGAGCCTGGTAGGCTACAGTCCATGGGGTCGCAAAGAGTCGGGCACGACTGAGCGACTCTGACAAAGCTATTTCATGTAGAAAAGTAAGTGGAGGATTTTCAGTCATCTCGAAGAAGGAGGTTTGAAAGTATCCACTGAGCCAAAAGCAGATCTGAAAGAGAAGGAAGAGGCAGAACAGAGTGCCTTTGGCTGAGAATCCCAGTGGGCATGGGGGCAGGCAGCTCCAGGGGCCCCAGGTTTCTGCTATACAGCTTCACCCACCTAGAATCTGGCAGACTGCTTCATCTTGCTTGGTAGTTTAGAATAGTTAAGGTGAAAATTCAGTTTTCCAGATTGGATGCTGCTGCTGCTGCTGCTGCTAAGTCGCTTCAGTCGTGCCCAACTCTGTGTGACCCCATAGACGGCAGCCCACCAGGCTCCCCCATCCCTGGAATTCTCTAGGCAAGAACACTGGAGTGGGTTGCCATTTCCTCCTCCAATGCATGGAAGTGAAAAGAGAAAGTGAAGTCGCTCAGTTCGTGTCCGACTCATAGTTCGTGTCTGACTCGTAGCTATCCCATCTACTGCAGCCTACCAGGCTCCTCCGTCCATGGGATTTTCCAGGCAAGAGTACTGGAGTGGGGTGCCAATAGAACCAGGCTAATGCAACTAGGGCCGAAAAGGTTGTGGAAACAATCTTGGCAGGAAAGACAGTGGCAACAATACCCCTGGGAGGACTGGGCATTGCCAAATAGGTCGCCACTAATTGCTACTAGGGGAATTATCCACTTGGACTGGGGCCCTGCATTTTCCTCTCCTTTTCTTCCTGGATCTTCCCATGTGTCTCTGCCACATCCTCTTTTCTCATTTCTTCTCCTGTGCACAGTCTCACCCCAAGCTCCAGTACTATCTTTTATGTCACTGTCCTCTTCTCTTTTACTCATGTCTGGCTCTCTCAACTGCTCAAAGCATGGATTTTGGAGTTATGAAGTCAGATAATCCTAGAGATGTGCTTTAAAAAAAAGGACTTCCCTGGTGGCTCAGATGGTAAAAGCGTCTGCCTACAGTGCAGAAGACCAGGGTTTGATCCCTGAGTCGGGAAGGTCCCCTGGAGAAGAAAATGGCAACCCACTCCAATGCTCTTGCCTTGAAAATCCCATGGGTGGAGGAGCCTGGTAGGCTACAGTCCATGGGGTCGCAAAGAGTTGGACATGACTGAACGACTTCACTTTCACACGGCTTAGCTCTATCATCTCTCTTGGTATATATTTTCAAAGGGTTGTTATGAATGAAGAGTGAAGCAATGTGTGCCTGTGTGACTACCTGGAACAGCTTCTTCAAACCTTTTTGGAGCAAGGCAGAATTTCTGTCCATCCATCTGCCATATACACACACATCTCTACACATATCTGCTTCCCTGGTGGCTCAGTCAGTAAAGAATCCGCCTGCAAAGCAGGAGATTCGGATTAGATCCCTAGGTTGGGAGGATCCCTGGGAGAAGGAAATGGCAACCCACTCCAGTATTTTTGCCTGGGAAATCCCATGAACAGAGGAGCCTGGCAGACTACAGTCTGTGAAGTCGCAAGAGTCGGACATGACTGAGTGACTAAACCACCTACATATACCCAAGTGTATACATCCATATGTATACAGGCATGCCTGAACATATGGTAATATGTCAGAGCACAGATTGCACAGAAGACACTCAAGGTTAGCTTCCCTGCCCTCCTCCCCTCCAGTCCTATGACACCGCCGTCACCTAGCTACCCTGTTAACTCTGGGGAAATTTTCTCATTGTTCCTCAAAGTTCTTTCCTTTTCCTTTCACTTATTACCTTATTCTTATCCCTGGTTTTCTTCTCACTTCTCCTTGTTGCACTCCAATTGTTTTTTTTTAATATCAGGAAGTTTCAGAATTTAGGCCATGGTCGTGGTCCATAGTTTTAGAGGTCCTTGCTCGTCACAGTGTGGGCCATACAGACAGCAACATTGGCCGGGGACTTGTTAGAAATGCGGGCTCTTGGGCCCCATTCCAGACCTCCTGCCTCAGAATCTGCATTTTTACAAAATCCACAGCTGGTTTGTGCTCATGTTTGAAGAAAAGTCCTCTTGAGCACCTCTAGGTGTCTGCCCACTGAGACCAAATCTAGGAAGATGGAAGTGGAGTCTCTTGGGAGTCTACAAGTCCTACAAGAGGTTTAGTGACTAAAGCTCCAGACATTTTGAATAACCTGACAATGAATGAGAAAATAATTACTACTCAAACCACATACTATGATTATTTTGATTCAGTGTAAGATGAAGTCAAGGGCTACTGAAGACCTAAAAAGAAATGTCTGTAGTTAGGATATTGAAATCAGTCATTCAGATATTCTGCTTGAAACAATGAATGATTTCCTCTCTGATGCATTTTCTCTCTTCTGTTTTAATAATATGTCTGAAATCTGAGTAAAGGAAATTTTTGTTTAGAAAATATTTTGGCTTGGGTTTATTAAATGTCCCAAATGTTAAAATGCTTATTTCTGCAAAGAAAAAATTTAGCCTGAAAGCATCAGATCAGATCAGTCGCTCAGTCATGTCCAACTCTTCGCGACCCCATGAATTGCAGCACGCCAGGCCTCCCTGTCCATCACCAACTCCCAGAGTTCACCCAGACTCATGTCCATCGAGTCAGTGATGCCATCCAGCCATCTCATCCTGTCATCCCCTTCTTCTCTTGCCCCCAGTCCCTCCCAGCATCAGAGTCTTTTCCAATGAGTCAACTCTTTGCATGAGGTGGCCAAAGTACTGGAGTTTCAGCTTTAGCATCATTCCCTCCAAAGAAATCCCAGGGCTGATCTCCTTTAGAATGGACTGGTTGGATCTCCTTGCAGTCCAAGGGACTCTCAAGAGTCTTCTCCAACACCACAGTTCAAAAGCATCAATTCTTTGGCGCTCAGCCTTCTTCACAGTCCAACTCTCACATCCATACATGACTACAGGAAAAACCATAGCCTTGACTAGATGAACCTTTGTTGGCAAAGTAATGTCTCTGCTTTTGAATATGCTATCTAGGTTGGTCATAACTTTCCTTCCAAGGAGTAAGCGTCTTTTAATTTCATGGCGGCAGTCACCATCTGCAGTGATTTTGGAGCCCCCAAAAATAAAGTCTGACACTGTTTCCACTGTTTCCCCATCTATTTCCCATGAAGTGATGGGACCGGATGCCATGATCTTCGTTTTCTGAATGTTGAGCTTTAAGCCAACTTTTTCACTCTCCACTTTCACCTTCATCAAGAGGCTTTTGAGTTCCTCTTCACTTTCTGCCATAAGGGTAAACTACATTAAAATCATTTTGTCAAAGATTTTTCAACAGGAATTTAAAACATCTGAAGTCTCAACTATAAAAATATCTTGTAGAATAAAGATAAATTATGGCAGGTGATCTTAATCTCTGTATGGAACCTCAGGAAGAAGAGGTGTAGAAAGTCTGAATCACAATCTTGATTTTAAAAAAGCTTCAAATCTATAAATATTAAATAAATTATTATAAGATAGTTTGAACAAATGACAACTTACAGCCCCAAAAGAAAAAGGAATCTGTGCCAATTCACAATGAAACTTTGTCATGAGACATTCTGTACTTACCTCTAGCTATCTACAGAGGAACTCTGTAAAAATGCAAAAGCCATGAACTGAATAACAAATTACCTAGCAAAATATTTTTTAAAATATGTCTTTACAAAAGGGGATGGTAAAGCCACAGTCATTGTTAACTATGATAGGACACTCTTGATTCTTCTTTATCAGATGCTTTGTACTGACTGACTTGAAGGTAAAATAATCAGGACCCCAGAGGGAAACAGGCGGTTCATACCTGAAATTGCCAAGCCAAACCTCACAAAGCACCAGCTCAACTTGAGACGCAAGAGAAATGGATGCTATTGAAACAATTCCAGCCTGGTCGTCCCTGCTAAAGTTATAATCAATTGTGTACTATGAATGCAAGCATGTTGTAATAAATACAGTATGTGAAGTAAAAGGGAGCTTCCCTGGTGGCTCAGTTGGTAAAGAATCCACCTGCAATGCAGGAAACCCAGGTTTGATCCCTGGGTACGGAAGATCCTCTTTAGAAGGAAATGGCTACCTACTCCAATATTCTTGCCTGGAGAATCCATCAACAGAGGAGCCTGGCAGGCTACAGTCTATGGGGTCACAAAGAGACAGACATGACTAAACATCTGAGTATATTATTATATCAAGTAAAAGGAGAAAATACTGGCTCTTTTCAACCCAGTTGTGAATTTTTTGAACTATTCTAGATTTTTGTTGGAAATGGAGTTATAAACTGCCTGCTCTAAGAAATCTAACACTTTTTGATTCATTGTGAGCACACACTTGAGAAAAAGGAATAAAACAAAGGAAGCTATTCTTTTTCTCATCAATACCACGCTGATGAATGACTCATTTTCAGAATGGGGCATTCTAAAAAGGACATTGGAGAAGAAGATGAGAAAACTCTCTCTCAACCCACTGAAAACAACCATTACCACCAAGAACTTTGTCAAATCCATCCCACTTTCTGAATTCATCTGCTTTTATGCTGCTAATCTTCAAGAGATTCATTCATTGTAAATTCCAAAGACTTTAGACTCTTTTCTCCACTGGTTTGTGTTGTTGCCGTTGTTCAGTCACTAAGTCATGTTTGACTTTTTGGGACCCCATGGACTGCAGCACGCTAGGCTTTCCTGTCCTTCACTATCTCCCGGAGTTTGTTCAAACTCATGTCCACCCTGTTGGTGGTGCTATCTAACCATCTCATCCTCTGCTGCCCCATTCTCCTGTTGCCTGGTTTGTATGTTGGTCTAAATATAGACACAGATCGGTTTTGAAAAACCAAGACATAAAAATAAAGTATCTGATATGAGCCAGAACCAAAAAGAACCAGAGATTGTATCACACAGAGACCTTACTACCCTTCTGGAGGTAGGCCCAAGGCCCTGAAACACCTCACCCCAACCTCAACACCAAATCATTCTGCTTAGTTTATAATCCAGTTATATGTGACAGTGGGCTATGGCCAGCAACTTGGTTTCATTTGCATTTTAGAATATGGAGATTTGCAGCAGAAACAATTCAGTTGAAGGCAAATTCTCATTTCTTAAAATCATTTACTTCACTATTGTCATTATAAGGCTTCCCTGGTAAAGGATCCATCTGCAGTGCAGAAGATGTGGGAGACACAAGACCCATCCCTGGGTCGGAAGATCCCCTGGAGAAGGAAATGGCAAACCACTCCAGAATTCTTGCCTGGACAGAGGATCCTGGCAGGTTATAGTCCATTGGGTCACAAAGACTTGGACACAACTGAGCATGCATGCATAATGTCATTATAAATATGGAAGTTCACAGATTTTAAAAAACAGAACATTCATTAGGTCATTTGATACAGAGCATCTGCAATATCACTGTTGATCAAAATACAGTGATGACGGAGGAAACTGGCTTTACATTTTAGAGGGTTCTGTAATGCATCCCAAAAGACATGGTCGTCATGTGCAGTGTGCTTTATACTGGGGAGTGATCAGTGAGTTGAATGGTTGCATGAAGACCTTCTTGTTTTCCAACAGATGTTTTCAACAGCCTACACAGCATACTCCATTAAATTTTACTATTGTTTCACTGTCAAAATATGACTCTTTGAATTATTTCTTTTTCTTTCTTCTTAAAACAGTACCATATGGCATGCTTTTGCATATCATGACTATTTTTTAACCTTTTGCCTTTTGAAATATTTAGCTTTACATGACCTAAAAGTTAGACCTTGCTGATCTCCCATGGTGCTTCTTTTATGCATATGTGTAATGTGAAAATGTATGTTTGCATCACACTTCACCTGTTAAAAAACATTTTTAAGTATATTAATCTTTGGTGACTAAGTAAATGACTTCTGGTGGCAGGAAGTGTATTTTAAAAACCTAAACTTTGCCAAAAACCAGACTGAATTAAATTTCCATCTCCTCAACTAACTGTGTGAGCTAAGGCAGGTCATTTGACCCTCTGAGCCCAAATTTACTCATCTGTAATTAAATAGGGATAGTAAGACTTGACAAAGTTGTAAGGATTAAATGAGGTAATGTAGGTAAAATGCTAAGCCCAGTACCTGGCATGTGAGAAATGCTCAGTAAACTGCAGCTCTTTCATGATACAACCCTCAAGAGGTAAGTTATTAGACCCTTGGATCATGAGAGAACTAAGGTTTCAGAATTACAAAATGTACACAAGGTCACACAGCTAGTACTCAGAAATCTTAGACTAAAACACATGAGTGTGTGTGCGTGCTAAGCCACTTCAGTCGTGTCCGACTCTTTGCAACCCTATGGACTGTAGCCCACAGGCTCCTCTGTCCATGGACTTCTCCAGGCAAGAATACTGGAGTGGGTTGCCATGCCTTCTTCCAGGGAATCTTTCTGACCCAGGGATTGAACTTGGGTCTCTTATGTCTCCTGCATTGGCAGGCAAGTTCTTTACTACTAGCATCAGCCAGGAAGCCCCAAAATACATGAGAGCCGACTCCAAACCTCACGGTTTTTCCTCTAAGGAAGGCTCCCTCTTGGCTTAGTTAAATGTCTGCTTCACAGTTTTCCTTCTGATGCTGTGATGTACCTGGGCTGCAGTAGCCCTCCTGCTTCTGTAGTCTTTATGCGACAGGTCGATCTATCATCCCAGACTATGTGTATCTTCCTGCACTTCTGTTTTGCCATCTGTAAACATGCAAGATGCTTCACTTACTCTTACCATTTTCTGTTTGTATTCTGACTTTTAAAAGGTTTGTTCGAGAATATGGGCAGGCAAATGGCATGGTAAGCCTAGCAATTTAAAACCTCCATGTCAATACTTTATTTTCAGCCACTGGCAAAAATGACTCAGAAGAATACATTACTTTTGGCAAAACATACCCAATTTCTCCATAATTTGAAGGTGTTATTTTATCTATAAATATTACATAGAGAATATAGACTAAGTAAGCTTTTGTGATCAGGTTACCTGTCATCTTCAATGACGTGAATATGTTTGTCAGCAGCAAATGTGCGCCCTCTGGATTGACAAGGCCGGAAAGGGCTGCTGGCTCTTCCTCTCCACCCTTCCTTCCTTTTTGCCCTTGGGGTAATAAAGATGCAGAATGTGTCCTGCAATGTTCCTAGTCCACTCAGTGCCATTTGGAAATACATATTGCATTTGACAGCATTTATAAATCACATATTTTCCCCTCAGAATAACTTGCAGTGTGAAAATGCTTCCATATGTTAGAAGTGGGTCTCTCCATTTTACTGAGGAAGGAGGGAATGGAAATATAATCTGGGTTTCATGCCACATTGAAGATAAATACTATACAGGTTTAAAATGGTGTCTGTTAATTTTAAGTAATTCTCTAGTGTTCTCTGCACTGCTAAAATTGAATAGGTGATTTTGACACAAAATATCATATTAGTAGTAATTAAATCACTCTTTACAAAGACTACTAATAGTCAACATGGCTGAAATGCCACTGCATAGATTGAATCTAGATAAACTGAAGCTGTTCCTTTTCAGTACAGAAGCACCCTATTTTTAAATTCCCCCATGGACTCTAAGACTGGATAGAGAGGCTTGACTGCTACTTCTTACAATTCCCAAAGTCTTTTCCTTAAACGTACGTCTCTTTGCCCTGAGCCTTTGAGCTAGCAGGAGAAAAGGCTCGTTGTTTCCCGTTTCACAGGAATAAATGGATCTTATTCCACTGAGAACAAGACCTCGGAGGCCTAACAAGAAGAAAGGAGCAGAGCTGCCAGCCTGCTCACAAACCTGGAAGTCCCCGACCCCATTCTCCTCCTGGGAACTGGCAGAAGCATCCCCCGAGGTCAGCATTCACCTTCACCTTCCGCTGGTGAGAACTGAAGTGCCCTGTGACCCCTCGGGCACAGAAATGGAGCAGGGATACTGGGCTGCCTGTGGGTGGTTCAGCACTCAAGGTCTCACTGTACTGTATCAGAACAAATTTGAGAGAAGTCAAGGCCAGGTAGCAATTTGTAAATCTTCCCAGAAACATTTGATCCTCGTGCTAAAGAAGATCACAGGAGAAAAACCTCCCACTTTTCAAATGAATATGATTTGCAAAAGTCTTAAAAAAAAAAAAAAAAACTGAGAACAATCCTTTACATGTATTCATTTTCTTTCCTTCAAGCTTTTATGATCATTGAGCTATTATGACAAGTCAAGACAAAAGGATCAGACGAAATATTATAATTATGTGACATCTTTCTTTAAAGCATTTTTATGGTGGGAAAATATACATAGCATAAATTTTACCATCTTAGTCATTTTAAATACAGTTCAGTGGCATTAGGTATTTTCAAAATATATTATTATCACCACCATACATCTCAAGAAATTTTTCAGCACCCCAAATTGAGATTCCATATCTGTTAAACGCAAAGTCCCCATTCCAGTGCCCCCACCAGCCTTTGGTAACCACTGTTCTACTTTCTGATTCTGTGGATCTGACTACACTAGGTACCTCATATAAGTGGAGTCATGCAAGCAAGGTAACGAACTACATCTTGAGCTTCAGCCTTAAAACGTGAGAAATGTTCACAATTATAGAAAGAAGTTTGCTGCATCTATTATGGTCTTTTTGGGTAAAATTTGTTTTCTCTTTTTCTTTCCTGATCTTTAAGTTTGTTTTCCACAAATCCCTCTAAACCCATTTTGTTTCACCACAGTATCAAAACAATCACTTCTACTAATTAATTTTAGCTTACTCAATTTTCAAAAAGAAAAATGGCACATAATGCCAAAGATTGAGAATGAAGGTCCCTATAACAAAGTTGGTCTTGTGGTCTTATAGTCTGTGGCACTGGCATATGTCTCATCCATTCTCGGCTTATAAAAACACACATGCACAAATCTTTATCTGCAATTTCATCTCTTTGCAACTAAGGTTTAGCCAATTATTCCTTTTTTAGCCAATTATTCTTGGCTAATATATAGAAATACTGACTTTTATCCTGTTATCCTGTGACCTCGTGAAGTCATTTATTCTAGTATTTTGGGGGGTAGAGGTAGATTCCCAAGGATTTTTCTACATGGACTATCACTTGTCTGTGAATAAAAAATGTTTTATCTCTTTCTTTCCAATATGTAAGCCTTTGTTTTCTTTTTAGCTTAGTACACTCTCTAGGACCTTCAGTATGATGCTGAGTAGTAGGGATTACAATGGGTATCTTTGTTTTCTTCTGGTCTTAGCAGGAAGGTGTCCAGCCTTTCTCTTAAAAGTATGATGTTAGCTGTTGGTTTTTGTAAAGTTCTTTATTTGGTTGAGAAAGTTCCTTTCCATTCCAAATCCTTTTAAAATTTTTACATGATGTTGAATTTTGATTATGTTTTTTCTGCATCTTTTTGGCACGGTGTTGTTTATAATATTCCCTTATTATCCTTCTAATATTTGAAGGACCTATAAGGACACTCCATATCATTCCTGATATGTTTTTGTCTCTTTTTTATTGGTAAATCTAGTTAGGATTTTATTAGCTGTATTAATATTTTCAAAGAAATAACTTTGGGGAAGTGGAATATTTCCCCCGAACTTTGGTTTTAGAAGTAGAAAAATGAGTTGGTTTTTTTCATTTGTTTATTTTTACTTGCTTTTTTTTTTTTAAGTCTAACTTCAGAAATGTAATTAGGGATGGCTTTGAAAAGTCATAGTTTTTAAAAAAAATTGTGGTAAAATACACATACCATAAAATGTACCATCTTAACTGGTTTTAAGTATACAGTGCAGTAGTTTTAACTTTTTTCACATTGTTGTATAAACGATCTCTAGAATTCTTTCACCTTGCAAAGCTGAGACTGTCCTTAATGATGATCAGTTCAGTTCAGTGACTTCCCACTAACCCGTCCTCCTGCCACTGCCTAAGCCTCTGGCAATTCCTATTCTACTTTATGTCTTTATGAATTTAAACAACTCTACAAATCTCATATTAGTGGAATCATACAGTATTTGTCTTTTTGTGACTGGCTTATTTCACTTAGCATAATATCCTCAAGAATAATCTATGTTGTAGCAAGTATCAGAATTTGCTTCCTTTTTCAGTCTGAATAATAGTCCACAACATTATATAATAATCCACAATAACAATAATAATCCACAATAATCCAACAACACGAGAAGACTCTACACATGGACATCACCAGATAGTCAATACCAAAATCGGATTGATTATATTATTTGCAGCCAAAGATGGAGAAGCTCTATACAGTCAGCAAAAACAAGACCGGGAGCTGACTGTGGCTCAGATCATGAACTCCTTATTGCCAAATTCAGACTTAAATTGAAGAAAGTAGGGAAAACCACTAGACCACTCAGGTATGACCTAAATCAAATCCCTTATGATTATACAGTGGAAGTGACAAACAGATTTAAGGGATTAGATCTGATGGAATGCCTGAAGAACTATGAACAGAGGTTCATGACATTGTACAGGAGGCAGTGATTAAGACCATCCCCCCAAAAAAGAAATGTAAAAAGGCAAAGTAGTTTTCTGAGGAGGCCTTACAAATAGCTGAGAAAAGAAGAGAAGCGAAGGCAAGGGAGAAAAGGAAAGATATGCCCATTTGAATGCAGAGTTCCAAAGAACAGCAAGGACAGATAAGAAAGCCTTTCTCAGCGATCACTGCAAAGAAATAGAGGAAAACAACAGAATGGGAAAGACTAGAGATCTCTTCAAGAAAATTAGAGATAACAAGGGAACATTTCATGCAAAAATGGACACAATAAAGGACAGAAAATGTATGGACCTAACAGAAGCAGAAGATATTAGGAAAAGGTGGCAACAATACACAGAAGAATGATACAAAAAAGATCTTCATGACCCAGATAATCATGACATTGTGATCACTGGACTAGAGCCAGACATCCTGGAATGTGAAGTCAAATGGGCCTTAGGAAGCCTCACAATGAACAAAGCTAGGGGAGGTGATGGAATTCAAGTTGAGCTATTTCAAATCCTAAAAGATAATGCTGTGAAAGTGCTGCACTCAATATGCCAGCAAATTTGGAAAACTCAGCAGTGGCCATAGGACTGGAAAAGAAATGACATATATACCCATTTTCATTCCAATCCCAAAGAAAGGCAATGCCAAAGAATACTCAAACTACCGCACAGTTGCACTCATCTCACATGCTAGCAAAGTAATGCTCAAAATTCTCCAAGCCAGGCTTCTACAGTATGTGAACCATGAACTTCCAGATGTTCAAGCTGGATTTAGAAAAGGCAGAAGAACCAGAGATCAAATTGCCAACATCAGTTGGATCATTGAAAAAGCAAGAGAGTTCCAGAAAAACATCCACTTCTGCTTTATTGACTATGCCAAAGCCTTTGACTGTGTGGATCACAAGCAGTGGAAAATTCTTCAAGAGATGGGAATACTAGACCATCTTATGTGCCTCCTGAGAAATCTGTATGCAGGTCAACAAGCAACAGTTAGAACTGGACATGGAACAACAGACTGGTTCCAAATAGGAAAAGGAATACGTCAAGCCTATATATTGTCATCCTGCTCACTTAACTTATATACAGAGTACATCATGTGAAATGCTGGACTGAAGAAGCACAAGCTGGAATCAAGATTGCCAGGAGAAATATCAATAACATCAGATACACAGATGATACCATCCTTATGCAGAAAGCGAAGAAGAACTAAAGAACCTCTTGATGAAAGTGAAAGAGGAGAGTGAAAAAGTTTGGCTTAAAGCTCAACATTCAGAAAACTAAGATCATGGCAACCAGTCCCATGACTTCATGGCAAATAGATAGGGAAACAGTGGAAACAGTGGCTGACTATTTTTTGGGGCTCCAAAATCACTGCAGATGGTGACTGCAGCCATGAAATTGAAAGATGCTTCCTCCTTGGAAGAAAAGCTATGGCCAACCTGGACAGCATATTAAAAAACAGAGATATTACTTTGCCAACAAAGGGCTGTCTAGTCAAAGCAATGGTTTTTCCAGTAGTCACGTATGGATGTGAGAGTTGGACCATAAAGAAAGCTGAACACCAAAGCTTTGATGCTTTTGAACTGTGATGTTGGAGGAGACTCTTGAGAGTCCCTTGGACTGCAAGGAGATCCAACCAGTCCATCCTAAAGGAAATCAGTTGTGAATATTCTTTGGAAGGACTGATGCTGAAGCTGAAATGCCAATACTTTGGCCACCTGATGTGAAGAACTGACTCATTGGGAAAGACCCTGATGCTGGGAAAGATTGACGGTGGGAGGAGAAGGGGATGACAGAAGATGAGATGGTTGGATGGTATCACTGTCTGGATGGACATGAAATTGAGTAAGGTCCAGGAGTCGGTGATGGACAGGAAGGCCTGGCATGCTACAGTCCATGGGGTTGCAAAGAGTTGGATATGACTGAGGAACTGAACTGAATAATCCACTGTATGTATTTTGTTTATCCATTCATGTGTTGATGAACACATGGGCTGCCTATACCTTTTGGCTATTGTGTGAGCAAGTATCTGTTTGAGTCCCTGCTTTCCCATCTTTGACGTATATACCCAGAAGTAGAATTTCTGTCTCATAGGATAATTCTATTTTAAAATTTCAAGGAACTACCATACTATTGTCCACAGCAGATGCATGATTTTACTTTCCCACCAACAGAGTATAAAGGTTCTAATTTCTCCACTCTTAACCACACTATTGTTTTCTGTTTTTTCTTTTTTTTAATAATAGCCATCCTAATGTGTATTGGTGGGAAAAATGAAGTTTAAGTGACTACATTTATTTTCCAAATCCTCACATATGTGCCATCTATTAGGAAGGCTTATTATGGAAAAGATTTCTGTCCTGGGTGTGAGTTTGAACATGATAAACGAATAGAATATGAGTTTTCCCCTTTCTGATAATTTTTAAATGGTCTATATTTGTTTCTATTAATACCAGTCTGTGACTTTAAAGGCTTTGCAGATAGAACAAAATTGTCTATTTGAAGTTCCTTTTTGGTGAAAGAAAAACAGAAATGTATGGAGGTCTTCTGGAGACTGAGTTTAATAATGATCAATAATGTAATCAACCATGCCCACATTATGAAATCCTATATAAAAATTCTAGACACCAAGCTCAGTGGAGCTTCCTGGTCGTTGAACTTACTGATGTCCTGGGAGAGTGGTGCACCCATTCCTGTGCTCTGTATTTTGAACTGTGATATTGAGAAGACTCTTGAGAGTCCAGATTCCTGTGCTCTGGACTTTCCTAACCTTGCCCTATGTATCTCTTCATTTGGCCATTCATTTGTTGTTGTTTTTTTTTTTTTTGGCTGTTCATTTGTGTCCTTTATAATAACATGGCAATCATGAGTATAGAGCTCTCCTGAGTTCTGTGCATTGTTCTGCTGCTGCTGCTAAGTCGCTTCAGTCGTGTCCGACTCTCTGTGACCCCATAGACAGCAGCCCATCAGGCTCCACCATCCCTGGGATTCTCCAGGCAAGAACACTGGAGTGGGTTGCCATTTCCTTCTCCAATGCACGAAAGTGAAAATTGAAAGTGAAGTTGCTCAGTCGTGTCCGACTCTTAGCGACCCCATGGACTGCAGCCCACCAGGCTCCTTTGTCCGTGGGATTTTCCAGGCAAGAGTACTGGAGTGGGGTGCCAGAATTGTTCTAGCAAACTTTAAAACCTGAGAGGTTGTGAGAGACCTTGAATGTGTAGTGGGCCAGGCAGAAATGTAAGTATCTTGGAGACACCTGAAAGTTGTAACCAGTATTTGAAGGGGAGCAGTCTTGTGAGACTGAGCCCCTAACTCTTGATGTTTTTGCTAACTCTGAGTCATGTTAGAATTGAACTAAATTGTAGGACACCCTGCTGGTGTCAAAAAATTGGTATCAGAACATACAAAGAAAATCAGGAGGTATTCCAATGCCTCTTGGATCTGCAGAGGTTTTCTAATATGGACCAATGAAAAAACTTAATATTGTAATACTAGGAATTGTGGATTTTATAAGACAGCGACATAGAGCAAACAGTACATTGAACATAGCTTTTAATAACCAGGTGACCTTGGAGAAATCACTTGACTTTGAAGATTCTCAGTTTCCACATCTTTAAAAATGAGGATAATGATGCTTTCCTGTAGTAGTTAATTTTGGGTCTACTTGGCTGCACCACAATGCCAGATAGTTGGTCAGACATTATTCCCAATGTTTCTGTGAGAGTGTTTTGAACGAGACTTACTTTTAAACTGGTGAACTTTGAGTAAAGTAGATTGCCCTCCATAATTTTGGTGGGCCTCATCCAATCAGCTGAAAGCCTGACTAAAACAAGATTGACCTCTCCTGGGGAAGAGGGGATTCTGCCAGCAGACAACCTTTGGACTTCAACTGAAACATTGGTTAGATCCTCACATTGGTCTCCAACCTGCTGACCCACACAACAGACTTTTGACTTGCCAGCCTCCATAATCGTGTGAGTCAGTCCCTTAAAAATAACCTCTCTCCCTCTCTCTATATCTGTGTCTTTCTATATCTACATCTACAAAAGTACAAAGTGGAAGTTGCTCAGTCATGTCCAGCTCTTTGCGACCCCATGGACTATACAGTCCATAGAATTCTCCAGGCCAAAATACTGGAGTGGGTAGCTTTTCCCTTCTCCAGGGTATCTTCCCAACCCAGGGATCAAACCCAGGTCTTTCGCATTGCAGGAGGATTCTTTACCAGCTGAGTCACCAAGGAAGCCCATCTATATCTATATCTATATCTATATCTATATCTATATCTATATACAAATTTATTGATGGGGCTTCCCTGATGGCTCAGTAAAGAACCTGCCTGCCATGCAGGAGACCCTGCAATGCAGGAATCCTTGGGTCAGGAAGATCCCCTGGAGAAGGGAAAGGCTACCCACCCCAGTATTCTGGTCTGGAGGATTCCATTGACAGATGAGCACTGTGGGCTACAGTTTATGATGTCTCAGAGTTGGACACAACTGAGCAACCAACACACACATACATATACAAATATACACACACATATATACACATAGGGGCTTCCCCAGTGGCTGAGACAGTAAAGAATCTGCCTGCAATGTGGGAGACCTGGGTTCGATCCCTGGGTTGGGAAGATCCTCTGGAAGAGGGCAGCAACCCAGTCCAGTGTTCTTGCCTGGAGAATCCCCACGGACAGAGGAGCTTGGTGGGCTATAGTCCATGGAGTCGCAAAGAGTCGGACATGACTGAGCGACTAAGCACAGCACAGCATGTACACATAGAGTATGTATATATGTACATGCTTTGAGGTTAACAAAGTGTCTTTCACAGACATTATCTCATTTAATTCTCATAATAATCAGGTGAAGTAGTATATTGGTCAAGGTTCTTCAGAGAAACAGTACAATAAGATGTATACGTACATGTGTACACACACATAGTCATACATGCCTGCATGTATACAGACACATTACATACATGTATACGCATGTTTATATATATACACGTGTGTATAATTAAATAATGTCTGTGATGCTACTCTGTGAACTTCAAAGCATTGTAAAACTTATTCCCTCTAGGACATGTAATGTGTACTGAACGTTGTGTTGAGTCTTTATAGACATATAAATTAATGTCTACAAATGTGATCTCAGATGGATGTTACAGACAGATGGATCTGAACTATCTCAGAAGAAGTGACAGCAGAAAGAGTAGTTTTCTGGACTTCCATTCTGGACTAGTATAGCACCTGTTTCCATGCAGTGGAAATAAAGTCTATGTGGACAGGAAAGCACGTGGCTTAGTTAGCTTATTTCAGCGTACTTCCCCAGCATCTGGCACAGCGTTCTGCATAGTCATTGTCCAGATAACTGCTGAAGAATAGGTGACTTTATTTATGTGATCACTGAAAAAAGCATGTTTTGTGAGTGATTAGGTAGAAAGCATTAAATACCTCAGACTTAACATAAAGAACTTTAGCCTCTAGCATGGAGGATTGGAAAGTGCATATGTGTTGAATCTGTTCATGCTGCAGAAGAGTTAAAGGTCCATTAATCCTAATCTGTATGCTGGAATCTTAGTCTGGCTGGGATAGGCCAAAGCCACTCACTCAGAATACCTCAGTGAATAAATCCACAGCCAGCCCTCACTCTGAAACAAATGGCTTTGCTTACTTGGGCCTTTGCTGAACTTTGCTTAAGAACAAGGTACAAATAGAGCTTGATGGCAAAGTCAGAACCATTACACTGAATAAATGCTTATAAACTCCAGAACTATAACTGGAAGGCAAACTCTGCCCAGTGTCTGCCCAAGTGTCAACTCAGATCTCTAGAGGACATTTCTTGTAGCAGTCAATGGCCAGTCTGAATTGAACTAGCATGCTTCACAACTTTATGGATTGTGGTTTATGTGGGCAGATATTTTGAGACCCAGTTGTGGAAGAATATAGTTGCTTTCAAAATATTCTAGGCAAAACCTTTGGTCTGAGAAATAGACCAGACTTCTAATCTTGTTGATATTTTGGGAAGTATGTCATCACAGTGATATTTTCAGGCTGCTCTGGATATGGCCAGTAAGGGAGAGACCATCAAGACAAACTGCCTTAAATTAAGACAACAGTGGGATCCTATTTTCCACTTACAAAATTGGAAAAAACAACTTGAAATTAATACCTGGTATTACTGAGACTATATCTCTACACTGCTGAATAGAAGGCCATTTATCCCCTTCCAAAAAAAAAATCTTTAAAAATATGCACATCATTTGACTTCAAAATTCCACTTCTGAGAATGTTTTCCAAAAGAATAATTTCATCTCAGCAACAATTTATCCATTAGTGTATGTTAAACAAGTGTTTCTTGTAATAGTGAAAAATTAGAAATCACTGAGCTATCCAGCAGTAGTGAATTACCTGAAAGAATTTACCTGTATTCATGTGAAGGAATAGTACGCAACTATTAAAAATAAGGTTGTAAAAGAATACATGATGACATGGGAATTTGTTCATACTCAATTGTTGAGTTAAAAAATAGTTTGCAAACTTTAGGTACAAAATAAGTCTATATTGCTTTTAAAAATTAAGTAAAAGAATAATCTATACATGTGCAAAGAAGAGAGGCTAGAAGACATACATTAAAATGTTAATAGCATCTGTTTAGGTGGTAATTTTTGTAGGTGATTTTTACCATCTCCTTTATGCTCTCCTAGCAAGATTTCTGTAGTAAATATTACATCAACAATTGTGAGAGGTGGAAGGTAGCTTTCAACATTTCAAACAAAATGAATAGCAAACAAAAAAACCTAAAATGAATTAGAATTGTCCATTAATAGAGGAGCAAGTCCATTTTACAGTGCTGTGATTAAACCCTGGCACATCCTAGGACTTTACATTCTAAGGCAGTTAGTTCAAAATGATTTATGTAAGTCATGATGGTTCATAAGGGTCTTAAAATTTTTTGCTATTTTCACTTAATATGAAGTATTTTCTACCCACCCTGTGCTAAGCCTTGGACAGCATGAAGTCCAGAGACTGAAGCAGGGAGGTAGCTTGACACATTCACATGAATGCTAGCACACAGATGCCACCTTACAAATGGGAAGTTTCAGCCCTTCAGACAACACACTCCATGCTACTGAAATCTAAAACTGTGTCTGTAGAAAAAGAAAGAGCTTGTAGCCAGATCCGTTTGCCTGTGAGGATATTGAGAAGTTAGAAATGTCTGGGGTAAATCCTTAACATCTGGAGGGTGATGTCATCCATGACATCCAGCCTTTTCTACAACTGTCCCTGGTGTCCCTGACGGAATGGACTGAGGGATCATCCTGTCTATTCATATCAACCATCTGCTGCTAATTGATGCAGCTGGCTGAGCAGTGGATCTGAAGTTTTAAGACTGATGGTGAAAATGGCTGCAAGGTAGACAGTTCAGTCTGAATGAGTGCCCATCTTGTGAAATGTGACACTTTCCCCTGTCTGTCTCCATTTGTTCCAGAGCCATAAGAGGGAAAGACCCAAGAATGTATTTTTTTTGCCCATAAATGAATGAGCCAGAGATTTAGACAAGATTGGGCTCTAAATCCAAAACGGTACCAGTAGTGGTCGGACAAGGGAAAATGTCCAGACTAACTTAAAGCCATTCTTAGCAAATTCCCCCTGTAGATGATTCAGCCTTGCCTAGATAGGTGTTTTGAATTACACAAAATCCAGAATACTCTAGAAAAATGACAGTGGCTAGAAATGTAACCACATAAGTTTCAGAATGACAACTCCAAGGACTAGGCATTTTCTATGGTCTTCTGTAGCCCTTTAAAAACCAACAGTGAATGCAAGTAAACTCACCCTTAGGCGTCACTGTTATGTCTATTTTCAAAATTTAAAAATGAAAGATTGCAAAGCATTTCACAACAGGTACTTCCCCAGCCCACCATCCTTCCAAGAATCCAAATGGACAGGAGGTCACAAAACACACCACCCATTAGCTTGACTGACTCACCTTGATGTTGCTGCTCCTGAGGAAGCTTCAGTCTACAGGTGTGCACACTGTTGAACAGGTGGCTACTGCCTTTTCTTTGCATGGTAGACAGGGTACTGGCAGTATGGCTGTGGATCCAGGATAGTAGGGTATCCCTTCTCTTGGCCTGTCACCTAGAACGGTGTCACACGTTACCCAGAACTACAGAGGTACAAGCAGATCCTGTCCTTGCCTGGAAAACCATTTACTTCTCTAATACATTTCCAAGTGCTTCCTAGTCATGATTCTTGAAATAAATATTTACCAACTTGTAGCTTCTCCTACACATGAAGATTAAAAGTACAACTAATTCTTCTTTTATTTCAAAGCACATTGAAACTTCCCCTCTTACAGTGTAAAATCCTGTGAAGTAACCCTTTTTCTAACAGATTATAGTTTTGCAATTATTGACTCCTTCTGTGGATGTGAATCTAATGTCCTGAGTATTTAGAGATGACTGCAGAGTAACCCATACACAAAGGAAAGAAAAAGTGCTACTGAGTTAAATCAAGAGATTTCTAAGCCTGGTCTGAGTTTCCCTCCGTGACCGCTGAAAGTGAACAGTTCTTAAGGGAGGCTGGAAGAAGGAGGAGCCGAGTGGGCTAGGCTGATTAGCATAAAGAGGCAGGTGAAAATGGCATTTAGAGTTGCTTTGAATGATAGTGACCAAAGCAGGATTCTGAAAAGATGCCCTGATGTTGCAGTAATCACATATCTGACTTCTGCTGTTTTGTTTGTAATTAAAAGGAAAGCTTAAAGCAGGAGTTTTTACAGCATGGCTATTCACTTGTGTACGTGAAATCTAAGAGAACTGCTAATGAGCTCATGGAAATGTACTGCTAGAACTTTTAACTTCTGTAAACACCTCTGAGTCTTCAGAAGGGGGCAGCTTTAGAGCCACCTGCCAAAGCAATTATTTGGAATTCGGGAAGAAAAATAAACACAGAAAACATTATCTTTCCACGGATCTGTTTCCCCTTAGATACTATTTTCAGATCATAAGACAAAGCTATTTCCAGTGTTTTCTTGTGCTGAAATAGCACACTTTACTGAAATGTTGAAAATCGTTTATATTATAGCATATAATAGCATATTTCATTACAGCTTGAAAACAAATCCTGAACACCCTTCATGGAACTTGGGAACTGCTACCCCTGAAATTTTAATGAATGCTGGTAGATCCTGCCCTTCAAGACTCACAGGTCTTACATATTCAGAAATGAGGTTGTGGGCCAGGACAAAGGGAAAGGCAGAGCTGTTTAGCCACAGAGTCTGGAACCTGCATCTTCCAGGGCACATTTGGAAACTGGTGCTAACAGCTCGGGTATCTAGTTGACACCCTAACTAGAAGTTTACCTCGTAGTCAGATCTTGGTGGGAATCCTCATTTTACTTTGAGGTACCTAAGAGCTTCCCAAGAGTACTCTGAGCTATGAAAGCTCTTACAGAATGCGTGATTGCTCTTTCATAATTCTTACTATTTTTATCAAGCTGCTTTTACTATGTATATATATAATTTCAATATATAATTCATCTATTGCAGTTTTTTAAGTAACTCAGAGTGTAACAGCTTATAGAAGTGCTTAGCTACACTGAAATAAAAGGATTCCACTGAAATAAAAGAATCCTTTTATTTACTAGAGAACCATAGTTTCTGTTTTAAATGGCTGGTATTTTTTTCCTGCTTCACAATGATCATGGTAGGGGACTGAGGTATTGTTTTGCTGAGTTACATAAAGCTATTGATATTCTATCAGATTATGGGTCTCACTAAACCTATTATTATATAAGTAAATCAAATTCCCCACAAAACTACAAGCAAGCCCTTGGGAAAAATTGATATTTTTAAAAGTGTTTTATAATGAGAAATATTTTACCTACCTATCTATCTGAATAAGAAAAAAGAATATAGCATAATAAGTCCTGTGCACTCATTGGTTAGAGTTAGTCATTAGTAGCTTATGCATAATCTTGTTGCAAATCTGTGTTTCATCACAACCCCTTTCCGCCTCACTCCACCACTTGAAGCATCCCAGACATCATTGCATTCATACATATTTCAACATGTCTTCCTAAAATGCTAGGACTTTGAAAAATGGAACCATAATAAAAGTGTCACCCCTTTAATAATTAAGCATGATTCCTTAGTGTAATTAAATATCCAGGTATTATTTTGTTCAAATTGGGACCCAGAAGTCCACACATTGTATTTGGTCACTATGTCTCTTAAATGTTTTTCTTTCTGTAGGTTTCTCGCTGAGAAATGTTGCTTGGAGACTAGGATCTACGTTTATCCTAATGTAAGGTCTAGTGTTTCAACGAAGCCCGCTTGATGCCTCCATCATTCTTACTCATGAATGGATGTGAAGCTGGAAAAAAGACAAGAAAAGGAATGCTCAGCTGACCATAGAGGCTATCAGCCAGCTTTCTGGCCCTAGAGCTTGTATTGTGTAACCTTGAACCTGGTTTCTCTGTGTCCAACTGTCGTGCATCATTGAGTGAGTCCTGGGCAGTGGCCCTGCAACTGAGTCAAGAGCATGCTCTTACGCTGCCTGTTTAGTTACACTTCTGCTCTCAGAGGACTGTGTTTTGACTCTCCAATTTCCATTGGAAATAAGCCAGTGTAGCTGAAAGGAGCATGTCATAGGAGTACATGAAATAACATCAGCTGTATCAGCCATATGCCAGACACACCACCAGGTTAGTAATTCATAATGGGCATGTTGTACTTTGCTTTTTGCTTATAAGAAAAAGCAAGAAGTCAGAATGCAAAAGGTGAAATCTGGTTGGGTCAAGAAACAGGTGAATAATATTTGGCATTTTTGCTTGCAGATTGTTTAAAAATGAATTAGAATCCTCTGAAAGCCAAGCTTCTTCATTTATCAGCTCTCTCTGATGCCACAATGGTGCTACCAGTTTCCTTGATTTAGGTTCTTCTCTCCCATATCCTTTCTGCCTATCCTGTGGCTTTGTACTCCCAGAAGAATAGAGTAGAATGGCATGTCACACTTAGACAGTTGATCTTGTCAGTCTTATCAGACAGTTGATCTTATTGCTTTGGGGTGATACTGGAAAAATTGATATTTTATGATTAGAATTCTCAGAAAGCTATGAATTCTAATAATAAAATATCAGTTTTATAATCTAAGTGGTTCTCAGTTTACAGGAGAAATTTCCTTATTCTTCTTTCAATTGAACCATGTTTAAAAAGCATCATACATTATACATTAGCTCACAAGTGAGTTACTTGTTTAATAATAATCTGCCTTGTTTCAAAAGTATGTATGATATCTAGTTGACAGGTTTACCTACTCTTTGAGGGTCTTTAGACTGTTCTGACAGAGAAGGCACTGGTGACCCACTCCAGTACTCTTGCCTGGAAAATCCCATGGACGGAGGAGCCTGGTAGGCTGCAGTCCATGGGGTAGCTAAGAGTCGGACACAACTGAGCAACTTTACTTTTACTTTTCACTTTCATGCATTGGAGAAGGAAATAGCAACCCACTCCAGTGTTCTTGCCTGGAGAATCCCAGGGACAGGGGAGCCTGGTGGGCTGTTGTCTACGGGGTCGCACAGAGTCGGACACAACTGACACGACTTAGCAGCAGCAGCAGACTGTTCTGAAGCACAAGTATTATAGAAATACAAAGCCATAGTATTCATCACTCTCATTGCCAGAGCATAAGACTCAAGGCCCTTGATATGATAGAATGCAGACACAGAAAACTATGAGACACAGAAACCTTAATGCAATTCAATCTGAACTAGTGTTAAGACTTTAGATTTTCTATGCTTTTAAATAACAGATCCTTGCTCCTTTATATCAGCCAGTGGTAGTTTTTTTTTTTTTTTTTTTCCAAATAACTCTTCCTTCCACCAAAGATATTGTGTGGATGAGAATGTTGAGTTTCAGAATCTCACAATGGCTTATTTAACATGTATATCCAAGAATCTGCCTGCAATGCAGGAGACCAGGGTTTGGTCCCTGGGTTGGGAAGATCCTCTGGAGAAAGGAATGGCAATCCACTCCAGTACTCTTGCCTAGAGAATCCATGGACATAGACGCCTGGTGGGCTACAGTCTGTGGGGTTGCAAAGAGTCGGACATGACTGAGCGACTAACACACACATCCTAATGTACCATCAAGGCAGTATTTTTAAGCAGTTCAGAGTCATGTTACTCTAACTTACTGCATGTCTTCAGCGCAAAGAATTTCCCAAGTAATACAGTTGGCTGGACCCTGTGATTGCTATTTGGAAAAACAAAAGAGAGGCAAATGGTTGTATTAGAGAGTGTTATGCTTGAATACTTGCTCCTGTCAATAGGTTCATGAGGCTACACTGGCATGGCACCAGATTGCTTACTTAAGTTGCTTGCTATTCTAAAATTGCTACTATTGAATGCCAACATGTGAGTTAGGTTATCAGAAATGTTGCCACACTCCATAAATATTGCCTTGGTAATTCAAACTAATTTTGACCTTTCATGGGTGAGTCTCAGACTTGACTGCCATAGGGCTCCCTCTGGAGGTCAGCAGAGTCCAAGGTCAAGTTAGTAAAACTCGCCTCAGGATAAGGTTTATCCTTTGCCTCAGGATAAACCCATGTGTTTTTACCCAGTGACCACAAGAATGGGGTCCTTTATTTGTGAGCTGAGGGAATAATTACCTGTATCTGAGACTATAGGAAGGTTACCTGATTATGGATGTGATTTTAGCCAAAATGAAAACAACAAAATAAAGCCATAGGTAGAGAAATACTGAGTTTTATTTTGTTTGTTTATTAAGTGGCAAGGAAACTCAGAGTGCAATGGTTCTGGTTCCATGTTGTCCACCATTCTAGGTAACAGCACATACTCCTACAGAGTCTGAATTCCATCTAAATTCCATCTAAACACAGGCATCAGGGTCAGTGGGTTCTCAGCAGAACTGAACTCTTTGAAGGTAAATACTCATTAATTGGGATCATTTCCAAATTAAAGCAAACTAACTTGCACCAGATCAAACTCTTGTTATTCGTTTGAATTTATATTTGCAAGAATAAAATAATAAACAAACTATGCTTTCATCCTCTCCCTTCCTCCTTTCTTTCTTCATTCATTTTCTCTTTTTCTTTCTCAATTTCCCTTTCACTCATTTTTTTATGTTATGTGGAGTATAATATAATTTAATTAAAAATTTTTATATGTGGGATTTGTCTCAAAATAATTTAGACGAGAGATATGGGGGTAGAGATGAAATAAAATTGATCATAAATTGATAATCATTAAAACTCAATGATGGGTACATGGGATTTATTGCACTTTCATGCCTATTATTTTTTTTTTACATTTCCACTATAAAAAGTTTTAAAGTATAATTACTGAATGAATCTAATTGAAAAGGTACAATAAATAGGCAATGTGCTAAATTTATCAGGATGTAGAAAGAAATTCTTCAAATTTCCCATTCAATCTTTTACTCCACATTTTATAAAACATACACAAATATAGGAAATGTTAATATTCATAATGTATTTATATGGCAGTACATGAATACAATTTATAAACAATGGTAACAATACTGGGGTCCAGTCTCAAGTATCTGGGCCATGATCATCAAGAGACCTTTATGGCAGAGAAAGAAGGCAGCTGATGCTGCTGCTAAGTCACATCAGTCGTGTCCGACTCTGTGGGACCCCATAGATGGCAGCCCACCAGGCTCCCATCCCTGGGATTCTCCAGGCAAGAACCCACTGGAGTGGGTTGCCATTTCCTTCTCCAATGCATGAAAGTGAAAAGTGAAAGTGAAGTCGTTCAGTCGTGTCAGACTCTTAGTGACCCCATGGACTGCAGCCCACCAGGCTCCTCCATCCATGGGATTTTCCAGGCAAGACTATTGGAGCAGGTTGCCATTGCCTTCTCCTGAAAGAAGGCTAGATTTATGTAAAAATGACACTCTCATTTAAAGAGAACCAAAGAGTCATTTTACTCATGACTTCTCAACTGTATACTTCCCTTCTATACCAGTTTTTTATTTCTATTTCTAAAAATTCAGGTAGGTTGTGTCTTAGCTTTGGCTGCTAAAATAAAGCATCATAGACCAGTGGCTTAAACACAACAGAAATCTCTTGTCACAATTCTGGGAGCTAGACTTCCAAGATCATGGTGCTAGGATGTTTAGGGTCCAGTGAGTGTCCTCTTCCAGGTTGCAGACAACTGACTTCCCACTGTGTCCTCACGTGGTGGGAAGAGGGGAAGAGGGCCCTCAGGGGTCTCGTTTATGAGGTCACTAGTCCCATTCATCCTGGAGGAGGCAGCCCACTCCAGAATTCTTGCCTGGAAAATCTCATAGATAGAGGATCCTCTTGGGCTACAGTCCATGGGAGCCACATGGACTCCCAAAAGAGTCCAAAAGAGTTGGACACAACTTAGCGACTGAGCACACACAAAATCCCATTTATAAGGGCTCCTTTCTCATGACCTAATTGCTCCCCACTGGTCCTACTTCTATCACCCTCATACTGAGGGGATTACAGCATATGAACTTGGGAAAAGACAAATATTCCTCCATCACAGCTTGTATTTGCAACGATGGGAGAGAGTTTTCATCCAAATTCAGCTCCTCAGTGAGGCACTGAGGAAAAATGTCTATGAACTCTTTGTATTCCTACATGCATGACTTCAGAGGCCTGGCCACAGTATTCAGTGGATATCAACTAACTTCTTACTGTAGAACCCCAACCACTTCTTGCCTCCCACCAGAGAGAACCATGAGTGTGGAGCACAGAGACTGACACGCCAGAGACGGCCGTGAATTTCATCGGAAGGATAATGAATTCATGAAATCACACTAGGGTCCCATCTGAGCCTAACTGCTGAGACTGACATCAACAGCAGAACCCAGAAGTCCTTGCCAAGTTTTTCTCTGATGACATATTTTTAAAACCTGCATAATATCACTTTGGAAAGAAGTAGGGCTTCGTTCTTCTTGACTTTCCTTCGTGCAAGGAAATCTTTGTCAGCTCGGTGGCTGAGACAGCCAGCTTTGCAGCTGTGGGAATTTTCCAATTGCATGAGAGAGCTTCATTAGAAATCATCTCCACTCTCACCCTCCAGAGGAAAATAAAAAGAAATGATGACTCCAAACAACAGACATTTTTTTCTTTTTATTTTCCTGACTCTATTTTCATGGGTTATTAAATTGTATGTTTAAAATTATGTCACTTTTTATGATTTATTAAAAATACTGTTTACAGTTACACAAAGCACAAAAGATGCTAACTAAATATGATGGAAAGATGGAGATAGCTGGCCAGTCTGAATGCAAGAGGAGAAACCCTGCTGGGAGCTGACTAATGATTTTAGTCAGCATTTGGCAGCCCAGTGAAGGACAAACATAGCAGATACCAAGAGGAAATATCTGTACTACATGTCAGAGAGTCAGCCAGGCTGCCTATGACAGACAACTTTATTTGAGGGAATTATCAATAGAATTATGAAATAAAGTGAAGTATGTATATGTAAGAACTGTCTAAAAGCAATTAAGTAAATATATATGGCTTCCCCTTCTAAGGGGAATTTATAACTTCTAAGGGGGAAGTTATTTCCCCAATAACTCAGTGGTAAAGAATCTGCCTGCAGTGCAGGAGATGCAGGAGACATGGGTTTGATCTCCCTGTCAGGAAGATCCCCTGGAGAAGGGCATGGCAACCCACTCCAGTATTCTTGCCTGAAAAATTCCATGGACAGAGGAACCTGGTGGGCTACAGTCCATGGAGATGCAAAGTGCAGACAGGACTGAGCACAAGCACACCCTTTCTAAAATTCCTTTGAAACAAACTATAAACCTTTGAGTTTCTAAGTAGGCAAGCATTTAGTAGTTTAAAAAGGCCTGAGTAGGCCTTAAATTCCAAAAAGCTGACAGATAATTAAAATATATGAATTGTCTAGCAGAACATGGCAGAGATTTGGTTTCATAATTGATTCAAATGAAATATTACATTTTGAAAAAGTTTGTGTGTGGTTTGAGAAGCTGCTTTATAGGCTTTGGAGTCCACCTGGTGTTATATTCTAGGCCAACACAAAGCATGGAAGCCATGAAAGAAGTGATCTTCCCCACCACCCAATGTGATACAAAGCCTGGTCCACGACAGTCAGCTGGTGAACAAGCCTTGGGTGGATTCATGATAGCATAGGAGGGCCCTCACAGACCTCCAGTGGCTGAAAGAACTCACCAAGCAAACAGCCCTGTAACAGAGCCTGTCCACATTTTTAAAGGAATTCAGTCTGCTGGGCTAGAGCACAGGCCATGGAGAACAGTAGCAGGAGATATGCATTCATTCAGAATCATTTTTTATCTCCTATGTCCAGTTCAGTTCAGTTCAGTTGCTCAGTCGTGTCTGACTCTTTGCGACCCCATGAACTGCAGCACGCCAGGCCTCCCTGTCCATCACCAACCTCCTGTGTCAGTAGTTCTCAATTCTGACTGCACCTTAGAATCCCCTGGGGAATTATAAAGCATTCTGGTGCTTGGGCCCTGCCCCCTGAATATGTGAATAGATTGGTTTGGGGTGGAACTTGGGAGCAAATATTTTTCAAGAGCTCTCCAAAATAATTCTAATTAATAGCTAGGATTTTAAAACATGGTGCCAGATGGTAAACTTCTTGAGGGCATGTTTACTACCAACACTCATCATCTACAGTAATGCCTGGTCCATAGCACATGATAAATATTGTTGGGAAAAGTGAAACAGAATAAAAACAAAGGACTCCCTTCTAACCCAAGATCAGTAGTGTTGCTGCCAGCTCTCCTTTATGTTTATGTCTACACCTGATGCAAACCTGTGGATCCCATAGCAGTCATTAGTACAGTACCTTACCTAGATCTGGCAATGTGGGGCCCATACTTTGGAGGGACTTCCTCAAAATTTCTAAGTCTCTTCCAGTGCCTGTTATCAACTAGGAATGGCAGTGCCCTCTTGGCATGGTGCCCTGTGCCCAGAGCCAAACCTTGGTTTCTGCACTCTCTATTTTGCCTGTGTGCTCAACCAGATACCTCCAGGAGCTTCTAATCAGGAGAGAGGGGTTTGACAGGCAGAAATTTCTACAATCCTGGTGTCCCCACAGATATTGAAGCAGATGAAAAGTATAATTTCTCAACCTTGTGTTTCAAAAGTGAGCATTAACATAATGCCACAGGGATTAAAAATTATATTCAGCTATTTTTGTCTTCAATCCTACTGAATAGATGCTTGGGAAAAGCAAAGATTCTCAACTTCTGATTTTTCAGAACAGAATTTGTATTTAAATGATACATGCTTTGTTATTAGGGTTTCTCTTCCAGTCCTTTTGGTTTCTGAATGTCTTCATTTGTGGTAAATACAGGGAAGATTCCTGCTAGCAGCAAGATTGCAAGGTAGAGAACAGATTTTCCTAGGGAGTGTTAAGGGATCCTTTCACTTAAACAAATAGAAATAAAGTATCATGTTTAAAAGTATCCTTCCAGGAATTTTATGGAAGGGTGGGTTTTATAACATCAGAGGCCGTGATTGACTCAGAGCAGTCAACCAGTTGGATTGACTTTTCAAAGTTATTTTGGGGAGCTAAAACTATCCATTTTTACCTCCCCTCTTATTACCACCAAAGAGAGGTAGTGGAGAAGTTGATAATCTGTTAATTGTGATGATAGGTTGAGAGGTCAATTCACAAAAGTAAGACATCAGTCTTACTTTTTTCCCTTTGCTACAACAAAACTCTCCCTGGGTCAGAGAACAGACATAAATACAGATGTATAGATAGACTGAATAAAGACCAATCACGGATGAGACAAAAACAGTGGCTGGGGGCAGGGAGTATCAGAGAAGGCAATGGCACCCCACTTCAGTACTCTTGCCTGGAAAACCCCATGGACGGAGGAGCCTGGTGGGCTACAGTCCATGGAGTCGCTAGGAGTTAGACACAACTGAGCAACTTTCACTTTTCACTTTCATGCACTGGAGAAGGAAATGGCAACTCACTCCAGTGTTCTTGCCTGGAGAATCCCAGGGATGGGGGAGCCTGGTGGGCTGCCGTCTCTGGGGTCGCACAGAGTCGGACACGACTGAACCGACTTAGCAGCAGCAGCAGCAGGAGGGAGTATCAGAAGTCAATTGGATATCCTACTCCACCTAGAACAGTGGTCCCCACCCCTTTTGGCACCAGTTTTGTAGAAGACAATTTTTCCGTGGATGGGGATGGGGGGGAGGTGGGAGTGGGTGGAGGGTATCGTTCAGGCAGTAATGCGATCGATGGGGAGTGGCAGATGAAGCTACATTCTCCCAACTCTCCCAGCACTCACCTCTTCCTCCTGTGCGGCCGGGTTCCTAACAGGCTGCAGACTAATCCACAGCCCAGGGATTGGGAACCCTGACCTAGAGGATGATCTGTGGAGCCACTGGAGGGAAAGGCGGGGTGACTTCTTGAAGAAACCTTGGAGTCTTAGAGTTGGAACACTTATTCTTTTCATACTCTCTCTTCAGAAAGGAGATCACTTGCCATGATTTCTGATAAAGAGGATCTGCAAAGAAGATCCTGTGAAATTCAGCGGGACACCTGAATGTAGGGACTGGGTGAATGGCAGAACCCGCTGGCATGTCTAGGGCTGCCAAGGCACAGGCAGAAGACATCAGATGGACAGAGGGCGAGGGCATCAGCAAGGGGCGGAACAATTCAGGAGAGGCTATAAATCACCTCCCAGTTTTCCCACAGAACCAAGGTGGTTGTAACGGTAAGTGTAAGCTTCCCAGGGCCCCAGCAATCACATAAGATGATTAGAAGCATATGTCAGCTTGCTAAGCTATACCCCATTCCCAGATACACATGCAGCCAAGGGCCTCCCCAGTGGCTCAGACAGTAAAGAATCCGCCTACAATGCAGGAGACCCAGGTTCTATCCCTGGATGGGGAAGATCCCCTGGAGAAGGGAATGGTAATCCACTCCAGTATTTTTGCCTGGAGAATTCCATGGACAGAGGAGCCTGGCAGAATACAGTCCATGGAGTCACCAGGAGTTGAACACGACTGAGTGACTAACATTTTCTACTTTCAAGTGATCAGTACCAGCCTTACTTTGTCTCTGGCAAGAGAGGTCCGTGTCCTGGACCCCATGCCTGAGGGGGCTCTGCATATCGCCAACAAATACATTTGCCAAGAAACACATGGTGATGCTGCCACCAGGGATCTGAGATCAGAGCTGGCACAGACCAACCTACAACCCTAAACACTTTTGCTCTGACTGACACTGTTTAGGCTGCAAGGAAAGCTTCTCCACTGGTTTAGACTCTGAACAAAAGGCAGTTGTGTCCAAAGCCCTGAAGGTTTGTGGGCTGTACTTGCAGTGTCTGCCTGGGAGTGTGAGGAGGGTTTTAGCAGTGGATTCGGTGAAAATGCTTCAGGGAGAAAAAAGACAAATTAATTATATTATAAACCCTTTCTCTCAAATAGTGTGAATGCAGAAGATTCCTTTATGATGAGATATTCGTTCCCTCACAGGGCTGACTGTACATTTTCCTCTTCCTCTTTCTGTTTTAGTTTGTACTTCCAGAGGTGCTGGTGAATTTGCCCCCTATTGTCGATGATTAATCTGATAAGTGAAAAACAATTAGGGCTTTCCAAATGGTGCTAGCAGTGAAGAACCCACCTGTCAATACAGGAGACATAAGAGACCTGAGTTCCATCCCTGGGTTGGGAAGATTCCCCTGGAGGAGGGTAACTCGCTCCAGTATTGTTGCCTGGAGAATCCCATGGACAGAGGAATGTGGCGGGCTACAGGACACAGGATCGCAAAGAGTCGGACACAACTGAAGCAACTTATCGCACACAAGAAACAATTGCCTTATTGTTCATGTAATCGTTAAACGTGTACAAATGCAGGCCTAGTTGTAATGTGCATGAAACATGATTCCTTCCCTTTATACTGGCAATTTCATGGGCATTAAATTCCAGAATTACAAATAGTTTGGCTTTTTAAAAGTATTTCATAAGATTTAATTTAAATGTTTAAAATTTTTTAATTTTCATCTTTAGTGAAATCATTTTGACTTAAAATTGGGTGAAAAATTGAATTGATACATTATACTTTGTAGTTTGCCTTTTAATAAATAATTTTAAAATTTAAAAAGAAATCTTGCTTATTTTAAAATTAGCAAAAATATACGGATTTCTCTAGTGGTCCAGTGGTTAAGACTACACGCTTCCACTGCGGGAAGCACAGGTTTGATCCTGGTCAAGGAACCCACACACTGTGCTGTGCTGCCATTTTTTTTTAAATAGATAAAATTGGAAAAAAATAGTTTTATTTGCTAACATCTACTTGAAATTTTCTTAAAATTAATCCAAATTTTATGTTTAAATATAATTATACTTTCAATTGATTTGATCATTACAGACATAAGAATACAAGTTATGTGCGAAAATTTTGATTGTATCAACATAATTAGTGATTTTACTTGAAACCAGGGCCAAAAATTTAGATTCTAGGGAACAAACATGTACCAATTTCTAATTGATCACTCACCCAAACATCAGTTCAGTTCAGCCACTCAGTCATATCCAACTCTTTGTGACCCCATGGACTGCAGCAGTCCAGGCTTCCCTGTCCATCACCAACTCCCGGAGCTTGCTCAAACTCGTCCATTGAGTTAGTGATGCCATCTAACCATCTCATCCTCTGTCATTGCCTTCTCCTCCTGCCTTCAATCATTCCCAGCATCAGGGTCTTTTCCAAGGAGTTTTTCACATCAGGTGGCCAAAGTATCGGAGTTTCAGCTTCAGCATCAGTCCTTCCAATGAATATTCAGAATTGATTTCCTTTAGGATTGACTGGCTAGATCTCCTTACAGCCCAAGGGACTCTCAAGAGTCCTCTACAGCATCACAATACAAAATCATCAATTCTTCAGTGCTCAGCTTTCTTCACAGTCCAACTCTCACATCCATGCATGACTACTGAAAAAACCATAGCCTTGACTAGATGAAC
Source organism: Bos mutus (assembly GCF_027580195.1). Classification (NCBI taxonomy): domain Eukaryota; kingdom Metazoa; phylum Chordata; class Mammalia; order Artiodactyla; family Bovidae; genus Bos; species Bos mutus. The sequence continues at coordinate 37,774,801 of NC_091636.1, read as the reverse complement.
CTTTGTTGGCAAAGTAATGTCTCTGTTTTTTAATATGCTGTCTAGGTTTGTCATAGCTTTTCTTCCAAAGAGCAAGCGTCTTTTAATTTCATGGCTGCAGTCACCATCTGCAGTGATTTTGGAGCACCCCCCTCAAAAAAAAATCTGTCACTGTTTCCATTGTCTCCCCATCTATTTGCCATGAAGTGATAGGACCAGATGCCATGATCTTAGTTTTCTGAATGTTGAGTTTTAAGCCAGATTTTTCACTGTCCTCTTTCACTTTCAAGAGGCTCTTTAGTTCTTCCCTTTCTGCCATAAGGGTGATGTCATCTGTGTATCTGAGGTTATTGATATTTCTCCCAGCAATCTTGATTCCAGCTTGTGCTTCATCAAGCCTGGCATTTTGCATGATGTACTCTGCATATAAGTTAAATAAGCATATTTAACTTTATGCAAACCCAAACATAGCCAGCCCATTGAAAGAATGCCTAGGCACATATAATGCAAATTAAATTTAATTGATATTTTGCTAACTCTAAGCTTTGTATATATTTTTCTGACTTGTTCTTACAAAGTATATTTTCAGCTTGGGGCAATAGAATCTATTTCATTTAGCACTTAGTTAACTTGATTTGTAATTCTTAAATATATAGACTTAAGGTATGTGGGCCTCCATTTGCCTCAGGACTTGTAAAGATTGGGTGTGTGCATGTTCTGTGGCTAAGTCATGTCTGACTCTTTGCAACCCAGTGGACTGTAGCCCACCAGCCTCCTCTGTCCGTGGAATTTATCAGGCAAGAATACTGGAGTGGGTTGCTATTTCCTCCTCCAGGGGGATCTTCCTGACCCAGGGATGGAACCCACATTTCCTGCATTTGGAGGAAGATTCTTTACTGCTGAACCACCTGGGAACCAGTAAAGGTTAGATAGGTGGGAAGAAATTCCACCAAGAGGTCATAGCAGACCACCTCTCTGGGGATGAAGCAGAAGTGAACCTCAGGACTGCTGGGAGCATACAAGGATTCCTCTACCAACAGCAACATAACTGCTACCAGACTGGGTGCTGACAGTGGCAGCTAGAATCAGCAGAGCAGTGACTGTGCCCAACTATTCAGTTTCCTGCCCACTGACCTGGGGGCAGTGAGTGAGTTAGCTCACTCATTCTGATCTTTACTTCTTCCTAAAGCCTTCACAAAAGTCAAGCATGAGATCCCTTCTCTGGAATTTGAGTAAGCATAGGGAGGGAAGGCAGTTTGGAGAAAGAATTCTGAACTGGATAGTGATTGAAATAATAGTAGATATATCTGTAAATAATACAGATATGCAGGAGATGCAAGAGATGTGGGTTTGATCCCGGTTTAGGAAGATCCCTTAGAGAAGAAGATGGCAACCCACTCCAGTATTCTTGCCTGAAAGTCCCATGAACATAGGAGCCTGATGGGTTACAGTTTATAGAGTCACAAAGAGTTGGACATGACTGAGCAACTGAGCTCAGCTCATACTAAATCAGGTAGAACTTACCTGATTGTGCTATAGTTTATTTTCCTGCTGTAGAACAGAAATCTGCTGTGAACCTGTGAAAGTCAGTCATGTCCGACTCTTTGTGACCCCATGGACTATATCCTGCGAGGCTCCCCTGTTCATGGAATTCTCCAGGCCAGAATACCAAAGTGGGTAGCCATTCTCTTCTCCAGGGGATCTTCCCAACCCAGGGGTCAAACCCAGGTCTTTCGCATTGCAGGTGGATTCTTTACCGTCTGAGTCACCAGGGAAGACAGAAATGGGAGCTTGTAAATGGAAAAGGGGCACCAATACAAAATAGAGTTTCATATTTGCCAACATCTGATTTTCACTCTTACAGTGCGTACCTCTTACTAGTAGCACCTTACTGGAGAGTAGAACACTTTTAAATGGTAGAGATCAGCAAACATTGAAATATGGGAGATTATTAATTTCTTGGCTTGTCACAGTAATTTGTAACCCTAGGTGTACACAAAAATTACCTATAGACTTCAAAAATATGCCAATTTACTCACTCCATCTCAGATTAATTGAATCTTAATTTAGGACTTAGTATTTGTATGTTGTAAAAGCAACTCAAGTGACTCTATTCATCATAAGTGGCCAGTGTTATAACTCACAGGACAGGTGTTTGCCTGGTCCACTCTTTGCCAGTTTTACATCTGTCCTCAAAGCATGTCAGGTTCACCAGCTAATGCTGCACTCTTTCTTTTCTCCCTATCTGTGTTGTCATGGTGAAAAATCCTGCCAACTGATTAGGTCCTTTGCCTCAGGTGCCTTGCACAACAGCTTGTTTACTGAGGAGTGTTTGACAGTCACAGCAGTGACCTGGGAAATAAGCCTGTGTCAAAGCCAATTAGTTTTCCTGTTTCTATTTTAATGAAGCAAATCAATTAAGAGGGCTGTAACTGGAAAATTCCTGGCTCTGCCAGACCAGCAGTGCTTGGGTATTATGTGATTAGGCACCAAATTCATTTGTTCATTCATACATTCATTCAACAAGCATATATTGAGCACCAACTATATGCTAGACACTGGAAATAAAATGATGAATAAAGATATAATCTTAACCTTCAAAGAACTGTTTTTCCATTTGTCAGTTCAGAAAGCAATTATTCCTCAGCTACCTGGAGCTGACCTGTTCTTACTCCCCAAATTTATCACTCCTTTCTAGACTATGGAATTTGATAGGCCTGTACTTTATTTGGAAAAGTCACCAATTTTTAATTTTACAAGGTAAAAAAAAAATCAAATGGAAGTAATACTTAGCAAGTAATTCATCTTAGCATAAGGAACTGCCATTTAAATTAAACAAATTTAGCTTCATGAAAAAACTCTACACTATTTTTTTTCTAATTTTTCTACCTCCCAAAACCTTTGTCCACAACATTTGGTTAAAACTAAATAACTGATTTTCTTTTTCCTTTCTTTCCTGATAGTGAATAGTACCCATTAAATTTCTCTAAATAAATATTCTAGGAGCTAAATTATACTTCTGACCAAGATGGAATAACAGGACCAGATTTATTCTCCCACCTTAAGCAATCAATAAATAAAGTGAAAGTGAAAGTCACTCAGTCGTGTCTCTTTGCGAACCCATGGACCGTACAGTCCATGGAATTCTCCAGGCCAGAATACTGGAGTGGGTAGCCTTTCCCTTCTCCACGGGATCTTCCCAACCCAGGGATTGAACCCAGGCCTCCCTCATTGCAGGTGGATTCTTTACCAGCTGAGCCACAAGGAAGTCCAGTCAATAAATAAAGAAAATATTATATGAAACAATAGTTTTCAAGATACTTGATATCATATATTCCTAAAAGATAGGAGACAAATGAGGTGAGCCCTCTATTTATCTTTGTTTGCTATCTTAAGAGAGATTCCAGTCTGTAATGCAGAAAAGGGCAAACCGAGGTGGAGCCTGGACTTTTCTCTGACTTGAGATGGAGTTGAAAGCCTGGGGTGAACAAGGTGACTAGAGTTCATAGGAAAGAACACTGAGAAAGAAAGAGCTGTACAAAGATATCTGAAAATCTGAAACGTTTCCCTTGACTCTTCAGCTGAGCGCTGACGCATATGCCTGTGAGGAAACTACCTTCGACCAGGGACATAATCGCCTGGAATGGGTATAGGAAGAGTGCCTGGCACTCATACAGGGTCATAATCATTCTTATAGTCGGAAATCACACTGGAAAACCTCCTGATTCACAGCACAGTGCGTGAAGTACTCAAAAGGGTGCTATCCTGGTAGTGGGAAATAAGTATTAGTAGCTCTATACAGAGGACTGTTCTGATCCCACCTAATAAATCGTAGAGCAAGATCTGAAAAAACAAAACTCTTTCCACATAACATAACTGTATCCCAGAACAAGGCACAGGAACATTTATATAAGCATTGTAAAACATGCAACAGGTGAAATTGACAATGACTGGCACCTGATAAAAAATTACCAGGCGTACAAATAATTACTAGGGATCAAGAAATAATCAATCAATCAAAATAAACGCAGAATTAGGTAGATGTTAGGATTAGCAGACAAGAATATCAAAATGGGCTTCCCTGGTGGCTCACTGGAAAAGAATCTGCTTGCCAAAGCAGGAGATTCGAGTTTGATCCCTGGGTTGGGAAGATCCCCAGAGGAGGAAATGGCAACCCACTCCAGTATTCTTACCAGAAAATCCCATGGACAGAGAAACATGGTGGGCTACAGCCCATGGGGTTACGACTTAGTGACTAAACAACAATGACAAATATCAAAATAGTGATTAAAACTATATTCCATATGTTCAAAAAGTTAAACTGAGACTTTTATGAAAGATATAAAAATATACCCAAGTAGAAATAAAATGCCTAAAACAAAAAAAATATACTGGGTGTAATTAGCATAAGATTGAATACTGGAGGTAAAAAAATTAGTGAATTTTCAAGTAGACTAACAGATATTATTGAAAATGTAAGGAAAAAAAGAGATTTAAAAATAAATGAACAGATTATCTGTGAGCTGTTGGGCTAACTTCAAGTGAACTAATATATGTGTATTAATAATTTGAGCTAGCAAGAGGTGTGAGAGATGAAGGCAGGAAAAAATATTTGAAAAAATAATAACCACAACTTTTCCAAGTTTGATGAAAATTATAAACCCACAAATTCAAGCACAAGAAAAATGAAACTACACCAAGGCACATCATAGTCAAAACCAATGGTAAAGGGAACATTTTTTTTTAGCAGTCAGCAAACACAGGTATATATCACATGATATATGCAGAATACAGAAAAACAAAAGAAAGAATAATAGAAGATTCAACATTGGAAACAATACAACTAATTAGACAATGAAGCAATGTCTTTAAAATACTAAAAAAAAAAAAACACTTTCAACCTAAAATTCTACTACAGGCAAAAATATTGTTCAAACTAAAGCCAGAATAAGTAATATTTTAAACACAAAAACCTGAAAAGAACTAATTATCAGCATACTTTAACTATTAGAAAAATAATGGTTAAAATTGGAACTATTTGGAAAATTATATTAATTATATTGGAAATATGGCTCTATACAAAGGAATGATTACCACTGGAGATGTTAATTACATGGGTAAATATATAAGATTTTTTTCATTATTTGAATACATTTAAACTGCACTCATCTCACATTCTAATAAAGTAATGCTCAAAATTCCCCAAGCCAGGCTTCAGCAATACATGAACCGTGAACTTCCAGCTGTTCAAGCTGGTTTTAGAAAAGGCAGAGGAACCAGAGATCAAATTGCCAACATCCACTGGATCATCGAAAAAGCAAGAGTTCCAGAAAAACATCTACTTCTGCTTTATTGACTACTGGGAGCCAGCGACAGGCACTCCACTCACGGCAAAGGTCATGAGGAAGGAGGCTCGGCATACACAAAGGCGGGATTGAGCCTCAGGAGTCCCCCTGAATATTCTCGAGCATTTACCCCCAAAAAACCAGAGTCTCCCTACTTTATTGCTTTGTGCTCTCACCTCTGACTTTACTGGGGGCAGTCCCCCACCACCATCTCTCTCTCTCTCTGACAAAGAGTTGACTTATAGCTCCAATTAATAAAGTTCCTGAGCATTAGGAGTGTTTAAATCTAAACCCCTCAGATAGTTCTCTAACTCGCCTGACAAGTTTACCCAGACTCCTACAGCTATGCATATGATTGTTTACAGTCTTCCAGCCTCGAGCGGGAAGCTTAAGATATTCAAATAGCTTAGAGCCTCTCAGAGAGTTAGAAACTGTCAGAATAAAACTAGTAAAAGATTTCATTGATGAGCCAGTGCTTGCTGCCAAGTTTCCACATCCCCTGTATTGTATCCTTGAATGTGTATTAATTAATATAGTTGGTATGTAGAAAAAATAAGTAGTGGCCTTGGTGTTAGCAACTTTAGACCCTTAAGGTAATAAATTCTTTCCTTTGTTGTAAACCCACTGCACCTCTGCCCTATAGGAATGCAACTTTATCTAACACCTCTGGAGGATGGCACCAAACCTTAAAATAATTACTCTTAGAGAAAATAAGTCTTACGGTTGACAAACCTTTGTCAAGAGTCATAAAATGTTAATAGGCCTTCTGGCCAGAAGATGATGTAAATCACCTAAACCATTTGTATATGATAAATTTGCAGGAAAGAAACCCTGGTTTTTGATAAGGATCAAAGACTGATGACTTTGCACGATTTCACATCCCCTATTATCCTCTATGTGTAACTTAGAGTATAAAAGCCTGGGTTGAAAATAAAGCTATGGGCCTTGCTCACCAAACCTTGGTCTCCCCATGTCATTCTTTCTTTTCACATTCCGGCTGAAGTTTCCATCTGGAGCGCGGAGGTCCTCTGTGACCATTTATTTGCCTGGGCTTCTAAGACCCACTCGAGAAGGTGTCTAAGGTGGGGCACCTTCCGCTATTCGAGAGGGCGCCTGCGGCCTCCGTGGTCAGAGCTAACCTGGTGTCACAGGTTATATTGATTTTCAGCGTAGACCAAGCTACTCAGCCTCTTTTCTCCACTGAATTTTCCTACTGAGCTATCCTCATTCTATTACTCTTTATATCTTTGATGAATATTTAAATAAGTTGCTGACGCTGTCTCCCCTTCTAATACCCTGGATCAGCCAGGGCTGGACCTCGGCAATTGACTATACCAAAGCTTTTGACTGTGTGGATCACAATAAACTGTGGAAAATTCTGAAAGAGACGGGAATACCAGACCACCTGACCTACCTCTTGAGAAACCTGTATGCAGGTCAAGAAGCAACAGTTAGAACTGGACATGGAACAACAGACAGGTTCCAAATAGGAAAAGGAGTATGTCAAGGCTGTATATTGTCACCCTGCTTATTTAACTTATATGCAGAGTACATCATGAGAAATGCTGGGCTGGAAGAAGCACAGGCTGGAATCAAGATTGCCAGGAGACTACATATGTTGTCTAGAAGAGACCCACTTCAAAACAGGGGACACATACAGACTGAAAGTGAAGGGCTGGAAAAAGATTTTCCATGCAAATAGAGACCAAAAGAAAGCAGGAGTAGCAATACTCATATCAGATAAAATAGACTTTAAAACAAAGGCTGTAAAAAGAGACAAAGAAGGTCACTACATAATGATCAAAGGATCAATCCAAGAAGAAGATATAACAATTATAAATATATATGCACCCAACATAGGAGCACCGCAATATGTAAGACAAATGCCAACAAGTATGAAAGGAGAAATTAACAATAACACAATAATAGTGGGAGACTTTAATACCCCACTCACACCTATGGATAGATCAACTAAACAGATAACAAGGAAACACAAACTTTAAATGATACAATAGACCAGTTAGACCTAATTGATATCTATAGGACATTTCATCCCAAAACAATGAATTTCACCTTTTTCTCAAGCGCACACGGAACCTTCTCCAAGATAGATCACTTCCTGGGCCATAAATCTAGCCTTGGTAAATTCAAAAAAATTGAAATCATTCCAAGCATCTTTTCTGACCACAATGCAGTAAGATTAGATCTCAATTACAGAAGAAAAACTATTAAAAATTCCAACATATGGAGGCTGAACAACACGCTGCTGAATAACCAACAAATCACAGAAGAAATAAAAAAATAAATCAAAATTTGCATAGAAACGAAAGAAAATGAAAACACAACAACCCAAAACCTGTGGGACACTGTAAAAGCAGTCCTAAGGGGAAAGTTCATAGCAATACAGGCATACTTCAAGAAACAAGAAAAAAGCCAAATAAATAACCTAACTATACACCTAAAGCAACTAGAAAAGGAAGAAATGAAGAACCCCAGGGTTAGTAGAAGGAAAGAAATCTTAAAAATTAGGGCAGAAATAAATGCAAAAGAAACAAAAGAGACCATAGCAAAAATCAAAAAAGCCAAAAGCTGGTTCTTTGAAAGGATAAATAAAATTGACAAACCATTAGCCAGACTCATCAAGAAACAAAGGGAAAAAATCAAATCAATAAAATTAGAAATGAAACTGGAGAGATCACAACAGACAACACAGAAATACAAAGGATCATAAGAGACTACTATCAGCAATTATATGCCAATAAAATGGACAACGTGGAAGAAATGGACAAATTCTTAGAAAAGTACAACTTTCCAAAACTGGACCAGGAAGAAATAGAAAATCTTAACAGACGCATCACAAGCACGGAAATTGAACCTGTAATCAGAAATCTTCCAGCAAACAAAAGCACAGGTCCAGACGGCTTCACAGCTGAATTCTACCAAAAATTTAGAGAAGAGCTAACACCTATCCTGCTCAAACTCTTCCAGAAAATTGCAGAGGAAGGTAAACTTCCAAACTCATTCTATGAGGCCACCATCACCCTAATACCAAAACCTGACAAAGATCCCACAAAAAAGGAAACTACAGGCCAATATCACTGATGAACATAGATGCAAAAATCCTTAACAAAATTCTAGCAATCAGAATCCAACAACACATTGAAAAGATCATACACCATGACCAAGTGGGCTTTATCCCAGGGATGCAAGGATTCTTCAATATCCACAAATCAATCAATGTAATACACCACATTAACAAATTGAAAAATAAAAACCATACGATTATCTCAATAGATGCAGAGAAAGCCTTTGACAAAATTCAACATCCATTTATGATAAAAACTCTCCAGAAAGCAGGAATAGAAGGAACATACCTCAACATAATAAAAGCTATATATGACAAACCCACAGCAAACATTATCCTCAATGGTGAAAAATTGAAAGCATTTCCTCTAAAGTCAGGAACAAGACAAGGGTGCCCACTTTCACCATTACTATTTAACATAGTTTTGGAAGTTTTGGCCACAGCAATCAGAGCAGAAAAAGAAATAAAAGGAATCCAAATTGAAAAAGAAGAAGTAAAACTCTCACTGTTTGCAGATGACATGATCCTCTACATAGAAAACCCTAAAGACTCCACCAGAAAATTACTAGAACTAATCAATGACTATAGTAAAGTTGCAGGATATAAAATCAACACACAGAAATCCCTTACATTCCTATACACTAATAATGAGAAAATAGAAAGAGAAATTAAGGAAACAATTCCATTCACCATTGCAATGAAAAGAATAAAATACTTAGGAATATATCTACCTAAAGAAACTAAAGACCTATATATAGAAAACTATAGAACACTGGTGAAAGAAATCAAAGAGGACACTAATAGATGGAGAAATATACCATGTTCATGGATTGGAAGAATCAATATAGTGAAAATGAGTATACTACCCAAAGCAATTTATAGATTCAGTGCAATCCCCATCAAGCTACCAACGGTATTCATCACAGAGCTAGAACAAATAATTTCACAATTTGTATGGAAATACAAAAAACCTCGAATAGCCAAAGCAATCTTGAGAACGAAGAATGGAACTGGGGGAATCAAGCTGCCTGACTTCAGGCTCTACTACAAAGCCACAGTCATCAAGACAGTATGGTACTGGCACAAAGACAGAAATATAGATCAATGGAACAAAATAGAAAGCCCAGAGATAAATCCACGCACCTATGGACACCTTATCTTTGACAAAGGAGGCAAGAATATACAATGGATTAAAGACAATCTCTTTAACAAGTGGTTTTGGGAAATCTGGTCAACCACTTGTAAAAGAATGAAACTAGAACACTTTCTAACACCATACACAAAAATAAACTCAAAATGGATTAAAGATCTAAACGTAAGACCAGAAACTATAAAACTCCTAGAGAAGAACATAGGCAAAACACTCTCCGACATACATCACAGCAGGATCTTCTATGACCCACCTCCCAGAATATTGGAAATAGAAAGAAAAATAAACAAATGGGACCTAATTAAACTTAAAAGCTTCTGCACAACAAAGGAAACTATAAGCAAGGTGAAAAGACAGCCTTCAGAATGGGAGAAAATAATAGCAAATGAAGCAACTGACAAAGAATTAATCTCAAAAATATACAAGCAACTCCTACAGCTCAATTCCAGAAAAATAAATGACCCAATCAAAAAATGGGCCAAAGAACTAAATAGACATTTCTCCAAAGAAGACATACAGATGGCTAACAAACACATGAAAAGATGCTCAACATCACTCATTATCAGAGAAATGCAAATCAAAACCACTATGAGGTACCATTTCACACCAGTCAGAATGGCTGCGATCCAAAAGTCTGCAAATAATAAATGCTGGAGAGGGTGTGGAGAAAAGGGAACCCTCTTACACTGTTGGTGGGAATGCAAACTAGTACAGCCACTATGGAGAACAGTGTGAGATTCCTTAAAAACTGGAAATAGAACTGCCTTATGATCCAGCAATCCCACTGCTGGGCATACACACTGAGGAAACCAGAAGGGAAAGAGACACGTGTACCCCAATGTTCATTGCAGCACTGTTTATAATAGCCAGGACATGGAAGCAACCTAGATGCCCATCAGCAGATGAATGGATAAGAAAGCTGTGGTATATATACACAATGGAGTATTACTCAGCCATTAAAAAGAATATATTTGAATCAGTTCTAATGAGATGGATGAAACTGGAACCTATTATACAGAATGAAGTAAGCCAGAAAGAAAAACACCAATACAGTATACTAACACATACATATGGAATTTAGAAAGATGGTAACAATAACCCTGTGTACGAGACTGCAAAAGAGACACCGATGTATAGATCAGTCTTATGGGCTCTGTGGGAGAGGGAGAGGGTGGGGAGATTTGGGAGAATAGCATTGAAACATGTATAATATCATGTATGAAACGAGTCGCCAGTCCAAGTTCGATGCCCGTTACTGGATGCTTGGGGCTCGTGCGCTGGGACGACCCAGAGGGAGGATAGGGGAGGGAGGAGGGAGGAGGGTTCAGGATGGGGAACGCGGGTATACCTGTGGCGGATTCATTTCGATATTTGGCAAAACTAATACAATATTGTAAATTTTAAAAATAAAATAAAATTTAAAAATAAAAATAAAAATAAAAATATCCTTAGGAAAAGACATAATTTGCAAATTTATAAATTATAAAAACAAAATTTATAACCAGAATTTCTATGAGATAAATGCTACCTTGGTTTCCAAACCACTGTGGCTATAAAAGACATATATATATACACATATATAAAACAAGAATTGGGACTAAAACTAAATAAACAAATAGATAATTACTCACTACAATAAAACTCAGCCAAGTCAGTAGCAAAGAGATACGCAGAATACTGATAGAATGAGTTGGATCTTAAGATATACTCAACAGTGTCTTATGCTCTTAGCTACTTAATAACCTGATGCAAAAAAAATTTTTTTAGGAGTAGAGGACAACAGATGGACTGCATATCATGCTTTTTTTCTTTAATTGGAGTGTAATTGTTTTACAGTGTTGTCTTGGTTTTTGCCACACAGCCATAACTTATATATATATATATATATATATATATATATATCCTCCTTCTGTAGCCTCCCTCCCACTTCCATTCCCTCCCACCTCCATTCCCTCCCCACACCCTAGGTCATCACAGAGCACCAGGCTGGGCTTCCTGTGTTTTCACAATGCTTTTACTACCTATTCATGAAAACATAAAGGTCATCTCCTGAGAGCTGGGGAAGGAAAGATGTCAGTCATCCATTCAATTCAGTTCAGTTGCTCAGTCGTGTCCGACTCTTTTCGACCCCATGAATCGCAGCACGCCAGGCCTCCCTGTCCATCACCAACTCCCGGAGTTCACTCAGACTCACGTCCATCCAGTCAGTGATGCCATCCAGCCATCTCATCCTCTGTTGTCCCCTTCTCCTCCTGACCCCAATCCCTCCCAGCATCAGAGTCTTTTCCAATGAGTCAACTCTTCACATGAGGTGGCCAAAGTACTGGAGTTTAAGCTTTAGCATCATTCCTTCCAAAGAAATCCCAGGGCTGTTCTCCTTCAGAATGGACTGGTTGGATCTCCTTGCAGTCCAAGGGACTCTCAAGAGTCTTCTCCAACACCACAGTTCAAAAGCATCAATTCATCGGTGCTCAGCTTTCTTCACAGTCCAACTCTCACATCCATACATGACCACTGGAAAAACCATAGCCTTGACTAGATGGAATTATGTTGGCAAAGTAATGCTTCTGCTTTTGAATATGCTATCTAGGTTGGTCATAACTTTCCTTTCAAGGAGTAAGCATCCATGGGGAAGTGGAAAATATAGAGAAGGCTGGAATCATCATATGTTATACATAGAAATAAATTTCAAACATTCCAGCACGTACTGCATTCTAAGTTGCCTTGGCATAGACTCAAGTCTTTACACACACCAGTAACCTGCAGCCAAGTTTTTAATCTCACAGACCTTGAAATGAAAAGAGAGATTTGAAATGAAAATTTTTTCACTCTCTTCCTGTTTCCCAGACCATCAGATTATTTAGAAGTTGGAGCACTAAAACAAAAGTTAAGCAAAAGACTATAATTAAAAATCTATTTCAGCAATTGCTGCCTAGTTTTTGTCCCATTTCCTTACTTTCAAGTTGTGATTAAGAAATGAGATTAGAGAGAGACAGTATGCAAGACTGTGAACTAGTCAATATTTAGATGCAGGAATCCAGCAGCTGAAACACTGAAATCTACACAGTTATTTGAAAAAAAAAAAAACACACACACATTTAGAAATCACCCTGGTGGCTCAGATGGTAAAGAATCGACCTGCAATGTAGGGGACCCGGGTTTAATACCTGGGTTAGGGAGATTCCCCTGGAGAAGGGAATGGCAACCCACTCCAGTGTTATTGCCTGAAAAATCCCATGGACAGAGGAGCCTGGTGGGCTACAGTCCACAGGGTTGCAAAGTCAGAGACAACTGAGTGACTAACACTTGTAGAGATCACTAGACTTGTAGAAAATTCAAATTAAAAATATTTAAATCTTACCTTCTTAAGCCAATGAGAAATAGCTTAAAATTGCACTTTCTTGACATTTAAATTCAGTCTTCCAAATTGCCTTCTGAGTCTAGAAATGAGATAAACGTCCTTGTTGAGCTGGTCTTCTCTCTCTCACTGTTACTCTCTTATGTTCTCGTGACAGGGGTGAAAATGTGTTCAATATAGCTAAGAAATCCTCAAGATAGTGAAACATAGTCCAAAAGCCAAAAATCAACAACTTCAAGGGTAGATCTTTACTGAGAATGTTTGGCATAATCACCCATTCTTTGCATTCTTTGTATTATTTTATGATGATAAAAACCCTAAGGCAATCTAAATATACATATCAAGTCCCCATACAGTATAAACAAAGAAGTCAAAAATCTAATTGTCTAGCCAGAACTGATGACTGCTTAGGGCATCCATGATAAGTTGTAATCTTCAATTAATGGACTAAGTTGTCTAGAGGGTCTTGTTTCTCTTGTGCTTTTCAGTGACTCAAGGACTTTTTAAGACTTCCATCAACTGTTTTATTGATGAAGCTTCTAGAGTTTCACACAGATCATGCTTGTGTATCTCAGAAGCAGTATGTAGGAATAGCAAGCTATTGGACTCAGAGTTGAATCATTATTGGGTAAAGAAGTGAAGTGAAGTGAAAGTTGCTCAGTTGTGTCTGACTCTTTGCAACCCCATGGACTATACAGTCCATGGAACTCTCCAGGCAAGAATACTGGAGTGGGTAGTCATTCTCTTCTCCAGGGGATCATCCCAACCCAGGGATCGAATCCAGGTCTCCATCTTTCCAACCCAGGAATAGAACCCAGGTGTCCCATATTGTGGGCAGATTCTTTACCAGCTGAGCTACCAATGCTCCCAAAAGAAGATATGGAAATGTAAAGAGTTTTGGAAGCAGAACATAGGACAACTTTTAACTTTTGGCTAGTTCGTATGACAAGACAATCACAAACCCATGAAGGACTCTACACTGTCAATTCTACTGGAAAGAATATGTTTTAAAATATTAAGCCCTTTGTGCCATCCTAAAAAGCACCCCATGTACTGTTTGGAGGGCTTCCCTGATGGCTCAGTAAGTAAAGAATCTGCCTGCAACGCAGGAGACACAGGAGTCATGGGTTTGATTCCTGAATTGGGAAGATCCCCTGGAGAAGGGCATGGCAACCCACTCCAGTATCTTGTCTGGAGAATCCCCATGGACAGAGGAGCCTGGCGGGCTACAGTCCATAGGATTGCAAAGAGTTGGACATGACTGAGTGACTAAGCATACATGCATGTACCTATTCAGACCTGAATGCTACCAGTTTTAGTTAATACTAAATAGTTAAATTTTGATAACCAAACAATTTTAATTAATACTTTTTTCATTATGCCTTTAAGTATACTTTCTCCAGATGTTTTTTTCTCCTGGAAAAATAAGCATAATTTTTGCCTTTGTCTTATTTTATTAGGATTAAGCACAAGCCTGTATAATATGCCAGTTTTGCTGCTGTTGCATTATCTGCAAACACAATGAATTGGATCCTGAGTAATAAACTGTGAAATAGTGCAAGAATATCAACTTTACATAGCTTAAAATACCCAGCATCCTCTGCTTGGGATGTGACCACACCTTTTTCTTCATCTTTTTTTTACTGCTGACCAGAACCGAGAAATACAGATGTACATGAAAATTTTTTTAATTTAAAAATTAACTAAGTTTTAATGCCTAAGGAAGGGGACTACACAAATGGCTTGAAGGCCTTATTAATATTTTTGACCAAATAAATCCTCATTTTACTTCAGAAAGTTTCTCTCACACCTTCTCAAAGAAGTCTCTAAAAAAAACCATCCTAGGAGAAGTAATATCAACATACTCAGTTATAAATAATCTCTGAAGATGAAGTATTTGGATGAATCGTGACTTTATGGTTTTTTGTTTTATGAAGTTTATATTATTATTTTGATGTTTCCTTTGTCCAGAATCAAAGATATGACAGCATTCTAATGAGCCATTTGCAAGCTTCCTTTGTTCTTAACATATATCACAACTTCTGTTCCTTTAAACTTATACAGAAATTTATCAGTGGTTACCAGAATTCAGTTTTTATCAAATTAAGAGTGTTTTTACCAGAAATAAAAATAATAAAGCTAATTGGAAGACCATGATATTTGTACTATTTTTCCAGCTGTCCCTCTTAGAACTGCCTGGTGCTTGGAACAACATTTTTCTTCCTGCCTGTGAGACCCTGAGATGTTGGACTTGGTGTTTGTTCTTTCATTCAAAACATCAAGAACTACATCTCTGGGCAATTTAAAAACTGAGGACAGGAGTGAGCAAACAAAGTCCCTGTTCTTCAGCGCTGTGCTGGAGGCAGACTGTGCAGTGGAAGTGGAAGTACGGAATTGGAGGTTAGAAAGTGATCCTTGACCGTTCGCTTCCTATCTTGGGGAGCCTTGTAAAGTGGAAAGATCCAGGGCTCTTGGGAATCAGGCAGGTAAACTCTGGATGAATTGGACTTAGGCTGGTGTCCCACATCCTCAGTGCTGTTTCTGTTCCTGAGGTTTGACCATGACATGGACCATCTGGGCTCCTCCTCTCAGACTCTTCTAAAAAGACTCATGTGTTTTAGCTTCATTTCTTTCTACCCGCCCTTGCCTACTTAACTGAAGTACAACTTCTCTCTTTTTTTTTATTCGTCATTTCCCTATTCATTTCATTTTATTAAGCCTACTGATGACTTTTGAACATAATAAGAATAACACAGTTTATTAAGCCCAAGTAAAAACTGTGGTTTGAAATAAAATGAGCTAAAATTAATAAAGGGCTCCTCTTGCTGGCTCAGCAGTAAAGAATCTGCCTGTAATGCAGGAGACACATGTTTAATCCCTGGGACAGGACGATCTCATGGAGAAGGAATGGCAACCCACTCCAGTATTCTTGCCTGGAAAATTCCATGGACTGGGGATCCTGGTGGGCTACAATCCATGGGGTCACAAAGAGGTGGACATGACTGAGTGTGTACATGAAATTAATAAACAGTGACAGCAACCTAGCTATAAAGCCCTCACAATTCAGTCGCTCTGTCATATCCAACTCTTTGTGACCCCATGGACTGCAGCACACCAGGCCTCCATGTCCATCACCAACTCCCAGAGTTTACGCAAACTCATGTCAATTGAGTCAGTGATGCCACCCAACCATCTCATCCTCTGTCGTCCCCTTCTCCTCCTGCCTTCAATCTTTCCCAGCATCAGGGTCTTTTCAAATGAGTCCCCTCTTCGCATCAGGTGGCCAAAGTATTGGAGTTTCATCTTCAGCATCAGTTCTTCCAATGACTATTCAGAACTGATTCCCTTTAGGATTGATTGGTTTGATCTCCTTGCAGTCCAAGGGTCTCTCAAGAGTCTTCTCCAACACCACAGTTCAAAAGCATCAATTCTTCAGTGCTCAGCTTTCTTCATGGTCTAACTCTCACATCCATACATGACTACTGGAAAAACCATAGCTTTGACTACACGGACCTTTGTTAGCAAAGTAATGTCTCTGCTTTTTAATATGCTGTCTATGTTGGTCGTAACTTAACTTCCAACGAGCAAGCGTCTTTTAATTTCTAAGTCCTCACAGGCACTTAGAATTCTCCTTTAGGAAGTCTGCATCTGCCTTCACATCATAATTTAATGAACTCTGCCTCTCAGTGTTCCCCTGTTCTTTGAGCTGGACCACTTAAATTAACCGTGGTTGGAGTTATGCCTTCTCGGGTTCAGAACATGACCAATTGACCAATGTGACCATAGATGGACAAGATGTAAGGAATTCCAGCCATGCTTCTCCTAAAAGTCATTTTTATAGTAAATGAGAGTAAATGGCACTCGGCTGAGGTCTGAGAACATAGTTCCAAGGCATACCTCAGTTTATGAGCTATTGTTACAAAGAATGTCTCTCAGGATGAGACTCCAAATGAACTAGACCAGAATCACAAGCTGTATTTCTTTAAAAAGCCAATTTCCTAGGCCTCATATCATATAGTTCAAAATCTCTAGAGTTGGGATCTCCCTATTCATTTCAGATACGTACTCCAGTTTCAGATCCTTATAGGTCCCAGAAAACAGTTAAAATACATTTGTATGTTTACATACATTATTTTTTAGACTTGCCATTTTGTTTCTCTGAGTAAATGGGACCAGAGGAAGTAGATTTAAAGAAATTGCTTTAAAAAGTCACTCTTTAAAAGAATTAGTATTGTGAAAGTTTGCATTCATGTGATTGGAACTTTAAGGATGTATCTTTTCCACATATGCATAATTAATTCAAGTCCTTCTTCATACCTAAACTTCTTATTGATGCTTGGTCACTAAATTGTGTCCAACTCTTTTGTGACCCCAAGGACTGTAAGCCAACAGGCTCCTCTGTCCATGGGATTTCCCAGACAAGAATACTGGAGTGAGTTGCCATTCCCTTCTCCAGGGGATCATCCCAACCTAGGGATTGAACCTGTGTCTCCTGCATTGGCAGGCAGATTCTTTACCATTGAGCCACCTGGGAAGCCCTCATACCTAAACTTAGACTTTGTTATTTCATTTCTACCTGATTCTACTGAGCAATTACTCATGTATTTATTCAGCAAACAATTGTTGAGGGTCTTCTATGGGCCCAGCACTGTACTGGGATTGAAGATGCCTTTAAGGACTTAGCAGTTGAGAAGTGTGGCGATGGAATGTTGAAATCAAATAGGTAACTAGGAAATTATGATACAATAGGGCAAGCATCATGATAAATGTGCACAATACCCAAGTGAAATAAACTAAAAAAATAAGCAATTTTAACCACAGTACTAATTTCCTGACTTCTGCATCTGTGGAGTCACCCAGCCATGGGCAGGGGCTGTGGTTTTCTGCAACCAATAGATGCTCAATTCAGCATCTCTTTTAATAAGGCTTCAGAAAAAGGAGTATTGATACTTACCCCAAAGAAAAGCAGTTTAGTCACAATTGTAACTGCAATAAAATATCCCCAACCTTAAAGGACTTTTTCTGAACAGGAAAAGTAAAAATGTTTCTACCGATCTTTTACTGTAAAAAAGTTCATGGGTATTATAACTGCTCAAAAATCAAATAAAGATATGCTAAAGAAATGTTTGTAGATTCTTTATATTGCTAGGGGTGAAGTCTTGATGTAATTGGCCCATTGCTTGGCAGAACAGCTTAATCAGAATCTGGATTTGCAGATTCCCTGATCCTGGTTTGGCTGGCTTGGTTTGGAGTTAGATGAGGGTTTCTCAGCGTTCACGGTGCTGACATTTTAGGCTGGGTGGTTCTTTGTTATGGGAACTTGTCCTATACAGTGTAAGATATTTAGCAGCCTCCATGGTCACCTGGGAAGCAGGCTTCCCAAGTGGTGCTAGTGGTAAAGGACCTGCCTGCCAGCACAGGAGATGTAAGAGAGGCAGGTTCAATCCCTGGGTCGGGAAGATCCCCTGGAGAAGGGAATGGCAACCCACTCCAGTATTCTTGCCTGGAGAATCCCACAGACAGAGGAACCTGTCAGGCTAACAGTCTATAGGATCGCGAAGAGTTGGACTTGACAGAAGCGACTTAACCCAGCACACGGCCTCTACCCATTAGATGCCAGGAGAATTACTCCCTGCTGAGTCATGACAATCAAAGTCTCCCAATATTGACAAATGTCCCCTGAGGCAGGGGAGGCAAAACTGTCCCCAGTGAAGAACCCCTGTGTTGTTAAATGCATTAATTGCTTTGAACTAGAAAGTAGAAGCAACTTGGGATGTTAAGCTGACATCTAGGAAGAGAAAAAAAGGAGAAGCAGCTCCTAGCAGCATAGCGGCAGGCCTGGCTTGGGAAACTACCAGGGATAATGAAGACATTGAACTTGTAAGAGTAATGTCTAATATTGCTTCCTGTTTGGGGCTGACTGAAATTTCTCTTCTTTTTCTTTTTCTCTTAAACTCATGAACATCCAGTAAAATTCTACTGCATAATCATAAGGGAATTGTAGCCTCCTCCACCTGACACCCCACCCCCTAGTACAATCAGTTGGCATTGCATCCCAGAATTCTTGGCCATGACCAATAGTGGAGTGAATAGAGCCCAAGACGACCCTAGGAGCAATGGAGAAGGCTGCACAGGCTTACTTAGATGTAGACTTGAAACACACTTCCCTTTCCCCAAATATGGCAGGGAAAAAGGCAACCATGTCAGGGAAGAGATAGGCAGACACAGAAGGAATAACTGATAGAAGTAAATCATGTCTTTCCCTTTCTTGGAAATAACTAAATATAGGAGCAGGTGAACATATTTCAGATGGATTAAGTACCATATTTTCTGTATGTGTGGGAAAGATTAGATAACCTCTTGGAAGATATTTCTAAACTGATGATTTTAAAGCAAGACATGAATATCAAAACAATGGAAACTAGATAATTTTTGTTTTAATTATTTTTTTAAATGAATGACTCAGGTAAAATTTTTAAATTTTTATTTACTGAGAAGAAACTCAAAGCATACAAAAGAAATCCTTAGATTTCTTGCTCCTTGTTGAATTAGGATGGTGAGGATATGAATAATCCTTTCTTTTTGTGCTGTGTGTGCTAAGTTGCTTCAGTCGTGTCCAACTCTGTGCGACCCTGTAGACTGTAGTCCACCAGGCTTCTCTGTGCATGGGATTCTCCAGGCAAGAATACTGGAGTGGGTTGCCATGCCCCCTCCAAGGGGGATCTTCCTGACCCAGGGATCGAACCCTTTTTTCTTATGCCTCCTGCATTGGCAGATGGGTTCTTTACCACAAGTACCATTATTTTTCAGATGTGGTTACCATCATTTTAGAAAAAAATACATATATATGTGTATATATATTTGTTATATGAATATATCAGCATGTTATGCATGAGTGCTAAATTACTTCAGCTGTGTCCAACTCTTTGTGACCCTGTGGACTGTAAGTCATCAGGCTCCTCTGTCCATGAGATTCTCCAGGCAAGCATACTGGAGTGGGTTGCCATGCCCTTCTCCAGGGGATCTTCCCAACCCAGGGAGCATACCCAAGTCTCCTGGGACTCTTGCATCACAGGCAGGTTCTTTACCACTGAGCCACCAGGGAAGCTTATAATAAAACTATAATGAAATACAATTTACATACCAGTGTGTGTGTACAGACACACACTAGTAGAGGATATAAAATATATATTTCACCCTGTGTCATAGTCAATACCACAAAGCCACTGCCTGTATCGTGCTTTTCGAAATAAATGAAGAAATGACATTTTTAAAATGCTTCAGATTCTACCATCTTAAAATAAAATAAATTATTTTTCCAGTTCATGCTGGAATACATACCTAATTTTAACTTAGTTGTAGTCATAGCAGAAACACAATTTATGTTCTGGGGAGGTAGTATATTTTTAGGTTGCTACTTAATTTTTGCTATCATCACTTTTAATGACTGCATCATGAAACTGGTAATTTCTCATGCATAATTTACCTTATTACCTGTCAGGTTGCTTTCCTGAACTTTCATAGTTCTATAATGAATACCTTTAGATTCTAGCCTGTTCTTTTCTTGAAATTTTGATTATTATGTCAAATGGTACAAATGTTTCATGATTCTTTAGATGTATTGCCAAATAGTTCATTTTTAAACTTTTTTTAATTGAAGTATAGCTGGTTTCGGAGAAGGCAATGGCACCCCACTCCAGTACTCTTGCCTGGAAAATCCCATGGATGGAGGAGCCAGGAAGGCTGGAGTCCATGGGGTCGCTGAGGGTCGGACATGACTGAGCGACTTCCCTTTCACTTTTCACTTTCATGCATTGGAGAAGGAAATGGCAACCCACTCCAGTGTTCTTGCCTGGAGAATACCAGGGACGGGGGAGCCTGGTGGGCTGCCGTCTATGGGGTCGCACAGAGTCGGACATGATTGAAGCGACTTAGCAGCAGCAGCAGCAGCAGCAGCATAGCTGATTTACAATGTTGTGTTAGTTTCTGGTATACAGCAAAGTAATTTCATTATACATATATGTGTATGTATATGTATATTCTTTTTTATAGTCTTTCTTTATGGCTTATTACAGGATATTGAATATAGTTTCCTATGCTATATAGTATGGCCTTATTGTTTATCTGTTTTATATATAGTAGCTTGTGTCTATTAATCCCAAACTCCTAATTTATCCCTTTCCCACCCCCTTTCCCTTTTTGTAACCATAGTTTGTTTTCTATGTCTGTGAGTCTGTTTTTGTTTTGTAAATGAGTTTATTTGTATCATATTTTAGATCCTCCATATAAGTGATATCACATGATATTTGTCTTTCTCTGTCTGACTTACTTCATTTGTATTATAATCTCTAGATCCTTCCATGTTGCTGCAAACAGCATGATTTCATTCTTTTTTATGGCTGAGTAGTATTCCATTGTATATATACAATGAATATATACTGTGTGTGTGTGTGTGTGTGTGTGTGTGTGTGTGTATGATATACAAGCAGCAGAACTCAGCTAAGGAGGGACCACAACCGGATGCAGAACCACCTCCCATCACCAACATTCAGCTAGATGCCCTGAGGTCTCACCCTTACCTCTCTGAGGCCAAGGCTGCCAGGAATTGTCAGGAGGAGGACTATGGAAGTTTAAAGTTCAGACATAAGGAAGTGGTGAGTAAAAGACTTGAGACAGAATGGCACTAGATGAACATCAATAACAGTACTAATAATCCTTGGATTTGACTGAATACAAATCCCTGGAGACAGAATATGTTTTAGTTAAAAGAAACTAAAAAAGTTACAGGATTGATCTGAACTATTTTGATTTAGTTTTCTTGTTGCAGGAAAATATGGGGGCTGATCAAAGGAATACACACAGAGATGTGAAAATACAATGAGATTCATGTTTGCACATCACTGCTTTGTGAATTTCCAATTCACACACCACATAGAAAACTCTAGGATGAATATGCTTTTAAATCTAGCATTATCTTTCAAAGGTGATACTTAGACATGGCAAGTGTTTGCCATGTCTGTTAATGCCACACAATTTTATATAGGTTGATTGAATCCTGCCTGAATTCAGACCTGTTCTATTGACTTTGAAACCTTCCCAGTGGAGAAATGGTTGGAGGGCAGTTAGAAAAAGAGAAGAGGATGGAGTAATCATTAGTAATTCTGTGTTAAGATTCCTAACTTCTGCTTTTTAGAGGGACAATTTAACCACAGCTGTATGGGATATTTTCAGGAGAGATAATATTATATGCATAGTGTCCAGAATACTGGTAGTACCAGGAAATAGTATTAATACTTACATCTGTTCTTTGCAGATGCATCATCTTTCATTTTATCATCACTGCTAAGTGACTATCTTTTAAAGTGGCTCAATAGACTTCACATCTGAGTTTCTGAAAGGCAGCAGGGACAGCTGATAGACCTTCCACATGTGCAGGGCATTGCTCTGGGTGTCTGGGCTGATGCCTCATGCTTCTGGCCCATTGTCTGTGTTTGGGCATGGCCAGTCGTGCTGCCTGCATTTTCTCCTACGAAATTCCTAGCATGTGCTAGGAATAGGGCAGTTTGCTTTCCAGCATTTTGACACTATGAGACTTTTTCTTTTTCATTAATTTTTGACTCCTTATTCTAGAACTCTTGCACCAAGTAACCAGTACTCATGGATACTTACTGGTTGGCTTTATGTGTTTCTCATGACAGATAATCTACTTGGGACAGGTGGTTTGATTTTCCTTTCCTTAAGGTCAGCCAGTGCATGAAGAGCCCAGGAGAAAGAGTTGAGGGCCTTTTAAAATATAAATCAACTTTTCTCTTAGGACTGTGTACTGTGAGCCTTTTTAGCAGTAGAGCTGGAGTATAGATGAAAGATAAGTTACTCTCTAGATAAAAAATATTCCAGCAACTACCATTTATTGAGCATAGGTGTGTAGTCTCTAATGGCCCCAGTGGTCCTCTAGGATGAAGTTATTTTTCTCATTTTGCCCCACAGGTTGAGAGGATGAAGTATCTTGTTCAAGGCCACCCAGCTAGTAAATGGCTTTGAACCCAGTTCATCTGACTTCAGAGCCCACATTCTTGTGTCTGTGCCAGACTGCCTCAGAGATGTCCTTGGCCAAAGAAATAACATTCATTGGTTGAAAGAAGGATTTCTGCTAACCTCAGCAATCTACCTTCTCTTATCAAAACAAAAACAAAAAACAGGATAATGTGCCTTAGTTGAAGTGGAGAGAAGGGGGTCTTTGAGAGGAATAGCAGTTAACTAGGTGAAGAAGTTAATAGCCATATATGTGGAATAAATGTTCACCATTATTTTTACTGATAAGGATAAGTAATGAAAAATGTTTAGAAAGCAGTGCTCTAGAGAAAAACTTCAAAACTCTCCAGAAAGAATAGACAATTGAAGGAAAGAAGACAAAAGAATGACTGTCATGGCAGAGGGGTGGGAAGGGTTTGTGTTACACCAAGGAATGGAAGTGTAATCACAGGGTAAAGCCAAAGGGAGGCACACTTCAACTCAGCACAAGACTTTCTAACCATTGGTGGTGGGAAAAAAAAATTGCATGAGCCTCTTTGTAAGCCATTGATCTCCTTGACTGGAGGGATCCATTTGCAGCCTGGACATGCAGGGATCAGGGCCACCATCCTGGATGTTCCTGCTGTGGCTGGGAAGTTGGACTGCACAGTTTTTCAAGTCCTCCGAACTCTAGCACCTATAGCTCTGTAATTATTAGAGGCTGGGTTGCAGATAGTGTAATAGATGACTCTCAAATATGACCAGCATGTCTCAGAAATGGTTCTAGGCCCTGTCCTGCCTTAGGGCCTTTGCACTGGCTCTCACTCTGCAGAAATGCTCTCCCCTACACAGTCGTGCCTGTGCCTAACTTCTTGCCTCCTTCATGTCTTTTCAATGAAGCCTGCCCCTACCACACTATTTAGAATTGAACTGTCATCACCCCATGGGCACTCCCAAATACCCTTGCTCTGCCCCACTTTTTTTATAGCTCTTATCACCACCTAACATACTTGGTGATTCACTTTGTTAATTCATTATCTATTATCTCTCTCTCCCTCTGCCAGCTTTATGGGGTCAAGGATTTTTGCCTTTTATACCTAAGCACCTAAAACAGTTCCTGAGGTATTGTAGGCCATCGATAAATACTTGTTGAAGAATTAGTGGAGCAGGGTTGAGCCATCTGAGCTCAGGCTCTGCTGGGAAGTGGCTGAGCGACTTTGGGCAAATCACTTAATCTCTCTGGATCCCTGTTTTCTCTCAAGGTCTGTTCAGTTCAGTTCAGTCCCTCAGTCATGTCTGACTCTTTGCGACCCTATGGACTGCAGCACTCCAGGCTTCCCTGTCCATCACCAGCTCCCAGAGTTTGCTCAAACTCATGTCCATTGAGTCAATGATGCCATCCAGCCATTTCATCATCTGTCATCCCCTTCTCCTCCCACCTTCAATCTCTCCCAGCGTCAGGGTATTTTCAAATGAGTCAGTTCTTTGCATCAGGAGGCCAAAGTATTGGAGTCTCACCTTCAGCCTCAGTCCTTCCAGTGAATATTCAGGACTGATCTCCTTTAGGATGGACTGGTTGAATCTCTTTGCAGTCCAAGGGACTCTCAAGAGTCTTCTCCAACACCACAGTTCAAAAGCATCAATTCTTCGGCACTCAGCTTTCTTCATAGTCCAACTTTCACATCCATACATGACCACTGGAAAAACCACAGCCTTGACTAGACGGACCTTTGTTGGCATCTAGTTTGTTGGCATCTAGATGGACCTTTGTTGGTATCCAAGGTCTGTACCTCTCTAAAAATAATTGTAGGATTTTAAATTCAGTTGAGCGGTTTGTTGTTTCTCTCAAAAGTATACCAAGTAATTTCAAATGAACACCAGTACAAATAAAAGAAAGTACACCAAGCATCCCTTTTGAACCATATTTTGTCCTTTCTGTAGCTTGGCTGCTAACCTGAGCCTTACACACTCAGATTCTTTTGTGTTCTGAGGACTCTATTCATGGAAACACACCATTGAAAGATAAATCAAGTGACCGGCCCCTATTTACTTCACTTCCTCTGTGAACCTTCATGCTGGGGATTTTCCACTGCTTGGTTTTTGCTTAGGGGAAAATTTTAGAGCAACAGGAAAAAACACTGGTAATCTGCTTCTGTTACCAGTAATTCATCTTGATTGGCCTGTCTAAGAACACTAGGGATATACTGTATCAGCCAGTACTAATGGTTTGATGACTTTTTTTTTTTTAATATCCACACATTTTGTGAGTTTTGCCACTATTTTCAGATATGCTCTGAGGCTTCACATGAACATGGGGAAAGCATATTTATGAGTTACATGAAAGTATATAATGATTAGCTCATCATATCCAATATATATACTATACTTAGTGAAACACAAACACATAAGATAACCTCAAGTAGTATTTTCCTATAGAATAAAAAGCATCAAGAAACTAGAAAAATAAGGGCAAAATGATACCAAATCAAACAGAAGGAAGGAAGCAACAAAAAACAATAATCAACAAAATGGAAAACAGAAAAAAATAGAGAAAATTCAATAAATCAAGAAGTTCGTTCTTCAAAAAGATCAATAAAATTGGCAAACTCAAGACTAACGAAGAGAAAGAGGAGGCAAATTACGGATACCAAAATGAAGTAGGAGATATACTACAGATCCTGCAGATTTCAAAAGGATAAGGGACTACAAACAATTCCACACACAAAGTTGACACCATAGATAAAATTCACCAATTCTTTGAAAAGCACAAATTACCACAACTTACGCAACATGAAAGACATAACTTGAACAGCCCTTTAACAACTAAGGAAATGAAATTAATAATTTTAAAACTCCAACAACAATATAAAAAATTTCCAGATCCACACAGTTTCACTGGAGAACAATACCAAATATTTAATAAAGAATTAACATCAATCCTACTTAATCTCTTCCAGAAAATAGAGGAGGAGGTAACACCTACCTAATGTTCAGAAAGAGATGTGAAACTGGCAAATATTAGGTGTTTAAATCCCCATCATTCCTTAGAAACTGGGGATAAGTTTTTTCTCCTTAGGTTATCTTGGCACTCATAGTAGGTACTTGATAAATATCTATTGGGTAAATTTCTCTAGCACTTTTCCCATTTAGACATAACTAAAAAAAAAAAAAAGTGGAATTGAGGTATTTTCTTTAGGCTGCATTACTCTCTAATTTATTTATTCTCAAGCATCCTGGAATTGTTTTTGTTGATGTCATCCTGAGATGCAGTTTTTTAAAAAACTGCTAATACAAAATAGCTAGTTAAAAAAAAATAGCTAGTTCAACTAAACTTCCAGATGGGACTCTCTGAAGATATTTCTGCATATCTAGAATGTTCAAATTATAGCTCACAATGGTGTCAATTTCTCATTTCTAGAAAACAAACTTCCCCAAGACTTGATGGTTTAAAATAGCAGTGATTTATTATTTTTTATGATTTTTGTAGGTTGAATAAACAGTTCTTCTATCCTTGTCTTGGGTGTATTCAGTTGGCAGCTAGGCTGGGGCTGTCAGCTGTGATGCCTTTATTCTCTCCCATGTGGCCTCTCCATATGATAACTTGGGCTTCCTCACAGCACGGTGGTCTTAAGGCAGCATTCCAAGATGGCTCCATCAGATCTGGCACTTTGGTTGAGACGGTTGGAGTTGCTAGGATCTGGCCACATGGTCTCTCCAGCAAGGTAGTTAGACTGCTTGACATGGTGGCTCAAGACTGAGAGAGCAAAGTGTGACAATTCTTAAAGGAATTTTAGCCTAGACTGAACTAGACTAGCATCACTTCTGCCACATTATGTTGAACAAAGTAAGTCAGAATGCCAAGCCAGATTCAAGAGAAGGGAAGATAAATTCCATCTTGTGATGGAAGGAGAGCATAGAATTAGTGGTTATCTTAATAACCTATGCATGCTAAGTCACTTCAGTCACATGTAACTATTTGTGATGCTATGGCCTGTAGCCCTCCAGGCTCCTCTGTCCAAGGGTTTCTCCAGGCAAGAATACTGGAGTGGGTTGCCATGCCCTCTTTCAGGGGATCTTCCAGACCCAGGGATCGAACCCACATCACTTTACATCTCCTGCATTGGTAGGCGGGTCCTTTACACTAGCTTCACCTGGGAAGTCCTTAATAACCTATGGCTCTAACTTATTTATAATCCTTCCATATGCAAAATACACTCATCCTTTCCAAAGATCTACAAATATCTCATCTCATTAAGGCATCAGGCATAGGACTAAGATCCAGGATTTTGTCAATTCAGATATGAATGGAACTCCTAAGGCATTTCCCTGAATACATTCAGTGTGGCTCCTCTCTACCTGAAAGATCTGTGAATTAAAAAGATAAATTTTATGCCTCCCCATACACCCAGCATTCAGTCATGTCCAACCATTTGTGATGCTATGGACTGTAGCCCTCCAGGCTCCTCTGTCCAAAGGTTCAATCCCTGGGTTGGGAAGATTCCCTGGAGAAGGCAGAGGCTACCCATTCCAGTATTCTGGCCTTTAGAATTCTGTGAACTGTATAGTCCATGGGGTCACAAAGCGTTGGACATGACAATGATTTTCACTTCACTCACACAATAGAACCAACTGGGGTGCTATTAAAAACTACCATGAGAGAGTTCTTCTATCTAGACCAATTAAATCAGGATCCAAAAATGCATTAGGATTTGTCCATAAATGATTCTCACATGCAACCAAGGTGTGTTACTCTTTTCTAGGGATAAGTCTTTTTTTTTTTTTTAATTTTATTTTATTTTTAAACTTTACAATATTGTATTAGTTTTGCCAAACATCAAAATGAATCCGCCACAGGTATACCCGTGCTCCCCATCCTGAACCCTCCTCCCTCCTCCCTCCCCATACCCTCCCTCTGGGTCGTCCCAGTGCACCAGCCCCAAGCATCCAGTATCGTGCATCGAACCTGGACTGGCGACTCGTTTCATACATGATATTATACATGTTTCAATGCCATTCTCCCAAATCTCCCCACCCTCTCCCTCTCCCTCTCCCACAGAGTCCATAAGACTGATCTATACATCAGTGTCTCTTTTGCTGTCTCGTACACAGGGTTATTGTTACCATCTTTCTAAATTCCATATATATGTGTTAGTATACTGTATTGGTGTTTTTCTTTCTGGCTTACTTCACTCTGTATAATAGGTTCCAGTTTCATCCACCTCATTAGAACTGATTCAAATGTATTCTTTTTGATGGGATAAGTCTTTTAAACTGTGTTTTGCATTCCAAGGAGGTAACTTTGGACAAATCTCACTCAACTTCAGGCACAGTAGTCCAGCTTTCTAAATCTGATATAGATAGATAGAGAACAATTTAGCTCACCAAATGAATATTATGAAAAGATAAAGTTTGAAAACACTAAGCTGTTGTGATAGCCTAGGACTCTTGGCTTCATGAAATAGAACATATAATCATTAAGATATTTTTCTTGACACTTTTATGGCTGGTCTACATGAATAACTTTGAAGTCATAATTGTTTAGTAAGAGGCAGGATCTGCCTTTCAACATCTCCAGGGTGTTGCTCTATTTGCGCAAAGCCTTCTGACCACATTGCAGATTTAATCATCTTCTCAGTTTACTCAAAGGTCACACAGGACCTAGTCTCTGTGTACAGCAGATCAAGAGAAGCTTTCTATGGATCCATGTTAGGTGCTTTGCAAGGCTCAATGCCTGACAAGTCCCCAGAGCTTGTTTTTCAAAAGAAGAGCTGCCAATTCATTTCCCTTGAACTATACCAATCTAGGGCTTCCTAGGTGGCATTAGTGGTAAAGGACCCACTGGCCAGTGAAGGACACATGAGAGACCTGGGTTCGATCCCTGGGTTGGGAAGATCCCCTGCTGGAGGAGGGCATGGCAACCCACTGGGGAATCCCATGGACAGATGAGCCTGGCAGGCTCCAGTCCATAAGGTTTCAAAGAGTCAGACACGACTGAAGCGATTTAGAACACACACACATACAGACCTAATTCTTGTGGGGAAATTTTACCCGACAGAGAAAGGTAAGCATTGCTATGGAGGAAGTCTTCAAAAGCCTTATTTCTCTAAAGGCCAAACAAAGTTTGTGTTTATTTTTATTCATTTATTTGGCTGGGTATTGTTGCAGCACACAAACTCTTACTTGTGGCATTTGGGATCGAGATCCTCAACCAGGGATCAAACCCAGGTCCCTTGCATTAGGAGTACAGAGTTGTAGCCACTGGACCACTAGGGAAGTCCCAACAATGTTTTTAATCATCAAAGCAGAATAAAGTAGAACAATTTGTTATTTGGATACTTCCTGACATCAGGCATCTCAGTTCTGAAGATAAACCTCTACAATTTAGCAAACAAGGTTCCTCAAGAATAAAAACTTATTAGCAATGTCCACATGGGTCTTCATTTTAAGGATCCTATAAAACTGGTCCCAACCACATGTTCTCTCATCCCCGTCGCTCCTCAATCCCTTGAAATCTGATTTTGCTTACACTGTTCTATTCAAACTTCTCTGATCAGTCAGTTTAGTTCAGTTCAGTCACTCAGTCATGTCCAATCAACCATGTCTTTGCAATCCCATGGACTGCAGCACACCAGGCTTCCCTGTCCATCATTGACTCCCAGAGCTCACTCAAACTCATGTCCATCGAATCGGTGATGCCATCCAACCATCTCATCCTGTGTTGTCCCCTTTTCCTCCCACCATCAATCTGTCTGAGCATCAGGGTCTTTTCCAATGAGTCAGTTCCTTGCATCAGGTGGCCAAATTATTGGAGTTTCAGCTTCAGCATCGGACCTTCCAATGAATATTCAGGACTGATTTCCTTTACGACTGACTGATAAAACTTCTCTGATAAATGTTGCCAAATCAGTGGACAATTGATGGTCATTAGGGGGCGGCACATCTGTGTTTAATCAGGTGTCTCTAAGTTCTCTAAATTTACTTCCTTGTCTTCTCCAACAACACACTCTACTGGTTCTCTTTGACCATTCATTGTGTACCCTTTCATGAATTTCTTGTTTTCTCTTCCCAACCTTAAATACTGGGGTCATTCAAGTGGTCATGGTTGGCCCCTACTCTTCTCATTTACGTGTTCCAGTGTTTTCATTTATGCTCTTTGTTTTAATTATTACCAACCACTGATGATTCCTAAATCTCTTTGGGCTCATAGTCTTGTACTCTACAAACATTTTCCAGAACACAGTCACAGTCTAGATTGCTCTGGAGGGCCTTCTAGCAGCACCCACACATTGAGCTACAGCCCTCCACCACAATTCCTTATGTTGATTTCTGACCATTACCCTGTATATTTTGTTCCCTCTCCTCTTCCCATGTCCGTCCCTCCTCTTTCAGCCCCAAACTTCAATCAGACCTTGTTTGAACATCTCAGTGTGAGATCTAGAAGTTTGCACTGTGAAAGAAGAGAGATTTACAGTAAGATTTCCTAGTTTACTCTCTCATGCTAGTGACATGCTCTGCAGGACATCATCTAAGTGTTTCTTTTTTAGAATTAATATTCAAATTTTGATTTCTCTTTTTTTATAGGTAAAAAGATGTTTCAAGAGGACATCTTTTCCTTTTGCTCTGTCCTTCTTATATTGTCACACGTTCTGCATGGTGTTTCCAGCAACTGTGATCTTGCTTATTGAAGGGAACTTGCCTTTCATTGTGAACTGGAATCAACATTTCAGTAGATCTTCCCTGTTCCATGTTAACCTAAGGTGCTTGAAGAAGGCAGTGAAGTGCTACAGGGCTTTGCAGTTTACTACTCAGCCTTGTTTTATATGGTGATTAATATCCCCTACAGGACTCGATTATAGAAACATTTTGTCTCTTTCCTCTTGCACAGACCTAAATGACATTTAAGGGCTCTCTTGAGATGCTCAAATTGATATAAAATACATTCATATGCTCTGTATCTTTCCTGCTTATGACATATAGTTAGAATCTTATCTTTACTGCTCATTGGAGACACTCCGGACTCTTGCCTATAACACTCTTGAGTACCAACTAATTTCTGGTTATTTAGGGTTGTCCTTGACCTTGATAAGGTTGTAATTATAATAATTCAAGGTGCTACTTTATAAGGCAGTATCAAGGTCTGTCTTATTCCATAATAAGTACAAGGCCGTATAATGTCACCATGCTTATTTAACTAACTTGCAGAGTACAGCATGTGAAATGCCAGCCTGGGTGAAGCACCAGCTGGAATCAAAATTGCTGGGAGAAATATCAACAACCTCAGATATGCAGATGATACCACTCTAATGGCAGAAAACTAAGAGGAACTAAAGAGCCTCTTGATGAAGATGAAAGAGGAGAGTGAAAAAGCAGCTTAAAACTCAACATTCAAAAAACCAAGATCATAGCATCTGGTCCCATGACTTCATGGCAAATAGATGGTGAAAAAGTAGAAATTGTGACAGATTTTATTTTCTTGGGCTCCAAAATAACTGTGGATGGTGACTACAGACATGGAATTAAAAGATGCTTACTCTTGGGAAGAAAAGCTATGACAAACTTAGACAGTGTATTAAAACCTAGACAGAGAATTTGCCAACAACAGTTGATATAGTCAAAGCTATGATTTTTCCAGTTGTCATATATGGATGTGAGCTGCACCATAAAGAAGGCTAAACACCAAAGAACTGAAGCTTTCACACTGTGGTGATGGATAAGATTCTTGAGAGTCCTTTGGACAGCAAGAAGATCAAATCAGTTGATTCTAAAGGAAATCAACCGTGAATATTCATTGGAAGGACTGAAGCTGAAGCTCCAATATTTTGGCCACCTGATGCAAAGAGCTGACTCATTGGAAAAGAATGTGATGCTGGGAAAGATTGAGGGAGGAGGAGAAACAGGTGGCACAGAGGATGAAATGGTTAGATGGCATCACCAAGTCAATGGACATAAGTTTGAGCAAGCTCCAGGAGATAGTGAAGGACAGGGAAGCCTGGCATCCATGGGGCTGCAAAGAGTTGGACACCTCTTACTGACTGAACAAAAACAACAAAGTTTTGTTGAAAAAATCTATGAATGACTATATCCTTGTCCTTTTCAGTAATGATGTAGCTCCCTCTTGCTCATCATGGCAGATGTGACACATTTCTTAGGCCTCCAAGAGTGTGGGTTTGGGAACTCATTTCCACATCAGGCAAATTTGATAACAGAGCCAGTTTAGCTACTCACATCTTGTGCTGTTGTCTTGAAGGACACTTAGTCTCTAAATCTTTCAAGACAGTCTGATCCGGTTGCTGAGCACAACTTGCTGGGCTGGTTGCATAATAACTTTACATTAGCATTAGGTTATCCTGCAGTTCATCAGAGGGGATTAGTTCAAGAACAGATCCTAAAAGCCTTTTAATGGGAATAAGAATCAGGGAAAGAAATCTGATTTCAAGAAAGCCTATGGAAATTTTCCATAGGAAGGTAGGTCCCAGAGTGGCCCCAGAGTGGCCCCAGAGACTGACGCATCATGGCAGGCATCCTTCCAGTCTTTTCAGAGTACTTTGTAAAAATCCTCAGATGGCTAAACTCAAGGATCAGCTTCCACAGCTATAAAATATCAAGGACACATTTCTCCCATCAGCCTCCCTCCTTAGGACTCTGGTGAGTAACACAGCATCTTTTGTCAGAGAGAACTGACTACCACTGCATTTGGATCACAAGGAAACCAAACAGTTGCTCTCTTCAAACCTTTGTTTGCATCAGCAGTACTCTTCAACAACCTTAAGTCTCTGCTTTTGTATTCAAATGTTGAAAACCTACACACTCTACACCACTATTTTCCTGTGAAACTTTTTGTTGTAGTAGAAATGTTCTATATCTGGGTTGTCCAAAATGGTATGTGCCTATACCAGCTATAAGTGACTACTGAGCACTTGAAATATGGCTAGTGCAACTGAGGCACTGAGGTTTTAATTGAATTCAATTTTGACTAATTTAAATAAGAATACTCACTTGATGTTAGTGACTGTGGTGGTGTACTGCACAGCTCTATACAACTGAAACACGACAAACAAAAAAGGAGCACAGGAAATAATTTTTAATTATTCTAAAATTATAAAAGCAACATACCATCAATAAAGGAAAAGTTTAAATAGACAAATGGGGGGGAAAACCGCTAGGAACACTCATTTCTCATCTAGATGCAGGTATTATTAATATAATGGTGTATGATATCCTTTCTATTATTTCTCTTCAATTTTTTTTAAAGTGTTTTTTATTGGAAGTAGAATTGCTTTTATTATTCACATGCTTCTACATTTATTTTATTCATCACCAACAAATAAAGTATTTTTCAAGGAAGCAATTATTGAGAGTTTGTAAAAATTCAGTAGTTATCTCAAAAAGGGATGAGATCATAAAATGCAATTGGATAATATAAAAGAAATATTAACTGGTAATTCTTACATGACTTCACACATGGATGACTTCTTACATGGAATGGTAAGAAGTCTTACATGGAATGGTAAATGGTAAATCCAATTTACTAACATTTTCCAGAGATAAGACAGAGTAAGTATAAGATGATTTAAGGGTTTATACCCCAAATGTCCTGGCATCATCCCAGAAAAGATGTTTTATAATATAATTTTTTAATATATGTTTGCAAAGATCTAAAAATATCTATCATTATATATTTCATAGCTTCTATCTGGAAATAAATCAGAATATATCATCATTGTCTAAGAGTATAGACACTACATATATTTGACAATCGCTTCTATAAAATAGTTTGGGTTTCAGAACTTAAAAACTTAATTGAAAATACCTGACCATTTTAAATTTTTCTATAAACATACTAGCAGTATACCCTTTGATTATACTATCTTTTTAAAAATTAATTTTAATTGGAGTATAGTTGCTTTACAATTCAGTTTTTGGCTTTGGGTTTGTTTGCTGTTTTTTTTTTTTTTGACCTTGCTTCATGGCTTGTGGGATCTTAATTCCTTGACCAAGGATTGGATCCAGGTCCTTGGCATTAAAGGCAGTGAGTCCTAACAACTGGACAGCCAGGGAGTTCCATCTCTTCAGTTTAAGATGGGAAAACAGTGCAATCTGGCCAGTATATGGTTAGAATGGTCAAGAGAATAGCATAAAAATCCTGGATGAGCCTGGATTAACTGGTTATAACTATGCCAGGATCTGTCTCCTGCATAGCCAGCAGGTTGGTGGCTGCCACTGAGGGGTCAAAGCCCACTGTTGCCCTTACACAAATCTCTTCCTCATAAGGTGTCTGTCACACCCTAAATTCCCACTCTATTTAGGTTGATGTGTTTCTGTTAACAGCTAAATATTAGGCACAGCCCCTCCTAACATTTCATCTGTTAGCATCTCAGGGGAGCATGGTCTGGATGGTCAGGGTGAGACAGGGGCATCTGAAAGCATGAGCAGCCAAGAGCCAGTGTTTAGCCCCCAGGACAAGGAAGGAGAGTGCTTAGAGGGCACTCTGAAGGAAACATAAGCATAATGACCAGAGGAAAGGAGGAGGGTCTCCATGGATAAGAATAGATGAGGAACTCTGCTTTGAAGAAAGGACCTTTTCACTAAGACACAAAAGTTGAGAAGGAGCTAGTCCAGTGAAGTGTGTAGGGTGGATGTGTGGGGGGTGTGTTGTGTGTTCCATGCACTGGACAAAGCATTAGCGAAGGCCTGGTCAGGCAGAGCTTGGAGCAGTGAATGGAAAAGGGCAGCGGGGCCTACAGTTGGAGAAGTAAGCAGGGGCAGACCAGGCAGGCCCCTAGGCCTCATAAGGGCTTCCCTGTTCACTCTAAAGGAGACAGGAGATGTTGGTGATGGAGCCAGGAGGGTGACATGGTTCTGAGCACCTACTTTGGGTGACTCTCCATTGAGGGTGCAGCCTGGAGCTAAACCAGCAAAAAAATCCTTGTCCTTATACAGCGTATGTTCTAGTGGGAATTGAAATCACAGGAAAGTCGAGTTTAGAGAAACTGTTGAGAATTCAGTCATGACCTTTGAGGTGACTGGAGACACTCCCTGAGACAGATAAAGTCAGACAGGCAGGACGGCATCTGCAAAGCGCAGGTTTTGGTCTCCCATCTCAGGAAGGACTTTTCACTTGGATCTTGGGCTCCGCCTTATCAGAATATTCCTTTTGCAAACCGTTCACTTGTTTCCTGACCTGTAAACTCAGCTCTCCTTCCAGGCAAATTGGTTATCTTTCAGTCTAAGCATGTCTAAGGGCCTGGTTCTGGAATTGTCACTCATTTATTTCCTAATTCAGATTAGTATGGATTGAAAATTTCTAGCCAGCCAAAGTCAAAAGTTTAACTGCAAGCCAATAGCAGGTTAAGTGAAGAATACTTTCAGGAAGGTGTTTCATCTGCCGCTTAAGCTGCTAAAGAGACACAGCCAGAATCTAAGCGGGCTTAAATTTACTCTCAACCGACTTCTTATAGTGAAGCCACAGAAATTCACTGGGCCAGCATCCAGCTCTGCACAAACCAGCAGCTCATCTTTGTCATCGTGACTGGCTATCACTGCTCCGGCACACACAGCACCAAAGTGTAGTGAGGCATAGCATGACCCTCCAAGCAAAAGGACAGGATGTCCAGTCCATTTCCCTTTCTAGATGCCATCCCCATGAGGGGGAAATGGACTGAAGATTTTTTGGTTTTTTTTTTTACACACTCTGCATCATTTGACTGTGGCCTTGAGTGCAAAATATAAGAGAATGCCAAAGAAACTTGGTCACTGAGATAAATAATATTTTAATGCAATGTTTTAAACTCAAAACTGATGCAAAAAGTCCTATGTAATATATAATGGACATGCAATGTATAATGGACAAAATATCATAATTTTAACAGCAGATGGTATCCACTGGGGTGAACACCTCTGGCTAGACTTCAAGGGACCTGGGGCCTTCTTCAGCTGTGCAACGTGTGGTAAGTTACTCAGCCTTTCTGCTCCCAATTTATAGAGGAACAAACTGAAACCCAGTGAGGTGCTCATTCTTTCAAGGAGCTATCGATTCAGCAGATTCTCTTGGGGGAGGGATATGCACTAGCCATTGGTAACTTCTTCCAGTCTTTCCAATAATACTAAGTGCACTAGGGTTGAGAATAATGACTCAACTGGCCTGATACACTGATTGCAAAGCAAATATTAGTTGCTACCTGTGGTTTTCTATATTTCTCCTGCCATGAGTTGCCAATACTTTGACAATAATACTTCTCCAGTTTAGGACAGTATGACACCAGGGCAAGATTGTGGGGAAGGATGGAGAAATGTTTACCGAGCTCCTGCTTCTTCCATATCATCATGCTAGATGCTGGCGTTCAGGTTTAATTCCACCCCCATCTCCATTGAAGAGAAGAGGAAGCTAGTATCTGTAGGGAGGCCTTTTATGAAAACCCTCAACTGGCCTCACAAAGCACATTCATTCAATGGGGCATTGGAACTGCTCACTTCACAGACCCTCTAGAATGGCCCACTTGTCTGCACTCAGCAGTGAACTCAACAACACAGAATTGCAGCGTTCCATGAAAATAACTGGAGAGCCCTACATTTTCCATCAGCTTGAAGTGATTGTGGCAGAATTCAGAAGAACATAGACTGGCTCTGGGGTCGATTGAGGATGGGCTGCATCTAGACAGGTGGCACGAGGAAGTCTGTTTGGGGACAAACGCTCCAGCCCAGACCATCCTTTGAGGAGACTGTTCCCAGTCCCTCTCGTCCTTCCCTGTCTCATTTCCCCACAATTGACATGTCATGAGCTCTAACTCTGTGCCAAGCACTGTCCATCCTTTGTATAATATCTTGTTTTTACTCTTCATAACCATCTTGCATGCACACATGCTCAATCGATTCAGTCTGTCCGACTCTTTGCAACCCTATGGACTGTAGCCCTCCAGGCTCCTCTGTCCAAGGGATTCTCCAGGCAAGAATACTGAGGTGGGTTTTCATGCCCTAGTCCAAGGAATCTTCCAGACCCAGGGACTGAAGCCCTGTCTCTTATGTCTCTAGCATTGGCACGTGAGTTCTTTACCACTAGCAGCACTTGGGAACCTCCACAACAACTTTATGTGGTAGGAATTCTTAGATTGTCTTTATTGGTGAAGAATCTGAGAATCAGTTATGTCAAGTAATTACCAGGCTTCCTGCAGGCAGTAAGCAGCAG
Source organism: Bos mutus (assembly GCF_027580195.1). NCBI lineage: Eukaryota > Metazoa > Chordata > Mammalia > Artiodactyla > Bovidae > Bos > Bos mutus. Next base: position 37,737,691 of record NC_091636.1, on the reverse strand, counting down.
AGTTAGGATTCAAAGTCAGGTGTTCCTACACCAGAGCCTGCGCTGTGAAGCATGGTCTGTGCTGCAGACCCCAAGACCTTTCCAGTTAGCAGCAACTATTTGAAAATTGGTGGGGTGGTGCCTTCTTTGTCACTGTCCAGAGAGTGGCCCAGTGGGTATCACTGAAGACCCAACAGCTTCCCATTGAGAAATAACATAAACTTTCCATCGTCTGCACATTTTCCATTTAAAGAGAGCATATTTTAGCTGGATCAAGTGGCAGTTTACTCACAGCTTCAGGAAATGCTAGAAATTATGAGCTCTCTATAGTTTCTCTGACCTCAGCCCATAATTATGGAAGCTTACTTCTGAGCATACCAGTAACTTTCCACATCAGTCCAAGTTGGAAATAAACTCCACCTTCCCAAACCTGGGTGTATTGTTCTTGCATCAATCAGAGGATGCAAAATGACAGCAATTTCAGTACTCTGAGCTTTTTCTTCCCTCATATTTAACCCAAATATATTCTTCATCTTTTGGCCCCTTTCCTAAAAAGAAAAGAAATTGGTACGTGGAGCAGATGTGTGAGATCAAGGACTGTGTTTTATCCACGTGTGTCTCTAGCACATACTACAGTACCTTACACAATGTAGATGCCCTGGAAGTATTTGGTGCGTGAATAAATGATGTGCTCTGCATGTGAGGAAGGGGCTCCTGAACCCTCCTCCCCCACAGACAAGACATAAGCAGAGACATGTTTTCTAGAAGTGCAGGAGCCACCGTGTACGTCACACTACACCTGGCTTCTGCTGTTTTTTCTAAACTGCTTCCCCACAGCTGGACTTACTGACACATCTCCATTGTGGTCCCAGATTCACTCTCGCCCCACCAAGTCTGGAGTTAAACAAGTTGGGAACAGGAAGTGTAGCGGTGGCCTACGTCTCCTGAGGACAGGGTCCAAAAGCAGGATTCTGGGTGATCAGCTTTATCTGTGGGTTTATCTTAACCCTCGTGACTCCTAAGGTGTCTCATCTAATCCTCACAACAGTCCAGCAAGGCAGAGACTGTGCCTGTTAGAACTGGGTTTGTCTGCACAAAACAGAAGCCCATGTAAACAAGAGTTTCTTCTCTCACAATGCGAGGCTGCAGGACCACTCAGGGCCGGTCCTGTGGCTTCCAGTGCCACCAGGGTCTTGGGCTTCTTTTGGCTCCAGCCCCACCAGGGCTTAGTTTGTGGCTTCACGCTCACTAGAGTCTGCTTCCCTTTCAGCTTCCTGAGTTTCAGGCAGAAGAAAAGTGGGAAGGATGAAGGGCAGAGGCATACGCCAGTGGAATTTGCCCCTTTCGCAAGTTTTCCCACAGCTCCTCCAGGGATTGCTGCTTACAAGTCACCGAATACACCAGGGACTCTGGGGGTATTGGTGTTATTGGTCTAAAATGACATTTTTGAAATAGTGGGATCCTTTGCCTAATGAAAAAAGGGAGACAAGACTGGCATTTAGTAGGGTCCCACCAGAGCATGGCAGCTTTGGGGCTGCAGGGAGAAGCCTGGGGGCCCACGGATTTGAGGGCCATGGTACTTCCTCCCGCCATTCGGTGACTCAGTCCATAGCACCAGGCTTCCATCTTGCCTCCTCTCTCCTCACTCATCCTCTTTCACACTGTAACCCTTATCCTGAGCCAGAGCCCCACCCTGAATGCTTTCCACTCCCCGAAGTCCCTCTCTTGCTTCGTCATTAGCCCCCCTTGCAGCTAGCAGGATCCGTCTGTCTATTGAGCAGATTTCCAGTGCTGATCTCTATGACACCTGGGCCCTGCCTTTAATCAATGGGTGGCATTCTTGCCTGTAGACCCCCAGTACAGGCTGTACCTCCTTCAATGTGAAATTGTCCAGTTCATCTCTGAATTTGTCTGGGGATGACCCAGAGTCTGTTCCTGTAATCCGGTCAGGGTCAGTGCCCAGAAAGTTGCGGTAAGGCGGGGGGGTGTCCTTTCCTGTGGTCACAAGGTTCCCACAGCCTTGTATCTGACCTGCCTTGAGGCTGATACTTCGGAGCAGGAATGAAACTTTCACTCTCCCTTTCACATGATCTGGCTACTGAAGGAACATCACAGATGTATTTTCCCGGCACTCAAAGATAACAGCGGGTAGGACTTAAGGGAGCTGAAAGGCATGTATCCATCATTTAGCTTTATCCAAGAGAAACAGAGGTCCAGAAGGGTGGATGTAACCTCTCTAAAGGGGCAGAGCTGCGCCCACATGCGTTGGGTCCCAGCCACACAGCCCATGGTAAGCATGTCGGGGTGAGCTAAGTGTCTGAGGCCAGCTGGTGGATACTTCCCAGAGGTCTCTCCCAGCCTCCTTTCACCTATAGTTAAACCATCCAACTAACTATGGAGAAGGCTGAGGGAGGGGATGTGAGGTAGCTACAGGGAGCAATTCTGTGTTCTAAACCAGGAGAGCATTTTGGCAGAGAGCTGGGAAGGCAGTGGCTTCAGGAAAGTCGAATGCTGAGTGATTGAAATGGAAGAATTTTACACATTAGTAGCTCCAAGTATGAAACAGGGAAACAGATTGGGAGAAGTGACAGATATTGTCCAAGAATGCTTCTGGCTGCAGTAACAGAGGGAAGAATACTGGCAGCTAACACCGATTACTATGTTAGAGCATTTATTATGGACGAGGCACTGTGCTTGGAACTTTACCTGAATCAATTCACTTATTCATCACAGCAGCCCCATGAATTCCCTACCAATGGCTGCAATTCTGTACCCACATTTCTTGAGGCTAAATGGGTTTTTGCTTCAGAATTTTTCATATCTTAGAAAAATAGTGTGGTACTAAAACTGCAATATCATGTAATATTATGGGACCTGGGACAGCACCCAGTAAACAAGTATATTGACATTTCTGCAGCAAGTGGACTAGACAAAGACCATAATAACCATCATGTCAATCTTGCCACCAACTCATGAAAAAATTCTAAGTATAGAGAGATGTGATGGGGAGGGAAGGGGGAGGGAGGTTCAAGAGAGAGGGGACAGGTATACCTGTGGCTGATTCATGTTGATATTTGGTGGAAACCAACACAATACTGGTGATGGACAGGGAAACCTGGCATGCTGCAGTCCATGGGGTCTCAAAGAGCTGGACATGACTGAGCAACTGAACTGAACTGAGCACAATACTGTAAAGCAATTATCCTTCAATTAAAAATAATAAATTAAGAAAAACTGTAGGTTTTTGAGCTTTGGGGATTTCAGAGCTTTCGAACTGCACCATTATCTTCAGTTTCCAGAGAAGAAAAGGGGCAGACTGGCTCCAGCGTCTGTGCTGTGAGCTGTATTGTCCTGCTCCCAGTGACAACGCACCTCCATCACATGGTATACAGTCAATATTACTGAAATGCACGGAACCTAATCTAGTTCTCCTAGAGATGATGCTGAGGAAGAGGAAACACACTCTGCTGCACCTGTTTAACAAGTGGGGAAACTGAGGCTCAGAGAAGGGGTGTCTTGTTTGAAGGCACAGATTGGGTGAATAGAGACAGGATCTACACCAAGTCAGGTGTGCAGACGCCCAGCCCTCCTGACTCCTACTTCTGTCCCACTTGGGCACATTTCTTATGAATTATTTGAAGGAAGAGTACTATGAAGGGAATGGTATCACTTGTGATGCTTTTAAGAATAGCTTTGAAGTGGCAGTAGAGTTAGTAGAAACGTGAAAACATTTGTTAACTTTCTGAACAGATCATAAAAGAAGAGGGTGTGACAGCCTCCTTATCTGCCACGGATGCCATAGAACAAGGTGCTGACCAGCTGAGTAAGGGGACTGAATCCAGCCCTCCCTTTCTGCAACCCTCCCTGACATTAGGGTTATCTGAGGTCTCCTGTTTTTCTCCAAGGTGGGGGAGGAGAAAACAAGCAAGCAAACAAACAGTAATCCTGAGCACTGGAACATTTGGGCAAGAGGTTTCTGCTGTTGTGTCCTAGGGACTCCAGATCAAATATCAGAAAGCCACAGCCACCGAGAGTCACGGGAAGCACAGCCTGCGATATTCGGGAAGGAGGGCAGAGGAGGAGACTGCAAGGTCAGCCTCAAGAGCAAATATTAATAGATGAGGGATGTAGAGGATGCTGCCCAGATCTTTATGCTCACAGTATATGTTGTCCCTCTCGTGGACAGGAGAACAGGCAGGGGCGGAGCTGGTATGAGAGTCAGGTGGCCCTGGAGGATCCTGGGAAGGGCGGCGAGATGAAGAAAGTGGGAAGAGCTTCAGCACTCCTCCACCTTCTCACTTCACCACATCACGGGTCATTATTTCCAGCAGGAGTCTCTGGAGATGTTCCCACTTCTGGCTATGCTGTAATTTTTCTAAAATTGCCAATTGGCAAGTTATGGCATGCTATTACTTAAGGATATCAAAAAGCCCCCCTACCCTGGCCTGCGAATATCTTACCACTTAGAGGAACTCCTTTGTACTGAAGAATTCTCTGGAAGACACCATATGCAAAGATTTTGCCAAAGAAGTACCTAAGCACATGCCATCCATCTATCTGTAATATTGTCCCTTCATTTTCCTATCTTTTAAAATTCCACTCATTTTTCAAGACCTTCTTTGGACCTGTGCCTCTTTCCTGGGGACCCCAGTAGTTTCTTGGATACATCTGTATTAGAAATATGTGCCTGCTCAATTGCTTTAGTCATGTCCAACTCTGTGTGACCTTATGGACTGTAGCCTGTCAGGCTCCTCTGTCCATGGGATTCTCCGGGAGAGAATACTGCAGTGGGTTGCCATGCTCTCCTCCAGGGGATTTTCCCAACCCAGGAATCAAACTCTCATCTCTTACATCTCTTGCATTGGCAGATAGGTTTTTTACCACTAGGACAACCATGCTGCTGCTGCTAAGTCGCTTCAGTCATACCCAACTCTGTGTGACCCCATAGATGGCAGCCCACCAGGCTCCTCCATCCCTGGGAGTCTCCAGGCAAGAACACTGGAGTGGGTTGCCATTTCCTTCTCCAATGCATAAAGTGAAAAGTCAAAGTGAAGTCGCTCAGTCGTGTCTGACTCTTAGCAACATCGTGGTCACTCTTTAATATAACTACATGTTATGGGTTGGTCTCCCTGCATCAGATGGTGAGTATAACAATATAATTCACAAAGACTAAACAAATATCTCAAATTTGTGATGAATTTTCAAAATTGCTGATTATTTTTATTGTATAGACAACATAAATTAAGTTTAATGGGCTTGAATTTAAAGCGGTCCAAAAAAAAAAAAAAAGACTAAATGGGGCAGTGTGTGTTAAGTACTTGGCACAGTGTAGTCATTTCTCTTTCCTTCTGTCAGTTCTTCAGTTGAACTACTTTTAGGATTCACGTATTTCCCTCTGATTCCTTACCACCATTATAATCCACTCCTTAATCACTTTAAAAGCTTCCTAACAATAGACTGGTTCCAAATAGGAAAAGGAGTACATCAAGGCTGTATATTGTCACCCTACTTATTTAACTTATATGCAGAGTACATCATGAGAAATGCTGGGCTGGAGGAAGCACAAGCTGGAATCAAGATTGCCGGGAGAAATATCAATAACCTCAGATACGCAGATGACACCACCCTTATGGCAGAAAGTGAAAAAGAACTAAAGAGCCTCTTGATGAAAGTGAATGAGGAGAGTGAATAAGTTGGCTTAAAGCTCAACATTCAGAAAACAAAGATCATGGCATCCGGTCCCATCACTTCATGGGAAATAGATGGGGAAACAGTGGAAACAGTGGCTGACTATTTCTTGGGCTCCAAAATCACTGCAGATGGTGATTGCAGCCATGAAATTAAAAGACGCTGACTCCTTGGAAGGAAAGTTATGACCAACCTAGATAGCATATTAAAAAACAGAGACATTGCTTTGCCAAAACAGGTCCATCTAGTCAAGGCTATGGTTTTTCCAGTTGTCATGTATGGATGTGAGAGTTGGACTGTGAAGAAAGCTGAGCACTGAAGAATTGATGCTTTTGAACTGTGGTGCTGGAGAAGACTCCTGAGAGTCCCTTGGCCTGCAAGGAGATCCAACCAGTCCATTCTAAAGGAGATCAGCCCTGGGATTTCTTTGGAAGGAATGATGCTAAAGCTGAAACTCCAGTACTTTGGCCACCTAACGCAAAGAGTTGACTCATTGGAAAAGACTCTGATGCTGGGAGGGATTGGGGTCAGGAGGAGAAGGGGACAACAGAGGATGAGATGGCTGGATGGCATCACCAACTCGATGGACGTGAGTTTGCGTGAACTCTGGGAGTTGGTGATGGACAGGGAAGCCTGGTGTGTTGCAATCCATGGGGTCGCAAAGAGTTGGGTATGACTGAGCGACTGAACTGAACTGAACTGAACTGCCCTCAGTGCCTCCAGGATCTTTATGGTGGTTCAGATGGTAAAGAATCCACCTGCAATGCGGGAGACCTGGGTTTGTCCCCTGGGTTGAAAAGATCACCTGGAGGAGGGCACGGCAGCCCACTCCAGTATTCTCTCCTGGAGAATCCCAAGGACAGAGGAGCCTGGTTGGGGCAGGGGGGGTGGGCTACAGTCCATGGGGTTGCAGAGTAGGGCACAACTAAGTGATTAAGCACACACACGGGCTACTGACTAATGATTTCCCCTAAGACGTCTCTATCCTTGTGTTCTTCCATGTTCAAGGACGGCAATGGTTCCTCGTAGCAATCTATCCAGCAGTACCATATTTTTCTCCCAATCATAAAACTCTTTCCTAATAGAACTTGAATGCTATTCAGGTTTTGAATCAACCCTATGCAGTGTGTCTCAAGGGAGGACGAACCTCCCTGGTTGGTGCTTAAGAATGTCCTAAAGGACCTAGGCTCTTCCTGACCTTTTGCTTCACCATCCTAAGTATTTTTTGGTTTTTCATCCTCTTACTCAGAGCCCATGACCTCTAGATGGCTGCCATTATCCCAGACATCATGAGTGATTCAGAGATAGGAAGCAAGTGGAAAGGTCAAACAGTTTTCTCTTCTCAAGGCTTTGTCTTTTCATTTAGAAAGGGAAGTCTGCCAAACGTCTGGTTATCACATCTGGATCCCTCCTCTGGGCACTGTTTAACCCCGCTGACGTTTTAGCCTCTTTCAACCATCATTGTCCCTCTTGTTACATTTACCAAATAGGAACACAGGATAGCCAGTTAAAACTGAGCTTGGTAGACAACACATTTTTAGTATAATTATGCCCATATGTTGCAGGAGATACACTAAAAAGTTGCTTGTTGTTTATCTGTAGTTCATACTTAACTGGGTACCCTGTATTTTTTCTGGCAACCCTCCCTTATGGACTCTGCTACAACCTTTCACCAAATCTCCCTAAAGAATTGATAAGATGGCTCTGAGTCCTCAAAATGCCACAGCACTGGGATGTTAAATGAGAACCCTGACCCAAATGCCTCCCTTCACCTTTTGTTTTACACTCTGTATTAATGGAATAACAAAGAAAGTCACTCGTGCCCCATTGTCCTAATGTTTTCAACAAAGCATCTCTTTACTTGTAGCCACTCTTCCCTAAGACTCAGCCTTGAGCTCTAGAGGTGAAGCTGGGGCAGGAGACAAATGTGAATGGTAGGTGTTATGACGTAGCCAGCGTTGCTCCTTCCTTCTGCAACCCAGGGTTTGGCCAGCCTGCCTTTCTTCGCTCTAACTTGAATGTATCTTTACCAGCAGCCCCAAACCTGTTATCTTGGGCACCACCTTTTCAGTTCATGCAAACAGACCTACTCACCTGTCTACACTGATATTTCAGAATCCTAGTAGTCACAGCTTAGTCCCACAAGTGCCACAGATTTAGTCGCATAAGTGCTATTCAGAAGAGACCAATAATGGCTTCACTGCTTAAGGCAGTCTTCATGGAAATTAAAACTGGGCTTAAAGCCTCTTGATGAAAGTGAAAGAGGAGAGTGAAAAAGTTGGCTTAAAGCTCAACATTCAGAAAACGAAGATCATGGCATCTGGTCCCATCGCTTCATGGGAAATAGATGGGGACACAGTGTCAGGCTTTACTTTTCGGGCTCCAAAATTACTGCAGATGGTGATTGCAGCCATGAAATTAAAAGACACTTACTCCTTGGAAGGAAAATTATGACTAACGTAGACAGCATATTAAAAAGCAGAGACATTACTTTGCCAACAAAGGTCCGTCTAGTCAAGCCTATGGTTTTTCCAGAGGTCATGTATGGATGTGAGAGTTGGACTGTGAAGAAAGCTGAGCGCCAAAGAATTGATTCTTTTGAACTGTGGTGTTGGAGAAGACTCTTGAAAGTCCCTTGGACTGCAAGGAGATCCAACCAGTCCATTCTGAAGGAGATCAGTCCTGGGTGTTCTTTGGAAGGAATGATGCTAAAGCTGAAACTCCAGTACTTTGGCCACCTCATGTGAAGAGTTGACTCATTGGAAAAGACTCTGATGCTGAGAGGGATTGGGGGCAGGAGGAGTAGGGGACGACAGAGGATGAGATGGCTGGATGGCATCACCAACTCAATGGACGTGAGTTTGAGTGAACTCTGGGAGTTGGTGATGGACAGGGAGGCCTGGCGTGCTGCGATTCATGGGGTCACAAAGAGTCAGACACAACTGAGCGACTTCACTTTCACTTTCTAGCTCTTGAAGGAAGGAACTGAGTGGGTCAGAAGCAAAAAGAGGCTGCGAGTAGGAGACAGAAAACGTGTGCTTTCAGGAGACTGGGGAGACCAAGACTGAAGCAGGAGCTACATTCTGTGGCGCCATGGAAAGAAGGTGCGGTAAATTCAGGACCGTGTTATAGAAGACACCACAAACAAGGAAGGGCAGCTTGCTTGATTTAGTAGGAAACAGAAGACCTTCAGAGCTTCTTGATCGTGTTGAGTGACCAGGTGACGGCTGCATTTTCATATTTGCTGATTGATTCAACCATACAAGGAGAAATCACAAGGCCACGCGTATGCACAAAAGTGAAGTTGGAAACTGTTTTACAACCATAAGACTGTTCAGTCCATACTTTTCAGGAAATAATTCAGATCACTTAACCTAGACTTGTTTTTACATTTCTGCTCATCATTCCCTGGTGTAAAATCAAGTTGTTTAAAAAGAAGCCCAGCACATTTTGTTGAAGGTATGCACTCCTCTGCCAGTTAAGAAGTCTGAACCTTTAGAAGAATTCACTCTTTCTAATTAAATTCATTAGCTCCTGGACTTATAAATAAGGCCATCTGGTATTTGAGAAAAACATATATTGTATTATTAGATATTGAAGTTTATGTCAACTTCATCTTGGGCATGAAGTATATTCCAGGGCAACTTTGATCATCACTAATTCTCTGGCAGCCACTTCCTTCCTCCTGGGCCCAGGAGCTTGTGTACAGGAGATGTGCTCTGGTATGTACCATTCCTCCACACTGTATCCCACCTGCCAATATAACAGCTTTCCTTCACCTAAGTTCCTGCCCACCCACTGCACACTCAGGCTCTCCCTGCATTACTGCCCAAAGAAGTGGGTACGCCCTGTTCTCCCTTGTCTCAGAATAGTACACTGATCTGGCCCAAGGTACATCCTTCCCCGTTTTGTACTTTGTCTCTCCAGATGGTTCCTTGTTCACCCAGGGGCCTGGAGGGTTTCTGTTCTGTCCATCCTGCCTGAAACCCTATCCTGCAGAGGATCTGGTAAACTATTCCACGTGATGCTTGGATATATTCTTGTGGGAGTGGAGGGAAAGATGGAAAATTGAGAGGCAAGAGAATATAATGCAGTCCAAAGACATCTTCTTTACTTCTTCTAAAACAAACAACACACACACACACACACACACACACCCCTCAGTTGGGGGTCGAGGGTCCTTGCTGTTACTTCTGTTTCTCCTTGGAATTTCCCATGGTGACACTGACATGTGTGCAGTGGTAGATGTCATCAAAAGCTTAATATGTAATCCTTCTTAGAAAAACAGGAAGGAAACTATTTCTAAAATAAGTGGAAGCTCAAATCATGGGGATTTGAGTATCAGCCTTCAGAGGAGGCCCCAACTATCTAGACCAGGGGAGGATGTTCTGGAATGAGGAACAGAAGGTCCACATTGCTCCCTGCTTGGTCTTTCTACTCCAAACCTTTCACTAGAGTCATCAGAAGGGTCATTCTAGTTAAAGCTTCTCTTACTTTTCCATTTATTTATTTATGAACAAATAACCCATGCCCATAGCACAGTATTAAAAGTATTCAGTAGGTGATAAAGTGAAAAGTGAGCATCCTTCCTTTTCCTGCCCTGGCCACTATGTCCTCCCCGGGGGTTATTTCTATGATAAGTTTCTTCCGGGTCCTCTTTCTGGAGATTGTCTATGCATTTTAAAAAAATATAGTTATTTGAAATAATTTTATCAGCTTATTTGCTAATTTTTCTCAGAGCTATGGGTCAAAAAATAACAACATAAACAAATATAAAAGTTGATCCATAAAACATCACACACTGCCATCTCCTTGGTTTCCACTCTACACCAACCCGTCCCTACACCCCATCGGATAACAGCTTTTAAGTTCCTGCAAATTATTCCAGACCTCTTAAAGGAACATACAAACAAATACAATTCCTATTCTTCCCCACAAGGGACTCTCTAAAGATGATAAAAAGGATTATTTGTAAAAGCAAAATACCCATTAATGGAATTAACAATATGCAGTTTATAAAGCAGTCAACTTAAGCACAAATATATATATATATATTACAAGCTACTACTAATAAACAAATGTAACCATATGGAGTTTCCTTGCTTCAAGATATTGTGATCATCTTAAAAGGGGGTCCCCTTTTTCAAAAGTGTTTAAAAGCCCTATGTCCTGGGCTTCACATTCCAGCTTGTCTGGCTCTAGGTGAGTGATCACACCATTGTGGTTATCCGGGTTATTAAAACCTTGTTTGTATAGTTCTATATATTCTTGCCACCTCTTCCTAATATCTGTGCTTCTGTTAGGTCCATACTATTTCTGTCTTTTATTGTGCTCATCTTTGCATGAAATGTTCCCTTGTTATCTCTAATTTTCTTAAAGAGCTCTCTAGTCTTTCCCATTCTATTGTATTCTATTTTATAGAAGGAGAAAAAATGGAAACAGTGACAGACTTTTTTTGGGGGGGTGCTCCAAAAAAACTGTGGACGATAGCTGCAGCCATGGAATGAAAAGACATTTTTATCATTGCAAGGAAAGGTATGACAAACCTAGACAGTGTATTAAAAGACAGAGAGATCACTTTGTTGACAAAGGTTCATGTAGTAAGAGCTATGTTTTTTCCTGGTGGCTCAGACAATAAAGAATCTGCCTGCAATATGGGAGACCTGGGTTCAATCCCTGGGTCAGGAAGATCCCCTGAAGGAGGGCATGGCAACCCACTCCACTATTCTTGCCTGGAGAATCCCATGGACAGCAGAGGCTGGCAGGCTACAGTCCATGGGGTCACAAAGAGTTGGACACCACTGAGCCACTAAACACAGCACACATGGTTTTTCCAGTAGTCATGTGTGGATGTGAGAGCTGAACCGTAAAGAAGACAGAGTGCCAAAGAATTGATATTTTCAAACTGTGGTGTTGGAGAAGACTCTTGAGAGTCCCTTGGACTGCAAGGAGATCAAACCAGTCAATCCTAAAGGAAATCAGTCCTGAATATTCATTGGAAAGACTGATGCTGAAGCTGAAGCTCCAATACTTTGGTCACCTGATGCAAAGAGCCTCATTGGAAAAGACCCTGTTACTGGGAAAGATTGAAGGCAGGAGGAGAAGGGGATGACAGAGGATGAGATGGTTGGATGGCATCACCAGCTCAATGGACATGAATTTGAGCAAACTCCGGGAGATTGTGAAGGACAGGGTGGCCTGGTGTGCTGCAGTCCATTGGTTGTAAAGAGTCAGACATGACTGAGTAACTGAACAACAAATGTCCTGGACTGTACCAATCAGAATAACCGCCAACATAACATCATACCAGCTGTACTGGTACACCATATAGGTGTGTCTTGATGACTCTCAGCTTGTTTGCCCCAGGTCAGTCTGTGCATTGCTGGGGACCAAGGTGATGGCTCAGATGGTAAAGAATCTGCCTGCAATGCGGGAGACCTGGGCTCTATCCCTGGGTTGGGAAGATCCCTTGGAGGAGGCCACTCCAGCATCCTTGCCTGGAGAATTCCATGCACAGCAGAGCCTGGCAGGCTACTATCCATGGGGTCATGTGGTTTTGCCTGCCTCACACAGGGGCAGTGTCCATGGTGGCTCTTGATGAGAAGAGGAAACTTCTATCTTGAGCTCCATCACACTAATGACACCTTTATTTGAGAAGTTCATAGTTCTTTTACAACAGCCTGGAATTTTACTGTGTAATCACCTCATTTTCTCTTGTGGATGGGGAATCCCAGCCCCCACAGTAGCTCTGTAGGTTCCTGCCTCATTTACCTACCTGGGAGATTCATACAAAGAGCGATGTCCCAGCTGTAGGCTGGGAACCTAGCTGTGTTTCTCCTGCTGTTTCTTCTCTCTGCAATACCCTACCCCTGCAGCCCCTAATTTGTAAAGTCCCCCATCCTTTAAAATCCAGTTCAAGTATCCCCTGAAAACAACCCAGATTTCCAATTTAAAAGTATTTCTTCCTTTCCTCCAAGCCTTATTGCTCTCTCTATAATACTATCACATTCTGTTATCACTGTAATTGCAGCTATAATTATACATACGTTTTCCCCACTATGTTGTTATTTAGTCACTAAGTCATGTCCAGCTCTTTTGTGACCCCATGGACTATAGCCTGCCAGGCTCCTCTGTCCATGGGATTTCCCAGGCAAGAATACTGCCATTCCCTTCTCCAGGGGATCGTCCTAACCCAGGGATTGAACCCACATATCCTGCATTAGAAGGCGGATACTGCACCACTGAACCTCCAGACAAGCTGAGTTTCCCCGCCACAGGACTATAAATTTTGTGACTTTGACTGTTTATCTGCATAATCTCTGTGGCATAATTTAGTATGGTACATATAAAATAGTAGAATCTCAATAAATATTTATGAAACAGCATTGAATTGTTTGGTTAAATCCTCACCCTAAGATTAATTGGGTGGTACAGGGTATTGGGAGAAAGGTTAGTGCTGAAGATAGGTCCAGAAAAAAAGCTTTCCACATGAACAGTGAAACAAGATGGTTAAGAATTCAATCTCTGGCCATCACATGACCTGCATTCAATCCAGATTCTGTACTTATTAGCTATGTGACCTCAGGCAAGCCACTTGACCTATTTATTTATTTATTTCCTATTGGGTTACAGTTGCTTTACAATGTTGTGTTAGTTTGTGCTGTTAAATAAAGTGAATCAGCTATATTAATACCTATTTCCTCTCCCTCTTATTCCTACCCCCACGATCCCACCCCTCTAGGTCACCACAGAGCACTGAGCTGAGCTCCCTGTGCAGCACAGCAGGTTCCCATTAGCTATCTGTCTGACAGCTGGTAGTGTGTATATGTTAATCCCAATTTCCCAACTGATCCCAGTCACCTGTGCCATGTCCATGCATTCATTGTCTACATCTGCCCTGCGAATAAGTTCATCTCTACCATTTTTCTAGATTCCACATATATGCTTTAATATACCGTATTTGTTTTTATAGAAAGACTTACTTCACTCTGTATGACTGACACTGGGTCCATCCATGCCTCTACAAAGGACCCAATATTTTTCATTTTTATGGCTGAGTAATATTCCATTGTATATATGTACCACAACTTCTTTATCCACTCATCTATCACTTGACATTACTTGACCTCTTTAAAATCATTTTCCCAAATGTAAAACAAGAATGGAAATAATAGTATCTATCTTTTAAAGCAAACAATGAACATTCAGTCATGACCATTTTTAAGAGTTTTTATTGGGGTGACTGTCACTCTCTGTTCTAGTCAGGAAGTTCTGACAGTAGCAGCTAAAGTCAGAGTTCTTTGAATCAGGGCTCAGACCACTTCCACCTCCAAGGTGCCATTTGCTTGGAAGGAGGGAAATTTAAAAGCCTTTAATGAAATTTCAGTGAACCTTCATTCCTACTGGGAAAGTAGGCTGAATAATTGTGAGTGTTTCATCCAAATCTGTTCACTGGTTTAAAAATAAATGTTCTCATTTCCAAACTGATACCAACACAGAGAACCACAGGACATACTTTTTATTCGTTATTTGGTACTAATCATTAGGGCCTTCCCAGGTGGCTCAATGATAAACAATCCGGGGGCCAATGCAGGAGGCATAGGAGATTCGGGTTCAATCCCTGGGATGAGAAGATCCCCTGGAAGAAAAAATGGCAAACCACTCCTGTATTCTTGCATGAAAAATCCCATGGAAAAAGGAACCTGTAGGGCTATAGTCAACGAAGTCACGAAAAATCGGGCATGATTGAACATGCACACACTAATCATTAGTGTTCTTAAAATGTTATTTTTAAAAAGCCTGTCCAATTATCTCATCATAGTCTCGATAACAAATGAATAGTTGAACTTAAACATTAGGAAGTTTTCCAACATGAAACAACTAGAGTACTGAGCTGACAAGAAGACATGGAAAATTTACAATTTCTAAAGCAAAGTGTATACACAGCCTGCAGATACCATGAACCTCTGCAAAATTCAGGGAACAGAGAGTTAACAACTGAAAACTGCTTGTCAGTTGTGCTGGAAATTTCCACTGCTTGTTTTATTGGCTATGCAATAGGTTACATGGAGAAGAGCTGTCTCCACGTGTGTGTGTGTGTGTGTGTGTGTTGCCTCTGTAAACCCTCTGCAATGCTCTGTCTCAATGTTTTCCATCCAGCTGTATTTTCCAGCTTTCTCTGAAGTCACCAGAGGGCCCCCTCCTGGCTTGTTTATTGTATAACCAATGCCCTGCTCTACATGGCCCTACTCCCAGTATGATCTATTAATAGTTCCCTTGCAAAAACATTATTAGTGGTGCTTGTTAATAAAATAATTAACTAGAATATATACTGACTTGTATAAACAAAGAAACTATTAATTCAGATCATTTGAAAGTTTGTGAAGAAAGTTAGAAGTTTAATCCCTTAGAGCAGCAAGGGACCTAAAACAGTACTTGAGAAAACCCCTTTTAAAAATTTTAGATGAGGAAATTCAGGCACAGAGGAAAGAAGCAATATTCCCCAAATCACAAAGCTAATTACAAAGTCTGGCTTTCGGACTAACACCGTACCGTCAACCGCACAAAGAGCAGAAATAGAGGGGTTACCCACTATAGTCATGACCTGCACTTAAGAAACAGCATGGGCCCTTAGGGAGCCCTGTTTGGGAAATAGAAATACCAGTATGGCACACTGAAATTCTATTCATGAAGCAAACATTGCAACATTGCAGAACTTAATGTCAAAATAAATGTGCATAAAAAGAACGGACATGTCTCCCAAACCATCTGCCTTCCTTCTTGGAGATGGCAGACCCAGAGGAGGATGGCAGCTAAATCCCAGGTATGCGGGTGGGGCCAAGAATGGAGAAATGACACACTCTGGACCCCAGGTGGCTGGCCTGTCCAGGGTTAGCCTACAGGCCAATCCAAGGTAGAACTATGGAGAGATTTGGCTAAAGAGGAAGAGTGACCAAAGGAAGACAGAGGAAGATGCCTGCTTGCCTTGCTGGTGCCTCTGTTTTGATATCTGGGGGATACATGAAGTGTCTGAAGGCCTCCTGCTTTTCTCTCCAGGCAATTACTTCAAGGAGCATCTTCTATACCTTTTCACGCAGTCTTTGCATTTACAGCCATGCCAAAGGTGATCGCGTGGGCAGATGCAGTGCTCCCCCAGCCTCTGGAAACATCATTGCTCTTGTGACGTGGCTCCCTGCAGTTGGAGGGGAGGCTGGAAGCTTTCCTGGCAGAGGAAAAGGGGGCTTCCCAGGGCCAGGTTTGCAGGGGCCCCACAAGGGGGACTCTTAGAAAGCAGTCAGGTCCTTCCCAGAGTGAGGGGCACGTGACAGGACCAGGTGGGCTCTGCACAAGAATGGCCTCCAGGGAGCGCTCCAGACCCTGTCTGTACCACCAGCATTCATGCTTCCCTCACAGTCCTGTCAGGCTCATCAGCTACATGACAGGAAATGCCTGTGGTCTAGAATTGTCAGGGGACCTGCATATTAACCTTGGTATGGCTTTCCCAGACCTCCCCTCACCACCAAAGGGGAAAAAATTCATCTACCCATCACCAGTCAGGAACTTCAACAAATCTCTCCCCTTCTAGATCCATTTCCTGGAGTTACATTTATTTCAAATTGCCAGAGGAAAGGACTGAAGCTCAGAGAGATTCAGTGACTCTGAAATAATCAAGATTTTGGATCTGGATTCTCAAACTGGATGTTAGTGTCTTTTGCTGTGTGCTTTTCCCCCCTGCTCATCAGAGTATTTTCTCTTAGCATTTCAATGAGAGTTTATCAGCTCAACTCTTGTGTCTGAGAGAGACTCAGGATGGGCAAGGCAGGAACACTTTTCTTGTTAGAGAGAAGGTCATTAGAAGCATTGTTTTGGGGCTCCCCTGGGGATCTAGTGGTTAAGAATCTGCCTTGTAATGCAGGGTACATGGGTTCAATTCCTGGTCTGAGAGGATTGCGCATGCCACGGAGCAGCTAAGCCTATGCGCCACGACTAGTAAGCCAGTGCTTCAGAGTCCACAAGTCACAACTTAGCAGCCCATGTGCCGATAACTACGGAAACCTGTGCACCTAGGGTCCATGCTCAGCAAGAAGAGAAGCCACCACAATGAGAAGCCTGAGCACTGCAAGGAATAGTAGCCCCAGCTCCCCACAGCTAGAGGTAGCCTGAGACCAGCAACGAAGACCCAGCACAGCCAAAAATAAAAAGAAAGAAATCTTTTTTTTTTTTTTTAAGGAAGCATTGTTGCGGCCTAATCTCTGTTCAGCTACAAATTTCCACTCAGCTAGGTTTCTAGGACACAGAGCTGGGTGGAGAAAGGATCTGGAGGGACAACCAGAATATACACAGTAGGGTACAATGATTGGAGCCCGGCCAGGATTCTGTAAAATAGGAGCAGAGCAGTTTGGCAAAGAAAAAATCAGATGGCTGCTACCCTAAGAAGAAGGACCAGGGCCCAACATAACAAATGTCCATTGCAAACTCCCAGGAGTGGAGCTAGTGCTCATTGTACACCCTGGGTAAAGACTGATGTTCAAAATCCACCACAGCTAGGTGGAGGTCCCCAGGGCTGGAAGACCTGGGCACTATCCTCTGCCCACCAGAGGCCACCAAGGTCTGTCTCTCTTCTCCATCTCCACCGGCATAGCACAGGGGCCCCTCTTTGGGTATTGCCATGTGTCTGTTGCATTGCTGGTCTTCTCTTTTTGCATAAAACTGGCATCCAACCTAGGGGTCTATACCAGATAGATATTTAACAAAAGTTTGGGGATAAAATATTGTTGATTCAAAGAAGAAGGGTGAAAAAAAAAAAAAGAAGAAGAAGGGTGTGACTTTTCCTTAATCCTTTAAGTATTATGTCTCCCCTTCCATCCTCCCATTAAATAAATGGAAGAGAAAGAATAAAGTGAATCTGGTCTGGGGTTGGTAAGTGATATAGTTAAAAGTATTAAAGCAGTGACCTGAGTATCAGGAGAACTAGGTGGCTGCCCTCGTTGTATAGTCTGTGTGGAAGCAGGGCTTCTCACTCACTATTAATTGTGTCTTAGATTCTCTCACTATTAACTGAAATGCTCTGTGGCTTATCAGCCTCAGCACCACTGATATTTTTGGCTACACGGTTTTCTCTTGTTGGGGGAGGGAGTGTCCTGTACATCACGGATGTGTAACAGCAGCCTTGATCTGTACTCACTAGATGCCAACAGCAACCTCTGCACCCTCAAGTGAGACAATGAGAAATGTCCCCAGACATTTGCAAATGTTCCTGAAAAACCTCCTCTGTTGACAACAGCTGGACCAGATGACCTCTGCACCAGCTAAGGTATAGGCTTGGCTTCATGTTTCTGAGACTGAAAATAACAGGCTAATACAAGATAAAAATAATTTTTCTTGGCCTTCCCTGGTGGTCCAGAGTCTGCCTGCCAATGCAGGAGACATGGGTTTGACCCCCTGGTCTGGGAACAGTGCACATGCCTCAGGGCAATGAAGCCGGTGTGCCACAGCTTCTGAGCCCAGACCCTAAAGCCCATGTTCCACAGCAAGAGAAATCACTGCAGTGAGAAGAAACAAAGAGTAGCCCTCACTCACCACAGCTAAAAAGCCCACGTGCAGCAACGAAGACCCAGTGCAGCCAAAATTAAATAAAATTTTTTTAAAAAGAAGTCAATTCACCCTTAAAAAAAAAAGGAATTAATTTTTCTCATAACAAAGTCAGAGCTGGTAAGGCAGCATTGCTCTGCCAAGTTGACAAGAACCCAGACTCCTTTTATCTTGTTATTTTGCCCTTCACAGGCTGTTTTCCATGCCTGGTTCAAGTGACATCCACATTCCAATCAGATTAGCAGGGTGAAAGGAGAAGGACAGAGGCAAGGAGGGTTACCTCTCTCTCCTTTAAGGGTTTGGCCTGTAATTTGCGTTTGTAATCACTCTCATCCCACTGGCCAGAAATTAGTCATAGGGCCATATCTAGCTACAAGAGAGCTAAATATAGTTTTCCTTTGCAAACTATTTAGCAAATATAGCTTTTCTTATGGGCTGCCATGAGCCAAGTTGAATTCATTTAAAATCAAATTTATGTCTGTTATTTTGCTTTATTTTAGAAAATTTTGGTTAATGGAGAGAGCTTGGGCAATATGTCCTTGGCTGACTTGGGGAGGTGGGAAGCAGAATCCTTCCCCTCTACGCTCTTTATCTCTTTCATCTCCTCTAACCATCAGAGCCCCCAAAGGCCAGCTATCTGGGTCATATGAATAGAATTCCAGGAGCCATGAAGGTTTGGCCGAAGAGCTCAGAGGTGGTTGAGTTCATACGGAGGAAAATCCTGAGGGTCAACTTTCAGTTTCTGAATAGCTATAGAGAGAAGTATGTCACTGCCAAAGGCTCTAAAATGTGTCTGAAGCTGTGCTTAAACAGGTTTGTGTGAAAAGAGAGACAGAAGATCAAAGCAGATCAAAGCAAGCCCTGCAGAGTCAGAGATTCTGCCCAGGGCTGCATGACTTCTGACAGCGAGGGAGGGAACAGCTCGAAGCAAGTGGGGAACTAAGGTCTTTTGCTTACTGATGGGGCATCTCTGGCTTTGTCTCTGGAATTGGAATTGCTGCCTTTTGAATGAGTTGATTATTGGTTGTTTTTCTCATCTAGATTGGAAAGTTATATATGATAGATAAAAAGTGTTTCCCCTCTGTTAGTTGATAACAGACAGCACAACAAAGATAATGCATAATATCCCCAGCATTCTACTTCATCCTTCTTATTACAGATAGTTAATTACTTATATACCTAACCAATTCTATAATTACCTAGGGTAATATATAAATTACCTATTGTAATATATAATTACCTATTTGTAGACTTATCTAATTAATATCATTTTCCCTTGATACATTTTTAAAAAACACTCATAGGAGGGGAAAAAAAAAGAGCTAAATTAAATTGCACTTGGTTCCTAGCTCAGGAAAGCCAGGTTGAATGGATAAGGAAATGTTTTTCTCTGTTATACAGCAAAACCATCCTTTTAAGTTAGTTTGTTGATTCTCAAGCTCTTAATTTCATCTGTGTTTCCTGTAGGCTATGGCTACAGTGACTGCAATTTTAAACTTTTTGTGTGTGAAGTGTCCTACACAAGTAGAAAAATATAGAAAACATAGAAGAATGACCATAAAGTGAACACTCATCTTTCCATCTAGGACAAGACGTAGAACACCAGCACCTCAAACCCTCACTCTGTTCCAGTCACTACTCCATTTCCCCCCAAAACATACATACTATTCTGACTTAACAGAGTAGCTCTGTTTTGCCTATTTTGAACTTTGTATAAGTAGAAGCATGCATTTTCTTAAGATACATGTTTTTAGAAGGAAAACTTTGATACTTATGTATACCACTGGGTCAGTGAGCTGAGGTGAAAATCTACAACATAGGGTCAATGTAACTTTGTGTCATAAACAAAGTTCATCTCTATGTTCCATGCTTATTGCTCCAGAAAAAGAACAAGTCTGATGAATGTGTCCCAGAGACGCAGAAGCATTTCCTGGGAACCAGAAACTTACACCCAAACATATGTTACCTTTGGCAAGAATCCAAAAAGCTTCTTTAAGCAGTCAGACACTGACAGATGGGATTTAGTGAAGAGGAGGATATGAAGGAAGAAAAGGAGGAGAAAGACTGAAGACAGAGAGAGGTAAGATTTTGCCTTCTTTCTTAATTGTTTTTGGAGTGGTCATTAGATAGAAGCACCCACAGTAAACTCGTATTTTTTATTTGCTTGAAAGAGGAAAGTATTAGTTGCTCAGTTGTGACTGTTTGTGACCCCATGGACTATAGCCCGCCAGGCTCCTCTGTCCACGGAATTCTCCACGCAAAAATACTGGAGTGGGTTGTCATTTCCTTCTCCAGGGGATCTTCCCAACCCAGGGATCGAACCCACATCTCTGGCATCGCAGGGTGATTCCTTACCATTTGAGCCACCAGGGAAGCCCCTTTTATTTGTTTATAGATCAGTAACTAGCTGAACCAGGAGAGAGAAAAAAAATTGAAAATTAAAGACAGGTAACAATAGCCAGATTTCACTGAGTTTTGCTGCATAACAACCAACCTCCAAATATCAATAACTTAAAACAGTAAAGGCTTTTCCTGTACTCATATTACTTCAGCTGCTGTAGGTTCCCCTTTTCCTCATGTTTTTTTCTTTTTTTTTTTCTGTAATACAAACTTAAGGACCCTTTCTGATCTCGGATATAATATTCTTGAGGCAGAAAAAAGCTAAAAAGAGGTGGCAGAGCTACTTGGTGGCTATTAAAACTTCTGCTTGAAATTGACATATATCGTTTCTGCTAATATTTCATTAACAAAAGCATGTTTCTTGGTGAAGTTGACATTAGTCCTTTCTGGGAAAGCCAGATGATAAGAGAAAAATGATGCAGACTATATCCAGGGGGCATATTAATGAAGATCAACCAGAAATTATATATGAAAATCAGAGGGAAATTCCTCCAAACTCAATAAACTCAGTCAGAACCTATCTGTTTTGGTGGATCAATTATATCAGAAATTCCACTGAACAATTAAACCTATTTGTGTGAGAAGCCCATACTGTCCCTGTATGAACAATGACTTCTCCAGGAAGCATCTTTTACTCGTTGCCCTAGATTTCCAATATATTCTTTGTTTCCTTGGAGAATGTGAAGAATTCTAAGGGTACAACTCAAATGAAAGGAAGAGCCATGCCTAATCCTTGCTTTGTACCCGGAAGCCTCCGCTGTGGGCTGATCTTTAGTGTTTCTTCTGTTCGCTAATCCTCCTCTTGATGGACTTCTCTGTGAGGATATAAAGTATCCATCTTCAAGCAAACGTAGACTGTGATGTATTTTCAGAAATTTCATGATGTCTGATCCTTGCTGACAATCTGAATCCTGTCTTCATACTGAAAATACAGGAAAGTAATTCCCTGTTTCTTCAGGGTTTGGGGGTGGAGGGAGAGGGAAATAAAATTTCTTAATTCAGACAGCACTTTCTTAGTACTTGTTAAAATTGTTTCCTTGAAGCTCTTTGTTTCTCTTTGAAATCAGCATTTTTTAAACTTAATTTTCAGTGATTCACCCTGGTGGATTATCTGCCTTAAAAGTTGAGTTAGGAGACTTTGGGAGATTATAGCAGCGGCTGGATTTCCGTCTTCAGAAATGCAAGTCTGACACCTTCTGGAAAGCATGTTGCACTCACAAGCACCTCCCTTGTCAGCAACAGTGAGATGGGCCCTGGGAACCTCATTTAGAAGCCGAGTTTCTGACCTGAATGGGATTCGGTGCTTTATGAAATTGGATGAGACAAAGTTGCATCTCTATATCCATAAATTGCTTCTTCTGAAAAAATTTAGCAGTTTTTTCAACTATGAATATAGGCAGTGAATTGTTAGTATCATGAGTGATGTCAACAGTAGAAATCATGGTTTCTAATCACATTCTAGTTATTGTGGATATCTCAAAGCATTGTTTATGCTCCATGTTATTTGAAATCACAATAGACCTGCCACCAGATTTTGTTATTTAATATGTTAGTAAATAGACGTATGTGTTAATATCTCATACATTTGATTTTTTATATTTGAATTTAGTATTTCAATATAATTGATTTCCTTTGAGATTGTGCTTATTTTAATTTACACCTTTATGGGCTATTTTAGGGCTTCCCTGGTGGCTCAGACGGTAAAGGATCTGCCTGTAACGTGGGAGACCTGGGTTCGATCCCTGGGTCCGGAAGATCCCCTGGAGAAAGAAATGGCAACCCATTCCAGTACTCTTGCCTGGAAAATTCCACGGATGGAGGAGCTGGTAGGCTACAGTCCATGGGGTCGCAAAGAGTCAGGTTTATGGCACTAAGGGTTTATGGCACAGAAGGTACTAAGAATGTTTGCTCTATAAGAGACAAGAGAAGGATAAAAGAAAGTATAGAACAACGCCCTTCCACTAAAATGGTGATCTTTAGTTCTTATATATAGAATTAAACTCAAGAGTTTCTTTTTTTAACAACAAAAAAAGATGTTTTGATATCATATTAATCATCGATATACAAAACTTGTGCTTTCTTTTTCATGAAACTGGACCCTAAAACTCTGGTTAAAAAAGAACTTCTGTTTCTCCTTATGCTCCCCTCGTTCAACCAACCAACTGCACACACACAGAGTAATGTGTAAGTACGTTTAGTTCTATAAAAATATCTTTTTAAAGCCATGAAATTTGTTTTCAATGTATACATCAGGCAATATTTTCTGAACAACAAACTGCACTCAAAAAGTGACTAAGAAGAGCAGACTGTGGCAAACTGTCAGTTGTACATTGAAATGCTTCTGTGTGGAGAACATTAGAAAAAAACCTGCACTCCAGGAAATCAGCAGTTGCTCAACACAGTCAGCTGCTGGGGTATCATGTAGCCAGAATGGTCTGGAGAACTGGCTGTCGAGTCTGAGTGGCCTCCAAGTGCTTGGTATACATTCCAAGAGGGCAGACATGATTCAAGAAAGCAGAAAGTAGAAAAAATGGTGACTTCATTCTGTCTGTGTGTGAGAGGTCAAGTTCATGGGAGGGACATGAGATGCCCCTGGGAGGTGAGGATATTCTACAAAACAATGGTGTTGACAGCCACCCCTTCTTCTTCCTCTGCTCTCCAAAGGTGGCTTCATAGATGACACTATCTAGTTTAAACTAAACTAACTCTCACAAAATGGAGTTCCACCTGAACTTTGCGTTGAAGATAATGTTTGCAACATGCAAATTCACAAACCTACAAAAATACAATAGCAGAGGTCCAGTCACTCTTAATGGGGTCCCTTTAGCAACAATACAAAGAGAAAAATGACTGTTTCATCATACCTGATAATGAACTGGATCCCCCAAAATTGAAATTATCAAGATGACTTAATATATGCATCTGTAAACATCATTAATGGTGGCTTTGCCAGTAGTGTGAATTATGTCTTGAGAAAATAGTTAATAATAGTCCTGTGCATGCGTGCTCATGCTAAGTCTCTTCAGTCATGTCCGACTCTTTGCGACCCCATAGACCATAGCCCACCAGGCTCCTCTGTCCATGGGATTCTCCAGGCAAGAATACTGGAGTGGATTGCCGTGCCCTCCTCCAGGGAATCTTCCTGACCCAGGGATCGAAACCAGGTCTCTTGGTCTCCTGCATTGGCAGGTGATTCTTACCACTGCGCCACCTGCATTAATAGTAGTCCTACTTGATAGGCCCCACATGGGGTCTCATTGATAAGATGGCTCGTTATGTCAACCTTGCAAACAAAGAATAAATCACAGTGATCTGTGAGACTGACCAAATTGCCCAAATGGCATTCTTTTATCTTACTGGCGCCTATCTTCTCAAAGCTGCGAGACCACCAGATTCCAGACCTCCAGCTACATGACCAACCCTTGAGAGAATTTTTCCTTGGTGGGGTATAAGGACTCCATCAGAAAGGGAAAATGCTGGTTCTCCTTAACAGCCAGTCACCCTCTCTTTTCCCTCTAATAAATTTCCTTTTCTTGCCTGACTGCCTGGCTCACTTTTTCTCTGCACTTGCCTTACACTACTTGTATATAATGTAGATTCAAAATTACTTACTAATAAAAATGTGTGAACAAAACAGTTTGAATATCACTACTTTACATTTCCAAGTATGAAATTTTTGAATTAAAACTTGAAAAAATTGTCTATTGTGAGTTCAAAATCTTTAGAGGAGGAGGTGCTGTATTGGCCAAAAATCAGTTTACTATCCAAGGATAAACATGACTATAATGTGGAAAAGTGAGAAGACATTGTTGGTTGAAAGGGGTATTGAGGCAATGTGGAATGTATTTAGCCATCTCATCCTGTCTCTGCTGACAGACTGTGCACCTCATGTGGTCAAGGACTATGCCTATTAACTCTGTGTCCCCAGGTACCAACCCTCTAAGTAGGATTGGGAGGGGCTCCAGAAAGCATTTGCTGGATTAACAGATTCAAAGAAACAAAGACTAAGGAGAATTTGACCTTTGGTTTATAGCAAATTTCTCTTTGCCCCTTAGTTATTCCAAGATAGAAAACCACTGCCTGTGTTCACTAGAAATCAAACAACCCCAAAAGAGCCTGGGTTGATAGGAAGCACCAGCTCCTGCGGAGAGTCAGAAAGTCCTCCCAACTCAGGGCCTCCATTAGCCTTTGCCCATCACTGTATACTATAGCAGGTGCAACTTTGCTCCATATTTTTATTTCTGGTTGTCTGCCACTACTGGTTGAGCAATTCCTGGGAAACAAGGATCTTACTCATCTTAGTTTTCCTAATACCTAAAACAGTGATAGACATAGAATAAAGGGGTAGGCAGCAAATATAGATGAGTACCTACTCTGTGCCAAGCACTTGATACATTTATCTGCTTTTCACATACCTCGTGACTCAGTGGTAAAGAATCCACCTGCCAATTCCAGGGACCCAGGTTCGATCCCTGGGTCCAGAAGATCCCAGGAAAAGGAAATGACAACCCACTCCAGTATTCTTGCCTGGAAAATCCCATGGACAGAAGATCCTGGTGGGGCTGCAGTACATGGGGTCGAAAAGAGTCAGACACGACTGAGGGACTGAACAACAACAAGGTCACACAGCAAGTAAGGGATTCAGGATTCAAATTTAAGGTTGATTCCAAGTCCAAGACTCTTCTACTCCCTCACAATGTGTGATAAATGTAGGGCACTGAAGTTAATTGATTAATTAACATAGCCTGTTTGTCAGGACCCTCAGGTTGTACAATGCTCACCACCACAAAATGAAACCCACTTTATTTTCAAGAGCCCTAATTATTTAACTTCCTTTTTATTGAACTAAACTCTATTTCCCTACCGCTTGGCTTACTGAGCAGTAAGTTCTTCTCTGGTTCTTCTCTGGAGCCACACAGGAAAACTGCAACCTCTCCTTCCACAAAATCAGCCCTCTGTTTAGGAAGACAATCACTATGTGTCTCCCCCTCACCAAGCAGTTCTCTTTCCTTGCCAAAAAGATCAAGTTGCTTGCAAGAAGCAGCAAGGAAGCCTAACTTTAATCTTGCAGTCATGGATCCTTTGCCTTACCTCTATTGAAGGCTCTAGGACTTCCAAAAAATAGACTCAAATGGGATGTTTCCTTGGCATTCTTTTATGCATCAAACATGATATTGAAATCCCTTGGCCCTTGTTCCCTTGTGAATGTCACTTAAGCTAGTAATCCCCTCATGCAGGCCTAGAGGGGGCTCATGACTCACAAGATGCCACTGAGTGGGCTCTGTGGAAAATACCTTTATCAGTCTCTCTCAAGGTATGGTCTATCAAACTATCAGAATCACTGGAAATCCATGTTAAAAGGTAGATTCCTGGGCCAACCTAGCCCTACTAGATTGGAATCCCTAGGATGAGACTTGGACTTCATACTTGTTAATAAGCATTCCTTTCCTCAGTGATTCTAATACATACCCAAGCTTGGGAGCCTCAGACGAAAGCAAGGCTGTGTCTAAATCACAAGGAGGTTACCTTTTTGTGCAATCCATGTTGGTGGACAGCAATCAAAGTCTGTCCACTTAAATAAGGTGCCGGGGTCCAGCCCCGGCTGATCCAGGGTATTCGAAGTGGGGACGGCGTCAGCGACTATTTAAATATTCATCAAAGATACAAAGAGTAATAGAATGAGGATACCTCAGTAGGAAAATTCAGTGGAGAAAAGAGGCTGAGTAGCTTGGTTTACGTGGGAGACCAATAAAACTTCAAGACAAGAAGCTTGCACCACTTACGTAGGCTGCAGGCGTCCTTCCGTTCTCCCGAAGGAGAGGAAACACTGAGGCCTTCCCAATCGGATCTTAGAAGCCCAGGCATAATTAGTAAGCATGGCGGGTTCCGTGCTCCAGATGGAGACTCAGCCAGAGTTTGAGAGAGAGACATGGGGAGACCAGTATTTCGAGGTACTGATCCCAATTCTTTATTTCCCAGAGTCTGTTTTTATACACTGAGATGTTATACAAAAGTCACGTGGGGACAGCAGTCCTAACTTTTATTAAAGTCAGGTGCTTCACACAAATGTATACAGAGGTCTTAGGGGTGTTACATCATCTTCTGGCCAGGGGGGCCTGCTGACAATTTATGACCCTCTCCTTGTGACAGCGGTCAGTCAACACTTATTTCTCCAGGGGTGATTATTCTTAAAACAGACGCCACCCAAATAAAGTTACATTCCTATAGGGTGAGGGTGTAGTGGGTTTTAGTTAAGAAAAGAATTTACTTAGCCTAAGGTCTAATATGATTTATATCAAAGGTTAATACTTATTTCTTCTATATATTCATTAATGTGTGTAAGGGCAGGGGATGTGGAGTCTTAGCAACAAACATTGGCTCAACAAATGGAAAACCCTTCACCAATACAATTTCTAATCAGCCCACTTTACTTACACTAATGGTTTTCTAACTTTTCTAAGGAACCTGTTTTTAGAAGGTCTCGTGCCTCTCACGGTTGGGAGGCTGTGAGCAATCACATGTGGCCAGACAAGCCTGTCAGGCAGGCTAGAGAACCTTCAGAGGAGTTTGTAAGTTGAAACACTCCTGTCACGCCCAGGAATTATTATTAACTGGAGCTCTAAGTTAACTCCTTCTCCGAAAGAGGTGGTGGGGGACAGCCCCCTGTAAAGTCAGAGGTGTAAGTGAGAGCACAAAGTAGTAAAGTAGGCAGGCTCTGGTTATGGGGGTAGATGCTCGAGAATTTCCAGGGGGACTCCTGAGGCTCGATCCCGCCTTAGTGTATGTCGAGCCTCCTTCCCCATGACCTTTGCCATGGGCGGAGTGCCTCATGCCGGCCCCCAACAATAAGGAATATTTTTCTAAATGGGATTGTCAAATTTATTTAAGAAAAACAAAAGCATCTTTCAAGGGAACTTAGCCGCAATCATATACATCAGGCATGCAAGCAAAGACATGTCTCTTTTCGACCCCATGGACTGGATTCTCTAGGCAAGAATACTGGAGTGGGTACCCATTCCTTTCTCCAGGGCATCTTCCCAACCCAGGGATTGGACCCAGGTCTCCTGCATTGCAGACAGATTCTTTACCGCTGAGCTATATATATAAAATCAAGATAAAAAGATGGAATCCTATAGTTAGTCGGGCCAATCTAGTAACATAAGTGGGCACCTGCACCAGCAGCTGGGTCAGATGACAGATGGGATCCTAATGTTAGTTCAGACCCAACTGAGTACTGAGTTGACAAAGTAACTAAACTCAGTGTCTCCTGTGGAGCTTTCACTGAGGCTTCGTGAGTTGATTGCACTGCTTAAGAATTTCTGAAATATAAAACAACTTCCCAAATCCAATCCCAACCTCTTTTACTAAAAGAAAAAGATATATTTTTATCTAAAGTGAATAAGCCCTAAAGTTCTTTGAGGCTCATATGATACTTCAGTTCAGTTCAGTTGCTCAGTCGTGTCTGACTCTTTGCAATCCCATGAATTGCAGCACGCCAGGCCTCCCTGTCCATCACCATCTCCCAGAGTTCACTCAAACTCATGTCCGTCGAGTCGGTGATGCCATCCAGAATTCTCATCCTCTGTCATCCCCTTTTCCTCCTGCCCCCAATCCCTCCCAGCATCAGAGTCTTTTCCAATGAGTCAACTCTTCACACGAGGTGGCCAAAGTATTGGAGTTTCAGCTTTAGCATCAGTCTGTTAGGTAGGTAGAATAGGGAAAAGGAGTCCGAAATGGCGGTGGCTAAAAGACAAGGAAGGGAAAAGCCCGCGAAAATAGAACAAAAGAAGGTCCGAGGACCGGAGTGAGGACCTCAGGCAAAACAAACAACACTCCTGGCTGGCCCAGTTTACATAGGATAGGCCCAGGGAGAGATAAACATATAAATAGAGGAGCCAAAGCTAGCTCTCTCTCTCTCTCCCGCCTGCTGGGACACTCTTCTCCTTGTGTCTTTGGATCTATGTGCCCTCATGCCTCAAAGATGGATTTTCCTGTTGTCTTCTAAATAAAATAGAGCTGTAACACTGAGCTGTAACACTGATTTGTCTAAGAGCTATAACACGGTCCATTTGAGACCTGAGAGCTATAACACGGTCTATCCAAGACCCGAGAGCTGTGACACGCCGAGGGAGCTTTAATGTCCGTCACTCCAAATCTTTGTTGTGATGAGACAGAGCCGAGGAACATACACTCGCCTGACAAGTCCTTCCAATGAACAACCAGGACTGATCTCCTTTAGGATGGACTGGTTGGATCTCCTTGCAGTCCAAGGAACTCTCAAGAGTCTTCTCCAACACCACAGTTCAAAAGCATCAATTCTTTGGTTCTCAGCCTTCTTCACAGTCCAACTCTCACATTCATACATGACCACAGGAAAAATCATAGCCTTGACTAGATGGACCTTTGTTGGCAAAGTAATGTCTCTGCTTTTGAATATGCTATCTAAGTTGGTCATAACTTTCCTTCCAAGGAGTAAGTGTCTTTTAATTTCATGGCTGCAATCACCATCTGCAGTGATTTTGGAGCCCTAAAAAAATAAAGTCTGACACTGTTTCCACTGTTTCCCCATCTATTTCCCATGAAGTGATGGGACCAGATGCCATGATCTTAGTCTTCTGAATGTTGGAGCTTTAAGCCATCTTTTTCACTCTCCTCTTTCACTTTCATCAAGAGGCTTTTTAGTTCCTCTTCACTTTCTGCCATAAGGGTGGTGTCATCTGCATATCTGAGGTTATTGATATTTCTCCCGGCATTCTTGATTCCAGCTTGTGCTTCTTCCAGCCCAGCGTTTCTCATGATGTACTCTGCATATAAGTTAAATAAGCAGGGTGACAATATACAGCCTTGACGAACTCCTTTGGAACCAGTCTGTTGTTCCATGTCCAGTTCTAACTGTTGCTTCCTGACCTGCATATAGGTTTCTCAAGAGGCAGGTCAGGTAGTCTGGCATTCCCATCTCTTTCAGAATTTTCCACAGTTTATTGTGATCCACACAGTCAAAGGCTTTGGCATAGTCAATAAAGCAGAAATAGATGTTTTTTTTTTTAACTCTCTTGCTTTTTCCATGATCCAGCTTAGATGTATCTTAAAAAACACAATCCATGTATTAAAGTAATGAAAAGAAATTTCATTTTCAGTTGTGTTTTTTTTTTTAAGAAATTAAAAGAGATTCAAATCCTGTCACTCACAAATATTTAAAGTCCCCTTTCCCATTGTCCTTTCTCTCTTGTATCTCTCAGTTGCCCAAAGACTCTTTCTCCTCACTCTGTCTCTCAGAGCTCTCTAGGAGGGTCTTTGCATCTGTAGTTAGTGGAGCTGAAAGGTCAAGAGTAGGGGAAAGGAGCCCACAGAGCAAAAGCCTTTGAAGAGATTATGTCCCAAATTATTAGGAAGTCTTCTCTGAGAGTCATTGTCCCCTATCTGGGACATTTTCATCTTCTTGAAAATAGGGTCTTATGCTGTGCATGGGTCATCTTCATCCCTGTGTTTTATTCTTTTCGGTCTATAGGGTCTTGCATGTGTTTAAAACAGACAGAAGGCACCAGACAGGCCACCAAGGGAACAGAAGTTCACAAACAGTGTAGTCTGTATACTTGATTTGGGTGATATAAAATGGATCATTTTATGTGTCAACCCAACTGGGCTAAGGGATACAGAGAACTGGTAAAACATCTCTGGGTGTATCTGTGAAGGTGTTTTTGGAAGAGCTTGGTATTTGAATCAGTAGACTGAGTAACAAAGATTGCCTTCCCTGATACAGGTAGGCATCATCTAATCCACTGGGGACCTGAACAGAACAAAAAGGCTGAGGAAGAACAAGTGTACTATCTCTGCTTGAGCACACATATTCTCTACCCTCTGACATCGGCATTCCTGGTTCCTGGGCTTTGGGCTTTGGAACACAGCCCCTGCAGCACAAGAAATGCTGCAAAAAAGCCCGCAGGGCCTAATCACTGACAGCAACTGGACAGCCCATCTGGAAAATATCTCCAGAACCCCTTTAGACAAACTCGCCATGGGAAAGATTGAAGGCAGGAGGAGAAGGGGACAACAGAGGACAAGGTGGCTGGATGTCATCACTGACTCAATGGACATGAGTCTGAGCAAGCTCCAGGAGGTGGTGAAGGACAGGGAAGCCTGGCGTGCTGCAGTCCATGGGGTCGCAAAGAGTCAGACACAACTGAGTGACTGAACAGCACCACCACCCTCTGACATCCGCATTCCTAGTTCCTGGGATTTGGATCTTGACTAAATTCCAATGATCCATAGGCTTTCTTAATTCTTCTGCTTGCAGATGGCAGACTGTGGGACTTCTCAGCCTTCATATCATATGAGCCAATTCTAATCTCCATATACACACACACACACACACACACACACACACACACATTGTATACATACATATATACCCTATTGGTTCTGTTTCTCTAGAGAACCCTGACTAATTCAAATGGTAGGTAAACATTTTATTCCCTTAATTTCAACTATTTTTTTTAAACTCAGAGCACCCTTTTCTCATGAACTAATTGATTCTGTCTAGTAGATGAAGAAACCAGAGAAAATAAACAATAGTGAACAGGGGTCAGCAAGTAGTCTCATCCTCAAACAACATCAAAGAACCTGGACCCCCTGAGCTCAAACCAAAACATTTATATGAGATCTTGCCGAGAACATCAGTATTTTGAAGAAGGACATTAGGGTGTGTGAGACAAGAAAAATCACTCAAGAATGTAGGGAATAACCCAGGACAGGAAGGGAAGAGGTAAAATGCTGGGTTAGGTTCTTCCAGCTGTGATTTCTTAAGGAGCCAGTGGGATCAGAGGCCAGACAAATTACCAATGGGGTAGGCCAAATCCCAGGATTCCAATCTAGGAGAAGACGATCCATCTCTGTGTCTTAATTGCCATTCCCGGCAACAATTGTGCAAAAATACAGATTATGTCTCAGTGCCCTAGAATTTCTTCACCATAATGACCCTGGATGAGTTCTGCATTAAGAAATCCAAATTTATGAAACAGCAAATTATTTCTGAAAAATCTTTCAATTTAGAGAGCTGCCACAAGAATATTTATGAGTATACTTGAAAAATATGGTTCCATGTACAAAACTCTGATTTACTTGTGCCTTTCTAGAGCACACCACCTACAGCACAAGAAACACTGCAAAAAAGCCCACAAGGCCCAATCACGGACGGCAGCTGAGAGGCCCATCTGGGAAATAACTCCGGAACCCCTTCAGACAAACTGGCCGTGGTGGGGTGACCTGGCCATCACTGATTCCCTGCCAACTCATTTGCAGCCAGTATTTTTCACAGATGCTCCCTGGTGAGTAGCAATTTCCGGATATTTTTCAAATGATTTTTCATTCTGCCAGCTGGGCACAGTTCAGGGCGTGCAGCTTGGAGCACTCAGCCGGATGGACCAATCAAAGACGCTGGCCAGCCTGATTTGGATTAGACTGGACTGTGTGTGCCTTGCTGTAAGGTTGGCACATGCCCTGTTTTCCTCCCCTGTCAGTTTCCATCCTCTACTCTTCCACCTCCCTACTCCCCATAGCGCCTGCTATGAGCTCACCAGGCAGCCATCTCCTCTCCTTCTAGTACCTTCTCCCCAGGCCAACACCATGAATGGGCGGGCAATGGGACAGACGAGTAAGAGCAATATTCTGAGACTAGAAAAGCTTACATTTAAATCTAGATCCAGTTCTGCCACAAACTACCTGCATGGCCTCAGTCAAGTTGCTTAACCATTCAGGGTTTTAGTTTCCTCTAGGTTAAAATGAGAGTCCATTACTAGTCTCACATAAGGACTTGACCAAGTCACCAGAGCCATTCTGTTAAGCTGCACACCTGACCGACAGCCCACGTACACCTCACCACTAAGTATGTTTTCAGAGATATTTCAGGACTAGGGTTTCAGAAGAAAAAATCCAATGATAGCTGCTGAACCTGTTTCAACTACAGACCCGGGCTGAACATTAAATTTGGAAGAAGACATAAAATCTATTATTAATGCTGCTTAGGGCAAGGAGAGGCTGAAAGAAATGCAGCAGCTATAAAAATCAATGGTGAAATGGAATTTATCACCTCTGTGTCAGTTTGATGCCCCAGGACTTTTCCTCCAGGGTCCCAGGGTCCTCAATAATGAATAGTGAATCACAACATGCTCTCTGTGACCTTCAGGATATGCAAAGACAGAAGGATGAGAAAAGAATAAAAGAAAGGAGAAAAATTCTGAAAAGTTTAACTTGATTATTACACTCTAAATTTAAAAATGCTTCCTCAGATTATAAAGACAGAAACTTAAAGACTACTGAAAAACATAAATCATAAAATAAACTCACTTGTAATAGACATAACCACTGTCATCATCTTGACTATCTCCTTTCAGCTTTTCTCATCTGGCCACTATGAAGACAATTTCCTTCATTATTTTGAAGTGTCAGGCTTCCCCTTAATCATTCTGGCTCATAGAAATCTCTGAATCCTAGAGAACCCAAAGTGACAAATAATGCCAGCAAGTAATTATGTGAAGATGTGGCAGAACTGGGGTAAAGTTAGAGGGCTCCTATTGCTTAGCATTTGCAAACAAGCCTTTGTCTGTATCTCTGTTTCAGTATGGAGTATCAGGTATTACTTTCCAATATGCACTGTTTGATCGTCCACTTTAAGTGGTTTCTTCAGTGGTTTCCCATTGCACTTTTGATAAAATTCACACTCCTTAAGAGGACTTCCTGGGACCCTCATGGTCAGAGCCCTGCCTCTGTCTTTGTTTATCCCCCACCTACTCCCCCCAACACTGTCTGCCCCAACAATATCTGTGCTTTGTCCAGGCTGTCCTGGGTCCTGGAGCACTCTTCGTCTGCAGTTGTCCGGCTAATTTCTATTTATCTATCTGAACAGATTAGATCATTTGCTATACCCTCCCCCCCCATAATCTTACCATATGAGCACCTACTGTATTTCAGCTATGACTTATTTTTTCTGCCTTGACTATGAGACTACCTTGAGAGCAGTGACTTGCTGTTTTGCTCACCACTGTATTCCCATCCCCAGCCACGGACTTTTTGCAAAATGAATATTCCATAAACACTTGAATATGTTAGTGAATGGCAGCCTTCATCCACATTAACCAAGAAAGCTCTTCAAGGGAACATGTACTACTATCTTTCAGAGTGGGAGATTTTATATGTGGTCAGCACTATGAAGAGAGAAATACAGTGTGTTGTTTTTTGAAGTTTTGGAAAATTGTCATTGAGACCTTTATATAGCTTTTGTAATGGCTATGGTGACTTTTTAAACTTCCCCAGAGTATAATAAGAACTAGGGAGATGACCGATACTAGCCCTGCATTCTGTGACCCAAGAGAACACAAGTAACATTTGCGTTCTACCTTCTTTCTCCTCAGAGGGTTAGCAGAGGCAATCTCCAGAATTAATACCACAGGGCTCTTTGATACAGGCCCATCACTATCACTAAAACCTGCTAATGATAAGCCATTTTGTTGTTGTTTTAGTTGCTCTGTCGTTTCCGACTCTGTGACTACATGGACTGTAACCCGCCAGGCTCCTCTGTCCATGGGGTTTCCCAGGCAAGAATACTGAAATGGGTTGCTATTTCCTTCTCCAGGGGATCTTCCCAACGCAGGGATTGAACCTGCATCCCCTGCATTGGCAAATGGATTCTCTGAGCCACATGGGAAGCCCAAGGATAAGACAAACAGGCAAGAAAATTTCCAGATATCAGAAAGTAAAGAATTGAGGCTCAATTAAAAGTTGCAGGAAACCCAAAGTTACACAGATTTGATGTGTTTTGTCTTTTCAATGATTGTAAATGAGCTTTCATTCTTTTGGTGAATAGCCCATTACCTTCTGTGAAGGGATCAGAGAAAGACTCAAATAATAGAAGCAAGACAGTATCATTATCAGGGCTTCCCCGGAGGCTCAGTGGTAAAGAATCCACCTGCAATGCAGGAGCCCTAGGAGACGGATTTGATCCCTGGGTTGGGAAGATCCCCTAGAGGAGGAAATGGCAACCCACTCCAGTATTCTTGCCTGGAGAATCCCATGAACAGAGGAGCCTGGAGGGCTACAGTCCATGGGATCACAAAGAGTTGGACACGACTGAAATGACTTGACAGACATTATCAATGGGCTCTAGCGTCTGCTTTCATCCAACTGACAAACGCAGCAGCCCTCTGCTCCAGCCAGCTTGGGTCTCTCACTGCCTTTCAAAAATGTAGGGGAGAAATGGGAAAGGACATGCTGTATCCCAACATCCCTGGCGGGGGGCAGTAGGTATCTTAATCATTCTATCATTTTTCTGGTAGTTGCAATTACACTTATAATGAGCAACATAGACTGTGAAATTAAACCGTGGTTTTGTTTGTGCCATAAAAGTGTAAAATCCCCCTTCTTTACCATTATAGAAAATGAAATTAGGAACAAACACATCTTAAGGAGATATTTACCTCTCCACATGGGTCCATGTGAGTCCATGACCACTCTTTTCCTATTTTGTTTCTGCTATTCTTAGTCATGTCATTGTCATTCCCAACTCTAAGCCATTGCTCATGTTGACCAGATGCCTAGAAGAAATGCCTTTCCCTCTCCCTTTCAGATTTGCAAATCCTACCTGCTGCATGAGGACCAATTTCTCTCTAACACCTTCTGAAACACCTCTAGTCCACATTATCTGCCATGTCCAACAAACATCACTCATTTTGATGATTCATTACAAACTGTTTTCCCTTGCCTTTTGACTGTTCCTACTGTCCCTCTTGACTCCGTAATGGATCCCTAAGTCCCTCGAAGTAGGAAGCTGTGATGTTTTTATTATAGTACTAAGCACACAAATGGAGAAGGCAATGGCACCCCACTCCAGCACTCTTGCCTGGAAAATCCCATGGACGGAGGAGCCTGGTAGGCTGCAGACCATGGGGTCTCGAAGAGTCGGACACGACTGAGCAACTTCACTTTCACTTTTCCCTTTCATGCATTGGAGGAGGAAATGGCAACCCACTCCAGGGTTCTTGCCTGGAGAATCCCAGGGACGGGGGAGCCTGGTTGGCCGCCGTCTATGGGGTCGCACAGAGTCGGACACGACTGAAGCGACTTAGCAGCAGCAGCAGCAAGCACACAAAAGATATTGAAACATGTGATAATTATTGAAGCAATCATTAAACTAACCATGAACGAAATGTAGATCATAGGAGTGGTAGAATGATCTACACTTGTTCACGGTTAGTACCAGGCAAAAATGTCTCATCTCACCATTCCTTGTCAATATTGTCCTGTCAGTCATAGCTAATACAATGAGACAAAATAGGTAATAAAGGGCATATGAATTGGAAAATAAGAAACAAAATTGTCTTTGTTCACAGATGACACGATCATCCATGCAGAACATCTAAATTGTGACAAAGATACTCTGGAACTAATAAGCAAAGATAGCAAGCTTGCAAGATACAAGGTTAATGCACAAAAATTAATTTATTTACTATATACCAGCAGTAAATAAGTGGAATTTGAATTTTAAAACACAATACCATTTACATTAGTACTCCAAAAAATAAATACTTAGGTGTAAAATTAACAAAATTTGTACAAGATATACATGAGGAAAACAACAAAACTCTGATGAAAGAAATAAAAGGTGTTCATAGATAGGAAGCCTTAATATTGTTAAGATGAATACTGGAGTGGGTTGCCATGCCCCCTCCAGGGGATCTTCCCAACCCAGGAATCAAACCAGGGTCTCCTGTGTTGCAGGGGGATTCTTTACTAGCTGAGCTATCCGGGAAGCCCCTTCCAATTTGAGCTATAGATTCTATGTAATTCTGATCAAAATCCCAGTGAGTTAACTGTGGATATTGGCAAACTGTTTCAAAAGTTTATATGGAGAGACAGAAGACCCAGAATATTGTTGAAGAATGAAGTCAGAGGATTGCTACTACACAATCTCAACATTTACTATAAAACTACAGTAATCAAGACAATGTGGTATTGACAAGAGAACAGACAAATAGATCAGTGGAACAGAGTAGAGAGTCCGGAAATAGATCCACTTAAGTATAGTCAACTCATCTTTGACAAAGGAGCAAAGACAGTACCATGG
Source organism: Bos mutus (assembly GCF_027580195.1). Classification (NCBI taxonomy): domain Eukaryota; kingdom Metazoa; phylum Chordata; class Mammalia; order Artiodactyla; family Bovidae; genus Bos; species Bos mutus. The sequence goes on along the minus strand of NC_091636.1, from coordinate 37,700,919 downwards.
AAAAAACTACTCTTGGCAACAAATAGTGCTGGAATAAAGCATACATGCATATGGAAAATAATGGATCTGCTCAAAGGCCTTACACTCTTCACAAAAATTAACTCTAAATCATAGATCTAAATGTAAAATGAAAAGTATAAGACTCTCAGAAGATAACAACAGGCCATCTAGGTTTTCTCCTATGTTAGATACAGTGACAAAAGTTATGATCCACGAAAGAATAATTGATAACCTGGGATTCATTAAAATTAAAAACTCCCAATCTGCAAAAGACATCACAAAGACAATGAAAAGACAAGCCACAGACTGCAAGAAAATATTTGCAAAAGGTTTATCTGATAAAAGACCTGTTGTTCAAAATTACAACAAAGTCTAAAACCTCAATAATAAGAAAATAAATAATCCAATATTTAAAATGGACAGAAGATCTCAATAGACACCTCACCAAAGAAGATATACAGACAGCAAATAGCATATGAAAAGATACTGTACATAATGTCACTGGGGAATTGCAAATTAAAATAACAATTTGATGCCACTACATACCCATTAGAATTGCCAAAACCAGAACAATGGCAACACTAAATGCTGGTGAAAACGTGGAGCAACAAGAACTCTAATTTGCTCCAGGGAAGCAAAATGATACAGCTACTTTAAAAGACAGTTTGATGGTTTCTTACACAACTAAACATACTCTTAATATATGATCCAGCAGTCATGCTCCTTATGCTATGCTATGCTTAGTCACTCAGTCATGACTGACTCTTTGTGACCCCATGGATTGTAGCCCGCCAGGTTCCTCTGTCCATGGGGAATCTCCAGGCAAGAACACTAGAGTGGGTTACCATGCCCCCCTTGAGGGGGTCTTCCCAACCCAGGGATCAAACCCGGGCCTCCTGCACTGCGGGCAGATTATTTACTATCTGAGCCACCAGGAAAGTCCAAGAATACTGGAGTGGATTGCCATGCCCTCCTCCAGGGCTTCTTCCCAACCCAGGGATCAAACCCAGGCCTCCCATACTGCAGGCAGATTCTTTACCATCTGAGCCACCAGGGAAGCCCCTCATGCTCTTTGGTATTGGCCAAAGGAGTTGAAAACTTATTTTCACATGGAATACCTACACACTGATGTTTATAGCATCTTTATCCATAATCGCCAAAGCCTGGAAGCAGTGAAGATGCCCCTCAGTAGGTGAATGGGTAAATAAACTGGTACATCCAAACAATGGAATATTCAGTGCGAAAAAGAAATGAGCTGTCAAACCATGAAAAGACCTGAAGAATCTTAAATTCATATTACTAAGTGAATAAGACAATGTAAAATGCTACTTACTATATAATTCAAATACATGACATTTTGTAACACTATAAAATTGTAAAAGAATCAGTGTTTGGCAAGGGTTCAAGGGGAGGAAAGGATAAATAGGCAGAGCACAGAGGACTTTTAAGGCAATGAAACTACTCTGTATGATATACGATACTATAATGGTGAATACATGCCACTATTCATTTGACCAGACCCGTAGATTATACATCAAGAGGGAAACCTCATCTAAACTTTGGCGTGTGGGAGGTAATGACATAGGCTCATCTACTGTAATAAATGTGCCCCTCTGTCTGGTGTGGGATGTTGTACACATACAGGAGGGAACAGACGCGAAATCTCTGTACGTTCTGCTTCATTTTTCTAGGAACCTAAAGCCACTCTGAAAAATAAAGTCTATCTCTTTTAAGATATGGAATAAAATTTTATAAAAACATAAATGTATATTGATCTTAAGATTATTTTTGCAAGCTTTCATACAGGAAGAGAAGCTGGGTCTCTGTGGCCTAACGAGAATGTTAGATTTCCTTCCTGAAGGTGGCGTTTGTGTGCTATGGTCAAAGAATGCTTCCCTCATTGTTAAGAAAAAAGGAAAAAAAAACTTTACCAGACAGTAAAACAACTCGTAAAACTGTGGTGAGTAATTCCAGCAGCAGAGCTGAAATGCAAGGCTGCTCACTGCCCCTCTGCTTCTCTGTGACAGGGGTGAGCGTTTATAGATTAAGATTATAGACTTACCTGTGGACGCTGAGACTCATAACTCAATTTACAGGTGCCTCAGAGCTAAAACAATACTTGCCGAGCTATGCTCTGGGATTTGTTGCAGCACCAAGAACTTGAGCTGTGGAAGGCCACAGATCTGGCTGTGGACACTGATCTGGCTATGGACACTGAGACTCATAACTCAATTTACAGGTGCCTCAGAGCTGAAACAATTCTTGCCGAGCTATGCTCTGGAATTTGTTGCAGCACCAAGAACTTGAGCTGTGGAAGGCCACAGATCTGGCTGACACAGTCCAATGGGAAGGGGAGTTCTCCAACCTGCACAATTAACTGTGACCAATGTACTCTGAGCCAATGAAGTTACATTGTGGGAACTATTTGAACTTGAGGGGGAAATGCCCCAATTAAAAGGTTCAAAAACTCAGTTTCTGCACAAGGAGTCCTTCTTGAGCATGTTAAACACAGACATTTTTGGACTTCAACTTCAGAAATACTAATGTCAAGAGCATCACTGGAGTCCAGAAGTTTTTATCCGAGAAGCTTTCTAGAGTGGAAAATTACTCAGCTCTATAAAGAAAACAACGGAGAAGGCAATGGCACCCCACTCCAGCACTCTTGCCTGGAAAATCCCATGGATGGAGGAGCCTGGTAGGCTGCAGTCCATGGGGTCGCTAAGAGTTGGACACGACTGAGCGACTTCACTTTCACTTTTCACTTTCATGCACTGGAGAAGGAAATAGCAACCCACTCCAGTGTTCTTGCCTGGAGAATCCCAGGGACGGGGGAGCCTGGTAGGAGGCCGTCTCTGGGATTGCACAGAATCAGACACGACTGAAGTGACTTAGCAGCAGCGTAAAGAAAACAAACTACTGACATAAGAAACAACATGGATGAAATCTCAACAACAATATTCTAAGCAAAAGAAGCCAGACACAAAAGAGTAAGCACTGTATCATTGTGACAATATATATTATATATGATTATACATTATATACACATGTATGTAGTTCTAGAATAAATACCACTTATCTGTGGTGATAAAAATGAGATTGATTGTTGCATAGGACAGAGGATTAAATGATGGATTTGACTGCAGTGGTGCATGAGGAAACTTTACAGCATGATACTAATGGTCTATGTTTTTATCAGAGTGGTAGCTACATGAGGGTATACATTCGTCAAAACTCGTCTAACTGTACATGTTAAGTTGTGTGCACTTTAGTGTTATAATGTTGTGTGATAGTGGATCAGTCATGTCGGAATCTTGGCAAACCCATTGACAGTAGCCAGCCAGGCTCCTCTGTCCGTGGAACTCTCCAGGCAAGAATACTAGAGTGGGTAGCTATTCCCATTTCAGTTCAGTTCAGTCACACAGTCGTGTCTGACTCTCTGTGACCCCATAGATTGTAGCACGTCAGACTTCCCTGTCTTTCACCAAGTCCCTTAGCTTGCTCAAACTCATGTCAATCAAGTTGGTAATGCCATCCAACCATCTCATCCTCTGTCGTCCCAATGAGTCAGTTCTTCACATCAGGTGGCCAAAGTATTGGAGTTTCAGCTTCAACATCAGTTCTTGCAATGAAGATTCAGGACTGATTTCCTTTAGGATGGACTGATTGGATCTCCTTGCTGTCCAACGGACTCTCAAGAGTCTTTTCCAACACCACAATTCAAAAGCATCAGTTCTTTGGCGCTCAGCTTTCTTTATGGTTCAACTGTCACATCTATACATGACTACTGGAAAAACCATAGCTTTGACTAGATGAAATTTTGTCGGCAAGGTAATGTCTCTGCTTTTTAATATACTCTCTAGGTTAGTCATAGCTTTTCTTCCAAGGAGCAAGCATTTTTTAATTTCATGGCTTCAGTCACTACCTGCAGTGATTTTGGAGGCCAAGAAAATAAAGTCTGTCACTGTTTCCATTGTTTCCCCATCTATTTGCAATGAAATGATGGGACTGGATGCCATGATCTTAGTTTTCCGAATGCTGAGTTTTAAGCCAGCTTTTTCACTCTCCTCTTTCACTTTCATCACAAGGCTCTTCAGTTCCTCTTCACTTTCTGGCATAAGGATGGTGTCATCTCCATATCTGAGGTTACTGATATTTCTCCCGCCAATCTTGATTCCAGCTTGTGCTTCATCCAGTCCATCATTTCTCATGATGTACTCTGCATATAAGTTACATAGCAGGGTGAAAATATACAGCCTTGATGTACATCCTTTCCCAATTTGGAATGAGTTTGTTGTTCCATGTCCAGTTCTAACTGTTGCTTCTTGACCTGCATATAGATTTCTCAGGAGGCAGGTAAGGTGGTCTGGTATTCCCATCCCTTGAAGAATTTTCCACAGTTTGTTGTGATCCACATAATCAAAGGCTTTGGCATAGTCGGTAAAGCAGAAGTAGATGTTTTTCTGGAACTCTCTTGCTTTTTCTTGATGCAGTGGATGTTGGCAATTTGATCTCTGCTTCTTCTGCCTTTTCTAAATGCAACTTGAACATCTGTAAGTTCAACATACTGTTGAAGCCTTGCTTGGAGGATTTTGAGCATTATTTTACTAGTGTGTGAGATGAGTGCAATTGTGTGGTAGTTTGAGCATTCTTTGGCATTGCCTTTCTTTGGGATTGGAATGAAAACTGACCTTTTCCAGTCCTATGGCCACTGCCAAGTTTTCTAAATTTTTTGGCATATTGAGTGCAGCACTTTCAGAGGATCACATTTTAGGATTTGAAATAGCTCAGCTGGAATTCCATCACCTCCACTAGCTTTGTTTGTAGTGATGCTCCTAAGGCCCACTTGACTTCGGACTCCAGGATGTCTGGCTCTAGGTGAGTGATCACACCATCGTGGCTATTTGAGTCATGAAGATATTATTTGTACAGTTCTTCTGTGTATTCTTGCCACCTCTTCTTAATACCTTCTGCTTCTGTTAGGTCCATACTGTTTCTGTCCTTTACTGTGCCCATCTTTGAATGAAATATTTTTGGTATCTCTAATTTTCTTGAAGAAAACTCTAGTCTTTCCCATTCTATTGTTTTTCTCTATTTCTTTGCATTGACCACTGAGGAAGGCTTTCTTATCTCTCCTTGCTGTTCTTTGGAACTCTGCATTCAGAGTTCTTGAGGAAAGGATGGATACATCTTTTCTTTTCTCCTTTGCTTTTCACTTCTCTTCTTTTCTCAGCTATTTGTAAGGCCTCCTCAGACAACCATTTTTCCTTTTTGTATTTCTTTTTCTTGGGGATGGTCTTGATCACTGCCTCCTGTAAAATATCATGAAGCTCTGTCCATAGTTCTTCAGATGCTCTATCAGATCTAATCTCTTGAATCTATTTGTCACTTCCACTGTATAATCATAAGGGATTTGATTTAGGTCATACCTGAATGGTCTAGTGGTTTTCCCTACTTTCTTCAATTTAAGTCTGAATTTTGTAAAAAGGAGTTCATGATCTGATCCACAGTCAGCTCACAGTCTTGTTTTTGCTGTCTGTATAGAGCTTCTCCATCTTTGGCTGCAAAGAATATAATCAGTCTGATTTCAGTATTGACCATCTGGTGATGTCCATGTTCAAGTCGTCTCTTGTGTTGTTGGAAGAGGGTGTTTGCTATGACCAGTGTGTTCACTTGGCAAAACTCTGTTAGCCTTTGCCCTGCTTCGTTTTGTACTCCAAGGCCAAAGTTGCCTGTTACTCCAGGGATCTCTTGACTTCCTACTTTTGCACAGTCTCCTAAGATGAATGTAAAGGACATCTTTTTTTGGTGTTAGTTCTGGAAGGTCTTGTAGGTCTCATAGAACCGCTCAGCTTTAGCTTCTTCAGCATTAGTGTTCAGCATTAGTGTTGGGGCATAGAGTTGTATTACTGTGGTATTGAATGGTTTGCCTTGGAAACGAACAGAGATTATTCTGTCATTTTTGAGACTGCAGAATACTGGAGTGGGTAGCCATTCCCACTTGGTTGCATATAAATTACACCCTGATAAAGCTGATTTAATAAAATACCTCCTTTTTGGTGATTGAAATGTATGTCCAGGTTTGGGTACCAATGACCCTTCACTAATGGGGAATGAGCAGCTCTTAAGTGAATTTGAGCCACATGGGGCTTCTTTTTTGGCATTTATATTTCCACTGAGAGAATTTCTGAGCCCTAGGCACTTTCAGGATCAAATTGTCTGCCTTCTGGGTATTCTATATGAGAAACAGAAGTTCCAAAAAGTCGAGAGACTTTTTCAATGCCACACATTAAGATTTCAGCAGGTATCACATAAGAATTCTGTTCCTGGGAGCATTTTTTCTTTTCTCTCAGTAGCACACTGTATCCAAAGGAATAAGAAAAGGAAGCAGTGAGTAGATGTTCCTCACTTTAATTTAGCTTCACTACTGTCTATACAATAGAGCTACTTGGTTGCCTGAGCCAAAGAAACTGAGTTGTTGAAAGACTGTTTTGGAATTTCCCTGGTGGCCCCGTGGTTAACAATCTGCCTTCCAATGCAGGGGACTCAGGTTTGATCTGTGGTGGGGGAACTAAGTTCTCACATACCTTGGAGCAACTAAGCCCGAGTGCCAGAACAAAGATCCCACGTTCCACAACTAAGGCCTGACGCAACCAAATAAATAAATATTAAAAAAAGATAGGTTTCAGGTTTGTTCACTGACTCATTTAACTAAGAAATGTCACATGGAGAAGGAAATTTGCCTCACGTTGACCCAGAAGGTAAGATGGGAACCAATATGAGAAGACATGGATGTTGTATTAAGATCAGTTCAGGGAAGAACTTTCCAGTCAAGTGGAAAAAGAATCAATATTTAGTTGAGGACATTCTGTTTCCTGGCTACCTTATTTGTAACATTTTATTTAATTCTTACAAAAACCTTTGGGTGGCAGGTGGAACAATGTCCATTGGAAGGGAAGATATCCCCCTCCCGAGAGGTACAGCACTCAAGTGGAATAGTCGTGGAATTCTGGAGAAGTGATCCTTCACTGAGAACTGCTGAATTCCCAAGCTCTCTTCTAGTTCTAAGCTAATTTAAGTCTGAACTGAATAATCTATGTTTATCAAATGATTATACCCATGGGTTTTAAAGGTTTAGGTGTGCTAAGTGATATGGGCCAACCTACAGAACTCTATGATCTTTCAATTAGTCACCAGCACTGGGCACACAGGAGGTACCCAACTTATGTTGACTGAAATGAAATGAGCTCCCTGGCTGAAGTAAAGACAGGTGAGTTGGGGGCTCCCTTAACCTTGTGGCCCCCAACCCCTGCAGGTGTTGCTCTAATTAGACCATGTGTGCTAAGTCTCTTTAGTCGTGTCCAGCTCTTTGCAATCCTATGGACTGTAGCCCTCCAGGCTCCTCTGTCCATGGGATTCTCCAGGCAAGAATACAGGAGTAGGTTGCCACGCCCTTCTCCAAGGATTTTCCCAAGCCAGGGATCAAATCTACATCTCTTGCATCTCCTGCATTGGCAGGCAGGTTCCTTATCACTAGTGTTACCTGGAAAGCCCTAATTATGCCATAGAAACCAGTGTAAAAAGCAAGAAAGACAAACTCCAGATTCCAGTCCAGATCATGAAAAGTTGTGGAAACTTCTTGAACCCTCACAGTTTCCAACTAAGTTTTAACCATAAGTTCTCAGGAAGGCCTTTGGTGAATATCCTCCTGGAGGAATGCAGCAGAACGGGGCTATAACCCTTCTTTCAATGAGAAACCAGCATATGGCCAAGAGCCACTCTCGAGGATTGATAAACAGGAGCAGAAAGGGCAGCAAAGTACTTGTGGTTTAGAAATTCTGCCTGGTTCACTTCCCTTCATTAAGAGAAAATTCGCTTGATTTGCTGCATGACAGTAACTGCATATCTGAGAAAGCAGCCTTGATTGGAAAACTCTTAAACAGGGGCCTCTCCAGAGAGACTGGTAAATTTCTCCCACTAAAAGCCCTGCCATGAAAAGGGAAGACATGGAGATCTTGGATTATTTGAGCATGACCTTGAAAGACTGGTACAAGGAATAAACGAGGTGAACTCAGGATTCCTTTTATTCTGTGAGTCATGGCTTTGTCAAAATTACCCACTTCCACGTGGAAGACAAAGTTCCAGCTAGAGTACAGGCAACAACAAGATGGGAGTGCAGGCTTTGCCAAACACAGAGTCCCCGCAGGCTAGACACACCCCCTTGGCCTCTGGATGCCTGCTCTTCACACTGCAACTCTGTCCTCTGTCTCTCTTCTTGTCCTGAATTCTTGTTCTCTGAGACCATAAACTACTCAAGGGCCCAGCCTCCCTGTCTGTAAGTGCGCTTCTAGCACAGAGCCTAGCAGAGAGAGGCAGAAGGCACTGGATAAGCTGTGATGAACGACTCGAGTTTTCATAATCCTTCTCCTGGACCTCAAAACAGCTGATGCTACTCGAAAACACTTCTGTGTGCCAGGCTCCATGTTGAATACTTTACAGATGTTGCCTCATTTAATCCTTAAAAAATCCTATGAAGGAGGTACTGTCATCGTCATCGTTTTACACATCACTATTTCATAAGAGGGCTTTCCAGGTGGTGCTGGTGGTAAAGAACCTGCCTGCCAGGGCAGGGTACCTAAGAGACATGGGTTCAGTCCTTGAATTGGGAAGATCCTCTGGAGAAGGGCATGGAAACCCACTCCAGTGTTCTTGCCTGGAGGATCCCACGGACAGGGAAGCCTGGCAGGCTACAGTCCGTAGGGTCGCAGAGTCAGACACGACTGAAGTGACTTAGCACACATGCATTTGCATAAGAAGAAACAGACCTCGACTTGAAACCATCAGCGATGTTGCAGATTGGTTTCAGGTCTGTCGATGTCGTGGGTCCAAGGGCAGGCAGTGTGGGAAAGTCTGTGGATTGTTCGTTACAAATCAGATTCAACGTCCCAGCTTACACAACAGCAGTTTCTTAGCAATCTGGGCAATACTTAGAGTTGACATTTCTTAACACAGAGGAAAAAAGTCAACAAGCAGCAATGACTTTTTTCTCTCCTTTTCCCTTGATCTCCTCTATTGATCTTCCCTTGATCAGCCTTCCAGTGCTGACAGGGCTGTTTAGACGAAAGGCTCCAAATTTAAGTGAATTCATAACTTACAACGGTCAATGTTTTCAGGGAGTTTAGCCACCTAGAGCTTTGATAACCTACTGCAAAAGATGTTTCCCTTCTAATTTGATAAGGTGTGAAGGCTTTTAGGACTTTATATATTCATCCAACATCTCAGTTTATTTTTTAAAAAATGATCATTTACTGAGAGTTCACAGCATGAGACAATGTGCTAAGCCCCTTGAATACATTATCTCATTTAATTCTTGGGACAGCAAAACCTACTGCTTTAAATTGTTTTCTTTTAGCTTCTATGTAATGTATTGGTTTGTGGTAGGTGACTAGGTATTGATGAGAGCCGAAGGCTGTATATCATCTATAGGGAAGGAGAAATGTCTACAAAAGCTTTGCTAGGTGATTTTTTACCAAACAAGGCAGAAAGAACTGTCTCCTTGACAATGTGGTGTGTCTGTCTTGGTCACTCTGCCATGTCTGTCTTGATCAATTTACCTTGTCTGTGTTGCTGCTGCTGCTACTAAGTTGCTTCAGTTGTGTCCGACTCTGTGCGACCCCATGGACTGCAGCCTACCAGGCTCCTCCGCCCATGGGATTTTCCAGGCAAGAGTACTGGAGTGGGTTGCCATTGCCTTTTCTGTTGTCTGTGTTGGTCAGCCCCAAAAGAACCAAGAGAGTCACAGGATGTTAGAGTCCTGTACTGCCATGTGTGTGGATTCTTCTTGGTTCTCTGAGCTAGCAAATCCTTTACCTCACCTAGTGCATAAGCCAAGAGGGCAAGGAATCATCTGTTTTATGGCAGAACCAAAAAATAAAACCAGTCTGGGTTTGAATTTCATCTTAAAAAAAAATAGTCACTGATCTCTTCTCCATCAAGCAGGGCCATCACTAAACTAAAGACCACTTCAGCTTGAATTAGAAAAACGTGCCCCCTGTAGGCACACCTGGTGACTTTGGTACAGTCCTAGGAGAACCAATGGCACCTTTGTGCCCCTATCTCCAAGAGCTCGAAGCTCTGTGCCAGGTTCCAGGGATCCCCGAGAAGGACATTCATCTCCCCAACAGGTGCCCCAGAACAACTGCATAGCTCTGTGTGGCAGGACCACCATCAGGAGCAACAGAGATGTCCCAAGTGACCTCCCCTGGAGAAGGAAATGGCAACCCACTCCAGTATTCTTGCCTGGGAAATCCCACGGACAGAGGTGCCTGGCAGGCTACAGTCCATGGGGTCACAAAGGGTCGGATACGACTTAGCGACAACAACAAGACAACCTAATGTAAAACAAAGCTGTAATTGAAGCCTGGGAACAGGTTTCTACATTTACATAAAACATGTAATAGCTTTGGCACAGATTGGCATGGTTGTTTTAAGACAGATGTATCTGTGACCTTAACTATACTTTGCACTTGAAAGATGTTTCTCAGACCAATTTTTAAGGCATGAGTTCTAGTCCTTAAAGGCTTCCCAGGTGGTGCTAGTGGTAAGGAATCTCCTTGCAATGCTGGAGACACAGGAGACGGGGGTTCAGTCCCTGGGTCGGGAAGATCCCTTGGAGGAGGGCATGGCAACCCACTCCAGTATTCTTGCCTGGAGGATCCCATGGACAGAGCAGCCTGGCGAGCTACAGTCCATAGGATTGCAGAGTCGGACATGACTGAGCGACTAAGTACATACATACAATACCCCTCCCCTGAGAATCAGCATGAGTCCCATGAATTTAGAAATCTGCAGCCTGCTTTTTTTCTGTCTGCATCATTGCCTACACAAAGATCCCAGAGTGAGAACTTAATAGGAAACAAGTGTTCCTTCAGGTCTGACAAGAATGGTAGGACAGTCTCCATAGAGGTGATGAGACAGAAGGTCTCCTGTAACGAGAGCCTGACTTGAGGCTTGCTTTTGGGGGAATTAGGGACTGAGGACTGGGTGTGAGAGAGGTTGGGGAGTGGGGAAATCAGTTCCAAGCAGTTCTGCCGCCAGGGCCTACGTGAGGTAGGAGGCAGGCATTCACAGTCACAAGGTGTAAGGTTTATGGCCTTGTTTCTGACTGTGACCACACTGAGAGCTTTTCCTGGCAGTCCAAGCAGAACACATCTACGACATCAATCCTCACCTGCATTTCCCCCACCAAATATTGCTTCAATTTTTAAGGAACCATTTTACACTACTGTGAAAAAAATGCCCACAAGAAAATAAAATAAACTCTTGGGAACAAAACCTAAGATAAAGGATTCTGCTGAGAGAGGTAAAAAGAAAGTACAACTGCTCAGAAAGCTCAGTTTAAAAACACTGTTTGGAACAGAGAGAACATTTTTTCACAGCAGCCTCCTTATAAATGGTGATTGGGTTCCCAGATGAGCCCACAAAGGACTATTTAGCTCACAATGTTCCTATAAAGTTAATCATGTTGTCTTAGCCTTGTGTAATATTTTCATATCATTTGCTTTTTTTTTTAACAATATGCTTTCATTTTCTACCATATAAGCTCACTAGAGAAAACTTTAAAAGTAAAGTATAAAAAGTAAAGAAAAAAAAAAACTCACAAAGTCTACCACTCAGAGATACCACCTGAATACATTTTATTCCAGTCATCTACAAAGTTTTAACAAATTCATTAAGATATAATTGACATACAATAAGCAGCAATGTTTAAGGTATAATTTGGTAAATTTAAAACATGCATATGGCAGTGAAACCAACACCAAACTCAATATGATGAACATATCCATCACGTACCCACCCCCCAAAAAAGATCTCATGCCCCTTTATAATCCTCTCCTCTGCCGCCCACAGCCAGGCAAACATCAATCTACTTTTTGCCACTATAGATTAGATTTTATTTTCTGTAATTTTAAATAAATGGTTTCATATGTACATGCTAAGTTGTTTCAGTCTTGTCCAACTCCATGTGACCCTATGGACTGCAGCCCTTCAGGCTCCTCTGTCCATGGGATTCTCCAGGCAAGATTACTGCAGTGGGTTTCCATGCCCTCCATGCACTCTGGGGATCTTCCAGATCCAGGGATCAAACCCATGTCTCTTTTGTCTCTTGCATTGGCAGGGGGGGTTCTTTACCACTAGCGCCACCTGGGAAGCTCGTTAATGGGTTCGTATAGTATGTATTCCTTTCTGTCTCGCTTTTTCAATCAGCATAATTATTTTGACATTCATAAACATTATCTTGTACTAAAAGTAGTCTACACTGGTAGTTTGTTTTTTATTGCTGAGTAGTCTTTGGTTGGAGGCTTATACACCAATTTGCTTGTCTGTTCGTCTATTGATAGATCTGGGGTCTGTGATTTCTTTTTCCAATATCAATAACCAGTTACCAGCTTTATGATATCGACCAATTACCTGACAATTCAATTCAATTTTTATGACACTAACTACCCAGAGTTTGCACAGACCCCACAGGGTACGGACTCAGTCCCTTGAGACTGTCCCCATTTCAGACAGGAGCCACAGTGAAGGCCCAAGGCAACCCACACTTCTGCCTGACTGACTACAAATTCAGAACTTTCCACAATCCCTTCCTCGGTCTCCATAATTTACTAGCATGACTCATAGAACACAGGAAAGCAGTTTACCTATGGTCATCAGTTTATGATAAAAGATACAATTCAAAAAGTCAAGTGGTAGAGATGCACAGGGCATGGAATGGGGGGAAGGGGTGTAGATCTTCCATCCCCTCCCCAGGCACGTCACCTTCTCAGCACGTCCATGTGTTCACCAACCAGGCAGCTCTCCAAACTCCATTTTTGGGGTTTTAATGGAGGTTTCATTATGCAGGCATGAGTGATTAAGTTATTAAGTAAGTAAGTGTTAGTCGCACAGTTGTGTCCTACTCCTTGCGATCCCATTCACTGTAGCCTCTGTCCATGGGATTCTCCAGGTAAGAATACTGAAGTGGGTTGCCATTCCCTTCTCCAGGGGAACTTCCCAAGCCAAGTATCGAACCTGCGTCTCCCACATTGCAGGTAGATTCTTTCCCATCTGAGCCACCAGGAAAGCCCCATTGGCAATTGAACTCAGTCCCTAATCCCATCCCTTGCTGGAGTGGGGCTAATCCTCTAATCATGAGCTTGGACTTTCCAGTGACCAGCTCTTATCCTAAAGCCATCTAGGGGCTCCACCAGGAGATACCCCAGTAGCAAAAATTCAAGTATAGTCTAAAATATTTGTTATAGATTAAAAATACACTCCTATCACTCAGGGAATTCCAAGAATTTTAGGAGCTCTGTGCCAGGAACCAGGGACAGAGACAAAGTACATATCTAAAAAAAATTATATCACAAGGTTGTTTCCTATTTGGGGTTATTATAAATAAAACTATTAATTTTCATTACAAATCTTTGTAGAGACATATGTTTTTATTTCTATTGAGAATACACCTAGGAGTGGAATGGCTGAATCTTATGGTGAAAAGTGAAAGTCACTCAGTCATGTCCGACTCTTTGCGACCCCAAGGCAAATCTCCAGGCAAGAATGCTGGAGTGGGTTGCTATTCCCTTCTCCAGGAGATCTTCCCAACTCAGGAATCAAACCCAGGTCTCCCGCATTGCAAGTGTATTCCTGACCAGCTGAGTCACCAGGGAAGCCCGAATCATATGGTGTCTGTATATTTAACTTTTTAAATTCCAGATTTGTTTTCCGAAGTTGTTGTAACATTTTACCTTTCCACCAGTAACATATGGCAGTTTCAACTGCTCTAAATTCTCACCAAATTTTGTTAAGATCAGTGTTTTAAATTTTAGATAACCTACTCATCTCACACGCTGGTAAATTACTAGGTTACTAGATAACCTAGTAATCTCACACATTACTTTTAATGCTCAAAATTCTCCAAGCCAGGCTTCAGCAATACGTGAACCATGAACTTCCAGATGTTCAAGCTGGTTTTAGAAAAGGCAGAGGAACCAGAGATCAAATTGCCAACATCTGATGGATCATCGAAAAAGCAAGAGAGTTCCAGAAAAAACATCTATTTCTGCTTTATTGACTATGCCAAAGCCTGTGACTGTGTGGATCACAATAAACTGTGGAAAATTCTTCCAGAGATGGGAATACCAGACCACCTGACCGGCCTCTTGAGAAATCTGTATGCAGGTCAGGAAGCAACAGTTAGAACGGGACATGGAACAACAGACTGGTTCCAAATAGGAAAAGGAGTACGTCAAGGCTGTATATTGTCACCCTGTTTATTTAACTTATATGCAGAGTACATCATGAGAAACACTGGGCTGGAAGAAGCACAAGCTGGAATCAAGATGGCCGGGAGAACTATCAATAACCTCAGATATGCAGATGACACCACCCTTATGGCAGAAAGTGAAGAGGAACTAAAAAGCCTCTCGAGGAAAGTGAAAGAGGAGAGTCAAAAGGTTGGCTTAAAGCTCAACATTCAGAAAACTAAGATCATGGCATCTGGTCCCATCACTTCATGGGAAATAGATGGGGAAAGAGTGGAAACAGTGTCAGACTATTTTTTTGGGCTCCAAAATCACTGCAGATGGTGACTGCAGCCATGAAATTAAAAGACACTTACTCCTTGGAAGGAAAGTTATGACCAGCAGAGACATTACTTTGCCAACAAAGGTCCATCTAGTCAAGGCTATGGTTTTTCCTGTGGTCATGTATGGATGTGAGAGTTGGACTGTGAAGAAAGCTGAGTGCTGAAGAATTGATGTTTTGAACTGTGGTGTTGGAGAAGACTCTTGAGAGTCCCTTGGACTGCAAGGAGATCCAACCAGTCCATTCTGAAGGAGATCAGCCCTGGGATTTCTTTGGAAGGAATGATGCTAAAGCTGAAACTCCAGTACTTTGGCCACCTCATGTGAAGAGTTGACTCATTGGAAAAGACTCTGATGTTGGGAGGGATTGGGGGCAGAAGGAAAAGGGGACGACAGAGGATGAGATGGCTGGATGGCATCACCGACTCGATGGACGTAAGTTTGAGTGAACTCTGGGAGTTGGTGATGGACAGGGAGGCCTGGCGTGCTGTGATTCGTGAGGTCGCAAAGCGTCGGGCACCACTGAGCGACTGAACTAAACTGAATAGATATGCAGGCCTAGCTCCATGTGGTTTAATTTGCATTTTTGTAAATAGTGATAAAGAGCATTTTCTATGTGCTTATTTGGTAGGTGAATATTTTCTTTGGTGAAGGTGAAATGTCCGTTGGAAGATTTTGCCCACTTTATAATTGGGTTGTTTTCTTATGATTGAATTTTGAGGTTTTGGGGTTTTTTAAAAATATATTCTAGGTGTAAGATTGTTATCAGATAGGTGATTTGCAAGTATTTTCTCCCAGGCCATGGTTTGTCTTTTCATTCTCTTATTTCAAAGAACAGAAGTTCTTAATTCTGACAAAGCTCAATTTACCAATATGAATCATGCCGCCTATTCAATAACACATTTCTGTGAAATCTTTACCTAATCCCAAGTCTGAAGATTTTCTCTTATGTTTTCTCTAGAAGTGTTCTAGTTTTAATTTTACATGTAGACACAATGACCTATTTTGAGTTAATTTTTTCATCAGATGCGGTTTATAGATCTAAGCTGTGGTTTTTATTATTGTTTGTTTGTCTATAGGTGTCTAAATGTCTCAGCATAATATGTTGAAACAACTTTCTTTTCGCTCCTAAATTGCCTTTGCCCTTCTATGAATAATCCGTTCACTATTTCCAGTTTGTTTCTATAGTTTACTGCACTGGAACATGTGTCTATCTTTACTGCGTTGTCTTGATAACTGTAGCTTTACAAATGTTGATATCAATTAATGAGAGTTCTGCATGTCTGTTCTTTCTCAAAGTTGCTTTGGCTCTTCCGGTTTCCTTGCATTTCCATAGGAATTTTAGGATCCGTTTGTCAATTTCTATAAAGAAATTGATAGGCATTTTGTTAAATTTGTAGATAAATTTGGGAAATATTGTCATTTTAACAATATTAAGCCGTCCAACCCATGAACATGGTATACATCTTCATTTATTTAGATATACTCTAATTTCTTCCAAACATGTTTTGTGGTGTTCAGTGTGCAGATCTAGCATTTTCGTTATTAAATTTAATCCTAAGTATTTTTGATGCTATTATATTGAAAAGAGGATACAAATACAATTGATAGTGTGAATTGATCCTTATTTTTAATTTTTATCTTCATATAGTCTATTCATCTTATATCCTGAAACCTCACTGAAGTTTTTCATTAGTTCTAGTAAAATTTTCTATATGGATTCCTGGGGATTTCCTATATACAAGATCATGTCATCTGAGAATAAAAGTTGTTTTACTTCTTCCTTCCAATCTGAATGTTTTTCATTTTATTTCCTTGCCTTGTCTCTCTGGCTAGACCCTCTAGTACAATGTTGAATAAAAGTACCAAGAGCTGAGAGCGTTGTCTTGTTCCTGACTTTAGGGAGAAGCAAGCACTCAGTCTTCCACCTTTAAGTATGATACTGGTGGGTTTTTCATAGATGTCCTTTATCAAGTTGAAGAAGTTCCCTATTTTGTTGAGTATTTGTTAATTAGGAAAGGATGTTGGAAGAGTAATTGATTTTTGAAGATTAGACCAACAAAATATTTTGTAAATATGGACAAACTGATTCTAAAACTTAGAAAGTGAAAAAGTTGCTCAGTCATGTCCAACTCTTTGCGACCCCATGGACCATACAATCCATAGAATTCTCCAGGCCAGAATCTCTAGGGGATCTTCCCAACCCAGGGATCGAACCCAGGTCTCCCACATTGCAGGTGGATTCTTTACCAGCTGAGCCAAGGGGAACCCAAAACTTAGAAGAACAAAGTAAATAAAGCAAAGAATAAGATACAATATATAAGAAACACTAGGCTGTGAGCTTTCCAGTATCTCCCTAATCCTCCTAACTCTATAAGATAGTATTATCTTCATTTCATACATATGGATATGGGGCCATATAGAAGTAATGTAATTTGACACTGATAGTAAGTGGTAAAGGCACTTAAAAGAGTCTGACATATAGGAAGTCCTTAATTCATGTTCATTCACCCAGGAACACATTACCTCTCTGCCTAGAAGTAGAGATGGAAGCTTCTCAAGAGGTGAGGACAACTTTTTTTGGTCAGAGACAAGAGATCTTTTGAAAGACGGGATACAGACCATGATACTAATGGGTATCAAACTCTTCTTCTACCTTTAAGTCTCCTGCACTGACTTTTCTGGAGCGTTATCTTCGTCATGTGACAGCCCTCTCACTGGTATCTTGCATGTCCAGTGGAAATGGGATAGTTGAAACAAGAGATTTCTTATTGTATTGAAATTCCATTGATAAATGTCATTTTTTGCAGTCCCTTCAATTGTCCCATATTTAGGGGGAGAGAGACAGAGATAAAGAAAATGAATGAGCAATTGTCTTTTGAGTCAAAACACTCTGCTCTGCGTGCTGCTGTGTCCTCTCGCTCAGTGTTACTGTACCACAGGGAGCATCGGAGGAAGACTGCAATGCTGGGGGAGACGGAAGGATTTTCTCATTCTTGTTTGCTTCTTGTTGGGTTTCTCTGGGCTTCCCGGTCCTGTCAGCAGCACCCTAGCAACACTTCCTGGCTCCATCAGCACCAACAGAGCAATACTCTCTCCTTAGAAGTTCCCTCCTCTAAATTTCTAAGTTCCAGTCATTCCAAACGCTTCCTTTGCTCCACAGCCCTAAGGATGGTGGCTGCTTCATGCAGCTGCTCTGTGATACTCAGTGTCGTCCATTTGCCTTTTCAATATTCAAGCTTAGTGATTTACTAAATCATCTCCATCAAAAAGAAATTGGTGTGGTTTCCTAACTGGATTCTGAGTAACTCAGAAGGGACAAGAGGAGGCAGAACTAGAAGGTTATTAAAATCCCTTTAACAATAAATCTCCATGTCCTGTAGATGGGGTCCACTGAGTGGAGTAAAGAGCTAGGGTCCATAAATTACAAGTTTTCACAGGGGCTTAATGAGTTACTTCATTTAAAAAAAAAAAAAAACAATGCTTAGTACAAGAAAAGTGATCTGAAATTAGTAGCTATTATTATGATCTGGGTATCATAGACTAAGCAGAGGAGAGATGATATGTATGGAAGAATTATTTTCGGTCAGAAAAACTATGCTTTTTTAAAGATATTTTAAGTTGGAAAAAAACACAAATTACTAAAAACAAATGGCTTAAAAGGGAGGGGGTTTATAATCTAAAAACCAGTAAGTTCAGAGTGAGACAGGGTTAACAGCTTTAAGACGTCATCAAGGACTCAACTCATTTTTATATTTCTTTTATGCTGTTCTCAGCAGAATGTCTTTTTCCTGGAGCTTTTCCTCTCTTGCCTTTAAGACAGCTAAAGCAACTCTCAGTATCATATCTTCCAGACAATATTAAGAAAGGCATTAGGAAGAGCTTTTATTTCTCCATTTAAGATAAAGGATAATCTTCTCCATATGCCTCCCCTCCCCCATCTTACTTCTTCATGCTCATTGGATAGATTTGTTTCACATGCCAATGCCTAAACCAGTCACTGACAAGGAGAATGGAACTCTCAAGGTCAGTTAGACCAATGATGACTCATAGCTGGTGAATGGTGATAGAGCCCACTTCCCCTGGAGCACATGGCTGAGCAGGAGTTCTGTCCAGAGTCAGGGTTCAGTTGGGAAGGAGAGAGGGAGAAATGACTGATGCATAGGCTTCCAAGAGTGACTGCTACAACTAGCCTTCCCAATACCCTGCAAATTACACAGCTCTCAGCCTATGCAGCCATAAAATCAAAAGACGCTTGCTCCTTGGAAGAAAAGCTATGACCAACCTAGACAGCATATTAAAAAGCAGAGACATAACCTTGCCAACAAAAGTCTGTCTAATCAAAGCTATGGTTTTTCCAGTAGTCATGTATGGATGTGAGAGTTGGACCATAAAGAAAGCTGAGCACCGAAGAATTGATGCTTTTGAACTGTGGTGTTGGAGAAGACTCTTAAGAGTCCCTTGGACTGCAAGGAGATCCAACCAGTCCATCCTAAAGGAAATCAGTCCTGAATTTTCACTGGAAGGACTGATGCTGAAGGTGAAACTCCAATACTTTGGCCACCTGATATGAAGAACTGACTCATTGGAAAAGACCCTGATGCTGGGAAAGATTGAAGGCAGGAGGAGAAAGGGATGACAGAGGATGAGATGGTTGGATGGCATCATCGACTCTATGGACATGAGTTTGAGTAAGCTCTGGGAGTTGGTGATGGACAGGGAAGCCCAGAGCGCTGCAGTCCATGGGGTTGCAAAGAGTCGGACAGGACTGAGTGATTGAACTGAGTGACAGCCTACGCATAAAATTGATTCTGTATCAATGCTGGCCTCAGTAGCCTTTAGGAAAAGGTAGAAGGGGCTGGGGGAAGGAAGATGCACTTTTCCTCACCTCATCAGGGATATGGGAACAAAGATAGATTGTATTCTTCTAGACCCTAAACACACACACATAGAATTTGGGGAGTGTTTGTCAGTTAGGAGGAGTGTGAGGAATGGAAAACAGTGAGGAGAGGAAGGGGGAGGCCAGTGCTGAAAAAATTGGCATGTCAACAAAGGATAGAGGAGAGAACATTAGCAAGAAAGAAAAAGGATGGGAGCTGGAGAGCCCCCAAGCACAGAAGCTGGGGAAATGAAGGGACAAATTCAGGAAGGAATGTTATTTAAACTGTGCGCACATCTGAGGAGCAGAAAAACCAAAGGAGCCGCACAAAAGGCTGAATAAGAGAGGGGAGCCTGGGAGCGGGAGTTAAGAGGAAAGCTCTTTCCGAGCAAGTGTAAAATGGTGTTGTCGTTTCAACAGCAATGACCCAGCAACCAATTCTATTTTTTTCTTAACTTGAAATCTCTGCTGTCCTGAAAATTACATGACTATAAAGCTACTTCTTCTGTGAGGCAGGAAGAAAGTGTGGAAAGGAATCCAATCAAACGGGCTGGGAGCTGGGACAACGTGGCAGCCTCTGGCCAAAGAAACACGGACACCCACGTGAACAGCGCCTGATGGGGAGGAGCAGGGAGCTCTGTTTACTTTTTCATGCCCAGACCTTCAGGGGGCCCTTTGGACAGTGTTTTTGGAGCTTGGACCTCATTCTTGGTATCCCACGGCGCTAAGGCTAAGGGCAGGAGGTTTTAAAATACTTGGAATCTCTCTCTCTCTCTCTCTCTTTGGAATATACTTGCTTTACAATGCTGTGTTAGTTTCTGTAGTACAGCAAAGTGAATCAGCTATAATTAGTGAGTCGAGTCTGCTCAATGTCCCATTCTTTTCGATCCCGTGGACTATAGCCCACCAGGCTCCTCTGTCCGTGGAATTCTCTAGGCAAGAATACTGGAGTGGGTAGCCATTCTCTTCTCCAGGGGATCTCCCCAACCCAGAAGTCAAACCTGGGTCTCCTGCATTGCATGCAGATTCCTGACCATTTGAGCCACCAGGCACCAGCTATACATATACATATATTCCCTCTTTTTTATATTTCCTTCCCATTTAGGTCATCACAGATCATTAAGTAGAATTCCCTGTGCTATACATTAGGTTCTCATTAGTTATCTATGACCCCAAGTGACTGACTGCCTTCTCTGATGATGAACACTTTTAATCATTGAGCTCAGAGATGGCAAACTCAACCCTTCTGAGGACTGATGTTGTGATAATAAAAAGGATTCCCTGGAATTATTCTTGGAGATAACACAGTGTTTGTTTACAACACTTTAATAAGACTCTTACAGTGGGAAGCATGGTTCTAAAGCCATGCTCAACTCATAGACGATGCTCTACAAGCTTCTGTGCAAGGGATGGAGAGCAATTTTTGTCACTTTTGACAGTAGGTAAAGTAGTTGGAATCCCCTGTGTGCCAATTAGAAGTTGCTCATATGTCTCTTTTCATTTCCCAATAAATTTTAGGCTTTTTTCTTCTTCTGTCCTTCTAGACATCTAGCCATCTGTCGCCAGGAGATGTTTTGGGTCTCCTGTAGTCATTAGCACCCAGAGTCATGAACAAGAATTCTGTGGTCACTTGTATAATATAGAAGGAGATGGTGAAATGTTACACTCTGCCAATGTAGCCTTCCTCCCATCCTCAAATGTTCACTAAAATCTACCAAGATTCTCAAAACATTTGGCATGAATAGATATTTTTCTGAAAACTGGAGTAGAGGCTGAATCTTGCTCCTGAGTAGAAGGAGGGGTGAAGCAGTCTGGATGTGAGCATATGAGAGTCAGAGGGACACCACTACTGATGTCTGGGGTCACTTGGGCAAAAACGCTGTCTCAGTGTCTGAACTAGGTGGATCTGGGCAACTATCAATGAATCAATCAATCAATCAATAAACCAAACAGTGGGAATGTATTACATTTTTGCTTCCTGCTGGACATGTATGGCTGCAGATGTGACAGATACAAACAAGGAATTGATAATCTAACATCCACACCAAACTTGAGCCCCAAAAGGATGAAAATGTACACTCATGACCATGATTACAACAGAGATCAGAGAAGAGGGAGGCAATGGAATCAGAAGTAGGGAGAGTTTTATGCAGGAGGGTGGCTTGAAATCAGAGAGGAATCTAGCCAGAGAGGAAGACGGGAAGGGCAGCACACCAGGCAAGGGACCAGTCGAGGCAATGACGAGGAGGCACGAATGAGCGTGGCAGACTTGGGTCCTGGAGTATGAAACTGGCAACCTCTTAAGCTGATGTCAAAGGAAGAGAGAGGGACCATCAGGGCCAACAGAGTCTCCATAACTCAGACAAGGAGGATCCCTGCCATAAGCCAGCGAGGTCACACACTAGACAGGGGCATTCTCAGAGCAGGTATTGAAAGGAGGTCCTTTCTGTGACTCTGGACACCAGCTACTCCAGACGCCAAAGTGCCACTTCAGAAAGCAGAGATATGTTTCTTCATAAAAATGTGATTTTTTAATGCAAAACTCAGAAAACTTAAGTCTGGACCAAAAGGAGAATTTCTCACAGAGATCTCTGGTTTCCCCTCGAGGCTCCTGGGGACACCAGCCCTGCATCCAGTCTGCAGCCCGTGGATTCGGCCTCTGCCTCGGGACGAGGAAATTACCCATTCCAGTCTCACAGGAGGAATTAAGCTTGGAACAATACAGTATTTTACAATCCAGTACAAGCTGCATTTATCCAAGGCTTTTCATGCATGGCATCTTAAAGCTCTTTATGACCTTTTTTTTTTTTTTTTAATGGGGGGGAAAGAAAGAAAAAAGAATTTAAAAGAGAAAACCTTCTAAAAACCCAAACCCCCACTGAACTAAATGAGCCATTGAGAGTGAATAGGACTTAACAGTGGCCTTCAGAATGGGAACAGAAGTCCCACTCGGATGGAACAAGAACAACAGAATCAAAAGAAATCACAGCTCATAGAGGGCTGCACAGGGCCTGAAATGTACCCGTCACCCCGGGCTCTGACAGGCAGTGCCGTCTGCCCCAGCACAGTGAGCTTTGGATGGGGGTCAGCAGACAGGGTACGGCTCCCATGAAAGTGCAGACAGGACCAGAAGGCCACCTCTTGGCCCTGAAGATGGCCAGTGCCAGCCTCAATATTTCCTGTACTCATCCAAGCAACACTCTCCCCAGTAGCCACTGCACAGGAAGTGGTTCTGCCCTGTGCCTTTGGACTCCATCCTAATCATAGCTTCCCTTCCCAAGCTCCCAGGGCCCTCACACTGGGTGGCTGCACAGCCCTGGCCACGGCTGACCTTCTGGGAAGCCCCTCATGCTTTGAGCATCCTCCCCACATCTCTTGCTCTCTGTCTCTCTGTTCCTCCAACTCCCCCAGCTCTTCCCCTGGGTCCTGGTTCTTGCATGGCCAGCTCTCTGCTTGTCACAATCTAATCAATTCATTCCTTTAGGCGTGTTGTGAGATGCTAATCACTTCTAACACTTATAATGTGTCATAATAATGATATTTATCTTGGAAAATATATTTATGTCTTAAAGAGATCTCCAGTGTTGTAACCAGAGAGAAGAGACCTGGAATTTCCATGGAGATGGATGTTGCTGACTAGAGATGCCCGGGGTTGCCTTGGTGCTCTAGAGGCACCAAAGGAGTTTATTAGTGAACATGGGAAATGTAAGTAACTCGTCTTGGGAGGTTGACAGAGTAAAACCATTGGCTTCCAGAGTCAGTTTCTAGGCAACTCAGTTACTGTAAATTGTAAACTCTAGGTTATGAGCTTGTTTGGTTTTCTTCCCTGCTGAGTGGGAAAGAAGTTCCAGAACAAGATGAGATCAGTGCTTTTTAAAAAAAAGTAGTGACTTTGGAGGGATAAAGTTTGAGTGTATAGATTCTGGCTGTACTATGCCATCCACCTTCCAGGGACTGTGAGGAATAACAAGATATCTCTAAGCCCCAGAGTGTGGGCTTTGGCACATAGTAGGTATTCAGTAATTACTGACTCCCATAATCTCCTTTCTGGCCCCAGCCCCTTCCCTCCTGACCACTTGTATTCTGTACTCCCATCCTGTGCTGGTCCAGTTTTCTTTAAGTTGTACCAATAGCTCCTGGGGGTCATTTTCCTGAGCCCCTGGGGACGGTTAGTGTGAGTGGCAGTGTGGCCAGGGGGAGAGGCACAGCAGACAGCAGGCCTGTTGTCCTGACTCAAACCAGGTCACACATGACCTTGGATAAGTCATTTCACTTCTCTGCTCCTTGGTCTCATCATCTATAAAATGAGCTCATTGAATGAAATGATATCTAAGGTCCTCCATGGTGCTACTATGCCAAGTTTGGAGAGAAATGACTTGATAATACCATTAAATTTGTTCAACCCCTCTGGATTGTGATTTCTGGTTTTTTAACTCCCCATCCCCTTCCATTTTAAACGCAAGTATTTTTTCCTCAACCCTAAAAGTTCTAAGACACAGATACTGAGATTTGGAAATGAAAGCCAAGAGCATTGCAAGCCACATGGTGCACTACAAAATTCCTATGTGGTTTGCTGAAATGTATATCCATGGTAGCCATACAGCTAAGGCCATAGTAACAAGACAGTGGAGACTATTTGTTCTGCTAGGCTTCAGTGTCTGAAACTTACTATGATCAGGAGGGTTCAGGGGGCCAGTGACCCTCAGTGCCCTCCTGACAGCTAATCGTACAGAGGACGCAGAGGCAGTGGACACCAGAGGACGTGGAGTGGTGCTGCAAGTGTCCTCCACCATTTGTGCACCCACCATTCTGACTTTCCATGGCCAGTGCACACCTTTGCTTCAAGTTTTTCTTTGGCCCCTGACCTGACTCTGCCTGGGCACCTGGCAGCTGTAATAGATGCTGACCAGGGAGCTGTCCTTCACCAATGCCTAATGGGAACTGATGGATAATACCTGCATGTTTCAGCTCCTTCACACTCCAGGTGGGGTTACTCTCAGGGGGGTGTCCATCCCTCACTCCCCCAGTTCCCCAGCAGGACTATGCAGCCACTGCCCACAGTGGTGATCTGCTAAATGAGGCGCCCTCTGCTGGCTGCTTTCCCTTGCCTGCTGCTGCTACTGCTAAATCGCTTCAGTCGTGACCCACTCTGTGCGACCCCATAGACGGCAGTCCACCAGGCTCCCCCATCCCTGGGATTTTCCAAGCAAGAACACTGGAGTGGGTTGCCATTTCCTTCTCCAACGCATGAAAGTGAAAAGAGAAAGTGAAGTCGCTCAGTCGGGTCCGACTCTTAGCGACCCCATGGTCTGCAGCCTACCAGGCTCCTCCGTCCATGGGATTTTCCAGGCAAGAGTACTGGAGTGGGGTGCCATTGCCTTCTCCATACAATATATTTATTTTCAATTTTTAACTATACTTCATTCATGCGTGTGTACGGGGCTCAGTTGTGTCAGACTCTTTGCGGCCCCATGGACCGTGGCCTGTCAGGCTCCTCTGTGCTTGGAATTCTCCAGGCAAAAATACTAGAGTGCTTTGCCACTTCCTCCTCCAGGGGATCTTCCCGACCCAGGGATCAAACGTGCATCTCCAGAGTCTCCTGATAGTTATAAAATATTGGCTATATTCCCCGTGTTGTATAATATGTCCTTGTAGCTTATTTTTGTACTCAATAGTTTATACCTTTTAATCCCCTACCCTTTTATTGCCCGTCTCTCTTCCCTCTCCCCACTGGTAACCACTAGTTTATTCTCTACATGTGTGGGTTCCTTTCTGTTTTGTTATATTCCCTGGATTGTTGCATTTTTAAGATTCCACATATAAGCGATATCATACAATGTTCCTCTTAATGGTGTTTCCAAGGATCACCTTCCAAATGAACTATGTTCACTCCTGTTCCAGCCAAACTAACACAAATGATTCAGCTCCTAAAGATACAGCTTTAATGTAAGATTTCATTCAGTATCTCATTTATTCACTTGACAAACGTTTGTTGTGTCCTTACGGGATCAGGCACTTATCACAGTGCCAACAGCTGTTCATACACGTTCCGTGGAAGATCAGCTGATGGGTGCTTGGCTGAAAACCTTCCATTATAAGTACAGTTAATCTGTGACTGGGCTGACTGAGTGTCTAAAGATGAAAGACCTAGCTCTGAGAAGCTTCCAGTCCAACACTGCACCATCTTCCCCAGCCTCCAACCACACAAAAGCCTCTTTATGTTAGGAGGCCTGAGAAGGTAGTTCTGGCAAACGTCGCTCAGGGAAATGTGTAGCAGGAATAAAGAACCACGCTGCATCCTTTGTGTTTGTCCAGGTGTCTGTTAGTTTCAGAGGCATTTCCAGCGGGGGGGGCGGGGAACGACTTGCCACGGGGGCTCATCCGGGCCTTTGAAGCCTGCAGCCCGCCGGCCAGTAATCCTGCCCCGCGGCCTGGGAAATGGATGTTGCTCCCAGAATGAACCCTGAGCATGTCTCAGAGGGCAGTTACCCCCGACGGGCAAAGAAAAGAGTGCAGACCTTTCTGTGCCGTTTGGGGTCCTGAGGAGAGCCCAAGCATTTAAAAAAGAATCATCAAATAAGAATGATAGGGCTTCATTGCTGAGAGAGTGAGGGTGAGGCAGCTGAGTAAGAGCCGGAGGCATATTCGTCTTCTGGAGGCCCGGGGATGCTCACGTGCACCAGCGAGCAGGGCCTCCTGTCCGGCCGTCCCTGCCGCAGAGGCTGATGGAGGGTCTATTTGTGCTCTTGGTGTGCGGAGCTCGCCTCAACCCAGTTCAAAAAATTCTTCTTTTAATTTACCCAAGCCAAAAAGACACGTCCAAACCTCATTTTTGACAAACGTCAGTTACTGGAATCACAAGTTGGGCTAAAAGCTAATGAAGTTTAGTATTCAAATCAAATAATAGAAATGCCCATTGAAGCACATTGTTGTAATTCCCTATGTAATAAAAAGAGAGAGAGAACTATATGTTTCTGTGCTTCTTTTAAGTGGATCCTTTCCATTGCTTTGGATTCTGCCCCAAAGCCAGACAGTTTTATGCCAGGTGGCGGGGGGTAGGGGTTGGGGGAAGCCAGGGAAGCTGCAGATTTCCTTTAGTGTGCAATGGAGCCACATGGAGGAACGAAGGACAGGCGGAGAGGGAGGCCACTGCCCACCACAAGCATGCATGCCTGTATGCTAAGTCACTTCAGTCATGTCCGACTCTTTGCGACTCTATGGATCTTAGACCTCCAGGCTCTTCTGTCCATGTAATTCTCCAGGCAAGAATACTGAAGTGGGTTGCCATGGCATCTTCCAGGGGATCTTCCTGACCCAGGGATCGAACCCGAGTCTCTCGGACTTCTGTCACCAAATCCATAGTGCCATAGACCTGGAAGTCTGTCGCTCCACTACTGACCACCACATGAAAGAGGATCATGGCGTGAGTGTGTTTCTCTTAATGAGAAGATATTAAATATTATGTTCAGATATTAAATATGACCACTTATTAATGGATTTAGTAAGTGGCATTTATTTAAATTCATATGATTTTTAAAAGTAAAGGTCAAACCTTTAACAAATTAATTTTGGGACTGAACTTTAATATGAATAAAGAAATAGTGTGAAGGATTTTCCTTGGTGGTTCAGTGGTTCAGAATCGGCCTTCCAGTGCAGTAAATGTGAGTTTGATCCGGGTTGGGGAATTAAGATCCCACATGTCTTGGGGAAGCTAAGCCTGTGCACTGCAACTAGAGAAGCACATGCAGAGCCTGTGCACCACAAGGAAGAGCCAGGACAGTCAATTTTTTTTTTTAATGGTGTGAGAGGAGTGGGTAAAGGCACAGGACATGGTCTAGATTCCAGACCATGATTCTCCCAATAAGAGCACTAACAGTGACTGTGCACTAGACTTGTGGAGTAAGACAAAATGCAATAAGACACACTCCTACTCAGGGAGCTTTCATTCTGGCTAAGGGACTAGGGCAAATCCCCAAATAAAGTATAATTTAGACTATAGTAAGTAACAAAAGAGAAGAGCCATCAAAGTGATACAGGAACTTAGAGCAGGCAGGGGTCATCTTGGTTGTGGGAAATGCCTTCATTCATTCATTTGTTGAACAAAAGCCACCTACTATGGCCAAGCATGATACTAGGACATCACGCCAACAGGTCACAGAATAGACCTCCCTGGTGGAGTTTACAGTCTAGCGGGGAGGACAGATAATAATCAGTATGCATTCCAAATAAGTAACTGTTATTTAGACAAGTCTTACATGCTAAGAGAAAAAGGAACTAGAGCAGGAAAAAGGAAGTAGTGCGTCTGGGCAGGTTTCTGCAAAGATCTGGACTTTCACACTTGGAAGGGGTTCTGAGCAGCAGAGTGGTATGATCTGATTGACATTTTAATAGGATCACTCTGGACTGAGAACAGCTTCAGAAGGTGTTTGAAGCACACACTAACACCATCATAGTTAACCTGTGTTGAGCAAATCCTCCATGCCAGACACTTAGATCATTGAGTATCCTGGACATTCTAAAATACCTGCCTATCAACACCCTGGGGTAGACACTATTTTATCCCTAATGACAAGGAAACTGAAGCTGAGAAGCTAAACAGTTTGTCTAAAACCTCACAGCTGACAGGAGGTAGGGCCTCACATGTTCTAAGCCCTAGGCCTGGTTCCAGGCCATTCTGTTACACTGGATAGCAGGCTTCCCTACAACCCACTTTCATGATATGCATTTCCTGTTCAAAAGCCTAATAGGATTTCCAACATTTGAGGCCCTCCTTTGGGAAATCTGTTCCCTCCAAACCAAGAAATACTTGACTATGGTCAACAAGGGCCCTACTAAGAGGGATACAAATGATAAAGCAGATCATGTCAAAAATTTTGTAATGTAATATAGTAGGAGTTACAAGATAAATATCTGTGTTTCAAAAAAATTACAATTCAGGAAAAAGAGTCAGGCAAACAAAAAGTCAATTGACTTTAGAACACTCAGCTCATTGTCCTTCAAGCATGCTGTGCTCAAGTGTCAGTTTATGCCTGGCTCTTGCACACTGGCCCTCACACATCTTTTTAGGCCCTCACACATCTTTTTATCCTCTTAAGAAATGGCACCCCACTCCAATACTCTTGCCTGGCAAATTCCATGGGCAGAGAAGCCTGGTCGGCTGCAGTCCATGGGGTCACTAAGAGTCGGACATGACTGAGCGACTTCACTTTCACTTTTCACTTTCATGCATTGGAGAAGGAAATGGCAACCCACTCCAGTTCCTTGCCTGAAGAATCCCAGGGACAGGGGAGCCTGGTGGGCTGCCGTCTATGGAGTCGCACAGAGTCAGACACAACTGAAGCAACTTAGCAGCAGCAGTAGCAGCAAGAAACTTATAGCTAAACATTGATGGTTATCATTCTCAACTTAGAGGGGAAGAAGCATGCTTAGATATGAGTACGTGCCAAGGTTACACAGCAAGGTGGCATCTTGGGATCCAACAGTGTTTTCATTAACTCCAAATTCCATAGGCTCTGTGTTCTCTTACACTGTCATTTGAATGAAGGGAGAGTGGAAGGGGTCGGGGGGAAAGCAGAGCAGAGAGGAGAGGAGAGAAGAGAGAGAAAGATCATTTAATACAAGCAACAAATTCACACCTTCCTAAAAGAGCACCCAACTAGGTGCAGGGTGAGGTGCCTCTTACCCAAAGATGCAGTAATCAGGGTCAAACACAGCAATAAGCACAGCAAGCAGAATCTGGAAGGGGCCAGATGCCAAGATGGATGGTAGATCCACCACCAGGGAAGGATTTGCCCAAAGCCTAGAAAAGAAACTGGTGCAACTGGGACATACAGCAGCAGAAGAAATAGGGAGAATCTTGGGAGAGGGAAAGTCAGGGTGCTGAGTAAAAGAGAAGGATATGTACAAAAGAGAAGACACAGAATGTCACTGAGGGAACTTGATAGCAGTCCCTGAGTTGAAGTATGGGGGAGGAGCTTAGGCCAAATGCAGCTTCTGGCGGTGGAACTGAATGACGTGGGCAATACCAGGCCATTGTTGTAGACGAGCTCTGTGGGAGAGAATCCGTCCCCACAAGCAGACTGGGGGTCAGAATGGCTTCCACAGACCCAGGCCAAGACCCTGAGGAGTCTAGGTCCCGGGGATCTGAGGACTGACATTTACTGTCCAAGGTGCCTGACCGTACTTGGCCATATCATGTCATTTTTTGACTCCCCCCTTCTCAATGTTATGGGACCCTTACAAAGAGATTTATCTAGTAAATTGAAGTGACTTCTCTGTGCGGGATTTGTCTCCAAAAAGATGCTATTGTATGTGTTTTAGATGAAATCTTGTAGTATTATCATCCAAGAATCCTTGAATTTTGTGAGGTTAGAGAATTCAAAGAAATTGCTTCAACATTCTACTATTCTACTACTATAAATGGGAGTTCTGAGGACATACAAGGAGCAGTGTGTACTCCTGTAAATTCACGTTTCTTGCTATATATATATAACTAAATATATATATATATATAATTTTATTTAGTTAGCTTGGGCTGTGCTGGGTCTTCATTACCGTGCAGGCTTTTTCTCTAGTTGTGGCGAGCACAGGCTATTCTCTAGTTGCAGTACACAGGCTTCTCACTGCGGTGGCTTCTCTTGTTGCGGAGCACAGGCTTGAGAGCCTGCAGGCTTCAGGAGTTACAGCCCCCAGGCTCTAGGGCACAGGCTCAGTAGTTGTAGCACACAGGCTTAGTTGCTGTGCAGCATGTGGGATCTTCCCAGACCAGGGATCAAGCCCACATCTCCTGCATTGGCAGGCAGATTCTTTACCATTGAGCCACCAGAGAAGCCCCATGTTTCTTGTTTTAAAACCTTGACATTATTTGAGATACATCTGTGAAAGTTGCTCAGTCACGTCTGACTCTTTGCAGCCCCATGGATTATACATCTCCTTAACCCCAAATGATAAAAAGGTTTGGCAGATACTTACCTTATTTTACCATAATCAAACCCATGTGGGATCCTGAAGCCTGAAGAATGATGTTTAGAAGAAAATTCCTGGTAAGGACAGATCATTACATTCATCATGGTTGCACCCGACATCCGGGATTCTCTTCCTTTGTCAACGCCCCACTGCTGCTCTTAGCCAGTGTGATCACGTGGCAACCCTTGAACCAGGCAGGGCAGAGAGCAAAGGGAAGCAACAAGTGGCCGCTTGAAGTCACTCATTTTTCACTCCCCACAAATTGGCTGAGGACCCAATCTCCCATTTAAATGCTAATATAATACGAGCTGAGGTTAGAATTTTCTCCCCTCCTCTAGCTAGGTAGATGAACTTTCCAAAGGAGAAAACTAGAAGGGAAGGTTAAGGCACATTTACGTTTCAGTTCCTGGAGACATGAGGACAGGGCGTGACTTGATGGATTGGTGTCAGATTTATCTTTAATGACTCTTACCCTACATTCCTATCTTATTACAGGCAGCTGCAGAAGAACCAGCAATACCGAATGTAACTTAAAGGGCACAAGAGTATTAAATAATGCATGAAGGATTTCCTGGTCTGTCAGACAAATTCTAGAACATGTAGGACATGTCTCAGAGTCTCTGGAATGACAAGCCCAATAAGCAATATCACTGACACTCTGAATTTAATTTTTTAAGGGAAAATTTATTTTAGCCTTTGAAGACTTTTGGACTTCCCTGATAGCTCAGGCTGTTAAAGAATCGCCTGCAGTGTGGGAGACCTGGGTTTGATCCCTGGGTTGGGAAGATCCCCTGGATAAGGGAACGGCTACCCACTCTAGTAGTCTGGCCTGGAGAAGTCCATGGACTGTATAGTTCATGGGGTTGCAAAGAGTCGGACGCAACTGAGCGACTTTTACTTCACTTTCTTTTGAAGACTTTTATTTTCATTTTACTATGTTTTATAGTCCAGAATTGCACTGTCCGAAATGGAAGCCATTCAATCAAGGGCTGTTGAACATTTGAAGTGTGCATAGTCTGAGTTGAGATGCTGTATATGTAAATAATACCCCAGATCTTGATGATGTCTCACAAAGAAAAAGTGTAAAATAGCTCATCAGTAATTTTTATATCAATTACATATTGACATGATGATAATTTGGGCTATATAAGGTTAAAGAAAATATATTATTCCAGTTAATTTCACCTGATTTCTTTTAGCTTTTTAATGAAGTGTCTGTAAAATTTCAAATTATGTATCTGGCTCACCTGAGCGGTTTGTGTTACATTTCTTAGGTACAGCAATGGTCTGGAGACCATGTCCCTCTCAAGAGTGTGAATAGTTTGGGGTTTTACTCCATTGCGAGGTAAGAAGGTTGCACGCTAGAGTTTAATGGATACTAGTAGAAGACATGAGACCTGTGGCTCAGAGAAAAAGGGTAGTTTCTTTCTCACAGCCCCAGCAGTAGCTGGGGTATCAGCATCTTTGCACCAATTTACCAAGCCCCAACAACACAGCTTGAAATAGACAGGGCCAGACGAGACCTGTACACACAGTGTTTTCCATTAGAGGAGAGGAACTCACAACTTGGAAAACTCAGATCTTTGATACAAAGTGCAGCAAGCAAACCTACCATTTACTCTGAAGGAAGACACTGTATCTTCCAGGTGATTAATGATATAAACATACTTTGAAAAGATACTCCAGAGTAAAGGATAGTTAGTGCCTTGCTTGCAAAACATGCAGAAATGTGAGACACCCATGGAGAATTGCCTACCGGCATTCTCATTTCCTCCATCTTCTTTTTTTAGACTATACATTTCTCTTTGGGGGTGTTATGTTTCTACAGACTAATTTAATATATATTGTTAAAAAGCCAACATTAGTCCCTAACTCACTGTAATTTTCCAAAGGGTTGATCATTTCCTTATTGAATTGTACACTATAATAGATTTTTAAGCCTCACTTCCCTTCTCTGAAAAGAACCCGCTTTCCTGAAATCATGACATTCAAAATTTACTTACATGGGCAGTACTTTAGAAAAGTAATGCAGAAGTCAGAAAACTCAACTAAAATAGGCCAATTTTCTGGGCACACACATTTAAGAAACACTTGGAAGCACTGGCACTTTAAAGAACATTTGTTTAATAGCGATTGAAAGTCTCCTCAAAGCCTGGATTCTGGAATCTCAGTTCCCATGACAGCACAGGTCCCAGCAGGCTCTGCCTCGCACCCTGGAAGGCTGCGCCTTCAAAGCATTTCAGCAACATCAAGTCATGGGTTTCCACAGTGCAGAGGCGAGCCTGATCAGTAAGTACTATTATCCAGATTTGACTGGCTTAATTCACTTGCCTCAGGCCCCAGAGTCAAAGTCAGAAGCCAGAGATGGGTCCAGAATATTTAATTTCCTTGCTGTATTAACATCCCTGGACTAGGTTTATTTTTGAATATAAAATCACTCCTGGACTTCCCTGGTGGCTGAGTGGTAAAGAATCCACCTGCCAATGCAGTAGACACGGGCTCTGGTCCGGGGATGTCCCACATGCTGTGGGGCAACTAAGCCCGTGCACCACAATTGAGCCTGAGCTCTAGAGCCTGGGAGCTGCAACTATTGAGCCCCTGTGCCACCACTGCTGAAGCCCACAAGCTCTAGAGCCAGTGCTTCGCAACAAGAAGTCAACCGCAATAAGAGGCCCGTGCACTACAACAGTGAGTAGCCCCTCCTCACCACAACTAGAGAAAAGTCCATGCAGCAGCAAAGGCCCTGCACAGCCAAAAATAAACAACTAAATCAAACTAAAAACTAAAAACTAAAACTAAAACAAACTAAAAAATCACTCCTCCCTGTTCTTTTAAATACAGACACTAACAGCTTATTGTGGATCACTATATGCTTTTATTCTGTTTCTTAAAGACTATTTTATTTTAGTTCTTCTTAAATTATCACTTTTTCACTTTTAATTTTTTGTTCATTTGAATAGGTAATAGATACACATAGAAAAGCAAAAATAGAGGGAGTGGGGAGGCAATGAGAAGCATTCTGCATTCCTCCTCCATCACCCAGACTCTCAGGAAGTAAATCTCCTTATTGATTTCCTGTGTATACCTCCAGAGATAGACCATGCATTTACAGACATGTCCCTCATATTATGTAATAGATAGGTATGCTATACGTGTCTTTCCTGCATCTTGTTTTTCTCAGTTATTAGTCTTGGCAACCATTTCATATCAGTATCCTCACTGCCTCATTCTTTTACCTGGACCTTATTATATTAAGTCAGTTTCCTACTAGGGGCATGTAGACTGTTTCTAGCCTTTTATATTCTAAGCAGTACTTATACTTATGTAGCCAACACTTAACCCAGTGCTTGCTTTATTCCAGGCTCTGCAGTGAATATCCTTATACTTATGCTATTCCTGGCATGTTCAAGTAGGTGAGAGTACACAGTGGTTCTTCTGCTTTTCAGTTGTCCTTGGTAAATTGTGAAGAAAGCTGAGCACCGAAGAATTGACGCTTTTGAACTGTGGTGTTGGAGAAGACTCTTGAGAGTCCCTTGGACTGCAAGGAGATCCAACCAGTCCATTCTGAAGGACATCAGCCCTGGGTGTTCTTTGGAAGGAATGATGCTGAAGCTGAAACTCCAGTACTTTGGCCACCTCATGCGAAGAGTTGACTCATTGGAAAAGACTCTGATGCTGGGAGGGATTGGGGGCAGGAGGAAAAGGGAACGACAGAGGATGAGATGGCTGCATGGCATCACCAACTCGATGGACGTGAGTCTGAGTGGACTCCAGGAGTTGGTGATGGACAGGGAGGCCTGACATGCTGCAATTCATGGGGTTGCAAAGAGTCGGACACGACTGAGCGACTGAACTGAACTGAAATTACTTAACCTTTCTGACCCTTGGTTTCTTCATTTACAATATGAGGATAATAATAGTACCTACCTCATAGGCTCACTGAGAGGATTAAATGTATTAAATATATTATATAAAATATATGTTTATATATAATATGTGTAAAGCATGCTGTCTAATATAAGTATATCATTATTCATTCATCATTATATTTGCTATAGCTATAATTTGCATTAGATTTATTTGTATATCCCCCAGTTGTCTGTTTATATCCTTTGCCTATTTTGTTAAGGTACTGACCAAAAGGTCATATTGATCTGTCAGATTTTTTTAAATGTTATTTATTTATATACATGTATATAATATATATTATAATATATGTACAGTAAATTTGTGTGTACAGTAAATAGGTGTGTATACACACACACATATATATACATATTTATATATATACAGTAAATATGTTCTCTAAACTGTGCCCAGGTATCTGACCCAGAGAATCCATGAGATAACAAATGACATTTTTTAAGCAATTATGTTTTGGGATAATTTGTTATATAGCAATGAGGAATACAAGACACATATACTCTCTCTATATATATATATAAAGAAGGCTGAGCACTGAAGAATTGATGCTTTCTAACTGTGGTGCTGGAGAAGACTCTTGAGAGTCCCTTAGACTGCAAGGAGATCAAATCAGACAATCCTAAAGGAAATCAACCCTGAGTATTCATTGGAGGGACTGATGCTGAAGCACCAATACTTTGGCCACCTGACGTGAGGAGCCAACTCATTAGAAAAGACCTTGAGCCTGGGAAAGACTAAGGGCAGGAGAAGGGGGCAACAGAGGATGAGATGGTTGGATGGCATCACCAGTGGACATCGTCATTGGATATGAGTTTGAGCAAACTCCCAGAGATTATGAAAGACAGGGGAGACTGGCATGCAATCCATGGGGTTACAAAGAGTCGGACATGACTTTTGCATTTGCTTTATATATATATATATATATATATATATATATATATATATATAGGCTTCCCATGTGGATCAGTTGTGAAGAATCTGCCTGCAAGGATTATATATAAATATATATATATATATTATATATATATATATGTTCAGATGCTCAATTGTGTCCGACTCTTTGTGACCCCATGGACTATACAGTCCGTGGAATTCTTAGGGCCAGAATAGTGGAGTGGGTAGCCTTTCCCTTCTCCAGGGGATCTTCCCAACCTAGGAATCAAACACAGGTCTTTGAATCCATTGTAGGTGGATTCTTTACCAGCTGAGCCACCAGGGAAACCCAAGAATACTGGAATAGGTGCCTATCCCTTCTCCAGTGGATCTTACTGACCCAAGAATTGAACCGGGGTCTCCTGCATTGCAGGCAGGTTCTTTACCAACTGAGTTATCAGGGAAGCCCATATATATGTGTGTGTGTGTGTGTGTGTGTACATATTTATACAAATACATATATCTTTTCAATTCTATAATATCCTTTGTCTATATATGAATTGAAAATATGTTTCTAGTTTGTAATTTCTCTTTTCATATTTTTCTCACCATGTAGACATTTTTATTATTATAGAATCAAATTTATCCATCTTTTTTCTGTGAGTTCTGAGTTTTTTTACCTTACTTGGAAAAGTCTCTCCTCTTGTGAGATAAGAAAAATTATTTTCTATATTTTTCTGGTACTTTATACTTTTATTCTTTACTGTTAAATCATTGATCCATATGCAAGTTATTTTGGTCTTAGGTGAGACAAGAATTCCACTTTACTTTTCCCAGATATATTTTATAACACTATCCCAATACCATGAAGACAATTTAAGAAAATAGTTTACTTCAGGAGGTCTTATAATTTACTAATAGCACAAATATTATTCTACCCAGTGTGTGTTCTATAAGGGGTTGAAAGCAAGTATGGCCTTCTCATCCAGCTCATTATTAGTGATAAGCTTAGGACACGACTTCACGACTTCACTTTCACTTTCTTTAGTAAGTTCAGAGCTTCCCTGGTGGCTCAGATGGTTAAGGGTCAGTCTGCAAATCAGGATACCTGGGTTCAATCCCTGCATTGGAAAGATCCCCTGGAGCAGGGAATGGCTACCCACTCTAGTATTCTTCCTTGGAGAATCCCATGGATGGAGGAGCCTAGTGGGCTACAGTCCATAGGGATCACAGAGCTGGATAGGACTGAGTGACTAAGCACACACACACACACAGAAAGCACTCATCCTTTGAGGGCCAGCACACAACTTGTCTATTTACTGATCAAGATATACCAGCACCCCACTACCAAAAGAAGCTGCTAGGAGCCACAAAGCCAGAGAACCCAGCTAAGCTGTGCTGGGGCTCCTGATGCACAGAAATCATGAGAGAATAAGTGACATCATTTAAACCACTAAGATTTGGGATAATTTGTTGTATAGCAGTAGATAGTACAGAGCATAGATCAAAGTGGGGAGGTCAGTGCAGAAGTCGGAGCCAACAGCAGTTCCTTTATGCTTGCTTCTATTTTCTCAGTGAAGAAGGTCATCATCTGGAAGTGATGGTGCAGCAAGAGATAAGAGGTTTGAGGAGAGATAAAAAGGTATAAAATAAAATATTAATGGACCAGGGAAGAATAGTATGATGGACAGATATCATTCAGTCTGCAATAGACAATCATAAATGTAAAGTGAGAACAGTCAGCCCAGCTGTGTCACTCTCTGCAGCCATGGTCTCTTGAGTGGGTGCAGGTACAGAGCAGCAGAGGTTTGGCTGGAGTTAGAACTAGGGTTTTGTCACATGAACATGATAAACAAAGAGGAAGCAAGGGATCCAAAGCAAAGGGATGAATAATATGACAGACCACAGACTACAGGCTGGGTAAACAGGGAACTGAAGAGAATGAAAAGACGGTGTGTTCAGTCGCTATAGGTCCTAGGGATGGCAGAGAGTTTTTACATTAGAACTTAACGGAAGTGATCTGGAATAATGGGAAGTGATGTACAATTACTTAGAAAACAAAACATCATCATGTAAAGTTGAACATTCTTATGCTCTTTGACCCAAGCAATTCTGCTTCTAGAAAAATACTTGCAAATACGCACCAGGAAAAATATTCAAGTTATTCATAACAGCAGTTACTGATATAAAAAAGCTGGAAACAGCCATAGAAGGAATGAGTGAATAAATTTTGGTAAATTCACACCACAAAATATTACACAATAGTTATACCAAACTACAGCAATGCCCAACAACATAAAGACGTCTTATTTATAGAATAATGTGGAGAAGGGCAAGAGTTCCAACAGATGATATGCAGTATATAATTTTCATAAAGTTCAAAAAAGTGACTAAATATCATATCATTTAGCAATACATATATGTGTGTGTATATACATATGATAAAGTCATTTTAAAAATCAAGGGAATTAAAAGCACAAAATCAGGGATAATGATTACTTCTGGAGAGGAAGCAAGGAAATAGGGTGAAGAAAGAAGACATAGGTAGATGCAAGTAAAATAAATAAGATAAGAAGTAGTGGTCAGATATTAGGATGCTTGGAATTAAGATTCTGGAGGAGACAAAATTCTTGGTGAGGACAAGGTCCAAAGATATGACTGTGTGCGTGAATGGCTGAGCTAGAATGGAGTATGAGATATTTGGAGGAGAGAAGGTCAAGAAGCTGAACAGACAGAAGATTCATCTTTATGGATATTGAAAGCACTAAGAATATAATGTGCATAGTGATGAAGAAAGTGACTGTGAGCCAGGAACAGGGGCTGCAATGGTGGAGCCAGTAGACTTGTCAAAAGGAAAGTGGCAGTTTGATCCCTGGGTCCAGAAGATCCCCTGGAGAAGGAAGTGGCAAACCACTGCAGTATTTTTGCCTGGGAAATCCCATGGAGACAGGAGCTTGGCTGGCTACAGTCCATGGCAAAAGAGTGGGACATGACTTAGCGACTAAACAGCAAGTTAGAACAAGGTGAAAGAGACATTGGGAAGAAGATTTCCTGACTATACGTGGAATTCCGGAGACACAGAGGAAGAGTTTTGAGAGTTGGAGAAGGAGAAGAGACAGAGTCAATGAAGAAGATATACAGATCTTTCAGAAATGAGAATGTGGGGACTGAGGAATGACCAGGGAATCTTGGGTATCTAGTAGTAACAGAGTTATGCAGAATGAGGCTCGTCCAGAGGGCTTCAAGGGAGACACTGCCACTCAGACTGTGTTCATGCACAGAGAAGAGTGGGTGGCTTGCCAGAAACACGGAAGAACGTCAAAAATCTGGGGATTTCTTAAGGACTGTGACAGAGGCAGGGAACCTGAGAGCAGGGTGCCTCCTACTTCAGCACTTGCTGCAACACTAATTCAAAGAAGTTAGGAGGCTTCCATTCAAACTCTGCTTCTGTATGTCAACCACATCCCTCACTCTTGCTTTTCCAGAATCATAGCCAAAAGCATTCAGAGTCTGCCAACTGTTACATAACACTCACCATTCTTTTTATTTGTCATTATCCATCAAACCCATTAAAATTATACCCACTGGCCAAAGACCTTGGGCTTATATTCAAAACCAAAGAACTCTAGAGTAAAATAAGCACAAGACCCATATGGAAACTGTTCCTAAGAGTAGGGAACAAGGAAAGGGGCCAGGAAGGGAATTACTCTACTTGGGCATGGATTCAAGCTAGGGGTACAGGGGGAAGGAGACCACTATAAAGATCAATCAGATCTTTACTCTCTGGCCGTCCTTAGCACTCCTCATGAGGTGTCCTACAAAACAGCTCTGATCATGGCAGGTCATTCAACCCTGAAGGGCCCAGAGTAACTGTACCATTCAGTAGTGTGTGCCCACATCCCTCCTGGATGGCTGATGTTTTAAAAAGTAAATAATAACACTTGGGCAAAGGTTAGAAAACAACCACATAAGTCTAGTCCCTAACACTGAAAATAGCCATTATTAATCATATGTCATGACTCCTTCCAGAAAGAGTAAAATTATGTGACTGTTCAGTTCAGTTCAGTCACTCAGTCATGTTCAACTCTTCGTGACCCCATGAATTGCAGCATGCCAGGCCTCCCTGTCCATCACCAACTCCCAGAGTTCACTCAGACTCATGTCCATTGAGTCAGTGATGCCATCCAGCCATCTCATCCTCTTTCATCCCCTTCTCCTCCTGCCCCCAATCCCTCCAAGCATCAGAGTCTTTTCCAATGAGTCAACTCTTCACATCAGGTGGCCAAAGTACTGGAGTTTCAGCTTTAGCATCATTCCCTCCAAAGAAATCCCAGGGCTGATCTCCTTCAGAATGGACTGGTTGGATCTCCTTGCAGTCCAAGGGACTCTCAAGAGTCTTCTCCAACACCACAGTTCAAAAGCATCAATTCTTCGGTGCTCAGCCTTCTTCACAGTCCAACTCTCACATCCATACATGACCACAGGAAAAACCATAGCCTTGACTAGACGGACCTTTGTTGGCAAAGTAATGTCTCTGCTTTTCAATATGCTATCTAGGTTGGTCTGTACACTGGTATAAGCTTAAAATTTGACCATTAACCTTACTTCAACTTAAGGCAAGAAATATCTCTTTGTGGTTCAGACAGTAAAGAATCTGCCTGCGATGCAGGAGACCCAGGTTCAGTCCCTGGGTTGGAAACATCACCTAGAGAAGGAAATGGCAACCCACTCCAGTATTCTTTCCTGGAGAATCCCATGGACAGAGGAGCCTGATGGGCTACAGTCCATGGGGTTGAAAAGAGTTGGACATGACTGAGCAAACAACACTAAGAGATTTTAATAGAAAAAAATGGCTACACCTTCCCTGTCTTCATGAACATTACAAGAGAGTTAGGTTAAGTAAATGGCTATCTATAATACAGGGTAGAGTACTGTCCTCCTGGGGGTTCTACCAGAACCAGATTATGATACAAAAGTTCAAGTGCAAGTAGTTAGGAGGTGAAGGAAACAATGACAGAGAAGTGAGAAAGTGAGAAAAGGAAGAGAAGGCAGCCAATAAAGGGGTTATCAAGCCAGCAACCACTGTGGGGGACCCAGCTTATTCCCACTGGGGAAAAGCTGGCAGTTACTATTTAACACACACCTCAGGGTTGTTCCACTCATAGGTCAAGGGGACTGGGATATTTATACACCTTCTGTTAGTCATTGGTCGAGGGCTGCTCCTAACCTGTGTGAATTTCTCATCCTTTCAGCCCACATCACAAGCAAACAAGCTCAAGATAAGTGGCCAGAAAAAGCCCTCAGGGAAAAATTGCTATCATGGCAGTTGGAAGTCAGAACTAGATGTAAAGATGAAGAGATTTGGGAGGAGTATGAATCACATCTATTACAATTACAATAACTCAGTAAATATATTTATTAGGCTTCAGCAATACATGAACCGTGAACTTCCAGATGTTCAAGCTGATTTTAGAAAAGGCAGAGGAACCAGAGATCAAATTGCCAACATCTGATGGATCATCGAAAAAGCAAGAGAGTTCCAGAAAAACATCTATTTCTGCTTTATTGACTATGCCAAAGCCTTTGACTGTGTGGATCACTATAAACTGTGGAAAATTCTGAAAGAGATGGGAATACCAGACCACCTGACCTGTCTCTTGAGAAACCTGTATGCAGGTCAGGAAGCAACAGTTAGAACTGGACATGGAACAACAGACTGGTCCCAAATAGGAAAAGGAGTACATCAAGGCTGTATATTGTCACCTTGCTTATTTAACTTATATGCAGAGTACATCATGAGAAACTCTGGGCTGGAAGAAGCACAGGCTGGAATCAAGATTGCTGGGAGAAATATCAATAACCTCAGATATGCAGATGGCACCACCCTTATGGCAGAAAGTGAAGAGGAACTAAAAAGCCTCTTGATGAAAGTGAATGAGGAGAGTGAAAAAGATGGCTTAAAGCTCAAACATTCAGAAAACTAAGATCATGGCATCTGGTCCCATCACTTTATGGGAAATAGATGGGGAAACAGTGGAAACAGTGTCAGACTTTATTTTTGGGGGCTCCAAAATCACTGCAGATGGTGATTGCAGCCATGAAATTAAAAGACACTTACTCCTTGGAAGGAAAATTATGACCAACCTAGATGGCATATTCAAAAGCAGAGACATTACTTTGTCAACAAAGGTCCATCTAGTCAAGGCTATCATTTTTCCAGTGGTCATGTATGGCTGTGAGATTTGAACTATGAAGAAAGCTGAGTGCCAAAGAACTGATGCTTTTGAACTGTGGTGTTGGAGAAGACTCTTGAGAGTCCCT
Organism: Bos mutus; assembly: GCF_027580195.1. Lineage (NCBI taxonomy): Eukaryota > Metazoa > Chordata > Mammalia > Artiodactyla > Bovidae > Bos > Bos mutus. The sequence goes on along the minus strand of NC_091636.1, from coordinate 37,659,333 downwards.
TGGACTGCAAGGAGATCCAACCAGTCCATCCTAAAGGAGATCAGTCCTGGGTGTTCATTGGAAGGAGTGATGTTGAAGCTCAAACTCCAATACTTTGGCCACCTCGTGTGAAGAGTTGACTCATTGGAAAAGACCCTGATGCTGGGAAGGATTTGGGGCAGGAGGAGAAGGGGACAACAGAGGATGAGATGGCTGGATGGCATCACTGACTCGATGGACATGAGTTTGGGTAAACTCTGGGAACTGGTGATGGATAGGGAGGCCTGGCGTGCTGTGGTTCATGGGGTTGCAAAGAGTTGGACACGACTGAGCGACTGAACTGAACTGAACTGAATAACATTTAACTGAGAGGCAGATCAAAGATAGCTTAGTTCTTGCTGTAGTTTTAGAGAAGGCTTCCCAGGTGAGGAAACTTTTGAGGTGGAACCCAGTGTAATGAAAGTTCATTCTTATTTGGGTCTCTATTTAAATACTCTTTTCGTGTAGAGGGACTTCTCACTTTGTAAGTCTATGCCTCCCTAAGATAGAAGCCAAAACCTCTTTTGTCTCAGCTTCTCTTGAAGCTGTGGAGTACACATGGGACCTGGGCTCTGCCAGTCCAATATACCTATGTAAGACTTAACTTGGAGGTTCATGATGCAAATAAGGCCCCAATCTGGCTAGTCCTTGTGGCTTGCTGGCAAAGAATCTGCCTGCAATGCAGGAGACCTGGGTTTGATCCCTGGGTTGGGAAGATCTCCTGGAAAAGGGAATGGCTACCCACTGCAGTATTCTGGCCTAGAGATTCCATGGACTATACAATCCATGGGGTCTCAAAGAGTCAGACATGACTGAGCGAGTTTCACTTTCACTGGCTAGTTCTGATGAGGGGGGTGGCAGACAACCAGCTTTCAACACAGGGAGGAGAGAAAGTCAAGCTTCCCCTAGTGTCAGAGATGGAAACTGTACTCTGTGTCTGACTGGGGCAGTTGCTGTCTGCCTTGGGCCAGTCCCTGTGGCTCAGACAGTAAAGTATCTCCGTATAATACAGAAGACCCACGTGCCCTGGGTCAGGAAGATCCCCTGGAGAAGAAAATTGCAACCCACTCCAGTATTCTTGCCTGAAGAATCCCTTGAACAAAGGAGCTTGGTGGGCTACCGTCCATGGGGTCACAGAGTCAGACACAACTGAGCGACCAACACTTTCACTTGGGTCAGTCCTTCACAGTAGTCCTTCATAGCTTCAATTCAGGTGCTCTAGCACTTCCAAAGTTTCTGTGAAATCATCTGATGTTCTTTATAAATTACTTCTCCTTATAAATTACTTCTCTACTAAAACAAGCTAGGGTGGCTTCTGTTGTTTGCAGCAAAAATCTTGATACGATTTTTAGAAGATTTACACAGACAGAGAATTGTGGGCAAGGAATGCCCAGATCAAGGAACAGCACAAGCACAGCCGTGCAAGTGTGAAAACCCGGAGTGTATTGTTAGAAATATCGCTTTATTGATGTGGCTGAGGAAGAAAGAAACTCAGAACTAGTGTTGGATGGCTCACCTGGGCTCCTGGAAGAGAGTGACACTATGAAACTGAAGCCACGCCTTGAGGCATAGTGGTGTGTGTCAGGATTGGACACTAGCTGTAATGGGAAAGAACAAAATGGTATGGGTGGCATTTGTGGCTTCTCATTGGGTGTGGTTGTTAGCTAATAATGGAGCAATAATGAGCTGAAGATGAATGCAGTGGGCAGCATGGGTTGGACTTCATCACACTTCTGATCTTGGTTTTAGTTCTGTGACCATTTATTGTCTATAACCCCTTGTATACTTTATTTAACCTTCTTGAGCCTCAGTTTCCTTATTTTTAAAAAACAAGGGGGCTTCCCTGATTGCCCAGTGGTTAAGAATTCACCTGCCAATGCATGGAACACATATTCCATCTCTGGTCCAGGAAGATCCCACATGCCATGGGACAACCAGGCCCCTGGGTCACAGCTACTGAGCCTGCGTGCCCCAGAAACCACCACAATGAGAAGTCTGAACACTGCAACAAAGACTAGCCTCCTCTCGCCACAACTAGAGAAGGCCCTCACACAGCAACAAAGACCCAGTACAGCCAGAAATAGAAAATAAAATAAATCAGTAAAAATGAAAAACAGCAATAATAAAACTTACTGTCCTAGACTCATCAGCTTGAATATTCCAGGGACAAACCTGTAGACCAGAAGTAGATATATTGATCCATTGCCAAGATGGAGTTCACACCAGAGAACTATAGGATATCTCACTAAACAAAACAAAAGATAGATTCATTGCAAGATTTGGGGGAAGGCTAGAGTTAAGTAAAATTTAATTGAAGCAATATTTTGATAGACTCAAACAAGTCAACAACAATCCTAGACTGCAAAGTGGACCCAGGATTCTGTTTCCTTGGAAATGACCAAGTTAAGATGGATCTGAAATGCTGAGTTCAGACACCTCTTTTCTCAGGCTCTGCACCTGGGTTGGAAACCAAAACTACTCTTCTGTGTCAAAGTCACTTACCTCCTCTGGGAAAGAGTGAAATGTTTTATTCTTAACCAACTTCATTTCAAACAGCAAAGTTTTTCCTTGAATAAGAAAATGGCAGTCACTCAAAGAAAGGTGGCATTATGATACTTTGTTGTTGAAGAATGTCCTTGGAAGAAACACTGTTTTCTATTAACTCTACAACTAGTTTTATCTGTGTTTGTTTTTTCCCACCCAGACAGAATCTTATCCTCCAGATTAATTTTTATGCCTCAGTCTCCCCTGTTGGCCAAAGAATGACAAGATCAGCCCATAGGGAATTATTCTGTGAAATCCAGATCTTCACTGTAGTCCAGGTTCCACCAATTAAGAGGCTGTTTGGAGAGGTGGATTTAAGTCAATCCTTTATCTTTTTTCATTGCAATATGAGTGGTTGAGCTATTTGATTTGACAATGGCTCCATTGTAGCACTTAAGTCTCTAGAGATCACATATTTGAGCAGTATAACAAAGACAAATTAGAAGAGGAAAAACTTTTCTTGATCCAAGTTTGTAGTATACTTGATCTCAAGATCATGTGGGCTAACATAATACACAATCACTGTAACAATGACAGTCATACAAAGTTTGCCATAAGGATTTTGTTAATACTTGAATGTCCAATTTCAAGTATACTTATAATTCAAGATGTAATTTGAAGTATAACTGTCCTTGTGTGCATTGTATATTGAAATTATATTAACCAGTTGAGATTTGAATATATAGTCATTTTTCCAAGAATAAAATGCAACAATAATTAAAGTGATTACATGGATGTATACAACAATTCACCAAGAAGTATAGTTAAGATTAATTTTATATTTGCCACATCTCAATTAAAAGTTGGGTTTTTTAAGGAAAAAAAAAAAGAGGGTGAAAGAGTATCATTGAGGATAAAAGTTCCTTGCCCAAGATTATACAGCATTTTATTGCAGGAATAAAATTCAACAACAACAACAAAATTATTGTGACTAATTGTGAAATGTTCTGATTTTTGAATGTTCTGTACTATATACATGAAAGTAATAACATAAAGATAAGAAACTAAAATAAGAAAATGAGGAAAAAGGGTGGCAGTACATTCAAACTTTAAGAGAGAGTATGGTAGCATGGGGATTCCCCTGGTGGCTCAGTGGTCTGCAATGCAGGAGACACAGGAGAGGCAGGTTCGATCATTACGTTGAGAAGATTCCCTGGAGGAAGGCATGGCAACCCACTCCAGTATTCTTGCCTGGAGAATCCTGTGGACAGAGGAACCTGGCAAACTACAGTCCTGCTGCTGCTAAGTCGCTTCAGTCGTGTCCGACTCTGTGCGACCCCGTGGACTGCAGCCTACCAGGCTCCTCCGTCCATGGGATTTTCCAGGCAATAGTATTGGAGTGGGGTGCCATTGCCTTCTCTGAACTACAGTCCATAGGGTCACGAAGAGTTGGACAGGACTGAAGCTACTTAGCATGCACACACCGATCTTAGCTTAGTGGTTGAGTTATGATCTGAATTCCAGTTGTCTAGCAATTTGTCTAAATCCACAGCCTACACTGTCAACCAAGAAGTTACACTAAATGGATACAAAATATGTAATTAAGTGCTTATGCATGCATGCTCAGTCACTTCAATCCTGTCCAACTCTTTGAGTCCCCATCTCTCAGAGTATGCCCAAGTTCATGTCCATTGAATCAGTATTGCCATCCAAATCAGTGTCCCATCCATCAGGGGGACATCTCATCCCCGGTCCCCCTCTTCTCCTTCTGCTTTCAATCTTTCCCAGCATCAGGGTATTTTCCAATGAGTCAGCTCTTGACATCATGTTGCCAAAGCAGTGGAACTTCATCTTGTATCAGTTCTTCCAATGATTATTCAGGGTTGATTTCCTTGAAGACTGACTCATTTAAACTTCTTAATGTCCAATGGGCATAAGATGATAACCCACATTCATTAGAAGGGCTAAAAAAAAAAATGAGGTCTTGCATTCAATGAAGAAAATATAAAAGGGAAGCTTGACATTTCTCAAGGTTTTTATGATCCCCAAAGGAAGAAGAAATTGAGGGGAGAGATGAGTGGCCTTAAATATTTGAAGTTTCCTCAAATGCAAGTCAGGAAATATTACATCCTACCCTGTAGCTCATAGATCACAAAATACCACGGTTCCTGTGGGGACACATTCTTGTGGCCAGGAAGAGGCAGCATTTTGATCTATTAAGTGCCTTTTTTGCTGAATCTGAAATTGAGGAAGTACATTTTTCCTTAGTGGCATTCTTTACAATCTACCAAAAAATTTAGAGTCAGTCAGGACCATGTCCGTCATAGTCCAGCCTTCTCCAGTACGCTTCCAAGGTTTGAAAATCCTGAAGCTGATCTCACCACGGAGTAGAAGCAAGGTCTCACCAGCAATGGGATAAATACAGTATGCTACCATTTGTGCATCTCATAAGACATCTCCAAATCATCATTTTGGGAACCAAGGCTCCACTGTTCACAGCTCTTCTCAGCATTACTCACCACTCCATCAGGTGGCTCGTGGGGCTATGCCAGGTCTGCTACAGAGTGTTAGTTGCTCAGTCATGTCCAACTGTTTGCAACTCCATGGAGTGTAGCCCGCCAGGGTCCTCTGTCCATAGAATTCCCCAGGCAAGAATACTGGAGTGAGTTACCATTCCCTTCTCCAAGGGATCTTCCTGACCCAGGGATCAAACCCAGGTCTCCCACACTGCAGGCAAATTCTTTACCATCTGAGCCACTAAAGAAGCCCTCTCTCTTCTATAAAGGAGCTCCCTAAATATAGATCCTGTCTCCTAGGCCAGGTCCTGTTTCCTAGGCCAGTCTGTCAAGGTGGCACCTTGACTCATCTTTCACCTGGAGTATGGAAGGGTCAAGGTATGCACAGAGGACAAGTTGAACCCTGAATACTCATCCTCCACTTGAGGGCACTGCAGAATGTGGTAGCAGCTGTCCTGTGCAAGGAAGGGTCTAAGACAGACCTCGAAGAAGCACATGCTCTGATAACAAACTTCAGAGCAGAAAGAAGGGGTACAGTGAATACAGCCTCACCACTATCATTGCAGGCTCTGCGCATGAGGACAAATGGAGGCTTGCATGTGTTCTGGTCATTTTAACCAGGAGCATGAAATTGCAAGATTTGATTTCACCTACGTGAGTTGTGCAATGGCCTTCCCTGGTGGTTCAGAGGTAAAGAATCTACCTTCGATGCAGGAGACCACTTGCAGTGCAGGAGACACGAGTCTGACCCCTGGGTTGGGAAGATCCTCTGGAGAATGAAATGGCAACCCACTCCAGTATTCTTACTCAGGAAATTTCATGGAGAGAGCAATCTGATGGGCTATAAACATGACTTAGTGGCTAAAGCCACCACCAAACTACTCATGAGAATTTTCTAGCTCAGTTTAATTTTTTGATTAGTAGTTAGAGAACTTCTCACCTACTAAAGTGACTGAACTGAAAGAAAGAAATGACCCCCTAAACACTATACCAAGTGCACACCACCCTTGCTAGCACATGGTGCTGGTGGATTTGTGCAAAACGGTATGGTCACTTTGGAAAACACTTGGGCAATTTCTTAAACAGTTAAAAATACACTTACCATATGACCCAGCAATCCATTCCTAGGTATTTACACAACAGAAATGAAAACATAGCCACACAAAGACCTATAGAAGAAGGTTTAGAGCAGCTTTATTTGTAATCTCCCCAAACTGGAAGCATCCCAAATGTCCATTAACTGGTGAATGGATAAACAAATTGTGTAGTGACTGCATATAATGGAATAATATTCAGCAAAAAAAGGAAAGATCTATTGATACTTGCAACATCATGAATGACTCTCAAAAGGATTAGACTGAGTACAAGAAGTCAGACACAAAAGATTATATACTGTATGAATTCGATTTACATGACATCCTAAAAAAAAAGACAAAATGATAAGGAAAGAAATCAGATCAAAGATTGCCAGAAGCTGGTAGCTGGGAAAGAAGTGGGAAGGGAGTTGACTATAATGGGGGAAATACTCTATATCCTGATGAGGGTCATGATTACATAGTAGTATGCCTTTTGTCAAAACACATAAATTTGAACACCTGTAAAGGGTGACTGTTACCATATGTAAATAATATCTCAAAAATCTAACTTAAAAAGAATTAGTAATGTCTTATTTGCAAATTATATGTGATTCTTACCCAACAGAAGTCTGCCAGCTTTCCTTTGTAATAGTTTTTTAAAAATTTAAGCAGACTGCTGATAGCTTATGGTGAATGATGTCGGATTCATGATCTCCGAAGCAGAAGATTTAGATTTGGGACCAGGGACCAGGCCTGATCACCCAAGAGCTGTTGTGTAGCAAAGTTTTATTAAAGTGAAAGAGGACAGAGAAAGTTTCTGATATAGACAGCAGAATGGGGATGGAGAGTAACCCCCTCTCTAGTCTTACCAAGGCCTTATGTATATTTTTTTATATTTATATACCTAGCTTATATACTTATATACTTCCTTTCACTTTTACAACTGATTTTGTGGGATTACCTGGTAACTCAAATGGTAAAGTCTGCTGCAATGTGGGGGACCCAGGTTTGATTCCCAGGTCAGGAAGATGCCCTGTAGAAAGAAATGGCAACCCACTCCAGTATTCTTGCCTAGAAAATCCCATGGATGGAGGAGCCTGGCAGGCTACCATCCATGGGGTCACAAAGAGTGGGACACTACTGAGTGACTTCACTTTCACTTTTTCACTATACACTTTTACCAGATCCACTCCCACAACATACATGTTATCCAATAGACAGAGTGCCTGAAGAACTATGGACGGAGCTTCATGACATTGTACAGGAGGCAGTGATCATAACTATCCCCAAGGAAAAGAATGCAGAAAGGAAAAATGGTTGTCTGAGGAGGTCTTACAAATAGCTGAGAAAAGAAAGAAGCTAAAGGCAAAGGAGAAAAGGAAAGCTATACTCATTTGAATAAAGAGTTCCAAAGAATAGCAAGGAGAGATAAGAAAGCCTTCCTCAGTGATCAATGCAAAGAAACAGAGGAAAACAATAGAAGGGGAGAGACTAGAGATCTCTTCAAGAAAATTAGAGATACCAAGGGAACATTTCATGCAAAGATGGGCACAATAAAGGACAGAAATGCTATGTACCTAACAGAAGCAGAAGATATTAAGAAGAGGTGGCAAGAATACACAGAAGAACTCTACATAAAAGATCTTCATGATCCAGATAACCACGATGGTATGATCACTCACCTAGAGCCAGACATCCTGGAATGTGAAGTCAAATGGGCCTTATGAACATCACTACAAACAAAGCTAGTGGAGGTGATGGAATTCCAGTTGAGCTATTTCAAATCCTGGAAGATAATGTTGTGAAAGTGCTGCACTCAATATGCCAGCAAATTTGCAAAACTCAGCAGTGGCCACAGGACTGGAAAAGGTCAGTTTTCAGTCCAATCCCAAAGAATAGCAATGCCAAAGAATGTTCAAACTACTGCACAATTGCACTCATTTCACACGCTAGCAAAACAATGATCAAAATTCTTCAAGTGAGGTTTCAACAGTATGTGAAATGAGAACTTCCAGAGGTTCAACCTGGATTTAGAAAAAAAAGAGGAAGCATAGATCAAATTGCCAACATCCGCTGGATCATAGAAAAAGCAAGAGAATTCCAGAAAAATATCTACTTGTGCTTCATTTACTATGCTTAATCCTTTGTGTGGATCACAACAAACTGGAAAATTCTTGAAGAGATGGGAATATCAGATCACCTTATCTGCCTCCTGAGAAACCTGTAAGCAGGTCAAGAAGCAACAGTTAGAACTGGACATGGAACAACAGATTGGTTCCAAATTGGGAAAGGAGTATGTCAAGGCTGTACCTTGTCACCCTGCTTATGTAACTTATATGCAGAGTACATCATGTGAAACGCTGGGCTGGATGAAACACAAGCTGGAATCAAGATTGCCAGGAGAAATATCAATAACCTCAGATATGCAGATGATACCACCCTTATGGCAGAAAGCAAGGAGGAACTAAAAAGCCTCTTGATGAAAGTGAAAGAGGAGAGTAGAAAAGTTGGCTTAAAACTCAACATTCAAAAAATGAAGATCATGGCATCCAGTCCCATCACTTCATGGCAGATAGACGGGGAAACAATGAAAACAGTGAGAGATTTTATTTTGGTGGGCTCCCAAATCATTGCATCCTTACCATATAGCTCAGTTGGGAAAGATGTTTCCTGTAATGCAAGAGGCCTGGGTTCAATTGCTGGGTTGGGAAGATGCTCTGGAGAAGGAAATGGCAACCCACTCCAGTATTCTTGCCTGGAGAATCTTATGGACAGAAGAGCCAGGCGGGCAACAGTCCATGGTGTCGCAAGAATCAGACATGACTTTGTGACTAAATCACCACCACTAAAATTACTGCAGATGGTAACTGCAGCCATGAAATTAAAAGATGCTTGCTCTTTTAATTTAAGCTTGGAAGAAAAGCTATGACCAATCTAGACAGCAGAGTAAAAAGCAGAGACATTACTTTGCCAACAAAGGTCCATCTAGTCAAAACTATGGTTTTTCTAGTAGTAATGTATGGATGCGAGAGTTGGACTATAAAGAAAGCTAAGCACCAAAGAATTAATGTTTTCGAACTGTGGTGTTTGAGAAGAAGACTCTTGAGAGCCCTTGGACTGCAAGGAGATCAGACCAATCAATCCTAAAGGAAATCAGTCCTGAATATTCATTGGAAGGACTGATGCTAAAGCTGAAGCTCCAATACTTTGGCCACCTGATGCAAAGAACTGACTTTTTGGAAAAGACCCTGATGCTGGGAAAGACTGAAGGCAGGAGGAGAAGGGGATGACAGAGATGGTTGGATGGCATCACCGATTTGATGGACATGACTTTGAGTAAGCTCTGGGAGTCAGTGATGGACAAGGAAGCCTGGTGTGCTGCAGTCCATGGGATCCCAAAGAGTCAGACAGGACTGAGGGACTAAACTGATATCTAAAAAGGTCTCCCACAACAAATGTCTTAAGATAACAAGATTAGTCAAAAGGTTCCTGTTAAGAAGGAGAAACATCTCCTTGAGTTTTCTCCTCAATAGGGAGGGAACACAGCTCCACCCATCAACAGAAAATTGGATTAAAGATTTACTGAGCATGTCCCCACCCATCAGAACAAGACCCGGTTCCCCCCACAGTTAGTCTCTCCCATCAGGAAGCTTCCATAATCCTCTTGTCCTTATCCTCAGAGGGCATACAGAATGAAAACCACAATCACAGAAAACTAACCAAACTGATCACATGAACCACAGCCTTGTTTAACTCAATAAAACTCTGAGCCATGCCACGGAGGGCCACCCAAGATGGATGGGTCATGGTGGAGAGGTCTGACAAAATGTGGTCAGTCCACTGGAGAAGGGAATGGCAAACCACTTCAGTATTTTTGCCTTGAGAACACAGTGAACAGTAGGAAAAGACAAAAAAATATGACACTGAAAGATGAACTCCCCAGGTCAATAGGTGCCCAGTATGCTACTAGAGAAGAGTGGAGAAATAACTCCAGAATGAATAAAGAGGCAGAGCCAAAGCAAAAACAATACCCAGTTGTGGATGTGACTGATGATGGAAGTAAAGTCCGATGCTATAAAGAACAATATTGCATATGAATCTGGAATGTTAGGTCCATGAATTAAGGTAAATTAGAAGTGGTCAAACAGGAGATGGCAATAGTTAACGTCAGCATTTTAGGAATCAGTGAACTAAAATGGACTGGAATGGGTGATTTTAATTCAGATAACCATTATATCTATCACTGTGGGCAAGAATCCCTTAGAAGGAATGAAGTAGCCATCATAGTCAACAAAAGAGTTCAAAATGCAGTGTTAGATGCAATCTCAAAAATGACAGAATGATCTCTGCTCATTTCCAAGGCAAACCGTTCAATATTAAGTAATCCAAGTCTGTGCCCCAACCACCAACGCTGAAGAAGCTGAAGCTGAATGGTTCTATGAAGACCTACAAGACCTTCTAGAACTAATAGCCAAAAAAGATATCTTTTTCATTACAGGGGGCTGGAATGCAAAAGTAGGAAGTCAAGAGATACCTGGAGTAACAGGTAAATTTAACTTTGGAGTACAAAATGAATCAGGACAAAGGCTAACAGAGTTTTGCCAAGAACACACTGGTCAGCAAACACCTCTTCCAACAACACTAAGAGATGACTCTACACACAGATATCACCAGATGGTCAATATCAAAATCAGATTGATTATATTCTTTGCACTCAAAGATGGCAAAGCTCTATACAGACAGCAAAAACAAGACGAGGATCTGAGTGTGGCTCTGATCATGAACTCCTAATTGCAAAATTCAGACTTAAATTGAAGAAAGTAGAGAAGACCACTAGACCATTCAGGTATGACCTAAATCAAATCCCTTATGATTATAAGGTGGAAGTGGCAAATAGATTCAAAGGAATAGATCTGATAGAGTGCCTGAAGAACTATTACAGAGGTTCATGATATTTTAGAGGAGGCAGTGATCAAGACCATCCCCAAGAAAAAGAAAAGGAAAAAGGTGAAATGGTTGTCTGAGGAGGCCTTACAAATAGCTGAGAAAAGAAGAGAAGCTAAAGGCAAAGGAGAAGAGGAAATACATACCCATTTGAATGCAGAGTTCCAAAGAATAGCAAGGAGAGATAAGAAAGCCTTCCTCAGTGATCAGTGCAAAGAAATAGAGGAAAACAATAAAATGAGAAAGACTGGAGCTCTCTTCAAGAAAATTAGAGATACCAAGGGAACATTTCATGCAAAGATGGGCACAATAAAGGACAGAAATGCTATGGACCTAACAGGAGCAGAAGATATTAGGAAGAGGTGGCAACAATACACAGAAGAACTATACATAAAAGATCTTCATGACCCAGATAAACATGATGGTGTGATCACTCACCTAGAGCCAGATATCTTAGAATGCAAAGTCAAGTGGGCCTTAGTGGAGGTGATGGAATTCCAGTTGAGCGCTTTCAAATCCTAAAAGATGATGCTGTTAAAAGTGCCCTACTCAATATGCCAGCAAATTTGGAAAATTTGGCAGTGGCCACAGGACTGGAAAAAGTCAGTTCTCGTTCCAATCCCAAAGAAAGGCAATGCCAAAGAATGCTCAAACTACTGCATGGTTGCACTCCTCTCACACACCAGCAAAACAATGCTCAAAATTCTTCAAGCCAGGCTTCAACAGTATGTGAACTGAGAGCTTCCAGAATATTCAAAGTGGATTTAAAAAAGGCAGAAGAACCAGAGATCAAATTGCCAACATCCGTTGGATCATAGAACAAACAAGAGAGTTCCAGAAAAACATCTACTTCTGCTTTATTGACTACGCTAAAACCTTTGATTGTGTGGATCACAACAAACTGTGGAAAATTCTTCAAGAGATGGCATACCAGAACACCTTATCTGCTTCCTGAGAAATCTGTATGGAGATCAAGAAGCAACAGTTAGAACTGGACATGGAACAACAGACAGGTTCTAAATTGGGAAAGGAGTATGTCAAGGCTGTACCTTGTCACCCTGCTTATGTAACTTATATGCAGAGTATATCATGCGAAATGCTGGGCTGGATGAAGCATAAGCTGGAATCAAGATTGCCAGGAGAAATATCAATAACCTCAGATATGCAGATAACACCACCCTTATGGCAGAAAGCAAAGAAAAACTAAAGAGCCTCTTGATGAAAGTGAAAGAGGGGAGTGAAAAAGTTGGCTTAAAACTTAACATTCAGAAAACTAAGATCATGGCATCCAGTCCCGTCATTTCATAGCAAATAGATGGGGAAACAATGGAAACAGTGAAAGACTTTATTTTCCTGGGCTCCAAAATCATTGCAGCTGGTGACTGCAGCCATGAAATTAAAACACACTTGCTCCTTGGAAGAAAAGTTATGGCAAACCTAGACAGCATATTAAAAAGCAGAGATATTACTTCACCAACAAAAGCCCATCTAGTCAAAGCTATGGTTTTTCCAGTAGTCATGTGTGGATGTGAGAGTTGGACTATAAAGAAAGCTGAGCACTAAAGAATTGATGCTTTTGAACTGTGGTGTTGGAGAAGACTCTTAAGAGTCCCTTGGACTGCAAGGATATCAAATCAGTCAATCCTAAAGGAAATCAGTCCTGACTATTCATTGGAAGGACTGATGCTGAAGCTGACCCTTTGGCCACCTGATGCAAAGAACTGCCTCACTGGAAAAGACCCTGATGCTGGGAGAGATTGAAGGCAGGAGGAGAAGATGACACAGGATGAGATGGTTGGATGGCGTCACTGACTCGATGGAGATGAGTTTAAGCAAACTCAGCTCTGGGAGTTGGTGGTGGACAGGGAAGCCTGGCATGCTGCAGTCCATGGAGTCACAAAGAGTCAGGCACAACTGAGCAACTAAACTGACAGAGCTTAAGGAAAAGTATATCCTTGAGCAAGATGACTTGTTTTGTTGTGTAATCATTAGCTCTGGGCTTAAAGACAGTTAGTCTTAAAGATTGCTGTCATAACAACTCAGAGTTTAAGGAAAAACATCTTATGTGACTAAGAGGAAGCAATGCAGGAAAAAAAAAAAAACACAGTTTGTCCTTTTCTCCTCCTTGAGAGCCTGGGACTCCTTTCTCCTTCTCAAGGGCCCCAGACTCCTTATCAACCTCCCTAAGAATGAACTCTTTCACTGCTTCTTTGATGATTTACTTATTTTTCCTTTATAGCTCTTTCTCTCTTCTAAACTCCAGGTTTGTATTTTCAATTTCTATCACAATTGCATATTGTACTCATTCTCAGTTATCTAAAAGATTGAAATTTTTAAAAATAATATTCAAAGTTTACATATTTTCTTTTTTTTTTTTCAAAGTTTACATATTTTCATTGTATTCTATAAATTCAGGTAAATTTTTTTAAAAAATGGAAAATTAGGGAGTTCCCTGGTGGTCTAGTGACTAGGACTCCACACTCTCAATATCTGATCAGGGAACCAAGATCCCACAAGCCATATAGTATGGCCAAAAAAAAGAAAAGTAAAAATGATTTTTCATAAGTTTTCCAAGAAGCTATTTTTCTTCAGATGTATTCAAAGTTATCTATTAAAATTTAAAGGTAAAATATAAAATATAGTTGAACTATCAACATTTATAATTAAAACTGTTATTTAAATAAAACTGAAATTATTGAATTCTTAAATCATTAAATATTTTTATAAAAGCAAGTCTTTGTTATTCTGGAGTTCAGTGTTCATCTAGCTAACAAAGCCAGTCTCTATCGTACTTCATGTATGCCATGTCTCTACTGACATATATACAGCTTTGTGTGCTTAGTCACTCAGTCATGTCTAACTCTTTGTGATCACATGGACTGTAGCCTACCAGGTTCCTCTGTCAATGAGGATTCTCTAGGGAAGAATACTGGAGTAGGTTGCCGTGCCCTCCTCCAGAGAATCTTCCCAACCTAGAGACTGAAACCAGGTCCCCTGCATTGCAGGCAGATTCTTTACCATCTGAGCCACCAGAAAGCAAATACAGCTGTGAGTTACATGAATTGTTGGGTGTTGCAAACTGTTCTCACTTGCCATTTGCAAGTGCTGCAAATATCGTGCTAATTTATGAGTACCTTCAGAACCACTCATTGAAGCATAGAGAAGAGCAAGAAAATGCATGTTCAGCACTACTGGAAAACAATGGCTCTCTTGATCTCATGCTTTGGGAGTGGGAAGATGGGAGGCCCCCAAAACAAGCTCCAGGACTGTAGAAGGTCGACTGTCCTGAAAACCCTCACATGTGTCCCAGGCTATGGGTATTCTCTGAAGCACAGATGTATAGACAGCAGAGGTGTGGAGACTTATGTCTAAAATATAGGATAGAATCACATTTAACCAAAACCCAGTGGTTCACATAGAATTAGAGGATATTGCATGTTTGGGGTTGAGAGATGAATAAATATGTAATCTATATTTTTCAGATATTTAAAAGCATTTTTAAATGCCTATTCACTAAAATTTTAATGCATTGGGATACATTCTGTTTTGAGGGAGATTCCTTGAAATATAAATTCAATCCTATTACTCTCAATGAAAGACCATATCATGACCTCAAGAGCCCTGAATGATTGAGGTACACACTTCCATCGGCCCTTCCACTCATCTTATGAGCACTGTGAGTCAGCCATGGGATCTCCTTTCGGTTCTTTAGCAAGTTGCTTCCTGCAACTGAGCTATTGACTACCTCATTGCGTGCATGTGTGCTAAGCCGCTTCAGTGGCATCAGACTCTTTGTGACCATTGGGACTGTAGCCTGCCAGATTCTTCTGTCCATGGAATTCACAAAAGGGCAAAGAAGAATCCTTGTTATAGGCAGATTACTCTATTCATTCTTCCTAAAACAAGCATTCTTCTTTATCCTTTTGTTACAGCTGGCTTGTTATCTTCACATCTCAATTTAAATATGCCAAACTCAGCGCATCCTTCCCTCCTGATCTCCTCAAGTAGAAAATACCCTCACATAATCCTATTCTCCATCCCAGCTTCTCCTCTCTTCCTTTAACACCCTTGGCTCCACATTTATTATTTGGTGTATTTGTTTGAAGTCTCTGGCTATCCTAGGACGTCAGCTCCATAGGATCTTGCCCTGTCTTGTTCCCCCTGGTATCTTTATTGTGTCTAATGAAATTCTTGCATTAAGTAGGGAGACATGCTTAAGAAGTACTTCATTAATATATATATTTTTTAATTCAGAAGAACTGCAGTGTCATAGAGAACATATCATTGATATAATGGATACCCTATAAGTGCATTTCCTTCCAAAGACAAGCTTTCAGAGTACTGAGCAGGACTCGGTGACAAAATAAAATGCATTTCCATTTTATGAGATCTGTGGGAAATTAAAGTTTAAAAGCTGAAGATCATGGTCTTTTAACTATTGCCTGGACTTCCCCTATTCTAATAAGTTACTATTAAACAGACCACCCATCCTTTATTTATTTTTAAGCTATGTGACTCCTCAGAGCCTTTAACATGCTAATATGTAATCAGAACCACAAAAACCTTGTTCTTTTTTGAGTACAGATTAGCATTTCTTGGAACTACCGTTCCCAGCACATAGTTTGGGAATGCTGTGGGGTCATCATTTTCCTTTCGAGAGGTTGCAAGACCAAATTATATCCTGCTGAAGAAAATACTACAAAGTTGGGCAGCAAAACAACAGCATGGGTCAGATTTGCCTGCTATGAACCTGATTCTATTTCCCCTCCCTCCATTTACTACTTCTCCACAGGTCTGTGAAACAGAAACAGCATTCCTGGATTATTAAAGCATGCAAAGAGATTATACAAATATCTTAAAGGTGGTTATGATCCGGGGGGCAAGTAAGGAATCCACATAGACTTTCCAACAGGGCTCATTTTATGAGGTGTATATGGAAAAATATCCAGAAATGTAAGTTCCCATCCTTTTTCTGATTGTGAAATTGAAACAGTCTCATTCATTTATTCAATAAATATTAATGTGTCGAATAGTATTTCAAGATATTATTCAACAAGGGCCTCAGTTCAGTTCAGTTCAGTCACTCAGTTGTATCCAACTCTTCGTGACCCCATGGACTGAAGCCTGCCAGGCTTCTCTGTCCTTCACCAACTCCTGGAGCTTGCTCAAACTCACATCTGTTGAGTCAGTGAAGCCATCCAATCATCTCATCTGTGGCATGTCAAACTATGTTCTGTGCACTGGGGATCCATCAGTTAATACAACAGACAAAAATTCTTGCTCTGATGGAGTTTGTAATCTACTGGGGAAAGGCAAATATTAACCAAAACATATATCACCCACATAGTATATCGGGAGGTTAGACTGTGCTTATTGGGAGGTTAGACTGTTGTCACTTAGTTGTTTCTGACTCTTTATGACCCCATGGACTGCAGCCCGCCAGGCTCCTCTGTCCATGGGGATTCTTCAGGCAAGGATACTGGAGTGGGTTGCCAGGCCCTTCTCCAGGGGATCTTCCCAACCCAGGGACTGAACCCAGCTCTCCCACATTGCAGGTGGATTCTTTACCATTTGAGCCACCAGAGAAACCCAAGAATACTGGAGCAGGTAGCCTATCCCTTCTGAGGAACTTCTTGACCCAGGAATCAAACCTGCTTTGCAGGCAGATTCTTGTTATAAGTGCTATGTAAAAATACAAAACAGGAAGAATGGCTAAGGAGTACCAGGGTTACAGCTATGACAGAATGGCCAAAAAGACCTCAGTGAAAAGCAAAGACTTGAAGGAAGTAAAAAAGTGAGCCATGTAGATACTTTACCAGCAGAGTAAACTGTAAAGTCTTGGGGATGAGCTTGAAACAGGAGGTTTGAAGGTTTGCAGGAAATTTAGCATGTCTGAGCGAGAATGAGCAGGAGGAGAATAGTAGGAATTGAAGTCAGAGTGGTGGTGGAAAGTCGAGAGGGCAGAGAGAGAAATAGGACCTTGGGCATGGAGAAGAAACACAATGGACATGATGTTTTCACAGGATCCTTCTGGCTGCCGCATAGAAAATGGACCACAGGCAGCTGAGGGTGGAACCTGGGAAATAAGATCAACAAATAGCAGACCAGAAAAAGAACAGACACACATAAAAACCCTAGTTGTGACAATTTCACATGTTTTTTGTTTAATGAAACATGTTTATATACATTATCTTATTTGATTTTCATGACTCCATGTGCTCCTTCATAACATGTTGCTATGACTGTCTTGCAGCTGAGAAATTTGTGCCATAAAAAGGTTAAGGATCTTGCCCAATGACAGACAACTCTTACATGAAAGCCCCAAGAACCAATTCCAGAATCAAGGACAGTAACTGTGCATTGAGAACTCTGGTCACTACACTGCTATTGCTGCTGCTAAGTTGCTTCAATCGTGTCCGACTCTGTGCGACCCCATAGATGGCAGCCCACCAGGCTCCCCCATCCCTGGGATTCTCAAGGCAAGAACACTGGAGTGGGTTGCCATTTCCTTCTCCAATGCATGAAAGTGAAAAGTGAAAGTGAAGTCGCTCAGTCATGTCCGACTCATAGCGACCCTGTGGACTGCAGCCTACCAGGCTCCTCTGTCCATGGGATTTTTCAGGCAAGAGTACTGGAGTGGGGTCCCATTGCCTTCTACAGTTTGCCAATTTCAGAGACCAAAGCAAAGACTTCTGAAGTGCTCAGTGTCTGGGGAGATGCTTTAAAAAAATGTCAACGGTGAAGGCTATGTTAGAAAAAGTCAGACTTTAGTAGAGTTATTTTTTTCCTTTTTTAAATAAAATAGTCATTGAAGTATAGCATATGTACAGAAAAATACACAAGCCCAGGCAGAGTTTTTAAAGAAAACTCTGAAGTTTCCAATCTGACCACCAACTAACTTGAAGAGCATGAAGCACATGCCAAATCAAAGAGAGTAAATTCTTGGAAAGATGTTCTTCCAGATACACATGAAACCTCTCATTAATTCTGTGCGCTGCCTTCCAGAGTTAGAGATCATACATGCCACAAAAATGACCGCCTTGAAACATTCCTTGCAGTTCAACAGCAAGTTCAACCTCAATCTTGCTATTACTGTTACAATTGAATCACCAAGTGATGGAATGTTTGGGCTGCACTGCAAAGAAACAGCAAGTGTTAATTTTCCCAAAAAGTGACTTTTTAGAGCCATGAAGCTCAGGCCCTTTGCTGGTTTTTTGGATAGTAACTTTACTCTGTCTGAGATGTCCATATTGTAAACTGGCAGGCAGAGCACCCATTCTTGGGGTCGGTGGGGAAGCACTCTACCAGCAAGAAACTGGAGAGAAAAATGGCTGAATTTCTTCTAATTCCCCTTCTCCTCTCCATCCCCATCTTGTCTACTTCTCCATCTCCAGCTTCATCTCTATCTCTAACCCCACCTCCATCTCCATTTTCTTTCCATCTCCAACCCCATCTTCATCTCTATCTCTAACCCCATCACCATCTCCTACTTCTAGCTCTATCTCTCTATCTTCCTTCTATCCTTTCAGGACTGATAATTTTGATGTGGTCTTTGTGTAGGACAATGTCTTTATTTTTAGGAAAAGCATGCTTCAGTATTTAGGGGCAACATCATAGTTTTCATAACTTACTTATAGATGTTAGACACCTATGAGAGTCAACCTAGTATGACAAAGTGTTAGGAAATGCTTGATTCAAAGTGGTAGGTATAGGAGTGTACACTGTACTATTCACTCAACTTTCCACTGTGTTTGAATATGGTTATAATTAAAAGATGGAAAGAATATGTACAGACCAACTAACATACAATTTGTAAGAACAAATACCTATAGAGCAAGAAGAATGGGAGTGGGGAGAGAAAATAAAAGGGAAAAACAATCTCCAAACCAAGGGAAAAGCCTTGAACTATGCACCGACAATGATAGTGGGCATGAGCAGAAGATTAAAATGGACTCAACTCTACACACCTGCAAAAAGGGAGGAAAAAAAGGACAATCATCAGATGAGCCAAGTGAGTCCCTGCCTCGCAGCTGGCAGAACAGAGCTGCATCCATGAGTACATGAGTGGATCCACATGCATGCAGCAACAGGCTGACAACCTAGAGTTCCTTGCATTGCAAGTTGAGTCTGAATGCTTTCAAACCCATTGGTAATGCGGAGTAATCTCTCTTATGTAATGAAGACCTTATGCTATTTGATTTACAGCTCCTCTCATGATGCGAGATTTGTTCAGTAATCCCTGGGATTGTAACTAAATACCCAAGGACATATTTACTCGCTTGGCTTAGTCAAGGCCCCAACTCCAACACCTTCACCCCCTCCAGTTATGAAAGGGTGGTTTCTTTCATTTGTTTAGGGTGGCTAATCATCTTCCAAGCATTCTCGGGGAGCTCTTCTGTGTGGCCTCCCTGTGAGTCAGGTGAAAAAGATGGCAAAGATCCCTCAGGCCTCATCTCTGGTGGAGAAAGGGAGATGCTGATGTGCATTGCCTCTGGTCCTTGGAAAAATGGCCAGAATAAAAGTCTGAACCGAGAAATGCCCCTGCCAAGTTGTGACAACAAAAAAATCAGACGAATGTTGTCTTTTAGGAGGCCTGCACAGGAAGCCTGAGAGGAATATGTTGAGAATTCCAATAGAGTGGAAGCTTCCAGAGAGCAGGAAATCCATCTTCTTATATCCCAGTGCCCCTCCCAGTTCTGAGAACATGAAGGGAATTCAACGCACATTTGTCAACTGAGTAAATGAATCAATGAACGATTGAACAATGCATAAATGGTTCTAACTGGAAAGGAAAGGCAAATTGGGTAAGAAAACCATGATTTTTTTTCTTAAACTGAATAAGGGAATGATTTGAATAGCAAACAAGAAAAATAAAGCATTGTGGAATATATATTTAGTTACCCATTTGCTTTTGTGGTCTAAAGCAATGTTTAAGTAAACATAATAAATGGAAAGAATGTTGCCTATGCAAGTGAGGTATAAGTTACATGACTAGAAACAAATTGTTAATTTGCACTAGAAACCAAAATGTTACCTTATAAAGGTCCAAGGCTGAAGACTCTTACAATTTCATTAGCTCATTCTCTGATATTTCCAGTCTAAGAGTAGGAATCCGGGTTCCATCAACCACAAGGGTTTCCATTTCACCCCCAGAAGCATCAGAAAATTCCTCCCTAACTTCTCAAAACAAACTATTATTTTAATTTTAATTCACTAAATTGTTATAAAAATAAGATGGTAGTGGAGAAGAGAGTATTATGAAATCAAAGAAGCAATGATAGTTCTCCCCAAAAGTTCAAAGCTTCTCTCTAGTCCAGACAGACAGTTGTTTCTCAGAAAACTACATTCCCAAAGCTAGAAATACAAAGCAGAAAGCTTTTTCAATTCTCCCTGTTTTTTGTACCATTCTTGTAAGGCTTTTACTGGGGTTATTTTTTTCTCTTCTCCATAGCACAAAGAAGTGAATCTTGCTAAATGATAAAAGCCAAGCTTGTTGAAGCTGGCATAAAGCACCATTTTTACCTTGCTTGAATTACTTTAAGTAATTGAAAACATCGCTCTTACAGCCAATGCCACAAGGAATCATGTAGTAAACTCAGGAGAAGTCAAGGGTTGTGACCTGAAATTCAAAGCTGGCTTAAGAAGCTGATAATAGAATTGGAACATTCCAACTGGGAGATAGTTACTAGTTTTCAAAGTAAAAATTAGAGATTCTAAGTTTGCTTCCATTCTATTTTACCCACCTCTTGAAGTTAACCCCTTTCTATGCTAACAAAGGATCCATCTGCCTGCCTCCGATTCTCCTGGGACCTTTTCTTTAGGCTTCCCCAGAGGATCAGCCAGTCTCAGTTCTGCTAAATACAGACCCCACTGCACCCTAGTTCCTTCCTAAGCATCCTCTGAGCAGAGCACCCATCCTGGCCTCTGGTCATGATTGTGTTGGTCTAGTTCGAGCTCTGAGTCAACTCCCAGGACTGTGATGGCTTCCAACTCTGAGTTAGGAAGAGTGCTGGAAACCATCTGCTCTTTTGGCAGGATCAGACATTTGTGGACATTTGTCCAGTGTCACCGTCCTAAGAATCAGATTAGAAGAGAGTTTGCTTTGTACTTTTCCTGTATCTTTATCTTGCTCTGAACAGTATTTCTTTCTTCCTGCTCTTCCAGAGTAAAGCCAAGAAATCTCCAACATCTATCAGTCATCCAAGAAAAAACAGGCTGAAGTCCATTTGGATTCATAGTTCCATTTCCTAGGGTTTTTAATCCAAATTCTCCAACTCAAATTCCTGTCATAAGTGAAGAACTAACCATCATTTGTTGGACAAAGGAGCTGAGACAAAAAGAAATAATTCTGACCCTGAAGAGTTAATAATGCAGAATCCTGGATCTCAGCCTCAGAGATGTCAATGAAATAGATGTATTAAAAGACAAAGAAATGGCACTTTAACACTCTAGGCAATTTCCAGATAGCTCAGTGGTAAAGAATCTGCCTGCCAAGGTAGAAGATGCAAAAGATATGGGTTCAATCCCTGGATTGGAAAGATCCCCTGGAGGAGGAAATGGCAACCCACTCCAGTATTCTTGCCTGGAAAATTCCATGGACAGAGGAGGCTGGGGGGCTATAGTACATGGGGTCATAAAGCTCTGGACACTATTGAGTGACTGAAGAAGCATGCACACCAGGTAATTCTAGGGAGGCGGACTACATCTTTTAGAAAATAGATCAGTGTGGAAAGAGCTGAAAATGGCTGGAGTTGGGAAGAAAGTCCCAGGGACTTTT
Organism: Bos mutus; assembly: GCF_027580195.1. Taxonomy (NCBI): domain Eukaryota; kingdom Metazoa; phylum Chordata; class Mammalia; order Artiodactyla; family Bovidae; genus Bos; species Bos mutus. Next base: position 37,637,518 of record NC_091636.1, on the reverse strand, counting down.
TGATTTGTAGCCACCTGGAGAGGGGAGGGCAGGGGGAAGGTTCTGCATGAAGCACAGGGCTTCAGGGTATAAAGTGTAAACTGTTATTCCACTTTTCAGCTGCTGTTCCCCACTAGACCCTAGGCAGTAAAGAAGGGTCAAGAAGTAGCCACTGTGCCAAACCTTTAGCAGTAGCCTGATTTCCCAAACCCTGCCGCTCTCATCCCACACCCTTGGGTGAGTTCATGCCTCACTTGTAAGCTCAGCCCCACTCTGGATGCCAACACTAGCAAACAGGATGAAAGCAACTTGGGTCAGGCTGAAACCTCAGGTGACTCAGTGGTAAAGAATTTACCTGCCAAGCATGAGATGCGGGCATTTGATCCCTGGGTTGGGAAGATCCCCTGGAGAAGGAAATGGCAACCCACGCCAGTATTCTTGCCTGAGAAATGCCACGGACAGAGGAGCCTGGTGGGCTACAGTCCACGGGGTCACAAAGAGGTGGAACCACACGACTGAGTGACTGACACAACAATAGGGCAGTAATCCTCAACCTTTCTGCCTTGATATCTCTCAGAGAAAAGTTTAAAGCAATCTCATTCATTTCTGAGTTGACATCTAAATTTTTTATCACGAGTTTAAATTGCTGCAAAGCATTACTTTCTGGCACGTTGTATATTTTGACATTGTAAAATTGAACTGTCATGCAAAACTAATACAATATTGTAAAGTTTAAAAATAAAAAATAAAAACAAAATAATAAAAAACTGAACTGTCATGTGACTTTTTACAAACTAAGCAGAATCTAAAAGTTATGGTGTCTACCACTATCCATCAGGGCTTCCCTGGTGGCTTAGTGGTAAAGAACCCACTTGCCAGTGCCAGGGACACGGGTTTGATCCCTGAGTCCTGAAGATTCCTCGGAGGAGGAAATGGCAACCTACTCTGGTATTCTTACCTGGAAAATCCCATGGACAGGGGAGCCTGGCAGGCTACAGTCCATAGGGTTGCAAAGAGTCAGACACGACTGAACGACAAAGCAACTATTCATTGATCTATTTAAAATATACACGAACAAGGAATTCTCTGGTGGTCCAGTGGTTACCAAGACTCGGTGTTTTCACTGCCAAGTTGGATCCTTGGTCAGCAAACTAAGATCCTGCAAGGTGTATGGTGAGGCCAAAATAAATAAAATAAAATATACATGAACAAATCCTTCTTTAATAATGATAAATTTTATAGCAATTTTTTCCTCTTGAAATCATATTTCCATTTGACTTCCTCCATATAATTTCATCCTAATACATTTTTCTTTTATTGATCATTCTATCATACTTTCTCTATTATGATATATATTTATACATATATATATGGATAGATTTATATTCACATGCACATATAATTTGATATTTAAAGTTTTTAAAATTTTCAATGACCAAAAACATCTGAGTTGAAAAATGTCCTCTGAGTCTGATTATCACTATAATTTTGGTAAGACCAACATAAATACATTGCAAATCATTGAACACAGAAAGTGAGTTCTATTGGAAATGCATCTCTAAATAAATAGAACTTATTCTAGTTTTTCTACAGATAAATACCACTTTATATTAGAATGAGCCAGAGTTCAGTCAGTTATAAAATTTTCTATTTTTATATATGAAAGTCCTAAGAAATCTTTTTCATGTAAATAATTATATGGAAATGGAAGGGGTTTGTTATAGCAATGCAATTCAGTTCTTTGAATCTTTCTGACCTAATTTTAATCATTTATCAACTGACAACTTGATCATACTCTTGAATTTTCTTAAAGCAAAGAAAGAAGAAATCATATAGTTGCAAAAGGTTTATTAATGCAATCATGAAATCATTTCATTTCTCCCACCAGCACCAGTATTTCAAATAATACCTTGGTGCCCTATAAGTTATTACATTCTAGGGCATGTTTTCTTGAAGGGGCCAAAAATGGGTTCTTGAATAATGAGAGAAAACAAATCTTACTCTTTCTGCATATAAAGAATAGATATGCATACAGAGCCTGAACAAAAATACAGGGTATACATATGGTATTACATTTTTATGATGGGAATGATAGGGAAAAATGACTGAAAATCTTTGTAAGAGGCTATGATAGGGAAACTAAAGGCTGAGAAACACTCTCAAAGGCAAAATCTCACTATTAGATTTGGAATGAGGAGAGTTACACCTTTTCCTTAAAGAAGGAAAGGGGCATTCATGAGAGAGAATGAGAAAGGGAGCCAGCTTTAGCCACATGTTAATTTTAGGAAGGAATTCATAACAACTTATGTTAAATAAATTAGTATATGTAAAGTACTGGAACAAAGATAATTGCTAAATATTAGTTATCATTGTTGTTTTGAACCATTATGAGCATCTGGAAATTGAGTCCCTTAAAACTGTCTTTATATTCCATAGAAGATAGTTATCCCCCAGGGAAACTTATATTTCACTTTCAAAACCACTGAGTTAGATTAGAATCAGATGCTTATAATGGAGACAGAAGGTAATAATGCTTACACTAGATAGAAATTTGTTTCTTTGTTCCACAGAAGTTGGAACGGATATGGTGGCTCCTGGTCAGGATTCCAAAGGTCTGGTATCTTGTTTATCTAGGATTTCACACTTGTATGCAGGGTCACTCTCACCTTCCCCTCTAGTCCCTGGCAAACACCATTCTACCTTCTTCTTTTATGAGTTTAACTTTTTTAGATTTTACATAAAAGTGAGATCATGCAGTATTTGTCTTTCTCTGTTTTGTTTCACTTGGCATGTGTCCTCTAGGTTCATCTACGATGTCATAAATAGCAAAATTTCCTTCTTTTTTGAAGGCTGAATGTTACCCCATTGTGTACAAGGTAACCCATAACCTTTTTCTACACCTTCTTGTCCTCAGTCTGTCCAACTCTTTGTGACCCCCATGGACTGTAGCCCACCAGGCTCCTCTGTCCATGGGATTCTCTAGGCAAGAATACTGGAGTGGGGTGCCATTTCCTTCTCTGGGAGATCTTCCTGACCCAGGGATCGAACTTGCATCTCTTTTGTCTCCTGCACTGCAGGTGGATTCCTTACCTGCTGAGCCACTGAGGAAGCCACACCTTCTTATATTACATAATTAAAAATCAATTGTACACAGAAATCTGAAGGTATTGATTAACTGCTCACCTAATGTCTTAAGACCTGGAAGAGAAGTCAGGCACTGGTATTCAAGACTCTCAAGAGTGTATTACATGGAGGCTGTAAAAGACACTGTGAACAAGTCCCTAACTGTATAACTGCCTATGCATTCTAAAAGGCCAAGCTGAACATATGATATGATATTATTTGATGAGAAACCTGTGTAGACCCATGTTATCACTCTTGCCAATTAGAAGGAGAGTCTGATTTTTGTGACCATATTTGTATCTAAGTAGAGGTAAATGATGATCAGGTGATGATCAGTTTAAATTCAGTTGACAGCACACAAAAAAGTATTAAAGATATTAAGTAAAAACTATTTACTAGTTGATAGTAAATAAGTTAAGTGGGGGGTGGTCCATCAGGATGAGTTAGACTATGCTGAAAAAACAAATAACCCTTGTTCACAATCTTAACAACAACAAACACATAAATATCCTTGAAAAGCTCTAATCATGGCCACATAAAAGTATAGGAGACTCTGGACTTTCCTGATGGTGCAGTGGTTAAGGCTCTGTGATTCAATGCAGGGACTGTGGGTTCCATCTCTGGTTGGGAAAGTAAGGTCTTACATGCCATGTGGTCAAAAACAAATAGATAAATTAATAGATACACCAATCAGTCCTATAGGAAATCAACCTACATATTCATTGGAAGGACTCATGCTGAAACTGAAGCTCCAACACTTTGGCCACTTAATGCAAAGAGCTGGCTGTCTGGAAAAGACCCTGATGCTGGGAAAGATTGAGGGCAGAAGAAGGAGACAACAGACGATGAGATGGTTGGATGATATCACCAACTCAATGGACATGAGTTTGAACAAACTGGTAGATAGTGAAAGACAGAGAAACCTGGCATGCTGCAGTCCATGGGGTCACAAAGAGTCAGACGTGACTGAACTAGTGAACAACAGCATAGATTCCCTGGTGGCTCAGACGGTAAAAAATCTGCCTGCAATATGGGAGATTTGATCCTGGGTTGAGAAAGGAAATGGCAACCCACTCCAGTATTCTTGCCTGGAGAACTCCATGGACAGAGGAGCCTGGCCTGCTAAAGTCCATGGGATCGCAAAGACATGACTAAGTGACTAACACTTTCACACTTTCTTCATAGACATAGACATAGATACAGATATGAGACTTGCTTGATTTTTGTGTTTGAAACAGTAGAGTATCAACCCCTAAACAAAAATTTCTATGCTAAATTTATAGGGAAGGACGGGGAGTGAGCAAGGGGAGTTCCAGTCTCAGCACAACAGGCTTTCCCAGTGGAAATGGTATAAATCCAGAAGCCTTGATCTTCTCTGGGCTGAGATTATGGAATTCTCCCCCTGCCTTTGCAGCCCAGCCCTCAGCCTCTGGTGCTGCCACATGTTCAGAAAGACCCCACTCAGCAGAACTGACAAATGGAGAGAATCAGTGTTGTTGGGGGGCTCCTGCAGAATGCAGCCCGTCACGGCCTCCCACGTGTGTGCTACGTCTCCAAGCCTTTCCTCGTCCCGGAACCACTTGGTGTGTGCTCCTCCTGTCACTCTCACACTCACAGATGTCCCTAGAAGACCCCTTCTCTCCTCCTCTAGGAAGGATTCACCCTCTCTAGAATGCGATTCCGTCCAATTTATTTGTGTTCAATTTTTTTTTTTTTTTGCTTTGTTTTGGTTTTTAAGAGAGTTTCAGTTCAGTTTAGTTCAGTCGCTCAGTCGTGTCCGACTCTTTGAGACCCCATGAATTGCAGCACGCCAGGCCTCCCTGTCCATCACCAACTCCCGGAGTTCACCCAGACTCACATCCATCAAGTTGGTGATGCCATCCAGCCATCTCATCCTCTGTCGTCCCCTTCTCCTCCTGCCTCCAATCCCTCCCATCATCAGAGTCTTTTCCAATGAGTCAACTCTTCGAATGAGGTGGCCAAAGTACTGGAGTTTCAGCTTTAGCATCAGTCCTTCCAAAGAACACCCAGGACTGATTTCCTTTAGGATGGACTGGTTGGATCTCCTTGCAGTCCAAGGGACTCTCAAGAGTCTTCTCCAACACCACAGTTCAAAAGCATCAATTCTTCGGCGCTCAGCCTTCTTCACAGTCCAACTCCCCCATCCATACATGACTACTGGAAAAACCATAGCCTTGACTGGATGGACCTTTGTTGGCAAAGTAATGTCTCTGCTTTTGAATATGCTATCTAGGTTGGTCACAACTTTCCTTCCAAGGAGTAAGCATCTTCTAATTTCATGGCTGCAATCACCATCTGCAGTGATTTTGAAGCCCCCCAAAATAAAGTCTGACATTGTTTCCACTGTTTCCCCATCTATTTCCCATGAAGTGATGGGACCAGATGCCATGATCTTCGTTTTCTGAATGTTAAGCTTTAAGCCAACTTTTTCACTCTCCTCTTTCATTGTCATCAAGAGGCTTTTTAGTTCCTCTTCACTTTCTGCCATAAGGGTGGTGTCATCTGCATATCTGAGGTTATTGATATTTCTCCTGGCAATCTTGATTCCAGCTTAAGAGAGTTTAGGAATAGGCTATTTCTTTTTTTTGGCGGCACCCCCACAGCATGTGGGATTTTAATTCCCCCATCACCTATTGAACCCATGCCCCCTGCATTGGAAGCACAGTGTTAACCACCAGACCACTAGGGAAGTCCCCTTCAATGTTTTCTTTAAAGCATTTTTTGAAAAGTTTATCCATTTTTGTCTCAGTGTTATAGAGAAAGCAATGGTCTTGATCTCTGCGAGGCAGCAGTGAGCACTGGTGTGAAGCGAGATCTTAATGCCCTGCCCAGGAACTGACATTGGGAAGCCTGGATGAGAACCAGGGATCCCAGCCACCAGACCAGCAAGGGCTAGAGGCTACAAGCTATTTTCCTCTGGATCTTTGCCCCCAGTGAAAAATGCATTTATCAGGGAGGCAGACACTGTAAATGCAGGTACAAAGTTTATTACTAGAGACATAGCACAACAACAAGTGGGAGAGCAGACAGATAAACAACGTGTTTAGTTAGGACAGAAGCAAGGCAGAGATGCATCCCTGGAGAGAAAGGGTGTGGGCGTCCCCCCCAGTAAGGAAAAGTACAATAAAGAGGTGGTTAAGTCATTCATATAGATCAGTTCTTCTGGGTCTTTGTCTCCCTTCAGGCCAAGTATCTGGTTTCTTTTTCCACACCTGACCTACCCTGGTACACCCCACTGGTTCGCATGCACCCGTCAGCCAAGATGGATCTTGAAGTGAAGGCTTCTGGGAGGAGCAAGACTCATTATGGTCTGGCATTATCCTTTGACTTTTGACCCACAAGGAGTCTTTCTGTGCATGTGTAGTGTCTCCCTTGCCCCAAAAAGGGGAAAACAGAGATCTCTTAAGCCTTTATTCAAACAGAGCTTTGCCCCCTCTTTGTCCTTGCCATGCCTATTTCCTTAAGGTGTTTACAAGAGATGAGCACTGGCTATTTACCGTTTCTGTTGTTACTTCCATTTCAGAGGGCGAACAGGAGGCTGATTGTAAATGCCTTAACTGCTGCCCACCTATCTCTTTCAGAAAATGCTAACGGTTGTAAGTATCCAGCATGAAATCCACTTCTTCATGCCCCATTAAATGCAAACAGGAGGCCAGTTGTAAATGTACAACCTGGAGCCCATCTATCTCCTACCTCAGTCTATACCAACTATCTACAGGAAGTTGGAAGAATCAGTTTGAAAAAGCAGATTTCGTCCTCCCTGTTTAGGCTCATACAGTGGAAATTACACTGGCTGTTATTCCATATACTCTAGTGATTTTGTTTGGACATCATGTGGAATAATTTTCTTTCTCTCATGTGCTTTAGCTGAAAATCCAAATTCCCTGAACATGATTATCTACTGCAGAAGGCCCAGATTGGTGGATGTTTTCTGCAGATATATTTTCTTTAGCCTGTACATGTGTGTGTATGTTCATACATTTAATTTTAATTTTTTTGCAATATTTAAAAATTGAGGTTTTTTTCACATAAACATTTCTATGTCCACATTTTCATTTGTCAAGAATGAAAGCACTGGTTGGTCTTGCACTCCTGCATGGCCATGATGAGCTGAAGTAGAACAGTGACCCCCACCCACAGGACTTGCTCTCTCATTACCTGCCTATAGGCATTTGAAGTTGCAACTCCTGATCTAATGAGTGAATTGGAACTGACTTGAGGGAAGGCTTCACAGTGGCATCCCATTGTACTTGGAATAAATCCAAGAATACATCCAGGTCCCTGCCATGACCTAAAAAACCCTGCACGGTCTGGTCCCTGCCCCCTCCTCCCCCTGACTCACTCCACCGTCTTTTTGCTGCCCTTCAGATCTGTCAAACACACCCCAGCTCAGGCCTTGGCTATTTCCTCTGCACCTCTATTTCCCCTCAGAGAATCACATGGCTCAGTTCTTAACTTTATTCATGTCTCAGCTCAAATATCACCCCTTGGAGAAGGCAATGGCACCCCACTCCAGTACTCTTGCCTGGAAAATCCCATGGATGGAGGAGCCTGGTAGGCTGCAGTCCATGGGGTCGATAAGAGTCGGACACGACAGAGCAACTTCACTTTCACTTTTCACTTTCATGCATTGGAGGAAGAAATGTCAACCCACTCCAGTGTTCTTGCCTGGAGAATCCCATGGACAGAGGAGCCTGGTGGGCTGCCATCTATGGGGTCGCACAGAGTCGGACACGACTGAAAGCGACTTAGCAGCAGCAGCAGCAGCAGAGAGGATTTTCCTGGCTGTCCCAACTAAAGTAGCACTTCTTACAACTCTATTTGGGCTTCCCAGGTGGCAATAGTGGTAAAGAACCCGACTGCTAATGCAGGAGACGTAAGAGATGTGGGTCTGATCCCTGCATCAGGAATATCCCCTGAAGGAGAGCATGGAAACCCACTCCAGTGTTCTTGGCTGGAGAATCTCATGGACAGGAGTCTGGTGGGCTAAAGAGTCAGACACAATGGAAGCAACTAAGTATGCTCATGACTCTATTTGGGTAGAACAGTGAGTCTGAGTGAACTCCGGGAGTTGGTGATGGACAGGGAGGCCTGGCGTGCTGTGATTCATGGGGTCAAAAAGAGTCGGACATGACTGAGCGACTGATCTGATCTGATCTGTCTATCTGAAATTTTATCTATTTGTTAGATTGCTGTCTGTCTTACAGCAATAAGTAAATAAATCTTCCACACTATTTATTCCATTTTATTTGTGTCTATAGCTCTCCAATGCTTTTTAAATGCTCTGTTCGTCCATGTTTGTCTCAATGTTATAGAGAAAGAATGGTCTATTCCAACCATCTATAGCCTAACAGAGAATCACTTTGTAAAAGTGGATTCTGTCTTCCCTGATTAGACTCATACAGTGGAAATTGTACTGGCTGATATTCCACATCCTCTACTAACTTTGTTCGGATATCATGTGGAATTTTCCTTCTCTCAGAACCCAGATATGAGTTCCATGAGGATGAATATTCTTCTCTTTTTCTTTTTCACTTCTGTACCCCAGCAGCTGCATCACTGCCTGGCACTTATATATTGTCAAATAAATAGACGCCTGAATGGTGGCTTTTTTTTTTTTTTTTTTTTACTCAAATAATTGGTCTCATGGACCAATTATTCCAAAAGGAATAATTTTCCTTTTCAGAGAAAGGAGGGAGTTGAATTCATCAACTCTAACATCACTTTTAACTTGAGCCTTTTGTTCTTCTCACCATCATCCTCATAGCAATTTGCAGGTTTCAATCTAGCCTCCCTGTCCTCTTGGGAAACATCCCAAAATGCCCATTTTACAGACATAGAGAGAAATGTGAATAATATCATTCCCAGTGGGAAAAAGGAAGACAGGCAGCTTCACATGCAAAGGAGGAGATCTGAGGCTGACATGTCCCCCAGAGAGGTGAGATGGAGGTAGAATGAGAAAGTCATCAGCATCCTCATCAAGATACAGACAAGCTCCCATGGTCTGTAGGGGAGTACACAGGTGAACTAGAGATGAGCTGCCTGACTCCATTCTAGAAGCTCCAGTGGCTACAGGCTACTAGAACCTCTTCAGATCCAGACATGCCAGATGAATTAATGGATGGAGAAAAGGATAAAAGTAGATTTTACCTTAAGCCAAAACTGTTCAAGGGTGTGGGCTAGTGCTGACTTGTTCTTGCCCCAGGTTCAGATCTGACCTATTCAATATAGGAGCCACCAGCTAGATGTAGTTATTTAAGTTAAATTAATCAAAATTAAAGTGTAGAAACTGGTTCCTCAATTGCACTAGCTACATTTCAAGTGCTAACAGCCACATGGAGCTATTGGCTACCCATTAGGCAGAACTAATCATAGAACATTGCATTTAAGTGCTCTTGAGCAGTTCTTACTAGAAGCAGCCAAGCACCTGGCTTCCCACTATCTGACCTTATATCCCAGTTGCTTTTCACTGAAATTCCCACATTCTCCCTTTCTTGCTGAAAGCATTCACAATCTATGAGAACATGACCATTAAACAAAATGGAGTCAGTGAAGTTCTGAGAAACAGCCCAGGACTCGCTGCAACTTTTCACAGTTTTTTGAAATGGCTGCCCAGCACCCCAGTTCCATCCCGGACTCACTTCTTTGGAACTACTATGGACTCCAGGGCACCTATGTGTCGTGGGAGCCCAGGTCTTTCCCTGTGGCTTCCCACTGTTCCCAAGGGCCTGATCATTACTCAACAATGTTCCGCTGAGCATCACAAATCACTCTTTATCTTAAAAAAAAAAAAAAAGCAGACTCACTGGAGTTACTCCAGTTCACTTTTTTTCTTGGAATTCATGACTTCTTTTGATGTTTATCAACACATCACGACTAGCGTGCTTGCCAAGATCGTGTCTAGGCTTTGGTGATGTATCATCTCCCCATAGCTTATTGCAGGAACTTCCCACCTCTTTCGGGGTCCAAAAGATCCTTGAGCAGCCTAAGTTGGCAGGATGCCAGGAAACAAGGCCTCTGCTCTCAGCTCAACATCTTACTCATGAGCCTTTGAGAGTTAGTGTATCTTGGGGAAGGATTCCAGGAAGATGTGTGGCTTTGGAATAACTACAAAGGTCAGCTAAGTAAGTTAAATAAGTCGGGAAACCGTGATTATGGCCAACACTAGACAAGGTGATGAAGTTGAGGTGCTTATCGTTGGCTTCTCTTCAAACTCCCCCAAGAAACTTCTCTTTTATTTTTCCCTTTTGTCCCCTTGCTTCAAGCTTGTCCAGGACTCTATCCTGCCTGCTCACTCCTTCAGGGCAGTAACTTTGAGACTGGTTATCTGTTTTTCTCTCCCATGGAAATTTAATTGGTTAAGATCAACAAGCTTAAACAAGTTAACTTGCTTAAAGATAGGAACCCTTTTCCTGGTTCCAAAGATGGGCTTCAGAGGGCAGTGAAGACTAAGATACTACAATTGTGTGTGTGTTTTTATGGAACAGTGAATGATAGTGTTAGTCATTCAGTTGTGTCCGACTCTTTGCAACCCATGGACTGTAGCCCACTAGTCTCCTCTGTCCATGGAATTCTCCAGGCAAGAATATTGAAGTGGGTAGTCATGCCCTTCTCCAGGGGATCTTCCCAGCCCAGAGACTGAACCCTGGTCTGCATTGCAGGTAGATTCTTTACCATCTGAGCCACCAGGAAAGCCCTTGAAGTATGAAAGTGAAAGTCACTCAGTCATGTCCGACTCTCTGAGACACTTTTGTCACCCAACAAAGAGCCTTGGATTTCATCAGGTTCTAAAAATATGTCCACGATCTCAAAAAAGGTTGAAGCCACTGCTGGTGAATATTATAAGTTGATCATTGCAGGGGGGGTTCTTCTCAGGTAATGTTTGCTTTTAACCACAGTGTGAAGGAGAAACCACCCTCTGATAAATATCTCTGCCTCAGGAAATAATAATAGGGAAGTTTTAGGGCCAGAGGCAAGAGAGGTCAGAAAGCCCCTTCAGAGCAGGAAGCAACCTCTTACTGCCTCTGGGGTCATATGCAACCATCTCCACTTAGGGTCAAGGGAAGCTTCTCTAGGTTGCATTACTTTTCTCGGAATACAAAACCTTTCCACCCTCTGTAAAGAAAATATATGTTTTCTCCCACGGTAAGCGGGAGTAGGAATAAATGGAAAGACTGGGATTGACACACACATGCTACTATGTATAAAATAGATAACTAATAAGGACCTACTGTACAGCACAAGGAGCTCTGCTCAATACTCTGCAATAGCCTATATGGGAAAAGAATCTTAAAGAGTGGATGGATGTATAACTGATTCCCTTTGCTGTACACCTGAAACTAACACAACACTGTAAATCAAGTATACTCCAATTTAAAAACTGTAATGTATGTTTGCTTTAGAAATTTCTAAAAAAACGAATCAGCTTAAGAGGTTACAGGTGAATTCTGTGAAGTGGTGGCGGGGCGTGCAGAGGGACCAGGACACAGTTTTGTCCCCACTCTACCATTCATTTGCTGAGCAAACCGCTGAGAATGCTTAGCCTCTCTCAGCCTCAGTTTTCTCATTTCTAAAAAAAATCTGTGCAACCCTCTCCAGTCCTGTGATTCTAAGAAAGATGCCAAAAGTCTACTTTCAATAAAAATTTTGTACTGCCCTTTATTGAGCTGGAGCAGTTGTTTTTAATAGCTGGATGGTGGGGGCGGGGGGAGTTGGGAGGGGATATCCAACCAAACACTAAGTTGTTTTCTTCCTTTTTAGTATGTTAGCATCTTGTCCGAAGGAGCAAAACCTGCTCTTGAAAGCTTCAAAACAGTTTGTGGTGGGATTGCGATTTTTGTCTCCGAAAGATTAATTGGAAACAAACTCTAAGGAAGAAAATTCAAAGCCCATTTCTATGCTTCCTGCCTTTCAGATCTTCTAACATGTAAATGGACCATTACAAAGAGGATTAGTCATTAGAATGGTCTGCGTGAAGACCAGCATTCAGCGTCCCTTTCCTCCTCGCCAGAGTCCTGAGTGACCAGCATCCTAATGGCTTTCTTTTCAGTTTGCAGGAGGACGAGCCGCATACTAACTCCAGATCCTGTGTCCTCAACTTTAATTAACAACAGTCTTAACAAACCGGAGGCTCTTCCCCACCTTCAGATTGTCCCTTAAGTCAGAACAAAAAGTGGCAGTGGTGGGCACTCCAGATATCCACACTCAGGAAATACAATTATTGTTTTTTTTAATTTAAGGATGCTGCTTTTGAACCCTGGATTCTTGTTGGCCCTTCCCATATTTGCTTCTGTTCTATTTCTTATCTGTTTCACCTTTTTATACTTAAGTACTAGGCTTGAGGGTTTTGTTTTCCTGGCAAATTTCCCTAGATGACTGCAGTTTTCTGATTGCTTAATTCTCCCCATCACTGGTCTTTTCCCCTTCTTTTCTTCTTCTGATAGACAGACACCTCCTTACTTAGCAATCTCAGGTTTTCTAGCATGTCTGAGAACCAGGAGGCATGCCAGCAGCACCATTGAATAGACAAGGTCTTAATACTAAAGCTGTGATATGTTAACCTTCACTCAAACCAGTTTCCTTTCACATTACATATAATTCTATCTGCTGGGGAGAGGGGGCGGGGAAGCAACATCAATTTAAGTGTGTGGTGGAAAGGAAGGGCAGGGCAGGCATCGGAGAGAAGAAGTCTTCAACCACTAGCCTATCAGGCAATGAGATAGGAAAGAGAAGGCAGTGAAAAAGAAATAAAAGGAGTATCAAAGGATCTTTGCAATCTAGAATATTTAATAGTGAGGTAAAAGAATCATTTACCTCAGTGGTAACTAATCTGAACAGCAGCCTGTCTGGAATAGGAGTTCAATTCAGTCACTCAGTAGGGTCTGACTCTTTCTGACCCCATGGACTGCAGCACACCAGGCTTCCATGTCCACCACCAACTCCCAGAGCTTGCTCAAACTCATGTCTATCAAGTCGGTGATGCCATCCAACCATCTCATCCTCTGTTGTTCCCTTTTCCTCCCACCTTCAATCTTTCCCAGCATCAGGGACTTCTCCAATGAGTCAGTTCTTTGCATCAGGAGGCCAAAGTATTGGAGCTTCAGCTTCAGCATCAGTCCTTCCAATGAATAGTCAGGACTGATTTCCTTTAGGTTTGGCTGCATCTTCTTGCAGTCCAAGGGACTCTCAAGAGTCTTCCCCAACACCACAGTTCAAAAGCATCAATTCTTTGGTGCTTAGCTTTCTTTATAGTCCAACTCTCACATCCATACATGACTACTGGAAAAACCATAGCTTTGACTAGGCAGACCTTTGTTGGCAAAGTAATGTCTCTGCTTTTTAATAAGCTATCTAGGTTGGTCATAGCTTTCCTTCCAAGGATTAAGCATCTTTTGATTTCACGGCTGCAGTCACTATCTGCAGTGATTTTGGAGCCCCCCAAAATAAAGTCTCTCACTGTTTCCATTGTTTCCCCTTCTATTTGCCATGAAGTGATGGGACCAGATGCCATGATCTTAGTTTTTTCAATGTTCAGTTTCAAGCCAACTTTTTCACTCTCCTCTTTCACTTTCATCAAGAGGCTCTTTAGTTCTTCTTTGCTTTTTGCCATAAGGGTGGTGTCATATGCATATCTGAGGTTATTAATATTTCTCCCAGCAATCTTGATTCCAGCTTGGGCTTCATCTAGCCCAGCATTTTGCATGATGTACTGTGCATATAAGTTAAATAAATGGGGTGACAACATACAGTCTTGAAGTACCACTTTTCCAATTTGGAACCAGTCTGTTGTTCCATGTCCACTTCTTGACCTGCATACAGGTTTCTCAGGAGGCAGGTAAGGTGGTATTCACATCTTTTTAAGAATTGTCCACAGTTTGTTGTGATCCACACAGTCAAAGGCTTTGGCATAGTCAATAAATTCATAATTCAATAAACAATAATTCAAGAAAATTAGAGATAGCAAGGGAACATTTCATGCAAGGATGGGCTCAATAAAGGACAGAAATGTTATGGACCTAAAAGAAGCAAAAGATATTAAGAAAAGGTGGCAAGAATACACAGAAGAACTATACGAAGATCTTCATGACCCAGGTAACCATGATCATTCACCTAGAGCCAGACATCCTCGAATTCAAAGTCAAGTGGGCCTTAGGAAGCATCACTATGAACAAAGCTAGTGGAGATGATGGAATTCCAGTTGAGCTATTTCAAATCCTAAAAGATGATGTTGTGAAAGTGTTGCACTCAATATGCCAGCAAATTTGCAAAACTCATCAGTGGCCACAGGACTGGAAAAGGTGAATTTTTATTCCAATCCCAAAGAAAGGCAATGCCAAAGAATGCTCAAACTACAGCACAGTTGCACTCATCTCACACGCTAGTAGAGTAATGCTCAAAATTCTCCAAGCCAGGCTTCAACAGTATGTGAACTGTGAACTTCTAGATGTTCAAGCTGGTTTTAGAAAAACACAGGAACCAGAGATCAAATTGCCAACATCTGTTGTATCATAGAAAAAGCAAGAGAGTTTCAGAAAAACATCCATTTCTGCTTTATTGACTATGCTAAAGCCTTTGACTATGTGGAATGGGAATAGAATGGATTATCAATTTAGCTTGGAAATGGGACAAATAACAAACTGATTGAGAAGACCTATTTCACTTAAGTTTCCCATAACCACTCTTCCTTTTAAACTTTGGTGTAATAGCTGAGTGAATGACTATTGAGTGTAATTTTGCCATTCTCTTGCACTTGGGTGTGGCCAATGGGACATGCGTAGACATAATATGGATAACACCCAGGTTATGCCCTTCTTTGAAAGAAAGACTCATGCTTTCCATTTTCCTCATCAGGTGGCTTGGATTAGAAGCTGTACCCAGAGTTGGGACAGACAGTCACATATTAAGGATGGCAGAGCAACAAGAAAGAGTCTGGGTCACTGACACAGTAGAGCCACCACATCATCCTATACTGCTTATGTTTACTCGGTTTGGGGATTTTTGTTTGTGACTATTTATGTGTTTGTTTTCGTTTTGTTTAAAATCCCTTGAAGGCTTTTCTAAAAATATTTATTTTTATTTATTTATTTATCTGGCTATGCCTAGTCTCAGTTGCAGCACTCAGATCTTCAATCTTCGTGCAGCATCCAGTATCTTTAGTTGCAGCCTGTGGGGTCTGAATGTTGAGTTTTAATCCAACTTTTTCACTCTCCTCTTTAACTTTCATCAAGAGGCTCTTTAGTTCTTTGCTTTCTGCCATAAGGGTGGTGTCATCTGCATATCTGAGGTTATTGATATTTCTCCCAGCAATCTTGATTCCAGCTTGGGCTTCATCCAGCCTGGAATTTTGCATGATGTACTCTGCTTATAAGTTAAATAAGCAGGGTGACAATATACAGCCTTGACATACTCCTTCCCCAATTTGGAACTAGTCTGTTGTTCCATGTCCACTGCTTGACTTGTATACAGATTTCTCAGGAGGCAAGTAGAGTGGTCTGCTATTTCCTATCTCTTTCAGAATTTTCCATAGTTTGTTGCAATCCACACAGTTAAAGGCTTTGGTGTAGTCAATAAAGCAGAAGTAGATTGTTTCTGGAACTCTCGTGCTTTTTTGATGATCCAATGGATGGTGGTAATTTGATCTCTGATTCATCATAAGTTCACGGCATTTGGTCCCATCACTTCATGGCAAATAGATGGGGAAATAATGGAAACAGTGAGAGACTTTATTTTTGGGAGCTCCAAAATCACTGCAGATGTTGAAATTAAAAGATGTTTGCTCCATGGAAGAAAAGCTATGACCAACCTAGACAGCGTATTAAAAAGCAGAGACATTACTTTGCCAACAAAACTCCATCTAGTCAAAGCCATGATTTTTCCAGTAGTCATGTATGGATGTGAGAGTTGGACTGTGAAGAAAGCTGAGCACCAAAGAATTGATGCTTTTGAACTGTGGTGTTGGAGAAGATTCTTGAGAGTCCCCTGGACTGAAAGGAAATCAAACCAATCCATCCTAAAGGAAATCAGTCCTGAATGTTCATTGGAAGGACTGATGTTGAAACTGAAGCTCCAATACTTTGGCCACCTGATGCGAAGAGTTGACTCATTGGAAAAGACTCTGATGCTGGAAGGGATTGGGGGCAGGAGGAGAAGGGGACAACAGAGGATGAGATGGCTGGATGGCATTACCAACTCGATGGACATGGTTGAGTAAGCTCTGGGAGTTGGTGGTGGACAGGGAAGTCTGGTGTGCTGCAGTCCATGGGGTCAGAAAGATTCAGACATGACTGAGTGACTGAACTGAACTGAACCGTGGGGTCTAATTCCCTGACCAGAAATTGAATCCCAGCCTCCTGCGTTGGAAGTGTGGAGTCTTAGCCACTGCACCACCAGAAAAGTCCTCTTTGCTCAATTTTTTGATCAGGATATAAGTTTGCTTTGTTTATGCTACTGATATTTTGCTTTTTAGCAGCAAAATCTACTTCCTAGCTAATAAGCTAACAAAACTTCTAACTTGGGATACAATTTGGGGGTCCCATTGATTATATCCCCAAATTTCACTTTTCCTTCTCTCCTTTGGCAGTGGCCATGTGATGAAATGATAAAAGTATGATTGGAAGCTCAATCTTGGCTCCTGCTGCTGCTAAGTCATTTCAGTCGTGTTCGATTCTGTGCAACCCCATAGACAGCAGCCCACCAGGCTCCCCCATCCCTGGGATTCTCCAGGTAAGAACACTGGAGTGGGTTGCCATTTCCTTCTCCAATGCATAAAAGTGAAAAGTGAAAGTGAAGTCGCTCAGTCGTGTCTGACTCTTAGCGACCACATGGACTACAGCCCACCAGGCTCCTCTGTCCGTGGGATTTTCCCAGGCAAGAGTACTGGAGTGGGGTGCCATTGCCTTCTCCAACCTTGGCTCCACTAATTACTAAATTTTTGTTACAAAATGAGAATTCTAAGAGTTAATATTTAATAATGCTTCTGCATTGTGCTTGTTTATGTATATTATCTCATTTAACTCTCACAACAACCTTATGTGGTAGGTACTGATACTATTCTAATCTTGGAGATCCAGTTAAGCATCTTTCTGGAAATCTTTCAGATGATGAGATGCAAAGTAGGGATTTGGACCAAAAGTTTCATGAGGGCCAGGAACACTTAACCACCTCCCTTTGCACGAAACTTTCTGCCTTGGTGAGAGTTTCAAGGCTGAAATACAGCACCAAGAACATAACTGTGTCTTTACAAACTGAGGTTTCTACTGAACTTGCTGATGGTGTCCTGACCGAGTCTGCCTCTTAGAGCTGAAACAATGCATTACCTGTTGACCTCGTCATTTTGATTGAAACAATCTTCCTTTAGTCAAGATAGCTAAAAGTCTTTGATTAAATTACAATAAATCACTTCTAGTTAACCAAGGAAATTTCCTTTCTCCTCCTTTTCCAAATTTATTTTTAGTCAAAATCACAGTCCTACGTCTCTCCAAGGCCACCATCCATTAATGATTACTCTGAGTCATAAGGAAAAGTTGATGTTCTGTTCAAAATGCTTTGGAAGGCAAGGAAGGTACGCCAACAACAAACCCACATGCTGAGAGAGGGCTCCCCTCGCCCCGATGTAGGAAAGAGACAAAAGCCAGCCCTCTGCCCTTCCCTTTCTCACACAGGAGGGAAGAAGAAGAAATAGACACCGCTTGGTGCCCAACATGAGCCTCTGGCACTTGAGTCCTGTCAAAGCTCAGGAAGGGAAAAATTTAAAAGAAACACAAGTGTGAGAGGAAGGAGGAGAAAGAAGGGAAGAGAGGGGAGGAAGGAAAGTAGGTGATCCACAAGGATATTCTTCTAAGACGGGTAAAGGGAAAATCAGGTTCTGCTTTACTCTTTCGGACTCATTCTGCTCCCACCTCACACTGTGAATGGGCTAAAGGCAGGCGAGGCAACGCCATGTGGGAGCCCCCTGAAAACCACCAGATCTGGCCCTTCTCTACCTGACCTAGACAGCAGCAATCTTCATCCCGCAGTGGGAGAAAAATGCATTGTCCTGTCTCACAGATAAAGAAGTAGAATCTTGAAGATGACAACTTACTCAAGATATACGAGTATTAAGTGAGATTTTCTTTTAAAATTTTTTTTGGAGTATAGTTGATAGACCTGAGATTTTAAACCCAATGTTTTCAGATGCTAGAATGGACTAAAAAAAAAAAAGCAAGACAAAAATACATAGTATTAATCTGATATGGAGCTCCAGCATTCTCCTTAGATTACTTCCTCTATTAGCTATCTATAGAGCGTCTTTCTTTTTTCCATTCAACATCTATTAAGCACCAACTATGTCCAGCTGTTAAGATATAAGAACATGATTCCTCCTAACATCAGATTCACAGACTGATGGAGAAGGCAAAGATGAGCCATATAAGGGTAGTAAAGTGTTAAGAATGTTACAAGCGCTACAACAAGACTACCTGCAGGATAAAGTAACAACAGAGATGGTTACCAGTCATGGAGTGCTGGCTTTGAGCTAGGCACAGTGATGAGAGCTTTGTCTGTGGTATTAGAGAAGCAAGACCAAAGACAGGGGAAACGATTTTACTGAGGGTGGGGTTAGCATGCCAGATTTAGCAAATGAAAATACAGAATCTGCAGTTAAATTTGAATTTCAGACACACAACAAACACTTTTCTGGTATAAGTACGTCTCATGCAATATTTGAGATATACTAAAACATTGATTATCATTTACCTGAAATTCAAATTTAATGAGGAGTCCTGTATTTTATCTGGCAATTTTAGGTGAGCAAACTAAGAGAGCCGTAGAGCATGTTTCACAGAGAAGGTGAGTCTTGAAGATAAGTGGTTTTTCTCCAGATAAAGAGTAGGATGGAGGGAAGGAAAAGAGAGGAACAAGGACTATTGAATCTCTAACCTTAGATGAATCATAGCCATGAGAAAAAAGAAAGACCGATAGCATTTCATAGGGATGTGTTAAGCCATTATCATTTCAAAATCATTCCTTTTTTGGAAATAAGTGGGAAATAAATTAAAACATAGTTACTTTGTAATTATAAGATCTCTCATTGAGTTAGATGGAAGTGAAAGTGAAAGTCACTCAGTTGTGTCCGACTCTTTGCAACCCCATGGACAGTCCATGGAATTCTCCAGGCCAGAATACTGGAGTGGGTATGTAGCGTTTCCCTTCTCCAGGGGATCTTCCCAACTCAGGGATCAAACCCAGGTGTCTTGCATTACAGGCGGACTTTGTACCAGCTAAACCACAAGGGAATAGGCGGAGGTGGAAATAAATAGGTCAGGTGAAAAAGCTCATGGTTGCCAAGCAACTAATTCACGATGTATGCTTCTCCTCTTCAAGGGTAATGGGGGTGCTGTGCTTTAAAGGAATACCTTCTACCCCCTCAAAGAAAAGATCAGAGTGGAAAAGAGTAGGTAGAATAGTGGAATAGCAGTTTTCTCACTCTCCCATGCCTGGCCAGGTGACATGAGCTGAAGTGTTTCCCCCTGTCAGTTTCAGCTTCCTCCTCTATGAAATCATAACCCTCCTCCCCCAGCTGATATCTAAGGCCACCTCCAGAGCTCACAATGATCCAGTTTTAAGTAGTGAGGCTAAGTCATGTTAGCTCTCAGTACAACCACATGAGGAGGCAGCTTGGTTCTCCAGCCTTCCTGACAATTCTACAAGCTCCCAATATTCCTCCAGAAAATAAACTCTTGCTCTTTTTAGCTGGTGTTGGTCTCTGCTGCTTTCAATCAAAGAATCAAGGAACTTCAGATCACTGCGGGGTGAGGGAAGAGAGGTAGGAAGGTTAACTACATTTTTGAAACTCAGGGTTAAACAAAGCCACACTGTATTCTTTGCTGAAGTACTTCTCAGAGCCTTTAACATGGTTGTGTCTTTGTGACCCTCCAAAAGAGAATATAGTAAATATTTGGAGTTGCAAAAACCATCTGTATCATAGACTCTTTTTGCTGTTTGGTTAGAGCAATTTGGAAGACCAGTAGCCCGCGGTTCCTGACCCCTGAGGCTTTTTCACTTTTATCATTGTGTTACACGTATGTAAAGTCTGACCTACCAGCCAATTTTAGGATCTTAGGTGAAGAAACTAAATCTCCCAGTTCTTCTTCACTCCCATGAAGTACCAGGCACAAGCAGATGACTACAGTAAAGCAAAATTGTACTTTACACTCATTGCGAACCAGCCATCCCATAACTGCAGATCACAGAACGCTCTTTTTGAGGCCGAGAGAGCTGACCCACGTCACTTTGCCAAAAAGCAATTTTCCTGATTACTTTCTGCCTGCCTGGGATTCCTGTGGTTTCCACTGGTAAGGTGATCCCTCACTTCCTTACGTTGTTACTCTCGCACTGCCATTGACTCCGCTGTGTCACGGGACCCGGGAAGGGCTGCCTGTCTAGAAGATAGAGGACGCGTGCTCCAGGCGTGGCCAAATGTTGATTATTAGGGCTGGTTCAGCAGCAACTCCGTTAGCAAATTGTGTTATCAGTGATTCGGCTGCTAGCATAAAAGGCACTCTGTTCAACCCAGTTTTACTTGATTCAAAGTTTTTATCCAACATGTCCCAAAGCCATACCACATGCTAGGCTTTTTCATATCATCTCAAGCTTTCTGTTTAAGTTCTTACCCTATATAATTGTATTTTAAGTCTTTATGAACTTCTGGGGTATACAAGCTCCTCTAGTATATTGTCTAGAAAACAGGGACATTGATCTAAAAGAACTGTGGATTCTTATTCATCCAAGTGACTCCTGGGTATCTCTGGCAGGAACTCCTCGACATTCTGTGTTTGAACAACAAAAACAGATGTGTAAAAAATGCAGGCCACGAAGGCTTCAGCTTATAAGAAAAACTGGAAAAAAATATTTATAATAAAAATTGATCTAAAGTTTGGGCTAGAAGTTATTATTATTTCCTAGAGATTTTCTTCAATAAAGAAAATTCATTTAATGCAAAATTTCTGTTGACTAAAAAGAGGAGAATGCATTCTACCCTGTAGCGTTAATGACTAAGCAGCTTGCTAAGGGTGTTACATGTGTATATTACATGCACATTTTGATGGGGGGGCGGCATGCCACACAGCACGTGAAATCTTAGTTCCCGGACCAGGGGTCGAACCTACATCCCCTGCATTGGAAGGCAGATTCTCAAACACCGGACCACCAGGGAAATTACATGCACATTTTTATTTGTAAAATAGGCATTATAAGAGAGCTACTTTATTATTATTCTCATTTTACAGGGGAAGAAATTAAGACAGAAGAGCTTACAAAGCTTGCCCAAGGTCATACAGTTAGCAAGAAGCAAAGTTAGGATTTAATACAGGACTGTCTGACTCCAGTGCTTACTATGCCCATGACTACTGCACTATATTCCTAATAGTGTGGCTGAGACACTGACACAACAAGACCTCCCAGGACAGGTGGAGTTCCTAAGTTCATGTGCCTCTGGCTAGGAGCAGTTGCATCTGTTCAACCCTCTTCTGTCCACCTCTGCCCACAACCCTAAGCTGCACAAATTACTATCATTTTCCAAATGCTCCTGACATGGAAAATGATGGGAAGCATTCACTTAGTCACTTAGGGAGTCACTTTCTGATTAAAAGGTCAAAGTCCAGACTTCTCTGGTGGTCCAGTGGCTAAGACTCTGAAATCCCAATGCAGGGGGCGAGAATTCGATCCTTGCTCAGGGAACTGGATTCCACAAACTGCACCTAAAAGTCCTGCATGCTGCAACAAAGGTCAGAGATCCCACATGCCACAGCTAAGACCCAGTGCAACCAAATAAATAAATAAATATTAAAAAGACTCTGTGACAATGAACAGCTGTAAAGACATGTTTCCAAAAGGGGACATGAGGTATCTTAATCATAAGAATGAAAGAAACCAATTATTTAATGTCTATAACATACCACGAACTTGCACATCTACTGAATCAAAAATCCATGCCCTCTTCTCTTCCATTTTACAGAAAACACACTGGATCTCAAAAGAGCTAAGTGACTTGTCCAAGGTCAAACAGCTGGTAAGTGGCAAAGCTGGGCTGCAAATCTCTATTTTCTGATTCCAAATCCAGTGCTCCTTTTTCTACACTTGGCTCCTGATAGTGAATTTGAACTTGCTCCAGACAGAGAA
Organism: Bos mutus; assembly: GCF_027580195.1. Taxonomy (NCBI): domain Eukaryota; kingdom Metazoa; phylum Chordata; class Mammalia; order Artiodactyla; family Bovidae; genus Bos; species Bos mutus. The sequence goes on along the minus strand of NC_091636.1, from coordinate 37,615,240 downwards.
TCCCAAATCCAGAATCCAGAGTCCCAGTGGGGCTCTGCTTATTTATCTGATTAATAAGCATATGAAAACTAGAGATTGCAAGGTCCCTCCTGGCTCCATCCTTCTGTGACTGTTTCTGAGAAATGATGAAATGAAGTGGAAAAGGAAACTCAGGTAGACAACTTTATGCTCCTGGCTTGTCCAAGTTCCTTGGGGTATGAGGTCAGAAGGAGTTGCCCAGATTAATTTAAGCGAGAAGAGCATGACAAAATACGAGCACGAAAGGCTTTCGATGCTGACAGTACAGCAGCCTGACTTAACAAAGATTCTCTCCCACTGCAAATGCATATAAATACATATTTTACAACTTTAAAACTCATAGCCTGAAAGCAAGCCAAAACACTTCCCAGGTTCCAGAAACAAAAAGGAAATTCAAAACCAGAGATGCAAGCTTCAGCTGACACACGAGGGACCAGGAAAGAACCAGACCGGGATACAGGCCCCACAGTAAATTTGGCCTGAAGGCAGTTCAGGCTGGAACTGAGATTTCTGCTTGAAACTAAGCTCTCGAAAATCCTTCCTGAATGTGAAAGGAGAACTAAAATCAGTCTACTGCTCAGAGAAGCAACAAGAAAGTAATTGCTATCTTTTCTGGGCTCTGGGTGGGGGAAAAAATGCATTCTATGAATAGTCCCAAACCCGGTCTAGGTATGGGGCATGGGAATTTAAGCTAGCTATGTGAAGGAAATGGCAATCCACTCCAGCACTCTTGCCTGGAAAATCCCACGGACGGAGGAGCCTGATAGGCTACAGTCCATGGGGTCGCAAAGAGTCGGACGCGACTGAGCGACTTCACTTTCACTGTCTTTCTATGTGTTAAAAGAATCTTAAGTATGAAATTAATATAATTGCTAGTCTATGACCCATGGGAAACCACAGGAACCTGGAAAGAAGTAAATCCAAGACAGTTTTACAGGGAATTATCCACAATCCAGGGACATGGGACCCTCACAAGAAGAAAAGTAAAAGCTGACAGTAAAATGATTACCAACTGTGTTATGAAAAAGTCCCTGGGAAGAACATTAGCTGATATAACACATGGAAAAATAATCAGTCCAAGAACTAGACATAATGGAATAATAATCTGAAAGACACAACAAAATAAGTATGTTTAAATTGAGGGGATCAAGGGAGATATAGTAAAAGTTAAGCAGGTAGGACTTCTAAAAATTTAAGTGAACAACTTCAATAACCAAAAAGAACTTCTAGAATTGAAAAGTATTATCATTAAAAATTTTAAATCAAATAGCAGATTCAGTTCAGTTCAGTTCAGTCGCTCAGTCGTGTCCAACTCTTTTCAACCCCATGAATTGCAGCATGCCAGGCCTTCCTGTCCATCACCAACTCCCGGAGTTCACTCAGACTCACATCCATCGAGTCAGTGATGCCATCCAGCCATCTCATCCTCTGTTGTCCCCTTCTCCTCCTGCCCCCAATTCCTCCAAGCATCAGAGTCTTTTCCAATGAGTCAACTCTTTGCATGAGGTGGCCAAAGTACTGGAGTTTCAGCTTTAGCATCATTCCTTCCAAAGAACACCCAGGGCTGATCTCCTTCAGAATGGACTGGTTGGATCTCCTTGCAGTCCAAGGGACTCTCAAGAGTCTTCTCCAACACCACAGTTCAAAAGCATCAATTCTTCGGCACTCAGCTTTCTTCACAGTCCAACTCTCACATCCATACATGACCACTGGAAAAACCATAGCCTTGACTAGATGGACCTTTGTTGGCAAAGTAATGTTTCTGCTTTTGAATACGCTATCTAGGTTGGTCATAACTTATAGCAGATTAGATACACTTAAAAATAACAGGTCAACTAGTAGATTGACTTGAGAAAATCATCTAGAATGACATGCAAAAAGATAATATAGAAAATATAAATGATAGTTTAAGAGACATTGTGGGAAATGGAGTTGACTGGTATATTTAGAATTTTAAATCTAAATCAAGTATAAAGTCCAGAAGAGAATGGAGGGAAGAGAGTTAGAAGAAACTCAAAGAAATAATGGTGAGAATTTTCCAGAATTTAAGAAGTATGAACAAATGACGAAGAGAGAAATAAGTAAGCATTGATTTAAAACAACAATAAAAGAGCTAATATGGAAGAGCTAAAACAAGTTAAATTATAACACTGAAGAACAATAACATGAATAACAGGGGAGGTATTTTATGCTTTTGTATTTAGGGGAGGGAAAACAAAGAAATATTAAAAGGTAATGAAATATGCATGATAAAAAATTTACTATAATCAATAAAATCATCTGAAACATAAGGAATACTTTCAAGTCAATAGAGGAAAGTGGAGGAATAGTGTAATAAAAACAGTATAATAAAAGGAAGACAAAAAGAAAATAGAAAGAAGGAAGGAGGAAAGGAGAATAAGGAGGAGGAGAAGCACAAGGGCAAGAAGTTATGGGTCCCCTTACAGAATCCAATAAGTCAACTCTTCGCATGAGGTGGCCAAAGTACTGGAGTTTCAGCTTTAGCATCATTCCCTCCAAAGAAATCCCAGGGCTGATCTCCTTCAGAATGGACTGGTTGGATCTCCTTGCAGTCCAAGGGACTCTCAAGAGTCTTCTCCAACACCACAGTTCAAAAGCATCAATTCTTCGGCGCTCAGCCTTCTTCACAGTCCAACTCTCACATCCATACATGACCACAGGAAAAACCATAGCCTTGACTAGACGAACCTTTGTTGGCAAAGGAATGTCTCTGCTTTTGAATATGCTCTCTAGGTTGGTCATAACTTTCCTTCCAAGGAGTAAGCGTCTTTTAATTTCATGGCTGCAGTCACCATCTGTAGTGATTTTGGAGCCCAGAAAAATAAAGTCTGACACTGTTTCCACTCTTTCCCCATCTATTTCCCATGAAGTGATGGGGCCGGACGCCATGATCTTCATTATCTGAATGTTGAGCTTTAAGCCAACTTTTTCACTCTCCACTCTCACTTTCATCAAGAGGCTTTTGAGTTCCTCTTCACTTTCTGCCATAAGGGTGGTGTCATCTGCATATCTGAGGTTATTGATATTTCTCCCGGCAATCTTGATTCCAGTTTGTGTTTCTTCCAGTCCAGCGTTTCTCATGATGTACTCTGCATAGAAGTTAAATAAACGGTGACAATATACAGCCTTGACGAACTCCTTTTCCTATTTGGAACGTCTGTTGGTCCATGTCCAGTTCTAACTGTTGCTTCCTGCCCTGCATACAAATTTTCAAGAGGCAGATCAGGTGGTCTGGTATTCCCATCTCCTTCAGAATTTTCCACAGTTTATTGTGATCCACACAGTCAAAGGCTTTGGCATAGTCAATAAAGCAGAAATAGATGTTTTTCTGGAACTCTCTTGCTTTTTCCATGATCCAGTGAATGTTGGCAATTTGATCTCTGGTTTCTCTGCCTTTTCTAAAACCAGCTTGAACATCAGGAAGTTCACGGTTCACATATTGCTGAAGCCTGGCTTGGAGAATTTTAAGCATTACTTTACTAGCGTGTGAGATGAGTGCAATTGTGCGGTGGTTTGAGCATTCTTTGGCATTGCCTTTCTTTGGGATTGGAATGAAAACTGACCTTTTCCAGTCCTGTGGCCACTGCTGAGTTTTCCAAATTTGCTGGCATATTGAGTGCAGCACTTTCACAGCATCATCTTTCAGGATTTGGAATAGCTCAACTGGAATTCCATCACCTCCACTAGCTTTGTTCGTAGTGATGCTTTCTAAGGCCCACTTGACTTCACATTCCAGGATGTCTGGCTCTAGGTCAGTGATCACACCATCGTGATTATCTGGGTTGTGAAGATCTTTTTTGTACAGTTCTTCTGTGTATTCTTGCCATCTCTTCTTAATATCTTCTGCTTCTGTTAGGTCCATACCATTTCTGTCCTTTATTGAGCTCATCTTTGCATGAAATGTTCCTTTGGTATCTCTGATTTTCTTGAAGAGATCCCTAGTCTTTCCTATTCTGTTGTTTTCCTCTATTTCTTTGCATTGATCGCTGAAGAAAGCTTTCTTATCTCTTCTTGCTATTCTTTGGAACTCTGCATTCACATGTTTATGTCTTTCCTTTTCTCTGCTTTTCGCTTCTCTTCTTTTCACAGCTATTTGTAAAGCCTCCCCAGACAGCCATTTTGCTTTTTTGCATTTCTTTTCTATGGGAATGGTCTTGATCCCTGTCTCCTGTACAATGTCACAAACCTCTTTCCATAGTTCATCAGGCACTCTATCTATCAGATCTAGGCCCTTAAATCTATTTCTCACTTCTACTGTATAATCATAAGGGATTTGATTTAGGTCATACCTGAATGGTCTAGTGGTTTTCCCTACTTTCTTCAATTTAAGTCTGAATCTGGCAATAAGGAGGTCATGATCTGAGCCACAGTCAGCTCCTGGTCTTGTTTTTGCTGACTGTATACAGCTTCTCCATCTTTGGCTGCAAAGAATATAATCAATCTGATTTCAGTGTTGACCATCTGGTGATGTCCATGTATAGAGTCTTCTCTTGTGTTGTTGGAAGAGGGTGTTTGTTATGACCAGTGCATTTTCTTGGCAAAACTCTATTAGTCTTTGCCCTGCTTCATTCCGTATTCCAAGGCCAAATTTGCCTGTTACTCCAGGTGTTTCTTGACTTCCTACTTTTGCATTCCAGTCCCCTATAATGAAAAGGACATCTTTTTTGGGTGTTAGTTCTAAAAGGTCTTGTAGGTCTTCATAGAACCGTTCAACTTCAGCTTCTTCAGCGTTACTGGTTGGGGTATAGACTTGGATTGCTGTGATATTGAATGGTTTGCCTTGGAAACGAACAGAGATCATTCTGTCGTTTTTGAGATTGCATCCACGTACTGCATTTTGGACTCTTTTGTTGACCATGATGGCCACTCCATTTCTTCTGAGGGATTCCTGCCTGCAGTAGTAGATATAATGGTCATCTGAATTAAATTCACCCATTCCAGTCCATTTCAGTTCGCTGATTCCTAGAATGTCGACATTCACTCTTGCCTGCCATCTCTTGTCTGACCACTTCCAATTTGCCTTGATTCATAGACCTGACATTCCAGGTTCCTATGCAATATTGCTCTTTACAGCATCGGACCTTGCTTCTATCACCAGTCACATCCACAGCTGGGTATTGTTTTTTCTTTGGCTCCATCCCTTCATTCTTTCTGGAGTTATTTCTCCACTGATCTCCAGTAGCATATTGGGCCCCTACTGACCTGGGGAGTTTCTCTTTCAGTATCCTATCATTTTGCCTTTTCATAGTGTTCATGGGGTTAAGGCAAGAATACTGAAGTGGTTTGCCATTCCCTTCTCCAGTGGACCACATTCTGTCAAATCTCTCCACCATGACCCACCCGTCGTGGGTTGCCCCACGGGCATGGCTTAATTTCATTGAGTTAGACAAGGCTGTGGTCCTAGTGTGATTAGATTGACTAGTTTTCTGTGAGTATGGTTTCAGTGTGTTTGTCCTCTGATGCCCTCTTGCAACACCTACCGTCTTACTTGGGTTTCTCTTACCTTGGGCGTGGGGTATCTCTTCATGGCTGCTCCAGCAAAGCGCAGCCATTGCTCCTTACCTTGGACGAGGGGTATCTCCTCAGCGCCGCCCTTCGTGACCTTCAATGTGGGATGGCTCCTCTAGGCCCTCCTGCGCCCGCGCAGCCACGGCTCCTTGGACGTGGGGTTGGTCCTCCCGGACACCGCCCCTGGCCTCGGTCCTGCGGCTGCTCCTCCCCGCTGCCTCCCTTGGCCTCGGGCATGGGGTAGCTTCTCCCGCCCGTCACCCCTGGCCTCAGGCTTGGGGCGTGGGGTAGCTCCTCCCGGCCGCCCCCCCACCCCCCGACCTCTGACGCAGGGTAGCTCCTCTTGGCCGTTCCTGCGCGGTCGCAGTCTAGTACTCTCGGCTGCTGCCCCTGACGTCGGACGTCGGGTAACTCCTCTTGGCCGCCACCCTTCAGGCACGGGGTCCTCCTGGCTTCTGCTCCTGACCTCAGACGTGGGGTGGTTCCTCTCGGCCGCGCTATGGCACGCCATGTCGCAGCCGCCTGCGCTATGGCGCGCCGCTGGGAGGGATTGGGGGCAGGAGGAGAAGGGGACGACAGAGAATGAGATGGCTGGATGGCATCACTGACTCGATGGACGTGAGTCTGAGTGAACTCCGGGAGTTGGTGATGGACAGGGAGGCCTAGAGTGCTGCGATTCATGGGGTCGCAAAGAGTCGGACACAACTGAGCGACTGATCTGATCTGATCTGATCTACAGAATCCAATTCTGAATTCTTCTCAGTCCCTGTTGCGGTTTGGCGCCACCTGCTGGTGGTTGTCTGCAGGAGATTTCTGGGTCGAGTGGCTGAGAACCCACCTCCTGCTGCTGCTGCTGCTGCTGCTAAATCACTTCAGTCGTGTCAGATTCTGTGCGACCTCATAGAAGGCAGCCCACCAGGCTCCCCTGTCCCTGGGATTCTCCAGGCAAGAACACTGGGGTAAGTTGCCATTTCCTTCTCCAATGCATGAAAATGAAAAGTGAAAGTGAAGTCGCTCAGTCATGTACGACTCTTCGCGACCCCATGGACTGCAGCCTACCAGGCTCCTCCGTCCATGGGATTTTCCAGGCAAGAGTACTGGAGTGGGGTGCCATCGCCCTCTCCGGAACCCACCTCCATTGCCGTCAGTTCATCTCTGCCCAGCCCCCTTCTCACCTACATAAAAGTTGAGAACTTTAATCCACCTCCTTCTTTAGAAAAAGGACTGGTTAGACAATGGAACTCCACACCAATATTAGGCCACAATTCATGTTTTTACCAGGATTTATTGCTTTCAAAAAGAATGAAAGTTGAAAATTAATATTGAGCATTCAACTCAAAGAGTTAGAAAGTGAACAAACTATCCCAAATAAAGTAGAAGGAAGGAAATGACAAAGATAAGTGAGGATTTAGTGGATTAGAAAATCAGCAATAAAGAAGATCAACAAAATCCAAGTTTTTTCTCAAGGTAAGTAAAATCAACATCTGACACAGAAAAATATATATATAATATTAATTTTTTGAATGATGTATAAATAAAGAGATAAGTTTTTAAAATATAACTAATATTATGTCAATAAAGTTTGAGATATTAAATGGATAATTTTATTACTTTTTATATATTTAATCATTTATTTGCTTTTACATATATGAAAACATATAGAGATCTATGCATGTAAATGATTTGATGGAAACAGTGACCAGCTTTATTTTCTTGGGCTCCAAAGTCACCTTGGACGTTGACTACAGCCACAAAATTAAAAGATGCTTGCTCCTTGAAAGTAAAGCTATGACGAAACTAGACAGCATATTAAAAAGCAGAGACCTTACTTTGCCAACAAAGATCCAGTCAAGACCATGGTTTTTCCATTAGTCATGTACAGGTGTGAGAGTTGGACCGTAATGAAGGCTGAGCACCAAAGAATTGATGCTTTTAAACTGTGGTGTTGGAGAAGGCTCTTGAGAGTCCCCTGGACTGCAAGGAGACCAACCCAGTCAATCCTAAAAGAAGTCAATCCTGAGTATTCATTGGAAGGACTGCTGCTGAAGCTGAAGCTCCAGTACTTTGGCCACCTGATGTGATGAGCTGACTCATTAGAAAAGACCCTGAAGTCAGGAAAGGTTGAGGGCAGGAGGAAAAGGGGATGACAGAGGATGAGATGGTTGGATGGCACCATCGACTCAATGGGCATGATTTTGGGCAAACTCCAAGAGACAGTGAAGGACAGAGAAGCCTGCTGTGCTGCAGTCCATGGGGTCACAAAGAGTCAGACACAACTGAGTGACTGAACAACAATAAATATAACTATGATAAAATGATAAATATGATAAAAATGATAAATATGATAACATTTGGGAAATCAGCACAACTTATGAACCAGTATTTCCCAGATCACTAATGCATGATGTAACAGAATTATACACAGGTAAGAGATACATTAAAAATGCATGATAGGGGACTTTCCTGATGGTCCAGTGGCTAAGACTCTACTCTCCCAACACAGGGGGCCTGGGTTCCATCCCTGGTAAGGGAACTAGATCCCACATACAGCAATGAGGATCCTGAGTGCTGCAACTCAGACCTGGGACAGCCAAATACATAAATAAATATAGATTTTTTAAAGTGGGTGCTAGAACAATAGATTTTGTATAAAATATATGAAAAGTTTATTGATACAGTTTCAGATCCCACGTTGCAACTAAACTTCAATAAACATGCTTTTAAAGTTTTATGTATCATCAAAGAAAATATTCACAATTACCTGAAAAGATTATGAAAATTTTCCTTTATTTTCAAATTAAATACCTGAGTGAGAGCAGATTTTCATCATATATATTAACCAAAACAACATATTGTGGCAGATGGAATTCAGAAGCTGGGGTGAAAATGTAGCTGTTGTCTGGTAAGCCAGACACAAAAGACATTTGCAAAAATGTTAAACAATGTCACACTTTCTACTAATTATGTTTTGTTTTGGAAAACATGCTAATTTTCAAAAAAATACATTAAATTAATATGTAATGGTTTGATGGTTATTGTATTTATGTAAATTAATGTCTTAATGTCCTTATCTTTAATTTCTAGTATAGCATACATTGATAGATTTACCCACACAAAAAAATTATTCATGGTGGCAGGGTCCTCATTAATTTTATTTAAGTTTTTACATATTTTGGCCATTCTGCACATGATGGGGAATCCTAGATCCCTGAACAGGGATCGAACCCATGCCACCTGCAGAGGAGGTATGGAGTTTTAGCCACTGGACCACCAGGGAAATCCCCTTATTAATTTTAAGAATGCAAAGGAGGCAGAAGATCAAAGAGTTTGAGAACTGCTAACTTACAACCCCACAAAGCTTGAACTTTGTAATCATCCCCATTCTACAGATGAGGAAACTAAAATTTAGAGGATAAATCAGAGTTATACAGAACGGGGCAAGCTTCTGCAAGGCAAGATTCAACCCAAGATCCTGGCTTCACGGTCCAGATTCTCTGCCTCCGTGCCCTGTTTCTGGGATTCTGCCAGACAATATAGCTCCAAGGTTTGGTTTAGTATCACCCTCAATTTTGCCCATTTTCAGTGGTACAAAGACTCATACTTGCTCTCCCAGGATTACTGGAAAAGGCAGCATAATCCTCCCAGTTTGTTATTCAGTCATTTAGTCGTGTCCAACTTTTTGTGACCCCATGGACTGCAGCACACCATGCTTCCCTGTCCTTCACCATCCACTGGAGTTTGCTCAAACTCACAGCCATTGAGTCAGTGATGCCATCCAACCATCTCATCCTCTGTCATCCCCTTCTCCTCCCGCCTTCAATCTTTCCCAGAATCAGGGTCTTTTCTAATGAGTCGACTCTTCCCATCAGGTGGCCGAAGTATTGAAGCTTCAGCTTAAGCATCAGTCCTTCCAATGAGAATTCAGGACTGATTTCCTTTAGGATTGACTGGTTGGATCTCCTTGCCGTCAAAGGGACTCTCAAGAGTCTTCTCCAATGCCACACTTGAAAAACATCAATTCTTTGGCACTCGGCCTTCTTCATGGTCCAACTCTCACATCCATACATGACTACTGGAAAAACCATAGCTTTAACTATACGGACCTTTGTTGGTAAAGTAATGTCTCTGCTTTTTAATATGCTGCCTAGGTTTGTCATAGCTTTTCTTCCAAGGAGTAAGCATCTTTTAATTCCATGGCTGTGGTCATCATCTGCAGTGATTTTGGAGCCTGAGAAAATAAAGTCTGTCACGGTTTCCATTGTTTCTCCTTCTATTTCCCATGAAGTGATGGGATCAGATGCCATGATCTTAGTTTTTTGAATGTTGAATTTTAAGCCAGCTTTTTCACTCTCCACTTTCACTTTCAAGAAGCTCTTTGGTTCCTCTTCTGCTGCTGCTGCTAAGTCACTTTAGTCGTGTCCAACTCTGTGTGACCCCATAGACGCAATTTGGGTGGTGTCATCTGCATATTTGAGGTTATTGATATTTTCCCTGCAATCTTGATTCCAGTTTGGGCTTCATCCAGCCCAAGATTTCACATGATGTACTCTGCATATAAGTTATTATTAGCAGGGTGACAATATACAGCCTTAACGTACTCCTTTCCCAATTTGGAACCAGTCTGTTGTTCCATGTCCAGTTCTAGCCATTGCTTCTTGACCTGCATACAGATGTCTCAGGAGGCAGGTAAGGTGGTCGGGTATTCCCATCTCTTTAAGAATTTTCCACAACTTGTGGTCCACACAGTCAAAGGCTTTAGCGTAGCTGATGAAGCATAATTAGATGTTTTTTTCTGGAATTCTCTTGCTTTTTCTTTTTTTAATATAAATGTATTTATTTTAATTGGAGGCTAATTACTTTACAATATTGTATTAGTTTTGCCATACATTGACATGAATCCGCCACAGGTGTACATGTGTTCCGCATCCTGAACCCGCCTCCCACCTCACTCCCCACCCCATCCTTCTGGGTCATCCCAGTGCACCAGCCCTGAGCACCCTGTTTCATGCATCGAACCTGGACTGGCGATCCATTTCACATATGATAATATACATGTTTCAGTGCCATTCTCCCAAACCATCCCACCCTCCCCTCTCCTACAGAGTCCAAAAGACTGTTCTATACATCTGTGTCTCTTTTGCTGTCTCGCATATTCTCGTGTCTTGTAGAGGCTGGGGCCTCTATAAATGGAAAGCAAATTGACAACATCTGTGTCTCTTTTGCTGTCTCACATATGATCCAACGGATGTTGGCAATTTGCTTTCCACTTATAGAGGCCCCAGACTCTACAAGACACCAGAATTCGCAAGGCCAGGATGGGGCCTCTGTAAGTGGAAGCATGCTGTGACTGTAGAGTCTGGTACCATGTGGGTGCAGGCATGGGTGGGAGAGGTGGCCAATTCTTGAATTGTCCAGGTGAATTGTCCAAGTTGTTTTAGGCATATGTTCAGATTCTCCCAGGTCTTGGACTTGGCGTTTTCCAATAGGGTTGATGAGAAGTGATCTGATTTGAGATCAGGAGCTGATCAGGTTTTTTCCTGGCCTAGTTCTGCCTTACTCAGCACATAGACACGGGACTCATGTAGCTATTTAAATTGAAATTCAGGGACTTCCTTGGTGGTCCAGTGGCTAAGACTCTGTGTTCATAATGCAGGGGGCCCACGTTCAGTCCCTAGTCAGGAAACTAGATCCCACATGCCACAACTAAAGATCTCACATGTCACAACCAAGATCAAAGATCATGAGTGTTGCAACCAAGAAGTGGCATAGCCAAATAAATAGATGTACTTAAAAAAAAAAAAAAAGAAATTCAAATTAGTTGCAATGCAACAAAAAGAAATTTTCAGTTATTTAGTCTCATTACCCTATTTCAGGTGTTCAGGAGTCACATACTGTACATATATTTTGCCATCACTGGGGTCTTTGACTGATGTGATCTAGTGAGAAACATGCTGGCATCACAGTGAGTTGAACCTGGACCACTAGACATGAAATATTCCTCAAATGGGGAGGATGATGAAAGTCACCTAAGAGCAGCAGTCAAAATGACTATACTACCCAAGGTAGTCTACAGATTCAATGCAATTCCTATCAAATTGCCAAGGGCATTTTTCATAGAATAGGACAACAACAACAAAATAACCCCAGATTTGTATGGTGACACAGAAGACTCCAAATAGCCAAAGCAATCTTGAAAAAGAAAAATGGAGCTGTAGGAATCAGATTCCCTGACTTCAGACTATACTCCAAAGCCACAGTCTTCAAAACAGTATGGTACTGGCACAAAAATAGAAATATAGATCAATGGAACATGATTAAAAACCCAGAAATAATCCCATGCACCTATAGCCAATTAATCTATGACAAAGGAGGCAAGACTACACAATGTTGGAAAGACAGTCTTTTCAGCAAATGGTGCTGGGAAAACTGGACACCTACATGTTAAAAAATGAAATTATATCATGCTTTAACTCCATACACAAAAATAAGCTTAAAATGGAATAAAGATGTAAATGTGAGACTGGACACTGTAAAACTCCTAGAGGAAAACATAGGCAGAACAGTCTCTGACATAAATCACAACAATATCTTTTTTGCACCATCTCCCAGAATAATGGAAATAAAAACAAAAATAAGCAAATGGGACCTACTTAAACTTATAAGCTTTTGCACAGCAAAGGAAACAATAAACAAAACAAAAAGACAACCTACAGATTGGGAGAAAATATTTGCAAATGATAAGACTGATAAGGAATTAGTCTCCAAAACTTACAAACAGCTCATGATGTTTAACAGCATCAAAACAAAAACTTATTCCAAAAATGGGCAAAAGACTTAAATAGACATTTCTCCAAAGAAGACATACAGATGGCCAATAGGCACATGGAAAGATGCTCAACTTCACTAATTATTAGAGAAATGCAAATCAAAACTACAATGAGATATCACCTCACACCAGTCAGAATGGCTATCACCAAAAAACCCACAAACAATAAATGCTGGAGAGGGTATGGAGAGAAGGGAACCCTCCTACACTGTTGGTGGGAATATAAATTGGTACAGCCACTATGGAGAACCATATGGAGTTCTTTTAAAAACTAAAGCTAGAGTTACCATATCACCCTGCAATGCCACTCCTGGATATTTATCCAGAGAAAAACATTGTCTGATATATGCACCCCTATGCTCATTTCACACTGTTTACAATAACCAAGACATGGAAGCATCCTAATTGTCTGTTGACAGAAGAATGGATAAAGAAGATGTGGTACACATATACAATGGAACATTATTCAACCATTAAAGAGAATGAAAAAATGCCATTTACAGCAACATGGATAAACCTGGAGAGTGTCATACTGAGAGAAATAAGAGAGAAAGAGAAATATATGACATCCCTTATGTGTGGAATCTAAAAAGAAATAATACAAATGAACTTACTTGCAAGACAGAATGAGACTCACAGACTTAAGAGAACTAACTTATGGTTGCTGTGGAAGGGATAGTTAGGGAGTTTGGGATGGACATATACACACTGCTATATTTAGAATGAATGGCCAACAAGGACCTACCATGTAGCACATAGAACTCTACTCAATGTTATATGGCAGCCTGGATAGGAAGGGTGTTTGGGGGAGAGTGGATATGTGTATATGTATAGCTGAGTCCTTGTGCTATTTACCTGAAACTAGGCCAACATTGTTAATTATCTTTTATTGACTATGCCAAAGCCTTTGACTGTGTGGATCGCAATAAACTGTGGAAAATTCTGAAACAGATGGGAATACCAGACCACCTGACCTGCCTCTTGAGAAACCTATACGAAGGTCAGGAAGCAATGGTTAGAACTGGACATGAAACAACAGACTGGTTCCAAATCGGAAAAGGAGTACGTCAAGGCTGTATATTGCCACCCTGCTTATTTAACTTCTATGCAGAGTACATCATGAGAAACGCTGGACTGGAAGAAACACAAGCTGGAATCAAGATTGCCAGGAGAAATATCAATAACTTCAGATGTGCAGATGACACCACCCTTATGGCAGAAAGTGAAGAGGAACTAAAAAGCCTCTTGATGAAAGTGAAAGAAGAAAGTGAAAAAGATGGCTTAAAGCTCAACATTCTGCAAACTAAGATCATGGCATCTGGTCCCATCACTTCATGGCAAATAGATGGGGAAACAGTGGAAACAGTGTCAGACTTTATTTTTTGGGGCTCCAAAATCATTGCAAATGGTGACTGCAGCCATGAAATTAAAAGAAGCTTACTTCTTGGAAGGAAAGTTATGACCAACTTAGACAGCATATTCAAAAACAGAGACATTACTTTGCCAACAAAGGTCCATCTAGTCAAGGCTATGGTTTTTCCAGTAGTCATGTATGGATGTGAGAGTTGGACTGTGAAGAAAGCTGAGTGCTGAAGAATTGATGCTTTTGAACTGTGGTGTTGGAGAAGACTCTTGAGAGTCCCTTGGACTGCAAGGAGATCCAACCAGTCCATTCTAAAGGAGATCAGTCCTCCTGGGTGTTCTTTGGAAGAAATGATGCTAAAGCTGAAACTCCAAAACTTTGGCCATCTCATGCAAAGATTTGATTCATTGGAAAAGACTCTGATGCTGGGAGGGATTGTGGACAGGAGGAGAAGGGGACAAATGGGATGAGATGGCTGGATGGCATCACTGACTCGATATACATGAGTCTGAGTGAACTCCGGGAGTTTGTGATGGACAGGGAGGCCTGGCATGCTGCAATTCATGGGGTGGCAAAGAGTCGGACACGACTGAGTGACTGAACTGAACTGAACTGATGAAAGTGAGTTAGTTCCTCAGTTATATGTGACTCTGTACCCCAATACAAAATAAAAAGTTCCCCCCAAAATTAGTTAAATGCAACAAAAAGATATTTTCAGTTCCTTAGTCTCACTACCGTGTTTCAAGTGTTCAAGAGTCACACATGTACATATATTTTGCCATCGCTGGGGTCCTTGGCTGATGTTATCTAGTGAGGAACATGCTGGCATCACAGTGAGTTGAACCTGGACCACTAGACACCAAACATTCACCAGACGGGGAAGGGGGGTGGTGAGGGTGATGAGGCTGATGAAAGTCTCTGAGAAGCAGCATCTGGCCTTGGAATCGATCAACTTTGGATTTTCCACAGTATAGTTTGTAGACTGTCTGTGTCTGACCAGGTGGGCCTCAGGTGGGCCTCAGGTGGGCCTCAGCTGGAATCTCAGGGATTCTGCCTTTTTGATGAGTTTCTCAGGTCATTCTTAAGTACTTCAAAGTTTAGAAGAACTGTGATAGGTTATGGCTGTGGTGATATACTAAACAACCATACCAAAGAAGTAAGATCCTCCAGTTCTCCAGGAGTTTTATAACCTTGAATGTCCCAGCAAATGTCCCCACTCTCACCTTCTACATTATCCTAAGTCTAGTCCTTAGGAATTTGACTCCAGGGAGCACAGCTTCCAGGTAGGAAGACCCCCCCACCCCCAGCCTCTACAAGACACCAGAATTCCCAAGGCCAGGCAGCAGCATCTTTCTTGTGAGAAAGCCCTCACAGGCCAACTGGGGGAAAGACCAGGCTCCATTGGACTCCTATCCCCTCTACACGAACATATCCCAAATTCAGGACCAAGATCTACCTGGGAAGACTCAGCCTTCTCCCATTGCCATTGGGATTTATTATTCCCCCAAACCCCTTATATCTTTGCATGTTCTCTAGAGGTACTGACACAGGGCCTCAGCCCTCTCCTGGGTTAGTGTTTGAGGGGCTAAGGCCAAGGTTGTAAAGCATTTCAGTGGTGAGTCTGTAAGAACCCGAGAGCCTGAGCCTCTCTAATTTACCAAATTGTTAGGTTTCTTAGGAATTCTTTGCGGGGTGTAAACTCCAAGTAGGCGTGACCACAGCCAGGTGTGTGTTCCCTCTCCCCTAGGAGATGGCAAAGGGGACTGGAATGCAGTTCTGAGTGAGCCAGGGCATCTCATTAATCAGTAAGGGTGGGGCTGCTGGGGGGAAAGAAATTTCCACAGATGGCAAGCTTGGAAACTCGGAGTACTTTCTGAAATTCTCTTCAAAGCATGCAGTTGAGTATTCTGGTTTCACAGGATCTTTACTATATCATGACTTGCCTTGGCTCAGAGCACAGGGCTTACAGAAGCCTTTGCTGGGCCCCAGCCAAGGAAGTCAGATTAGCAAAAATAGCAGAAGTAACACACGAGAACAGTGTCACCTAGAACTCGGGCCTGGAAGAGAAGCCCCAAGGACAACCCTATTGCAGGGTCCGGAGCTACAGCTGGCCACATGGGGAAGTTCAGGATGAGAGAAGACACCGAGCTTCCTGGGACCAGGTGACTGCTCTGCGGGCTGAATATTCAGGAACCCAAGAAAAGGCTCACATCGTTAGAACTGCCGCTGGGCCCCTGGCCAAACCCAGCTGCTCGGTGACACAGCCCAGGAGAGACACGGACTCTTCCTTCCTGCAAGGACATCGACAATCAGGCATTTATGAAGCTCCTGGTATGTGCAAAGGAGCCTGTGTGCTTCTTCAGGGGTGGGGAGGAGGAAATAAATGCCACAGAGCTTTCTCAGCCATGAAGACGTGTCTGCTCACTTAGTCAAAAGGTGGCGCACAGGGGGAAGTAAGTAAACATGAAATCACCTATTAAGTGTAACACAACCATATTAACGTGGTTTAAGGAATGGGACTCAAAGACAGAAAGAAATCCTTTTCTTGGTGACAATAAGGAGAAGGGGGTGGCAGAGGATGAGATGGTTAGATAGCATTCACCATTGGAATCTGAGTAAACTCCAGATGTTGAAGGTCAGGGGAGCCTGGTGTGCTACAGTCCAGGGGGTCGCGAAGAGTTAGACATGACTGAGAAACTGAAGAGCAATGAGCGGATGCTTAAGATGAACGATCTGAAAATTCTTGGCTAACTTGCAGGCTAGAAGCTGGCAAAGAGGTGTGTGTGTGTGTGTGTGTGTGTGTGTACACATGGACGCACATCCCAGAAGCGTGAAAGCTGAGCTGCATCCCTCTCTCTCTGTCCCCAGGGTCCCTTTCCTTACTACAGTTTGTTTCTACCCTCCCATCTTCTCTCTCTCCCCTCCACCTTCATTCACTCCTCCTCCCAGGGCCCGCTCACTCAGGAGGGGCAGGGGCGACTTCATGATGAAAGAGATTAGAAAGCATATACTGTCTCCTCCTGACTGGGAATTCTTTCACTGCCTTGCTTCTTTCTGCTCGCTCCACCCGCATACCTAGCCAAACCTCAGCCCCGTGGCTTGCTCTGACTGTTTGGGATTATTTCCCAGTGTGTGGTAAAGAGGCTTCCAGTGCCAGCAGTTCCATGCCATTTCTGGATCCAAATAAGCTGGCAGCCAAAGAAATGCCGGCCAATACAATCAAGCCTTCCAGGGAGCTGGCCACGCTTGGATCACCCCCCAGCTCCACTCACACATTGCCCCTCATTGGTTTTCCCCTTCATTACAATAGCAAGCAAAGGGTATGTGGATGTCAAGCCCAGGCCTGGTGAAAGGTGCTGAGGGCCTCATTACTCCTCTCTGCACCTTCTGTTTCTCCCAAGGACCTCCCTGGCTGGAATGGCTAGGGCTGTTCTCCTGTGAATGTGAGTCCAAGGGACCATGCCACCCAGCCCCCGTCATGCAGATAAGAGAGTTTCCTGGTCCCTCAGTCCATGTCAGTTAGGCCCCAGGTAGGCCTCAGGGTCCCTATTGCCATACAGTAAGTCCTAGCCTAGCAGTCGTTTGGTGTGGGCTCCGGTGAAGGGCCACAGGGAAAAGAATTCCCCTCTCTGAGAGCTTTCCCACTTCCGGAGCCTGGGAGAAGTTGTGAAATGTCAGCGGTTATTATGTCACTGTTGTTATGGTCTGGGTGGTTGGGTCCGCTTGGCCGCGCTCGCTGCTACTAATGAAGTCAAGGATCAGTCTCCCAAAGGCCAGCAGGCTTCATACAGAGGAAAATGTGCTGTGTGGCCCCAACTCACCCTGTCCTCAGTCAAGGGCTGCAAAGTGTGGCCTCCATCTGGCCGCAGCCAAGTGTAGTCTGGTTTAGGTCATGTTCATCCTGGAGACTTCAAAGGAAGCATCTAACTCCAGGCTCTCAGCAGCAGCAGGAACAAATAAATTAGCATCAGAACTGTTTCCTCCTCTTTCCTCTCCAAGCCCTAGCTTGAGACCCACAACAGTGCTCCCCAGTCCCTTGGGCAAAAGCTCCTTTCTTTATTCATTTTCTGCTTAAACGGACCAGAGACAAAAAGCTACTCCCATACATACCCACAGACAGGCTGTGGGACGTTGGGCAGGTTTCTGAGCCTCTCTGATCCTCAAGCTTTTCACCCTTAAATTGACAGTATGAACGTATCCACGTCACAACCCCACATTGTGACAATCAAATCAAGTCAAAAGTGCTGTGGCAATTGTAAACTGACTCGAAGCTGCCATCATTGTTTCTCAAGTGGATTCCTGCTCCAGAAGAGAAAAGAGGATCTTTCCAAATACTTTCTGCTCAGCAGTCAAAACTGCCCTCTCCAATCCTTGGGAATCAGACCCATTTGAAGTAAGGCATGGGTGGGACTTCTAGTTCAGATGTCTGCATAGTAATTATAATCATCTGGAAAAGAATCAACTAAATTGAAGTCATCACAAGTGGACTAGGTGTACATACTTCTTTAAACTCCTCAGGTAATTCTGAGGGAAACCAGATGGAGAAGCCCTGGGCCCGCCCTTGAGTAATCACACGTGCCATAACCTTGGGTTAAGGATCTCCTACTGTTGCTGTTGTTTTAGTTGCTCAGTCATGTCTGACTCTTTGCGACCCCATGGACTATAGCCCACCAGGCTCCTCTGTCCATGAGATTCTCCAGGCAAGAAAACTGGAGTGGGTAGCCTTTCCGTTCTCCAGGGGATCTTCCCAACCCAGGGATGGAACCTGGGTCTCCTGCATTGGCAGGTGGATTCTTTACCACTGAGCCACCAGGGAAGCCCTCACGTGGGGTACCTGCTGAAAATATTAATACAAATTCCCACACTCCGTCTCAGATGCTCTGAATCAAATCTTTGGGGGAATAGCCTAGAAAGTAGGTGAATCTTATCATCTGCAAGTTGGGAGACTGCCCCGAAAGTTTTCAGATACTTAATACGTATAAGAACTAACTGAGAGCCTTTTATAAATTGAAGTACTGTTGATGTACAACATTGTGTTAGCTTCAGGTATACAGCTAGTGATTCAGTGATGTACATAATATATAATGTGGTGACAAACCTAGTTAGTGTGTTGAAAAACAGAGACACTACTCTGTCAGTGAAGGTCCATATGGTCAAGGCTACGGTCTTCCCAGTGGTCACGTATGGTTGTGAGAGCTGGACGGTAAAGAAGGCAGAATGCCAAAGAATTGATGCCTTCGAACTGTGGTGCTGGAGAAGACTCCCAAGAGTCCCTTGGACAGCAAGGAAATCAAACCAGTCAATCTTAAGGGAGATCAACCCTGACTCTTCACTGGAAGGACTGATGCTGAAGCTGAAGCTGAAGCATCAGTATTTTGGTCACTTGATGTAAACAGACAACTCACTAGAAAAGTCCCTGATGCTGGGAAAGATTGAGGGCAGAAGGAGAAGAAGACATCAGAGGATGAGGTGGCTGGACAACATCACCAATACAATGAGAGGCAAACTCCAGGAGATGGTGAGGGACAGGGAGGCCTGGCACTCTGCAGTCCATGGGGTCACAAAGAGTAGGACATGACTGGATGCCTGAACAACATTATAATATATAATATATATATTACACACAATATATGTAATATATATAAATATATTCTTTTTCAGATTCTTCTATTTTAGGTTACTACAAGATATTGAATATAGTTATCTGTGCTATACAGTAAATCCTTGCTGTTTACCTATTTTATAAATGTGTGTGTGTGTGTGTGTGTGTGCGCTCAGTCATCTCTGATCCTTTGAGACCCCATGGACCCTGCCAGACTCCTCTGTCCGTTGAATTTTTTAGGCAAGAATACTGAAGCAGGTTGCCATTTCCTTGTTCAGGGGATCTTCCTGACTCAGGGATAGAACTCACGTCTCCTACATTGGCAGATGGATTCTTTACCACTGCACCACCTGGTATGTATCCACTAATCTCAAATTCCTAATTTATCCCTCCCCCCAACTTCCATGTGGTAACCATAAGTTTGCTTTCTATGTCTGTGAGTATGTTTCTGTTTTGTAAATAAGTTCATTTTGTATTAATGATTCTACATGTAAGTGATATCATATGATATTTGTCTTTCTCTGTCTGACTTACTTCACTTACTATGATAACCTCTGGGTCCATCCATTTTGCTTCAGATGAAAATGCTTTATTATGAGTGAGTAATGCTCCTTTGTATATATGCACCACATTCATCTGTCAATGGACATTTAGATTACTTCCATGTCTTGGCTATTGTAAATAGAACTGCTATAAAATTGGGGTACATGTGTCTTGTCAGATTAGAGTTTTCATCTTTTCCAGATATATGCCCAGCAGTGGGATTGCTGGATCGTATGGTAACTCTACTTTTTAAGGAACCTCCATACTGTTTTCCATAGTGGTGGCTTCAAATTACATTCCCACCAACAGTACAGGAGGGGAGAAACTTGCTTTTTGAAAGTGAAGTTGGCCAGGCATGCCCACTCTAAAACTCAAGAAATTATTAATTTGGGAAATCTGGGGTGAGCTCTAGTTTTAACTAGTATCCTCATTTGATTGCTAAACCTCCTGCTCCATAGGAAATGCTGCCCCAAATCTCTGGAATGACTCTGGGAAATGGATTAAGTCCTAGGTAATGCTAGTTCTAGCTCCCAAGACTGGACTGAACACTCTTGCTTGAACTTCCTGGTTGCCGTTGAAGAGAGCTGACTAATTTTGAGAAGGGACAGTCTTGAGTCATTCCAAGTCTTGGCAGAGAAGGTTGTAAAATGGAGCATGTGGCATGAGGTGCTGAGACAAACATCCAGAGAAGCTGCATCCTTAGAGATGCTTCGTCAGACTCCACTCCCTTTAACCTGTGAGTCAGCTCACGTGTGCCATTGACCCTGGGAACAGCACTCTTGCCCTGGCTGTGGGTGTGTTCAAGGGCCCACCAACTGTTGACACTGGGAAGCTAGGTGGGTTTTCCTGTAGCAGCCATACTTTCAACAACCTGCCTGCTGCCATCTTGGACCCCAGGTTCACAGAGTCTGCAGACTCACCACTCAGGTTCCGCTATGAATGAGGATGTAGTCCTTGCTTGAATGTATTTGTATCCCCAAACAAAGAGTCATTGGTAGTAGAAAGTGTGAAGGGGAGGAGTATTTTTCTTCTTTTCCTGAGTTCCTGCTAGCACACAAACTAGAATTTCTGCCTTTTCCCATGTATTGAAGAGAAAGCTGCTAATTCTTGTCACGTCTCATTGGCTTTTCCCTAAGTGAGAGTCAGTCTATAAGTGTGGGGAAGCTGTTATTGGGCCTCTACCCTGAGATGGATGCATCTATCCAATGGAGAGCTCTACCCCTGTTACTCTGCATCCTGGAGATCCTGTGGCTTGCACCTTTGATTATAACAATTTTAAGCTATGGATTCAGAAAGCAGTAGGTAAAAGCTTCCTTCAAAATATAGGAGGGGCTGGGAAGTAACTATTTGCTCCTGAAAGATGATGAAATAATCTTATTTCTGCATTCCCACTTCCCCTCTGCTTTAATATCTCCCTATAAACCAAGATTAACTAAAACTTATGACTAACATACATTCTTTTTGTCTTTCATTTTTGTCAGTTGGATTAATATGTGTTTCTGCTTGGGTTTACCTTGTATGGGATTCTCTACATTTCCTGTACTTGGATGACTGCTTTCTTTCCCAGATTAGGGATGTTTTCAGTTATCATCTCTTCAGATATTTTCTCAGGCTCTTTCTTTTTTTTCTTCTTCTTCTATGACCCCTATAATGTGAATGTTGGCATGTTTAATGTTGGTTGTGACTAACATAGACAAGAATTCCTAAGCATGGGGATCTGGCCCTTCCTAAGATATAGATGGACAGACTGACTGACCAACTAGAGAGACTCTCAACTGAACACACATATCCCACTTATATTGGCTCCTACTATCGTCATTGTCACCAACTAAAAATAAATTTTTTTTAGTGGAGAAAGATGACTTCTGGTAAAAATCCACAGACCAGACTGAACATAGCCATCTACTTTCTTTCCCTCCCAAAACACTACTAAAAATGCCAGTAAAGAGATTATTTTCTTAAACCATAAATCTAAAAGGCAAGTAGTCCATGAGAGGAGGCACTCAGAGCAAAATTTCAGAAAATAGAAAATACATGAATGTATTCCCTAAGCCAGAAAGCTGAGAACCAGTTTGATTTACACCAAGAAAACCTTAGAAAATTTAGCAATGAATAGCAAAAGGCACCTCCAGAAATTGGGGCCAAATAGAGTAGCTGAAATCAACAGGATTGGGTGAAAGTCTATATTTTAGAGTCAGAGCTCCCCAAATGCCCTCCTGATTCAGTCATGTTATACAATTTTCTGCTTTTCTAACAAATTATATATGCCTCTTGACTTTTTAAATTATATATATGTGTTTACCTTTTTATTTATTTTTTTTAATTTTATTTTATTTTTAAACTTTACATAATTGTATTAGTTTTGCCAAATATCAAAATGAATCCATCACAGGTATACATGTGCTCCCCATCCTTAACCCTCCTCCCTCCTCCCTCCCCATACCATCCCTCTGGGTCGTCCCAGTGCACTAGCCCCAAGCATCCAGTATCGTGCATTGAACCTGGACTGGCATCTCGTTTCATACATGATATTTTACATGTTTCAATGCCATTCTCCCAAATCTTCCCACCCTCTCCCTCTCCCACAGAGTCCATAAGACTGTTCCATACATCAGTGTCTCTTTTGCTGTCTCGTACACAGGGTTATTGTTATCATCTTTCTAAATTCCATATATATGTTAGTATACTGTATTGGTGTTTTTTTCCTTCTGGCTTACTTCACTCTGTATAATAGGCTCCAGTTTCATCCACCTCATTAGAACTGATTCAAATGAATTCTTTTTAATGGCTGAGTAATACTCCATTGTATATATGTACCACAGCTTTCTTATCCATTCATCTGCTGATGGACATCTAGGTTGCTTCCATGTCCTGGCTATTATAAACAGTGCTGCGATGAACATTGGGGTACACGTGTCTCTTTCCCTTCTGGTTTCCTCAGTGTGTATGCCCAGCAGTGGGATTGCTGGATCATAAGGCAGTTCTATTTCCAGTTTGGCTAAGAAACACATGAAAAGATGCTCAACATCACTCATTATCAGAGAAATGCAAATCAAGACCACTATGAGGTACCATTTCACACCAGTCAGAATGGCTGCGATCCAAAAGTCTACAAATAATAAATGTTGGAGAGGGTGTGGAGAAAAGGGAACCCTCTTACACTGTTGGTGGGAATGCAAACTAGTACAGCCACTATGGAGAACAGTGTGGAGATTCCTTAAAAAACTGTGTTACCTTTTTAAAAGATGAAAGGAGGGAAGTAAGGTATTTAGAAAGGAGTCCCCCTTGATGAGCATGTTGAGGGCTAATTTTCCTCTCCTTCTCTCCCCTCTGGATCTGGCCTTTTTAAGACCAGCACATACTGTCTGCTCAAGATCCCAAATAAATGGCTGCAGTGTGGGGAATTTCACAGGGAGAACCTTTCAGTGCCATGCACATTACTCAGTGGCTTGGCTTCAGTTTAAAGAATATTTTAAAACAGCTCTATCTGGGCACTCCCCATCTTCCTTCTTTCTGCCAGGCCACAGGCCCCTGCTGAAGATCCTGACCCTCAAAGCTACTGCCCCACTGGCTAGCACTGCTGACTTCCAAGCCTCTGACCAAGGCTGAGGTCATTCCTTTTGTCCCATCTTGGTCTTGAAGGAGCAGACCCTTTTTCATCCTAGCCCAGGACTCCTCCTTGAACTTGAAGCCCGCAAATCACATTCATCACCTATCTGTTAGAAGGCCATTTTTCCCCCTCATTATTTCTACTTCCTCTAAGCAAGACTTGTCTTGCCTGGAATCACCCAATCTCTCCAGTATCAAAATGCTCATTCTGGTTTCAG
This sequence comes from Bos mutus, assembly GCF_027580195.1. Taxonomy (NCBI): domain Eukaryota; kingdom Metazoa; phylum Chordata; class Mammalia; order Artiodactyla; family Bovidae; genus Bos; species Bos mutus. The sequence continues at coordinate 37,591,532 of NC_091636.1, read as the reverse complement.
TTCAGTTCAGTTCAGTCGCTCAGTCGTGTCCGACTCTTTGCGACCCCATGAACTGCAGCATGCCAGGACTCCCTGTCCATCACCAACTCCCAGAGTTTACTCAAACTCACATCCATTGAGTCCATGATGCCATCCCACCATCTCATCCTCTGTCGTCCCCTTCTCCTCCAGCCTTCAATCTTTCCCAGCATCAAGGTCTTTTCAAATGAATCAGCTCTTCTTATCAGGTGGCCAAACTATTGGAGTTTCAGCTTCAAATCAGTCCTTCCAAGGAATATTCAGGACTGATCTCCTTTAGGATGGACTGGTTGGATCTCCTTGCAGTCAAAGGGACTCTCAAGAGTCTTCTCCAACACCACAGTTCAAAAGCATCAATTCTTTGGCCACTCAGCTTTCTTTATAGTCCAACTCTCACATCCATACGTGACTACTGGAAAAACCATAGCTTTAACTATATGGACCTTTGTTAGCAAAGTAATATCTTTGCTTTTTAATATGCTGTCTAGGTTGGTCATAGCATTTCTCCCAAGGAGCAAGCATCTTTTAATTTCATGGCTGCAGTCACCATCTTCAGTGATTTTGGAGCCCCCCCAAATAAAGTCTGTCACTGTTTCCACTGTTTCCCCATCTATTTGCCATGAAGTGATGGGACCAGATGGCATGATCTTAGTTTTCTGAACATTGAGTTTTAAGCCAGCTTTTTCACTCTCCTCTTTCACTTTCATCAAGAGGCTCTTCAGTTCCTCTTAGCTTTCTGCCATAAGAATGGCATCATCTGCATATCTGAGGTTATTGATATTTCTCCCGGCAATCTTGATTCCAGCTTGTGCTTCTTCCAGCCCAGCATTTCTCATGATGTACTCTGCAAATAAGTTAAATAAGCAGGGTGACAATATGCAGCCTTGACGTACTCCTCTTCTGTTTGGAACCAGCCTGTTGTTCCATGTTCAATTCTAACTGTTGCTTCCTGACCTGCATATAGGTTTCGCAAGAGGCAGGTCAGGTGGTCTGGTATTCCCATCTCTTTCAGAATTTTCCACAGCTTATTGTGATCCACACAGTCAAAGGCTTTGGCATAGTCAATAAAGCAGAAATAGATGTTTTCCTGAGACTCTCTTGCTTTTTTCATGATCCAGCAGATGTTGGCAATTTGATCTCTGGTTCCTCTGCCTTTTCTAAAACCAGCTTGAACATCTGGAAGTTCATGGTTCATGTATTGTTGAAGCCTGGCTTGGAGAATTTTGAGCATTCCAGTTTAAATACATGCTTATCCTTTCTTGGTATTTTTTCCTTCTGAAAAATGGCTTCTTTTCAGCTCTGCCTCAGGCCAGCCTTCACAAACCAGGTCTTGTTTAAGGCCCTTCTTCTCCCAAACCCTCGAATTTCCCCATTTTCAGGGTAAAAATAATGACTGGCTGTCAGAAGCACAGTGGACTAATACCATGGCTCTTTAAACTCTTAGGATCCTATTTCATTTGTATTTTAGAGAATAAACCTCTGATACCTACCTGAACCCTATTCATCATCTTTGGGAGAAGAGGGATTTTTAAACAGGTTCTAGAAGCAGTTACCTGAAATAGGAACTCTGTGGTTATTTTGTTTATCAGTATTGTAATATCTCTGGATGTTTCTTCCTGGGAAAACCTAGATTCTAATCTAGGTTAGAATCTAGAAACTCTGAATCTAGAATCATTGGAAACTCTGTCTACACTCTGCTGGAGTACCTGTTACACATGTTAAAGATCTATCTGCTGTACTGTGCTTAGTCTCTCAATCATGTCCAACCCTTTGCAACCCATGGACTGTAGCCCACCAGGCTCCTCTGTCCATGGGAATTCTCCAAGCAAGAATACTGGAATGCGTTGCCATGCCCTCCTCCAGAGGATCTTCCCAACCCAGGGGCTGAATCCAGGTTTCCCATGTTGCAGGCGAATTCTTTACCAGCCAAGCTACCAGGGATTAAAGATCACTAATTCACACCCATTTCTCATAGTCTCGGCCTGGGAGCAGAGATGGTTCTGCTACCAGAGATGGTACCCTGCAGGACCGTGTGGACATTAAGATGATGCTCTGAGGCATTGAATCCTGACTCTGTGGCCATCAGTTCAGTTCAGTTCTGTTCAGTCGCTCAGTCGTGTCCGACTCTTTTCAACCCCATAAATTGCAGCATGCCAGACCTCCCTGTCTATCACCAACTCCCGGAGTTCACTCAAACTCACATCCATCGAGTCAGTGATGCCATCCAACCATCTCATCCTCTGTCGTCCCATTCTCCTCCTACCCCCAATCCCTCCCAGCATCAGAGTCTTTTCCAATGAGTCAACTCTTTGCATGAGGTGGCCAAAGTATTGGAGTTTCAGCTTTAGCATCATTCCTTCCAAAGAACACCCAGGGCTGGTCTCCTTCAGAATGGACTGGTTGGATCTCCTTGCAGTCCAAGGGACTCTCAAGAGTCTTCTCCAACACCACAGTTCAAAAGCATCAATTCTTCAGCACTCAGCTTTCTTCACAGTCCAACTCTCACATCCATACATGACCACTGGAAAAACCATAGCCTTGACTAGATGGACCTTTGTTGGCAAAGTAATGTCTCTGCTTTGGAATATGCTATCTAGGTTTGTCATAACTTTCCTTCCAAGGAGTAAGCGTCTTTTAATTTCATGGCTGCAGTCACCATCTGCAGTGATTTTGGAGCCCCCAAAAATAAAGTCTGACACTGTTTCCACTGTTTCCCCATCTATTTCTCATGAAGTGATAAGCAAGTTAATTTCACTACAGTTAATCCATCTGGGGATAGTCATAGTATTTGTCTTATGCATTTGTTTATTAGTTAATACATGTATGCACTTAGATGGTGCCTGGCACACTGAAAGTGCTCAAGAAATACTAGGATGGTCAGTCCATCCTGTCTTTCAAGTAGGACTCAGCAGCTCTCAGATCCCCCCTGTCTCCTCTCTTGACCTCCTCTGATGGGCCCAGTGCTGGTGTCATTGCCCCCACCATCACTTCCAGACAATGATCTTCTGGGGACAAGAACTGTATCTTCATCATCTTTATAGCCCTCAGCATCTGGCATTTTGTAGGTGTGCAACACCTATTTGTGGACTTAGCATCTTTTAGAGGAGAGAGAAAAGCGGGCAGTTTTGAATGGCTCAGCAGAAGGCTCTATGACCTTGATTTTCAGAGAACCCAGGGGTTGTCCCTCTGGCCACATCCCTGTAGCACCTGGGACATTTTCACATATGACTTTGACTTCCTGTCTACATGGAGGAGCCGTGAAACATCTGCAGGGAAGGGGATGCTGGGAGCAGCGAGGGAGGGAATAGGGTCAAGTGAATGGCTGGTCTCAATCAGCAAGGCAGCCCAGTTCCATTGCTTCGTGTTTCGTGACCTTTTCAAGATGTCATTTTCCAAGGCTTTCCCAGCAAAAGCACCCTGCCTCACCGAAAATTCCCTTTGCATTGTTGTACCGCCCCAGAGTGTGTTGACCACAGAGCTTTGTTTACAAATACTATGGTAACCCCAGGAGCTCTGGCAAGTCTGAAATAGCTTGCCAGCAAATAAAGCACAAGGCTGGAACCATCAAAGCCCTCTGGGCTCCCGGCCTCACTGATAGGGTTTTACAGACATCTGTTTTATGTTCCTGAACAAGCGTTACGCCATGATTTCCAGAGCATTTCTCTCCTCCAGAGGACTCATATCTCGGTCCTAAGGAACGTTTTTAAAATTCATTCTTCTTGCCAGAAACTACATTACTGTTTAATCCCAGAGCCTCACGGAGGGGATTCTCAGCTTCCTTTTTGATGCTCCAATTTAATGAGACAGTACATCCAATGTGATTTTTCATTCCATTTCTATCTCTTTCCCTCAGATTCTGACGTAAGGATTCAAGTACAAGGCGTTTTAGGAGGAAGTGGCCCCAGGAATCACTGGAAGGAGAGAGGTGAAGTGAGACAGAAAAGAAAAGGCAGTGAATGAACAGTGCATAGTGGAACAGTGAATAATTCAAGTATAGACCCATTCAGACACGTGTGCCTATGTGTATGTGTGTGTGTGTGTGTGTGTGTGTGTGTGCTCAGTCATGTCCAACTCTTTGCGACCCCATGTAGCTCACCAGGCCCCTCTGTCCATGAAATTCTCCAGGCAAGAATACTGGAGTGGGTTGCCATTTCCTACTCCAGGGGATCTTCCTGACTCCACATTGCTTGTGTCTCCTGCATTGGCAGGCAGATTCTTTACCACTAATGTCCCCTGGGAATTCCCTGAACATGTGCCTGGAATTTACCAAATCCAAGGGGTGAGGGAGCTGAAGGATTTCTACTCCCAACTGAGTGGTGGAGATGAGACCTATCCCCAGGCACTGCTCACTTGCTGAAAGAAAGTCCTAGGGAGTAACAAGTCTGATAATACAATGCTAAGGCCAGAGGGGCACTGAGACAATCCCAAGATACCCTCCACTGGCCCTATGCCCAAGTTGAGGGATTATGCCCTTTGTACTTGGGGTTTTCCTCTCTAAGGCAGAATGGCCATTGATGATGTGCACATGAGATTTGTCCTTGGCAGCAGTTCCTTACCCACTCCCTGTGGGTCACAGCACCCACATGGGACTAGAACAATGACTAGATCTTGCAAGTCCCCCACACCATATATTTCTATCTTTTGTTTCAAAGTTCTTTAAACAGTTGGGTCTGGCTATCTTGCCTTGTAATATCTTTGCTTCTTTAGATTGAATATCCCCTAAATATAGGGGATATATCAGTTCAGTTCAGTCACTCAATCGTGTCTGACTCTTTGAGAACTCATGAATCGCAGCACCCCAGGCCTCCCTGTCTATCACCAACTCCAGGAGTTCACCCAAACTCATGTCCATTGAGTCCATGATGCCATCCAGCCATCTCATCCTCTCTTGCCCCCTTTTCCTCCTGCCCCCAATCCCTCCCAGCATCAGGGTCCTTTCAAATGAACCAGCTCTTCACATGAGGTAGCCAAAGTACTGGAGTTTCAGCTTCAGCATCAGTCCTTCCAATGAACACCCAGGGCTGATCTCCTTTAGGATGGACTTGTTGGATCTCCTTGCAGTCCAAGGGACTCTCAAGAGTCTTCTCCAGCACCACAGTTCAAAAGCATCAATTCTTCAGCACTCAGCTTTCTTCACAGTCCAACTCTCACATCCATACATGACTACTGGAAAAACCATAGCTTTGACTACACGGACCTTTGTTGGCAGAGTAATGTCTTTGCTTTTGAATATGCTATCTAGGTTGGTCATAACTTTCCTTCCAAGGAGTAAGCGTCTTTTAATTTCATGGCTGCAATCACCATCTGCAGTGATTTTGGAGCCCCCCAAAATAAAGTCTGACACTGTTTCCACTGTTTCCCCATCTATTTCCCATGAAGTGATGGAACCAGATGCCATGATCTTAGTTTTCTGAATGTTGAGCTTTAAGCCAAGTTTTTCACTCTTGTCTTTCACTTTCATCAAGAGGCTTTTGAGTTCCTCTTCACTTTCTGCCATAAGGGTGGTGTCATCTGCATATCTAAGGTTATTGATATTTCTCCCAGCAATCTTGATTCCAGCCTGTGCTTCTTCTAGCCCAGCGTTTCTCATATATATATATATATATATATACCTAAATATTTAAATGTATATATTTAAATATATTTTAAATATAGTACTGTAATACGACCTGATGTTTGCGCATTACTTCACTTCCTCAGGAGTCACAGAACGTGGGCCTACCAGAACCACTCACTTCAAGTTCTCCCATGTCCCCCTCATCCTTCCCTCTCTGCCATTTTCTAGAAGTTGGGATCTTGTTGGAATAAAGAAGCATAGGCCAAATTGCGGCAGCCTAGATAAAATATACTAGTTTACTGTCAAAAACTATGAAGGAGTTGATATTTTACCCTCCTTGTAAACAAAAAAATAGCCTGTCACAGTTTCATGGATTTTGGCAGAAGACACAAGTTTCCTGGGTCAGAGATAAAGGATGTAATATTCATGGCACAACAAGCAGCAAAAGCCTCAGACTATTGGTATCAGCTCCCCAAGCCCAGATTCCCAAACGCAGTGAGGAGAGGGCCAAGTGGCACCTGCATATGGGAGGGGTCGTTTCACAGGAAGGCCTAGGGCACCTGAATCCTTTATAACAGCCAACAAGCAAACCTGCCGAAACTTGACTCCAATGGGAGGCGTCTTATATGCATCAACCCACAGGCAAAGCAGTCTTCCGTTCTAGAAGGAGATTTTATATCTTTCTTCCAAGCTGTTTGGTATACAGACATTTGAGAAGATAACTAAAACCAAAGATCAGTTAGTATCTTTGCTCATAAGACATGCAGAAACATGGGAACTAAATAACTCAACATTTACATAATAGATTGATAAGTGTAGGTGGGAATATTAATTTTTGTAAACTGAACTCTAATTTCCAAATAACTCCCATTCTCATTTCGGCGGTACTTCGTTTGCATTTTGGGAAACAACATCTTTTGTTTTTGCCTACAGGTTCTAGCCACCACCTTCTATCAAGTCCCTCAACAAGGAAATACACGACACTTAAAATATAATAGAGGAATTTCTACTTAAACAAATACTGAGTTTAAAACAAAAATTAAGTGAAAGATTGTAAAACATCCACTGTACAATAAGATGAAGTGACATGGACCAAAATTACCTTCCCACTTGAAACAGCTGAAAACCCCACGCAAAATATATGAAACAGAATTCCCTGGTGGTCCTATGGTTAGGACTTGGTGCTTTCACTGCTGCAGTCTGGGTTCAATTCCTGGTCAGGAAACTAAGATCCCATAAGACTAGCAGAACAGCTGGGGGCAGCAGGGGAGAGGGGGAACCAAATATGAAACAATATTTTTCAAGACATTGAACAAAGACAATGAACACTAAACAACAAGAAACAAATGAAGTGAGTGCTACAATTTTTATGGCTTATTGCCTAGAGAAAGTTTCCAGAATGCGGAGCAGGAATGAACATTTTAGGTGGAACTGGCATTGCCCTACAGTTGAAGAGATGGACCTGAGAGTCTAAGGAGACCAAAGTGACCAGAGTTTACAGGGGAGAGTACTGTGAAGGACAAGTCTTCATAGAAAGCTCTTCAGGTCTGCAGATGGTCCACTGAGTCTGTAGTGAGCTCTGAGCAATATCCGTGTGTGGGGAAATGACTCAAGACAGCTAGGAAATGCTCAATGAGATCAGAGGAAACAGTACCCAAAGAAGGGACAATCCCCCCATAAAAAAAGCCAGTTTCTGATTCCATAAACCAGAGGAGAAAACCTCATAATTCATGGTTTTCAGTTAGTATATACTCGAGTTTTACCTTGGTAATGGGGGGAAATCAGCCCTAGGCTAAAAGCTGTTCTAGTCCTGCCTAACAAAACTTAAAGCAAGACCCAAAAGGATTCAAACTGTTACGTTAGTATACTTAATGACATCGTATTAGAAACTCTTTGAAATGACAGTATAATTGAAAAAAGCCTGAAAAAAAGATGAACAGAGTATCAGTGAGATGTAGGAAAATCTCAAGTGGCCTCATATATTTGTAATTAGAGTTCCTGAGGTAGGAGGAAGATTAATAGTGATTAATAATAATAATAATGGTCAGAAATTTAATAAAAACTGTAAACTCACAGACCCAAGAAATTCAACAAAATCCAAGAATAAGAAACATGAAGAAAACTAGCTAAAGCACATTGTAATGAGACTGCATAAAAACAATGATTAAGGGAAAATCTTGAAAGCATGTAAGAAGGTCATTTTCTGGCCTTCATGGTCTATTTTTAAGGCCGTGCATGTGTGTGTGTGCTCAGTCACATACAACTCTTTGTGATCCCATAGACTATAGCCTGCCAGGCTCTTCTGTCCATGGGATTCTCCAGGCAAGAATACTGGAGTGGGTTGCCATTTCCTTTTCCAAGGGATCTTCCCAACCCAGTAATTGAACCCATGTCTCCTGCATCTATTGCATTGGCAGATGGATTCTTTACCACTGAGCCACCTGGGAAGCCCATTTTTAAGGTTACTCTGGGCCAAAGAACAAAGATAAGAAATATAGCAGACTTCTAGAGAAAAGAATGCAAGTCAAAAAAAGAGTGTAAAACAACATATGCAAGGCACTGAAATAGAATTTGATACCCAGAAAAAAAGATCTTTTTAAAAAAATGTAAAATAAAATTTTTTCAGAAATATAAAAGCTGAAAGAGTACATTACTAACAGACCTTCACCAAAAGAAATAGCAAATGAAGTGATTCAGGCAGACAAAAATTTATACCTGACAGAAATCTCAATGTACATGTGAAAATAAAGAATACCAGAAAGTGTAACTAACATAAATATTTTCTCTTATTATTTCAATTTCTTTGAATAACAACCTAGTTCAAAGAAAAAATATATTGTAAAGTTTCTAATGTACACAAAAGTAAAAAAATTAAAGAACAATGATAGCAAAGGTCAGAAGGAAGGAATGATGGTATTCTAACACTGCATATGAAGAGGCATAATATCACATGAAGGTACATTGTGAAAAATTAAAGATGCTTGCTATAAGCTATAAAGCAATGACTACAGAATACAACAGTTATAACTAATTGCCTAACACTAGGGATAAAATTCCAGTACTCTTACCTGGAAAATCCCGTGGACGGAGGAGCCTGATAGGCTACAGTCCATGGGGTCGCTAAGAGTCAGACACAACTGAGTGACTTCACTTTCACTTTTCACTTTCATGCATTGGAGAAGGAAATGGCAACCCACTCCAGTGTTCTTGCCTGGAGAATCCCAGGGACCGGGGAGCCCGGTGGGCTGCTGTCTATGGGGTCGCACAGTCAGACACAACTGAAGCGACTTAGCAGCAACAGGGATAAAATGAAATCATAAAAAAAAAAAAATACTTAATCCAAAAGAAGAGCATGTTATGGATTGCTTTGGTCTGAATGTATTTCCTCAAAATTCCTATGCTGAAATCCCAATGCCCAAGTGATGATATTAGGAGGTGGGGCCTTTAGGAGGTGATTAGGTCATGAGGGCAGAGCCTTCATGAATGGGATTAGTGTTCTTACAAAGGAAACTCCAGAGATATCCCCATCCTCTTCTACTATGTGAGGACACAATAAGAACTCTGCAACTAGGAAGAGAGCCATGACTTAACACTTAATTTCAGATTTCCAGCCTCTAGAACTGAGAGAAACAAATTTCTGTTGTTTGTAAGCTACTCAATTTATGGTATTTTTTGTAGCAGCCCAATGGACTAAGGGCAAAAGAAGAAAACGAGAACAAAGAATAGATGAGACGAATAACAAGCACAAAGCAATGAGGAGATATAAACTCAACTGTAACCATAGTCACATCGAGTGTTAGTCACTCAGTCATACCCAGCTCTTTGTGACCCCATGGTCTGCAGCCCACCAGGCTCCTCTGTCTATGGGATTTCCCAGGCAAGGAGATTGGAGTGGTTTGCCATTTCCTTCTCCTGATGGTCACATTGAAAGTACAATAAATCTAATTTAAATATAAGAAAAAGTAGGCTAAAAGTAAAAGAATGGTATGATATGGTAGTCTGAATAATGCCCCCCCACAGATATCTGTGGCCTTCCCAGGTGGCACTAGTGATAAAGAATCCACCTGCAGGAGACATAATCGATGCCAATTTGATCCCTGAGTCAGGAAGATCCCCTGGAGGAGGGCATGGCCACCCACTCCAGTATTCTTGCCTAGAGAATCCCATGGACAGAGGAGCCTTGTAGGCTACAGTCCATGGGGTTGCAAAGAGTTAGACACGACTGGATTGACTTAGCACCCACAGATATCTGTATTCTAATCCCTCAAAACTGGGAATATGTTACTTTACATGGCAGAAGAGATCTTACAGATATGATTAAGCTAAGGATCTTGGGAAGGGGATTATCCAGGTTGGTCCAATGTACTCACAATAAATTTAACAACTTACATAAAATGGCCAATTTTTTTGAAAGACACAAACTAATAAAGTTTACTCAGCAAATTAGAGAAAGGCAAGAGGGTCAGAGTCAGAGAAAGCCATGTGTCAATGGAAGGAGTAATAATTGAGGGGATGTAATGACTCAGATATGCAGATGACACCACCCTTATGGCAGAAAGTGAAGAGGAACTCAAAAGCCTCTTGATGAAAGTGAAAGAGGAGAGTGAAAAAGTTGGCTTAAAGCTCAACATTCAGAAAACTAAGATCATGGCATCTGGTCCCATCACTTCATGGCAAATAGATAGGGAAACAGTGGAAACAGTGTCAGACTTTATATTTTTGGATCCAAAATCACTGCAGATGGTGATTGCAGCCATGAAATTAAAAGACGCTTACTCCTTGGAAGGAAAGTTATGACCAACCTAGAGAGCATATTCAAAAGCAGAGACATTACTTTGCCAACAAAGGTCCATCCAGTCAAGGCTATGGTTTTTCCAGTAGTCATGTATGGATGTGAGAGTTGGACTATAAAAAAAGCTGAGCGCCGAAGAACTGATGCTTTTGAACTGTGGTGTTGGAGAAGACTCTTGAGAGTCCCTTGGACTGCAAGGAGATCCAACTAGTCCATACTAAAGGAGATCAGCCCTGGGTGTTCTTTGGAAGGAATGATGCTAAAGCTGAAACTCCAGTACTTTGGCCACCTCATGCGAAGAGTTGATTCATTGGATAAGACTCTGATGCTGGGAGGTATTGGGGGCAGGAGGAGAAGGGGATGACAGAGGATGAGATGGCTGGATGGCATCACAGACTCGATGGACATGGGTTTGGGTAAACTCCGGGAGTTGGTGATGGACAAGTAGGCCTGGCGTGCTGCGATTCATGGGGTCGAAAAGAGTCAGACACGACTGAACGACTGAACTGAACTGAACTGGATGACATTATGCTCTCTTCTTTAAAGATGGAGGAAGGAGCCATGAGCTAGAAAAGTTAGAAAAGGCAACAAAAATGATTTTCCCCGAGAGCCTGGTTCCCAGAGGGAACCAACCCTGATAACACCTTGACTTTAGCCTACTGACACTGCTGACCTCCAGAACCTTAAGGTAAATTTGTATAGTTTTAAGCCACTAAGTTTGTGGTAACTTGTCACAGCAGCAATAGGAAACTAATCAAAATAAAGCTAATGTGGAAATTTTAATATCAGACAGTAGTTTCAGAGTAAAGACTATGGGCAGGGATAGGGAAACTCATTGGTGGTGATTTAGTCACTAAGTCGTGTCTGACTCTTTGCAACCCCACAGACTGTAGCCTGCCAGTCACCTCTGTCCATGGGAATTGTCCTGGCAAGAATACTGGATTGGTAGCCTTTTCCCTCTCCAGGGGATCTTCCTCACCCAGGGATTGAACCCAGGTCTCCTGCATTGTAGGCAGATTCTTTACCATTGCGCCACCTGGAAAACCCAGGGAAGCTCATTACATAATGATAAATCAGTTGTTCCAGAGGATATGATTCCAAAAATGTGTGTACCTAACAACAGAGCTTCAAAAATGCATGAAATGAAAACTGAGAGAACTTCAGCAAAAATTCACCAAATCTGTAATTGTATCTGCAGATTTCAATGTTTTCCTCTTGATAATTAATAGAAAAAGTAGATAGAATATCAGTTAAAAGATAGACATCTTGAACAACACTTATCCATCAACTTGACCTAATTGATATTTCTAGAACACTCTACACAACAAGAGAATATACATTATTTTCAGATACATGCAGAACATAGACCATATTTTGAGCAGTAAAATAAATCTCAGGCAATTTAAGAGGGTTCATATCATACATTACAGGCTTCCCTGATAACTCAGTTGGTAAAGAATATGCCTGCAATGCAGGAGACCCCAGTTCGATTCCTGGGTCAGGAACATCTGCTGGGTTGAATCGACCTAGGTTCGATCCCTGGATTGGGAAGATCCTCTGGAGAAGGGAAAGGCTACCCACTCCAGTATTCTGGCCTGGAGAATTCCACAGACTGTATGGGGTCACAAAGATTCGGACACGACTGAGTGACTTTCACTTTCACTATCATACATAACATTTCTCTGACCACAATAAAACAAATTAGAAATCAGTACCAGCAAAATAACTGTAAAATCCCCAAATATTTGGAAGCTATTAATAAGTAATACACATTTTTGACAGCTTTAGTTATGTGTAATTGACAATAATTGTATATATTTAAGATGTATATGTAATACACTTCTAAATAACCAGTGATTTCAAAAAGAAATCATAGAGGATTTCCCTGGTGGTCCAGTGGCTAAGCCTCTGCACTCCCAATACAGGGGGCCCAGGTTCAATCCCTGGTAGGGTAACTAGATCCCATAACAAGATGCTGCACCTAAAGATCCCACATTCCACAAATAAGACCTGGGGCAGCCAAATAAATAAATATTTTTTAAAAAAGAAATCAAAGAAAAATTAGAAGATGCTTTTCAAGTGAAAAAAAAATAGAAAACATAACTTCAAAGTGTGTGGGATACAGGCAAGGTACTTAGAGATAAATGTATAGCAGTAACTACCCATATTAGAAAGAAGAAATTTCTCAAATCTGTGATTTCAGCTTCCACCTTAAGAAACTTAAAAAAGAAAAGCAAATTAAACCAAGGAATTAAAGTAAGGCAGAAGGAAGGAAATAAAAAAATATTAGAGCAAAAATTAATGAACAAAAAGAAAAACAATAGAGAAATCTATGAAACCAAAAGTTGCTTGCCTGGGATCAATAAAATTGAAGAATGTATAGGCAGAATAAACAAAGGGAAAAGAGATAGAGAAAACAAAAATTAATAATATTAGGTGACTGTTAAGTTCTACAAACATTAAAAGAGTAGAAAGGAAATATTAGGGCTTCCTGATGACTCAGACAGTAAAGAATCTGGCACAACTTTATGCCAATAAATTTAACAATTTAGATAAAATGAACCAATTCTTTAAAATATACAAACTAATAAAGTTCACTTCGTATAGACAAGTCTCAAAATAATTGTACTGAGTGAAAGAAGCCAGATTCCCCCCAAAAAAGTATATTTGTATGATTCATATAAATGTCTAAAAGATGAAAGCCAATCTAATATGAAAGAAAGCAGGTCTGTGATTGTCAAGAGAGTAGGCTGAGGACTGAGCAGGAAGAGGGGAGAAGGATAAATTACAAAGGAGCAAGAAGAAACTCTTAGAGGTGATGAGTATACTCTTTATCTTGATTGTGATGATGATGCATGGGCATACGCATAAGCCTAAGCTTTTAAGTTTGTGCACTTTATGTCAATCGATAGGTAATCCAATTATCAATTAAACTATCTTTCAATTTGAAGGGCTGTTCTATAAAATCTCAACTCAATCTACCTGTTTTTAAAGTTTGAATCTGAAGAGCAATCTAGCTATATTAAAACACACTTATTCTGAAGAGAAAACGGGGAGGGAAACTGGGATGGAGAGAGAGGAGGGCCTGGGCAGAGACTTGCTGCAACTCCAGAGTGCTACCAATACACAAAAAAACGGCTTCATTTGCCCACCCTCTCCCCGGGCAGTACACAGGGTACAAAGTAAGTGAAATTCATTTTCTTTACTCCTGGCCTGACATAGCTATTCCCTGGCCTGAGGCAGGAGAGCGTGTTCCAGCTAGCTTGCTAGTTACTCCATCCTAGCCAGGCCACACGCTCAGTGAGCTCCATTCCAAGTCCTTATGTCCTGGCTAAGCCTCCAAGGCCATTGCTTGGGACCTGGCTATAGGCAGGCCACAGATTTGCGTTTTTGTAGCTGGGGGACTTTACGGAGGGGATCATTCCGGGTTGTCTGGAACACACAGTGAAGTTTTTGTTTGATCTATTAAGGCAATTGAGATGTTGTAACTCATTTGCAACTGATTTGATTTTACTCCAAAAGTATTTCCCTCCAGCCTAGACTTGGCTTGGGTGTCCTGGAAATCAGGAGAACTGTATGTGGGTAAAAAGTAATGAGGTCCAGTGGGTGACAAGAAAGGAACTCAAGGTCTCCCTGCATAGGAATATTTTAATTACTGTAGAAGTCATGCCGCCCTCCATCCGCTGGTCTGCCAGTGGCATTTCCTTCCACTGGGGTGGGGAACAGAGCTGCTGGGAATGCTGCTGGGCTCTCAGAAATGCCACCACGGTTGCCACTGGCAATCCTTTCTTGTGCAATGCCCTTTCTCAGGAAGATGAATACAAGCTGTACATACCAAGTGTCAGTCAAACTCTCAGCAACCACTGGTCTCATTAAGAGGAAACTAAAAGGACCCATGGAAAAAATAAATGTCCCTGAATCTGGAGTTCAGGGGAGAAGGAAGCAAGGGAAAGAAACTTCCTGTAATGTGGGGGCCACTTCCAAGCAGAAAACCTGAAGCCCAGTACAGAACAATTCTCCCTCCCAAGGGCAAATGCCATTTTAAATTCCATCTCCTGGTCAACCTATTTTATCAGTAAGACTCCTCATTTGGGAGCTGCAGGCAAAAATCTAGCCCAGGGTAAAGATCTCCAGTGCTGAACAGGGCAGCACTTGTCACACTTTAGAAGATGTATCTGTGAAAAGGATGGTGTGCCTGGGTTTTTCTAATCTAGATCTGCCTTGTAGGAGAGAGAAAATTGTTTTATCTTACCCTCTCAGTTCTTAGCTGAGACCCCTGTAATAAAAGATTAACAAGAGAAAACAAACAGGTTTATTGACATGTACACTGGAGTATTCATGGGAGATACCCAGGGAAAATGAGTAACTCAAAGAGGTGGCTTTTGAATTCAGGATTAAATGCCATCTTAATAGGAAAAGAAGAGAGTGAGGTAGGCTTCTCAGGGATAAAAGATGAATGGCCCTTAGAAGAATAGATGGGAGGTATGATTGTGTATCTTGATGTGGTGTCAACTTCCAATTTTGTCTCATGTGATAAAAGTCGATCTTCCACAGTTGATGAGACTCCTGGGGGAGTGGACTGATGGTAATTGAATTCTTTCCAGAGGATCTATCTTGTGGCAGATAAGGGGAGATTGGGAAAATCCTCTTCCTGCATTTACTGTTTTTCAAAAGTCTACAGCTCAAAAGAATCAGTATACCAAAGTGGTATATTTAGGGGTGGTATGTCCTGAATTCCCATATTCACATTGTGGGGTGTCACATTCTGCTGCTCTTGGACCTTGAATGCATTGTGAAACCTCATGCAAGTCTCTTTATCTCACTGAGACTCTGTTTCTCCATCTGCAAAACAAGAAGACTGCACTCTAATTTTCAAGCTTTAAAGTTCCCTAATCAAAGATTTAATAAAATCCACTCTGGTTGCTCTCTGAAACTCTGAGCTCTTAGGAAACCAGTTGGAAATTAGCAGAAAATAAAAGTTTTTTTGCTAAGGAGAGCCATTCAACTTCAATTTGTTTTTGCTGCATTTTACCTTTTGTGTAATAGACTTGGCACACACTGACAAATGAAACAATTGATCTGAATGACAAGCAGCCAAAATTGTAAGGGCAGAAGTGATTTAATAAGAAAAACTTCTCTTGGCCTTGTGCTCAAATAACTCCTTTCTGGAGTGATCAGGCCACCTCTGAGTTTTCAAACTCTTACTAAGAAAGCAATTCCTGCTTTGAATGCTCCTTGCAGCACTTGGGACTTGGTCCTACATAAGTTATCCTAACATTTATTGTTATTACTTTAATTTATCTGGTCTTAATTCCTTGTACTAACAAGCCAGGTATATAGCAAACCATCACTTACCCAGCATCATGGAGGTTCTATCAGTCAATATTCTTAGTTGCACACCATAGAAACCACTCTAGCTTGTTTGAGCTGAAAAAGGAAAGTCTTTCTTTAAGGATACCACTGCAGGAGGGATTTTTCACCTGTAACCTTGTGATCAGGGACAGTTTCTAAATCATACCACTAGACTTCTGCTGCTGCTACCTGGGTAAACCAGGTCAGAGGAATATTAGCTAACCTTTTCTTTAATTTATTGTCTTCATTTTTATTAAGATATCATTGATATTTAACATGAACTTCAAATGCATACGTGCTCAGCTGTGTCTGACGGAGCCTGCCACGGCTCAAGGTCTGTGACTTCATGAACTGTAGGCCACCAGGCTTCTCTGTCCATGGAATTTTCTAGACAAGAGTACCAGAGGATCTTTTCAACCTGGGGATTGAATCCACATCCCTTAGTCTCCTGCATTAGCAGGCAGGTTCTTTACCACTAGCACCACCTGGGCAGCCCAAGATCTATTAACTGAAGTCATCATGCTGTATCTTACTTCCTCAGAACTAATTAATTTTATAACTGAAAATTTGTATCTTTTGACTACCTTCACCCAAGTACGTATTGAAAACAGAGGACAGTGTCCTGCAGGCCAACATGACCTCAACTCTCAGGAACCTGTCTAGGGAGGCAGGAAGCTAGTCTAGGGTAAGCAGGGCAGATCATGGGGTAGAAGTACAAAACATTGTCCCAGGCTTGGAACACTTTGTGGTAGTCTAGTTGCTAAGTTGTGTCTGACTCTTGCAACCCCATGGACTGCAGCCCACCAGGCTCCTCTGTCCATGGGATTTTCCAGGCAAGAATACTAGAGTGGTTTGCCATTTCCTTCTCCAGGCTTCTCTGGAAGCTCAGTTGGTAAAGAATCTGCCTGCTGTGCAGGAGACCCGAGTTTGACCCCTGGGTCAGGAAGGAGCACTTTGTGGAAAATATCAAATCACAGGGAGCCAACAATGAGATAAAAGATCAGCAACTGAGCTACAACAATTCCAAGGAAATGATAGAAGACATACTTGAGACAAATACAAAGAGTCAAGAAAATATGCACCATGCTATGTAAATGGAGAAACAAGATGCCAACATGGATTATTTTTGCCACTTACTAGTAGCCAAGCAGAGAAGGCAATGGCACCCCACTCCAGTACTCTTGCCTGGAAAATCCCATGGAAGGAGGAGCCTGGTAGGCTGCAGTCCATGGGGTTGCTAAGAGTCAGACATGACTGAGCAACTTCACTTTCACTGTTCACTTTCATGCATTGGAGAAGGAAATGGCAACCCACTCCAGTGTTCTTGTCTGGAGAATCCCAGGGACGGGGGAGGCTGGTGGGCTAGGTCTATGGGGTCGCACAGAGTTGGACACTACTGAAGCAACTTAGCAGCAGCAGCAATGGCCAAGTATCTATTATCGCTTTCTACTTTTCTGAAGGTTATTATTTCTTAGAAAAATCTCAGACACAATCATCAAAAAGAAGAGGGAGAATGGAGCTATTTAGAAGCAGAGCTTTTGTATGGTATTGAAGCTAAGTTGGGATCAGTTCAAAGTAGACTGTTATAACTTTAGGATATTAAATGTAATCATATGCTAATCATAAAAAAAGATATACAAAAAGAAATTAGAAAGGAGTCAAAGCAATTTGCTACAAAAAATCAACTAAACACAAAAGCAGGCAGCATTGGAGGAAATGAAGGACAAAAAATGTGTAAAACACAGAGAAAATAAATAATAAAATAGATGAAATAAATCCTCCCTTGTCAATAATTACATTAAATGTAAAGGGATTAAACTTTCTAATCAAAAGGCAGAGATTGGAGGATTGGACAGAATAACATGAAAACTATATGTTATCTACAAGAGACTCATTTTCAATTCAAAGCACAAGTTTGAAAATGAAAGGATGAAAACAGATACTTCTAGCAAACAGTACCCAAAAGAGAGCTGGGGTGGCTATTCTAATATCAGGCAAAGCAACCTGTAAGTCAAAACTGTTACAAAACAAAGATGGACATTATATACTGATAAAAGAATCAATCCATCAAGAAGTTATAATAAAGGAATTTCCTGATCTATTGTACAAACACGGTCCCATCACTTCATGTCAAATAGATGGGGAAACAATGGAAACAGTGACAGACTTTATTTTCTTGGGCTCCAAAATCATTGCAGATCGTGACTGCAGCCATGAAATTAAAAGATGTTTGCTCCTTGGAAGAAAAGCTATGACCAACCTAAACAGCGTATTAAAAAGCAGAGACATTACTTTGCCAACAAAGGTCTATCTAGTCAAACCTATGGTTTTTCCAGTAGTCATGTATGGATGTGAGAGTTGGACCTTAAAGAAAGCTGAGCACATAAGAATTGATGCTTTTGAACTGTGGTGTTGGAGTAGACTCTTGAGAGTCCCTTGGGCTGCAAGGAGATCAAATCAATCAATCCTAAAGGAAATCAGTCCTGAATATTCATTGGAAGGACTGATGCTGAAGTTGAAACTCCAATACTCTGGCCACCTCGTGCGAAGAACTGACTCATTGGAAAAGACTCTGATTCTGGGAAAGACTGAAGGCAGGAGGAAAAGGGGATGGTAGAGGATGAGATGGTTGGATGTTATCACTGACTCAATGGACATGAGTTTGAACAAGCTCCAAAAGCTGGTGATGGACACAGACACCTGGCGTGCTGCAGTCCATGGGATCACAAAGAGTTGGACATGACTAAGCAACTGAACTGACTGACTGATTGTGCAAACTGAGGCTGATGGCAGAGACCAGCTGATCTCTAATGGCTAAGTTATCATGTCCACTTATCCAGTATATTCTCTGTGGTTGATACTCTCTGATGAGTACTTAGTCACCGACTTTCAATTCCTATCAGTTAGCAATTTGCCCCAGGAGCGTAATTCCACTCATACTCCTGGGGTGTGTTTACACACAATCAAGCAAACTCCCATAATACCAAAGAAGGGTTTCAGGCAGTAAAGAGGAGAAATGCAGGTGCTTGAGGAGTTGTCAGCATGCCAGGAACTGTATGCAGCTGCAGGTATACTCAAATGAGTGAAGGTAATAGTGGATGGGGTATTAAAAGCATCTGATATAAATGAGAAATATGTCAAGGCTTATACTGTATTTTGGAAAATAAAATTTGGATAAAATCTTCCCAAGCATAAACAAGATTAAAAGAAATTAAATAGAAAATATATATAGTTCTGAGGGAAAAATATAAAGAAATATAGCATGCAAAAAATAAGTGAAGAACTCAGGGTGGAATAGGGCTCAAGAAACAGCATATTCTCTTAAAACGCATACTATAGAAGAACTTTAATATGAATATTACTTCAATATGATAAGAGTGGAAAGGGAAGGTGATATAACAACATTGCAATGGAAAAAGAGATAGAGAATGAAAACAGAATAAAGAACACGTCCGAAAACTCTCACCATATATATCAATAAGTAATCTAAGGCTGTTGCTGCTGCTAAGTCGCTTCAGTCGTGTCCAACCCTGTGCGACCCCATAGACGGCAGCCCACCAGGCTCCCCCGTCCCTAGGATTCTCCAGGCAAGAACACTGGAGTGGGTTGCCATTTCCTTCTCCAATCTAAGTCCAGACGGGATAAAATAGATATGGCTAAATTTTAAATCAATGCTATGGAGGGACATCTTGAAATAAAGAGTGAATACATAAGAAAAAGAAAAGAAATGAAATGAATGAAGCCAATATATTATAATAGACATAGGGGGCAAAGACAGTTCAACCTAAATATATGTATTTTCTTGAAGGGAAAAAAATGATATTCAATGATTTTTAATCATATAAAATTCCCCTGCAATTATGAAAGATCAGGGTCTGTAAATTTGAAAGAGCACAGTACATACAAGGTAAGATTGATACAATATAACATTGTGACTTAGTTTGGTTAAACTATTAAGGTTCAAGAATAAAGGTATTTATATGTGTGTGTACTCAGTTGCTCAGTTATGTTTGACTCTTTAGGAACCCATGGACTGTAGCCCATCATGCTCCTCTGTTCATGGGATTTTTCAGGTAAGAATAATGGAGTGGGTTGCCATTTCCTCCTCCAAGGGATCTTCCTAACCCAGAGATCCAACCCCCATTTCCTGAGTCTCCTGCATTGGCAGGCAGGTTCTTTACCACTGTGCCATTTCAGAAGCCCTGATGTGTACTGTATTTCATAACAAAATATGTAATTTTAAAAAAGATAATGGAAGGCTTCTAGACAAGGGACCAAAAAATGTCATAAATAAGGGCAAAAATTCAAGATGATCTCAGACTTGACCACAGAAAATTTAATTCCAGAAGACATTGGAATGATAAGTACCAGGTTGTGAAGAAAGGAAAAGGTGCAAAGGTAATACTCAAACAACTTGTTAACTATAAAAACCAAAGAAGGTAGGAAAAAACCACAGGTAGAAAATTACAAATATTAAAAATCTCAGGCTCCCTTAAGGCACATTTTCAAACAAACTATTTGATGGTGAAATCTAATCATACAAGCAAGGAATCAAAACAAAGATTTAGAGAATTTGAAATGGTATGATCAGTATAAAAGAATTAATGATGAGTCCCAAATCTATTTTAAGTAGCTCTAAGCAACCAGATAAATACATTTTGTTTCAGAGTAAAATAGAAATACTAAGTGAACAATTAAACAGAAATCAGCAAGTATATAATGAACTGAAAATGATACAAACCCATTTGACCTAATACCTATAGAACACTATACCCAACAATTGCTGAATATATATATATGCTTTTTTCAGTGGATGTGGAATGTTTATAAAGAAACACTATACACTAAGCTGTAAAATGAATCTTAGTAAAATGAACTGTACTAAAATCATACAGAATAATATCTGTGACCATAATAGAAATAACTAGAAGCCAATAAAGGAAGATATCTGAAAAATATCCAAATGAAAACTAATACAATTATGTAAAGTTTAAAAATAAAATTAAATTAAAAAAAAAATAAATAAACATATATTCCTAAACCCTTGGGCAAAACAATAAATCACAATAGAAATTAGAATGTATTTTTAACTGAATGAAATTGAAAAAACAACATAAGTTTGTCCAGTGAAGCTAGAACATCTTGGAAGAAAATGTAGACAATATTAGTTATTTAACAATTAGAGGAAAAAAAGCTTTGAAGTCAATCAGCAAAGCTTTGACTTCAAGCCAAGAAAAAGAACAAAGACCCTGATGCTGGGAAATCTTGAAGGCAAAAGGAGAAGGCGGAGGGAGAGGATGAGATGGTTAGATAGCATCACCGACTCAGTGGACATGAATTTGAGCAAACTCCAGGAGATAGTGGCAGACAGGGAAGCCTGGCATGCTACATTCCAAGGGGTGGCAAAGAATTGGACCATGCTTAGTGAACAACAACAACAAAGAAGAAAATAAAATTAAATTTAAAAGCATAAATTAGTGATATACTGCAAAGAGAAAAATCAATAAAAACAAAGGTTGCTTCTTTGAAAGAATAAAATTGATAACCCTCTAGCTAGAGACATTACAGTCATTAAAAAGCTAGTAAGGAAACATTACAATTTGAGCACCATGATTTGACGAAGTAAATGAAATAAAAAATTCCTTGAGATATACAAATTATTGAAGAAAAGTGGTGCTGGAGTGGCAATTGAGGAAAAATCTTGATATGTAAAAACCTATTATGTATTTTATGTTTTCATTTCTTTGATTTATAATATTCACAATTTAAATATCATTTATATTTATCCTGAAATTGCTTGCTCCTGATTTGTTTTCTTTTTCTGTCTCTCTCTCTTTTTTTCTTTTGGTGATGACTCACAAGTGGGAATCAAGATTGCTGGGAGAAATATCAACAACCTCAGATATGCAGATGATATACTACTTTAATGGTAGACAGTGAAGAGGAACTAAAGAGCCTCTTGATGAAGGTGAAGAGGAGAGTGAAAAAGTTGGCTTAAAATTCAACATTCAAAAAACTAAGATCGTGGCATCCAGTCCCACCACTTCATGGCAAATAGTTGGGGGAAAAGTGGGAACAGTGACAGGTTTTATTTTCTTGGGCTCCAAAATCACTGCTAATGGTGGCTGCAGCCATGAAATTAAAAGACAAACCTTGGAAGGAAAGCTATGACAAACCTAGACAGTGTATTAAAAAGCGGAGACATCACTTTGCCAGAAAAAGTCCGTAGAGTCAAAGCTACGGTTTTTCCAGCAGTCGTGTATGGATGTGAGAGTTGGATCATAAAGGAGGTTGAGCACTGAAAAACTGATGCTTTTGAACTGGGGTGATGGAGAAGACTCTTGAGAGTCTCTTGGATGGCAAGGAGATCAAACCAGTCAATCCTAAAGGAAGTCAACCCTGAATATTCATTAGGAGGACTGATGCTGAAGCTGAAGCTCCAATACTTTGGCCACCTGATGTGAAGAGCTGACTCATTAGAAAGGACCCTGATGCTGGGCAAGAGTGAAGGCAGGAGGAGAAGGGACAACAGAGGATGAGATGGTTGGATGGTATCACTGACTCAATGGACATGAGTATAAGCAAGCTGTGGGAGATGGTAAAGAACAGGGAAGCCTGGCATGCTGTGGTCCATGGGGCTGCAAACAGTCAGACATGATTCAGTGACTAAACAACAACAGTCTCATTTTCAGTTGAGCTTTAAAATCTCTTTATACATTAAGAAAGATAAGTCTACATTCTGTCAATTTATCACATGTTTTGTCATTCACTCTTTAAATATATGTATTTAAATACATGTATATTTGAATTAAAATATATTTTCTCACAAAATAGATTGCTTTATTCTTTTAACATGGGTTATGACTTTTTTATTAGTAGATAATTGCTTTACAATATTGTGTTGGTTTCTGCCATACATCAACATGAATCAGCCACAGGTGTGTGTGTGTGTATATATATATATATATATATATATATATATATATATATCTCTCTCCCTCTTGAACTTCCTTCCCATGTCTCTCCCCATTGCACCCCTCTAGGTTGTTTCAGAGCACTGGGTTGAGTCCTCCGTGTCACACTGCAAATTCCCACTTTAATGGCAGAAAGCAAAGAGGAACTAAAGAGCTTCTTAAAGAAGGTAATGTATTTTACTTATGGTAATGTACATGTTTCCATGCTATTCTCTCACCTTTCCTCTATGATTTGTGCTTTGGGGCCTTACTTACCTCAAGATTATGTATTTTTACTTATACATCTTTCTATATTTAATTAGTGCTCTCTCTTAAAGTTAATGCTTTAATCCTACAGGACTATATTTTATTGTAAGATGTATACTGGTAGTCTTTCTTTTTTTCAAATGCTTAGTCTTTTTTTATCATATATTAAATTCAAATATGGAGAAGGCAATGGCAGCCCACTCCAGTACTCTTGCCTGGAAAATCCCATGGACGGAGGAGCCTGGTAGGCTGCAGTCCATGGAGTCGCTAGGAGTTGGATACGACTGAGCAACTTCACTTTCCCTTTTCGCTTTCATGCATTGGAGAAGGAAATGGCAACCCACTCCAGTGTTCTTGCCTGGAGAATCCCAGGGACGGGGGAGCCTGGTGGGCTGCTGTCTCTAGGGTCGCACAGAGTCAGACACGACTGATGCGACTTAGCAGCAGCATCAGCAGCAAATTCAAATATATATACTCGGGTCCATTTCTATTATGTTTCTGTTTATCTGTTTGTCTATTTCTGGATCAGTCCCACACAATTTTATTTATTATAATAGTATATCTTAATCTCTGATACAACAGAGACTTTTTATTCCCTCCCTTTTCATCATTTTCTTCAATTTTAACCTATGTTAATTGTTTCATGCGAACTTTAGAAGCATTTTGTCAAATTCAAAGAGAAATCCATTTTGATTCAATAGTTATTGTTACAGCTATTTGGGGGAAATTGACAAATTTACTATATTAAGCCTATCAACTAACATGACCTGTTTTTGTATTTAAGTCTTTCTTTAGTTCCCTCAAAACAGTTTTTAGTTTTCTTCATATAGGACTCAGACATGTTAAGTTTATTTCTAAGTTTTAGTACTTGGATTTTTTTTAATGGCATGATTTATTTTCTAAAAAATATAATTGATTTACAGGCAGGTTTGATCTCTGGGTAGGGAAAATCCCCCCGTAGAAAGGAATGGCAACCCATTCCAGTATTCTTTCCTAGAGAATTCTATGGACAGAGAAGCATCCAGGCTATAGTCCATGGGGCTGCAAAGAGTTAGACTCAACTTAGCAACTAAGCACACACACACATCTGTATCTGTTAATGGCAAATAGATGGGAAACAATGGAAACAGTGACATACTTTATTTTCTTGGGCTCCAAAATCACTGCAGATGGTGACTGCACCCATGAAATTAAAAGACACTTGCTCCTTGGGAGAAAACCTATGACCAATCTAGATAGCATATTAAAAAGCAGAGACACTACTTTGTCAACAAAGGTCCATCTAGTCAAAGCTATGGATTTTCCAGTAGTCATGTATGAATGTGAGCATTGGACTATAAAGAAGGCTGAGTGTCAAAGAATCGATGCTTTTAAACTGTGGTGTTGGAGAAGACTCTTGAGAGTCCCTTGGACTACAAGGAGGTCAAACCAGTCAGTCCTAAAGGAAATCAGTCCTGAATGTTCATTAGAAGGACTGATGCTGAAGCTGAAGCTCCAATACTTTGGCCACCTGATGCGAAGAGCTGACTCATTAGAAAGGACCCTGATGCTGGGCAAGAGTGAAGGCAGGAGGAGAAAGGGACGACAGAGGACAAGATGGTTGGATGGCATCACTGACTCAATGGACATGAGTTTAAGCAAGCTGTGGGAGATGGTAAAGAACAGGGAAGCCTGGTGTGCTGCAGTCCATGGGGTCACAAAAAGTCAGACATGACTGAGCGACTGAATGACAAATCCCTAATTAATCCCCCTCCTCTTTCTCTCTCCCCTTTGGTAACCACAAGTTTGTTTTTTATAACTGTTATTCTGTTCCTCTTTTGCATATATATTCATTTATATAATTTTTAGATTCCACATACAAGTGATCAGTTCAGTTCAGTTGGTCAGTTTTGTCCGACTCTTTGAGACCGCATGGACTGCAGCACGCCAAGCCTCCCTGTCCATCACCAGCTCCCGGAGTTTACGCAAAGTCATCTCCATTGAGTCGGTGATGCCATTCAACCATCTCATCCTCTGTCGTCCCCTTCTGCTCCTGCCTTCAATCTTTCCCAGCATCAGGGTCTTTTCAAATGAGTCAGCTCTTCGAATCAGGTGGCCAAAGGATTGGAGTTTCAGCTTCAACATCAGTCCTTCCAATGAACACCGAGGACTGATCTCCTTTAGTATGGACTGGTTGGATCTCCTTGCAGTCCAAGGGACTTTCAAGAGTCTTCTCCAACACCACAGTTCAAAAGCATCAATTCTTTGGTGCTCAGCTTTCTTTATGGTCCAACTCTCACATCCATACATGACCACTGGAAAAACCATAGCCTTGACTAGACAGATCTTTGTTGGCAAAGTAATGTCTCTGCTTTTTAATATGCTGTCTGGTTTGGTTATAACTTTCCTTCCAAGGAGTAAGCGTCTTTTAATTTCATGCACACAAGTGATATCATACAGTATTTGTCTTTCTCTGTCTGACTTATATCATGAAGCATGATATTCTATAGATCCATCCATGTTGCTGCAAATGGAAGAATTTCGTCCTTTTATATGGCTGAGTAATATTCTTTTGTACACATACCACATCTTCTTTATCCACTTGTCTGTTGATGGGCATTAGTTTGCTTCCATGTCTTCGCTGTTGTAAATAATGCTGCAGTGAACACTGGGCATGTATCTTTCAAGTTAGTGTTTTGTATCATTTACTTTTTATTCCATTTTATTTTCTAACAGAAGTTTCACTTTTACATTTTACTGTCTAGTCAGTCCACAAATTAAATTGGCTTATGAAGTGAGATAAAGAACTAATTCTTTTTTTCCCAAAACAATAAGCAGTTTTTCCAGCAGTAGCTTCCATGGAATATTTAGCCATGAAAAGTCAATGCAAAATACATGTGTACTGTGGTTGTAATTATATAAAATATGCATTCCAGATGACAATAATTAGAAAAGAATATGGAAAACTTGTATTTCTTTATAATTTTCTCACCAACAATTTAAACTGATGGTAAAGAGTTCATCTTTCTTTTTTCATTCATTTTACCTTTTCCTTGGAGGAAATGCCATTTCCAATAACTATTTCTTGATATTTTACAGTACAAATTTAGCACTTAGCATATGTTCCCTTCAAGTATTAATTAAGTAGCATCTCACATAGTAGACAACCTGGTGTCTGCCTAGAATTAGCACAGACGAGGAGACACTCACATGTGCTCTCAAATATTAAATTCTGAAATAGGGACATGTTTTAATAAGTCATACTATATTTTTCTCCTTACTAAGAAATATTAATCAGATATTTCTTAATGTGGTATGAACATGAAACAGTGTTCAGAAGAGTCACATCTGGTTGGTCGATATCTGTCCCTCCATTGCCTGAGTAAAATTCCTCCCCTTCTCCCTGAGTACATGTTTTTACTCTTCTCTCCTATGAAATCTATTCTATTCCTTCCCTGTATGCATGCATGCTCAGTTGTATCTGACTCTTTGTAACCCTATGGAATGTGACCCACCAGGCTGTACCCATGGGATTTTCAGTCCATGGGATTTTCCATGCAAGAATACTGGGGTGGGTTGCCATTTCGTCCTTCAGGGGATCTTCCCGACCCAGGGATCAAACCCATGTCTCCTGGGTCTCCTCCATTGAAAGCAGATTCTTTACCACTTGAGCCACCAGGGAAACCCTTATTCCTTCATTAGGTGTGTCAAAATCAGACTTGTGCTTCCAAGCATCCCTGTACCCTAAGCATCACTTCTTGTCATTGCTGTCATTTCTCTCTCTTTTTCTTTTCTTTTTTGATTGGAGGAAATTTATGCAGATGTGCATAAAGCTCTTTATGGGTTAGAATTAAGAGAAGATATTCCTCTTGCTCAGAAGGATGGTCCAGGTATGGACATAAAGGAACATCTTGTCTTACATTTAATGGGATATGATTATTATTATGCACGTCAAAGAAAAGCAATGGATTTTCTAAAGGATTAAAACAAACAGAATTGGCATACCTAGACATGGGAATACCTCAGTGACCCAGCATCATTTGGAAATAAAACAGTGCTGCTGCTGCTGCTGCTAAGTCGCTTCAGTCGTGTCCGACTCTGTGCGACCCCATAGACGGCAGCCCACCAGGCTCCCCTACCATATGTAAACTTTCCAGACCACTGGAAATTCTCACCAACAACCCAATGGTCACATTTTGGTAAATAGATGTGCTAACTCACTGCTGGTGAGTTTGTAGGTGATTTGCCCTGCATTCAGTGGCCTCATGCTCCTACACTTTGCTAGAGGTAGGCCTGCCTTTTGTCACACTTTATGTTGTTCCTTTTTTCCCCACCAGAGACACCCCTCTCCAGCAGCAGCCCACCTCTAAGTCTTCAATATACTTCTACTCTACTGTAGCATAGAAACCAGATGACCATGCTTATTGAATTGTGCCCCAAGTACAAACCTAAGGAAACTCTGGGTCATGTTACTTAGTTGTCCACCTATTATGGCTTTCGGAGTTCAGATGTGTGTGTGTTAGTCACTCAGTTGTGTCCGGCTCTTTGTGATCCCATGGACTCTAGCCTGCCAAGGAATTCTCTGGGCAAGAATACTGGAGTGGGTTGCCATTCCCTTCTCAGGGGATCTTCCCAACCCAGGGATCAAACCTGGGTTTCCTGCATTGCAGGCAGATTCTTTACCATATGAGCCACCAGGGAAGGTCTAAAGTCTCTGAAAAACCATTCCTTCTTGGTAGGGCTACAACAGAAAAACAAATCATTCATCCATTCAGCAAACAATGATCATGTGCCTCCACACTCCATTTAGTATTCCAGACACTGGCTGTATAGTAGTGAATAGAGCAGACACCCAGTCCTTGGCATGTGTAGAGTTTAAAATCGAGATGGGCAAAGGGATATTGTGAAGAAAGCTTTGAAAGTACCATGAGAGCATGAAACCAAAGAATTAATGTATATAAATGACTCAGAATTCAAATTTCAAAAAGAACAAAAAAAAAAACAACCCGCATTTCAAAAGGGCAGTTTGGCAGCCAAGAAACCATAATAGTCCTGTTAAAGGCATGAGTCAGAGGCTCTTCAGGGAGGGAATTGTTTCTGGCAGCAGGGGCCCTTTCTGGAAGCATGTCCGGTCCTGTGTGCGGTCTCACTTCCTGAGGCTGCAACAGAAGACGTGCTCCCGGTCCCTTCACATCATTCCCATCCATCCACATATTCCCTCAGCTCCTCTTCAAACTGGATCTGCCCCAGCCCTGGTGCTCCAGGAGAAGACTATGAATTCAGTAGTTGAAGGGATTGAAGCTACATCCACAGCCAGGCCGGAGAATGGTGCTGTGACACATGGCTTCTCCTCCAGGGGGTTTCGGAAGTCAGCCAGGAGGCCTGACTTTCAAGAATGAATAAAATGAAGGAATATGGAGCCTGTACCAACAGTTTGAAATTTAAAAGACAGCTAAGAAAGAGTAGTGTGAACATTTCCGTGAGACAAGTATTATGGTCGCTGGTAGAAACATCAAATTCTCAATTTAGTTTAGGAAAATTTGAAGCAGTATTTCTATTCTTCTTTCCTTACACTTCCAACTTTTGTGCCAGCAAAGCAGAAAGTCCTCCCCACCCCTACATCTCCCCAAGCCTCCCACTTCATGTTTGTTTGTGAAAAGAATATGAGCAGTTGGCTGTCTCTAACAACTCTTGACAATAAGCAGGACAATGAACTAAATTATTTTAAAATGAAAAAAAAAACTTTTTTTTGAAAAAACATTTAACAAGCTAATGGTGGTTTCTCTTGTGTTCCAAAATGAGAGGCATGAAAAAGAATGGCCTCTCTGCTTCCTATTCAAGCAAAAACTCAAGATCTCAAGCCCCAAACCAGGGCCCCCAGAGCAGTAAGATGATGTCACAGCTGACCAATCAGTGGACCTTATCCAAGAAAACTCTTTGAAGGTATCCCTTCTGGTGACTGAACAGATTGTCCCCTGAGGTTGAAGCAAACACAGATAAACACTCAGGAAAAGCCATTGCGCATGGCACAGGGATGATAAAATGCCTGCTGATTTCAACCACTGACTGCAGCCTTCAGACTGTTTTTCTTAACTCATTCCTAGGCTTACCTTAAACTCTAGAATCTTTAGGTATGAAGAAGAGGCTGATATGTGTCTGTGAGTTTGCTTAACATGAAAACAATACAGGGACTTCCCTGGTGGTCCAGGAGTTAATTATCTGCCTTGCAATGCAGGGCACTCTGGTACGATCCCTGGTCAGGTAACTAAGATCCCACATGCTATGAGGCAACTAAGCCCTCATACTGCAATTACTGAGCCTGTGCCCCGCAACTAGAGAGCCCACGCACTGCCATGAAGATCTGTGTGCCAACGCAGTCAAATAAATATTTTTTTGAAAAGAAAGAAAGCAACATAAAAACTTCCTTCCACTTCATAAGAACCCAGGAGTTGAAAATGTATATATAATCAGAGAGTTCAAGCTTCCCCTCCATCAGTATAATCTTCCCAAAAAATGACCTTCCCTATCCAATGCTCTAAAGCCTGCAGTGTCCCTCTGCATGGGATGTGTTGCTGTATTGGTGTTCAGTCACCAAGTCGTGTTTGACTCTTTGTGACCCCATGGACTACAGCATGCCAGGCTTCCCTGCCCCTTACCATCTCTCAAAGTTTGCCCAAGTTCATATCCATTGAATCAGTGATGCCATCCAACCATCTCATGGGATATCAATCATCACACATGGGATATAAATGCTTTACAAATAGCCTTGATGACATGAGTCTGGTCCTGGACATAAGTGATCTGTTCACTGGAAGCCAGTTGTCACACTTTCACACCCACATGCATTTCCTTAATTTCCACATCTGTGCCTGAGCACAGACTATCTGTTCTGCTGGGTGGACCAGCTCATCCTAACTTACACCTCAAGATGAAATTGAGTTCTATCTTTTTCATGGAGCTCTCTTTTCCACAATTGACAAACACTTGGTTTCTACTCAATTTTTCATAGACATCTTTATTGCAGAAAACTGGGAACCTCTAAGCCCCTAGTTACACCAAGGTCATTATGCCTTGACCTAACAAGCTGTAGAAAATGAGTTGCCAGAAAACTTGTCCAGACTCCTGGGTAAATCGCTTCTCACCTTCTTGGCTAAGATCAAGGGCAGATTCCTGGGTAAGGAGGAGGAAAGGAAATTCACTCATATCCAGTCTTCTCACTCCTTCTAGGATCTGTGGACATAGAGATCACTGAAGAGTCTAGGGTTGTGCAGAGGTCAGCAATCCAGCTCATTCTACCACTTCAAGGGGTCATCTGTGAGCTGCTCCCCTTGCCCATCTGCCCTGGCCTGCCTTTAAAAAGTTTTCATAGAGAGGGTGATAAGATGTTCACCTTTCAAGCTGCATTTCCTTCCATGAAGCACTCTAGTCTTAGTATCTTTTACACCAACTTATATCCACCCCGTGTACGCGTCTATACTTCCAAACTTCTACCCTTGTTCTTATTAGCACTTAGGACATTCTTGCCCTCATTTCCTACCTGGTCAATATCTCCTCAGCCTTTTCAAGTTTCAACTCAAATCAACTCCTTTCTTCTCCTTCTCTTTACTGAACTCTTAGACAGTATTAACTACTCTTTCTTCCTTATTCCCAAAGTATATTAGTCTTCACTCTATTTTAGAACTTAATGATTGTTTGTATATATGTCACTCCCAGCCCTGGAGGAAGAAGGACTATTTTATTTAATCTTTATAGCCCTAGTCCTAACCTTGTGCCAAAGACATCTAGAAGTTGTGCTAATATGTGGGACTGAATGTGAACAGAAGTCCAACCCGGGGCAATATTCTGCTCCTCCTGATGCTTGCTTGGTAACCAACACTCCCCCATCCCCAACTCTCCCACACCAACATCCTGTTTCTTCTTCTTATCTCAGCTCAACATTTTCTTCAAGTTATACTTACTCTGCAGGTCCCATTGTAGGCCCACTTACTCTAGCTTTATTTTTTGGTACTCTCTCTGTTCAAGCCTAAGTACTCGCCCGCTACCTCTTAGCTTCAGTTTCCTCATCTGATACAGCCTCTTTGTAGCACTGTTGTATAGAGAAATATTAGATGTGTATGCAAAAAAAGTTTTGTACTAAAAGGTCAAAGAATGATGCAAATAAAATAAACTTTAATTGCATATTTCAAAGTAAACTATATTTTCTAATGGAAAATAGTTATGATAAAAAAATAACTCACAGAATATGAATGTAAAGGAGTCAGAAATATATCTATGAATGGCAAAATAGATCAAAAAAGAATAAAATTATAACAGTGGGAGTATGATAGAAAAAATACACTGGACTGAAAAATTATTGAATGTTATCAGTTGTCAGTATTATAAATTTCCAGTAGTCATGTATGGACGTGAGAGTTGGACGATAAAGAAAGCTGAGCGCTGAAGACTTGATGCTTTTGAACTGTGGTGTTGGAGAAGACTCTTGAGAGTCCCTTGGACTGCAGGGAGATCAAACCAGTCAGTGCTAAAGGAAATCAGTGCTGAATATTCATTGGAAGGACTGGTGCTGAAGCTGAAGCTCCAATACTTTGGCCACCTGATGTGAAGAACTGACTCATTGGAAAAGACCCTGATGCTGGGAAAGATTGAAGGCAGGAAAAGAAGGGGATGACAGAGGATGAAATGGTTGGATGACATCACCAACTTGATGGGTATAAGTTTGAGCAAGCTCCAGGAGTTGATGATGGACAGGGAAGCCTGGTGTGCTGCAGTCTATGGGGTGGCAAAGAGTCAGACATGACTGAGCAACTGAACTGAACTGATCAATTGTTTAAAAAAAAAATCTTATTCCATTCCTACACATCTATTATTATCTCCCCATAAACATCTCAAATCAATATGTTCAAAACTAACCTCAAGATAGATCTCTTACCTACTCCCCTTATCTAACTTGCTTCTATTCTTATATTCCTTCTTTTGACCACTATCCATCACTCCT
Source organism: Bos mutus (assembly GCF_027580195.1). NCBI lineage: Eukaryota > Metazoa > Chordata > Mammalia > Artiodactyla > Bovidae > Bos > Bos mutus. The sequence goes on along the minus strand of NC_091636.1, from coordinate 37,559,619 downwards.
AAAGCCCCCAATCCTATTTCATTTTCCCATCGTATTCAAAGCCAACCCAAGTCCTGTGGAGTCTAAGTCCTGAAATATCTCTTGTCTCTATCTCCTCTTATGCAAATTCATTGCCCCACTTTCAGGACTTAGGATTTCTCACCTGTTCTGCTTCCTCTGTGTCCTATTAGATCTTCTGTCAAAGACATAAACCTTAACATGCCACTTAAAAATTTTCTATGGCTTCCATAATTCAGACTGAATTCCTTAACATGTCATTCAAATTCTTTCATGATTTAGCCCCTGTTTATCTTTCAGTTCATTCTTCTGTGCTTCTTTAGGGATCTTGTAATACAGAAAACTTTCTCAGACCTTCTCAAGGCGACCTTTCACCCATACGCCCCACAACACTGTGTGTTCACCTTAATTAGAACATCCGTCTCAAACATGATCATTTCTAATTAGATATCTTCCCCGCCAGACTGTACACTCTTTGCTTGTCACCTAAAATTTTCACACAAAGAGATTAAATGGAATGCTTCCATTGCCTCCTCACCCAGGCAGGCAGCCCCTGAGTAAAATGGTAGAAATAGAAAGAAAGATAGGAATGAAGAAAGAAAGACAGTGTTAGTCCTGACATTGGAGAGAGAAGAGTCCAGGAGGCTGTAGCCTCTGTTGATGAGTGAAGAAAGAAAAATACTGAATCCAGCATAAGCTTGACCATATGACCCCAGCAAGGATCAAGGAATTTAACCCTTGATATGAATCATTTTGAAAGAATACAGAAACATTTCTCTCTATCAGGACTTCTAGAAAAGACAACTGACTACTGGACAAGCTTTTGCCTGATAGATATGGATTAATCCCAAAGAACAAATGTTTCATTGTGAATTATGTCTTGACCACTTGCCAACAGGTGATTGCATTTAAAGAGCTATTGAGTTTTTTTTTTTTTTTTTTTAAGAGTTCTTAAAATGCGCTCATCATTGAAATCTTCAAGGGCAGATAAAGACTTCAAAATCAACACACTGGCCCAAAAAGAGTAAACACAGATCACAAAAACAATAACTTCTGGTAAATTTAACCAGTTAAATTTAGTTCTCTGTGTTCCTTTCTCCACACAAACATCATCATTGGTCTCAATATTTAACCAAACCCAAGTTTATTCTATATAAAAAAAAAAATAGAGCATTCTAAGATTCTACCTTCATTAGAAAGAAGATTTATATAAATGAAATGAAGAATTTAGTCACTTAATAAATGTGCTTTCAACCAAATTTTCTGCCTAAAATCACCAATATTTATAGAGGACATAACATAGTTCTAGTGTTACTGTTGACTCTGCTGCCTACAGTTTTAGATCTATCTCTTAGCTATTTTTGTGATTGATATGCCCCTCTTTACCAACATGGATATAAAATCAGAATATATTTTTAAAATACTGAAATTAAGTAACTATTCATCTTACTCCTCTGTCGTGAGAAAGTATTTCTTCTCTCTTCAGGGTTGTCTTACGTCCAATGCCAAGGGAAAGAAAAAATCTGAAGAGTTTTACTCAGCCCAAGGGGTTATTCTTGCTTTACCATCCTCATGATGGAAGAAAACTGGAAACTATGAGGAGTCCCCTCATGACAGATGCTGGGACTTGCAGCAGTTGCTGCTGAGGGAGTATCTGTGAAAAGTGGGCAGTTTGATAGTGAGATACAACGCTTCCTCATTTCTGTGAGAACAGCTGTTTCTCATAGTATCTGTGTGTGTGTGCATGCATGCTCAACTGTGTCTGACTCTTTGTGGCCCCATGGACTATAGCCTGCCGGGCTCCTCAGTCCATGGGATTCTCCAGGCAAGAAAACTCGAGTGGATTGCCATTCCCTTCTCCAGGAAATTTCCCAACCCAGGGATTAAACCCATGTTTCCTGGGTTTCCTGCATTGGCAGGCAGATTCTTTACCCCTGAGCCACCTGGGAAGCCCCTCTGCTGGCCATCAATCCATTGAAGAAAGGAACTTGGGTACCAGTCCATGTCTATTACACAGGTCTGGCAGAAGGTTCTCAAGGTAGAATATGGAAAAACAGAAAGACATGTTAAGATCAGCAATACTCACTACACAATATGACTAGTTACTTCAGTTCAGTCGCTCAGTCGTGTCCAACTCTTTTCGACCCCATGAATTGCAGCACGCCAGGCCTCCCTGTCCATCACCAACTCCCGGAGTTCACTCAGACTCATGTCCATCGAGTCAGTGATGCCATCCAGCCATCTCATCCTCTGTCATCCCCTTCTCCTCCTGCCCCCAATCCCAGCATCAGAGTCTTTTCCAATGAGTCAACTCTTTGCATGAGGTGGCCAAAGTACAGAGTTTCAGCTTTAGCATCATTCCCTCCAAAGAAATCCCAGGGCTGATCTCCTTCAGAATGGACTGGTTGGATCTCCTTGCAGTCCAAGGGACTCTCAAGAGTCTTCTCCAACACCACAGTTCAAAAGCATCAATTCTTCAGCACTCAGCTTTCTCCACAGTCCAACTCTCACATCTATAGATGACTACTGGAAAAACCATAGCCTTGACTTTAACATATATTAAACTCTGGTTAGTAAGTTTGCTTTTCATGGTGGTATGGTTGAGCAATTCTGAAGCTATTCTAAGTGTATTCTAAGCATGGGTAATTGAATAACTATGTATTATAGCTATAGAGAGGAAAAGACTGGAATGTATCCTGTGGGACTTAATTGAATTGGAACTATCAGCATAAGTTCATGGTTCTGTGTACATATATACAGAGAGAGAGAAGTTTGTTTATGTACATGTTTGTGTGTGAATGTGAGTGTGTGTTACCACTACCAGTAAGAGGGCCTCTGAACAATGACACACATGTAACAACAAGCACATCTCAGATACTGATTTCTAAATACCACTCTTTACTAAAAAGCCAGGGCTTCTTGGAGAAAAGGCTGACTCCTGGCTTGGATCAGTAAAAGCAAAAAATGATCCTGTAATACCTTGTGCTGAAAATTAAGGAACTACGTAAATCACATCAAAGGGACAAGGAATCAACTGCAAGAGTCCCCACTAATATATCTAGGACAATTGATAAAATAAATTGATGTTAAATATAGTGGGTCAAAATTACATGATGGCCAAGTAATTCTCACAAAATATGTCTCCACCTTTCAGGGGAGGGAGCTGGTGGACACCACCTTGTTCAACTGATCTATGTCAATATCACTACACTGTGGCAAATTGACACCATGTGCTTCCAGATGTGATGCACTGAGAAGGACATGTCACCTTAACCGTGCCAAAAATGCATGGCCTGAAATTAATCACACCCAGACTGAGAAGAATTCTACAAAACAACTGACTTGTTCTCTTAAGAAATGTCAAGGGTAAGCAAGACAAGGTAAAACTGAAAAACGCTTTCAGTTTAAAGGATGCCAAAGAGACTTGACAACTACGGCTACACGTGATGACTAGATTAACATATAAGCAAGACAAACACAAAGAAAAAAAAACAGTAGACATAAGGGATATTATTGAGCCAAGGGATGAAATTTGAATATGCACTATGCATTAAATAATAGTGCTATGCTCATACTCAGTCATGTCTGCTTCTTTGTCACTGCATGGACTGTAGCCTGCCAGGCTCCACTGTCTATGGGATTTTTCAGGCAAGAATACTGAAGGGGGTTGTCATTTCCTCCTCCAGTGGACCGTTCCAACCCAGGGATCAAACCCACTGAATCATTGGGAAAGCCCCAATAGTGCTATAGTAGCGTTAAGTTTGGGTTTCTCTCATGGTTCAGTTGGTAAAAAATCCACCTACAGTGCAGGAGATGCAGGTTCAGTCCCTGGGTTGGGAAGATCCCCTGGAGAAGGGCATGGCAACCCACTCCAGTGTTCTTGCCTGGAAAGTCCCATGGACAGAGGATTCTGGCAGGCTACAGTCTATGGGGTCACAAAGAGTCCAAGACGTCTGAAGAGACTGAGCACATATGCTCGCAATGTTAAGTTCCCTGATTTCAGTGTTCTTAATTTCAGAAAATTCACATGAAATGATTTAGTAGAAAAGGGACATGATGTCTTGAACTTTTACTGAAATAATTCAGGAAAAAAAAAACACATTTTGGACACATAAACACATTGATATGAGAAGAGAAAATGCTAAAGTAATTGGAGCAAAATGGAAACTGGTGAAGGAGCCCCTTGTAATAGGCTGGAAACTTCCCTATAAGTCTGAAATTGCATCAAAATAAAAACTTAAGACAAAAAACTAAAATTATATAACATTTGGAAATATTGATTAAATGACCAACAAAACTGGGTTATATTCTTGGAGAACTTATACATGGCTCTATTAAAAGTTATTTTCAAAAATAAAATTCTTTCTTAAACAGTTAAAATAATGTATCTGAGTATATTATTAAATTTTTCCAGCCCTTATAATAGTTATCTAAATATTAAAACTATAAAGGTGAAATGACTATCCTTGGTACGTATTTGTTTGTTTAACCAATTTCTTAGCTTTACCTATCACACCATGTTACCACTGTTTTTGTGAAGAATTTTTAAAATATGGAATTGTTATTTTCACTTTTCTTATAAAACTGCCTACAGTATTTTTCATAGTTGAATTTTATAATTAGTAAACTTGAAATTCATGACAGCTTCATTGACCTCTGTCTTTCAACCATGGTATTTTTCCTTTTCTTTTTTTTTGGCTGCACGGTGTGGCATGCAGGACCTCAGCTCCCCAACCAGGGATCAAACCTGTGCCCTTTGAACTAGGAGCATGAAGTCTCAACCACTGAACCTCAAAGGAAGTTCCTTGACCGTAGTATTTTTATTTAAGAAGCTACACTCTCTACTGAGCACTCCACAGGCAGTTCTGGGCAAAGTCTGCCAAACTGAATCTATTTTCAAATTTTAACTTTTAAACTGGGATCTGTAAATATTTTAACCCAAACATTGCACAGGTACTTTTTTTAAAATCTCAGAATACTTTGCTCAATAAATATTTTTATAAGATAAAATTCTTATTAAAAGATGTTCTTTTTATAATTTTTCTAAATATTTCATGTAATTTAGATTATAGAAATCATAGGTCTTCTCAATTTCAATGCATTCCAAATAGAATAAAAATTTATCAAATTGAAAATAAAATCTTCTCAAAAGATTTTTTCCACATGTTGATCTATTTCACAGTTTGAGCATTTCTTAACTAATTTGTTCACTTCTCCCCTTGCTTTTGTAAGGATAAATATTAATATCTCCCTGTTTGCAAGCTTTCTTTTTAATAATTTCAGTTTACTATAAACTTTAAAAGTTAAAGGAACATTTGTTTCCTTTATTGAATAATTTGATTAAATATTTCCAAATGATTTTGAAAAAAATACAATCAAAATTTAGAGGACTTTTTTCTCCATGGTTGACATTGAAATTAATTTTCCAAGCAATTCTTTAAAAAGTTCAAACATTTATAAGATTCAATAACGCATGTCAAGGAGAAAGCACATACTGTCTGTCATACTGCAGTTTTTGTTTGCTTTTGTGAGGTCACTTCATCACACATACACACACAAATATTGTGATTCAGTTACTCTATGTACAAATTTAACCACTATCAGCTTCTACTTCAATTACTAAAACACTGAAATTTGGATGCAGTTAAGTGTTGTGACTCATTGGAAAAGACTCTGATGCTGGGAGGGATTGGGGGCAGGAGGAGAAGGGGACGACAGAGGATGAGATGGCTGGATGGCATCACTGACTCGATGGACATGAGTCTGAGTGAACTCCGGGCGTTGGTGATGGACAGGGAGGCCTGGCGTGCTGCGATTCATGGGGTTGCAAAGAGTCGGACACGACTGAGCGACTGAACTGAACTGAACTGAAGTGTTGTGTGTTCACCAAAATCAATTCCAAGTACGTTTCCGTTCCATAGAGAGAATGAGTACAGTGTAGTTTTTACCATGGTGTTATGCTCTGCTAAAATTTATCCTCATAGTATCACAATAGCAACAAATAATTTCATCTTCAATTGACTGTTTAACTGAATTTATCACAGTATTCACAATGATGTCAGATGTTTCAGTACTTTGATTTCATGAACTGTCAGATGGAAAAATAATTGAATCATTAACCAAAATTAACTGATGTCCTCACTGAAGCATTTGATGATCCTGACATAAAACTGGAATTATTTAATTGTTCACCAAATTCTTACTGCTAATGGAACCACCACTTTAACATTGCTTTGTACGTGCACAAGAAATCTTGAAATTGAAAGTGATTGAAATTATTTTAGAAGGACATACATGTGACCTAAATGAAAAGTCACACTTCAGAGTGATGTATAAACATATCTTTCCACAGCTGCACATATTTAATTGTTTGCTTTGGGCACAATCTATTAAAATAACATCCAACACTGAAATAAGTGCTTTGCTTCTTCAGCAGATGTGTCTTGGCTTTTTATATGTTTAGCTACATCACTAAAACCCCTCATATCAACCAACATTTTATGCAAATTTTATATTCGTCATCAGTTGATAAAAGAACATTCAGGACTTTATTTTTCATTAAACATGCTCTTTCAGGCTTTTGGCTTGATTTTGTGCTGTTGTTGCTTTTGTTTTTTAGCTTGTTGCTGCTGAAAGTACATATTGCAAAATGTTTAAATAGAGTTGCCACATAACAAATGACAAAACCATTACAGCTAGAGAGTTCATATTATTTTCCATATATGTACCTGTGTCAGGACTCTTCAGTCTTTATATGCAGCACGTAATTTGCATACACTTAACCTGTAATTTCCTGTGTTATCTGCTGATGGACAATCTCATGGCTTTGCAAACCTCCCCGGTTAGGGCACATACCTGGGCACAGCTGGCTGGTAGACCAAATGGCAAGCAGAGGCAGCCACTTGTCAAAGAGAAAAAGGAGTTAGCTCAAGTGTGGACGCTCTTCTTTTCAACATGCATGCTATTTTTGAAAAGGAGGGGTTAATTATATTGTGTATGGAAACAGTGGAAAAAACAGGTATGACTTATCATTAGTCCTCTTTCAGACTTGACCATATGTTCAAGTAAAAACTGCTCACTGCATGTGCATGTTTCACGTGACTGGGTAGAAGCTCAAAGCACAAGGTAGAGGGCTACTGTTAGTTTTCTTTGCTGCTAAAAAGTTTTCCTCATTCATAAAATGGGAATAATAATAGATCTACTTAGGAAGTCACTGTAAGGAATTAAAGAGTTAACATGTATAACTCCGTCAAAGGAACTGTTTTATCAGAATTAGGCATTATTATTATTATTACTGCTTTCTAGAAGAAAAACAACACTGTGATTCCTCATTGTTGAGATTTTTAGAAGCCAAAGTATTTCCAGACCCTTTGCTGTCATGTTCTATGACAAATAGTGTTTTATTCGCCAATTCCTTTATGGCTGTACCTCTGCAGATATTACTTCCATTGCTGCAACTGCAGCAGTTAGCTTTCATGGGCAGGCTTGTTACAATTTCTTGGCTCATGTGATAAATTAAACTTTTTTAAAAAAGTAAACGTAAGCCTATTCCACATAAACTGTTAATAAGCCATAGTTTCTCCACTTCAGATTCAAATAGCTAGTGTTATGAACGTACATTCAGAAATTTCCGTCTCTCCCCCATTTTATTTAATCATGTTAGTCTGAGTCCCTAGCTTTATTTCCCTTGAGCTCTTTCTGATTATCTAAATTATTAGTTTTGAATCACCTGTCATTAGGAATGAATTTGGGCTTCCCTGGTGGCTCAGTGGTAAAGAATCTGCTTGCCAGTGCAGGAGACAGGGGTTCAATCTCTGTTCAGGGAAGATCCCACGTGCCTCAAAGTAACTAAGCCCATGTACCACAACTATTGAGCATGTGCTCTAGAGCCCAAGAACCACAACTCCTGAAACCTGTGCACCCTTGAGCCCATGCTCAGCAACAAAAGAAGCCACAGCAATGAGAAGCCCATTCACCGCTACTGGAGAAAAGCCCGCACAGCAACAGGGACCCAGCACAGCCAACACAGAAATAAATAAATATTTTTTAAGGAAGAATGAATTTGGACTCAAATAGTCCTATGCTTTATTAACTGTGTGGACTTGGGCAATTTCAACCTAAGTCTCACTTTTAATCTGTCAAATGGAATAATAAGAAATACTTTGCATCACAAAATATGGGATGGTGAAATGACATCAAAACTGGTATATCTCTCAATATCTTATTATAGTAATAAAATACAATTATAAATATATTTATTAAAACAACATATAGTACATATTTCATTAATTATGTATTATGATAATAAAAATTATTATAGAAAACTATTCACCAAGATGACATTAGACATTTATTATTATAATAATTAATAAAATATTATTATGAAAAACTGTTCCACCAGGATAAGAATGATCACTATGATAGTCCAATAGAGACCTCCTTCCAGTAGTTTGACTCTTTAACAGCTACAAATTGACCTATTAACCAACTTTAAAACCCTAGCAGTAAGAACTGAGATTAATACTTTAAGACAGTCAACACAAATCTGGGTGTCTTCTTAAGCTCAGATCATTTTTTTCTGATACGTTGTTTTTCTGTACCTTCCTCTCATTGTATTCATCAGCTCTTTTCATGTGTCTAAATCAATCTGTCCACACATTGTGTGGAAGCTTGCAAGTTTTGGTCAGAAAACAAATTTTCAATACAGCATCAAAAATAAGCATCAAGTATAGCATCACGGATATGTGGGTAATTCAGGAAGTAGTTGATAGGATGATCTTTCTGACAGCAGTTAACATTTATAGATAGAATATCTTCTAAATGCAGATGTTTAATATTAATGAAAGCCAAAATAAGATAAAATAATGAAAGCCAGTACTGCAGAGCTCTTACCATGTAGCAGGCAGTCTTCTCAGTGCTTCACATGCATAAACCCCCCGTAATCCTAGAACAATCCTACAGTTGATACTACTATTACCCCATTTTACAGATGAAGAAATTGAGTCCCAGAAAGACTAAGTTCTCGTCCCAGTGGGAGAGTCAGGTTACAAAACCAGAGAGTATGGTACCTCAGTCCACATTTTTTTGTCTGTTTTTTACAGTTTTTTTTAAGTATAATTGCTTTATATTGCTGTGTTAGTTTCTGCTGTGCAATGAAGTGAATCAGCTATAGGTATAGGTATATCCCCTCCCTCTCGCACCTCCCACACACTCAGCCCCATCTCACACCTCCAGGTCATCACAGAGAAACACACTTGCAGCTCCCTGTGCTATACAGCTGTTTCCCACTAGCTATCTATTTTACACACGATAGTGTCAATCCTAATCTCCCAAATCATCCCACTCTGCCCTCCCCCCTCCCCTGTCCACATGTCCATTTTCTATTTCTGCCCTGCAAATAGGTTCATGTGTACCATTTTCCTATATTCCACATATAGGAGTTAATATAAATATTTGTTTTTCTCTTTCTGACTTCCTTCACTCTGTATGACAGACTGACGTCTCTACATCCATGTCTCTACAAACGACCCACACCAGTCAGGATGGGCACCACCAAAAAATGTACAAACAATAAATGCTGTAAAGGATGTGGAGAAAAGGGAATCCTCTTGTACTGTTGGTAGGAATGTAAATTGATGCAGCCACTATGGAGAACAATGTGGAGGTTCCTTTAAAAACTAAAAACAGAACAATCATATGACCCAGCAATCCCACTCTGGGGCATTTACCCTGAGAAGACCATATGTAAAGTCACACAAGCACCCCCAGTGTTCACAGCAACACTATTTACAATAGCCAGGACATGGAAACAATCTAAATGCCCATCAGCAGATGAGCGGATAGAGAAAATGTGGTACGTATATATAACGGAATACATATATACTACTCAGCCATAAAAAGAAACAAAATTGGGTCATTAGTACAGTTGGCATTTTGAACCTGTAGCTGTGCTGCCTGTCTGCCACTTTGCCAAGTGCCATCCACAGCAGGCACCCACATCACCCTTGGGGGAAGGGACTGGGATGGAAATCCGCTGTGGTAGAGAGCATGCACAGGAAATATACCCAGTGAGGACACATCCCAACATGTTGCAAATGCTGCACGCCTGTTGCTCTTCCTTTCAAAAAGGCCGCCCATTCCAGCTCTGCACACAGAACGGGCTTTCCGCTCACGGGGCCATAATACTCACTGTGATGCTCTGTTTGCCCAGTGACCCTCTGGTCCTGGAGCCTCGCGAAGGTACCCTAGAACATGATCCCACATTTTTCCTCTCTGCGCCTACTTTCTCCCTCTTCTGCGTTGTTGTCATGGCACCCTATAGCCCTATACACTTCTCTCTCCCTTTCTGGGTGGGCTTGAGGAGGTAGGGAGGATGCGTGGTGGGGCAGGTCTCACTAGATCCTGTGCATCTTGTTTGAACAGAGTGCCCAACACTCAGCGCACTTCTCACTCCTGCCCAGGCCAGATGCAACCCAGCTGTCCTTTCCCTAGAGCCCGGGCAACCCCTGCCTGGTTTGTGTTTCCCTTGCCCTACTTTTTTGAAAGGCCTTTCATCACAGCTTTTTGCTTCGGAATACAACAAGGGCTTCCCTTGTGGCTCAGCTGGTAAAGAATCTGCCTGCAATGCGGAAGACCTGGGTTCCATCCCTGGGTTAGGAAGATCCCCTGGAGAAGGGAAAGGCTACCCACTCCAGTATTCTGGCCTGGATATTTCCATGGACTGTATAGTCCATGGGGGTCACAAAGAGTCAGATATGACTGAGCAACTTTCACTTCACTCACAACAAGGAAGGGTGTAGGTGGGCAGTGATGGCTTCTTCTTGTCCCGTGTCCCTGCTGCTAGGCGGCCGGCCCTTCCTGAGCAGCCACCCATCCCCAGCCCAGCTCCCCGCAAGCGCCCCCTTCCCTGCTGCCTCTTGGACCAGTCGGACTGCGATGTGATCAGCTGGCCTGACCCCGCCCTCCTCCCCTTTGCTCCCTTTCCCTTTCCTCCCAGTGCTTTCGCCATCACGACCACAGCATCGGGCCCGGTTCCAGCAACAAGCTGCTTCACGATGCCCTCTGCCAGAGAACCACAGCCGCCTGCGGAATGCCAGAACCTTCCAGAAAAAGCCTACCGGAGAACTCCGCTCTTAAAAATCCCAGCTCAGGTCCTCTTTCTTCCAGAACCGTGGTCATGCTCTGGCATGTGCCAAATGCCTCCACACTCAGTACCTCATCTATATTCCTTCAGGGAGAAATCCCTTCACACCTTTAGGGTAGGTTGAGACTCAGAAAGGTTAATAAATGGAGGAAGGGAGAAAGGGCCACGCTCCAGCTCTATGAGCATTGTCTCCAGGTGAGCATTCCTGGAGCTATTGACTGATGCTCAGGGCTACCAGGCAACTCATCCTAGACCCTGGAGCTGAAACAGCCCCCTCCAGCCCCCAATGCAGAATTCTTTTCTCTAGACCTCCCAGGAGTTAAATCCCTCGGTCCTCAGGTCTCCTACAGCACATGACAGACATCACTCCCATCTCCCACAGCCCCAGATACTTCATAGCTGCCCATCCCCATCAGTGTCTGCGAGGGTAAGGCCAATGTTTTGTTCATCCATTTTTTAAAAAAACAATCATTGTCAAATTTTTGCAAGGGCAAAAATAGCTTTAGCTTTCAGAATAGAGAACTTCTACATAAACATTTACACAGATACAATAATAATAACAACCATATTATTAACTTTGAATTGTTCCTGTTATTTATATTATTATTCCCCTTTCTTCTTCCATTTCTAAAATCACCTTGTGGAGTCAGTTTATAATCCTTCAAACATCACCTCCTTCGTCTTCTCTTATTTCTAGAAACCACCACACCCTACCTGCCTTGCTTCTCCAGGGAAGCAAATACCCATCTCTGAAGCCTCTGCTTGGCTTGACTGGGAGCCATGGGTAACAGCTTGTAACAAGGTGCACTGCTGGTAGCAGGAATAACATTGGTTGCCTTTTACTCCTTTTCCCTTCTTCTAAACAAAAGAGGACATTCTTGGAAAGTGGAAAATTCACTAGATGAGTTCAGATGCTGGAGTCAAAAGTGCTGACTTTGTGTCCCTGTTCTATGATTCTTCCATGACATTCAACCCAACTCTCTTAGAACACATAAAACCAGGATACCCCTAACTATGTATGTTGCTCATTAAAGATGAAAACAGTTTTCTTATTTAGGAAAAATAGCATAGGATGTGCAACCAGATGACTTGATGGGGAAGCCTACACTGCCACTTACTGATTAGGCAAATTTGGACATGTTACTTAATTCCTTTGAACCCCAGTTTCCCTTGGGGAAAAAATGGGGAGAACTGCTTAACACTTAAAGAGTTATTACTGTGAATAAATACATTTCTCTGTGAAAGTGCTAATCAAATAGAAGGCAACGTTATTTGAAAAAAAAAAAAAAAACATTTTGTTTGTTTTGGACTGTGCTGGGTCATTGTTCCTGCTCACAGGCTTTCTCTAGTTTCTATGAGTGGAGGCCACTCTCTAGTTGTGGTTTGAAGACTTCTCATTACAGTGAATTCTCTTGCTGTGGAGCACAGGCTCTAGGCACCAGGGCTTCAGTATCTTTGGCACACAGGCTTAGTTACACCAAAGCACCTGGGATCTTCCCAAATTAGGGATCAAAACTGTGTTCCCTGCATTGGCAAGCTGATTCTTATCCACTGGACCACCAGGGAAGCCCCTTGTACATTTTTTTTATCGTCAGCATCATCTCATTCATCTTGAAAATTCTCAACATTTGCTTTATGGAGATATTTTAAGACAGACAAGGGTCTCACAGATAGAGAGATTTTGTTAATGCCTGGTGGCCTGCCGTCTATGGGGTCACACAGAGTCGGACACAACTGAATTGACTTAGCAGCAGCAGCAGCAGGATCAGGAAGTTGGGGAAGTTCAGTTCAGTCACTCAGTCACGTCCAACTCTTTGCCAAAAGATGGACTGCAGCATGCCAGGCTTCCCTATCCATCACTAACTTCCAGAGCTTACTCAAACTCATGTCCATTGAGTTGGTAATCCTCTGTCATCCCCTTCTCCTCCCACCTTCAATCTTTCCCAGCATCAGGGTCTTTTCCAATGAGGCAGTTCTTCACACCAGCTGGCCAAAGTACTGGAGCTTCAGCTTCAGCATCAGTCCTTCCAACGAACACTCAGGACTGATCTCCTTTAGGATGGACTGGTTGGATCTCCTTGCAGTCCAAGGGACTCAAGAGTTTTCTCCAACACCACAGTTCAAAAGTATCAATTCTTTGGCGCTCAACTTTCTTTATAGTCCAACTCTCACATCCATACATGACTACTGGAAAAACCATAGCTTTGACTAAATGGACATTTGTTGGTAAAGTAATGTCTCTGCTTTTTAATATGCTGTCTAGGTTGGTCATAGCTTTTCTTCCAAGGAGCAAGTGTCTTTTAATTTTATGGTTGCAGTTACCATCTGCAGTGATTTGGAGCCTGAGAAAATAAAGTTTATCACTGTTTCCATTGTTTCCCCTTCTATTTGCTATGAAGTGATGGGACCGGATGCCATGATCTTAGTTTTCTGAATGTTGAGTTTTAAGCCTGCTTTTCACTCTCCTCTTTCACTTTCATCAACAGGCTCCTCAGTTCCTCTTTGCTTTCTGCCATTCGGGTGGTGTCATCTGCATATCTGAAGTTATTGATATTTCTCCCGGCAATCTTGATTCCAGCTTGTGCTTCATCCAGCCCAGCATTTCACATGATGTATTCTGCACAGAAGTTAAATAAGCAGGATGACAATATACAGCCTTGACATACGGTCTGTACAAAATACAGCCTTTCCCAATTTGGATCCAGTCTGTTGTTCCATGTCCAGTTCTAACTGCTGCTTCTTGACCTGCACACAGATTTCTCAGAAGGCAGGTAAGGTGTTCTGGTACTCCAATTTCTTGAAGAATTTTCCACAGTTTCTTGTGATCCACACAGACAAAGGCTTTGATGTAGTCAGTAAAGCAGATGTTTTTCTGGAACTTTCTTGCTTATTTGATGATCCAGCAGATGTTGGCAATCTGATCTCTTGTTCCTCTGCCTTTTTTAAATGCAGTTTGAACATCTGGAAGTTCTCATTTCATGTACCACTGAAGCCTGGCTTGGAGAATTTTGAGCAATACTTTGCTAGCACAACTGTGGGGGTAGTTTGAACACTCTGGCATTGCCCTTCTTTGAGATTGGAATGAAAACTGACCTTTTCCAGTCCTGTGGCCACTGCTGAGTTTTCCAAATTTGCTGGCATATTGAGTGCAGCACTTTCACAGCATCATCTCTCAAGATTTGAAATAGCTCAACTAGAATTCTATCACCTCCACTAGCTTTGTTCATAGTTTTGCTTCCTAAGGCCCACTTGACTTCTCACTCCAGGATGTCTGGCTCTAGGTGAGTGATCACACCATCATGGTTATCTTGGTCGTGAAGATCTTTCTTGTATAGTTCTTCTGTGTATTCTTGCCACCTTTTCTTAATATCTTCTGCTCCTGTTAGGTCCATACCACTTCTATCCATTATTGTGTCCATCTTTGCATGAAATGTTCCCTTGGTATCTCTAATTTTCTTGAAGAGATCTCTATTCTTTCCCATTCTATTGTTTTCCTCTATTTCTTTGCATTGATCACTGAGGAAGGCTTTCTTATCTCTCCTTGCTTTTCTTTGGAACTCTGTATTCAGATTGGTTTATCTTTCCTTTTCTCCTTTCCTTTTGCTTCTCTTCTTTTCTCAGCTATTTGTAAGGCCTCCTCATACAATAGAAGAATGGATGTCTTTGAACGGTGGTGTTGGAGAAGACTCTTGAGAGTCCCTTGGACTGCAAGGAGATCAGACCAGTCAATCCTAAAGGAAATCAGTCCTGAATATTCATTGGAAGGACTGATGCTGAAACTGAAGTTCCAATACTCTGGCCACTTGATGCAAAGAACTGACTCAGTGGAAAAGACCTTGATGCTGGGAATGATTGAAGGCGGGAAGAGAAGGGGATGACAGAGGATGAGATGTTTGGATGGTATCACCGACTTGATGGACATGAGTTTGAGCAAGCTCCAGGAACTGGTGATGGATAGGGAGACCTGGTGTGCTGCAGTCTATGGGGTGGCAGAGTCGGAAACACCTGAGTAACCGAACTGAACTAAACTGAACTGAAGGGGAAGCCCAAAGAAATTGAGCAACTTGCCCAGACTCATATACTCAGTCATCCAGCTGGAACTAGAACTTGGATCTTCCCAATTCAGTGAGTCCAAACCCTTTGAAAATTGGGGGGGGGGGTGCGGGTAGGGGAAGGAAGGAAGGAAGAAAGGAAAGAAAGAAGAAAAGGATACAGAAATCTTCTAAAATGTCCTCCTTTCTCCTTCAGCCCACACTCCCCTGGAAGCCAGTGCAATACTGCTGTCTGCCGTCCTTTCTCATAGGCCTTGTAGAGGTGGTCATAGCAGGTTTGGAAGCCTCTAGGCAGAGCTGGATGAGGAAAATGCTCCTCCACGGGTGCTCTCTTCCTTTCCCCAACCATTCCTTCCCCTTCCAGGAATTCACCTCTATGTGAAAGGTGGACAAATTTTTACCTTCAAGTACCTTTCATCACAAAGAGCAAAAATTTTACCCAACACAAATGTCCAAAATAGGGCAACAGTTAAGTAAATTATGATATACCTACATAATGGCAGCATATGCACTCACTGACAAACCATACTTTGATAATACAATGAATTCACGCATAACATGGAAAATACTCATATTAACTCACAGCTAATGAGTGTTTGGGGCGTCCCAGTTGGCTCAGTGGTAAAGAATTCACTTGCCAATGCATGGGACACAGGTTCAATCCCTGGGTCAGGAAGATCCCCTGGAGAAGGAAATAGCAACCCACTTCAAGAGAGAGGGGACATATATATACTTATGGCTGATTCACATTGTTGTATGGTAGAAACCAACACAATATTATAAAGCAATTATACTCCAATTAAAAATAAATTTGAAAAAACTTCTTTAAAAAAGAAATACCATCTAAGGTAGCTGTCCATGGTCAGTGGCAGTATGCATAGCTTTCACTTCCTAAGTATGTTAAATATTTTTCAAGCATTCCACAGTGAAGAACTATTTCTCTTATTCTTTGGTTTATTTAAAGGCACAATAAAAGCTCTTGTAAAAAGTATTGCTCCCAAGGAAATGGCAGCTACATCACCAGAGCTTGCAAAGGAAGAAAAAAGAGGAGACTTCAGAAAAGGTTCATGGAAAAGTGAGAGAGGCTGAGCCATCCTGCTGCCTACACCCCATTCCCATCTCTTCCAAGTCTCCTCCAAGCTCTAGTTCGGGTCCTGCTTTCACTCAGAACTGTCCCAACTCTGGACCTGGAGGAGGGAAACAGGAGCTACTTGCCTCATAGTAATAACTAACAAACTCCTACCTTGGCCATCGTCTAAAGAATTTCCCTCCGAAGGGAAGTCTCCTGAAGTCCCCTGCTCTGAGCTGTATCTCCCATTGGAAAGTAAAAACCCACCTCAGACTTCTTAACTCAGTGAAGTCACCCAGCCCCTGTGCTCAGCATTTCACATGATGAGGCTTCTCTGGTGGCTCAGATGGTAAAGAATCTGCCTGCAATACAGGAGACCCAGGTTTGATCCCTGGGTTGGGAAGATCCCCTGGAGAAAGAAATTTCAACCCACTCCAGTATGCTTGCCTGGAGAATCCCATGGACGGAGGAGCCTGGCGGGCTACAGTCCATGGGGTTGCAAAGAGTCAGACACAACTGAGCAACTAAGCGTGCATGCACAAGGAATATTACAAAGGAGGCCAGGGAGGCTAGAGGTGCACCCAAGAGTCCTATGCCCACTTCCTTCTCTGGGTCAGCCCCACCCAGTTTTCCCAGAATGCCCTGGACTTTGAGGAATGGCAACAAAGGGGACTATTTGAAATGTACGTCACTCAGCTTCCCCTAGTGTGACTTGGGCTGCCACACTGTTCTTTCCGGGGCACCAGGACTATGCTGCTTGCTTATTTTTAGAACACGCTCTTCTGACGTCCGCATCCTGCAGGAACACGTGTGTACACACACTCGCAGACACCAGCAAGTGCACCGGCAGAGTCACAACCACAAATGCCAGCGTGCATCCCCAGGGCAGGGCGCCCCAGAGATAATCATAAAAGCCTGTCCAAGGAGGGAAGCAGGCAGATAGGCAAGCATCCGAGAGTCTGCTTTCTTCTCCATCTCCTTTGATGTATCTTCTTCCTCAACCTGACCCCTGTTGACTAAAAAAAGATGCACGATGTGAAAGTTTCAATTAAGGTTTATTGGGGGCAAAATGAGGACTGCAGCCAGGGAGACAACTAGGTCTAATAAACAACCCCAAAGAGGTAGTGGGGAAGGACAGCATGCATGTGATTTTGATAAAGGAGGAGTACGTGCAATCCAGCATATTTATTTTTTAGAAAGTTTATGCTGGTTTCATGAAGCTTCTGCAAGTCACAAGAAACAGTTGTCACAATGAAAGATTTTAGTGCTTTTGTAGATATGAGGAAATACAAGAATTGGGCTCATAATATCAGCTCCTGAGAATATCTAACAAACTGAAGACCTGTACTGCCAGTTTTCCAAGATCACAGAGCGCCTCATTTCTGCTCTTCACCTTGAACTCCTCCAGTGGGTGTTGAAGGTCAGCAGCTGCAGCAGCACATGATTTAATCCTTGTAGAGGTAGATGGCAAGCACTCACGGCAAGTGCCAATTTGTAGCTGACAACCATAAAGGCTGGAGTGTCCCGGGACTCAGTCCCTGAACTTGTCTCTTCTCCATATATTCATATCATGGAAGATCTCATCCAAACAAATCAATAAGCTGACATTTCCAGCCAGGACTCTCTTGTTAACTCTTATAACAACAATGTTTACAGATCACCTAACCATGGGTAGCAAAACAATGACTAGAAGTAACACAGAGACTTTAAAATCTACTTTCAGGATATTTTTACTTTATCTTGGGAAGCAGGGTTCTCTCCATCAAGTCTTTAAACGAAAAAAAAGGAAGGGAAGGAAAAGAAATTCTGCCTTAGGGACTTTCCTGGTGGTCCAATAGCTAAGACTCAGCGCTCCCAATGCAGAGAGCCTGGGATTCAATCCCTGGTCAGGGAACTAGATCCCACATGCTGCAGCTAAAGACCCCACAAGTCTCAACAAAGACCCAGAATGGCCAAATAAATTTATTTAAAAAATTTTTTTAAAAAGAAAGTCTGCCTTAAAGTGTTTTACAAAGAAGTTTAAGAAAGTTCAGATGAGCAGAGTAGAAGATGAGTTTCATGTCATGGATGACCATACTAACAATAAAATTAAACAATTTATTTTTTGTAAACACTTTCAGATTTGTTCTTTCATTTGATATTCATAACAACTCTATATGGCAAGCAGATGAAATAATTTCATCCATGTTTATCTTTGAAGAAACTGAAAGTGATGTTCAGAAGATCATAGTCAAAGCATGGCTTAGCCAGAAATGCAGCTTCAGTCTCTCAGATCCAAGCCTCGGACAGGTCAGTTGTACCTCCTTGCGTGCCATCCCCCTCCTAGAGCCTGTCACTGCTTATCAGTCCCTGGGAATCATAGCAACAAACAGAAAGAAGAGGAGTAGACCTGGATTTTCTTTGTTCTTCACCTGATGTGCAGTGGCAGTCTTCTATACCTACTACTGAAACCCTAAGAAGGTTTGTTAATTTGGATTAGATTCCAGTCCTGGTGTCTGAGTGATTCCTTGGACTCAGCAAAGGCACCAAGTTTCCAGAGCCCGAAGACCAGGGGTAACGCCCCAAAATACGGATTCATTTTCCACTCTACCTTCATTGGAGCAGCTGCCAAGAACAAAAGCTAAAATCTGGCAGACAAATGCCATGATGCCTCATGAACTGATTGCTTCTCTGAGGTATCCACCTGTGTGTTTGGGGAGAAACTTTGAGAACAAGTTGAGGAGCAACTGTCCTTCTGTGAGACTAGAGAGATTCCATGCAAGAATCTGGTTGTCATGAAGGATGCAACAGCTCAGGCAGAAGAATTGGCTGCTGAAATTACCAGGAAGCTGGAGAAACAGAAGAAAGGAAAGAAAAGAAAGCAGAGGAAGGAAAAGGAAAAGCTGTCTTTGATTGTTCCGGCATCTTCAGAAAACAGCAGTAGTACCCGGAGGAGTGTGAGGAAACAAGCAAAAGACCTAAAAAAGAGGAAAAGCAAAAGCCCCGGGATCCTCAGGAGAATAGAATGGAAGACCTATCTATCTCTTTCTCCAAATCCAAGAAATAGAAATCTTTTTCCAAGAGGAGCTGGTTAGTACTGATCTTGAAGAGACAGCTGGCTGTGAAAGTCTTCCCAAGAGGAAGAAATCTTTCCCCAAAGAGGAACCAGTTAGTGACCCCGAAGAGTCAGAAAATAAGCAGGTCCCCAAGAAAAAGAGGAAATTATCTTCCAAGATGGAGCCACTCAGCGGGGGGCCTGAAGAGGATGCTGCCAGCAAGAGCAGTGGCTCCAAGAAAAAGAAAAAGCTCCAAAAGCTATCCCAGGAAAATTAGAATGGACATTTCCCTAGTGGGGCATAACTTGCAGAGGTCTTTCCCAACCCATCCCTTATGGCCCAATAAAAATAAAAACAAATTCAAGAGAAAAAAAAAAGGAAGAATAGATTCAGTTACACATCTCGGGGGGTGGGGTAGTGGAGAATGGCTTAAAAGAATATAAGTTTTATTTTCTCTCACATCAAAGATGCTGAAAGTACGTGTTCCAGGGCTGTACAGAGTCATCAGAGACCCAGGATCTTACCCCTCTGCCCTGTCATCTTTGGCACTGGCTTCCATCCCCAGGTTCCCTCATAGTCCAAGCTGGCAACTGGCGCTCCAGTCATCAAGTGTACATTCCAGCCTAACATCAGAAGAAAGCAGGGAAAACTATAGTATCATTCTCTTCTTCCTTTTAAAAAGCTCATCAAAAAGTGCCACAGAAGCCTTCTTTTCAGATTTCTTCAAAGAAAATTTTATCACATAGCCAAATCAAGCCACAAGAGAGGCTGGAAACAAATCTATATTCTAAGTGGCTAATCCCTACCTAAACATTATGTTCCTATTAAAAAGAAGGGGAGAATAGATACTGAGAGGTAACCTGCGTTGTCACCTAATTGCATTCAACTGAGGACTAAGAAAAAGTTGCCTCCTATTTTAAAAGGCCCTAATCCAACACTCAGGATTTCCCTGGTGGCTCAGTGGTAAAGAATCTGCCTGCCAATGCAGGAGATGCAGGAGACATGGGTTCAATCCCAGGGTCAGGAAGATTCCCTGAAGAAAGAAATGGCAACCCACTCCAGTATTCTTGCCTGGGAAATCCCATGGACAGAGGAGCCTGGCGGGCTACAGTCCAGGTCACAAAAGAGTCAGACACGACTTGGAGACTAAACAACAGCAGCAACATATATATATATATATATATGTGTATATATATATATTATTTATTTAATATAATAATATATATTGATAATATAGCTCTAATGTAGTCATTCCACCACTGCCAAAGACAGATTAAGTAGTACCAGATCAGTGCTCAGGCCTCAAATAACCAAAGAAAGAAGACAATATATATGAAACAATTGTTTTTAGATGATGGACAACCAGCAAGAGAGAACTGTAACTCCAAAGAAAAGAGAAATAAAGGAAATAACCCCTATGATGACCACAATTCTCCGAAGGTATTTGTTAGACTCCAGACACAGTAGGTACAACACAGTGGTTTCGATGAATACAAGAGACGTTGTTGTTGTTCAGTCACTAAGTCATGTCTGACACTTTTGCAACCCCATGACCCGTAGCCCACCAGGGTCCTCTGTTCATGGAATTTCCCAGGCAAGAATACTAGAGTGGGTTGCCATTTCTTTCTCCAGGGCATCTTCCTGACCAATGGCTTGAACCCTCGTCTCCTGCTTGGCAGGCAGATTCTTTACCACTGTGCTGCCTCAGAAGCCCACAAGAGACATTACTTGAAGTGAGCTGAAGTGGCTGAGATTTGCAAGGCAGAGAGAAGGACGCTATGCATGCAGACATGTAGCTTTAGGAATCTCCTTGAGTCTTTGACTGGATACAAGTCTGTGCCTATATAGGGTAATACAAAAGGAGACCAATCAAGGGAAAACAGAAACTTGACCAAATATTCTGGATAATTTTTTTTCTACCCCATAGCATTAAGGCCAAACTAAACCTAGAGTAAAAACTACTTCAGATTTACTTTAATAAAGCTTAAAAACAAGCCTCAAAATGATGAAGACACTCTGCCAGTAAATTAATTACATGACAGAACAAATCTATTCACTCTTCCATTAAAGAAAAATGAAAAGATACAACCAGGAACTAACATTTTTTTAAGTTTAAAGGGTTAAAAAAAAAAGTCCACCTAGAATTCTATAATTAAAAAAAAAAACAACTTCAAAAATGAAGTTTAAATAAAGACGTTTTCAAACAAACAGAACCTGAGAAAACTCTTTGCCGTTGTTAAAGTGCTTCAGGTTAAAGGATGATAACTTCAGATGGAAATTTAAACTTCTAGAGATAAATGTAGAAGACATTTATTTCTCATTTTTTAAGTCCTTAAATAATAGTTAACTTTTAAAACAAACCCCAAGAAAGTACTGTGAGGTTTGTACCATATGGAAAAGTAAAATCTATCATAATAATAGAACAAAGAAAGGGAGGAGGGAAAGGAAGTATAATGCTATAAAGTTTTAAAATTCTATGGGAAATGGCATAAAATCAACTTTTTACCTAACTCTCTTACCCTTACATTTCCTATTCCATCAAATCCCAATGAACCCAGTCTTTTCCTCAACATGACTTTCAGTCCCTACTCTTCGAAGTATCCTCCCCTTGCCTTCCAACTCAGCAGGACCCTAGGGCCACAACATAGAATTGTAGATACTTTAGAGCTAAGAGTTGGACGTTATCCACTGCAAAGCCCTTACTTTATAGATAAAGAAAGAATCCAGACCTCCAGCTCCTTTCCCTTCAGATGCCCTTATCATGATCCTTCGCTTCCATGACCAATGCTCCACTTGCCTTGTTAATTCCTGTGCTGTGCATTTTTCCATTTAATTTCTCCAACTTCATCTTTTTATGTTCATTGCTACAGTTAATTTCTTAAGAAATTATTAATCATATCAAGAGCTTCTATTGCCATTTTCTGCATCTCAGCCAGGTTTTCAATATTGCTTCAACTCTTTTTTTCCATATGTTTTTAGTTCCTAGTAGAATTTATAATTTCAGTTTTAGAAACTTTTTTTTTTTGGATGTGCCATTCATCCTGTGAGAGATTAGTTTCCTGACCGGAGATCAAACCCGGACCCTTGGCACTGAATGATAGGAGTCCTAACACCTGGAACACCAGGGAATTCCCCTCAAATGCTTACCTTTTAGTTTTTCTATGTCTGTGTTTGTCTTCTTTCTTAACAGTGGACATCGTAAAATTTTGATTTTCCAACATTTAAACCACCCATACACCTTCCTATGGGGAATTTCCCATTGTGGGAGGCAGGTTTTTAAAAATAGCCTCCAAGATTCCTAGCCTTGGTGTACATGCACCTTCTCCCAGTTATTCAGACACTACTGCTGTGACCTCTCGTTACTCAAACACAAATTTCAGATATAATCAAGTTCCCAGATCAGTTGGTCTTAAAATAGGGAGATTAGCCAGACGAGTGTGACCTAATCACCCTTTAAAGCTGGGTCTGGTGATGGGGACAGAGAAAGTCAGAGAGATAGGAAGCACAAGAGAGGGATTCAATGAGGGTGAAACGCTCCATTCTTGCTTTGAAGCTGGAGGGGGCCACTCGACAAGGAAGGTAGGCAGTCTCTCACCTCTGAGAGTGGCCCCTGGGCAGCCAGCAAGGAAACCACATCACCCAGCCAGCATCATAACCACAAGGAACAGGACTTTCTACAACCACATGAGTTTGGAAGAGGACCCCGAGCTCTAGCTGAGAGTGCAGTCTGACCGACCCCTTGATGTGAGTTTTGTAAGACATGGAGCAGAGATCTAAAGACTTCTGACCTACAGAACAATAAGCTAATATGTGAGTGTTGTTTTAAGCCCTTGATGCTGCTGCTGCCACTAAGTCGCTTCAGTTGTGTCCGACTCTATCCGACCCCAAAGACAGCAGCCCACCAGGCTCCTCTGTCCCTGGGATTCTCCAGGCAAAAATACTGGAGTGGGTTGCCATTTCCTTCTCCTTTAAGCCCCCAAGTCTGGTAATTTGTTATGCAGCAGAAAGAAACTACTACACCCATATTTTACCTTTGGGTAAAAGCTGAAACCAGTCCGTTGCAGGATGAAGGCATATGGTTTAGGTTTTCCTCTGTTAAGAACAAGACAGCAAGGAAATCCCTAGCTGTCCATTGGTTAAAATTCAGTGCTTTCACTCCCGAGGGCCTGGATTTGATCCCTGATTGAAGAACTAAGGTCCCACAAGCCACGCTGTGTAGTAAAGAAAAAAAAAAAACTCAAAAAAAGAATTTCCTTCCAGAAACAAACAAACCAACAGGCCTAAAATGAAGTCACTTACGCTAAGCCTCATGTCACCGAAAACGAAAGTGAAGTCGCTCAGTTGTGTCCGACTTTTTGCGACCCCAAGGACAGTAGCCTGCACCAGGCTCCTCCATCCATGGGATTTTCTAGGCAAGAGTACTGGAGTGGGTTGGCATTTCCTTCTCCAGGGAATCTTCCCGACCTAGGGATCGAACCCAGGTCTCCCGCATTGTAAGCAGATGCTTTACCATCTGAGCCACCACCGAACTAAGACTTAATTATAGTCTTGACTTTCTCAGAAATGAAATCTTTCCCAGAAATGATCAATCAAAATCACCTAATCAGGACTTCCCTGGTGGTCCAGTGGGTAAGACTCTGCGCTCCCCATGCAGCGGACCCAGGTTCGATCCCTGGTCCCTCATGCCTCAGCTAAGACCTGGTGCAACTGAAAGAAAAGAAGAATCACCTGATCAGCTCTAGTTAGGCAATCTGCCTTATAGAGCCCTGACATTTCCTAAAGGACTTCCCTGGTGGCTCAGTGGTAAAGAATCCTTCTGCAATACAGGACACACAGGAAACACAGATTCAATCCCTGGGTCGGGAAGATCCCCTGAAGGAGGGCATGGCAACTTACTCCAGTATTCTTGCCTGGAGAATTCCATGGACAGCAGAGCCTTGCAAGTTACAATCCATAGGGTTGTAAAGAGTCAGAAATGACTGAATGCACTGACACATGGCATTTCCTAAAGGAAACCAACCTGCTGTTTCGCTTCATACAGCTTCCTTCTTCCTGCTCCCTTCTGCCTATAAAGACAGATCCCTGAAGCTCCTTTCTATCTGCTAGATTGCAGGATGTCTGTTTCAAATCAGTTTTTGCTCAAATAAACTCTTAAAATTTTTAACTTGCCTTAGTTTGTCTTTTAACAGTTTTGGTATCAGAAGAGAGAATCAAAGAAGACTCCCCCCAACCACCCACCCACCAGGAGAAGCCCCTCAGGAGCAAAGAGTAACCAGACTTAGGTATGCTTGGAGCCGCTTGACCTGCCAACTTTCTTAGAGCCCTTGGAGGTGATGGGTAAGTCCCTCTAGCATTCTAGTTCCTCTGTTTTTGAATTATGAGTTTTCAGATTTTATGTAAGCATTTCTTTTTCCTGGCTGAACCCAAAAAGTGACAAACGTTCAATTTAGAATCCAGTCTGGGTTGGACTAGGTCTTTCTTAGTAATTGGACTGGGTTTAGGTTCATACTGGGAGAAGGCAATGGCACCCCACTCCAGTACTCTTGCCTGGAAAATCCCATGGACAGAGGAGCCTGGTAGGTTGCAGTCCATGGGGTTGCTAGGAGTCGGACACGACTGAGCGACTTCACTTTCACTTTTCACTTTCATGCAATGGTGGAGGAAATGGCAACCCACTCCAGTGTTCTTGCCTGGAGAATCCCAGGGATGGGGGAGCCTCGTGGGCTGCGGTCTATGGGGTCGCACAGAGTCGAACACGACTGAAGCGACTTAGCAGCAGTAGCAGCTTCATACTGAGGTGCCACCTAGAAACTGGACAGATGAGGCCGTTTGGGTGAATAAAATTTTGTTTTAAGGCTGAACAAGTAGGTTACGCTTACCAAAGACAACTTGAATTATAATGGCTGAAGTGAAGAACTTTTTTTTCCCCAAACTTATTTATTTTTAATTGAAGGAAGATTGTTTCACAATATTGTGTTGGCATCTGCCATACACCAACAAGAGTCAGCCATAGGTATACATGTGTCCCCTTCTTCTTTAACCTCCTTCCAACCTCCCACCCCCTTCCTACCCCTCTAGGTTGTTACAGAGCCCCAGTTTGAGTTTCCTGAGTCATACAAGGAACAGTGGAGACTCAGACATAGAGAACAGACTTATGAATATGGCAGGGGGTGGGGGTGGGGTGCGGAGAGGGTGGGAAGAATGGAGAGAGTAACAAGGAAGCATATATACTACCCTGTGCAAAATAGGTAACCAATGGGAATTTGCTATATGAAGTAGATAAATTTTAATCTAGATAAGTTTATCCATTCATGAGGTGTCCTTAGAGAGAAAGGGGTCTCAGCCAAGCATTGACCACAAAAGGTAGAAGGAAAATTATTTTTCCTCCTCTACAGTTTCTGGTGACCAGGATGACACCCCTAGGACAGCCTACTTGCTCCAGAACCTGCAGATGGGATCCTGGGGAAATTGGCAGAAGCCTGCAAAGGGGGAGAATTCTTACCCAAGTCAACTTGCCTAGATCTCTATCTGTCATGCCAGGTGAAGAGAGAAGGTAAAATTTCATGTTGTCCTTTCTTTTTAGATTGGCAGACAAAAAAAAAACACATGTAAGAATTAGATCTTTAAATTGTGATCTGTGAATTTGCTTTCAGGTACCTGTTGGTTGTCCATCCTTAGCCAGCAATATCTGTTGACTTCTTATTTGTCTCATTTTGTGTCCCAAGTGCTTGACTTGAAAATTGTAGGTTAGGAGCCTCAAAAATATGGCTGGATAGAAATATGGGTTTCAATTCACTTGCAGCTGAGATTCTGTGAACTCAGTCAGTCCTAAAGGAAATCAACCCTGGATTCATTGGAAGGACTGATGCTGAGGCTGAAGGTCCAACACTTTGGCCACCTGATGCAAAGAGCCACCCAGACCATGATGCTGGGAAGGACTGAGGGCAAGAGGAGAAGAGGACAACAAAGGATGAGACGGTTGGATGACATCACCGAGTTTGTGGACATGAGTTTGAGCAAGCTCCGGGAGATGGTGAAGGGCAGGTACACCTGGCAGGCTGCAGTCCATGGGGTTGCATGAATCTAGATCCAGCTCTAAATCTGTAACACGGAAATCTAAATCCAGAAAACAGACATCTTTTGTTTTTCGTCACTGTTGAAGATCTTCTACCAAATATAAAGAAGCAAATTGAAGATGACTAGCTCCTGGGCAGGGCTTCCCTTGTAGCTCAACTGGTAAAGAATCTGCCTGCAATGAGGGAGACCCCAGTTTGATTCCTGGGTCGGGAAGATCCTCTGGAGAAAGGATAGGCTACCCACTCTAGTATTCTTGGGCTTCCCCGGTGGCTCAGCCGGTAAAGAATCCACCTGCAATGTGGGAGACCTGGGTTTGATCCCTGGGTTGGGAAGATCCCCTTGAGGAGGGCATAGCAAACCACTCCAGTATTCTTGCCTGGAGAATCCCCGTGCACACAGAGGAGCCTGGCGAGCTGCAGTCCATGGGGTTGCAAAGAATCAGACATGCCTGAGCAACTAAGCATAGCACAACAGAGCTACCAGGCAACCTCCTCATCAGTCAGGTTTCAACGCAGTTCTTTAAGGAATTAAAATCAACAGCACTTATCTTACAAACTGAGTCTTATAAGATAAGTGCAGTCTTATACAAGAACAGAAGTGTGACTCTATGAACAATTCAAAGCCCATCTATCTATTTTTATCAGTTTCCTAACCTCCTCTGTTCACCTCAAAAGACTTGCAGATACTGTAAAAAGTCTGGACTTAGGAAACAGAAGTCCTTCCTGGTGGAAATTCTTTCTCTGTGCCTTTTGATAAGTGTTCCACTGGTTTTCTCCAGGAACCACGGAAATTCTTATCAGAAAAAAAGGAAAGGCTATTTTGCAAAGTAGACCAATAAAAAACTAAAATTTCTTTCATAAAAATTAGTAAAAAGCTTTAACCACCTGAACAGGTTATCTTAACTTATTCCATCTGCAAAAAACACAGTTTGGATCTACCTGTTCTTTTTTAAACTAGTGACTTTTGTACTATCATGGAAATGGCAGCCCACTCCAGTGTTCTTGCCTGGAGAGTCCCAGGGACGGCAAAGCCTGGTGGACTGCCGACTATAGGGTCGCACAGAGTCGGACACGACTGAAGTGACTTAGCAGCAGCAGCAGCAGCAGCCATGATTAAAATTTCAAAACAAAAGCTATGAGATCTCTTTTTGGGTCTGTATGTTTTTGTGTGTCTATGTAATTATTTATAGATGTCTGATATTTTCTACCATGGGAAGGTATTACCAAAATTAATTTGTATAAAGCTCTATTTTATAAGCTTAAAGACAAATAAGCATTTATGTTAATCAAATATACTCTTAAAAATGTAGAAACTAGTTAAAATGTTTTTCAAGCTCATGTGATCTAGGATAATCTTCAGTAACTAAAAGCTAGTTTAAGTTTGTTGGTTTAATTAAAACAGGCACGTCAGACTTCCCTGGTGGTCCAGTGGTTAAGACTCTGCCTGCCAATGCAGGGGACATGGGTTTGACCTCTGGTCCCGGAAGATTCCAAGTGCCATGGAGCAACTAAGCCCATGTGCCACAACTACTGAGCCCACTTGGCTAGAGTCCATGCTTCTCAACAAAAGAAGCCACCATAATGAGAAGCCCACACACTTCGACAAAGAGTAGCCCCCGCTCACCATAACTAGAGAAACTGCATGCGGCAGCGAAGATCCAGGGCAGCCGAAAATAAATACACAAAACCAGCATGTCTTTAGAGTTATGAGCATTAAATACAATACCTTTATTCTACTTCGGAGAAGGCAACGGCACCCCACTCCAGTGGGAATCCCATGGACAGGGGAGCCTGGAGGGCTGCAGTCCATGGGGTCGCTAAGAGTCGGACACGACTGAGCGACTTCACTTTCACTTTTTACTTTCATGCATTGGAGAAGGAAATGGCAACCCACTCCAGTGTTCTTGCCTGGAGAATCCCAGGGATGGGGGAGCCTGGTGGGTTGCTGTCTATGGGGTCGCACAGAGTTGGACACGACTGAAGCGACTTAGCAGCAGCAGCAGCATTCTACTTAATCAAATGCAAGTTCATGCGCCCCATGCACAGGACTTCCCTGGTGGCTCCGATGGGAAAGCATCTGCCTACAGTGCGGGAAACCCGGGTTTAATCCCTGGGTTGGGAAGATCTCCTGGAGAAGGCAATGGCACCCCACTCCAGTACTCTTGCCTGGGAAATCCCATGGACGAAGGAGCCTGGCAGGCTACAGTCTATGGGATCCCAAAGAGTCGGACACGACTGAGCGACTTCACTTTCACTTTTCACATGCACAGTAAGGCCAAACAAACCAGAATGTCAGAGTTTGGAGCAGAAAAAGGTATATTTCAGGGCTAAGCAAGAGGAATGGGTGGCTAATGTTCAAAAACCCTGAACTCCTCCATGATTTGGATGAGGAGTTTTTAAACATGAAAAATTTGCAGTGAGGACTGCAGGGTGACTTTCTTCTGATCAGTTGATGGTGCTCAGGAATCTTATGCTCATCCTGAATTTACCATCCTCCACCTGGTGGAAGACCTTAGTTCCTGAGGAAGAACTCACAGATACGGTTATATATATCCCTTGAGAAAGAGCCAGGACCTTGCCCTACCACTGTAGTAATTTTTTTTTTTTTTTGGCCATGCCACTCAGCTTATGGGATCTTAGTTCCCCAACCAGGGATTGAACCCAGGTCCTGAGCAGTGAAAGCAGAGTCTTAACCACTGAACCCCCAAGGAATTTCCTGCAGTATTATTTCTTGACTGGTCCTCCTTGGTTCCTGCATTTCCTTATTCCCCTGATTAACTACTGTTGAATCTCTCCTTTAATATTCAGGAAAGTCTAGGAGGCTGAAGCCTTTTTGCTACAAATGAGAACTGGGGACCTAGAAAATATTTATACCTGGGAGAGCCCCACGGGTTCCTGCTCCCTTTCATAACTCTACTTGGAAAATAGTTTCCACAATCTTCTGGTAACTTGAAACCTTAGAGTGAGATAAAGTAAATGATGGACGTTCATTGACTATCTAGATCATTTCCAAATAAAATACTGAAGCATTAGCTACCCAGGTGGTGCTCGTGAACCCACCTGCCAATGCAGGAGACAAAAGAGACAAGGGTTCCATCCCTGAGTCTGGATGATCCCCTGGAAGAGGGCATGGCAATCCACTCCAGTATTCTTGCCTGGAGAATCCCATGGACAGAGGAGCCTGGTGGGCTACTGTCCATAGGGTCACAGTCAGACACGACTGACATGACTTAGCATACACACACACACACACACACACACGTCACCAAACTGAGATAATTATAGTCTAAGCTCTTCCAAAAATGGAATATCAAACCAGTCAACCAGAAATCACCCGATCCACCACCAGTTGGGGAATTTGGCTCAGAGACTCCTATAATCCTCTAAAGGAAAGTAACTTTGCAATAACCAACCTATTTTTTGCTTCATAGATTAATAACTTCTTCCAATTCCCTTTTGCCTGTAGAATTCTTTTGTACAGCTAATTGGCGCTCCTTTCTATCTGTTAGATTGGGTGCTGACTGATTGAACCAACTTTTGCTCAAATAAATTCATAAATTTTAAAATATGATTCATTTTATTTTTAACATATCTCAGATCCATTTTGCCATATTCAGGAGCCAGTGGCCCCAAAAATAGTAATTGTGATGTTCTTATGCTTCCAGTGGTATTAGTGGCAGCTGCTAAAAATCAAGTTTCTCATGTAGAAGTGATGGCTACATAGGTGGATAGCTAGTACTAAACAATTGTTGTTCAGTTGCTAAATCATGTCCAACTCTTTGTGACCCCATGAACTGCAGCACACTAGGCTTCCCTGTCCTCCACTAGCTCCCAGAGTTTGCTCAAATTCGTGTCCATTGACTCGGTGACACTATCTAACCATGTCATCCTCTGCCACCCTCTTCTCCTTTTGCCTTCAGTCTTCCCCAGCAACAGGGTCTTTTCCAATGAATCAGCTCTTCACATCAGGTGGCCAAACTATTGGAGCTTCAGCTTCAGCATCAATCCTTCTAATGAATATTCAGGGTTGATTTCCTTTAAGATTGACTGGTTTGATCTCCTTGCTGTCCAAGGAACGCTCAGGAATCTTCTCCAACGCCACAGTTCAAAAGCATCGATTCTCTGGCACTCAGCCTTCTTTATGGTCCAACTCTCACATCTGTACATGATTACAGTAAGGGCCAATATTTCCAGTTCTTAACCTGGATCCTCTGTGGCCCTGAAACATTGATTTTTCTCTTCATTCACTTGTTCAACAAACTTTCATTGACTACCCAATATGTGACTTTTCCCCTAAAATATCATGATTCAAAAAAAGACAGATTGGGCCCCTATCCTCACAGATATGATGACCTAAAACATGTCCACTAATTCAACAGTCCTCCCATCAAGCCCTTAGCACAGGCTGGCCTTACTGATTCACTTCTAATGGTTTGAATGCAGTGGAAGTGTCACTGTGTGACTCTGCCCTTAGCAGAAATATTGCACAATTTCTCCTTGCTTTTCTCTAGGATGCGTGTTCTTGAAAACCAGTCACTATGCTGTGAAAAACTGAGGCCATGTGGAGAGGTCAAAGCCACATGGAGATGTTCTGGTCAACAGTCTCAGCCAAAGTCTCAGTTGACAGCCCCTGTCAACCACCAGACGTGAGTTTTAGAGTGATTCCGACTCCAGACCTTGTCTGACTATAACTGAATGAGAGATCTTGAGTGATAATCACCTAGCTGAGCCCAGCCAACCTTTGGAACCATGAACAATGATACATAAATTTTCACTTTATGCCACAACGTTCGAGATGGTTTATTATGCAGCTATACCTGAGTTTACAGTCACCTGCTCTAATGTCTACAGCAGACATCAAACAATTACCCCCCAAAAATTAAATTCAGTTACAAAGATGGCACCAAGCTTTCTCCTTTCTTGGCTCACAAAACACTACCCCATCCTAGCTCTTTTTCTCCTCTTCCCTGCTTCCCTTTCCTTGCTAATAGCATTATCCTCCTGACAAAAACCAAGGCTGAAAAATTTGAGTCACTCTTGACCTATTTTCCTCATCAGATCAGATCAGATCAGTCGCTCAGTCATGTCCGACTCTTTGCGACCCCATGAACCGCAGCACGCCAGGCCTCCCTGTCCATCACCAACTCCCAGAGTTCACTCAGACTCATGTCCATCGAGTCAGTGATGCCATCCAGCCATCTCATCCTCTGTCGTCCCCTTCTCCTCCTGCCCCCAATCCCTCCCAGCATCACAGTCTTTTCCAATGAGTCAACTCTTCGCATGAGGTGGCCAAAGTACTGGAGTTTCAGCTTTAGCATCAGTCCTTCCAAAGAACACCCAGGACTGATTTCCTTTAGGATGGACTGGTTGGATCTCCTTGCAGTCCAAGGGACTCTCAAGAGTCTTCTCCAACACCACAGTTCAAAAGCATCAATTCTTCGGTGCTCAGCCTTCTTCACAGTCCAACTCTCACATCCATACATGACCACAGGAAAAACCATAGCCTTGACTAGATGAACCTTTGTTGGCAAAGGAATGTCTCTGCTTTTAAATATGCTATCTAGGTTGGTCATAACTTTCCTTCCAAGGAGTAAGCGTCTTTTAATTTCATGGCTGCAGTCACCATCTGTAGTGATTTTGGAGCCCAGAAAAATAAAGTCTGACACTGTTTCCACTCTTTCCCCATCTATTTCCCATGAAATGATGGGACCGGATGCCATGATCTTCATTTTCTGAATGTTGAGCTTTAAGCCAACTTTTTCACTCTCCACTTTCACCTTCATCAAGAGGCTTTTGAGTTCCTCTTCACTTTCTGCCATAAGGGTGGTGTCATCTGCATATCTGAGGTTATTGATATTTCTCCTGGCAGTCTTGATTCCAGCTTGTGCTTCTTCCAGTCCAGCGTTTCTCATGATGTACTCTGCATATAAGTTAAATAAACAGGGTGACAATATACAGCCTTGACGTACTCCTTTTCCTATTTGGAACCAGTCTGTTGTTCCATGTCCAGTTCTAACTGTTGCTTCCTGACCTGCATACAAATTTCTCAAGAGGCAGATCAGGTGGTCTGGTATTCCCATCTCTTTCAGAATTTTGCACAGTTTATTGTGATCCACACAGTCAAAGGCTTTGGCATAGTCAATAAAGCAGAAATAGATGTTTTTCTGGAACTCTCTTGCTTTTTTGATGATCCAGTGGATGTTGGCAATTTGATCTCTGGTTCCTCTGCCTTTTCTAAAACCAGCTTGAACATCAGGAAGTTCACGGTTCACATATTGCTGAAGCCTGGCATGGAGAATTTTGAGCATTACTTTACTAGCGTGTGAGATGAGTGCAATTGTGCGGTAGTTTGAGCATTCTTTGGCATTGCCTTTCTTTGGGATTGGAATGAAAACTGACCTTTTCCAGTCCTGTGGCCACTGCTGAGTTTTCCAAATTTGCTGGCATATTGAGTGCAGCACTTTCACAGCATCATCTTTCAGGATTTGGAATAGCTCAACTGGAATTCTATCACCTCCACTAGCTTTATTCGTAGTGATGCTTTCTAAGGCCCACTTGACTTCACATTCCAGGATGTCTGGCTCTAGGTCAGTGATCACACCATCATGATTATCTGGGTCATGAAGATCTTTTTTGTACAGTTCTTCTGTGTATTCTTGCCATCTCTTCTTAATATCTTCTGCTTCTGTTAGGTCCATACCATTTCTGTCCTTTATCGAGCCCATCTTTGCATGAAATGTTCCTTTGATATCTCTGATTTTCTTAAAGAGATCTCTAGTCTTTCCCATTCTGTTGTTTTCCTCTATCTCTTTGCATATACTCAAATCAGTTATCATATAGTTTTGATTCTATTCCAGAAGGTGCCTCCCCAACCTGACTCCATCTGACAAATCCCGCTGTTACCTTGGCCCAGTTCAGGCCCTCAGAATCTCATCACTGATTTATTGAAATGATTACCCAATGGACCATTCATATCCTTGCCTATTCAACACTGTCAGGTATGTGTTCTCAAACCACATCCTCTATTTTCCCCCTCTCCCGCTAGAAAAAAAAAAAAAAAAAACCTGTACTATCTCTTCATTCACTGTCTGAAAAGTACCAGCCAATTGTCTCAGACCCTTCATGGTCTGCTGCTAACATTTGGTCTGGCTTTTCTTCCCACATAGTGCTACTATTACATGCTATGCTCCCAATAATCTGAACTTCTCAGTATGCTGATCATGCCCCCTCATTGATGCCCTCAAGCTCTCCCTCCCTCCACTGAAAATGTTTTTTCTTACCCCATCTATCCTGTGATCTCCTGAGGCTCACACAACACAATTGTCATTGATCCTATGGCTAGGTAAGAGTGATAGCTATGGCAGAGATGGTTCACGGCCAACCATTTCATACAGCGGAAGCCATGAGTTTTTGCTGAGCACATGGGCAGCCAGACACTACAATTAACCACTCTTTTAATGCAGCTTGACGCAATCATATGACTAAGTTCTGGCACATGGCATTAATTGAAACAGAATGTGCCACTTCCAGTTTATTCCCTTAAAAAGAAATAAGCATGCCTTCCCCTAGCCTTTTCCTTTTCTTGCTGGCAAGGATGGGACAAGGGCTGGAGCCACCATCTTGGCCTTAGACATGAAACTATATTTTGAAAATGGCAGAGATATTTTTATAATCCTAGACCTCTCAGCTTCAAATAGAGAAAATCCATTTCTATTATTCTGTACTACTGAATTTCTGAGTCTCCTTGTCATTGTAGCTTAGTCCATATCCTACCTACTATGATAGCTAATCTTTATATTGAGAGTTTATCAAGTAGCAGACACTGTGCATCGCATCATTTAACCCTCACAATGATATCGTGGGAAAATAATGTTAGAGATGAGGAAACTGAAGCTCAGAAGGGGTTTGCAACATGCCTGGGGCCACACAGCTAGTAAATAATGGAGTTAGAACTCAAACCTAGGACAGTTGCTTTCAGAAACTATACCTTTAATCACTGCTTATCCCTTTGCTCTGATCCACAGCCTTAAAGGCATAGACAGACCTCCCTGAGGTTTGCCAAGAGTCCCCATAAACACTTAGAAATATGTTTCTCATGTCATAGGTACTCAATAAATGTTTGTTGAATAAATATCAATTGGTTTTAGGAAAGCAGGCTTTTTGGAAGTTCCTAACTGCAATCAGATGCAGCCCTGCATCCCTGTTTTATATAGAAAACTCTCCCAGTTGCTTAATACCAGACAATTTTCTCTCTGAAGAATAACATAGAGTACTGCACTTTGGATCCATGCATGTCCTTATGCATCTTACCTGCAATCAGCAGAGAGCCTATATAAGTGGAGCAGGCAGTTGGGGAAAGCACACAGCCAGTTGTACTCATCTGTATTTATTTACACAGCTGTTCTTCCCCTTGTTCAAGCAGAAGACTCCAACCCAGAAATCAGAAACAAAAATAAAATTAGGGGGCTTTTTGAAGACTGCTGGGCAGTATCCTGCATCCTGGGGTCTCAGCAGGGATGTGGGGTCCAAGGACGTTCAAAGTCTCCTTTGTGTGGTGTCAAGGGTACTAGTACAAAGCGAACAGTGCTGAGAGTTTAGGGCTGGGAGAGAGGTTGTTATAAAGTACTGACATCCTGCTGTGAGGGCTGAGTGTGTTCCCTTCTTCAGGGCTCTTATCTGAGCTCTGCGATAGAAAAGGAATAGAAGAGAACGCCTGAACTGTTCTAGCGTTGCCTTCAGCCCTCCCCTGGGAAAACTTTTAGCAATAAACACAAATCAAGAGGAAACTGAAAACGATTTTTTCAAATGGGTCTTCAAACAGCCAGTCTTTATTTGTTCAAGTGGGGGGACTAAAAGAAGAAATTAAAGCCAACTTTCTTTCTAATTAAGTTTCATGGACCTCCCAAAATACAACACAGATGCTGTGATGAACATTAACAAGCTCTCTGATGGAGTGTACTTGAACTCAGTAGGACTAAGACAGAGAATGATTTAGAAAAAAAAAAAAAAAAACTCCACTTCACACGCTGAGAAAAATACCCTAAAAACTTGCAATGATGACTTTTATTAGTTCTTTAGGAGGTTACACAATAAAGCTGAATCCTTTTTTCATCAGTACATTCAAAAGTAAATTCATTCTTCTCTTTTGATTCCAGTAATGATATACATTTAAGATTATTCTTTCTTTTCTTATGGGAACCTACCATGTTAACATATCTAATTAAAATTAAGCATTATTTTGTTTCAGAACATATGTTTAGATATAATGTCCCTGCCCTGGAATTCCACAGAGTCAGTGTCTCAGGGGTTGGGTGCAGGGGTTGGAGGGCTAAGATTGATCCATCACCTAGAGGAGTATGTGCATTAGGAAGAGCTAAGTAATCACTGAAGAGGCATGTTTGATCCACCATGTGTAATCAGTTTTAGTGCAACCAGATTCCAGGGAGTGGGATGAGTGTAAGGCAGGTGATTTTAGCTTCAACTTCAGAAAGTCAAAGATGATTTCGGTGGTATTTCTGCTTCAGTTTTAGCTATACCTGCTATATAGTTGCTCAATCGTATCCAACTCTTTGCTACCCCATAGACTGTAGCCTGCTAGGCTCCACTGTCCATGGAATTCTCCAGGCAAGAATACTTGTTTTAGGGTCCACAGCAATAATCCCACAGATACCATCAAGGATAGGAAAAAACGCATGACATAGAGGGAACCATGCATGGAAGCTGGCATCACTTCAGAGTTAATTAATTTGAGATAAGAATCAGACAGAAACAAGCTATGTGATAGTGCCAAGAAAGATAGATGATGCTCTCCTGAAACGGAAAAAAAAAATTGAGCTCAATGTTGAAATTTCAAACGGAGGCAGTGCAAGGTTGGATTGAGGATTATTTGCCTGTGAGACTGTATTATCTATAAACCATGTCAATGAGGAAAAATAAAAACCAATAAGGAAATTCATTTTTATGATTTCTATTAAGTATACATGGGGGTGAGGGAAAATACCAACATAATTAACATAGAAGAGGGACTTCCCTAGTGATCCAGTGGTTAAGAATCTGCCTTCTAATGCAGGGGACCCAGATTCAATCACTGGTTCAGGAACTAAGATCACACATGCCAGGGGAGCAACAAAGAGCCCTCGCTGCAACTACAGAGACCATGTGCTCTGGAGCCTGTGAGCCACAACTAGAGTTTTGCACCACAAGGAAAGATCCCGTGTGATGCCATGAAGATCCTGCATGCCTCAGCTAAGACCTGACACAGCCAAATAAATAAATACATAAACTTTCAAGAACTAATGTAGGGAATTAAATGAGGGGATCTGTTTCAGGCCACCAAGGCTTTGCATATGGAGTGAACTGAAGTGGAAGATGGAAGTTTCTGTGTCTCTTCACATCTCTGTGTACTCTCTACCTCACCTTAAAAAGTGGAATAATAATTTACTCCATCCAACATCAAATTGCTAGAAGGGAAAGACTCAGTTTTCTTTCTTGTGGAGGATTCATTTTCAAGGCCTCTTTTTACTTCTCACTCACTCTTCCTTCTTCTTCTCTGGCAAATTAGGGAAGAATAAAGTAGAACTTTTTGGCTCCATTCTTACCTTTTTGGTGGGCCACAAGGATTGTGGAATCAAGGTGCTGAGAGCCTTACATGGACAACTCTCACCTCGGGAGATGGTCCCCAAACCAAGGTTGCCTGAGGCTCAGGAGCACATCCGCCTAATCCTGGAATCAGTTCATAGGGCCATTTGGAGGTACATTTATAGGTACACTATCAACTCAGTTGTAGTCTCTAATGAAGGGTGTCTTTTTATTTCCCATATGCCTGCCTCTTTACCATTTTTCTCACTGTGTTCATAACCTGGACAGAGAAAAGATATACTATATATTGGGCTGCCTGGGAAATCTCAGCAAAAATAAGGAAATATTGGAATGCATAAGCTGGTTTTAAAGTCCACGTAGAAAAATAAGCAAGCAAGAATAGCTAGGACAATTGTGAAAAACAAAAATAGTGAAAGAATGTCTTGATAGTCCAATGATACAATAATTAAAACTGTGGTATTGACACACTGAAGTTGCAGACAGATCAATGGATCAGAGTAGAAAGGTAAGCATTAATCACTCAGTGTGTCTGACTGCTTGCAATCCCAGGGACTATAGCCCACCAGGCTCCTCTGTCTATGGAAATCTCCAGGCAGGAATACTAGAGTGGGTAGCCACTCCTCTTCTCCAGGGGATCTTCCCAACCCAGGGATTGAAACTGCCTCTCCTGCATCTCCTGCATTGCAGACAGATTGTTTACCAACTGAGCCACCAGGGAAGACATAGGCATAAATATATGTGGAAATATAGTTGCAAAGATGACATTTAATATCAATAGAGAAAAGAAAGAGTACTTAATAAATTGTTTTGGAGCAGTATCTGGGGAAACAAAATGAGCCCTTACTTTATGGCAAGATAATTCCAAGTATATTAAATATTTAAAGTCAACAAATTAAATAACAAAAATTCAGGAAGAAATCACTGGAGTCCTTTCATAATCCTAAGTACCATAAAACTTCTCAGAAATCACAAAAAGAAAGACTGATCATTTCAATTGCCTAAAATTCAAAATTTATGTACAGCAAAGCCCATCAATAATCAAAAGATAAATGACAAACTGGTCAAAATATTAGAAACTTAAATCACAGAAAAAAAGACCAACATTTCCTAATAATATATTTATTCTATGTAAGCAGGAAAAGATAGATATCAATAGATAAACAGGCAAAGGATATGAAATAGAAATAGCTCTTAAGCATGAAAAAAAACCCAGTATCATTCATTAGAAGAAATATGTAAATAACTCTACAATGATTTATCATTTTTTTGCCTATTAAATGGACAAAATTTAAAAAAAAAACTTACATAGAACAATGTGTAGAGAAGCCAGCACTATCAATACATTATCCTTGGAAGTATAAATTGATTAATCCTCTACCAAGAATAATTTGATCATATCAGTTCTAAATGTATATACCTTTTGACCCAGAAATTCCTCTTCTAGAATTGTATTCTATCAATATATTTATATATGTGTCAAATGATATATATAAAGTACTTATTAGAGCACTGTTTATAATAGCAAAAGATTGAAAACTAAACATTCATTATTAGGAATTTGGTTGAATAAACTATGATCAACCTCATTAGAAGATAAGGTCTATGAATGAAAGGATTTGTGTTTGCTTTGTTCACTGAAGAAAAAGAAATGCAAAAAGGCAAAATGGTTGTCTGAGGAAGACTTACAAATAGCTGAGAAATGAAGAAAATAGAAAGGCAAAGAAGAAAAGGAAAAATATACCCATCTGCATGCAGAGATCCAAAAAAAAAAAAAAAAGCAGGGAGAAATAAGAAAGCCTTCCTAAGCAATCAATGCAAAGAAACAGAAGTATACAACAGAATGGCAAAGACTAGAGATCTCTTCAAGAAAATTAGAGATACCAAGGGAACATTTCATTCAAAGACAGGCACAATAAAGGACAGAAATGGTATGGGCCTAACAGAAGCAGACGATATTAAGAAAAGGTGGCAAGAATACAAAGAACTATACAAAAGAGATCTTCAGATAACCACGATGATGTGATCACTCACCTAGAGCCAGACATCCTGGAGTGGGAAGTCAAGTAGGCCTTAAGAAGCTTCACTATGAACAAAGGTAGTGGAGGTGATAGAATTCCAGCTGAACTATTTCAAATCTTAAAAGATGATGCACTTAACATGCCAGTAAATTTGGAAAACTCAGCAGTGGCCACAGGACTGGAAAAGGTCAGTTTTCATTCCAATCCCAAAGAAAAGCAATGCCAAAGAATGTTCAAACTCTGTACAGAGTACATCATGTGAAATGCTAGGCTAGATGAAGCATAAGCTGAAATTATGATTGCTGGGAGAAATATCAATAATCTCAGATATGCAGATGACACTACCCTTATGGCAGAAAGTGAAGAACTAAAGAGCCTCTTGACAAAAGTGAAAGAGGAGAGTGAAAAAATTGGCTTAAAATTCAACATTCAAAAAAAGAAGATCATGTCATCTGATCCTATCACTTCATGGCAGTCAGATGGGGAAACAATTAAAATAGTGAGAGACTTTATTTTGGGGGCCTCCAAAATCACTGCAGCCATGAAATTAAAAGACACTTGCTTCTTGGAAGCAAAGCAATGACCAACCTAGACAGCATATTAAAAAGCAGAGACATTACTTTGCCAACAAAGATCCATCTAGTCAAAGCTTTGGTTTTTCCAGTAGTCATGTATGGATATGAGAGT
The DNA here is from genome assembly GCF_027580195.1 of Bos mutus. Taxonomy (NCBI): domain Eukaryota; kingdom Metazoa; phylum Chordata; class Mammalia; order Artiodactyla; family Bovidae; genus Bos; species Bos mutus. Next base: position 37,519,943 of record NC_091636.1, on the reverse strand, counting down.
TGGACTGTGAAGAAAGTTGAGTGCTGAAGAATTGATGCTTTTGAACTGTGGTGTTGGAGAAAACTCTTGAGAGTCCCTTGGACTGCAAGGAGATCCAACCAGTCCATCCTAAAGGAGATCAGTCCTGAATGTTCATTGGAAGGACTGATGTAGATGCTGAAGCTCCACCTGAGGTGAAGAACTGCCTCCTTGGAAAAGACCCTGATGTTGCGAAAGATTGACGGCAGGAGGAGAAGGGGACGACAGAGGATGGGATGGTTGGATGGCATCACTGACCTGATGGACATGAGTTTGAGCAAGCTCCAGGAGTTGGTGATGGACAGGGAAGCCTGGTGTGCTGCAGTCTGTGGGGTTGCAAGTAATTGGACACAACTGAGCAACTCAACTGACTGAGATGAGAAACAAAGCAAAAACCCTGTTAAAACATTGGAAGAAAATCTTGGAGAGTACAGTATTTTTTACCTTTAGAATGGGTAAAGTCTTTGAAAGAAATATCTAAAACCAGAGGTCATGAAAAAAAAAGTAACAATAGCAAACTTACTGCTTAAAATTTCAAACCTCAGATGAGAAAAGACACCATAAATAATGATAATGTTGTTGACCAAAGCCTCAAGATGTCCCATAGAATATCATTACTCTACCTTTAGGAGTAGTATTGTGCCAAGAAGTGGGAAGTATATCATAAGAGTTCAGGACACAAATTCAGAGACAGCAGAAGTTCTCCACCTTTCTGCACCATTGTTCTTTGGCAATCTTATGAAGTCCCTTCTCAGGATTAAGTAAAAAATGCATAATGCAAAAGATTACAAAGGGAACCAATTATTTTGATATTCAGTTATATGTATATATGCTTCTCTACTAACACAATAAAAAAAGATACAGTGTCTAATCTAATAATTACTGCAATTTTGAAGTACCGTTGAGCTATCTGAAACAACTGTAAGGTGATATAATGCTATCTATGTCAGTGACAAAGTCCAGGTACTGCTAATATTAATATGGCTTGTTGCCTACATTCTTAAGTGAAAGAATTGCTGAATTTCAATTAAAAGTTAATGAAAGTAGGACTTCCCTGGTGTTCCAGTGGTTAAGAATTCACATTCCAATACAGGGGGCCCAGGTTCAATCTTGGCCAGGGAACTAAGATCCCACAATGCCACGGGGCAACAAAGACCCAGTGTAGTACCCCCAAAAAAGTTAATGAAAAGATTGAAAGGAAAACTGTAATATTTTTCACATCCAAGTTCATGGACACCTAGGTTTTGTCAATAGAAGACCCTTTGGACAGCTCCTCCAACCCCAGGTTCAGAATTCCATGGGAAGATCTTGACACAACCTCAAAATATAAAGAAATGCAAAGTCTAATCAAGTGTTATGGATCCCCTGTGGTTGCTTAAATAGTCCAACCTCATCCCACTCTTTACGCTTCAAAATCATGACGGAGACTTAAACAGCATCTCACAGCATGGCAGTCAAGAGTTGAGAAACCAAGCCCTGCTGTCTGCTGCTTCCCATATCACACCTAGCCAAAATCTCTGGTCAACGTGCCACACTGATTAGCCAGGAATGTATAGCTGGAAACATAATTCCAAAATATCCCTTTGGGAAAGCAACTCTCAAATCCTTTGGATGACATATTTATTTTCTAAGCAAGCAAGTATATATAATCCTGGGGAGATTTAGAATTAAATACAGAGGCCATGTAAATAAGACCAGGTGGTTCAGTGGTAAAGAATCTGCCTGGAATGCAGGAGACTCTGATTCAATCTCTGGGTCAGGAAGATCCCCTGGAGAAGGGAGTGGCAACCTACTCCAGTATTTTCGCATGGGAAATCCATGAACAGAGGAGTCTGGCAAGCTACAGTCCATGGGGTCGCAAAAGAGCTGGACATGACTTCTCGACCAAACAACAAATTCTACGCTTGCATTAAATTTCAAAATAATCTGTGACTAACTGGTATTTTAAGTACTTGTTTACAATAATTTGGCATATTAGACCATACTTCTGCTTTTTCCTCCCTTACCATGAGGGCTCTCTTCCCATTCCTCCCTATCTTTTCCATCTTTGGGTACTGGAGAGCCCCCAGCCCCTTCCTTGATTATCAATTCTTGATTACCTATCCCTAGCTACACTCACACCCTGTGGAAACAAAATCCAAGTTGTTAGTATCAAACTGTGCCCTAGCTTTAAACACTATCTAGAATTTGATAACAGCAGATCTAATCTCCAACCAGACCTCGCCCCTGAATTCCTTCTCTTATATCTAACAGCCTATTCGATATCCCTACTTGATTACCTTTTGATTTCCTGTCCTGCCCACACCGCACACAAGTCTGTTCCCACTCTTCCCCAAATTGATAAATTACAACCACAGTCTTCCAGTTTCTCAGGCCAAAAACCTTGGTGTCATCCTTTTTGAGCCAACACATGCTTATGAAAAATTTGGCTAACAGTATGAAGCAGAATAATAGAGATTCCATTAGATATAACTTCAGCCTTTGTAATAGTGTTCGGTGTACTAGCATGTATAATGTTAAGCAAAATAAACTGAACTATTTAATTTTTAGTTATTCCATTTGTTATGAATCTTTCTGCTCTGTCTCCATGCACACCCATGCACTCCCTTGGCATGCTCATGCAGAGCTGGAGCTCTTAAATTTGTGTGTGTGACAAATATGGAATGCCGGCTTTCCATCTCTCTTGAATGCCATTGCCACCCGGCATCTACACTTGGCGATCTGAGAGAATCCAAAACAGCTCTTCCGTTCCCTACACCTAACCGAAACCTTCAGCTTTCCACCCATTTCAGTTAAACTCTATCTACACATTTACTCAAGCCTAAAACTTTAGTTCCATCCTTTACTACTCTCTTACCTTCATACCCTTCATTCAAACATCATTAAAGACCGACAGTTCTTTCAAAAGACATCCACTGCTCATCATCTCTCTGGTTAGTCACCTTAATCCAAGCTACCATCATCTTGCCTTGAGGCTTTTCTAGTAGTCTCTCACCGTATTAACCATTCTCCACCCAGCAGCCAGAGTTCGATTTTTTTTGTCTGTACCAGGATCTTAGTTCCCTATCCAAGGACGGAACACAGGTCTCCTACAGTGGAAGTACAGAGTCCTAACCACGGGACCACTAAGAAAGTCCTAGAGTTGGTTTTTAAAAAGACTACTTCACCCCTCTGTGCTAAGCTAAGCCCTACAGTGGCTTCCTATCTCTCTCAGTGAGATCCACAGCCCCCTCCTGAAGCCATGCGCATTTCTTTGTTGAGGCTCTATCTCCCACTAGAATGCAAACTCCGGGAGCATCCAGACCTCCTTTCCTTTCTTCAGCATCTATCCACAGCACCTAAACAGTGCCACACACGGAGCAGGGACTCAACAGAAATTTGTTGCATAAAGAGTAAATAAACTTGAAGTTTGGGGTTAGCAGATGCAAACTAATACATAAAGAAAGGATAAACAGCAAGGTCCCACAGTATAGCACAGGGAATTCATTCAATATCCTGTGGTAAGTCATAATGCAAAAAAAAATTTTAAGAATATGTACATATATTTAACTAAATCACCTTGCTGTACAGCAAAAATAGCACAACATGTAAATCAACTATGCTTCTATTTTTTTAAAAAGTAAATAAAATGTTGGATGTGGATGAAGCAAAATTTGGGGGTGCAAAGGAGTATATAAGGGCAACATTTACATTTTCCTTTATAATTTTTACTCTTTTGTAAAGAAAAAGCATTTTGAAGACTTAATCCTCAAAAATTTTAGAGGGGAAAAATTTATGTAAACATGTTAGCAAGTTTAAGCTTTCCATAGGATTGAAGGGGCACCAGAATAAGACAGAGAAATCTACAGTGGTGGAGATCTACCAGAAATCTACTGGTGGAGCTGAGGAAGCTGAACAAGTCACATCAACCTTTTAGGAAAAATGTTAGAGAGGAGTCTTCCTCTGGTTCACAATGACTTCCTAATGAGAATCAAAACCCCAGCTTCCACCATAGCCAGTTTCTACGCTTTTGAAGATTATCTGTGCCCTCGTCCACTCTCTTGTCTTGTTTGTTCTTTTCCTTTTTCTCACCCTAATCACATCTATTTTTTTTTTTAGTTAATTCCACACATGTATTTAAATCTGATGGTGAAAGTGAAATTCCTCAGTTGTGTCCAACACTCTGCAACCCCATGGACTATAGCCCACTAGGCTGCTCTGTCCATGGGATTTTCCAGGCAAGAGTACTGGAGTGGGTAATCTGATGGTATGAAGGTATAATTGGTTATAAAAAAGAGAACTTATTGTGAGGTGAACAGCACAGCAAGCATGATGAATGATACAGTTCTTGAGAGTAAGAGGAGGTTTCCTCAGCAAAATAAAATTTCTTAACACCAAGTTACAATCTGTTGGAAAAGACCGTGATGTTGGGAAAGATTGAGGGCAAGAAGAGAAGGGGACAACAGAGAATAAGATGGTTGGATGGCATCACTGAAGCAACAGACATGAGTTTGAGCAAACCCTGGGAGATAGGGAAGGACAGGGAAGCCGGGTGTGCTGCAGCCCACGGGGTCGCAAACAGCTGAACACCACTGAGCGACTGAACAACAACAATCTTATCCAGAAGATCCAAGAAAACAGTTCTAAAAAGCCAGCAAAGAAGAAATAAATTCTTTGTGATAAGAAGTTGAGAAAGCTAGATATTCCAAGTGGGTTAAAAGAATGCCAGAGGCATAGCTTCAGGATTGACATATAAACATTGGCCATATTCTAGGAGTAGGATTTGCTTGGTCCTGGTGATGGTACTATTATTTGTAGTGAAAGACTGGTGCAAAAGGTGGTTTGTTGTTGTTCTTCAGTCACTCAGTCATGTTGACTCTTTGAGACCCCATGAACTGCAGCACGTCAGGCTTCCCTGTCCTTTGTCTCCCAGAGTTTGCTCAAACTCATGTCCATTGAGTTGGTGATGCCATACAATCATCTCATCCTCTGTCGTCCCCTTCTCCTCCTGCCCTCAATCTTTCCCAGTATCAGGGTCTTTTCTAATGAGTCAGCTCTTCACATAAGGCGGCCAAAGTATTGGAGCTTCAGCATCAGTCCTTCCAATAAATACTCAGGATTGATTTCCTTTAGGATTGACAGGTTTGAGCTCCTTGCTGTCCAAGGGACTCTGAATCAGAGTCTTCTCCAGCAACACAGTTCAAAAGCATCAATTCTTTGCCTCTCAGCCTTCTTTATGGTCCAACGCTCACATCCATACTTGACTACTAGAAAAATCACAACTTTGACTATATGAAGCTTTGTCAACAAAGTAATGTCTCTGCTTTTTAATACACTATGTAGGTTTGTCATAACTTTCCTTCCAAGCAGTAAGTGTCTTTTAATTTCATGACTGCAGTCACCATCCACTGCGATTTTGGAGCCCAAGAAAATAAAGTCTGTCACTGTTTCCATTTTAACCCGAGATAAATTAACCCTTCAGCAACACTCCTTTCCCTAAATTCACCACCACACATTTTAACCAGAGACAAACCCTGGGCTGAAATTAGATTGGGACTACATTTTAATCACTTAACTGTTCCATAACAAAAGGCCTCACGTGGTGGCTCCAATTTCCTGCAAGAATTTGAAAGTTGGACAGACAGTTCTGAGTCACATTGGATTTAGTGAAAAAAAGATTTAAGCAGTGGAAGGGGAAACTCTATCTTCCCTGTCAAGGAAGTGGGCAGTGAGTTCTGCCTTAAAAATTAAATTTGAAAACTTAACAGACATCTAAGAGGGATTCCAACAGATTATCTAATAAAATTATTCACTGTCTCCTACATGCTGGTAAAAGCTACTTTTTCTAGTCTTCTCTGTCTGCCCCTTTAATGTTAGCAATTAGTATCCTTCTGTGGATCTATGCTATGCTATGCTAAGTCACTTCAGTCGTGGCCGACTCTGTGCGACCCCATAGACGGCAGCCCACCAGGCTCCCCTGTCCCTGGGATTCTCCAGGCAAGAACACTGGAGTGGGTTGCCATTTCCTTCTCCAATGCATGAAAGTGAAAAGTGAAAGTGAAGTCACTTAGTCGTGTCCAATTCTTAGCGACCCCATGGACTGCAGCCTACCAGGCTCCTCCGTCCATGGGATTTTCCAGGCAAGAGTACTAGAGTGGGGCCATTGCCTTCTGTGGATCTATTGGCCCCCAAACAGTCCTTCCTGTAATGGAGTCGAAGGGAACCAGGATTTTGACCTGAGTATGCGTTGGGGTGGAGCTGAGGCAGGGGCATAGTTGAGAAGGCATTTTGTTTCTGCTGATAAAGATCCTGGAATATGAAAGAATGTAGGCCACCAGGAGATCACTTCCCTGGCATCTTTGTCACATTTGGATACACTGTTCCTTTTGATTCTTGAAGATGGGTGATTCTCTGAAGGTCTTAGGGTCTGATCTTGTGGTAGTTGGTGCTATTGTCTGTTTGGCCTGGTTATAGAAAAAGACTTGAGAGCTTTACAAATTGCATTAATACAAAGCTATCTTTGATTTTGAAAAGACTTTTTTCCAACCCAAGAAATCCTTGTCAAAAAAGGAAAGGTGGGCAAGAGATAAATGAGAAGTTTGGGATTAACAGATATACACTACCATATATAAAATTAATAAAATACAAGGATTTATTTGTTCTGTACAGCACCAGGGCTTCCCTGGTAGCTCAGATGGTAAAGAATCTGCCTGCAACACAGGAGACCTGGATTTGATCCCTGCATCAGGAAGATCCCCTAGAGAAGAAAATGGAAACCCACTCCAGTATTCTTGCCTGGATAATTCCATGGACAGAGGGGCCTGGCAGGCTACAGTCCATGGGGTCACAAAGAGGCAGACACGACTGAGTGACTAACACATTTATGTTTACATCGCACAGGGAGCTATAGTCAACATTGTCACAGTCTGTGTGAGAGTTGGAAAAGAATTTTGAGACATGAGGTAGAATGAGAGAATAAAGTTTACTAGAGTGAGAGAGGAGAAGACAATGGCATCCCACTCCAGTACTGTTGCCCGGAAAATCCCATGAATGGAGGAGCCTGGTCGGCTGCAGTCCATGGGGTCGCTAAGAGTCAGACACGACTGAGTGACTTCACTTTCACTTTCCACTTTCATGCATTGGAGAAGGAAATGGCAACCCACTCCAGTGTTCTTGCCTGGAGAATCCCATGGACGGAGAAGCCTGGTAGGCTGCGGTCCATGGGGTCGCACAGAGTTGGACACTACTGAAGCGACTTGGCAGCAGCAGGCAGCAGAGTGAGAGATGCTGTTAGAATAGCAGCGTGGCTCAAGGGTGAGCTGAACGCTTTGCCAGGCTTGCAGCCAATTTTTATAGCCTCGAGACAGAGAAAATTCCTACTGGAATGGTGGCATTAGGTGATTGGCTAGGATGCTATAGGGTGGATAGTAGGGTAGGTATTTTACATAATATGGGGTCACGGAACTGGCTGGGTTAGATCCGGAAGCTCATGGCAACAATTGCTATGGGGCTTGGTTAGTTCCAGAGATTTTTATCCTGTGGTACAGTGTTCCACACCTGCGACCTTGGTATAGGGCTCCACAGATATCTTATAGTAACCTATAACAATAACAACAAAAATTTAATGAATATATATGTATGTAGACATGTACATATATATATAACCAAATCACTTTGCTATACACCTGAAACTAACACAATATTGTAAATCAATTATACTTCAATTAAAAAAAAAAAAGAATAAAGCAAAGTATCCAAGGTCTTTCTACCTTCTTACTCTCTACTTGTCTAAACGCAGTATGCTTGAGACCTCCCTCGTGGTCCAGTGGCTAAGAATTTGCTCTAGTAATGCAGGGGATCCAGGTTCCATCCCTGGCCAGAGAACTAAATCCTGCATGCCACAACTAAGACCCGGCACAGTCAAAAATATATTGAAAATAAAACACGGTATACTCAACCTCTTTTGTCTTGTCTTTCACTTGTGCCATATTTTAATAGCTTCTCTGGAGTCCATGCAGCGTCTTTGCTCTTTGGTTTTGCCACCTGAAAGATTCTCCCGAGCTATTCCCGTGTGTGTGTGTGTGTGTGTGTGTGTGTGTGTGTGTTTAGGCCCTCAGTCCTGTTCCACTGTTTGCGACCCCTTTGATCATAGCCCACCAGGCTCCTCTGTCCATGGAATTTTCCAGGCAAGAATACTGGAGTGGGTTGCCATTCCCTTCTCCAGGAGATCTTCCTAACTGTATTAAAAAAACTTCATCTGTAGAGTTCCTTCTGAAATATTGCCTCTTCCATGCAACCCGCCATTTCCCCCCGAAACTGGAATTAATCTCTCTCCTGTGTGTCTAGGGAGTTTAATTTTTCAATCTCATCAGGCCTTATATAGTCATCTATCTCACTGCATGTGTTCTCCGTATGATATTGTACGATCCCTGAGGACTGCAACCATTTTGTCCTTCTCTGTGTATTCAGACTTCCTTTCAGTGTCTTCAGACCTGTGGGAATTTGTAGAATTCAGAAGGCATCATTTTCATCAAGAGTGTTCTTTCTCAAAGCAAAATTGTGTGGCACTCAAAGGTCTGAACTTTGAAAGCAAGTGGCTGCGGTAGAATCTGAGTCCAACCACTTAACCAGCTTGTGATCTTGGCTGGGTGCTCATTCTCTCAGAACCTCAATTCCTTCATTGGGAAAGTGGGAATAATAAAATTTAGTAACAATAGGGTTGTTGTGACAAGTAAATGAGGCAAATGTAAAGCACTTGGCACAAGGCCTGGCACACAGAAAAGATTTAATAAATGGTAGCTGTTTTATTATTATTACTATTACCATAGCATTAAACCTCTGTGCACAGACCAAAATAGTCTCAACACATGCTAATCTATTTAAATAAATTGAGAGGGAATGGACTGGAGAGCTTGCTAGTGCTGCCAAGCCTAAGAACACCTCTATAAAGAGTAATCACTTTATAACAGTGCTGTCCAATAGAAAGACAATGCAAGTCACGTATGTAATTTTAAGTTTTCTATTAGCTACATGAAAATAAGCTACAAGAAACAGGTGAAATTCTTAAACATATTTTTAATATATTTTCTTTAACTTGATGACAGTGAAAGAGGAGAGTGAAAAAGTTGACTTAAAACTCAACAACCAAAAAACAAAGGCCACAGCATCCAGTTCCATCACTTCATGGAAAATAAATAAGGGGAAAAAATGGAAGCAGAGGCAGATTTTATTTTTCTGGGCTCCAAAATCACTGCAGATAACTACAGCCATGAAATTAAAAGACACTTGCTCCTTGGAAGAAAAGCTATGACAAACCTAGACAGCATACTAAAAAGCAGAGATGTCACTTTGCCAACAAAGGTCTGTATAGTCAAGGTTATGGTTTTTCCAGTAGTCATGTACAGATATGAGAGTTGGACCACAAAGAAGGCTGAGTGCCAAAGAATTGATGTTTTCGAATTGTGGTACTGGAGGAAACTCTTGAGAGTCCCTTGGACTGCAAGGAGATCAAACCAGTCAATCCTAAAGGAAATCAACCCTGAATTTTCATTGGAAGGACTGATGCTGAAGCTGAAGCTCCAATACTTGGGCCACCTGATGTAAAGAGTTGACTCCCTGGAAAAGACACTAATTCTGGGAAAGAATGAGGGTAGGAGGAGAAGGGGATGGCAGAGAATGAGACGGTTCAATGGTATCACCAACTCATTGGATATGGGTTTGAGCAAACTGGAAAATAGTGAAGAACAGGGAAGCCTGGTGTGCTGCAGTCCATGGGGTCACAAAGAGTCAGACACAACTTAGTGACTAAACAACAACTTAACCCAATATCTAAAATATTATAATTACAAACATGTAATTAATATTAATAACTATTAATGGTATATTTAACATTTTTTGGATTAAAATTTCAAAATTAATATATACTTCACACTTACCCAGTGGTTCAGATGGTAAAGAGTCTGCCCACAATGTGGGAGACCCAGCTTTGATCCCAGGGTCGGGAAGATCCCCTGGAGAAAGAAATGGCAGCACACTCCAATATTCTTGCCTGGAAAATCCCATGGATGGAGGAGCCTGGCAGGCTACAGTCCATGGGGCTGCGAAGAGTCAGACACGATTAGTGACTAACCCTTTTCACTTTCACACTTACAGCTCATCTCAATTTGTACTAGCCACTTTAAAGCACTCCATAGCAACTTGTGGCTGGTGGCAACCACATTGGACAATATAGCTTTCTAACATGGGATCTGAAAATATCTCCCTTATAAGTGAGTCAAACCATATTAGGCTTTCACTGTATGTTTCTCTGAAAATGATTGGTGGGAGTGTGAACACCAGGTTCAGGTGTTGACTTTGATGTTCACTTCGTTGACTTTGGGCAAACTATTAATTTGGCATTTCCTGCATCTATCCTGGTGCTTAGCAAGGCCACATGGCCATAAAAATTATGACCCATTGCTCAGTCCAGTCTGTCTCATCACCACCCACCATCCCCTCCCATCCCCTGACCACAGGCCTGGGCCTGAGATCTGCAAAACATACTCCCAGACATCTTACCTATGGCTGAATTTACTACAACAAGCCATGCCTCTGTAAGATTTACTAATTGAGGCATCACTAAAATTGTGGGGTCCTTAGAGTTTAAGGCTTTTGTCTTTTGCTATGAAGTTATTCTATCCTATTAGAGTGCTTTTCTTAGAAATTGAGTACTTTGAGTTACCCTGGAGATCCCCTGGAGAAGGACATGGCAACCCACTTGAGTAATCTTGCCTGGGAGAATCCCATGGACAAAGGAGCCTGGCAGGCTATGGTCCATAGGTTAGCAAAGAGCTGGACACCATTGCAGTGACTTAGCACACAAGCTAGCTAAAGCTGAGTTGGAGATTTGGAGTTGGAGTGTTAGGTTTCCTTGACAGTGTGGGCTGACTTGGGTTTTAATGTGTGATGTGGGCTCATATATGAATTAACTTTATCAGGTTAAAAAAAGTCTGAAACCTAGTTTTTGTCTTACCTTTAGTTAGTCCCAGGATTTGCCCAAGCTTCCACAACCTGACCCCAGCCTTAGTGTATGTTTCTCCAAGACTAAATTATCTCCCCAAGTTTTATCTGTTGATATTAAGAGATTTTTTTTTAAAGATTTATTTCTTTAGGCTGTCCTGGGTCTTAGTTGTGGCATGCAGGATCTTCTCAGTTGCAGCATGCAAGATATTTATTTGCAACACGCCAACTCTTAGTTATAGCATGTGGGACCTAATTCCCCCACCAGGGATTGAACCTGGGCCCCCTGCACTGGGAGTAGGAAGCCTTAGCCACTGGACCACCAGGGAAGTCCCAGTATCAGGAGATTTTTGAAGAACCTACTGGAACTCATGCAACAGTGATAGAAATACCATTTTACAACTGAGGTCTATCGACAGGAGTGAACAGGTCATCCTGTGAGAATGTCATTGCATTTTGGCAGGTGTGGTCCTATGTGGGAAAAGAGCAGGATGAGGGGGGAGGCTTGGTTTTGCCACTTCTGTGACCCAAGGTGAACTGCCTCACAAGGCCACAGCAATCCCCCTGCCCAGCCCAGGAAAATGGGGTTGGTAGCATTCTAAAGTTTTCTTCTTTGGTCTTTCAATTCAGAATCAGCCTATAGATGTGACATTAGGAGAAGATTGACTTCAACTACTGAGCACAGCACAATGTACATTTTAAAGCATGAAATAACTTTATTCTGACCTTACCCCAAATTACTCTCACAGCATCCGATGACCAAAAATTATTTCAGCCGCTGAGATTGATTTGTGTGCAAGACCCAGACAGTTTCCACCATTCACCCTGTTTTCTCAACTCAAAGCTGCATTTTCTCTTGCTTAAAAAATTTGCATATTTTCTCAGTGCCTGTTTCTGACTCACAATAAACAATGCCCAGAGCTCCTGCCAAAAAAATGTCCAAATGCGAAATAGTTGCTATAATAGTCGTTTTTCTGATGGCAACTTTGAGCTGTGTGCTTTTAAATTATAATTACTTTTTTTCCTTACAAAAAATGTGTATCTGTCTTGATTGCTGTAATTATGATTCTATACTTACAAACACTTATAAAAGATTCATGTCATTGCTGTGCTTCATAAAACCCATGCCCTTCAATAAGCTTCCTTTGGTGACTGTTTATATGTTTGTGTTTAATTTGTGGCAGAGAAATCTAATGAGAAGCCATTAATCACTGCGTGCATATAAAAATTTGTGTCCTTAACTAAATAGACCGAAGTGAATGGGGCAAGCCTATTACTGGCATGACAAATTTAGAATCATAGAACATTGAAAGGGAAAGCGACTTGAGCAAAGTAACGTAGTCTAACCTCATTTTGGGCTTCCCTGGTGACTCAGTCTGTAAAGAATCTGCCTGCAATGCTGGAGATGAGGGTTCGATCCCTGGGTTGGGAAGATCCCCTAGAGAAGGGAATTCAACCTCCTCCAGTACTCTTGCCTGGGAAATCCCATGGGCAGAGGAGCCTGGCAGGCTACAGTCCATGGGGTCGTAAGAGTTGGACATGACTTAGTGAGTAAACTACCACCAATCTCATTTTACAGATGACATGCAAATTTGGAAGGGGAGGAATTTGTGGTTTAGTGATTAAAAATATGATGGGAGCAGGAATGGGGCGTCTAAATTCTAAACCTGGACCTGGCACTAAGGAGTCCTGGCACACGCTGACTTGACTTCCTCATTCATCCTTCTTCTCAAAGATGCTGCCTAGAATCCGTGGATTGATGAGGGCCTCCCCTGAGGGAGAGAGGAGGGGGACACTGAAATAGGTTCTAACATCCATCTCCTATCCATTCCATTAGAGTAGCTCCACTTGGATTTATTTTTTACTTTTTTGCCCATGTCACCTGACCCCTGTGGTGGAGGGTGGAGTTCTAACCACTGGACTGCCAGGGAATTCCTTCTCCTCCTTTTAAAGTTTGATGTTTTCTGAGATCCTTCCTTCAAGTTTTAGCACTGGAGATGGATTGATATAATTTTTCCTATTTGTGGCTGTGATGTGTCCATTTATTCATGTAATAATTCCTACTTAACCAGGCAACCTTCTGTATTAGTAACTGGGTATGCAGTAGCTGTAAAGACAGACTGCTCTCGAAGAGCCCGCAGTCTAGAAAGAGAGAATTACAGAACAGTGTGGCAATTACTCTGGAAATTTAAACCCCAGGAATCTTGGGAGCACATAGAAGGGGCAGTCAACCCTATCAAGATTTGAGGAGGAAGAGAAGGAAGAGGAGAAGTTTAGGGTTGACTTTCCATAAGAAATAACAGATGGTGGGCATTCCTTTTAATGTTCTTTACTTTCTTTTCTCTTTGTCTTAATAAAAGCTACTGAGGACTTCTTTTGGAAAAAGATGAGAAACCAAACTTCCGAGAACTGTTAAGAGCTCTTGTCACTCACTGACTGTAATCCTGGGCAAATTGCTTAATCCCTATGAAACTCCATGTCAACATCTGGATATACAGGGCCAATAATGATAGAATGTTCCACAAAGCACTAGAATGTTCCACAAAGTACTATAACAAAGATCGAATTAGATAATGTGTGTAAAAGTGTTTACAAAACTATAAAGCTCTGTAAAAATGTGGACTATCATTATTGCTAACACTCTGTGGAAAGCTTTAATTCCCACTGACCTACCCGATCTTTCCCAATTACACCAAGATTCTGGTCCTGTGGAGGTCTGGCTCACTTTGAACAACTGGGAAGGGAGCCATTTCACAATATGAGTCATAATTAATAGCAATAAGGCTTGTGAAATCTTCGTTAAAAAGTAGACCCTCTTTAGTTTTAGGATGAAGAGAATGTGTTACATTTCTGTAAACCATCATTGTGTCCAACTCTTAGCTAACTTGGGATAAAATGGTTGGTATAATTTCTTACCACCTGCAGATTTATTGAGGGGGAGTCCTGTTGTTCTTTTTCTCTATTATAGTGGGATTCCCTAGGCGTCTGCCCTTGCTCAGACTGCTTCTTAAACCTCTTCAGGGGTCAAAACATTAGAATGTTCTAGAGAAACCCACTGGTAACTAAAAAGAGTAAAGTGGGTGGGCCCAGAGATCTGGAAAGAAATTACCTCTAGGGGAGGTGGTCTCAGTTTAATTCCAGCCTGTCTGTTGAACCTCCATACCTTGAGGTTGTCTGTACTGTTCAGTGTAATCTTTTTTTATCTTTAAATGTGAGTGTGAATCATTCTGGTTTGTAAAGGCTCCTCCGTCCCCTTGGCTTCCTGACTCAAGTCTTGTTCCCTTAAAAGGTTTGCATCAATCTAAACCTAAAATCACTCCAATGATTAAATCCTGTGGCTCCCTCTTGCTTAGGAGTAGAGTTCAAGGTTTTTTAATTTAGCGTTCTGGCTCCTCTGTAAGTTACCCTGAAGAAGGGCAAGGCAACCCACTCCAGTATTCTTGCCTGGAGAATCCCATGGACAGAGGAGACTGTCGGGCTACGGTCCATAGGATCGCAAAGAGTCGGACACCACTGAACCGACTTAACACAGCACACACGGAGTAAGGATAATGTTGAGCTAGGCATAGCTTCTCCAAGAGTCTCTGAGTCTCAGAGGAAAACCTGGTAAATAGGCTGCAGGACAGGGTTCCCATAACTTTCTGTGGGCCGCTCCCACTGCCCACTGAATAATTACAGATGTGTTTGTGGCCTCCTAGAGAAAAGGGGCTGGTTTTTGCAGCACAGCACTTGTTCAAGGTTTGTTGAATGAGTGACTATGATAAAGGGTACTTTTAGCTGTTCAACTCTTTGTAGCCCTATGGACACTTTCCCGCCAGGCCCCTCTGTCCGTGGAATTCTCCCGGCAAGAATACTGGAGTGCATAATCTTTCCTTTCTCCAGGGGATCTTCCTGACCCAGGGATCAAACTCGGGTCTCCTGTATTGCAGGCAGATTCTTCACCTTCTGAGCCACCAGGGAAGCCTAGCTAGCTGCCCACTAAAATTGGGATTTTCAGGCTTCACATAGGTTCAAGATAAACCCAATCTGTTAAAAACCTAACCAGAATTTGCCACCAACTTTTTGTTGTTTTGCTTTTTACATTCGGGCTCAAAAGGAAAAAAAATTCAGACAAAATGAGAGACCAAATACTATAAGTACTGTTTCTATGCCTGCTACCTCCAGTACTTTCACTGGAGTTAAATAAGTCCCCTTCATGGTCCTAATATTCTACAATTTCCAAATTGCAGAAGGAAAATTGACATTCCTTACGGTAATCCTAAAATGTAAACTATTTGAACAAGAATGGACAAAATCTCCCATGAAATTACAAATCAAAGTGAAAAATATTCAACAAAAGTTAAAAGGGTTTCTAATCACATTCTTCCTCAAATTCCAGAATTCCCTTATCTTGAATGCTGAAATTTGATGGTTCTGACCTATGTTACAAAACTTACTAATACGTCAAACTTCAAACTAATGGAAATTCAAGGATAGGTTGGATTTGGTTGTTTCTTGTTGTGACATTTCCCCTCACCTCCCACCACCCCAATGAATTCACCTACAACATATTTTATAATAGCATGTTCAAAGAAAATTCTTGAAAGTTTTCAAAAGAAATAGCATTTGCCACATCTTTTTTTTTTTTTAACTCTGGAATAGAAAAATTAATATGATTTCCTAGTCCTGTGTCTCCTACCCACAGTAGCCTTAAATAAAATACATATAGAGACTTGTTCATAATTTCTTGCTGTTTGGCTTATTTAGTATTTCTACGAAGGAAAAAATGTTTGAAGGCTCAAGGGTCTTATTTATAAAATAGAGGAAAAGGAAGAAATACGTTGAGTAAACCCAAGTTGTCCCGAGGGCATTATTGCTATAGCTTTCCAAAAGAGAAAGTGGTACTTAAAAGTAGTAATTCCTAATATTTCCCCCAGACTACACCCTTGTAATTCAGATGAACTCTGAACTGAGACTCTTTACATCTCATTTTCTCATTAGGTTTTTATTATAGCCAACAAATCTTTCAGTGGTGAATTACTTCTCTTCTCTGGGGTTCACCAGACTCCTATAATGTCTGTGCTAATTAAAATAATGAAATGGTTTTTAACTAAGATTTGGGGATTAGAAAAAAAGGGATAAAGAGAGGGTACTAGCGCCTTCTCATCTCTCTACTAACCAAAGTATGGTTTTCTAATCCCTTTTCTTGTCCCCCTACTCCAAAACAACCAGAGATAAAAATGGAAATGCCACTTGGCTTGAAATTCCATTTAAAATTATATAAAGATTTCTCTTTTAAGTTCTCTTGAAATACAAGACATTTCCTCAAGAAATGTGGACAAGTTAGTCTTAAACCCATGGCTCAGAGAGGACTTAGTGTAGTAAATAAATGCTTTAAAATGTAGTCAAGGCATTGAGAAATGGCGCCTAGGCCAGAAGTGCCAACACAAAAAGCGATTTTGTTTGTTGCCAAGTGTTATTATGTCAGTTATTCATAGGAGTTAAATTTAATATTTACTGTGTATCAGGTATAAAACCCATTCTTGCTCTCAAAGAACTTACAGTTTAGTTGAGAAGCCAGAAATTTTACAAGGATTTTTTAAAAGAAAAGAGTGGTAGGAGACTTGTAATTAAATGTTAAACTATGTAATACAGATGCTAAGTGATCTAGGAGATAAAAGAAAAAGAAAGACTGCTGAGGGTTGGGACTGCCAAGAGCATATATTTTCAATAAACCCTTAGAATGATGCAATTTTAAAAGTTGTTGTAATTGCTGCTAATTTATACTTTTAGCATGTACATGATTCACCATTGCTTTCCAACCAGGAGATGTTCAAAAAAGTATAAACATGCAACAGTTGAGACTTGGCAGGAGACATATCTTCAGAATCTCCCTGGATTTGCTAATGAGAGAAAAAGACATACTTTCTTGCTGGAAAACAGACGTAAGAATTAAGCGGATTTTGTATGGGGAATATGAGATTTAATAAACAGGAATACAGAACTCTGGCTGTAATTTTTGGTATGAGTTTTGTTTCTACTAAACATTTTTTCTTCTTGCTAAACACATTCTAAGTTTTGGAGTTGAGTCAGGCTCAAAAAATTTTTTTTTAATTTTTAAAAACCTATTTTCACAATCTATTTTCTTTAAGAAAGGTGGACTAGAAGTACGAGTTACAGTCTCAAGGAAATGAGAATTTTCTAATTCCTAAAAAACGATGGGGTAGGTGGGGGTGTAGAGGACATTGAGCATCCTTTAAAATTGAGGTGTCTGTCTGCACAGCAAACTTACCTTTTGAAACTACGAAACTTCAAGTGTGCATTTATACTCTTGGTCTTAAAATGCTTTTTACTTTAGTAGTCTAGCAAAGATCTTGGTCTCTTTGTGTTTCTTACCTTTTTTAATCTTTGCCACCAGACAATTTGAGCTAAATTAGATGTGTTATAATAGAGTTTTAACTGCTAAAGCAGAGGCATGTCTCATCTTGTGTTTTGAGTAAGTTTAGTCAAGTTTAGAGCATTATAGCATTTCTTTTCTCCATACTTGATTGCCTTCTGGGTCTTCCCAAGAAATGTCAGTTATTTCCCCAATTCTAAAAAGAGGGACTCTTTCATAATAGTGTACAACCAGGCAAAAGAGCACACTCGTGTTTCCTTAAGGGGAGGAAACCAGTAACAATGTGAGATAATTAAATTTAGCTCCAGAAATCTCTTCTTTGAAACGTTCTAATCAAGACTTCAAGCTTTCTGAGTGTGTGTGCGCTTTATTCTTCAATTCTTCCTGGTCCCGGTTTTGCATTTCTAATGAAAGTGAACTGACAAAGCGGCAAAGTGGTCTAAGGAGCAAAACAAAGCCAACAAGCAGGCTTCTGGTGCGCCAAGATTAATCAATATTCCAGAAACCTCGGGTTTCTCCCCTCCTTCCCTGTGGTGTTTTCATTTTTCCCCACTCCCCCTTTCCCGGGCACAGACTCCGCCCCTTTTCTTAAGTTGCCCTGATAGTAATTTGCAGTTTCAGAGCACATGCACGCCTCGCTCGCTGCGTTCTGTTGCTCTGCCGTACCTGCTGAGAATTCACCTTGTCATTGCCTGGGGTATCTTCCACCCGTTACAAAATCCGGAAAAGGTAAGTCTGACGTCCTGTATTCTTGCTGGGCTTAATTTCTCATTCCATTTCTCTGCCCCTGTATTTTGTTTCCCAGGCAGAGGAGTAGCGAGAGTAAAAGCTAGCCATTTTGGTAGATAAAGTCCATGTTAGTGATTTAATGCAAGGAGCGTGTGGTGTCTATTTACGCCGCGTCCTCTCTTAATTTGGAGTTGAGTCATTCAGGGTGGATTGGGGGCAGATTGTGGTTCCGGCGCTAGAAAAGAATCAAGGCTGAGCTGGTCTGTTTAAAAGTGACTGGTAAAGGGAATGAGAGATCAGTAGGGGGAAAAAAATCTGGTCTCTCGCGTCTCCTCTGCTTTACTTCTCCCTAAACGTTTAATCTGCTATGAAGTCTTGAACGACCTGTATGTCTTATTACCACTGACCCCAACCTGCAGTTTTATTTAAAAGTCAAAGCTGTTAGGGTTGTTTTCCCCACCCGCCCCGCACTTGAATTTGCCAAAAGCTTCCGAGGAGTCCCTCGCTTTCTAGTTACTTCCCCCACGGACGCACACGCTGGCTGTTCGCCAGATACACACGTCCACAGGCACCACTGCTTTTTACTTGGATTTATCGTGGGAAAGGTTATGGATTAGAAATCTTGTAAAACAGCAGGAGGAATTTCTTGATCTTTCAAAAGAGCTGATTTCTACCAAGGGGAGATTTACTTAGATATATTTGAATAACCTAGGAGCACTTTAAAGAAACTGGAAACCACACTAACTGTAATGTTTGGAATGAAAATTGGACTCATCTCTTCATCTGTTGTAGAAATCCTAAATTTTAAAATACAGAGAAGTGGGTGATAGTTTCCTTAGAAGACTTCAGCATGTTTGCCACAAAGATAAATGCTACTTTGTACTTCTACTTGTGACAGAAATGTAAATGAATTATGATTTCAGATCATTTATAAATGTGCCCAGCCCACTTTGCTCATTTCATGAAAAAAACTAAAAAGTTGCCATGTGAAAGAGTCATTCTTTCTCAGGGCCTGTGGGTACTTGTGTTCTGTTCATAAGCATATTTACTATTGGATGTTATCATGACATTTTTCTTAATGAAGAAAATAGTTACTTTATTATATATAACAGAAACCTCTGACTGAAATCTCAACATCTTAATTCATTTTATTGAGCTGGTTATGCCTTTCCCATGTATACAACATAAGCCATTAAGTATAGTTATTGAGCGTTTCCTGTGCATTTAATTCAGTTGGACATTTATTGAGGGTGAACCCTGTGTAAGGCACCCAGCTAGGTTCCAGGGGATCAGGTTGGGGTAGGGGTTGTTCCGTCACACCCAGCTCTGATGAGCCCTTGTATAGCTTCACTGGAGAGGGAAGGACAAATTTTTAAAAACGTAACACAAGTTCCTGCTCATATATTCTGGATTTATGCACATGTCTCACACGTGGTTCAGTAAGATATCCACATTCGAGCCCTGCAGTCTGGCATTGCCGCTCTCCAGTCCTTGATTCCTAGTGAGATCATGCAGTTTGCAACAGCTTCCCCTGGTGTGAGGCAGCCCTGATTGTTCACCCCTGGGGGCTGTAACTCTCGTCTCTTTCTCTCCTGTCTAGTTGTGTTCTTTAACACCAAAGAGAACTGGCTTTCTGGGGCTGATTCCGTGACGTTGAAGTTCAAAGCAGAGACACTCTAGAGAAGTAAAATATGACGAAAAGCAATGGAGAAGAGGCCAGGTTGGGAGGCAGGATGGAGAGATTCCAGCAAGGGGTCCGTAAACGCACACTGTTGGCCAAGAAGAAAGTGCAGAACATCACAAAGGAGGACGTTAAAAGTTACCTATTTCGGAATGCATTTGTGCTGCTCACGGTCACTGCAGTCATTGTGGGTAAGTCATTTGATAACAAAACCCCCTTCCAAAAAAAAAAAAAAAACAACTGGATCTTGTTTCTTTGGGGCATCTGACTGCCTGGGAAAATTATCAGATGAACTGATTGCAGGTATTCAAAAGGACCGCCCAGGCTTTCCTCTGAATTGAAAGATTCTTCTTTTTCCCCTTTACATGACAGTCTGTTGGCACGTTTGGAACTTTGATAAACATGTAGGAATCTGAAGAAGCATCCTTAGGCATTATGCAAATCAATTGATTGTGTGGAGAAGGGAAATAAATCAAATGTTTTTCCATCTTATGTAAGAATAAAAGAGGATAATTTAATCATTAGGCCTGAGCGGTCAAATAACAATAAAAACAAGCAAGCACAGTAGATCTGGCCAAAATGTGATCCTTATACAATGTAACTTTCACTTAAAACTAATTTACACAATTAGCATACCCAAAATGAGACACAGGTCCCTGATAGTAATTATATTCTAACTGATGCTGTCTTGAAGCTGAGTAACAACTCTTAGACTTAGAGGCGGAATCTTTTTTGTTTGCACTCTCTGTCATCCAGTGACTGGGAAAGGTAAATTTCGGAAAATGTTAACACAGATCTCTCATTCATTCATTGCCTCTAAGTGCCTGACATAAATGGCTATAACTCTTTTGAAACATTTTAGCCTCTTACTAATTTAGCATTGTTGATGGCAATCTGTACAAATAAAACATTATTGTTTTGCTTGATTTATTGTTATCTGAAATTACAGTTCATTACTTGTGGGTAGCATTATTCTTCCTTTAAAATGTAGTTGGGATTTTTGACTGAACCAATATAAAAGCCCTTAGGCTAGTAGACAGATAAGCCAATGCCATGCTGTTAAAAACAAACAAATAAACAAAGCTTAAATCTGCCACCAGAAGAAGTTTTAATCTCTAACTTGAAGTTTGCTAAAATCTCCATCAAATATAAGAGGTAATGACAAAAGAACTCAGAAAATTCTGTAGCATGTAAATATAATTGTAACTTTATCCCCCAAAAAGGGAATCTTAGATCACAGACAAATATGAATATAGCAGAAGAGTAGTTTGTCACAAGACTTTAGATACATTCCATGTCAGTATCACTGGCTCCTTTTCGTAACTGTTGTTGATTAATGAGTGTTCAATTAATTCTAGAGACGTTCCAAGGGAAAGTGTCTTGACTGACTAGGAAAAATAATGGCTTTCTTTAGGTTGCCAGGTTTGAATACCTTCCTGGAAGAAGTATTTCAGTGCTGTGTCACTGTCTTGGAAGTTGATGTAAAATACATTATTTTCAATGAATTACAATCACTGTCAAGCCAACTAATAGCTGCATAATACTAACAGTGAACATTTATACAGCACTATGCCAGCTACTTTCTAGGTGTTTTGCTTATATTAGCTCACTTAATCTTTAAACAAACCTATGAAGACTGTGGATAGGTATGATTACTCTGATCTTCATTTTATAGTTGAGGAGACTGAGCATGGAGAGATAAGCCACTTGGCCAACATCACACAACCAATAAATGTTAGAGCTGGAAGTGAAACTCAGGCTGTCTAGAGCCAGAGGTGATTTCTCTTAACTAGTCTGCCATCTTGCCTCTCTGCTCTCCTGACTAGTTTATATCTTATGAGAGTTGCCAGGAAGAAAAATACTGCCATGTCTTGGTAGAAGCCAATTACCAAGCAATGCTCGATGCATTCACATAGCCTTGTAATTTTGCTAAATGATTTACTCAGTTAAATTCAGCAGAAAACGTATAATTCTCCTACAAATGATTAAGCTGCATCCCTATCATTAATTTAACAAATACCCGTTTATTTTGTAACCCTATCCATATAATAATAGAGCTTAGTGATACTGGTGTATGTTTGGAAAAGATATAGAAACCCTGATTCAAAATGGTGTTCTAAACACAAGAGTTCAATTGCTACGACAGAAGTGTTTCATTTCAAGAACAGAGAAATAAAAAATGGTAAAAACCTGAGCATGTAAAGCAGATTGATGGAGCAGGAAGTTCTTAAGTGACTAAAAAGAAATAACATCTCTAATAGAAGGAAGATAATCCAGATTTAAAAGTCCATTTTCTCTTTGAGTTCTGGGATCATTTCCTAGCCCAATGAGTCGTTCCTACAATTTGTGAGATTTGTGATGAGTTGGCTGAGCTGGGGTAGATAGCTTGGCAGGTTGCCCTCGGTGTTGGCTTTACTAATGGAAACTGAGGAGGTAGAAGTAAGGAGAAGAAGCCACTAACAAAGAAACAAATAAAAAGAGCTCATTGACAGTCAGAGAGACCACTGAGTCTGCATAAAGGACTTGGAATCTCAATTTAGTAGCAAACAGGTTTAGGAAAGAAGGAAGACGCTTTGGTTATCTCTTGGTGCCTCTTCCATAGAGTGAAAACACGAATTTAGCTTGTCACTGGTACATGTCTACATCAACCTTAAAGAAATATTAGGAAAAGGACATGTCTGTGTATGTCTGCTCAAATTTATTTGCTGCAGCATAAGAAAAGACTGGGAAGTTGCTAGGAAGAAAGAAGAAAATAGTTTATTTCCCCAAAGATGAAATGAGACAAAAGAACTATAGGTATTACTTAGTTTTTGAATTCTTAGGTTTTGATTGCTTTTACTAAGAAAGAGTGGAAAAACCTACATATTGGGGTGAATTTTTTATTCTACTCTATTTTCTTTATCTTTTTTAAATAAAGTAAATGTTCATTTAGTGTGTGGAAATAGAAACTAGAAAAAGAGAGGAAGAGTAGAGACTTGTAATTCCATATGCTCAAAAAAGTAGAGAATTGTAAATATTAATATTTCCATAGCAATTCCTCTACAAACACAGGCATAGCCCTACATGAACAATTTGATGTCATTCCTATGCAATAATATTTCTACTGTCATTTCTAAGTGATATCAAAAGTCTGAAAATGCCTGGTTGCAAAGCCCATGTAACAGGAGCAGGTTAGCAACCTGAGAGAAGGCAGCGCCACGTGCTAGATGTCTTTAGGACAGTTCATCATGAAAGCATTAGATGAAGTGTCTTCCCAGGCTATTGCAGACAGCTGTCTGACAAAAGCCATACTGAGAAAAGTGGTTACTGTCCTTTCTCCAGGAAGCATTTTCTCATTTTCAACTGCGGTCAGTTGTGTTAGAGTGACCTCAGACATCTCCCTGAAACAAAGGAAAATCCTTTGTCATGGTCAAGTCACAGAACGTTACTCATTTCATGTGCAGGGAATGAAGAGAAAATAAAAGTGAAATCTCAGGCCAAAGAATTACGAAGAAACGGGTCTTAAGATCAGCTTCAAGGGGAGGGAATCTTTAAATAGAGTTGCAGAGAATTAGATGGTGGTTTTACCTGAGGAAGTTCACAAATACAGCACCCAGCACCTTTTTCTGCTGTTGGTCTTAAGACAGACAGACAGACACACACACACACACATATACACACACACAACATTAACGTTTAGACTATCTTTATGTGACTTTGAGAGAAATTGGTGACTTTTTAAGAAAGAAAACCTGCTGACTGAATGTGTATATTACATTTCCCACCATTCCCTGACACTCTTTGGCAATAAATTTCAATTGCACTAAAATTGAGTGCAGTTCAATAATATATCTGAAAGGATGTGCAAGAAATGAGCCACCATGACTGCCTCTTGGGGTAGAATTTGGATAGGTGGGGAGTAGGATGGAAGGAATGTTACTTTATCCTAAATAAGTTTTTGTATAGTTTAAATGTTTTAAGGGCTGATTAGCTCAGTTGGCTATGGCGTGATGCTAATAAATGCTTTATACCACATTCACACATTACCCACTGTGATCTATTATTTGCTGAATACATAAGTTAATTTTTTTAAAGATTCAGTGTTATTCAGTGATTTAACAAATATTGGATATTGCATATCTGGCCCTGTGCTTTGAGATGAGGAGTCTCTGCCCTCCGGTCATTTAGTAGAAGAGATGGATGAAAAATGAGATGACAAAGTGATACACAGGGTTCAGATATCGTAATAGAGGAGTTTGTAGCATTCTTTAAAATGAGATCATATTTGTATATACAGTGCTGTATCATATATGAGGTCTTCCTGTGTTGGTACTTTAGAGATTCTACTGTGTTATTAACAACCACACTTGGAGCCCTAGATGTGCCACGTGGAATAATCTTTTTTTAAACTGTGGCTTTCGATGAAGGATAGATCTGGGTTCCTATGCCAGCTGTACTTAATCACTGTGTGAACCTAAATAAGGCGTTTAGCTATTCTGAAGTTTCAGTTTCCTCATCTATCATTATATGTATAATATATATTGTGAACACTTACATGGTGCCAAGCAGTGCTAGAGTAAGCCAGGGAGGAAGGTATTTTTATTCTCATTTTATAGATGAGGAAACTGAAGGTCAGCCACAGTTGATGCACAGTTGATGCATTTTGACCACAGTTGATGCATTTTGACCATGTTTCAAACCCACCCTTCTGTCTCCAAGTTCATATTCTTACCCACCACAGTGTTCTGGGTGCTCATCTCTGCTCTCAGGAAATGTTCATTCTTGTTTTATTACAACAGTTAACTAAGGATGTGCACTGACACATCAGCACAAGGCGTGGAAAGGAGAGATTGAATCGACAGTTCAGAACAAGGGTCACTCCTGAATCCTGGTGGTTGATTACATGTGAGTTGACAGAGAAAGTGGACTGCAGGTGAATCGTCCGATTTCTGGTTTGGTGCCTGAGTGGTAATGGTGCCACCAGTCATGGTGGAATACAGGAAGAAGATGGGGAAAATAATAAGCTGAGTTTTGGACATACTGAGTTTGAGATGCAGGCTGCCACTGCAGTGGAGGTATAGTGCAAGAGGCGCGCAGAGATTTGCATGGTAGCCTTACCATCTCCAGGCCCAGTGAAGACAGGCTCTGTCTTTGAAGGTAAATGAATAATGATCAGTGAATCAGGTTATTCTACTACATACGCTACTCTGTAGGTGAGTCTATTCTGAGAGCAGTCTAACTCTAGGGCCCTTCTTTATGACTAGAAGCAGTAATCTCCCAGAAAGGCTGTAGTGGTATTCTGAGC
Organism: Bos mutus; assembly: GCF_027580195.1. Classification (NCBI taxonomy): domain Eukaryota; kingdom Metazoa; phylum Chordata; class Mammalia; order Artiodactyla; family Bovidae; genus Bos; species Bos mutus. Next base: position 37,494,878 of record NC_091636.1, on the reverse strand, counting down.
CTCGGACATGTAACACAATATCCAGCTGAGTCAGTTTAGCTCGACAGGTTCATCGATGCGGTGAACTATCAGCTGCTGCACTGAAGTGACAGGTCTTGGGACCAAAGTAGCCAACTATTTGAGTTAGTGGCCCCCCTGCTGACACCTTCCACCTTACTAAGAGAAGGGCATCTCCTCTCGGGTTGAACAACAGGAATCCAAAGAATGGTGGATGGATTTCTGTTTCCTTCAACACTTCCTGGAAAAGAGAAGAGAGAGAGCTTCCGGAAGCTTCGGGGAGGGTGGCTCCTGAGGCAAGCCCTCCCCTGGTGTTACCAAAGCCCAGCTATTTGTGGTCACACAACGGAGGCTCCCCGGGCAGAGGGCTGGACTGGAAGGGTTAGGCTTTCAGAGCTGAGAACCACAATGCCCTGCTTTAGAGAAATGACACAGGGATTGAGTATTAGGGATTAGAGTCTGAGTTTTTTTTTCTTTTTTATCTGCTTTATCTTCTCCCCCAGGGAGCAGAACTATAGAAAAATTGTCAGGGACAGCAATAGCAAATAAGTGACTTGCATTAGCTGACTTGATCCTAGCCCTCCTTATACCCCACCTTCTCCGCAAGCGTTCCAGGGAGCTGCCTCCTGTCGTGGGGACAGAGTCCAGGACTGGAGAGGGGAGTGGATCAGGGCTATGGATTCTGGAGTCAGACAGTTAGGGCTATGTCCCACTTCTGGAACTGAGCCTCTCTTTCCTTGCGTGTAAAATGGAATAATTTTAACACCTCTCTGCCAAGATTTATATCCCAGTTCTGCCATTTACAACCGTGTAACCTTAAATCACTTCCTTAAATGCTTGGCAGACAGAGTGTCTGTAGGAACTGTCCACACTTTGCCTTTGCTTCCCATCTTTGCTATGGCAATAAGTGGAAATATGCACAGGTTTGATGATGCTATTTGCTCAGAGGACGGAGACCCAGGAATGAGGGAGGCCTGGGAGCTGGAAGCAGAGAAGTCAGTTACCTGGTTTAGGTCTGGAAGTGGCTTGTTTCCTTGGCTAGAGAAAAGAGCTAAGAGAGTTGTAGGAAGAGACCTAATAGCTGTTAAGGTCTCTGAGAGCAGAGATGAAAGCCTCAGAGTAAGTGACACCATCCTTATCTGTCCCTTATCTACCTGGCCTCTTGAGTCAAAGCAGAAAGCAATCTCCAGGCAACTGTTATCACAACACAGCTTGCTCAATGCAGGGAGTACCTGATAGCTGAGGCCCCTCTCAGGAAAATGGGAAGTTGCTGGGAAAGTGGTTTCAATAAATGTAACATACTCAATAGCTCATTTTTGTTCCTAGCACTTGGGGACCCATCAGAGAGTCCATCGCCTCCCTGATTTCTCCTTTTCTCCAGCATTTTGGTGTCTTCCTTGTTGTTTAGTCACTAAGTCATGTCCGACTCTTTTGCAGCCCCATGGATTGTAGCCCGTCCAGCTTCTCAGTCCATGGGATCTCCCAGGCAAAAATACTGGAGTGGGTTGCCATCTCCTTCTCCAAGGGATTTTCTTGACCCAAGGATCAAACCATGTCTTCTTCATTGGCTGGCATATTCTTTACCACTGAGCCACCAAGGAAGCCCATTTTTGGTGTCGACTATTCATTAACTGTCACCCCCGCATTGGAGTGGGGGCAGGAAAGATGAGGGGTTCTGGAAACTTGGAGAAAATGTTGCTGGTTTCTAACAGAGCTGGGAGAGGTTGTTTTGAAGTAGGAGTAAGGCTTAATGTTGTTCTAAGATTATCTCTAGGTTCTATTTTCTTTCTGTTAAATCAGATAATGAGAAAACTGAGCAGGCAATTTCAAATCTATTTATCTTAAAAGTAGGCCGTCAAGTAAGTAGATATGTTCAGAACAATTACCTACAATAATAATAATATCTTCCATTTTTCTGTGTCACTTTATAGAGCACTTTCTGTTTGCCCTTTATAGCAATGTAAGTCCATGGCCAGTTCATCCCCTCTTCTGAATAGTGTCTGGGAATGTCTGGAACACAGCTAGGAAAGTGCTAAGAATCTAAAGGTCCTGCTAAGAATCTAAAGGACCCTGCTCTGCCATCAGCTCCCCTTATGATTTTTAAAAATTTTTCATTTATTCTATTTTCAGCTGTGCTTGGTCTTCATTGCTTCATGTGGCTACTCTCTAGGGCGGTATGCAGGCTTCTCATTGCAATGGCTCCTCCTGTTGGGGAGTGTCAACTTTAGACCTTGTGGGCTCAGTAGTTGGGGCCCACAGGTTTGGTTGCTCTGTGGCATGTGGACTCCTCCCAGACCAGGGATTGAACCCATGTCCCCTACATTGGCAGGAGGATTCTTAACCACTGGACCATCAGGGAAGTCCTCCCTTTATGATTTAAAACAAGTCTCATCGTGCATACATGCTAAGTTACTTCAGTCGTGTCCAACTCTTTGCAGCCCTACGAACTGTAGCCTGCCAGGCTCCTCTATCCATAGAGATTCTCCAGGCAAGAATACTGGAGTGGGTTGCCGTGCCCTACTGGAGTGGGTTACCGTGCCCTCCTCCAGTGGATCTTCCCCACCCAGGGATCGAACCTGCATTTCTTACATCTCCTGCATTGGCAGGTGGGTTCTTTACCCCTAGCACCACCATCAGCAAAATACATTTGGACTAATGTCTGCTGCCAGCTCCAAAATTCTATCATTTAAAGTCTAATTTGCCTTCCTCTAAAGCTGTATATGAAATAAGATACAAGAGTGTTTGCAGCCCATGACGCTGTACCATCGCAGGACCTTTTTCCTGAGCTCATGATCTCCCAACCCATTTGAGCCAGTCTCTCTAAACTCACAAGCAGCTGCCTTCTCTTGCTTTGCATTCTTGGCTGTCAAGTTCCTGACTCTGGGTAATGGCCAGTGTTTCCTAAGCAATGTTCGAGGACACACGTGAGGCATACCTCTTCAGGAGTCACTTCCAACCTTCCGTCTTCTGCTAACCTATCATAGGTCCGAGGATGAAAATTTCGGGTGTCTGTTTTTGCCGTAGAGTAAACAAGGTTGTGAAGAGCCTACGCTATTTGGAAGAGGCAACTGGAATTTAAGCCCCGTCTTTCCCAAGCTGTACATTCCAGGTGTTAGAGTTCTTGATATTTATGGAACACTGGGGTGCCATCATTCATCAGGTATTTGGTCTGGCAGGGAGGTGAGCTGTATCATTGCTGTGAGATGTGGAAACATAGAGAACACTCCAGCACACAAAGTATTGCCATTGTACTGACTGAGGATAAAAATTATGAGTTTTATGTCAAGCTTCAGTGCAATCAGAGCAACCCAGAGCAGATTCCCTAGACCAAGAATATTCCCATCACTAGGCCCAATCAAAAATGTGCTCAAGTTGTTTTGAAAGCAAAAAGAAAAGAATAAAACCCCCAAAAGTAGATAAAGAAAGTTATACCCTGGGTGAATTAAGGCAAGGTTTCCTCTGTGTAGCTTATCAAAGAGTTGAAGGTAAATTTAGGAGCAGCAAGTTGAAAGGCACACTTGAAGTTTGAATTTCAAGACTGAGTCCCTGTCTCCTGAGAGGACAGCTTCATTCTTCTTGGCCCCAAAGAGACTTCTCCAGTTCTCCAGCAATGATTCCAGGCCACACACTGCTGTCTCTTCTCAGAGAGAAAACAGCGGGCTATTAATGACAGACTTTCTATTCAGAATCTTGTAAGATGAAGCTCATTTGTCCCTAATGAGAGTAGAGATGGACAATTACTGCCCTTCTCACCCTGAAATGATGGCCTCTGCGTTTAGATCCATTGCACCATTGGAAATTCCACCTTTAAAGCAAGAAAGGCAAGCCCCCAGAAATCCATGTGTTTCTTGCTGTCTTCATCATGTCGATGAACGTGAAGACAAAGACATCAAGAAAGAAAGTATGTCTTTGAAGAGATGCCTATGACCCTAGTTGGTTTTGTTTTTTTTTCTCTTATTTTTTTACTTTTGTCTTAGATTTGCTTTTTTAAGGCAAATGAAGTAGTCCTGTGCTAAAGTTGAGATTCAGTAAACTTGCCAGGGCTTTGTAATTTCTGGTATTGGGATGCTTTACACAACATGGTGGATGAGGAAAGAGCATACACCTTTGCCAAGTTGTTGAGTCTCTGAGTCTTCAGTTCTGGGGTACTTGTAACTCCAGCTAATTGGGTGAACCGGCACATGAGCCTCAGATGACTGAGTTCAAAGTTTTTTCAGAGCCACTTCCTTGTCTCCAGAAAAAGAGCCTTTTGGTCAGAAAGTGATCCACTCAACTATAAGTCTGAGCACAACTAGTGTCTCCTCTCTCCATGACCCAAGTTAAGTAAATTCATTATTAAAATAGATTGAGGACAAGCCAACCCAGACCCAGAATGACCTTTTAGAAAGATCCAGGCATCTAGCAGAAAATATGTAAAATAGAATTCCATCAGCTTGCTTTTTGTAGTTGTGGACTATTTTTGTGTGTATATTTAGTTATTTAACTTATGAAATAAATCACACTGCCCCAAATCAAAAAGAACAGACATGAAATGAAAGAGTCACGGCCACCAAACCCCCCGGGGATCTAATTTGCTTTGTTATCAGTTTCCTCAGTGTATTTAGAGTGATTTTATGAGCACAAAAATAAATTCATATTGATTTTTTTTGGTCTTTTCCAAATAGTAGCATAGTATATATAGCCCACTTCATACTTCGCTTTTTTTCCCTTTGCAACATTCTTTGGATGTCATTCCTTACTGGCACATAAAAAGGCTCCATTCTCTCAGGGCTGCATTGTATGGGCAAATTATAATTTATTTAAACAATCCCCAATGTAAAGGTTGTTTCCAGCTCTTCGAAATCATTTTTCAAATGGTATAATGAATTATCTTGGATGAAAGTTATTTCACCTTAGTAAAGTATGTCTATAGAATACACCCTTTACAGTGAAGTTGCTGAGACTAAGGATATACGCATTTGTGATTTTGATAAATATGGCTAACTTACACCTCATAGAGGTTGTTGTCATTTACTCTTTCAAATTGTGAGATTTGAACGTTTTCCCAATGGGACTGCTGCCACAGGTAAAGATGAGTGGACTTTGTAGTTTATGTGGACTGGCAAGCATGTGACTCATAGCAAAGTCATAGGAGGAACTTGGAAAATTTTAATATATTTTATTTTCAGTTTCTACTCACAACTGTATATGTACCTGTGCTGTGCTTAGTCGCTCAGTCATGTCCAACTCTTTGCGACCCTTTGGCCTGTAACCTGCCAGGCTCTTCTGTCCATGGGGATTCTCCAGGCAAGAATACTGAAGTGGGTTGTCATGCCCTCCTCCAGGGGATCTTCCCAACCCAGGATTGAACCCAGGTCCCACAATTGCAAGCAGATTCTTTACCATCCGAGCCACCAGGGAGGCATATAACTATATAGTTACGTAACTATATAACTATATAGTTACGTATAACTATATAGTTACGTATATAGTAAATATAACATATAGTTACGTAACTATATAACTATATAGTTACGTATAGTTACGTATATAGTAACTATATATATAGTTATATAGTTACGTAACTATATAGTTGCTGCTGCTGCTGCTAAGTTGCTTCAGTCGTGTCCAACTCTGTGTGACCCCATAGACGGCAGCTCACAAGGCTCCCCTGTCTCTGGGATTCTCCAGGCAAGAACGCTGGAGTGGGTTGCCATTTCCTTCTTACGTAACTATAAAATATAATATATATAGTTATATAATATATATTTAAACCAGAAATAAAGGCAACAGATTCTGGTGATTATAGTTCGTATTTCTAAAATAAAAGACTTTTTTAAAAGGACAATGGATTGGACATTTAAGAGATCTGTAGAATTATTTATAAATTACATTACCATTTTGCATAGCCTGTGTTACTGCAATTTGAAGAAGAAAGTCGCACCGCATTGAAAGCCACTCTGCTGTCCCTGGGACATTCTGTGCTTACTATGCCATTTTGTTAATATTTATTGAGCCCTACTATGTGTCAGGATCATCTAGTGATAAACACATATTGGTCTCTGTCTTAAAAAAGAAGGAGAAAACACCAGGTTTTTCAGAACTGCAGGGTTCTTGCAATTCGCTTGGGTCCCAGGGCTGCGTGCCATGTGGATTTGAGTCTGAGTCTGTACCCTGCCTGGTGTCCGTCACGGCTGGTTATCTGGGCATCATTGGTGGAACAAGGCTGGAACAGGTATTTCCCACCTCCAGCAACAGGAAATACCAAAGGATAAAACAATGAGCCAAGTCAGGCCCCAAATCTCTGAAGGATGTGGGAACTGAGGAGTGGGGGAGGGTCAAAAGGTTGACTCAACACAGGGCAGCTTCTCGCCAGGAAATGCCTGCAAGTTTGGGCTAAAACAAAAGGCCAGGGAGCTTCAGACCCTCAATCCCCCCACCCCCAGCAAGTAAACTCTCCATTATTGCCTTGGAGTTTTTATAAAAATGAGTTAATGATGCTTTATGTCCAGCAGCTTCCTCAAGCTGACATGAGACCGGCCTTTAACATCTCCAAATGGATTGGCCACAGTCTAACAAATTTCCAAAACAGAAACTTTTATTCAGTCTCTCAACCTGTTGCGTACCTGCCATAATAGCCATAATGGCCAAATTGATAAAGCATTTTATGACTTACTACTAGTTTCGTGTGCATTTTCAAGGACTTTAGAATTCATTAGAAGAAACAAGATGAATTCATAAAGAAGCTAAGCTAATGCTCAGGACATTTAGTTGAGAATATTGAAGTTCAAGAAGATCTTAGATACTGGCTTTCTGATCTAGTTCTCCCATTTTTCAGATTAACGAAGAGGGCAAGGAGAACAAAGAGATTATGTGACTTGAAGGTAGGAGCTGTGGAAATAGGAAGATCCAAGTCTATAACCCCATTTTGCCAACATCTCTTACTGGCCGTGTAATCCTGGGCAGACAGCTTATTCTTTCTAGGGTTCAGTCTCCTCATCTATACAATGGTGATTCTAAGTCTGTCTAAGTATGTCTGCTGTGATGATTCAATCATTTAAGTGAAGTGTCTACTTGCATTATTTACTAACAGCATCTGACTTTCAGTCCATGATCTTGCTATTGCATCACACCTGCTGTTCTTCACACTCAAAAAATAAATAAAAATAATCTGCCTTGTCAGAGTATTAGGGATTGAGAGCTATCATGCCTAGTTTGTGAGTCTAGAAGCCTAAGCATATGAGAAATCGTAGCTCAATCGAGAACCAGTTTCCCAAATCATGAGAGAAACCACGGTTTGGCAGACAGGAGATGTCTCTAAGGGCAGGCTCCTATGTTCACACAGCACAGTAAGGAATCAGATTCACTGTGGAGCTAAGTCATTCCTCTGTTCAGGAAATTGTTCAACAGCAGCTGGAGGCCAGGCCTAGAGACTTTACAGGTCAGACAAACCATTAATCATCCTGTGAAGCTTGCTGGTTGGTATGGGGAAACTGTTCTTGCTTTTAGCCAATAGAATATGGCAAAGGTGATGGATGCCACTCCTGTGGTTTTATTACATCACACGTTGTTGTTTAGTTGCTAAGGTATGCCTGACTCTTTTTTGACCTCATGGACTGTAGCCTGCCAGTGTCCTCTGTCCATGGGATTTCCCAGGCAAGAATACTGGAGTAGGTTGCCTTTTCCTTCTTGAGGGGTCTTCCCAACCCAGGGATTGAACCTGCATCTCCTGGGTCTCCTGCATTGGCAAGTGGATTCTTAACCGCTGAGCCACTCTGGAAGCCCACATTATACTTTAGATTGTTGTAAACTTGAGGCAAAGTCATGCTAGTTTTTTGTTTGTTTGTGTGTTTGGGTTTTTTGTGTGTTTTTTTTTTGCTACAAAAATGAAAAGACTGTAGCTGGGAAATAGTAGCATTTTGTACATAAAACTGCTACATCCTTGAATCATCTTATAGACAGCATGGTCTTTCTGGCTAAAGACCTACAGGCCAAGCCTTTTCTTGGTAGGAGTTTGAATGTGCTTTGACTGGTTTGCAGTGTAAATGTTTAAAGAGCTAGTTGGCTCATCTTGGGTGGGCTTTTGGTAGTTTTCTTACAGCTGGCCTCAGAATGTGAGGTCCTTTTCTCAAGATCAATGCCACTGTCACCTTTAAATTCTCTTGACATCTGAGCCTTTAGGGGACATCATCTCTTTCTGAGAATTTTGCACTGTAAGTAATAATTCTAGAAGGCTTTCTACCAACTCTCCAGAGTTTGGAGATAGGGCAGGAATCTTAGTAAAACTTTTGTTTCTAACTCCAACATCCACGAAAACTTAAATTGGGTGACTTGATCTAGTTTACTTCTGACTGTGCCTCGTTCTTTTACTTTTAAATATGTTCTGACTTCTTGATGTTTTCAGTAATTTTTTCAGATTAAATATGGACCAAATTCTTAAAACAAGTCTTCAGCTTTTACTTGTGTGTGTTTGGCCTTCAAAAGCGAGCTGAGAATGTGTTCTTTCTGAGGTACCAGGGTGCATTTTGTGTCTTAGTTTAGAAAGTGAAGTGATATTTAATCTTCCAAAGAAGTATTTGTTATATAGACTCCCTAGGGAGAACAGTGAGCCCCTGAAGGACTCTCTTCTTGTGCTTTACACATTAAGAGAAAGAATTGAATATTTTTGAAAATGCATCTTTGCTCATAGCAATTAACTAACTACAGTTAGTTTTCATCCCTGTAAACATTTTTGTTACTGTATTTCCTAGATTCTAGAAATCTTGTTAAAATACCAAAACAGGAGTGCTATAAGCCTACTGGCTGAGAATGAGTGATCTTGATATTGCTCATGACATCTATGTATTACATAATGTCACCAAGATGCCAACTTTGCAAACTTTGCTTTGGCTCTGACCAGTCCTGTTAGGAAGTTCTTCTGGTTTTTATTGTTATTTCTTCAGAATAATCAATAATAAAGGGTCTGTTCTTTTGCACTGAAGATCTGGTGGCCATAAAGGTCTTTATTAACTCTGGGAATATAGATCATTGTACTTAGTAAGTGCCCACTAGTGGAACCCAGCTCTGCAGAGGCATTGAGTTGCTTTACCAAAGGGAAGCAGGCTCCCCCATCCCTCTCCCGCTAACAGGTCAGAAGGACAAAGTGGAGAGGGTGCTGAGACATCTGTGCATCAGGCTGTGAGAACGTGTTTCAGAAAAGGCTTCATTTCTGTAATCAGAAACCTGAATTGCTAACCCCTCAAAAGCCATCTTTGCATGCAGACCATTTCCTCTTGATTTTGATGTTGATTGCTGGCTGACCTCACCACTCTGGCTTTACCTCTAACTACCTGTCCCAGCCGAAGGCTGAAGAAAAAAATGTCTTTTGTTTCTTCATGTAACATATGAGTTGAAAACGGCTAGATGTTAACTTCATTAATTCAATGAAATCTGTCCTCAAGTTAAGCTCCATATTTAACCTAATTAGTTAACCTAATTCAAAATAGAATGAAAAGGTAGATAAAATATTGCTCTTTAAAGTAGTGTCATGACTATTTTTTAACACCAAAAACATTTTGTATCGGGGTATCACCAATTAGCAGGGTTGTGATAGCTTCAGGTGAACAGTGAAAGGACTCAGCCATACAGACACATGTATCCATTCTCCCCCTAACCCGCCAGTGACATGACTATGGAGAGGCCCCGAGTACAGCGTAGTGGGTGATGATCTGGGCCCTGGAGTTGGGTGTGAAGTCCAGCTCAGCCACTCAGCTGACCTTGAAGAACTTGACCACTCATAAGGTGGTCTGTCTACACAGGTTTGTGGTTTTGGCAGTTTACCAACCTTGTTGATGACCGATTCTTCATCTGAGATATAGGTAGTGCTAGTCTTGGCCTCCATGGTATCTGTGCTTGTGAGAACGTGGCATCTTGCACATGCTCAAGACTGATATCATTAAGTGAGAGAATCTGAAGCATGTTTTCTTTTCATGTCTTTCCTACCTTTGTGTACTGATGGTTTCCAAGGATTAAAATGTCTGCCCTGGAAAGAGAAGGCAGGCTACTTTAATGAATAAATTCTATTTAAGTTTAGTTAAATCATTCCATAAAAAAGGACTTGGTGTAACCATTTAAAAAAGTGACTTAATGCTTAATAACCATACTGTAGGACCCTCAGCAAGTCAGAGGATCTGTGGAAGGTTCCAAGATGTGCTGGGTACCTCTGCAGCATCTTCAGCAGATCAAAGCTTAGTACTCAGTTGCTTCTACGATTTAGAGATGCTTGAAGACCCAGAGGCCAGGTGCATTTGAGAACTGTCTTTGTGGCTGCTGCTACTGCTAAGTCGCTTCAGTCATGTCCAACTCAGTGCGACCCCATAGACCGAAGCCCACCAGGCTCCCCCGTCCCTGGGATTCTCCAGGCAAGAACACTGGAGTGGGTTGCCATTTCCTTCTCCAATGCATGAAAGTGAAGAGTGAAAGTGAAGTCGCTTAGTCATGTCCGACTCTTAGCGACCCATGGACTGCAGCCCACCAGGCTCCCCCGTCCATGGGATTTTCCAGGCAAGAGTACTGGAGTGGGGTGCCATTGAGAACTGTCTTTAGGCAGGCTAAATGGAAGAGAAGGTACATGGAGCACTCAGAAAGAAAGAGGCGGATATAGCTGAACTGGTTGTTGAGAGTGGAGTAGAATCAGTGTTGGCAATGGTTGGACTCTGGGGAATGGGATCAAATGTACCTAATATTTAGAAAGAATAATCCCTTCTTTCATCTACACTAGCTTGTCTCTTGTTCTCAGAACCTATATCATAAGTAGAGAAGCTATCTTGCTAGTTTTTTTCTAAATTATAATTTAGATTTTCTGAACTAGGCAGGATCCTACCTACCCTTGGAAATATTGTTGTATCAATACATGAGTAAATACATGAATTTAGCAATGAACTTGTAAAGCCAAGCTTATTCTTAAATTGTTGCTTGGAGGATATCTAAAATTCCTACTAGCTTGGTATGGTCAAATTCCAGAAGACCAAAGTGAGTTTCTCATGTTTACTGTGCATATTTTTTGTTACAATTGAATGACCAGTGTTTAAATGCATTTAAACAAAAGTCACAAAACATAATCAATACCAGTGTAAATTTGATTTGGAAGTAAGGTAAAAATTTTAAATATTTATTTATTTACATACTTATAAGATAAAGCATTTAAACTAGTAACAACCTTTATATGAATAAGTAGGAAAAAAACAGATATAACCAGAGCTTTTTATAATATCTATCTGCTGTTAATACTGCTGTATCAAATAATGCACAATGAAAATTGAAGTCAAATCCTTTACCCCAAACCAAGTTCCAGGAAGATTAAAGGTTCAATATTTTAAAACCAAGTGAACTATCTAAAAAGGAAAAATATATTAAAAATTTCTCAAACTTGGGAGGGAAATTAAGTTTATAACTCTTGAAAAGATCATCTAATAAAAAAGATGTGTAGATATTGTTTTATAAAGTAGAATACCTGTATATTTTAAGTAATAATATATGGCAAGTAAATTAGGAAAGTAGTTATAGCAAATACCATTTTAAATATAGGCAGAAAGTAACTATCTCTATTACATAAAGAATATATACCAAATATACACATACATACATAAACTCTTAAACTATCAAAATGTAATAAATGCTTGATGAAAATACAATTGAGGGAATGGTCAAGATCACTAAATATTAAGTAAATTCAAAAGAAAACAAATGTGCATACTATTTTCTCCTCTCATTCAAAAATTCTGCTTCTTTTAAACATTTTTGATAATGCTGTGTTCCTAGAGGTATAGGAAATAAGCCATCTTGTTCACTAATGAATTAAACTGCTGAGCTAACCCATTGAGAAAGCAGGTTGATAGCATGAATTGAGGTAGTCATACACTTTATTTTCTTGCAGTTTTATTGAGATATAATTGACATACAGCACCATGTAAGTTTAAGGTATACAGTGTGGGAATTCCCTGGCAACCCAATGGTTAGGACTCTGAGCTTTCACTGCTGAGAGACAGGATTCAATCTCTGGTCAGGAAACAAAGATTTCACAAGCCACACAGCTCGGCCCCATAACCCCCACAAAGATGTACAAGATAATAATTTGACTTATTGTTGTTCAGTCACTCAGTCGTGTCTGACTCTTTGCAACCCCATGGACTGCAGCACACCAGGCTTCCCTGTCCTTCATAATCTCGCAAAGTTTGCTCCAACTCATATCCATTGAGTCGGTGATGCCATCCAACCATCTCATTCTCTGTTGTCCCCCTCTCCTCCTGCCCTCAGTCTTTCCCAGCATCAGGGTCTTTTCTAGTGAGTTGGCTCTTCACATCAGGTGGCCCAAGTATTGGAGCTTCAGCTTCAACATCAGTCCTTCCAATGAATATTCAGGACTGATTTCCTTTAGGATTGACTGGTTTGATCTCCTTCCATCATGAAATGATTATCACAATAAGTTTGGTGAACATCCATTATCTTATAGATACAAAAATTGAAGAAACAGAATTTTTTTTTTCCTTATGATAACTCAAGATTTGCCCTTTTACCAGTTTTCATATATAAGTACAGCAGTGTTAATTTATCATGTTGTCCATTACATCCCTAGTATTTCTTTGTCTCCTGACTGGAAGTTTGTAGCTTTGACCACCTTCCTCTAATTCTTCCACCCACACCGTGCCTCATGTAACCACAATTCTGATCTCATTTTCCATGAGTTTGTTTTTGAAGTGAGATTGACCTACACCACTACGTTAGTTCCTGGTGTACAACATAGTGATTTAGTATTTCCATACATTTAAAAAGGTCCTCATGATAAGCCTAGTTACTATTTGTCATTCTACCAAAGATATTATATAATTATTGACTATATTACCCCACACTGTACATTTCATACCCATGACTCATTTATTTTGTAACTGCAAGCTTATACATCTTAATCTCTCTTACCTTAATCTCTCCTCTTCCCACCTGGTAGCCAGGTTCTTTAACGCACAGGTTCCCTCTCCCTGAACCACGCTAAGCGAAATATTCCTAGGAAAAAACCAGCCTTCATATATTCATAATGGAGTTTTTCATAAAGTAAAAAATGTGAAACAATAAAGTGACAACAACAAAAAACATTAGGTACATTTTGATACAATCATTAGATCTGTTATCATGAGGCTTAAAAGTGTTGTTTATAGTAACAGTATATGGAAAAGTGTTGTCTTCATGATTTCAATATATTTCACTCTGTATGGGAACATCCTGGGAGGAAACTCACAGAAGCACTAACAGTGGTTGTCTGCCCTACTGAAGAGGCAGGAGAATGAAATGTAGTCAGGAACAGGAGATCTGAGTCCAAATTGCCTGGGTTTAACTCCCAGCTCTGCCACTTTGGTGACTGTTTAACTTTGATATGGAAGAGCTATTGAAATTGGGCATGTTTTAAGTTCACTGTGATTAAATTTCTCTGTGAGTAAATTGGTGGTAAATTAGTACATAATTCCTGGGATTTTTTTTGAGGATTAAATATACTAATACAGGCCAGGAAAGGAAGGAGAAGGAAATGGCAACCCACTCCGGTATTCTTGCCTGGAAAACCCCATGGACAGAGGAACCGGCAAGCTACAGTCTATGGGGTCTCAAAAGAGTTGGATACTACTTAGTGACTAAATACAGGTAAAGCACTTAACAGAAATGTTTAGCAAATAGTAAGACCTCAATAAGCATCAGCTGCTGCTGCTAAGTCACTTCAGTCGTGTCCGACTCTGTGTGACCCCACAGACGGCAGCCCACCAGGCTCCCCCATCTCTGGGACTCTCCAGGCAGGAACACTGGAGTGGGTTGCCATTTCCTTCTCCAAGCATTAGCTATTTGCTGTTTAAATGGCAAAGTAAATAAAGCCAGGGTTTTGCTTGGACTTTTCTACCTTTTCCCAATCAACTTTTTATATCAAACATGTTACTGTTATACTGAGGGAAAGCAATAAATATTTTTCTGAAGGTCTTGAAAACTGGGTCAGCTGGATTTTCTAGTAAACATAGATTCAGCTCATAATTAGAATATCATAGATTCAGCTCATGATTGGGGTATCACAGTATGTAATCAAATGGATACTTCATTACTGCTAGAATCCAAGAATTGAAATTGGAAGTTATAGTAACAACTGAAATGAACTTTGTGTCTCATTTCATAAGAAGTTAGGATGGCTCAGTTTCCTTAAAGGAAAGATTGCTTCCTTTGGAAAAACTTGTGTCTACACAGTATTCACTTCCTCAACCTTTAGCCTCTAGACTACTCAGTACTTCTCTATAACTCACATGTTTTAGTAATAACAGTGCAAAATTTTTGAAAATATTCATAATAATGGAATAAGCACATTTTAGGGGTCAAGGGTTAGCAAATACCCTCTTCCAACAACAGAAGACTCTACACATGAGCATCACCAGACAGCCAACACCAAAATCAGATTGATTATATTCTTTGCAGCCAAAGATGGAGAAGCTGTATACAGTCAGCAAAAATAAGACCAGGAGCTGACTGTGGCTCAGATCATGAGCTCCTTATTGCCAAACTCAGACTTAAATTGAAGAAAGTAGGGAAAATCACTAGACCATTTAGGTATGACCTAAATCAAAACCCTTACGATTGTGCAGTGGAAGTGAGAAATAGATTTATGGGACTAGATCTGATAGACAGAGTACCTGATGAACTATGGATGGAGGTTTGGGACATTGTACAGGAGACAGGGATCAAGACCATCCCCAAGAAAAGGAATTGCAAAAAAGCAAAATGGCTGTCTGAGGAGGCCTTACAAATAGCTGTGAAAAGAAGAGAAGCGAGAAGCAAAGGAGAAAAGGAAAGATACACCCATTTGAATGTAGAGTTCCAAAGAATAGCAAGGAGAGATAAGAAAGCCTTCCTCAGTGATCTGTGCAAAGAAATAGAGGAAAACTAGAAAGACTAGAGACCTCTTCAAGAAAATTAGAGATACCAAGGGAACATTTCATGCAAAGATGGGCTCAATAAACGTCAGAAATGGCATGGACCTAATAGAAGCAGAAGATATTAAGAAGAGGGGGCAAGAATACACAGAAGAACTGTACGTAAAAGATCTTCACGACCCAGATAATCACGATGGTGTGATCACTGACCTAGAGCCAGACATCCTGGAATGCAAAGTCAAGTGGGCGTTAGGAAGCATCACTATAAACAAAGGTAGTGGAGGTGATGGAATCCCAGCTGAGCTATTTCAAATCCTGAAAGATGATGCTGTGAAAGTGCTGCACTCAATATGCCAGCAAATTTGGAAAACTCAGCAGTGGCCACAGGACTGGAAAAGGCCAGTTTTCATTCCAATCCCAAAGAAAGGCAATGCCAAAGAATGTTCAAACTACCACACAATTGCACTCATCTCACATGCTAGTAAAGTCAAGCTCAAAATTCTCCAAGCCAGGCTTCAGCAATATATGAACTGTGAACGTCCAGATGTTCAAGCTGGTTTTAGAAAAGGCAGAGGAACCAGAGATCAAATTGCCAACATCATCGAAAAAGCAAGAGAGTTCCAGGAAAACATCTATTACTGCTTTATTGACTATGCCAAAGCCTTTGACTGTGTGGATCACAACAAACTGTAGAAAATTCTGAAAGAGATGGGAATACTAGACCACCTGACCTGCCGCTTGAGAAATCTGTATGCAAGTCAGGAAGCAACAGTTAGAACTGGACATGGAACAACAGACTGGTTCCAAATAGGAGAAGGAGTACATCAAGGCTGTATATTGTCAGTCTGCTTATTTAACTTCTATGCAGAGTACATCATGAGAAACGCTGGGCTGGAAGAAGCACAAGCTGGAATCAAGATTGCCGGGAGAAATATCAATAACCTCAGATATGCAGATGACACCACCCTTATGGCAGAAAGTGAAGAGGAACTAAAGAGCCTGTTGATCAAAGTGAAAGAGGAGAGTGAAAAAGTTGGCTTAAAGCTCAACATTCAGAAAACTAAGATCATGGCATCCAGTCCCATCACTTCATGGCAAATAGACGGGGAAACAATGAAAACAGTGGCTGACTTTATTTTGGGGGGCTCCAAAATCACTGCAGATGGTGACTACAGCCATGAAATTGAAAGACGCTTGCTCCTTAGAAGAAAAGCTATGATCAACCTAGACAGCATATTAAAAAGCAGAGACTACTTTGCCAACAAAGGTCTGTCTAGTCAAGGCTATGGTTTTTCCAGTAGTCATGTATGGATGTGAGAGTTGGACTATAAAGAAAGCTGAGTGCCGACGAATTGATGCCTTTGAACTGTGGTGTTGGAGAAGACTCTTGAGAGTCTCTTGGACTGCAAGGAGATCCAACCAGTCCATCCTAGAGGAGATCAGTCCTAAGTGTTCTTTGGAAGGACTGACGGTGAAGCTGAAACTCCAATACTTTAGCCACCTGATGTGAAGAGCTGACTCATTTAAAAAGACCCTGATGCTGGGAAAGATTGAAGGCGGGAGGAGAAGGGGATGACAGAGGATGATATGATTGGATGGCGTCACTGACTCAATGGACATGGGTTTGGGTAAACTCTGGGAGTTGGTGATGAACAGGGAGGCCTGGCATGCTGTGGTCTGTGGGGTCGGGAAGTCAGACACAACTGAGTGCCTGAACTGAACTGAACTGAGGTGGAGTCAGGAAAGTTAATTAGGGAAAGGGGAGAGGGGATAAATTTATTCAGTACATTTGTTAATTTTTAAACATTTCCAATGGTATCATGCATAATTTGATTTGCATATAAAGTTAATAAATATTTAAAGATTCTATTTATTTATTTTTGGCTCCACCGGGTCTTCATTGCTTCGCTTGACTTTCTCTAGTTGTGGCAAGCGGGGGTTACACTCTAGTTGCAGTGTGCATGCTTCTCATTGCAGTGGCTTCTCACTGCAGAGCACAGGCTCTTGGGTGTGTGGGCTTCAGTAGTTGCAGCTCATGGACCTTAAAGCATGGGCTCGGTAGGTGTGGTATACAGCTTAGTTGCCCCTCAGCCTGTGGAATCTTCCTGGACCAGGGCTTGAACCCATGTTCCCTGCATTGGCAGACAGATTCTTAACCACCAGAGCACCACAGAGTACTTCATTTTGATATTTTTTAAAGTTCCAGGAGCAGAATCAAATTAAGGGAAAAATTGCTTTCTCTGTCCCCTATTATCCCCTAAGTTTTTCAGGGAAGATTTTTGGGAAAAGTGAAATCCTCTCCTGCCAGCAACTAGCAAGTCTGTACAGGATAGTTGCCAAGGCAATATCAGGACCACGTAGACAGAAAGTGTGGGGTGTAGATAGGGGGATGATGAAACTGGATTCACAGTGTGAGCGAGAGGAGTTTTTTTTTTTAATTGTAAAAAATAAAATTACACTACCCTTTATAAGTAGTTATGCCAGCAGTTCTAACATCTGTTGTTACAAAGGAACTTGAATATAATAAGCCTTTTCCCCCATATTGCCTTGTATATGGGGACACACTTTGTTTCCTAGATATGCCCCAGTCTTTATAACTTTGTCCTGGGCCATGTCAAAATTGGTTGCAAGTTAGACAAAGAAATTTTTCATTGGCTAAGACCAGGAACATTTTTTTCTCTAACTTCTCTGTGAAGCCCTGAATTCTGCCAGACCCTTTGAGATTATGGTTGAAAAGACAGGCAACACCCCTTGCAGCAAAGCAGCACAAATATTTGCTGCTTAAATAAATTGATTCTTGTTAGACAGGCATGATCACCAGCCAAATTCTTGCATATTTTTCTAAGCTTGTTACAGTTTCAAGAAAGGCTCAACTTTTCTTCCTTGTTTTTCTTTTTCCTTCAGGTACAATCCTTGGATTTACCCTCCGACCATACAGAATGAGCTACCGGGAAGTCAAGTACTTCTCTTTTCCTGGGGAGCTCCTGATGAGGATGCTACAGATGCTGGTGTTACCACTCATCATCTCCAGTCTCGTCACAGGTACCCTATGCAGTTTTGTTTTTTCATGTGTGCTTATTGCCAAAGATCGCTTAGAAAAACCAACGCTTTAGGTTTCTGCTGGATGCATGCTCTGTTCTAGAAAATAAAAGTCCCTTCAAAATGATGGAAAGGAGGCTTCAGTAATGCATGAATGATTATAACTCTCGTATTTTACCAATCACAAGAGGAAACGGATTTGAACCGCCACGTAATCTGGTCTGCCTCACTATGCAAGAGGCACCCTGCTAGACACTACACCACCAGCCTTCTCTGCCCACAGCGATGTAGTTGACAACAGCGTACAACAGGTCTGTTTTCTCACCCTCTTATCCCACCCAGATAACATCTGGTTGGACAGCCTATTAGCTATTGATGCAAGAATGCTTGTTCTCAGAGCCACCACGACTTGAGCGGGAGCCTTCTTGGAAGCCTCATCAAGAGGTAATGCCCACGACACACTCACCAACTCTCCTGCCACCAACACTGTATCTTTTCCTGGTGAACCCGCATGACTTCTCCATTGTCCCCCACCCCCGTTGCCTTTTACGCTGGTGGGAGAATGGGGAGGGGGTGGGAGATTTCCCCATCCAGACACTTTGTCAGTTGACACATGGATTGTCGAGGCATGGAAGCTTGGCAGGATAGGATTCTTATTCTCTATGAACGTGAAATAACGATTTACGCCTGCGCGGGAAATGGTTTAAGAGTACATGTGATTGGTGAATACGAACAGAGCTAAAAATTTCAGAAAAATGTTGCTGTACGTTCCTCCCTGCCCACTGTTCTCTTTCCCCACAGCACATCTCTGACTTGGAGAAGGAATATCCGTAGACACTACCCCCAGCAGGATGGTTTCTGGGTTTGTAGCTCAAGCCCAGACCTCAGGTATTACTAGCCCTGTTTTCTTTTCCGTCCTTGGCTTACTGTCCACCCTTAGGCAGATCATTCTGTGAGCTGGCTCTCAGCATCTTTTCACCTCCCAGGGAGTTCGCAAGGATGTTTATAATCTCCTTTCAAGATCTCTGTGTAAAAAGAACTCCATAGAACAACTCGAAAGTCTTGAGGCAAGATTCTGACTGCTTCATGCCTTGGAGGGCTGGCCATTACTTGGAACAGAAACTACGTCAGTTTCTTTTTTTTCCCAATGCCTTGCAGATCTCTGCTGGCTTCTACTTGCCCAGGTCTTCAAAC
Organism: Bos mutus; assembly: GCF_027580195.1. Classification (NCBI taxonomy): domain Eukaryota; kingdom Metazoa; phylum Chordata; class Mammalia; order Artiodactyla; family Bovidae; genus Bos; species Bos mutus. The sequence continues at coordinate 37,475,736 of NC_091636.1, read as the reverse complement.
AAGTGATTGCATGTACATAAAGCTCCCAATGGAGGATGAGTTGCCCATAAAACAGTCAAGTAGACAGGATGATTTGGGGCACATGTTTTTGAAACTGGTCTGGCCCATTGCTGACCAGAGGTAATCATAGCCGGCCACGATTCTTAGCAGAAAAGCTACTACATTCATACTGAGGTGAGGGCACGTCCTCATTATGCATTTGCTGCCATTTTTCTGGGAAGCAAGTTCTTGCAGCAAGCACTCAGAGGACAGAACTCATATCCGCCATTTTGTTTAGTGGAACAGGGAGTCCCTTCCCACCACCCTGTGGCTGGAGTCGGAATTGAGTCCCTGCAGTTTTCCTGGATGCAAACTGAGGGTCTTGTGCTCCTTTATGCTCTCTCTTCAGTGGTGAGGCCAGTGTTTAGAGGTTTCTGCTTTCTGATAATTGTGCTTTAAAAAAAAAACCCACTGTGTTACCCTTTGTAAGAGGAGAGCCCTTGTTCAGTACAACTAGAGAAAATATTCGTCCCCTTTAGCAATCCTTTGAAGTAGAACTCCCTAGTGTTTTCTCATACTTAATACATCAACTTTGTTGCAGGAATAAGACCTTTGGTTGAGTAATTTTTCAGGGAAAAAACAACAACAACACTAAGAGGCAGTCCCTCTGCTTGGTTAAAAAGAAACTGTGTGTAAACCTTGGAGAAATTATCAACATTTATGATACTGGTGTTAAAGAGAAAGGAATTTTAAACCTTGAACAACCAGTATAAAATGAACCTTAAAAGGTAACCTAATTGCAAGTTGGGAATGCCACCACTTGGAACCATTACAAGAGTCTCAGTTCTTTTCTAGGACTGTTAAGGCAAGGGACATAATTACGTTTGCTAAAGATCTTTTCAAGGTGTTAGTCTCAAAGGAATAATTTCTAAGCTACATGATAATTTAGATACTTATGATCAATTGGAATGAATGATAGATTCAATAAGAATTTCTTTCATGATTTGAAGTGCTGTGATTCTAAACCAAAGCAGGGTGTGATCCAGTGTAAATAAAGAGGTCCCCTTTGGGGACTTTTGCAAATTACACATACACAAGAGGATCTCTGTGTGTGTTGGGAAGCATTACTGGAGAATGTATCCGGAGAGGACAAAGTAAGGGCCCAATATTTTAGAACGGAAAAGCAAGCTCAAATGCCTCCAGTGGCCAAGCAGGTGAGGGATCTTTATATATGAAGTTGCCCTTTCAGGCTCCTTTTTGTTTTCCTACTTGATAGAGTCATGGATACAGGGAAATATTTCTCTTCAGTGGGAGAGGTAGCAGGGATGAGTATGATGATAAATGGAAAGTGACCCACTGCAGAACAGTGTAGACAAAGGGAGGGAAGGAGGTGATTATGACCTGAAAGCTATCAACTCCATCCAGTTGTTGCCATGTGTCAACAAGGGCCAAATCTTCCAATTTTTCCAAAGAATCCAGAAATCCAAAAATTGATAAGAACCTAGATTTTTTTTAAATTTATTTATTTTTGGCTGTGCTGGGTCTTTTTTGCTGTGCACAGGCTTTCTTTAGTTGAAGTGAGCAGGCTTCTCATTGCAATGGCTTCTCTTGTTGCGAAGCACAGGCTCTAGAGCATGGGCTAAGTAGCTGTGGCACACAGGCTTAGTTGCTCCACAGCATGTGGGATCTTCCTGGACCACGGATTGAATTCATGTCTCTTGCATGGACAGGCAGATTCTTAACCACTGGACCACTAGGGAAGTCCAGAACCTAGCTTTTTTTAAACACTGACATAGGTAACAGAACAAAACAGTGAAAGCCAAACAAAGCACATCTGCAGGCTCAGTCCAACACTTGAGCCACCAATACTGGAACTCAGGTTTCAGTGTCGGTGCTATTAATTATAAGAATGCACTGACAGACTTGTGCATGCATCAGCCTATTCCCAGGTTTCATATGTTACCTTATTCCACGGTTGGTAGTTCCTTGTCAAAGCTTAGCTTAACATGGAATCAGCTACTGAACGCCACTAAACAAGCAACTGTTGGAAAATCTCTCCATCTTCTGTGTTATAAATGTGTTGTGTCCTGGCCGTGCTGGCCTTTTCGGCCCCCATCAGGAATATGAGAACTCAGCACTCTTTAAGTTCAAAAGTCCCAGGGTCTGTGCAGACAGAACTTGGAATGCATGAAACCCTTACTGCATTGCCTGCATTTGGCATTTTGTTTCAGAAGGTTCTGCATGTTGTTTTTCCTTCAATTAATTAATTAATATATTTTAGGCTGTGCTGGGTCGTCGTTGCTGCACTGGCTTTTCTCTGGTTGTGGAGAAACCTTGGGTGCAGCGTGCAGGTTTCTCACTGTTGTGGCTTCTCTTGTGGAGCACGGGCTCTAGGGTGCATGAGCTTCAGTGTTGTGGCAGCTGGGCTCAGGGTCGCGGCAGGTGGGCTCAGTAGCTGCAGTTCCTGGGCCCTAGAGCACAGGCTCAGTGGCTGTGGCTCACTGGCTCTAGAGTGCGTGGGCTTGTGTACGCGGGCTCTAGGCACTGGGTTGGTAGTTGTGGCACACGGGCTTAGTTGCTCCATGGCATGTGGGATCTTCCCGGAGCAGGGATCCAACCTGCAACTCTTGCACCTGCAGGCAGATTCTTGACCAATGAGCCACCAGAGAAGCCTGGTTCTAAATGTTTTTAATCACATTTAAACTCTGAGAAATTTAAGTTAGATTTTCACCCTTGGAACATCCTTCTTGGTGAATTGTGGCACTAGAGACCCTGGAAGCCATGGTCTCCTTTTCTCAAATTTGACATTTCAGTCCTTCCTAACATCCTTGGTATGTATTAGCATTCCAGAAGCTGCCAGAGAGAAGCCGGGAGAAAGCCTAACGGCTACATTTGTACTCAAGTACCTATTTTTTTGGACAAAAGGAATACAACTGTGCCAACATACCACACAATAAAATGGGGAGTTGGCACCAATTTCTATTGATTTGGTCAAGATAGGCAGCCAGACTAGATATTTCATGCCAGAAACATGAGTTGGTTTGACTGACTTAACCCTGATTAAATTCACTAGATAATAGTTAAACTCCATTTCAGGTTGCTCTGTATAGACATAGCTACCACCTCACTTCCTCCTTACTTTGGAATCTTTTCAGAAAACTCGTGCTTTATTTTCTCATTCTGAATGTGCATTCCTTCTCAATCTCTTACCCTGCAAGAAATCTCCTGTGTCTCCAGTTTTCTGGAAGGTGAAAGCATCCCTTTTGACAAACGATCTTCCAAATCTGTAGACCCGTGAATTCAGTGAAATATAGGACTTCAGTATAGGTGAAGCCAACAAGCTCCACTCAGCAAAGGGCTCCCTTACTTGAGAAAACAGAAGTAGAGACAGTAAATGGTAAACCTCAAAATATGGCCCCTTATTGTCAAAGGAAAGACAGCTACAATAAGAATGATCTCAAATTTTGTCATTTCATTTAACACGAGAGGGCAAGCAATGAGCTAGACGATTCTTGGTTCTTGGACATATGAAGGTTTTGTGAAGGTCTTGCAAAAATGAAAGCCAAAACACATAAGACAAATTTACTATTTTAAATGATACACTGTCATAGCTGAGGGGTATCACTGAGGCTTGATGAAATACTCCAGGTGCTTATGTACAAGAAAAGGGAGAGCAGATTTCTTTCCTTTTCCCCCCTACACATACATTTCACTGAAGAAGGAAATATATCTATCTCTGGTGGGGAGGAGTGTCTTTGAGCCTCCTTTTCATTCTCTTTCATTCCTCCTTTCATTCTCAGCTGTAAAATGAATTCATTCATGGTATCTGTGTCATGGATCTGTTCTGAGGATTTGTGCTTGGCACACAGTTCAGTTCAGTTTAGCTCAGTTGTTTCCCACTCCTTGTGACCCCATGGACTGCAGCACGCCAGGCCTCCATGTTCATCACCAGCTCCTGGTGTTCACCCAAACCCATGTCCATTGAGTCAGTGATGCCATCCAACCATCCCATCCTCTGTCATCCCCTTCTCCTCCCGCCTTCAATCTTTCCCAGCATCAGGGTCTTTTCAAATGAGTCAGCTCTTCACATCAGGTGGCCAAAGGACTGGAGTTTCAGCTTTAATGTCAGTCCTTCCAATGAATATTCAGGACTGAATTCCTTTAGGATGGACTGGTTGGATCTCCTTGCAGTCCAAGGGACTCTCAAGAGTCTTCTCCAATACCACGGTTCAAAAGCATCAATTCTTTGGTGCTCAGCTTTCTTTATAGTCCAACTCTCACATCCATACATGACTACTGGAAAAACCATAGCCTCGACTAGACGGACCTTTGTTGGCAAAGTAATGTCTCTGCTTTTTAATATGCTGTCTAGGTTGTACGTGCTCAGTTACTGGTAGCTACTGGTGGTAAGGATAGCAGCAGTAAGAGCTGTCCTGGTCCACACAGTATAAGTGAAAATTCTAGAACAAGAAGAGAGAGCTTCAGCTTAGGGGCATATAACTAAGCCTCCAGATTCCTTACATTTTATTTGTCTGTGGTCTTCACAGTGATCATTTTCCTATTAAAGGTTGATTAAAGAAACCATGAAGTTAATCAAGTAGCAACTGGGGGCCAGGGAGAATTCCTTCCTGTCCACTGGAAAGGATTGGTTTCTTCCCTGCAATGTGGAATGGGATGACCTTATTACTGCTGCATCATTCTAAATATTATCATTGGTTATACAACTGCCCAGTCGTTACTGAGCAACGAGGCCCCAGTGTGCAGCACCCTGGAATCCACAGGGCAGCAAAATCTACTTGCTGCTTATAGGCCACAAGCGGAGCCTTCCTGGCTAATCAAAAGTTGGACAAGTGGAGTCTGTCTCGACACAATGCTTGGCAACCTCGAAGCAAGCCACCCAGAAAGAAACTTTGGCCCAGTTCATTTGAAGCCAACAGGTTGGCCCCGCTTCATTTTCTCTCTAGATCTGTTGACAAACATGGGGAGGGAGGCTGAATTACATCCACAGAGACAGAGAGATTGTAAGATATAATAGAAAGACCCACCTGAGGGCTGAAGAGATCACCTGGCTCTTTTTTTTGGCATCCTGTAGAAAGGAAATCTCGGAAACTAAATGCTCTTTATTTATTTTTAGTAAATTTGGGTTTTGTTAAAAGGTAGACCAAATTATTTAAGTCTAGCTGTCCCAGAAAATATCTACCTTTCCATCACAAATAATTTCATTCAATAAGCACTTGAATTTTTTTTTTCTTTTTTTTAATGTACCAGCCACTTTTCTAGGACATGAGGATGACACAGAACTTCCCTGGCAGTCCAGTGGTTAAGCCTCTCGCTTCCACTGCAGGGGGTACAGGTTCGATCCCTGGTCGCCAAAGTAGGATCCCGAATGCTTCAAGGCACAGGCCAAAAAAAAAAAATTTTTTTTTTTTTAATGAGAAAGACAAAATCCCTGACTTCAGGAGTTCAGAGTCCGGTGGGCGATAGACTTGCAGTGGCAGTGTCATGGACGGGGACAGTGACGCAGGGAGGAAGAGCCCAGGAAGGGACAAAGTTGAGACTGAGTAGCCCCAGGCCAGCTGTACTCCCCAGTTTTCAGGCTCCCTCGTCAGGAAGCGACTCTACTAGCAGAGAAGAAGTTGTTTAGGTTGTTGTTCTCCTTACACTTGGCTCACCATTAAATGCTGCAAGAGCCGGAGGTTGGGCCCTGGGCAGCTCCCAGCAAAAGTAACCCTGGGATGTGTGGCCACACAGAGGGAAGAGGACCCTGACGGGATTTCAGCCACAGAAACTCCCTTTGGGAGCAGAGCCTCTCTCTCGGCTCTCAGTGGGGCATGCAGGAGATTGGGTCCCTCTGAGCTGGATGGCAGGGAGAGGACATGCTGTGCATTCCAGCGCCCAGAGTGGCAGCCCCCTCCCCTGCACCCCGGAAGGCGGCCCGCAGCCGCTGCCTGAAAGTTTTGTGTGTCCATGGTCCAAACTTAAGTTGAACTTGTCTCCTGTGAGGTCCAGGGAGAAATAGAGGATGACAGTTCGGACGGTGTCAGGAAAGCACTTGAGCACAGCCTCGAATTTTTCTGCCAGTTCTTCTCAGATGCCCAGTCCTCCTAGGCCCTTCGCCAACCTGGTTGCCTTCCACATCCCCTTGTGTTCCCAGAGTTGAACCCAGTGTTCAGGTGTCACATGACCAGGTCAGGGCAGTCACTGGGCCCAGTCCTCTGCTCATACCGACTGGGGTGGGTCAGCTGTCATAAGGTGCAACAGACCCCTGGCTCAGAGGGGTTCAGCCTGTGGTCACCTAACTCCTCAGAAATGAAGTTTGTGGAGAAGTACGACTGAGCGACTGAACTGAACTGAGCTGAAACCCATTGTAAATCAAGGAAGATCTATATTAACAATGCCAAGGGGGAACTTGTTGCCTGTCCTAAAGAAGCTAATAGTTTATTGGATTGTACATTTTGGTGATCAAATGCCATGCATGAAAAGAAACGGTAGAAAAAAGAAAGAGATAAGAAAGAAGGTAGAGCTGAATTTGGAAGTCCTGCCTCTGTTTTCACTAACTTTGTAAACTTTAGTAATTGCTTAAACTTTCTAAGCTTTAGTTTTACTAACTTGAGAAGTTAACCAAATATTCTGCCTGCAACATATGGTTCGTAAGAGATTTATATGAGAAAAATAAATGTTATAAAAAAAAAATCAAACAGTTCTTGAAAAATCAGAAGCCCCAGGCTCAAGGCTTTCCTAGAAAGCTTAGGCTTCTATGACTTGGGAATTCTTATCTGTGAAATTTCAGCAGCTTCAAGGTAGGTAGCCTACAGTTTTGATCAGTTCCTGCTTGTAAGACATTTTTTAACGTTTCTTTAATTAAAAAAAAAAAAAAAAAGATTTAAAACTTCTTTTAAAGTTAAATTATTCTCTAAGAAAAATAAGATCCCCGCCCCACCCCATCCCTACCCCCACCCCCAACCCCAGCTTATATTAATTTGGTATTAATCTGGTAATTTCTTTCAAACCACTCTGAAACTGCAGGTCTGTGGACAGTGCTGAAAACAGATGCTTTTATTCTGCTGATATGATAATGGTTTTCAGTAGAGCGAGGATGAATCTGACTGGAGATTTGTGCTTAAGGACACACACAGACACCCAGTTTATTAACTCTGATTTGAATGGATTTCTGCTAGGAAAACTGCTTACCTTGAAAGTGACTGGGAAAACTGCCTTCCGTTATAAATTATGCATGTCTCATAAAGCCGAGTAAAACGGTGCTGGAGTATCTGCCAGCAGAAAGAGACGGAGATAGAGACAGAAAGAGACAAGATTCTATAGCTGGATAAGGCTTTCTGTGACAATGTCATGGATTGTGTGTCTTCAGGGGATAGTACCCCTTCTTCTGTTTGTTCAGTGTTTAGTGGATATTTCATGATAAGCAGAAAGAAGGCTTTTGGGGGTGATGATATTTTCTGCTGAAGGATGGATCTGCTGGAATGATCCAGCCAATTTTGAGCCTGTGTAGAATCTAGCTTCCCGAGTCTTGTATTTGTGCAAATTCGTTTCTCTAGGCAAGATAAACTTCTTTTTAGCTTCTTCACAGAAGATCTTTACAAAAATCCCAGATGGAAGCCAGTTTACTACCCATGATTGCAACTGTTTTGCTAGCCCAGCAACATCTACATTTTCAGTTAAGACTGCTTTCAGATGTGCATTTCCTGGACTCCCATGTATGGGGAAATAGGTTTTGCCGTCTTTGTTTAATTTGTTAAACAATTACTTGAGTTTTCATCTGAGTTTTTCTCGGAGGGAAGAAACTTCCCCTAAATTACCAAGGGGGTTTCCTCTCAGAGCGCTGGATGAAGGGAGGCCAGTGTCTGAGCTCTGTGATGCTGGGGGCAAGTAAACAAGTCAGAAGAAGTTCTTGGCTAACCATTTAGAAAGAGTTTTAGAAGGAAGAACAAGGTGGCAAGATGATTGCAGACTTTCTAGATTCAGCCTGTTGAAATGACATTTATATTACCAGGACTTGTCAGTGTGGTTGAGGGAGAATATAAATACATAATCTTGTCTGCAGTACCCTTAGATCCCCTCCCCCACCTATACTCCTTCCCACCATTGGATTATTTTGAAGCAAATACCAGAACACATAAGACAGGAATGATACTTTAAGATAATTTTAACTTGTTTCATGTTTCCATAATGTCCTACCCCGCCACCCCCGCACACACACACACACCAAGAGCTGTCCTTCACTTAAAAAAAGTATTGCCAACCCAGTTCTTTCCTTTTGTGGTGCAAACTTCCCTGCCACTGCTTACAGTAATTACCAAAATCTGCTTCCAGAGAGCATGATACATCTCTGGTATAAGATGATGCAATAAAATGTTGATGCTATGGAATTTGGGGACACAATTTTTCACTGAAGCACAATACAAGTATGTCTGTGCACACATAACTTTGTGTGTTTTGTCCAAAGTTCTTCCAACTCTGAAAAGTACTCTGGTCTGACTGTTGCCTCTACTCTTTGTAATTTACAGCTTTTCCAGAATTTCTTTCTGTACTTTATGGTATCTTACATAGATTATTTCTAGTTAAGCTATAATTTGAACACATTGTTCTCAGAGGAATTTGTGCTAAGAGCTGAAGTTTCAATTATTTTAGAACTAACTTTCCTAAAGAATATCGCAAAATTTTCCTGAGTTGGTGCATACCATAAAATCCTTAATATCAGCATACCTTACCTACACACTAAGTATTTTGGAGTTTGGGAAAGAATGAATACTTACATATGTATGGCTGAGTTGCTTTGCTGTGTACCTGAAATTATCACAACATTATGAATTGTCTATACTCAATATAAAATAAAAAGGTTTGTTTTTTTAAAAAAAAAGATGGAAACATTAATAGCTTCTATACTAGAATCTTATAACTTTCATACTAGAATCTTGCCTTCTTTTTTATTTTAGAATAGAATTTGGTAGTCTTATCTTGGGACCTATGCTTAATGACATATCTGAAAGCATTCCTTTGGCATACTTAGGCTTAAAGCCAGGCATTAATGTAGTAGTTCTTAAACATATTTAAGAATAACAAACTGGAAACTCATAACACTCTCATGGGTATATTCAAAATGTTTACTTATTGAATGATGTAGGAATACGTTTACTGTAAGAAAATATGACTCTTATGCAGTATAGGAACAAAACTATAAAGCGTATTTCCACAAATAGTATAAGCTATTAAACGAAAGCATGATTGACAGTTGCAAAGTTTGTAATATCATTTAGGTATTCATAATTTTTAAGTCATTTTTCTGCTAGCATTCACATAAGTAGAGGCAAGAAATACTGAAGAAAAATTTATAGTGAAAAATCAAAAGAATTCGGTCTACTGACTTTATTCATTTTTTTCCCTCTGAATTGGGCATGTGGCATCATTATCTGATCTTAGCAGAAAACAGATGTTTTATGGGAAAGTGACTGACGTCACTCTATAATTTCCCATTAAATAAACATCTGAACACTAACTTAACAGCTAGCAAGTGAGGTCAAGTGCCTGAAAAGTGCTGTATACACCACAGAAGCACATTTTGCATCTGTGAAAGATGGATGTGTAGCAGTGTGTATCAGACTTTCAACTGCTAGGAACATCCTGGTTGCCAAACTTAGCCTCTGTCACTACTTTCCCTTGTTCTTTGGAATGATAGAAGCCTATTTTACAATAGAAAGAGAGAGGTTTTTATTTATATGATGTTCCTAAAATTATTTCTTGGTATTGGTAGACTTAGGTTTATCTTATTTCAAGGTGCTTTTAATTTTTTTAACAGTTCTGCTGAAATGTAACTCACACACATACGATTTACCCCTATTGTGTATAATTCAATGGTTTTTAGTGTATTCGTGAAGTTGTGCATCCATCATCACATTAAAATTTTAGAACATTATTATTACCCCCTGAAAAAAAACCCACACTCCATAGCCATCACCCCCCCCCCAATTACCCCATTCCTCCAGCCCTATGCAAACACCAAACTATTGCCTTTCTCTCTGCGCCTGTCTATCCTGGAGATTCCATATAAATGGAATGCATGGTCCTTTGTTACTAGTTCTTTCAGAGTTCATCCTTGTTGCTGTGCATGTTCGTGTCTCAGTCCCTTTTATGGCCAAATGATATTTTGTTTTCTGAACATCCCATACTTTATTTATCATTCATTACTTGGTAGACTTCAGGGATTTTGTCTGTTACAGGCAGGGTGCTCTTATGAATAATGCTGCTGTAAACTTTCGTGGGCCGATGTTTTCATTTCTCTTGGGTATATACCTCAGACTGGAACTCCTGGGACATGATAATTCTCCTTAAAACTCTGGAAGAACTGCCAGACTGTCTTGTACTACTTGTACCATCTTATCCCCACCAGCCGCATGCTGGGGTTCCAGTTTGTCTACATTCTTGCCAACACTAACCATGTCTTTCTTGGTTTGTTGGGTTTTTTTGTTGTTGTTTAACTTTTACCTATAAAAGATGTATGTTTTAGGTAAAACTTTTGAAGTCGTAAGATATGTAATTTCTGTATTATAACTAAATTTTACATTTCAAAAAAGATAAAGTTCAAATATTACATCTTTGGTTGTACTAAAATAATTGCTGAAATCCTTTAAAATGTATGTGGACTCATCAATTACAACTTTTTGTTTGTATTAATTTCTTTATAGTGAATACAAATCAACTTAACTAAAAAAATAAGACAGGTGACACAGCAATGTGACTATACTTAACACCACTCAACTGCACATCTGAAAATAGTTAAGGTGGTACATTTCATGATACATGATCTTAAACACAAACATTTTTTAAAATAAGGTAGATGTAATTTTTTTCTGGTTTTTTATTTTTAACTGGAGGATAATTGCTTTACAATATTGTATTGGTTTCTGCTATACATAAACATGAATCAGCCATAGGTGTATATATGCCCCCTCCCTCTTGAACCTCCCTCTCACCTTCCACTCCAAAAATATGATTTTTTAAGTCAATCGTTTGAAGCATAGTTGCTTTATAATGTTGTGTTAGTTTCTATTGTATAGCAAAAATTAATCAGTCATACAAGATGTGCTATTTTAATATTAGTTCTTTTGAAAGAGACGTTCTAAATATTTGTCTAAATATTCTAAATATTTGTTTTATTAATCTAATCTACCACCGCTACAGTTTTTATACACAGCTTTCAAAGGACATCTGCTTTAGTCAGATAGCTTTCTCCCTGCGCCTGGATTTACATTTGGAAACAGCAGTATAGATGCTTGGGTTATCCAGAATGTTAAAATCTCTCCAAACTGAGACATTCTTCAACGGCCCCTGTGGTTTCCCTGAGGTGGTTGGGGGTGAGTGTGGGGGTGGGGAAGAGACAGACTAAAGCCAGAGATCCTCTGGATTCCTCCAAGGAATGTAGATGTTAAGACTGGAGTGCTGACACAAATCTCACTGGTATGAAGTGATTTTTATGAGCTGCTTCAGTGGCCTGGTACATCTTAATTTACAGAATGCCCCCCATTGCTGAAAGTTCTGTTCTGATCTTTTACAATACTATTGAATTATGTATTCATTCTAATTCTTTGCATGGTGAGCTATAATTCCAAGTCAGTTATTTTCAGCTCAGAAGGAAAGTGTTTGCTTCCTTAGGTATTCACACTTGGGGAATTTAAGAAGAACCCCCTTAGTTCCATTCTTTTAGGAATCTTTCCCTTTAAAGCATGCGTAAGATCTCCAATCCAAATTTTGAGCTGTGTCTTTGCAGAATGGCTTCTGTTGCCTTTCGACCATCAGAAAGCCAAAGTGAAGCCTGCCAACTGATCATTCTCAATAATTTGGGGGTTGTTTCATTCAGCTTCCATCTCATTTATTGAATTGCCAGGAGCGAGCTTTACCTCTGTTTGATGAGCTAGTTTTGGTACTGGTTATTGCTCATTTTTATGCCTGAATAGAATTATATACCCCAAGCTATTTCTTGCATTGATGGTGATACACTCTTACAGATGTATAAGTAATGTACAGGATAATTACAAATTATTCCTTTGCGTTTTATTAAAGAAAACCTTAAAGACTGGTGTAAGCGAAATATAAGCCACTGACCACCCGTTAAAGAAACAAAGCTATATTGTTAAGGGAAAACTAAAGTCTGTTGGGTCTTTTGAAGTTGATGTCTCAGAGGGCAACATTGGTGCTGCTGCCAGAGACAGGATGGATTATTGGTCTGACCAAGGGAAGTCTGGAATTTTAAAGAACACTGATAGAGTATTACATGGACTATCCTTGATAACAAGGGCTGGCTTTTGTTTCACTAACAGTTGGTTTCCTCTGTTTATTTTGCTGTTTCAGATTATCCTTTCTGTGTTGAAATCCACACAAGAGCCATGAGATTAAAACCCTCAAAAAATAAACAAAATATCCCAAGCTCTTTGGAAATCTAAATGTTAGACATTGTTTAGTCATGTCTGCCCCCTCTTGTGGTTAGACAAACCGCACTCTGGTATGTGTCAGCTTCATTCTGCAGCCCTGTGATTTGCTTTTGGTGGCTCTGGGCCAGTGTCCTCTCCAAGTGCAAGCTGCATGAAGGCAGACAGTGCGTCTCCCTTCTGATTAAGCTTTGCAGTCAAGCTCCCCCACAGGTGCCACACTGGCCCAGCATTGTGCATCTGTGTGTACACACTGACAGTGACAATTTAACCTCCCTGCTGGGAAATGGGTTTGGATATTAGAAGGAAAACAATTTGTGGTGTCATATTTGTGGTCTCTTAAAGGAGAGTATTCCAAGTGGTTCTTAAGTCTTTGAAAACTTTCTATTTCAGGATGTCTATTTCAAGCGTCCTCACAAATAATGCCCAAAGGGGTATGTGGGGGGAAGAGAAAAAGATTTCTTGACACTTTACAGGTACAAAAGTTCTTGCCTCGGTGGAGTACAAATTTTGCTACGTGAAGGAAACAAAGGCATGGGCAGGAATTTAAATTTAAATTTTATATTACATCCATCCATGTTTATTGGGCTATTGGAGTGTAAGGGTCAGAGGTAGAATTGTTCCCTTGGCATACTTTTTGTTGAAATCATTTCTGTCCACAACCCTGGGGTCACTAGCCAAAATATATCTATTCTAGTAAAATATAGATTCCTTATGACACCATATCATTATAAACTACACATTTGTGAGTGTTGCAATGGAATTAGACTCTGCTTACTTACTTCATACACACAGAAAGTGCAGAGAAAATTTCATGATTCTGCATAACTAAGTTTTAGGTTTTCATTTGTTTTCTTTAATTATCCCACTGGAAATACATGGTTCTTCTTTTGTAGCACCAAGTAAGAATCTAATTTGACCATTTTCCTCTTAAAATACTTTGTAAGTCCTGTGAGTACTCAACTAACACTCACTGTTAACCAACTTCTATTCTCAGTCACATGCCGGTCATAATGCAATTTATTAAAAGGACTTGAATGAAATAATTTAATTATTTTCAATATACAAAAGGCAAAATTAGCTGCCATGAATTTCTCTGGAGCAAAGCATACTTGATCCTTCCAAATAAGTATTCATTCTTGACATCCAATCAAGATACACTCAAATTCAAATATATCTTTTGTTAAGTGGAATATTACCTTTGGCATTCAAAATGATTCCAAAGTTTGCTCAGGAAAGAGAAAGAGAGAGAAATCAAATGTATTAAAGGAATTTAATCAGTTCTACTTGGGCACATTATTCCTGCCAATCTACTCATTGGTTTACTTACACCAAAGATAAGATAGAATCTGTGATTCTTTCATGGAAAGAGATTTTTGTCAATACTAGAAAAAGTCAGATTTTGGTCAGATTTTTACTGAAAGGCTATTTCCTTAAATATCCAGCCTGCAGTCATCCATTTTATTTTTGCAACTGCAAGCAGTTTTTGAGAAAAGGTAGCAGCAGTTCCAGCAATTATTATATTTTAAAAGAGCTCAGTTTCTTTTATGGCTATTTATCACAGTAACTTCCTGGGTTTTGTTCCTTATTTTTAATTTATCCCAACCTTCATGTGGAGGAGGCTAACATGGGCTTTGGGTGCTGAGAGTTTATAAGAAGCATTCTCTATGTTTCTATGTGATCACTTAGAATTTTCTTTTAATTAAGGCATTAATCAGCCTTAAATTTACCATTTGGCTTTTTTTTTTTTTTTTTTTTTGAGGACCAAGCACATAAACATGCAAGAAACTATATTTTATTCTGCTAAATACCTTTCTATTATTAAATTTTTAAAAATGTTTGCACTGTCTCAATGTTGAAAGAAAAATTTTCAAGGTTTACATGTTTGATTATTTTATCTGTAGTCAGGACTGTGCCACTCGAAACAACAAACTCAGTTTTCAAAATTTTAACTTGGGGACTTTTCAAGGAAGTTTGAGATTTGTGTCAAGAAACCATTTTTTTGTTTTATAACTGATGACTAATGTAAGTTGGAACACTGTTCTTAAATCAGATCTACTGTTTTTGCCCCATAGTTCATCAGATCTTTGGACAATTTCCAAAGGTATTCTGTACCATACTTCATACTGTCTCCTCTGTGTCGTTTGAGAGTTTGGCTCTTACAACCTTCAGTTGCCCTTGGGAGGTATTTATGGCTTTGATGGGCTATGTTCACAGTCACAGGGTTCTTGTAGATAAACCTCTTGGCCTTCTTGTGACACCAAGCTACTGATCCCAGCTTCCCAAGTGCACCGTCAAAGTCCACTTCCAAACAGTGCGGCCTCATCACAAGAGGGGCTTGGAAAGGACTTTTAGGCACAAGCAGACCCCCTGTGTGACCGATCTTTAGACACAGTGAATCTCTCTGGTTTTCTTTCTCTCCACAGACATTGTGAAAAGATTCAATAGAGAGAAGTGCAGGACTTGATCTCTCTGGACTCTAACTGCATTAATGACCTGTGGTTCAAGAGTTATTAAGATTTCAGTAGAAGAAAAAATATGAAAACAAAAGCCTTTTTAGAAAACACTACAGATAATGGTTTTGTTTTTTTTTTTGGCTACATATAATGAACAGTCCTAATTGTACAGTTATTATATTCCTTATTATGTTGAATTATGAAAACTGAATAATTCACAGTCCATCTTAGCTGAATACATTTATCTGATTGGCTCATGGCTAAAAGATTCTCTGAGGTTTTCATTTTCTCTATTGTGAAAAATGGACAGTTGGTTTAAATTCCTATGCTTCTCAAAGAAAAAACACAGTCCTACCTTCTGTTAGTTGACAAAATCGAGATAGAAAAGCATCATAAAGAGCAAGGCTCTGGCCTTTCTGCAGCTTATTTATTTTTCTGTTAAGACAAAAGGCATTCCTATCTCTTGCAGGAACTTCATTCCAACAAATTGGTTCTAGAACAATTCTTGACTGTGTTGAATGATCAAGGTAGACTTCACTTTGAAAAAATACCCAAAAAGGAAGTCCAGATCAATGGTTCTCTAAATTTTTCCAGTCCCAGCTTCCTTAAGAGAGAAAAATCACTCTTCTTGGTAATTAATAGTAGCTAATATAATCTCTTAGTTTTTTGTGTTGTTTTTTTTTTGGTATGGGGAGAACAGAAGGAGCCTTGTACACTTGTATTGTTTAAAAAGATTCTAAAAGATATATGCCAGCAAATTTGGAAAACTCAGCAGTGGCCACAGGACTGGAAAAGGTCAGTTTTCATTCCAATCCCAAAGAAAGACAATGCCAAAGAATGCTCAAACTACAGCACAATTGCACTCATCTCACACGCTAGTAAAGTCATGCTCAAAATTCTCCAAGCCAGGCTTCAGCAATATGTGAACCGTGAACTTCCAGATGTTCAAGCTGGTTTTAGAAAAGGCAGAGGAACCAGAGATCAAATTGCCAACATCCGCTGGATCATCGAAAAAGCAAGAGAGTTCCAGAAAAACATCTATTTCTGCTTTATTGACTGTGCCAAAGCCTTTGACTGTGTGGATCACAATAAACTGTGGAAAATTCTTCAAGAGATGGGAATACCAGACCACCTGACCTGCCTCTTGAGAAACCTATATGCAAGTCAGGAAGCAACAGTTAGAACTGGACATGGAACAACAGACTGGTTCCAAATCAGAAAAGGAGTACGTCAAGGCTGTAAATTGTCACCCTGCTTATTTAACTTATATGCAGAGAAGGCAGTGGCACCCCACTCTGGTACTCTTGCCTGGAAAATCCCATGGATGGAGGAGCCTAGAGTCCATGGGGTCGCTAAGAGTCAGACACGACTGAGCGACTTCACTTTCACTTTTCACTTTCATGCGTTGGAGAAGGAAATGGCAACACACTCCAGTGTTCTTGTCTGGAGAATCTCAGGGACAGGGGAGCCTGGTGGGCTGCCGTCTGTGGGGTCGCACAGAGTCGGACACGACTGAAGCGACTTAGCAGCAGCAGCAGGCAAGAGACAGGTGGGGCAACTAGATTCACTATTGGAGAAACTCTTCCACTGTTTCTACCCTAACCTCTAGCTCTGGAATGACAATGAAAATCATCTTTCCTGGATACAGGCTAAGGACTTTCTATAGTCTGAGGGAAAGTCTGGCTTCTGTTGGAGTCATGTATGCCTAAAAAGGGGAAAATCAGTTTCCCTAAAATATAACCATTCCCTAAACAAATGAAATTAGAAATGCCAGGCTGGATGAAGCACAAGCTGGAATCAAGATTGCAGGAAGAAATATCAATAACCTCAGATATGCAGATGACACCACCCTTATGACAGAAAGTGAAGAAGAACTAAAGAGCCTCATGATGAAAGTGAAAGAGGAGACTGAAAAGCTGGCTTAAAACTCAACATTCAAAAAACTAAGATCATGGTATCTGGTCCCATTACTTCATGGCGAATAGATGGGGAAACAATGGAAACAGTGAGAGATTTTATTTTCTTGGGCTCCAAAATCACTGCAGATGGTGACTGCAACCATGAAGTTAAAAGACATTTGCTCCTTGGAAGAAAAGCTATGATCAACCTAGACAGCATATTAAAAAGCAGAGACATTACTTTGCTGACAAAGGTCCTTCTAGTCAAAGCTACTTGCCTGGAGAACCCCATGGACAGAGGAGTCTGGTGGGCTGCTGTCCATGGGGTCACACAGAGTGGACACAACTGAAGTAACTTAGCATGCATGCATGCATTGGAGAAGGAAATGGCAGCCCACTCCAGTATTCTTGCCTGGAGAATCCCAGGGATGGAGGAGCCTGGTGGGCTGTGGTCTATGGGGTCGCCCAGAGTCAAACACAACTGAAGTGACCTGCTGCTAAGTCGCTTCAGTCATGTCTGACTCTGGATGACCCCATAGACCGCAGCCCACCAGGCTCCCCATCCCTGGGATTCTCAAGGCAAGAACACTGGAGTAGCAGCAGCAGTCAAAGCTATGGTTTTTCCAGTAGTCATGTATGGATGTGAGAGTTAGACCATAAAGAAAAGCTGAGCGCCAAAGAACTGATGCTCTTGAACTGTGGTGTTGGAGAAGTCTCTTGAGAGTCCCTTGGACTGCAAGGAGATCCAACCAGTCCATCCTAAAGGAAATCAGTCCTAAATATTCACTGGAAGGACTGATGCTGAAGTTGAAGCTCCAAGACTTTGGCTACCTGACGCAAATAACTACCTCATTGGAAAAAACCCTGATGCTGGGAAGGATTGAAGGCAGGAGGAGAAGGGGATGACAGAGGATGAGATGGTTGGATGGCATCACCGACTCGATGGACATGAGTTTTAGCAAGCTCCAGGAGTTGGTGATGGACAGGGAAGCCTTGTGTACTCCAATCCTTGGGGTCACAAAGAGTTGGACATTACTGAGCAACTGAACTGAACTGAAACATAACTATAATGCTCATTATCATTTGTTTAAAAATTAACAATAATCCCTTAATATCATCCAATCAGTTTCAAAAGAAAATCCCCATTTCTTTTCTCCCTCCCTTTTTACAGTGTGTTAGTTTGAATCAAGCCAGATCGTTTTGCGTATCTTTTAAACCTTTTAATCTACAGGTTCTTTCTCTTTCTCTGTCTCTCTTTCCCACTCTTTTCTTTCGTACTTTGTTTGTTGAAGAGACCAGATTGTTTGTCATGTAAAATTAGTTTTCCATATTCTGGATTTTGCTGACTACATCTCCCTGGTGTTGTTTAACATCTTCCTCTGACCATCAGACCATAGTTTTTTGGTCAAGAGTCACAGATAGATACAACGAGAAGTCTGTATTGGAAAGAGACCTTGAAGAACCTTAGTAACCACAGCTTTCAGGAACTGGTAAAACTCAGTTGGCCAAAGGCTCTTGAGTTAGGCCACTGTTGACATGTGATTGCTACTTCTTTTCTTTTTGTTTCCGTGTTTATTTATCTGGTCACGCGGGGTCATAGTTGTGTTACACAGTATCTTCCATCTTCATTATGGTATGCAGGTTTTTTAGTTCCGGTATGTGGGATCTAGTTCCCTAACTATGGATCAAACCTAGGCCCCCTGAATTGGGAGTACAGAGTCTTATTGTTAGACCATCAGGGAAGTCCTGATTGTTACTTCTACAGACTCACAAAAATTCTTCTTTTATTTCCAGATGGAAGATAGCTATTGGATGTGTTCCCAGGTGTGTGCAAACTAGAATTATCTGCCAAATAAACTTACAGACACAGTAAAAATGTCATAATTCTGAGCCTGGTTCACTGCCTGAAAAGACCTGCTGGTCCCTTTTAAGTTACTAAGATTTTACAGAGCTGGTTCATTATTATGAAGATGGTGACTGCAGGTCGAATAAATGTATTCCTGGTGAAAGAATGTAAACATGGAGGAGAAATCAGCTATTTTAGAGAAAGAGTACAAAACTATTGAAAGTTTGCTGTTGTTTTTAAATCAAAGGAAATGTAGACAGTAGGGGCTAAATCAGAAACTTCACCTCCTCTCCTGCTCCTCCCCTCATGCACAAACTTGTTGATTCCACCTCCTTAACTCTGACTTCTCACTGTGGACACCCGTCCACCAAGTCCAAGCAACACCAGCTCAATCCTAAACTACAGCTTCAACGCCATTGCCAGCCTCTCTGCCTTCCCTCACACTCCCCATGGAGACTTGCCCTTTGCTGACCTGATTGTTTACATGAAGGCAGTATGATCTTGCTGTTTTTGAATTCCCCACACTGCTTTTGAAATAAAGGTCAGAATGTAAGCATGTCTTCTGTGGTTCCTGCTTATCTCTTTCCATCTCATTTATCACTGACTTTCCCCCACCATGTCTGCCTGGAAGCTTTATCTGAAAGCTCTCCTTAACCTCTGATCTTACTTTGGATGTCATTTCCGCCAAGAAACCTTTCCTACCCTTCCTGTGTCATCAAGTGGCCCCGCTGTCATTTTTCCACCTCCTCCAGCCAGCTGTAAGTTTCTGGGAAGCATAGGATCATTTTGTTTGACACTACATCCCTGAGGGGGCTGGCAACAATTGTTTTTTGAGATCCCAGAGAGTCTTCAGTGATTTTAGAAAAAGACATGAAAGTCTCCATTTTTCATGTAAAAAAGGCATTATACCCTGCATACCATTTCTCAGAGGTTAATACAGGAGGGAAGAAGGGTCAGCATTCCAAGGTGACCCAGGTCCTCCTGAAACTATTCCACTGTGTCCTTGAGTAGCATCAGACCAGAACAGCCAACATTTGGACTCCTGACTTAGAGAAAAATATTGCACTGTACTGCCAATTTATGCAGTTGGCTTTTTTTTTTTTAAACAGGCAAAGAGAGCTTTGACATGCTTTTCCTGGAAAGATTCACTGATTCACTCTTTCAGTTAATATTTGGTAGAGTGCCTTCTAAAGCCGTGGCATGCAATTCTGCCCTAGGACATGAAAGTGTGTGCCGTTTAAAACAGTGAGCATTACATGGAGTTTCTGATTGCCAGCTAGTTTGCTTCCCTGATAGGCATTTCCGGATGTGAGGAAAGATTTATTTTGGCCCCTCTAGCTCCAACTGGTATGTGTGCATGTCTACACACACACACACACACACACACACACACCCACTTTCTCCCTTGGTGCTTAAAATCATCTGTCTTCAACCTTTGGAAATTGAATTGACACAACAGCAGAAAAACTGGCTCTCAGTAACTTTCAAGAGGAGAAGGGCATCACTCTCTCCTCTGGAACTGAGTACAACAGCTTAAAAATAGAACAATGTGTATTGGGTGTTTTTCTTTTCATCCTTTGCATCAATAGCAGGTGTACAGTTACAGACACAAAGAGCTAGATTCACGTCTTCTGCACGCCTGCAGAGAATTCCCAGAGTTACCTAGGGAGCAAGAACTGGCCTAAAATGATCAGTAAAAAGACAGTAACCCAATACAGCTGTGTGTTACTAATACTGCCATATCACATGACTTTATTATTCTCCTTCCATAGTGACTCTCCGAGGTAAATGGCCAGTAGAAGAAAGTTTCACCAAGAGCAATTCTTAGGTACCAGTAGACAATATAAAGTTAAAACCTCAAAAAGTCCAATTAGAGTCACTGATTCAGCTACTGTGAATTGCAGGCTTTGAAATGGTTACGGTGAGAGTACTGAGAATTGAAATGCTTCCACTAGAGAGTATCACTACAGCTTCATAAACCAAATGTGAGATGCTAGTTTGCTTTTTAATGGATTTTCTTTTTTCAAAAAAAATAATTATTTGTTTATCTGCCTATGTTGGGTCTTCGTGACTGTGCATAGGCCTTCTCTAGTTGCAGTGAGTGGAGAATGCATTTTCTAAGATGGGCTTCTTAAGTTGTTTGATGACCTTGGGGCACTGACCTTACTCGTGCCCTGGGACTGAATTCCTCATCCGTTTTGCAGCATGTCTGTGGTCAGAACGCTGTTACTTAATGAATCAGTTCACACATGAATTTGCTGCATGGAAGCGGTACGCCTCGCTAGCACACTTCTCGGCAGCTGCTTGCAATTCTTTCACATTCCTCCCCAAGGAGATGGTTCATAATAGATTTGAACAGATGCTAGGTGTTTGGCAGCATGGTGAGGGGTACTAGTTTTCAAAATTTGGGGTTATTTCATGTCTTGTAATTAAAATTATGCCTTCAATGTGTTCACAGACATACCTAACCTCTGACTCCACACTTAACCCCTCATGAGCTCTCCTAACCTATTTATTGGTTCTGATGGCATCACTGCTAAATCCTTGGTGCTCAGAGTCCAATCTGGTAAACATGCACAGGCAGATCTGATTTGGCATGAAAATTGCTCCTTCTTTCTAAATGTACTTTTCCAGTTGTCCCGACAGCAAAGTCAAGCATTGCCAGAAGCTCAGCTTCCAGGTTATCACAGTCCCCATGCTCCCCTTCCCCAGCACTCCTCTCTTCCCACCAGAATGTGGCCCATCCATCACTGCTCTGCCTGCCACTACGAGCACTGAAACCAGCCCTGGGTTTTATTTCCCAAGCCTGGCATACAATAAGTGCTCAATAAATTTCTTTCAAATAAGCCAAGGATGGTTCACCAAGAAAAAAGGAAAATGTTTGTGTTTTCTTCTTAATCTTTAATCTCAGAATCTTCCTCAGAAGGGCTTCTAATGCTCCTCCAGGAGCCTAGGGAAAGCTGTTTGTATGAACAGAAAATCTGCAGTGTGTTGGATAAGCTCGTGGAAACCCTCTCATGCTTCCAAACACTCAGGGGTGGCTTAAGGGGCGTGTTTGCCTATCTTGCAAGCTGATTCCCAACAGATGGTTACTCCGTTCACCTTCTTTACACATTTATCTCCCTACTTGAAGTATTCTACATCTCTACTCACTTGGAAGTTATTCCACAAGCCCTCATGAGGCATTTTCTTGTGTTGTGGCCTCAGTAAGACTGTTGAGACACTTCTCAGGGAGTGCGGGCTGTTCCACTTCCTTTATTTTCCACGTCAAACCTCGTCTGGCTCCGCACTTTCACTGGATGCACAGTAAATAGTCCCAACAGCATCTGCCATACGTTTTCACGCTTCGTTCCCTCCCGTGTCCTCATTGCTTTTGTGCCCTGAGTCATGCACAGTGGCTATTGTCTAGCTGAGCTTGTTAATTCATTCAGTATTGAGTTCCTCCAGTCAGCTGTGCTAGGTACTGAAGAAGCAAGTGACAGAGCTGTTAAACAGGGACTCTGGGCCTGGATTTCCTTCCTCTGCGGACAGACAAGGTGTTTAATCCTGAAAACTTGAAAAGGGGCTAGCTGAGCAGTGCAGAGTAGAGGATCAAAGAACAGGAGGCTCCCTCTGGCTGCATGTACCCACAGTAATCCCTGTTTGTTTCTTAAGAGCACAAACTTTGGAATTATCAGACTAGTTTTCATACTGACTAGCCAAGGGGAACATTGCTTTGGTATTCAAGGTTTATCGATGGAGTGGGAAATAATGGTAGTGATAGGAATATTTGTCCATGCTATGAGAGGGGACCCAGAGATGAGCCCAGCTGAGATTGTGGCTATGCGCATGCTCTGTGTGAATTGCAGGCAGTGAACTAATGTTAGTGATTACTGTCGCTCTCGGACTCTGCTTCAATGCTGTGAACATCAAGTGCAAAGGTCCTTTGGCTTCCTTGCTGGAGAGGATCTGGTGAAAGGCCCTTCCTCATTTGTAGATCTTGCATCTGCTCAGAGAGGATTCATTTCCAAAGTCTTGGCCCCAGGTCATCTGATAGTGCTCGAATCAGTGACCATGACTGTTGTTGTTATTCTTATTCAGTCACTAAGTAGTGTCCAACTCTTCAAGAGGGGTTTGCACAAGTTCATGTCCATTGAGTTGGGGATGCCATCCAACCATCTCATCCTCTGCCACCCTCTTCTCCTTTTACTTTCAATCTTTCCCAGCATCAGATCTTTTCCAGTGAGTCAGCTGTTCACATCAGGTGGCCAAAGTAGTGGAGCATCAGCTTCAGGACCACTCCTGGACTGTCACTAATTGGTAGCCAGTTTCGGAGATCAGATCATGTTGTATGCCACTTTACCTCCTTTCAGCCAATTTGTGGGTTCCCTGGTGGCTCAGCAGGTAAAGAATGAACCTACAATGCAGGAGACCTGGGTTCTATCCCTGGGTTGGGAAGATGGAGACCTGGATTGGGAAGATCCCCTGGAGAAGGAAATGGCTACCCACTCCAGTATTCTGGCCTAGAGAATTCTATGGACTGAATAGTCCATAGGGTTGCAAAGAGTCAGATACAACTGAGTGACTTTCACGTCACTTCAAGACATGCTCACTGCAGCTCATCAATGTTTCTCAAAAAGAACACTGCTGGGGATGACCCAGGGTAAACAATTCAAAGTGAAACTGAAGTCGCTCAGTTGTGTCTGACTCTTTGCAACCCAATGGACTGTAGCCTACCAGGTTCCTCCGACCATGGGATTTTCCAGGCAGGAATACTGGAGTGGGTTGCCATTTCCTTCTCCAGGAGATCTTTCCAACCCAGGGATTCAACCCGGGTCTCCCGCATTGTAGACAGACGCTTTACCGTCAGAGCCACCAGGGAAGCTAACTTTTACTTTTTTTTTTAAACCATTAAAGTCACTTTATATTCTATGTTAGAAAAAAAAAAAACTCATTTGCCAAAAAAGCTCATGACCTCCCAGGATTGGGAAAATTTTCTTTGTCCTAAACTTAACCGGCTTCATGGGGCTTCCCCATGGCTCAGTGGGTAAAGAATCTGCTTGCAGTGCCAGAGACACAGGAGACACCGGTTTGATCCCTGGTACAGGAAGATCCCCTGGAGGAGGCAATGGCAATCCACTCCAGTATTCTTGCCTGAAAATTCCATCAGAATTTTCAACAGAGGAGCCTGGCGGGCTACAGTCCAGGGACTGTAGAGTCAGTCAGACAAAGAGTCAGACATGACTGAGCAATTAACATTTTAACTGGCTTCAAGTTGGTGTACTAATGCAAAGCTTTAAACTACTTTGCAAAGTTTCACGGTGAAGATTTCATTCCATCCCAGCCTCACCACTACCGAGCGGTGTCATTTCATACATTATTGAGAGTCTCTTGGTTTCTGGGACTCATTTTCCTTAGCCATGACCTAGCCCCAGTCTTCAGCATTTAATTTTGGCTTTTTGGTAATGGATGTGGTTTCAAAGGGTGTTTGCAGACTCTGCCTTGGGATTATCTAGTTTCCATGGCATTAAGATGTGTGCAAGTTAGAGACAGTGCTACATGGTTTGCTTAGTCTGGGACAGAACCTGGCACATGGTATTTCCTCAAAAATTGGCTAAATAATGTGTGATTTACATCTGAAGCTGAAAATGTATGAAAACATTGGTATTGCCATTCAGATCATGTTTACTCTCTCCTACCTTAAAGAGGTGAAATGATAATCCTGGTTGCAGATTTATTCTTTGATTGGTCAGTGACTTTTGAAATTTGACCTGCATAATAATTGCTAGCAGTTATTGAGTGTAAGAGACATGCTGGGCCTTGAATGCATATACTTGTTATTCCTTCTGCAAGGTCTTTATTCCCATTTTCAGATGAGGAAACTTCCCAAGGTGTCCCTGGCAGCAAGTGACTGAACCTGTGTTCAAACTCAGATCTCTTTGTCACAAAAGCGATGCCATGCAGAGATACACTCTGCAGTGCTGTGCAACCTCTTATGGGCTCTGGCCACTAGATTTGTACAAGACTGACTGATAATGGTAAAGTGCATTTGTTGCCTTAATTTTACTGCCTGTAATAAAGTCTTTTCTCCACATGAGCAAAATTTTTCCACATTAAGGCAACAAATGCATTTTAGCAGTATACACTTAACTTTTTAAGTCACATGTGGTTGATCATTTATTTGTTGAGAACTTGTCAACTCAAAGAAAGAGCTCCTTGAGAATAGGAACTACTGTTTGGACATCTGCATTTCAGGCCTGGTTACAGTGACGAGTTTAGTAGATATTACATAAATAATATCTCATTGATTTGTGGATCGAGTACATTTGCTTAATTATTCTCACCTGCTAAATGTGCACTTTTTCACTCATCATTTGTGCAACGAAATAACTTTTGGGTCCCTACTGTGATAGCCACTGGATGTACAGCAGTAAATACAGACCATCATGTATACTTAGGATTGAAGGACTGTAACTTAGAAAACCACAAGCTACTATGTACTGGTAGAAGGACTAAAAGTGAAGATGAGTTAAAAGCATACACTTTTGAAAAATAATGGACATTTTAATGATCAGTGTCATTAACATAGGGTAACATCTGGGATTGTTTGCCAATGAATTACCCAGTGAACTTTTCTAAAGCCTAAAATAATTATTATGCTATTTCTTTCTCACATGAGTAACTATGTTTGTGTTAATCCTTGTCCTGTTTAAATCTCTACCCCGTGATGTTACATTCCCATTTAGTAGAGAAAGATATTTATCAATGTATAATTTTTTGGATTAATACTATTGATTCTTTTAGGAAAAGAGAATTATTTCCTAAAGTTACAAAGTCAAGCTTAATGTATTCTCACAAAGTATCCTGTAAGAATTCCTTGTGCTACAAAGAATCTTTTTATGTTTTAAAAGCAATCCCTTTCTATAATAACAGTTGGCTATGGACTTCAATTTATTTGAATTCAATTGGATACAATTTATTTTGGTTATTCTGAAAATTTCAGTCTTCTGTAGTACCCTTGATAATAAAATAGCACCAAGTATATACCACTGTGTATACTTGAAACTGGCTGAATGTTTAGCTCCTAAGGAGTGTTTAAAGCTACATGGCAAGCTGGAAAGATACCTGGTAACGTACTCTGATGGTGGTGATGGTGATTTAATCGCTAAGTTGTGTCCTACTCTTGCAACCCCATAGACTGTAGTTCACCAGGCTCCTCCGTCCACAGGATTTCCCAGACAAGAATACTGGAGTGGGTTGCCATTTCCTTCTCCAGAGGATCTTCCTGACCCAGGGATCAAACCCAGGTCTCCTGCATTGCAGGCAGATTCCTTACCAACTGAGCCACCAGGGAAGCCTGGTATACTCATAAAAAAGTATTCAAGTATACTTATGAAAAAAACCCTGTCTTGTTCCATTGTTTTAAATCAACAACTTAATGACCCAGAAGACACCTACACTGTGTTTTGAGATGATATAAGCCCCTGAAGAATAGCTTCTACCACATATGCCTCTAAGGATGATTCAAAATGACTTCAATAGGCTGCAATGCTGGATGGAAACCAACAAGATGAAGCTGAGCAGGGGATAAATGCACATTTCTGCTTTTAGATTCAAAAGGCAATTGCGCAATCGCAGGATAGGGAGCAACTGAGCTTGGCAGCTGTTCATGCAACTAAAAGCTTAATGGGAACCAACAGTAGGATGTGGTGGCTAAAAAAGAATGAATATAGTCGTGTTCTTCCTCAGTAGAATTATGAATAGTTCACTGTACTCTGCAGCGGTCACACTGCCTCGGGATTATTTGTTTAGAACCGAGCACATTCGGGAGCACCTTTGACAAAGCAGAGTAGCTACTAAGAGGGTGTTGAATCCAATCCCAGACACATTTATTGGACTCCTGTTTTGAGCTGGCGATGTGCTAACTGGTATGAGAATAAAGATGTGAAGAAGACCTTGCCAGTCTGTAGCCTCAAGGAGTTGAAAATGTTAATGGACTGCCTGACAGGTACACACTGTAAAACCAAGCTTGACTCTGAAGCCAAGAAGCAATAAAGAGAGTGCTCTGAGAATTCAGGAGCTGGACCGGTGGAAGGATTTCCACAGGAAATGAGGACAAGGGCAGAGGAAGCCGTAAAAGCAAAGATGCAGAGACATGAAAACTCCAGGCATGTCTAGGGACTACTGAGCAGTGTAGGCTGTCCAGAAGAATAGGGTAGCCCTTGTAGAAGATGAAGCTGAGAGATGAAGGTTTGGATCAGAGCATAAGAGTCCTGACTGGTAGACAGCTTTAGAAGGATTACAGGTTGGTGAACTTCTGAAAGGGCTTCCCAGGTGGTGCTAGTGGTAAAGAACCCATCTGTCAATGCAGGAGATGTAAGAGGATGCAGGTTTGATCCCTGGGTCAGGAAGATCCCCTGGAGGAGGGCAGGACAACCCACTCCAGTGTGCATGCCTGGAAGTCCCCACGGACAGAGGAGCCTGGAGGTCTACAGTCCGTAGAGTCACAAAGAGTTGGACACAACTGAAGCGACTTAGCACTCACGCACACATGAACCTCTGAAAACAATGCTATATGGAGATTGGTTGGAGAAATGATGTGTATTTAGTGTGCAGAAAAGAAGACCAAGGTCTCTGATAAATGTGGACCAGATTTGTTCTGTGTTCCTCCAGAAGCTAAAATTTATCTCAGGGGGAAAAGAGTTATAAAGAACCAGATTTCAGTTCTGTCTATGCACCAGGTTTTTAAAAAATCAAAGCTGGGACTTCCCTGGTGGTCCAGTGGTTAAGAATATGCCTTCTAATGCAGGGGATGTAGGTTCGTTACCTGGTCGGGGAACTAAGATCCCACATAATGCTGGGCAACTAAGCCCTCATGTCACAACTAGAGTGGTGTTCCAAGGAGTCTTTCAAACCTAAAAATATTTGTAAAAAACAAAAAATTTGCCATCATCATGGCTAGGATACGTGCCATATATTTGTTCTGAGGCATCACATGCTGAATTTATTTAATCCTCCAAAAAATCCCATGAATTAAATACTATTATCATCTCTCATTTACTGAGACCCTGAGAGGTTGACCAGTCACTGGCTAATCAGTGAGGGAACCAGGATTCAAACCAAGCCCGCTCCCAAATTCTTCCAATATATACCAACAAATTTCCTGGTTTTCCTCCTAATTCCATTCCAAATCACTCTGCTGGATAATTCTATGCATTTTACTTGTTAACATTAATATGTTTTAAAGTCTTACTTGTTACTAAATACTAAATACATGAGGGTCTTAATGATCATGTCTTTGCCGGATCATTGAGAAGGCCCTTAATGAAAGGTGACTGAACACATGAATAAATGAGAAATTTTTAATTATAAAATCAATTAGTATGGCCACTTTCAAAAGAAGTAACTTGCCCTTAATAGAACTTCATTACCTTACTGCCTCTTTCCATTATTTGTGATGGGACAGTCCTAGTTATTTGAATTATTTAATAGTCATTTGAAATTGATGTTTTGTAGCTGCTTTTTTTAATCTTATTTATAAACCTTTTATGCCATATTCAGTTTTAACAACAATATCCCAAGTTCATATTCTCTCTTTTCTGTTTTGTGTTACCAGATTTCACTTAAATGGGCCCATCCAGTCCTAAAGTCTAAGTTAAAGAAGAATATTACCAATCATGCAATATCAATCTCAAATCAACCAAACACCATTTCCACATCTTTTCTTTGACAACCTTCTAGATCCCTGAAGTCTGTTCAAGATAACTGAAGTCTGATGTCAGGGGCTGCCCATAATTTTCTTTGGAGAATTTTTGGGAATTCCTAAATTATCCCTTGAAAAAAAATCAAAATAGGAAATTGATGCTACAAAACTAAAGTAGAATTTGCAGAAACAACTCCCTTGTGTAGAAGGGGAAAAAGCTGTAAAGTGTTGCGCCATTTCTAGTGGACTATTTCAGGAATAATTCAATTCCATTGTCGCCCTTGGCCCTGGGGGCAAAAATGCAGCTTTTCCGGTTCCAAGGAGGGACTGTTCTCTGACTTAACATGTGAGGCAGAGATGAGGCAAGCCAACCAGTTCTAGAGTTTACAGTCTTTTTCACTCTGCGAAGTGATACTGCCTTATTGTTTGGGTCAGGTACTTGGGAGCACAATCTCCCACCCCCTGGGTGCGACTATTCCTTTATAGATTAGATAAGAACAATTGATGAACTTTTAAATGCTGAGAAAACTAATCAGAACTGGAAAGGGGGGTGGGTGTTGGCCACAGCCCAAGAAATATGCCGACTGAGATAAAAGCACTTCTGAACTGTTTCTCCATCCCACACTTCTCAGCTTTTAAGTCTCCATTTCTTTTGTCTCTTGTCTTTCTTATCTGTCATTCCCTCAACTCTCTTATCTCCACTATCTTTCTCTTCTCCTCAACCCCAACTTGATCCCCAAAGACTTAACTTTGAAAACTCTCTTAACTGGGCAAAACATGGACTTACCTTTTCAAAAATGCATTCTTTTTTGTAGTACATAAGACTCTACATTCTGGATTTAATTCAGAAAATAGCTCAGGTGAGCATATGAATGAATGAAAGATGCTCAGTCGTGTCCAACTTTTTGTGACCCCATGGACTATAGCCCGCTTGGCTCCTCTGTCCATGGAATTTTTCAGGCAAGAATACTGGAGTGGGTTGCCATTCCCTTCTCCCGGGGATCTTCCTGACCCAGGGATCAAACCTGTGTTTCCTGCACTGCAAGCAGAAAACATGCTTCCAGGTGAACATATCTTACTCTCAATTCTTCCTTTTTTTTTTTAAAGAAATATTAAAAATATCTTAATTTTCATTTCGGGCAACAGACTCAACCTCAGTTCATTTCAGGTTGGGTTATGGTTCCAGATTCTTGATGGCAAGGAATTGGAGGGGGGAGGGTGAACCTTGGGTCACACAGTCTGTATGAGTCCTTTGGCCCCAGCACTCTTTGCTGCTTCCCAGCCTCATTTCAAGGCCCGGAGTCATACTCCTGCTTCAAATGTTCTGGGAATCCAGGCCAGATAGATTTGAGTTTTAATGTCCATATGTTGCTTTCAGTTTCTCTGAGGCTTTCAATTCCTTTTTTTTTTTTCCTGTGAGGGACAGGCCTTCCCTGGGAAGAAAGAGCACCCCTTGAGTCTGACATGTTCTGCAGTCATTTGTGACGTCCTTTGATTAACTTGGGACGAGTCTGGCCCCATGCTGGAACTCAGTCCCATTCAGCATCCTGCCAGCTAGAAAACGTACTGTCTCGATCACCACCTTCTTAAGAAAGTTGTACGATGCCCAGAACATAAAGGTCTTTTCCGTGGCAAGTTAGGCAACCCAAAGGAAAGAGAGCTGTTATGGAAACGGCCAACAACTCATCCGGTGGTTGGTTGTAAATCATTCTTTGGGGGAATAAAGGCAGAGTGGGCTGGAGCTCTGGCCCTCAAAGAACTTCCTCTCATTAAACCAGAGCAATTTGCTGCTCTCTGCGTGCTCTTTCTGCTGTGAGAGAAGTCACCTGCTTTCCTCATTCACATCAGTGCTCCTGGCAGGGTCTGGTTGAGGGTCCCCTGCCAGGGGTGCATCTTTCCACCTTATAGAGGTCTCTTCTCGAAGCCAGACTCCACAGGTGTAACTCAGAGTCGATCTGATCAGCTCCTTGCCCCCACTGCCCAACTCTCACTTTTTCTCTTAGCTGCTCTTTTCTGTGGTCCTGGGTTTCCCAGTCTTGGCGAGAAGACAGTCATTCCTTTGTGTTCGGCTGCTACAATGAGGTAACCAAAGAAAGGGTCTTGGTCTGAGGCTGTCAGCTGTTACTAATCACTACTCCCCGGCTCATCATGGGTCCCACTCGCCTCTCCCTCTTGCTCTGCTTAGCACACATAAAGAAGATGAATAACTCCCTGGTTCCTCTTCAAAAAAGCATATTGTGCGGCACATTCCAATACCGTGAGCGAAGGATGGGCTAGTGTGTGGGGTGAATGGGTATCTAAATCACCTCTCCGTGGGCCTCATGCCGGCAGCTGTGGCC
Source organism: Bos mutus (assembly GCF_027580195.1). Lineage (NCBI taxonomy): Eukaryota > Metazoa > Chordata > Mammalia > Artiodactyla > Bovidae > Bos > Bos mutus. The sequence continues at coordinate 37,445,096 of NC_091636.1, read as the reverse complement.
TGTGAGACGTGAACCTCAGAGCTGGCCCTCTGAGAGTTTCCTGAGACCACGCTGAGAGAGAGAGGAAGTTGATGTGATGGGTTCCTGAGTTACTGGAACCATTCATTGCAGGGCTGTGTTAGGCTGGGATATGCTGTGTTAGGCTGGGATGAGACTATAGGATGGTTAAGACTAGTGCAGAAAGGGGCTTCACTGGTGGCTCAGATGGTAAAGAATCTGCCTACAATGCGGGAGACCCAGGTTCGATCCCTGGGTCGGGAAGATCCCCTGGAGAAGGGCATGGCAACCCACTCCAGTATTCTTGAGTGGAGAATCCTCATGGACAGAGGAGCCTGGTGGGCTATAGTCCACGGGGTCACATAGAGTCGGACACAACTGAGCGACTAAGCACAGCACAGTGCAGAGAAGACAAAGCTTGACCATTTGGAGGGCCTCACCAGTTGGTTACCCAAAAGGAGGGCGCTCAGACGTGTCTGACTCTTCGAGACCCCATAAATTGTAGTCTGCCAGGCTCCTCTGTCCATGGGATTCTCCAGGCAAAAAGACTGCAGTGGGGTGTCATTTCTTCCTCCAGGGGATCTTCCCAACCCAGGGATTGAAGCCACTTCTGCATCTCCTGCATTGGCAGGTAGATTCTTTACTGCTAGTGCCACCTGGAAAGCCCCACCCAAAAGAAGGATTCTCCCCACCCCACGGTTAACGAAAAGGACCCAGAAACTCTTGGACATGAGAGGTAGCAGAAGTTGAAGCTGGGCCTCCGTGTCCCCTCTGCTCCCTTCTGTGAAAGCTCATTTTCAAGGCTGCCTGTAGCCAGAGAAAAGGGATTGTCTGCTCAGTCCTACCACGCTGAGAATAAAAGGTGACTTATGTTATAACTTTTCCTGCTACTGACAATCATGTCTGTTCCACTACGTTTCCTATTTAACAATCTTGAAAAAGAATGTTTCCTTTCCATGGCATTCTACTAGTGAACACCAGAGCTCAGGAAAAGACTTTTGTTGACAAGCCTTAAGAATTGAATTAAAAAGTCAACTTGGCTGACAAAGTGATATGCCAGTGATACATTTGTTAGGAAGCATCTTTGTCCTCCTCAGGCAAAATAACCTCATAAAACTAAGTGGTGTCATAGGTGAATGAAACGCCAAGTTTTGGGATGCTGTGAACAGCCATAACAGGAAGGAAATTTTGGCCAGGGGGGAAACCCTTGTGAGAATGTTTGTGATTTAATTGACTGTGAATTCCACAAAATCATTCTCAGTTCTTTGTGGAAGATGGTTTAACTCTCTTCACCAAGAATCACTGATTAAAGTAAAAGCCTTCTTGGCTCAAAATTCCATGAAGCATACCTTTTCTAAAAGTTCTCCCTTCATTACAGTGTCTGCAGAATTTCTGTTCAGATGAGTTGACCAGATTCCAGTGATCAGCACCGTCATTTCCTTGGTCTCCATTAGAGATGGGGTGCAGTCTTGGATGGAGTGGGTGGGCAGCCCCAGGGGAACGGAAGCAAGGTGAGAGGGTGGGAAGACCGTAGCTCAGAGCTCCTTTTTCAAGCCTCTACTCCCAACTGAATGTGGGTATATACCAGCGTTTGCAAACTCTTTTTATTTTTTTTAACTAGAACCTGCAGATACCGTATAAACGTATTTTACGCTGTGACCTGGCCGCACACAGACATACAAACGTGCAGCTGGAAAAACTGCACGTTTTTCCCTCTTACCCCACGTAATGCACTCTATCGTTTTCGATTCTATCCTGTTTCATTAATAGGATAAAAGATACTAGCTCATGACCTACTAAATTGATTTCATGACTGGCATCTTAAGCACTTATTCAACCTCACTTCCTCTTCCATTCCCGTCTCTGTGTTGGGTTTTTCATTTATTTGCTCATTGTTCTGTTACTGTGTGACAGATAGGACTATAGCAATTACATAAGCTCATCTGCTAGAGTGAATCCTGTTAAAGATGGCAAAGAATAAAGGAGTGGGGGGAGGGAGAGGCTGGGTGAGAGGGAGGGGTACTCCTGTGGTGAGGGGTAGCCGTGTGCCAGCCTCCTGCCCATCCTGCCCTTCTCGGATTACCCATCACCCCCATCTGGAGATAAAGCTCCAGGTGATGCTGGGTCCCTCCCCACAAGGTCTGTCTCTCCTTCAAGGTAGAAGGAACCTCACTACTTCAGATTAAATTTGGGGAAGAGGGCTTCCCCAGTGGTTCAATGGTAAAGAACTTGCCTGTAATGCAGGAGACTTGCAAGAGAGGCAGGTTTGATCTCTGGGTGAGGAAGAAACCCTGGAAAAGGAAATAGCAACCCACTCCAGCCTGGGAAATCCCGTGGACAGAGGAGCCTGGTGGGCTACGTTCCATGGGGTCGACAGCTGAGCAACCAAACAACAACGACACTGTGATAAACGTGGGGACGAGCAATCAACATTGGCGAGTCTGAATTTCAGAGTATTTTAAACACAACAATTTTAGTGCTGGTCATTCGAACACTAGCCTAAGTGAAATGTTTTTAAAAAGTTTGTGACCTCCTCCCAGCATAACAACAACAACAGTGGTAAGAATGACTATTCAACATTCTATCGGGCATCTTCCTGTGCAGGCACTGTTTGGGGCAAGGAGGCTACATCAATGAATAAAACAGATTGTTCTGCTCTCCTGGCACTAAAATTCTAACAGGGGGCATCATATAATAATCATAGCATTTATCAAGGGCTTACTTTGTATAAATTCTTCATGTAAGTTTTCCATAAGCTTGCAGTGTAGGTATTATCTTCTTGTCTAGGTGAAATGGAGACTTAGAGAGGTCAAATATTATTATTTGATTAATTAATAATAGCAGCTAACATTGCTTGAATGCTCAGTATGTGACAAGCACAATGCGAAGTGCATCTTGTACAGAAGTCCCTTTAGAGCCATGAAAACCCTGTGAGGGAGCTTTCTTCATTCCCGTGATACAGATAAGGAAACTAAGGCTTCCAGAAGTCACAGGGCATCCCAGAGCTAGAAGTAGAATCCAGGTGTTCTAACCTCAGAGCCTGAACTCTTAATCACTGAACCACAATTTTTTAAAAACAATGTGCTTCTGAAAATGCCTGAGGCTGGCCTTAAGTAGTTTTAAAATATTGACTCTTCGATTAAATTCTGAGGCTTTAACCAGCTTATTCATTGTGATGCAAAATTATGATACAATTTCTAACCTAACTAAGATTTGCCTTCTGTTCTAGAACCCCTAGAATCATCGAACTTATTTTTTTTTTCCAATCTAGTTTATAAAGAAGCTGGAAGAAAATATTCCAGTAGGAAAAAAACTTCACGTAGTTTTAGAAGGATATTTACAGCAATTTGTTCCATGCTCACTCCCACCCCCTCACACCTTTCCTCAGAGCTTTTTCTCCTGCTGTATGTGCTGAGGGTCCAGGGTGCCCTTGCTCCAGCAATGGGCAGATGCTCTAGGACACAAGAGCTCCTTTTTCGGCCTGTAAATATGAAGTACGTTGTATTTTTTAGAGTTTAGTTTTTCTTATTGAAAAAACATCACATGAATACGGTATATACTACCACTCATCCTTGATTTCCTTGTTATAAGTTTGCCCGTCTTAAAATTCTAGGAGGCTTGAGAACAGGCGGCTTTCATTAGATAAATGTCTGAGAAACCCATGGTAGAGAAGGAGTATATCTAAAATAAAAAACTAAAACAGAGCAATATTCTTGAGGCAGCAGTTGCCACCCCCTCCCTTTTCCATTCTTTCTGGGCCTGATCCAGTGGCCCTGAAAGAACAATGAAACACCATGAGGGTGAGTAGAAAGAGCATTCATAGCAGAAGGCTTCTTCTTTAGATTTCACATTTCAGAGCCAGAAATAGGAATCGTTGGAAGAATATACTGAGACCCATTAACGTATAAGACAGACTTTTAGCAGATGGGAGAATAAAATCCATGCAAAGAGTAGAGCCTTAGGAACTTGACATTATTTATATGTTACCCTTTAATAACTTGACTGAATACATATTTCATTTATCCAATAAGTCATACCAAATATTATACCAGAAGAAATCTAATTTACAATAAACTTACAAGAGTTCCATATACGTATTTATTGAACACTCTCTCCCCATCCCCATCTTGCCCCAAAACGTGAATTTCATGCATTTTCTGTTGTGCTAAACTGATTACTTAAACATTATCTTCATAAATAAAGAGGTAAATGCTTACTAACCCATTTGCATTAAGAAACTCTCTTCCTCTCTCTTCAGAGTAACTGCTGCCTAAAATATTCAGGTGTTTGAAGCAAAGTCTAAATCTTTTGCATTCTAGAGAATGTCTTGTTCAGTCTTTTTTAGATGCATAACTCATTGGTAAACATATATTAGGTTTGCAGACATGAATGATTAATTACTTTTTAAAAATTAATTTCTATTGGAGTATAGTTGACTTGATTACTTTGTTGACAACTGGTATTTGATGGGTTTGTTTTTAGAAAAGAAGACAAGATCCGTGTGCCCACAGTCAGCAAATATCCATGATCCTCAGTGCTCCATTAGAACACATTCTGGGCTCTTTTTCTAGGAATGATGAGGAATTTGAACGGATTGATCTGCTCTCTAGCTAGTCCTTCTGGTGACCACTGTGGTCCACTTCCCCCCAAGGTGGGGAAATGTCAGAGTTTTTCCACAGTTACCTCCCTGTATGCAAATTTCTTCTAGCCAGATGGCTCATTTCAACATTGAACTCAAATGCAATAAAGTTAGAGAAAGCTAGTATGGATAAAAGTGCATGAAACGTGGGTGACTCCTAGCTTGTCCGTAAGGATTGAGATATAGTAGAAAGGGTACTCCCTATGAGTGTGGGTTCAAATCCTGCCATTACTGTTTACTAGCTGTGCAACACTGGGCAAGTGATTTAACTTCTCTGGTCTCTTGTCTCTTTACCTTTAAAATGGTATCAACAATATCTGCAACATACAGTTGTCATGAAATTAGATGTGCCACTGGTGAGAGGAAGAATTTGGTGAGTGATTTAGTGGATCAGCACAAAAGTTAACTCAAAATATACAAAACATATAAACTTACAAACATGTCACTGTAATTGGAAGAACTATGGCAGAACTGTAATTAATAGGCAATATAGTATTTCTTGGGGTTCAAGAGGATCTCAATTCTGATGACAGATTGTTTTCATAATAAAGATGTCAGGATGTCTTGAATAGGGTTGGTTCAGCTAAGCCCAGATCAGATGAGGAAAAAGGGACCAGTTAAGATCATTCTCTTTACTACTTGCCCTGGAATGTGTTTCTCACGTACGTATTTAGATGAACACAGAGTCGTCATAACATACTCCCACGAGTACCTGCATACCCAAGTGACCTCGTTCGCCCTCACCCCAGTGCCCTTTTCCTCCATATATTTTAAAATGACGAGGCTCCATGCAGACTTCCCCCTTCTCAAACATTTAGAGCACTTCCTGCCAGAGTTCCCTTTTCTGTAAAGTGATTTAGTGCTTTACTCTTGTGCCCAGACACTCTGACATTTGTGTGCAGCGCTTTGTCTGGAATTTCGGGAGGCTTGAGAAAGGAGATGGCCCCAGAGTTGGGGTGAGAGACAGGAAGAATGACAGCCTGCCCGTGTGGAGTTTTGCCTTCCAGAGCTTTTCCTCCATTTCCTTTGCTCCTCCAGCATTGAGGCTGTTCTCTTGCAGACCCGGTGTTGTGACAGATTGTCCACATCCATCCTACCTTTGCCCTGATGACAGTGTGTGGCTTTGCTTCTAGCGTCCCCTTTAGTTTGACAGACCCTACTCAGAGAAAAGGGGAGAGGTTAGAGTTGGAAGGAGGAGGGGAGGGGCACTGGGGTACCCAGAGCAGAAGTCAGCAAGCAGCCCCTCATGGGACACCAGACCCCTTTAGAAGAAGGACCTCCATGGAGATTTGGTTAATAAAGATACCCGCACACACCCCTGCCTTTTCTAAAACGTTAGCAGTTGCTGCTTTATTCTCTTTCACAGGATCAGGGTCAATATGCAGAGGTTGGTGAGGCCTCTCATTTGACCATCGATTCTCTCTCTGGGCTCATTGCTAAAGAAAATGCTTCCGTGTTTGTCTTCATCTATTTCACAGTTGGAAAGTATGGAGTAAAAAGTCACTGGTTTTCTTTTTTTATTAACTTTATTTAAAAAAAGAAAAACAAAAAATCTATAAACTTTGTTTCCTAGAGCTGATGGCCCTGTAGCTGTGAATTCCGGAATAACAGTGCCCAGCCCTCCCCCATGGTGGGAGGGAGGGAGATTTAAGCCTCCTCCTTTGTCTGCCACGTTGGTTTCCAGTGCTGTGCCTTGACCACTTAGCGCTCTCTCTGAATAGCTATAGGTCGGGAGTAGTGGGCAGGAGCGGCAGAGAAGAGTTGGCGTGAGAACGGAACAGCACCACAGAATAGAAGGCGAGAGGGAAAGAAAGCATCTCGGAGGAAGAGAATACTGCCGCCTGGTACCCCTAGCAGAGATATCCGGCCTTTTGTGCCCACACCACTCGCCCGCCGAAGAATTGCAGGCTTCAGTGGTGACGAGCTCAGGCAATGATGGGAAAGAGAGTGGGCCCCTTCTGGGAGAAATGATTTCAAGCACAGGAAAGCCAAGATATTTTGAGACACCATAGGAGACCTGCGGATGAACCTGGGGGGATGGGACCACGTGGATTGAGGACAGATTAGCCCATTTCTAATGATGGTAAAGTGTTGAAGTGGCGCCAACCTCACAAGTGGGTGTTAACCTTAGGTTTCAAGAAGCCTAGGGCAAGGATAAAAGAAGCTAACTTCACTGCCTTAAAACCAAAATTGGCCTTCTCGTTTGTGGGAGCTGTAGGTGGTTTTCTCAGGGGCAGAAAGTACACTAAATTCAGTTACATAAGATCTGGGCTCAAGTTCCCACTTCATTTTACTTGGTATTAACTAAGAACTGAGAAATTTACTTAATTGCTTTTTAATCTGCCTTATAGATTGTTGTTAAAAATAAGAATATAGCAAGTACTACATGCTTATTATGAAAATTATGAATGATTTGATTCAAATACACATGAAATTATAAATTGGAGATCATGGCTTCAATTCCCACATAAGCTCATTACCATTATCAAGATTTGGGGGCAAACCCAGCCAGTTATCTGGCATTCATGGACATTATCCAATATACTTTACCTTACTCTAAATACATTGATATAAACAGAGTCACTACCTACATATTGAACCACTGTTAGAGTCTGATACTGATCACTGAGCTACAGTGTAAACTTTTAATATATTTATAAAATTATGATTTTGCATAATAAAGAAAATAGTTTGATTAATTACGATTGGATGATGCTATAATTGAATCTTAGTGTTTTAGGGAGTTTGGGGGGGAGAAAGAAAAAAGACAAATGAAGAAATGGTTAATGAAACAGAAGAGCCCATATTATGATTATGAAAACTTAATCTTTTGAGAGTTTTGGGTTATTTCCAATTTTTTTCCATCCCAAGAGGCATGGAGATGTGTTCCATTTGCTAGAACAGTTAGGGAAACATTCACCATCATGCCTCCTCTCTCACAGAGGATCATGCCTTGTCTGAGGTAGACTTTGAAGATGTCCTGAAAAAGAGGGGAAGAATGTTTCACATGAGATAAGGTATGCCAGGCCTGTGGGACAAGGTGGAGGAAGGCAGAGAGCAAAAATGAGAGGAACCCCACCAAAATTACTGTTTTTAAAAACTGTTGATGAGATGAGATAAAATGAAACAACAAGAGAAGCTGTTTGAGAACTTTGGCCTACTATCAATGTAAATTGAGGATAACTCAGTAAGTGAATAGAATAATAGCTTAAATTTTACATTAAAAATAAAAAAAAAACTTACAAGTACATACATAAAATAATAATTCTTATAAAAGAATTTAATGGTAGTTACTCTGTGTGAGTCTGCAGAGTGCTCAAAACTTGAAATATGCTTAGATTATCCTGCCAGAAACCTTTTTTAAGGTATCTCTTCATATACACACACACACACAATACTCACTAATTCACACTCACAGCTTCCCCAACTAGTAGCAACCTAGGAAAGAATTTGATTGCCCCTTCAAACCATCAGAGAGTCATGTGAAATCAACTCTTGGGGCAGAAAATGGGTGATCACGTGTTAGCTGACACAGCTGATGCCTAGCCATTCTATGGCTTTTCCCCTTCACCTTTTGTGATGCCCTGACTCAATTTGGTGCCAAGTTCTCATAACATGTATAAAATCCCATTGTCGGGTGGGAGAGGGTTGGGGAGTGAAAAAGGAAATGCTCTTCCCATTACCTTCCACTGGACAATTCCCTGAACTGATTTCCTGAAAATCTCCTTCTGTTTGCCTTCCCTAGGAATGGCGGCCCTAGATAGTAAGGCATCAGGAAAGATGGGGATGCGAGCTGTAGTCTATTACATGACTACGACCATCATTGCCGTGGTGATTGGCATAATCATTGTTATCATCATCCATCCTGGGAAGGGCACAAAGGAAAACATGCACAGAGAAGGCAAAATTGTACAAGTGACAGCTGCAGACGCCTTCCTGGACTTGATCAGGTACGTCCTTGCAAGCCCATCCTCTTGAGTATATTTTGACAACCTCTCCTCTTTCGTGGGGAGCTGATCAAACCCTAGAAGAGGTATCCAACTGAACCAGTCCTGCTGGGCTTGAAATGAAGATCACATGTAACAGAAATGGAAGTAAGGATCCGTTTTCTGATCTCATGTGAAAGAGATAAAAAGAGCAAGGAAAAGATAAAGATTTAGGAGCCCTGCTTTTAGGATTCAGAATCTGAGCACTCAGTCCTCTTAACTGTGCAGCTCATCTTGGAATATTAATATCAATAGTTCTTTTGTGTGTATGATTTTTTATTGAAGTATAGGGTTGTGCAATTACATAAGTTACAGGTGTACAACATAGAAATTCAAAATTTTTTACAGGTTATACTTTGCTTATAAAATACCGGCTTTATTCCCTGTGTTGTACAGTATATCCTTGTAGCTTATTTTATACTTATCAGTTTGTACTGCTTACTCTTCAACCCCTGTATTGCCCTTTCCCCCTTCCCTCTCCCCACTGATAACCACTAGTTCTGTGTCTGTGAGTTTGCTTTTTGTGTTATACTCACTAGTTTGCTGTACTTTTTAGATTCCACATGTATAAGTGATAATCATATAGTATTTGTCTCTTTCTGACTTATATCACTTAGCATAATGCCTTTCAATAATTCTTGACCTACCTTTCTCAAGTCTTACTGTTTAAGGCTATTTTTTTCCCTCAAGTATAGCCTGTTCATTGGACTCTTCTAATTTGGAACTTGTGATCTGTATCACCATCCATTATACACAACAATTCATTTCCAAAAGGGACCTTAGAGATCATCTGATCTCACCTGTCCTAAGGTTTTCCTTTTGTACTATTTATGAAGAAAGGATTTGGCAAATCAATAATAAAAGATTAAAGGATGACTTCTTTAGCATTGTTTTTATATACAAACTGTATACTGATTACAAATTAGTTTTATCTAGTACTTGAAACAGACCCAATGATATAGTCTGATTTACACAGAACTGAGAAGTAAGCCTAAATTTGATCCTGGCACTTCCCTGCCTGCTGTCTATCCACATTTGCTTTTGCATGGGTCAGGTCCTGGAGGGAAGCGTTGCAGGCTCAAAAGGATCACTGAACAGGGCGTGCAAAGGTGTGGGCTGGGTTAAGGGAGCCTACAAGTGATGGTGAGACACTCGGGGACTATCAGCAATAGGAAATTGTTTTGTTACCACCTGTTGCTTTGAGGTCAGGAAGGGAGCTATTCCTAGAACTCAGGATGAGCTGTAGCCTTGGAAAAGGTCACCAAGGACAGGGGCTGGAGCTCTAATTTGGAGGAAGGGAGCTATTGCCCAACCTGCCAAGAGAGAGAGCTGGAAGAACCTATACATCCACCTCTCTCTCCCACTTCTGTCTGTGATCTGTCAGCACCTCCCACTGGACAAACACAACAGGAAGCCAGAAGGCAACGGGGCAGCCTCGCAGGCACAGAGCAGGATGGCGGGTAGATGGAGAAGGGCAAATGGAAGATACCCTAGCACAGACCTAGAGATGTCCCACCTGCTCAACAGTCCAGCCAGCAGCCCATCCAGGCTGTCTTCCCAAACCTAGCTCTTTCCTCCTTATTTTCCAATGGACCTACTTGCAGAGTGACTGGCTTGCCAGTCCTAGATGTCTACTCTAGGATTCCCCACTGACCATTTGAAAGCGCTCCTCCTAGCAACTCAGTCTCCCATGCCATCTCAAGGAATGGGTCCGTGGCTGGTAGGTTCAGGAGTGAGTTGGGCAGCAAAGGACCTTTCAGCAGCACCTCTCAATACCTACCACGACTGACTTTGTAGCATCTGTGTGTAAGCACTATACAGCCCCCTCTTGAAAGCCTTTTCCAGGGAGTTAATGGCAGTTATCTGAAGGTAATAAGCCATTCTGTTTTAGTTCATATCAAGTTGGCACCTGATGACAATGATTTTATTTAGTTCCTACAGTTAATTAAAGCTTTTCACCATTTTTTTCAGGGACTTTACCTTCAGGTAGTTTGGATTGGGGGTATTTTATTATATTCTCTTTCTGTATAATTTCTACTCCTTGTTTAAAGAGTTGGGAACTTGTCATTCTCTGATGCTTTTCTGCCCCTCCTTGCCCCAGTGACAAGTATAAGACTAGCCTGTCCTCCCCCACACACCGGGTTTGAGCATTTATCTTGGAACCTCCTAAACATTTATTTCAGGGTTCATAGAAACAGACCCATAGAGCATAGATGGGAAGAACAAAGAAACAGGATGGTCCAGGCAGTAAGAAGAGACAAGAGTTTATAATCTTAACATATGATCGATGACTTAACAATTGCTGGAATCTCGGGCTCTGATCAGCTGCCCAGGTCATGTCTCCTCCACAGGCTTCCATCCTGGAGCCCTGGTGATAGTTAAACCCATCTCATCTTTAACAGATGAGCAAACTGAGACCTGCATGGACGCCACGAGTCACCCAAGGTCACACAGCTGGTTAGAAATTCCCCAATGAGAGTGCTGACTCTCATTCCTTCCCCACCATGAGCACAGACACTGGTCTAAGGAAATGACAAATTCTGCCACCTGGACCCCAACTTCAAGTTCTGTGGACCATCTCCCTGTTGGTTACCAAAGGGCTAGAAGCTCTAACCATTCAGAGTCATTATCTCACCCCCCAGCGTTCTTTGGGAGGACTTTGTGGAGAATAAAATTCCACAGTCTGACCATGACATTTGATTCAGAACATTTGGTCCCTAAACACCCAGCGTGATACTAAAATGACCCCTATTGAATGACCCCTAATGACCTCCCCCTGCCCCCAGTCAACCAGAATGCTTATGCTAAAAGGTATTTCCATTTTCACTTGGGTTCTTCCTGGGCGCAGGGTTTGATGTCTGAATTTTAAAAATTCATTTGTCTGACAAAAGGACAGATGAGTTGGATTTGGGACTTAAACTGAAAAATATGAACTACATGGACCACACTTGGGGATGACCTGTGTCCCATTTCAAAACTATCTACCAAAATCTGTCTCTTTTTCCATCTGCCGCTTAGTTGGATGCAATCTTTACCTTACACACAATGAAAAGGTATTTAAGGAACTAATTTATTATTTGGAAAAGTTTCAAGTGATCATTATTTTCTTTGCAGGAATATGTTCCCTCCAAATCTGGTGGAAGCTTGCTTTAAACAGGTAAATACTCTACAGCCATGAATTCCCCTTTGAAATTCCTCTTTGGCAAACAGAGTGTGGCTGTCTTTTTAATTGAATTTACTTTTTTTTTTCCTGTTTCCCTGCAATAAGAAACTTCCTTTGCCAACTAGATGGAAAGCACTAGAGTTTTCTGGGGAATTGGGAGGGGAGGGAGGGGTGTTCCCTTGTATTGAAGGCTTATTAGTTGCCAGACACTATATGTCTTGCATACAAATGGTTCATTAAGTCGCTGTTAATTGTTAAGAAGGCTAATCAGGAGACTTTCTCCCTTCCTCCATATCGCATACACAAAAGCTCACCAAGCACACAAACTCCAGTATAAGATATATTTACAACTTGCTTCAAAGATTAGGGAGATTATTCAAGTGTCTGGGTTTGATTTTAAAAGTCAGTGGGTTGTGTTTTTTAAAAGTCTGTAGAGGGCCTTTAAAGGACTCTAAAGGAGGAACCATGTCAGAAAGGATTGCCCCATCACGTATTGGATGTCTGCTCTGTGCCAAGCACTAATGTTGTATTTACTCCTCACATAAATATGATGGGTATCATTGTCTTCATTTCATCAATGAGGCAACTCATCTGTGATCATTCAGAGGGGTCAAGTAACAGGCATACGATTTCACAAGTAGTAAATGCCAGACCCAGAATTCAAACCTGTTGTGCTGATTCCCAATTCTGTCATCTTTCTGCTTCTACATTCTGTTCCCCTTCCTGGAAAGCAGTATCCAGGCTGATGCGACACTTCCCAGGAGGCCGTAGTGAGCGTCAGTTCTTCTTAGCACCAAATCCAAGCAACCCTTGGCTCTCTGTGTTGAACACACAAATACATTTTTACTATTAGGGGATAAAATGAGTAAAGCTCATTCTAACCTCAATTGAATTAAAAAAAAGCTTTGTTGCCCAAAATATTAAGAGGGAAACAATTAAATATTATAGTTGTTAAATAGTAGTTCCCAAACATTTCCCCAGATGGTGTCACTTTCCCTAACCCCTGTGCTTGGGATGTGGAAAATAAACAAAACCAAACCCTGACCCCATGGAAGGCCAAGTTTTCCACTCTTCACTTTTCTTCCCTTTTTAAAATCTGTATTGACCGTTTTTAATAGTCAATTTTGCACATACTGCAAAATTCAAACAGAATTCTTTCTTTAAAAAAAAAAGGCTGACAAGGCAAAATCTAACTCTTTTTATTCAAAACAACTGTAACCATAAATAATAATCCCCTTTCAATCCAGCCAGCCAACCCCAGCACCATGGGGCTGATTCTTCCAGTTAGTCAGCTGGCACTGGACGAATTCAAAAACATTGATTTCTAGCAGCACTGGGAAAAGTGCTGACTCACACGGATTTATTGTATTCAATATTTGGTTTTGGATAGCACTTACACGATTTTGAAGGAGAAGCAAATGTATCGTTCCGGATCTATTTGTCTTAGATCAGAATGCAAGTGAGATTGCAATTTCTGTGTAGGCTGCAAACTGTGTCTTAGGGGAAAGAGTTGGAGGTGTAGGAAAGGCTAGTTGGGATTGAAAATTCACCCTAGACAGTCTAAAATTGGGGTGCACTAAAATGCATAAGCACCCCAATTGAACACAGATTTGACTGGAATAGGAGACAGAACGGGGCCAGTTTCTTTGTTAAAATTACCAGCAGTGCCACAGATTGTTTAGGGCTACGTCTACAGTATTGACAGCTGGCCATGTCCTTGTTTGGAAATGATAGTTTCCCACTGCACAAAAAAAGTCTCCCATACTTTACCAGTACTCTTGGTAAAGTGATGGCCAAGCATTCCATGTACAGCTGTGCTTTCTTCCCCTAGACTCTAGATCCAGGCAGCATCCATAGATTATTACTTTCTCTGGTGCTTTAGTACCATCAGTGTGAAGGCCAGAAATTCTGTTCTTATTAAAATCATAGAGAGATGGGCTTGTTTCAAATGGCCACAGGAAGACACTCAGCATCTTCTGTCTGGGGCATCTATGCAGACATTTTGGTAGAAAGACCATCTCCCTTTTTTCTTTTAAGATTTATTTATTTGTTTATGGTTGCCCTGGATCTTCATTGCTGCTCACAAGCTTTCTCTAGTTGCAGCGAGCAGGAGCTACTTTCTGGTTGCAGCCCGCAGGCTCAGTAGTTGCGGCACACTGGCTTAGTTGCCCCACAGCATGTGAGATCCTCCTGTACCAGAGATTGAACCCATGTTCCCTGCATTGGCAGGTGGATTCCTAATCACTGGGCAACCAGGGAAGCCTCAAGACCACTTCCTGAGTAAGAGGAGAAACTCCTCTGTAGACTTGAGAAGTGGGTTGTCATCCTCACCAATCAAACACTTCTGCTTAAGAACTGATATAATCAGGAATACCTGGAGGAATGTTGTTTGGGGATATTAAAATTTTTAATAGTCACCAAAATCGCCAACTAAGTCTAGTTCCAGAAGAGCTTTATTTGTGAGTATCATTAGCCAACATTAAATCTGTGCTTTAAAATTTATCAGATGATCTCATATATTGTTTAATTTGATCATTACAACAACCCTGTGAGGTAGAGTCAGCCCAGTGACCCCTGTTTTGCAGCTATGGGATATGAGCAAAGGGAGGTTAGGTGATTTGCCAGTGATCACATAACATGAACCCATAGAGGATACAGGAATTGTTGTGAATATCTTTTAATTTTTAAAAAGCCTATTATAGTCATTTTATTAGGGTTTCAGAAACATGCATATGTTTACTCCAACATCTTCAACCTCTTTCCTGTTATGATTTGCTGTATATTTAAGTGTGTGTGTGTGTGTGTGTGTGTGTGTCTGTACTGAGGAAGTAGTAGAGGTTTGTCACAGATTAGTTAGATGATAGATATAGATAGACAGATACTTTCTGTAACACAGTTCTCTGACTTGAGGGTAACGTATATCATTACAGAAAATGCGAGCAGAAAAGTACAAAGAAGAAAAGAAAAATCATCTTTCATCACTGTTGTGTCTTTTCTTTTTAAGTTTAAAACCAACTATGAGAAGAGGAGCTTTAAAGTGCCCATCCAGCCCAACGAAACACTCGTGGGCGCCGTGATAAACAATGTGTCAGAGGCCATGGAGACTCTGACGAGGATCACAGAAGAGTTAGTCCCAGTCCCAGGGTCTGTGAATGGGGTCAATGCCCTAGGACTAGTTGTCTTCTCCATGTGCTTCGGATTTGTGATTGGAAACATGAAGGAGCAGGGCCAGGCCCTGCGAGAGTTCTTTGATTCTCTCAACGAAGCCATCATGAGATTGGTAGCAGTGATTATGTGGTATGTATTTCCATTTGCTCTGTATGCTCTATAGAAGATGCTTATTGCCATCAACTTGTGTTCTGTTCTGAGGAAGATGCCACCAGGCAGGATGGCCAGTTGCAGAGATTTCATCCGGGTAAGCATAAGAAAATCAGTGACTTTCTGGGCTGGTAGTAGCCTTGAACGTATCTGTGAACCTCTTTTCATAGTTTGCTTCCTTGGTTTTGAAAGATGTCAACTTCTTTATTCCAGTGCTGATGGCATCCCATTGCTCATTCCTCTTTTACAACTAATTAACTATTCATTCAATACGTATTTTTTTATTATCTCCTGTATACCAAGCATTTAATGCCAGGCACTATGGATATAGCACTGAGGAAAACAGACAAGGATGTCCTAGATCTTACATTTTTTTAAATTCTTTTCCATTATAGTTTATTATAAGATATTACATATAGTTTCCTGAGCTATATACTACGACTTTGTTCGGATCTTATATTCTTAAACAAATCAACCATATGCTTGGAGTCACAAGTGCTATGGAGAAAAAATAAAATAAAAATATTTTATTTTATTTTTATATAATTTTATTTTATATAATATCATGTGGTGTGATTAAAAAAAAAATAACTGAGGAGGAGGCTTAAAATTTGCATTGGTTGGGACAGAAAGGCCTCTGAAGAGATGGATGACATTTTTTGCTGAGCTCTGCATGACCAGGAGAAGCTAGCTATACAAAGTGGTGAGAATCACATTCCCAGGAGAGGGAAAAGCAAAGGCCGAGGCCCCTGAACCATCAGAAAAACAGAGCTCTCCTCTCCTCCACTTCAGTCCTAAGAAGGAAGTGTAAATGGCCCTTCTGCAGCTAGTGTGAGGGACTCATGGGAAGTGTTATAGAAAGCCAAGCCACAATTTATAACAAAACTTCCTTCAAAGAAAGTTGAGAGCAGGAGACAAAGGAAAAGACTAAATCCACAGAGGAACATTGACCTTGGAAAAGTAAACTCTCCCCAGCAGGGAAGAACCCAGTGATTGGTTTAAACCTCCTGTGAGGGTTGCTTTCCTTTTATCCTTTATTTAAAATCCAGACTCCCTCTTGGCACCTGAGGCAGGAAGGCATCCATTCCTAAGAAAAGCACTCACCAACGTGATTAAAAATATCCTTGGTTTTTATTGCCACTGAAGCCCAGAGAATCCATTTTTCAGGAGTTTGTACAAGATGGATATGAAGTCGGAAACACAAAGATGATCAGAGTGCGGTCTCCACAGGCATCCCCCTTGCAATGCTGGGGCCCTCCTTGGAAACCTTGGCGGGGCTGAAAGTGGACATTTATCTTCATATTATTAAAATGCTCTACCTTTCACCTCTTTTATGAAAGAAGTCTATTCAAAGGCTGCTGAATGAACCTCACATGTAGCTTTTTCTAGCTGTACATTTCGCCTGCACATTCAACATTGAGTTATTACATTTCTGAAAACAGGTACTCTTATACTTTTCTGGCCTGTGTTTTTAAAGGGCTTTTAAAAGAACCATTGTATTTTTCAATACGAAAGAAGTCCTCCACAGTTCCCAACAGACCCTTCTCCTGAAGGGTGATCGACTTCTGTGTTTGTGGTAATGGGAGTTGGGTTGTAGTTTACAGCATGCATCGAACAAAGAGAGTTGAAAGCCTGGCAGCACAGCCTTGATTCAATGTATAATCCATTTCATGTCTCCGATGTTAATTCTTGCTCAGATGTAGAGCAAGATCTAGAAGAAGGATTGCAAATAGCGGTAGCAGCCTGTGGATAATAATTGCTTAACTAGAGCACTTATAACCTGATTGTGGAGGTACATACATGCATGTTATTAACTTTGATAGCTGTGAGTTTATTTTACGGTTGCCTTCTACTCATCGCAAATGGTGTTAGTTTTTCATTTGCACTGTAACATGTAATTTCCTCTTATAATACATTTATTTAAGTTAAAAAAAAATACCACGCATGTAATATTATAACAAGGTTGTAATATAGGAAAAACCAATAAAAGTGGTCCTTGATAAAGAGAGTTGACTGCAAATCTAGAACACTGAAATGGCATGGTATACATCTTGCTTTAGCTTGGGAATCAGTCTCTGATGTGGGAAATGCTGCCCCCTCTCCCCTGCCCAGAAGTCTGGAAATTGGTTCAGTAGATTCTGACTGTTCAGGGTATTTAGCAGGGGAACAGGAAGCGGTGGGGAGGGCTTGGAGAGTGGATGGCATCTGAGGACTCCCAAAGCGACTGAGGTATTTAGGGAAAAAAAGAGGTAAGTAACAAAACCTCTGAACCAACCGTTTTTCTTGGCTTTGGAGAAAAAAAACTGTGACCTAAAGAAATTCTGAGTTAGTGGAAAGTCTAAAGTACTATTTATATTTAAATTTATATTTTAAAAAAGGAAAGAAGGAAGTTCATAATTTCTGCAAGCCCTCATAGTATCCTGGGCAGAAAAGTTTGGAAATCAACTCTCATTGACTTTTTCTTATCACTTGGTAATTTCTGTGGAATAGTTTGTTGGAAATCAGGCTTCCAACTGTGCGTGTGTTGCTTCTACATAGGTACGCCCCTCTGGGCATACTCTTCCTGATTGCAGGGAAAATTGTTGAGATGGAAGACATGGGAGTGATCGGGGGACAGCTGGCCATGTACACAGTGACAGTCATCGTGGGCTTGCTCATCCATGCTGTCATTGTCCTACCCCTCCTCTACTTCCTGGTAACGCGGAAAAACCCCTGGGTTTTCATCGGAGGTTTGCTGCAAGCGCTCATCACAGCTCTGGGAACTTCCTCCAGGTATAGATATATCCATGGCTTATTCCTATCAGAAAATATATTTCAAAACTTACTTTGAACCAGAACCTTCAGATTGGAGTGGCAGGGTGCATTTTTTCCAGGTTTTAAATGTCTAGATGCATGAATTGGCTTTTTTACTCTGATGCTAATCAGACTGATTTGGGATTTAGGGAATGGCTGGATATACACACTTTTAGGAGAAAAATAGAAATCAACTATCCTTTCCTGCCCACTCTCATCTCCCTTGTCCAGTTGCCTTTTATCTGAGATGGCAGAGCGTCGGCACAGGCTCTTCTTGCGGGAGTTGGAGAGTAATCACAAGCGATGCCTCATGGAGGAACCTAGAAGCAGAAGAGCTGTCAAATGATGCAGTGAAGAGACCCACTGTTCTAATCCTGCTCCCCTATTTATAATAGTGCTGACTTAGTTCCCTTTAATTTAGAATATGGGAGAGGAAGGAACTCTCTGTCCAAAGTACTAAAACAGACAGGCACAACAGTAGGACCAACTCCCTAAGGGTTGTTGCAAGAAGCAAATGAGGTACGCCCTGCTTCACATGTCAGGATGGTCAACTGACATGTCCTGTTTCACTGTGCTCAGCTCCGCCACCCTACCCATCACCTTCAAGTGCCTGGAAGAGAACAATGGCGTGGACAAACGTGTTACCAGATTCGTGCTCCCGGTGGGGGCCACCATCAACATGGATGGGACCGCCCTCTATGAGGCCTTGGCTGCCATTTTCATTGCTCAAGTTAACAACTTCGAACTGAACTTTGGACAGATTATTACAATCAGGTACCAGGAATATTCTACATGACATTTTCTTAAGAATGCCTTTAAATGATGAGCTAGTGATCAGGGCCATCCAGATGAGGGTAACACCCAGTTTGACACAATCACAAGCTCTGGTCCCTTACTCTATAGAACACTTGGTACTATACAAGGGGGACAAAGTAAGGGAACCGTGAACAGTCTCTTCCACAGACTTATTACTTTATGAATACCACTTTATATCTACTCATAAAACATTTTCACATTGTCACATAAGCCTATCAAATAGATATTTAACAAACTGAGTTCCAGACGGGTTATATGCCTTACAAATGAAATTCACATCACCTCTGTAAAAAATATTGATAGTGCTACAGAACTTTGTTCATAAATCATTTTGCTTTTGAATTCATAAATTTGATTTGTTTTTCTGACCACGGTGGCCATACAAGTTCAGTATCCCTTACAATCCTCTGCTTGGATAGAGGAATTATTAGAAATAAATTGTTATTATAACTATACAGTATTTTAGACCTTACGAAATACTTTCAGGTACATGAGGAAGTATTCTATAACATCATAGGGGAAAGGCCAAAAGAACTTTTTGGCCAACCCAATATCTAGGTACAAAGTTCTTTATTTAGAAAAGGTTGTAATAGTAGGACCAATTCTTGAAGGGTTGTTGCAAGAAGCAAATGAGGTAAGCCATGCTTCACATATCAGGAGGCACATAGTAGGCATTTGATAAGTATTAGTTAATATGCTTATTAACTCAATGGGTTTTTTTAACAATCTCATTTACGTTTTTCTAAAATGTGTCCTTAATTTGGCAAGTCATACAGCACCACTGTGCATGTTTTATAGGATCTGCTCTCTATTTGGGGAGATTTAAACAAAGGTTTTCTGTTTGGGGACTTCCTCTAACAGCATCACAGCCACGGCTGCCAGTATTGGGGCAGCTGGGATTCCTCAGGCAGGCCTGGTCACCATGGTCATCGTGCTGACATCTGTGGGCCTGCCCACCGACGACATCACACTCATCATCGCAGTGGACTGGTTCCTGTGAGTACACTCGGGCTGCATCATCCGACTTGCCATCGTGGGGGCCCCTCTGTCGTCTTAGGACACCAGGCAGCCTGGCACCCCTGCCAAAGGGCTCCAGGAAGAGGGGCAGCTTGGCCTGTAATTATCGTGCTCCCTGCCTGATCCCGACGGCTATCTGGAGCCTGAGTCCCAGACTCTATGCACACTCACCCCCTTATCAGCCCACAGGGCACATCTGGCTGTTACCCTTCTCACTCCATAAAGCCATTTGGGGATTGGGAAACCCACTGTCTGCAAAGTCAACATAAATCGGCGAAGTCAGTTCTGAATTGCACAACACATCCCCATGGTGGCCGGGACAGAAATGTGGGCCTCCCAGGCTGGCTCAGACTTTCTCCTTGTGCTTCCCATTCCAATGGCGTAATACAGGGCAGATGTTCCCATCTGATCCCCGCAGGGAGTGGGGCGTCCCCAAAGACAGTGAAAAGAGAGCTGGCGTCATTAAGTAGAATTGATTTTTGGCTCTGGGGAAAATTCCAAGAACAATACCCTAGACCCTAACCTCTAGGGCTCATCCCTCTGCCCTTTTCCCCTCACCCTTTCGACTGACACGTTCCACTCCTCTTCTTTCCCTTCCACTTACAGAATTTCTCCCCAGGATGCCCAGGTTGAAAGCCTAGAAGGACGCAGTAGGTGATAGTCTACATAGACGCTGTGAGCTAGATCCAATGACCGCAGAAGCTCAGTGTGCTCAAGGCATTATCAGGTGGGGGAGGGGGGTAATTAACTGAAGCGAGAGATCCACAGTCACTCGGATCTGGGCTTGTGTCCTGCCCCATGTGATACTGGGAGGGTACCCGGCCACCCTAGTTTCCTCCTCTGTAAAACGAAGACAGGAATGTCTTCAGTGGTGCTACGAGGACTAAATGCAGTGGTACGTAGGAAGCATTCGGCCCACTATCTGCCCCACAGTCCTACTCGATTCATGTGAAGACTTTTATAGCGTAAATTGGTGGTTCTCAAAGGTTTTAGTCTCATAACCCCTTTACATTTAAAAAATTGAGGACTCCCCAAACTTTTTTATCTGTATGGGTCATATCTATCAATGTTCATCATGTTAGAAAAGCTTGGGCATTTTTAAAATGTTAAATACATTTAAAGATTACAATACTAAATTCATTACATGTTAACATATATAACGTTTTTCTGAAAAAAAAATACCATCTTCCAAACCAAAAATTTAGGGAAAAGAATGACACCATTTTACATCTTTGAAAATCTCCTTAAAATCTAGTTTAATACAAGACTAACTGCTTCTGCCTTCAATCTCTTTTGTTATCTTTTGTGTTATTTTGTAATATTCTAGAAACTCCACTAGATAGACATTCATGAGAAAGTGAGATGGAAAGGGGCAAATAATATCTTGGCATTATTATGAAAATTGTTTTTACCTTAGGGACCCCCAGGGGTCTCTAGAGTCCAATTTGAGACCTTCTGGTAAAAGGAAGGAAAGAGAACCAAAGATTAATTTTAAATAGAAGGAAACGGGGAAGCAGAACTTAAGAGATGCCCCGAATGACTTAGCTGGCTAGTTCAGAACATGAGCTGAAAGCTCCTGATGTTTACTGGGGCCTCGCTTTTCACTCCTCCGCGCTCTTCCCCAGGGACCGCCTTCGCACCACCACCAACGTGTTGGGAGACTCTCTAGGAGCCGGCATTGTTGAACACTTGTCACGACATGAACTGAAGAACCGGGATGTCGAAATGGGTAACTCAGTGATTGAAGAGAATGAAATGAAGAAACCATATCAGCTGATTTCCCAGGAAAGCGAAATTGAAAAATCCATGGACAGTGAGACCAAGATGTAGACTAACACAAAGAAATGCTTCCTTGAGCTCCAGGTGTTTGAAAACCAGTATACAATATTTCCATCTCATTACAACTCATTCTCACCAGTAAGCCCCTTACCTCCCTTCTCCTCCCTGCCCTGACAGGATTGGGAAGTATTCATCCAAAATCAAGGGAGGATTTTGCAGTGGCCAAAATGTATAGTTTTCATCCCAGCCTTGAAATTTTTAAGTCATTTCGTGTTAGTCTTATCTAATAAGGTACTGAGATCAAAAATAGTCCTGATCAGATCTTACAAGTTTCTGTGGCACACAATCCTGTAAATGTGATAGATCTTATAATTTAAAGACTCAAAACAAATACTCAGCTAAAATCATGGTGTTAAATCAACTTTCAGAATGGAAAAATCCTTCAGAATACAATTCAGTTTTAGGATCAAAACAAAACAAATTGATCAGCAATGGGTTATTAGTTGGATATTAAGAGGGTCCCTCCCCCCTTTCTCCTATGATTTGTGTCCTTATTTTATTAGTAGCAGGACAATATTAATACACAGCACAGCTGTAAGGAGGCATGTGAAGAGAAATTTCCGTGTGCCATGGGGAAGTTATGAAGTCTTATCTCTAGGCCTCAGTGTTCCCATCTATAAAATGAGCAAGTTCCTTAGATGCCTTTATGATTGATTCCAGTCCAAACATCAGGTGGCACCATGAAAGAACATCAGATTCCTCAAATTCCCCTCAGAGTGTTCTGTAGCAAGGATCATTCCATGGAGCATGGGACTTTCAAAGCAGACATTCATTGCAAATGAACGTTTCTAAATAGTGGGGGGGATGGCTGTGTGGTTTACGAGGTCCTGAGTCCAAAATGTCAGTTACACGTCACCAGACTGGAGGCATTCCAGGAGTGGAGTTGTTCATGAAACTCTGCTTAGTTCTTCCCAAGAGGGGATGTATTCCTTTCTTTCTTCCCAAACTTAAGGGATTCTTCTGGGAAGGATGTCTCCCACCACTCCTCAACTGACCATAGACTTTTAGAAAATAAAAGGTAAGACTATCAGTTGGCAAGGGTGCTTACCCATCTTACTTTGGAACACTAAAGAGCCAGCCAGGAAAGAATGGAGCATGGTTGATATTATAAACAGAGGATTTTAAAACACCAAGATTATAAGTCATCTTTAAGGAAAAGGTGTTTTGTTTTTTTTTAAACCTGAAACACGTTTTCTCTTCAGTTCAAAAATCATTCCCTAAGGAAGTCTGCAGATTAAAATATAAGGTCACTTCTTATATTATTTTAAACAAGTTAAATGAATGAGCTCTGTCTTTACTAGAGGTCCCAGAGTCAGGTGGGTGGTCTCTTATTTGAAAAGGTTTTTGATTCTCATCAAAAGTTCTCAGAATGAGTAAAACAAGATATTTCTTTGTGTTGGAACACCACTCACAAAATCATTCAAAATCTTAAGCTGGAGTGGTGTTTGATTTGATTGTGTTTTTGTCCATGAGAGAAATAGTAGAAGATGAATCGGTATGAAGCCATGTCAGCGTGGTTCCAAGAAGAAAAAAAAAAAAAGACATTGGGGCATTAGTTTCAGGCAAGGCAGCTACCAGGTTTAGAGGAGATTAATTTTTTTTTTTTTTACCCTGTAAGGAATATGCAGTTAAAGATGTGAAGTGGGAGCTGTCAGACAATACCAACTGTGTTTGAGTTTCTGACTGAAAATGGTGAAGAATGGACTTAATTATGCTAACAGATTGAAAATATAGACATACATCCTCTGATACACAATTAGAGATATTTTTATATAGATCGCAAGCATTACGTGTGTACAAAAGTTAACGTTAGGCTGTGGTGGAATAACCATTTAATGTCAAGGCTGTATTTGGGAAATACACTACAAAACTTAATGTATTATCCATGGCTGTCATGACACCAGTAGAGCAAAAATTAACCATGTCAAATTAACTCTGTTACACAGTGTGATCTTTTTTAATACTAACCATCTCTTAGGGAAAGCAGATCCTCTGAGATGACCCTCTCGCCAGCCCATCACAGGCTCTGCATATCACTTGTACCCAGTGTGGACTGAGAAGCGTTACTTTGTAGATGTATTTTCAATAAAGAAAAAAATTAGTTTTACATGATATCTTTGCATGTGGTTATTATTCTTCTCCCTGAAGGAAAATAAAGTTTTCATTCAAGGAAGTATTTCAGTAAGGTCAGGATAATGCTGGGAAGGATGCCTTGCAGATTTTTGGTTTGTTTGGTTTTTTTCTTTTTTTAGATTTTACTAGGTAAAATCTTGGAAGGCCCAGCTAGGGAACCCAAACACAAGAAAATCAGAAAGGACATACTCTCCCTGCCCAGCTCCTAAAACTGAAGCTGGAAACAGGAGGAGGTGAGGGAAGCATTTTGCTTTAACAGCCTGCATTTACTTGTTCATTTCAGATTCAGATTTCTGCAATAGAGTGAATCATTTCCATGTTGGGATTAATTAGAAGAGTGTAATGCCACCAGTGGTTCTTCCAAAAAAAAGTAATTTCCTGTCTGACCTTCAAATTAGGTAGATTTATCTATGTGATGACTGCTGCCATTTGTGAAAAGAGCTGAATAAGATCTCAAGGGATATTTCAGAAACAGCCAATGTGCCGGTGAACCGTTCTATTCATAAAGTATGAATTATGAATAACTGGCTTTTTTTTTTTTTTCTGTCATGCTTTTTAATAAAGAAGTGAAAGGCAGTACCATGGAATGCCCGGATTAAAGTTGTGTCTGGAGACCTTTTAATCTAACCCTCTACCAGCAGGTGGCAGCCACCTAGAGGAGGGTCTCTTAAGTATGGTCCA
The DNA here is from genome assembly GCF_027580195.1 of Bos mutus. Classification (NCBI taxonomy): domain Eukaryota; kingdom Metazoa; phylum Chordata; class Mammalia; order Artiodactyla; family Bovidae; genus Bos; species Bos mutus. The sequence goes on along the minus strand of NC_091636.1, from coordinate 37,420,714 downwards.
CAAAACCCCTAGATCAGGGGTCCACAACCTCTGGGCCACAGTAATGGTATCTCCTGTCAGATCAGCAGTGGCATTAGATTAGAAATAAAGTGCACAGTAAGTGTAATGCACTTAAATCATCCCAAACCATCCCCACCACCACCACCCTATCCGTGGAAAAGTTGTCTTCCATGAACCCTATCCCTGGTGCCTGAGAGGTTAGGGACCACTGTTCTAGATCATCCATGTGAAGACTTCAGTGAGCTCATACAGCCCTTGAAATTGTAGGGAAAGTTCTGGGCATTTGCCTTTCTGCATGGGAGCAATCTTTAATTTCCATCAGTTTCTCTAAAGGATCTTTTGACCAAAACATTTACAAATCACTGTTTGACCAGTCTTTTTACAAGGCATCTATGATATTTGAATGGTTGGCTGGGGAAATGCCCACAACCTGAGGGAATCAAACCAGCTCTGGCCACCCTAAGGGAATCTGCATCTATGGGACTCTCTGGATACAGAAGCAATCAGGAAAGTGCCACAAAAAATCCCCCCCTAGGAAGTGCTTCTTCCTGCAGTCACCAGTTTCCTTCCCGTCCCAGTTGAAGCTGGATTTTGCCTCCGCCCCAACCTCCACAGCCACGCCTGAAGCTGGTCATCAGCCTGTGGAAGATCTGGAGATGCCATTAGGGTTGAGGGACATGGCAGCCCTGTCGGTGTGTGACTAAGGTGGTGATGGGGAAGCCGGCATAGATCCCTCTGTGTGGTGGTCATAGATCCGTTCACAAACGGAACTTTGGAAAATTTTCAGATTCACAACTTTTTTTTTTTAATGTTTCTGATGAGTAAACACACTCCTAACAATTTTTCTTACAATCCAGCACTGTGAGAAGTTGAGAGTCTATTCGTGCTTCCCATATTTATCCCTTCAGCACCACTGCACCTCTCCAAGCAGGATTTTTCTCTCCTAGGCTGAAAAATCTCTTTCCCAGTAAAATCCCTTCTCTTTCTTTTTTTTTTTTTTTTTGGTAAGTCTTTATTCATATACAGAGTGTTGAAAATAAAGATTTTACTGCTGTTAATTGTGTGGGTCTGAAGGAAGGGCTCATTTCACGCTGGAAGGGGCAAAGGGGGACGTGGAGGGGGCACCCGCGCTCCTTCCGGGTGGCCCGCGGGGCACTTGACCTGAGGCTGCTGTCAGTCATCCGGCCTCCGCGGCGGCGCGCTGCCCCTTCTCCCATCCGGGTGGTCCCAGAACTGGGGCAACAATGACCAGCTCTGTGTGGCCTGTACTGGGGGCCAGAGCTGTTGGTAGGCGTCATGCCGAAAGCAGACTCCGAATGAATAAACGGTCAGAAAAAGCCGAGAAGCAAGAGCCGAGAAAGCTAAGTTCGAGGAAGGCCGAGTTCTAAGAGAGAAAGCGGGAAATTGGAAAACTCGGGGATAAATGAAGCAGGGCCTGGGGGAGCGATACCCATAATAGCCACCGGGGGGAGCCCGGAGCTCTTCGCAGGAAGGAACTGCACTTCCTCTTGGAGAACTCGCTTGAATTAGCTCAATATGAAATTCCAAGGTCTGCAATGCAGAGGGAAGATCAATATGTGAAAGCCATCAAGGGGTTTAAAACTCTACCCCGCCCCATTTCCCTTCTCCCTCTGGTCATCCTACTTCTCCAGTCCTCTCTCCCAGGAGCCTCCTCCTTTCTGGATATTCTGTTTAGTCTCCCCGGTGGACCTGCCTCTCTCTCCTCCCACTTCCTTTTTTATACCACCTTGTTCTAGATTATTATCTTCACATCCTATCACTTATGTTTTCTAAGCACAAAACAGGTACACAGAAAGTGGCATGGGAACATTCTTTTTCAGCTCATCTTTATGCCTGCAAAACTTCCCTCTTTATTCCTGCAAAACCAGTGTCTCAACCTTCAATTTGGAAACAGTCTCATTTTATTGAACATACACATTCAAGTAGGATTGTCAGATAAAATACAAGACAGCAGATAAATCTGAATACTAACAAATAATGTTTTAGTTTGAGTATTAAATAGCAAATAATGTTTTAGTGTAAGTGTGTCCCAAAATATCATAAGGGCAACCTGTATTTTTTGGTTAACTTGGCTACCCTACATACAAGTGAAATGAAGAATTCAAGACTATGCTTGCTTCAGTGAAATGAATATTATAGGTGACAGAGTTCGTGTGATTGTTAAAATAATTATCCTAATTTTTAATTTCTCTTTGTAGACAAAAACATGTGTAAAAGGCAGCCCAAATCTGGGACATTTCTTCCTATTTATTTACTTTGGGGACTTCATCACTTATTATGTGCTTGTAAATCACTGCATGGTCTTAAATAAATTAAATAGTGTTTCAGTTATCCATGCTTGAAATATTTTAGGCTCACATCTGTTTTTCTTCTCTTTTCATTTTCCCCCCTTTCCTTCTCTTACCCCTTCCTCCTGTCCTCCCCTGCCCCTACCCAACTCCAAACATAAGATATTTTCTGTAATCTGTTACAGAGCTGAGCAATTTGGCATTCACATATTGTTTTCCAACGTGAACATATTTTTTTCATTTGGGGTACTCTTTTTTAAAAACGCACGCATATTCTTTTCATATTGCACTATCCAAAGACCGTCATTTTCCAGCTATTGTAAAGTTGGAAAGGAGGCATTTTTCAAAGTCTTCTGAGGAAACTGTAGCCTCTGTGGTTGGGCATCATTCCCACAAAAGCCCCTTCTTTCAGCTGAAGCTGAAGGATATTAAAAAGCAGGGCCCAACTGGTGCTGCAGAAGGAGCACAAAATATGCCCCTTAAAAATTGTAAAGTCTTTCCCAATAATCACATACACACAGCCAGCTGACAGTGGGTCTTGCAAAAGATGGTGTCAGATGACAACTTTTGGGTTTCCCTTCCGAATCTGTAGGTTCAGGAGATCAAGAAAAAAAGGCTGAAGGCAGCCAGCCAGGAGCTTGCAGACATAGCAGGAAAAAATAAAGAAGACCATCCAAGAGTCATCTCAGCCCCCAAAGGAACTAACGATCCATCTGGGGAGAACTTAGCACTCAAAGTTCTGTCAACAACACAAGTCTGAAAACTGTCACCAAATTCCATGGCCTTGGCACTACAGGGCTTCAATAAAGAATTATTCCATGTAAGCTGATGATGAGCCATTAGCTGAAGAAGTAGAACATCTACATATGTGTTAGGAAACTAACACAGCTAGGCTAAAACTATCAATACCTTCATGCTTTCTCAAACTTAAAGGCCTTTGGCTGGCTTCAGAGTGATGGTTGAATCCAAACCTGTATATGACCTTGCTGGCTGAATCCACACTATTAACCCTAAGTTCTAGGGCAGTTTCTTCAAGATCGCTGAACTATCTTGCTTAACCCTGGAACTTAATCTATTGGCTTCATGGTGATAGTAGTTACCTGGACAAGGAAATGTGAGTTCAAGTCCCTGGCTTGCTTTTTTTTTTGGCTGTGCTGGGTCTTAGTTGAGGTATGCAGGATCTTTAGTTGTGGTACGCAAATTCTTATTTGTGGCATATGGAATCTTGTTCCCTGACCAGGGATCAAACCTGGGCCACTCTTGCATTGGGAACTTGGAGCCTTAGCCATTGGACCATCAGGAAAATCCCTGACCTGTTTTTAGCCAACTGTGGTACCCTGACCTAAACCTTCAGGCTCCCCTGTAAGTCCTTATCTGTACACGTCGAGGTTAAATGAAACCCAGATTCTCCACACCAATTTTCCTCTCAGGTTTCTGTATACCAGAGGAGGTTTAATGGGGCTCTCTGGTCAACCACACTTGGCTTCAGCTCTCCTTATCAACAGGTATAATAAGACCTCCGCAACATGTAGTGGGACTTTCCAGGTGGCTCAGATGGTAAAGCGTCTGCCTACAACGCGGGAGACCTGGGTTCAACCCCTGCGTTGGGAAGATCTCCTGGAGAAGGAGATGGCAACCCACTTCAGTATTCTTGCCTGGAAAATCCCATGGACGGAGGAGCCTAGTAGGCTACAGTCCATGGGGTTGCAAAGAGTCGGACACGACTGAGCAACTTCACTTTCAACATGTAATGAGAATTAAATAAATGAAAATTATAAAATTCTCAGCACAGCTCAAGGCACTTAGGAAGATTCTTAAGGTGTCTAGAATAAAACCGGCTTAGTGGAAAAAGAAGAGGCGCACAGATGATGCTGGAGGAGGGGAAGGTGGCTCCTGACTCCATCTGGGCCCACAGAGCAGGAAGGAACTCCCGGAGGATGCCACAGACCAACCTCCTCTGGGAGGGAGGTTTTCGGAGGCCCATCACCCCTAGAAACAAGCATCCTGAGAAACTGCCAGGCCGGAGGGGCCCAGGCCTCTGCGTGCACCCAGGGTACAGGCAACCCCTGCCAGTCTCCTCCGAGGCCTTTGTCAGGCCCGGCTCTCCCAGCAGCCCCGCGCTGCATGGCGGTTTTGTCAAGGGCACAATTCGACACTCTGAGGGGACCACCCAGCTTCCTCCCGGGTCTCCCAGAGAACAAAACCGCCTCTCTGTGTGCCAGCGACCTCCCCCTCTGCCAGGCCCCTTCCAGCTGCCCTGCTCCCTGCCAAGGGGAAACGGAGAGGCAGTCAGGCCCACACTCTGTGGGAACCCAAGGGCGGGTGCGCTAATGAGCTGTCCCCAGCTCCAGGCCAGACTCTCGGTACCTGGCATACTGCTGCCACCCTGTGGCAGAGGTCTTTCTCTAGGCTCTCCGGAGGGGCCCTCCAGACCAGACGAGGCAGAAACACCGGGCACTTGCTGTAAACTCATGACTGAGACTGGAGCAAAGGCTAGAGAGACAGAAAATAGTTCAGGAGTCTGAAAGAAAAGGGAACCCAAAGTAGTGTATGTCTATGACAGGGATTCTCAAACTGTGGTCCCTGGACCAGCACTACCAGAATCGCCTGGGAACTAACTAGAAATGCAGATTCTCAGATTCCACCCTGGATCTACAGAATCAGAAAAGCCCAGCAGGCTGTTTTTACAAGTCCTCCAGGTGATTCTGAAGCACGTCGGAGTTTGAGAACTACTGGTCTAGAATCTTAAAGAGAAATGGACTTTGGAATTGACAGACCAGGGTCCTAATCCCGGCCTTGCCTGTTAACTGTGTGACTCTGGGCCGGTTAATTCACTTCACCATACCTCAATTGGCTCATCCCTATCAGGGTCATAATCATTCCTATTTTCTAGGATCTTGTTGAAGATTCTATCGGAAACACAGGTAAAAGACCAGCACATGCACCTGCCTGATCAGTGGGGCATGTTTGAGGTGTTATCATAATGGAGTCATAAACTTGTTTACAGTCTCACAAGGATAAACAGAGAAGATTCTGCCCTTCATCTGTTTACAGATATTGATAGAGTGCCTGCCATGTGCAGGCACAGTCATGGCAATTTAGGAATAGCAATGCACAGACAATTCTAAGAAATGTGGAAATGCATTCGAATAAATGTGGACTTATAAGGATGCCTTGGACTGAATACTAGTCCCTCCAATAGGTTAAAGCCCTAACCTCCAATGTGATTGCATTTGGAGATGGGGCTTTTAGAAGGTAATAGGGTTAAATGAAGCCACAAGTATAGGGGTCTAATTTGACAGGATTTGTGATCTTCTCTCTCTCTCTCTCTCTACACACACATACATACACATATGCCAAGGAAAGGTCATGTGAGCACACAGCAAGAAGGCTGCTATCTTCAATCTTGAAGGAGAGGCCTCGCCAGAACCTGACCATGCTGACACTCTAAGCTTGGATTCCCAGCCTCCAGGCTATGAAAAAATGAAATCTCTGTTGTTTAAGCCACTCAGTCTGTGATATTTTGTTAAGACATAGGCTCAAACTGTAATCATTCTGAGGGATAATAAAGCTGTGTAAGAGCCTGGAGAGGGATTAGAGAACTATTTAAATAGGGTGGGAACTTCCCTGATGGTCCGGTGGCTAAGACTCCACACTCCCAATGCAAGGGGCCTGGGCTCAATCCCTGGTCAGGAAACTAGCTCCCACATGCTGCAGCTTCTTAGCTGGGATCTTTCCCACAAGTGAAGTGAAGTCAAAGTCACTCAGTCGTGTCCGACTCTTTGCGACCCCATGGACTATACAGTCCATGGAATTCTTCAAGCCAGAATATTGAGTGGGTTGCCATGCCCTTCTCCAGGGGATCTTCCCAACCTAGGGATCAAACCCAGGTCTCCTGCACTGCAGGTGGATTCTTAACCATTTGAACCACCACGGATCCTCTATTTTATCTCTCACTTCTCTGTCGGTCCTTCAGGTTGACAAACCCAGTCCTTGCCCAGCTAAATAGTCTTCTGTGGTAACTCGGCATCTTTCAGTGCCATTCCCTAGACTTTCTGCTCCCTCTTCTCTTCTCCACCTTCTTCCTCCAACCCTGGGACTCACTCCCACACACACAAGGTTACTGTTCAGACCTGCTGGCTGTCGGCCTGATATCCACACTGCACAGGAAATGAGAGAGGTCTGAGTGAGCAAACCATACCATAATACCCTCTGCTGGCACAGGGCAGCGCAGCACAAAGGTCTCTGCCCATGGAGTTCTCCTCAGCTTGGGTAACACCAGCTTCTTAAAGAAGGTACTTCTCTCCTGGCTGCATCTCTTTTAATAGCTGGGAGGGATGGGGTTTTAATAACTGGAAGGGATGGGGTTCTGCCACCCATGGTACTCCCTCCATCAATCTCCTAATGAAACCCCGACTGTCTAGTTCACCAGGCCTGGGTTTTGATAAGCTAAGGAAGGATGTGAGGAAATTGAGAAAATCTCTCTTCACAATGTCTGCTCTCAGGTCTGTTGCCTCAAAATGAGATTTTATTTTGAGAATCAGAACGTGAATACCATTGATTTCTTTCTGCTGTAATTATCCTAATTTCTTGAGGCAGATAAGTGTCCTTGGCCAGGCTTGGCAGAAAATATATTCCAAAAAGCAAAAGAGGAAATCTTGTCAACTTTTTTCCTGCCAAAATATTATGTAATTATTATAATACCAATTATTATTATAGAAAAATGAGGCTGTAGTGATTAGGGAAATTTCACTGGGGTTCTTTTTCCTACAAGGGGTTTTTCCAGTGTCTTTTCAAAGATGCTTTTCACTTCTATCTAAAAAGTCTTTGGACTTCCCTGGTGGCTCAAACAGTAAAGCGACTGTCTACAATACGGGAGACCCGGGTTCAATCCCTGGGTCAGGACGATCTCCTGGAGAAGGAAATGGCAACCCACTCCAGAACTCTTGCCTAGAAAATCCCATGGACAGAGGAGCCTGGTGTCCATAGGGTTGCAAAGAGTTGGACATGACTGAGCGACTTCACTTTCACTCAGAAGTCCCTTTAAGATGTATTCATTTATGAAATTCAAGCTACGTTAGGCTTTTATGTCTGGCATAGGTTTCTCCCCCCTCAGTGTCCTCCAATTTTCACCCCCATGAGGTTGTGACTTGCCCTGGGTCAGGTTGCCAGTCACCTGGGTCCTTTGCTGCACATGGAAGGAAAGACTATGGATACGTGTTGGGGAAACCTGGCGAGTTACAGACCACGGGGTTACAGAGAGGCGGACAGGACTTAGCAACCAAACAGCAACAAACAACGTTGCTGGGGAAAAAGCTGAAGAGTCTTAGAGCTCAGACCCTGTCAAGGACCCCAGCTCCCTGCAGGGTCATGCTTGAACCAAGCCCAGCCATTTTTCTTGATTAAGAGTCCTCTTGAAGTGGAGAGGAGGCTTGAAGTAAAAATAATGGACATGTTTTTCAAATCCACTCCCCAAAAGGACAGGAAAGGTTTAACATAGGAAAGAGGTCACCATTTTCTATTCATTTCCTGCCTTAAGGGAAATAAGAAGCTAGAGTGACACTCTCGGGGGCCATTATTGGACAAAATCAAGAAGTCTCTCTAAGAATGGAAAGGACACTCCCTCACCTACATGTCTCAAACTCAAACTCCAAACAGATGCTCCCTTGTTCCCACCTTGGCCCAGCTTTGCCCTTCTGAGACGCAAGTCACCCCAGAGTGGTTAAGCAGTCAGGGCCTTACAGTCAGGAGCCTCAAGTTCAAATCAGACTCTTCCAGTTACTCACTATGTGTCCTGGGACACTAATGTCACTTCTCTGAACTTAATGTTTTCTCATTTGGTGGTTTTCTGGGGATTTAATTAGGCAATGCTTACTCAGCAGGTAAAGAAACTGCCTGCAATGCAGGAGATGTGGGTTCAATCCCTGGGTTGGGAAGATCCCCTGGAGAAGGTAATGGCAACCCACTGCAGTATTCTTGCCTGAAGCATCCCAAGGACAGAGGAGCCTGGAGAGCTACATTCCAAAGGGTCACAAAGAGTCGGACATGACTGAGCACACACAGCATACATATATCTCATGGCCAGCACACACGTGCTAGAGCTGAATACAGCTGAAAATCCGTGTCCAGTCTAGCCACACCAGGGATTTGCTGCTGTGTCACTTCTGATTGGTCAGCATCCATGCATCAGTGATTGTAAAGTATGTTCACTATCACCTCCAAGTATTTTATCATTAACGTTATTATTCCTCTTGTTTTCACACTGTGTATCCCTGGTGACTTTATCTAGAGAGAGAGAGAGAGATCTTACCACAGGATGGCAGCAAATAATCTTCAAAGTCCTTCCCAACTCTAAAATTTCATGAGTCTCCAAAAATGATCTATAGCTAGAACTGAGTAAGGCCAAAGAGAACTCATGTCAAAGCTCTGGGAGGTGGTGAAGGACAAGGAAGCCTGGCGTGCTGCAGTCCATGGAGTCTCAAAGAGTCAGACAGGACTGAGTGGCTGAAAAACAACAAAAAGAGGGCTGAACTGTAACAATTGTAACTCCAGCAAGTTGCTAGAGCCATGAGGAGCATCCTTCTCTGCTCCTTCCCATCCAGGCAAAAATCTTCAGGGACTGCTTAGACAGTCTATGGGTGTTCTTAGAGCTCAGAGCATTTCTCCACCTCCCTGCCTTCCTTCTCTTTATCCTTCGCTCTCCCTTGATTGTGTATAATCTCTCTCTCATTCTCTCTGGCCCTCAGACTGAGGATTCAGACAGCTTACGAGTTTTTCATTTCCATTCCCCCTAAGGCATTATCTCTTTCATAGTGATTCCTCTGGCTCCGTGTTCTGAAGCTTGCCCCCACTGACATGGTCCAGGATCCGTATGTGTGTATATATATACACATACATGGTATACATATATACCACATCTTCTTTATCCGTTCATCTATTGATAGACACTTATGTTGCTTCTATATCTTGGTTACTGTAAATAATGCTGCTATGAACATTGAGGTGCATGTACCTTTTCAAATTAGTATTTTTGTTTCCTTTGAGTATATACCCAAGAGTGGACTTGCTGGCTCATTTGGTAGTTATATTTTAATTTTTGAGAAATCTTCACACTGTTTTTCACAGTGGATGAACCAATTTACATTCCTACCAAGAGTGTGCAAGGTCAACATGTATTTATCATGTACCCCAACTCTGGCTTTAGAGTATTTATCATGTACCCCAACTCTGGCTTTAGAAAGGTAAGTCTGAATCCTGACTCTGCTGTCTGCTAATTGTGTGACTTGGGGAAGGTTTACACCCTCTCTGAGCCTCAGTGCCTTCATCTATCAAATGGAGATATGACAACATCTGCCTTGCTATGGTAGCTGTGAGGATAGGTGATCATGCACACGTAGAGCAGGACACATCACAAAACAAGAGGCTTTACTGTCACAAAACAGATTCAGGGAATTTATAACCTAATGGGGAGCAGAGATACAATTACAACACAAGAAAACACTGCCAGGCTTTCCTGGTGGTCCAGTGGTTAAGAATCTGCCTTGCAATGCGAGGGACACAGTTCGATCCCTGGTCCACAGGGCAACTAAGCCTAGGAGCCACAGCTATTGACCTGTGCTCCAGAGGCTGAGAGCCACAACTACTGAAGCCCATGTAAGTAGAGACCATGCTCCAAAACAAGGGAAGCCACCGCAGTGAGAAGCCCATGCCCCGCAAATAGAGTGGCCCCTGCTATCCACAGTTAGAGAAAGCCCGCTTGCAGCAACGGAGACCCAGCATAGCCAAAAGTAAGTAAATAAAATATTTTTTAAAAAGAAAACTCTGCCAATGTTCACATGGATTCTTATGTCAGGGATTCAGAAGAGTTGAAGCGCTAGGAAATCAGTCTCTTCCTCGGGTGACATAATTCAGAGGCTCTTGCAGACTGAAAACACCCAGGCAGTTAATTATAAAACAAATCACATGACCCTGGTAATAAGTATTTATTACCCTGAAAATTAAAAAGCCAGTTTGCCCAGCTCTCCCTCAGCATGTCACAGGGCTCCTCAGCTAGAATTCTCCAAATGGGATGTCTGACCCACAGTCACATGCCCATTCATAGTTCTACCTTAATATCAACAATATTTTGAGCATCTACTGTTAACCAGCCAAGCTCAGATCCTAGAAGGGAAAAATCATTAAATGAGCAATACATTTGTGTAATTGGGCTTCCCTGGTAGCTCAGTTGGTAAAGAGTCCGCCTGTAATGCAGGAGACCCCAGTTCGATTCCTGGGTCAGGAAGATCCCCTGCAGAAGGGATAGGCTATCCACCCCAGTATTCTTAGGTTTCTTTGGTGGCTCTGATGGTAAAGAATCCACCTGCATTGCGGAGACCTAGGTTCAATCCCTGGGCTGGGAAGATGCCCTGGAGAAGGGAAAGGCTACCCACTCCAGTATTCTTGCCTGGAGAATCCCATGGACAGAGGAGCCTGGCGGGCTCCAGTCCACGGGTGTCAAAGAGTCAGACACGACTGAGCAACTTTCACTTTAGATCACTTCACATTTGTGTGATTAGTACTAGGAGAGAGTTAGGGGAATTCCAGTGAAGCTGTTACTGTAAACTGGGTATGTCTTCCTCTCCCCAAACCTCTAAGAAGCATTATTCCAGCTCTCTGCCTCTGAGCGTGATTATGCCTGAATTACTCACACAAGATTATTCTATTTTTAAGGATTTCCAGGCACTGGTTTTAGGATATAATCTCCCTTCCACATGAAATACTCTGGTTTAGTTAAATTGTAATTTCTCTAGCCACATATAATATAAAACCCATCAAATACAATATACATGGAATCTAGAAAGACGGTGTAGATGAACCTGTTTGCAGGGCAGCAGTGGAAACACCGACATAGAGAACAGACTTATGGACAAGGGCGGAGGGAAGAAGGAGAGGGTGAGATGAGTGGAGAGAGTAGCCCGGAAGCATCTACACACTGCCAGATGTGAAACAGATACCCAATGGAAATTTGCTCTAAGACTCAGGGAACTCAAACCGGGGCTCTATAACAATCTAGAGGGGTGGGAAAGGATGGGAGGTGGGAGGGAGTTCAAGAGGGAGGGGACGTATGTACATCTATGGCTACTTCATGTTGATGTGTGGCAGAAATCAAACCACTGTTGTAAAGCAATCATCAATCAATTAAACATAATTTAAATTTTTTAAATAAGACAAAAAAGAAAACCCTCTTCGAGTAGAGAAGGGCAAGGCATATGTTGAAAGTCTTGTTACATACTAGGTGCTTCACAACAGTCCTGTGAGGAGGCATTGTTATATCCATTTTACATGCAAGAAAGTTGAGGTTCAGGGGATAAGTAACTCAAGGCAAATTTTCCATCTGAGTCCAAGTCTATACCTGAAGGATGGGTTTCCCCCTTAGACTACTCTAACCCTAGAACTTAACTCTGATCAAGCATTGAAAATCCAGGACCTCATCTAAAACGTACTATGGCATAATCTCATAGGTCAGTATTTTTCGAACTGTGGGTCATCATTTTGGTGGGTCCCAACCAGCATTTTTTAATGAAAGAATAGAATAGAAAAGAAAATACAAGAGAGCCCAACATGCACGTAAAATATTGTTTTAGGAAATTTTTATTTCAATTATATATGTATAGGTATAGGCTTGCATAGTGAGTAAATTACATTTCATGATTTAAAATTTTAAAGCTACAGTTCCAAGCCTTTGCTGATCAATAATCAATCAATAACTTTTTCACCTCTTAAATTTACCTTAAATTTCACCTCTTAAGGGTCTGAGTGTCTTTGGTTTTCACAATTGCCCACCCTCAAGGAAAGTTCATCTTCCAAATACAAATACTTCCTTAGGATGTGATGATTTGATCTGTCTTTGTTGTTGCTTAGTCACTAAGCCCTGCAGATTATTTTGCTACTCCATGGACTGTAGCCTACCAGGCTTCTCTATCCATGGGATTTCTCACACAAGAATACTGAGTGGGTTGCCATTTCTTTCTCCAGGGGATCTTCTCTACCCAGGGATCAAACCCACATCTTCTGCAATGGCAGGTGAGTTCTTTACCACTGAGCCACCAATAAAAGTCCAGTGCTGCTGCTGCTGCTGCAGCAATCGTGTCCAACTCTGTGGGACCCCGTAGACGGCAGCCCACCAGGCTCCCTCGTCCCTGGGATTCTCCAGGCAAGAACACTGGAGTAGGTTGCCATTTCCTTCTCCAATGCATGAAAGTGAAAAGTGAAAGTGAAGTCGCTCAGTCGAGTCCGACTCTTGGTGACATGGACTGCAGCCCACCAGGCTCCTCCATCCATGGGATTTTCCAGGCAAGAGTACTAGAGTGGGGTGCCACTGCCTTCTCCTAAAAGTCCAGTGATTTAGACTTTTATCTTAAAGAGCTAACTGTTTTACCAACATATATTTCCCAAATTCGGTTCTAGGCTCTGCCAAAATATATATTTATAACCCAGCCTTCCAAAATCCCTCCACATTCCCATGAACTAGAAGATGAGCTCCATGACCAGGTTAAATTTCTCTTAGCTGTGTCTGCCAGCGGTGGTGGTAGTGGTTTAGTCACTGAGTTGTGTCCGACTCTTTCGACCCCATGGACTGTAGCTCACTAGGCTCCTGTGTCCATGGGATTTCCCAAATGAAGACACTTCAGCTCTGGAAACAAAACAAAGAGGAGGAAATCCTTGTTAGCACTGACATCTGGTGGTCACCAAGAGGCCGGCATCCCAGTGTCTAGGCTGTTTCGAATTCATCATTTATATACAAAAATATAAATGTGAATGTATAAATGCATGCATATTTGTATGTATAGTGTTTACTCTGTGCCAGGGACCAGAGCAGGAGCCAGGTACCAACCCTGTTCTGTGCTTAGTCGTTCAATCGTGTCTGAGTCTTTGTGACCCCATGGACTGTAGCTCGCCAGGCTCCTCTGTCCATGGGGATTCTCCAGACAAGAATACTGGACTGGGTAGCCATTCCCCTTCTCCAGGGGATCTTCCCAACCCAGGGATCAAACCTAGGTCTCCCTCAGGCAGATTCTTTACCGTCTGAGCCACCAGGAAGCCCTACTGCAGCCAAATTGACTCCTCGTGTCCTCACACCCTTCTGGGCTCACCTCTGTTCTACTTGTAGCTAGATGCAGCAAGGTGGAGGGAAAGGACAGGGACTTCAAACATGCCAAGGTCAGGGGATCCTGGGTAAACTACTTAAATTCTGGAAGACTCTGTTGCATAATCAGGATAAGAAAACAACAATCTACACTGGGCATGGGGTATCTTATTTTATTTAACCCTCAAAATGTTTCCTTTGATATTAAGTTCCAGATACCTACTAAGCATTCAGAAAATACTGGTTTTCTTCCCGCTCTGTCATTTTATGTAAGGCATTCACTAGTTGTCTTTCAAAGTCTAGAGTCCTACTTTGTTCCCATCATGGCTTACCTGCCTTACTCAATTAAAATAATAACAAAGATTTATGGAGCACTTACTATGTGCCATGAGATTTCTACAAGATATCTAAAAGTATTCTAAGAGATTTACATGGTTAAAATAAAGTCACAGGCTTCCCTGATGGCCCAGTGGTAAAGAATCTGTCTGCCAATGCAGGAGACACAAGTACGATCCCTGATCCAGGAAGATCCACATGCCGCACACCAACTAAGCCCATGTACCACAGTTATTGAGCCTGTGCTCTAGAGTCTGGGACCCACAACTACTGAGCCCACAAGCCCTAGAGCCTGTGCTCTGCGACAAGAGCAGACACCACACTGAGAAGCCTGAGCACCACAACTAGAGTTTAGCCCCTGCTCACTGCAACTAGAGAAAATTTCGTGCAACAACGAAGATGCAACACAGCCAAAAATAATTAAATAAATAAAATTATTTTGTTTAAAAAATCAAGTTACATTAGCCCTCTGAAAAGGAACTATTATTGCCTTCTATTTTTTAAAAAATTTGTTTATTTTTATTTATTTGGCTGTGCCGGGTCTTAGTTGAGGTGCATGAGTTCTTTAGGTGCAACATGTGGGATCTAGTTCCCTGACTAGGGGTCAAACCCAGGCCCCCTGCATTGGGAGCATGGAGTCTTAACCACTGGACCACCAGGGAAGTTCCTGTCGCCTCCCATTTTATACAATTGTCTCATCTAATTGCATTAAACCCTGTAAGATAGTTACTGTTATTATCCTTATTCAACAGATGAGAAAGCTGAGGTTAAATAACTAGGCTGAGGTCCCAAAGCTAACAAACACTGAAGTTGGAATTACAACTAAGTTTCATTCCAAAGGCTTAGGTCTTCACCACCCTTCTCCTTTAGACTTTCACATGGTTCCAGTCTCCCAAACTAGCCCATGATCTCAAAGGCAGAGCAGTCGACATGCAAAAGGTTTTCCCTCACCATGTGATATATTTAACACAAAAACAATTTAGCAATTTTTTAAAAATTGAGGACTTCATGACACTTCATATAAGAGGCCCTCCCGTGGTGGTGTGCAAAAACAAAAACAAAATCAGGAATCACCGGGGCCAATACATGGGGACTGCAATCAGCCAGCCCAATCCTGGGTGACTGTTTGCTTTCTGTTAATAAGCTACCTTAGTTTCCTATTGCTGTTGCTACAATAGGAAATTGCAAATTTTTACAAATTTAGTAGCTTAAGACAATGTAAACTTATTTATTCTCTTAGAATTCTAAATGCCAGGCTGGATGAAGCACAAGCTGGAATCAAGATTGCCAGGAGAAATATCAATAACTTCAAATATGCAGATGACACCACCCTTATGGCAGAAAGTGAAGAGGATCTAAAGAGCCTCTTGAGGAAGGTGAAAGAGGAGAGTGAAAAAGCTGGCTTAAAACTCAACCTTCAAAAAACTAAGATCATGGCATCTGGCCCCATCACTTCATGGCAAATAGATGGGGAAACAATGACAGATTTTATTTTCAGAGGGCTCCAAAATCACTGCAGATGGTGACTGCAGCCATGAAATTAAAAGATGCTTGCTCCTTGGAAGAAAAGCTATTCCAAATCTAGACAGCATATTAAAAAGCAGAGACATTGCTTTGCCAACAAAGGTCCATCTAGTCAAAGCTATGGTTTTTCCAGTAGTCATGTATGGATGTTAGAGTTGGACCATAAAGAAGGCCAAAGGCCAAAGAATTGATGGTTTTGAATTGTGGTGTTGGAGAAGCCTCTTGAGAGTCTCTTGGACTCCTAGGAGATTAAACCAGTCAATCCTAAAGGAAATCAGTCCTGGGTGTTCATTGGAAGGACTCATGCTGAAGCTGCAGCTCCAATACTTTGGCCACCTGATGCAAAGAGCTGACTCATTAGAAAAGACCCTGATGCTGGGAAAGACTGAAGGCAAGAGAAGAAGGGGACGACAGAGGATGAGATGGTTGGATGGCATCACCGACTCAATAGACATGAGTTTGAGCAAGCTGCATGAGGTGGTGAAGGACAGGGAAGCATGTCGTGCTGCAGTCCATGGGTTCGCAAAGAGTTGGACATGAATGAGTGACTGAACAACAACAAAAACAGTTCTGGAGATCAGAAGTCTCAAATCAAGATGTTGGCTGGGCTGAATTCCTTCTGGGAGTTTTCCACAAGAATCTATTTCTTTGCCTTTTCCAGGTTTTAGACATCATCCACATTCCTTGGCCCATGGCCCCTTCCTTGCATCACTCCAACCTCTTCCTTCCACTATCACATCTCCTACTAGTAACTTTAGTCCTCCTGCCTCCCTCTCTTGAATACAGAAGACATGGGTTTGATCCTTGATCTGGGAAGATTCCACATGCTGCCAGGCAACTAAACCCATGTGCCCCAACTACTGAGCCCACGTACCACAACTACTGAAGGCCTCAGGCCCTAAAACCTGTGCCCTGAAACAAGAGAAGTCATTGCAATGAAAAGCCCCTGCTCACAGCAATTAGAGAAAGCCCAAGTGCAGCAACAAAGACCCAGCACAGACATATAAATAAATAAATGTTTTTAAAAAGATTGTTAACAAAGTCCCTTTAACCGTGTCAGGGAACATCCTCACAGGTTCCAGGCATCGGATCCAGACATCGCTGAATGACCACAATGCAGCCTAACACACAAGCCCAGGCCAGGTTTCCTCCCACAGGGAATTTCACAGGTCAGAGCTCTGCTTCTCCAACAAGATGGTACTTGGAAGCTCTACGAGGCCTGAGCTCCAGATGTATGAGGTGAACCTTTATTCTGGACAGTAAAGCAGCATGGTGTGGTGCTTTAGAACCATAGGAAAGCAGGACTTCTGAGTCCAGCTTGCATTCCCTTTTAGCAGGTAGATCAAAGACCATTCACTTCACTTGATTAAGCTTCAGTGTCTTGTCTGTGAAATGGAAACATCACCTGCCCTCAGGGTTGATGTGAGGACTGAAGATCCATTCCAGAAAGGGCCTAGTGCATAGGAGGTTCTCCCTGAGACCCTCTCAGGTGACTGTGAACTCGAGCTGCCCAGCTATAACATTGATGTGATGGGTCTGCTCATGTAGAGATGAAGGCCGAAGAGAGAGGAGGAATCCAGAAAAAAAAAAAAATATATATATATATATATTGGTCATGTGGCCAGGACAAGAATGAAGTAGTCTTCTTCTACTTGACCTATTTTGTGAAAACTATAAAAATTTCTTCTGCTTTCTCATTATCCATTGTTAACCTCAAATATACAAGCAATAGATGTTGGATCTGTGTTGAGAGCAAAAAGCTAGCTTCATGAGATGCCTGATGTACTTTGAAAATGGTGCTGAGATTTTGAGATTTGAAAGCTATGTTGAATATTCAACATTGCTGATATTCGGTTAAATTGAGAAAGTAAAAACCCTTAGTTGATTGGTGGTCTCAGCTTCCTTCTCTGCAAATGAGAGGATTTTTTTTTTAATGCGTCTCTTTCTAACTGAGTAGAGCACAGAGGAACCTCAAAGATTTTCATTAATGAGCATGCCGTTTATCTGTTTTGAAGATAATCATAGCTTAAGTCAGGGTTTGTGTCTTAGTTACTGATGTCAGCACAGGAAAAGGTTAAGTATAGGACCCTGTTATGAATAAGAGTTGTGAAACTCTACTGCTGTTTCTTTTATACTCAGAGGCACTGATCACTTTAATCGAAGATAAGACACCTTGCCTAAAACAATTAGCGTTGACAGTACATGTAATAAGCAGAACATTAAATTGTAAATGTGTTCCTTTTCTTTTCCCCTGCCACACATATTAGGTAACAGTGACAAGAAAAGTAAGTAAAAGATGATTCCAAGTAATTTCAGAGCATGATTATAAAGTGAGGCTGGTGAGATTTTTGTCTTTTTGACAAATCGAAGGAAGCCCGTAGAACAAAACTACTTTCGAGAGTGCATTTCCACTTAGCTATTCTCTAAGTGGCGATGCATTACCCCTAGAAAGAAATATCAAAGTTCTTCAACTGCCAAAGATAAAATGACACATTTGGCTCCCAGCAATACATTCTTGACTGTCACTAGATTTCCAGGAAAAGAAAACAAGAAAATTAAATTTGACAGAAATGCAGAGGGTGAAGAAAGAAGGAATTTTTTCCAGTTAGCATCTCAAAGTCCATTCAGTAACAGACCACTTTGGCATCTCCCCATTTTACCCTACAGATATGAATGCTATTTTTTAAATTATTTTATTATTAGTGTTTTTGGCTGCACTGGGTCTTTGTTGCTTTGCAAGGGCTTTCTCTGGTTGCAGAGAGTGGGGGCTACTCTTCGTTGTGGTGCTCAGGCTTTTCATTGAGGTGGTATCTCTTGTTGCAGAGCAAGGACTCTAGGGCATGTGGGTTTCAGTAGCTGAGGCACACAGGCTTATTAGTTGTGGCTCATGGGCTGTAGAGCATGGGCTCAGTCATTGTGGTACAGGGTCTTAGTTACTCTGTGGTATGTGGGATCTTCTCAGAACAGGGATCAGATCTGTGTTCCCTGCATTGGCAAGCAGATTCTTTACCACTGAGCCATCAGGAAAGTTCCATGAATGTTATTTTAATGGAGCTGCCACCCTATAGAGAATAGATGGTGTCCACATGTTTAGTCCACAGATGACTTGTGTAGTTTGCATGATAACTCATTCCAGACAACTTGAGAATAACTGTGAGCAACTACCTGTCCAGAAATGAATTGTACAGCTCTCACTTCTGTATTTCCAAAATACCCTTCCATGGAATTATTGCAAAAGCCTGTTCTTCAATCTGAGCTTTAAACTGAGGATCTTGTTCGTTCCATGTTTGGAAATTATCCAATATGATAGTTGTTATTTAAATTAATTTAAATGTCATTTTAGTCAATTATTAGTCAATTTTATTTAAAATGAAGTGAAATGTAAAATTTCAGTTCTTCAGTTGCACAAACCACATTGCAGGTGTTCAATGGCCCAAGTGGCTAGTGGCTGCCATCTTGGACAGCACAGATGGAGGACATGGCCATCAAGGCAGAAGGTCTTATTTATTGAGTTATCTCTGTGCTCAGGACACTGTAGGTTGAGAGTGAAGGGTGGGAACTGGGAGAGGTTAAGAATCGGGTGGGAGAGTGAGAGATGGGAACACAAGGATGGGGAAGAGGAGTTACAATAGACATTTATGGGCAACGAGGGGGATTCGAGTCAAAGAAGAACTGCTGATTGACTACTCTGTGAGCACCAACACTGAGAGAAACGGAGATGAATAAATGAGATGTAGTTCCTGCCCTCAGGATATTCAGGGTAGGACAAAAACAACAAACACACATTACAAAACTACTTTCATACAAGTTATTATGCCAAAAGGACATATCATGAGAGAGTTATGGGGGCATTCAGACAGTTATTAATGGAAATTAAAGATGGGAACAATCAGGAACTGAAGGGTGAAAGAAAAAGGAGACCGCAGGGTAGGAGAGGCTGCCAGAGGGAGATGGTGGGGATTGGAGAGAAATGTCGAAGTGAACTTGCTAACAAACACGAGCCCGATATGGAGCAAGACTAGCAGAGGGTATAGATTCTCAACATCATCAAACACTGTTTTTTTTATTAGTCTTCCACTACTGTGTTTTGAAAGATGTTTATCATTATTACCTGAAATAATAAAACATGCGCGTGCTTTGGAGTAAGAAAGACTTGGACTTGAATCCCAGCTCTACTACTTACCCGCTGTGCAATGTTAGTTAACTTACCTAACCTAACCTCTGGGATCCTGTCTTCTTCCTCATTTACAGAACTGTGGATTATAACAGCTATTTCTAAGTATTGTCACAAAGATTAAATGAAATAGTGTAGATAAAAGTGTTTAACAGAGTGCCTGACTCATGGTAAATACACAACTGGGGTTATGTTTTCCCTTCCCTTTCTGGAAGATGATGGCTAAGCCTGCAGGTTTGGAGGGTAGACTGCTTGGTTCAACTCATGCTCTATCTCTTACTGGCTGTGTGATATTGGGTACAGTCCGAGAGACATCTTCCCAAGTGACAGTAAGTGTGGACTCGTGACAGTTTAAGTCTGAGCATACCACTTTTTTTTAGCAGAAATAGGACCTATTGGCAAAAATAACTTTGTAGGACTCTACTTTCACTGCTTATGTTAAGGATAAATACTTGTTAGTTAATAATACAGTAACAATTTGAGAATAGTGGTAACTAGTACTGAAGTTATCACTCAATTAGGGAATTAAACAAGTTAAGCAGGGTTATGGTTTGTTTACACCTGTACGGTCAGCTCTATTTTAATCTGCACCAACAGTGACACCTCATACCATTTCCTATGGGTTTACACTTTTGAACTTAATCACATACATTTCGGGCCTGTGGTGTTATCTCTTCTATAACAGATCATCTGTTTCCTTTTCATTTATTTTATCTCCCAAGCCAATACACAATGTTTTTGAAAGAAGGAGCCAAGTATACATTCTTTATATCTCACATGGTTCCTAGCACAGTCTTGCACTTGTTGCAGAAGAAAAGGGGGGCGTGGGAGAAAGGAAAAATGGGAGCAGCTTGTGTTTGTGTTAGAAATCTGAAATAAACATGTATTTGGTTACGGCAGAAAGTGAAGAAGAACTAAAGAGCCTCTTGATGAAAGTGAAAGAGAGAGTGAAAAAGTTGGCTTAAAGCTCAACATTCAGAAAATGAAGATCATGGCATCCAGTCCCATCACTTCATGGGAAATAGATGGGGAAACACTGGAAACAGTGGCAGACTTTATTTTCTTGGGCTCCAAAATCACTGCAGATGGTGACTGCAACCATGAAATTAAAAGACGCTTACTCCTTGGATTGAAAGTTATGACCAACCTAGACAGCATATTGAAAAGCAGAGACATTACTTTGCCAAAAAAGGTCCATCTAGTCAAAGCTATGGTTTCTCCAGTAGTCATGTATGGATGTGGGAGTTGGACTATAAAGAAAGCTGAGTGACGAAGAATTGATGCTTTTGAACTGTGGTGTTGGAGAAGACTCTTGAGAGTCCCTTGGACTGCAAGGAGATCCAACCAGTCCATCCTAAAGGAGATCAGTCCTGAGTGTTCATTGGAAGGACTGATGCTGAAGCTGAAACTCCAATACTTTTGCCATCTGATGCGAAGAGCTGACTCCTGTGAAGAGACCCTGATGCTGGGAAAGATTGAAGGTGGGAGAAGGGGATGACAGAAGATGAGATGATTGGATGGCATCACCGACTCAATGGACATGAGTTTGGGTAAACTCTGGGAATTGGTGATGGACAGGGAGGCCTGGCGTGCTGCAATTCATGTGGTCGCAAAAAGTCAGACATGACTGAGTGACTGAACTGGACTGAACTGACAATAAAATGGCCATTCAGGGTAAGCCTAATGTTGGATGTGTAATCATGATGTCAGGACACCAAGTGCTGTGCGGTGGAAGACTCTGGTCCTTCTCGTCAGTTTTAAATAATCAAGATTTTATCCTAGAAATATACTAGAAAAACCTTTAAGGCTCTACAGTCATAATTACCTGTTTTAAATTGAGATATATATTAAATTATTTTGCTTACATTTTATGTTTTTAAAAAATGAAACATGAATATATTCCCTTGTAATGAATGTCAGGGAAACACACAAGACACCATTGAAGTTGCCTTCACCTCCTTATCTCTCTCTCCACCCCATTGACAGCACAGATAACTGTCTGCCTGTTTCCCTGAAGCAATTTATATTTTATGCCTGTACCATGTTTTGGGTTGTTGGAATCCTTCTAGATGAAAGATTTCATGATTTTCTAATTAAGAAGGGATCATTAGATATATTCATTCATCCAATAAATATTTACGGGAAATCTACTCTAGCACCACCTGGGAAGCTCTAGGGGAATATGGTGGTGGATTTAACATACTGTGCTGTCTTCTGTTGCTATTGACATCAGGATTCCAAGAACTCTCTTTCAAAAAGACATTTTCAGGGCTTCCCTAGTGGTTCAGATGGTAAAGAATCTGCCTGCAATGCAGGAGACCTGGGTTTGATCCCTAGGTTGGGAAGATCCCCCAGAAAAGGAGATGGCTACCTACTCCAGGATTATAAATAAATGGTATTGAATAGTTTATGAATAACTGGCTCTCCACTTGAAAGAAAAGCAAAATTCAAAAAGGCATTTGGAAGGATGAAACTGGTGGCTCAGTGGTTAAGAATCCACCTGTAGTGTAGGAGACGTGAGTTAGATCCCTGGGTTGGGAAGATCCCTTGAGAAGGAAAGGACAACCCAGTTCAGTATTCTTGCCTGGGAAATCCCATGGACATATGAAGTGGAAAGTTACAGTCCATGAGGTTGCAAAGAGTTGTACACAACTGAGCAACTAAACAACAACAAAACTGACATGAAGCTAGATGTCAGGAAGTTGAGGTGTGGCGGGGAAGGAAGATTGAAAACTGTACTGTTGTGGTTTAGTGAAATTTGGCTGTGTAAGAAAGACTTGTGGTGGGGTGGTAGCTTATTGACGTATAATAGCTGGGACAAGGAAAGATCTGTTCCAGCACAGGAAGAACCTATAACTTCACGTAAGAAGGTATTTTTGAACACCTACAAAGGCCAGGCACTGGGGTTACTTCCGCAGGAATATGTGTCTCCCATGTTAACTCAAAAAGCATACAGTGAGCTCCTTCACATTTGGCTGGACACCGTGGGGTGTATAAGTGTATGTAAAATAACCACTGCATTTACAAGCACCACTACCACACTTGAAGCAGGAGTGCAGAGAAAATCAAGCCTAGTGTGAGAATGGGGTCAGTTCCAGTTCCAGGAAGATGCTAAGAGGATGACTTTTGGAGCAGTTTTGGAAGACATCATATCTTTTTTTCTCATTGGTGGGAATGGCCACTTAGTATAAATTTTCTATAAAGTAATTGAGGAAAATATATCGCTAGCCTTTAAAATGTCCATGCACTTTGGGAATTCTGTGGCCATTCAGTGGTTAGAACTCTATACACTCTCACTGCTGAGAGCCCAGGTTCAATTCCTTGTTAAAGAATTAGAATCCCCACCTTTTCTTTTTTTTTTTTTTTGTTTGCTCAACATCCCTCCTCCCCCAAAAAATGCCCATACCCTTTAACCCACTAATTCCTCTTCAAGACATCTTCCTAAGGAAATAATCAGTTCTTGGTAAAAATGAGAAGCACAGTGATAGTTACAGAATTTGGACTCTAGGCTCAAATCTGGCCACTCTACTAACTAGTCACGTTCCCTTGAACAAATACCTTAACTTTACTCTCTTCAGTTTAAAATAGGGATGATAATATTTATCTATAAGATTATTGCGAGGCTTTAAATGAATTGATATGTCAAACATTTGAAACTTGGCAAGCAAAAAACAATGAGGTTCCCTGGTAGCTCAGATAGTAAAGAATCTGCCTGCACAGCAGGAGACCTCGGTTTGATTCCTGAGTTGGGAAGATCTCCTGGAGAAGGGATAGGCTACCCACTCCAGTATTCTTGTCTGCAGAATTCCCATGGGCAGAGAATCCCCTGATGGGCTGCAGCCTATGGGGTCGCAAAGAGTCGGACATGACTGAGCGGCTAGCCACACACACAAGCACAAAAATATAAAGATTTATCATTAAAGCAAAAGAAAATGGAGACACTAAAAATCTCTAGCAAAAATACATGGTTTACATTAGCAGAAGACTACATGGCCAGGCAAAGTGTGGCAGAAATTGCTAGCTGAGCCTCAGTATCTGTCTTATCCTTCTAAAGTAGTAGAAACCCTGGATTTTAGTTGGGCATATAACCACCCAGAATAAATACTATGATTCCCATCCTTCCTTGCAACTGATTATGGCCATATGACTAGATATGGCCAATGTAATATGAACAGAAGTGATGGACATTAGGGGTATGCCTTCCCCCCTTCCCCCCCGCCCCCCACAACTTTTTGATTTTCACATAAGCATGGTGGTGAGACATCTTGGACCATGCAGAAAAGACCACACCTGGAGATGGCAAAGCAATGCAAGAAAAGAGCCTGAGCCTCTGGCAGCTTCACAGAGCTTCATAACAGCTCAAGCTGCCACAACAGAGAAACACATTTCTATCTTGGTTAAGTCACTGTTCTGTCTCTTTCACAATGGCCAGACCTATTTCCTATTAGTGCAAGGAAATAGTATGCAGCTACTTAAAATGATGCTTTAAGAAGAAAATTTCATGAATTTCATGAAAAAATGATTATTACTTAGTAGGTGGTGAAAAAACTGAATACTATATTACTATATGATCTCAGTAGCTTTTAAAATTCATAGTTAAAAAACACTAGAGGGAACTATGCCAAAATAGATTATGTTTGGATATTTTTCTTCTACTTGACTATACTCTTCCAAATTTTCTGCAGTGTAATTCCAATATGCTGATAATCAAGAGAAGATAAAGTGTAAAAATTCTAGCCACCTATATTTCAAGACAAACCTGCTCCAGTTTCCAGAAATACCCTTCTCCTTCTGCACTCATGGGTCATTTTGGTCCTGCCTCATTAGATTGGAAGCAAGCACTGTGTCTTGTATAATTCTGTGTTGCACAAAATTTCACCTCTAGTAGACTCTCAATAAGTATTTCACAGATAATTCATCACAAGGCAGAGATGTTTATGAATATAGTTAAAGCAATCACTTGGTCGCTTTATTTGAACAGACCCTTAAAACAAGCAAACTAGTCACAATTCCTTGCATGTAGTTTATCTGACAACATTATACTTAAGAACAATAGAAAATTTTTTATATCTGCATTTGAGTTTTACATATATTTTAAAATACTCATCACCAGTCTATCAAGCACATATTATTATCACCATTTTACAGATTTCAAAAATGAGGCATAGAGAGGTTATTCACCCCAGATCACAGAACTAGCAAGTGATAGGGTTGAAATTGTAACCTAGATCTCCTTTACTACTTTATCCTACTTCATATATATAGAGAGAGACATATATAAAATCTAGCATGCATGCATGCATCTTCTGGTCTGACCCAGGGATCAAACCCTCATCTCCTGCATCGGCAGGCAGATTCTTTACCACTGTGCCATCAGGGAAGCCCTTTGATATATACAGTATATCAGCATACTATATGTGTATATATATATATTCAATATGTATAGAATATCAGTCCTACCTAACACACATACATGCACACACTGTTTTAATCCTCTCAATAATCTACATAAATATTTTTAGTGTGCTAATAATGTATTTCTTTTTTTGATTGCGTATTCAGTCGCTCAGTCATGTCCAACTCTTTGCAGCCCTGTGAACTGTAGTCCATCAGACTCCTTCTGTCCATGGAATTTTTCCAGGCAAGAATACTGGAGCAGGTTGTCATTTCCTACTCCAGGAGATCTTCCCAACCCAGGGATCGAACCCACATCTCTTGTGTCTTCTGCATTGGCAGGCAGATTCTTTACCACTTTGCCACCTGGGAGTTTTTAATTGGAAAAGAAATACATGCCCCAGTCTCAGGTCAGTTCAGTTCAGTTGCTCAGTCGTGTCCGACTCCTTGCAACCCCATGAATCGCAGCACGCCAGGCCTCCTTGTCCATCACCAACTCCTGGAGTTCACCAAACCCATGTCCATCGAGTCGGTGATGCCATCCAGCCATCTCATCCTCTGTTGTCCCCTTCTCCTCCTGCCCCCAATCCCTCCCAGCATCAGAGTCTTTTCCAATGAGTCAACTCTTCGCATGAGGTGGCCAAAGTACTGGAGTTTCAGCTTTAGCATCAGTCCTTCCAATGAACACCCAGGGCTGATCTCCTTTAGGATGGACTGGTTGGATCTTCTTGCAGTCCAAGGGACTCTCAAGAGTCTTCTCCAACACCACAGTTCAAAAGCATCAATTCTTCGCTCAGCTTTCTTCACAGTCCAACTCTCACATCCATACATGACCACTGGAAAAACCATAGCCTTGACTAGATGGATCTTTGTTGGCAAAGTAATGTCTCTGCTTTTGAATATGCTACCTAGGTTGGTCATAACTTTCCTTCCAAGGAGTAAGCATCTTTTAATTTCATGGCTGCAGTCACCATCTGCAATGATTTTGGAGCCCAGAAAAATAAAGTCTGACACTGTTTCCACTGTTTCCCCATCTATTTCCCATGAAGTGATGGGACCGGATGCCATGATCTTTGTTTTCTGAATGTTGAGCTTTAAGCCAACTTTTTCACTCTCCTCTTTCACTTTCATCAAGAGGCTTTTTAGTTCCTCTTCACTTTGTGCCATAAGGGTGGTGTCATCTGCATATCTGAGGTTATTGATATTTCTCCTGGCAATCTTGATTCCAGCTTGTGTTTCTTCCAGTCCAGTGTTTCTCATGATGTACTCTGCATATAAGTTAAATAAGCAGGGCAATAATATACAGCCTTGACGTACTCCTTTTCCTATTTGGAACCAGTCTGTTGTTCCACGTTCAGTTCTAACTGTTGCTTCCTGACCTGCATATAGGTTTCTCAAGAGGCAGATCAGGTGGTCTGGTATTCCCATCTCTTTCAGAATTTTCCACAGTTTATTGTGATTCACACAGTCAAAGGCTTTGGCATAGTCAATAAAGCAGAAATAGATGTTTTTCTGGAACTCTATTGCTTTTTCCACGATCCAGCTAATCATGACAAAAACATCAGACAAATCCCAACTGAGACATCCTATTGACTAGTAGCCAGTACTGACTCCTCTAAAGGTCATCTGAGAAGTCTGAGAAACTGTTTCAGCCAAGAGGAACCCAACGGGACATGACAATTAAATGAAATGTGGTGCTGTAGGTGGGATCTTGGCAAAGAAAAAGAACAATAGGTAAAAAACTAGGGAAATTGGAACAAGGTATTGATTTTACTTAATAGTAATGTATTAAAATGAGTTCACTGTGACAAAGTGTGTATAATGAAACATACCCGTAAGATGCTAATCATAGGGGAAACTGGGTTTAGGTATATGGGAACTCTCTGTATGATTTTTGCAATTTTTCTGTAAATTTAAAGCTATCCCAAAGTTAAAAGTGTTTTTTAAAGGATTATGCACATTTGAAAAAATTCAAACAATCACAATATATAAAATGAACAGTAAGTCTGCCTCTTACCTTAGACTCTTAGTTTCTTGGTTCCAAGAGGCAAAACTTGCTGCCCATTTCCCATGTCTCCTTTTCTACAAGCACATGATGTACTGACCTATTTTTCAGTAAAGAGACCTATGTTCATGACTTAAGAATTTAATTCCCTAGGTTCAAGTACTTATATCGGTTTTCTATGACAGGTGTAACAAATTACCACAAACGAGGGCTCAAAACAATGAGATTTATTTCCTCACAGTTCTGGAGCTGAGATATCCAAAATCAGCATGACTCGCCCAATACCAAGTGTTCAGCAGAGGCTCTGGGGAGATTCTGTCCCTTGACTCTTCCAGCTTCAGGGAGCTGCCAGCATTCCTTGGCTTGTGACTATGTCCCTCTGATCTCTACCTCCATGTTCATATTGCCTTCTCCTCTTCTTCCTTGTATGTCATCTCCTTTTATTTCCCTCTTAAAAGGATTATACTGTGGGGACTTCCCTGGTAGTCCAGTGGTTAAGACTTTGCCTTCCAATGCAGAGGATCCAGGTTAAATCCCTGGTAGGGGAGCAAAGATCCTACATGCCTCGTGGCCAAAAGAATAAAACATAAAACTGAAGTACTATGGTAACAAATTCAATAAAGACTTTAAAAGTGGTCCACATCAAAGAAATCTTAAAAAAATAAAATAAAAATAAAATAAAAATAAAAAAATTTTAAAGTATACTGTGATTATGTAGGGCCTATTGGATAATTCTGAATAATCCTTCCAATTCAAGTGTTTTCACTCAATCACACCTGCAAAGAATTTTTTGAAATAAGGAACCATTTACAGGTTTCAAGGACAAGAACCCAATATCTTTGGGAGCTATTATCTAGCCCACTATAGTAATTTAGTTTTTATAATGAAAGATTTCATTCACAAGTTAAAGACAATTTCAAGAAGAAAACTGCTGCATACACATTATTCATGTTAATCAAACTAAGAAATGATAAAATTCTGATGAGTCTTCAGCATACCTCATCCCTTTCCCTCTAAGTGACATAATTATATTCCCTTAGGTCCTCCAAAAAGACATGGGATGGTCTCACGTAAAATGTAGCTGGTCTTTATTTTTCTTTCCTTCTTCCCTTTTGCAAGGGTAGGTTAACTCCCAGGGCTACCAGCTCCTTCTATCCTGTTGCATCAGTGTTCAGCTGTGGTTTTCTAGTCTCATTGTCAGAACATGTGATGAAAGAGTTTCAGCGTCTGATGCAAGATTGTGCTCCCTCAGTGCCCTTGTGCCCCAACATGTTGGCTCTGTGCCCCCGTGTGAGAACCTTGCTGACTGATTGGGGAACATGTGCCAGTCCCTGAAGTCCTGACTTTAAGAGCAATCTGTAGGGCTTTACCTGTGAAGCAGAGGAACTTTGGAAAACTGTCCTCTGATGGGATCACTAGGACAGTAAGGAAGGTAAGAAGGCGGTGTACGGTCTAGGAGGAAACAAAAACAGAAATCTCAGCCTCCACTGACCTGCCATCCTCTGCAGACTCATTTGCTCTTACTCAAAACATCAGACCCTCCAGAGACAGCCTGGAATATCTTGCCTGCAAAGTATACAGCACGGAGACCTGGTACTTTTTGTTCTCACAGGACAAAGCATTCAAACGTAATGGTTAATCCCGAGCCTGACATGAGAGGCTGAGTTCAACCCTTAACACTTTCTTACATCTTAGGCTCTTAATCATTCTTGCTGTTTTTTTGTTTTTTTGTTGTTGTTTTTTTTACTGCAGGGAAGGAAGAAGTTAAATTTCAATATTAAACAATGGCCCCCAGTATTTTCATTTACCACCAGTAATTACTGCTCAGGAAAAGGATTAAAAAAACATACAAAGCCTAACTCCAATTCCCTATGCCCGCTGCTCATTCCTTTCTGTAACCAGCAACATATTCACCAACGTATTTAAAACCAAGCATGAAAAAGTCAAGAATACCAATAACTTTGTTCTTTGGAGTGCTGACAAAGGATCTAATGGGGCTTTAGGCACTATGTCTATCTGGGCTCATTACACAAATATGCCCATCCTCTGGGAGGGCTGCAGGAGGAATGAGTGAGGTAATGTATCCAGGGCGCTTCACACAGAGCCTGGCAAATGGTAAAGGCTTGACAAATAGCAGCTATCGCTATTATTAGCACCACAGTGGGGCTCGCCTGGAAACTCCATCCGGTGTCAGGCTAAGGGAGGAGACGTCAAAAAGGAATGTGCAGTATGAGGTGGAGAGGGAGAGAAGGGAAGGAGACCAGGAGAGACCAAGAATCAGACAAGTTTTCCAAATCTTCCTGAGGACAACTTCTACCCTAGATGCACCATCCAAAATGACCTTTTTCTAAATTTGATTATTAGATGCTGCCAACTGAGTTATACTGTATGCTTTTTATTTATCAAAAGTGTTTTTCCGAGATAAAAGATTCAGTTAGCTATATGTAGGTGATCCTTGGTTTTTTGTTTTTGTTTTTGTTTTTTTTGGTTGGGGATGGTTTGCATGTTTTACAAAAGTGAAAGACCCAGGTGATAATTTTTCCTACTTAGTCTTGAGACAAAATCCTGGTGGGTTATAGTTTTGTAGACCATTTGTCTATCCAGAATATCTGGAAAAAGTGCCTGGTTGGATAAAGTTCAAGACCTCCCATGATCCACACAGTGGAACAAGTGACAACCAGGCACCATCCCTCTCTCCTTTCAATGTAGAGACAGAAAATACACAGCTGACACCATCAGCAATCTCCTGATGGGGGCAGAAACATCAGGGTTACTATTCTGCATACTTATTTGTGTTCTGTATTAGTTCGTGGAGGCATTGAAAAGCTTTTCAACAAAAACACATACAATAATATTGTGATGTGATATAGGTTAGAATAAACAATCAGCAGCAGGGACAATATAAATAAAAATAGAAAGTTGAGACCGAGGAAAGCCTATGATGGCTTATATAGAGCCTATAATTGTGCCTCGAATTTAGCTTGAGAGAGAAGTTTCCAGCAACCTAGGAGCCCGGGTCAAACCTAGAGAGGAGGGAAGGGCAGGGGCCGCTGGAATCACAAGGAGAAACTTTAGGCCAGGCCGAGGCTGACCAGCCTGCCAGTCTGGACTGGGGACAGCCAGTGAGCCAGAGATATCCAGCTCGTTCCCATTTTTGCAACCACACTCCGCCCCCATTCCCATTTAGTGTGACCCCAGAGAAGCACAGATTATAAGTTCTCAGTCAAGGAAGGACCTGGTAAATAATCCAAGATGTTGGTTAAAAGTAGATCCAGATGGGACTTCCCTGGCGGTCCAGTGGTTGAAAATCTGCCCTTCTGCTGCAGGAGGTATGAGTTCAATCCCTGGTCAGAGAACTAAGATCCCTCATGCTGTGTGGTCCAAAAAATAATAATAATTTTTAAGGTAGCTACAGAAGTTTTTGAGGTCAGATGAGCAAGTGGTTAAATCAGCATCTGCAGGGTACAAAGGACACAGCCAGGAATTTCCCTGAGATCCAGGGTCTATGCTAGCATGAAGGTGAAGGTTGTGGCATTCTATATCACAGATCAAGGCTCTGATGCTCTTGGCATGGACTATGCTTAAAGCAAGTGTGTGCAATCATTCAGCAAGGTCAAAAATTTAAAAAAAAAAAAAGCCATCTCAGAAATGCTGTCAGCTTCCCAGTGAACCTGCCTGGATGAATTAGCTGCAAAATGTGCCCCTGGGGGAACTAGATGAATTCGCCTGCAGCAGCGGTTGCCAGATATGAAGCAATAAATCTTGAAGGACATCTGCCAAAAGCATAATTTTCATTTTAGAATGGTTACTATAGAATAGCTCTTGAAGAGGGGAAAACAATTAGCTAGCAGGACCACCTGTTTATGATAAGCCCCTTGGTTCCTAAGCAGAGGTCAGCAAACCATAAGCTTTGCCTGTTTGTATTCTCCCATTAGGGGCTTCTCTGGTGGCTTAGTGGTAAGGACTCTGCCTGCTGATGCAGGAGATTCTGGCTTAATCCCTGATCTGGGAAGATCCCCTGGAGGAGGAAATGGCAACCACTCCAGTATTCTTGCCTGGAAAACCCTGTGGACAGAGAAGCCTGGTGGGCTATAGCCAATGGGATTGCAAAAAGAGTCAGACATGACTTAGCAACTGCATAACAACAACAAATTTTCCCATTATCTATAGCCAGGCATTCAGGGGACTGCAAAGAAGTTTCAAATCATTGAAACATAATAAACATAAGTTTACCAATAAGAGGAAAGTGGCAAGACTAAACAATCTCAAATATTATCTAATTTATTTTTCAATTAATTAATCAATTTCTAGGCTGCAGTGAGTCTCTGTTGCTGACCACAGGCTGTCTCTAGCTACGGTGAGCGGGGGCTACTCTTCGTTGTGATGCGCAGGTTTCGCGTTGCAGTGGCTTCTCTTGTTGCAGAGTACAGGCTCTAGAGCTCGGGCTTCAGTAGTTGTGCATGGGCTCAGTTGCCCGCAGCATGTGGAATCTTCCCAGACTAGGAATCAAACCTGTCCGTGTCCCCTGCATTGGCAGGTGGACTCTTAACCACTGGACTACCAGGGAAGTCTTCTAATTTCTCTTTTTAAAATCTATTATTTATTTTGGCTGCTCTGGGTCTTCATTGCAGTATGCAGACTCTTCATTGGGAACCACAGGCTTCTCTAGTTGAGGTGCAAGGGCTCAGTAGTTGCTGCACGCGGGCTTGGGTGCAGCATGGAGATTCTTAGTTCCTCTACCAGGGATCAAACTGGGGCCCCCTGCATTGGAAACTTGAAGTCATTCCCTGGACCATCAGGGAAGACCCTACTTAATTTCTTAGCAGTCCATTCTAGCTAACCATGCTTCTTAAAGAAGTATGAATGTAGAGTGTACCAGGCTCCCACTTATTTCTAAATTAATTGTGCAGTAACTTTTGAGTTCCTTGGCCCCTCCAATTGCCTCTTCTAATTCTAAAATTGTGGGGAAGGAATCCCTAGGATGCCTTTTCCCCAGCAACCTTGTCTCTTATTTTCTTATGAAAAGCGGGATAATGCCCCTCCGCACAAAGATGTCCATATCTTAACCTCCAAAACCTGTGCATATGTTAAATTACATGGCAAGAAGGAAATAAGGTTGAAGGTGGAATTAAGTTGCTAATCAACTAACCTTGATAGGAAAAGATTAACCTGGATTATCTCAGTGTCATCATAGGGGCCTTAAAATTGGAAGAGGGAGGCAGAAGGGTCAAAACCAGGGAGACAGCGTCATGAAAAGACAGCCATTCTTTGTTGGCTTTGAGGATGGAAGGGAAACAAGAACCAAGGGATTCA
Source organism: Bos mutus (assembly GCF_027580195.1). NCBI lineage: Eukaryota > Metazoa > Chordata > Mammalia > Artiodactyla > Bovidae > Bos > Bos mutus. The sequence goes on along the minus strand of NC_091636.1, from coordinate 37,388,534 downwards.
GGCAACTTCTAGAACGCTGGAAAAGGCAGGAAACAGATTCTCCCCTAGAGTTCTCAGAAAAGAACCAGCCTGGATTGTAGCCCAATGAGACCTCTTTCAATTTTGTGACTGTGACATGGTAAATTTGCCACTATGTAGTGTCTTATTTCTTCTCAACTGCAACTCATACATAACCTGAGAACTGACCTCTCTCTTCCAGACTGCAGTGCTTCTCCAAACTTGGATACACAATGGAATCACTTGCTGCTGCTGCTACTGCTGCTAAGTCGCTTCAGTCGTGTCCAACTCTGTGCAACCCCAGGGACGGCAGCCCACCAGGCTCCGCCGTCCTTGGGATTCTCCAGGCAAGAACACTGGAGTGGGTTGCCATTTCCTTCTCCAGTGCATGAAAGTGAAAAGTGAAAGTGAAGCCACTGAGTCGTGTCCAACTCTTAGCGACCCCATGGACTGCAGCCCACCAGGCTCCTCCGTCCATGGGATTTTCCAGGCAAGAGTACCCGAGTGGGTTGCTGTTGCCTTCTCTGCTTGAGCAGTTTTAAAATACTGAATGCTGGGACTTCCCAGCATGGTGGTCCAGCGGCTAAGATTCTGCACTCCCAGTGCTGGGGGTTCAGGTTCAGTCCTTGGTCAGGGAAATAGATCCCACATGTTGCAACTAAGACCCAGTGCAGCCAAATAAGTAAATAATTTTTTTTTAAAGTACTGAATTCTGGGTCCCACACACAGAGATTTCTGATTTAATGAGTCTGGGGACAGTTCATGAATTATAAATTTTTCAGACTCCCCAGACAATTCTAATGTGCTGGCAAGTTTAAGAAATGCTGTTGTAGAGGGTGTGACATATGTCCCTGTTAACCCCTGGGTGTCTCAATAACTTTTGGTCTTACACTTCTCAGACCTTAACTGTTTCCTATCAGAATCAAAGGTTGATGAAAGAGCAACAAAAGATAAAGTTATAGACTGATGTGTAATTTTTGACAAATTTCTCTCCAGAATGCAGAACATAATAAGTAGTGAAGAAGCTATACCTGAACCTTGCTCACTCCTCATGTAAAGTATTGCACAGGACAGTGGGCTCCTAAGCTCTTATATTGATCAGGATTTCCATGCAAGGGACAGAATCTATTATAGCTAGTTTAAGCAGGAAAAACATTTATGACGGGCGTCCCTGATAACTGAGTTGGTAAAGAATCTGCCTGCAATGCAGGAGACCCCAGTTAAATTCCTGGGTTGGGAAGATCCACTGGAGAAGGAATAGGCCTCCCACTCCCAGTATCTTGGGCTTCCCTGATGGCTCAGCTGGAAAAGAATCTGCCTGTAATGCAGGAGACCTGGGTTGGGAAGATCCTCCGGAGAAGGAAAAGGCTACCCACTCCAATATTCTGGTCTGGAGAACTCCATGGACTCTATAGTCAATGGGGTCACAGAGTCACAACTGAGCGACTTTCACTGACTGTAAGCTTACTATAAAGACTTACTGAATCACTGGGAAAGCTGAATAAATAGGCTCCATGACAAGTTTCAAGAGCAGAAAGCTTCAGTGCTGAAATGGGTCACCAGAGGAGTTTCTGCCTCTTCTGGGTCAGGAAACATCTGGCTCCAGGACCGTGGCAGGAAGCTGCTAGAGTGAGGAAGCTGCCCCAGTAGGAAGCTGCCCCATCCCTGCTCTGATATACACCAGCAGGGAGGCTTCATACTCTGCCTCTTAGCACTCAAGCCAGCTGAGTTAATGCTGCTTCAGGGCAGGGGGAGTGTTGGGGTGGAGGTATCCCTCCATGACGGTGCTTTTCAGAAAAAAAACAAGCACAGCAGAAATACAGCCTCCATTTCACTTCTGCCTTCTAAATCTTGCACAAGGGTGTTTGATTGGCCCAGCCTAACAACATCCAAAACCTTAGCTGCAAGAGAGTCTGGGTTTAAAAAAAATTTTTTTTTTAACTTCTGCAGATTGGGAAAGTTCACAGATGAAAGCTTGAATGGATATTGAGCACCAATCCACCGTAAATCCCATAGACTTTTCCTCTAGCTATTCAACATCCTTGAACAGCAAGGAGATCAAAACAGTCAATCCTAAAGAAAATCAACCTTGAATATTCATTGGAAGGACTGATGCTGAAGATAAAGCTCCAGTACTTTGGCCACCTGATTCAAAGAGCTAACTCATTAGAAAAAAAAAACCCTGATGCTGGGAAAAATTGAGGGCAGGAGGAGAAGGGGCAGCAGAGGATAAGATGGTTAGATAACATTACTGACTCAATGGACATGAGTTTGAGCAAACTCTGGGAGATCGTGAAAGACAGGGAAGCCTGGCATGCCAAAGTCCTTGGGGTCAGCAAAGAGTCAGACATGACTGAGTGACAGAACAACAAAATTCAACATCCATACTTACCTTCTCTCCATATTTAAACTTCCAAACAGTAATTTTCCCTGTACCAAAAAAACAAAACAAAAACAAAGAAATACAAATGTATTCACCTCCTCTCAAAAGTAGAGACCCAAATTTCCATAAGTCTCTGCATCTATCTTTGGGTAATATTTATTCCTTCTCTACAAACAATTCCATCATGATATTCCATACTGTATAAATTAACTTGTAAAATTAACCACCATCAGTAGACCATTTATAAAGTTTTGAGAAAACTGAAAACGAAGGAGGAGAAATGGTTAATGTGTTTAAAAAAAAAAATACACATAACACAACAAGGATGAGATCATTGGTGGCCATAGCAGTTCCAGAGACAGCTACAAGTCTACAGTGGGCATTTATAGCTGTTTTCCTCCACAGCCTATTATAGGTTACTTGCCAGCATCAGCTGGGCCAAATAATTTAGCTGGTAGAGTGACCCAGATCTTCATTCCTCGGGAATAAATCCTCAGGGATCCTGGCTGCTAGATTTCTGTAGTCTTCTGCTAAAATTTATTGTTAAATATATAAATTAAATTAAAATGCATATTAAATATATAATTTAATGTACCTTTTACCAGTGGGCATGGCCCTACTATGAAATGTCCAAGAAGAACTTACCAGAAGATTCCAGAAAGACCTCTCTCTGCTCCCATAGTAAAACAGCAATCCTATTTCCCCTGGATTACCCAGCTGAAACACTTCCCTGACACAGAACTGACCCTTCTTTCCCTCTTGGTTTATTTGACAAGGTGCCCAAAATGGTGAGTAGCAATCTCAAATTCCAACTGAACACAACCAATCAATATCACATGACTCCTGATGTTTTGATTGAGAAGGATAGAACATTAATTATGTGGTATTCCTTCCAAAGGGTCTTCCCAGGTGGCGCTAGTGGTAAAGAACCCACCTGCCAATGCAGGGGATGTAAGAGACGCAGGTTCGATCCCCAGATCCCCTGGAGGAGGGCATGGCACCCCACTGCAGTATTCTTGCCTGGAGAATCCCAAGAACAGAGGAACCTAGTGGGCTATAGTATGTAGTATCGAAAAGAGTTGGACACGGACTGAAGCGACTAAGCAGGCCACATGCATATTCCAACTACACATTTAAGAGTAAGGGAAATAATTACAAGAGGGCTTCACAAACTCAGTAGGGCCACTGAGAGACAAGCTCAAACCCAAAGTTCATTTATCACCTCTAGACACCACTGTAGTATTCAGAGTCTTACGGGATTAATGTTAATGAAAACTAGAATCCAATCAGCCCTCACCAGTCTTGGTGGTTCTCTTCCCAGTGCAGAGTTAAGTTATTAAATAGCTACAGGTTTCTTTGAGAAAGGCTAGGAGAAAGATTTATAGTATATTTTCTTGATAAGATCTCAGGGTTCTGGTTTCTCCTTCATTCAATGGCTTTAGGTTTATAAAGTGCTCTGGAAATTGTGAAGGCCTTTGACTTTCCAGATGTATAGTATTTTTGATTCTATATATCAAGTGGATTCTGATAGAATAGCCATCTCTTTATTCCTAGAAGCCTCATGATCAGTCAGCTACCAGCAGAGATCAGATTGCCACTCTGGCTCTGCTGCCGGAAGCTTGCTGCTGGCATGTAAGTATGACTACTTGTTCTCTGCCTCTCCATGGTCTCAACAGACCCACTGCAATCAAAATGTCCATTTCAAAAGTCACATTTCTCATCTTCCTGACTTACAGAGGTCTCCACTGTGACACTTTTCAAGGATCTATTTCTCACACTTTTGTTTCTCTATGCTCTTGTGAAAAGAGAGTCCTCAGGCCCTCTTAGTGGGTTATTGGATTATACCTGAGATACCTACTCCAATAGTCCTTTCTCCTAAGTGTTTGGATTTCTCCCTCTACATTATACCATGGGTTTCTGACACCTAAGTTTCCTTCGACTAGGTCACCATTGAGTCTGCTTTCTGGTCAATCAGTCAAGCCAAGAGTTACAATCATTCCTAGCTGCACCAACTAGAACAATGAATCCAAAGTCTCTAGAAAATGCACCCACACCAGTAAAGTAAGCCAGATTTTAAATTATAATTCTTCTTTTCTAGCCTAGGTTCTCATAATCTATTCCCACACATATTCCCTAAGCTTTTCCTAATATAAGTGAGCAAAATCTTGCCATTCCTTGAGTACGCAAACCTTTGCCTCCTAAGGTATACATTGAACTTGTCCTTCATGATGTCGTTTGACTCTAGTTATGGATCTAGAACAAAGAGTGGTGGGAATTGGAGCAGGAGGAAAACTGGCATCCCCTTGCAAGAAAACTACCTCAACAAGGTCATTACGGAGTCTCTGAGCAAGACTGGACCACTCATCAAACAGAGGAGAAGATGTTTCTACTGGTGCCAGAGGTTCAGTTTTGGGGATCTTGGCACTCAATTCAGTTGAACCCACCCAAATGGTCCCAGTTCATATGGTCTCACTCTCTCCCAAACAATATTCATACTTTGACATAGGATATACCTAGTGACTTGGTGAGGTTAGGTTATCGTTTAATCATCAACTCACAAGATAAGGTGGCATTTGATGTTAGACTGTATCAGCCTTGAAGCTACATGCAATAAATGATTCTTCTAGAAATTAATAAGCACTTCTTGGACCCCCCGATCATGCCTTATGGCAGTAACTTTAAATTCTGAGCAGATCATTTTTTCTATTCTTTAAGCTCTCTAATATAGGTAAAAATAGCCACCCAGCTCCACAGGCCTTGTATCCCTTATTCTCACCATAGTGGTCAGCAGCCACCCAATCCACCAAGCCTTGCCTGCAATGTGCACTTCATTCCAAGTGACCCAAATTTTAAGTAACAACTTCACCTCTCCATGTAGTGCACGACCAGTATTCCATATTCTAATGCTGATGTCATTGTTGCTCCTCTCAAACCTAATAAGTCAGAAAAAAAACAAGTCCAGATTTCCAAATTCTTTACAGTCTGTTGTCTGTAACTCCCCTGTACCAATCACAGTCATGGACAGGGTTTACATGGAGAGAATATAAGCCAGTCTAGCAAGCTGAAGCATAGAAGGATTTATCCTAGGGAATTAAAAAGCTCATGGAGGGGACTTCCCTGGTAGTCCAGGAGGGGACCTCCCTGGTGGTCCAGTGCTTAAGAATCCACCTGCCAATGCAGGGAACACAGGTTCGATCCCTGGTCCAGGAAGATCCCACATGCAACTAAGCCCATGCAACACAACTACTAAGCCAGTGTTCTAGAGCTCATGATCCACAAGAAGAGAAGCCACCACAATGAGAAGCCCACACACCACAACTAAAGAGGAGCCCTACTTGCTGCAACTAGAGAAAGCAAGAAAGATCCAGTGCAGACAAAATAAATAAATAAACAACTTGAAAAAAAAAAGCTCACTGAGTCATTGAGAGAGCTGGGGAAACAGACTTAGGTAGAGATTTCAGAAATGACTCAAGCCACATAGTAGAACTGGGTCACCGCTGGAGCTCCTGGTTATGTCAAGATTAGGAAACTGCCACTTTCTAAACAATATGACAGCCAAAGTCAGGAAGCCACCACAGTGCCCAGAGGTCCTCACAGACAGGAAGCTGGCTTCCCACCGAACCAGATACGCTTTAATCCTCACCTGCAGGATGCGTTCTCTGTGACCTGCCTCCTGACACCCACCAACTTCTGCTAATGCTGCCACAGAAAATGAAAATGCCTCCACAACCAGATTTTTAAAGGCAAAAGCAGAATCAGTGAATGTGTGGCCTCTGCTCATTTCTGCCTCTTAAACCTTATAATAGTGCAGAGTGATGGCTGGACTTAAGTCACCGCTGGGGCACACCCTGAGGGCAGGGGAGTCTGGGAGACAAGGTGTTTGGCTCTCCAGCACCCCCGTGCAGGAAGGCATATTAGAAGGCAGGTAGGGTGGACACTGGGTGCAGATCTACGCAATCCTGAGTTCTAGTCTTTAGCTCTGACAAAGAACCTGGGCAGATGTAACTCTACTTGAAACCAGTGAGTCCTCCAATGACATTTCTTTATATTCCCCACACACCTTTATAATCCTTTGACAGTTAGAAGTAAATTATAAATTCCAATTTTTTGAATGATTGGTTTAGAATGTGTGACTGTAGCAAAAGTCATTTATTTTTATTTTTCTGACTCATTGCTAGAAGTCACTGGGAAAAGGCTTGTCCACACAGGTGCAGCACAAAATATTTGCTGTTTGTCTTAATGAGATCCCAGAGGGTCTTCTGAATCATTTGAGTAACAGTGAGTTATATTGGGTAGCAGTGTAGATTGAAGTACGTGATACTCATTTCTGGAAACTGATATAGGGAACCAAAACACCATTTCCCCTCCACCCCTTTCTTTCCACTCTCTTCAGACAGAGCATTTACTGTCTTAAGGAAAGACACACTTTCATAGCCTCTTGCCTTGAAGTCAATTTGTGCCTTCCAGGAGAGGCCCAGTAGGGATAAGCAGTCTAGCTTCCCCACTCTATTCCTTTCTTATCTTGCATTCAGTTGTCTTGAAACTCCTCCAGTCTCAGGAGTAATCACTGTGGCTGAAACAGAGGACATCTTTGTGAGTGTTTCTCAGAGGAAGCACTGACCCTTCTTCAAATACTGCTGTCAGCACCAAGACCTGTTTTTCTGGATGTATAAAGCCATTTCACACAGCATGTACTGGCCAGAACTCACACCTTGCACAGCCCACAAGCCTGCTCAAAATTTGAGAGACCAAAGATCATCCCATCCATCGCCTGCCTTCAGTCAGAACTTTGTGAAATCACTCCCAACCTACAAGAACCCCACTGTGGCTCAGGAATGATGTTTGAGACACTAAATAGCCATTTTCTTTCCATGTGCCCCTGTTACTTCCTAAGCAACTCATGGAAAGAAAAAGGTAATTAATGAAAGGTGGAAAGATTTTGTCTGAGAAGTACTAGGAGACCTCACTTAATGCCCATAGAGGCCTGAGAAAATGATATTTCAATCATTACTGTTTTTTACTAAAAAGTGAAGGACTTAGGGGGACTTCCCTGGTGGTTCAGTGGTTAAGGGACTCTGTGCTTCCACTGCAGGGGCCACAAGTTTGATCCCTGGTCATGGAACTGAGAAACCACATGCCGTGTGGTTCAGGGACACCTGCCCCCTCCACAAAAAATAAAGAAGTTAAGGACTTAGGAGGCAGCCCTCACCCAGCAAGGTGGTACACATTGACATGAGTGGGCCAGATCTCTCCCCATGAACAAAAAAGAAATGAAATGGAGATAACTATTCTAGTAATTCAATAGCTCACTGTCTTCCTGAATCACCAGAACAATTGCCTCAATCTTTGGTGGAAACTAAAGAGTCGGACACAACTGAATAACTTCACTTCACTTCACTTCACTTCACACTACAGTTTGGGCTTCTCTGGTGGCTCAGATGGTAAAGAATCTGCCTGCAATGCAGGAGACCCGAGTTCAATTCCTGAGTCAGGAAAGATCCCCTGGAGAAGGGAATGGCAACCCACTCCAGTATTCTTGCCTGGAGAATCCCTGGACAGAGGAGCCTGGTGGGCTACAGTCCATGGAGTTGCAAAGAGTCAGACAGAACTGAGCGACTAACACTTTCACATCAAACTACAGCTTAGCAGCTGCTCTGGGCTTGGACCTTAAGATAATTCTTCATGGTGAAGGAGTCTCCCATCCCCACACTTCGACTGCAACTCCACACTTCTGGGCGGTGTACATATAACCACCCTCCACCTTCTCTCTTTAAATATACTCAAAGCCGGACCTTCCTGTCTAACCCTAAATTCTCAAATCTTGTCTATCAAGTAACACCATCTTCTAAGGGGTATTGGCTAGAACAGAGGTTATTGGCTCTAAAGGAAGCTATTTACTATGGCAAAGGAAGGAATTTAGTGTGGCTTTGTTTTTAAAAAGAAAAATGGACATTTAGGTGCCATTTCCATTTCTATTCTTTTTTTGTTTTTAAAAAGGGAAGAAATGAGTAGGAGAAACCCCTCAGGATCTCAGGCTAGAATCCTCTCTGGCTCTCAAGACATGCCCAGCCGTGTCTCCTTGCTTTGTGACATCTGTCTGTCACGTCGTCCAGCTACTTCCCCTGACACGCACCAGTGGAGCTTTCTGTGCACATTCTTGCCTTTCTGACCTTTGTGCCTTGCATTCATTCTCCCTCTTAAAACTGTCCCACCCTCAGAGCACACACACACACACACACACACGTGCACACACAAACACACACACACACATACAGTGATCCTCTGTCATGACCCCAAAATAGTCATAAAGATCAATGGCTTTGGAGCTAAATTGTGTCAATTCTATTTGTAGGAGACTTCCCTGGTGGTCCAGTGGCTAAGACCACACACTACCAATGCAGGGGGCCTGGGTTCAATCCCTGGTCGGGGAATAAGATCCTGCATGCCACAACTAAGACCCAGTGCGGCCAAATTAATACTAATTAATTGTAGCTCCACTGTATAAAAACTGCTGAACAAGCTCTATGCTTCAGTTTCTTAATCCACAAAGATAGAAGAGAATTTACCAGAAAAAGTTGTTTTTGAAGGTGCGGTTTTTAATGGTAATCAAACACTTAGAAAAATATCTGGCATAAGGGGGTATACGTATGGTATGTTAGTCGCTCAGTCATGTCTGACTCTCTGCAACCCCATGACTATAGCCCACCAGGCTCCTCTGTCCATGGAATTCTCCAGGCTAGAAGACATAAGGTGGTACTCAATGCATACTAGCTCATATCGTTATTGGACAAGGCATTTGAATAGTATATTAAATAAGTATATCCCCTTCCTGTTGTAACAAACAATGAAACCCTATATTCTAGTTGTACCCACACCCCAGTTCAGAGAAAAGGGGTCCTAAGTGGTTTTTTCTACATTAAGATACCACAAGTAGGCAATTCCCTGGCAGTCCAGTGGTTAGGCAATTCCCTGGCAGTCTGTTGCTTTCTCTGCCAGGGCCCAAGTTCATCCCTGATTGGGGAACTAAAACTCCGCAAGCCGCATGGAACGGTGAAAGAAAAAAAAAGATACCATAGCTAATGGTTACTGAATCAAAATGAATGCTCAGGCCAAAGGCAATGCATGTGTATGTGAGATGAACATGAGTGAGAGCTGTTGCCAAGGAAATGACTTTACTTGAGATGCTCTTTCCATATTGCGTGCTGACAACCCAGCCTAATCAGAACTTTTCTCTTGGAAACTTGAGATATAAAAGTACACAGAAAAGAAAGCAATAGGGGCTTATTTGGAAGCAGTTGAAAAGATGACCGTTTCAAGAATGGGGTGATCATAATCTGAATGGCAATGATTCACTAAGTTATCCATGAGGCCAGCTGGACCGTTTAAGCTGGAACATTTAACAGGATCCAGGGATGGTGTAGGGGCTGAGATAATTTCCCACACTTTATTCCTTTTGATATATGCTTTATTTTATATATATATATATAATTTTTATGTATTTATTTATTGTTGGCTCTGCTGGGTCTTCATTGCTACGTGGGCTTTGCTTTAGTTGTGGAGAGCAAGGGCTACTCTTTGTCGCAGTGCTCAGGCCTCTCCTTGTGGTAGCTTCTCTTGTTTGGGAGCACAGGCTGCAGGGTGCGTGGGCTCAGTAGTTGCAGTTCCCGGGCTCTAGAGCACAGGCTCAGTAGTTGTGGCACATGGGCTTAGATACTACATAGCATGAGAGATCTTCCCTGATCAGGGATCGAACCCATGTCTCCTGCATTGGCAGGCAGATTCTTTACCATTGAGCCACCAGGGAAGCTCTGTATTTGCTTTTCGTAAAACCCTGTCTCCTAAACAGTGGTTTTCAAGCTTCAGTATTAATAAGAACCTGAGAAATTTGTTAAAATGTAGATTTGGGGCCTCTTCCCCAGAGATTCTGTTTGAGTAGACTGGAGACTGGAGTGGGACCTCAGATTGGGCCACTGTTTGTGGCCACATGGGTTATTCTTTGCACTCTTCTGGGGACACGTTCATTTTGACTACGATGTGCATGCCTTCCAAGAATTGTACAATATACAACTTACCCAGTAAACATGGCAGCTATCAATAATTCTCCAAGTTCACACTTAGAAATGCTAAAGGTAACTTGGATATGCTAATAGAATCCAACAAACACTAGTCCCCTGCTGATCCACTCCAAGTCCTAGTCACTGTTCATATCTACAGGGGATCTACATTTGGAAAGGGCTGAAGCAGAGGGGAAAGGACAGGAAGAGAAAGAACCAGTGCAGCTGTGTTTTATTATGTACAGACAGCTTCAACAAGACACCTCGAGTCTAAATAAATGTCCCTTCTGAGTGCCACTGGCTGTGAAACAACTGGAATGAAACCAAATACAAGGAGTGCAGAATGAATTGCTGATGAAAACCTTACAACACCTTAAGGCACTAGCATCGTGCTCCCAGCTTCCTGCCCCTTATTAAAGATGTTACTTACCAAGCCCCATTAATTGGTGAGGGTCTCAATATAGTTAGGAAATAAGACTCCACAGGCCCCTGAAAGGATGATTGTGCTTCTAGAGGAAGGATTTATCATCTATCAAGTGACAGACAACAGGTTTTTACTGAGCACAGTTAGGTGCTGATAGGATAGAAAAGAACTAGAAGAGTCCATCCCAGGCTTTCCAAGGAGATCGAGGGGAAGCAGGACACGATTCAAACATATGAAGAAACTAGAGGACAAGGAAGAGAAAATATCCCCTGGTCTTAAGTGCTGAGATACCAAGGCTGTCCGTGCAATTTGAGTTCAGGAAACCAAGAGGCTAGTGAGGCTGCAAACACCACGTGGAGGCAACTGAAGAGTATTCCAGGGGCTACTTTCATAAACAGTGAAAACATCTGAGGTTTAAGGGGACAAGCAGACTTGCTCCTTTCTCTGTTGACTGTCTTCCTTTGATCCCGGCATTGGACTGGGTCGTGTTCACTTCACATACTCTGGATCTAACATTTTACTCCCATTTTCTTGAACAGAGCTCACTTCTGCTACTTGCTTGCCTGGGCTTCTCAGACCCCTGTCGTGGGACACCTAAGAGAACCACTCAGCACTTGTGCAGTCCTGACAGTGTGAGGGGGTTAACATCTGGGGCCAATCCTTGGCCAGTCATGGATGGGAACTTGTGGGCGCCTGCCTCACTCGTGACCCTCAAGTGCACAATTCTGATATGCATTCCTCACGGCTCTCAGATGCTCCCAGAAGGGTCAGGCCCCAGGTTCCCACAGCTGTGTCCAAACGTTTTTATTTTTTTGCCATAAAAGTCACATAATAGAAAACATACTATTTTAACCATCATTAACTGTTCAGTTCAGCGGCACTGAGGACATTCACATTGTTGTGCAACTCTCACCAACATCCGTCTCCAGAATTTTTCACCTTCCTAAGCTGAAACTCTGTCCCCATTAAACCCCAAGTCCCCATCCCCGCTCCCCATCCCTCACCCTGGCCCTGGCATCTACCAAGCTGTGACCAAACTTGAAATTGAATTAAATTAAATTGAATTGGCTGCCCTCTCTCCCCGTTTCTCCTCTTTCCAGTCCCCCATCCTGCTCCCTGAGGTCACTTCCCAAACTAGCTGCATACAAGCCTTCATCTTGGATTCTAGTCTCTGGAATGAAGCCTAGCTAAAACAAGCCCTGAGAAAGATGATTTCTGGTTTTGGAATTTGAATATTTTATGCTCAATTGGCAGAGAACTCTGACACAGGGCTCTGCCCCTAAGTACACTCATGTCAGGACAGTTGAAACCAAAACACGCTGTCTGTTTGATTTGAAGTTTTGCTAAAACTGAGATATACTTCACGAAGGCCCAGAACATGAGGACAAGGAGCAAGGGCAGGATTTTATAATTCACACGTTCCTAGAATGTTCCTGTTAGGTGCTATTCATATTACATATTACTAACCATTACATAAATGTGATGATGTAGGTAGAATCACCCCTCATTTGGAGATGAGGAGAGTGTGGCTCAGAGAGAGTAGGAAGTGAGATATTCAGGATTTGAGGTCAAGTCCATGCCCCTCAAATCTGTATCTTGACCATTTACCTGACGCTTCTTCCCACACACTACTTTATCCATGGGGTTAGGTGTTACCTTTCTCTCAAGTGTATCAGAGGTCTTTATTCTTTTTTTTTTTTTTCAGGTTTGGAACTAGGATTCAGTGATCTGAAGAAACTGGTTGGCATTTTAATCTCTCCAGGTTGGGGGATGGAGGTGGCCCTTTGAGCCAGAGTGAAAGCACAGAATTCTAGAAAGCTATTCATGTCTGTGTGCTACACTCAGGGATGAATACCAGCCTCGGTTTGGCCCTAGAAATTCAAGACAGCTGTCTGGCTGGTAGTGAACACAGAACATGAATCAGGTCTATCATGGCCCTGGGCTCAATGCAGAGCACACAGTAGGTACACAAAAAACATTTGGCAAGTTACCTATAAACTCTCAGAGCCAAAGCTCCTTTTCCCTCCAAGTGCTTGCTGAAGGTAAACTGCCATGTGTTACGTAACCCATTTCTTTGCGGTCTACACTGTGCCCGACTTGTACCTTTCACACGCGAGCCCCCAGAATACTAAGGCTCTAAATTAGACATTTATTAAAGCCACGCAGTAGCTTTTTGAGAAACCTCTCTGCACTCCACCCCTTCTTGTGCTAGCATATATTCTGGAACACTGTACTCACAGGTCTTTGAGCCTTTGCTCTTCATATTGTTCCTACAGGATTAACTAGCTCTGCACGGCTTTGTGTCATCCTCTGTGCATTCCTGATTTTGTGTTTATACACTAATTGGCTGACTGGTTCTTTCTTATTGATCTACAAGTCAACTCAGGAAAAAGGATGCAAGTGCAGAGTATGGAAAACTCAGGTCTGTTTCCTCACGTCACTTCTTTGGCCACGGCGACCAGTCACATCTCTGGGAGTATCTGCTCTCACCCTATGTGTCCCAGCCTTGGTGAAGAAAGAGAAGGAATAACTAAACCCCCAGAGTCAGCAACACCACGCTTATTTCATTGTATTTATTGAGATGACTACTACATTATTTTTACATAAAGAAAAGTAGGCACTTAAGTTTTCTTTTTTTAATTAATTTTTATTGGAGCATAGTTGCTTTACTATGTCGTATTAGTTTCTGCTGTACAGCCAAGTGAATCAGCTGAATGTTTATAGGAAATGAAAGTGAAAGAGTTAGTCGCTCCGTGATGTCTGACTCTTTGAGACCCCATGGACTGTAGTCCGCCAGGCCCCTCTATACATATATCCCGTTTTTTTTTTTTTCCTTCCCATTCAGGCTATCACAGAGCATTGAATAGAGTTCCCTGTGCTATACAGTAGATTCTCACTGCTGCTAAGTCGCTTCAGTCGTGTCCGATTCTGTGCAACCCCGTAGACGGCAGCCCACTAGGCTCCCCCATCCCTGGGATTCTCCAGGCAAGAACACTGGAGTGGGTTGCCATTTCCTTCTCCAAGATTCTCACTAGTTATGTGTTTTATACACAGTATCAATATTGTATATATGTCAATCCCAACCTCCCAATTCATCCCACCCAGGCCCCTTTCTCCCTTGGTATCCATACATTGTAATCAATTTTCTTGAGCACTAAGTTGCCATGGAATTTGGACTCTACATGCAGTGTCTGTCAAATGGTGGTCCTTCAACCAGCAGCATCAGAATTCCCTGAAATAATTATTCCAATATAGATCCCTGGGCTCCATCCCAGACTTAATGAATTGGAGTTGGGTTTTTTGTTTTTTACAAGGCAACTGTTAACAAGGAGATTCTCATCCCACTGAAGTTTAACCCCTGCATGGCCCAAGTACCAAGCAAAAATTTCACTGGTACATTACATCACCTCTGCCTTGTCCAGCTCAGAGCTCTCAGTCCCATTTTGGCCCTATATCACCTAATCCTCTTTCATTTTATGAATCTGAGTCAATCTATTGGTGGCAGTGAGAAGAAACCAAGAAGAGAAGAAAAAGCAAAGAATCAAAATCCGAAAAGTTCACTGATGAGCTCTGAGGAGGAAATTGACCCAAAAGTGTGTGTGTGTGTTAGTCACTCATTTGTGTCCAACTCTGCAACCCCACGGATTGTAGCTCGCCAGGTTCCTCTGTCCATGGAATTCTACTGGCAAGAATACTGGAGTGGGTTGCCATTCCCTTCTCCAGGAGATCTTCCCAATCTGGGAATCAAACCCAGGTCTCCTGCATTGCAGCCAAATTCTTTACCATCTGAGCCACCAGGGAAGCCCCCTGGTAGTTAAGTCACTCCAAAAAGCATATATATTTCAGCTATTACCCACATCTGTGTATGGCCCTCACTTAAAATTGGAATCCAATTTTGCTTCCAAAACCATAGTCATCCAAGATCAGCCTGGAAGTGAGGAAGAGTTAACCAAATAGCCTAATTTTCACTGGGGATGTAGGAGAAATTCAGCTTTATATCAAAGCCATGTGTATAATAATATCACTACCACCTTACATTTGCAAAGTAATTTATTGGTTGCTAACAGTCTTTCAGGATAATATCTCATTTAAACTCTGCATTGTGGAAGATATCAAAATTACAATTTATAGACTAAGGTTAACAACAAAACAGGGTTTGGTTCTCTCCCCCAAATAATTTATTTGAAACACACTAAGGTCTTGGAGCCAGATCAGAACACATTCTTCAGCTATGATATAAGAAATGTGCAAACTCTGACTCACAGACTGAGTTTTCCAAGACAATCCTGATCCCCAGGTACATATAGTCAGTGCCCTCCCCCCAAAAATTATGATTTGCCAGAATGAAAATTAGCTCCTCTGATTCACTGGATTTGAGTGTATAAGTTTTGTTAACAAAAGCACCTGCCATGGATCAGGTTCTAGAAGACATATCATGTCTTAAATCACTTCCTGAATGTATTCAAATCTTCCTATCACAGAAAGGTTTTCTCTCAGACATAATGCCTTTGACCACAAATAAAGTCTCTGCCATCTGTTTTCACACTAGGAAAACATGATTTGGATTCAGTGATGAAATAAATCCTATTCACATAAATCCAAATCTTGTTCTCTTACCCTAGGATACTTCTTGCTGAAACTACAAGAAAAAAGAACTTTGTTCATTAACATGATGAAGTGTGAACATGTGTTATTCAAGAATATTGATACCTCCATGTATACTTCCAAAGTATTAACATTTACATAGCCGTTGATGTTTATGTGTTTAATAAGGTTTTTTTTAAATCTGAGTTTCAAATATTATCATTTTATAAGGCACAATACTCTGGAGTGTACCTTACCTGGTGGCTCAGACGGTAAAGCGTCTGCCTGCAATGCGGGAGACCCAGGTTCGATTCCTGGGTCAGGAAGATCCCCTGGAGAAAGAAATGGCAATCCACTCCAGCACTCTTGCCTGGAAAATCCCATGGACGGAGGAGCTACAGTCCATGGGGTCGCAAAGAGTCAGACATGACCGAGCAATTTCACTTTCTGGAGTATAGGAAGAAATGTCTTTATTTTTACAGCTCCTTTTAGCTCTTTGCATCAAATATTTCAAGGATATCTATCACCACTAAGTCTCTTATCGAAATGGGAAGACAGACAGGTTAGAACATTAAAGAACTACAGAGAGGAATTTAAGTCTCAATAGGCAAAAGACTGGTAAAGAATACCCCTGCAATGCGAGAGACCTGGGTTCAATCCCTGGGTTGGGAAGATCCTCTGGAGAAGGGAAAGGCTACCCATTCTAGTATTCTGGCCTGGAGAATTCCATAGACTGTATAGTTGATGGGGTTGCAAAGAGTTGGACACGACTGAGAGACATTCACTGAGTCTCTTAGGCAAAAGAAACATCATTACCATGTTTGATAATGGCTGATTCTGAATCCTTAGGTCCCACCACATGATGACTTCTGCCCTGGGTTACAATAAGGATACACAGCTAAAGGGCAAATGCATAGTCTTCAATACAGCCTGGAGTTTTGCCCCAACCTCCCCAGGGAGCTAAGTTTTGCAGACTCCTTTTTTTTTTTTTTTTTTTTTTGGCCCCTACCGCCAGACCTAGAACATGGGCAGGCTGAACATGGGCAAGCCTGTTACTTGGTTCATTTCTCTCTAGCCCTCACCATGCTCTTGAATCTCACAATTACCATTTTCCCTTCAGAGAAGGAAGTGGGGGGATTGTGAACATGTCAGCACTCCCTTCCCTGAACCAGCACTCCATGCTTCTTTTCCCTGGCCCCACCCACAAGGACTTCCAAAGGGGTTGGAGGCATGCCCAGGCCCAGAGTTTCCTAATACCTAACTTTCCCTCATCCTAGGGAAGACAGGCATGCAGGGCGGTTTTGTTCATCATCCCTTTGATTCTCCCAGCAGGAGCCCCACCCTCTAGCAAGCTGGTCCGCTTGAGTGTGACTAATCCACAGCAGCATCCCTCCTTTGGAGGACAGAATATGGGAGGAGGTGGGAGGAGTCTTCATCACTGCATCTTGGAAACCTTACCAACCCAAGATCTCAGGGCCACACATGAGTCAGAGGCCCTTCCGGCCGCCTCTACTTCAGACCACGGCTTCACTATTCTTTCAGGGCCGAACATTCAAGACCCTCTGCATTTTAAGTCCTTCACACCATCTCTCACATCTATAACTTTCCATATTCACTGCTACTGTTCTAATTCAGGCTTTGATATACGCATCCCAGGATTTACTGCCAAAGGCTTTTATTGGATTCCTTCATTCAGCCATCAATCATCACTCGACCTCTCTGCTTCCAAATGTCTCTTCCTAGATGCCAGTCCAGTTTCGATGCACGATACTGGACACTTGGGGCTAGTGCACTGGGACGACCCAGAGGGATGGTATGGGGAGGGAGGAGGGAGGAGGGTTCAGGATGGGGAACACACCTGTGGTGGATTCATTTTGATATTTGGCAAAACTAATACAATTATGTAAAGTTTAAAAATTAAATAAAATTAAAAAAAAAAATGTGTCTTCCTGAGCATCACTGTCTTCACGTCACGCTTACTTACCAACCTTCTATGGCTTCCTATTACCTACAGATGTTGGTACAGAAAAATATTAAGAGCATGGATTCCGAAGCCGGTCTGTCTGGGCTCCATTCCTGATTCTGCCACTTATTAACTCTGCTACTTTGGGCAAATTACTTAGCCTTTCTGTGCCTCAGTGTCCTTCTCCTGAAATAGGGATAATAGAGTACATATTTCATAGGATTAATGTGAAGAGTAAACGATTCATACAGAACAGAGTCTGGTATTTAATAAGCATCCAGAGACTCTTACTGGATTCCTTCATCCATCCACCAGTCACTCTATCTCTCTGCTATTGTGACAGTTATTGCCACAAAATGTGGTCCAAGCTCCTTGGCCCGACATCTACTGGCCTATATAAGTGATACCCTGGAGCTGTACACTTAAGATGGTAGATGCTCTCCTGGAACTACCTACCACTTCCAAAACAAATTAGAAACCCACTTCAGGTGATTGACATGGTGGCCAATGAGCCAGTCTCTGCTGTAACAGAGTAAATATTTAAGTTGAGCCAAGAGCCTAGAAGAAGTACAGAAAGCTGGGGAGGAGAAGTGGTTTTCTCTGTTCTGCCACTCCTAGGGACACGTGTTATGCTCTGAGAAGCCAGAAGGGAAGATGTGAGCTGGTTATAATCTAATGAGGCTGCCCTATCAGTTTTACTTTCCAATACAGCATGATGACTGGTGAGCCCCGTGGGCCCAGAACCAGGATTATTTTAACTGGTAGCATGATCTGGGTCAGAGTCATCAGTCCCTATGGGGAATAGCTCTGGAAAATGTCATCTACCAAGCCAGAGTGGGAGCAACCCTTGCCACTACATAGAGGGTGATGCCTATGGTATTTGGAGGGTAATTTCTGAGTTCATGAGATGTAGCAGGGGAGCACAGAATGGGGAAGGAGAAGGAAGAAGGGAAAGGACACAGCATAATAGATGAAAAAAAGAACAATACAGGTGGGATGGCAGTCAAGGGAGAGGGAAAAGGTGATTTTAAAAGAAAACTAAAAAAAGAGCAGAGATTCAAGGACCTGAGTACTGGGGAATCGAGACGTGTCTGGGAAGAGAATGAGAAGTGCCAGGGGGCTTGAGCTCCTGGTGGGTTCTGAAGACTTAAATTTCTTAACACATACACACAGCATGCAAGGCAACAGGGACGCTTCTTTGTATACTAAGCAAGGTCATTTGTGAATATTTGTGAATAAGCTTAGTGACATGCTACATGCAACAATGATCTAGCAAAACAGAACGACTTGTGCACCAGCCAGCTGGGTTCCTGAAGCCTCAGAGTCCTCTTCCTGCTCCAGCAGGTGACCGGCGCTAGTTACTCAGGAGTTCCCCCAACACTCTAGTGCCTTCTACTGCTTGGAAGCAAGGCTGGTTCAATGAGATTTACGTTTCCAGACAAACCCATCACTGGGTTGGCCGCAAGGCTGGCAGCAGAGGGGCAGGGCCTCTGCCTTCCTTCCCCTTCCCCTGCCCCACCCCGGGCAACTCCTACCCTTTCACTCTCAGTCTGTGTGGATGAAGGAGGGCTTGGCAGCACCAAATATACTCTGGGGTAATGATCTAGTCACCCCTAATGACTGCATCTCCACAAATAGTCACCACCCCTCCACCCTGTGTTGTGGTCTTATATTTCTGAGCTATTTTTTCCTCATATGTGAGTAATTTCATGAAAAAATACCAGTGAAAACAGCTTCTGTCACCTACAGAATTAGGAATAGAGATCAGACTCACAGATCAGATCATCCTTTCGAGCACCCCCTAGTCCCACCCCAAGGAAGAAAAATAATGAAGATATGGGGAAATGCCAAGGTGTGACATTTATTTAGACAATATTTTTCAAAAGCCAAACAATTCTTCTCTACTAAAAGTTCCAAACAGGATGTGGATGCATTGGTGGAAAATAAGGTGTGGGGAGGGATATAATCAAATGATAAGATGAACCTCTAGTCTAAGAGACTAGAGGGCATCATTCAGTTTTCTTTTTCTTCCCCTAAAGTTTCTGAATGTTAGCCAAGTGCAACGTAACTTTTGTTTCGTTCTGTTTTTTTCATTCACCCTCATGCAATGACAGGGGCTTCCCTGGTGGCTCAGACAGTAAAGAATCTGGCTGCCAATGCAGGAGACCCAGGTTCGACCCCTGGGTCGGGAAGATCCCACGGAGAAGGGAATGGCAACCCACTCCGCTATTCTTGCCTGGAGAATCCATGGACAGACCATGGGGTTGCAAAGAGTTGGACACGACTGAGTGACGAACACAACAAAAGGCAATGACAGGGACTTGGTGGGGATGAGATTCGTGTAACATGGCAATAGGTTAGACCCTTAGAAGGTTCTTGAGGCTTTTTTTTTCCACTTCACCCCAACTCCAGGGCTGCCACTCTAATCAAGCCACCATCAACTGCTCCCCTGCCAGGGCTTCCACTCTCCCCCTCTCTTTACCACTCACTTCCTCTACGGTGCCCCCGCCTCCCACTTCTGTTTGGGCTTTTCCTTCACAGCACTGCTGCAGCTTATAAACACGTGACTGTGAAACTATTGGACTAATGGTCTTCTCCTGCCTGACTGTGAACCTAGGAGGATGGGGACGGTTTGCAGCCTTAGTGCCTGGTTCAATGCCTGTCACTAAGAGCCTGAATCTATGGGAGCAAGCTAGAGCAGATCACGTGGGTATGGGGGAGGGAGGAAAAATGAAGGAGAAGCTGTCAATCATGTGACCTTAACTGGCCATCAGAATCCTTTCCTGAGCTGTTCAATCCTGAAGGGAGAAGTCTTCTGTCTTGGGTTCAGTTCTCCCAGAAGTGGAGCCTGAGTTGATGATTCAGGTGCAAGAGCTTTTTAAAGGAGATGCTCCCAGAAGAAAGCTGTATGAGAGACAGGGAAGAAGGATGGGGGAGAAGCCAAGCCAAAGAACAGCCATTAAGTCAGGGCAAGCAGGGGGAGGCAACCCCGGAGCACCCCTCTGGGCTGCTGAGGAGGTGGGGCCCAGGTAGGCCTCCAGCTCCCTCCTCCCATCTCCTGTCTTCACCTGGGGTTGTGGGCTCTACATAAAAAGCTGCCACAGCCACCTGCCTGGGCTTCAGTTCTGCCTCACTTTTCATCCACTTTCTCAGACTCTTTCTGCCTTGACTGCCTCAGCTGAACCCACAGGTTTTGCATTTTGTTCTTTGCCATCTGCACTGGTAACCTGGCTCCAGATGTTGGGTCTGTGTGAATTGTCTGCTGGGCGCCACGTGCTGCTTCCCAGGCATGAGATGTCCTGTGGTTTCTACCCAACTTCCTGGAAGGGAGATCCAAGGCTCCAAGGCATTGCCTGACTCCAAGACCCTGTGCTTACGTGGGATTAAAGAAAATAATTTATCTGATTGAGAAACAAACTTGGAATCTCCTAAAATCTCTTGATATATTAAAATTAACTTGAATGGGGGCGGGGTCCCTGATATTTTCATCAAAGGCAGATTAAATGACTATGAAAAGGAAAAATACCTTTTTAAGATTCATTGCTCCATTCATTTCATCCATCTCCATCTTTGGTGGTATGAGCTCCCATTTATTAATGGCAACTGTATGTCAGGCTTCATGCATTCACACATACATTTCATTCTCAGTGTGAAAGAAGATAATTTCCCCAGAGCCACACAGCTGGTATGTGAAAAGGCTTCAATTCCAATGTGGGTCTATCTGACTCGAAACTCACGCTCTCTACTGATTACCTCAACTTCTGTCAGCAATCAAATCTCCTGGGCTGAATGCCAAGATCTAAATCTAAAGGGATTTGAGAGTATAAGGAGGAGAAACAGAGTAGGTCTTTGGAAATGGTTTGGAAATGGTTTCTGCGTATCTGGGAGACATTCTATGGCCAAAGGATCCCAAGTCCCTTACCACTTACAGTTGATTCATTCAACCCCTCCTTACAGAATACTCCTGGTGTTAGGCAGGAGACTCAGGTTCAATCCCTGGGTCAAGCAAATCCACTGGAGAAGGAAATGGCAACCCACTCCAGTATTCTTGCTGGAAAATCCCATGGACGGAAAAGCCTGGCAGGCAGGCTACAGTCCAAGGGGGTCACATGACTTCACTCACTCACTCAGCGCTGGTGTTTGTCGACAACCAGAAAAAATAAAAACACCACACTTGCTCATAGAATTTACATTCAAGGATGCAAGAAGGAGGCTTTGAAGAGAAGTAGGACATAAAAACAGACATAAAAAATTAAGTAAAATTTGTAGTGATCATTATTGGGGGGTGATGAGCAAAGTAAGGGAAATTTGGGGTGCAATTTAAAGCAGGGTGGTCAGGTGAGGCCTCCCTGAGAAGGTGACTTTTGGGCAGCCTGCACACTGAGGGAGTGGGGCCTGAGGCTACCTGGAGAGACAGTGGTCCTCTGGTAGCAACGTGGCAGCTTCACCTGTTCATTAAGCCATTCCAGTCCTACCCAACCCACTCAACACCCACACTCAACTCTGTTTTTTTCAAGAAACTGGGGTGACTGGAAACTAGAAGAGGTGAAATTCCCCACCTCTCAAGCCATCTGCAGCTGCTGCTTCTGTGTGCCCCTCCCCAAGCAGAGCCTGAACCCCTTGCTCCTCCCCTACATACTCAGGGCACCCCCAAGCCCAGGTATCACCGATGCTGACCTTCTGCAGGAAGACTTTTGAAGGACTTCTGCTTCATTCTTGAGACCCTTCCTCACCCCATGGTCCATTCTGGGTGGCTTTATTCCTTACACTTAATATTTGGCAATTGACCTGGTATCCCCCACACCCTCGAGGACCCAGATAATGCTATGGTACTGTCAGCCTCCAGCCTACCACATGTCCACTGATGGGGACCAGCCTTTCTCTAGGGACTGGGTCCCCCACCTAAGGTCTGGGGAACCTTCCGGAGGCTACTTACAGTTTGCTGAACTGGACTTTCTTCCACTACACCTCCTAATTTGTTTCTGTTCTTACCAGGCCATATCACTTTACTTCACTATGAATTCCTGTTTCTGATGCTCTCCCAGAAAGGCCAATGGCAAAGTTGGGGGGACAGGGTGTGAAATGTGGCAAGGCCAGAGTCTACTTGCCAACACTGACCATGGTCTGGTTTTCACACACTTTGGCCTTCAGGTCCACCTAGATAAGCTCAAAGGGCACTGGCCAAGGTGAATCTCAGACATAAGAGGAACAGGATGTCTACCTGATAAAGTGGACCCAAAATACTCCATATCTACATTCTTGGCAGAATTCTGTTTCAAATATTTTTGCTGCAATTAATATACAGAAATCATTCTTTTTTTTAAATTCCCAAACATGGAGATACAGGTTTGATCCCTGAGTCAGGAATATCCCCTGGAGAAGGAAATGGCAACTCCCTCTAGGATTCTTGCCTGGGAAATCCCATGGACAGAGGAGTCTGGCAGGCTACAGTCCAGAGAGTCACAAAAGAGGCAGACATGATTAAGAGATTAAACAATAACTTCATAACTAAGAAAGTACCAAAGGGCATCAAGTCTCAGGGCCATGATGCAAATGAATAGCAAAGTCAGGGGCCAAGAGAGACGGTGAGATGTGAGTGTGGGTTGGGTCTAGTTGCTGCAGGACAGTGTCCACTTCTAGGGTTTTACCTTGTGCCTGGAGGTGGCTCCTGCATGTGAAAGAGCTGTCGCAGGCTGCGCAGGCATGGCTTTGTACAAATCTCACTGTCAGGAGTGCAGGTCATTGAGAGGTTTTTCTCTTAACTTATTGGTAGGGGGCAAAGCAGAGCTTTTTGCTTCCTATGGCTCTGTAGAGGTGACATTGCCACGTGTCAGCCAAGGCTATTTACACAAACACATTAGCCTTGCTGCTACTCTCCCCTGAGGAAACATAACACACAGCCAAGCGCACAGTTGCAGGTGGGGTTTGAGCTGCATGTGAACATGACCCAGCATTTGGAGCCGTGGCCAGGAAGCAGGCAAAACCATAAACCAAGAAGTCGGAGACTTGAGGCTGAACCCCAGGTCTGCACAGCTGGGTAGCAAGTGACTTCAGTTGTCTAAGTCTTTCTTATAGAAAACAAGGGTATATCAAACAATCTCAAAGGATTGTTGAGATGATTAAACAGGATGTAAAATGCCTGACACGGTGGCTGGCCTGTAACACCTGTTCACACAACCCCTTTAGAAGAACACCATTCAGGATGTCCGGTGGACCGAAGAATTAAATGCTACATTTGAGAACCTGAGAGAAAATATGGAAATGTCAATACTACTTTCCTTTCAGGAAACACCCAATTTACTCTTAACTCTGCCTTTAGATTCCTGAGCATCCGAGGGAAAGTGAATATCCAACCTTCAACCAAGGGCTTTGGAACAATGACTCCGAACAAACCCAAGCAAAACCCAACTTGAATGTCTTGTCTTTTTTTTTTTTTTTTTAATGTATTTTATGGAGGAAAAACTACATAAATAATTGAAAAGTTTATTCCAATACAACATTCTCCAAAATTACTGTGGAGAAGGCAGCAAATAAAAATCTTTAGGCTATATTCACTTTTCTTGACATTAACTCATATAACACAACATTGTTGATTTTAAAATATTTACCACTGAAAACCATTAAAGGCAAATGCAACCAATGTTTGTGCAAAGAGTCACCTCTTTCTGACAATTTTGGACTCTTACAAAAATATTTTTATTAAAAAAATAAGGATACCATGGTTAATATTTTAGCAAGAGATGTCAGAAAGATCTTTGGTAAATCCAAGATTTTTTCTTGGTTCTTCCGACTCTGTAAGAAGCAAATATTTCCAAGATTTACCACCAGAGGGCACTGATGCCAAATTGAGTCACCAAGTAGCATAGTGTATTTGGCCTTCAGTTCAGTTCAGTTCAGTTCAGTCGCTCAGTGAGTCGGACTCTTTGCGACCCCATGAATCGTAGCACGCCAGGCCTCCCTGTCCATCACCAACTCCCGGAGTTCACTCAAACTCACGTCCATCGAGTCGGTGATGCCATCCAGCCATCTCATCCTCTGTTGTCCCCTTCTCCTCCTGCCCCCAACCCCTCCCAGCATCAGAGTCTTTTCCAATGAGTCAACTCTTTGCATGAGGTGGCCAAAGTACTGGAGTTTCAGCTTTAGCATCATTCCTTCCAAAGAACACCCAGGGCTGATCTCCTTTAGGAGGGACTGGTTGGATCTCCTTGCCGTCCAAGGGACTCTCACGAGTCTTTTCCAACACCACAGTTTAAAAGCATCAATTCTTTGGCGCTCAGCTTTCTTCACAGTCCAACTCTCGCATCCATACATGACCACTGGAAAAACCATAGCCTTGACTAGACGGACCTTTGTTGGCAAAGTAATGTAATGTCTATTTGGCCTTGCTGTCACAGAAATAATCACATTTAAACAAAATGCCCATTTTTAATTGAGCAAAACTTTGAGTAAAAATATTTCACACTAGCACTGACTGAAAGAAAAATGTCTAACTACATGCCAACACTGATATACACACAAAGTACTCAGGAATAGTATACGAAGTGTTTCTCCTTATTAGAGTATGTAGAAGTACAGAGACTTCCCACCGGTGGTCCAGTGACCAAGACTCTGTGCTCCCAATACAGGGAGCCCAGGTTCGATCCCTGGTCAGGGAACTAGATCCCACATGCCATAACTAAAGATGACACAAACAACTACTCAGTGCAGGCAAAGAAATAAATACTTTAAAATATATATGTATTGAAGTGCATAAAAATTAAAATATGGCAGAATCAATAACATGTTCAGAACAACTGGGTTCCCACCTCTTGAGCCTGCTTCTGTGTCCCTCTAGTTTTCCGCATTTGTACTGCTTCTTGAGTTTGGGGTCTAATGAACTTCCAGTGAGGCTGTACTGCAAAGAATGGGTATCTAGACAAGATCTGAGTTTGAATCCCAGTCTTTCCACATAATTGTGACATTAACAAAGTCTCTAGGCCTCAGTTTCCTCACCTGTAAGACGGGAGGAGTGGCACTCAGCTTGCCAAGCTGTAATAAGGTGTAGGAGATCATGCTTATAAAGTCTTTAGCTCATTCTGGCTATTGCTAAAATTTACTGGGATTGGATGTAAGACTCAGACATAAAAAGATCCTAAGAATGAAGTTCCTTTTTTTTTTTTTCCGGCTGTGCTGGGTCTTCCTTGTCGTATGCCAGCTTTCTCTAGTTGCAGTGAGCGGGGGCTACTCTCTAGATGTGGAGTGCATGTTTCCCATCGATGTGGCTTCCCTTGTTGCAGAGCACAGGCTCTAGGGCTCATGGGCTTCAGTAGTTGTGGCACGAGGACTCAGATGCTCTTCGGCATGTGGCTTCTTCCCAGACCAAGGATCAAACTCATGTCCCCTGCATTGGCAGGCAGATTCCTAACCACTGGACCACCAGGGAAGTCCCTGAAGTTCTATTATTATTCATATATTACAGGCATGAAAACTGAGGTTATACAACATGCCAAAGGTCACAGAGCTACTGAGTAGCAGGGAGGTTTATAAAGCTCATGTTGTTTTGATTTTCCATAGCTCTTCCCTTTGGAGAGAAGAGGGTGGGTCAGTGGGCATTGTATATTATGCTTCTTCGTCCTTCCAAGGGCTTCCCAGGTGGCACTAGTGGTAAAGAACCCACCAGCCAGTATGCTGCTGCTACTGCTGCTAAGTCGCTTCAGTCGTGTTCGACTCTGTGTGATCCCATAGACGGCAGCTCACCAGGCTCCCCCGTCCCTGGGGTTCTCCAGGCAAGAACACTGGAGTGGGTTGCCATTTCCTTCTCCAGTGAATGAAAGTGAAAAGTGAAAGTGAAGTCGCTCAGTCGTGTCCGACTCTTAGCGACCCCATGGACTGCAGCCTACCAGGCTCCTCTGTCCATGGATTTTCCAGGCAAGAGTACTGGAGTGGGGTGCCATTGCCTTCTCCGACCAGCCAGTATAGGAGACCTAAAAGACATAAGTTCGATCCCTGGGTCAGGAAGATCCCCTGGAAGAGGGCATGGCAACCCACTCTAGTATTTTGGCCTGGAGAATCCCATGGACAGAGGAGCCTGGCAGGCTATAGTCCATCGGGTTGCAAGGAATTGGACACAACTGAAGCGACTTAGCTCACACGTACCTCCAAGGCTGACAAACATCTTTGATACTCTGTAAATGCCTGGTGGAGAGGCATTTATATATGCATATATAGTATTCTAGGGGGAAAAATGAGATAAAAATACTACTTGCTCTGAAAAACCAAAAGAACTTTACCAAAGCAATGTATTGTGATCACCAGTATTATTATCTCTATCATTATGATAAAACGCATCACCAGTTTGGCAGATTGAAGGGTAATGATATTCAGAGACTGTAATTCAGTCTAAAAGGTGATAAGTTTCTAGGAAATAGAAAGGGAGGCTAAGCTGGGGTCCAGGTGGCTCAGAGTTTCTGAGCAGAGAGAGGAGCTAGGCCTGAGCAGGAGGAGGGAGCAAAGGGGGGCAGTAGGGCACTGACAGGTAAGTTGGTTCAGGACCCAGCAGGCTGCCACCCCTGGATAAGCCCATCCGCCCCCAGCCAGACCCAAAGAACAGTCTGAACCTGAAGGGGCTTCAGCCCTGGGGCCAGTGAGAAGACGTAACCCTTGTTTGCCCCTGGTCTCTGTGTGGCCATCTTTGTCACTACCACCATCACAGGTCCCTGCCATCAGAGACCACGTCGAGGCCATCTTTGTATTCCCAACGCTAAACCTAATAGCTCATTCCATGACTCTCTGCAGCCTGAAAAATGAAAGGCCAACACTTGCCGCCGCCGCCACCGCAAGAAGAGGATTTTGCCAGCATCTGTCCTGAAGCATCAGCATCAAGGGCTTTCAGCCGCAGCTCCCTCAGAGCTCTGGGACTGTTGTTTTCTTGCTACACAGGCAGTAAGAAGCACAGGCCTGCGGCTGCTACAGCAGGCCAGACAGAAGCTAATTAGAGCAACCTGAACCTGCCATGACTAACAGGCTTATTTAATTTCAAATGTTTGTTTGTTGACCTACAAAAATCAAATACAGCAACCTCACAGGCCAGGCCGCCACTGGGGCCCTGGGAGCGAGGTCTGTGTGCAAAGCAATTACATCGGCCCCGTCCAGGCAGGGGTTGGATGGCACTGTGATACCTGGAATAGGACTCACTCTGGAAACATGTCAATTCTGTGGGGAGTGTGGTTCAACTCGGGCAGCAAATGAAAGCCGTGAAGCAGGCCACAGAGGGCCCTCAGCCAGTGAAGGCGCTCCAGCATGAAGGCTGAAAAAAAAAAAAGCCTCAGTTGCTCAGTCGTGTACGACTCTTTGCAACCCCATAGAATATAACCCTCCAGGTTCCTCTGTTCATGGGATTCTCCAGGCAAGAATACTGGAGTGGGTTGCCATTTCCTTCTTCAGGGGATCTTCCCAAACCCGGGATCAAACCAGGGTCTCCTGCATTGCAGCCAGATTCTTTACTGTCTGAGCCATCAGGGAAGCCAGCATGACAACTAATTTGGGGAAATAATGAAATAGCTCACTTCATCGAGAATCTACTACGCATCATGTCCCTCATGCACATTATTACATCTGTTCCTTACAGGTGAGCCTCTGAGAGGTTAAATAACTTACCCATTGTCATACTCTGAGGGTAATAACAGTATAACAAATATTAGGTACTTACTATAATTCTGAGCTGAGTACTTAATATAATACCATTTAGTCCTGATGCTAATTTTATGAGGCAAAGATTATTATTAACC
Organism: Bos mutus; assembly: GCF_027580195.1. Lineage (NCBI taxonomy): Eukaryota > Metazoa > Chordata > Mammalia > Artiodactyla > Bovidae > Bos > Bos mutus. The sequence goes on along the minus strand of NC_091636.1, from coordinate 37,360,363 downwards.
CAATTTTCCAGATGAGAAAACCAAGGCTTGGGGAGGTTAAGTAACATGCCCAAGATCACAAACAACTACTGTGTAGCAGAAGCAGAGCTCCTGTGATGATAATAACAGTTAATATTTATGGCAAGTACGTTAATCCATGACTTTTGTCATTTCAATCCTCCCAACAGCCTGGTGAGGTGAGAACCAGTATTCCATTCTGTAGATGAAGGGACTGAGTCTGGGGGAGACTAAAGAAATGTATCTAGAGGGTAAAAATTTCAACATAGACAGTTTTACCCCAACACTCAAGCCTGAGATCACTGTGCTATGCTAGCTTCTTGGTCCAGGCATCCTCAGATCATAGGATGTGAACTAGGCTTCAGACCCAGCCTATATAGCTTCACAGCCTGTCCTGCTTTCTGGCTCTTGATTACACAGCCCTCCAAGTGAGGCTGTTGTCTAAGAGGTAGCAATTGCCCTTGAAGTCCAAGCATGATATGCACAGGCTACTCCAATCCAAGTAGCTGATAGCACAGGCTACTCCAATCCAAGGACAGCCAAAGAGAAGGGAAAGTGCATGGGGCTAGAAGGAGATGGGAATGAGACGGGGAGGACTGAGGCTATAATTAAAGCCTATCACTCATGTCAGCAGCCAGCCATTCCTATCTTGGCCAGAGGCAGGCCCAGTCACCACTGGTAGCAAGGTGCCAACCGAGCAAGGGGATTTGGAGCAAGCTTGTTATTAATAATAAAGATGCTAATGGCCACTAATATTTACTGAGCACCAATTAGGTACAAGATATGGTTCTAGGTTCCCACATACATTCTCTCATCTATTACATCCCCATTTCACACAAGAGGTAACCGAGGCCCAGAAATCTAGAAGACCTGCCCAAGGTGACAGGTAAGAAGGACCGAAGCCATGACTGGGACCCAGCTCTCCCCCTAGAGCTCACCAAAGCTGAGCAGTTTCATCCACTGACATCACCGGCGGGCAGGGGGTGGGGCGAGCTAACTTAATGCCTCGGTTAATTAGTTTTCATCATCGACCAAATGAGCTCAGAAGTTCCTCTCTTATAAAGGAATTCCCTCCCTCTCAGGGAAGGAATGTATTAAGGCAGTTCTTTCTTTAAAAAAAAAATAAATGCCAATGGCTTTAAAATTTTCCAAGTTGTCACTAAATAAATATACCTGTCACAGAAAGGATGCAAGACTCTTAAAGAAGACAGCCCAACATCAAACCAAAATACACCTCCACTGTTCATCGTAATCAATAAATGTGAAATGAAATGGCATCACCTCTCACGAAAATATGCCATTATACACACACACACACACCCTTCACTGCCCTACAATTAATAGACATTCTTCTCTGCAAGGAATTAGGCAGGGCTGCATGCACTGAATGTGGATGTGTGCATGCTCAGTCCTTCAGCCGGGTCTGACTCTTTGTGACCCCATGGACTGTAGCCTTCCAGGGTCCTCTGTCCATGGGATTATCCCAGCAAGAATACTGGGTTGCCATTTCCTCCTCCAGGGGAACTTCTTTCGTCAGGGATCAAATCAGTGTCTCCTGTGTCTCCTGCATTGGCAAGCAGATTCTTTTACCACTGAGCAATGACTGGCTCTGAATAGTGTGCAGTTAAATTCCAAGGTTTATTTAATGCATTATAACTCCCCTACCCTCCATAAGCTGTTTCTGCCCCAAAGTATCAGAAGGTTCCTAGGGAAAAGCCTGAGATTCAGCAGGAATTCTTAGAAGCCGATGTGCTCTCTTGAAAACATCCAGCACAAGCACAGAACACAATGCAGAAGCTGTCCCGGAAGTTCCCATCACGAGACAGAAGGAGCCCCTACTCTTCAGCAGCCTCTCCCCAAGGGAAAAAACCCAAAATGTTCGTGTTTTTTCGCTACCTTCGCCTGAACTCAGGAAACACATTTTAATTCACATTTGCCTACCTCGGAATCACAATATCAAGACAAAAAATTGCTAGCAAGTATTTCTTCAAAAATATTCATTTCTGAATGCTTAACACTAGAATCTTATTATTATAATAATAACAAGTTTGCACTAAAATGCACGTATTTAGCCGTTCTGTGTGATGGGTTTATTACTCTATATGCTGCTCAATCCCCAGAGATTGTCACTTAATTAAATTCAGAGACGTCTTCATGGATAGATTCCTAATTTAATGTTTCTATGCCAAGAGTCTCAGAGGTCTCATTTCCGTAAAGAAAATTCTACTGCCACAAAAAGAGAGATTAATGAAATCAAACAGCTACTATCTCTCCTAAAACTGAGATGTGCTTGCATCTGAGCTCTGGATTTAGGGCCTAGATTGAAAGAACACCCTACCAGAGGGGAAACCTCTTTTCTCCAGCCACCTGAGCGCCTCTCAAGGCCACTGCATGTCCAGCCAGGGTCAGCCTTTGATCTTAAAACTCCACAGAGATATTGCAGGGTTATTGGAACTGCAGCCCTTGAAATTCTCACCAACACATTTCTCCATCCCACCCGCCATCTTGGCAGAAATTCTTGTAAAACTGATGAAAAAATAGTCAGTATCAAGATCTTATAAAAACATTCACATGAAAGGAGCTGTGGGTGGCATTTTGAAGTCCTAGGGACAGTTCCAACTTCTGGTCATCCTGGTAACATGCTAACAAGAATGTCCAGCCTCTAGGGTGCAGAGTTGGACAGCTTAAAACAGAACACGAATCCTGCACACCATCCCACCTACATCCATCCTGCTCTGAACATGGCTTAACCTACCCTTCTGGGAATGAAAGCTTTAGCTTTTGAAAAGGATCTTTAATAAAGAAAATTATTGTCTGTTAAACTTGCTATCAACCAGAGAGCCTTATAAGAAGTAAACGGCTTACAAATGCGTAATGATTGTTATCGTTTAAAATAATTTTGAAGTCCCATGATTCTGTTGCATCCCCCTGCAGCCACTCGACGTCCGTAGCCCTCGGCTTTTATTTCCACAGTGACTCTGGCTGTCCGTCTCTTCTTTTCACTGCCCTTTCTCAGAGGAGAATTTCATCCCGCCTCACCTGGTCTGCCATCATCATCTAACTGATCTTCTCACCAATCTACCCCCCACATCACCCACTGCCATGTTACTCTTCCTGAAGAATGGGTCCAGTTTCTGTCATTCCTCTGCTCCAGGACCTTCAGTAGCTCCCACAGCCCGCTCAAGTCTGACCTGCCACTGAGCCCTCACCACTAGGCGGTTCCCAACATCTGCCTTCAACTCACCCCCCGGCGCTCACCTCTGCACAGCTTCCTGTGATTTTCTACCTTCCCCATTTACTCTTGAAACTCCCCGTCACCTTCTTGCTCCCATTTCTGCCTGTCAGAATGCTACCGCCATCTTTTCAAATAAATTCTACCTCTCTTATGAAGGTTCTTCTGACTCCAAGTCCACCTGTCTCTAAATAAATTCACACCAGATATGACCTCGCCTGCCTCGAATCTCCATTACGCTTTGCACTTTTCTGAAAATGGCATACCCTGTCCAGGATGAGAGCTAGTTGTGAACTTGCCATAACCACAGATGCTCTACTGTGTCACAGCAAACTTCCATTCTTATAATGCTTAGTACAAGGTGTTAAGCACATAACTAATACCCCAGAAACGTTAGTGGGTGCTATGGAGTGAAGGTATCCACCCAAAATCTGTATTTTGAAGCCTTAATCCCTAATGTGATGATATTTGAAGATGGGATCTTTGTTCGGTGACTAGGTCATGAGGGTTAAAGCCCACGTGAATGGGATTAGCACCCTTATAAGAAGAGACTCCACAAGAGAGACAATCTCTCTCCCTCCCATGTGAGAACACCACAAGAAGCCAGATCAGAAAGACAATCCCAGTAGATACCAAATCAGCCAGTACCTTGAACTTGGACTTCTAGCCATCAGAACTGTGAACAACCATTTTCTGTTGTTTAAGCCACCCAGTCTGTGATAAAATGTTACAGTGACTCAGACTATGACAGTGGGTAAATCCATGGAGGTAAGCAACACACATTCATTTTGCTTTCAGAAATATTTAGAAGATTTTTGTTTTAATACTTAGTAATATTGTTTACATTGCTGCTGTTATTAGTCACTTCAGTCGTGTCCAGCTCTTTGAGACCCATGGACTGTAGGCCACCAGGCTTCTTTGTCCATGGGGTTTCCAGGCAAGATACTTCAGTGGGTTGTCATTTCCTCCTCCAAGGGATCTTCCTGACCTAGGAATCGAACTCACATCTCCCGCGTGTCCTGCACTGGCACATGGATTCTTTACTGCTGAGCCACCTGGAAACCCTAGTAATACTTAATAATAAAGAATGTTAAAGCATTGTGCTAAAAGGCTTGAGAGTTTATATGATACACGCAAAATTAAAAAATATCTTAATCAACTGAGCCCATAAGTGGGCTTGACAGTTCTAATATTTAACATTGTGAATGCTGCTATTTAATCTGAAACCAGCCTTACATCTCCATCTCTAATCCTTGTTCCTTTCCTCTGTAGAGTTTCTTTATAGGCTTTTTTTTCTTTCATCTCAAGTTGGTACTGAATTTTTGGCATTCACAAACCTATCACTTTAGAAAAGGAGCTCAAAAAGTAATAAGCAGGTCCAGATTTGGGTTCAGTGCCCAAAATAAAATGCAATTTCTCTACTTTAATCGGATCCAGCCAAATGGCCAGTCCAATATGCAACATATGTCCAGCCAACTGGTTGGAGTCCATGCATTTGGTTCCTTCTGTAGATTAATGAGATTATGGCATTGTTTAAAAGAGGCAGAAAATGCTAATTTGACATCTACCATGATATACTTTACAGTTTGGGGGGTTTCTGCATTTTAAGACATTTTTAATTACTTTGGTGTGCTGTGCCAATGAGGACCATATGCCCGTTCCTGTCCCTCCCCGGCTGTCTCCATTGTCACCTGCCCATTCCCAGGCAATGCAGGCTGTCGAGAACTTGCTTGTCACAGCCTCTGTTGAGGAGACTCAAAGGGCAGCCTTCTCTTACACTCGTGCATGCATTTTCTGGTTAAAGCTGTTTCAGAAAAAAAATAAAAAGTCACGCATTCAGAGCTAAAGAATTAATTGACCTGCAATGAAAACTGAGTTCAAAACAAAGGAGTTCACCTAGCTTTAAGAGAAAGCCAGCTGCATAGCAATACTTGCTAAAAGTGCGTTCCTCTGTGACTTGGGAAAATTGGAATTTCACTCATACGATGTACATTATCTACATTAAAAAAAAATCACTTGTGGTTCCGCAGTCTGTCACTGAGCTGTGTGCTCTATGTTCCCCCAAAACGCTGTTGGGAATGCTTGATGCGATGGGTCTTCACATACAGGATATTAGTTCATCTTTTGCAAATACTTCTGAACACTCAGAAACTTTAGCAAAGCAGAGCTGTAACTTCCTCCTTCCATTCTCAGAGAAGCCTCATCTCCTAATCATCTCCTTGAATGGTGATGGACTTCACACGGAGAGGGTGCTCAGGGTGAAAGTCAGCACAACCTATCTGTTCAAAGCCCTTCCTAGAAGCTCATTTGGGGTTGAGGGTGAATACTTCAAAAACAAAAACAAAAAAGTATGTAAGCTGAATCATGAAGGTTGGATACTTGTGAAGTACCGCCTAGGTGCCAGACATCATTCTGATTAACTCATTAAATCCTCGTAATCAGGTTATGAGACAAATGTGTTTATTATCTCTTTCTTACAGAAAGAAAGAAATGGAGGTACAGAAACATTAAGAAATTTTCCTGAGGTCATCAGCTGGAAAATGTTAGAGTCAGGGTTTGAAATCAGATGGTCTGGGAGAGACTGTACCCTTACCTGCTACACAATAGTAAAAGGGAAAAAAAAAACGAACAAAGACAGCCATCCTGCTGAAAATCTACAGATAAGGAAAGCAAGTTTATTTTTGTAAATTCTATTGAGCAATTCTTGAAAATGTTTTGTTTACCATGAAGGCATTTTAACATTTTGGGATTCTAAAATATGAAATAATGGTTCATAGATTTAGTTAAATATTAGGCATAATGGCAGCCCTCCAGTGAGGAGGTATACAGGAAAACAATGCAAAACAAAACACAAGCATATGCATCTCAAATGCAGCCAGCAAGAATGCAACTGGCACAGAGAGAACCCAAGTGTCTTCTCCTGCCCACCCAATACCTGCTCCTCTTACAAGGGGGGAACCTGGTTCTTTTTCTCCTGCTTTAGGGAAGTAGAAAAAAAAAACTTCCTGATGCAGCTGGACTGGCTGCTTCCACACCACCAGAAGAAGCCAGCACGTGCTTGCACACCTGTGTAGTGGTCAGCAATGTCAACCCCAAGAAAACAGATAGAAAACAGTCAGGAGGCAGGAGCGCTGGCAGAAAATCACTCCTTGGTGCCAGCATCTCCCATCTGTCCCTGGGCTGAGACATACCCTCTTCCAGAGCTACTGGAGACCCAGGGAAACAGAAAATGGAAAGCCCTGTGGGCTGGGAGTTGGAGTTGCAAAAGACTGGTAGAAAACACAAGTGAGTCTCCATCTTCTCTTTTAAAGGCAGACTGAACCTCAGTTATAAAACCTGATTTCTAGTCATAAGACCTCGGACTAGTCACTTGGCCTGTTCCTGCTTTGTTCGGGCTTTCATCCTCTGTCTGTTGCCTTGAGATCAAGTCTGAGATTTTTGTGATAACCCTTAGTATCTGTCCCCCTGCTTATCTCTCCAGCTTCATTTCTAGCTCAGAATCCATATTGCAGCCAGGGTTAACTTTCAAGGGTCATGTTAGTTCTCACCTCTGGGCCTTTGCATATTCTATCCCCTAGAAACACTCCTTCCCTCTCCCTTTTTAACCTATTAAATAGTAAACTCCTATTTGCCCTTTAGGTCTCAGTAGCATATCACTTCCTCCAAAGCCTCCCTGATTGCCTCCTGTGTCTTCCCAGACCACCTGGTGCTTACTTGCAAGGAACACTTATTATCAAGCCCACTGTAACAAGCTGCCTGCTCCTCAGTATCTCACTGTTCTCTGAACTCCTAATGGGCACCCTCCTGCTATAAACTGCAACAGCACTCTGTTGAGCCACGTCTCTTACCTCTTTTATGTTTCTCTTCCCTGCTAGATTCTAAGCTCTAAGGAAAAAGGACTCCATGTGTCCTACATAGCCCTAGAGCCTAGCACAGTCTAGCATGCAGCCAGAACATAATAAATACGGTTGTGACTGAATGAATAGACTTCTCGGAACCTCAGTTTCCCTATCTGTAAAATGGGGGGAAGCAATATAAATCTCAAGAAGTACGTGAGAATCAAATGAAAAAGCATGAACAAAACACCGGACACATTAGTAGGAGCCCATAAATGGCCCTATACTGACCATCAAGCACACAGTCACCCTCTCTCTCAGACAAATACCTATTTGCCAGCCCTCTCTTAGTTGATTAGTCGATAATTATGTCTTACCCACCAACATATGCTGGATTTGCAATGCTCTTCACATACTTATTTGAAATCCAGAGGAATGAAGTCATCAGAGTCATTTCTGAGAGTCATTTATTCATGGTCTTTCCCACCTTCTCTCTCTCTCTCTCTCTCTCTCTCTCTCTCATATACACACACACATATACACACAAACAGAATTTCCAGGACGCTAAATAATTTTCAAAGGACAAAGAGATAGCCATTCATTCACCTCCACGGAGGGCTCACCCAATGCCAGCTACAGGCGGAGGCAGAGGAACAAAGACAGATGAAGTCATGCCCCTGGGGAGTTCACAGTCTGCTGGTAGGAACAGGCACATAAACATGTAACCCCACAATGTGTTAGTAACGGTAAATGGAACAACCGTGGAACACGCAGGGTAGTACCCGGGAATCCCAGAGGAGGGAGCTAAAGCACAACCTGCTGCTACTGCTAAGTCTCTTCAGTCATGTCACCTAGGCAGGCTCTAAAATGGCCTGAGAAGCAGGCTATTTCTGACGACTCTTATGGCTACACCTTCAGCCCATTTGCTCTCATTCTGTCCTCTGTGAAGATGGAGAACAGTTCATCAGCACCTTCCTCATAATAACGGCCTCAATCCATCATAAAGGCCAGCTCTAATGAACACAGAAGTCACCAAGGACATGGTCCTGGTCTGAATATTTCACTGTCACAGAAGTCTAGAGTCAGGACTTGGAATCCATCCAGATGAGCTAACAGGAGCTTTCTGAGCACTAGCTATTCGACCCTTTCCTAGATAAGCTCTTCGTAGGTGGTTGTGCAAAAATATCTCTCTGTTTGCTTCCTCTGAGGGCTACTTTTTAAGCCCTGACTTGGTCTTCAACACTCCTAGCACTTTATTTTGTGTTTTGAACAGCAGGGCTGAGATTCAGAATCAATACTAAAAAAAAAAAAAAACCCTCATGAATTATAAGCATGGTCAAATCTCACTTCCCGCTCTCATTAATGAGGAAGGACACATTTCTTTCTGTTCTGAGTATACTTTTAAAGGAAGGCACAGGCAGAGATCCATTGCCAGAGACAGCCTTACGAACAGGTGGCTGAACAGTCCTCCAACAGCTGTGAGCCGGGTGCTGAGAAAGGCGTGTTATCCCACAAGATGTGCTCTGGACGCCAGAGTGACCACTGTGGTGGGGGGAGTGGGGGCCTCTTGAGATACAGAGCACTGTTATCAGGGAAGTTACCTTGCTGATAACTACTCAATACCACCCACAGCATATACAGAGAATGAGTGGCTGGGAAACAGAGCTGGCAAAATGTAAGCAGGGGAGATACACTGGCAGATGGGGTGCCCTCAGATGGGGTAGTCATACCAGGACACTGGTCCCTATGCAACCCTTTATCTCAGATTGGGACTATACTCCATGTGGCTGGGACTTGAACCCAGCCAAAACCACAATCTTCCAACTGAGATGAGAGACCTGGTTGGTTTCAGGACCTAATGAAGCTCAGGTTCTTGATGTCTCATCTCAGAAAGAACCCAGTGAGAGACGAAGTGATAGGTAAGAAGTGGATTATTCAGAGAGAAACACACTCCACAGACAGACGGTGGACCATTGCAGAGGGTGAGTGCAGCAGCCTCAAAATATAGCGTGCTTAGTTTTTAGGGGCTGGGTAATTTCACAAGCTAATGAGTAGGAAGATTATTCCAACTATTTTGGGAAAGGGATAGAGATTTCCAGGAATTGGGCCACTGCCCATTTTTCGGTCTTCTGACGGTGGCTTGGAACTGTCGTGGAGCTTCTGAGTGCTTCATTTAGCTTGCTGATTGAGGATCAAGGTCTAGTCGAAGTTGACTTGTCTGCCATCTTGGACCCATTTGATTCAAATCGGTTTATATTGTGTCCTTGGGCTACGTGCATTCTTTAAAGGGGCTGCCATGACAAGGTACCACAGACTAGGTGGCTTAAGACAACAGAATTTTATTTTACCATAATTTCTCATCATTCTGGAGGCAAGAATCCGAGATCAAGGTGTCTACAGGGTTGTTTTTTCTAAGGCCTCTTTCCTCGGCTCACAGATGACTGTCTTCCCCCTGTGTCTTCACATGGTCTTTCCTCGATGTGTGTCTTTGTCCTAATCTCCTCTTCTTTTAAAAATATTTTTAAATACTTCTTTTATTTACATTCAACTCTTTCAAGAGTCCCTTGGACTGCAAGGAGATCCAACCAGTCCATCCTAAAAGAAATCAGTCTTGAATATTCATTGGAAGGACTGATGCTGAAGCTGAAACTCCAATACTTTGGCCATCTGATGCAAAGAACTGACTCATTTGAAAAGACCCTGATGCTAGGAAAGATTAAAGGTAGGAGACGGGTACAATAGAGGATGAGAGGGTTCGATGGCATCACCAACTCAATGGACATGAGTTTGAGTAAGCTCTGGGAGTTGGTGATGGACATGGAAGCATGGTGTGCTGCAGTCCATGGGGTCACAAAGAGTCAGACTCGACTGAGCAACTGAACTGAACTGAACTTGCAACTCCATGGACTGTAACCCAACAGGCTCTTCTGACAATGGGATTCTCCAAGCAGAATACTGGAGTGGGTTTCCATTTCCTTCTCCAGGGGATCTTTCTGACCTAGGAATTGAACCCGAGTGTCCTGCTTTGCAGGCAGATAATTTACCAACTGAGCTATAAGAAGTCTGGCTTCACCGGGTCTTGGTTCTTTAGTTGCAACACGTGTGTTCTTTTACTTGTGGCATGCAAGATCTCTAGTTGCAGCAAGTAAACTCTTAGCTGCAGCATGTGGGATCTAGTTCTCTGGCCAGGGTCGAACCTGGGTGCCCTGTATTGGGAGCATGGAGTCTTAGCCACTGGACCACCAGGGAAGTTCCTGATCTCCTCTTCTTATAAGGACGCCAGTCATATTGGAGTAGCGTTCACCCCAATGACCTTGTTGAACCTTAATCACCTCTTTAAAGACTCAACCTCCAAATACAGTCACAAGCTGAGATGCTGGGGGACAGGATTCCAACTTCTGAATTTTAGGGAGACACAATTCAGCCTGTAACAAGGAGTGAAAAGGGAGATATGGAATGAGAAATAGAGGGATGAGGCTAGGAATCAGCAGGCTGGCCACTAAAATGGGTTTGATCAAGAAAGGCTGGGGGGCAGTTGTGGAGGAGTTCAGCCACCACCTCTCCCTTCGCTGAAGACTTCCAAACTGAATTATAAAGCTCTGACCTTGCTCTGAGATTCTAAGTGACACATTTCCAATGCCTACTGGACATATGCCACCTGGATGACCTGCCAAAATCTTAAATACAGGAACACTCAAATTGAACTTGCTTCTTATTTCTATTACTGCCATCACCAGACTTCCAGGAATGTTTGATCTCTTCCCTCTTAATCATCAAGGCCCTTTGCCCTCGCTTCATTGTATCTTCTTACATAGATTCCCTTTCCTGAGGCTGTGATTCCTATCACAGCTACTCCAGCCATTCTTATCTGCACCATTGAAAACATCTCCCAACAGGTCACTCTACCTCCAGGCTCTTCTATCAACTTGTACGAACTGCTGTTGCTGTTGTTCAGTTGTTCCGTTGCTCAGTCGTTTCCGACTGTTTGCTACCCTGTGGACTGCAGCACACCTTGCTTCCCTGTCCTTCACCATCTCCCGCAGCTTGCTCAAACTCCTGCCCATCGAATCAGTGATGCCATCCAACCATCTTGTCCTCTGGCATCCCCTTCTCCTCCCAGCTTCAATCTTTCACAATCAGAATCTTTTCTAATGAGTTGGCTCTTTGCATCAAGTGGGCAAGTATTGGAGCTTCAGCTACAGCATAAATCCTTCTGATGAATATTCAGGACTGATTTCCTTTAAGATGGACTAGTTGGATCTCCTTGCAGTCCAAGGGACTCTTAAGAGTCTTCTCCAACACCACAGTTCAAAAGCATCAATTCTTCAGTGCTCAGCCTTCTTTATGGTCCATCTCTCACATCCATACATGACTACTGGAAAAACCATAGCTTTGACTAGATGGACCTTTGTCATCAAACTAATGTTTCTGCTTTTTAATATGCTGTCTAGGTTGGTCATAGCTTTTCTTCCAAGGAGCAAGCGTCTTTTAATTTCATGGCTGCAGTCACCATCTGCAGGGATTTTAGAGCCCAAGAAAATAAAGTCTGTCACTGTTTCCATTGTTTCCCCCTCTATTTGCCATGTGATGGGACCAGATGCCATGATCTTCGTTTTGTGAATGTTGAGTTTTAGGCCAGCATTTTCACTCTCCTGTTTCACTTTTATCAAGAGTTCTTCTTCACTCTCTGACATAAGGATGATGTCCTCTACATATCTGAGGTTATTAATATTTCTCCTGACAGTCTTGATTCCAGCTTGTGCTTCATCCAGCCAGGCATTTCATATAACATACTCTGCATATAAGTTAAATAAGCAAGGTGACAATATACAGCCTTGATGTACTCCTTTCCCAATTCTGAACCAGTCCATTGTTCCACGTCCAGTTCTAACTGTTGCTTCTTGACCTGCATTTGGTTTTGCAGGAAGCAGGTAAAGTGATCTAGTATTCCCATCTCTAAGAATTTTCCAATTTTCTGTGATCCACAAAGTCAAAGGCTTTAGTGTAGCAAATGAAGCAGAAGTAGATGTTTTTCTGGAATTCTCTGGCTTTTTCTATGATCCAACGGCTGTTGGCAATTTGATCTCTGATTCCTCTGCCTTTTCTAAATCCAGCTTGAACATTTAGAAGTTCTTGGTTCACATACTGTTGAAACCTAGCTTGGAGAATTTTGAGCATTACTTTGCTAGCAGGTGAAATGAGTGCAACTGTGTGGTAGTTTGAGCATTCTTTGGCATTGCCTTTCTTTAGGATTGGAATGAAAACTGACCTTGTCCAGTCCTGTGGCCACTGCTGAGTTTTCCAGATTTCCTGGCATATTGAGTGCAGCACTTTAACAGCATCATCTTTTAGGATTTGAAATAGCTCAACTGGAATTCCATCACATCCACTAGCTTTGTTCATAGTGTTGCTTCCTAAGGCCCACTTGACTTCGCATTCCAGGATGTCTGGCTCTACGTGAGTGATCACACCATCGTGGTTTTCTGGGTCATTAAGATAGTTTTTCTATAGTTCTTCTGTGTATTCTTGCCACCTCTTCTTAATATCTTCTGCTTCTATTATGTCCATACTGTTTCTGTCCTTTACTGTACCCATCTTTGAATGAAATGTTCCCTTCGTATCTCTAATTCTCTTGAAGAGATCTCTAGTCTTTCCCATTCTATTGTTTTCCTCTGTTTCTTTGCATTCTTCACTTCTTTGCCTATACATCAGAGAAGACAATGGCACCCCACTCCAGTACTCTTGTCTGGAAAATCCCATGGACAGAGGAGCCTGGTGGGCTGCAGTCCATGGGGTCGCTAAGAGTAGGACACGACTGAGCGACTTCACTTTCACTTTCACTTTTCGTGCATTGGAGAAGGAAATGGCAACCCATTCCAGTGTTCTTGACTGGAGAATCCCAGCGACGGGGGAGCCTGGTGGGCTGCCGTCTGTGGGGTCGCACAGAGTCCGACACGACTGAAGTGACTTGGAGGAGGAGGAGGAGGAGGAGGAGGAAACACTGCTTTCATCATGAATGTAGCCTGTTTTGAAACCTGCACCCTGCTATCACCAGGAAAGATCTTAACTATATAACTTAGCCTTCATATCTGATAGTCCACTCCTGCCCTAGCATTCTGAAAAAAATTCTGAAGATGAATGAATGAATATTCTTTCCCAACCCTCCATTTCATAACACAATCCTGTTACTTACTGCTACCTTGTAACATTCCGTGTATATACTCATGTGCTCAGCATTTGTAGATGTCATCACTGGCTCAACAGACTTGAGTCTGAGTAAGCTCTGGGAGTTGGTGACGGACAGGGAAGTCTGGCATGCTGCAGTCTGTGGGGTCACAAAGAGTCAGACACTACTGAGAGACTGACCTGAACTGAACCTTTCTTCTAGTTCCAGCATCCATCCAGCCTGCTCCATTCCTACCTTTCCTGATAACTGAAAATATCTTCTCTTATTTCCCTCAACAGCATTTACTGTCTCTGGTACCCCATGTAGCCCTTAAGCGGGATGCTGTTTTGTATGTTTCACCATCTGTTCCTGTGTGTCCTACTCACAGCTGCATGTATGAGTGTGCCTTATTCCCCAAACTGAGGGCAGACATGCATTTTACTTCTTTGCAATCCCAGGGCACACAATAATAACAATAGCCAAAAACATTCATTGAGTATTTACCATGTGCCAAACACTGTGCTGCTTTCTAGCATTTTCTTGTTTAATTTAAAAAACAACCCCAAAAGGTTCAGTTTAGTTCAGTCACTCAGTCATGTCCGACTCTTTGCGACTCTTTGCCAGGTCTCCCTGTCCATCACCAACTCCCAGAGCTTGCTCAAACTCATGCCCATCCAGTCAGTGATGCCATCCAATCATCTCATCCTCTGTCATCCCCTTCTCCTCCCACCTTCAATCTTTCCCAGCATCAGGGTCTTTTCCAATGAGTTAGTTGGAAAAAGGTGGCCAAAGGTGGCCGCATCAGGTGGCCAAAGTATTGGAGCTTCAGCTTCAGCATCAGTCCTTCCAATGAATATTCAGGACTGATTTCCTTTTAGATGGACTGGTTGGATCTCCTTGCCGTCCAAGGGACTCTCAAGAGTCTTCCCCAACACCACAGTTCAAAAGCATCAATTCTTTGGCGCTCAACTTTCCTTTTAGTCCAACTCTCACATACACACGTGACTACTGGAAAAACCATAGCTTTGACAAGACAGATCTTTGTCAGCAAAGTAATGTCTCTGCTTTTTAATATGCTGTCTAGGTTGGTCATAGCTTTTCTTCCAAGGAGCAAGCGTCTTTTAATTTCATGGCTGCAGTCACCATCTGCAGTGATTTTGGAGCCCAAGAAAATAAAGTCTGTCACTGTTTCCCTTGTTTCCCTCTCTATTTGCCATGAAGTGATGGGACCATATGCCATGATCTCCGTTTTGTGAATGCTGAGTTTTAAGCCAGCGTTTTCACTCTCCTCTTTCACTTTTATCATGAGGCTCTTTACTTCCTCTTCACTTTCTGCCATAAGGGTGGTATCATCTGTATATCTGAGGTTATTGATATTTCTCCCAGAAATCTTGATTCCAGCTTGTGCTTCTTCCAGCCCAGCGTTTCACATGATGTACTCTGCTGCTGCTGCTAAGTCACTTCAGTCGTGTCCACTCTGTGCGCATATGAGTTAAATAAGCAGGGTGACAATATACAGCTTTGACATACTCCTTTCTCAATTTGGAACCAGTCTGTTGTTCCATGTCCAGTTCTAACTGTTGCTTCTTGACCAGCATACAGATTTCTCAGGAGGCAGGTAAGGTGCTCTGGTATTCCCATCTCCTAAAGAATTTTCCACAGTTTGTTGTGATCCACACAAAGGCTTTGGCATAGTCAGTAAAGCAGAAGTAGATGTTCTTCTGGAATTCTCTTGCTTTTTCTATGATCCAACGGATGTTGGCAATTTGATCTCTAGTTACTCTGCCTTTTCTAAATCCAGCTTGAACATCTGGAATTTCAAGGTTCACGTACTGTTGAAACCTGACTTGGAGAATTATTATGTCCACTTGACAGATCAAAAGACTGAGGTTAGAAAGATTATATAACTGCCCCAAAATAACATAACTAGTTATTAGCCGAGCCAGAACTCAAAGCACATGGCTGTGTGACTCAGAGGTCCTTGTTAATGGGACCTTTCACAGACTAAGTGATGACCACATATTTATGAATGAATTCAGGTTATCCTTTTTACCAAAGCAACTGCAGTGTGCAGCAGGCAGAATAATACCCACCAAAGTTATCCACATTCTGCTCCTTAGAGCCTAATGTTACATTACATGACAAAAGGGTTTGTGCCAGTGTATTAACCCACAGACTTGTTAAATAAAAGCTAAAGCAACTAAAAGCTTAGTTGCTTTAAGCCACTGTATTTGTGGTAATTTGTTATAACAGCAATAAGAAACTAATGTGGCATGTATAGATACCCACCTTCCTAAATTGTCCTGATGGATGGGCACTGCCCTGGTGAAAGGTAAACAGATTGTCTTCTATAGAACCAAATATCTGCCTTCCATATCTAAGAAAATCCTTCATAGGCAGACATTCCCAGCATCACCTGTCTCCTGACCTGATCCTTCCCATTCTATTCCTGTACTATTCTGAAAACAGCCTTACCAAGAAAGATATGAAACTCTGAGTGAAAGCCATACGTTAGTGACAGAATTTTCTCATGAAGATTATTATTACAATCAAAACATGTATGGTATCCTTTTAAAATATCATTGCCTAGTGCTTTTATTCCAAAGCATTTCCCATATATTATCCCAGGCATCTCTGCCAGCCCTTAAGTATGCATAAATGTCAGTTTCAAGTGCACACCGTGGTTTCTGGATTGCATTTGTTGAGTCAATTCCAAGAATTTTACTCTTAGGAAGCCCAAATAGCACTGCAGAAGAAAAGTGTATTTTTTAAAATGGCAGGAAAACCAACAGTTGTGTATTTTTGGTACTGTCTTAAATAAGAGGCATGCAGCCAGTAGGTGACAGAAGACTATAGTACAGACTGATATAGTAAAGAATATGACTGCAATGTGGGAGACCCGGGTTCGATCCCTGGGTCCAGAAGATGCCCTGGAAAAGCAACTGGCTACCCACTCCAGTATTCTTGCCTGGAGAATTCCATGGACAGAGGAGCCTGGCATGCTACAGTCCTAGCCTGTGGGGTCACAAAGAGTTGAACACGACTGAGAGTGACTAACACTTTCACTTCACTTCATAGACTCAAGGCCTTTTTGCTAAGCCACCTTCTCTGTGGCTTTACCTAATCGGTTTCCTAGGGTCTTAAGCCATGTCTAGACTGTAGACACACATGGCAAGGTGATGGTGTGGACACATAGTGGGATTAGAGATGAAATCCACATTTTTAGGCAATGGCACCCCACTCCAGTACTCTTGCCTGGAAAATCCCATGGACGGAGGAGCCTGGTGGGCTGCAGTCCATGGGGTCACAAAGAGTCGGACACGACTGAGAGACTTCACTTTCACTTTTCACTTTCATGCATTGGAGAAGGAAATGGCAACCCACTCCAGTGTTCTTGCCTGGAGAATCCCAGGGACGGGGGAGCCTGGTGGGCTGCCGTCTGTGGGGTCGCACAGAGTCGGACACGACTGAAGTGACTTAGCAGCAGCCACATTTTTAATGCTCCATTCCCTATCCAGCCGTCTTTGATGGATTTCCCATAACCACTTGGACTATCACCCCCTCTGCCCCCTTCCCTGTAAATCAATAATGAGTCCACTGTGTCTCTGTCAGGATCGTTCTGATGTTTATGTGCCTACAGTAATGGAAACAGTAACAGCTATCACCCTGCTCTGTTCCAGGAACTCTACATACACATGATTGTTTAACATGCAGTTAGTTTAGCAGCATAATTAAAGCATAAACTTCCTAGCCAGACCACCTTGTTTCCAATCCGACCTCTGCCACTCATCAGCTGTGTAACCTTGGGCACCTTCATAAACATCTCTAGGACTCAGTTTTCCCATCTGTGAAATGGCAATTTTAAAAGTGCTTCTTTATAAGGTCCTTGTCAGAACAGGGTTTAGAAAAATCCAATAACACAGTCAGTGCCGTTTAAGCGTGTTAGTGCTTCAAGACCTTCGTAAGTATAACCGCCCAACTGCAAAAAGTATCAACCTGCCCAAGGCCACGAAGTTTACTGAGCGGCAGAGACCGGATTTGGAGCAAGGTCCTTTTTTTGTCTGTGGGGTTTCCCCAATGGTTCAGCAGATAAAGAATCTGCTTGCAATGCAGGAGGCCCCGGTTCGATCCCAGGGCTGGGAAGATCCCCTGGTGGAGGAAATGATAACCTACTCCAGTATTCTTGCCTAAAAAATTCTCATGGACACACATTTTGTCTGTAATCCCAGGTACTTTCCACCCTGCCCCACTACCTCCCTGATTCCTTCTGAACCGCCTTCGTCCTGGGCATCCAAAGATGAAACAGGTGGTCGGTCTCCGAGCCCCACTTCCCCTCCCGGAGTTCCCTGGAACCCTCGAGAAAACCAGAAACACTGAAAAGTGCGCCCTCCCTCCAGCCCCTGGGAAAGCCAACAAATCTGCACTTGGCCGGCCTCTCCTGGCCCTGGCATAGGGAGCCCCCGCCCTGGGCGCAGTGAGTCCGGGTTTCCGAGCTGCACGCAGCAGCCGGGGGGAGAGGGGCGCGCGAGTGGCGCGCGGCGCACAGAGCGCGCTCCTCAGAAGGGCAGCCTCACCGCCGCGGCGGCCAGAGGGCTGCCTGGTGGGAATCCCTCCCCAGCTGGGGAGGAAGGCAGTTGTTTTCCTTCTAGTGGAACGTTCCACTTGAAATCGTTCCACAAGGGCTGTTCTCGCCTCCGACTCCGGGAAGAACTGTAATTAACACAGCAACAAACGCCCACGACGCTAACTGGCAAAGGGAGTGTAACACGAGCGGCTCCTCCAACCGAACTGGGCCAATTGCTTTCCCTTCTTGCCTCCCCATTTGGTCTGTTTTGGTTCCGCAGTCATCCAACTGTGGCGTTTCTTAAAACATGTCAGGGGCTGGTGTTTGTGTTTTGGGTGGAACGGTTTCACACACGTTGCTGGAGACGGAGCTCGACCAGCTGCTGCGCTGGGTCGTTGCTGTCTGCGGCTTCGGGAGTGTCAGGTAGAAAAAGGGAGAGGCGACGAGAAGGGTGGGAGGGAGGACGAAGAAGCCCGCCCGCCTTCTCTGCCGTTCTGGAGTTGGGTCGGTAGCCTCCTCTGGACGAGGGCAGGTAAAACCGGTCTGCCGGGTCTCGAGGGGAGCGACTGGAGACGTCCCAAGTGAGTCGCTCTTCAGCTCTGGGGACCGCGCTCTCCTGGAGGCAGCGCTCCAGCTCTGGCCCGGAAGGAAGCCCGGGCACGGAGGCAATGAGGGAAGGAAGGGAGAGCGATGGGCTCTCTCGGGTCGTGCTCGCGCGACCACGTGCGGGCTGGTGGGATGGGAGCAGGTAGGGGGACGGATGAGGTGGGGGTGGGGGGAACAATGAGGCCTGAGGGGAGCGCCTGATTACTTCAGCTCAGTTATCAGGGTCTGATCTCTGATGCAACCGTTACAAATAGCCTTTCTCCGGCCAAGCGTGGTCCACCGAGGAGCCTAGAACAGGGAGCCCTGGACAAGGAGCCCAGGTCTCGCTTGGGAGCTTGTTGCACGCAGAATGTCAGGCCCTGCCCCAGGCCTATCGATTCACAGTCTCCTCTTTAATAAATTCCTAGGTGATTTCCAGACACATGGAAGTTTGTGTAATGTACTTAACCTTTCTCTAACTCCTTTTCATCAGTGTCCTGTCGAGTCAACACATTACCTTCAAAGTTTGTGGCCAAGTCATGGCTTTTGGAGGAGTGGAACCCTGCTCTCAGCTAAAAGGCTGCATCAGTGGGATGTTTAGCAGCAGCTACAGTCCCTGGGGTCACAAAGAATCAGACACGACTGAAGTGACTTAGTATGCATGCTCTGCTAATTATCGCTGAGGGGTAATGAATGGATGGAAGGCAGAGCCTGCTATACAGTCCGATCTGGAAAACCTCAGAGACTGGATGGGGAGCCAAAACCCAAACAACCCAAATAACTATATGAGATAATATTTCAAGAGGTTACACACGGCAGGATAATTCATATGTGTCTTAGTTGCTCAGTCGTGTCCAACTCTTTGCGACCCCATAGACTATAGCCCACCAGGCTCCTCTGTCCATGGAATTCTCCAGGCAAGAATACTGGAGTGGGTTGCCATGTCCTTCTCCAGGGGAATCTTCCTGACCCAGGGATCAAACCCAGGTCTCCCACTTTGCAGGCAGATTCTTTACTGTCTGAGCCACCAGGGAAGTCCCTGTACAGCTTAAACACTAGAGTTACATATTTAGTAAATTCAGTGTACTACAGCGGTCCCCAGCCTTTTTGGCACCAGGGACCGATTTTGTGGAAGATAATTTTTCTACGGACAGGATGGGGGGATGGTTTTGGGATGATCAAGTGCATGACATTTATTGTGCACTTTATTTCTATTATTATTACATCAGCTCCACCTCAGATCATCAGGCTTTAGATCCTGAAGGTTGGGGACCTGTGCTGTACTAAATTTACTGTACCACCAATTTTGTATATGTGTATTATTTATATATACAGATTCATAGATATAAATGTATATATGTATATGTGTGTGTCATATACATAGAGAGGGGAACAGGGAGACTATTTATTCTAACATAGTGCCTCACACAGAGTAGGTGATCAACATTTATTGAATCAGTAGCTGGATTCTATTACAACATACTCTCCTGGAAAGAGAATTTTGTGTTTTAAACCAAACCAGCATGGATCTGTTTTTAAAATCAAGTGTATTACCACTAACCAACAGTCCATTTAATATGTCCTTTAAAAACATTACTTATACACATATCCACCGTAGATAGGTACCCAGCCCCCGTTTGAATTCAGTGGATTGTAGGTGTCCCGAGGGCTTCTTTGAGAATCCTGCTACAAGTTGTCCAAGTCAGAATAACCCAACATGCCTTCTCATGTCCATGAAGCCCTCCCAGGCCACAGCAGCTCATAGATCATAGACTGTAACTCATTTTTTCAGAGTTGTTTCAGACGTATGAGTTATTGATCTGCAAGCCAAACATTTTCAAACTGAGGCCTCACTGAACGACCTCTAATAATAGCTCCAATTTATTCTGTCAAGTACTCAAAGTTCCCTAATGAGGCACTTAGTTGTGTGCAGTGAGTACCAGAGAGAAGCAGGGGTGGAACATCCCTCATCTGTTGGTGGTGAGAAGGAACTTTACAATTTTTAAAATTCATTTACTTTTTTCCTTACCAGTGTTTTGTTGGCATTAACCTACCAAGAGGTGAGGGATGCTGTCCTCCTGCATCTCACCAGCACTATGCACAGCTCACATGATGAAATGCCTAGTCAGGGAACCAAGTACTTGACGGAATAAACTCAAGCTATCACAGGCCATTCAGTGGGATCTCCTTGAGACACAGGCAAAGAAAAGATGATTCTACCAAGTGCAGTTGCAGCCATCATTGTGAAAAAAAAATCTTTATGCTCCAACCAAACTAGGCTTTTCAGTTTTAAAAAGTTAACACTTGTTTCATGATGAAAGTTCAGCACAGCCTATTTGGATACACTATTTAACAAATTCTGTTGGGTAAAAATGAATTGTCAAGCGCTGGTGAATGATGAAAAAGCATTGGGAAATGATGTCTAAATTGTGAAAATTTTCTTTGCCTCCACCATTACATTAAGTGTGAAAGTCCCTAAGTCATGTCCAACTCTTTGCAACCCCATGGACTACACAGTCCATGGAATTCTCCAGGCCAGAATACTGGAGTGGGTAGCCTTTCCCTTCTTTAGGGGATCTTCCCAACCTAGGAATCAAACCCAGGTCTCCCTCACTGCAGGCAGATTCTTTACCAACTGCACTGTCAGGGAAGCCACCATTACATTACATTACACCATTACATTAAAACAAGACCGAAATTTCTTCCCAAAACTTCCAGGAGAACTGAGAAGCAAATATCCAAACTGGGAGAGAGTAATCCACTTTTAGTGGCAGTCCACACAGTGACTTTCTCCAGTACCATTTATTTTTAAATATTGGGAATCTTGACATTGAAAGAATTCAAAGTCTGTTTCAAATGAGAACTCTCAAAACTGAGATTTGAAGAAATTGCTGCAGGGAACGTTGTTGGTAAACTTTACAAATAACATTATTGGTTCATAAAAGTCACCAACATATTTTCATGATTTTGGTAAAGCCAGGCACAGTATCCAACAAAAAAGAAAAGAAGGGGAGCAAAGCTTTCATCATTGGCAATGTTGAGAAGCATAAAATCAGTAATTAAATTTAGAGGAAAAAAAATCAGTGGGAGTTAAAACCACAGTGATACAGTCAGCTAATCTGGAGCAGGTTAAAACTCTGGCATAACATAGGCACCAGTTTCCGTCTTTTGCTGATAGAAACCAAAGGAATAAAAAACAAATACAAATGGCAATAGATAATAATAAAGATGTCTATTGTCCTTTCTTAGTGGCTTTTCTGATCCTTGTTTTCCAAGTATGCCATGAAGAGAATTTTTATTGCTCTAATAAAAGAAAATATTTAACAGGAAATGTGTAGGAAAAAAAATCTATGAGGACATTCATTAAAGAACATTGAGATTAATAATGGCTTTTTTTTTTTGTCCCAAGCATAATTTAATTTTGTAAGCAGAAAAAGCAGCAAAGATACAGATTTAAAATATCTAAATATTTATTCTAGGAGAAAGAATAAGGAATCCAGTGAACATACTTATAGACTTAGTTCTGTTGTTGTAGATGGATATTTGTTACCCTTCTTGGTTACCCACCATTTGAGCCACTTTCCAGCGTTTGAAGAACACCCATCCCCAGTCCCATCTTTGCTCCTGAGGAAGAGCCCATATACAATGGAACATTACTCAGGCATAAAAAGGAATAAAATTGCGTCACTTGTAGAGGTATGGATGGACCTAAAGTCTGTCATACAGAGTAAAGTAAGTCAGAAAGAGAAAAACAATATCATATATTAATGCCTGTATGTGGAATCTAGAAAATGTTACGGATGAACCTAATTCCAGGGCAGGAATAGAGACACAGACATAGAGAGTAGACATGTGGACACGGCGGGGGAAGGGGAGGGTGGGGTGAATTGGAAGATTAGGTTTGACATAAATACACCACCATGTGCAAAATGGATAGCTAGTGGGAGAAGGCAATGGCACCCCACTCCAGTACTCTTGCCTGGAAAATCTCATGGATGGAGGAGCCTGGTGGGCTGCAGTCCATGGGTCGAGAAGAGTCGGACAGGATTGAGCGACTTCACTTTCACTTTCACTTTCGTGCACTGAAGAAGGACATGGCAACCCACTCCAGTGCTCTTGCCTGGAGAATCCCAGGGACGGGGGAGCCTGGTGGGCTGCCGTCTATGGGGTCGCACAGAGTCGGACACGACTGAAGCGACTTAGCAGCAGCAGCAGCAGCAGCAGCAGCGGGAACCTGCAGTATAGCACAGGGAGCTCAGCTCAGTGCTCTGTGATGACCTAGTGGGGTGGGATGGGGGATTGAGAGGGAGGTCCACAAGGGAAGGGATATATGTATACATGTAGCTGATATTCACTTTGTTGTACAGCAGAAACTAACACAACATTGTAAAGCAATTATACTCCAGTAAAAAAAATAAAAGTTAAAAAAATTTTTTTTAAGTTAGAATTGCCAGGCTCTGGATTTCTCAGCCTTCCTGTGGCTCTATTTATTAGATCCATCCCCCTCAGACTCTAAATAAAAGGTGAAGCACTGTCAAAATTTATTGTGGAGATGGGTGTTGGTGGGAGCAGCATCGATATCTGATTTTCATAGGCAGCAAGGACAACCGTTATGATGGCAGCTGCTGGTAGCACCAATGTAAGGGAGAGGAGCAGCACAAGCTGTGGGAGCTGGGGTCCAGAGAAGGCGCTTCTGCAACATAATTGCACATTGTTCTTGACCTGTAGCTTCCCCACAGATTATGTGAGCTGCTGGATATTTTTTAAACGAATTCTTTAGCTTTTGAAATCATCTGTGTTTCTTTGACCCAATTATCACTTTGGAAAACTGTGAAGTGATTTGGAGCAATCACATCCATTAGAAAGAAGTGAAAATGGAATTTCATCAAATCCCCTTTGGGATAAGACTCTTCTAAAGGCCATTCCTTTTGCCACCAAGAAAAGTAAGAGAATAAGCTAGGAGAGTAAGCCTGTATATCTGCACATTTAAGTATGGAAAATAACAGTGCCAATTTTTATTTTTAACCAAGTGCTGATGCTCAGTAAGAGATGATTTAAATGATTTTTCAGAATTCTCTTTTTGTAATTGGTGGGGGAAATGGCCAGAGAAAACTGAGGAGTCAGAAAATTCTGAATCCATCACTAAGTATGATATTTCAAGCAGACCATGAAAGGCTTGAGTGAGAGCCCCTAGGAAGCTGGGAGTGAGAGAATGAAACAAGCAAAGGTCAGTTTAGTTGGATGACATTGAACAAAATGCTTTTCAACATGAAATCCATTTGATCAAATAAAAATTATCAAAACTGTGCCTGGGAACGGTTAAAAACCAGTTAACCATGACACTTACTATCCAATAAATTATAACACAAGATAATAGTTAACACAAAAATAGCAACAGGAGAAACACCTTTCATTAGAGGATCAAGGTTCAAGCAAACATTCCCTAATTAATCCTTTCAACAGCATCATGAAGTTATTATTTGGCATTTTCATAGATAGCATTTAATGTTTTCAAAGTGTTTTACCAACAGTAATTAGTTGTTCTTCTCATCAACCTTTTGAAGTAGGTCAATATCATTATCCCCATTTTAAAGAAAAGCAAGGCACTGAATAAATATGTACAGAGCATGAAGACCACTAATATAAATCCTGTTGATTAATTTACATTTTTCTACCGCTCCCATCTTGAAAAAGTAAATACACCGTTTAAAAATTGCCTCATTTTAACTCCCATCGTAAACCCAATGAAGTAGGCAGAAGTGCCTCCATTTTGCAGATGAAAAACTTAGGTTCATACATACACATACATACTCCTCACATCAGAGAGATGATTACCTATTTTGTTTGCTTGTAAGTCCTAATTCAACCATGGTCCCAGAGTTCCAGAGGACTGAAGCTGCCCAGATAGACAACCTCCAACTCCTGAGACAATTCCCTTCCCAAAGGAAAGAAGTTCTGAACTATCTGTGTCCCACAGAAAATGGGCTTTGTGAGATTTGTTCTTACCTTGAACAGTTTTGAGTTTATTTTATTAGTAGCAGATCTATGGACCACCAATGCCCTCAGACAACTATGAGGCCCATGTTGAACAAAAAGCTGGCACTTGTAACATATGAAAACAAAACTATCAAATTCCCTGATCATTTTAGGAAAACCAGTCTTTTTGAGAATAATATGAGCTTATTGGTCTTTGAGTTCATTCTGAAGGAGATCAGCCCTGGGATTTCTTTGGAAGGAATGATGCTAAAGCTGAAGCTCCACCTCATGTGAAGAGTTGACTCACTGGAAAAGACTCTGGTGCTGGGAGGGATTGGGGGCAGGAGGAGAAGGGGACGATAGAGGATGAGATGTCTGGATGGCATCACTGTCTCGATGGACGTGAGTCTGAGTGAACTCCAGGGGTTGGTGATGGGCAGGGAGGCCTGGCGTGCTGCGATTCATGGGGTCACAAAGAGTCGGACACGACTGAGCGACTGAACTGAACTGAACTAATTGGTCTTTGAGAAGAGTAATTCAAAACTGGGCAGCCATATTTAAGTAAATAGTTAGAACAGAATCAACTTAAACGTTTTTAAAAAGGTTTTTGTCATATATGGTATTTCTTCACAAAAATACAAAAATTAACTATACAAGTATGTCTTTTTTTATTGTCTGTAAAATTAAAAGACGCTTACTCCTTGGAAGGAAAGTTATGACCAACCTAGATAGCATATTCAAAAGCAGAGACATTACTTTGCCAACAAAGGTTCATCTAGTCAAGGCTATGGTTTTTCCAGTGGTCATGTATGGATATGAGAGTTGGACCATAAAGAAAGCTGAGCACTGAAGAATTGATGCTTTTGAACTGTGGTGTTGGAGAAGACTCTTGAGAGTCTCTTGGACTGCAAGGAGATCCAACCAGTCCATTCTGAAGGAGATCAGCCCTGGGATTCCTTTGGAAGGAATGGTGCTAAAGCTGAAACTCCAGTACTTTGGCTACCTCATGCGAAGAGTTGACTCATTGGAAAAGACTCTGATGCTGGGAGGGATTGGGGGCAGGAGGAGAAGGGGACAACAGAGGATGAGATGGCTGGATGGCATCACTGACTCGATGGACATGAGTCTGAGTGAACTCCAGGAGTTGGTGATGGACAGGGAGGCCTGGCGTGCTGCAGTTCGTGGGGTCACAAAGAGTTGGACACGACTGAGCGACTGAACTGAACTGAACTGAATTTTACTGGACTTCACATTTTCCTTTTGTGAGAAAAAAATGTCAACTGTGGGTTTTGTTTGTAATTTAGTGGGACTGTTTGCTAAATGTTAGCAATTACAGCAAAATGTGAATAATAAAAAAAGAAAAAGTTGTTAGATCATAGTCTGACCTCCTTTTTTTCCCCATTGCATGAATTTTGACTATATCAAAGCAAAATAAATTGGAATTAGTAACATGCTATTTTCCATTCGTCTAACTGACAATTAAAGCTTGAGTGAAGCAAATTTGGCCTTGAAGTATATAGAATTATTCCACATTAAACAAAAATGAGCTAGAGTCAGTCAGTGTATCTTCAGTCACCACTCTGCAAATGGTGTTTTTTTTTTTATCTTGGAAAAACTACTTTTGGAAACTTACGTTCTAATACACAGTGTTTCTTAAACCAGTCCTTTCATTACAAGCACATTATAGTAATTCCAGTCAAATGTTTATTTTCTTTAGTTACATCTTACTGAAGCTTCATCTAAGGAAAGCACCAGTTGGAAAGGCCAAACGTGAGCTAGGACAGAATTCTACAAATAGAAGTGACTTAAAAGTTTACATGGGGGAAATTCCAAAAACAAGGACATGCCAAAGCCCAACAAGTCAACAAACAGGAATTTCCCTTTAATACCTTCCAGGAGTCCTTGTTATGTAACTCCAGTTAAAAATTGAAGCCAAAGGCCTTCCATGATCCCCTTTTTAAATTATTTTTCTCACTAATTCAAGTACTCCAACTCTAAGCAGACACATAACCAGAAAATCCTCCCTTTTAGAGAGTTCTGAGATCAATGCCACTCTGTCCTCATCAGATTCCCTTCTGTGGGCAGCACCCTTTATGGGGCACCATTTGAGGACACCAAGAAAGAGGTTGCAAAGGGGCTCAAATCCCAAGAATGATGAGTTACAGAAATCAACAAGAGTGAGGAGCCATGCCCAAGCCAACGGTAGCTAGATAGGGCCCCTTTCCACTGCATTACCCAGGGGAGACTCTGCATGCACAACCTGATTACTCACACTCTTAACCTTGCCTTTCTTCTCATTAAACTGTCTACACTTTGCAGACCAAGATTTTTAGAAATAAGTGCTAAGTCAAGGTACAGGCTTCATCTAACTCACTGGGTTGGGAAAGACTGAATGTGATAACACGAGGCTCTCAGAAAAGGATAAAGCACGGCTAAAATTAAGGCACCATCACTATCTTAACATTAAGGGTCATTTATTCCACTCCAGTTTGGCATGGGTTCAAAATGATACTAACAGCCAATAGTTGAATGTGTAATATATCTGCTACTACATCAGCCTCAATACTTTATAACACCAACCTGAAGTAGGTTATTATTTTTCACAGACCATAAAACTGAGGCATGAAGAGGTTAAATACCTTGCTAGGATTAAAGTCTCATTTTTCTGACCTCAGGGCCCCCTCGTCTAACCATATCCTAATTAAATATGCATATCGTCTTGGTCTGAGTTCCTCAGAAAGCAAAGCCCAGGGCAGAGGATTGTGTGATGCCATTTTATTAGGAGGCACAATCCCACAGGGTGGGGGAAGCAGGGGGCAAGGGGAGGAGGGCTGCAAAGTAACAAGAGTCAATTAAAAAGAGATTGGGATTGACATATATACACCACTATGTATAAAATATAACTAATGAGAGCCTACTGAATAGCACAGAGAACTCTGCTTGCTGCTCTGTGGTGATCTAAATGGGAAAAGACAAAAAATAGGAGATATATGTGTATGTATGGCTGACTGCTGAACAGCAGAAACCAGCGCAGCAGTACTATACAACTAGTACAGCAAACAACTATACTCCAGTTTTTAAAAAAGGCTGCATTACAGAACTGACCATGGCTAACTGCTGTTGATTGCTCTACCTGTAAGACCTGGCCCCGCAGAAGTCACCTTAACAGCATCTCATGGGTAGGGAGAAAAAGGGGAGACCTTGTGCACTGGCTCCTACCCTGTATTGCTCAAAAGTTCACCACCTGTGGCATTAATACCCCTATACCTCTAGGTTGTCCTTGGGTGGGTATGAACCCTAAGTTGGGTCTCTTGGTGGGATCAATAAGCAATCCCAGAGTTGGAGGTGAGAGGTTTGTATGTAAGCAGAGGGTGAAGTGCTGTAAGCTTGCACCTGAATCAGGGTCTGTGCAGAAAGAGAGGATCTGAAGTGGTCTGTGAGAGAGGTCTCATACACATATATTCTATCATAAGTGTAGATTTCCAAATGGAACAAAAATCAGAAATCCCTCACATGAAAGCCATCATGCCATCTACAATTCAGAAATCATTGATTGTTTCTGAAAGAACCATTTCAACTCTGGCATAGGATGTACAGTGGTCCAGGGCTGTGTATACTCAAACTGAAGTGAAATCATCTCAAATGATGATAAAATACATAGTTTTACCCTATTCAACAGTAAAATTTACTATTCAACAGTAAAACAGTTCAGAAATCACTAAAGTCTTCCCTAGCTCCCTGCTGCTGCTGCTGCTTCTGTCACTTCAGTCATGTCCGACTCTGTGCGACCCTGCAGACGGCACCCCACCAGGCTCCCCCATCCCTGGGATTCTCCAGGCAAGAACACTGGAGTGGGTTGCCATTTCCTTCTCCAATGCATGAAAGTGAAAAGTGAAAGTGAAGTCACTCAGTCATGTCTGACTCTTCTCGACCCCATGGACTGCAGCCTACCAGGCTCCTCCGTCCATGGGATTTTCCAGGCAAGAGTACTGGAGTGGGGTGCCATTGCTTTCTCCGTCCCTAGCTCCCTACTTATCACATATGAAAATAAAAAAACAAACCCCAAACTATCAGGTTCCCTGACGGCTTTATGAAAACCAGTCTGGCTGAGAATAATATGAACTTACACAGGTCTTTTAGAAGAGTAAGTCTGAAGTGGGCAATGAAATTTAAGAAAATAGTTTTGACCAAAACAGAATCAACTTAAACCTATTTATGAAGGTTTTCCAGGTTCTGATCTTGTCCTCTTCAAAGAGCTCTGCCAGTGCCCTTTTCATCTTATATTATAATCCTCTGTTTGTGTGTCAGTCTTCCCCACAAGATTGTGAGATCCTTAAGAGGAAGGATTGGTCTCAAAGATATTTGAATCCTCAGTAAGGAAGGAGAAGGAAGGGGAAAATAGGGGTGCAAAAGCACAGTGAGGGCCTGAAACAGCCCCTATGGGGTGTGGAGACATGAGCAAGCCAAGAAAAGGGGAGGAGCATTCAGATAGTGCCGAGGGCCCACCTGAGCTTGTGAAGTTGTGGTGACAACTACCCAGTCACCTGTGTGACTTTCTCCATTAGCACCTAGCTAGACAGGTAAGGGAGACTGTGAGCAGGTGTCATAGATTTTGATGTGTGCCATGACCAGGAAGTCAGAAAATAATCATTTAACAGGATGTTCACTGGTATTTCCTGTTATCCCAGAGCTTCAGCTGAGATGCCAGTCTAAGGATAACTGGTTATAAATGTTTACAGATTCAAAAGAGAGGTGGTATCAGATGCCTATATCCAGGAATTGCAAAGAGGCAGGCAAAAATCAGTCCTTAATCTACTACCCATCACTAGACTATAAAAGAAAAAGAAAAACATTTGTCCTAGGGAAAGGCATCATGGCATATCCTCTCACCTCTCCAGGGAAGAAGTTGATAGTCAAGACCTTCAAGCCAAATGAGGGGGCTGTCTTGGCCCAGTATCTCCATGAGGCTTACAATTGTCAGGATTCTCAGATGACTCCCCTACAATGACCTATACTCTTATGTAATCTCCCTTTGAGTGTGGCGGATACACGTAGACATGATGGAACATCAGTGCCATGATTAGATTAGATAGGTTGACAAAAAGGATTTTTGTAGATGTAATTAAAGTTCCTACCTTCAGACAAATTCATCAAAGGGGAGATTATCCTGGGTGGGCCTGTCCTAAGCAGGTAAACTCTGAAAAGGGGGTCTCATGATCTGAGATGTGTTCTTGCTCTGGAGGAAAGTAAATAGCCATGTTGTGAACTGTCTATGGGGGCAAATGGCCAGGAACTATGTGTGGCCCCTATAAGCTGAGAGTGATCCCCAGGCGACAGCGGACAAGAACATGGGAACCTCAGCGATACAGCTGCAAGAAAATGAATTATTTCCATAAGCAATGAGCTTGAAAAAAGATCCTGAATTTCAGATGAGAATTGCAGCCCTGGTCAACACCTTGATTTCAACCTGGTGAGACCCTGAGCAGAGGGCTCCCACAAACCCCCTACCTGGACTTTTGACTCATGAAAACCGAGAGATAATAAATTTGTGTCACTAAGCCTGTGGCTGCACAGCCATAGAAAATGAATACCTCAGCAGAGTGGTGAGAATTCTTAGGACGAATCGATGCCTGTCCCTAGAGTTGAAGAATGACAAAGGCCTGATTCTTACCTGGAGACATCTGAGAGGAAATGGTTGCTGAAAGAGCTGTCTATAATGACATGGTGAGGTGCAGTCACTGGGGTGCAGACTGCTTCTTGCTGAAGCAGCTGAGAATGAGACTTCTCTAAAGGACTCCACCCAAGAAAGCTGCCTGCTAGAAGAAGGCAACCCCAGCAGAACAGGTCTTGGGGATGTCCATCAGAGGAAGGGGCAGGGGTGTCAGACAGAGAGGGCATTCCCTGACAAGGAATGCGCAGTAGGAGGTCTGCTGAGTGGCATTGGTGGGGTGTTTCTGAAGAGCAAATGAAAGCACTCAACAAGAGAAACAACCAGCAATAAATTATAGACCTTCGAGACAGAAGGCACCGATGGCCAGGTAATACTTGCAACGGTTAACAAAGAACTTGCTCTTCCCCTCTAATCTAGCGGCTCTCAGTGGAGGACAATTTCTCCCCACACCCTCCCCACATCCCCAGGGACCTTGCTAACCATCCTATAATGCACAGAACAGCCCTCACAGCAAAGAATTATGCAGCTCAAAATGCCAATAGTTCTGAGTTTGAGAAATGTTTTCTAATCCTTCCTCTCCCTGTCTTGGGGAAGCCAGCGGCAGCAAATAGAGTGCAGGAAAAGCCAGAGGACAAGACTTCTCACCCTTTCTGTGACGCCCTCCTGCAGAATCTCAGAGCAGTCTCCCAATGAGACGGAGGGACAGCTTTGAACTAAATGAGTGACGTATGTATTGATGGGACTTTTTAAAACCCTAAAATAAGCTTTGTTAGCCACATGTGATCAGAAAAGCTGGGGAGCCCAAGATACTCTCAGGAGAAGGTCAGGGAAATACAGCTGAGTGTATTTAAAAGGCCATTTGGCAGAGAAACAATTAAGGGAGTGCACCTAGCTGGTTCAACCAGTTTACTAAAACTTTCAATACTAACAGGTTCAGAGAGAAGATGGTGTAGCCGCATGTAGGAGCCTCAGTGGAACAGGGTGTTTTGCAAGAAGGTGGAAATCCTAGTGAAAAATAAGGAAATTCCCATTGCCTTAGGTCGTGTTCCTAGAAGCAGAGCCTGAGGCAGGGATTCTTGGGCAAGAGGGTCAGTAAGGTCATGAGCTTAAATGAAACCTCTTCTATTCATTCCCAGAGCTGCCATCACAAAGCCCCACGAACTATATGGTTTGACACGGGAATTTTAATCTCTCATAGTCCTAGAGGCTAAAATCTGAGCTCAAGTTGTTGGCCTGGTTGGTTTCTTCTCAGGACTCAGAGGGAAAATCTTTCCTAGCTTCTGGTGATGATTGACAATCCTTGGCATTCCTTGCCATAGATGCATCGCTTCAGTCTCTGCATCCATCTTCACATGGCACTCTCTCTGTGTTCCTGTGTCTTCACCTTTTAAGGACACCACTCGTATCAGATTATGGACTCCCTCTACTCCAATATGACCTTGTTTACCTGGTTACATCTGCAACAAGCCTTTCTAAATGAGGTCACATTCTGAGCTACTGGGGGTTAGGACTTCAATATCTCTTTTTGGGAAAACACAATTCAACCAATAACACCACTTTAGGCAATGCGGTTGCAGAAAAGGGCAGGAAGAATTTTGGCCAAGATACAGGTTCGGTTCAATTCCAGCCTCAGCCTGATCCCAATGGGGAGCTGTGGAGCCTGAATGGCATCACAGAGTTGCCCCCTATCAAGGCTAAGGGGCTAGCAGCCTTTTGTTCCCCCTGACTCAGTCAGCCACTGGCTGCCGACATCCCTGAAGGGAAGATGTATCATCGTGGACATTTCTGAGTTGGATTTCCACTCACCCTCAGGCTGTAGTTGTCAAACTTTACTGTACACCAGAAACGGACAGCTAGACCCAATCCCAAGTTTCTGACTCCATAGGTTGGGTATGGTTTGAATATTTGCATTTTAAACCAGTTGCCTGGTGATGCTGATGCTGCTGGCCCAGGGACCACACTCTGAGAAACACTACCTAGGGCGGTTCTCAGAAGGGAGCAGCTGCAAGCTGTCGGCAGCAATACTCAGAGAAGTGGGGGGATGGGACAGTGGCCCAGAGGGGCAGGGAGGTCTGGACAGGGCAGCAACAATGTGGTAAATGTAGCATCCTTCCTCAGAAACCCGAGGTACATGGGGAGTGGGAAATTAACCCAAAAGGGATGCAGAGGGGTCAGTGTCCCTAGGCGAGAGTGAAGTTTTTGCTATGGCAAAAAAAGGAGAGAAACCTTGAGGTTGTAGAAAGAGGAACAATACCACTGTAGGCTGCCAAGTTGTCTGGGTAAAAAGAAAAAGAGGTCTCTATGGTTTCCATAATCATGAG
The DNA here is from genome assembly GCF_027580195.1 of Bos mutus. Lineage (NCBI taxonomy): Eukaryota > Metazoa > Chordata > Mammalia > Artiodactyla > Bovidae > Bos > Bos mutus. The sequence goes on along the minus strand of NC_091636.1, from coordinate 37,328,015 downwards.
ACAAGTGGGGTGTACAGGAATGAAGCAGGCGATTTTAAGAGTATAGAAGTATTCTTGGATCTCCCCTGCATGTCTTGTGAGGGAATGTGCTGCCACCGCCAATTCACTCCTATTTTCAATCTCTCTCTCCTATTTTGAATCATTGGGTGGCAGTCAATTATGCAGATGGGAGATACAAACCTGCATCTCTCTCAGGGGAACTTGGTTCCCAGGTTAAGGAGGCTAATGTTTAAAGAGAAGAATTTTTCCTGCAACATCACCTCTGCAACACAAGCTCACCACTGCATTTGGCATCTCAACTGAAGAAACACTTTGTTCCACTTCTGGGGGAAAACTTACTATACTTGTTCTCCTATGTGGTACATGCTTAAGTGATTTTCAGGTCAGTGTATCTATATATGATTTTTGCCTTAAATTCTGCTATTTAAGGTATTACTCTACTATTTATCTGTATTGATTTCCTTTTGCTACTGTAACAAATTACAACAAATTTGGTGGCTTAAAACAACAGAAATTTATTCTCTCACATTCCTGGAAGCCACAAATCCAAAATCAGGTTCACTGGGCCAAAATCAGGGTATCATCAGGCCTGGACCCCCCCTGGAGGCTCTAAGGGGGAATCAAATGCTTGCCTCTTCCAGTTTCTGGTAGTTGCCAGCATTCCTTGGCTTGTAGCAGCATCACTACAGTCTCTGCCTCTATGTTCACACTGCCTCCTCCTGTCAAATCTTCCTCTGCCTCCCCCTTATAAGGGTCCTTGTGATTGCTTTTATGGTCCAGCTGAATAATCCAGAACAATCTTCCCACTTCAAGATTTTTAATCACATCTGCAAAATCTCTTTTACAATGTAAAGTAATACTCAAGGATATCAGGAATTAGAATAGGAACGTGTTTGAAGCCATTATTCAGTCTATCAAAATACCCATCAAAACTGTGTATGTGTAAGAGAGAGAGATCGAGAAAGACAGAGAGACAGAGAATGAGTGAGAGAGGGTATGATGGGTGAGACCAAAACTATGGTTTAATTTGGATATCACTGAGCCAACTCAGCTATGTTCATACATGTAAATTGATCTCCAGAGAGGAGAAGCTAGTTGCTGCTCAAGAGGCTTTTATACTCTGCTTTGAACACACCAGGTGGATCTTCAATTACAATATTTCCCAAGTTTTAGCTTAACAAAGCAATTTCTAGCTCCCCATCCTCTCCATGTGTTGTTTTCAGTAAACACACATTTGGTCTTGTGTGAATAAAGATTTCTCAAAGCCTTGTTTCAGGATCCATATATCCTCTCCCATGTGTCTGATTCCATCACCCCCACCTCATCCCCCTCACTGGTTTTTCAAATGCTTTAAGGAACAATCAGTTTGCTGACACATGGAATCCAATTTTCCAAATTTTCTAATGAGGCTAAACTCAGCCAGTAGAAGCCAGGAACTGCCTTTCATCAGAAGACAAGGATTGCATGTTTCTATGCATATTGTCGAACTTTCTTAAAAAAGAAAATGGAAAGGTGGAAAACTGACTCAAGCCTGTAACAGTCAACCCATTTTTTAATCCCCCCTCTAAACTAAAAGGATGCTTAAGAATTATTAAAATATTGTAGTAGTACATTTGGAGGATTCTATTCAGAATGTGTGTGGATGAAGTCGCTTCAGTCATGTCTGGCTCTTTGTGACCCTATGGACTGTAGCCCCAGACTCCTCTGTCCATGGGATTCTCCAGGCAAGAGTAGTGGAGTGGGTAACCATTCCCTTCTCCAGGGGATCTTCCCAACCCAGGGACTGAAGCCACGTCTCTTAGGTCTCCTGCATTGGCAGGCAGGGTCTTTACCACTAGTGCCACCTGGGAAGCCTTTCTATTCAGAATACATGCAGAGAAAAGATCAGAAGGTGCTAAAAGCTCCTTTTTAATACAAGGCAGCATAAAGTATTTAATACAATACTAATTGGAGAAAGTTCAAGACAATTCAGGTTATAGCCCCATTTTCCTTCACTGATATGAATGATAATGTGAAAGAATCAGATCTTGCAAAACTTCTGATTCATTTGAATTCAGAATTTGTTGTTTTAGAGGCAACTAGCTTAAGATCCCTGAGAAGGCGATGGCACCCCACTCCAGTATTCTTGCCTGGAAAATCCCATGGACAGAGGAGCCTGGTAGGCTGCAGTCCATGGGGTCGCTAAGAGTTGGGCATGACTGAGCGACTTCACTTTGACTTTCCACTTTCATGCGTTGGAGAAGGAAATGGCAACACACTCCAGTGTTCTTGCCTGGAGAATCCCAGGGACGGGGGAGCCTGGTGGGCTGCTGTCTTCGGGGTTGCACAGAGTCGGACATGACTGAAGGGACTTAGCAGCAGCAGCAGCAGCTTAAGATCCAGATCACATGTAGAAACTGGATAGGAGAAATGAAATGGTTGAATACACATAGCTCAAGTTTTTCCTAAGAAGTCCACCACAATAACTGTAATAACCACCATCAACAGAAAACAGAAAAGCTTGAAATGCTAAAGATAAATTATTTGTGGATTTAGCTAAACTATTAATACTTCTACCCTGGATAATATGATTAAACTCTGTCCACTGTTCAGTCCTAACTTACTTGCCCATCCATATCTCCTATTTGTGTCTACCTTGAGGCATATTAATTTTAAACATCCCTCCCCACCCCAGGAATGCCCACTTTTTTTTCAATCTCCATTGGCCAAAACCTACCCATAGTTCAAACTCTACATCTTGTTTAAAGTCCTCCTAAATCATTCGGTTTATGTAGATTAACACATACACACACACACAAATTGAACTTGATAGACTTCTGTCAACTTTTTTTAATGTGTCATACACTCCTTTGTACTATTTAATTACAAGGATCACTAAACAGATGATGAAGAAAGAGATGTAAACCTTTTGCCAACACTTCAGTGCTGAGATCCCACTCCTAGGCCAACTTCTTAAGAGCTGCTTTTTTTTTTTTTTTTCCCAGAAATTGCTACAAGCAGGGGATAGACAGAGTAAGTGCTAGATCCCTGGCTGAAACTTGAACCTAAGACTTTTGAAACCTTGACAGGGAAGCTGGAAAACTACCATTTCAAAGCATCTTGCAGTTTAGTGTGGGCAAAAAGTAGAGAGGTGCATATACTTCTCTTTGTTCTGGAAAAACTAACTGGATGGTATATTTACAACAGTAAAGACTGCAATCTGAAGAAAAAAAAAAATAATGTTTGAAACTGGTTCCAAGAGGTTTAGGGCCTAAAGCTATAGTGAATGATAATGTCTGTTCTGTTGGCAGTTACAGCTCAGTAGAATGATGGTCCCTTGAGAAAATGTATTCTTTCCAAGTATGCATTTGAAACTGCTGCATTGCTGGAAAGCTTTGGCTCTTTGTCATTCATGGGAGGTTGTGAGTGTGTGTTAGGGAGATGCTGTCAAGCACTCAGCAACTGAACGCTAAAGGCGGGGCAGCTCTTTGCAAGAGAGAAATTGCAAGACTCTGGATCTGGGTCCAGGAACTGCTTTGAAGCATAGGTCTCTCTACTACCATTAACACTGCTCTAGCCCTCCAAGAAAGATGGTTTTGGGAAGGCAGTATCCCTGGAAAATACTGTTGGCTACCCATACAATGGAACTCCTCCCTTCCACTCTGCCAACAGAAGAGAGGTAATCTAATTTGGGGTATCAATGAGTGGAGCCCAAGAGGATGGCTAATTGACTAAGCCAGTTATATTTATTCTGTTCCCCCTTAGCAGATGATCACTTTCTCAGTTTTCCTTGAAGGGTAGTTCATGAGACATAGTTCTGAACAATGACATGTACAGGAAATCTTCTGGGTGTGTGTGATGGAGGAGGACACGTCATCTGAAAAGGGTTTTCTCTTCTGAATAAAAGAAAACTCCTGCTTTAGACCATAGCGTCTAGAGCTGTGAACGGACAAAAGCCAAAGTGCTTCTTGCCATGGTGCAAAGATGCAAAGAGCCTGTGCTGCTGCTAACTGCTAGTTTCAAATCTACAACTGCTTTCCTCCAGACTTTACATTATGTGAAGTAATTATGTCTTTATTTCTAAAGATATTACCAGGTGGGTATTCTGTTGTTGTTGTTTAGTCATTAAGTCATGTCTGAACCCTTTGTGACCCCATGGACTGTAGCCCATCAGGCTCCACTGTCCATGGGATTCTCCAGGCAAGAATACTGGAGTGGGTTGCCATTTCCTTCCCCAGCAGATCTTCTCGACCGCGTCTCTTTCATTGGCAGGCGCGTTCTTTACCACTGAGCCACCAGGGAAGCCCCAGGTATTCTGTTGTTGTTGTTCAGTCACTCAGTTGTGTCAGTTTGCAACCCCATGGACTACAGCACAGCAGGCTTTTCTGTCCTTCACTGTCTTCCCGGAGTTTGCTCAAATTCATGTCCATTGAGGTATTCTGTTACTTGCAGCCAAATGTACCCTAAATAATAGAGCACTTCACTTTGATCACGGAGAATATCGGCAGCAGAGACCATGCTGAGATCAAATGCTCACCAGCCAAGAACCTGAGTATTTCCTGAACAAGTGTGAGATGGTTTTCTAGGGATTCTCAGAAGCATGGCCCAGTTCTTTATGCAGATGGTTGTGGCTCAAAGTCATTACAGTCTGGACTTAATACAAATATGATTTTAGTTGGACTCATAACATGGTGAGTTACAGAGGGCAGACACTGACAGTCAGATCTCCCACAATGATTGGTTGATTATACCTATTCAAATTGTCTGTCTCAGTGCTACTCAAAGTACTAATCTGCAATGAGATTTGGAGATTGCATCAGAATGTAAACCAACATACTTGCTTCCTTCCTCCAGAAGTCTTGCCACAAAAACAAGTAAGCTGAACCAAACAGTGTGCTTAGTGATGTAGTTGCTTTGCATTTGGTAACAAGTCCCTTATCTCCCTATCTTTTTGCTAATTGGTAACAAAGAGTTTGGAGAAGGCAATGGCAACCCACTCCGGTACTCTTGCCTGGAAAATGTCATGGACAGAGGAGCCTGGTAGGCTGCAGTCCATGGGGTTGCTAAGAGTCGGGCACGACTGAGCGACTTCACTTTCACTTTTCAATTTCATGCATTGGAGAAGGAAATGGCAACCCACTCCAGTGTTCTTGGCTGGAGAATCCCTGAGATGGGGGAGCCTGGTGAGCTGCCGTCTCTGGGGTCACTCAGAGTCAGACACGACTGAATCGACTTAGCAGCAGCAGCAAAGAATTTGCAGACCCATAGCTGATCCACAACCACACAGGCCAATGAGTCGGCAGTCAGGTACCAGTGTAGTCTGCTTATGAATATTTACCAGGAGAGAAATCCCATGATTCTGCTCTGAAACCTACTCCAATGATTCAACAGTGGAAGGGCTTCTTTACATCTCAGTAAAGAAAATCACACCAAATTCCTTTGAAATTTTCTTTAATAGTACTGAGGAAGTATATTTGTAGGCATCACTGCCCACTTATAAAAAAAAAGTCTGTATTTCTCTAATTTAAGTACTAAACGAATTTGAAATTTGTTTGCAAGTGAGAAGGTGGTAACTGTTTCGCCAAGCAGATGGTTTTAAGTGCAGATATTTCATGTTCTGTGTGGCTTCCAGTTAGATCTTTCAACTGTGCTCAATATAGCACAATCCTCTTTCCCATAAGGCTAAAAACAATTACTAAGAAACTCCCCTGGTGGTCCAATGGCTAAGATGCTGTACTCCCAGTACAGGAGGCCTGGGTTCGATCTCTGATAAGGGAACTAGATCCCACATGTGGCAACTGAGACCTGATGCGATAAAATAAATAAATAATAATTTAAAAAAATAATTACTAAATAAGTATTATTTTGTTATCATTCATAAAGTGCATTCAGCTATGAAAAAGAGAAAGTTAGAAAAAAAAAGAAAAAAAACACTGTGGCCAAATAAAGGTTCTGTTTTTCTTACACGAGAGAATTCCAGAGTTAACTGGTTCTGGGTTGGGATAGTGGCTCTGTGATGCCATAAAGCCCAGGTTTGCTGTCTTCCCACTTGGCCATCCTTGGCTGTCACTTCATGGTCTCAGGTTGGTGACTCTGCTGTCATATTCATATTCCTATTCCAGGCAGAAAAGAAGGAAGAGAAAAGAGCAAAAGGCTAGTGATGACCTCTTTTACAGAGTTTTAGCAAATGGCCCAAGGAACTTTCACTTTTGTATCACCTTGGCCAGAAAACTGAGGCATGGTCACCTGTTGCAAGGAAACAACAACAAACAATTTTTTGTGTTTACTTCTTATATTAGTTTTCCAGAGATGCCATAATAAAATACTACAGACTGAAAAAAAGTACTACAGATTGGATGACTTATACAACAGAACTTTATTTTCTCATAATTCTGGAGGCTAGAAATCTAAGATCAAGGAGTCAGCAGTGTTGGTTTCCTCTGAGGTGTCCTTTGGTTTGTAGATAGCTACCTTCTCTCTCAGCTGAGCCACCAGAGAATACTCTGCCTGACAATGACGGAGACACAGGTTCCATCCCTGGGTCGGGAAGATCCCCTGGAGAAGGAAATGGCAACCCACTCCAGTATTCTTGCCTGGGAAATCCCATGGAGGAGCCTGGCAAGATATAGTCCATGGGATCACAAAGTGTTGGACACAATTCAGCAACTAAACAGAAACAACCTTCTCTCTGTGCCTTCACATGGGCTTTCCTCCATGTGCATTTGTGTCCTAAATTCTTCTTATAAAGACAACAGCCGTACTGAATTAAGAAAGAAAGTGAAGTCGCTTAGTCGTGTCCAACTCTTTGCAACCCCATGGACACCAGGCTCCTCTGTCCATGGGATTTTCTAGGCAAGAGTACTGGAGTGGGTTGCCATTTCCTTCTCCAGGGAACTTCCCGACCCAGGGATAGAACCCAGGTCTCCCACAGTATAGACAGACACTTTACCGTTTGAGCCACCAGGTAAGTCAAGGTCCCGCTAATGGCCTCATGTAACCTTAATTCCCTCTTTAATGATCCTCTCTCTAAACCCAGTAACTTTATGAGGTACTGGGGTTAGGACTTCAGAATATGACCTTTCACAGTACATGATTCAGCCCACAACACTCTTCCAAACATAATCAGGGTTCTGTTAGTAAGAAACAAGGGAAAAATTAATATAGGGTAGACACTGCAATAACTGCCAGACCTACTATATTGCTTGATTTTCCTTAAACAAACAAACAGAAAAGCTTGAAAATTGCCCCCAATTCAATTTAGACATTTATCAACATGATGCATGATGAGGTCTACCTAGCTGTAATAAAAGGCCTGCTTGTTTATTTAAGGTGTTTCATTATTTTTTTTTATAATGACTTTCCCCAGCTGCTGCGAGCTATGTTCTCCTTAGGAATACTCTAAAAGACACACCAGCAGGTGTCCATTATGTTGAATAGCAATTAAAACAAATAACGGAGAATTTGCTTTCTTGAGGATCACTTATTTTTAATGTTTGCTGAGGCCTTTATAATTCAATTTATAATTAAGCAGGGCAACTGTTCCTTCCTAATTTTTTAGTGTCAGAAGATTTTTATCTCTCTTGATCATTAAGTGAATTAAGTACAAATCCTTAACTTTGTTGGTGATATTTTTTCTTTTATTATTAGGGGAGCTGTCATACTAATCAAATGAACCTGCTAAGAAGCTACCTGTAATGTTACTATACATATGTCTGGTCTTCAGAGACTTAGAGAAATGCTATATCTTATGAAGTCCGAGAAATAATTAGGAAAAATTCTTTTGATATCTTGCTTTTAATTTTTTAAAGTATAACAGTTCTGTTGAAATATAATTTCCTGTGGTGGCCTAAATGTAAAGGAAATCCAAAAAAGAGGGGATATATGTATGGCTGATTCACTTTGCTGTACAGCAGAAAATAACACAACATTGTAAAACATCTATATTCAAATAAAAAAATTTTTTTAAGAAACATAATTTCACCTACTAAAAAAGTCATACTTTCAAAGAGCAAACTCAGTGAATTTTAGTACATTCAGAATTGTGCAAATCACTACTATCTAATTCCGGGACATTGTTATCACCCCTAAAAGAAACTCCATTCCCACTAGTATTCACCTCCCCCCATTTCCTCCTGCAGCCTTGGCAACCACTAATCTACTTTCTGTCTCTATTGCTACTGCTACTGCTAAGTCACTTCAGTCGTGTCTGACTCTGTGCGACCCCATAGACGGCAGCCCAACAGGCTCCCCCATCCCTGGGATTCTCCAGGCAAGAACACTGGAGTGGGTTGCCATTTCTTTCTCCAATGCATGAAAGTGAAAAGTGAAAGTGAAGTCGTTCAGTCGTATCCGACTCTTAGCGACCCCATGGACTGCAGCCTACCAGGCTCCTCCATCCATGGGATTTTCCAGGCAAGAGTACTGGAGTGGGGTGCCTTATAGATCTGCTTGTTCTGGACATTCCCATAAATGGAATAATACAATGTCTTTTGTGTCTGGATTCTTTTACTTAATGTTTTCAAGGTTCTTCCATGTATGTCACATGCATCAGTACTTTATTACTTTTTTTTGACTGGGTGATATTTCATTGTACAAATCTTGCTTTGATTTTAAGATATAATTACTATCAGGGATTTTGTATTAATTCCCTGATTCCTTAGAGAGGAACAGAAAAGCATCCTGGAATTCTAGTCCCAACTCTGTTGACCCTTATGGACCTCAGGGTTGTGCAGTCTATAAAATGGAAAGTTTTTCTTTTATCCTTTAAGGACCCAGCTTCTAAGAATCTCCATTGCATCCCCTGATTATACTTTTTCCTGCATTAAAAGGAAATTTACCCACATGTGTTTCAATTTTATCTAGATTTTTTCCCCCTACAAGATGTAAAGTTTTTTTGCGTGTTTTTTCTTTTTCAATTATTTCAAAAACAATGAACTAAACTTTCAGAAGCATCTAAATTCATAGATGGATAGTTTTGTAATTAACTAGGCTTGGAGACAAATAAATAAAAAGAATAGATATGAAAAAATTTAGTCCTCCTGGAAATGATTCAAGGATAAAGAATAAATACAACACCTATTTGTGCCTGTCAGATGAAGAAAGAGGATACTGATTATTCCAATCCTCAGTCTTTAATGAGGGAGAAATTTATTCATGCAAACATACATGCAGTAAATGTATGCCATTTCTATTTGTGAGCACGTGTGGTTCAGAAATAGAAGAATCTAGTAGTCAAACCCACCTGCAAATTCCCCAATCTGCACAAAAAAGGCAAACCACACCCATCATGCCTAATAACAAATTCTTTTTGCATCTGGTTTAACTGAGCTTAAAAAAGGATGCCTGTTCTCCTGTTGTGTTCACTCATTCCAGAATCTCTCTCTTTCATTCAATTCACCAGGGACTCTGTGGGTGGGAGTTGAGAGTGTAGATGTCAGAACTGATTATCTCACCACTGTGTATTTTACAGTTGAGAAAAAGACCCAGAGCAGCTGGGTGAGAAGCAAATAAGTATACAATATACATAAATGAAAATAAAGGGGTTTGAAAGAATATGTAACAAACTTATGGTTGCTGGCAGGGGATAAAGGGATAGTTAGGGAGTTTGGGATGGACATGTACACCCTGCTGTATTTAAAATGGATAACCAGCAAGGACCTATTGTACAGCACATGTAACTCTGTTAAATGTTATGTGGCACCTTGGATGGGAGGAGGGTTTTAGGAGAGAAAGGATACACGTATATGCATGGCTGTGTCCCTTTGCTGTTCACCTGAAACTATCACATTGTTAATCGGCTATATCTCCATACAAAATAAAAAGCTCAAAAGGAAAAAAAAAAGAAAGAATATCTAATAAATGGTTAATAGGACCGGAATGCCTTCGTAAGGACACATGTGGCAGGTAAATCCAGAGACCTGCTACTTCAGTGAAGTTTCTGGGAACTCAGTAGACTGCAACATGCCAGAGTATGTCCCTCCAAAATGTGAAAGCCAAGGTGATGTGCTCTGCATCAGTTCCCAAAGGAAGGAGCACAATGCTCAATGGACCTCCTGGGATTTAGAGACAACATACACCACATATAAGTGCCTGATTCCCATCCATTTACTGAATGGCCCTCAAGGCGACCTGCTTTGAATGGAGCAGAGCTGGTCTCTCTCCAGCTGGTCTAGGCTAACATGAGTCCCTTATAGCAACATACCCAATAGAGTGTGAGATGTCTGTGGCAGATCCGAAAAGCTACCTTCAAAGAATCACTGCCCAGGCTCCTATAGTTTCATAGGAAAGCCATGCCCTCCTTAAAATAATGATTTTCCTTCTGAGACACAGCTTTTGGCTTGTGCCCTAGTCAAGACTTAGCACGTATCTGCATTAGTTGCCACTGAAAAGATTAACACAAATGTAGTGGCTGTAGTAGACTGTCGTGGCCACCCAACAATCAAGTCCCAATTCTGGAATCTATGAATGTGATCTTATAAGGAAAAAGGATCTCTTTTGCACATGTGATTCATTGACAGATCTTGAGATGAATTGATTATCCTGGATTATCTGGGTGGGCCCTGAATGCACTCACAAATGACCTCATAAGAGAGAGGTAAAGGGAGATTTGACAGGGAGGAGAAGACACACAGAGAAGACGATGTGAAGATGAAAGCAGAGATTGGATTGATGAGCCCACCAGCTTGACCAGCAGCCACCAGAAACAGAAAAGCAAAGAGTGGATTCCCCTCTAAGGCCTCCAGAGGGAGGGAAGCTCTGCCCTCACCTCGAGGGTGGCCCAGATATACCAACTCCAGACTTCTGGATTCCAGAGCTGGAAGAGAATAAAATTTTGTTGTTTCAATCCATCAGGTTTCTGTTAATTTGCTACAGCAGCCACAGAAAACTAATACAGTGGCTGAAAACAATGGAAATTTATTCTCTTACCATTCTGGAGGTCAGAAGCCTGAAATCAATTTCACTGGGCAAAAGTCAAAGGAGGGAAGCCCTCATTCCTACTGGGAGCTCTGAGAGGAGAATCCATTCCCTTATCTGTTTCTTTCTTGTTGTTATTGTTTTTTGTCTTCTGGTGACTGTGGTCCTTGGCTTTTATCCCCTTCCTCCTCCTTCAAAGAGCATTGCTCCAGTCTCTGCTTTTTTTTTTAATGATTGCTTATCTTTATTTGGCTTTGACTTCCCTGGTGGCTCAGATGGTAAAGCGTCTGCCTACAATGTGGGAGACCCAGGTTCGGTCCCTGGGTTGGGAAGATCCTCTGGGGAAGGAAATGGCACCCCACTCCAGTAGTCTTGCCTAGAAAATCCCATGGACAGAGAAGTGTGGTAAGCTACAGTCCATGGGGTCGCAAAGAGCCGGACATGACTGAGCGACTTCACTTTCACTTTACCTTTATTTATTCATTTATTTTGGCTGTGCTGGGCCTTCATTGCTGCTCCAGCTTTTCTCTAGCTGCAGTGCATGGGCTTCTCTTGTGGAGCACGGGCTCTAGAGTGCATGGGTTTCAGTAGCAGTTGTGGCACGTGGCTTAGTAATTGCATTTCCAGGGCTCTAGAGTATAGGCTCAGTAGTTGTGCTTGGGCTTAGTTGCCCCATGGGAATGTGGAATCTTCCTGGATTGAACCCTCGTCTCTTGCATTGGCAGGAGGATTCTTTACCACTGAGCCACCAGGGAAGCTCCAGTCTCTTCTTCTGTCATCCCATTGCCTTTTCCTCTGATTCCTCTTAACGTTGCTCTTATAAAAATTGTTGTGATCACACTGGATCCATTCAGATAAATCTTCCCATTTCAAGATTCTTAACCACATATGCAAAGTCCCTTTTGCCATAAAGGTAGCATTCATAGGTTCTGGAGATGAAAATGTAGATGTATTGAGGGGCCATTATTTAGCCTATCACACAATCTAACCATTGGATTTCAAGTGACTGTGCAACCTAATCTTCCCATCATGAACTGAGGTGTTACTGAACCAGAAAATGCTAAATTTGTATGCAGTTGCATTCCATCCTCTAGGGAAAAGATCAGGCCCAAGCAAGTCCTGTAGACGCCCACATTTTTCACAAACATGCAGCTTACATTCTTAATATTCCTATTTCTGATGCATTGCCACATCCTCCTCATCTAATCAGTTATGACAATTGCCTGGGGGATAATGAAATTACTATTAGAAAGGTTTTTAGACTTATTCTGCATACTGTGTTGGCGCCTTCTGTAACTGAACTGTCTCACCATTACAGTGCCACTCAGGTGGCACTCAGCAATGAGGCAGACATATCCTGTCAGTGAGGAGAATGTGGAGCAGTACCTGTGTTAATCCTCTGCTTGGAAATGGAGATGCTCCAAAGGATAACCCAATATTGATTCATGGGCAAGGGCTACCAATTTGGCTAGATGGTTAGGGTCTTGGAGGGAACCAGAGTGAAATATTAGAGATAAGGAAGTCTGGAGAAGAGGTATATGATGGTGGAGCAGACTTCTATTTTCCAAAGATGGCCACACCAGTATATGCCACATACGTGTGCTCCTTACAACATGACATCAACACTCCTCCATTGAGAGATGAGGTCTATATTTCTTTTCCTGGAGCCTGGGCAGGTCATGGCAGAAGCAATGTCACATGACTTCTAAGGCTGTCATAGAAGGCAATACAGCTTTCTTCTAGTCCTCTTGGGCCGGTCGCCTTTGGAACCCAACAGTCATGCTATGAGGAAGCCAAGTGGCCAACTGGAAAAGCCACATGTGGATAGGTGTTCCAGTCTCAGCTCCAGGTGAAGACCCAGAAGGCAACAGTATCAACCTCCAGATGTGAGTGAGCAAGCCTTTGGCATAATCCAACCTCCAGCCTTCAAACCACTTCAAGTGACCCTAGGAAGAAAAGAAATGTCCTATTCCTGTGAGGCCTGCCTGCAAAGCGGATTCTTGAACAAAATAAATATCTTAAGCCTTTAAGTTTGGGATTATTTGTTACATGGCAATAAACAGATAAGCTCTCAGAATTGTCTCAAAGTGTAAAATTATTTATGCCCTTATGAAAGCTTGCCAAAAGTCAACCATTGCACATGAGGCTCTCAAAACCCTGGTGGACAAGTAGAATTGTTCAGGGATGCCAGTTAGACTCATTCTCCAACCAATCTGGATGTATTCAATGGACTTGTGAACAGATAGCCATGCTGGGAAGGATGAACTTTGCCTCACCAAGGCTAATCTGCTAGGTACTCACTGCTAAGCTCTGCAAATGGCAAAACCCAGTAATGAACCCATAATATAGTGCTATAATAGTACCATAAGGGCTTCCCTGGTGGCTCAGCCGGTAACAAATCTGCCTGCAATGCAGAAGATCCAGGTTCAGTCCCTGGATTGTGAAGATCCCCTGGAAAAGGGAGTGGCAACCCACTCCAGTATTCTTGCCTGGGAATCTCATGGACAGAGGAGCCTGCAGGCTACAGTCCATGGGTTCACAAAGAGTCAGACACAACTGAGCAACTAAGCATGCACACACACAGAGTCCCATAATCTAGTACGCAGAGGTGAGGGGACTACACAGGAAACTCTCCATCATAGGGAAGCAGAAATTGTTCTAATGAAATAGAGATGGATTCTGGATTATGGATCATCTTTCCTCTTTGTCATATTTCTACCACACTTAATAAATGCCGTGTTTACAAAACTAGTGACCAAAGAGCGAAAATGTGCAGAAAAGTAAAGTATGCAATTTATTGATACCTATGGCAATCGCTGAGCTTACCACATGTTCCATCACCCAGAAGCAAGCAGTCTGATAGAACCATAGAATGACTTATTGAAGACTCACTTATAGAGTCACCTGGGCAATAATGCTGCATTAGGTTAGAATGCACTCCTACTGGGTGGGATATAAAAATAAATAAGGGGCTAAGATGGAATCGGGACCCGATTTATGCTCTCAACTATAACAACAAAAACTCACAGCATTTGAAAAAACAGTTTTGGAAACACTAGACGTCAGGCAGTAAAGATTGTGGTCCCTGAGAAACAAGAAACAAAGGACCTCAATTTCAATGTGGGGCAGGGGTGGGGGTTGTGGAGTAGGTTTGATTGCTAGTTGGGAAGCTAAGGTCCCACATGCTGTGGGGCAAGGGCAAAATATAAATAAATAAAATTTTCAAAAAGAAACAAGTGTATAAACTCTATGATTACCCTAGTTTACTGGCTCTAGAGAGTTCCTAGGCTGTAGTGCAGGAGGAGAAAGCCAAGTAGAGCCAGATGGAGTCCCTGAGTTAAGAAGGACCTGAGGGTCCAGTGAGACAGAGTTCCCATGACAGAACACCAGGCAGAAGAGAGTGACACATAGGAAAGAACCCCAGGGATCTGCAGAGGCCACTCCTTTAGAATTCATCATGCCTCATGTGTGGAGGAAAATACCTTAGGCCAGAGAAAGAAGTGCCTGGTGTCTGCACAGGATTTGGAATAGTCAGACCAGAAAAACTTCAGGGTCCACAGGGCATTGGGTAGAGTTCTTGGAAGATTCTCGCCTCAATTAGCCCTAGACAAATCCTAGCTTATTGGCTCAGATGGTGAAGAATCTGCTCACAATGCAGGAGACCCAGTTTCAATCCCTGGGTTGGGAAGGTCCCCTGGAGAAGGGAATGGCTACCCACTCCAGGATTCTTGCCTGGAGAATTCCATGGATAGTGGAGCCCGGCAGGCTACCATCCATGGGGTCACAAACAGTAAGACACGACTGAGTAGGACATGACTAACACTTTCACTTTCAACCCTAGCTTCCTAAAAGCAAAAACTCAAAAGAATTTAAACATGTTCAAGTAGCACCTGTGTCGAAGAACAAAGCTCAGGAATGTTTCTAGAAATATAAAAATAGCTGGCACCCAAGAAGTGTGCCTTCCTGTACTACAGAGACTGGAAACCTACAGACAGCATTTCTCAGATACCCTAACAGCTAGGGTCCTGAAAACAAGTTTTTGTTTGGTTCCTGTTTTGGGTTATATTTTTGCCAACTAGATGTATTTTCATGTGACTTGGAAGGCAAAAGTAAAGCAGAAAGTTTTTTTGACGCTTTGGTTGATGCTACAGATACACATACTGGTTTTTGTTTGTTTGTTTTTTGCAGTTACATTTCCCTATCCAATAGGGACTTTGTGGGTATAGTAGCAATGGCAATAGTGGCAGAGGCTTCCTGATTCATTAAGCAGAGCTCATTGAAATCAGCAGTTCCAGGGGGAGTGTCCCAGTTTTTCACTTTCCTAACAGTAGCAGAGGTACCAGCTCCCCTTGTAGGTGAAAATAGTGGTATTATTCTGCAAATATAGCCTAAATACCATTCCTCTACTCCTCTCAACTACTTATATTACATCTTTTTTAGCTTAAAACAGCTGAAATAAGTTCTGTTTCTTGAAAAAAAATCCCATTATAGGAATATGTATTAGTTACCTCTTACTGCGTAACAAATTGCCCCTGTGCCCAAATTTAGTATCTTATGATAATAAATATTTGTTATCTCACAGTTTCTGTGGGCCAGGACTTTGGAAGCAGGTTTACTTACTGCTTCTGGCTCAAAGCCTCCTCTGTGGTTGCAATTAAGATATCAGACAGGACTATAATCATCTGAGGACTTGACTGGGGTGGGAGGAGCCACTTGCAAGGTGGCTCACTGGTAACCTGTTGACCAGAATTCTCACTTTCTACTAGCTCTTGGCAGGAAGCCTTACTTCCTCACCACATGGGTCTCTTCTTTGGGCTTCCTGGAGTGTCCTAAAAATATAGCTGGCAAATCCCCTCAAAGCAATCCAAGGGAGAAGACAAAGAGGAAGCTGCAGTGCCTTTTATGACTTTGTCTTCTAGGTTGCAGGCTATCACTTCTGCTTTATTGTGTTTGTTAGAAGTGAATCTTTTAAGTCAAGCCCATACTCAAGGAGAGGGAGTTTAGGATCCACTCCTTAAAAAGAGGAGTGTCAAAGAATTTGTGGATATATATTTAAGCTTCCACATAATCTTCCACAGATGTGAAAGAATATTATTTTGTCTAATTTTTATGTAGTTTGCATACAATAGCTAATATTCATAAAATAATTCTCATCATTAGTAATAATTCCAATAATCTCAGATCAGATTATCTCTTCCCTTTTGGAGACTGGTCACATTCATTTAATCTTTCTTTAATCATCCTAATTTTTCTCCTTCAAAGGCAAGGTTTCAGGAAGCTCAATTTGCCTCTCCTTGTTCAAGCTAATGTAAAGATAAGATTTGTCCCCATAATCACTATGGATACCATGGGTTTTTATACTAAATAATTACCAGTGACCACAAACCTACATTTTTTATGAGTGAAAAATAAAATTTTACAACTGTTTCATGACAGGAGGCCCCACAAGTAATTAAAATATAGGTAGATCAAAGTTTCAGAATCAGGAAGTAAGAAGGGCTTGAATTGTCTTACTAAATTCATTGAAGAATTGAATCAAAACATGTAAGAATAATCTCAATTCATTACATAATCTTTCATAGATTTTTTTATTTTTTAAAGAATTTTTTTAAGTCTTTATTGAATTTGTTACAATATTGCTTCTGTTTTATATTTTGGTTTTTGGCCATGAGGCATGTGGGATCTTAGCTCCCCAACCAGGGGTCAAACTTGCACCTTCTGCATTGGAATGTGAAGTGTTAATCACCGGACCACCAAGAAGTCCCCATAATTTTCAAAGAAGCAATAAAATTATTTTTAAAGGGGTCCCCTGGAAAAAAGTATCCCCTCCCTTCTATGAACAGAAAGCACCCTCGTGCGACAACACTTAATGAGATATTTCAGAATTATTTTGACAAAGCTAAACTTTCTAATGAAACTATAGTTATGTCACAAAAATGGAGAGACTGCACTAACTATTCATATTTGTTTTAAAATCTCAAAATATAACTTTAAAATTTAAAAAAAATTTAAATGTATTGTACATTCCATAAACCTTCCACAAGTCCCCATGTCAGTGAATGTAATATAGCCTTTCACACAGTGTCAGCAACAAGCACAGTTACTGGTGTAGAATAAGTGCCTACTAAATTTCCTTGTATTAATTAATGGATTAATGTAGCTAATGAGAGTGAGATCTGGTCACCTGAAGAAAAATAGTATGGGCCTGGGCTGGCAATCATTTCAAAGCTAATCAAAAATCTTCCAGCTCATTTCACTTGATCTGACTGGTTTTATGTCTTAGATGTGTGAGCCCATAACAATTTGCAAGATTCATATGCAAGATACCACAAAATACAGCCCACTTCCCCACCCTAATCTGCCTAATAAGTGGAAAATACTAGAACATGAAAGATAATAGCAAATGAGGTAGGGATGTTGAATTCTAAAGCTATATTCCCAGCTTAGGTATCATTACATTCTTATTACTGATTCGACTTTTCAAAGTATTTCATGTGGTTGGCTTCCTGTCATGCTGTTCTTGACTCTTCTTTACTCAAGATATATATGTGTAGTTAAAAGTTGTCTAAGAAAAAACAAAAAACAAAAAAGTGTGGCTAAGACAAACGGTGCTATAATGAAAAGCCCTGTGTGAGATAGGAGTGCATTTGACATGGGCTTTAAAGGATAGAAACGATCTCAACAGGTATGTAGAGACAACAGATGGCATTCACTACAAAAAGATGAGGGTAAGCAAAGGCATGGAGACTGGGAGGAGCAAAGCCTTTTCAGCACTTAGATACCCTTTGATTCTAAGTAAATAATGCTACCAATTGTGAAAGGAAATATATTAAAACACAATATGTAGGCACACACCTGTTAATTTTGGAGAATGCAATAGCCTTGACTTACGTAAGCCACCCACCAACCAAGAAAGGGAACGCCCAAGGAAGTATGAGTCATAACTTTTTCTTGACTGTTTAGCTATAATGTCATTGATCAAATGTATTGTTTAATACACACCCACACACACACCCAAACAATAAAAAGGAGTCATTTACTTCTTGACGAAAGGCTATCATCAGGGCATAGCTATGAAATCTGAGGAATCTCTAATAATCATACTATCATCCTGGGGAAGACATGGTGACTGCTTCCACAATGTCCTCTCCAAGTGACTTTTAGAATCTAGTCTTCCCAGTAGGATGTGGCAAAATGATACACTTAACCCTAACTAGAAGGAAGCTTGGAAATAGTCCAGTCTCCAAGAACTGTTATATCAGCAATTTCTCAGGTAGTATTAGACAATGGCTAGTAGTACCATCCTCTAATTACATGTGTTGTTCCTCAGAAAAATGAAAAATTTGTTTCTGGATCTGACAAGCTCAATAGAAGATGCCTGTAAATCGGATTGGAGTGTTTATTCATCCATATTTATTCTTACATATTAAATACACATATATTGATTTCTTCAAAAAATATGCCATTTACTGTGCCCAGTGATGGGAGCAGAAAGAAGAACAAAAGGCAGAAAGAAGAATAAAAAGATAGGTAAGACTAAATTCCTCCCTCTAAAGGAATTTACAATCATACAAGGGAAAAACAAGGGAGAAAGAAAGCATGGAGGGAAAAGTTTAAATTGTCCTCTCTGTAGCTCTTTTTATTTTTTATTTTCATCAAATATATGTATTCCTTTGCCAAGTAGTTCTACAAGAGTTTCCCTATCTCCTTTAAGTCTCCATATAATAAGGCAAATGTGTCATTCTTTCAAAAGGTACATGGAAGAGATGGCGCGGATTTCTAATGTGAGGTTGGTACAAAGAAATGGTCTGTTTATAGACTCTCCTAAGTATGAGGGTTTGCTTGGGAACCATCATCCGGCTTAGACGTCACTAATAAGAAAAAAACCAAAACCTTAATTTGCATAATATCAAAGCATAAGCTTTTCTTGCTTTCTAGACATCATCTGGAAGGTACTGATAATCAAACATGCAGAAAGTCCCCATGGAGATAATCAAGAACTAGTTTCAAATATATTGCAATGTTTCCCAGATGACTGTGATTTCTCTTCACTCTCCCAACTCACCTTAAGAAGGTCATAATTTAGGAAATAAATTAGAGCTTAATCTTACGGCCTAAGCATAACACTTACTTTGGATGTTTGAATTGATCATGTGTTCTTTGCTAGTAACAAAAGTACTTTTAAAGTAGTATTAAAAAGTAGTATTCTTTTTTAAAAACAATATTTATTTATTTATTTGGCCATATTAAGTCTTAGTTGCGGCTTCGATCCTCATTTCTGCATGTGGGATCTTTAGTTGCAGCGTTTGAAATCTAATTCCCTGACTAGGGATCGAACCTGGTCCCCTTTCATTGGGAGCACTTAGTCTTAGCCACTGGACCACCAAGGAAGTCCCAAAAGTAGTATTCTTAAGTATTAGAAATATGGACATATCTTGAGGGGGAGATTTGTAATATGTATGTTTCATATTTTATAATATATGTAAAGATACTACTATAGTTATTTGCTTTATTTTTCCCCAGATTTTGGGGCATATTTGACAAATAATTTATTTTACTTAAATGCATTTTGTCTACTACTACCTACCTTCTTCACATTAGATGCTGTGCTAGGCACTTCACAAATATCAATCAATCTTACCATCACAGCAACTCTTTGACTTAGATATACTTAGATCTATTTTATTGTTCAGAAAAGTGAGGTTCATACTCCTTGGATATGATGGGAGACTGAAACTTCTTCAAAGAACTTCTATCCTACCTAACAAAATGATCAAAAAATTCACTAGCAACCACCAAACAAGGAAAGATGTTTAATGCTACAAACCTCAAAAACGTGCATCCAAAGAAAGAAATAGGAGATTCAGGGGCTGAGCAGAAGAGCAGTTTTTCAGCTCCTAACACCACCTTCACCATCCAGATATTGTAATGAATTCTGAGAATTCTCACTAATCTCAAGTCCGGAGGAAAGTAAACTGTGTAACCAACTTTGTCTTTCTCTTCTTCCTTTTAAATCCTTCTTTTCAGTAAGAAGCAATTAAAACTAGAAAAGAAGAGGATAAATCAAGGAAAATGAATAGCAAAGCTGGTTTTCTTGGACCAGTTAATAGCAAAGGCTTCAGTGCTATACATAGTATGCTCCTGTTGGAATGGTACACACACCCACTGAGATGGAGGGAGATAACAAAGAAACCATCCCCTCTCACACATACATACACACGTCATACTTCAGGCTACATTTCCTCAAGCTAAAGAAGAGTAAATGGAGAACAAAGCCCCCAGCCCCACCTTACAATTTAGAGGGAAAACATGGTGTCAGAGCAGAAAGAGAGTCAAGAAATCACTTGTATTATATGGGAGCAAATAGAATGTACTCCTGGACAGAGCCAAGCATGGAAAAGAATAGCATAACAACCATGAAAGCTAATCTGAAAAACTTTTAAAAGCAAGAAGGAAAATCAAAAGAGAAAGAGAGGAGGAAGGAAGCATTGAAGAAACAGACAAAAACCTCAAACTAGAAGACTAATTCAAGAAACAGAGGGTTACATATACACAATGGAATATTACTCAGCCATTAAAAAGAATACATTTGAATCAGTTCTAATGAGGTGGATGAAACTGGAGCCTATTATACAGAGTGAAGTAAGCCAGAGAGAAAAACACCAATACAGTATACTAACTCATATATATGGAATTTAGAAAGATGGTAACAATAACCCTGTATGCGAGACAGCAAAAGAGACACAGATGTATAGAACAGTCTTTTGGACTCTGTGGGAGAGGGCGAGGGTGGGATGATTTGGGAGAATGGCACTGAAACATGTATATTATCATATGTGAAATGAATCACCAGTCCAGGTTCAATACATAATACAGAATGCTTGGGGCTGGTGCACTGGGATAACCCAGAGGGATGGGATGGGGAGGGAGGTGGGAGGGGGGTTCAGGATGGGGAACACATGTACACCCATGGAGGATTCATGTCAATGTATGGCAAAACCAATATAATATTGTAAAGTTAAAAAAAAAAACAAACCTGAAGTTATAGGTGGGTTAAAAAAATAAAATAAAAGAGCCTATAAGATGTAAAAAAAAAAAAAAAAAAACAACAGGAAATTTCTTGAACTTTACTTCACCTGTATGAAAAACATGAATAAGAATATAAACTGAAGGCAAAAGGTAAATTAAGAGATCAAAATGACTTAAAAAAAAGAGGGCTTGTGGATGTAAGGAAAAATTGAGGACTAAGATGATATCATTAGAAAACATATAATGAAACAAAATAATCTAAAAAAAAAAACCTGATTTATTGACATAGAAGAAAATCCTGAGATAATCACAAAACATATTAAAGAAAATGAGAAGAGATTAACACAGAGAGAAACTGAGATGAAAAATAATCAAATACAAGGATAACGGTTCTCTCTTGTTTAGAAAACCAGTGTAGAATTCATGAAAATGTACCACTTAGATCTACTGCAAGGAGTATAAATTTTGCTATTTCCCCCTCTACTATAAGTGTAGACAATAAAGCATAGTTATATTTACTTTGCCTGTAACTTCGTCACTTGTAGTTGTTCAGTCGCTCAGTCGTGTCCAACTCTTTGTAACCCCATGAATGGCAGCACAATAGATTTTCCTGTCCTTCACTATCTCCAGGAGTTTATTGAATTGAATTGAATTGATGATGCTATCCAACCATCTCATCCTCTGTCATCCTCTTCTCCTCCTGTCTTCAATATTTTCCTGCATCAGGGTCTTTTCCACTGAGTCAGCTCTTTGCATCAGATGTATTGGAGTATTGGAGTGCCAAAATATTGGAGTTTCAGCTTCAGCATCAGTCCTTCTGATGAATATTCAGAGTTGATTTCCTTCAGGATTGACTGGTTTGATCTTCTTGCAGTCCAAGGGACTCTCAAGAGTCTTCTTTGTCACTAATAGAAATGAAATGTGTTCATATGACATTTCAATTAATGCAAATATGTGAAATATCATTAATGTCCATCACTACTTCCAAATTACTGTGGTCATTAGTTTCATCACTAGGTCTTATTATTAAATGCAATAATAAAAAGTATATATTTCTATATAACAGTATATTTTGACAATTGAACTGTAATGGATTGTCTTTGTAATCCTGTGTATTTTACTTTAAATTTTTAAAAACACTCTGAGAAGTGGTCCTTAGACTTCACCAAAGGGCCAAAGGTGTCTCTGGCACAAAAATACCCTTATAGTCATAGCCAAGAAAAGCCTGTAGCCCCTCCATTACATAACACGTGGGGAAAACACATAGAAGTGAAAGATCCTGAAGCTAAATCTTCATTAGTTTCACAGTGAATTGAGTGTTGGTTGTAGCTGAAATGACATTTTCAAACAACAGATAGAACCTGAGTGCTGATGATGTCTGAGTAACAAGATAGGGCTCCTGGCACCATGGAACAGTCATATTGTCACTAGAATGCCTCTCCAGGTTTCCATGGGAGAATGACATAGTATATCTTGCTTAAGCTACTATATTTTGGGGTCTCCTTTTTTACAGCCACCTAGTCTGTTCCCTAACTAATATATTACTTTTTCAAATATAAATAATTTCCCACCACTGGCAATAGAAAGATGGGTGAAGAAGGAGAAAAGAGCAATGTTTGGGGCCAAAAAGGACCTTACCATCTCTGGTAACCCAGAATTTAACCCAATCCAGACTCCTAATAAATGGTAGAACTGGGGAGGGTTACATATTCATTATTAGTATTTTCCTTCATAGTATCTAATCTCCTACAAATATCAAATCTCTTACAAATACAACTATTCAAGTGAAAATGACTTTCATATTAACTCCATAATTGCAAAGAAAAGCATCAGTTCAGTTCAGTTCAGTCGCTCAGTCATGTCCAACTCTTTGTGACCCCATGAATTGCAGCACGCCAGGCCTCCCTGTCCATCACCAACTCCCTGAGTTCACCCAAACTCATGTGCATCGAGTCGGTGATGTCATCCAGCCATCTCATTCTCTGTCGTCCCCTTCTCCTCCTGCCCCTAATCCCTCCCAGCATCAGGGTCTTTTCCAATGAGTCAACTCTTCGCATGAGGTGGCCAAAGTATTGGAGTTTCAGCCTCAGCATCCGTCCTACCAATGAACACCGAGGACTAGTCTCCTTTAGGATGAACTGGTTGGATCTCCTTGCAGTCCAAGGGACTCTCAAGAGTCGTCTTTAACACCACAGTTCAAAAGCATCAGTTCTTCTTCGCTCAGCTTTCTTCACAGTCCAACTCTCACATCCATACATGGTCACTGGAAAACCATACCTAAATTTTAAAAACTTCTATAAAAAAAAGAAAAGGAAAAGGGTCTTTAATATTTGTTTAGCCCTGCAATAAAAGTAACATTCTCACTCCTTACTCAAAACTCTCCAAAATCTTAATTTTATAATGGCACTTTAAAAGATAAAAGACTTCATTAAAGAAAAAAAAAGTGGATTTTTAGATGAAAAATGAGGGCCTGAATTCACACTTTGCCCAGACTTGTTTGATAATTGCTTTTGAAATTTGAACTCTAGCTATTCTGTTCCTTTAATCAAAAAGCAATATACACACCAAGTTGACTTTAGACTTGTGCTTTGACCCTCACTAATGTTTCTTGCGGCTATTACTTTCAATTATATAGCTCATCCATTGAAATTCTCAATTCATAAGAAGCAAATGCCTACCTTTTTAGAAGCTACATATCAGAGACAATTTCTCCAATGAGAGTTCAGTTCAGTTCAGTCGCTCAGTCGTGTCCAACTCTTTGCGACCCTGTGAATCGCAGCACTCCAGGCCTCCCTGTCCATCACCAAGGACAGTTAACATTTCAAAAAACTTCTCTAAACTCTAACTTTCTAAATGGACTCTCATTCCCCAATAGCAGTGAAGGAACACAGGGGGAGTCTCCAAGTTCACAACCAGCTCCACATGTTAACTTTCCTAAAAATGAGGATCCCAAGAATAACAACTAGGAGAGAAGACCTGTGGTCCTTCTGCTTGAAATGTCCTCACCTCTCGGCCTGGATATCTTCTCTTCATCTTTCAGAGCTTTTGTGTTCATGCATCTTTAATGGCCCCAGCTATTATTTTCTTAGCACTTAAATTCTGTCTCTGATTTAGCACTTGCTATTTGAATCTGTTTATATAACTGTCCTCAACTAGATTGAGTTCCTCAAGGTTTGGGCCAGAGTGGTCAATCCTCTTGGTTATACAGCAATAATGTGGGTATGGAATCAACAAGACAGAAACCAGGAAGAACAAAGTTTGATAGGGAGGCAGAGCCCAGAGTAACTCCTCAAGCCAACCTCCACCTGCAGTGACTTTTTCCTCTTAGTGGTTTTAACACAGAAGGTAAAAAGAGTAATGTTCAAGGCCAGAATTTTTACCAACTTTAATAAGATAATTTTCTTGTATGAAAAAGAAGGTAATTTACATTTTATCTCTACCTGTGCCTTTAACCCAGGCTGACTCATCGCACATTGTGCAACCAGGACTCAGTAAAAGTGAAAGCTAGGTCCCAGGTTCCCTCTTTTAGCAACTGTCTTCCACCCTTTCCCTTTGCTTTTCTCCAATTTGTTCTTTGCTCCCACAACCTACCCTACACCCAGCTTAGTTTATCACACTAGGACTTCCTGACATTTTCTGCTGGGAATTACTGGGACTGAATCATGGTCCATTTTTCAGGCATCATGGTGTGTCTCTGAAATTCAAATCCCAGATCCCAGGAATCTGGAGGAAAGCTGGAGAGATGGTCTGGCTCTTCTTAGAAGAGTCGAGGCAGGTATGGGTAGCCTCACAAGGGAACACCTAGCTCCACCAGAAAGGCTCCATGAGTTTCTGGGTCTGCTTATGTGGTATTTGTAATACCCTCATCCGAGTGGACAGTCATCCTAATGAGTTGCTCATTAGTTGCTCATCCTAATGAGTATACATGGAGTAACCAGTGTACACAGGCCACCAAAAGACTCGTATGAAAGAAAACAATAGCAGATACGAGACACCATAAGACTGAATTCTCTACTTTCCATTCTTCACTGAGATTAGGAAGAAACACCCTTTCATGATGAAAAAAAAAAAAAAAGGAGGTTCTCTCCCTTAACCTTAATTAGGCTCCCTCTACCAGGTGGGGACATGCAGAATGTCATGCATGACATCAGATACAGAGGCCCAGTTTGGAAATCATCCTCAAAGATTGGTATGGTCCTTCTCTGCTCTCATCTGATGTGAATCATTCAAGTTTTAGTATAGACAACTAAATCTCTCTAGTTATTTTTTTCATTATAAAATTATTTTTCATTGTGGTAAGAGACATATAAAATTTACCATCTTAACTATTTTTTTTAAGTACAGTTGATTTTCCTTGTGCTGTGAATATTGTTTATTTATTTTACATAAAGTATATATACTTTTTTGGAGAAGGCAATGGCAAGCCACTCCAGTACTCTTGCTTAAAAAATCCCATGGACGGAGGAGCCTGGTAGGCTGCAGTCCATGGGGTCGCTACCAATTGGACGCGACTGACTGACTTCACTTTCACGCAATGGAGAAGGAAATGGCAACCCACTCCAGTGTTCTTGCCTGGAGAAGCCCAGGGACGGCAGAGCCTGGTGGGCTGCTGTCTATGGGGTTGCACAGAGTCAGACACGACTGAAGTGACTTAGCAGCAGCAGCATATATACTTTTTATATAAAGTGTATATCTATTAATCCCAAGTTCCCAATTTATCCCTCCCCCTTTCCCTTTGGTAACCATAAATTTGTTTTCTATGTCTTTAACCATTTTTATATGTACAGTTCAGTGGCATTAAGTTCATTTACACTGTCAGATAAACAGAATCACCATCAATCTCCAGAACTCTTTTCATTTTGCAAAACTGAAACTTTGTATTATTAAGCAATAATACCGAACTCCCTCTCTCCAGTACCTGGAAATCACCATTCTATTTTCTATCTCTTTGAGTTTGATTACCCTAAGTACCACAAATAAGTTGAATCATATAATATTTGTCCTTTTGTGACTGAATGTATTTCAGTGAATATATTATGTGTCTGAATGTGACTGAATGTATTTCACTGAATGTAATAGCCTCAAGGTTCATCCATGTTGTAGCATGTGCCAGAATTTCCTTCCTTTTTAAGTATTCTACTAAGTATTTAAAATATTCTAGTGTTTGTATATACCACAGTTTGTTTATCCACTTCTCTGTTGATGAGCACTTGGATTGCTTCCACCCCTTGCCTATTGTGAATAATGCTATAAACATGGGTGTACAAATCTCTCTTCAAGTCCCTGCTTTCAATTTTTTGGGTATGTACCCAGAAGTGGAATTGCTATATCATATGATAATTCTATTTTTAATTTTTGAGGACTTACCATATTATTTTCCATAGAAGCTGTACCATTTTACATTCCCAACAAGAATGTAGAATGTTTCAATATCTCCACATCCTTGTTATTTCTGCTTTGTGTTTCTATAGTAGCCACCCTAGTGGATATGGGGTTGTATAGTTACTTCAAGCAGAAAGGGAATTGAAGTACTGGAGCAGCAAACTCTAGACTGGGCTTCCAGAATGATTCCTAGAGCACCATAAACCAACCCACTAGGGAAGCTCTTAAATTTGTCACAATCACAAAACAGGGAACCAAAAGGTTATTCTTGGAACTACTGAGTTCAATGATAAACTACCACTACTGTTGTGCCAGTTGACTATGGCTATAACAGTGACAGTTGACACTTAAGAAACAACCACAAATCTTCATTAGCCTTACATCAATGGGTCCTTACTTAGAGCCATGAGCTTGTGGTTGGCTGATCCAGGCTGTGCTTGTTAGGGCAGCTTGTCTGCGGCAGCTCTACTCCGAGTGTCTCTCATCCACCTCCTGGGACCACCGGGCCTATGGGGTAGGTTCACCTCGTGGTGATGTCAAAATCGGTATCATAAGGGTAAGTGGAACTTTGAAAAACAGAAAAGCGACAGAACTTAAAAGACGGATCTTGACAACAACACGATGTAAAACAAGGACTATTAGTACAGCACCTGTTACGGTTGAAGAGTCCAGGAGGACCAACTTTTAAACATAATTTTGTCTTATTTTAAAACATTCAATTGTAAAATGGACAAGACACCTGCCTTTTAAAGAAATATTTTCTGGTACTAATTTTACATTATATTATTGAAGCCTTCAATAGAAAGGTAAACTATTAATAAATTCATTCATCAAAATTAGGTTTCAGAAAATTTGCCCTGTGACCTTTTTACAGAAGTATGGTTCTGTAAAAGAGACAAACAGATTTAGAAAACTAGGATCAGTCTTGTCTCTAATAATGACTTCTGATTGTTTCTTTTATTAATTTTTTTATAACTTTATTCATTTTTGGCTGTGCCGGGCCTTTGTTGCTGTTTGAGCTTTTCTCTAGTTGCCACGTGCAAGCTTCTTATTGAGGTGGCTTCTTTTGTTGCAGGCTTCTCAGGAGGCACTACAATAAAGAATCCACCTGCCAGTTCAGGAGGCTGGGGTTCAATCCGTGGGTCTGGAAGATCCCCTGGAGAAGGAAATGGCAACCCACTCCAGTATTCTTGCCTGGAAAATCCCATGAACGGAGGGGACTCATGGGCTATAGTCCTTGGGGTCACAAGGAGTTGGACAGGACTGGCACCCCACTCCAGTACTCTTGCCTGGAAAATCCCATGGATGGAGGAGCCTGGTAGGCTACAGTCCATGGGGTCACTAAGAGTCGGACACGACTGAGCGACTTCACTTTCACTTTTCACTTTCATGCATTGGAGAAGGAAATGGCAACCCACTCCAGTGTTCTTGCCTGGAGAATCCCAGGGATGGGGGAGCCTGTTGGGCTGCCGTCTATGGGGTCACACAGAGTCGGACACGACTGCCGTGACTTAGCAGCAGCAGTAGCAGCAGAACACACATTATGATATTATTATTCTTTTGTTGGCAGAGCACAGGCTTGTGGGGAGGCAGGCTTCAGTAGTTGTAGCTCCTGGGCCCTGGAGCACAGGCTCAATAGTTGTGGCACACGGGCTTAGTTGCTCCATGGCATGTAGGATCTTCCCTGATCAGGGATCGAACCTTCGTCTCCTGGATTGGAAGGCAGATTCTTTACCACTGAGCCATCAGGGAAGCTCCTTTAATTTACTTTTAAATTGAAGTATAGTTGAATTACAATGTTGTGTTAAATTCTGCTGTGCAGCAAAAGCAGTTATACAAATGTTTAAATTTTTTTCATATGCTTTTCCATTATGGTTTATCACAGGATATGGAATATAATTCCCTGTGCAAAACAGTAGGATCTTGCTGTTTATCCATTCTATATTTATCAGTTTGCATCTGCTAACCCCAAACTTTCAATCCAACCCTTTCCCATCCTACTGATTATTTCTGATAACATAAAAGATAACTAACACTCTCTATTTTAACTCTGAACATTTGACCATTTTACAGTAGCAGTCAAATACATGTAACATACAAATAACGATTGGTATCAATATCACCCAATACTTGGAGTGGGGAGAAACTCTTGTGTTTTATCACACGGGCTATGTGATCTTGAATGACAAATCAAATTATATAGTTAAAGATAATAAAAAATACATGACTATGATCAAAAAGTTCATTAAGATAAATGTTGCCCTTTGACAACAAATGGATTTGTATAATCAGCTAAAACCTACTATAGTACCTACAAATATTGTGTCTAGAAAATATTCTTTTTTTGAAAAGAAACAATTCCAGATATTGGTGAAGTTGCCCAATATCTTTTAAAACTTTGTAACTGGGACTTTTCTCTGGCAGCTCATTTCACATTTCTAACGAAGTCCCCTCTTGGTTATGGTATTTTCCATTGAAACCAAAAAACATTTTAATCTGTTTTAGAAAATAAATGTTGATCAACACAGGCATGATATTCATCTCAGCATCAAGAGGTTCTGGACAGGGAATGAATGACTGCAAAATAACCGAGAGCAGGTAAAACCAACACACAAAACCTGTGTTGTGTCTGGTCATTAAGATCCATTAAGTGGTCTGAGTGAGTTTCAAAAATTTATCTTCATAAAATTACAAATAGGATAGTTTCCAGAGAAAGTCCCTTTTTACTGCATTCTCTTCCTGACCTGATTTTGCAGAAACCTGGTGGCATGACCTTCAGGGCATGAAGGAAGCATGCTGCTTATAAATTTAGTTTTTAATGCATTTTAATGTAACGATTACTGATGCTTTGCATGATAAACACGTTATTTTAAAGCAAGCATCAGGGAACAGACACCTTATTAGCTAACTATAAAGAATAAAGGTGATAAAATTTCAACTACAGTTAGTTTTAAAACAATTTCACCCAAACCTTTACGATATCTTGATTAAATTCTTGGTTAGTTAAGAGCAAGCAGGGCAGTCAACAAGCTATTCTAGAGTCTAATCTCTCTTATCCACAAACTTTTCCTCATGTTGTTCATCCTAAACAGAATTATATATAACTGTCTCTTTGCCCCATCCCAAGCTAAATATTTTTAAGGACAGCTCAAAATCTGAAGGTGTGTGTGTGTGTGTGTGTGTGTGTGTACAGGAAGTCCTAATTAGGATTCAAAAACACAGATATCCAAGTAAGCTAACCCTAATGCAGATACACTTATGGAAAGCACAAAAAAGAATCTCATAAAATGTGGTAGGACTATACCATGCCTGTTTCAAACTGGAACTGGGGAATGGAAATTTATCCGGAACCAAAGCTACACTCTCTGCTTCCCAGAAGCCATGTGACTTACCCCTTGGTCCCCTCTTTCTCCTAACTAGCTGCTTCTACTTATCACAACATGGTCATCAGACATGACTTCATAACTTGGCTTCTCAGCTCCAGTGACTACCACCAGCTAGAATGTCCCTCTGTATTTCTTAGTTCCAGTTTCTGAGAAAGGGACTATAATTAGATCAGCTTTGTGCCCTGTGATGGGCCCTCTTTGGGTTCTCCGGAATTATGAGTTAGATCAAAAAAGACATCACGAACATGGTCGCACAGCTGTAAGGACAGGTAAAAACAGATATGTATAGTATGACATCTGTGTGTGTGTATACTTATTACTAGTATGGCACATTGCATATAGCTTCACAGGATTACGTTTGAAAATTTACTCTTTGTCTTAGTCAAAATTCGACCAGAGAATAGAAGACATAGTTACATATTAATGACAGAGGGAACTTAATACAGAAAATTGATAACACAGGTGATGCAAGAGGTGAAAGGGAAATAGGAGACAGTTAAGGCAACTCAGAAATGAGTAACAGCAGAGAGCTGCCAGCAAAAGGAGAAGGAGGTGGCATTACTGGAACCCAGGGCCATACTTTCCCAGCAGAAGTAGCAGTAGCAATCTGCCTAAATGCAGGGAGCTAAGGAGCATCTCCTAAATGCATGAAGGAGGCTGGAGATGCTACTGAGGCAGAGAGAAGAGAAATACTCTAGCCTTTCCCTTCATCCCACTTTTCAGTCTCCTCCTGTATCTGCCATCGGCCTGATGCTCCTGACATGGAAACCTGGTACTTTAATCAGCTCCAGCTGCCATAACAAAATATTAATACCATAGACTGGCTGACTTAAAGAACAGAAGTGTTTTTCTCATAGTTCTTAAGGCTGGAAAGTCCCAACTCAAGGTGCCAGCGTGGTCATTTTTTGGTGAGGATTCTCTCCCTAGCTTGTGGAAGGCAGGCTTCTTGCTGTGTTTTCACACAGCCATGGGAAGCACAGGGTAGAAATCACTCTCTCCCCCTTCTCATAAGGCCACGGTCCTCTCGGATTAGGGCCCCACTCTTTTGACCTCATTTAACCTTGTGTGTGCTGTGTGCTAAGTCTCTCAGTCATGTCCAGCTCTTTGTGACCCTATGAACTGTAGCCCACCAGGCTCCTCTGTCCATGAGGACTCTCCAGGCATGAATACTGGAGTGGGTTGCCGTGCCCTCCTCAGGGAATCTTCCCAACCCAGGGATGAACCCCATCTCTTGTGTCTCTTGCATTGGCAGGCGGATTCTTTACCCCTGAGCCACCTGGGAAGCCCCATTTAACCTTAACTACCTCCTAAAGACTCTATCTCCAGATTTAGGCATATTGAGGAGTTGAGGAGCTTCAATACCTGAATTTGATAGGACACGATTCAATCCATAGTACTCAGGAAAATGCAGCCATTTGCCACCCCCACTCAACTGTGATACAGAAATGGCAAGGAACAGATGTGAGGGCAGCTAGGCACTGCTCATAATACAACGCACTTTTCACAATATGCAAGGTAAGTGGTGCCTCTTACTTGACAAGTTAAGAAGCAGAGGCAAATTAAGTAAACATGCCCAAGATCACAAGCTAGCAAATGACAGCCCCGGATTCTAACCCAGGTCTCCTAATTCCAAATCCACTTGTCAATAACCCCCATTGAGCCTCCACTATATATTTCAGATACACTGAGCTCATCGTTCTCTGAGTTTCTACACCGCTTTGATTTTTCACCTTGCGATTCATCCATGATTACCACCTCATTTTACTTCCATCATTCTTGTGAGCTATATTCCATTATTACTCATCTCTCCAAATGAACCAGAAGTACCTTAGGTTCAAGGACAACATAGCTCTTCAAACAGCACCCATCTGGTGGTCTAGTCACGCCGTACTTGCTAAATAACTACTCTGATTAATTAATCCTCTCCCACAATATTTACTATAGTATTATTGAGGAAAGTTCTGTTATTTCTTGTGAATAAAAATCCTTCATCTATTTTACAAAATGCTATAGCTCTCTAGTCACCTAGAAAATTTTTCTATGACTCAAGGGAATCATGTGTATAAATATTACTTATTATTTTATATGTAATCCCAAAGAATGACTTATTGGAATGAATTGCCCCCTGAATGGAAGGGTGGAGTCTTAATCGCTGGACTGCCAGGGAAATCCCCTGAGTTGGGGTCTTTAAACACGTTGCAATTTCCCTCTTAACTGAGTTATCTGTCAAGATTATCTTTTATCCTCCCCACTATTCATCCTTATTCTGAAACTGCCATCCTCTTTTGTCATAACTGTCCTGCAAATATCCAGCTTGGGGAGGAGGAGCCAAGATGGCGGAGGAGTAGGAAGGGGAAAACACTTTCTCCCCCATAAATTCATTAAAAGAGCATTTAAACGTCGAGTAAATTCCACAAAACAACTTCTGAATGCCGGCAGAGGACATCAGGCACCCAGAAAAGCAATCCAACTCTTCGAAAGGAGGTAGGAAAAAATATAAAAGACAAAAAAAGAGACAAAAGAGGGAGGGACGGAGTTCCGTCCTGGGAAGGGAGTCTTAAAAAGAGAGAAGTTTCCAAACACCAGGAAACCTTCTCACTGCCGAATCTGTGCCGAGCTTTGGAAGCACAGAGGGCAACATAACAGGAAGAAAAAATAAATAAACAATTAAAACTCGAAGATTGTGAGTCCTACGGTAACTCCCCCAGCGGAGAAGCAGCGCAGACGCCTGCACGCGCCATTAGCAAGCGGGGGCTGGGCAGGGAGGCGCAGCGCGGGCTGCATCGCTTAGAGTAAGAATCTGGCCTGAATACCCTGAGCACTATCTGAGCGAAATAATTTGGGCTAACAAACCAGACTGTGGGATATCTACCACGCGAAAAGCCAGCCCCAACCTAAGACACCGCCAGGCCCGCGCATGGAACAAAGAATTGATCAGAGATAGCCGGCTGCAGACCTTCCCCCTCCGGTGACAGGCAGCCAGAGCCAGAAGGGGGCAATCGCAGCCCCAGAGAGACATTATCTATAAAACTGTAAGCAGGCTTCTTTGCTAACTAAAACTTTTTGGGGGTCCGGACGGTTAACATCTGCCTGAGAAGGTGCGCCGGTTTTACATCCAGATAACCGAGTGGCGGGGAGGCGATAAGTCGCAGCATTGGCGCTCACCAAACACCTCATCACTTGAGCTGCTCGGACCTGGGAAGAGCACAAAACTCAGGCCCAACTGAGTCTGCGCCTCTGAGGACTACCCGAGTGCCTGAACCTGAGCGGCTTGGACCTGGGAGGTACATGCAACCCAGGGCCAGCCTCGGATTGTTCCCAGCGGAACAACCTAGAGCCCGAGCAGTGTGGGCAGGGAGGCTACACGCGCCGTGAGCAGGGGCAGACCCAGTGTGGCTGAGGCACTGCGAGCGCACGCCAGTGTTATTTGTTTGCAGCATCCTCCCCTCCCCCCCCCACAGCAGCGACTGAACAAAGAGAAGAAATACAGCTCCACCCATCAGAACACCAACACAAGCTTCCCTAACCAGGAAACCTTGACAAGCCACCTGTACAAACCCACACACAGCGAGGAAAAGCCACAATAAAGAGAACTCCACAAACTGCCAGAATACAGAAAGGACACCCCAAACTCAGCAACTTAAACAAGATGAAGAGACAGAGGAATACCCAGCAGATAAAGGAACAGGATAAATGCCCACCAAACCAAACAAAAAAGAGGAAGAGATAGGAATCTACCTGATAAAGAATTCCGAATAATGATAGTGAAATTGATCCAAAATCTTGAAATTAAAATGGAATCACAGATAAATAGCTTGGAGACAAGGATTGAGAAGATGCAAGAAAGGTTTAACAAGGACCTAGAAGAAATAAAAAAGAGTCAATATATAATGAATAATGCAATAAATGAAATTAAAAACACTCTGGAGGCAACAAATAGTAGAATAACAGAGGCAGAAGATAGGATTAGTGAATTAGAAGATAGAATGGTAGAAATAAATGAATCAGAGAGAATAAAAGAAAAACGAATTAAAAGAAATGAGGACAATCTCAGAGACCTCCAGGACAATATTAAAACGCTACAACATTCAATCATAGGGGTTCCAGAAGAAGAAGACAAAAAGAAAGACCATGAGAAAATACTTGAGGAGATAATAGTTGAAAACTTCCTAAACTGGGGAAGGAAATAATCACCCAAGTCCAAGAAACCCAGAGAATCCCAAACAGGATAAACCCAAAGGCGAAACACCCCAAGACACATATTAATCAAATTAACAAAGATCAAGCACAAAGAACAAATATTAAAAGCAGCAAGGAAAAACAACAAATAACACACAAGGGAATTCCCATAAGGATAACAGCTGATCTTTCAATAGAAACTCTTCAAGCCAGGAGGGAATGGCAAGACATACTTAAAATGATGAAAGAAAATAACCTACAGCCCAGATTATTGTACCCAGCAAGGATTTCATTCAAGTATGAAGGAGAAATCAAAAGCTTCTCAGACAAGCAAAAGCTGAGAGAATTCTGCACCACCAAACCAGCTCTCCAACAAATACTAAAGGATATTCTCTAGACAGAAAACACAAAAATGGTGTATAAATTCAACCCCAAACAATAAAGTAAATGGCAACGGATCATACTTATCAGTAATTACCTTAAACGTAAATGGGTTGAATGCCCCAACCAAAAAGAGACAAAGACTGGCTGAATGGATACAAAAACAAGACCCCTACATATGTTGTCTACAGGAGACCCACCTCAAAACAGGGGACACATACAGACTGAAAGTGAAGGGCTGGAAAAAGATTTTCCATGCAAATAGGGACCAAAAGAAAGCAAGAGTAGCAATACTCATATCAGATAAAATAGACTTTAAAACAAAGGCTGTGAAAAGAGACAAAGAAGGTCACTACATAATGATCAAAGGATCAATCCAAGAAGAAGATATAACAATTATAAATATATATGCACCCAACATGGGAGCACTGCAGTATGTAAGACAAATGCTAACAAGTATGAAAGGAGAAATTAACAATAACACAATAATAGTGGGAGACTTTAACACCCCACTCACACCTATGGATAGATCAACTAAACAGAAAATTAACAAGGAAACACAAACTTTAAACGATACAATAGACCAGTTAGACATAATTGATATCTATAGGACATTTCATCCCAAAACAATGAATTTCACCTTTTTCTCAAGCGCACATGGAACCTTCTCCAGGATAGATCACATCCTGGGCCATAAAGCTAGCCTTGGTAAATTCAAAAAAATAGAAATCATTCCAAGCATCTTTTCTGACCACAATGCAGTAAGATTAGATCTCAATTACAGGAGAAAAACTATTAAAAATTCCAACATATGGAGGATGAACAACACACTGCTGAATAACCAACAAATCACAGAAGAAATCAAAAAAGAAATCAAAATTTGCATAGAAACAAATGAAAATGAAAACACAACAACCCAAAACCTGTGGGACACAGTAAAAGCAGTCCTAAGGGGAAAGTTCATAGCAATACAGGCACACCTCAAGAAACAAGAAAAAAGTCAAATAAATAACCTAACTCTACACCTAAAGCAACTAGAAAAGGAAGAAATGAAGAACCCCAGGGTTATAGAAGGAAAAAAATCTTAAAAATTAGAGCAGAAATAAATGCAAAAGAAACAAAAGAGACCATAGCAAAAATCAACAAAGCCAAAAGCTGGTTCTTTGAAAGGATAAATAAAATTGATAAACCATTAGCCAGACTCATCAAGAAACAAAGGGAGAAAAATCAAATCAATAAAATTAGAAACGAAAATGGAGAGATCACAACAGACAACACAGAAATACAAAGGATCATAAGAGACTATTATCAACAATTATATGCCAATAAAATGGACAACGAGGAAGAAATGGACAAATTCTTAGAAAAGTACAACTTTCCAAAACTCTACCAGGAAGAAATAGAAAACCTTAACAGACCCATCACAAGCACGGAAATTGAAACTGTAATCAAAAATCTTCCAGCAAACAAAAGCCCAGGTCCAGACGGCTTCACAGCTGAATTCTACCAAAAATTTAGAGAAGAGCTAACACCTATCCTGCTCAAACTCTTCCAGAAAATTGCAGAGGAAGGTAAACTTCAAACTCATTTTATGAGGCCACCATCACCCTAATACCAAAACCTGACAAAGATCCAACAAAAAAGAAAAAACTACAGGCCAATATCACTGATGAACATAGATGCAAAAATCCTAAACAAAATTCTAGCAATCAGAATCCAACAACATATTAAAAAGATCATACACCATGACCAAGTGGGCTTTATCCCAGGGATGCAAGGATTCTTTAATATCCATAAATCAATCAGTGTAATACACCACATTAACAAATTGAAAACAAAACCATATGATTATCTCAATAGATGCAGAGAAAGCCTTTGACAAAATTCAACACCCATTTATGATAAAAACTCTCCAGAAAGCAGGAATAGAAGGAACATACCTCAACATAATAAAAGCTATATATGACAAACCCGCAGCAAACATTATCCTCAATGGTGAAAAATTGAAAGCATTTCCTCTAAAGTCAGGAACAAGACAAGGGTGCCCACTTTCACCATTACTATTCAACATAGTTTTGGAAGTTTTGCCCACACAGCAATCAGAGCAGAAAAGAAATAAAAAAGGAATCAAATTGGAAAAGAAGAAGTAAAACTCTCACTATTTGCAGATGACATGATCCTCTACATACAAAACCCTAAAGACTCCACCAGAAAATTACTAGAATTAATCAATGATTATAGTAAAGTTGCAGGATATGAAATCAACACACAGAAATCCCTTGCATTCCTATACACTAATAATGAGAAAACAGAAAGAGAAATTAAGGAAACAATTCCATTCACCATTGCAACGAAAAGAATAAAATACTTAGGAATATATCTACCTAAAGAAACTAAAGACCTATATATAGAAAACTATAAAACACTGGTGAAAGAAATCAAAGAGGACACTAATAGATGGAGAAATATACCATGTTCATGGATTGGAAGAATCAATATAGTGAAAATGAGTATACTACCCAAAGCAATTTATAGATTCAATGCAATCCCTATCAAGCTACCAACAGTATTCTTCACAGAGCTAGAACAAATAATTTCACAATTTGTATGGAAATACAAAAACCTCGAATAGCCAAAGCGATCTTGAGAAAGAAAAATGGAACTGGAGGAATCAACCTACCTGACTTCAGGCTCTATTACAAAGCCACAGTTATCAAGACAGTATGGTACTGGCACAAAGACAGAAATATAGATCAATGGAACAAAATAGAAAGCCCAGAGATAAATCCACGCACATATGGACACCTTATCTTTGACAAAGGAGGCAAGAATATACAATGGATTAAAGACAATCTCTTTAACAAGTGGTGCTGGGAAATCTGGTCAACCACTTGTAAAAGAATGAAACTAGAACACTTTCTAACACCATATACAAAAATAAACTCAAAATGGATTAAAGATCTCAACGTAAGACCAGAAACTATAAAACTCCTAGAGGAGAACATAGGCAAAACACTCTCTGACATACATCACAGCAGGATCCTCTATGACCCACCTCCCAGAATATCGGAAATAAAAGCAAAATAAACAAATGGGACCTAATTAAACTTAAAAGCTTCTGCACATCAAAGGAAACTATTAGCAAGGTGAAAAGACAGCCTTCAGAATGGGAGAAAATAATAGCAAATGAAGCAACTGACAAACAACTAATCTCAAAAAATATACAAGCAACTCCTCCAGCTCAACTCCAGAAAAATAAATGACCCAATCAAAAAATGGGCCAAAGATCTAAATAGACATTTCTCCAAAAAGACATACAGATGGCTAACAAACACATGAAAAGATGCTCAACATCACTCATTATCAGAGAAATGCAAATCAAAACCACTATGAGATACCATTTCACACCAGTCAGAATGGCTGCGATCCAAAAGTCTACAAATAATAAATGCTGGAGAGGGTGTGGAAAAGGAACCCTCTTACACTGTTGGTGGGAATGCAAACTAGTACAGCCACTATGGAGAACAGTGTGGAGATTCCTTAAAAAACTGGAAATAGAACTGCCTTATGATCCAGCAATCCCACTGCTGGGCATACACACTGAGGAAACCAGAAGGGAAAGAGACACGTGTACCCCAATGTTCATCGCAGCACTGTTTATAATAGCCAGGACATGGAAGCAACCTAGATGTCCATCAGCAGATGAATGGATAAGAAAGCTGTGGTACATATACACAATGGAGTATTACTCAGCCATTAAAAAGAATACATTTGAATCAGTTCTAATGAGGTGGATGAAACTGGAGCCTATTATACAGAGTGAAGTAAGCCAGAAGGACAAACACCAATACAGTATACTAACGCATATATATGGAATTTAGAGAGATGGTAACGATAACCCTGTATACGAGACAGCAAAAGAGACACTGATGTATAGAACAGGCTTATGGACTCTGTGGGAGAGGGAGAGGGTGGGAAGATTTGGGAGAATGGCATTGAAACATGTGAAATGTCATGTATGAAACGAGATGCCAGTCCAGGTTCAATGCACGATGCTGGATGCTTGGGACTGGTGCACTGGGACGACCCAGAGGGATGGTATGGGGAGGGAGGAGGGAGGAGGGTTCAGGATGGATTTTAAGTAATTTAGAATTAAAAAGATATATAAAAAAAAAAAGAAAAAAAAAATCCAGCTTGGTCCCTATTGATCCACAATATGTCATGCCATCCTTTGCAGGCAAAATGTATAGAAAAATCAGAAATGTTTCTGCAAACACTACTGAGGGGAAAATGATAAAGGTTTCTTTCCTCATCACCCTCTGTGTTATAAAATATGCTGCGTATTTTGAAATCAGTCAAAATATTATCAGCATCATGAGATATGAAAGAAGACCAATTTTTATAGTATCTTATTAAAATATCAAAATCATGCTACCTTTTGACTTTACCCTGTCTCAGCTGCCAGTTCCCAGACTCCATCTTAACTAGCAAATCTTTTCAAGTGTCTAACTCCTGACTACCAGAAATTATCCCCCTTCATTCTTTCCTCTCTCACCACTACGTACACTCTTTGCCCCTTGGAGACCTCCAGTGAAACGACCCCGCGCCTTTCTCCGCATCTACTACCACACACCGCACTCCCTCCTACATTCACTGCCTTCCTTGCCCGAAAGGTTCTTTTCCTGCATCTTTATTGAAGCTGCTGAACATTCTTGGAGAAAACAGTGTAATTGGGCTAAACGATTTCTGTTGTTTTTGTCTCTTCGGGGAGGTGAGAGTGGAAGATTTCTGTCTTTTGTTTCTGTTCTGTTTTTCAGGGGGGTGAGGGCTGCAGGTTCTCCTAAGTTTTAGAGAAAGCTGATGATTTCTGTCAGACCCAAACTACACTGATGTTTAAATGTTATATACTTGTAATTTAAAATTTCAAGTTATATGAAAGGGTATGGAGGGCAAAATAAGTCTCCCTCAAACCCCTGACCTTTGGTTCCCCCCAGGAGCAACTAGTGTTTTCAATTTTTTCATCTCCTTCATGGAATCATATTCTACCAGTCAAGACAGACTGGGTTGTGCTGTGGTAACAAATTTAACCCAGCATCTCAATGGGCAGACACAGCAAAGTGTTTCATGTCTGCATCAATCTACATGTTTACACTGTCTCACCTCGTGTCTCTGCCATCTCAGCTTGCAGCTTCCAGGGAAGAGAGGCCTGATAGATTACACAGGGGCTTGTCTCTCCTCCTTGGTCTCACACTGACCAGAGCTAATCACATGGTCCACTTAACTGGAACGAACAATCTTCTGTGTGCTCAGGAAGCAGAAGGGAACCAGCTAGCCATAAACACTAATAAATCTGTACTGCGTATGGACTTACACACGTATTTTACACCAAGGGGAGCACATGAGGCACACTTTTCATCACTTTGTTTTCTGCACTTTGCAACGCAGGTTGCACGTGATGCTTTCCTATGTGTGGTCATACTATAATCTCTTCTTCTAGTATTTAATTAATAGATATTTAGGTTCTCATCTTCATCACTACAAATAGTAGTCATAATAAATATCCTTGTAAGAGTAATCATAACTGACATGCATTGAGACCTTACCACATGCAAGGCACTCTTTAAAGCCTACTGCATATTTTAACACATTTCATACTCTTAACAAAAGCCTGACACAGGCCTGGGACCTGGGACCCTTTGCAGCAGTGCTGCAATGCTTGCACCTGGACACACCCTTCCTCCAGCAACAAAATGCAAAGAAAGCAGGTGGGACTGAAAATAACTATGTCCAGGCAAAGTGGGGTCAAATTTTGGACCCATAAGATACAAAGAGACCAAAAAACACAACTATCGTTTTTGAAGAGCTTGGAATAAAAAGAGGGTGTCAGAAGCATAAACAAAGTACGGAGCATGCCTCCTGCACTCAACACCACGTAACCGGTGGACAAAACACCTAAGCCACCTCTCTGTCCTACTCCTGGACATACCCCTACCCTCACCCCATGTAAGAAACTGGAACAAGCTTGCCGTCCCCTCTCCCTTCCCAAGGAGCAAGCAAGGAAACCTGCCATTTGCTATTGTTCGCCACTGCTGCCACATGGGCCCAATAAAGCCTTGCCTGAATTTGGCCTCTAGTCAATTTCTTTTGTCTGGGGAAGGTCAAGACCCCTGGTCAGTAGTAACCCTATGTGAGACAAGACATCATTTATAGGTGCTTCATCTACAGTGGCAGAGCCTGGCCTCCAACCAGGGCAGCGAGCCCCG
Organism: Bos mutus; assembly: GCF_027580195.1. NCBI lineage: Eukaryota > Metazoa > Chordata > Mammalia > Artiodactyla > Bovidae > Bos > Bos mutus. Next base: position 37,287,502 of record NC_091636.1, on the reverse strand, counting down.
AAGCCCATCAAACTCACACGGGTATTTGCACCTCTAAACACAAATTTCTCTGGTATAAACTCCTGTAAGTGACATTCATGGACCACAGAGTGTTTACATTTTAAATTCTGCCAGATATTTTCGACATGGTAGATACTCTTTGATTGCACGCTGCTCCCAGGTAGCTGGTTCCATCCTGGCTTCTACAAGCTTCATGCAAATACAACCTGACAGCACCTTCTCTTAGCGCTCTCAGGGCTCACATGTGGAAAACCTAGAAACATAGGGAAGTTTAATGCCCTTGGCACCACCCCTGACTGTGGAGAGCCAACTGATAAGTGTTTCTCTCTTTTTGCCCCAGGCGTAAGCTTCTGGGCTGCACTTCCTAAGGCTCCTGAGATCTTGCGCATGAGCAGCAGTCTTTTAAAGTAGCCACCAGCCACATTGCACATCTTTGCACTGGCTTTTCTTCCTTCTTTATCACTCTCCTGTGCCTCACTCTTGCTGCCTGAGATCACTTCCCAAATAGAGTATCTACAGCAAGCATTTGTCTTAACTCTGCTTTCTCTTAAAAAGTAGTAAACTCAGGGTGTACCACCTAGACCTTGCCTTTGGTGACGGTTCACAGCTGAGGACCTTTGGAGTGTGGCCCTGGCCTAAAGGAAATCAACCCTGAATATTCATTGGAAGGGCTGATGCTGAAGCTGAAGCTCCAATACTTTGGCCACCTGATATGAAGAACTGACTCATTAGAAAGACCCTGATGCTGGAAAAGATTGAAGGCAGGAGGAGAAGAGGGTGACAGAGGATGAAATGGTTGGATGGCATCACCGACTCAATGGACATGAGTTTGAGCAAGCTGTGGGAGATGGTGAAGGACAGGGAAGCCTGGCATGCTGCCGTCCATGGGGTCACAAAGAGTCAGACATGACTGAGTGTCTGAACAACAACAACAACAATTGGCCAAAAGGGGCTGCTTCCCCCCGGCTGGCAGCTCCTCTCCACAGCCCAACCCAAAGGCTGGTAGAGCTGGAGGTAAAGTAACCTTGCCTCAATTTGAGGCATCTCTAATAGAAACACCAGCTCAGCTCCAAATTTCCATGGAACCCACTCAAAGCCTCTGCTGTAACTGCATCACAGTTTAGCTTCTCCCTCTGCTCCTTCTTGCCTTTATCACTCCCTTACAGGTGTTGCTGTAGAGAACACTCCTTGGTATACCTCCTGCATGTAAATATCCACCCCAGAGTATGTTTCCTAGGAAACCCGATCTAAGATACTAAACCAAGACAATTGGCACCAAGAGTAGACCTAGAAAACAGGCCCTTAGGATGGGACTTGGGAACTGAATCACTCACAGAGGTAAGACCCCATTGCAACTCCTGAGACTCTCAGTTGCGAGAGAGGCTGAGATGAAGCGCAGGTGGGAAGCTCAGTGCTGGGGCCTGCAGTAGCAGTCATTTAATGATAATGATTGTCAAGGCGGGTCCCAAATGTTTTTTATTTGAAAGGTTTTGTAAAGACTAAGTAAATGGCACGGGGATGTAATGAATTCTTTAGACATATCCTGAAGTGTTTAAATATTGATGGAGGCACAAATCACTGCATTTTCTCTGAATTAGATGATACTTCTGATTCAGTCTTGGCTGAGCTGTGGGTGGACGGTTTCAGAGGCTTACAGAATGACTGGTTTAGCCTCACAGCCACTAGCACAACATTATTGCTAATGAAAGTGAAAGTGAAAGTGAATTCGCTCAGGCGTGTCCGACTCTTTGCGACCCCATAGACTGTAGCCTACCAGGCTCCTCTGTCCATGGGATTTTCCAGACAATAGTACTGGAGTGGATTGCCATTTCCTTCTCCAGGGGATCTTCCCAACCCAGGGCTCGAATCCGGGTCTCCTGCACTGTAGACAGACGCTTTACTGTCTGAGCCGCCAGGGAAGTTCTACCTCTAATGAGGGGACCTATTTTATGGTAAAACTGGTGTGTCACTGGGTACATGAGCACGAGACACATTCATTTTGTCACATACCTCTTTACCTCAAACTATCTAGTTTATTGGCTTCCTTTGTGGCTCAGTGGTAAAGAATCCGCCTGTCATTGTAGGAGAATGCATTGACAGGTAAAGAATTCAGGTTTTATCCCTGGTCTGAGAAGATCCCCTGGAGCAGGAAATAGCAACCCACTCCAGTAGTCTTGCTTGGCAAACCCCATAAACAGAGGAGCCTAGCAGGCTACAGTCCACGGGGTCGCAAAGAGTCAGATACGACTTAGTGACTGAACAATGAACAACAATCTAGCTTATTAGATGGTTAAATGAACTTTTTTGTCTCAGGTATAATTCGAGGACAGTGTTCTGAGAAGGTGAGAGAGAGCACTCTCCCAAAAATGTGGGGAAAGTTTTGAATCAGTGACCTATGTGTGTGTGAAGAAAAATACTATTAACAAATATGTAACCCTCCCCAGTTCTACCATTTATTAGGAGTCTGGACTGGGTTAAATTCTGGGTTACCAGAGTTGGTAAGGTCCTTTTTGGTCCCAAACTCTGCTCTTTCCTCCTTCGTCATCCATCTTTCTATTGCCAGTGGTGGGGAATTATTTTATCTCTTAGGAGTTATATTTGAAAAAAGAAATATATTAGCTAGGGAACAGCTGCGTGGATGCCTGCTAAATCACTTCAATCGTGTCTGACTCTTTGCGACCCCATGGACTGAAGCCCACCAGGCTCCTCTATCCATGAAGTTTCCCAGGCAAGAATTCTAGGGTGGGTTTCCATGCCCTTATCCAGGGGATCTTCCCAATCCAGGGATCAAACCTGTGTCTCCTGCATCTCCTGCATTGGCAGCATGTTATTTACCACTAGCGCCACCTGGAAAGCCCCAGTAATCTATGCTGCTAAGTAGCTTCAGTCGTGTCCGACTCTGTGCAACCCCAGAGACGGCAGCCCACCAGGCTCCCCCGTCCCTAGGATTCTCCAGGCAAGAACATTGGAGTGGGTTACCATTTCCTTCTCCAGTAATCTATATATGGTGCTAATTCACTAATGGTTGGAATACATAGATCCAGAAAATGAGAGTTAGAAGGGAGATTAGTCCCTCTCACCATCGTTACCAGTGATATATTTTCAGATTTTGTGCTTCTCTTTTCTGAAATTTTGGGCTTTGTCAGATTAGATTATCATTCTCAAGAGAACACTTCTTCTAGGGAACACAAGAAGAATATCTCTGAATTTGAAACTATGAACACTATCTGGTCTCTTTGGACTCCTTGTGCCAGCAAAGACAGAGGCTATTCTACTGTTAGAATAGATTCTGATTACCATGAGAAAAGCTAGGCAAGATTTTTGTAACTCAAAACATTCATGCAGTCACCTCAGTGTTTCATTGCCTAGTAATAGTTGTGAAGAAGTGACTGTAGAGGCCATAGTCTATTGTGGCCTGATCATTGCTGAGACTCCTCAGAATCACCTTTATCCCCCAATAAAATAAGTTATTCATTAAAGTACACCATTATATTTCCATGGGAATCTCTTCAGAGGATGAAAATGATAAATTAGCTGTTGATGTAAGATCTGTTATTTTTCTTTTATGTAATTCCACAAAAAATGTCAAAGTTAAAATTCTGCCATATAACCTGAATACTAGAAAATACCCAAATGCACTCATAAATTGGTGTGGAGGATGTATAAATAGATAAAGTGGAAGAACTGATAAACAATGTAAACAAACCAGCAGCGTGTTTTTGTTTTTATTACTTAACTGAAATATTCAGTGATATAAACATTGTTCTGCAATACAGGAAAGTAGCTGCTTCTATATTTAGAATTAGCCATTTCGGGTATGAAATATTGATTTCTATTTCCCCTGAGATCATATAGACAATTTTAACGTGCTAATGTGTTTAATACTTCAGTAAGATAATACTTATTTCTTTCATAATTATAGCTTAGATAAATCATTTTTTTAGCATCTTGCTTTGTTATCTTATTGTGTGCAATTTTACTTTAAATTACTTCCATCCTTTGTTTTTTTCTGTGATAACGGTCTTTTCTTTTAAGTTTACATTTTTACATAGTACAGAGTATAAAAACAGTGTTTGAGTGAATCTTCTAAGCAAAGTAAAACATATTTAAAAACGCTTTTGAGTATGTAAAGTTGGCGGTGCCTGATGGCGCCTCTGACAGGAAGCTCGGTTGGGTAGAGAGTAGAGGGCAGTAATTGCGGCAGGTGGGAGAAGGAGGAGACGGCAGTGAATCACTTATAAATGACTCCGAAGCAGGACCTGGAGACTAAATTCCAGGAGGATAATGGTCATTCATGACCAAGAAGGAAAGACCTGAGACATGGAATGAGCGATTGCAGCCCTTCAGTGTGAGTCAGTGGGCCCTGAGAAAGGGGAATGCCTGCCATCTGGCCTTCATTCAACTATAGCCACTCCAACCACTCCCTATGGTGAACCTAGAGGAAACTGAGAATGCAGGATTACAGGCCCCAGTTACCTAAGATGACACAGATTCACATCAAGATAAAGATGATGTGCAAAGAAAACCCATGCCCCCAAAGAGATTATAGCCACTCCTCCAAACAGATCCAGCGGGAATAACCACAAAGTCACCCTGGGTCCCCTTAATAGAACAGGGTGAGAGCTCCGTGACCCCAACTAGGTAGGGTCTATGAGTCCTGTGTCAGCATTAAAGAAGTTACAGAAGACTGACCATCTGTCCCTCATCACCCCAATAAAGATTTATTACGTCTCAAGGAAAATTTAAAGTAGGAGATAGATGGTCCCTGGGCTGAACAGCTGGTGATTTTCAAACCGAGCAAAACTGAAGTTTGTCCTCAGCCAGACAAGAATGACATATTTCCCTTCCTCCATTGTTAGGGGACTGATGGGGGAATTGTTGCAGTGAAAAGGAAAAAAGAGGAATGAGTTTTTCTTTTTCACTTCTCTGAGAGCAAAGAAGATAAAGAAGAACAGTGAGCAGGCCTGAACATTCCTAGTTTATTTTACTTTAACTGCTCCTGGTTCCGAATGTCTGTAACTAAGTTTGCTTTTCTGCCCCCTAACTCTGCAGGAGCTACACTTCACTTGACTCTATGCCAAATACATCCTCTATCTGATATTTACCTTTACAACAGCCTTCCCCTTGTAGTTCCATGTCAGAAAGAAGGCCTCAGAGCCACCAGACTGCCAGATGCAGTTACGGGTTACGGATGCCCATTTATGACTGTCTTTGAAATGATGCAAGAGGAAGAAATCACAATCCGTCACCTTTGTTTCCTCGTCACCGACTCCTGACTGTGAGCACCTGCCTTAGGGACACAGTTCTTGAGGCAGGAGCATGCTGTGTTCCCCTCTCCACTACCTGAGAATAAAAGCCACCATTCTATTTCTTCCAAAAAATAAAAAATAAAAACACTTTTATTGGAGTATAGTTGATTTACAATGTTGTATTAGTTTCTAAAACATATTTTTCAGACTCATAATACTTAAGGGTAGGAAATCTGGGAGCTTCTGCTTCTACATTTGAGTTTTTTAAATATTTACTTGTTTTTAATGGATTGATAATTGCCTTACAATATTGGCTTGATTTCTGTCATATATCAACATGAATTAACCATAGGTATACATATATCCCCTCTCTTTTGAATCTCCCTCTCACCTCCTACTAACCAAATTTAAACTCTTGGAGCTATTTATCTCCAATTCTGTTGATGCCAGTTGTACTAGTTATTATAATTATATAATTCAATTAAATATTACATAAACTGAGAAATACAAGTACAAATAAGTAAGACTTTCATTCTATGAAAACTAAGTCAAATGTTTAAAAATGCTTAAAAAGTAAATTGCTTAAAAAAGTATTATCAAATGCAGGTGAGGCGATTGTTTGGCAATCTTTAATTGTAAAAATCCAGAAAGATTCTGCACAAAGGTTCTTATATTTTATCTCCATATTAATGAAATGGAAACCACAGAATTGAAGATAATGCAAATGGGAGTGTGATTTATGCAAAAAAAACCTTCAAAACTCCAATCAGATGACAAAATCCAGAAGAAAAACTTGTCTCCCTGAAGATTTGATGAACAATATACAAACCTTATTTTTTAAACACATTATGCATTTTTGGGTATTATTTCCCCCCTTCAACAACTTTTTAATTTAAATATATTTGACATATAATATTTTGTAAAATTAAGGGATACAACATGTTAATTTGATACATTCGTATGTTGTAATGTGATTGCCATTATAGCTATAACCAACACCTCTATCATGTCACATAGTTACCATTTTAAAGTAAGTGTTTTGAATAATTAAAATCTAGTCTCTTGGTAACTTTAATTATAACAAAATATTGTCTATATATACCATACTGTGCATCACATCACTAGGACTTATTTACTATTAATTGCATTAACCTCTTTTTTGATTAATTAACTAACTACCAGCAACTAATGTGCCAGCAAAGAGTGTTCTTTCTTAGATTACAATGTAGAAGGCTTGAAGGGTTAGTTTTAATAACACCTTAGTTTTCCTAAAATATGTCATTAAAAGCTGAAAACTTAATAGAACAAGATTTGTGTTATTTGCTATATAAACAGAAAAAACTGTGGTGAATTATAGAGTATCAGTGCCTAATATCTTAATATCTTGTATTAGTTGTATAAGAATGTTGGCATAAGCTGATATGATATATAAAATAAATGAGTATTTTCTTGCCTTTGTATTTTTTTAACTTCTAATTTAAAAATAGAATGAATTGTCTGGTTTTTGTTTGCTTGTTTGTTTTGTCCTAGTATTTTAGTGTTTTGTCATTGTTGTTTTAATAAAAGATAAAGGAAGTGCAAATAAAATACTTTATTTTTCAAAATTTCCAGGAATTAGATAGCTTCAAGAGAACCTTTTAAAATATACATTTAAAAATAAATAATAAATAAACATATATTTTACAACTTTATGGAGGTCTAATTAACATACAATAAACAACATACATTTAAAGTATACTGTTTAATGAATTTTGACACGTGAATACACCTGTAAAGTCATCCACCCCTGCAAAGTTCCTCATCCCTCTTTATAATCTAATTTTCTCTACTCCCCAACCCCATCTCCAAGCAACCCCCATCTACTTTTATCCTTGTAAATTACTTTTTGTTTTCTAGAATTTTATACAAATGAAATGCTACAGTAAGTACTCTTCTTGTCTGACTCCTTCCATGCAGTATAATTACTTTGAGACTCATCCATGTTGTAGCATGTATCAGCAGTGTGTTCCTTTCTACTGCTGAGTAGTATTCCATTGTGTAGATAGACAACAACTTGTTTATCCATTCCCTGCCTGATAGAATTCTGGATTGTTTAAAGTTTGGGGCTGTTACAAATAAAGTTATGAATATATACATAGAAGACTTTATGTGGAAATACACTTTCTTGGGGGTAGAATGGTATATCATAAGGTAGGTATAAATTTAACTTTTCAAGAAACAACCAACAGATTCTAAAATGGTTGTACCATTTTACATTCCCCCATCAGTGTATCCATGTTCCTATTGCTCCACCTCATCAACTGTTGGTATGGTCAGTCTTTTTAATTTTAGGTATTCTAGTAGGCATAACTTACAAAGACAAACTCGTGAGCGGCAAAGCTAGGATTTGAACCCAGGTAGCCTGAGTCCTGGAGCCAAGTTCTTATCTAGCACATATTACACTGCCTCTCTCCATAGTTGCTAGCTTGAGTATACAACCACTTTATATAACTTTATTTCTGTAAGAAGATATTCTAATCTCCAGCCTTTTTTAAATGTAAATTTCTAGAATACAATCTGTTCCTAAATTGGTGACTACCTACAGATTATTAGACTTCCATCTGGAATATGGAATTTCAGAGCATATATGCTCAAGGTCTTACCAACAATAGCATGGCAACTTTATTAGAAATACATTTTAATAATAAAATATTTAATAAGTACATGTGAGTTAAAGCTTATCAATGATGCTCAGATCCAGCCTCTTATAGACAACGTGGGTATTCTTTGCACTTGATTATTTTGGGAGAGGAAAGAAGGGTTAAATATATGAAACCACACTTTGTTAAAAAAAAAAAAAAAAAAAAAAAAGCACAATCAAAAAGAGGTCAGTAATCAAGACTTTTAAGCAATCAAAGAAAGATAAAAAGGAAAGAGACAATATAGTAATAGTTCATTTTAGAAAAATGTAGAGCTATCTGTTATTTGTGCACTCGAAGCATATGACAAATTATCTCACATCCTTACTTGCCTATTTCCCATTATCTTTGGTTGTAAATGACAGGAATCTAACCCAAACCCAAAAGGAAATTTACCAGTTCATGTAACTTGGAAGTTTAAAGGGTGAACTTCAGGCATGGCCGAATGTGAGAACTCAAGATGATGTTATAATTCTGTCTTGCTTCATCTTTCATTTCTACTTTCTCCTGTGCTGACTAAGGTCCTCTAGAAGAAGTGTCAAAGCTGGCCACCGGCAACCCCAGGAAACAGATCATACCACAGATCAAAAGCTCCAACAGAAGTCCCAAAGAACATTCTCAGATGATAGAGTGGCTCATGTTAGGTCAAGAAGCCATCCTTACTCCAGCAACTCAGCATAGGACGATGGACTGGTACACTCTGAGTTAGCCCCTGGTTGAACCATGCATGGAGCAAAATCAAGGTGATGTTACCAAAAGAAGAAGAAAAAAGTTCTGGGCAGGCAAAACTTTCTTTTTTACCATTTCTCCACTTTTTCTCTTCCCTTACTTTCTTTTCTGGGAATGGATTTGAATCTAGTCCTCTTTGACTTTTTTGAGAAACACACCATTAATTCAATAGTTATTACTATCGAAAGCAAGTTCTCTATTGCTTGGTTGAATTGTTTTCCCCCAGACTTATACGTTAAAATCTTAACTTCTAGTACTTCAGAACATAACATTTGGAGACAAAGTCTTTACAGAGGTAATCAAGTTAAAATGAGGTTATTATGGTAGGCCCTAGTCCACTATGACCAGTGTGCTTATAAAAAACGAGAATTGTGGAGATGCACACATACATGGAAAAGGCAATATATACTTGGGGGAAGGAGACAGGCAGGGAGTTATATATAGGTAGACAGATAAGAGAAAAATATATAGGTAGATGTAAATTATTCGTAGTTATGGGCTTGTCAAAGTGTCAAAATTGGCCACTAGCAACCCCAGGAGACAGATCATACCATAGATCAAAGGTTCCAACAGAAGTTGCAAATAAAATTCTCAGATGTTAAGATTGGTCCATGTGAGGTCAGGTAGCCATCCTTCCACCAACAACTCAGCATAGGAGGATAGAATGTTACCTCTGATTCAGCCTTGATTTGAGTGAGTATTAATCACATCTTTTGGGAGGATAGTAAATAAAAATAAAATTTAAAATAAAATAAAAAATTAAAGAAGAACTGTTCCTGGATCAATGATGGCAATGCATTACAATTAATTCAATTCTGTTTACCTGTGATCCAAGTAAAACACTATGTAGATAGAAATCAATACAAGGATGGGGTTAATTACCTCCAAAGTACTAGAATAAAAAAAAAAAGAAAGTAAAAGTTAAGAAGGAAAAGGGGAAAGCACTCCCGAAAATCTATTACTTTTTTTTTTTTTTTTTTAGTTTCTTTTCTATCTTTTTTGTATATTTCTCTTTTCATTACAGACTAGAGAAAATTTCTTCATGCACCAGTTACTGGAAACCAGTGACCTAGACTGAGCCCCCCAGAATCCCAAAAGGGTTAGAATCTCATTATTCAACTTCACGTACTATCTTTGGAACTGGTGCAAAGGGTTTGTATTTGTCTTGACTGAGCACATGTTCTTGAAAATGTAAATTCCAGTGACCATTAGCATGAATGCTATTGCACCTTAGAAACACATGGCTTAAGATGCGTGTTAGCAGGAACCAGTCTGAAGATGTCACTCAACAAAAACATTTCCAGAAGCTTAGCACTTAATTGGCCTTATTAGCACCATCTGCTCATCAGCCTTGCTTGTGGAAAAGTGTTTTCATCGGATAGCAACAAGTTGAAAACAAGGCAGATTACCACACTTTGTTTTGAATTTGACACCACATTTTGCCTGCCTCTTATCACAGTTGTAAATCATCAAATTAAATAAGTGTGTCGAATCACAGCACTTGCATTACATGTTTAGACCCTGGTTTTCTCTGATCTCTCTGGCACATACATATGTCCAAAAGTCTTTTTTTTTACCCCAGACCTTCCTCATCTGATTGCTTAGCTAGACATTTGGGGAAATCTTCTTATAGGAGTAATACTGGAGTAAATTTGTTCAGGTACTCCATTTTTTTTTTCATTCTACAAATCCACTTAAGTGGATCATGCAGAAATTAAAATTATAATTAGAAATTAAAATTAGGGTGAAGATTTGAACTAAAGATTACTCCTTCTATAAAGACATTTTGACAACTAAGCACTAATAATAAGAGAATTTCCTCTATGGATTTCCTGCCTTCCACGTTTACCTTAATATTATAAGTTTACTGTAACTCATTCATAAGATGTTTATATAATAAAGAAATATTGTAATCATTTTAATGTTCATTTCAGAATTTGATTCAAAATTTAGAAGTTAAAATTGTCTTCACATCACTTTTTACATGGAAAAAATGTTAACAAAAATTAAAATTTGTAAAAATGATAATTTAGCCAAAGCAAACATAACACTTGTGAGGAAAGAAACTATAAACAGCAGCTTTCTTTCTTAGCCATCTTAGCTGTTTATATAACTGTTTATATTATACCAAATTAGTACTTTTTATTGAAAACTTAAAATGATAAACAATAAAAAAAATACTGTCCTCAGAGTTCTGTCAAGAACATAAAAGACTCTGCCAGGGGGAAACAGTAAAAATGAATTTTACAAAGATGTAAATTTAAGCTATTCTCTTATCTTTTTTTCAGAAGATAAAAGACACAGACACAAACCCTGGAGTCTGAATACACTACGGCATCAGTCACGGCAATAAAATACAGCGTATCTGTAGACTGATAAAACCAAAGGGATTTAGAAGAATAGCTAAAAGCTGCTTTGTTTCCAACCTATAAAATGTTAATATTTATAGCGTTTTCCTATGATTGCTATGCTAATTACAGGAGATACTTGTAAAAGATCTGTCACATACTCAATAAACTGCAGCCATTGTTATTATAAACCATGCATTAACAGTTTGCAAATAAATATTGTAAATAATCATTAGGCTATTTCAGGAGATTTTTCTCTATTTCCTGCTTCTATAATTTATGATTTTGGCATCTTTCACCAAACAGTTTTACTCCACATTGCAGCAAAGACATATTAGGACTTGCTGAAAAGGGTTCACATTGCTTCATTATCACCAAGACAAAAATAATATAGTGCACTTATTCATCTTGTACACATCCACACATTTTAGCTTGTAACATTCTTAATTTTTAAAACTGTCTATGAAAATATATAATCTGCTAATCTGAAAGGACTTCTTATTCATGACAATGAGTACAGACATGTCATCTCATATTTAACAGTTTTGAGTAAAATTGCATTATTAAGCAAAAAAATTTTAAGGTACATGTAAATTATTGAAATAAAACATAGTTATGGTAATACATTTATTAATTTGTTAAAATTAATCTTAATATTGTCTATGTAGTACTCTCACCAAAAATGTTTTATGCAAACTAATCATACGACAAAAAATCATATTAACCCAAATTGAGGAACAGCCCAGCAAACTATTGGCCAGGACTCGTCTTTAGGATCAATGTCTTAAGAAGACAAAAAAGGTTAGAGGAGTGTTCTAGACTAAGGCAGACAAAGAGAATTGACAACCAAATGCAGTGCAGTACCTGTGATCTGGTTCTAAAGCAGAGTTGAAAATAATTTCTATTGGATATTATTGAGACATGAGGACAATATGGATGATTTGGAAATAGACTGCATGTTAGATAGTAATAATGGATTCATGTCAAATTTCGGAGAAGGCAATGGCACCCCACTCCAGTACTCTTGCCTGGAAAATCCCATGGACAGAGGAGCCTGGTAGGCTGCAGTCCATGGGGTCGCTAAGAGTCAGATACGACTGAGCAACTTCACTTTCACTTTTCACTTTCATGCATTGGAGAAGGAAATGGCAACCCACTCCAGTGTTCTTGCCTGGAGAATCCCAGGGACAGGGGAGCCTGGTGGGCTGACGTCTATGGGGTCACACAGAGTTGGACACGACCAAAGTGACTTAGCAGCATGTCAAATTTGCTAAGTGTGATAGATAGGCTTGTTATCATGCAGGATGTCCTTGCTCTTGAGAGTCACATGCTAAAGCACCAGGATGTCTGCAACTAACTTTTGAAATAAATGAGGGAACTCCCTGGTAGTCCAGTAGTTAGGACTTGCACTTTCATTGCCAAAGGTGCAGTTTCAATCCCTGGTCGGGGAAAGAAGCTCCCAGCGAAGATGTGTGGCCAAAAAAGAAAAAGAGAGAGAAAGAGAGAAATATATAAAGAAGCAAATATGGCAAAATAGTAACAATTTTTGAACCTTATATGAATAATAAATGATTGTTGTACTAATCTTTCAACTTTCCTATAGGTTTGAAATTGTTCAAAACACAAAGTTGAGAATAAAACCATGAACCCACCTAATTTTACAAGTGTGTGGTAACTAACAATAACTAATGTCCCCTCCTCCTTTCTCACCCACGCCCTCCTGCCCGCATGTCCCCTACTGGTACCAGTTGTCTGTTGGCTAAATTGTCCTGTCATTGCCCAGGGTTTCTGGTGTCATACAGAAACCACTCACACAATAAATCCACTGTAGCCACTGACATGTCCTCTTTCATAAAAGTCAGCGTTCATTCTCGAGTGCACATGATTTATTTAGTTCAGACCATCTGTGTGCGTGCTTTTTTTTTGTCTTTGACTATTCAAACCAGAATTTGTATGTTGTGCCAATTAAAATAAAAATTTTAGAGAACTCATGAAGAGGTCCTTTATTATAAGCAAAAAATTGCTTCTCGGTTATTCAACTGAGATCACTCTTTTCTCACAAGATTGCAGTGAAGATTAAACAAACAGATTTACAAAAACTTGGGGCCAAGAGTCTGGCAATCAGTAAATTTATTGACATTTAACAAATTGTGGCGTTTTATTATTACCCTCATCTTAATTTAAGGAGCAGTCTTCTCTGTCGTTTGCAAGGAAAATAGCCAGGTACTATGCATGAGAATTCATAATTAAGTTCAATTATCATTTCTAGTGACAGGAAGTGTGCAAAGACTTATAAAAATCTTCTATTTTGAGCAAAATTACCTCTATTATAAATATTACCTGGTCAATAGGAAGCTGGTGTTATGGAAATTCACAGGTAATATTAAAGTACTCTAAGTTATTGTATCTACAATCGTTAATCCTAAAATCTTTCTTAGCTAAGTTTTACCTCTGGCATACAATGATTCTCTATCGTTTTCATACCTCCAGCACTAGTAGATGGGCAATAAATATTTCCATTAAAGTAAATATGAGAAAACAAATAGAATGTTTGTATGATAATGATAATGGGAATGACCATGAAGAGGGAAAAAATAATACTGTTGGGGACAGGAGAATTGCTGGAGATGTGCTTTAATGGACAAGAGAAGATGAGACTGACCTATAAAGAAGGCTGTAATCAAAAAATTACACTTCACTTGCATAAAGATTTGAGAGGAGATATTAGAGGTCTGAGGGGAAAAGAGAAGATGTGAATTTGTCATCTAGGAGAGTGGGAAAGTGAATGGACTAGGAGGACACAGAATGATTCTCAGAAACCATGAAGGCCCCAGTGAGGTTCATGGTCATGAATTTCAACTGAGACCAAAGCACAGTTGTGTTGTTCCCTAGCTCTGTCCGGCTGTATGGGTGCAGGCAACCAGCAGCAATGACGAGGTTAACCAGGGTGTGGTTTTGCTACAGCAGTGTCATGACGTAAGAGAGAAGGGCAAGGGATTTGAGGTATGAATGTTAGTGATTATAGTGCTTATAGAGTGATTTACATAGGATTATATATGATCAATGGACCGAGGTTCTGGTTGGATCTAAAGCTTGTTAGAGTTACTGTATAGAGATGAGTTAGCAAAATGTTCGTCAGAGAATAGTATGCCGCAAATTGAGATTACAAAGCTGTTGCAATTATTGATAATAAGAAGATCTAGGATATCATTTGGAGAAAGCAATGGCGACCCACTCCAGTACTCTTGCCTGGAAAATCCCATGGATGGAGGAGCCTGGTAGGCTGCAGTCCATGGGGTCACTGAGTTGGACACGACTGAGCAACTTCACTTTCACTTTTCACTTTCATGCACTGGAGAAGGAAATGGCAACCCACTCTGGTGTTCTTGCCTGGAGAATCCCAGGGATGGTGGAGCCTGGTGGTCTGCCGTCTATGGGGTCACGCAGAGTCAGACATGACTGAAGCGACTCAGCAGCAGCAGCAGCAGGATATAATTATGGGGTGAAGAGCTCAGGTTAAGGTCAAGATTATTGGGAAAAAGATGTGAAGGAACTAAGTGACCAGAGTTTTGGAAGGATTGCCCATGTGTTTCTTGACATTACCAAGAATTAAGACAGGAGTACTGTGTGGTGGATCAGGAGCAAAACTAAGAAATGAAGAGCAGTGAGGGACTTTCCTTGTGGACCAGTGGCTAAGACTTGTCAGTCCCAATGCTGGAGCCTGGGTTTCATCCTTGGTCAGGAAACTAGATCACACGCCACAGCTAAGAGTTCACATGTCACAAACCAAAGCTCCTGCATGTCACATCTAAGACCTTGTGCAGCCAAATAAATACATAAAAATAAATGTTATAAAGAAAAGAGCAGTGACCCAGGGACCAGTAGATGGAAGCAATAATGGGGGTAGCAGGGATAGTCTGATGATGTCAAATTCGCATCTGGGTATTTCTTTAGGGAAGAAGGAGAGTGAGAATTTTGATAAGGAATAGGCTGCATACTCCTCCCCAAGTCCAATCCTATGGGAGAGAAAGCATCTTATCACTTGATAGTGCAGTACTAGACTCAGGAGAGCATCAGGTTTCAGTTAGAGAAAAGAAGTAAAGGGAACCGTCAGAGAAGGCTGAGGATACAGAACAATTTGTTGATGATGGATCCAGAGGTTCCAAAGGACATAGTGTTAAATGTTTCAGGAGTCAGGGCCAAGTGGGTGAAAGGAGTTAAACAGAGGATGTACAGGAATTCCAGAGGGAAATGATTAGGAATGGGAGTCTGGAGCTACTTGCAGTTTTAATATGAGGTTAATTTTAGTGGGTCCACAGCAGATCCTGGTAGCAAGGCTGTGATCAGGGAGTAATGTCTTTAGGGCTTCTTCTTTTCCCTACAGATGAAAGCAAAGACATCTAGGAAGGAATAGTCATACTGCAAATACCACATGCCCCCTTGGCCTTTGACAGCAGAGATTAGATCCAGCGTCCTTGGAATTGCATTATATCTATACAGCAGCTTGGAGAAAACACTGGTGTTCAATAAGTGCTCACTGAATGAATGAATGAATGAAACTTAAATTGATAACTTCCTTTCGGATTTCTCAGAGGTGTTAGTGTCTTTACACCTGCAGATATTTCAGTGCGTTTCCTGAAGCCACTCCTAAGTCCTTAACACCCATGAGAGCTCTTTCTTTCTCCTTATAGGATTTAAAGATTTGAGAGCATGTGAACAACACTTAATTTTTTTTAATTTGTTTTATTATTTTTGGTTGCACTGGAGCTTCGTTCCTGTGCACGAGCTTTCTCCAATTGCAACAAGCAAGGGCTATTCTTCACTGTACCCTATAGGCTTCTCATTGCTCTGGCTTCTGTTTTGGAGCACAGACTTGAGAGTGTGCAGACTTCATTATTTGCAGCGTGTGGGCTGTAGTTGTGGCTTGCAGGCTCTAGAACACAGGCTCAGAAGTTGTGACTCACGCACTTAGTTGTTCTGTGGCATGTGGAACCTTCCCAGACCAGGGATCGAACCCAGGTCCCCAGCACTGGCAGATGGATTCTTATCTACTGCGCCACTAAGGAAGTCCAACAACCCTTAATTTTACCAAACAGATTTCTCCTGTAAGTGAAACACAATGCTTGTTAAGGAGGAGGAAGGGACATTTTGCAACTTCCCAGTTCCTTTTTTGAAGAAAGTTAGATATTAGCAACTTCCTGAACCATTCAATTTCCCATCACTGACCCACCCTCCTTCTTGTCCACCACCTCCCATCCCTTTCATCTACCTCCACTAACCCTAGCCCAATCTCATAAGATGAATATTCATTCATACATACATGCTTGTGATCCCTGTGCTACTGTTGTTGCATAAAGATCAGGTTCAGTTCAGTCACTCAGTTGTATCTGAATCTTTGTGACCCCACGGACTGCAGCACACCAGACTTCCCTGTCCATCACCAACTCCTGAAGCCTACTCAAACTCATGTCCATCGAGTCAATGATGCCGTCCAACCATCTCATCTTCTGTCGTCCCCTTCTCCTCTTGCCTTCAATCTTTCCCAGCATCAGGGTCTTTTCAAATGAGTCAGTTCTTCACATCAGGTGGCCAAAGTATTGGAGTTTCAGCTTCAGCATCAGTCCTTCCAATGAATATTCAGGACTGATTTCCTTTAGGATGGACTGGTTGGATATCCTTGCAGTCCAAGGGACTCTCAAGAGTCTTCTCCAACACCACAGTTCAGAAGCATCAATTCTTTGGCGCTTAGCTTTCTTTATAGTCCAACTCTCACATCCATACATGACTACTGGAAAAACCATAGCTTTGACTAGATGGATCTTTGTTGGTAATGTCTCTGCTTTTAATATGCTGTCTAGGTTGGTCATTGCTTTTCTTCCAAGGAGCAAGCGTCTTTTAACTTCATGGCTGCAGTCACCATCTGTAGTGATTTTGGAGCCCCCCAAAATAGTCTCTCACTATTTCCATTAGTACAATTATGGCTATCATCACATATATATCAGATAAACTTTGAATTAAAATGAACATGATTAAAACACTAATTTTAGTGTAACTAGACTTTGCAATACACATGATTCAACCACTCCAAACATTATTATATAGAAGAAATATTAATTCTGACATTCTGGCAAATCCCTCTTCAATAATTACGTAATATCTTTTACTGTTTCCCAAGTGCTTTTCTTCATTTCCTTGAAGTATGGCATTGTCAAATAACTGTCATAAAGTGGCTTCCCTTCAGTAATAGTGATATTACTATCATTAATAATGTCAAAGTTGTTTATTCATAACTAAGAAGAACTGAATACAGCATATAGCTCTGCTGCTCCAATGAACTCATCATATTCATTAATTTCCAATATGTATTTATTGAGCAAGTAGTATGTATCAGTCACACAGTGTTTTTACCCCAGGTATATTTACCCAAGAACCATGTTAGATAGTAAATTTTCCAATCTCTTTTTTCCCTTTTCCAAAATGTAACTTCTCATAAATACTTATATTTCAATAACATTGTTGTTGTTCAGTTGCTAAGCTGCGTCCAACTCTTTGCAATCCCATGGACTATACAGCATGCCAGACTTCCCTGTCCTCCACTATCTTCCGGAGTTTTCTCAAGTTCATGTCCCTTGAATTGGTGATGCTTTCTAACCATCTCATCCTCTGCTGCCCTCTTCTCCTTTTGCCTTCAATCTTTCCCAGCATCAGGATCTTTTCCAGTGAGTCGGCTCTTAGCATTAGGTGACATTACTAAGGGAAATGACAAATATAATGCACAGTAAGTTTTGGAGAAAAAAGTATTTAAACACTTTAGTGCATTTCTCATTAACATTTAACTCTTAAGAGTCAAAGCTTAATCTAATCATTTGCCCAGGCTTCATTAGAATGTTCTTTTTCAACTCAACCTCCATAGCCTTTTCATGCTATTTGATTTATGTGCTTTGGTTTTTGCCAATCATTAACTTAATTTTTTTAAACTCTTGAATAAATGAAAATTAATCAGAGAGTTATTTCAATTAACTCACCTTTCAGATCTTGAAAATCATATTTCAGATGATTATGAAAAGTTTCTCAGATCTCTCTCCTTCTCTCTGTCTCTCAGACACACACACACATACACACAGATTTATATACATACACACATTAAAACACTATAATTTAGGTTGAACTTGTTTTTCATTCTAAAGCCCAGTATTAAAAACTTCATATTCTATTTCAAAATGCTTATGAATAAAGCTTTAAAACCATTAATACAGATGGAATGTTTTTCATTTCTGAGGGAAAAGGAGATTACAATCTTTACCACTGTTGAATTGAAAAAAATTTCAAGAGAATCCCTATTATTGGGCCATTTTCCAGGATTTATTTTCCAAAGACAAATTTTAGTTGAAAATGACTATTCTATACAGTGTTGTCTGTTTCTTTCATATTCCAAGAATATTGTTTCAAAACGTTTTACAATATTGTTAAAAGTTATTAAAGAGTATTGCAGTGACTGTTTTTGAAGCCACAGTAATTTCCAATTTACTTAAATGAAATTTAACTTCCTTGTGTTAAAATATATCTATTAAGATATTACAGTGTCAGATAAACCAGTACCTATTTCTTTGTATTGTTTATGTTGATAAAGTCTTTAAATGTTTAAAATATCAATAGTTATACTACTTCTGAAATAGAAATTTAATTTTTATAAAGCAAAAATTTCAATAACCATGAAGTATAGTGACATGAATATTAGTGTTCAAGTTTATTATTCTGAAATTGTTACCAAAGAAATAAATTCCTTTGTTAGAAACAACTCTAATGAGAACAAAATTGAAAGCAAAGACTTTCCAATTGCAATAATTTAGATTTTAACTTTGAAATAATAATCCTTGAAAGTCTAACACTAGCTTCAGAGAAGATTAAATTCATTTTCATCATTTTGCGTTGTATTAATATATAATTTAAAAACAGTAACTTTGTCCTACTTGGGTGATAGGCTGACATTTCCACTTATTACTATCTGTATCAGGTACATTCTTTTAAGCCACTTCAAGTATTTTTTAAAAAAAAGCAAAGCATAAAACAAACAAATGCATTATGTATACAGTTAATATTTTCCTACCAACATGTCTAAATGCCTTGTATGATCTCCAGAGCGGAAGATAAAAGCAAAGGCCACACAACACTATTTATCATAGTCTTTCCTGTAAGTTGTAAGAAGTTGAAGCAACACTTTGTTTTTTTCCTTTTTCACTTTAAAAAAAAATTTACTGAAGTACAGTTGATTTATCTTGTGTTAATTACTTCTGTACAGTACAGTGATTCAGTTATACATATATATACATTGTTTTAAAATATTATTTTAATTATGGTTTATCATAGGACATTGAATATAATTCTCTGTGTTATTCAGTAGGACTTTGTTGTTTATTCATTCTATATATAAAAGTTTACATCTGCTAGCCCCAACCTCCCACTATATCCCTTCCCCAACCCCTTCCCCCTTGGCAACCACCAGTCTTTTCTCTATGTCTGTAATTCTGGTTCTGTTTTATAGACAGGTTCATTTTTGTAATATTTTAGATTCCACATACAAGAGATATCATATGGTATTTGTCTTTCTGACTTTGCTTAGTATGATATTCTTTAGTTGCATTCATATTGCTGCAAATACACTATTTTGTTCTTTTTATGGCTGAATATTCCATTGTATTTATGTACCATATATTCTTTATCCATTCATCTGTTGATGGACATTTAGGGTGTTTCCATGTCTTGGCTATTGTGCTTAGCGCTGCTATGAACATAGGTGTGCAAACATCTCTTTGAATTAATACTTTGTTTTATACTTAAGTAGAAGGTGGTAAGATACTAAATTAGTGCAATAAGTGATCTTACAGATAGGGTTTGAAAATAACCAAAGATTATTAGCTGACAAAATGTGACTTGTGGTCACTTTTATTTTATTGTTTCTTTTGGCAATACGACCTTTATGAACACTTCTAGTTCTTACCAAGGCATGGCTGACCAAAATATCAAAAAAGAAAGCCAACTGTTTCTCCAGGTCTTCTGCCATCCCCCTCCATCCTCCCACCATCCTCAGATGCAATTCTGATCATAGTCCCTCCCTCCCACTCTACCACTCCACTCTCAGTGCATTCCTAGGATTCTACAACCACTAAAATACAAGCTATAATTTCAAAGCCAAATCAGATATGATTGGTTACCCACCTATTGTTATTTCATCAAATCTTTATAACTTATTGCTGAAGAATTGATGCTTTTGAATTGTGTTTTAGAAGACTCTTGAGAGTCCCTTGGACTGCAAAGAAATCAAACCAGTCAATTCTAAAGGAAATCAATCCTGAATATTCATTGGAAGGACTGATGCTGAAGCTGAAGCTCAAATACTTTGGCCACCTGATGCGAAGAGCCAACTCATTAGGTAAGACCCTGATGCAGGGAAAGATTGAAGGTAGGAGGAAAAGGAAATGACAGAGGATGAGATGGTTGGATGGCATCACCGACACAATGGACATGAGTTTGAGCAAGCTCTGGGAGATGGTGAAGGACAGAGATGCCTGGCATGCTGCAGCCCATGGGGTCATAGAGTCAGACACGACTGAGTGACTGAACAACAATAATCAATTTAAAGGACCTTGAATTTTTCTCTAGAGCAGCAGTTTCATAGAAGTTTGGCATAACTGGACCATAACTGGCATAAACCGAGAGTGTAAACTCATTCTCCTTTGTTAATATTTGGTATGAGTCAATTCTGGCTAGTTCTGAACAATGAGATAAGAGGAAATCCATTTCGAGCACTTCAGGGAAAAATTTTGCTCAAAGAAAGATGATCCTTTTTTTCTTTCTTAAAAGTTTGAAGATGTAGTCATCTTGCCA
Source organism: Bos mutus (assembly GCF_027580195.1). Taxonomy (NCBI): domain Eukaryota; kingdom Metazoa; phylum Chordata; class Mammalia; order Artiodactyla; family Bovidae; genus Bos; species Bos mutus. Next base: position 37,266,613 of record NC_091636.1, on the reverse strand, counting down.
CCATGAGGTAGTAAGTCTAGAACAGCGGGCCAACATTCTGAGGATAGCAGAGAAGAGTGAGCCTGCATCATTGAGTTGCACCTCTGCAACTGCCTATCAGCACGTTCCTTGCTTTATGAGATAACTGAATGTCTTTATGGATTATATAATTGATGGTTGAGGAAATGGCAACCCACTCCAGTATTCCTGCCTGGAGAATCCCGTGGACGGAGGAGCCTGGTGGGCTACAGTTCACGGGGTTGCAAAGAGTCTGACATGACTGAGCTACTTCTCTTTCTTTCTTTCTCTTTAATCTGTTACTTGCAGCAAAAAAATTTCTCATTGTTTGAAGATTAAAAGGTAACACTTTGTCTGTTCCTCTTAACTTCAAGCACTTTCTAAAACCCTTTAATGACACCCCATTAGAGTAGAGAAATGTTTTCATTTCCCCTTGTTTTTCCTCTCTTATCCTGTGCATCTATTCTTGTTTTTAACAAGATTTTGTTACTAGGAAGGAAGCTTTGTGAAATTATAAAGAATTAAGTACAAACAAGGTCCCATTTTAAGTACCTTAAGTACTTAAGGTTTTAAGTACTCTTCCCTTACCATTGTGCTGTGCCAACTTTTTAAGTATTCAATCTCCTCCCAAACCCCACCACCAACATTAGAATGTGTTTTCAAAAAGAAATATTCGTTATAACCTTAGTATGATTTTAAGATGCTAGATGGCCTTACGCAGTGATTTTTCAATGTGTGAACACCAATCACCTGCCTCCGAATTACCTGCAGGGCTTGTTAAAAACACAGACTCCCCAGTCCCATGCTGTGTGCTAGGTCGCTTCAGTCATGTCCAGCTCTTTGCAACCCCATGGACTATAGCCCTTCAGGCTCCCCTGTCCATGGGATTCTCCAGGCAAGAATACTGGAGTGGATTTCCCTTCCCTTCTCCAGTCCCATCCTAGAATGGATGAAGCTGAACTCTAAAGGTGGGACCCAGAAATATATATTGTAACAATCTTCGCTGTTAAAGATTGAGAACCACAGACTTAAGGTGACTTGTTTCTAATAGAGTTAGGTTAGAGGTAAAGGAGACTTTGAGATGGGATGCCTGAGACCCTTAAGTAACCCAGAAGTGGGCCAGCTGGAGGCTTTCTTGGCCATTTGCCATGTTTCTAGCCAGTTAACACACTAACTTCGAAACTTTCATCAGGAAAGCACAGCACAGTAAGGTTTCCCCATTCTAATGAGGGTCCCTGGTGACTCAAACCCTAAAGAATCTTCCTGCTTTGCAGGAGATCTAGGTTCCATCCCTGGTTGAGAAGATCCACTGGAGAAGGGAATGGCAACCCACTCCAGTATTCTTCCCCAGAGAATTCCATGGATAGAAGAGCCTGGCAGACTACAGTGCATGGGGTCACAAAGAGTCAGATATGACTGAGAGACTAACACACTTACACATAAATGGTAACATAAAGGATAACAAGGAAATAACACGGTCCAGTGACACACATCCCTGCCCCCGCATTGGCGCAGCGGGTAAGAAGTCTGCTGGCAAAGCAGGAGACACAGGAGACACAGATTCAGTCCCTGGGTTGGGAAGATCCCCTGGAGAAGGGAATGGCAACCCACTTTAGTATTTTTGCCTGGAGAATTCCACGGACAGTCCATGGGGTCGCAAAGAGTTGGACATGACTGAGCGACTATCACTTTCACTTTTCAGTGACTACTAATTTTTTTAAACATACACTGGATCATCTCTGATAGAAGCTGCCTTTCAGTGCTCCACAATTCAGTTCAGTTACTCAGTCGTGTCCGACTCTTTGTGACCCCATGGACTGCAGCACACCTGGCTTCCCTGTCCATTCCCAACTCCCACAGCTTACTCAAACTCATGTACATCAGGTTGGTGATGCTATCCAACCATCTCATCCTCTGTCATCCCCTTCTCCTCCTGCCTTCAATCTTTCCCAGCATCAGCGTCTTTTCTAATGAGTCAGTTCTTTACATCAGGTGGCCAAAATATTAGAGTTTTTCAGCTTATTCAGGACTGTTTTCCTTTAGGATTGACTGGCTGTATCTCCTTGCAGTCCAAGGGACTCTCAAGAGTCTTCTCCAACACCATAGTTCAGAAGCTTCAATTCTTCAGTGCTCAGCTTTCTTCATAGTCCAACTGTGACATCCATACATGACTACTGGGAAAACCATAGCTTTGACTAGATGGACCTTGGCAAAGTAATGTCTCTGCTTTTTAATATGCTGTCTAGGTTGGTCATAGCTTTTCTCCCAAGGAGCAAGTGTCTTTCAATTTCATGCTCCACAGGAGAAAGTAAAACTATTACTCAAAGACTGGCAGGAAGGAAGTGACAACCAACTTATGGATATGACATTTTACCTAAACAAATCTCTTTTGTTTCTTCTTCCCCTGACAAAAGGTGGTTGGGGTGAGATAGAGAGTAGAGGATCTCTAATTTCTGGGTTTTGTTTTTTTTTAATAATTCAAATTTTAAGAAAAGAGACTTCATCACCAGAGTGTTGAGTAACTAATTAAGATTTCATTATTGATTAATATTATTTTGAATAGACAATAAAGAGACTTTGCTAAAAATTTATTATGACTGACATCTGAAACTTCACTCATTTAGCTTACAAAATGACCTATTATTTCCAAGGATCTAGCAAGCAAAAGGAATTTTCTCAGATCATTAGCCAAAATGTCCTCTAAAACTCCAGGCAATCAAGGAAATTGGCTGAGCTGCATCTGAGACTTAGACACCTGAAGGACTTCACCAGCTTATCTCCATTGTTCTACACCCCCTGAATGTTCAGAAGATTCAGGAGCTAAAAAGAAGTCTTCTCAAAAACCGAAGATATCCTGGGCCCTAGAGAACAGTGGAAGATAAAGGGCAAATGACGAGTTTGGAGGCTAACAAAACAAAGGCCCAGATAAGGACAGATCTATCTCCTATATAAAAGAAATGAGCCACGGGTAACTAACCATATCAAAATAGAAATATGCTGCTGCCGCTGCTGCTAAGTCGCTTCAGTCGTGTCCGACTCTGTGCGACCCCATAGATGGCAGCCCACCAGGCTCCCCCGTCCCTGGGATTCTCCAGGCAAGAACACTGGAGTGGGTTGCCATTTCCTTCTCCAATGCGTGAAGGTGAAAAGTGAAAGTGAAGTCGCTCAGTAAGTGTCCGACTCTTAGCGACCTCATGGACTGCAGCCCACCAGGCTCCTCCGTCCATGGGATTTTCCAGGCAAGAATACTGGAGTGGTGTGCCATTGCCTTCTCTGAGAAATAGCATAGACCCTCTCAAATGAGCCCAGCCAAAAGATTGTTGTTGTTCAGTCACTGAGTCCTGTCTGACTCTTTGTAACCCCATGTACTGCAGCATGCCAGGCTTCCCTGTCCTTCAGTATCTCCTGGAGTTTGCTCAAACTCATGTCCATTGAGGCAGCCAAAAGATACCAGGTAGGAAGATCACTCAATGTGGATGAGTCTTCAATTTTTTTTAGGGGAAGCTAGAAAACTGAAGGTTTATGTGAAAGCTCCTAATTTCTAAATGGTGGCTCAAAGGAATTTAAAATTCTGTGTGAGTCAATAAAACATACTTTCAGGGTTGAATTTCCTCTATGAGCATACAGTTGTAACCATAGAGTTTTGCCATCCAAGGTAATATAGCAGAGTAAAAGCCTATTGACATTTCCAACCTAACTGGGAAGAAAAGAGTTAGGCATGTTTTGGAAATCATTATCAGTTCAGTCACTCAGCTGTGTCCAACTCTTTGTGACCCCATGGACTGCAGCACTCCAGGCTTCCCTGTCCATCACAAACTCCCGGAGCTCACTCAAACTTGTGTCCATCGAATCAGTGATGTCTTCCAACCATCTCATCCTCTGTTGCCCCCTTCTCTTCCTGCCCTCAATCTTTCTCAGCATCATGGTCTTTTCTAAGGAGTTAGTTCTTTGCATCAGGTTTTTTCCACATCACTCATTTTTTGAATGTTGAGTTTTAAGCTGGCCTTTTCACTTTCTTTTTTTACTTTCATCAAGAGGCTATTTAGTTACTCTTAGCTTTCTGCCATAAGGGGTGGTGTCATCTGCATATCTGAGGTTAATGATATTCCTCCCAGCAATCCTGATTCCAGCTTGTGCTTCATCCAGCCCGGCATTTTGCATGTTGTACTTTCATGGCAGATAGATGGGGGAAACAATGGAAACAGTGACAGATTTTATTTTCCTGGGTTCCAAAATCACAGTGGACAGTGACTACAGCCATGAAATTAAAAGACACTTGCTCCTTGGAGGAAAAGCTATCTCAAACCAGGACAGCTTATTAAAAAGCAGACACATTACTTTGCCGACAAAGGTCTGTCTAGTCAAAGCTATGGTTTTTCCAGTAGTCGTGTATGGATGTGAGAGTTGGACTATAAAGAAAGCTGAGCACCAAAGAATTGATGCTTTTGAACTGTGGTGTTGGAGAAGACTCTTGAGAGTCCCTTGGACTGCAAGGAGATCCAACCAGTCCATCCTAAAGGAAATCAGTCCTGAATATTCATTGGAAGGACTGATGCTGAAGTTGAAACTCCAGTACTTTGGCCACTTGATGCAAAGAACTGACTCACTGGAAAAGACCCTGATGCTGGGAAAGATTGAAGGCAGGAGGAGAAGGGGATGACAGAGGATGAGATGGTTGGATGGCATCACCAACCTGATGCACATGAGTTTGAGTAAGCTGTGGGAGTTGGGAATGGACAGGGAAGCCAGGTGTGCTGCAGTCCATGGGGTCGCAAAGAGTCAGATACAACTGAGGGGCGGGACTGAGCTGAACTGTACTCTGCATATAAGTTAAATAAGTAGGGTGACAATATACAGCCTTGTCGTACTCCTTTCCCAATTTGGAACCAGTTTGTTGTTCCATATCCGGTTCTAACTGTTGCTTCTTTACCTGCATACAGATTTACTATGGGTCTTTTTTATTTTTATGCCTTTCTGAGCACAGGACATTGGCCCCAGTCTACTTGAAACTTTGTATCATCCATTGGCCTGGGGTGAAGATTGGGAATTTTCATAGAAAAAATTTAAATAGAAAGAACAAGGTCATATTCAGCTCCTGATATTAAGAAACAGTTTTCCTTTGTCTACCATGCCAGCAAGCAGTAAGCAGCCATAGGTGGATGTGATAACCAGATAATAGTCTTTTATTCTAAGTAGTTAATCTCCCCACCAGTTAATTTAAATTAGCCATAGTGAATTCAGCATCTTTTCCACTCAGTGATACTTTCCCAATAAAAATAGAAATCTGTTCTAATGCATAAAAATCTAGCTAATTACTTATATCACATCTAGTAGGTACAGCAGGGCAATGTTAGTTCTAGGCAGCAGGTACAGGGAGAGAGTGAGGCAAAGGATCCATTTCTGGTATCAGCAATTCAGGAGTTTAAGGTTCAAAGTGAACAGAAATCTAGAAACAGGAAATCATGTCAAAGCCAAAACAAGAGGCCCAGTCACCACAGGATCAACTAGATTGAAACCTACCAGGTCTCAAAAGTCAGTGGAAGTAAGATCTAGAACTGCCTTACTCAACATGGTAGCCTCTTGCCGCATGTGGCTGGGGAACATTTAAATGCATCTAGTCTGAACTGAAATCAGCTATTAAACCTAAGACCTACCCTGGAGTTAGAAGGCATTATGAAAAAGAATGTAAAATGTCTCATTACGTTTTTGTTAGATTAAGATTCCATGTTAAAACAATAGTATTTTAGATATATTGGGCTAAATAAAATATTGTTACAACTCATTACACCAGTTGTGTTTTTTTACTTTTTTAATGAGACTACTAGAAAAATTTTAAATAACATAAGTATCTCATATTGTATTTATGTTAATCTAAGAGGTAAACTGTTACAGCAAAAGGAAAATACCCAAAATTAGAACTCCAGAATCAGCCTGCTGGCAAGGCATACAGTCTCTACACTTTCTGATGAAGTGAGGAAAGAGGTTTTGCCCTGTGGCAAAGCTGGAGGGCAGCTTTAGGTCTTCAAATACAGAAAGGGAAGTTAGACGAATAGAGAACTCTAGTAAAAACTGTATATGATTGTTGTTGGTTGTCAGACCTTTGTCAGCAAAGTGTTGTCTCTGCTTTTGGATATGCTGTCTAGGTTTGTGATAGCTTTTCTTCCAAGGAGCAAATGTCTTTTAATTTCATGGCTGCAGTCACTGTCCACAATGATTTTGGAGCCCAAGAAAATAAAATCTGTCACTGTTTCCACTTTTTCCCCTCTATTTGCCATGAAGTGATGGGACCAGATGCAATGATCTTAGTTTTTTGAATGTGATTCAAAGCCATATGTGATTTTGGTTATTAAAATGACAGAAGAGTTGAGATAAGAAATGTTTGTAAAATTTTAAAAAGAAAATTTAAAGCAAATTTGAAAGAAATGTAAACATAAGTATAATGAGATCTATTTATTACGTTTGATAGGCTTTATTTTTTTAGAGTAGTTTTAGATTCTCAGCAATATTGAACAGAAGATACAGAAATTTCCCATATATACCCTGCCCCGACATGTGCATAGCCTCCCTCATTATCAACATCCCACACCAGAGGGGCACAAATTATGAACCTACACTTCAGTTCAGTTCAGTAGCTCAGTCGTGTCCGAACCTACACTGATACATCATAATTTTCCAAATTCCCTTGTTTGTATTGGGTTCACTCTTGATGTTGTATATCCTGTGGACAAATTTATGATGGCATATATCTATGACTATAGTATACAGTGTAATTTCATTGCCTGTATGTTTATCGCAGGGCTGTCACAAACGGTCGTATAAACTGTGTACTGCTCAATCCAGTCATAGTCCGTGTATGTACATATGTGGCACCTCGCTTTCTAGGCGCCTGGCACATGGTAGGCGTTCAGTAAACATTCAGTAAAGTGAATGAAAAGTTATATTTGAAGATTCCCTACTGTTCCTTCAGCTCCTCCTGTTGATTTGTGACCCAGGAGGATAAGATTGTAATATTAATACAGAAAAAAAAGTGATTTCTAGCCTAGAAGTTCTTTCCAAGTCTTTTTCAAATCAACAAATTCCCTGGCATCTAAATCCTAAGTCTAAACCTGTATATTCTAGTTTGAAAAAGACTTTCAACATTACCTCCAACCTGACATAGGACCTATGTTATTCTCATTTTATCATCAAAAACTTCATCTTTTCATAATTGCTCTTCTTTAGCTGCAAGATCCTGGCAAGTTTGGACTCATCCAAAAAATGCTCATTTGAGGATTTTTTTATGAGTTGGCATATGAAATTTTTCCAACTTTTGTATTTATTATAATCTAGCCCTTGTATTTTCATCTAACTTTTCATAGTATGCTCTAGCTTGCCCTCCTATATTTTGTTGAGGTAACACTGATTATTTCACTTAAATTCTTTCGACCGTTAATCAAAGATCTCCTCAATACAGAGGAGACTTCTCTCCAAACAGTAGGTCCTCAATATTAAATGCTAATTTGAGCTGACTTAGCTTTTTTATGACCGAATTTCTATTCATAATAAAACGTTTAAGAGACCAGACTCCCTTTCTCAAGATATATCAATTAAAAAACATTTAAATACACACATCCAGCTATTAGTTATGTTTATTTAGAGGTCACTGGGTTATGGTGGGTCTTTCTTCTTTCTGAATTTTCTGAAATTTTCCAACTTTTTTCACTGAGTTAAAAAAACCTTTTAGTTGAAAAATAATGGAAGTACATCGTGTTTTTTTAAGGCAATAAAATAATTAAACATGTCAGAACTAGTTTTTTAAAGACTTAAGTCCTGCTCAGGAGTCAGGAGCTCTGTTCCTGATTCAAGACCTTCCTCCACGTTGCCTATGAAGGTGGCTGCAGAGACTGCCAGAGGGGAGAAAAACTGGGAGATAGAGCAATCATAGCAGCTCAGACATAAGTTAAGCAGAGAGAGGCTAGAGAGACAGTCTGAAGCTGGAAATAAAGCCATTTTATTTCATTTAATTCATTTGAGCATTTTCTACATGCCAGACATTTTCAAATTTATGTTCTTATTTTAATCTTTATACCACTGTATATAAAGTATTTATACACCCATTTTCAGATGGGGCAAGTAACTTTCTCAGAAATGTAAATAATTTGCACTAGCATGTAAGTAGCAGAAATGAGTCTCAACTTCACAATGGCTCTTCGAAAGATTCAAGCAAGAGAAGCTTGTGGTTTGCTTTTGTTAAGCTTCCAGAGCGATGCCTCTTAGAAAAAGTGTGGTGCACTTTGCACAGCCAAGTTCAGGCATTTTAAAGGAGCTCATCAAACCAGATTAGTTAGCCACATCATGTTCATGTGCTAGCAAGCAAGTTGGAGATACATTGCATAGACTCCTGGGATTCAGACTCTACAGGCCTTGCTCGGTCATCACATTTCTTTGTATTAGCCCAAATCATAGGGTGGGATGAGGAGCTCACAGATGTGCAAGCTTCTACTCTGCCTACCTAATACAGTGTAAAAAACTGGCCAAGAGCCCAGTCTCTGGAGTTAGGCAATCTCAATGAAATTCTCTGTTCTGTTTCTTCCTAGCTGGTTGACCCTTAGACCATGTCCTTAATCCTCTGAGGCTTAATTTCCTTCTCTGTATAAAGAAAAAAATCATAGTAATTATCTCATAGGTTTTAAGGAGTAAATGAGATAATATATATGTAGTATTCAGTTCAGTACATGACATATTGTAAATATTAGATTCACGGTAGTCATTATGATCATTGCATTAATTTCCCATTGTGTTCAGACCTGACCAGTTTCTCTTTCTGGGGATGACAGGCAGCTTTAGCCCTCTACCATCTCCTGAGTCAAGGCTGTCACCTCTCCAGTGCTGGTTACAGCTCAGATACGTGAGGTGAAGAAAGTTTTACTCTTGTGGTTGGACTGAGTGCCTCAGTTGCTGTTTCTTTTCTGTTTAATCATGTCACAGTTCAGTTCAGTTCAGTTGCTCAGTCGTGTCTGACTCTTGGTGACCCCACTGACTGCAGCACGCCAGGCCACCCTGTCCATCACCAACTCCCAGAGTTTACTCAGATGCATGTCCATTGAGTCAGTGATGCCATCCAATCATCTCATCTTCTGTCATCCTTTCCCAGCATCACGGTCTTTTCAAATGAGTCAGCTCTTCGAATCAGGTGGCCAAAATATTGGAGTTTCAGCTTCAGCATCAGTCCTTCCAATGAATATTCAGGACTGATTTCCTTGAGGATGGACTGGTTGGATCTCCTTGCAGTCCAAGGGACTCTCAAGAGTCTTCTCCAACACCACAGCTCAAAAGCATCAATTCTTCAGTGCTCAGTTTTCTTTATAGAGGCAAAATCCAGGAAAAGTATAGATGTTTGAGATCTCAGGATTCATAGCCAGATTGCTTGGTTCTGCCACCTATTAAACCTCTGCCCTTCAGTATCCACATGTAAAATGGTGATAATAAGGATACCACAGTGTTAGACTTTATTTTGGGGGGCTCCACGGTGACTGCAGCCATGAAATTAAAAGACGCTTACTCCTTGGAAGGAAAGTTATGACCAACTTAGATAGCATATTCAAAAGCAGAGACATTACTTTGCCAACAAAGGTCCGTCCAGTAAGGCTGTGGTTTTTCCAGTGGTCATGTATGGATGTGAGAGTTGGACTGTGAAGAAAGCTGAGCGCCGAAGAATTGATGCTTTTGAACTGTGGTGTTGGAGAGTCTTGAGAGTCCCTTGGACTGCAAGGAGATCCAAACAGTTCATTCTAAAGGAGACCAGTCCTGGGTGTTCATTGGAAAGACTGATACTGAGGCTGAAACTCCAGTACTTTGGCCACCTCATGCAAAGAGTTGACTCATTGGAAAAGACTCTGGTGCTGGGAGAGATTGGGGGCAGGAGGAGAAGGGGATGACAGAGGATGAGATGGCTGGATGGCATCACCGACTCAATCCACATGAGTCTGGGTGAACTCGGGGAGTTGGTGATGGACAGGGAGGCCTGGCGTGCTGCGATTCATGGGGTTGCAAAGAGTTGGACACGACTGAGCGACTGAACTGAACTGAACCATCTTACTACTAGTTTCCATTTGGGAGGGTTAAACGATTAATTTAGAAAACATGCTTAGAACAGTGCTAAGTGCATAGAACACTCAAAGGATAAGTACTGCTATTATTTATGTCACAATTTGCATATGAACAAATTGATGTTTGGAATTATATATCTGGTAAGTGTCAGAGCTATGATTTGAATCCTAGTCAGTATAGTGCTAAAGTCTAAGCCCCTAAGTGTTACTAATCATAACCACTTCTGCTGGAAAACAAAATGTTTACTTATTATTTTTAAATGTATAACGTTTATTTAAATAAAATGTTTATAAATAAATACATGGGCTTCCCTGGTAGGTCAGCTGTAAAAAATTTGTCTGCAATGAAGGAGACCAGGGTTCAATCCCTGTGTCAAGAAGATCCCTTAGAGAATGAAATGGCAACCCACTTCAGTATTCTTGCCTGGAAAATCCCATGGACAGAGGAGCCTGGTGGGCTACAGTCCATGGGGTCACAAAGCGTAGGACACAACTTAGCGACTAAACCATGACAACCACAACTACACACACACACACATATATGTATTTATATCGTGTTAATTTTAAACAGTTTCTGCCCCCTCCCAAAAAAATCCCACATGGGATTCCAATAACATTATAAAGCAGATAAGAAACTATGTGGTTGAAGGATAAGTAGATGCAAGCAGGAAATGGGAAGATCATGGGTGAGTCTGTGGCCTTCTCCAGGCCTTTCCATCATGACCAGAAGTCCCTTCTCCAACACTGGGCTTGAGAAACAGCATTAGTTTTCTATTGCTGCCATAATACATCACCACAAATTTAGAGACTTAAAGCAACACAAATTTATTATCTTACAATTCTATAGGTCAGAACTGTAAGAACTGTAATCTGGCTTGGGTCAAAATGAAGATAGCAAAAGAATTGCATTCCTTTTTGGAGTCTCTAGGGGAGAATCTGTTCCCTTCTTCCAAATTCTAGTGGCTGTCTGCATTCCTTGGCCCATGGCTCATTTCTTCCATTGTCAAAGCCAGCAATGGGTTGGAGACCTTCATCACATCACATCTCTCTGACCCTTGTCTGTTGTGAACCTTCTCTCTGATCACAGCTAGAACTTCTCCAATTTAAAGGACTCATATGATTGGATTGGGCTTACAGGGATAACCCAGGATCATCTTCTCATCTCAAAGTTCATAGATTTGTTCATAGGTTTGATCACATCTACAAAGTCTGGGATTAAGGCATGAACATTTTTGGTAGGGTAGGGGCAGAATTCTGCCTACCACAGCTACACAGAACACAGCATTTCAAAAAGCACTATATTATGGTAAACATTGCTAACTTTTTCTTCCAGTTACTGTAAGTTGATGACACTTTAGTGGTTTACAGAAAAATGAATCATACACAAACCAATTTTTTTCACATTAATGCATTTTTTAAAAGATAGTCACATAGTAAAACAGAAAAAATAGGAAGGCAGTGTAGTCTATGTTAAGCTAAGTACAAAAATGATTATTTTGGCTAGCTAATTACAAAAGTTATGAAGCTAATTACAAAGGATAAAAATTACATTTAGCATGATTTTTATATATTTGTATTTATTTATACCCTATCTCAGGGCTTCCCAGGTGGCACTAGTGATGAAGAACCCACCTGCCAATGTAGGAGACATAAGAGATGCGGGTTCGATCCCTGGGTTGAGTCGATCCCTGGGTTGAGTCAATCCCTGGGTCGGGATGATCCCCTGGAGGAGGGCATGGCAAGCCACTCCAGTATTCTTGCCTGGAGAATCTCATGGACAGAGGAGTGAGCTATAGTCCATAGAGCTGAAAAGAGTTGGACACAACTGAAGTGACAGCACACGTACCCTATCTCATTCTACAAATATTAGTTAAGGCAGATAGATGATTTAGGTCTTAAAACTTTGCCATTTATGCACAATGTATTTAGCCAATAAGAGAGAAAATAGTTCATTTGTAAGTTAGTAATTCTACAGAAGGAGAAGGCAATGGCAACCCACTCCAGTACTCTTGCCTTGAAAATCGCATGGACAGAGGAGCCTGGTAGGCTGCAGCCCAGGGGGTCGTGAAGAGTCGGACACGACTGAGAGACTTCAATTTCATTTTTCAGTTTCATGCATTGGAGAAGGAAATGGCAAACCACTCCAGTGTTCTTGCCTGGAGAATCCCAGGGACAAGGGAGCCTGGTGGGCTGCCGTCTCTGGGGTCGTACAGAGTCGGATATGACTGAAGCGACTTAGCAGCAGCAGAAATTCTACAGAAAAGGAAGACATTTAAGGTTCTTTCTTTCACAAAAATCATGGCATAAGTAATTATTCATAAACTATTAAACTTTGTGTTACTTAGTATTCCTTATCAACAGAACAATAGAAAAAGTATGGCTCTCATTTATATTAGCTTGGAAGAAATTTACTCACTACCTCTTACAGAAAGGTTATGCCTCTACTGTATAATATCACTTACCCGTGGAATCTAAAAAATACGTAATATATAATACAAATAATGTATATGTAAAACAGAAACATACTCACAGATAAAGAAAACAAACTATATAGTGGTAACAAAACCCTGAATATTCATTGGAAGGACTGATGCTTAAGCTGAAACTCCAATACTTTCTCCACTTGATGCAAACAGCCAACTCATTGGAAAAGACCCTCATGCTGGGAAAGATTGAGGGTAGGAGGAGAAGGGGGTGACAGAGGATGAGATGGTTGGATGCCATCATCTACTCAATGGACATGACTTTGAGCAAACTCTAGCAGATAGCAAAGGACAGGGCATTATTGGGTAATAACTTCTAATGGAGTACTATGTGTAAAAATATAGAATCACTATGCTGTACCCCTGAAATGATATAATATTGTAAATCAACTATACTTCAATAAAAAAGGAAAGGTTATGTCTCCATGGCAGTTCTCTCCTGCAAACAGTCCACAAAGGAGCTATGCTCTCAAGAGCCCCAGAGCAGGTGGGCTGCAGAGCTGACCAACCTCTGTTTCCTCATCAAGGGCTCTCTGTTGCCACCCATGCCCATAGCTTCTTCTCACCACATCTGCCCTTTCTAACCTCTGCCACTTTTGCAGTTGTTCCCTTTAGTCTCCAATCCTCTTTCTTCTCTAACTCCCTCCACTCATCCCCTGCTTCATGGACTTACCAAAGAAAAGTTAGCAAAATCACTTTTTTACAAGCAGGATTAATCAATCAGAGTACTCTGGTGGTTCTTTGTTTTGTTTTGTTTGTTTGCTTGCTTGTTGATGTAGTTAATTCGGCCATGATGATGCAGAAAGCATAAGTTTTGATTTGACACTTTCTCTGCAGTGTTTATTTTAATTATGGGTTAGAGCTGTTTTTGAAGATTCAGAGTCGTTGAAGGATGGAAGTCAGATAGGCAAAGATTTACAGTAATTTCACCAGAATACAAAAGAATTCCAGATAAATTATTATGCTAAAAAATATAAAAAAAGAATTGCTTAGAAAAAGTTAATGATTTGAACACTTTTGCAATATTAATTGGCCCTAAAATATGCACAAAAACAATGCACCAAGTATTAATTAGAAGCATGACAGGAATACATTATAAGCCTAAATCCATCTTTTTCTCCCTCAATCATTCATCAGAAAACAATCTTTCATTGAGAGTAAAGGCCAACAACAAAAATAAAGGACAGGTTAACTTTTTAAAGAAAACTATTAAAATATATGCCACCCTATCTTTGTAATTTGGTAAAATAAGCTAAACTTGGACTAAATTTCATTGTAACAATTAGTTAAGTGACACTAACAGAAGTATTCATTGAGATATCATGCCATTTTTAGAAAAAGTGAGCCAGCAATGATACCGTTCAGTTCAGTTCAGTCACTCACTCGTGTCTGACTCTTTGTGACCCCATGAATCGCAGCACTCCAGGCCTCCCTGTCCATCACCAACTCCCGGAGTTCACTCAGACTCACGTCCATCGAGTCAATGATGCCATCCAGCCATCTCATCCTCTGTTGTCCCCTTCTCCTCCTGCCCCCAATCCCTCCCAGCATCAGGGTCTTTTCCAATGAGTCAACTCTTCGCAGGAGGTGGCCAAAGTACTGGAGTTTCAGCTTTAGCATCATTCCTTCCAAAGAAATCCCAGGGCTGATCTCCTTCAGAATGGACTGGTTGGATCTCCTTGCAGTCCAAGGGACTCTCAAGAGTCTTCTCCAACACCACAGTTCAAAAGCATCAATTCTTCGGTGCTCAGCTTTCTTCACAGATACTGTAGATAGTATTAAAAAAAAAAGTTAGGAAGTATTTCTTTAAAAATATTGTGGTGTTACAGAGATGCAGTTCTAAAAGATGATGCAATATTCACTGGATGAATTAAGAATGTTACCAAAATAATTAGACAATTACTACCAACAGTTTTGGCTAGGTATTAAAATAAAAGTTATATAGTAATGGACTACTTTCAAAGAGCATTCCTATCTGGTTACTGTAGAAGAAACCTAAATCGGGCATCATTAACTTGAATCAAATATACTCAAAAACTTCTTTGTCATATGGTTCATTATTACTGTATATGAATGTTGAGTCACTCTATCCTAAGGAAATTAGAACAATTTACCTACACTGTAATGGCCACAGCACCTAAGTCAGTCTATAAGGTAGTCATAAATCCCATCAGCATTAAATAGGGAATGTTCTGTTTTTCAAAAGTACATTGTGGTATTATATAATACTGTGTCACAAGCACTCAGATCAGATCAGATCAGTCATTCAGTCATGTCCGACTCTTTGTGACCCCATGAATTACAGCATGCCAGGCCTCCCTGTCCATCACCAACTCCCGGAGTTCACTCAGACTCATGTCCATCGAGTCGGTGATGCCATCCAGCCATCTCATCTTCTGTCGTCCCCTTCTCCTCTTGCCACCAATCCCTCCCAGCATCAGAGTCTTTTCCAGTGAGTCAACTCTTCGCATGAGGTGGCCAAAGTACTGGAGTTTCAGCTTTAGCATCATTCCTTCCAAAGAAATCCCAGGGCTGATCTCCTTTGGAATGGACTGGTTGGATCTCCTTGCAGTCCAAGGGACTCTCAAGAGTCTTCTCCAACACCACAGTTCAAAAGCATCGATTCTTCGGCACTCAGCCTTCTTCACAGTCCAACTCTCACATCCATACATGACCACTGGAAAAACCATAGCCTTGACTAGACGGACCTTTGTTGGCAAAGTAATGTCTCTGCTTTTGAATATGCTATCCAGGTTGGTCATAACTTTCCTTCCAAAGAGTAAGCGTCTTTTAATTTCATGGCTGCAGTCACCATCTGCAGTGATTTTGGAGCCCAGAAAAGTAAAGTCTGACACTGTTTCCACTGTTTCCCCATCTATTTCCCATGAAGTGATGGGACTGGATGCCATGATCTTCATTTTCTGAATGTTGAGCTTTAAGCCAACTTTTTCACTTTCCACTTTCACCTTCATCAAGAGGCTTTTTAGTTCCTCTTCACTTTCTGCCATAAGGGTGGTGTCATCTGCATATCTGAGGTTATTGATATTTCTCCCGGCAATCTTGATTCCAGCTTGTGTTTCTGCCAGTCCAGCATTTCTCATGAGGTACTCTGCATATAAGTTAAATAAACAGGGTGACAATATACAGCCTTGACGTACTCCTTTTCCTATTTGGAACCAGTCTGTTGTTCCATGTCCAGTTCTAACTGTTGCTTCCTGACCTGCATACAAATTTCTCAAGAGGCAGATTAGGTGGTCTGGTATTCCCATCTCTTTTAGAATTTCCCACAGTTTATTGTGATCCACACAGCCAAGGGCTTTGGCATAGTCAATAAAGCAGAAATAGATGTTTTTCTGGAACTCTCTTGCTTTTTCCATGATCCAGCAGATGTTGGCAATTTGATCTCTGGTTCCTCTGCCTTTTCTAAAACCAGGTTGAACATCAGGAAGTTCATGGTTCACACATTGCTGAAGCCTGGCTTGGAGAATTTTGAGCATTAGTTTACTAGCGTGTGAGATGAGTGCAATTGTGCAGTAGTTTGAGCATTCTTTGGCATTGCCTTTCTTTGGGATTGGAATGAAAACTGACCTTTTCCAGTCCTGTGGCCACTGCTGAGTTTTCCAAATTTGCTGGCATATTGAGTGCAGCACTTTCACAGCATCATCTTTCAGGATTTGGAATAGCTCAACTGGAATTCTATCACCTCAACTAGCTTTGTTCATAGTGATGCTTTCTAAGGCCCACTTGAGTTCACATTCCAGGATGTCTGGCTCTAGGTCAGTGATCATACCATCGTGATTATCTGGGTTGTGAAGATCTTTTTTGTACAGTTCTTCTGTGTATTCTTGCCATCTCTTCTTAATATCTTCTGCTTCTGTTAGGTCCATACCACTTCTGTCCTTTATCGAGCCCATCTTTGCATGAAATGTTCCTTTGGTATCTCTGATTTTCTTGAAGAGATCTCTAGTCTTTCCCTTTCTGTTGTTTTCCTCTATTTCTTTGCACTGATCGCTGAAGAAGGCTTTCTTATCTCTTCTTGCTATTCTTTGGAACTCTGCATTCAGATGTTTATATCTTTCCTTTTCTCCTTTGGTTTTTGCTCCTCTTCTTTTCACGGCTATTTGTAAGGCCTCCCCAGACAGCCATTTTGCTTTTTTGCATTTCTTTTCCATGGGGATGGTCTTGATCCCTGTCTCCTGTACAGTGTCACGAACCTCATTCCATAGCTCATCAGGCACTCTATCTATCAGATCTAGGCCTTTAAATCTATTTCTCACTTCTACTGTATAATCATAAGGGATTTGATTTAAGTCATACCTGAATGGTCTAGTGGTTTTCCCTACTTTCTTCAATTTAAGTCTGAATTTGGCAATAAGGAGTTCATGGTCTGTGCCACAGTCAGCTTCTGGTCTTGTTTTTGCTAACTGTATAGAGCTTCTCCATCTTTGGCTGCAAAGAATATAATCAATCTGATTTCGGTGTTGACCATCTGGTGATGTCCATGTATAGTCTTCTCTTGTGTTGTTGGAAGAGGGTGTTTGTTATGACCAGTGCATTTTCTTGGCAAAACTCTATTAGTCTTTGCCCTGCTTCATTCCGTATTCCAAGGCCAAATTTGCCTGTTACTCCAGATGTTTCTTGACTTCCTACTTTTGCATTCCAGTCCCCTATAATGAAAAGGATATCTTTTTTGGGTGTTAGTTCTAAAAGGTCTTGTAGGTCTTCATAGAACTGTTCAACTTCAGCTTCTTCAGCATTACTGGTTGGGGCATAGACTTGGATTACTGTGATATTGAATGGTTTGCCTTGGAAATGAACAGAGATCATTCTGTCGTTTTTGAGATTGCATCCAAGTACTGCATTTCGGGCTCTTTTGTTGACCATGATGGCCATTCCATTTCTTCTGAGGGATTCCTGCGCGCAGTAGTAGATATAATGGTCATCTGAGTTAAATTCACCCATTCCAGTCCATTTCAGTTTGCTGATTCCTAGAATGTCGACATTCACTCTTGCCATCTCTTGTTTGACCACTTCCAGTTTGCCTTGATTCATGGACGTGACATTCCAGGTTCCTATGCAATATTGCTGTTTACAGCATCGGACCTTGCTTTTATCACTAGCATGGACATTAATGTCCATCTACCTAAAAATAGTAATTTTGAAGATTAAATATGAATCCAGATTGGTACCTGATTGATCATGTGTCCTAGTTCTAGGTACAGTACCAACCAAGCTCAGCAAGTATTTGGTGAACTTGTCACCAAGTAGTTTAATTTTGAGTGTTATTGATATGGCCAGAGGGGGCTTTCTAGGTGGCTCAGTGGTAAAGAATCTGCTTGCCAAAAAGGGAGACATAGGAAACTTGGATTCAATCACTGGCTCAGGGAGATTCCCTAGAGGAGGAACTGGCAACCCGCTCCAGCATTCTTGCCTGAAAAATCCCATGGACAGAGGAGCCTGGTGGGCTACAGTTCATAGGGTAGCAAAGAATCAGATAGAACTGAGCCACTGAGCAGAGCACACATATATGGCCAGATGCTAAATAAAAGCCAAAACAAGAGAATTATTTTTCATATTTAAATAAAACCATCACAATTAGATGAATGGATTCATCAGATCTGTATTTGCATTATTAACATCTTTGAATAATTAAAATGTAACCATTTCAAACTGGATTACATTTATAAATACATAATTCTACCTGTTTTTTTTTTTAAGTGCCTTCTAGCGGCACTTATTTAGTGGCACTTATTTTCTTACACTCCACAGCTAATTTGTTCTTTAATCCTGTTGGCTGTACCAACAAAATACATCCAGACACTGACACCTTTCTTCCACCTCCACTAATCCAATCACCTTTGCCTACAACCTAGACTACCCAAGTGACTTCTTAACTGGACTTCCTGCTTTTTTCTCTCCTTCACACTCCTTGCTTTTCTCTAAGCCTCTCAGGGCCTTTGGACTCACAGTTCTCCTGCCTGCTATCTCCTCTAAGGAGCCTCTCACCCCACCCTAAGACAGCATTCATTTTCTTCTCCTCCTTTTCTCCTGGTGGCTTCCCTGGTGGCTCAGAGGATAAAGTGTCTGCCTGCAATGCAGGAGATCCCGGGCTCGACCCCTGAGTTAGGAAGATCCCCTGGAGGAGAAAATGGCAATCCACTCCATTATTCTTGCCTGGAGAATCCCATGGAGAGAGGAGCCTGGCAGGCTACAGTCCACGGGGTCGCAAATCACCACCCCACATATACTTATGTGATGATTTATTCATTTTAATTGTTTCTCTTCACCTGGTACGATGCACGTTCCAGGAGAACAGGGATTTTGTCAGTTGGTTCACCCTGACAGAAACTCGACTCTTCCAGAAACAAAATGGCTTGTTTAACTGTTCCCGAAACATGCCAAGTTCTTACTCATCTTGTGCATCTTACTCATCTTTCCTCTTGTTTTCCTTCTGCTTGGAACACTGTTCCCCAGACACTGAAATGGCTCACCTCTCATGTTATTCACATTTCTCCTCAAATGCTGTCTCCACAGACAGACCTTGCCCTGACCATCTGTCATCATTCTCCTCGTTTATTTTTCTTCACAGCACTTATCACACTTACACAGTCAATATTCGTTTGTTCTTCTATTTATTGACCATTTTCACCCACTAAAGTATAACCTTGTTTCTGTTTACCTCTGCATCCTTCGCATTTAACAAATTCCTCAGTAAGTACTCATGCGTGCTTAGTTGCTCAGTTGTGTCTGACTCTTTGTGACCCCATAGACTGTATGTAGCCTGCCAGGCTGCTCTGCCCATGGGATTCTTCAGGCTAGAATACTGGAGTGAGTTGCCATTCCCTTCTCCAGGGGATCTTCCTGACCCAGGGATCGAACTCATGTCTTCCGCACTGTGGGTGGATTCTTTACCATTTGAGCCAACAGGGAAGCCCCCAAATAAGTACTGCTGCTGCTGCTGCTGCGTCGTCGCTTCAGTCGTGTCCGACTCTGTGCGACACCATAGACAGCAGCCCACCAGGCTCTCCCGTCCCTGGGATTCTCCAGGCAAGAACACTGGAGTGGTTTGCCATTTCCTTCTCCAATGCATGAAAGTGAAAAGTGAAAGTGAAGTCGCTCAGTTGTGTCCTAGTTGATGCTTAATAAATATTTGTTAAGTGAATGAATGGATAACCACAAGATATACTTTGAAAATAAAATTTTGGAATCTTAAGCATAAATGTATACTTAAACATTTATAAATTCTCAAGATGAATACTCATTACAGATTTATTTTATTTTGAAACACAAAACAGAATTGACTTTCATTTGAATTTAATTAAAGCAATTGAAAAGGAAAATCTTAAAAATATTTCATAACAGTATAAAGATGCTCATCTTTATGCCCTTTTGTCCCAGACTAGTCCAAAGACTTGCAAAGTAGTTGGAGTTTGCCTTCATCCTCTTCTATCTCCTCTTCAAGAACCTGTCTTCCTGCCCTCTGCTTAGCCCACTACTTGAAGGGCCCTTCTCTATTACTCATCAGCTGAATTTCTTTTTACAAGTATATATTGTAGGGAATACTAACAACTATCAATCCTGAATAGTCATCAAAAGGACTGATGCTAAAGCTGAAGCTCCAATACTTAGGCCACCTGATGGAAAAAGAAGACTTATTGGAAAAGCCCCTGATGCTGGTAAAGGTTGAGGGCAGGAGGAGATGGGGGTAACAGAGGGTGAGCTGGTTGGATGGCATCACTGATTCAATGGACATGAGTTTGAGCAATGTCTGGGAGTATAAAGGGCAGGAAAGCCTGACATGCTACAGTCCAAGAAGTCAGAAAGAGTTGGACACGAATGAGTGACTGAACAACCTATATCTGTGCTTCCCTGGTGGCTCAGACAGCAAAGAATCTGACTGAAATGCAGGACACTCCGGTTCAATCCCTGGGTCAAGAAGATCCCCTAGAGAAGGAAATGGCTACCCACTCCAATATTCTTGCCTGGAGAATTCCACGGACAGAGGAGCCTGGCGGGCTACAGTCCATGGGGTCACAAAGAGTTGGACATGACTTGAGCAATCAACACTTCCACTTTTTCACTTCAACCTATATCTATTAAGGACCAGAAAATTAGTCTGGCACTTCTCTTTATATATTGATATAATCCTTTAACTACTTTTATTGGAGGATGCCATAGGCCCATCAAAATGTTTTTAAATGAACTATTAGCGTTAAGGAAAATATATTTACTCAAGCAAAATGTATTATTGTGGCCGATTTGTGCACAGTACAGACAGGCTAACATACCCCAAAGAGTAGAATGATCCATAAATTAAATGAACAAATGATTATCTTTGTTTATCAGTCTAGGTAACATTTGTTAGTTTATTGAGATTAAATAATTGTATTGTCCCTATGAAAAGAAAAATATTAAGAAAAGTGGTAACTGCTTTAAATTGAATAATTTAAATTTCATTTTGTTCCCAGATATGCTATTTTTTGATTTCCATGACCCTGTAACAGAGGTCAAGCAGGTATTAACACGCAAAGGTGGATTTATTATGAAAGTTAAACTTCAGGACCCTTTAAATGCATGAGGCTTCTTGGGAGAGGCCCGAGATATATGTTTCTGTATTATTTTTTTAATGTGATCTCCATGTAATTGTCACTTTTTAGAGATCCTTCCTTGACAATCTTCATCAAACTACCCAATAGTCCAAGAGCTGAAGAATGAAGATGTGTTTGGAGAAAAGAATGTGGGGAAAGCTTTCAGGCAGAAGGGAAAGTGCACTGGGTACTAACAAGAGATTTCCTGAACTAACATAACACAAGGCCAGGACTGAGAGTGAAACTGGGAGAGCAGACAGAGGTTGGATCATGGTGAGGCTAAAAAGCAATGTATAGGGTTCTTCTGTCAAGAATGCTAGAGTGGGTAGCCATTTCCTTCTCCAGGGGATCTTCCCTGACCTAGGGATCAAATCCAGATCTCCTGCATTGCAGGCAGACTCTTTACCATCTAAGCCACCAGGGTAGCCCCAGGGTTTGAGACTTATTATTTAAGGGTCTTAAGCTAATGTTTCTAAAAGATCATTCTAGCTGCCATCTGGAAATTTGTGGAAAATTTTTGGTCCAATTCTAAATTTGATTACACCTGTAAAAATGCCTGCAAAAACTAATGAAAAATGGGTCCAGGGATTTTGTATTTTTATTATTTTTCTGCTCAAAAAGGTATATTTTCTTTATTTTTTAAAAAAGAGATTTTTCCAGTTTTTTCCTACCTATTTTAAATCTCTAGAGACACCGAATAAATTTTATCATGATTTTAAAAACTTAATATACACAAAAGAAAATGGAAAACTAAGATGTGAGAAAATCAAAGTAATATGAATTTAAAACTATTCATACACTTCTCTTTTATGCTTAGTAAACTAAAATAATTATTAATAATACTCAAGACCATTAAAGTTGAAATGGAATGAAAACACAAACCACTTTTAGTAGTATTGTCCATTTGGAGAAAAATATAGTACTAGATGTGCTTAGTTGCTCAGTTGTGTCCCACTCTTTGGGACCCCATGGACTGTAGCCTGCCAGGCTCCTCTGTCCATGGGGATTCTCCAGACAAGAATACTGAAGTGTGTTGCCATGTCCTCCTCTAGGGGATATTCCCAACTCAGGGATCAAACCCAGGTCTCCTGTATTACAGGCAGATTCTTTACTGTCTGAGTTACTAGGGAAGTCCAAGAATACTGGAGTGGGTGGCCTATCCCTTCTCCAGGGGATCTTCCTGAGCCAGAAATCAAACTGGGATCTCCAGCATTGCAGATGGATTCTTTACCAGCTGAGCTACAAGCGAAGCGTCCATAGTACTAGACAACAAGAGCTAGATAAATATTTATATCCTTTGATCCAGCAATCCCATCTTTGTGATTTTTTTGTCAAAGACAACTTAAAAGAAGGAAAGAGTTTTTCATAAAACAATGTTCTCAGAGGTGTTACAGAAAACAGTGGCAGTTTTGTTTTTTTCAAATTTTACTTATTTACTTTTGGCTGTGCTGGGTCTTGTTACTGTGAGGGCTTTTCTCCAACTAGGGAGAGCAGGGGCTAATCTTTAGTTGGGATGCAGGAGCTTCTCATTCAAGCTTCCGTAGTTGCAGCTCTGGGGCTCCAGAGCTCAGGCTCAGAAGTTGTGCACGGGTTTAGTTTCCTGCTGCATGTGGGATCTTCCCGGATCAGGGATTGAACTTGCATCTCCTGCATTGGCAGGCAGATTCTTTACCACTGAGTCATCAGGAAAGCCCAAAACATCAGCAGTTGATAGTGACTCTTAATGTTCTAAGGCCATGAGGCACAGACTTGGAAATGTTTTACAGGATATAAAAGGTTGAGAGGTTCTAAAGGCTGTTATGCTTTTCTGGGGCTGGAAGCTTCAAGGAAGAATGATTTCCTTGGCTAGACCAGAGTCTGTGTGAAGGTTCTGAGTATCTGGAGAAGATGAAATAATGTGAAAATGAATTGTCTCTTATTGTATGTGAGCCATCCCTCAGATTAAAGTTACTTTCTGGTTATGTTATTGTTAGTTTGTTACATTTTAATGAAATTCTAACAGGAAGACTTTTGTAAAAATACTTTCAGGAGGGCAGAAGACAAATCAATCAAACAAATCACCATGACATACCTCAGAAAATGGTGGCACTGACAATCCGAGGAAAGGTTTCTACTTCATAATTCTATGTATTCTTATACTTTAAAATACAACTAATCAAGTAGTAAGGGTAGTAAAAATATAGAGATCTGATCATTTTAAATAAATAATGTCAAAAGTACATCATAGAAAAAATTATAATACAAGTAACTTAGAAAAACATGTCTATATTTGTTAATAGAATCAAAAAGTTAAAGTTCATAATATATAAAGTTATAAATAATTGAGATATATGGCTGCTATAATAGAAATATATGTAAATGATAAGAAAAATGCCAGAAGATAAAATGCAAATGAATAATAAATGTAAGAAAAGATATTCAGCTTAATTAATAAACAAAATGGAAAGAAAGACAGACTTGCTGGATTGTCAAAGTTTAAAAGAATTTATAATACTCAGTGACATTGAGAGTGTTGAGAAGTGGACATTCTTTTGTGCCTGAAGAGACTTCAAATTGACATCGTATTTCTGGAAGGATGACTGAAAACATGTTACCATATTTTCATATGGATATAATTTTTTGCTCCAAGTAATTTCAACACTCAAAGATTATACATAAGGACATTCTCTATAATATTATATACTATAAAACAAATTGGAAACAATCTAATTATCCTTTAACAGGGGATGAGTAAACAATTTATTGTTCAACCATGCTATCCAGTCATTAAAAATGATGTAAGAAGATATATACAACAGATTATTTCATTAGAAAGTTGTGTATAAAGAAGAATGAATATAGAATGTCAAGTTATGTAAAATTACATTTAAGTGTGTATATATATGTGCATGTATTATAAGATGATTAGAAAATTGTTTAACAAAATTTTAGCAGTCCTTATCTCTGAGTGGTGAGATCTCAGGTGATTTTACTTTCTTATGTTTTTGTGTTTTGATTTTTTAAAACAATGATCATGTATTAAAGTCAGAAAAATATAAATAAAGCCATTCTGATTTGAAAAAATACACTTCATGTATTACTTTTCACAAACTTGAAACTCTGTATGCTTTATATCTTGAAATATATGCTTTCCCTTTATATTGAGAAATGCTTCACACTTAGAAAATTATTCTTGAAAATCCACTTCATCCATATCATGTCAATCATGTAAAAAGTAAAAATTAAACTAGTTCATTGTAGTCGAGTATCTTAGTGGTTGTTCAGTTGCTCAGTCCTGTCCGACTCTGCCACCCCATGGGCTGCAGCACGCCAGGCTTGCCTGTCCTTCACCACCTCCCCGAGCTTGCTCAAACTCATGCCCATTGAGTGGATGATGGCATCCAATCATCTCCTCCTCTGTCTTCCCCTTCTCCTCCTGCCTTCAAGCTTTCCCAGCATCAGGGTCCTTTCTGATGCTCCTCGCATCAGGTGGCCAAAGTATTTGAGCTTCAGCTTCAGCATCAGTCCTTCCAATGAATATTCAGGTTTGATTTTTATTTCCTTTAGGATTGACTGATTTGATCTCCTTGCAGTCCAAAAGAGTGTCCTAAAACCAGTAAGATTTCTTTTTTTTTTTTTGTTTTCCTTCTCTTTTTTTCCCGTTATTTACCTTAAAAAAAAAAAAAAAATCTCTACCAGAATGAGCTACCTCTTTAAATAAGAAAATTGTCTTTGCTTCGGTATAATTCACTCACACGCAGCCAAATACAGAATCACTCACAGCCAGCGAGCCACACGCGGGGCCACTCACTGAGCTGAGCGTAGATCCGAAAGGACAGCTCGTGGACGCTTCCATTTTCCTCGAGCAGTGGGGGGAATTTTTATTAGAAATATTACTTACTTATACCCATATTTCATAAAAGGACTTCACTATCACGAATGAAATTAATAGACTAAATTACAATAAACAAATCTGTGCGATAACATGAGTGAACCTGAAGTGAAATATTGAAGTTGCTCTTCTCTTTTTCTAAATATAGGAACTGGCTAGGAGGAATGGTTCAATCCGAAGCTTCCCGCTCAGGTAAGAGACTTCACAGTTTTTTCCTCCTCATTACTAATTAGATAATTCTCTAATAACACCAAAGTCCTGTTGGTGTCTCCTTCCAGAAATACAAGCATTTCTCTGACCCTCTTCATGAATTTCCCCCAAACTATCAACAGCGAATAGAAATGCTGAGTTCTGGATATTGTCCTTCAGGTATGCAGGTAAGGGTTGGGAGGGCACGTGGGATGTGCTCACATGCTATAAATAGAATCTGAACTTAAACTTTACACTTGAAATACTTTAGACTCCTGAGGAGATTGCTGTGTACAATAAGAAGGGGGAAAACCATGAGTCTTGGATTTATCAGGACAGACCTGGTTTCACGTAAATGGATTATTTTCAACGAAGGTTACTTGTTTAATGTGTACTTAAATGCATTGTCACTTGATTTTTCTGTCTTTTAATAGAAAGACTAAATAGAAAAGACTAAATAGAAAGACTAAATAGACTAAATAGAAAAATATCCACTTGCCCAGATTTTTGGTTATTATTAAGAGCTGAAGCCAATCCCTCCTCCTCCTCTCCCCTGCCCCCAAATCTCTGTTTCTGCAAAGAAAGAAATGTAGGTTTGACAGGGAATTATTAAGTTTTATTCACGTAGCTACTTGTGCTCCTACCAGGGACTTTGCATACTTTTTATCTCATTTACTATTCACAGAAAAAAATTGAATGAAATTTCATTTGGGGAAGTTAATTTGCTGGAAGACACAGAACTGGTAGAAATTATAGAGTAAGTGTAGGAGCCCAGATCTGACTCCTAAATCCATGCTTTTTCCACAGTATCTACCTCTTCTAAGTAAAGGACTGCAGCAGTTACTTAGTTTATCTACCTCATTTTAAGGTGAAACAATTTAACCAGAAAGACCAATTTCAAATGGTCGGATTACTAGTTGATGGTAGAACCAAAATGAAACGCAGATAGACGTTGTGATTCAGGCTGCTTTCCAGCCCCCACAGCATCTGGTAATTATACCATTTGCTTTTAACCAAAGCAGAATTGATGATATGAAAAGCATTTTTTAATCCTGTCCTTTGAACCAATTAAGTCAAGAATATTAGTAATCTTTCTTCCCCCCTCTGGAGCATATAATAAGCAGTATCCAAGAATGCTGTAGTACATATACCATTTCTATGATAACTTGAATGTAAGTAGCTGTATAGAGCCTGAGTTTTTATTTCCTGTGAGATGAATTGAGTATCAGGACTTGCACAGCTTCTTTTTGCCTTCCTGTCTTGGGCCAATTGTCTGTGACTTGGGCCAATCATTTTCAAATAGTTTATTCATCAGTGAATTGGTGCAATCTTATAGTCCTTAGTCACAGCATATTCATGTCTTAATAAAGCCAAGGATGTCTCCTGGTTTATAATTTTAGGAACATGGACTGATTCAGAAAAATCTGGAAAGTTAATTGCTAATCTTTATTTTTTTGGAGAAGGGGAGAAATCAAAGAGGGAAAGCATTTTTTAAATTCTCAAGTGATATCTAATTTTTTAGTATTATTTTTCACTGCAAAATATTTGCATCAGTCCTATGGTCTAGATAGGCAGAAAGTGAAGAGGAACTAAAGAACTTCTTGATGAAAGTGAAAGAGGACAGTGAAAAAGCTGGGTTAAAACTCAACATTTAAAAAACTAAGATTGTGGCATCCAGTCCCATCACTTCATGGCAAATAGATGGGGAAACAATGGAAACAGTGACATTTTATTTTCTTGGGCTCCAAAATCACTGCAGATGGTGACTGCAGCCATGAAATTAAATGACGCTTGCTCCTTGGAAGAAAAGCTATAACCAACCTAGACAACATAATAAAAAGCAGATGTTACTTTACCAACAAAGGTCCATCTAGTCAAAAGTATGGTTTTTCCAGTAGTCATGTATGGATGTGAGAGCTGGACCATAAAGAAATCTGAGTGCAGAAGAATTGATGCTTTTGAACTGTGTTGTTAGAGAAGACTCTTGAGAGTCCCATGGACAGCAAGGAGGTCAAATCAGTCAATAGTAAAGGAAATCAGTCCTGAATATTTATTGGAAGGACAGCTGCTGAAGCTGAAGCTCCAATAATTTGGCCACCTGATGCAAAGAGCTGACTCATTAGAAAATACCCTGATGTTGGGGAAGATTGAAGGCAGGAGGAGAAGGGGATGACAGAGGATGAGATGGTTGGAAGGCATCACCGACTTGATGGACTTGAATTTGAGCAGATGGACAGGGAAGCCTGGCATGCTGCAGTCCATGGGGTCGCAAAGAGTCAGACTCGACTGAGCGACTGAATTGAATTGATGGGCTAGATAATACTTTTAAAATATGAACACTGGGTTATTTTGGGTAATTTGCCTAATTTTAGAGTTAGAATTAAAACTTGAGATAGTCTAATAATCACAAACATGTATTTAGAATTGATTATGTGCCAGGCATTGTGCTAAAACTTTAGAAGTAATATGTCCTTTAATTCTTACCCTTAGCCATATGAGTTAGCCACAACTATAATTTCTAATTTATAGATGAGGAAACAAAGGTTTAGAGTTAAATAACTTATTCTAAGACTTAAGTGATTATCCAAGTTCTATCAGTTGCTCATTTAAATCTAAATTTTTACAATGTGTCCTTGATGAAATTCACTATTAGAAATAAAATTTCAATAACAAACAAGGTTCAACTAAAATATGATGTTTTAGAATGTAACTCTTACTTCTATTTTATGAAAATAGGCTAAAATTGACCCATTCTTTCAATATTGTATTTCTTCTTCAGTATAAATCCTGCTACTTCACATTAAAAAATATATATTATTGTTTTACCTGAATAAATTACTTACATTGTACTTTTAAAACTTGTTTAATTTGTTAAAACTTTTGAAAAGATAAATATGTGTTGACTTAACAGCTTTTTTTTTTTTTTCCTGTGAGAAATGTGACTGGGTTAAAAATCCAAGTATGAAACCAGGAAATAATTACTCCATCAGTTCAATTCAGTTCAGTCCAGTCGCTCAGTTGTGTTCGACTCTTTGGGGCCCTGTGAATCGAAGCACGCCAGGCCTCCCTGTCCATCACCAACTCCCGGAGTTCACTCATACTCATGTCCATCGAGTCGGTGATGCCATCCAGCCGTCTCATCCTCTGTTGTCCCCTTGTCCTCCTGCCCCCAATCCCTCCCAGCATCAGAGTCTTTTCCAGTGAGTCAACTCTTCGCATGAGGTGGCCAAAGTACTGGAGTTTCAGCTTTAGCATCATTCCTTCCAAGGAACACCCAGGGCTGATCTCCTATAGAATGGACTGGTTGATTCTCCTTGCAGTCCAAGGGACTCTCAGGAGTCTTCTCCAACACCACGGTTAAAAAGCATAGTTGATGCAAATATTACCCTGCTTCACCACCTTGGCTCAGGACTACTATGTACCAGTGGAACGGAAATTGATCTGTGCTGGAGTCCTTGTTCCAGTCTCTGGATTAATGTTTTATGGTTCTTTATGAAAATGTCCTTTTAATTCTCTTCCCATCGTCCTAATATGCCGCAGCTGAAAGTTCATATAGAGTCACATTGGGAAAGAAGGCACTGATGTCCTGGTCCCCCAACTAAAGAAGGCACAGCTTATTTATATAGCAAAAACCCCATCAGTTCAGTTCAGTTCAGTTCAGTCGCTCAGTCATGTCCGACTCTTTGCAACCCCGTGAATCATAGCACGCCAGGCCTCCCTGTCCATCACCAACTCCCTGAGTTCACTCAGACTCACGTCCATCGAGTCAGTGATGCCATCCAGCCATCTCATCTTCTGTCGTCCCCTTTTCCTCCTGCCCCCAATCCCTCCCAGCATCAGAGTCTTTTCCAGTGAGTCAACTCTTCACATGAGGTGGCCAAAGTACTGGAGTTTCAGCTTTAGCATCATTCCTTCCAAAGAAATCCCAGGGCTGATCTCCTTTGGAATGGACTGGTTGATTCTCCTTGCAGTCCAAGGGACTCTCAAGAGTCTTCTCCAACACCACAGTTCAAAAGCATCAATTCTTGTACGCTTAGCTTTCTTCACAGTCCAACTCACATCCATACATGACCACTGGAAAAACCATAGCCTTGACTAGACGGACCTTTGTTGGCAAAGTAATGTCTCTGCTTTTCAATATGCTATCTAGGTTGGCCATAACTTTTCTTCCAAGGAGTAAGCGTCTTTTAATTTCATGGCTGCAGTCACCATCTGCAGTGATTTTGGAGACCAAAAAAATAAAGTCTGACACTGTTTCCACTGTTTCCCCATCTATTTCCCATGAAGTGATGGGACCAGATGCCATGATCTTTGTCTTCTGAATGTCGAGCTTTAAGCCAACTTTTTCACTCTCCACTTTCACTTTCATCAAGAAGCTTTTTAGTTCCTCTTCACTTTCTGCCATAAGGGTGGTGTCATCTGCATATCTGAGGTTATTGATATATCTCCTGGCAATCTTGATTCCAGCTTGTGCTTCTTCCAGCCCAGCACTTCTCATGATGTACTCTGCATATAAGTTAAATAAGCAGGGTGACAATATACAGCCTTGACGTACTCCTTTTCCTATTTGGAACCCGTCTGTTGTTCCATGTCCAGTTCTAACTGTTGCTTCCTGACCTGCATATAGGTTTAGACATCCTGGAAGGTGAAGTCAAGTGGGCCTTAGAAAGCATCACTACAAACAAAGCTAGTGGAAGTGATGGAATTCCAGTTGAGCTATTTCAAATCCTGAAAGATGATGCTGTGAAAGTGCTGCACTCAATATGCCAGCAAATTTGGAAAACTCAGCAGTGGCCACAGGACTGGAAAGGTCAGTTTTCATTCCAATTCCAAAGAAAGGCAATGCCAAAGAATGCTCAAACTATACTACCGCACAATAAAAACCCCATAAGCGCTAACAATACATAATTAAGAGAATTGAGCCTGTTTTAACAATGTGAGCCTATTTAGTTTAAATTTTAAAAATTTATTTTGAACAATTTTTATTAACTCCATGTGGTTTTCCACGGAAAAGTACAGAAATTGATTAGGTACAAACAATATCATATTGTCAGTCTGTTCACACACACACACAAAAATTAGTGATTTGCCAAAATGTGTAGTTTAGTACGTCTTATCCCAATTTGCAGTTCTTGATTTTAATGTTAAAGATATTGAGAGGTTATATGACAAAACTTGTCATGATCAAAAATGTGTCAGAGAAAATTTAACAAGTTTCTTTATTGAGGAAGTTTTCAGAATATTCAATATGTTGATATGCATGATAAATCTTCAAGAGAGAAATATGGCAAAAGAATATTTTTTTTTCTTTTTTAACTGAGCAGCATGTGGGATCTTAGTTCCCTGACCCGGGTTTGAACCTGCAACCCCTGCCTTGTAAGTGTGGCATCTTAACCACTGGACCACCAGGGAAGTCCCAAGAATCCTTTATTTCTGGATCATTCTGCAAGACTGATGTTCTGAAAATAGTAGTACAGTGATTCAGTCTAGTTAATTTATGTTAAAATTGATTAGGTATCATATTGTTAACCTGTTCACACACAAAAAAATTAGTGAATTGCCAAAATGTGTAGTTTAGTAAGTCTTATCCCAATTTACAGTCCTTAATTTTTCTCCCTAGTTTTTATTCCAAGCTACAGAATATTTTTTTGCCCTGATTGTATGCGAGATTAAGGGGAAAAAAAAGAAACTCTTAAATTTTTTACTGAAATACGGTTATTTGGGGGTCATTCATTCAACAGTTATTTATTGAGTGCCTAGCCAAGCACTGTGTAGCTACTGAAACTATAAGAGTAGCTGGGGGAAAGATACATATTTTTAAAGAAAGTAGATATATTAAGAATATATTGATATGTATGTGTTAAGTCCTGCACAAACTACCAAGGAATGAAGAAAGTCTCTGATCTATCATTTACTATAAAAGTCTGCATAGCTTATGCCACTAGGACAAATTTTCTATTTAGAATTTAGGTTACATTTGATTATTAATCCCCAAAATAACATTTTGATTATAAATCCCCCAAATTTATTTGATTATAAATCCCCCAAATTCTGTGGCCTATGATTATGAATATTATGGGTTTCCCGGGTGGCTCAGCTGGTAAAGAATCTGCCTGCAATGTGGGAGACCTTGGTTCAGTCCCTTGGTTGGGAAGATCCCCTGGAGAAGGAAATGGCTATCTACTCCAGTATTCTGGCCTGGAAAATTCCATGGACTGTAGAGAGTCGGACACAGCTGAATGACTTTCACTTTCGCTTTATGAATATTATAGCTTAATTTATCCATATTTTCTCTTCACACTTTTTTTAGCTTTAAATCCTTCCTCACTCAAATATTTGCAATAAAACCTTTATATTTTCTTCAAGATTTGTACTGCTTGATTTTTTTAAACTGAAGTATAGTTGATTTACAATGTTGTGTTAGTTTCTGTTCTTTAGGAAAGTGATTCACTTATATATAATATATATATATATGTTTACACATATACATGTTCTTGTCCATATTCTTTTCCATTATGGTTTATTACAGGACATTGAATATAGTTCTCTGTGCTATACAGTAAGACCTTGTTGTTTATCTATTTATATATAGTAGTTTGCATTTGCTAAACCAAACTCCTAATTTATCCTTCTCTCACCCCCTTTCAATTTTGGCAGCCCTAAGTTTGTTTTCTATGTTTATTATTCTGTTTCTGTTTTGTAAATAAGTTCACTTGTACTGTACTTTAGATCGCACATACGTGATATTTGTCTTTCTCTGTCCAACTGACTTCACTTAGTACGATAATCTCTAGGTCCATCCATGTTGCTGCAAATGGCATTATTTTTTCTTTTTATGGGTGAATAGTATTCTGTTGTATATATGTACTACATCTTCTTTATCCATTCATCTGTTGATGGACATTTAGGTTTCCATGTCTTGGCTATTGTAAACAGTACTGCTATAAACATAGGGGTACATATGTCTTTTTGAACTACAGTTTTGTCAGGATATATGTTCAGAAGGGGGATTGCTGAATTGTAAGTTAGATTTTGAGAAACCTGCATACTGTTTTCCTTAGTGGCGGCACCAATTTGTATTACTACCAACAGTGTAAGAGGGCTCCCTTTTCTCTACACCCTCTTCTAGCATTTATTGTGTATTTCTTGATGATAGTCCTTCTGGTTGGTGTGAGGTGGTATCTCATTGTAGTTCTGATTTGCATTTCTCTAATAATTAGCAATGATGAGCATCTTTTCATGTGCCTATTGGCCATCTGTATGTCTTCTTTGGAGAAATGTCTAGTTAGATCTTCTGCCCATTTTTTGATTGGGTTGTTTGGATTTTGTTGTTGTTATTGTTATCGAACTGTATGAGCTGTTTGTATATTTTGGAAGTTAAGCCCTTGTCAGTCACATTCACATCATTTGCAAATATTTTTTCCCAGTCCATAGGTTGTCTTTTCATTTTCTTTATGGTTTCCTTTGCTGTGAAAAAGCTTACAAGCTTGATGAGGTCCCATTTGTTTATTTTTGCTTTTTTTTAAAATTGTCTTGGGAGACTGACCTGAGAAAACATCAGTGTGACTTATGTTAGAGAATGTTTTACTTATGTTCTCTTCTAGGAATTTAATGGTATCCTGGCTTATGTTTAAGTCTGTAAGCCATTTTGACTTTTTTGTATGATATAAGAGCATATTCTAACTTCATAAATTTGCATGCAGTGGTCCAAGTTTCCCAATACCCCTTGCTGAAGAGACTGTCTTTTCTCCATTGTATATTCTAGCTTCCTTTGTCAAAGATTAATTGACTTTTGGTATGTGGGTTTATTTCAGGGCTCTCTATTCTGTCAAATTAATCCATATTGTACTGTTTGATTTTTTTAACTTTACCTGTTTGAAATAGGTAGAATTTGGTATATGGAAATGAGTGAGACACTACATAGATGTTTTTCAAATGTCCAGTCAGTTCTTATAGCACCATTTATTGAATAATTTCTCATCCCCACTGTATTGCTTTCCAAATGATTGTACATGTGATGGGTATTGAACAATTGAGTTGAGATGATCCTATGTATATTCTGACTTAATTGCTTGATATGATGTATTATGTTTTATATTAATAATGTTATGAACATAATTGTTATGGTGAATTCTTTAGGTAACTATTGAATTAAAATTTTTAATTGAGGATTTTATTTCCATCTTAAGAAATTTTGGTTATATTTTAGCCTCAGAATTATACTAGTTTAATAAAAATAAGCAGGGTGGTTTGAAAGGTAAGTTCTGAATAAATTCTAAAGAAAGAAATCCTTCAGTCCATAAAAGTTTGATGATCTGTCAGGACTCAGTAATATTTCAGTGTAATTTTTAAATAACATTAAAAGTACATATCTTTGGTTGGTTGTTCTTGGTTAACAATTAATTAAAAGTTTGTATTTTAGAAAAAGTATGGGATACTTTTAAGTCAGTTTTTCAGAGATAACATTTTGGTGTATATCTTTTAGCCAATTTTTAAATTAGAAAATTGGAATTATAATATTATCCATATATATGTATACTGTGATTTTAAAACTGTATTATGCATTTATTCTCCTATAATCTAGCTTTATAAAAAAATATATTTTTAAAACAAACATTCAATTGGTAGGTGTTTAAGTTTTTACACCTTTAATATTGTGCTTTGTTTCTTATGATTTTCTCCAAAATAGGAACACATGTATACCTGTATGGATTCATTTTTCGATATTTGGCAAAACCAATACAATAAAGTTTAAAAATAAAATAAAATTTAAAAAAAATAAAAATTAAAAATAAAAAGTCTGTACACATCATGAGTTCTACTAGTTTACCCAAATAATCTATAATTTTTTAGATAGACTTAGTTTTTACATTTAAAATTTAGAATTTTATCTATATTTTAGTGAATAGGATAATGTAGTTTCTTTTTTATTCATTTATTTTTAAGCTATTAATTCAGTGACTATTTATCAAGTATATATTTTGTTAAGTGCTGGTAAAGCAGTCTTAGTCCCTACTCTAGTGGAATTTACAGCTTAGATGGTAAAGACTGACATAAACCAAATAATCATAACAATAAATGTATAAGTACAAACTGATATGAGATCCCTAAAGGAAAGGAATGTGGGTTCCTTGGCAGCAGGGAGCATGGTATCATTCAGAGCACTGGGAAGAGAGCCAGGGTGCCTAAAGCAAAGACTGCAAGGTAGAGATTAATGTGAGATGAGCCTGGAAAGGTAAGCAAGGGCAGGCTATCCAGAACCTTGTTCCACATTAAGAATTTTAATCTTTATCTTAAAAGTTTTTGTTTGTTGCTGTTGTTTAGTCGCTAAGTTGTGTCTGACTCTTTTGTGAACCCATGGACTGTAGCCCGCCAGGCTCCTCTGTGGATGAGATTTCCCAGGAAGAATACTGGAGTGGGTTGCCATTCCCTTCTCCAGGGGATCTTTCCAACCCAGGGATAGAACCTGCATCTCCTGTATTGGCTGGCGGATTCTTCACCAGTGAGCCACCAGGGAAGCCCAAGATTTTAAGCAGAAGGCTTACATGATAAAATTTATGTTTTCAAAAGACTGCTGTGACAGCAGGAGAAAGAGTTGGAGGGGGTCATTGTGGATGTCAGAAGCCCCAAAAGTAAGCTATTATAGTAATAGGTGAGAAATGATGACAACCATTCTGGCTACCAATGATGGCTAATGACTAATTTAGTGTTAGTGTTGACAGAGAAGTGACAGTTTCAATAGATACTTCAAAGACAAAATGAAGATTTGGTGATTGATTGAATTGGTGGGGTACCAGGGAGATGAAAGAGAGTGGTATTAAGGGCACTAATCCCATCATAGGGGCTGTACACTCATGCTCTCATCTAATCCTGATTACTTCTCAAAAGCCCCATCTCCTTTGTCATTCAGTCACTAAGTCGTGTCTGACTCGTGACCCCACGGACTGCAGAGTTTGCTCAAATTCATGTCCACTGAGTCAGAGATGCTATCTAACCATCTCATCCTCTGCCACCCCCTTCTCCTTTTGCCTTCAGTCTTTCCTGGCATCAGAGTCTTTTCCAGTGAGTGGACTCTTTGCATCAGGTGGCCAAAGTATTAATGCTTCAGCTTCAGCATACCATCATACTGAGGGTTAGGACTACAACATATGAATTTTGGGGGAGTAAATAAACATTCAGTGCAGAATACAGCCCAAATAGCTAACATGATTATATTTTCTGTTTGGTGTCACAAGCAGGATAACTGAATATACTGAACTCGAGATTGCAGAGAAAGAAAAAATAAAAGAACGGATGACTTGAAAGAACTATAGTCACTAATATTCACATCAGAACATGGGGAGTGGGTAGATATTACTTGGAGTGTGCATTCATGTCCCAAATCAGAACTTCCTTGTGCTAAATGGAACCACAGAATTTGAAGAACTGCCAAGCTATTTGGTAGAAATAAAATCAAGATTTCTGAAAAATTCACAAATTTTCATTAGCATGAATTATTCTTTATGTTTCTGCAGCTGACTTTTAGAATGTTGTATTTGAATTTTTTAAGCATCTGCCTTCTCAACATCACTGTACTTAAAGAAGTACTGATTATGCTGAAAGCAAAATATGCCCACCAAGAACCCATAGTATCTTCAGGATATTGGGGATGAATATATACATCATAAACAACTCAAGAAATTTCTGGCTCTGCGGCCAAATTCTTGCAATATTTGAGTCTTCTAACTCTGTTAATGTGTATTATGTTCCCTTTTCTGAAACCATGGAAATCAAATCTGAGGGTCCTTTTCAGTAATGTAAGCCTGGAGTAAAAATTGAGATGTGCCCTCTCTGTATAGAGTCCTTGTTTTTTTATTTAATATCTTTATTGAGACAGAATTTATATACATTACAATGCATTCAAGTGTTCAATTAAATGGTTTTTAGTATATTCACAAACATGTTCAATCATTACCACAGTTAACCTTAGAACATTTTCTTCATCACCAAAAAAGAAACACTATCACCACTCCCATTCACTAATTCCCGACACTCCCAACTCTTAAGCAACTACTAATTTACTTTATGTCTCTCTAGATTTCCCTATTCTGGACCTCCATATGAATGCAATCATATAGTATGTGATCTTTTGTGATTGACTGAGCATAATGATTTTAGGATTCGTTCATGTTGCAGCATGTATCTATCATTTCTTTTCATGACTAAATAATATTCCATTGTATGGATACAGTACATTTTGTTACACATTTGTCAGCTGGTAGACATTTAGGTTGTTTCCACCATTTGGTGATTTCTGAATAATGCTACTATAAACATTTGTGTGCAAGCTTCCAGGTAGACATATATTTTCATTTCTCCTAGGTATATACCCAAGAGTAGAATTGCTAGGTTATGTGGCAGTATTGTGTGATAGTTGCTCAGTCGTGTCTGACTCTTTGCAACCCTAGTCCACCTATTCCATGGCTCCTCTGTCCATGGAATTCTCCAGACAAGAATATTGGGGTGGGTAGCCAATCCCTTCTCCAGGCCAGGGGATCTTTCCAACCCAGGGATTGAACCCGGGTTTCCTGCATTGCAGGCAGATTTTTTACCATCTGAGCCACCAGGGAAGCCCAGAGCCTTAAAAGAGGCTATATGGTAACTATATATTTAGTCATTTGAGGAACTGCACTATTTTACATTCCCACCAGCAGTGTGCATGGTTTCCACTATTTCTATATCTTTGCCAATGCTTGTTGTTATCTGACTTTCTAATTCCAGCAATTCTAGTGAGTATGAAATAGTATCTCATTGTGGTTTTGGTTTGCATTTCTCTGGTGACTTATGATGTTGAGCATATTTTTTATGTGCTTAGTGGCCATTTGTATTTCTTCTTTTGAGAAATATCTTTTCAGATCTTTAACCTATTTTAAAAGTTGTTATTTTGAGTTTTAAGAGTTCTTATATATTCTAGATACAGATCCATTATCAGATATATGAATTGCAAATACTTTTTCCCATTTTCTAGTTTTTGTTTCATTGTTCTTCTTGTGTCTTTTGAGGTGCAAGAGTTTTTAATTTTGAAATTCAAGCTGTTTTTTTCTCCCCACTGCGGGGAAAGGGTTGCTCATGCTTTTTTCTCATTTCTAAGAATCCTTTGCCAAATCCAGTGTGATGAAGATTGCCCCTTGTGTTTTCTTCTAAGAGTTTTGTAGTTTTTGCTGTTACATTAAGATTGTTAATGCACTTCGAGTTAATTTTTGCATATGGTATGAAGTAAGGGTCCAACTCCATTCTTTTGCAAGTGGCTAACTCGGTGTCCCAGTACCATTTGTTGAACAACCTAAGAGCAAAGTTTGATCTGTTGTATAATAATATTCTGATTTTTAAAATTGATTGAAGACTACTAATTGGCTCATAATTGTGCACTATTATATGAGGAAAGCTTAGTAAACTATTTGGACACTATAAAACTACCTACCTTTGAAAAATGAATAGAGTATAATTCCATTATTATGATTTATAACATATGTGGCCCACAGATATATGGATTTCTGATTGTTGTGTTTCACTACTGAAAAAAATGGGTATTTCTGGACTCTGTTAGGTTTTCATAGTTGTCATTTCAACTCTGGAATGCTGGTTTTCTGTCTTACTAAATTAAGTGACAGGAACAGTGAAGACTGTGATATTACCCTTGACTTAAAGGAATCAAAGTGGAAACCAATGGTGAATAGATATTATGGGAGGGTTGGAAGTAAGAGAAACAGAGTGTAGAAGGAATGACCTAAGTGAAAACAGCAAGAACAGTCAGGTAGATTGGCTTGCGGATTGGAGTGACACCTTGGGGCTAGCATAGCAGAAACTACTTAGAAAGTTTAGACACTGTTACTGAACTTTCTAGATCTGGGTTGTAAATAGTATGTAATGTTAAGAAGAATTTACTTCTTAAAAATGTCATTAACTTCTTCTATTATTCTCTTAAGAAATCAACTACTCTCTTATTCTCCCATTTCTTGGTAAATTGTTAAGAGAAAGAGTAATTGAATAACTTCCAGAAGGCATCTGTTATGTTTAAATAAATGTGTTATGAATAAAAAGGGTTCTTTTAATATATTTTAGAGGGGAAGTGGTGGATTATAAAACCATGGCAAAACCATAACAAACAAAACCAAAACAAACTTTTTCCTTAGAAGTCCTTATAATTTTTTTGGCTCTTTCTCATTTTATAAACTCCCTGGGTTCAACTCTATGGCTTCAACTATCATCTATATGAAGATGACTCTCACGTCTTTATTCCTAGCTCTATCTCCCTGAGTACCCACACATATTTTCAGCTGCTTACTGGATATTTCTTGATCCCCTGGAGCAGGGCATGGCAACCCACTCCAGTATTCTTGCCTGGAGAATCCTCATGGACAGAGAAGCCCGGAGGGCAACAGTTCCTGTGGTCTCAAAGAGTTGGACAACTGAAGCGACTTAGCAAGCACGCACTGGCTGTTTCTTACTGGGAGTCTAATAGGCAATTCAGATTTATCCCAGATTTATTCTTACACCTCTCTGCTCTCAGCCTACACTTTCTCCTATATGTATATTTTATTGTAGGGCTAACTCATTGACATCAGACCCAATCTGGAGAACTAAACCTGAATTGCCAGTAAAATGGAACCTGCCTCTCCCTACTTTAATCCTGCTTTACACATTCATTGCTTCCAGGACTCCTGAGTTCTATTTTATCTTTCAAATATATGTCCACCTCTCTAGCCTTGCTCCCATAACCCAGCCTTGTCTCACTTGAACAATTACATTAGCTTTCTTATTGATTTACCTCTCTCCAGCCTCTCTCACATCCCATCTTTCCTTCACTGAGTTTTCTAAGCTTCTGTTTGAACTGAAATTTTAAAAGCCACATCAAGAGTCCAAGTGAGAAAGTTCTGTGTATGAATATGAATACTCAATTGGAATATATTTCTAGGTAGTATGAAACTTCCAGGTTCACACTTTAGCATTTGTTTTCCCCTAATGCAATAGGTACTTTTTTTTTTTAATCTGAGAAAAATTGTTTTACAATGTGCAAGACACTTTTTAATGTTAATTTGCAGAGTAATTCTCAAATGTAAATTTTATCATACTGTCTTGGGTGTAAAA
This sequence comes from Bos mutus, assembly GCF_027580195.1. Classification (NCBI taxonomy): domain Eukaryota; kingdom Metazoa; phylum Chordata; class Mammalia; order Artiodactyla; family Bovidae; genus Bos; species Bos mutus. Next base: position 37,227,270 of record NC_091636.1, on the reverse strand, counting down.
TTCCTTAATGCAGAATTCTTTAATTCTTACCATATTGAGTGTGGGATAAAATCCAAACACTTTATACTGGAGTAAGCAGATCCCAGACTCCTTACCTAATCTGCATTCTAAACGATTTTCAGGTTATGAAATACAAAGAACTTTCTAATGCATGTATACCTTTTTCTTTAAAATATTTTTATTGAAGTAGTTGATTTACAGTGTTATTTTCTGCTGTACAGCAAAGTAAATCAGGTATACATATATAAACTCTTTTAGATTCTTTTCCTATATGGATCACTGCAGAGTATTGAGTTCCCTGTGCTATATATTAATTGTTGTTCAGTCACTAAGTTGTGTCTGACTCTTTGCGATTCCATGGGCTACAGCATACCAGGCTTCCCTGTCCTTCACTATGTCCTGGAGTTTGCTCAAACTCATGTCCATTAAGGCAGTGATGCCATCCAACTAAGTCACCCAATATCACTCCATATTAATAGTAGGTCTGTTGGAGGACTCTTGAGAGTCCTTTGGACGGCAAGGAGATCAAACCAGTCAATCCTAAAGGAAATCAATCCTGAATATTCATTGGAAGGACTGATGCTGAAGCTCCAATACTTTGGCCACCTGATTCAGAGTCAACTCATTAGGAAAGACCTTAAGGTGGGAAAGATTGAAGGCAAAAGGGGACGGCAGAGGACAAGACGGTCGGATGGCATCACTGACTCAATGGGCACACGTTTGAGCAAGCTCCAGGAGATGTGAAGGACAGGGAAGCCTGGCGTGTTGCAGTCCGTGGGGTCGCAGAGTCGGACACGACCGAGTGACTGAACAACGTGTGTGTCAGTCCCAGTCTCCCAATTTCATACCTTTTTATGTTCCTCTCCCAAAAAATTATTTCCCCTTCACTAACATTCAAATTTTACCTCTTCTGTGAAGCTTTTCTCCAAACCTCCAGTATTGCTGGCACTTTCATAGCACTTTCGATACAACTCATAGTCATTTGGGCTTCCCTGGTGGCTCAATTGGTAAATAATTTGCCTGCAGGAGACCTGGGTTTGATCCTTGGGTTGGTAAGATCCCCTGGAGAAGGGAATGTCTACCCACTCCAGTATTCTTGCCTGGAAAATCCCATGAACAGAGGAGCCTGGTGGGCTATAGTCCCTGGGGTTGCAAAGAGTCAGACATGACTGAGCAACGAACACCTTCAACACTTTTGTATTTATCTCACTGTGTTAAATATATTTGATCTGGTCTTTCTCTTGGCTGTGAGTTGTATGAAGAGACAAGGTTATTCATTTGGATTCACTGTTTCCAGTACACAGGTGCTGGTACATGCTTATTGGATGAAGGACCTATAGTAAAAATATAAATGTAAGTTAAAACACATTTATCTCAACTCCGGATATACAAATTCAAAATTTCTTTAAGAAGCACATTGTCTTCTGTTACTAAGAATTATAGACACATTTATTCAGAAGTCACACTTAACTCTTACCATACTGAATAGTTACATTGTAGTCAGGATAATTTTGAGCCACCTTTCTGGTGAGCATTTCCCAAAGAATTTAACGTAAGCACAGGATTAAACATTAAATCATTACCAATTCTAAGCTTCTAGCACAAAATAGACATTAAAAATTTTTAACACAAAGCCTGTAAGATGCACAGTAAGTTCTTCAAATTAAAAATACTTTTGCATATATATTATCAAGTACTTCTATAGCTCTTCTAAGTTCATAATAAGCTATTTCTCCTTACATAAAGCAAAAGTTACAAAGTTTGTCTGGGTAAGAGCATGAGAAATCAGCTGAATATATTGCAGAAAGCTAATGAATGTTGATGGCAGAATTAGGAAGAAGGCAGTAGTAAGAAGGCTAGAGAGATGCTTTAGAAGAGATGTAGAATTCAACAGGGCAGGGCCGAGATGATAAACTAGAAACATGATTTCTAAAGCAATATGGATTTTGGTGCTGTTTTTCAAAGAAAAAAGTATTTCAAGTATCTCAAAAGCAGTGTTAAAAACAGTATCCATGTTTGGGTATAAATTCTTGACTAAAATGTTGTATTTAATTTTTTTTAGGGAAATAAAAATTCTTTACTCAGATCTAATTTTGTTCACTAGAAGTCATTTTTTTTTGGTGCTTTTCTTAATCTGTCACCATCCCCTACTCTGGAATAAAACAAGGTATGAGCTATTTTCTTTCCTTTGGTTCTGAGTTTATTTTCACAGAGTTGTAGATTGTTAAATCTAGGCAGAAAAACATACTCCATATTTTAGACTGTGAAATGTTGACTTTTGTGACAGAGTTAATAGTTTTTACTGAGTTTTGATGAGTTAACCTACTATTATGCTTATCAATAAAGAAATGTTTCATGGCCAACTATTGCCACTTCATTAATGAACATTTTAAAAGATCATTATAGCATTTCCCACGGATGAAAACACTAAATAAAAAGTATAATATGGAATTCTAACAGCCCATATTTATAGCAAGTTACATGTAAAAAAAAGCACATAATTAGTAGTAATACTGGTTAAATTCTTTTTTGGCACTAAAAGGTCTCTAGGACTGGTATTAGATGAATTTTACTTACTACATATCATTGCTGTGATTAACTGATTTGACAACAGATGACAATATATTGAATGTCAGTATAATGCAGTATTATAAAAGAACTGACTTATAGAGGTTGACAATCTATGTTTTAGTACTCAATACTAAATGATTTGCTTCCAAGTGCCATCTCCTTGGATTCAATGGATTGCATATTCAATTTCTACGACTCTTCATATAATGAAATTAAATCTTTCAACAAGATATTAAGAATTTTATCGAGTTTATAATGAAGACATGCTCTATGTCCTATGGAGATAGTACATGTTCAAGGAGTATTTATAATGAACACTTAAGTAAATATTGTTGTTTAGTCACTAAGTCGTGTCCAGTTCTTTTACAACCCCGTGGACTGTAGCCTGCTGGGATTCTCTGTCCATGGGATTTCCCAGGCAAGAATACTGGAGGGTGTTGCTATTTCCTTCTCCAGAGGATCTTCCTGACCTGGGAATGAAACGCACCTCTCCTGCATTGCAGGAGGATTCACTACCACTGAGCCACTAGGGAAGCTCCTAAGTAAATATATCTATAGCTAAAGTTTGCCTGAATCTATTGTCTGTGCTTTGCACAAGGTTTCCACATACCTTTCAATGAGTAAGTGGCTATGCTATGCTATGCTAAGTCACCTAGACTACCATTATTTTAGTTTATTAAACTGTAATTGTTTGGGCCTTTAAATTTTGATAGTTAGCTAACACCCAGCTCTTAATATTTGCTTCCAAAAATCATTCTATCAAGGATTTTGAGGTTCTTAGAAGGTATTAAATAACCTGACCGCAGAACTGCCTTTAGCTGCTATATTCCCCCAAACAGCTGAAATGAAACAAGGTATAACTTTAAATTAAAAAAAAATTTTTTTTAAGTTAATTATTTTTGGCTGTGCTGGGTCTTTGTTGCAGCACGGGCTTTCTCAGGTTGTAGCAAGCAGGGGCTATTCTCTGGTTGTGGTGTGTGGGTTTCTCATTGCAATAGCTTCTCTTACTGTGGAGCTCTAGGACACCCAGACTTGTTGTTGAGGCTCCTCAGTTCTCGGGCACAGGCTCAGTATTTGTCACACACAGGCTTAGTTGCGCTGAGGTATGTGGGATCTTCCCGGCTCAGGGACTGAACCTGTCTCTTGCATTGGCAGGCAGATTCTTCACCACTGAGCCACCAGGGAAACCCAAGAAGGTATTAACTTTTTGCTTTGTTTATAGAGGGTAATGGGAACAATTACATATAACTTTAATGTAAGATCAATCTATGTACCAACTTTATTTAAAATGTGCCTATTAGAGACTATTTTCAGCTTTCAATAAAAATGGATTAAGAAATGGCTTATTGTTACATCTAGTAATTCATCATGTCCTAAGGTACTATTTTTTAGGTTATACTACTGAGACATTTTCCACTTTTATATTAATATTTCTACTTGAATTGGTTCTGTTCAATGGCTAATAAGCTTATCATTACTTTGTTCTGATCCATCTGAGTTTCACCACCTATAGTAGAAAGCAAGCCAATATTAGTTTGCATATTTTACTCATTTAATTTTTAATGTGTTTTTTTTTTTTAAGGAATTCTCTTTTAATGCTGCACATTCTTTGCAGGGCTGTCCTCAACTTAAGCATAAATGTTTTCTTTCAATTTGCTTCCTGCAAGGCAATTCTGACAGTTACACTGTTACCCTATCCACATCTGATACATTGGTAACCTTCCTATCTTTTTACTTGGCTTTTTGGTAGGCTAAACTGAACAGCTGCCACAACAAACTCAAAACAGGAAGTCATGTGGTCTTTCTTTGTACTCCTATCTTTCAGGACTGACTTGGCTCCCTCTGCTGGTTAGTAATATAATTCCTTTCTTAGTTCAATAGGGTTTATATCTTATTGGTGAAATGTAATACTTGGGGTGAATAACTTTGGTTGAGTAATTGAATTAGAGATTCTCATGTCAGTCCTCTAGAATTTTGTGTTTACCTAAGATTTTAATCAAACTAGGTCTTAAATAACTAACTGAAAGGGTACTGGTATCCTATGTATGAAAAAAGCCTTTTATTAACACTCACCAACATCACAATACTGAAATCTAGACTGAAATAAGGTGAAATGGTTAAGTAATGAAATGCTTATATTTTTTAAATGTCTAAATTTTAATTCTTATTTTCTGTTTGGTAGGTAGTCTTCATACCACTGATCACAGCATACTGGCCTCCCTTGCAATTCTTTAGACAATTCTCTCCTTTTGAATTCTGTACACAATTTTAAGTACACTTACTTAAATATATAGATGAGTTAGATGGCAAGTGAAAGTTAACTATTTACGTAAAGTTAAGAAATTATTCCTTACTTTGGCTAGAGAGAAAACCCTTATTGAAAGTTTGTTATCTTTCAGAGGAGTATCTATTATCTTCAGGGAGTAACTTGTTCATATGATAATTACTTTGTGAAGGTAGCAGTTTGCTTTGGATTTCTATGACTAAGTAATATAAAATCTTCTCTGAAATATACTAGTGCCTCCTCTAAAATTCCTATTTCACAGGCAGTCATAAATTTCTAGCATTTTTTTCATTTTCTAAGGAAGTAAAGGAAAATCTGAACTGTAGATAAAACACTACTTTTTCTGGCCAATATCCCTAATAAAAAATAGCAACCTAGCACACACATAAACAGAATTAATGTTTATACAGATTTTATTATGTGATGTACTCTTAAGATTTTTGATTGCTTCATCTATTTCAAATAAAAAACACTATTCTTAACCCATTGAGTTTATTTCATGACCCATAATGGTACATGACCCAATGTGCATCATAAGCACTCCCTTTATACCTATTTTAGATGTTAAGTTTTCAATGGAGTTTGTATGTTTTCCTTCATTGATAAAATCAATTTTAAACAGTTGTTCCACATTAGTATTAAAATGCATGTAGAGTTTAATTCTCTGGTTCACATTCAGCACATGTGCAGGTTCCGTAAGGTTAGGCTTTCGTGAAGATTTAATGACTCGAAATAATTTTATATTGAATTTATATTTCAGAAGTACATTTTTTGAGGGCCCCACAGTAATGTAATGCACAGTGAAACTTACAGTGTAGTTTAACACATAACCAGTCACTTTGATCCAGGAAAACAAGGCATAGCTACACAAAAATATAAAGAACAATATAGGAATGTCACAGGATTATAAACGGATGGTATGAATAGTAAGTTGGACACAATTCAGCGACTGAACAATGAATAATAAAATCTATGAATTTAGAGAAAATCCTTAATTGGAGGTGAGAAAGATTAATGAAAAGACAAAGCCTGTTCTCTCAAAGGCCAACATAAATAAAGTCATTCAAGTGAAAAACCATTCATTTCTACCATCTTAACAAAAATGGATAAGATATGCTGAATAACTGTCATAAACACTATCACCGATTTGATTAAGGTATTTACTTTGAAAACTTGAAATAGAAACATTTACAGACTGATAATTTTGTAGCTCACACTCAAATCAACATCTATAACTACCTCTTTATCAAAATTTAAGATAAAAATCATCCTAAAGTAACTTTAATTATCCTATATATGAAATAATTTGGGTAGTCTGAAATAATCTACAAAACATATACACTATGTCTGTTTTTTCAAAATTTGTCTCTGTAAGTTAATTTTATCACTGATAAATGGTAGACATAATGAGAAGAAAATTATTTTCTAAAATGTTTTATTCCTATCATTTTATGGAAAATTGTATCTTAAAGATATTTTAAATAAAATAACTCATAATTTGCCAACTATACCAATTCCTGTTAATGACATTCAATAGTTAATACTTATAATACATTTTTAAATATTTTATTAAATCTTTTGGAGCTTATTGATCAAGAATACATATAGGAATATACAGGAATATCTTTGACAAAAAAGTGAGTAGTGCAACTCAGTACTTAAAGGAGACAATACAAGGTCAGATTAAAGGTTTATTGGGCTACCCTATAAAACTAAGAATTGATAAACCAAGGATGTAGCAGTGAAACATAACACCACCATAAATCAACTGATTTTGGACATAAAAGTTTTAAACACTAAGATTATATTAGTAGAGTCTACCTAAGATCTCAACTTGGATATTTAAACTTAGGAAAACAAAACACTAATTGATTTAATGGTTATGCATTGAAACAATTTCATTAGTTCCAAGACTTGGAAAAAAATTGTTATAAACTATTTACAAGTTAAACCACTTAAAGGCAGAGACCCTGTTTTTAATTCACTAATGTTTAGGAGGTGCCTACTGTAAAAGCTAATTATAGCACCTAGTAAGTTCCTATTAAGTAGTGAGCGAAGAAACTAAAAATACTTAAAACTTTAAATTAAATGGTACAACAATGCCAAGACTTTTGTTACCTGAACATGCAAAATTTTCACCTTAACAGTAACATTTAAGGAAGTATATAAGAAGATAATTTTGCTTCTCTAAGAAAACTGAAACATTAGTATTCTAAAAAGGAATGAAAAACACATTCTGAACCATCTGTATATTACTCAAAGCTGTGCTTAATAATGAACAAACTGATTTACTAGACAATGTCTAATTAATTGTATTAATGGTTATGAAATACTTATCAAGATTGTCTTTTCTTGTCCAAAATTTCCATACATGAAATGATTCCCAAAGGCTTATAGCATATATTTTAATTTAAAAGTCTTGTTCATCCAACCACTAGGAAGTAAAAATTCTAAATGTTTCAGTTTTCAAAAATTAATTTATCAGTTAACTTATTGGTATACCTGGTGCTTATCATAATAAAGTAAGTAAATGAACAGCAAACTAAAAGGTGAATTAAAATATCCAAACAAAGCCTGACCTCAGCTTTCACTGAACCTTTTCTTCAAAATGAAACTGTAAAAATAAATCTAACTAGCGTTTGCTTTGCTTGACAGCATAATTGAGTAGTAACCAAAGTAGCCATATGTGGTCCTTTAAGCCTCAGAAACACAGCATCTTTTGAATCATTGTGCCGGGCGGCATATATTTTGTGCCCGATATGTACTTGCTGAATGAATTTCTACAGCAGTGCTGGATTTGGACTAAGCCAACCAAATTTTCACATACTTTAACTTAGTGAAAATAGCATGATTTTTCAAGAAAGGGTACAGAATGGATGAAGAATGCAGTTTGATTCAGGAAGAGAGGAAAGCAATATGAATATACTCACATAATCCAATGGATCACATAATGTAGTGTCCCCGAGCAAGCCCATTTATCTAAAAACATGTAACTATCACTAGTTTGTGGGCTTCCGGTGCTTGTAGGGGGCTTTCAATGTCTAGAAGTAGTGCCGTTTTCTAGAACTTTGTAATAAACTTGCTCTTTGCCCCCAGGTTTTCTTTTGTTTTCACACACCTTTCATAAAAGTTCTCTGTAGCATATAAGTATATATACACGTAAGAAATAGAGTTCAGAAACGGGTGTATGTGTGGGGTGAGGTCAAGGCCCTTATAATCATCGTTCATTCATTAACCAGCTATTAAGCAAATACTGTGTCAGGCAGTATTTTCTACACAAAACACCAGTTTGGGGCGGGCCGGGGGGGAGAACCTCGCCCTCCCGGAGCTTACATTAATTATTCTATCGGTACAAACAGATGAGATAAACAAGCATGATAAGTAGAATGCCTGCGGGACAAAAATAAGGAGGGAATCGGGAACGTCCAGTTTAAAGAGAAGCCACAGAGCCCCGAGGAGACAGCCGAGCAAAACCCTGAAAGTAAGAGAGAAACTCTGTGGCACTCGGGGAAGGAGCCAGGCAGAAGGCGGAGCAGACACCCTGCTGGCTCCGCGACCGAGGCGGCTCCCGCGCCCCACCGCGCGCACCGCCTTCAGGCCGTGGTCAAGGCTTCGGCTATTACTCCCGGCTAAGCAAATGCCGGCTCGAGAGACGTGTAAGATCTGATTTAGTCCTTGTAGCGATCTCTGAGGCAAAAGGAATGGCCCGCGGGCAAATTTGCCTGTTTAACTTTCAGCGTACTGGTACACAGACAAATACAGTTCACATACAACTTAAGTAAACTCATGATAATATAACACAAATTTCGTCCCATTTGAATGAAATCCGCTTACCTAGGCACTTTTACCCGAAGAATAGCACCCTCTAAATTTACAGAAGTAAACTTAATAGTGAACTGTATGACAAAGTTATTTCAGGTGTTTCAGTAAGAGACTACAGAAGGCTCGGTACTGTACACAGAATCGCATCTGTACTCCAGCCTTGGTCAGGACCTCTGTTTCGAGCGTAAAGAGGAAAACGATGTCTGAAATCGGCGGGCCCCAGGCCCGCAGTCCGCCGGCTCTCCCCGCGCGCTCGGCTCCACCCACACCTAGAATGGGGCGCGCTCCGGGCCCACCGCGGGCCGGCTCCTCGCTCGAACAGCGTCGCCTACAGGCCTTTATCCCGACTGCGAGGCAAGAGCCAAAACCACCGCCAACAAAAAGCTAGCCCAGAAAAGACCGCATATTTCCAGAAATAAATGCATTACAAACACGATTCCAATTCAATCCAGCTGAGAATCTTCGCCTCCTCCAAGGGCTGCGTCCTTACTCCGCAGAAATAATGCAGAGACGGGCGTAAAGTCCGGCCTCTCAAAAAGAGAGAAGAGTGTACAATACGATACATCCATCCACCCGGCTGCAGGGACACCATTTAAAAAATGCTCGGTCGCCGTCGGATCGCGGGCGTCCTCTACGTGGCCGCCCCGAGCTCGGCTCCCGAGAGCTAATGACGAGCAGCTGGGGCGGCGTGCGTGGCCTGCGAGCCGGTCCGGGCCTGAGCGCCCCCCACGCACACGACCACCACCGAGGCTCAGGGCCCGCTCCGGCCGGCCTCCAGGAAAATAAAGACCGAGAAGACCCGGCCCGCCCGTGCCACAGCGAGAACGCCGCTCCGTAGGATCGACACTAAAAGGCAGCGTCCACAGCCGCCCCGACGAGAAGGGCGCGGAGGAGAGGCCCCCGCCGCCTCGCTGCCGGGCGCCTCCGGGCCCCAGGTGCGGTGCGGAGCTGAGCGGCGCGGGCTGTGCAGTGCGGCGCGGCCGAAGACGCGAGCCCAAGTGGCGGCGGCGGCGCGGCGGTGGCGGAAGTGGAGTGGGGAAGAGGGGGTGGTTGTTAGTGTTTGGCGCCGGCGGAGGGAGTCATTCCTGCAGCTGCACTTCCGGTCGGCATTTTGTTCTGAGAGGGAGAGACGGAACGAGAGAGAGACACACACAGGGCTCCTTCCCCCCCCGCCCTCCCCCCCCTCCCTCCGTCGGTACCGACTCACCCGACACCACCAAGCCGCAGGGAGGGACGCCCCCGCCGACTGGAGGATTGGTTCCCGGGCCGGCGGCGATGCCCCCCCGGTAGCTCGGGCCCCTGGTCGGGTGTTTGTGAGTGTTTCTATGTGGGAGAAGGAGGAGGAGGAGGAAGAAGAAGCAGCGATTTGTCTTCTCGGCTGGTCTCCCCCCGGCTCTACATGTTCCCCGCACTGAGGAGACGGAAGAGGAGCCGTAGCCACCCCCCCTCCCGGCCCGGATTATAGTCTCTCGCCACAGCGGCCTCGGCCTCCCCTTGGATTCAGACGCCGATTCGCCCAGGTAAATTCCTGCTCTTTATTTCGGCGGCGGCGGCGGCGGCGCCAGGTCCTCAGCGTCTCTCCTCCTCGCTCCCCTCCCCGCCGTTTCCTTAGCGGCCCCAGGTCTCCTCCACGGGCGAGTCTAGAGTTCGCTCCTCTCTGGTGGCAGCCGCCCTGGGTGGCGGTGGTTTTGTACCCTCTCCCGGCCGGCTCCGGTGGCGGGGACTGGGCTCCTGCCGGGCGGCCGGGGAGGCGTAGGCCCGGCGGAGAGTGCAGGCCGCGGGCCAGCGGAATCTACTTGAGCTCGGGGATTAGGAGAGCTCCGGGCTGAGCGGAGCTACCGCTGGTCGGTGACAGGCCTCGCCCGGGAGAAGAGCTGTAGCTAGCGAGGAGGCGGAAACAATACAACTAACAGCAAATGTGCCCTGACCGTCCCCATATTTACAACTTTCCTGGTCCGGGAGTGGGGAACGTCCCAGTGAAACAAACAACCCCCCTTCTTCCCCCTGTGACCCCATGAAGGGAGGAAGTAGTTTCAGTTAGTGAGACAAATGTAAATACTCAGACACGGATCCAGTGGTAATTCTTTTCCCGTGTAAAACTTGTTTGGACGTTGGAAAGTTAATAAAGACTCATTTTCTTTTTAAGGAGAATTAAATCGTCCACATGAATATTTAATAGAGAAAACCATAGTATAGTAGACACTGCATATGACCCCCACCCACGCAAAGCGCTTTTATGTTGTTGTTTGACAGTGTGTTGCACATGGACTTTTTATTCAGAGACAAGTATAAAGTACTTGACAGGTTTACCCTGCCACTTTATATTTGTGTGCGTTATATAAGGACAGTTTTAAATGATTGTACGTGAAACACTCAGGTACTTCCTGATCTAAACGTGTAGAAGCTTAAAAAGGTTTTTAAGTGTTCTGAGAATTGCGGTGAGATACAAGTACATCCAATTTTCTTTAAAAGGACAGAAATGAAGTTATGCTTAAAATCCCTGGGAGGTTAAAAAAAAAATGTGGAAGGTGCCATCCTTTCATGTCAGGGCAGATCTTCTTGAGGTCCCAGGATTGTCATTGGCTGTTTGTGCCCATGATGTTTGACTGTGTAATGAGAGAGGTGTCATTTTAATAGGTCAAATGTATCTGTAAATGCTGGAGAAAAATATCAATTTTATCTTAAATTCTAGCTCACAAGTAAGTTAAGTGCTTGGAGCTTGTTTGTGGAGGCGTTGATAATGTAAGTTGGTATAAGGGAAAAGCCAGTTTAAAAGTCCTCAGCCATACAAGTTGCATAGAAAAATAATTGTTCCTGGGTTATTCTGTTTTGATACTTTGTCTCATATTCACTGAAGGTAAACTTTCATTGGTTAAAATGAAGCAACACTGATCAACAAAGTCCCTTGTTTTATTAGTGAGTGTTACGTTGGTTCAAATTTTTTGCATCTCATTAAGTTATGTCATCGTAGAATAAGTAACTTTTCTGAAGGTGATTTTTGAGTTTAGCCTTATGCTTAAAGTAAATTGTTCCACATTTCCTGCAAACGTATGGATAAATGTTAGAAAGAGTGAAGTTAATATAGCTGTCACGTACTAGGCATGTTTTTAATGCTATAAATCCGTGTAGTAGTCAGTAGCGTGTCCGTGATTTGTATTGGTCAGGGAGCAGTTTGAATTTTAAAAAGCCTGAAGCTCCTGCTGAGCCCCAATCCCGGCCTCCCTCCCTCCCACTAATCTCCCATTCCTGTCTTTGTGCTGCCTGCTCCTGTTAGACACTGTTTGCTACAGGGCCTCAGGCCTACACTGGGTGGGGGGCACGCGAATGGGGACTGGGGAAGAGTTTCGGGGGGAGAGGAGAATACGGAAGGTAGGAACAGTTCGTTTCTTAAGCGGAGGATTTGAGGGTGAGGGGGCGGGGTAAGGGCTTCAATATTAATGTTGAAAAAGGCCCTGATAAGAACCTGTGATTGTCTTTACAACTTTATTTAAATAAAATACAGAGATGTATGTCAAGGGATGAACATCCTTCAATTAAAGGTAATGGAAAGTGGAGTTCTGCTTGCTTAGTTTTCATCAACAGGAAAAACTTATCTTTCGCATTTTATAGTTATAAAGGGAGCTTTCTTACACGTTTGAATCAGTATGTCATACTGATTGATTTTTTTGTTGTTACTTTGGCATTATAGTGAATTAGTTCTTATTAGACCTTATTTTCCTAATTCTACATATTTGGTAATCAGTAAGTAATACAGGTTGTATGATACCTTTCATTCAGATAGCATAAATACTTCTTTTAAGTAGGTTGAAAATATTTTGTTTGGTCCAAACCAGTTAAATAGGTTATTTTTAAAGGAGAAGATATTGCGAAACTTTAGTAAAACCTAAACTTGAACTTTACATTCTTGATAACTTAGTTGGAAAGAATAATTTGTTTCCCTAGAGATTATGAATAGTCTGCTGTACTCTCCTGTATTGGTTGGAATACTCACCAGGGCTAATCTTGTATTTCTTTTTTTTTTTTTTAATTCAGCAGAAGGAAACAGCTCTAAGTATTCCACAGATCTTACAGTGCTAGTTATATTATTTGGGTAAATACTTTATGGTATACCTAGAGGAAATTTCAGCAGTATGGTTTATTGTTTCTTTTGAGTCTGCAAAGTTACTAGTAACTTACAATAATTACTTGAAAAGAAAATAGTTTTGAAGTATATCATGAAAGTCTAGTAAATCAAGTTAAAGTTGAATAGTAAATAATTACTTCTAGTATTTTGAGATGAGTGTATCGGATGTTTCCTTTTGAAAGCCATTCAACAAATTTGTTTACTATAGTTGTTCGAAAGCTTTTTGAACCTGTGCTAGGGATCATTATAATACTGTCCACCTTTAAGAAGAAAAGACTTGTATTTGAAGAAATTTCAATTTCTCTTTGAGGATGAAAAGTGCGAGTTTTCAGTATGGTAGTAAACTTAGTTTTGGTTTTCTGCATAATGATCATTATTGAATCTCAAAAATAATATGAGCAAAGCTGTACCAATTCAGATGTGAAGCTTTCTTTCTTTGGAGCCAGGCTACCCAACTTAAACATGTATTTTCTAAGACTTCCTGAACTAATTACATATTTAATTTTTTGGTAACCAGTTCACCATCAAACTGCTGTCTAAACATTTGAACACATCTGTGTTATATTTTGGTATGCTCTATGGTAGTATTTTTACTCTCCCAAAATAAGATGTAAACATTAATAATAAAAAGTAGATAAAAACTAAAGAATTTGGGTTTTACACAGTTTCATTTAAATTTCCCCACTCCATTGCTTATCAGGAAAAGCATACTTTGTAAGTAATTCTGAAATTTTTAAGATGATGTAAGATTTCAGTTTTATATAAAGTGATTGAGAAGACTGAGTTAAATAAAAATTCTTTTCATACATGTGTAACTTCAGTTCTGTTTATCATGTTTATTTGCTATAAAATGAATAGGAAATTACTGACTAGTAACTAAGTGGTTAGTTGACATGTTTAATATCCTGAGATACTAAGTTGGCTTTGGTGGTAATGTATGGTCTCATATAGCTTTTAAAAATCATTTTAAAATATACTTTTAGAAGGAAGTTCTTTTCCTATTTTTAGCAGTTGTCAGTAATTATTCTTTGTATTTTTAAATTAGTTCTTTTTCAAGGTGACCTGAGTTCATTCATAAATATTCTCATTCCTCTGCAAGATGAATGACCAGTGTGGTTTCAACTTTTTGATGAAAAAACTCAGAGGCCACGTGATTTGTGTAGATTCACTTAGTGACTCAGTGGGAGATTAGGGTATTCTCTGACTCTTAATAGTTTCTTATTAGATTATGTTGCTTTAAGTAACGTGTGAGCTTTGGTCATGAAGCTAGGTATTGCTCAGTGCTGACACTGATCCCATCTGTGAATTTTTTTTTTTTTTTTCCAATTATCTGAGTCCAAGGTGCTTTTCTCATCTCCATAGAGAGATATGATACCTGTCTTTTGGTTGTATTTTCCTGGTATGAAAATAGTACTTTTCTGTTAGGTATCTTCCCTTTGTGTATATATGTTTGCTGTTTGAGTGGTTGAGTTTATTTACATATGTCTCTCTTCAGGAGTGTAAGTGAATTGACTATATTTGTAGTGAATAATGACTCCTTAAAGTTCTGTTTTTATTCAATTTTTTAATGACTAGAGTGGAATATTAGCATTTTTAGTTGATTTAAAAGCAATTTTAAGCATCAAATCTGGAGTCAATTTTAATGAATTGAGTTTTGTCAGATTGCATTATATTTTAAGGCAGGTTCCTTTCTATTCCCAAAGTGATTTACTAGGAGAGATCATTTGTTGATACAGAATTGCCCACTGGATAAGATTTTGAGGGCTTTTTATTTGCCAGGAATTGTGTTACACGTGGGTGATCCCACTCTAATTCTTCTAACAAGCTCGTGAAATAGAAACAGTTATCACCCACCATTTACAGATGAAGAAACTGAGGCTAGAAATGTCAGAAAATTGTCTGTTGTCTTATAATTACTCTAATTGGCCTGATTTATATTGTTTTTAAGGATTTAGGATTCCACATTTCTAGTTTTAGTAAATTCTTAATATTATTCTTTAGTTCCTCAGTTAATTCAATACTTTAAAGTCATGTAGTCAAGGAAATTATATACTGTAGGCAAAGAACTAAAATAAAATCAGACTGTATATGCTATATACATTAATAGTAATTTCAATAATTTTGAAATCAACAAATCTTTACTGCCTTATATTTTCATTTTGAGTTTGTTAATGTCTCAATTTTTTACTTTTAAGTTTTTTATATTGAATTGAAATTGTCAAAGCATCTTTCTAGAAAGAGAAAATTGAGCTGTAGAGTGCGTTTATTCATAGAAATATATATGATCAATTGTATCACAGTATATGAATCTATAAATAAGTATGACTCGTACTATTAAAAAATTCTAGTATTTGTCTAGCCAAAGAATGTGGATCCTTTTGAAGTTCTCAACTTGGGAAGTTGTGCACTCACTCCAGAGCTTTTGTCATTACATACAGTTTTAGGAGGATTCCTTTAGTAAATAACTTTATAGACTTTGAAGTAGTCTTTTTCTTGTCTTTAATGGCAAATATTTATCTTCAGGGGTGAATTTGAGTTTTAGAAATAGTAAAAAAAGTAATTTAGAACTTCATGTAGGAAAACGAAGATTTAAGATCTTTTTTTGTTTCAGGCACTGTGTCAGTGCCTTACATTTGTCATATGTAGTATTACTGAGTGAATCCCATGTGCCAACGACTGTGCCAGGCACTTTATATGGATTTTCTCAATTCTTTAAGGTACAGTATGAGTTTGGTTATATTTATTACCCTAAGATATATGAGAAAACTGAGGTACAGAATGATTAAGTGACTAAGGTCACACAGCTGACAAGTGGCAGAAAGTGGGGAAAGGACTCAAGTTGATGCTTTACCCATTAGCCTTAACCACTACACTGTTTATCATGATTTTTTGAACCTCCCAACTATCCAATGAGGTTAGTGATAATGTTCTCATTTTACAAACAAGGAAGTTGAAGCTCATCATGTTTAATAATTTGTCCAAGGTGGCAAATCTAACAGGTATTAAAGATAGGATCCCACTCAGATGTGTCTTGATTCTAAAACATCTGTTCATTCCATTCTACCATGCTGCCTTTTCAAGATTTATAATACTTCTTTTTGTCTGTTATTTCTTGATAAAAAAGGTAGGCTTGGTTATAAAGTAGTGAAACTTGTTTTTCTTGTGTAGCTTATAAAGAGATCCTGAAGATAATTAGAAAAGAGGAATTCTAAAATTTTTTGGTCAGTTATAGCTGATTCATTACTTGATAAAGTTTTTAAAACATACCATATAAAATATGCAAGATGTTTCCATGTATAAATATGTATTTAAATAGAATATTGATGTTTAAATATAATGCATGCTATACTTTTTGAAAATGTAGAAAAGCCACATTTATTTTTTGTGGAAAAGCCACAATATTTATTTTTACAGTATTGTGATTCTTGAATTATTTCTTATCAAAATGTTAAGCATTAAAAAGTGTTCTCAAGAATACATTAAATTTTCAACATAATTGATGTAGGGTTTTTTTTTTTTGACATCTTACATATGCACAGCATGTCATTTAACATAATATACCAGACTCTTAAAATTTTTTTTTGTATGTATTTACCTTTTGGCAGAAAGGAAAAACTTTTTCAGGATGCAAAAACATGGAATTGGTAACATTTATTTGTTAAAGTACTTTGGTATACTTTTACCTCTCCTGAGAAATTTGGAAGCATTGACATAATTTTGAAATAAGTGGATTCCTTTTTGTTAGAGTGAGCTTATTTGGGTCATCTGTACTTCTCAGTTCTTTAGTTTTGTGCCAGTGAAATGCATATGTACTTTATGAGTACTGTTTTTTTTAAATAGTCATTGGTTCTAGATACCTCAAAAACTAGCAGTGCTTGAAACACTAATGGAATTATTAAAACTCAAACTAGAGTTTACTCTAAAAATACCAATTTTATAATGATGTGTTTAATTTTTTGGTTAACTAACATGGTCTTGAAATTAATCCTAGTAAAGAAATACATCACTGAGTTTTCTCAACATTGCTATTTGACAACTCTTTCAAGATTTTATTTTTTTCTTTTGTTTTTTGTTTTGCTTAGTTTTCCCCTATATTTGTTATGTTTTATTTTTTTAATTGAAGTATAGTTGATTTACAATATTGTTAATTTTACATATATAGCATATTGATTTTCAGTATTTTTGCAGATTATATTCCATTGTGGGTTATTATAAGATATAATTCCTGGGTGTAATTCCCTGTGCTATCTCATATACCTTGTTGCTTATCTATTTTAACCCTTTCAGGAGTTTAAAATCTACTTTTCGTTTTCTTTGTGTGATAGGATTATGGGTTGCCAGTTTCTGTCTAAAGAAATTGATGATCTGAGTGTAGTCTATATGTAATTTAGTTTTTCTTTGGTAATGATCAAATTGAAATGTTACCTGGGTATATAATGGGCCTAACTCCCATTAAAAAAAATACTATTCTTAAAAAAAAAAATTGATGCACATAACATGATGCTTTTTCCTAGGGTTCTGCCTATGTCTTAGAAAATTCTTAAGGTGGAAAGTTGAAATGTAATGGCCTAAATGCTACTTTTACCATTTTTTCCCTTTGAAAAAAGGATTAAAAATCCAACATTTATGCCATAACCTACTGCAAGTTACTTCAGGTTATCCTGTAAGACATATATGACATATGCTTTTTATTTAAATCTATTAATATTCTCTTTCCCTCTGCTGTGTATCTCTTTCTCTTTCTGTCAGTGTCTATTTAATCTGTGTCTCCTCCTAAGCAAATTTTTACATGGCTTGGTGAATATAGTTGGTATTATTAATGTTTATGAAACCTGCTGCTGCTGCTGCGCTGCTGCTAAGTCGCTTCAGTCGTGTCTGACTCTCTGCAACCCCATAGACGGCAGCCCACCAGGCTCCCCCGTCCCTGGGATTCTCCAGGCAAGAACACTGGAGTGGGTTGCCATTTCAGTTTAAAAGGCCTCAGATTCAGATATCTTCGTAAGTTCAGAATATTGCTGGTGAAAAAGCATTTTGATACTAACTGGAAAATGTATATTTGTGTTAGCATTCTTACTTCATTCTAGAGATATGGTACTTCTCAAAACATCAGCTCAGTGACCAGAAGTTTTTTTTTAAGGAGAAAGCAAACTTTTTTGTGAAAGTTTCCTTGGTCATTTAATTTAATAGCATCTGTCAGTTTATTACTTATATTTCTTGATAAAATAATTTGTTCCTATGTCTTCAGTCATACTAAACCATCAGCTCTATGCAAGCAAGAAGACTATTATTTCCATCTTTATGCCTGTAACACCATCACAGTGCTTGTCCTGTGTTGTAGGTATTCATTACATTTTTGTTGAATCAATTAATTAGAATTAAACTGTATGATAGTGTTTACATACATCCCAATCAATCCATATGAAACATATATAAAGGAAAACCTAAAAGTTCTTTTTTTGGCTGTTAGGATTGTAAAACATAGGAAAGGGCTTTTGTTTTGCTCCCCTGGGTAGCAGAATTGCAAGTAAGATAACTGCGATTTATTGTAAGAGGGAAAGTATCTAAATACCTTGTTTCAAGCTTAAGATTGGTTTATTGTAGTTTTTATTTCCTTTGCTAATTTAAATATTATATCTAATAACAATATAGATAAGTCAACTGTAATTAGAACAGAGCATTAAAAATGTTATTTAAATGAAATAATGATATGGTGACTTAATTTTTTTTAAGTAAGACATGTTCAGTTGCCAAGTTGTGTCCTACTCTTTGCGACCTCTGTCCTCCACTATCTCCTGGAATTTGCTCAAATTCATGTCCATTGAGTCGGTGATGCTATCAAACCATCTCATCCTCTGTCTCAGTTAGGCTTATTCAGGTATCAGTCAGTTCAGTTGAGTTCAGTCGCTCAGTCGTGTCTGACTCTTTGTGACCCCATGAATCGCAGCACACCAGGCCTCCCTGTCCATCACCAACTCCCGGGGTTCACTCAGACTCACGTCCACTGAGTCAGTGATGCCCTCCAACCATCTCATCCTCTGTTGTCCCCTTCTCCTCCTGCCCCCAGTCCCTCCCAGCATCAGAGTCTTTTCCAATGAATCAACTCTTCGCATGAGGTGGCCAAAGTACTGGAGTTTCAGCTTCAGCATTTACACAATAAAATTCACTATTGCTGCTGTACAGTTTGAGTTTTGAGAAACATTATCTTGCAACTACTACCTTTAGTAGAGACATAATATTTTCATCACCTCTAGCAGTTCCCTTATATCTTTTTGTGATCAATATCTCACCCCTACTCTAATTCCTGGCAGCCAGATCTAAATTCCTGTTCCTATAGTTATATATTCTCTAGACTGTCACATAAGCGGAATCATACACATGTAGGCTTCTGTGTCTGGTTTCTTTCTCTTAGCATAAAGCTTTTGAGATCCATCCATGTTGTTGCATGTATTAATAGTTCGTTGGTAACTGAGTTTTGAAATTGAATTTAATGTACTCTACAACTTTGGTACTACCTTATTGAAAAATACTTCGAACAGTTTTAGATATTTGTCTCAGATCTTGCAGCTGCTTTGTTATTGGACACAATCTTACTTTCCCATATTTACCCCTCAGATGGTATAGAATCTGCCTGCAGTGCCGGAGACCTAGGTTCAATCCGTGGGTCAGGAAGATCCCTCAAGGAATCTTCTGCTCAAGGAAGCAGATGGCTACCAACTCCAGTAATCTTGCCTGGAGAAGTCCATGGACACAGGAACCTGGCGGGCTGCAGTTCATGGGGTCACGGACACAACTGAATGACTAACACTTTCACCCCTCAACACCAGAAATGTTGTGATTTACATTACTCTTGAGTGGCATTTATTTGTACTAGTTAATTCTCTTAGGTTAGATGCTCTACCAAGTAGGTAAAATAGACCTTGGCCTCTTTTTCATCATAATTAAAATAGGTAACTTCATGTATTTTAAACATAGCAGCACATAGCAACTGAAACAGTGGTGAGTTTACAGCCAGAAATTGAGTTTACATTTTGTTGGTTTCAGGTTTGTTGTTTAAACTAAAAATAGAGCATAGGTTATAGTGAAGAACGAGTCATTGCTTCTCTTCTAATGCTTAAAGTAGTGCTATTTACTGGAAGTTGGAGCAGATAATGGGAAAAGAAGGGTCATTTTATTTGACCACCTGTTTTGTTGCCCCTCACCCCTCACTTTTTGAAACAGCGTTCTCTCTTGGGTTCAGGGATATCATTCTCTCATTTGTAGATCTTTTTGCTAACTCTTCCATCTCTGCCCACTCCTTAAATATTGATGTCCCCAGGGTGGTTGTTCAGCCTTCATTCTGTTCTCTCTTCCTATTGATTTAATCTATTTATTAAACTTTTTTACATGCTGATAACTCACAAATCTATCTGTAGAATAGAATTCTCTTCTGAGACAGATCCAGCTGTCTTACTTAGCTGTCTTACTTATCATTGTCCTGATGTCCCATACAAACTATAAATTCAGAAGTAGTATAGAAATCTGAACTCATTTGTCAGTTCTTCCCTACCCTTATCCCCTCCCACTCAAAAAGAAAAAGTGTTCTTAGAACTATGTGAAGTAGGTTAATGTTCCCATCATTAACTCAAGTTGCCTAAACTAGAAACTTGGTGATAATACTTGATCCTTTAAATGAGTTGTTTACCATGTTCTGACATGGTATCTGAATATCACTTGAATCCATCCCTCCTTTACTATTTGATTCTGAGAGTGGGCATGTGCATACACCTAGTTGGGTGAAATAACATAGCATTTTAAGAAAGATTTAGAGGTAATTGCAAAATATATATTTAGTGTTAGGATACTTTTTGTTCATATGTTTGGGCTCTGATACTTAAAATTAAGGTATCATTTTCAGTAACATTTTTATAGTTTTATAGTTTTATAGCTTAAATGTGAATGTCTTCTGTACCCATTCCCATATCTAAAATCCAGGACCTCTTTAGAGCCTAGTGTATCAAGTAGAACAGTTTTTTCTTACTTTTAGAGCACTGTATTTCATAGATTTGTACATTCATTTAACTATTGTGTGTTTATGTGTTCAGGAGCAGAGTCCGAATTAAAAAGAAAATGAGAATGTAGGAGCAAAGGAAGCTTTTTAATTGACTTTCCTATTACTGTGAAAACAAGTTTACTTGAATAGCATTTTCACTTTTATTGCAGATAACAAAACTAAAGGAGTAAAAGCAGTGGGGATATGGTGCCATTCAGTTGTTATGCATACAAACATTTTTAATGGCAAGAGTCATATATTGTGGCTGTATTATTTGTCTATGAGTTTGGAAGTTGTTGCTTATGGTTTTGTATAAGCTTACAATGTTTCTTCTTAGAATAAAGTTATCTTCTTATTCCCCAGTTGTAACAGGAGGATCTGCTTAGTTACTGATTTAAATAACCCTGAGTATCTCTTGTGAAGGGTATCTTAAAATGTGATGCTATCTTGAAAAATGAAGTAAACATTTTCTTCACTGTATCTAGAATTTCTAACTAAAGAAATAATAGGTGCTATATTTTGCTCTAGTGCTAATTGCCATGTTCTTGAGAAAATAGGATCAATACAAAGGCTGTTTACAAAGACTGACCGAGAACCTTGCCTGGGTGTTGAGTTTGTGGTGGCTTGCACATAGTAAGCATTCAGCAGACAGTTGAATACATGAATTTGAATTGTGTTACAGTTTTGAGATAAAGGATTGACTGGAGTGACAGATAATAGATGGGGCTTGCTAAGTGTTCAATTAGATAGAAGGAAGAGACCACTGGAAGGGCAGCCTTTAAAGCAAAGAATTGTGTGATTTAACTACTTGCAGTTGGACAGTTAGGTTTGTTTGGCTGGAAAAGAGAAAGGTCTATGTACAAAAGTGTTTCTGAGTTCTTTCTATTTTGTTCCCACAACAGTTTTGCTTCTGATTTCAAGTATTAGTTTAGACTTCATCCTCAGTGGTAAGGGACAATTTAATAGGCTCAGGGCTAAAATGACCTGCATAATCCAGATATGCATATTAGGACTTGGGAGGTGTTGGTGGGATAGGGAGAGAGGTATTACAGTTCTTCAGTCATTTCCAGTTATTCATGGTTTTTAGCTTATTTCAAAGTGCTATTGTTATGTCCTCACTATCAAGGTAACGGGGCCTGAACACTAGAATTTAAAATGACTTATAAATTGCAACATGCTTGTGACTGGAATTACAGTTGAGCTATTTCAAATCCTGAAAGATGATGCTGTGAAAGTGCTGCACTCAATATGCCAGCAAATTTGGAAAACTCAACAGTGGCCACAGGACTGGAAAAGGTCAATTTTCATTCCAATCCCAAAGAAAGGCAATGCCAAAGAACGCTCAAACTACTGCACAGTTGCACTCATCTCACACACTGGTAAAGTAATGCTCAAAATTCTCCAAGCCAGGCTTCAGCAATACGTGAACCATGAACTTCCAGATGTTCAAGCTGATTTCAGAAAAGGCAGAGGAACCAGAGATCAAATTGCCAACATCCACTGGATCATGGAAAAAGCAAGAGAGTTCCAGAAGAACATCTGTTTCTGCTTTATTGACTATGCCAAAGCCTTTGGCTGTGTGGATCACAGTAAACTGTGGAAAATTCTGAAAGAGATGGGAATCCCAGACCACCTGACCTGCTTCTTGAGAAACCTATACGCAGGTCAGGAAGCAACAGTTGGAACTGGACATGGAACAACAGACTGGTTCCAAATAGGAAAAGGAGTACATCAAGGCTGTATATTGTCACCCTGCTTATTTAACTTCTATGCAGAGTACATCATGAGAAATGCTGGACTGGAAGAAGCACAAGCTGGAATCAAGATTGCCGGGAGAAATATCAATAACCTCAGATATGCAGATGACACCACCCTTATGGCAGAAAGTGAAGAGGAACTAAAAAGCCTCTTGATGAAAGTGAAAGAGGAGAGTGAAAAACTTGGCTTAAAGCTTAACATTCAGAAAACAAAGATCATGGCATCCGGTCCCATCCCTTCATGGCAAATAGATGGGGAAACAGTGGAAACAGTGTCAGACTTTATTTTGGGGGGCCTCCAAAATCACTGCAGATGGTGATTGCAGCCATGAAATTAAAAGACGCTGACTCCTTGGAAGGAAAGTTATGACCAACTTAGATAGCATATTCAAAAGCAGAGACATTACTTTGCCAACAAAGGTTCGTCTAGTCAAGGCTATGGTTTTTCCAGTGGTCATGTATGGATGTGAGTTGGACTGTGAAGAAAGCTGAGAGCCAAAGAATTGATGCTTTTGAACTGTGTTGTTGGAGAAGACTCTTGAGAGTCCCTTGGACTGCAAGGAGATCCAACCAGTCCATTCTAAAGCAGATCAGCCCTTGGATTTCTTTGGAGGGAATGATGCTAAAGCTGAAACTCCAGTACTTTGGCCACCTCATGCAAAGAGTTGACTCATTGGAAAAGACTCTGATGCTGGGAAGGTTTGGGGGCAGGAGGAGAAGGGGACGACAGAGGATGAGATGGCTGGATGGCATCACCGACTCGACGGACATGAGTTTGAGTGAACTCTGGGAGTTGGTGATGGACAGGGAGGCCTGGCGTGCTGCGATTCATGGGGTGGCAAAGAGTTGGACACGACTGAGTTGACTGTCTTAGGGTGAAGTTCAGTATCTGAATCTCTAATATGCTATCTCGCTGTTGAGCCGTGTTGCTACCTCTGCTATCATATGGTTTTGGTGATTCTGTTTTCAACTAGAGGATAGCCACCAAAATTTTAATTTTCTTTATAAAAATTTCATACTTAAACAACTCTCCATTCCCTTAGATTTCTTGGGAACCAGAGGTACTAGGTTTTTAATAAAAATACGTATATGAATGTAATTCTGGTTAAATATGTGTTTATGGTATAAATATATGCACCTAGTCCTGTTTTCTCAAGGTTGTATGATAAAGGTTTTCCTTATTTTTTACATACTGTTCATAAATATTTAAAAAGTTACCCAACACTTTGTCAGTGGATGAACCATAATTTTGTCAGTCATTCTGCTTTGGACATTTTACTTGCTATCACCTCTTTTCTGTACAAAAATGAGGTAGTGGAACATCTTTATATGTACATTTTTCCCCCTTTGGGGGCTTTATTCATTTAGGGTAGAATCTCATTGGTTCTAGTTAGGCAAAAGGTTTGAACCTTTTTATGGCTCTTTATATGTATTTCGAAAAATAGTTTACTCTTTCTTAATCTTTATTTTCATTCATGTCTTTATTCAGTGAATTTGTTTGTTTTATATAGATTCCTCTTTCCTATTAAGATTATTCTTAGATCATTTAAATGCTTCTCTTCTCTACTGTTGTGGCTGTGGTCTCTTTTCAATATATTTTTGAATTTCATAGTAAAATTTATGAATTTTTCAAACTGTTATCATTTGGAGGTCTTGTATAGTGAAATTTGCATAGAATCTAGTCTAAACTAGCTACTAGCCAAGTAACATTTCGACCAGTCATTAAGCCCATTTCTTCAAATGTAAACTGAAGGAGTTCTCAGGTTTTAGAATTTTTATGAACTAATAAAAATATAAAGCAAAGGGGAAAAAAAGAAATTTAGATAAATGAAAGAAGAGAGTAAGCAGGTCCTAGAGATATAGTTTACTTAAGACATCATCAGTTTTTTATCTGCAGAAAAGCCTTAAGTAGATTTTAGATTTTAGATCAGTTGCTTCAGTTGTGTCCAACTCTTTGTGACTCCATAGACTGTAGCCTGCCGGAGAAGGCAATGGCACCCCACTCCAGCACTCTTGCGTGGATGAAGGAGCCTGGTAGGCTGCAGTCCATGAGGTCGCTAAGAGTCACACGGCTGAACGACTTCACTTTCACTTTTCACTCTCATGCATTGGAGAAGGAAATGGCAACCCACTCCAGTGTTCTTGCCTGGAGAATCCCGGGGACGGGGGAGCCTGGTGGGCTGCTGTCTATGGGGTCGCACAGAGTTGAATACAGCTGAAGTGACTTAGCAGCAGCAGCAGCAGCAGCAGACTGTAGCCTGCCAGGCTCAGGCTCCTCTGTCCATGGGATTTCCTAGGCAAGAATACGGGAGTGGGTTGCCATTTACTAAAAAGAAAAATTAGTTCTTTGGTAAGTCCTATTACTTAGACTTAATATATTTTTTTTCTTTTTGCATATAGATGGGTATATCTTTCCTTTTCTTCTTTCCTTTGCTTCTCTCTTTTTAAATTTATTTTTTAATTGAAGGACATATGCTTTACAGAATTTCGTTGTTTTCTGTCAGACCTCAACATGAGTCAGCTGTAGGTATACATATGTCCCCTCCCTCTTGAACCTCCTCCCCGTCTCCTTCCCTATCCCACCCCTCTAGGTTGATACGGAGCCCCTGTTTTGAGTTTCCTGAGTCATACACAAATGCCCATTGGCTATCTATTTTACATATGGTAATATAAGTTTCCATGTTACTCTCCATACATCTCACCCTCTCCTCCCCTCTCCCAGTGTCAATAAGTCTGTTCTCTCTGTCTTTCCATTGCTGCCCTGCGAATAAATTATTTGGTACCATCTTTCTAGATTCCATATATATGCATTACTATATGATATTTATCTTTCTCTTTCTGACTTACTTCACTCTGTATAATAGGCTCTTGGTTCATCCACCTCATTAGAACCAACTCAAATGCGTTCCTTTTTATGGCTGAGTAATACTCCATTGTGTGTATGCATGACAACTTCTTTATCCATTCATCTGTCGTAGGACATCAAGGTTGCTTCCGTGTTCTAGCTATTGTAAGTAGTGCTGCAGTGAACATTGGGATATGTGTGTCTTTTTCAGTTTTGGTTTCCTCAGGGCATATGCTTAGGAGTGGGATTGCTAGGTAATCTGGTGGTTTTGTTCTTAGTTTTTTAAGGAATCTCTATACTGTCTTCCGTAGTGGCTTTATCAATTTACATTCCCACCAACAGTGCGGGAGGGTTCCCTTTTCTGCACATTCTCTCCAACATTTATTGTT
The DNA here is from genome assembly GCF_027580195.1 of Bos mutus. Classification (NCBI taxonomy): domain Eukaryota; kingdom Metazoa; phylum Chordata; class Mammalia; order Artiodactyla; family Bovidae; genus Bos; species Bos mutus. The sequence goes on along the minus strand of NC_091636.1, from coordinate 37,201,450 downwards.
TGTAGACTTTTTGATGATGGCCATTCTGACTGGTGTGAGGTGATACGTCATTGTAGTTTTGATTTGCATTTCTCTAATAATGAGCGATATTCAGCATCTTTTCATGTGTTTGTTAGCCATCTGTTTGTCTTCTTTGGAGAAATGTCTATTAGGTCTTTTTCCCACTTTTTGATTGGGTTTGCTTGTTTTTCTGGTATTGAGTTATATGAGCTGCTTGTATATTTTGGAAATTGATCCTTTGTCAGTTGTTTCATTCACTTATTTTCTCCCGTTCTGAGGGTTGTCTTTTCACCTTGCTCATAGTTTCCTTTCTGTGCAAAAGCTTTTAAAAGTTTATTCGGGTCCCATTTGTTTACTTCTGTTTTTATTTCCATTACTCTAGGAGGTGGGTCATAGAGGATCTTGCTTTGATTTATGTCATCGAGTGTTCTGCCTATGTTTTCCTCTAAGAGTTATATAGTTTCTGGTTTTACATTTAGGTCTTTAACCCATTTTGAGTTTATCTTTGTGTATGGGGTTAGGCAGTGTTGTAATTTCATTCTTTTACATGTAGCTGTCCAGTTTTCCCAGCACCACTTATTGAAGAGGCTGTCTTTGCCCCATTGAATATTTTTGCCTCCTTTGTAAAAAATAAGGTACCCATAGGTGCGAGGTGGTGGTAGTTTAGTTGCCAAGTTGTGTCCGACTCTTGTGACCCCATTGACTGTAGCCCACCAGGCTTCTCTGTCCATGGGATTCTCTAGGCAAGAATATTGGAGTGGGTTGCCATTTCCTTCTCCAGGGTATCTTCCCAACCCAGGGATTGAACCTGGGTCTCCTGCGTTACAGTCAGATTCTTTACCAACTGAGCTATGAGGGAAGCCCACAGGTGCGTGGGTAGACTTAATATTTGAGATATGAAGTATCTAGTATGATGTGGACTTGGCTGGGATTTCATATTCATTCTCTTGTTCATCATCAAACATCAGGTGTTTCCTCTGTTGCAGAAACTATAAGGCATTACCATTGGTGAAATAAAATTCTTCATCCTTGCCTTCAAGGATCTTAACAGTCTAATAAAAGACAGATAAAGAATTTATTATAATATCAAGATTAACAAAGAGGATACAGTAAGGGCACTGAGAGGGGTTACCTAATTTAGACTAGAGATGGTATATAAACCATGTTTAGCAAGCCATCAATTAGACTTGGGAGTCTGGGGCAACAGTTTGATTGTAGAAACTGCAGATGGTTAGATTATTGGAGCATAGGGTTGGAAAAGGAATGTTCCAAAAAGATTTGAAGCTGCAGAAAGGGGCTGAGTCTAGATTATAGATGAATGTATATGCTTTTAAAAATTCTGTTTATTTTAAAGATGTTGGGAAACCAAGAAATTACTTAGTAACAACATATATTTTGTATTTGCAAAAGATTTTGGCAGCAATACAGAGATTAGATAGGAGATAGAAAAAAGGCTAGGGAGGACATCTAGGAATTGATGAAGTTCTCAGTTAGGACTGTGAAAATGTGGAAGGGGAAATCCACAGCGAAAATTAAGAAATTAGCCTGCATACAGTTTGGTGTTTATATGTAGGTCATTTGAGTAATGGAGAATGAAAAGAGTTGAGGATTGATTCTCAGATTTCATATTTGTGGACCTTGAAGTATGAAGGTTCCACTCACTAAGATCAGGAATATAATAAGAATTAAAAGATGGAGATATGGCAGAAGGGAGGGAGATGATACTACAGTTTTAAGTTTGTCAGTGGGACATTCAGGTGTGCGGTAGATGTGGGAGTCCTAGTACTTCATTCAGGTTCTCAGAGCTGAGACGACATTAAGCTTTTCTTTGGCAATGTGCTGCTGCTGCTGCTGCTGCTGCTGCTGCTGCTGCTGCTGCTGCTGCTAAGTCGCTTCAGTCGTGTCCGACTCTGTGCGACCCCAGAGACAGCAGCCCACCAGGCTCCCCCATCCCTGGGATTCTCCAGGCAAGAACACTGGAGTGGGTTGCCATTTCCTTCTCCAGTGCATGAGAGTGAAAAGTGAAAGTGAAGTCGCTCAGTCGTGTCCGACTCCTAAGGACCCCATGGACTGCAGCCTACCAGGCTCCTCCGTCCACGGGATTTTCCAGGCAAGAGTACTGGAGTGGGGTGCCATTGCCTTCTCCATTGGCAATGTGCATAATTATTCATTGGTCTGTTAGAGAATTATTTTTATGAGGACAACATTTCTAAATCTATGTAGATTTTTTTTAAAGGATATATAAAATTTAAGGTTAAAACTGTGTTGAAATCCTAGAATTTCTTTATTAACTGAGAATATCCAAGGTACTATTCAATTTATTATTATAGTTCTGATATAGATATATAAATTAGAATTAGCATATAGCTTTTAAAGCCAACAGAAGTTGAGTAACTTTTGGCTGTTTAAAAAGAATACAATCTATTCCTGTATCACTTTCCACATTTTGGATGAATGGATATTAAACAATTTAGTGACTTGGTCAAATTGTTATAGATACTAATGGCTATTTGAAAATGACTTTCAAAGCTGACCTAAAATATCTGTCCTGCTGCTGCTGCAGCTGCTAAGTCGCTTCAGTCGTGTCCGACTCTGTGCAACCCCATAGACAGCAGCCCACCAGGCTCCCATCCCTGGGATTCTCCAGGCAAGGGTTGCCATTTCCTTCTCCAATGCATGAAAGTGAAAAGTGAAAGTGAAGTCACTCAGTCCTGTCCAACTCTTCGAGACCCCATGGACTGCAGCGCACCAGGCTCCTCTGCCCATGGGATTTTCCAGGCAAGAGTACTGGAGTGGGGTGCCATTGCCTTACAGTCTTAAATCAAGGTTAAAAGTAGTTGTTGTGTTTTTTTTTTTAATCTTACTTGGTTTGAATTACTAGAAGATAATAGATAATAATACCATTTCTTCTTAAAGCTTTGTTTTCCAGTGTATTGACTATATTACTATAAACTTAGAAAAACAAAATGAATGTTCTTATATGACAATTTTCTATTGTAATAGGCTGTTTTAGGGCCTTTCTGATGTATTGTCAATCCAGCTTAATCTGAAGACCGCTTCTTTAAGTTGGTTTTATTCTAAATGCATACATATTAGGAGATCTTTAGTGAGAACTATGTTTACTTTGCTTATGAGATGATTGTATTACAGATATATTTAAGGCTTGCTTTTAAAAAGTATTATATACAGGAATAATTGTGCAAGAATCAAACTTAATTATCAAAAATAATTGACTAGGTCGGCTTCAAAATAAAAATGAGTGCTTTTCTAGGATCTAAATACATTTAAGTAAATGTACTTTTTTTTTTTTTGTAATTAGATGGCATGTCAGAATCATCTAGGAAACTTTTTCAAACTTTTGATATAACCCTTTTATGGAGATGTAGGGTAAGTTTTATAAGTTTCTCTATTAGTTAGTCCTTTAGGCTTTTTAATCTTCTGCAATAATTAATTTAATAACTACTATGCTCTCAGCAGTGAATTCTAGGCATTTTATGCTAGGACTTTTTTTTTTTCCCAGCCTCCCTCTCAGATTTACATGGCTGCCTAAGATATGCCTCTTCCCTCCTCTCGCCCCAGCTTTATTTTATTTTTTCCTATTCTGTGAAAACAGCTGTGAGGCATGAAGGATCAAGGAACCATGGTGGGCAGAGTTATTAATGAGTTAGAATTAAAACTACTAGTAGAAAGGAGAGGTATGTTAATACAGAAGGATGGAGTAGAGTTTCTGAATACTACAGAGGCTGTAGAATTGAGGAAAGAAGAGTAGCAGATACTACAAATGAATTTGGCAGAAAGAATTGGTGAGAAAAATTGAAGTTAAAAACAAATACAAGCTGGCAGCACTACCTAGAGTAAAATAAAAAATGACGAACTGACTGATCTGGTCCTAGCAGTGCCTTATGTTTAAAAAGTTTACTCAAAAGTCAGATTGCTTTATTTTGTATATGTTGAATACACACTCTTTAAAAGTCATGTGTAAAATGCTTGGAATAGTGCTGTGCACTTAATAGTAAGTCCTCAGCAAATATTTATTATTTTAACTAGTTGGCAGCTACTTTTTGAATTGTGTGATTTGATGAAAAATATACTTGTCAAGTGAAGTGAAGTCACTCAGTCATCTCTGACTCTTTGCGACCCCATAGACAGTAGCCAACCAGGCTCCTCCGTCCATGGGATTTTCCAGGCGAGAATCCTGGAGGGGGTTGCCATTTCAAAGTCTGCTAATTTGTGACATAATTACTGGAAGATATTTGAAACAAAGTTATCAAATCAACTCAATTTCATCTGGTATTGAAATATGCTTAGTTCTTCTTCACAACTTCCCTGGTGGCTCAGACGGTGAAGCGTCTGCCCACAATGCGGGAGACCCAGGTTCAATCCCTGGGTGGGGAAGATCCTCTGGAGAAGGAAATGGCAACCCACTCCAGTACTGTTGGCTGGAAAATCCCATGGACGGGGGAGTGTGGTAGGCTACAGTCCATGGGGTCTCAAAGAGTCGGACACGACTGAGGGACTTCACTATTACTTCTTCTTCACAACACAACTTGTCTGTATACCCCAAATCAAGTGAAGTATCCCAAATAATAACTCAATTTATACAAGGAACTTAACTAATCTGTTTTCTTAAGTTAATTATGCTTCTAAAGGTATTGTTCTGCTGCTGTGTGTGGCAGTATATATACAGTACACACAAATATGGTCACTATATTTCGATAGCTCATTTTCCTGCTTCACACCTTTTAATCAAAACCATTTATCTCTTTTTTGTACATCTATCTGAATCTACCTTCTTTCTCTCAAGATCTTAGTGGTTTTGGGGGCTAATGAAGGGAGATAGCATAGGGTGGTTGGTTTGTGTTTTTTCAAGCTTATCTTTTCTCTCTTTGCTCTTGCGCCAATTCATGTGATCTCTTCTTTTGTGCCAATTTGTGTGATCTCTTCTTTTTCTAATACATACCTCTCTGTAGGAGTTCGTTATGTAAGTTATATGCTAACTTGTTACATTTTCACACTGTGTATCAAACTACAGTTTATTTTGTTTCACTTTCACATTATATTATCAATCAAATTATATAAACTCTTTGAGGGTAGGATCTGCCTGTGGTACCTTATGAAGTGTTTTGCCCTGAGTAGGTTTTTAGCAAGTGTTTGCTGATAACTTAAGTCGCTCATCTGAACTAGTTTAAAAAGATTCAAAGACTATTTCACATTCTCAAAAACTATGAAATTCACTCTTCTAAAGTGTACAGTGGTAAACATTAAATGGTTTTTTAGTATATTCACAAAGTTGTACAACCATCATCACTATGTAGTTCCAGAGCATTTTTGTCTCCCTCAGATTAGCAGTCACTCACCGTTCTTCCCTTCCCCCAGCCGGTGGCAACTGCTATCCACCTTCTGTTGCTGTGGATTTCCTTATTCACATAAGTGAAATCATACAGTGTGACTTTTTTGTACCAGGCATCTTTTACTTGGTCATCCATGTTGTAGCATGTATGAGTACTTAATTGCTTTTTATGGTCAAATAATATTCCATTGTGTGGGTGTACCACATTTTAATTAACTTGTCAGTTGACGGACATTTGGGATGTTTTCACCTTTTGGCCATTATGAATAAAGCTTCTGTGTTTTCAGTTCCTCTGAGTAGATACATAGGAACTGCTAGACTTTTCCAAAGAGGCTCCAGTTTTACTTTTCCATTAACACTATTTGAGGTTTATGTTTTCTCTGCATCCTGTCTAATACTTCTTATTGTCTGTTTGAGTAATGCCATCCTAGTGGGTATGCTAGTGGTATCTCATTGTGGCTTTAATTTACATTTCCCTAATGATTGATGATTTTGAGCATCTTTTCATATACTTATTGGTCATTTATATAAATCTCTGGAGGAATGTTTATTCTAATCTGCCCATTTTTAAATTGGATTATCTTTTTATTCTTAAATTATTTTTTAATTTATTCTGGATTCATGTCCCTTATCAGATATATGATTTGCAAATATTTTCTCCCATTCTGTGGATTATCTTTTCACTTTCTTGATAGTATCCTTTGAAGCACAAAAGCTTTTCATTTTGTTGATGTCTGACTTAATCTGTTTTATTCCTTTGGTTGCTTGTGCTTTTGATATCATATTTAAGAAACCATTTCCTGATTCGAGGTCATGAAGATTTACACCTATGTTTAGTTTCAGCTCTTTAAGTCTGATACATTTTGAGTTTTGTTTTTGTTTTTTTTTTTTGCACCATCACTTCATGGGAAATAGATGGGGAAACAGTGGAAACAGTGTCAGACTTTATCTTTTTGGGCTCCAAAATCACTGCAGATGGTGACTGCAGCAATGAAATTAAAAGACGCTTACTCCTTGAAAGGAAAGTTATGACCAACCTAGATAGCATATTCAAAAACAGAGACATTACTTTGCCAACAAAGGTTCATCTAGTCAAGGCTATGGTTTTTCCAGTGGTCATGTATGGATGTGAGAGTTGGACTGTGAAAAAAGCTGAGCGCCAAAGAATTGATGCTTTTGAACTGTGGTGTTGGAGAAGACTCTTGAGAGTCCCTTGGACTGCAAGGAGATCCAACCAGTCCATTCTGAAGGAGATCAGCCCTGGGTGTTCTTTGGAAGGAATGATGCTAAAGCTGAAACTCCAGTACTTTGGCCACCTCATGCGAAGAGTTGACTCATTGGAAAAGACTCTGATGCTGGGAGGGATTGGGGCCAGGAGGAGAAGGGGACTACAGAGGATGAGATGGCTGGATGGCGTCACCGACTCGACCGACGAGAGTTTGAGTGAACTCCGGGAGTTGGTGATGGACAGGGAGGCCTGGTGTGCTGCGATTCATGGGGTCCCGAAGAGTCGGACATGACTGAGCGACTGAACTGAACTGATGAGGTACAGATCCAACTTCATTCTTCTATATGTGACTATCCAGTTGTGCCATTACTGCGTCTTGAAAGACTTATTTTCCCATTGAATGGTCTTGACACCTTGTCAAAAATCAATTGAATGTAAATATGAGAGTTTATTTCTGAACTCTGTTTTATTCTGTCAACCTATGTGTCTCACCTTATACCAGTATCACACTATTTCAATTACTGTAACTTTGTAGTAAGGTTTGAAATTGGGAAACGTGAGTCTGCCAACTTTGTTTTTCTTTTAGGTTGTTTTAGTATGGTAGAGTTCTTGCATTGTCATATGAATTTTAGGTTCTGTTGGTCTATTTCTGTAAAACAGGCAGCTGCAATATTGACAGCAGTTACTTTGAATCTATAGATAAATTTGAGGAGTATTGCTAGCTTAACTGGAGAAGGCGATGGCACCCCACTCTAGTACTCTTGCCTGGAAAATCCCATGGACAGAGGAGCCTGGTAGGCTGCAGTCCATGAGGTCGAGAAGAGTCAGATACGACTGATCGACTTCACTTTCACTTTTCACTCTCATGCATTGGAGAAGGAAATGGCAATCCACTCCAGTGTTCTTGCCTGGAGAATCCCAGGGATAGGGGAGCCTGGTGGGCTGCTGTCTATGGGGTCACACAGAGTCAGACACGACTGAAGCGACTTAGCAGCAGCAGCAGCTAGCTTAACAATATTAAGTCTTCTGATGTATGAGCATAGGATGCCTTTTTATTTGTTAAGTCTTAATTTCTTTCACTGAAAAAGTTTTGTGGTTTTCAGTGTACAAGTATTGTGCTTCTTTTGTTAAGTGTGTTCCTAAGCATTTTATTCCTTTGGATGATATTGTTAGTGGGATTATTTTCTTAACTCCATTTTTTAGGTTGTTCATTGCTAGTGTATGAAAGTACAGTTGGTTTTTATATATTGATCTTGTATCTTACACCTTTGCTGAACTCCTTTATTAGCTCTAGTTTGTACTTCTTTTTCTAGGGACAGCTTATGTTTGTTCAGTATGATTCATTCTGCTCTTCTCCGCTCTTGCAGACACTTCATGCCAACAGTAGTTATAAGAGAGAAATTTTCCTGTTTGTCCAATTCTGCTGCTTTGTGATTTTAAAAAAATGGTAAATATATGAAAAGTAAGATTAGAGAGCTCAGAAGAAAAGCTGTGGTCATATTATGTCAAAATTTTCATTTAGTACTATCTGGCTGTAGCATAGGATTAAAAATTGAGGAATTGTGGCCTGGAACTTAAAGTAATGTGCTTTACCTGTGAGTGAAGTGAAGTCGCTCAGTCGAGTCCAACTCTTTGTGACCCTGTGGACTGTAGCCCACCAGGCTCCTCCGTCCATGGGATTCTCCAGGCAGGAATACTGGAGTGGGTTGCCATTTCCTTCTCCAGGGGATCTTCCCAACCCAGGGATCGAACCTGGGTCTCCTGCGTTGCTGGCAGACGCTTTTAACCGCTGAGCTACCAGGGAAGCCTGTAGTAAGGGCCATCTCAGATGTTTGTTGTGGGAATAAATAAAGGCTTATGATAACATTGTGTATATATGGATGCAAAATAAATTCTATTGGTTAGTAATTTCTAAAGTCTTTGTCTTCCATTGGTCAGTAAGGGATTTTCATTAGTTCCTCTGGAAAGCCTGAACCATGGGTGTGGGGGTCGGGGTGGGGTGGGGTGGGTGGGAATAAAAGAATGACTAGGCAAAAAGGGTAAGACTGTTCAGTTCAGTTCAGTCGCTCAGTCGTGTCCGACTCTTTGTGACCCCATGAATTGCAGCACGCCAGGCCTCCCTGTCCATCGCCAACTCCCGGAGTTCACCCAGACTCACGTCCATCGAGTCAGTGATGCCATCCAACCATCTCATCCTCTGTCGTCCCCTTCTCCTCCTGCCCCAATCCCTCCCAGCATCAGAGTCTTTTCCAATGAGTCAACTCTTCGCATGAGGTGGCCAAAGTACTGGAGTTTCATTATTATTCCTCAAATTCTAACTTCTGTTTTGTAACCCGTGTCAAAATTGAACCTAAAATGACAAGTACATATATAAAAAGATGTTCAATATCAGTAGTAATTAAATGAAAAGGTGTAGTTAGCTTATAATGTGTTCTGTTGATCAACAAAGATTAATTAAATGCAAAAGTACCCTAAAAGTGTTCTCATGAAATATTAATGTTTTACCTTCCATTAGCATTAATGTTGTTCTTATTACTAACGTTTAGGTGTTATAATAGATATAAAGATGGGTAGGGTAGTTCTTCCTACTCTCCCTCCTCTTGAAACATTTATCAAAAATTTTCCGTATATTGTTCATTTTCATACTTAATACTCTTGGAAAATATCTACCTAATATTTACCTCCTGGAGTAGATATTAATTCATTTCATAATTCATTCATTCATTCATTTCATTAATTCATTCATAAGGAAATTGAATCTTAGGAAGTCAAGATTATACAGCTTACACAGGAGGAAGGGGATTTTGAACCCAGGTTTTTCTTTTTCTAAAACCTAGTTTTGAAATCTTAATTATTATATAAATACTACTTCTCCATTTACTTCGAGGAGCTTGTACTGAAGTTGATAATGTCATGCTTAATACTCATTGGATCCTTAAAACAATTATTAAATAAGATTTAAAGCAGAATTTTTAAATTGAAGTTTACTTTTACTTCAGGAAAAATCCCAAGTCTTTGCTTTTAGAAATCAAATAGAATATTTGCCCATTCTTTTAGTGTTGCTGTATCACTCAGTTTTTGTGGTTTTAGAAATTCCTTAGTGTCTTCACCTTGGAAAGTTGGCTCTTGAAACTCAGGGAGTCAGACTTTGAGTCCAGAAGTTAACAGACTTAGTAAAAAAAAAAAAAAGTCCTGGGAGAGTTCCTTGAGTAATTTTAGGATAAGAAGTTACAGCTTAAAGAGATGATGGGTAAAGTTAAGAAGAATAAAATAATTCTGAGTTTCCTTCTCTGTGTTGAAGGCTTACCTTAGATATTATCAGTGCAAAAATATAACAAGTGGAATGTGATTGCCTTATAAGTACTTAAAAATTGATAAGTATTTATTTCTTTTTGATTGAGCCTCTCTGGAAGTTTTATATCATTTGCTTTTTGGTTTTTATACCTTGCTTTGGGAATTCCACATTCAATGCAAATCTTTGTTTTGAATTTGATTTTGTTGAACTTTGAACAGTAGGATTTTGTAGAATGAAATTTAGCTTAAAGAAATCATCCAAAAATTTGAGTAGTGTTGTGCCCTTTTAAAAATTAATTTTTAAATAGATTTAAGGTAACATAATCTTTCCAAAGGATTGCTTTCTTAATCTTGGGTCAGAGACATGTTTGTCTCCTGGTTTTGTGAACTTTTTTCAGTTTTAAGCTTCAGTCACCCTTTCTGTGAATTATTTCTTCATTTTAGGCCATCATATTTTCCTTTCCTCTTTTTTCATCAATTACTGCAATTCTCTTATTTCATGCTCCTCAGAACATCCCTTCCAATGTATAATAGCTTCTTATTTTTAATTCTTAGTTTTTTGTATTTTAGAACCTTAGTGAATTAAGGTTTTCTGCCTGAGTTATTCAGTATTACTTTTTAAGTACACTTTATACACAGAGTTTAAAGTTCTGCTACTAATAGAATCAATCCTGTGTTATATCATCAGAGACTATGTTGATATATTAGGTGTTATTTTCAGTACCCCTTTGAGGGGGGACATTGTGACAGACTAGGGGTACTTAATGCCTTAGTTGATAATAACATTACCACTTCTTACACTTTGTAGACAGTGGAAGGAACTAAACAGAAAAGAGTTCTTTTATGATTTAGAAAACAGAGGAATTCTTAACTGAAACCTTTAATTGCCTTATTTTTAGCAGTGATGATAAAAGCAACGATGCTAATATTTATTGAGCTCACTGTTTTGGATATTTTACTTACATTGTTTAATCCTCACTATAATCTTTGAGGCATACATATACTATTATCCCCACTTTACAAATTAGGAAACTGATGCTTGCAAAGAATGTGGCTTGCCCAAAGGATAAGAGAAGGAAGGAAATGGAAGTGATTTGGAATTGGCATAATTAAAATAAACACGTGCTCCTCCGAAGTTCAATTAGACTCTAAGCTCCCTGAGGTCAAAACTTAATGTCACATTTATAGCTCTTTTTTTGTTACCTGACATAGAATTTGAATATTGTACAAGTGCCAGGCATATGGTATATGTTTAGGTTCTTTTAATGAATAAATGGGTTGTGAAAGACTGGTTCATTAGTCTTAGCCATGAGTCTTCTGGAGTGAATCCATGTGAATCTCATTTGCATTGCGTGATTTGTTCTTTTTTCTTAGATTACCATTTTTCCTATATCTGGCAGTGTACCTGGCAAGTTTCTCTTCATTTTTCAAATTCCAACTAGTTTCATCTTTTCTATGATACCTGCTTGTCTCTTTTAGGCAAGATTTATTGTTCCCTTCTTGACACACCTATTTTTTCCCTTTAACCTTTTTTTAATACCTATTATATCATATTGTAATTGTCTTCTTCCTCTGTCCTGGGGATCCTTGTAGGATGGGAGAGGTGAGGAGAGGGGTGGTGATGGACTGTGTCTTGTTCATCTCAGTTGAATTCAACACTTGAGTACAGTTTCTGGCACTTTAGGTGCTTATTAAATGTTTGAGCTGAATGATTTCATACAAACAAGCTTAAAATAGACTTGTAGATAAGTGTTGAGGGACTTTATTTCAATGTTGTCCTCTCTGAATTACTGTCATTTGCTTTGTGACTTTAGGCTGCTCTTTAGATTATGAAAAATCATTCCCCTAAACTGCTTTCAAAAATATTAATAATTGAGACCCTATAGTATCTTAAGATTGTTATTAAGATTTTCTAAGAAGTTCTTTGACATCTTTATCCTTTGGGGAAAAAGATTTTAAAAAGGAGGGGAAAACTTAATAAAAGATATGCTCATAGATAAGCCAGATATCCAGGAATGAGCAAGTTATCTAAGAATTTGTTGAGTATAGAAAGGAGTGTATTAGATTAAATTTTAGGATCCTTAAATACAGGGCATAAGTCAGAATTTATCTGTTCTTACCCACACCACATTGTACATAGAATTGTTCAGTAGAGATAATAAGAATAGAAGTGCTTATAAATAGAATAGTGCTTTACGTTAGCTTCTGCGAAAGGAATTTTATTAAACTATTAGTATACTGTAAATGATTCCCAGGAATTTTGTCAAAAACTGTTAATTATAACTACTATTGCTATATAACAGCTTGCTTCAGAATTGCACAACTTAAAACAGTAAACACTATCTCCCAATTCCTGTGAGCCAGAAATCTGGGTGTGGTTTAGCTGGATGCCCTCTAGACTCTGGGTGTCTCCCAAAGCTATAATCCTCCTACCATCAAAGCATCATTGGGGGCTGCAGTCATCACCAGGCTTAATTAGCAGATCTGCTTTCAAGCTTACTCACTTGGCTCTTGGTGGGCTAAAGTTCCTCACTGGTTACTGACTAGAAACTTTGTTGTCATTTAGACTTCTCTGTAGGGCAGCTTACAGTACAGCAGCTGACTTACCTTAGAGTAAGGGAAGGTACTCCTGACAGAAGCAATAGTCTTTTTATAATGTAACCTCAGGAGGACTTATTGTCACTTTTTCTGTATTCCATCTGTTAAAAGCAAATCACTAGGTTCAGCTCACAATCAAGACGAGTGAGTTATACAGGCCATAAGTACCAGATGATGGCATCATTGGGGGCCATCTTGGAGACTGCCTACCACAGTGCCCTATGGGATTAGTATAAGGATTTGAGTATTGCAGAAGTTAAAAAAAAAAAAAAAAGATGCAACAAAAGTAAGAACAGGTTGGGAATTTTCTGGCTGTCCAGTGATTAGTACTTGGCACTTTCACTGCCTGGACCTGGTCTCAATCCCTGGTTGAGGAACTAAGATCCTGTAAGTTACATGGTGCAGCCAAAAAAAAAGAAAAACAGGGTACAAATTGAATTATTCCAAAATTATTTTTAATGCATAAAGGATGAATTGCCAAAAATTATTAGTCAAGAGAAAAAATAGGTAGTTTGTCAGGAGTTAGTTGGAAAACGAAATAGGGAATGAATTTGAATAATCTAACTTTAAAGATGGTATTACAACAAAGTGTGCCTTCATGGAATAGGGTCATCTCTTGCTACAGGTTTCTCATATCTGTGCTGGTTCTGATATGGAAGGCTTTTCCTGGTTGAAGGAGATCTACTAATAGAGGATTCTTATTTGAAAACATGAGATTTAATAGTGAATGACTGAGCAAAGAAGCCTACAGTTTGCTTGTAAGATCAGGGTTGGACTTGAAAATGAAATACCTTCTTAAATTTAGTTTTTCATGTATGAAAAGGGCAGTTTCCCCTGTGCTTTTTTCCCCCTCTTTCATAAAGCAATTTTAATGAGAAATGTATGTGACATAGAACACCTCAAAACTTTCAGAAAGGCAAATAGAGAAAATACTTTGAAAATGCCTACGTATTTCTGAATTATTTGTTTAATATATTTTCAATAAAAATTTAGTCAGGTGTTGGGGAAACTTGGAATAACGTATCTGTAGTTTATCTAAAAAATAAATACAAAAATTTTGAAAACTGTGACTTAATAGGGAGAGGAAAGCAGACAAGCATTCAGTTCAGTTGAGTCGCTCAGTCGTGTCCAACTCTGCGACTCCATGGACTGCAGCACGCCAGGCTTCCCTGTCCGTCACCAACTCCTGGAGCTTACTCAAACTCATGTCCATTGTGTTGGTGATGCCATCCAACCATCTCATCCTCTGTCATCCCCTTCTCCTCCCACCTTCAATCTTTCCTAGCATGAGGGTCTTTTCAAATGAGTCAGTTCTTTGCATCAAGGGGCCAAAATATTGGAGTTTCAGCTTCAGCCTCAGTCCTTCCAATGACTATTCAGGACTGATTTCCTCTAGGATGGAATGGTTGGATCTCCTTGCAGTCCAAGGGACTCTCGAGAGTCTTCTTCAACACCACAGTTCAGAAGCATCAATTCTTTGGCGCTCAGCTTTCTTTTATAGTCCAACTCTCACAAAGATATTATCAAGTGATAATAGCTAAAGTATCACTATGCAGTAAATCATGGTATATTACATATACTATGTAATAAATATACATAAAATATATAAGGGAATTGTGTATTTTTAGATCTCCCAAAACAATTTTAAATAATGATAGTGACGCTAATAATATTATGACATTTGGGGATTCTTTTTAAGACTTAATTTTAAAAAGAATGTAATTTATGTTAAGCATAATCTTTGAAGCTATTTACATAATTTTTCCACTTGTTAAAGTAATTGTGTTGTTTTTATTAGTCTATTAAGAGTGACTTTTTTTCTGTCAAACTGCTATTGCAGTGGTTTTTTAAAATTTATTCTGCCTGTGTTTGTTGAATGAATCAATGAAAATAACAATTTTGGTGGCTCTAGAGTCTTCAGTGCTATCTGTCTACTCTGATTCCATCTCCACTAACCACTTTAAAAGGTATTCAGTAAATAACTTGTGTGGCAAAGTGAAATAGCAAGAAACCAAGGATCTACCTGATACTGTTCCATTTAGCTCCAAGTTTTGCTCAAGTGAGAAATAACTTTTTAATGGTAAAATGATTCAAGTTCTCAAAGTCCCACCCCCAGCTTATAACACAAAAAAATGCCCAGTATACATTATAAGACCATATTGCTTCATCGGTGGTCTTAAAATGATCTTAGAAGCAGAAGCCCTCTAGATAATCTTTCTTTTACTATAGTCTCAGAGACACGGTTTTCTCCTCTCCTTTATTTATTTGTTTATTTGTTCATATGAAACATGCCACTGTAACCTGAACAGATTTTGTTTTACTTACTGTAAAAATTGTTATTTGCTGAAGGAAGTGAGGTGAAAATTTGACAATAGTACGTGGACTTTTCATTTCTCCCTAATAATTTTCCTTGAAATTACCTTTCTACACTGATCAAATAAAACAATTGACTTTGTTACGACCTGATTTTTTGTCAGGATGTAGTTATCTTTCTCAAGAAGTTTTTAATAAAGTATAATTAATACTTACTTCAGTTCAGTCGCTCAGTCGTGTCCGACTCTTTGCGACCCCATGAATCGCAGCACGCCAGGCCTGCCTGTCCATCACCAACTCCTGGAGTTCACCCAGGCTCACGTCCATCGAGTCAGTGATGCCATCCAGCCATCTCATTCTCTGTCGTCCCCTTCTCCTCCTGCCCCCAATCCCTCCCAGCATCAGAGTCTTTTCCAATGAGTCAACTCTTCGCATGAGGTGGCCAAAGTACTGGAGTTTCAGCTTTAGCATCATTCCTTCCAAAGAACACCCAGGACTGATCTCCTTTGGAATGGACTGGTTGGATCTCCTTGCAGTCCAAGGGACTCTCAAGAGTCTTCTCCAACACCACAGTTCAAAAGCATCAATTGTTTGGTGCTCAGCCTTCTTCACAGACCAACTCTCACATCCATACATGACCACAGGAAAAACCATAGCCTTGACTAGACGAACCTTTGTTGGCAAAGTAATGTCTCTGCTTTTGAATATGCTATCCAGGTTGGTCATAACTTTCCTTCCAAGGAGTAAGCGGTAAAAGTAAGTAAAAGGTTAAAAGTAACCTTTTAATTTCATGGCTGCAGTCACTATCTGCAGTGATTTTGGAGCCCAGAAAAATAAAGTCTGACACTGTTTCCACATCTATTTGCCATGAAGTGATGGGACCGGATGCCATGATCTTCCTTTTCTGAATGTTGAGCTTTAAGCCAACTTTTTCACTCTCCACTTTCACTTTCATCAAGAGGCTTTTTAGTTCCTCTTCACTTTCTGCCATAAGGGTGATGTCATCTGCATATCTGAGGTTATTGACATTTCTCCCGGCAATCTTGATTCCAACTTGTGTTTCTTCCAGCCCAGCATTTCTCATGATGTACTCTGCATATAAGTTAAATAAGCAGGGTGATAATATACAGCCTTGATGTACTCCTTTTCCTATTTGGAACCCGTCTGTTGTTCCATGTCCAGTTCTAACTGTTGCTTCCTGACCTGCGTACAGATTTCTCAAGAGGCAGGTCAGGTGGTCTGGTATTCCCATCTCTTTCAGAATTTTCCACAGTTTATTGTGATTCACACAGTCAAAGGCTTTGGCATAGTCAATAAAGCAGAAGTAGATGTTTTTCTGGAACTCTCTTGCTTTTTCCATGATCCAGTGGATGTTGGCAATTTGATCTCTGGTTCCTCTGCCTTTTCTAAAACCAGCTTCAACATCAGGAAGTTCACGGTTCACATATTGCTGTGAACATAATACTTACTTAGTGATTTCTAAATCTGAATATTGGAGAAAAAGGTACAGAATTGAAGAGTGATAGATTTTGAATTTTTCTGAACTTTAACCTTTATGTTGTTTGAGGGAATGATAGCTTTTAAGCATTATATCGCTGTGGAAAAATTGATCCTCAAGAAATGAAAGTGAGTTTCAGAGTAATACTAAAATGCTATGGTGTGTTTCTTTGCACAGATGACTCTGGTACGAAGTGGTTTCCACCTGTCTTGGTGAGCTATTTCAGTTTCCTGTGTTCTGAAGCAGTTGTTTCAAACTTTGCTAGACACTAAAATCACCAGGAGGATGACTTAAAATCCTTGTTCCCAGCCCATTCCCCTAACAGTGAAATCAGTATATCCAGGGGTAGTACCTAAGGCATAAGTACCTGTAGAGTTTTCCAGGTGACTTAAGTATGTAGCCAAGTTTAAGACACATTCTTGGGAGATGTTCATTGAACATCTTTTAAAATGCAGATTGTGATTTAGTAAATCTGGAGCAGGGTCTGAGTCTTGAGTTTCTAACAATCAGGTAGTATAGTACACCTGGTCTGTAATCCACACTTAGAGTAGCAAGGTTCTAGAATACTAAATTGCCTAGATAGACTTTAGTTGATAGACTTTAGTTGTTTAGTGATGTCTTTATTCAAAAAGTACTTTATTCTGTTCCTAGTCTCATAACTGCAAGATAGTTTGCTAAGTGAGTTCCATACACTTTTTCTCTTTCAAACCTCACAACACCCCTGTGAGAGTGTAATACATGTTCATTATGAAAAATTCATATAAGTGATAAGAAAAATAAAATTAAGTAGCTACCAGAAATTAAAGTCTTTTTTTTTTTTTTTTGTAGCTTTAAGACACCAGGTTAAAGTTAGAACTTTTAAGAAGCATTTCATCATGTTCTCCCCTTAGGTAAAGAAAATTAAATACTGTAGGAGGAGTATTGCTAAAACCAAAATGCTTTTGCTCATAAAAAGACCTATATATATATATATATATATATATATATACTGTAGTTACATTAGAGTGATAGAATAATAGGTACTTTCTCCTTTGTCTACAGTCTCAAATATTTATAATGTACAAATATTAATTTCACAATAAAAAGAAAAAAACCTTAGACTTCGCAAAAATGCTTCTGAAGAACAGGCCTGACTGAATAATTGACAGTTCATACAGAAATCAAGATCTCAATAGATGAGCAAAGAATAATTCACATAAATGGAAGTACAGATTATAAGTGATCGGTTGAAAAAATATTTTTTAATCTGAAACAAATTTAGTAAGACATTTTACACATAGCCAGGTAGGTACCTCAGTCAGTTCAGTTCAGTCGCTCAGTCGTGTCTGACTCTTCGAGACCCCATGAATCGTAGCACGCCAGGCCTCCCTGTCCATCACCAACTCCCGGAGTTCACTCAGACTCACGTCCATCGAGTCTGTGATGCCATCCAGCCATCTCGTCCTCTGTCGTCCCCTTCTCCTCCTGCCCCCAATCCCTCCCAGCATCAGAGTCTTTTCCAATGAGTCAACTCTTCGCATGAGGTGGCCAAAGTACTGGAGTTTCAGCTTTAGCATCATTCCCTCCAAAGAAATCCAAGGGCTGATCTCCTTCAGAATGGACTGGTTGGATCTCCTTGCAGTCCAAGGGACTCTCAAGAGTCTTCTCCAACACCACAGTTCAAAAGCATCAATTCTCCGGCGCTCAGCCTTCTTCACAGTCCAACTCTCACATCCATACATGACCACTGGAAAAACCATAGCCTTGACTAGACGGACCTTTGTGGGCAAAGTAATGTCTCTGCTTTTCAATATGCTATCTAGGTTGGTCATAACTTTCCTTCCAAGGAGTAAGCATCTTTTAATTTCATGACTGCAGTCACCATCTGCAGTGATTCTGGAGCCCAAAAAAATAAAGTTTGACACTGTTTCCACTGTTTCCCCATCTATTTGCCATGAAGTGATGGGACCGGATGCCATGATCTTTGTTTTCTGAATGTTGAGCTTTAAACCAACTTTTTCACTCTCCACTTTCACTTTCATCAAGAGGCTTTTTAGTTCCTCTTCACTTTCTGCCATTTTTAAAGGTGGTGTCATCTGCATATCTGAGGTTATTGATATTTCTCCTGGCAATCGTGATTCCAGCTTGTGTTTCTTCCAGTCCAGCATTTCTCATGATGTACTCTGCATATAAGTTAAATAAGCAGGGTGATGATATACAGCCTTGATGTACTCCTTTTCCTATTTGGAACCAGTCTGTTGTTCCATATCCAGTTCTAAGTGTTGCTTCCTGACCTGCATACAGATTTCTCAAGAGGCAGGTCAGGTGGTCTGGTATTCCCATCTCTTTCAGAATTTCCCACAGTTTATTGTGATCCACACAGCCAAAGGCTTTGGCATAGTCAATAAAGCAGAAGTAGATGTTTTTCTGGAACTCTCTTGCTTTTTCCATGATCCAGTGGATGTTGGCAATTTGATCTCTGGTTCCTCTGCCTTTTCTAAAACCAGCTTGAACATCAGGAAGTTCGCGGTTCACGTATTGCTGAAGCCTGGCTTGGAGAATTTTGAGCATTACTTTACTAGCGTGTGAGATGAGTGCAATTGTGCGGTAGTTTGAGCATTCTTTGGCATTGCCGTTCTTTGGGATTGGAATGAAAACTGACCTTTTCCAGTCCTGTGGCCACTGCTGAGTTTTCCAAATTTGCTGGCATATTGAGTGCAGCACTTTCACAGCATCATCTTTCAGGATTTGAAATAGCTCCACTGGAATTCCATCACCTCCACTAGCTTTGTTTGTAGTGATGCTTTCTAAGGCCCAGTTGACTTCACATTCCAGGATGTCTGGCTCTAGGTCAGTGACCACACCATCGTGATTATCTGGGTCGTGAAGTTACTTTTTGTACAGTTCTTCTGTGTATTCTTGCCACCTCTTCTTAATATCTTCTGTTTTTGTTAGGTCCATACCATTTCTGTAGTTTATCGAGCCCATCTTTGCATGAAATGTCCCCTTGGTATCTCTAATTTTCTTGAAGAGATCTCTAGTCTTTCCCATTCTGTTGTTTTCCTCTATTTCTTTGCATTGATCACTGAGGAAGGCTTTCTTATCTCTTCTTGCTATTCTTTGGAACTCTGCATTCAGATGCTTATATCTTTCCTTTTCTCTTTTGCTTTTTGCTTCTCTTCTTTTCACAGCTATTTGTAAGGCCTCCCCAGACAGCCATTTTGCTTTTTTGCATTTCTTTTCCATGGGGATGGTCTTGATCCCTGTCTCCTGTACAGTGTCACAAACCTCATTCCATAGTTCATCAGGCACTCTATCAGATCTAGGCCTTTAAATCTATTTCTCACTTCCACTGTATAATCATAAGGGATTTGATTGAGGTCATACCTGAATGGTCTAGTCATTTTCCCTACTTTCTTCAATTTCAGTCTGAATTTGGTAATAAGGAGTTCATGATCTGAGTCACAGTCAGCTCCTGGTCTTGATTTTGTTGACTGTATAGAGCTTCTCCATCTTTGGCTGCAAAGGATATAATCAATCTGATTTCGGTGTTGACCATCTGGTGATGTCCATGTGTAGAGTCTTCTCTTGTGTTGTTGGAAGAGGGTGTTTTCTGTGACAAGTGCATTTTCTTGGCAAAACTGTATTAGTCTTTGCCCTGATTCATTCCGTATTCCAAGGCCAAATTTGCCTGTTATTCTAGGTGTTTCTTGACTTCCTACTTTTGCATTCCAGTCCCCTATAATGAAAAGGACATCTTTTTTGGGTGTTAGTTCTAAAAGGTCTTGTAGGTCTTCATAGAACCACTTAACTTCAGCTTCTTTAGCATTACTGGTTGGGGCATAGACTTGGATTACTGTGATATTGAATGGTTTGCCTTGGAAATGAACAGAAATCATCTGTCGTTTTTGAGATTGCATCCAAGTACTGCATTTCAGACTCTTTTGTTGACCATGATGGCTACTCCATTTCTTCTGAGGGATTCCTGCCCGCAGTAGTAGATATAATGGTCATCTGAGTTAAATTCACCCATTCCAGTCCATTTGAGTTCGCTGATTCCTAGAATGTCGACATTCACTCTTGCCATCTCTTGTTTGACCACTTCCAATTTGCCTTGATTCATGGACCTGACATTCTAGGTTCCTATGCAATATTGCTCTTTACAGCATCGGACCTTGCTTCTATCACCAGTCACATCCACAGCTGGATATTGTTTTTGCTTTGGCTCCATCCCTTCATTCTTTCTGGAGTTATTTCTCCACTGATCTCCAGTAGCATATTGAGCCCCTACTGACCTGGGGAGTTTCTC
This sequence comes from Bos mutus, assembly GCF_027580195.1. Classification (NCBI taxonomy): domain Eukaryota; kingdom Metazoa; phylum Chordata; class Mammalia; order Artiodactyla; family Bovidae; genus Bos; species Bos mutus. The sequence goes on along the minus strand of NC_091636.1, from coordinate 37,180,881 downwards.
TTTCAGTATCCTATCATTTTGCCTTTTCATACTGTTCATGGGGTTCTCAGGCAAGAATACTGAAGTGGTTTGCCACTCCCTTCTCCAGTGGACCACATTCTGTCAGATCTCTCCACCATTACCCACCTGTCTTGGGTTGCCCCACAGGCATGGCTTAGTTTCACTGAGTTAGACAACCTACCTTCTCCCAAAAGAAGTGCTTTAGAGCTAATTCCCAATGCTGACAAGGTACAGAAAAACCAATATATTCATTCATTTCTGGTGGCATTATGCAGCCTTTTGAAAGGCAGTATGGTTAATGCAAAGAAAGATTATATTTAATATAATGGCACTAAAACACAAAAATTCTGTGCACACTCCAGCTGCCACTGTGCAAAATATTTACATGCTGAAAGACAATTAAAAAAAAAAAAAAGTCCTGATTTGAGTGTAAAGATATGACTGCCAAAAAATTAATCTTGCAAAATGTCTCGACAGCTTAACAAAACCAAGTATGTGTAAATTAATTTTACATATGATAGCCCTCTGACTATGGGGTGAACAACCACATATTATATATTATGGATGCTTAGGTTTTGTTTGTTTTTATGTTTTGGGCCCTCTTTAGTCTATGTCCTATAGAAGTTTCCTGAATAATAAACCAGTTTTCATTAAGATTTGTTTGTAAATTTCCTAGTATTAAAGACCCAACCTCTTATTGAAAGTTTATTGAGCTGACTTTGTATGTAGTACAGTTACTGTCCAGGTACTGTGTAGGGAACACAGAGTTAGGGACACAAAGAAATCATGATTTTAAGAAGTAAAAAGTATTAAAGGTATTAATCCAGAAATGGCTGAAGAACTTTGAGCATCTTTTGAAAAATCTCTTAAGTTCTGGTTTCAGTTTCTTCTTTCCAGTGTCCAAGGTTGCATCCAAAATAGTGCATCCACTGACAAACATATACATTAAATCTCGCAGAACAAGAAGAGAAATAATCTATACCTGTAAGCCACAGTAGTCAAAAATTGAAGCAGAGAATTTCAGAAGACATCAGTCAGATTAAGTTTCTTTAGAAACCCACTTCATCCGAAGAGTTGACTCATTGGAAAAGACTCTGATGCTGGGAGGGATTGGGGGCAGGAGGAGAAGGGGATGACAGAGGATGAGATGGCTGGACGGCATCACTGACTCGATGGACGTGAGTCTGGGTGAACTCCGGGAGTTGGTGATGGACAGGGAGGCCTGGCGTGCTGTGATTCATGGGGTCGCAAAGAGTCGGACATGACTGAGCGACTGAACTGAACTGAAAGTCTTACTTAAGGAACTAGGTCAAGGAAAAGAAACTTAACAATATTGCATGTAGTTCACAAAACTCAAATTGTTATTATGTCCCCACTTGAACCTCTTTGTCTTTCCAGACTTCTTACACCTAAAATTGAGCAGCATACCTCAATTGTATATTTCCCAACCACAGGTTAGGAGAGTTCTCTTGGCATTTTGGGTAAGACAGTCATTGTGCTTGACTGCTCTGTGGTTCAGTGTCCGACTCACTACTGCCAAATGCAACCCTCAAGTGTTATTAATACCAAAAATGCCCTCACAGTTTTCTGTTGGTTGAAGAGTGAGTACCACCTTCTGTTAAGAATTAATCAGTTCAGTCTCTGGAAGAAAATCCAGTTAGCTCTTGTAAAAATAGATTAAGTTAATGTTGTAGAGTTTAGGTAGAAACTTCACATTGGACATGAATGAAAAGGATTAGGGTTCGGTGTATTAGGGAAACAAATGGGAGGAATTTGGGTCTTCTTTTTTCATTCCAACAATTGATGGTTTAGAAATGCAGGAGAGGACTTGTTACAGCCTTTTTGGAGGATAATTTTGCGCTACTGTGTCAGTCTAAATTTTAAATGCCCATTATTCACTAATCCCACTTCAGGGAATCTGGCCTATATAAATCTTGGAGGACATAAAAATTCATATTTTTAAATGTCCTTTTGCAGTATTGGTAATCAGATCAGATCAGTCACTCAGTCGTGTCCGACTCTTTGCGACCCCATGAATCGCAGCACGCCAGGCCTCCCTGTCCAACACCAGCTCCTGGAGTTCACTGAGATTCATGTCCATCGAGTCAGTGATGCAATCCAGCCATCTCATCCTCTGTCGTCCCCTTCTCCTCCTGCCCCCAATCCCTCCCAGCATCAGTCTTTTCCAGTGAGTCAACTCTTTGCATGAGGTGACCAAAGTACTGGAGTTTCAGCTTTAGCATCATCCCTTCCAAAGAAATCCCAGGGCTGATGTCCTTCAGAATGGACTGGTTGGATCTCCTTGCAGTCCAAGGGACTCTCAAAAGTCTTCTCCAACACCACAGTTCAAAAGCATCAATTCTTCGGTGCTCAGCCTTCTTCACAGTCCAACTCTCACATCCATACATGACCACTGGAAAAACCATAGCCTTGACTAGACGGACCTTTGTGGGCAAAGTAATGTCTCTGCTTTTCAATATGCTATCTAGGTTGGTCATAACTTTCCTTCCAAGGAGTAAGCGTTTTTTAATTTCATGACTGCAGTCACCATCTGCAGTGATTTTGGAGCTCAGAAAATAAAGTCTGCCACTGTTTCCCCATCTATTTGCCATGAAGTGATGGGACCGGATGCCATGATCTTTGTTTTCTGAATGTTAAGCTTTAAGCCAACTTTTTCACTCTCCACTTTCACTTTCATCAAGAGGCTTTTTAGTTCCTCTTCACTTTCTGCCATAAGGGTGGTGTCATCTGCATATCTGAGGTTATTGATGTTTCTCCTGGCAATCTTGATTCCAGCTTGTGTTCTTCCAGTCCAGCGTTTCTCATGATGTACTCTGCATATAAGTTAAATAAGCAGGGTGACAGCATACAGCCTTGACGTACTCCTTTTCCTATTTGGAACCAGTATGTTGTTCCACGTCCAGTTCTAACTGTTGCTTCCTGACCCGCATACAAATTTCTCAAGAGGCAGGTCAGGTGGTCTGGTATTCCCATCTCTTTCAGAATTTCCCACAGTTTATTGTGATTCACACAGTCAAAGGCTTTGGCATAGTCAATAAAGCAGAAGTAGATGTTTTTCTGGAACTCTCTTGCTTTTTCCATGATCCAGCAGATGTTGGCAATTTGATCTCTGGTTCCTCTGCCTTTTCTAAAACCAGCTTGAACATCAGGAAGTTCACGGTTCACATATTGCTGAAGCCTGGCGTGGAGAATTTTGAGCATTACTTTACTAGCGTGTGAGATGAGTGCAATTGTGCGGTAGTTTGAGCATTCTTTAGTGAAATATAAATACATAAAAGTTGGAAAATCAACTCACCACCAACAAAAAAACCCAACTAACTAAATGAATATAAATAGCAGTTAAATAGTTGATGGTATACACTGTGCATCTTTTTTTTTTTTTTTAAGGAAGTAGGACTCTGTATACTAGATAAATTACTAACAAGTAATATATTAGATAAATTACTAACAAGTAATATACCATTATGGAGAAGGAAATGGCAGCCCACTCCAGTATTCTTGCCTAGAGAATCCCGTGGACAGAGGAGCCTGGTGGGCTGCTGTCCATAGGGTTGCACAAAATTGGACACAACTGAAGCAAATGTGCATGCATGCATTGGAGAAGAAAATGGCAGCCCACTTGAGTATTCTTGCCTGGAGAATCCCAGGGGCAGAGGAACCTGGTGGGCTGCTGTCTTTGGGGTTGCACAGAGTCAGACATGACTGAAGTGACTTAGTAGCAACAATATACCATTAAAGGAAATAAGCAAGTTTTAACAGTATGATTATTGCAGTCCTAGTTTTGCAATTTTGTGTGTGCATATATGTTAGTAAATGGTGGGGCCTAAAAGGTGATTTTAATGTTGTTTAAATGAACAACTTAAAAAGTAGAACCAAGATTTTCAAAGGTTGAGAATGAATATAATACTTTCCTTGTTCTAGCACACAATTGGTGCCTCCATCATTTACCTTCATTTCATCCTTTCCTTCTTTGGACAACCCAGTTACCTTTACTAGAAAAGCCTACCTCTTGAATCTCTATGCCGGAAGACTTGAAAAAGATCTAGGATCAGTAAGTGGCACTTTCTTCATGGGCACCCTGGGCTCAAAAGTATTTTTTGACTATTTCTGTCTTTGCTTTTATCTTTTCTTCACTTCAGCCTGCAAAACGTTGTTCTCATATATACTTTTGTTTTCATTGCCTTTACCCTAGTTTATATTCTCATTACTTTATGTTTTGACTATTAGCCTATGAAACTGTTTCCTTTTAGCTTTCTCCCCTTCCATTTTCCTGCTAACAATGACTTGTGAGCATATGATAGTCAGGATTAGTACTGTTATCTTAAATGTGCTTGCAGAAGCAGTTTTGTGTTGTGTATTTTCAGCTGTGCAGGGTATACTCCAATAAAAATGTTGCTTTTGCAATTTGCACCTCTTTGCTCTATAAAGAAATAAACATTTATCTCACCTTTTTTAATATTGGGGAGAAAAGGTAAAAGAAAAGGGAGATATAGAAGCTGTTACTTCTGTTTTTCAGTATCAGTTGTCTATCTCTAAATAATTATTATATAAGCTTACACACTAACTCAGCTCTTCCAGGAGGAAAGGATGTTACTATATCCAATATTTAAAATAGTTTTATTTGTGGGAAAAACTTACGTGGTGAATTGTGTTTTAGGATAGAAATGCTATAGTGAATAAGCATGTCTGCTCTTTTAATATCTATAAATTCTTGTATTGCTTTATTCTTTTGATGTCATTCATCTTCCCTTTGAGAAATTCTTAGCTAAACTAAGAGGAAAAAAAAGATTTTGTTATTGTGAATCTGTGTCTTGATTTGTGACCTGTATGAAGACTATAGGAATCTGGAGAAACTTGCTTAGAAATTGGTCAGGTGTTCTCTTGAGGGGCTTCCCAGGTGGCACTAGTGGTAAAGAACCTGCCTGCCAATGCAGAAAGAAATAAGAGATGTGGCTTCATCCCTGGGTCAGGAAGAATCCCTTGGAGGAGGACATGGCAGCCCATTCCAGTATTCTTGCCTGGAGAATCCTATGGACAGAGGAGCCTGGTGGGCTCACGTCCATGGGGTTGCAAAGAGTCAGACACTACTGAAGTGACTTGGCACACAGCACCTCTTGAGAGGAGATGCTCATTTAGAGGGCAAAAGCACCTCAAGAGCTTTTCCCCAAATGACACTTACCAGATTCTGAGATGGCATCCTGCTTATACTGTTCTCCCTTTGAGGATCAGTTTTAATGAGCCATTATTACTAAAATAATATATTCCTCATGTATGTAGGGGCAAAAGCTGATTTAGAATAGTTGCCTTGGAGACAGTGAATTGGCAATAACTAAGAGTATTTCCTTCATATCCATGTCCACCTTTCATATTCTTCAAGGCTGCCAACTGCCACCTCTTCTAGGAAACCTTTCCTGATTTCCTTCCACTCAGAAATAATTTACCACTCAGAAATAATTTTTCCCTCCTCTAAACTTACTTTAAGTATACTTACACCTGTGGTCCTTTTCTGCCTACCTGTAATTGTATATGTGCCTTAAAAAAAAAAAAAAATCTGCATTCTGTACTGGAAACTCTGCCTAGAACAGGATATATGTCTAACTTTTCTTATATCTCTCATAGTTCTTTCTTCTTGTTCTTTATTTGGCTGAGCTGAGTCTTGGTTGCAGTATGTGGGATCTAGTTCCCTGACTAGGGATCAAACCTGGCCCCCCTGCATTGGAAACAGAGGGGTCCAGGGAGGTCCCTCTCACAGTTCTTAATAGGATGTCTTTCACATACTATGGGAGCTAAGCAAATATTTCCTGATCAAAGTATTTGTGAAATTTACATAGAATAAAGTTAATGATCTTCAAAGGTCATTGTTCCTCTATCTCCATGAAATGTCTTTTGCCTCAGAGAAGGCTTATGGCAAAAATTACAAAGCTGATATCCAGTGACTAAAGTGAAGATAGCAGTGTAACTGAAAGAAGTATCAGTGCAAGTCAAAAAGTGTCTAGAAATGTAGGTAAGAAATTTTGTAAATCCTTGTAGGTAATGTTGAGTTTGAATTCTGTTACATTCCTTAAGGATTTAAGAGGTGAGTCATTTGATTAAATTTTAGTTTTGAATGCATTAAGCTATAACAATGAGGAAGATGGTAAGACTGAAAGCTGTGTTGCAAGAGATCTAGGAAAGAAAAATCCTAAAATTCTAGAATAAAGAGAGTTTAGTTTGATAGTAGTGAATGGATTTAAGCAATACAAATTAAATCTTGGTGTCTTAGTTATTATGGGTAAAGGCAGAGGGAAATGTCTTGACTAGGCTTTAGGATTAGGTGAATTTGAGTTAGAGAAGGAATATCAGAGGAAGAGAGTAGCATTAAGTTTTGTGGCTGAGATGAGTTTTGAACATACTAAATTTGAACTTTTCTGTAGGACAGCCAGTTAAAGATACCCAACAGTGAGTTGGTTATGTAACCCTCAGGCTTAGGGAGAGGTCAGGATTGAGCATGCAGTTTTGAAGTGGGAGTGGTTAATGTTTGCCTGGAGAGTATGTATTCTAGAGTTTAAAACCCCATATCTTCCGTGCTTTCTGTGATGACTGCACTAGCCAAGATTTGTTATGTGTATTATATATATATATAAAAAATTAAAAAAGCTGGAGAGGGGCATGGCAACCCACTCCTGTATTCTTACCTGGAGAATCCCCATGGAAAGAGGACGGTTGCAATCCATGGGGTCGCAAAGAGTCGGACACGACTGAGCAACTAAGCACAGCATAGCAGGTATGTATAAAAACGAGCCTCTTTTAACCTGACTCTAATCATGAGGGGAAAAAAGCAAAACAGTTTAACTTAAAGAAGACTCTGTAAAACAATTGACATTAGCTCCTCAAAATATCAGTGGTTTGAAAGATTAAAAACAGGAATTCCCTGGCAGTCCAGTAGTTAGGACTCACTGCCAGGTCTCAGGGTTTGATACCTCCTCAGGGAACTAAGATCCGTCAAGCCACAGGCTCCACACACATTCCTCCCCCGCTGCTGCCCCTTTCCCCCACACCGGCAAAAAAAAAAAAAAAATTAGAAACGTAGTTTGGAAAAGGGTTCTGGGTTGAAGAAGACTAAAAGATACAATGACCAGATACAATGTCATTGTTGATTAATTGATTGATCCTGGATTGTCCCTTTAGAGGACTTTATTGAAGTAATCAAGGAAATTTGAATATGGACTATATAGTAGATAATTGTATCAACATTAAATTTAAGTGTGATACTTTATTATTGTGTAGGAGAATGTTCTTTTTCTAGGGTGAAGTGTCATAATGAAACTAAATCAAGTGGTTCGGCATGCAAAAATAAGTGTGTATAGGTAAAGAGAAAGATGTGAAACAAATTGGGTTTATAGCATGAGGTTTTTTTTTTACTTATGTAGAAGTGTATTTTTATAAAAATGTCTAGTTTTCCATTGTTTCATTGGCTCTTAAATGTTTCAGTCATGAAATGACAAACAGGTCATTTCTACTCATATCCCATTAACCAGAACCAGTCTCATGGCCCTGCTCTATTGTTAAGGGTCTGGGACATGTGGACAGCACATGGATACTTGGTGAGCAATAAATGTCTCACATTTTGTAGTTCACCCCGATACGTACTGAATGTCAATAGTCTTTAAACCTATGGATAATGGCTATTGTTGCCATAACTGCTTATTAAACCGTAGGAAAAATTTTTATTACTTTCAGTGCCAGAAAGCAGGTTATTACTTTTATATTGACTATTTCTCACATAACCCATTTTTATTTATTGCCTTCAAAACTGTGAAGTAAATGTAAACTGAATTTGAGGGGAGTTTAGTAATTTGCCCAGTTACAGAGTATATCATTTGGAGAACTTGTGGAGTTTTGAGATTTTTGCTTTGCCATTTTAATTTTAATAATAGCTACATTTTAAATACTATTTTAACTTCAAACTTTGAGACTTTTAAAAAGGGCATTTCCTCATAAAAGTTTTATTTTTCATTTAAAATTGTATATTATTTACATTTAAAATAGCATTAGTGTTTTTTCAGTGTGGTTTATCAACCACTTGTATTATATAACCTTGTATATAATCATTTCTTTATTCTTATTTTTAATATTAAAATTTTGGATAGAACTACAAATAATAGAAAGCTTCATTTTGAATATTTTATCTTAGGGTGTTTGTTATAAATCTATTCCAGAAAAAATCAGTTAACCAGACTCCTCAGTTGACTCGATCCCTCCCTATACCAGCTCTTCCTGCGTACATCTTTTTATCACATTAGGTAAATTATAGGCCTAAAGCTCTTGTTTGATGAAGTTTTGAGATTAGTACAGGGGCTTCCCTGGTGGCTCAGACAGTAAAGAATCCACCTGCAGTGCGGGAGACCTGGGTTCGATCCCTGGCTTGGGAAGATCCCCTGGGGAGGGGCATGGCAACCCACTCCAGTATTCTTGCCTGGAGAATCCCCATGGACAAAGGAACCTGGCAGGCTACAGTCCATGGGGCTGCAAAGAGTTGGACATGACTAAACAACTAAGCACAAGCACAGGTTCAATGCAGTCTTTTTGCCCCAGTAATTCTTGATGGGAGTTTTGTTCTCAAAACAATACTCTTATGAAAACACACTGAGGATGTATCATAACTATAGAATCAAAGGGAGATAATTATTTTAGTATTAGGAATGTATTAACGTTTACATGGGGCTCAGACAGTAAAGAGTCTGCTTGCAATGCAGGAGACCTGGGTTCGATCCCTGGGTCAGGAAGATCCCTTGGAGGAGGGAATGGCTACCCACTCTGGTATTCTTGCCTGGAGAATTCCATGGACAAAAGAGCCTGGTAGGCAACAGTTCATGGGGTCCCAAAGAGTTGGACACGACTGAGCAACTCAGCATGTACACATGCATGCACAGGGTTTACATGGTTGAAACAGTTTCTGTCTTTACCTTTTATTCATTCATAGTCAAAAATAGTGTTAGTAGTAGTTGCTAGTCATGTCCGACTCTGCAACCCCATGGACTGTAGCCTGCCAGCATCCTCTGTCCATGGGATTCTCCAGGCAAGAATACTGGAGTGGGTTGCCATTCCCTTCTCCAGGTCATCTTCCTGACTGAAGGATGAAACCTGGGTCTCCTACATTGCAGGCAGACTCTTTACCTTCTGAACTGCAGGGAAGTCCTCATAGTCAAAAGAGGATTTTTTTTAAAAATAGCCATTCCTGTTCATCATTCTCATTAAAGTAGTTTCTGACCTTTTTTTTGATGTAGAAAGATGATACAAATCTTATCACATGATAGTAGCAGTAACACATGCCTAAGGATCTCCTTGGCATGCCTTTGTGTTTTGTGGAAGAGATGCTAGCTGAACATATCAGAAATACCTTACACTTATACCACACTCCCTAAGGATCCAGCTGTTAGCTTATAAGTTAGTGAAATCACATTTCATCATTTATTATCATTGGTAGAAAACAGACTAAAAAGCATCTGGTATCCATTTCTTTACCACATCATTATCTCCAGTGGGAAAATATATGTGAAATGACTGTACTCAGTTGCAAATGAATTGTCATTTTATTTGTGGTAATTTTGCTTTCTTTCTTTTTTCCCAAACCACTTATTTCCCGAAGGAAAGAAAAATTAGTGAAATTTCTTTTTTCAATACACATTATCCAAATTTAAGTTTCCTGATAAAAGTAGATAATTGCTTTATGAAAGGTACAAGTTTCATTTTGATGTTGGAATTTTTTTTTCTGGTAATTTAGACAGATAACCTGTATTTTTGAAGTTATTTACTAAATTATTGCTTTAATTGAGAAGAAATGGGCAACTTTTTCTGAAACAAGTTAGCATCTGGCCAAAGTAAAGCCATCTCTTCACTTTTGTATTGGAAATACCAAAGTGTTTAATACCAGTCTTTCACTAGATGAAATTGTGGGACAGAATTGTTATCTCCCCTCCCCACAATAGGGGGCATATTTAATAGAAAAAGGGTAAAGTAGGAAAGATAAAACTTTCAGAATCAAAGGTAGTCCTTCCATATGTCAGTAGACAGTATCACATTGCTATATTTATGTCTTGCCTTACCTTTCTCTTGTTTTACTATGTGCTTCTATAAACTTTATTTTCATCCTTATTTGAAAAGCATAATTTTGAACATACCGTGTGATGAAGTTTAGAGTGCTTATTGCAATAGAAAAGGAGCTTTTGATTCTGTAGGGAAAGTATGTGGCAAGTTAATGACTGATAACACAAGATATTTGCATTTGAAGTACATTTGTTTACAAAAGCACAGAATTGTCTACTTTTTTCCTAACATAGCAAATTGATTCATATGCATGATGAAAAAGCCTCTGACATTGCTCTACAGATTCTTGTTAATTGCAGTGTTAACAGAAATAGAACTTTTTTAGAACAACACAAACTAGGTGTTTAGTAGTCATCAATACTGGGCTTAATACTCAGTAAGCTGAATATAGACTTTAACAGAACTGTCTTCATTATCTTCTAAAGTTACCGTTTAAAACTTTCAGATATTATAGTTGATCTTATTAATTCTACAATGCATTGTGACAAGAAGTCTATATACTACAGTCTCTAATGACTTGGTCCCTGATGCCAGGTTCCTGGGTTTGAATCCCAGCTCTGCCACTTATTACTTACGAAACTGTGAGTAAAATGGGTTGTTATATTTGAAACTCAATAAAATTTCTCTTGCACATTTGATAATAATATTCTTTTGCCGTTTTCAGGGTATAGGCTCTCATCATTTTTAGCTATTACATTAGGCAACTTTTTGGGAAGAGATTCAGTTCAGTTCAGTTGCCCAGTTGTGTCCGACTCTTTGTGACCCCACGGACTGCAGCACGCCAGGCTTCCCTGTCCATCACTGACTGCCTGGTTGAATCTCCCTAATTGAAACTCTGTAAGAGATGGGGGATATAGATATCAGAAAATTATAACTGTTGCACAGTACATCCTGATTTCATGGGCTAAAAAGGGGTAGTCAGAAAGAGCTTTTCACAAATGACACAAACGCAAGCATCTTCACAGACTGTGTGTGCTTACAAAGTCACTACTGCCATGTCCAACTCTTTGTGACCCTATGGACTATAGCCTGCCAGGCTCCTCTGTTCAAGGGATTTTCCAGGCAAGAATACTAGAATAGGTTGCCATGCCTTCCTCCAAGGGATCTTCCCGATCCAGGGATTGAACCTGCGTATTTTACGTCTCCTTCATTGGCCGGTAAAATAGTTCTTTACCACTAGCGCCACCTGGGAACCCCCTAGGGTTGGCCCCAAAGTTTGTTCAGGCTTTTCATAACATTTTACGGAAAACTCAAACAAACTTTTGGGCCAACCAAAGTATTTCCGGAAAGTGACACACAATCTTCGCAAAATGACTTTCAAAGACTAAGAAGATATAAATAGATGATGTCAGAACTTGAAAGCCATTTAGGTTTGTGTCACTTGAGAAGTACTTGTTACAAGCATCTTAATGATTTGTGCTAGCATTTCAACAAATAGCCATTTTAAAGAAAGACATTAGGTAAAAAATGGTACACTGCTGATACTCAGTGAAATCATACAGGTAGACCTCACGTGAGAATTGAACACTTGAGGATGTATGTGACTCTCAACTTTTGATACTTGGTTGTGTTAAGTTTAGAGTTGATTCTCAACTTCTGTTACTTGATTGTATAAATTTAGAGTTGATTCTTTAATTTTTTTAGTAGGGTGAATTTGGTAATTATTGACTGATACTCTTTTGATAACAAAGAACACATAAATATAGAACAAGAAGCAATGTTCTCAAATGGTAATTATAAGACTTTCATATCTACTTCAAAGAATAGACACAGCATATTCTGTTCTTTTGCTCTTAAAATAGACTCATTTTATAATTGTTTTCCAGCAAAGAATAACTCTGCTCATTGCCAAGACCATCACCACCATTGCACTCCTGATCTCAGTAGCTTGGTTGCCTTATATATTTTCAGTGGCCTCTTTAACCTATCTGGGATCTTACATGTCTTTTTGTTGGTTTCTTATATTTCTTTCATAGACCACCTGAGTCTTTTCTCTCATCTTAAAGTACTTTTGGACTTGTTTTAGCAACTTTTGAAAAAGTTTAAATCATAATATTTAATCATAAGGCTTAACCATAATGTTTATATCAAACTTTGACGAGTTTTTGGAGAAGGCAATGGCACACCACTCCAGTACTCTTGCCTAGGAAATCCCATGGATGGAGGAGCCTGGTAGGCTACAGACCATGGGGTCGAGAACAGTTGGACACGACTGAGCGACTTCACTTTCACTTTTCACTTTCATGCATTGGAGAAGGAAATGGCAACTCACTCCAGTGTTCTTGCCTGGAGAATCCCAGGGACGGGGGAGCCTGGTGGGCTGCCGTCTGTGGGGTCACACAGAGTCGGACACGACTGAAGCGACTTCGAAGCAGCAGCATAGCCACTTTGCTTTTCACTCCATTTCTTTCACTGCTGCAAAGTTCTTTTGTTCTCACTATTCTGATTTTGTCATTATAGACTTATGTAAATTACATTTTACCATGAGTCAGGTAAAATTTCTATTGCTACCCATTTCCTACCCTCTTGTTTTATACATAATGACCTTGGATTTTGATCCATTTCTTAAAAATTGAGTCCTTATCATAATTTCTGTGCTGATCTCTTACCATAAATATACTTGTTGGATTTTTGAATAAGGAAAATCATGCTATTAATAGTATAGGTTAAATCTCATTTTGAGGTTACCTAATTTGGGTGTATATTCTTAGAAATCTTTGTGTTCATAAAAGCTATGCATGAAAGAAAACTGGAGTTCAGTTTTCCTTTGGCCATTAGTGAGTATTATACTTTTAAACTGGGATAAGTTGTGGGAAGTATCAAGCATACTTCTGTCTGATTTCTCTGGGTTCACTCTGACTTGTTTTCCGTGGTATTTGGGTTTACTACAAAGTAATATAAAGCATAAAACTTATAGTAGGTTGTATTCTAGAAGGTGCTTAATTTGCCTTTTCTGACTGTGAAGAAAGCTGAGCGCTGAAGAATTGATGCTTTTGAACTGTGATGTTGGAGAAAACTCTTGAGAGTCCCTTGGACTGCAAGGAGATCCAACCAGACCATTCTGAAGGAGATCAGCCCTGGGATTTCTTTGGAAGGAATGATGCTAAAGCTGAAACTCCAGTCCTTTGGCCACCTCATGAGAAGAGTTGACTCATTGGAAAAGACTCTGATGCTGGGAGGGATTGGGGGTAGGAGGAGAAGGGGATGACAGAGGATGAGATGGCTGGATGGCATCACTGACTCTATGGACGTGAGTCTCAGTGAACTCTGGGAGTTGGTGATGGACAGGGAGGCCTGGCGTGCTGCAATTCATGGGGTCGCAAAGAGTTGGACACGACTGAGTGACTGAACTAAACTGAACTAAACTTACTCATTTCATGAAGCTGGGCAAGTAACAGTCTTTCTGAGATTGCCCTTTTTTTTGTTTGTTTATTTTCTTAATAAATCATAGCAATTTTGTTGACAAGGTAAATGATGAAATGTAAAAAAGCAAACCCTTGGAAATTGATACCCTATCTTTGATAAAGGGGATTTTAAAGAATGTAAGTGGTGACATGGTAGATACGCAGTATGTTTCTAGATTTGAACTATCACTTGCTTTCCACCACCTTTCAGTATTTTTAGGTACTTCCCAGTAATATTTCTGTAGACAGAGTTAAAGAAAAATACATTTGAAAGATAATTTTTTAAAATAACTGAACCAATTAAAGTTAGCTTCTGTTTATTCCAATCCCAAACAAGGGTAATGCCAAAGAGTGTTCACACTACCATCCAGTTGCGCTCATTTCACATGCTAGATAATGCTCAAAATCGTTCAAGCTAGGCTTCAGCAGTACATTAACTGAGAACTTACAGATGTACAAACTGGATTTAGAAAAGGCAGAGGAACCAGAGATCAAATTGCCAACATCTGTTGAATCATGGAAAAAGCAAGGGAATTCCAGAAAAACATCTACTTTTACTTCATTGGCTACGCTAAAGCCTTTGACTGTGTGGATCACAACAAACTGTGGAAAATTCTTAAAGAGATGGGAATACCAGAACTCTTTACCTGTCTTTTGAGAAACCTGTATGCAGGTCAAGAAGCCACAGTTAGAACCAGACGTGGAACAACAGACTGGTTCCAAATTGGGAAAGGAGTATGTCAAGGCTGTATATTGTCACCCTGTTAATTTAACTTATATGCAGAGTACATCATGTGAAACACTGAGCTGGAAGAATCACAGGCTGGAATCAAGGTTGCTGGGGAAAATACCAACAGCTTCAGATAATGCAGATGCCACTGTAATGCCAGAAAGCAAAGAACTGCAGAGACTCTCGCTGGCTTAAAACTCAACATTCAGAAACTAAGATCATGGCATATGGTCCAGTCACTTCATCATGGCAAACAGATGGGGGAAAAATGGAAACAGTAACGAATTTATTTTCCTGGGCTCCAAAATCACTTTGGACGGTGACTGCAGCCCTGAAATTAAAAGACTCTTGCTCCTTAGAAGAAAAGCTATGGAAAACCTAGAAAATGTGTTAAAAAGCAAAGACATCACTTCGCTGACAAAGGTCTGTATAGTCAAAGAATAAGTGAGTGAAAGTTGCTCAGTCGTGTCCGACTCTTTGAACCCCATGGACTGTATATAGCCTGCCAGGCTTCTCTGTCCATGGAATTCTCCAGGCAAGAAGCCGTTCCCTTCTCCAGGGGATCTTCACAACCCAGATATTGAACCCAGGTCTCCTGCATTGCAGGCAGATTCTTTATAAAGTCTGTATTATATACCAGCTGTTTAGCTTGAATATGAGACTACAGGGTATTTATTAATAAATGATAAAACCCAGCCAGCATTGGCAGATGTGTTCACTACTATTTGTAGAAACTTGAAATATAGTAGTATATTAGATTTACAAATAGGGTCTTATTAATGTTTAGTCTTATAAGGTATAAGATAAGATCCAATTCTGAGTGTTTTACTGATGACTAATTTCCATTCTAGAAGTTCCCAATGAAGGTGGTTAAGAATTCAGTTAGTTGTCTGCATTCTACTAATTGTCCTATAGATGGCATTGTTCTAATTTGTTTGCTCCAGTCTTTGCTTTCCACGCAGAACCATTGTTTTTATCTTTAGAATTTTTTAATTTGTATTGCCTAAGTGATTAATCAAACTAGATCAGATAACGTGAAACTCAGTGAAAATAGTTAGCTGTTAACTTTGGATAACAGCTGTTTTTCTCCGGATCTAATATCTGAATTTTTAATCTTTTATGTGTTAAAACTGAAGTTAACACAGAATATATTGAATTAAAAATAAATAAAATTATTTTATAAAATTATTAATAAAACATTTGAGTAGTGTGATTTTTTTTTAATGTTTTTTAAGGAAATTTTATATAAGTTCATATAGTTTCATGGGTCTTCCTTGGTGGCTCAGATGGTAAAGGAACCTGTCTGCAATGCAGGAGACCTGGGTTGGATCCCTGGAGAAGGGAATGAATACCCACTCCAGTATTCTTGCCTGGAGAATTTCATGGACAGAGGAGCCTCATGGGTCACAGTCCATGAGATCGCAAAAAGTCGGACACAACTGAGTGACTTTCACTTAATAGTTTCATAGTTTGTCAGCATTGTAGAAATTTTTTAAAAATTGTGTTAAGTGGTTAGGAGCATGGATTTTTAGATTTGAGTCCATATTTTCACTCTGTTGTTTTTGACTGTGTGAATTTAGGCAAATTGCTTACCTCTTTAAAAGAGTTTCAGATTCTGCAGTAGTTTGCAAGTTGGTAAGGGCAGGGACACTATATTGTCTGGTGTATAGTTGTATTCATAGTGTCTGGTACCTAGTAGGTAATCAATTTTTAATGATGAATAATACCTGTGTTGCACGATTGCCATAAAAATTGAATAGTACTATAGGAATATAAAGCAGCTAGTACCTTGCATAGGAGTTATTAACTGCTATTGTTATCAGCAATAACAGAAAACTCCCAGTCTTGCTACATGACATGAGTTTTCATAGATTCTCATCTCATTTTGTCTTTCAAAGTTTGCTTTCCCCATCCCCATCCAAGATGTTGCTTCAGTTTTTTATGATACTTCCCAGGGGCCTCTGCCAAAGGCGCTTTTCCTTCTTACTTTCAGCATACCAGTATCTTTGTTAATGCAATTTTATATATCTTATATCCTTACTATCATCAGATTAAGAGACAATAATTGCATTTTTAAAGGATAGTGTTTTACAGTGTTATTAAGCAAGTCATTTTGTCTACTTACACAGGTATTTCATAAACGTAAAGTGGGAAGTTAAAACACCTTTTCTACTATAGAATCTCAAAAGACGGTGTTTACTGTCTTCTCACTGATTTTTGTATACGTTATCTCACTTAATCTTTAAAATGACTGTGCACTGGGTACTATTATCTCTTTATATTTGCTAAGACCTTTAAAGAGGCTCAGAGAAGGCAATGGCACCCCACTCCAGTACTCTTGCCTGGAAAATCCCATGGACGGAGGAGCCTGTTAGGCTACAATCCATGGGGTTGCTAGGAGTCGGACACAACTGAGCGACTTCACTTTCACTTTTCACTTTCATGCATTGGAGAAGGAAATGGCAACCCACTCCAGTGTTCTTGCCTGGAGAATCCCAGGGACGGGGTAGCCTGGTGAGCTGCCGTCTATGGGGTCGCACAGAGTCAGAAATGACTGAAGTGACTTAGCATTGAAGAGGCTAATTAAATAATCCAAAGTCATTTAAGTGGTGGAATTATAATTAAAACCTCTGTTCTTGCCACTATTCCTGTTGTTTGAAGTCTATTTCTTTTTGAGGCTGTGCCAAGAGAAAGTACCTTACATCCTGCGTAACTTTTGGTTTGTGTTATCTGTTCATTTTCCCATGTTCCACTCACATTTCTTGATTTCTTTTTTTTCTTCCATTCTTTGCAAATACACCAAGAACCCAGTATTGCATACTCTTCTAGTCTTCTGGGTCATAAATTTGTTTTAATCTTTTGCTTTGCTCATTTTGCTAGGTATTCATTTGTGAATGTTTTCTTATACCTATTCCTAATCCAGTTCATTCGGTAACTTCCTTATCTCGTTATTCCTGTGAGAATAAGTATTTTTTCCTGACTTGATCTCTTTGGCTCTCTTCACAAAAATCTTAACCACTTTTGAGCATTTGTCACATACATCTTTGTTGACTTTTAGTAACCTGTTTTGCAAGGGAGAATTTTTCTTTTTATTACAATTAATTATTTTATGTTGATTTTAGTTAACTACACTTTTTCTTAAGATTTCACTTTGTCAGTGACAGAAAGCCACTTCTATAATTACCATATTCTCAACGATTAGCCTAGAATAGAATTGAGTTAGCCTTAAAATGCTTCTCGGAGAAGGCAATGGCACCCCACTCCAGCACTCTTGCCTGGAAAATCCCATGGATGGAGGAGCCTGGTAGGCTGCAGTCCATGGGGTCGCTAAGAGTCGGATACGACTGAGCGACTTCACTTTCACTTTTCACTTGCATGCATTGGAGAAGGAAATAGCAACCCACTCCAGTGTTCTTGGCTGGAGAATCCCAGGGACGGGGGAGCCTGGTGGGCTGCCGTCTATGGGGTCACACAGAGTCGGACACGACTGAAGTGACTTAGCAGCAGCAGTAGCAGCAGTAAAATGCTTCTGTCAGTCTGTTCTTTCTTATAGTAGCATTGTACCTCGAAGTTATAGTAGGCTCTGAATACTAGTAAAATGAATGTGACCATAGCATTTTATGTTGGTTACATTTTAGATTTGGTTGCCTTCTAATTTCTATTATTTGATTGCTTGTTATAGATGTTATATATTATTTTATGCCTTTTCCTCATAGTAATAATAATAATTTAAAGCTGTACTACTGCACTTCTCATTCAGCACTGGGGCTAATACGGTGCAAGGTGCTCTGTGTATGTTGTTTCTGATCATCAGTGACCAGTAAGGTTGCAGCAACTATCCCAACTTGCAGATAGAAAAATAGACCTCAAAATAGTAAATGACTTGCATAAGTAATAACTATGTATATATTACATTTATGTTCTTTGGTCTTAATGCTGTCACATTAACTGATATACATGTCATTTTTTAATTCCCATTATTTGATTCTTAAATCAACCAATTTTTAAAAAGACTTGAAAGAACAGTTATAGGTTTACAACAAAATTTAGGAGAAGCTACAGAGATTTACCCTTTCTCCCACACATGTGTAGCCTTTCCTACCTATTATCAAAATCATTCACCAGAATGGTACCTTTTTCTTTTTTTAAACTAAGGATAAGCCTACATTGACCCATGATAATCACTCAAAGCTGTGGTGTTATATTCAGTACATTCTGTGGATTTGGGCATAAGTGTAGTAACATATATGTATCATTATAATATCTTTTTTTTTTTCATTATAATATCTTAACAGAATATTTTCACTGCCCTAAAATTTTTCTGTGCTTTCTTTATATGTCTGTTTCTCTTCCCCATCTCCCTATCCCTGTCAATCTCTGATCTCTTTTTATTTGCTCCATAATTTTGCCTTTTCCAGAATGTCGTATATTTGGAATCATACCATACGTAGCCTTTTAAATTGGCTTTTTTCATTTAATAATATGCGTTTTTCCAGTGGTCGTGTATGGATGTGAGAGTTAGACTATAAAGAAAGCTGAGCGCCGAAGAATTGATGCTTTTGAACTGTGGTGTTGGAGAAGACTCTTTGAGAGTCCCATGGACTACAAGGAGATCCAACCAGTCCATCCTAAAGGAGATCAATCCTGGGTGTTCATTGGAAGGACTGATGCTGAATCTGAAACTCCAGTACTTTGGCCACCTGATGCGAAGAGCTGACTCATTAGAAAAGACCCTGATGCTGGGAAAGATTGAGGGCAGGAAGAGAAGGGGACAACAGAAGATGAAATGGTTGGATGGCATCACCGACTCAATGGACATGGATTTGGGTGGACTCAGGGAGTTGGTGATGGACAGGGAGGCCTGGCGTGCTGCGGTTCATGGGGTCACAAAGAGTTGGACATGACTGAGCGACTGAACTGAACTGAATATGCGTTTAAGTTTCTTCCATGTCTTAATGGCTTAATAAGAGCACAAATAATATTTCATTGTTTGGATATATCACAGTTTATTCATTCACCCGTGGGGGGACATCCTGGTTGCTTCCAAATTTTGGCAATTAAGAATAAAATATATAAACATCTGTGTGTAGCTTTTTTGTATGGACATGTTTTCACCTTTTGGGGGTAAATACCAAGGAATGCAATTGCTGGATTGTATGTTTAATTTTTTAAGAAATTGTCAAGCTGGCTTCCAAAGTAGCCGTACTATTTTGCATTCTTTCTGTAGTAAATCAGAGTTCCTATTGCTTCACATCATCACTAGCATTTGGTATTTTCAGTGTTCTGGATGTTGACCCTTTTTACAGATATTCATCAAGTAATTTTTAAAATACCAGTTGGTTGGATAGGATAGTGACAGCAGACTCTGCATTTATTTTTCATTTATTATTCTCATTTTTTCCTTATTTGAGTGTATCACTCCCTTACAGTCTTCCCAGGGCCATACTGCTACTTCCTCTTAATTGTGTCATTTGTTTGTTTTCTAGATGGAAGTTACTTTATGCTTTAGTTGATTAAGTATTTTTTAAATGGTGAGAAGTTGCTTGTTTCTTTGTAATTTATTAATTTCTCAGTGTACAAAATTTTCTTTAAATACAAAATGAGATTTTTCTGTTGACAGAAACTTTAGAATATTGTATTACATATTGAAATTTGCTATCATAATCAGAAAGTTAAGGATTAAAATAGTTGTATGTTGTCATTTAAGATTTAAGGAGTAAAGTGGGAAATAAGTGTAAAAGAGTACATATGTTTGGTTTCCAAAAAGGAAAAGAAAATATAGGTTTATTCAATTTCTTTCTTGCTGACTTAATAAAAATGTTAATGACTATTCCAGTTATCTGCTGCTGTGTAACAAAATACTCCGGAGTTCAGTGTGACTTAAATTTAACAGTCATTTTCTTATGTTTCAAGATTTTGAGTCAAGAATTCAGGAAGGTCTCAGCATTGTTTATGTGGTGTTGATGGAGATTACTTGGGAGGTGTTCAACTCACTGGTCTGTGTGGTCCAAGATGGGTACATCAGTGAGTGCCACTTGGTGAAGATGGCCAGAAAGCTGAGCAGGAACGTCAACCAGAGTACAGAATCACCAGCATAACTTTTGTGATAGTGTGACATTTGATGTACTGCATCAGAGCTTTCAGTCCAAATATTTTTTAAAAACCAATGTTAGTATTACGAACATAATTTTTTTTGGTTCCCTGATTCTTTCCCCTACCTGAGCACTGTAAACCTTTTAACAAAACATTGTCTGTCAGAAACATTATAGGTTTCAATTCTTTTTACAGTTTCTTCACAGACATGTAAAAAACTCTTTTTTATTGGAGTATAATTGCTTTACAATGTTGTATTAGTTTCTGCTATACAGTGACAGCCACATGCATACATATATCCCCTCCCTCCCTCTCCTACCCCATCTCACCCATTTAGGTCATCACAGCACCGAGCTGAGCTCAGGTTCCCACTGGCTATTTTACATATGGCAGTGTATTTATGTCAGAATTAATCTCCCAATTCATCCCACCCCACTTCCCCGTCTGTGTCCACATGTCCATTCTCATTATAAAAACTGATTTTTATAAAACTCCAGCTTTATTGATGGAGCTGTTGAAGATTTTCAGTGGATATGAGTGCAAAAACAGAATAAGAATAGAAAAAATACAAGTTTAATAAAGGAATTAATTGAATTAGAACTACAGGAATTAAAGCTCTAAATATGGGTAAAGTGTCAAGAATAGGAGAAAATTTCAAAGGAGGATGGTATTCAATTCTGGAATAGTATCTTGCAGTTTCCAAAGTGGTGAATGTGTACTGGAAAAAGTATAGAAAGGTAGTACTGGGGATGTGCTTTAAGCTTATTGTGCAAAAGCAGAGGAAATTAGAACCTGTAGACATTAAAAAAAAAAAAAAACTTATCCTTTTAAAATGCCTATTTTGCTGTGACTTTTCTAATAAGCATAATTCTTATATTTTGGAGATGTAAACACAAACTGTTGAAAGGAATTATTTGGAGGTTACTGCTGTGAAGTGTCTGAAAGAAGTGTGGAAAAATGGGCATTGGCTTTGAAATCAGATGAGTTTGGTTTTCTTAATTCTAGCTTTATCATTTATTTGTAAGATTTCTGGTAACTATGACAGGTTACTTATTTTGAATCTCAGTTTCTCCAGTTCTTAAGTAATTCTCTTCATGAGGATATTTTGAGTACTAAATGAGATAATAAATACGTAAAGGGCTCAGAGTTTCTTTCCTTTTTTCTAGAAAACAAAAGGAATCAACATTGGGATTACAAGAGATTTGCTCATACGAGTGAACAATTAATCATTTGTTTAACTGTTTCCTGGATATTTTCCCAGTTATTGAAAGTGAAAGTCTCTCAGTCGTGTCCCAACTCTTTGCGATCCTGTGGACTATATAGTCTATGGAATTCTCCAGGCTAGAAATGCAAAGAAGTTCCCTATTATTTCTTCTTTATAATCTACCATTTTCTTCTTTCAATAAAATCATAGTGCACAGAATGAGCAGAGTCAGGAGACTGGAATTGTACTGGGATTTTACAATTAACCTTGCACGTATGCTCTTGAATGTGTCATTTCATCTCTTTGCTCATATGTACGACAAAGGGATTGGACTGGGTAATTTATAAAGATGCCTTCCCTCTCCTACATGTCAGTGATTCTGTTCAAAGCAAAGTAATTGTATTGACTGTAACTGCCATCATAGGGAAAGTGAAATAGTCTTTACATGTGACAGGCAATGAGCTTGCTTAAATAAGATGATTGCGTTCCTTATTCCTCACCGAAAGTTTTAGTCAGGTGCAGGTTAGAGCTAGTTGATACCACCAAATCAGTGTTTCTGTTTGAATTCCAAGAAATTCTTAGTATATGCCTAATATGTACAAGTTTTTTAAAAATTATGTATGATTATCTTTAAAGAAAAAACAACCTATGGAAAAATCAGTTCTGTCAGTTCAGTCGCTCAGTCGTGTCCGACTCATCGCAACCCCATGAACCATAGCACACCAGGCCTCCCTGTCCATCACCAACTCCTGGAGTTTACCCAAACTCATGTCCATTGAATCGGTGATGCCATCCAACCATTTCATCTTCTGTTGTCCCCTTCTCCTTCTGCCCTCAATCTTTCCCAGTATCAGGGTTTTTTCCAGTGAGTCAGCTCTTCCCATCAGGTGGCCAAAGTAGTGGAGTTTCAGCTTCAACATAAGTCCTTCCAATGAACACCCAGGACTGATCTCCTTTAGGATGGACTGGTTGGATCTCCTTGCAGTCCACAGGACTCTGAAGAGTCTTCTCCAACACCACAGTTCAAAAGCATCAATTCTTCAGCGCTCAGCTTTCTTCACAGTCCAACTCTCACATCCATACATGACCACTGGAAAAACCATAGCCTTGACTAGACAGACCTTTGTTGACAAAGTAATGTCTCTGCTTTTTAATACACTGTCTAGGTAGGTCATAACTTTCCTTCCAAGGAGTAAGCGTCTTTTAATTTCATGGCTGCAATCACCATCAGCAGTGATTTTGGAGCCCCCCAAAATAAATTCAGCCACTGTTTCCACTACTTCCCCATCTTTTTGCCATGAAGTGATGGGACCGGATGCCATGATGTTAGTTTTCTGAATGTTGAGCTTTAAGCCAACTTTTTCACTCTCCTCTTTCGCTCACATCAAGAGACTCTTTAGTTCTTTTTCACTTTCTGCCATAAGGGTGGTGTCATCTGCATATCTGAGGTTATTGATATTTCACCTGGCAATCTTGATTCCAGCTTGTGCTTCATCCAGCCCAGCATTTCTCATGATGTACTCTGCATATAAATTAAATAAGCAGGGTGACAGCATACAGCCTTGACGTACTCCTTTTCCTATTTGGAACCAGTCTGTTGTTCCATGTCCCATTCTAACCTGCATACAGGTTTCTCAAGAGGCAGGTCAGGTGGTCTGGTATTCCCATCTCTTTCAGAATTTTCCACAGTTCATTGTTAACCACACAGTCAAAGGCTTTGGCATAGTCAATAAAGCAGAAATAGATGTTTTTTTTGGAACTCTCTTGCTTTTTCAGTGATCCAGCGGATGTTGGCAATTTGATCTCTGGTTTCTTTGCCTTTTCTGAAACCAGCTTGAACATCTGGAAGTTCATGGTTCATGTATTGCTGAAGCCTGGCTTGGAGAATTTTGAGCATTTCTTTACTAGTGTGTGAGATGAGTGCAGTTGTGCGGTAGTTTGAGCATTCTTTGACATTGGCATATCTAGGTATAGTTTATGTAATATAAAAGTCACCTGTTGCAAGTATATGTTGCGATTTAATGATTTTTAGTAAACATTTATTAGAGTTGTACAATCATCAACACAATTCAGTTTTAGGACTTGGACATGATAACCAAATCACCCTACAAGCCTATATGTGGTTAGTTCTCACTCCTACACCCCCTTGCCCAGCCTCAAGCAACTACTCCTCTACTTTCTATTTCTCTACTTTTTTCTGGACATTTCATCTAAAGGGAATCATACCATATATGTAGTCTTTTGTACCTGGCTTCTTTCACTTAGCATAATGTTTTTGAGGTTCATTCGTGCCATAGCATGTATTGGTATTTTGTTCTTTTTTATTGCTAAATGATATTTCATTGTATTAATATGCTATGTTTAGTTTATTCTTTCACTGGTTGATAGACATGTGGATCATTTCCAGTTTTTTACTTTTATGAATAATGTTTCTTTGAATACTCATAAAGAAAAATAGCGTTAAGTCATGTCTGACTGTTGCGACCCCATGGACTGTAGCCTGCCAGGCTCCTCTGTCCATGGGATTCTCCAGGCAAGAACACTGTAGTGGGTTGCCATTTCATTCTCCAGGGGATCTTCCTGACCCAGGACTCAAACCCAGGTCTCGCTCATTGCAGGGAATTTCTTTACTGACTGAGCTACTTGGGAAGCCCATTGAGCATTCATGGACAGGTCTTTTCGTGATGTATGTTTTCACTTAGGTTCCCAAGAATGGAATTGCTGAGTCGTATGATAAATTAACTTTTTAAGAAACTGCCAAACTGTGTTGCAAAGTGGCTATACCTTCCTACCAGCAATGTTAAGGGTTCTAATTTCTCCATATTTTACACAGCATTTGATATGATCTCTTTTTGATCATGACCAGTTTAGTGAATGTGTTGTAATATCTCATTGTGTTTTCAGTTAGCATATTCTCAATGACTAATAATGTTGAGTGTGTCTTTGTGCTTTTAAGTCATTTATGTGTCTTCTTTGGTGAAATGTCTTTTCCAGCAAGTCTTTTCTCTGTTAAAACTGGATTGTTGTCTTATTCAGTTGAGAAAGTTTGTGTTCTGATACATGGGTATTGCCAAAAATATGATTTCCTTATTATTTTTTCTAGTCTGTGGTTTGTCTTTTTCTTGTCTTGTTGGTGTCTATTAAAGTGTCAAAGTTTTTAACTTTAAGAGAACTCCAGTTTATCAGTTTTATCATTTACTCATATTTATGTTATTTAAGAACTCTTTGCCTAAACCAAGAGTCAAAGGTTTTCTCTTATATTTTTCTTAAGTGGTTATATTGTTTTAGGTTCTACATTTAGGTCTTTGATCCATTTGAATTAATTTTTGTGAATGGTGTGGGGTAAGGGTCTGAGGTGTTTTTTTTTTTTTTAATTTGAGGAGGTGGCATGTGGGATCTTAATTCCCTGAGTAGGGATCAGATCCTTATCCCCTGGCACTGCAAGGCAAATGCTCAACTATTCGCTACTAGGGAAGTCTCCAAAATCGAACTTTTAATTTTGTGATAATTGTAAATTGACATGTGGTTTAAGAAATACTACAGGGAGATCCTTTGTACGGCTTCTTCCAATGGTAACATCTTGTAAAAGTGCAGTACAATAAGTATCATAGTTGAGATTTTGAGATTAAAACAGTCAAGGTACAGAACATTTCTGTCAGCACAGGGATACCTTTTATTGCCTTTATTTAATCACCACGCCTCCCTCCTCCAACCCTTGTAACTTCTTTAAAAAGTTTTTTTCCTAAATATTCTTTGTGGTGCTATTTTGAATGGAATTGTTTTTCTTATTTTCATTTTCACATATTTACTAGACAATAGAAATGTAGTTGATTTTTATACTTTGATCTTATACCTTGTGACCTGGCTAAGTTCGTTTCTTAGTTGTAGTAGTTTTTGAATGATTTCTTAGGATTTTCCGTATGCAGTCTAATGTGATCTGGTAATAACAAGTTTTGTTGTTCAGTTGCTACGTCATGTCTGTCTCTTGCAAGCCTATACACTATGGCCCACCAGGCTTCTCTGTTAGTGAGGTTTTCCAGGCAAGAATACTGGAGTAGACTGCCTCTTCTAGTCTGAATGTACATAATAGCTTTTAATTTAATTTTTAAAGTTTATTGTTTCCTGTCTTTGCTGCTTTGGCTGGGATCTACAGTACAACATTCAGAAGAGGTAATAAGAGTAGACATCTTTATTCTTCTGCTATTTGGGGGAAAGGCTTCATCATTAAGTATAATGTTAGTTGTAGACTTTTTATAGGTGTCCTGTAAGTAGTTGAAGAAGTTCTGTTTCTAGTTTTTTGAGCATTTTTGGTACAATGTTGAGTAATTTGTCATGTGCTTTTTCTGCATCTCAGTGAAATGATCATGTTTTTGTTCTTTATTCTGTGAATATAGTTTTTGTATTAATTAATTGATCGTCGGATCATTAAACCTACCTTGCATTCTCAGGATAAATCTCACTGGGTGATAACATATAGTCCATTTTAGTATAGTGATGAATTCAGTTAGCTAATTTTTTAAGAAGGATATTGATCTACAGTTTTCCTGTGTTTATGTCTAGGTTTGGTATAAGGTAATAATGACCTCAGAGAACAAGTCATTTCTTAAATATCTCATAAGCTTCATCAGTTGAACCATTTGTTTCAAGACTTCTTAGTGTGAAGATTTTTAATATGTAGCTCAGTGTCCTTAACTGTTACAGATTTATTCAGATTTTCTGTTTCTTGTAGTCAGTTCTGGTAGTTGTATCTTTCTAGTATTTTCTTTTTAATGTAAGTTCCCTGATTTGTTGGTTTAAAGTTGTTCACAATATTCCATTGTGATCCTTTTAATTTCTATAGAATCAGTAGTGGTTTCTTCTTTGCCATTTCTAATTTTCGTAAGTGGTACCTGCTCGTCTCTTATTTTTTCATCATTGTAAGGGTTTGTCAATTTTTAAATTTTTTTTTCAAAGAACCAAATTTTGAATTCATTGATGTTTCTCTTGTCTTTTTGAGGTTTATTTCATTCATTTTTACTTGAATTTTTACTGTTTCTTCTTGCTTTGGATTTAATTTGCTTTTTTCTGGTTTCTTAAGGCATAGAAACTTAGGTTATTGGCTTGAGACTATTCAAAGACAGGTACTTAAATCTAAATACTGTAATGTAAATACTGCTTCAGTTGTAACATACAAAGTTTGATGTGTTTTCTTTTTTTTTTTTTAATTTAAATTTATTTATTTTAACTAGAGGCTAATTACTTACAATATTGTATTGGTTTTGCCATACATCAACACGAATCTGCCACGGGTGTTATCTTTTCATTTTTACAGTTCAAAATATTTTTATTTCCCTTCTGTTATCTTCTTTGATCTGGAAGTTTTCCCAGATTTATTTGTTATGGATTTTTAATTTTATTCTATTATTATCAGGAAACATCCTTTTTATGATTCTAAACTTGTTTAGATTTGTTTGTGGCCCAAAATGTGGTCAGTTTTGGAGAATGTTCTATGTGTGCTTAAAAAGAATGTGTCTCTGAACAGTCTGGGTGGAGTGTTTATAAATGTAAGTTAGGTCAAGTTGGTTGATAGTGTTGTTCAAGTCTTTTGGATTCTTGCTGATTTTCTGTCTAGTTCTGTTCATTCAATTTCATTCTTTAAGTTTTTGCTTCATGTATTGGTGGTTCTCTTGTTACGTATGAGTGAATACATTTGTAAATGCTGTATCTTCCCAATATAATTATGGACTCTTCTATCATTATGAAATGATCCCTCTTTGTCTTTCTTACTGTTTATTTCATCTATTTCATCTGCTATTACTATAGCCACTTGAGCTTTCTTTTCATTGCTGTTCATATGGAATATCTTTTCCATTCTTTTACTTCCAACCTATTTGTATCTTTGCATCTTTGCATCTAAAGTCTGTCTTTTGTGGAAGTAATGTCAGTTTGGTCTGGATGGTTTATCCATTATTTTAATCTTGCCTTTTGAGTGGCATGTTCAGTCTATTCCCATTTAATGTGATTATTGATATGATTGAATTTATGCTTGTTGTTCAGTCACAAAGTTGTGTCCAACTCTTTGCAACTCATGGACTGCATGCAGCATGCCAGACTTCCCTGTCCTTCATTATCTCCTGGAGTTTGCACAGACTCATGTCCATTGAGTTGGTGATGCCATCCAACCGTCTCATCCTCTGTCATCCCCTGTTCTTCCTGCCCTTAATTCTTCTCAGCATCATCTTTTCCAATGAATTGGCGCTTCACATCAGGTGGCCAAAGTATTGGAGCTTCAGCTTCAGCATTAGTCCTTCCAATGAATATTCAGGGTTGATTTCCTTTAGGATTGACTCTTTTAATCTCCCTGCCATCCAAGGATCTCTCAAGAGTCTTTTCCAGCACCACAGTTTGAAAACATCAATTCTTTGACACTCATCCTTCTTTATGGACCAACTCTCACATCCATACATGACTACTGGAAAAGTCATAGCTTTGACTATCCTGACCTTTGTTGGAAAATCGATATCTCTGCTTTTTAATATGCTGTTTGGATTTGTCATAGCTTTTCTTCCAAGGAGCAAGTATCTTCAATTTTGTGGCTGCAATGTAATCCACAGTGATTTTGGAGCCAAGGAAATAAAATCTGACACTGTTTCCATTTTCCCCCATCTGTTTGGTATGAAGTGATGGAACTGGGTGGCATGATCTTAGTTTATTGAATGTTGAGTTTTAAGCCAGCTTGAACTCTACTTTTTCACCTTCATCAAGAGACACTTCAGTTCCTCTTTACTTTCTGCCATAAGAGTGGTGTCATCTGCGTGTCTGAGGTTATTGATATTTCTACCGGCAGTCTTAATTCCAGCTTGTGATTCATCCAGCCCAGCATTTCACCTGATGAACTCTGCATATAAGTTAAATTAACAGAATGATAGTATACAACCTTGATGTACTCCTTTCCCAATTTGGAACCATTCCATTGTTCCACATCTGGTTCTAACTGTTGCTTCTTTACCTGCATAGTGGTTTCTCAGGAGGCAGGTAAAGTGGTCTGGTATTCCCATCCCTCTTAAGAATTTTCCACAGTTCGTGATCCACACAGACAGAGGCTTTTGAGTAGTCAGTGAAGCAGAAATAGATGTTTTTCTGGAATTCCCTTGCTTTTTCTATGATCCAGAGGAAATGATCCAAAGGATATTTAATATCCAAAAGATATTAAATTAAAAGATGCTTGCTTCTTGGAAGAAAAGTTAGAACCAACCTAGACAGCATATTAAAAAGCAGAGACGTTACCTTGCCAACAAAGGTCCATCTAGTCAAAGCTATGGTTTTTCCAGTAGTCATGTATGGATATGAGAGTTGGACTATAAAGAAAGCTGAGCAATGAAGAATTGATGCTTTTGAACTGTGGTGTTGGAGAAGACTCTTGAGAGTCCTTTGGACTGCAAGGAGGTCCAACCAGTCAATAAAGGAAATCAGTCCTGACTATTCATTGGAAGGACTGATGTTGAAGCTGAAACTCAGTACTCTGGCCACCTAATATGAAGAACTGACTCATTGGAAAAGACTCTGATGCTGGGGAAGATTGAAGGCAGGAGGAGAAGGGGATGACAGAGGATGAGATGGTTGGATGGCATCACGGACTCAGTGGACATGGGTTTGAGTAAACTCTTGTTAGTTGGTGATGGACAGGGAAGCCTGGTGTGCTACAGTCCTTGAGGTTACAAAGAGTGAGACACGACTGAGCGACTGAACTGAACTGAAAGGATATTTGCAGTTTGATCTCTGATTCCTCTGGCTTTTCTAAATTAAGCTTGTACATCTGGAAGTTCTTGGTTCACGTACTGTTGAAGCCTAGGTTGAAGGATTTTGAGCATAACCTTGCTAGCATGTAAAATGAATGCAATTGTGTGATAGTTTGAACAGAACCCATCTGCCAATCCAGGATACTTAAGAGATAGGCGTTCAGTCCTTGGGTTGGGAAGATCCCCTGTAGATGGAAATGGAAACCCACTCCAGTATTCTTGCCTGGAGAATCCCTTGGACAGAGGAACCTAACAGGCTACAATCCATAGGCTCGCACACAACTTAAGCTACTTAGCATGTTGAACATTCTTGGCATTTCCCTTCTTTGGGACTGGAATGAAAACTGCCTTCTTTTGTGTTGAATATTATTTTAGTGTACCATTTAAATTCCTCTCTTTTTTTTTTTTTTTTTTGCCACTTTTACAAGTTATTTTTTAGAAGTTGCTCTATGGGTTAAAATATGCATCTCAGCTTATCACAGTTTACCTTTATAGCTGAATTTTTACCCCAATAGAGTACTGGAAAATGAAAACTTTAAATTACACTTGTCTAGAATGGTAGTACTAAATTAAAGTTCTTTCTGAATAATCATATTTTTTAATACATTGATAATTCTTTTTTGTCTCGCATTTTAATGTTTTATTCTTTTGTTTGTTTTGAGGTGTAGTTTATAAGTTTCATATGCGTAACATAGTGATTCACAAGTTTTAAAGGTTGTACTCCATTTATAGTTATTATAAAATACTGGCTGTGTTCCCTGTGCTATGCTATCCTTATAGCTTATTTATTTTATTCATAGTGCTTTGTACCTCTTAATCCCACCTCTATCATGCCCCTCCCCTCTTCCCTCTCTCCATTGGTAAACACTAGTTTTTTCTCTGTATCTGTGAATCTCCTTCTTTTTTGTTATATTCAAGTTTATTTTTTTAAGTAAGTCATATCACATAATATGTGTCTTTCTCTGTTTGACTTTACTTAAGCATAATAATACCTTCCAAGTCCATCCACATTGTTGCAAATGGCAAAATATCCATTTATCTGTTGATGGACACTTAAGACTGCTTATGGCTATTATAAATAATGCTCTTAGATACATTGGGGTGCCTATATCTTTTCGAATTAGTGTTTGTTTTCTTTATATCTATACCCAGGATTGGAATTGCTGGATCATATGGTAGTTCTAGTTTTTTGAGGATGCTTCATGATGTTTTCCCCACTGGTTCCACCAGTTTTCATTTCCACCAACTATGCACAGGAGTTACCCTTCCTCCACATCCCTGCCAGTCTGTTACTTACGGTCTTTTTGTTGATATTAGATCTAACAGGTGTGACGTTATATCTCATTGTCATTTTGATTTGCATTTCTCTGATGATTAGTGATGTTGAGCATCTTTTCTTATGCCTTTTGACTATCTGTGTGTCTTATTTGGAAAAATGTCTATTCAGGTCCTCTCCCTATTTTATTTTATATTTCTAAGTTATGATATTGTTCTAGTGTATTTTTTGTGATAGGTAACTATATGTGTCAGTATTTAATAGAATTTATATCTAAAGCTGTTATCAGAGGCTTTATTTAGTTTTGCTATTATATGAGTTTCGTAGTTGTAATAAATTCCGTTTCTCCATTACAACAGCTATAGTAATATTTCTCCAAACTGTTGCTCCCCATATTTTGTAAATATGTAGCATTCCTGTTTCTTATGTACAATAAGCAAGCTGGACTAGTAATGCTTAATTTTTCCTCTACCTTGAAGTTCTCTGATTCTATTTAATCAAAAGTATCTTATGGAAATTATAATATTTAATTTGAAACATTTACATATCTTCCCTGGTGGCTCAGACGAAAAGAATCTTCCTGCAATGCTAGAGACCCCAGTTCAGTCTCTGAGTCACTAAGATCCCCTGGAGGAGGGAATGGCTACCCACTCCAGTATTCTTACTTGGAGAATTCCATGGACATAGGAGCCTGGCGGGCTACAGTCTATGAGATTGCAAAGAGTTGGACATGACTCGTTGAATAACAGTACTTACTTAAAACTTACCCAGTGTTGGCTGATGTCTAATCGATAGCAGTAGAGATATATCTGAGCTTTAGTCTAGGAGAACTTAATCTCTTAATTTCAAGAAGAAAAAGGAGGCTTGTAAATTTAGGAGCCCCATCACTTGCTGAAAGTAGATGTTTGTTTTTAGTAGCAACTTAATGGTAATTTTTGTTAAAGGATTTAATTTTTTAATGTAATAATTAAATCTAAGGCTGAGCATATTTTAGTTGTGGTTTCAGAAATCATTAGTGAAAATTACCAGAGTTCATTTAATTCAGCATAGATAAGATACCAAGTGGATTTGATTTTTTTTAACTTTCTTTGTGCCCTCATCAGCACTATAGCATTAATGTTTGATAAGTAAGAAACTAGTAATATTACTAGCTTCTTTTTTTAATAGAATAAATTATGCTTTATCACACTGCAAAATTGTGGCATTGTGAAAATAAAAAACATAGAGCTGTTTTGAGTTTTGATCTAGATTTTTCCAAAGACTTAAAATTATTTATTTATTTATTTAGCTGCACCAAGTCTTTGTTGCAGCATGCAGGATCTTGCATTGAGACATGTGGAATCTAGTTTCCTAACCATGGATCAAACCTGGGCCCCTTGCATTGAGAGTGTGGAGTCCTAGCTTCTGGACCACCAGGGAAGCCCCTGTATTTTTCCAAGGATATTAAATTACCAATTTATGTAAACACTAATTTTTCTATTTTCCTTAATACAATACTGAAAGCAGGAAAAAGTATTCTAGCATTTAACTGTAGGTTTCCCTTAAAATTTGGTTCTCTTACCAATAAAAGCAAATATGAGGCTGCTAATAAGCCTAACATATGAAGATCATTGTTTTAAGATCATCTGATTATGTTCAGTTATGAATCCTTGATGTCATCACCCTAAATATGAACTATGGACGGAGGTTTGTGACATTGTACAGGAGATAGGGATCAAGACCATCCCCAAGAAAAAGAAATGCAAAAAGGCAAAATGGCTGTCTGAGGAGGCCTTACAAATAGCTGTGAAAAGAAGAGAAGCAGAAAGCAAAGGAAAAAAGGAAGGATATACTCATTTGAATGTAGAGTTCCAAAGAGTAGCAAGGAGGGATAAGAAAGCCTTCTTCAGCGATCAGTGCAAAGAAATAGAGGAAAACAATAGAATAGAAAAGACTAGAGATCTCTTCAAGAAAATTAGAGATACCACGGGAATATTTCATGCAAACATGGGCTCAATAGAGGACAGAAGTGGTATGGACCTAACGGAAACAGAAGATATTAAGAAGAGGTGGCAAGAATACACAGAAGAACTGTACAAAAAAGATCTTCATGACCCAGATAATCATGATGGTGTGATCACTCACCTAAAGCCAGACATCCTGGAATGTGAACTCAATTGGGCCTTAGGAAGTATCACTACGAACAAAGCTAGTGGAGGTGATGGAGTTCCAGTTGAGCTATTTCAAATCCTAAAAGGTGATGCTGTGAAAGTGCTGCACTCAATATGCCAGCAAATTTGGAAAACTCAGCAGTGGCGACAGGACTGGAAAAGGTCAGTTTTCATTCCAATCCCAAAGAAAGGCAATGCCAAAGAATGCTCAAACTACTGCACATTTGCACTCATCTCACATGCTAGTAAAGTGATGCTCAAAACTCTCCAAGCCAGGCTTCAGCAATACGTGAACTGTGAACTTCCAGATGTTCAGGCTGGTTTTAGAAAAGGCAGAGATCAAATTGCCAACATCTGCTGGATCATGGAAAAAGCAAGAGAGTTCCAGAAAAACATCTACTTCTGCTTTATTGACTATGCCAAAGCCTTTGGCTGTGTGGATCACAATGAACTGTGGAAAATTCTTCAAGAGATGGGAATACCAGACCAGACCACCTGACCTGCCTCCTGAGAAATCTGTATGCAGGTCACGAAGCGACAGTTAGAACTGGACATGGAACAATTGACTTGTTCCAAATTGAAAAAGGAGTACGTCAAAGCTATATATTGTCACCCTGCTTATTTAATTTACCTGCAGAGTACATCATGAGAAACGCTGGGCTGTAGGAAGCACAAGCTGAAATCAAGATTGCCGGGAGAAATATCAGTAACCTCAGATGTGCAGATGACACCACCCTTATGGCAGAAAGCGAAGAAGAACTGAAGAGCCTCTTGATGAAAGTGAAAGAAGAGAGTGAAAAAGTTGGCTTAAAGCTCAACGTTCAGAAAACGAAGATCATGGCATCTGGTCCCATCACTTCATGGCAGTAAATGGGGAAACAGTGGAAACAGTGGCTGACTTTATTTTTGAGGGCTCCAAAATCACTGCTGATGGTGATTGCAGCCATGAAATTAACAGATGCTTACTCCTTGGAAGGAAAGTTATGACTAACCTAGACAGCATATTAAAAAGCGGAGACATTACTTTGCCAACAAACGTCTGTCTCCTCAAGGCTATGGTTTTTCCAGTAGTCGTGTATGGATGTGAGAGTTGGACTATAAAGAGAGCTGAGCGCCGAAGAATTGATGCTTTTGAACTGTGGTGTTGGAGAAGACTCTTGAGAGTCCTATGGACTGCAAGGAGGTCCAACCAGTCCATCCTAAAGGAGATCAGTCCTGATTGTTCATTGGAAGGACTGATGCTGAAGCTGAAACTCCAATACTTTGGCTACCTGATGTGAAGAACTGACTCATTAGAAAAGACCCTGACGCTTGGAAAGATTGAAGTCAGGAGGAGAAGGGGACGACAGAGCATGAGATGGTTGGATGGCATCACCGATTCAATGGACGTGAGTTTGAGTCAACTCTGGGAATTGGTGATGGACAGGGAGGCCTGGCATGCTGCAGTCCATGGGGTCGTGAAGAGTTAGACACGAGTGAGCGCCTGAACTGAACTGATGCATGGACAGGTCCTTACTTAGATACATGTAACACACGAGTTCATTAAAGAAAAAGATTATGAAGCACAGTAGTAGAGGATGGTTTCAAAGAAGAGGTGGGGCTTGGAGAATAGGTAGAGTTTTTTTGGTATAGAAAGGAAAAAAAACAGTATAAGGAAATGTATTCATGCAAGGTTTGAGGATAAGCATATTTTGGAATCAGTGAAAAGATCAATATGGCAAGAATGGACAGTTTATGTTGGAACAGAGGAAAATAGAAATAGAAATAAACTAAAAATGAGGAAAGGGACTTTGGAATTAAGTTTGTAGATTTTTTTTTGAGGTTCCTTATGGAAATAAATAATAAAAACAGTTCTCAGATTTCAATAGTGACACAGTGAAAGGTGTTCTTCACTTGACTTCTAAGAATATATTGTATTTGATTTCCTATATCAACACCACTGACAAAATAAAACACACTGGGCAAGTTTTAAGAGTTCTCTTTAATCTTTTCTGTCCTTAGAATATATCTCAGTGTATTAGTTTACATGGGCTGCTGTAAAAAAATTACAATAATTTTGGTGGCTTGAAACAACAGGATTTTATTCTCTCTCAGTTCTAGGGGCCATAAGTCTAAAATCAAGGTGTTAACAGTTTCATTCTCCCTGCAGGGGCTCTGGGTAAGAATCCTTTGCCTCTCTTCCAGCTTCTTGTGGCTCCAGCCATCGCGTGGTTTGTGGCTGCATAACTCTAGTCTCTGCCGTCATCTTCACTCGGCCTTCTTCACTGTGTGTGTCAGTGTGTCTCCCATTTCTGTCTTTCATAAGAACACGTTCATTGGATTTGGGGTCCACCCTAAATTCAGGATGATCTTATCTTGAGATTCTTACATTTGAAAGACCCTTTCCCAAATGAGGTCACATTCATTGATTTAGGTGGACATATTTTGGAGGAGCCCTTACAATTCAACCCACCACACTCAATAATTTTATACAGTCAGAGTCCTGTGGTGAGAATTACTTGGTTAAATTTTTGTGTGTGTGATGATGTTATTCAGTTCAGTTCAGTCACTCAGTTGTGTCCAACTCTTTGTGACCCCATGGACTGTAGCACGCCAGGCCTCCCTGTCCATCACCAACTCCCGGAGTTTACTCATACTCATGTCCATTGAGTCAGTGATGCCATCCAACCATCTCATCCTCTGTTGTACCCTTCTCCTCCTGCCTTCAATATTTCCCAGCATCAGGGTCTTTTCAAATGAGTCAGTTCTTTGCATCAGGTGGCCAAAGTATTGGAGTTTCAGCTTCAGCATCAGTCCTTCCATGAATATTCAGGACTGATGAATGAATATTCAGGACTGATGATTATATTATTTGATAATATAGTTATGCTGCTTGTGTTTGATTTTAGAGTTTGCCTTTTTAAATATTTGATTTAATACTGATTTCTGAATGTAACATTTACATGGTTCCAAAGTCAACCCAGTAGGGAAGGTATTGGGAAGGTATACTCAAGAGCCTCACTACAATCCCATTCCCACCTTCCCTAAGGGCTAATGATTACATTACTTTCAACTTTATCTTTCCTGATTTCTTTTTATGGTTAAACAGTACCTATATATATTCTCATTTCTGCTTCATTCAGGAGAGATTGCATTCTGTATACGTTTATTTTGTACCTTGTTTTTTTTTTCACTTGGTTTTTCCTAGGAATTACTCTTGTTTCAGTTCATAGTTCTCATTCTTTTAAACTACTGTATAATATTCCATGGTATGGATGTACTGTACAGTCAGATTCCTGTGCTGAGACATTAGATTGTTTTCATGTTTTTATATTGGAAATAACGGTGTAATGAATAACATTTTGCATATGTTCTACATATTTGTGGAGGGTCAGCTTCTAGAAGTGGGATTACTGAGTCAAAAGTTTATGTAAATGTATATGTGTGTGCTGTGCTAAGTCACTTTAGTCGTGTCCGACTCTTTGTGACCTCCATGGACTGTAGCCCACCAGGCTTCTCTGTCCATGGGGTTTTCCAGGCAAGAATACTGGAGTGGGTTGCCATTTCCTCTTCCAGGGGATCTTCCCAACCCAGGGTTTGAACCATTGTCTCTTTGTTCTCCTGCATTGGCAGGCAGGTTCTTCACCACTAGCGCCACCTGGGAAGCCCATGTAGTTTTGATATATATGCCAAATTAAACTACATTTTGCATTCTAGCCAGCAGTGTATGAGAGTACTTGTTTCTCAACAGCATCCATAATGGTGTGTTAACATTTCTCATTTACCAGGTTGGCTGGAATTCAGAAACTTGCTCTCAGTATAGTTTTAATTCTTGTAGTAACGGTAAGGCTGAACATATTCTTCTTGTGTGTTTAAGCGCCATTTTATAGCTTTTATATCTGAATGATTTAAATGATGACAAATTGTTTTTGAATACTGAGTCTACATCTTAATTAATTTTTGTACTTTGTGCTCTTCATTTACGTTTGTTCTCATCTTTAAAATGAGACCTATTCATTGAGTTATTATGAAGATCAAATGAAAAAAAGGGGGGGGCGGAGAATGTAAAGCAACAGGCACAGTGCCCAGCACATACTTAGCAACTAGTCAATACATATTTTGTTCTCTCCCTCTATACCTCAGTTTATATACATACACTGCCTACTAGTAGGCAGTCTAGTAAGTGTGTGTCCAAGGTGGGGCCAAGTGTATTTAGTGGGGCAGTGGGTGAAAGTGTATTTAGAGAGGGAGAAGGAGGGAGAGAGAGAAAGACTTCTGTAACAGAGAATTTATGACGTGTTAAATAGTATAGACAATACCGCCGAGAGTAAAAGGAGCCTGGTGGGCTGGAGTACATGGGATTGCAAAGAGTCGTACACGACTGAGCACACACACAAGATGTTTTATTAACTTTCTGGCTTTCATATTCTGAAAATTGTAATAACATTTTGCATAATCTGTTGTTAGTAGAAATTTGGCAGCATGATCCATGTGTTAGAGCAGCATCAGACTTTTTTCCGAAGGAGATTCTAACCTCCCTGTGGTTTCTATGTAGAACATATTTTGAGTAAACTCCTTAAACTTCGTAAAGTTACCTCTCTTCATTTTCCTTGCCTAGATTGGTTGGCTAATAAAACATATATTGCTACCCTTAGTAATACTGCATGTTTGTATTCCATTTCAAACATGTACTCTGGACCATTTCAGTTTTTGAAAAGTCCAGTTCTGAGAAAAATTAATGGAGGACTGTTCAGTGGCAACGTTCTGTCCATCCATTCCTCTGAATATTTACAATTTTACTCTTTGATAGAACTGTTCTATTAGAGATCTGTGGATGGATTGCATTATTTTGGCCCCTTGTAGATTTGTTTTTATTGAATTGTCCTTTTAAATGGATGTGATTTAAAAAAAATAGCAAAGTAGCTCAAAACATTTGGGGAGGTTTTTTTTAGGGATGCCTTCAAGGACTTTCTTCGTTATATCATCCAGAACCTTCTTTATGTGAACTCACTGATGCAATTTCCCTCAGATCACAGTGTCTTGGAAAAGCTGTACTTGTCCTGGTCAGTTGCTTCACTTTTAAAGACACTATGTATTCGCTTCTTTTCATTCCTAACTAGGAAACTTAAGCCACATTTGAAGGCCAACTCTTGGGAGTTTTGGGGCGCATTGTACTGTGCTTTACTCTGTACTGTTTTTATTTATTTTCTTTATCCCAGTATGTCCTTTGTTCAGAATCCTTCACTTGATTTATTTTTCAACCTATGTATTCTTCTGGTAAACTGTTTCAGATCCTTATGAAACAACACACAATGTGATATCTATGTTTATGAATGTATGTATATGTGCGTGTTGCACCTTTAGTTACCCAAGCTAGAACCTGAAAGTGGTCCTGGATTCCGTCTCTCTCCACATCCAAGTTGTCGCCAGATTAATCTCTTTCTGTATATTTGCCCTTTTCTTGCTATTAACCTTGCTTTCTCTTTGTTCAAGTGGTAGTCTATTTCCTACCTAATGTTCTTCCTTCCTTCTAGTACCTTTCTACAAGTTTAGCACCTTCTCTTCCACAGCGCTGCTATAGATCATGCTCTAATATCAAAATCTGTTCATATAATTTTCTTAATATAAAGTGTTTCTATGACTGCCTATAGCAGTCAGTCAAATTTGGACTCCTTAACCTAGCACATAGGCTCTTTTATAATCTGGCTTTTGTCTGTTTAACCTCCCTCAGTCCACATGCGCGTCATGCAGTTTCACAGCTTTCTCCCTTTGCACTTGCTTTTCCTTCTGCCCGCAGCACCGTTTCCACTCTTCATCAATACCAAGCTTTCAAAATTCATTACAGGTGACATCTTCCTCAGAAGGTTTTCCCTGTCTTCTAGCCCAGTAGTTACCACTGTGGCCCTAGGGTCAGTAGCATTAGCATCATTGGGAAATTATTAGAAATGCTAAATCCTTGGCTATTACTCAAGGTTTACTAAATTAGAAACTCTGGGCATAAGACCCAGCAATCTCTGGTGCCTGTTGGTTTTCAGACTTTAACAAGCATCAAAATCACCTTGCAGGGGATTGTTGTTAAAATATCAGTTCCATCTCTGAAACATCTTGGAATGGGTGGATATGATAGATTGTATTAATAGCTCCAGGCCTTCACCCCTGCCTGCATCCAGGCTCTTTCCCAAGTGACTGTGTAGTTCCTGCCAGTGACATGACCAAAGGTTTGAAAAAACGTTTGTAAGATTGTGCTTGCACTTTTTCTGCCTCTGCCATCTCTGAAGACCATATCTAGCCTGACCTGCTGGTTCTAGGAGGAGATTGAGAGCTTTAAGCTATTTAGTTTTCAGTTCAGTCGCTCAGTCGTGTCCAACTCTTTAGGACCCCGTGAATCGCAGCACGCCAGGCCTCCCTGTCCATCACCAACTCCCGGAGTTCACTCAAACTCAAGTCCATCGAGTCGGTGATGCCATCCAGCCATCTCATCCTCTGTCGTCCCCTTCTCCTCCTGTCCCCAATGCCTTCCAGCATCAGAGTCTTTTCCAATGAGTCAGCTATACCAAGGAGTGAAATTACAGGGCCTAGGGTAATCACCCAACAGATAATGTCCCTTCTCCAGAGTATGTGTACCCATTTTGTATACTCCCGCCAGCATTGTGTGAGCATTCCTGTTGTTTACTGTGCTGTCATTGCAACAGTTGATTACTTTTTAACCTTAAATATATCTTACTATCTTATTTTCTTAAAGACTAATGAACTAAAGCACCTTTTCATATGGAAAATTAAGCTCTATGAGGCCACACAGGAATTGTCTGTTTTGTGCACTGCTGTATCCCTAGCTCCAACAGTGCATTGCATGTTGTAGGCACTCAGTAAATATTTGTTGAATATATAGTATAAGAGCAAAAGTTGGTGAACATCAAATTGAGAATTCGCTGACTTTAGCTAGTAATTTATTCTGTGACCATATTCAACATACCTACTATCACTAGGTCTTGATTTTCTTGCCTATAAAATAGATGTTTGTTTCCCAGAGATATTTTTCGCCTATGAAATCGTGTGATTCTGGAATTTATAAATTGTTTTTCACATTTACATTGGTTTGCAACTCATGTTTTACTTATTTTCTCTTGATTCTCTATTTTTTCGTTTAATGTGCTTGGCTTACAATGATATACCAGTAATAGCATAACTAATGCTGTCTCTGAATAATATTCTCCACTAAATAGAATCAGAGCACCTCTGAAGAAAAGGCTGGTTTCCACTGTTGGGATAGGAAAGGTATGAGATGAGGTTGGCATATCTTATTGCACTGGAAAGTAAGGAATCTCTTAAAGAGTGAAAGGACATAACAGAAGGACAAGAAAGTCAGCTTGGAGAAGCTGCCCCTGGCCAATCTGGGAAAATTTTGAGCTTCAAAATAAATGAATAATAATAGATTGCAGCTCATTCAGTAAAAAAGAAATTGCCCAGTCCATACTCACATGAATGAATAGGGAGGAAGGGAATTGTCCCGTTACAGTAGAATGCCCTGAAATAAAACATTGATAGAAAATCATTGATGATATTAAAATTAAGTAGTATAGGTTCAGTGGGAATTAGGTATTTAGTAGTCTCCCTTACACAAGCCTCTTTCCACAAACTGCAGATGGGTAACTTAATAACGGAGAACATGGCTTAAACTGCATTAATCAAGTGGTCAAAGTTAACATCATCAAATTAGCAAAAAACTGGTATCAGATGCTTCCTGTTATAATTCATTAGGAGTCTATGATAATACCTACTAAAAACATACCGCTGGAATTCCAAATCCATGGATTATACAAACAAGTCAATAAATGCAAAGAAACTACAGGGAAGCAATCTAAATTCAAGAAGACTTAAAGTCATGACAGCTGAATGTTATATTTGATTCTAGGTTGGTTCCTGAACCAAGGGGAAAAAACAGTTAAAAAAGAACATTATTGGGACAGTGGATAGAATAGGGACCTGGGATTAAATATTATTTTATAAATGTTAAATTTCATGGTTTTTTCCATTGGCTTCTTGTTATCTAAGAAAATGTTCTTGCTCTTATGAAGTACATTTGTTGTTGCTCAGTTGTGACTGACTCTCTGCGATCCCATGAACTGCAGCATGCCAGGCTTCCCTCCCTGTCTTTCAGTATCTCCTGGAGTCTGCTCAAACTCACATCCATTTAGTTGGTGATGCCATCCAACTCTCTCATCCTCTGTTGCCCGCTTCTCCTCCTGCCCTCAACCTTTCCCAACGTCAGGGTCATTTCCAGCGAGTCAGCTCTTCTGATCAGCTGGCCACAGTATTGGAGCTTCAGCTTCAGCATCAATCCTTCCAGTGAATACTCAGGGTTGATTTTCTTTAGGATTGACTGGTTTGGGATTGAAATGAAAACTGACTTTTCCAGGAAATACATAATTAAGGATTGAGAGAAATGGACTCTGATATCTCCAACTTGCTCTGAAATAGTTCAGGGGGAAACACACACACAGAGGAGGACAGGGAGGAGAAAGGGATGTGAAAGGCAAAGCAGACAGGGCAAAAGGTAAGCAGTGGGTGAATCTGGGTAAAAGTTATGGCAGTTTCTTGTACTTGGATAGCAGTTTTGTGTAACTCTGTTAACTTTTTGTAAGCTTGAAGTTATATCAAAACTCAAAGTTATCTCTTCAACTAAGAAAATTTTTTAAAAAAGAAGCCTGCAGGAAAAACTAAAAAAAAAAAACAACAACTTTATGCCTGTAAATTGCTTTGCAAAATTTCTAAATCAGCTATTAGAACTTTTAACTTGGTTCAATAATAAAAGCCCATAAAGTGAATGAACTAGAACCCACAGACTAATTGGCTTTTAATGATTCTTTATTTTGAAATAATTGCAGATTCATAGGAAGTTGCAAAAAAAAAAAAAGTATGGGGATATCATGTATACCCTTACTAATCCAACCTCCAACAAAAGTAACGTTGTATTGTAATTTCAAAACCAGGAAATTGGCATTTGTACAATCCAGTTTATTCAGATTTAGCCAGCTATGCATGCACTTTGTGTGTGTTTCTATATAGTTTATCATAAATGTAGTTTGACTGAGGGACTGAGCACAAGCACACAGACAAGTAGTTATATGTAACCACCACCGTACTCAATATAGAGAACTGTTCTTCACAAGAACCACTTCCTTGTACTGTCACTTCATAGTCACACCTGCACTCCCCATCTCCAAGTTCTGGCAGCCACTGATCAGCCTTTCATCCTCATGTTGGTATGTCAAGAGTATCCCATGAATGGAATCATACAGTATATATTTTTGAGATTGGCATTTTTCACTCAGTATAATTTCCTTGAGATTCATCCAAGTTGTTATGTTATGAATAGGTGGTACATTTTTATTTGCTAAGTAGCATTCTATGGCAGAAAAGACAATGGCACCCCACTCCAGTACTCTTGCCTGGAAAATCCCATGGACGGAGGAGCCTGGTGGGCTGCAGTCCATGGGGTTGCTAAGAGTCAGACATGACTGAGCGACTTCACTTTCACTTTTCCCTTTCATGCATTGGAAAAGGAAATGGCAACCCACTCCATGTTCTTGCCTGGAGAATCCAAGGGACTGGGGAGCCTGGTGGGCTGCTGTCTATGGGGTCGCAGAGTTGGACACGACTGAAGTGATTTATCAGCAGCAGCATTCTGTCGTGTAGATTGACCAACTTGTTTAGCCATTCATGCATTGAAGGTCATTTGGGTTATTTCCTGTTTTTGGCTATTACAGATAATGCTGCTATAAACATTGATGTGTAGGTTTTTGCATGAACATAAGTTTATTTCACACAAGAAACATTTTTTGGTTTTACTTTTTGTTTTGTTTTTTTAAACTTAGCATTCAGTTTTATGTTTTAAAGTTTATTCTGAGGCAGTAATTTTCATACTTTGTTGTTGTTGCTCAGTCTGCAAGTCATGTCCAACTCTTTGCGACCCCATGGACTGCAGCACACAAGGCTCCTCTGTCTTTCACTATCTTCCAGAGTTTGCTCAAACTCATGTCCATTGAATTGGTGCTGCCATCCAACCATCTCATCCTGTCACCTTCTTCTACTCCCCTCAGTCTTTCCCAGTATCAGGGTCTTTTCCAATGCAGCTCTTCTTATTAGGTGGCCAAAATATTAGAGCCTCAGCTTCAGCATCAGTCCTTCCAGTGAATATTCAGGGTTGATTTCCTTTAGGACTGACTGGTTTGATCTCCTTGCTGTCCAAGGGATTCTCAAGAGTCTCCAGCACCAAAATTTGAAAGTATCAATTCTTCAGCATTCAGCCTTTTTTATGGCCCAGTTCTCTCACATTTGACAGAACTATTGGAAAACTGTATTTGTGACAAACCATTTTTCCTTCTAGTCTTTTAAATCCATGCCTAATTTTGTAAACACAGTGAACTGAATTCAAGTTAGTATCTTTCAGGAGTATATAGAGTCTCTATGAAAACAGAGAAATGGATTCAAAAAATTAAGGAACTACAGTTGCTGTATTCAGTAACTAAGATATGTTTGTAAATGGCCAGTTCAGTTCAGTTGCTCAGTCGTGTCTGACTCTTTGCAACCCCATGGACCGTATGTAACACGCCAGGCTTCCCTGTCCATCACCAACTCCCGGAGCTTGCTCAAACTCAAGTCCATCAAGTCGGTGATCCCATCCTACCATCTCATCCTCTGTCATCCCTTTCTCCTCCTGCCTTTAATCTTGTCCAGCATCAGGGTCTTTTTTTTTTTTTAAGTGGCATGATTCGACATCAAAAACGCTTTGCCCTGCCCTGTTAGGCTAGGTATGATCTAATTTATATGTACCTTTTCTCCTTAGTCTTGTATCAGTCCATCATTGTGTACAGCAACATACTCCCCTTTTCCTTTGTGCTAGGCTCTGTCCTTCTGTACGGACTTGAGCATGCTAGTCACCGCCCCCACCCTGTCCCCATTTCTTCTTTGCCTTTTGCCTGTCTAACTCATATTAATGAGACTTCCTAAATGAGACATTGTTACTGTCCACCCTTCACTATAAACTTGGTTGCAGTCTTTTTGTCTCTCAAAGTACCCG
Source organism: Bos mutus (assembly GCF_027580195.1). Taxonomy (NCBI): domain Eukaryota; kingdom Metazoa; phylum Chordata; class Mammalia; order Artiodactyla; family Bovidae; genus Bos; species Bos mutus. The sequence continues at coordinate 37,137,080 of NC_091636.1, read as the reverse complement.
GTTCTTTTCATTTAGAAAAGAGTAAGGACTCTAAAATACTAAGATCAGGGACTCTGGAATCAGACCTTGGACAAATTACTTACCTTTATATGCCCCAGGTTTTATTATCTTAAATTAATAATACTACCTGTTAAATAGGATAAGGATTAACTGAATTCAAATATGTAAAGATGAACTAAATGTAAGTTAATATGAAATTAAACATGTAAATCCCTTAGAACAATTCCAGGCGTATAGTAGATGCTAAATATCATCCATTATTATTGTTGTGAAGTTTATCACAATATGTGATCATCTGTTACATGGTGATTATTCATAATATCACTACTAATGGATTCTCTAAGCTCTATGAGGGTATTAACCATGTTTGGGGTGGTTTTTTGTTTTTTTTTTTTTTTTTTTTTAAACCACATTATGTTCACAACCCACTGTCAGATCCTATTCTAAGTAGTAGATGCTAGATGCATGATGGTGAATACATAAGATATAATGTTTTAAAAATCAAGAAATCAGATCATCAAGTAAAAGGAGATGAGTCACTTAGAAATTTCATTACCTGCTGATAAGCATATGTGATTATTATCAGCTATCAAGTACTGGTAAAGAGAAGCCAAACAGCTTCCTCAACTCCAGGCAATTCAGTATTCTGATTGAAATTGAAAGTGTTTCAGTTCCATTTTAAGTTTAGTTTGCTTTTGTGTTTATTTGTGATACTGACTTGTGTCAAAATATTATTTGAGAAAACTATTTTTTTATATCCCTCTTTTCTGCACACCTCCCCTATCCCCATCAGTTTTCCTAGATTTTGTAAACAACCATGAAAGTCCTCTATAACAGGGGTCCCCAACCTTCAGGGTCTAATGCTTGATGATCTGACATGAGCTGATACAATAGTAATATAAGTAAAGTGCACAATAAATGTAATGTGCATGAATCATCCCAAAACCACCCCCTCACTCCCAGCCCGTGGAAGAACTGTCTTCCAGGAAACCGGTCCCTGTTGCCAAAAAAGGTTGGGGGCTGCTGCTTTATAACACACAGGATCATTTTATCTTTTTACATTTTGTATTCCTATTAACCTTCTAGCTCAGGATATAGTTAATGTTTTATTTTCTTTTTAATAATCTGTGTTTCATAGTAACTTTACTTTTGTGGGACTAATCATATAAATCAGAAACTTCACTTAAAATTTAGAAACCCATTTTTCTTAATAAAAGATTTACCAATAATGACAGAATTTAAACAACTAAATATTTTTTTCATTTTATGTATAGAAAGGATATGCCATTTGATGTTATGAAAATCTGCATTTTATGATTAGTTCATTGAATATTAGCGTATTAAATTTTAAAAATAACATGCTTAACCTCAGTCCATGGAATTCTCCAGAGAAGAATACTGGAGTGGGTAGCCAGCCATTCCTTTCTCCAGGGGATCTTTCCAACGCAGGGATCAAACCCAGGTCTCCTGCGTTGCAGGCAAATTCTTTACCATCTGAGCGACCAGGGAAGCCCTAAATTTTATATATTTACATCCTATAAAATAGCATAGTGGGAAGGATCTAGTGGAAATTATTAAAAAGGTTACTGTAGATAATGTGGGCTTCCTTGGTGGCTTCCTGGCAGGCTACAGCCCATGAGGGTCACAAAGAGTCAGAAACGACTGAGCGACTAAGCACTATAGATAATGTGGGTAAGAAATTGCTTTTCTCTGTTTTTATTATTTCTTTTCCTATGAGAAAGACTATTTAAAATAATTTTGATGTTTAGCTCCTTAGTAAGGAGTTGTTAGTTACTAGTCTTAATTGACTTTTTACAAGGTTATTTTTCCTGAAAATTATCCCAATATAGTTCTTTCACATTCATAAATTATACTATTTAATTATTATATCTTAAATTCTTTTATTTTTTTAATACCAATTACAGAAATAAAGCCTGAGGGAAACATGATGTCTTACCATTCAGTCTCTTATAAAAGAATAGCATCACCGACTTGGTGGACATGAACTTGAGCAAACTCCATGAGATAGTGAAGGACAGGGAAGCCTGGCATGCTGCAGTCCATGGGGTCACAAAGAGTCGGAGATGATTTAGCAACTTAAACAACAACAGCAGCCGTAGACTGTTACAAGCCGTAGACTGGCTTATAAACAGCAGAAATTTATTTCTTACAGTTCTGGAGGCTGGGAAGTCCAAAATAAAGGTCCTGGCAGATTCAGTATCTTGTGAGAACCCACTTTCTGGTTCATAGATGGCCATATTCTTGCTGTGTCTTCACATGGTGGAAGGATCAGAGGAGCTCTTTGAAGTCTCTTTCCTAGGGGCATTAATCCTATTGGTGAGAATTTCACCCTCGTGACCTAATCACCTCTCATGAGCCCCACTTTCAAATATTGATACCATCATACTGGGAATAGGGTTCCATATACAAATGGGGTTGCGGGGGAGATAGAAACATTCACTTCATATCACATGGTTTCGCAGTAATAGGTCTGTTAAATGAAAGGCTTTACTTAATCCTAAGTATGAGATGATATTTTGTACCCAACAAAAAATTTCCCTTAATTAAAATAAAATGTGGAAGTTAACACATTTTAAATTACTCCAAAGAAATTTTAAAAAAGAAAAAGCAAGGTACATATGAAACAGGCTGTTTATTATGGAAGACTTTAAGGACCTGAAAGGTAAACAGAAGAGTATAATGAATGCCTAATGTCCATCACTCAGCTTCAACAGTAATCAACATGCTGTCCTTTTAATTTCATCTGTACCTCCTTCCATTCTGTAACCACTGCTAAATTATTAGTAGCAGTATTATTACTTCTGTAGTATTTTGGAATTTGGTAATATATATATTGAAAAATAGAAATCTTGGGTATACTCATATAACCAACATCCCTCCATGATACAGAACATTTTCACATCAAAAACTTTCTGCATGTCTCTTTGTAGTCGCATCCCACCACCACCATCATAAAAAAACATACTGCTAAGTTGGACTTCATAAAAAGTTCAAAAGATATTGTTAAGAGAATGAAAAGGCAAACGAGAAGGATACAATATTTGCAGATAGTATCTAATAAAGAACATTTATCTAAAGTATATAATTGATGCTCTCAGAAGTCAGTAATAAGATTGCCAGCCTCTACTCTAGACCTGCACTTGTCGTTCTTCAGTCGCTCAACTCCAACTGTTTGCAGCCCCATGGACTGTAGCACACCAAACTCTTGTATCCTTCACTATCTCCTGGAATTTGCTCAAAGTCGTGTCCATTGAGTTGGTGATGCCATCCAGCCATCTCATCCTGTCCTTCTCGTTTTGCCTTCAATTTTCCCCACATCAGAGTCTTTTCCAGTGAGTCGGCTCTTTGCATCAGGTGGCCAAAGTATTGGAGCTTCAGCATCAGTCCTTCTTATTTATAGTCAGGGTTGATTTCCTTTAGTATTGACTGGTTTGATCTTGCAGTCCAGGGGACTCTAGAGTTTTCTCCAACACCACCGTTTGAAGGCAACAATTCTTTGGTGCTCAGCCTTCTTTCTTTATGGTCTTACTCTCACGTCCATACATGACTATGGAAAAAATCATGTATTTGACTATATGGACCTTTTTCAGCAAAGTGATGTCTCTGGCTTTTAATACACTGTTTGTCATGGCTTTCTTCTAAGGAGCAGGCATCATTTAATTTCATGGCTGCAGTCACTGTCTGTAGTGATTTTGGAGCCCAGGAAAATAAAATCTGTCACTGTTTCCACTTTCCTCCCATCTATTGCTATGAAGTGATGGGACCCAATGCCATGATCTTAGTTTTTTTAAGGTTGAGTTTCAAGCCAGCTTTTTCAAAGCAGAGATACTGAGTAGGTAGTTGGATTGAGTGTATTGTATGTGGGGAGAAGTCACAGTAGGAGATACAAATTTTAGAGTTATCAGCATACAGGTGCTATTTTAAAATCTTGAGATCAGATGAGATTAACAGCATAGGTAGAACAGGAAGATGAGAAGGAACCAATATAGGATTCAGGAGTGGCCTGTCCTGTGAGGAAAAACCAAAAGAATATGTTGTTCTGGAAAACAGAATTGTGCAAACAGAAGATTAATCAGCTCTGTTGAATGCTGGGTCAAATAATTGAATAGGAGTTTTGTCCATTGCACTTAACAATGTAGATTCATGCCATTACTAACCATGGTAAGACTTTCAGTGGAATGATGAGAATAAAAACCCAGGGTGGTCTCAAGAGAAAGTAGAAGAATTAGAGGTGAATATGGAAAACTGAAGTATTTTGCTGTGAAAGGAAGCAGAAAATGAAGCAGTTTGATGGAGGATATAGGAGACAAGGGTTTTTTTTAATTTGGGTTTTTGGGGAATAGTAGCAGTTATCATGGAGAAGGGAGTGGCAGCCCACTCCAGTGTTCTTGCCTGGAGAATCCCAGGGACGGCGGAGCCTGGTGGGTTGCTGTCTATGGGGTCGCAGAGAGTCGGACACGACTGAAGCGACTTAGCAGCAGCAGCAGCAGTTATCAGCATATAGATGTTTATATGCTCATTGGAATGATCCAATAAGAGGGAAAATTGACACAGGAGAGAGAAGAAGGTTGTTGGAAATGACCTTTGAATGGGTTAGCACAGAAGAGACATTATTAATGTGCATTATACATGAGCAATCATGATTTTTTTTTTGTACATCTTTATGTACTCTTTGGAGAAGGAAATGGCAACTCACTCCAGTATTCTTGCCTGGAGAATCTCACGGACAGAGGAGCCTGGCAAACCATGGTCCATAGGGTCGGAGAGGGTCGGACACAACTGAAGCGACTAAGCACAAGCGTGCATGTACTCTTTCTCAGTTATTGTTTTCAGTACTTTAAGTAATGATCTTAAGCTGTGGAATAATTTCCTAAAGTACCTGAAACATATTTGTTCTCCTACTGAGTTGTCTTAAAGAATTCATTGTTTCTAGGGACTTGTCATATTAGGATCAAAATAGCCAGACAGAGGACCTGGATAGGTATTTTCCCAAAGAAGACTTAAAGATAATTAACAGGCACATGAAAAGATACTCAGCATCACTAATCATCAGAGAAATGCAATTCAAAATCACAGTGAGATATCACCTCACACCTTTCAAAATGACTATTATCAAAAAGTCAACAAATAAAAGAACTCTCACGAACTGTTTGTGGGAATGTAAATGTGCAGCCACTGTGGAAAACAGTATAGAGGTTCCACAAAAAATTAAAAACAGAAGTGCCATACAAAACAATTCCACTTCTGGGTATTCTCTGAAGAAAGCAAAAACACTAATTTGAAAAGATACATATACTGTGTGTTCATCACATTATTTACAATAACCAGGATATGAAAGGAACCTGAGTGCCCATTGATAGGTGAATGGATAAAAATGATGTAGTCTAGATATGTACCTGTTCACATATATGTATATACACATATTCTTTTTTATGGGTGATAACATGCAAGTAGATGAAATCTTGTCATTTGCAACAATGCATATGGACCTAGAGGGTATTATTCTAAATGAAGTAAGTCAGGTAAAAACAGATACCATATGATTTCACTTAAATGTGGAATCTAAAAGCAAAACATGTAAACAAACATAAGAAAGCAGAAACAGTTATAGATGCAGAGAACAAACAGGTAGTTGCCAGAGGGGAGATGGGTGGGGGGATTAGTGCAATAGGTGAGAAAGATTAAGAGGTACAAACTTCCAGTTACCAAATAGATGAAGCACAGGGATGAAATGTACAGTGTGGGGAATAGAGTAAATAATAATGTAATACCTTTGTATGGTGGCAGATGGCAACTAGACTTCCTACATTGATCATTTTGAAATGTATACAAATACCAAATCATTATGTTGTATGCTAGGAACCAACAGTGCTGTAGATCAGTTATGCTTCAAAAACAAGCAAACTCAGAGAAGAAGATCAGATTTGTGGTTATCAGAGAGAGGCTGGGATTGCGCTGGGGGGGAGGGGGTTAGGAAATTGAAGGGAGTCAAAAGATACAAACTTCCAGTTACAAGATTAAGTACTAAAGATGTCATGTGTAACATGATAAACATAATTAAACACTGCTGTATGTTATATATGAAAGTTGTTAAGCAAGTAGGTCTTAAGAGTTTTTATCACAAGAAAATGTCTTTGTATCTGTATGAGCTGATAGATATTTATTAAACTTACTGTGGCATCAAAAGATGCTAACAATAACCCTGTGTACGAGACAGCAAAAGAGACACTGATGTATAGAACAGTCTTATGGACTCTGTTGCAGAGGGAGAGGGTGGGAAGATTTGGGAGAATGGCATTGAAACATGTATAATATCATGTATGAAACAAGTTGCCAGTCCAGGTTCGATGCACCATACTGGATGCTTGGGGTTAGTGCACTGGGACGACCCAGAGGAATGGTATGGGGAGGGAGGAGGGAGGAGGGTTCAGGATGGGGAACACATGTATACCTGTGGAGGATTCATTTTGATATTTGGCAAAACTAATACAATTTGTAAAGCTTAAAAAGAAAAAAACAAAAAAATCAGAGTAACCAGAGTTTTTTGAAAAGATTCTAAGGGCAGACAAATCGCAAATAACTAATAGGATGAAGATGAATGATAAACCTATTACTTGCTTTTATCACTTAATATTACTGTAGAGGTCTTCATGTATTCAGGCTTTTCTTATATTTCATATGCACCCAAAAATTGCTTATATGTGTTAAAAAAATTTTTACAAACTTCAGAATCTGTTGCTTTCTAGTGGTGGTGAATGATTATTTCAGAAGAATCTGGCCAGTCTTTGGACTAGTGGAAAAAAAAAATGTGAATTTAAAAATTTTGTAGTAGTTCAAAGTGTGCCCTCTTGTGGACTGTTCAATGATTTAACATTAAAACATTTTTCTCTTACATTTTAGATTCAATTGATTATATATTATCAAGTGTATTATGGTCTAAAGTTGAGACCTACATCTAAATGTTATAGTTCCTTAAGACCTCAGCCTCATTTAGAGGAAATAAAATGACCATTGTTTGATTTTTGCATTTCTGATCCCATTGTATAGGAAATCATCTTGTGATAAAGGAATCAATCTTAAGTTATATTGTACTATATATAGTACAACATAGATTTAGGTATTTACTTACCTAGCTGCTTAGGATTTATATTCTACCTATTTCCCAAAAGAATTTGAGGCAGCGTATTCTATTAAATGTAATATAAACTGAGACAATAAAAATATAATAGTTTTAAGCCCTCCCTCCCACCTTCCTCACTAAAGAAAAGGAGAAATTAGTATTACCAAGGAAGGAAAAGTGCTAATTAGCTAAATAGTCCACACACATAAAATGTTGGTTTATTCAAAATAATACAATCCTGTAAGACAGCATAGCATAAAGAACATTGAACTAGAAATCCAAACTTTTGTAGGTCAGTTTACAAGCTGTGAGACCTTAAATGTTTTGCTTCTCTGAGGAACATTTCATTTACCTTTTTTACTGGTTTGTCTTTTCTGTCATAGCATTGTAGATACCTCCCAGTTTGATGTCCTTCATATAATGGTTGATAATGTGAGATAAGATTAGAAACACCTGAGTTCAGGAGCGTCCCTGGCTTTCCCCCGGTTGGTTCAGACGGTAAAGAAAGTACAGAATCCCCCTGCCGTAACATACATGGGTTCAATCCCTGAGTCAAGAAAGTCCCCTGGAGAAGGAAGTGGCAGCCCACTCCAGTATTCTTGCCTGGGGAGTTCCATGGACAGAGGAGCCTGGTGGGCTGCAGTCCATGGGGTCGCTAAGAGTCAGACATGACTGAGCAACTTCGCTTTCACTTTTCACTTTCATGCATTGGAGAAGGAAATGGCAACCCACTCCAGTACTCTTGGCCTGGAGAATCCCAGGGACGGAGGAGCCTGGTGGGCTGCAGTCTATGGGGTCGCACAGAGTCGGACATGACTGAAGCAACTTAGCAGCAGCAGCAGAGCGTTAGAGTGGTTTCATGGATGCTTACTTTATTACTGTTAAAACGTACATATGTGTTTTAGGAACTTTTGTCAGTATATTTATAATCAAAGTGAGGAAAAAGAAAATTCTTATTTTTACCTACTTATATACTTTCACTATTTTTAAGAAAAAACTTTTTAAAATTGAATTAAGATGTATGAATAAGGGGAATTATTAATGTTACATCATTACACTGTTCTGAAGATTATAAACGAAAAAACTCAGAGGTTCTCCTGAAAGTTACTGACTAGCTTCTCTTAAAAAAAAAAGAGAAGTATTTAAACTGTTTAAAAATTACAATTCAGCTTTCTATTTCAGCACTATGTCTTAGATAATTGATGTAGAGCAGACTCTGTTTGCTGTTTATGAAGCTATTTAATGAAGACACATCTTTTTCAAAATTTATTTTTTAATTCAAGGATAATTGCTTTACAGAATTTTGTTGTTTTCTGTCAAACATCAACATGGAATCAGCCATAGGTGTACCTATGTCCCCTCCCTCTTGTACCTCCCTCCCCATCTCACCCTTCTAGGTTGATTCAGAGCCCCTGTTTAAGTTCCATGAGACATACAGCAAATTCCCATTGGCTATCTATTTTGCATATGGTAATGTGAGTTTCCATGTTACTCTGTCCAGACATCTCACCCTCTCCTCCCCTCTCACCATGTCCATAAGTCTGTTCTCTATGTCTGTTTCTCCACTGCTGCCCTGCAAGTAAATTCATCGATACCATCTTATTAGATTCTATATATATGCATTATTATGCAATACTTTTCTCTTTCTGACTTCACTCTGAATGATAGGCTCTTGGTGCATCCACCTTATTAGAACTGACTCAAATGTGTTCCTTTTTATGACTAATATTCCATTGTGTATATGTACCACAGCTTTATCCATTCATCTGTCAATGGACATCCAGATTGCTTTCATGTTCTAGCTATTGTAAATAGTGCTGCAGTTAACATTGGGGTACATGTGTCTTTTTCAATTTTGGTTTCCTCAGGGTATATGCCTAGGAATGGGATTGCTGGGTCATCTGGTGGTTTTATTCCTAGTTTTTTAAGGAATCTCCTTACTGTCTTCTATAGTGGCTGTATCAATTTACATTCCCACCAACAGTGCAAGAGGGTTCTCTTTTCTCCACACCCTCTCCAGCCTTTATTGTTTGAAGACTCATCTTTTAATAATGGTCACATTATTTACCAGGAAGGCAAGTTGAAGATAAATTTTTATGCATATATGATGTGGAAAAGAAAATAGTGTTTGTCAAAATTAAGTGTCCCTGTCCAGTAATACAGCCACATTGTTTAGGTTCTGACCTTTGCTCCACACATTACTTGAAATTCCTTGTAAATTAATTTTCTCGTCAGTAAAATGCAGGAAAAAAAAGAGTACCTACCTTACTTCATTGTTGTGAGGACTAAATGTGTTGTTGCATACAAAGCATTTTGCAGTGTGAACATACAGTAAATAATACATGCATGATGGCTGTTACTGTTATGTATAGCTTGAGCATGCAAAAAGCAGAACATTTTATTTTTTAAGCATTTCCCTAGTAGTAATATATTTGACATTGTTACAAATAATTATCTGTTTTTTGTTGCAGTGTTTGGGAAATGGGAAGTAATGACAGCTGGCACCTGAACTAAGTACTTTCATAGGCAACACCATTCCAGAACTTCAGGATGAATGGGGATATGCCCCATGTCCCCATCACTACTCTTGCGGGGATTGCTAGTCTTACAGACCGTAAGTTTGGTTAACATTCTACTCTGACATTGATTTTTAAAGAGACTATGACAATAATTGTTGCTGGTGTCATAAATAACACAAAGTGTGTAAAGATTTTAGATTTTGAATGACACATTATTATTTTCTTTGGTTTACTGGCATAAGTGTGAAAGTAACAAAATTAGTGAACTAATAATAAGACCTTAATTTCTCTTTCATCCTAAGGACCCATTAAGAAATGGTAGTATGTTTTTGTTTAAAGGTCTTACATGAAAGGGATAAATGTAAAAATAAGGATCAGAGAAGATGAAACAATCATTAAAAATCGAAACTGAAGAAACATGGTTTGCATATAGAAATTATTACACACTTAAAAAAGCATTTAGGGAAATGGTAACTGAAACTGCCCTTCAAACAAGAAAATTTGATAGCCCCACTTAATCTGATTTCTTAGTGATATTTATTTTGGATGCCACGTTTGGTAATCTTTTGGAGTTTGTCACAGATGTCAGGAGCCTATTTTACCCTGAACGCTTAAGTTTCTTAAGAACATTGTCATTCACTTGAGGTTTAGTTCAGTTCAGTCGCTCAGTCATGTCTAACTCTTTGCGACCCCATGGACTGCAGCACACCAGGCTTCCCTGTCCATCACCAACTCCCAGAGCATGCTCAAACTCATGTCCATCGAGTCGGTGATACCATCTAGCCATCTCATCCTCTGTCGTCCCCTTCTCCTCTTGCTTTCAGTCTTTCCCAGCATCAGGGTCTTTTCCAATGAGTCAGATCTTCGCATCAGGTGGCCAAAGTGTTGGAGCTTCAGCTTTTGCATCAGTCCTTCCAAGGAACATTCAGGACTGATTTCTTTAGGACTGATTGGTTTGATCTCCCTGCTGTCCAAGGGACTCTCAAGAGTCTTCTCCAACACCACAGTTCAAAAACATCAATTCTTCAGCAGTCAGCTTTCCTTATGGTCCAACTCTCACATCTATATGGGACTACTGGAAAAACCATAGCTTTGACTAGACCTTTGTTGGCAGGTTTAATTAGTGTAGTGCAATATTTTAGGGACTCATTCCTTTGGTAGGCAATTTTAACTTAGTCCCTGTGTAAAAACTGCTCACAATGTTAGTCCTTATCCTACCTGAATAAATAAAGGGGAGAAGACATATGAGAAGGAAGGGTTGATGGTGAATAGATGACATCCTTTCTTTGTAAAACAAGCATTTTGTAAGATGTAAGGTTTCATAAAAGCAGCTATAGGAAAATAACTTCAAGAAATGTTTTCATCTATGTTCCCCCAATTACTATTTTTTTCTGTTGTTAATTTCCAGCTAGTTTAAGTGGGTGTAAAATAGATAACAGCCTACAGCTTTGAAGCAGGGCTAGTTTATAAAATCTGACATAACAAGAAAGTAGTTGGTGTGGATTTAACAGGTAAGAAAGCTTTTGAAATAGTCTTTAGTTTTGGTTATGACTTTGTTCAAGTAAGGCGTAAATTCATATGATATGTTGTAGGAGTGCAGAGTCAAACAACCAGAAATTTCTTTTTTTTTTGTTGGGGTGGGGTTGAGTTCTGTGCATTATCTCAGCTGTACCTCATTAAAATTTTTCTGCCCAATAAATTCTACGTATTAAGTAATGATTTGTTTCCAATGTTTTTATGAACAAAAACCTATTATTACCCATAGTGACTGAGTGGCATGAGAGTTAATACTATGTAGGTGATTAAAAATTAAACCAAAAACAAAGACACTATTGTTAACTTTTTAACTTTTATTTTAAACAAATGAACTAATTCCTTTTATGTGAAGAGACATTAAGTAACTGAATTTAAACAACTGTGAACATCGATGTCCTTTTTTTTTTTGCTGTCAGAATAGAATGAAGAGATTATTTAGGAATTTACAACTTAAAGCAAAATTCCTTAGATATTTTTCTTTCTTTAGAATCCTATTCTATGGATGTTGTTCTCCTACTAAAGTGAGCTATTTTTGTATTTGCCCAAGCTTTTAAAAACACACATTAGTTGTCTATCTGGTGAAGAGTCAGATATTGTAACTTGGTTTATTTATTTGATTATGATAAATCTTTACAATAGAAGTAAATTAGATTAATTAATACACTCAATTTTTAGAAATTACTTATTTTTTTTAAATCCTTTTTTGGCTATTTATTAAAGTAATAAAGATATTAAGACATGAAAAGTTAGCACAGAGTTTTACTCTTAGTATAATCTATTGTGGTCAAAGGGACGTTTGGGGAGTTTTGTAGAGTAGTTTGGGGTTTGTTTGAGGAGAGACAGAATGCCTTTTAATTCATACTGATATTTTACAATTTATTTAATCCCATATATATTTAAGCATGAAAGAGGTTTCATACTGTCACTCAATTAATTTCTCATAATCTGATTTTATTCCAAATAGTCCTGAACCAGCTGCCTCTTCCATCCCCTTTACCTGCTACAACTACAAAGAGCCTTCTCTTTAATGCACGAATAGCAGAAGAAGTGAACTGCCTTTTGGCCTGTAGGGATGATAATTTGGTTTCACAGCTTGTCCACAGCCTCAACCAGGTATCAACAGATCACATGTAAGTATATTCTAAAGTAAGATGAAATGTTTTGGTCTTAGTAAAAGAATCAGTATTCCTGGTTTAACTTTTATTTCTAAAAAATTTTAATACATAATTTATTTTAAATTATTGGAATATCCTCTTTAAAATATAGCCTTATTGTGATATTAATGAGATTTAAATAGACCATAGTTATTTTGAGACAGTAGTTCTGATGCATGTAATTCTATGAATATTTTTTTTGATTCTTGTAATAATCTTGGGATTCATCAAGATGGATCTGTGCAGAGGTCTCAAGTTGTTCATTAATTTAGCTCCTTTTCCTGAAATTGCTGGAATAGTTAGAATTTCCAGGCACTAGGGACTTTAGTGATGGTTCTGTTTGGAATAGGCTTATATGCTTTTCATGTAAAATATAGCAAGAACTCAGAGATTAATTTCAAGGAAGGTTGCTACAGAATTTGGAACTAATTTTTCTCCAGGATTTGTTGTACAGTGTGAACATAGATGTGTGTTTTCACACAATAGACTTTAAAATAATATGAACTAAAATACGTAGCTTATTTACAGACTTTTTCCACAAGTATACTTTTTAAAATTCACTTTTTACTACCAAAACAGTATGTATGTATACTCAACACAACAATGTATAAAAAGTTCATAACCCACTGCACAGTGGTACTCTTGTGCCCTTCCATTCTTTTAATTTTTTTAACTTAAAGATTCATTATTTAGGGGAATGAGTATAAAACACATTATAATGGACAGATCTCTGCCATTACCTGTATGTAGCTCATACTATGGGGCCATTTTTTAAGCTGAAGAATTTAGCAGAAATAATAAATGTGAATTTACTGATGGGAAACTGAGAAATGATTGTTTAAATTCAGAAGGAAGTATATCTCTACAGAAATTCAACAGTGTCTAAGTGTTTTACTGCTTCTCATACCTGTGCATTCTCTTCTTTTTGGCTCTGTTGGGACTGTATTGCAGCTTGTGGGCTCCTCATTGCAGTGCATGGCTTTCTCTAGTTGTGGCGTGTGGGGGCTTCTGAAGTTGCAGTGTGCGGACTTAGTAGTTGTGGCTCAAGGGCTTGGTTGCACTATGGCATGTGGGATACAGTTTCTCTACCAGGGATCAAACCTGCGTCCGCTACATTGGATGGCAGAGTCTTAACTATTGGACCACGAGGGAAGGCCCTACCTGAACATCCTTAATTGAAAGATTTTCACCACATATTTAAAGAGATAAAAGGAGAAGCACATATACAATTATGATTAATTATATGGTGAGCTCCTTTGATTGCCCCCAGAAATGTATTTAATTTTATCATTGGACACCATCTTTACGAATCTTTCTAATTAGATTTAATGAGTGCAACAGTGACGTGTAAAATTTAAAATACTGCCTAATTTTTATTTCTTAGCATTTGTGAACTTAACTTGCTACTTACTAACTGCAGCTATTCTTAACCACTTACTTGGGATTTTTTCTCTCCAGTGGCTTTATTTGAGATGAGAATAAAGAGGGGGCAATTACATAACCTTGGGTCTTGTCTTAATCAACATGGCAACATTATTTCATTCAGAGAACATTCTCAAAAAGACAAAGTCACTTATATTCAGATATAAGGGAGAAAATATGTTCCAAGCCCTGATATCAACTTCTGTGCATAATTATCACCTCTACCTTTCCACTATTTTGAATAGAATAGACACTTATTTTATACTTTTATGCTAATATAAACATTCTTACATAAACTTAGAATCCATAAAATAATGTTTTCTGTTTAAAATAAAGTGGGGAAAGGAAAGAAGTCTACAATTTAAGTAATAGAAGTTAAAGAATTCTTAATGACCATCACTTTTTAAATGTTTTATATTTATTTTTTCAATGCCAGAGAGTTGAAAGATAACCTTGGCAGTGATGATCCAGAAGGCGACATACCAGTCTTGTTGCAGGCCGTCCTGGCGAGGAGTCCTAACGTTTTCAGGGAGAAAAGTATGCAGAACAGATATGTACAAAGTGGTGAGTTTTTTAATAATTGAATTTCATAGTATATATATTTTTAATGTGTCTTGTATCAGAACTTGCTTCACATGTAAATTCAGCTGTCTCCTTTAACAAACTAGCCTGTCATCTGTGAATACTCTTTGATACCTTGAATCAAACCAAGAACAAAAAGGAAACTAAATAGATAGTAACATTCTTGCAGTTTATTCAATTAGGCAAAACTTAATATGCAGTTTGCTGGATATTTCAAAATGTATTAATTTAGTCAATGAAAGAGCTTTTTATTTTAGAAACCTAGAATAGATATGAAAGAAGTCTATCATTAATCAAATAATAAAAATATCTGCAGAGCTTCTGAAAATGGAGTATGTGTATAAATAAATATACCAAGTATTAGTTTTAGTACTGATGGGTGATTATAGTCATGGTTATATAGTAATTGGTTTAACACTTTAGAAATAGAAAAAGGTTTGTAACTAAAATATTACTATTAAGGAAAACTCTATTTATAATAAGCATTAGAAAAACCATAAAAATACTACATCTAGCGCATATGATTTTTCTGTAGTCAAGGAGAATCCTTAAGTTAGGAGCTTTGTTCTGGTCTGAAGCTTACTGAATCTAGTAAGCTCAAGTGCTTGCTTCCCTCTCAAGACTAAAACAGCAGAAAGGAATAGTTAGACAACCCAGGAAGATCCAGTTTATTTAATTGATTATTTGTGTGCAAGAATATTGCCACATTTGCTGACAGTACCTTGGTGAAGCTCATCATTCCATTTCTTAGTTTTGTTTTTAAATAGTATTACTATGTTGATGGTGTGTCCTTCTGTGTGAATTGTGTTTTTAAAGCAATTGCATAGTTGCTATCCATTTCCCAAAGTGAATCTAGGGAATTTCCTTCTAGGAAATTGAAGTCAGGTATGCAGGACAAGACTGTATCTTCATCAGTCTTGGATGGCAGTAGTAGGTCACAGATAGAAGTGGTGAAAGGAAAGCTAGAATTAAACATACTCTGGAAGAATGTTGGAATGAAAGAAAATATGGAGAGATCATTGATTGGAAGGAAGACTATAGTCATATCTTGTTTTATTGCACTTTGCTTTACTGCACTTCTCAGATAGTGCCTGTTTAACAAATTGAATGTTTATGGCAGCTGTGCATTGAGCAAGTCTGTCAGTACCATTTTTCAAACAGCATTTGCTTATTTTGTGTCTCTGTCACATTCTGCTAATTGTTACAATATTTAAAAACATTATCACTGTGTTTGTTATGGTGATGTTTGAAGTTACTATTATATTTGAGGGTACCAGGAACCACACCCATGTAAGTCAGTGAACTAATGGATAAATGTATGTTCTGGCAGAACTGGCAGTTCCACTTTCCTTGAGCCTTGCTGTTTTCTGAGACAGAACGTATTGAAATGAGTCCATTAATAACTCCACAGTGACCTCTTAAGTATTCAAGTGAAAAGAAGAGCCGCATATCTTTTTCTCTAATCAAAAGCCAGAAATGCTTAAGCTTAGTGAGGAAGACATGTCGAAAGCCAAGATAGGCCAAAAGCTAGGCCTCTTGTCCCTTACAGCCAAGTTATCAAAAACAAAGGAAAAATTCTTGAAGGGAGAGGGAAGTGCTACCCCAATAAACACTTGAATGTTAAGAAACTAAAATAACCTTCATTGCTGATATGGAGAAAGTTTTAGCGGTCAGGGTGGAAGATCAAGCCAGTCAGAATACTCCCTTAAGCCAAAGCCTAATCCAGAGCAAGGCCCTAACTCTCTTTGGTTCTCTCAAGGCTAAGAGAGTTGAGGAAGCTGCAGAAGAAAAGTTTGAAGCTAGCAGAGATTGGTTTATGAGGTTTCAGGAAAGAAGCTATCTCCATTAACTTTACAGTGCAAGGTGAAGCTACAAGTACTGATGTAGAAACTGCAGCAAGTTATCCAGATCTAGCTAAAATAATTAATGAAAGTGGCTATGCTAAACAAAAGATTTTCAGTATAGATGAAACAGTTTTCTATTGGAAGAAGATGCCAGCTAGTACTTTCATAGCTAGAGAGAAAAAGTCAATGCCTGGCTTCAAAGCTTCAAAGGAGCTAATACAGGTGGTGAATTTAGGTTGAAACCAGTGCTCGTTGACCATTCTGAAAATTCTAGGGCCCTTAAGAGTTATGCTAAATCAACTCTGCCTGTGCTGTATAAATGGAACAAGAAACCAGGATAATAAGCATATTTGTTTATAACATGGTTTATTGAATACTTTAAGCCCACTGTTGAGACCTACTGCTCAGAAAAAAGAAAAAAGGGTTCACCAACTGAATGGACATGAGTTTGAGTAAACTCCAGGAGATAGTGAAGGACAGGGAAGACTGGCATGCTGCAGTCCATGGGATGACAGAGTCAGACATGACTTAGCAACTTAACAGCACAGTTCTTTGGATCTTTGAGAGAATCAGAAAGAACTATTAGGATTTCATTTGACCTTTTTATTTATAAAGCCAATGCCTCTAAACTAGTGATTCCAGCTTGTCATAGTAATGATAGTTAATTCAGAGGAAAATACTTTTTAACTCTCGTCTTAAAGAGTTTTGTCCCCTTCTCTCAAAAAAATCAAAATCAGAAACAGTAGTTATAGTAATTAAATTATTAAACCATGGCATATATGACTTAGTACTGAATTTAGGTTGGAAGAGAAAATTCATAAACTGAAATTTAGACTACCTATAAAAGAAAACATACTATTAGTGTTAGACTTTGAGGTGATTTTGTGCCCTCATGTCATTCAGCTGTTGTCGTAGAGCTAGAATCCTTTTTGTAGCTCCTGGCAAATAAACATGTAACTTTTGTTTGAATGTAAAAGGCACTTTTCATATCAGCAGCAGAAAATGAACTTTTGGGAAATAATGTGATGCTTGAATTTCCCAAAAAGAGTAGCTATATGTATTATAAGAAAGGTCAGTGTTAATTATAGATTTTTATTTTTGATTTTAGAGTGTCTAAATAGCTGAATTTTTCTGCATCTCCTATATAACAGAATGGAAAGAGTTGAAAGCAACAGGTGAAAGAACAGTGTGAAAGGAAATGTGAGAATCTGAAAGCTGTTCTCACACTTTCATTCATTAAACAAATATTCATTTAATCCCTATTTTATGGCAAGAATTACTGTAAAAGAAAGAGTAGGAACATTCTGATGTTCATTAAAAGACTGAGATGGTAATTTCAGTACCTCAAACCTTGGACCTTTAAGAAAAGTACTTCTTAAAAGTTAGGTCCTAATCACAACAAAATACATAGAGTTGTTAAAATTAAGTTCCTAAGGAGGGGAGATGAATGTAATAAAATATTGTGCATAATAGGAAATACCATCCAAAAGCCTATTGTAGACAGAAGTGTGTAGTATTTATTAAAGGATTAGGTCAGAGGTCCCCAACCATTTTGACAGCAGGGACCTATTTCCTGGAAGACAATTACTCCATGGACAAGGGATGGGAAATGGTTTTAGGATGATTCAAGTATGTTACATTTATTGTGCACTTTAATGCTGCCACTGATCTGACAGGAGGTACAGGTTCACATCCTGGAGACAAGGGAATCCCTGGATTAGATGAAGTGGCTTCTGAAAGTTCTTTTCAATTCTAAAGCTGAATGTAGGACACTAAGTCAGCAAGTACATAGCTCTCTATCTCTGTCCCTGGATTAGTTGACATGCTAAAAGGATGTTTGGTAAAATTGGTTGTGCTTAAAATTTATAGTTTCTGTATTTTGCTCTTCAAAATGAACATGTTGGTCAAAAAGAAAAGAACAGAAAGAACTTCTGAGTGTTTGTGAGAGAATGGTTGATTTAAATCACTTAATGCTTTACCAATAGAAGAATATAACATACTTACTGTTTTTGTATATTATGTAGGAATGATGATGTCTCAGTATAAACTTTCTCAGAATTCCATGCACAGTAGTCCTGCATCTTCCAATTATCAACAAACCACTATCTCACATAGCCCCTCCAGGTAATGTATTTATCATTTTATGAAGAGCTATTTTCTGTAGTGAATGTGTTTGAGAATATACAGTATGTACATGCATTTAGGTAATGGTGAAATTCCTAAAGTTAATTCCTAAAGGTAATTTACCTGGTGGCTCAGAGGTTAAAGCGTCTGCCCACAATGCAGGAGACCTGGGTTCGATCCCTGGGTTGGGAAGATCCCCTGGAGAGGGAAATGGCAACCCACTCCAGTATTCTTGCCTGGAGAATCCCATGGACGGAGGAGCCTGCTGGGCTACAGTTCATGGGGTCGCAAAGAGTCAGACACGACTGAGAGACTTCACTTTCTTTCAAAAAGTTTAGATGCTTATCCTTACATAGCACATGAATATTTGCCTTAAAATGTTAAATGTGGAAATGCTCTAATATACTGTTTGAAATAAATAGTAACTTAATTTCATGCAAACAAAAGAATGTGTTAAAATAGAGCATGTTTGAGATAAATAAGAAAATTCTTCGAGTAGAATTTAGGGAGCATGTAAAATAAATGAATTACTCTATTTGAAAACTGCTTAGTATAACTCTTAGGTTCTGAATTGTGAATGATTTTTGTACATTATTTTTCAGAATTTTCTGTGTACATAGATTTTATTTTATTGAAATAACAAGAAATATCACTTATTTCATTTCCTGATATTGTTTATTTGGATTTTGGATTTTAGCCGGTTTGTGCCACCACAGACAAGCTCTGGGAACAGATTTATGCCACAACAAAATAGCCCAGTGCCTAGTCCATATGCCCCACAAAGCCCTGCAGGATACATGCCATATTCCCATCCTTCAAGTTATACAACACATCCACAGATGCAGCAAGGTAAGAAAGCTGGTGCTTATTTACAAGAATGCCTATAGTTCCAGCAAATTCATTGTTTTCTTTACTTTTTTCTTTTCATAAGTTTTCAAACACAAATACTAAACTGTATACTTACTCATCAGCAAACGTTTCTTTTTAACTATGGCTTATGTAATTAAAAACATATTACATTTATTGCTTGAACATTCATCATTTGGGAGGTAAAAAGATAAGTGTAATTTCAGTCTTTGGATTACCTTATATTATACAACTGAGTATATATAGTTATAAAATTAGGAACTGCTTTATTTAATTAGGCTTCTTATAGTAGCACTAAGTCAAAGAAGAATTATATATTAATTAGTTAAGTATATGTAGTGTGAAAAACTTAATATCAAGTATATACAGTACTAATAGAGGAAAATTAATAATCTTGGATGCAGAATTTTCTGGGATTAGATTACTAGTTCTTATTTGAAGTTAGTTGTTGGTAATATGTCTTTTTAAGATCATACTGCCTTGGGATATATGCCATGGCTATCAGATAATGTATTAATATTAGTATATATTTGTTTTTACTTTTTTGGAGAAATTTTGAAAAATACAAAATATAATAACACATGTACCTATGTTTTTGTCCCTCATAATTAACAACAAATTTTTAATAGTCACAGTCAGTCTTTAGTTCCTGTTTGTATTCTTAGTTTTTTATTATGCATGGAGTTAGTATCTTATAAAGTTTTAACTTGGGGTCATCTATTGAAACATCCAGATTCTGGTTTTCCAAACTAGATAATGAAATACTGGGTTGAGCTTATTTCATATAGTAACTCAGGGAAAAACTTGGAGGCAATCAATCACACCTTTGAAATAGACACCTCCAAAATTATAGGATTTAGTGTGAGTACAAACAGAAGTATGCGTATATACTGGCTCTTGATGTTTGTGAAATTTTACTGTTTTACTCTGGGATGCCAAAGTTACCTGGAGAAGGAAATGGCAACCCACTCCAGTGTTCTTGGCTGGAGAATCCCATGGACAGAGCAGCCTGACAGGCCAAAGTCCATGGGGTTGCAAAGAGTCGGACACAACTGAGCAGCTAACACACACACACATGCCAGAGTTATGAGGATCATTTTAAATGTAATTAAAAAGAGGAGAAACGTTGACAGAACACATTTGCTTCCTACAGAAATACCCACATATATATGTGTAGGAGAAAAAAACATGAGTTTACTGTAAATACTGTTGTCACGTTATAAGGAGATAAACCCAGCTTTTTCAAAAGAATAAGTTGAAATCACAAAATCAAAAAATATATACATAGTTTGAGGGCCTATTCAGTAATTAGTCATTTCTTGGAAACGTTCAGATACTTGAGAAACTAAAAATAATATTCAGAGATTAGCCTCAAATAGATAGCAAAATTAAAAGAAAAAAATTTAATGTAGTAAGAAACAGATAGGTAAATGGAACAAAAAAGATTCCAGAAATAAGGCAGATGTCTGTGGGAACTTAGAATTTGTGAAAGGTAACATTTAAAATTCTTATAAACTTGAAAAGTTTTCATGTGGAAAACTAGAGAATAACACAGTGGACCATTTTACCAATAGGCATTCTGCCTCTCTGTCCTTAATTACATTTGCTAAGAAGGCAGAGTTCTCCTTTATAAATACCAAGTGTAATAATTTGCCCCTAAAAATACTGAGAACATTTATAACCTTTTTCCCCTATATATGATCTAATCTAGTTTCTCACACATTGCACTTGGTTTTTACATCTCTTTTGACTCTTTTAAAAATCTATTTGGTCCCATAGCCTCTCTCCATGATAGTAATTTCTGGTTTTTTTTTTTAGAAATTCTGTGCTACCTTTGTGGTGGAGTATCACATATTCTAGACTTCACTGTTTCCTATTGTGTTGTTTGATTTGCTCATATACTCCTTATGTTTCCTACCAACTGGAAGTTATCAGTAAAGGCTCTATTAATTTCTAGTTTTATATTTTTGGCAAGGATACTAAAGTAATGTGCACTTCATATTGCATCACATCAGAAGACTTATAATCACAAGTGGCTTTGTTATTAGTAATATTTAGGTGGTAACCACTTCTTTTATAATGAACATAATTTTTCCTTTGCAATTAGTAAGTAATCTGTCAGATTATACTTTGAGATCACATAACTCCATTTCCTATTAATCTTTATCCTAAAAGGTCTACCATCCATTAGTGATTCTGTTTCCAATTCTGTCATTCTAAGATGGTATCTTGCATCAGTATGTAATAGTGGATTGTTTAGTAAATCATGTTGGATAGGTTGGCTAGGCATTTTGAAATTTTAGTTGATTCTTAGATCATTTAGAGGAAAAATGTTCTAGGTGGATAAACAGTTTACATGTTTGTTTGTATTTTGACTCATGGAACTATAAGAAGAAAACATGGGGGTGAATTTTGGGTAATGTTGGGTCAGGAAATGGGCTTCCCTGGTAGCTCAACTGTAAAGAATCTGCCTGCAGTGCAGGAGACCTGGGTTCGATCCCTGGGTTGGGAAGATCCCCTGTAGAAGGGATAAGCTACCCACTCCAGTATTCTTGGGCTTCCCTTGTGGCTCAGCTGGTAAAGAATCCACCTGCAATGCAGGAGACCTGGGTTCAACCCTGGGTTGGGAAGATCCTCTGTAGAAGGGAACAGCTACTCACTCCAGTATTCTGGCCTGGAGAATTCCACGAACTGTATAGTCCATGGGGTCACAAAGAGTCAGACACAACTGAGCGACTTTGACTTACTCACCAAGGGTCAAGAAGGCCTTTCTAAGTAGGACTGTATTCTAGAAATGGGGGAAAAGACAGATTAATCACAAATTTCTGTATAAGACGAGAGAACAAGTAAAGACAGGTAAATTGACTAAAGAAGTAAATAATTTACTGAAAAAGAAAAACAAATTGGATGCAGAAAGGTTTAATATGTTCAACCTGGTTCACAATTAAAGAGATGTTAATCAAAATTAAATTGAAATAAAATTTTATTATAACTATCAGATTAGTGAACATGTTTTAGTGTGCAGGGAAATTCAAACTTCATACAGTCTTCATAGGAATATAAATTGGTAGAACCGTTTTAGAGAGCAGTTTGACAATATCTATTTCTGTTTAAAATCTCCCTCAGTTCTTCAAAATCTGTCTCTTCTATAACTGGGGGAGGGTATAAAGCATGTTCAGACAGTTCCATCTCAAGTTCTACTAAGCATTCATGGAAAGGATATTCTAATTTTACTAGAACTAAAGACCTAAGTATGAAAAAACAAAACTATGAAACTCTTGAAAGAAAATTTCAGAGAGTAATTTTTATGATTTCGTGTTAAGTAGGGAACCTGAATGTGTAATACACATGAAAAGATGCTTGGCTTCACTATTGTTTAAGGAAAGAAACACAAATTAAAGTAACCATCAGAGACATTTCTCATCTTCAGATTGATGAAAATCGTTGGCAAGAATATAGAGCAGCAAGAACACTTGTCTATTACTAGTAGAGTGGTCATAAATAATTTGGAAAACTATTTGTTAATATTTAGCAAGGGTTAAAAACAGGAATATTCAGCAATTTCACTTCTAGACACATTTATAAGTCATTATAAGAATACATAATACATTACAACATTGTTTATGATGACAAAAATATTCAGGCAATCTAAACTACTAACATAAGTCTGGATAAAATGTGTACATTATGTAGCAGACTAAAGAAGTAATGTATGTCATTATTTATTTAAAATAAAACGACATATAAAAATAGATATATTTCAACACAATATTGAAATTGAAGTGTTATAGAAGAATATATACATATACCATTTATATAATGTGCTAAGCAATAATGTGTTATTTAGAAATATATTCATTTATAGCAAAGCTATAAAGATATTCATAGGTAGAGTGAACTCTAAGTTCAATAGTAGCACTTGCTTTTAGTGAATAAGAGGAAGAAAATAAAGGAGAGGCATATGCAGGTATATGGAGAGCTTCAACCATATCTAATATCTTATTTCTTTTCAGAAATCAGTCTGAATGACTTGTGGCACAGTGTTAAGATTTGATCAAGCTGTGTATAGTCAGCCAGCTTATTATATTAGTCTTTGTAATTTATGAAGACTAAAGTATTACTTGTGAATAATTATTGTTACTATCCTCTAAGAATTTTACCAGTTTATTTTTATAAATCTTTTTTAAAATTCTTATTAATTTCAGCATCGGTATCAAGTCCCATTGTTGCAGGTGGTTTGAGAAACCTACATGATAATAAAGTTTCTGGTTCGTTGTCTGGCAATTCTGCTAATCATCATGCTGATAATCCTAGACATGGCTCAAGTGACGACTACCTACACATGGTGCACAGGATAAGTAGTGACGTATGTAATCATATTAGTTACATTAAGGTAATGAAATAGTTCTAATATTTGTCACATAACCCAGTATTTCAATTCTATAATATAAAGGAAATCTGTCTTTTTTTTTGCGGGTTATACTACGTCTGAGAATTTAGCTGTACTCCTAGAGCTTAATCTAGAGAAGGGTTTGCTAAACTCGCCAGTAGTCTGATCCACAAACTAAGAATGATTTTCATAGTTTAAGAGAACAACAGCAACAAGTAACTTTATGTGACAAACTGTGTATGACCCAGAAAACTTGTGCATTATCTGTCTCTTTATAGAAAAAGTTTGCCAACCTGTGGTCTAGAGGTTTAGGTCCTTAATGAAATCACACTTCATCTTAAAGTATTTGCTCACAAAAAGATGTCTTCTTATGAGCCTTTATATATTAGTACTTAGCTCTTTTTCCCTCTAAGACTTGTGAAAACCATTTTTCCCTGAAATTTAATGTTACGTTAATGTTATTGAAATAATCCACATACTAGAGATTTGTTATTTGTTTGGTGGTATTATCACATGTTACACGTATTTAAGTTGAACAAAGATGACATTGGACTCTGCCTTCAAGACATTTATTTACATTTATGACCTAGTAGGATATTCAGAGCTCCTTTTGTAGAAAATAGTAAACAAAAATGGAGCATACCAGTAATACCAGTTCTCTTATTCATTGCCATGCTTAGGCTGTTGATTGTTTTGGATACAGTTTCAATTCTTCTAAGATATACCATGAAGAAAACAGGAAAGTGCAGAAGAATTATGCTTTTGAATACCAACACTTTACCTGTCAGTAATTTATGTCTTTTATTGGTTCTCTTTAAGATTTCTATAAAGCCTCGTCCATTATTCCAGGTATAACTGTTATACTCTGTTCCTAGGATGGAGATTCTTCAACAATGAGGAATGCTGCGTCTTTTCCCTTGAGGTCTCCACAGCCAGTATGTTCCCCTGCTGGAAGTGATGGGACTCCAAAAGGTATCATTGTAACTAAAATTTCCTTAATTTTTCAGATTTCAAGTTGAGTAAAGAATTCAAACTTCTTAATGCAGGTACCAAAAAATTATTCTTTATGACTTTTCATTTATTGTAGGAAAAAAAGGAACCTGTACTTACTGTTTTCAGATATATATAGTATCATTCTTACTGATTATCCAATGGTCTTTTCAAACCATAATCCTTTTAATATTTCTTAAATATTTGAAATTATTGATCTTTCTCTCTTTGGCCTCCAAAACTTATTCTGTAGTGAATCCACCTGCTTTCCTTGTTTTTTCATTGTCATTTTCCCCTTCATTAGCTCTTTGTTCTCTCATTTCTCAAGATTTCTATCATTATATTTTTATCTTCTATTTTACTTTTTTCCTTGACTGTTTTACTCAGTTTTGGTAGTAGCATTAGTTATTTTTGTGAACAGGACTCCAAAATCAATGTCTTTGGTTCCAGTTCTATCTCTCAAATTGTAATTTTTCATTCCAGACAAACCTCTTCACATCTAGCTGATATTTCAAATTCATGTTCAAAATTTTTCTTGATGTTCTTTCTGCCATTTTTGTTGGTCTTAATGATATTTCAATCCTGAATTGTCTTAATCTTCTCTCACTTCTTAGATAGTCATTTATCAAAATCTGGCCTGTTCTCTGTGAATTACTTCATTTGATCTCGTACATCTACTTTATTTCTGCTTATTAAAATCATACTAATTCTTCAGGTTCTAAGTTAAATGGCTGATCTTCTATGGACTCTCTCCTAGTGTCTCTAAGATGTTTATATTTTTTCTAATAACTTATTTATGAACATGAATTTCATTTTCTGTATCTTCTAATTCCCAAAGAACCTTGTGTGGTCTTGTGTGCATAGTAAAGTCACAAAATTCTGAGTTTAAATCCAGGTGTGAGCTATTTTAAAAAATACTTAAAACTGGGCTTCCTCAGTGGCTCAGTCTTGGAAGAATCTGCCTGCAAATGCAGGAGACACTGCATTGGCAGTGTTTGATCCCACATCTGGAAGATCCCACATACAGTGGGGCAGCTAAGCCCAAGCACCACACCTACTGAGCCCACACTCTATGGAGTCTGCAAGGTGTAACTGAGGCCTGTGTGTCCTAGAGGCCATGCTCTGCAACAGAAGACGTCTACACCACCACCGAAGAGTAGCCCCTGCTTGTCACAACCTCAGAAAAGCCTGTGCGACAAGAAAGAGCCAGCATGGTCAAAAATAAATAAGTCTTAGTTTAAAAAAAAGACTTAAAACTAAAGTCCAAACTTAAAAAGAAAAACTTAAAACATCCGATTTTGTTGAAGGAGAATATCATATCCACTTTAGAGAATTCGCTTTTAATTAATTGCAGTATAGCTGATAATAAATTTTAACTATTCTTGAGAATTTCTAATTGTGGCCATCTAAAACATGGACTGGGCTGCCTCACTGTAAAAATTTCTTTTTCATAGTTTATGTTCCAGGTCTTTGATTTGGGATATCCTTCATGAGGTGAAAGCTGAACTTTTATGAGCCATTCTAATTCAATAATTCTAATTCAATAATTAGAATTTTGAGCCATTCTAATTCTTTAATTCTATGAATTTTCAGGGATTAAAATAACCCAGTTTGTGAAAAAGAGAACAACTTCCAACTCCGTTTGTAGGTTAGGTGTCAAAATTAGGTACAAATCTTACAGGTATTTTCAGAGTGAGAAATATTTAGACTGCCAGGGAGGAGAGTAGCAGTGGAATAGCTGGTTATTCTGGATAATGAGACCATTTTCTCTGTAACTCTTGAGGGTGGATAGATGAATAAATGGATGGTTAGATGGATAGATAACTTTAGATAGAAAGAGAAGAAAACTAGAACAATTAAGCTCACTAACTTTCCTCCTCAGAAGCCTCTATTTCTGCTCATGCGGTTGTTTTCCAACTAGTTTTGAATGTTGAATGCATCTTCAGTAAGCCTAGTTTGATTTTTAGATTAATTGTTGGAATTTAAAGTTTGTTCTAAAATATATAATTTGACAGATAAATTTTAAGTGAAAAGACAATATGATGTATTATAATTCACACATTAGACAGATCTGGGTTTAAATTTTTGGTTTGCTAGCTATTTAATATTGGGAAAATTTCTTAATCTCTATAAATGTGTTAGTTTCTGCAAAATAGTTATAATACTCATCAAGATTGTTGTAAATCATTTAAATGAATTGATGTGCAAAGTACTTTGCACAAGCTCTGGCACAAAATAAGTGGTCCCAGAGTGTTCGTTTCATTTCTTTTTAATGTCTCCATAAAAGCTCCGTCTGAAATCAGTCTATCTTTGATGTAACTTCAAACTAACATTTGTAGTAAAAACACTGAAACAATTTAAGACAAGCCTAGGTTTAAGTTCATTCTATAAAGCACTTTTACCTTGACTGATTTTTATTATTTCTCATGGTCTTTTAAAATTTTTACAAGTAGTCTAATTGACAAGTAATGTATATACTATTCAGATGCAGTTATACATTTGTTTCTAAAGCATGTCAATACAATTTTTCACCATTGAAACTTGTTAACAAAAAATTTTCCCATTTGTTTAGCTTATTTTTAGCACTTCCTTATATAGTGTTTAATTTAATGGACTCTGGGCTGAACATGTTTTATTGAGCATTGAAATTTGCTCAACCTGCATATTTTTCTAATAAAAGGAGGATTAGCAAGCTGAAGAGAGTATGTAAATGGTGTTAAGTGAGGGAAAAAGAGACGACCACATAAAGGTATAAGTTAATACTTTACCACCAATTTGTTAAATAAGTGAAGACTGATCCCTGTAATTTTTCCCACTTCCTTTTTCTTATACCATTAAGTATTCCTGTGAGTGTAGTCTCTAGGATTAATTTGTAACCTTTTTGTAATTTGACAGACTTATTCTTGCTTTAGACATGTCAGTTTTTCTAGATAATAAGTGAGAGTATAGAGATTATCATTCTTAAAATATTTGTGTTGCATCTTTAGAAATAGTGAACTCTTTTGATGTTTTCAAGCTAAGTACTTATACTTTTTAGGTGAAAAAATAAAGATAATACTGATCTGGAAGATGAAAACCCATTCTTTAATTCAGACCTGAGTCATCTGGCAAGAAGCTGAAAGACCATGGGGACATATCGTTAGGCTTTCATACTCTGTGAATAAGTAGCCAGATGAAATACTTTACATTTTTCTAGCAGTACTATATTGTTGCTTATTTAATGTATCACATGTCTGAAAATGTCAAACTAGCACAACTGTTCATTCCTGTTGAATTGTTTTTCTAGGATCAAGACCATCTTTAATCCTGCAGTCTCAGTCTCTACCTTGTTCATCACCTCGAGATGTTCCACCAGACATCTTGTTAGATTCTCCAGAAAGAAAGCAAAAGAAGCAAAAGAAAATGAAATTAGGCAAAGATGAAAAAGACCAGAATGAGAAGGCTGCAATGTATGATATCATTAGCTCTCCATCCAAGGACTCTACTAAACTTACGTTAAGACTTACTCGTGTAAGGTCTTCAGACATGGACCAGCAAGAGGATATGCTTTCTGGTATGGAAAATAGCAATGTTTCAGAAAATGATATTCCTTTTAATGTGCAGTACCCAGGACAGACTTCAAAAACACCCATTACTCCACAGGATGTAAACCGCCCACTAAATGCTGCTCAGTGTTTGTCGCAGCAAGAACAAACAGCATTCCTTCCAGCAAATCAAGTGCCTGTTTTACAACAGAACACTTCAGTTGCTACAAAACAGCCCCAGACTTCTGTGGTACTGAATCAGCAACAGGTATCACAACAGGGACCTATATATGATGAAGTGGAATTGGATGCATTGGCTGAAATTGAGCGAATAGAGAGAGAATCAGCTATTGAAAGGGAGCGTTTTTCAAAAGAAGTTCAAGATAAAGGTAAAATAATCTCATTACTATCACTTCATACCCTTGGTGAATATATAATTATATAATGTCCTAACACGTTTTTAATATTATGTCTTTTTTCTTATTTTATGATTTTTAATGTTTCTCAATTGTTTTTTTGTTACTAATGCTCATCCTTCAGAATGAAATTCTTAATATCATTTTTTATTTGAAAGAACTATCTGAGGTTTGGTAATTCTGTAAAACCAAATAGGTCTATCACCTATTATATATCAAATGATTTTATCTGTGCTCATCTTCCAAAGTGATTGTTTCCACAAGTTATGTTAACATAATTTTGCATCTTTACCTTTTTTCTACCTAATCAAGGTTAACCACTATAGATTATTTTGAATCAGTGCTTTTAAGGAAAAATTGTGTGTATGTTTGTTATGCAGTTAGATTTTCCCCTTGGTTTATAATTTGGTCATCTCAATGTGAATTTTTTTAAGTAAAAAAATTAAGAAAGAATTTTAAGTTAGTATTAAATAGCAATAAGAATTAAGGATCTTTTGTTGGTGATTATAGTTAAGTGTTCCCTTTTGTCTGACTGGTGTATTAGGATGAATTTACAAGACACCTGTTCTGTAAGTTTATGGACTTTCTTTTTGTGCTTTATAAAAAATTATACTGAAAGTAAATCCTGTTAAGTTCTTAGTTGTTTGGTTTGGTGAACGTTATGTTTAAAATCTCTTGAAAATTTGGAGAGAGACTAATAAATCAGTAGTTATAAAGTTAGTTATTTATAAATTTTATGTCTCTACAGTAGGTGCATATACATATTTGACCATCCAAACCAAAGAATACTTTGGTTTAATTTTATAGTTAAATATTCTAGATTTAGTTATAGTTCTTCTAGTTTCTCTTTGGTCATTATAAAACAAAACTTCTTGATGTTGACTTGAAGTCATTTTTATATATGATCTTGCTCATCATGTGACAGGATCACTTGTAGATCATTCTGTACCTATGTTGAGAAACATGCAAAAGATCATACTATGTTTCCTGCCTATCATGACGGCTGTTTTAATGTTACTGGAAGAATAAACTGTACTTGGTAATTGTTACATTACCATCTTTGCTAAGTGCAGAAATCACAGGTAGATGCAGATAAAAAAATTGCTAGAAGTCTTCATTTTATTGACTCAGAAACTTTTTTTTTAACTAGCAGATCATAGACATTAAAGATGAAATAAAGTGTCACTTGCCCTTTTTCTCTTTGCTTAGTAGTTTGGGGTTCAGGAAACAATTCTATAGGTTCCAAAATGTATCTTTTCCTCCAGCCTCTCATAAAAGTATATGCATATCAAGTGAAGAGAGCAATATTATTCAGCTACTCTTGATAATATTACCTTATCCCATTTCCTGAATCCTGTGACAGTTTTGTAAAAAAACATGTGCTGTTGTAATTTCTTTGCCAAGAAATATTAGTTGCCTTGAGAACTTTTGCATGACATTTTAATTTGTGTTTTTAAAAATTGCATTCTTTTAAAAAGAGTATGATTCTTTTTTAATGACTTAATTGTTGGAACGAAAGCAGAGAAAATGGTGAGCTTTTTTCCTTACTTTTTTGAACTTTTACTATATCCTATTTGTTGAAACCATAGTTTTTACGTTTAAAAACTGAATGGAAATAAGGATAGTAAAATACTAGTTGCATGTTAGCAAGTATTTTAGACTGCTAACTTTTCTTTGGGAAAATAAAAGAAAATCAAAAAACAGAATACTGTTCTTCCTAAAACTTGTTATGTATATTTAAATTTTTATTATCCATCTTCTCTGTCATCTGTGATGCTGTGACTAAAACAAAGATATTTGAAAAGCTGAGTGACCACAATTGACTTACAATTTGAAATAATGTAAGCTACCTTACAGAGGCAGCTGGTTCTGTAAGGATTTAAGGGAAAAGATGAACTGTCTGATTTTGTTTGATTTAGATGATTTTTCTCAAATTGGTTATGCAGATTTCACTGATCTTATATTAATGCTGTCATCTCTAGCCTTCTGAGAGCCATGTCCCCATGACTTTATTTGAAAAAGTTTGGAATTTAGGTACTAGCTGACACCTTTGATTTAAATCTCGTCATTTTGTATTCAATTTCTGAATTTTGTAATGAGATAGTGTTTTATATATAAACAGTTATATTGAGATTTTGAAAAGATTAAAGGTTTGGTATATTGCTCTAAGTTTGTAGTTGAGGTCATAAATTAAAGTTTTCTAAAGTGGTATCCCTTGAGAGATTAAATACTTCAAAGAAGTATTGAATGAATTTATCACTAGTTACTGCTACATCTTAGATATTGTAAAATTGGTATTTACTGTATTCTGAGGCTTGGCACTGAGTACTTTTTTATAACTTTTATTGCTGGTAGTAGGAACAAAGAAGACTACTTGTCTGGTCTACGTGGTTTTGCTCAGAGCTCTGCTCTAGGTTATGAGCTTGTTTCCCATCATATTTGTTTGTTATAAATGAATGAATGAAGCATTCCCCTCAGTTGACCAGAAGTCAGAAACCTTTACCTTATGAATAAGATTAGAAAGTTCAGCAAACAAGATTGTTTTGATAATTGTGGAATTCAAGAAAAGGGACAGAATACTCTTAGAAATATTTCACATAGGCTGTGGTATAACCTAATACACTGCTGTTCCACACACAGAAGATGCTTTTCTGGCTGCTGTATATTCATGTTCCTTTGGCCTGTTCTCTCTTCTTTGGATAGTTTTACATACACCGACAGGTTAATTCTGTGCAACCTAATATTTTATAATATTCCTAAAGGACCTTCTTCTCAATCTTTTGCTCAACCTTTTAACATCTTTAATTACATAAATTAATTTTAAAGGGCTATTTTTCTTTGCTTCTGGGATGAGCTGTCATAGACATTAATATCTCCATGTGCTGAAAATACCTGCTTTCTGTTGTTAAAGAGGGGGTTTCTTTGTTCATCTTTGCCTGTTTCATCTTTTCCGAAGGTCCACTTTCCATGTTAGCAAGTTTAAGGAATGGCCTAGCTTCACTAATGTTTTTTATGATGTTAAAATATTCTTGCACTGTAACCCTTATTAGAAGTAAATTATTACCCATTGCCATTTGAAATAAGAGACTGGGATTTGGGACAGGAATAGGACAGTCACTTAGCCTGTACTTTGGTTTAGGGATGGGATGTTTTCTTTTTTTTTATAATTAGCTACTCTGTGTACAGTTGCTCTGCTTGTTTTGCTTTAAGTGTTTTCAGTTATCACTTGTAGTAGACTTAGGCAGGTGATATAGTTTGTTTCTTATAAGCATAATTGAGTTTACCGTTTCTGTAAGGGTCAGATCTTATTTTCAAAATATCAGCATCAAGATGACAAATGTTGGTCTCAAAATTAAGATATGTTTTCACATGCATTTTCTTCGGGAATACCTAAAGTTTAATACCATAACTTACTAATTCCAGTTCTTTAGAAAGCTACAGGTATTGCAAATATTAAAATTATTCTTAATAGAGATGGCTTTCATTCATTAGGTGAAGGTCATGTAGTGAAGACCAATAATGAAAGTGAATAGACAAAAGTGACCTGTGTGGATTCAGAGCCACTTTACAGGAATAAGTTCTTGGTGGAGCTGAATCAGATTGAGTGAATCAGAGTCTGCATGCTTTTAACATATCCAAGAATCTTTGCAGTAGTAATGGCATTGTTCTGGGTTTTACAGAAGAGGTGAAGTACCCTTCAATAGTTCAAAAATTAAAACTTTGTATTTAGCAATATTTTATGCATTGTAGAAAAAATTATAAGTTCTTCCCCACTTAACACATCACTCATGTGCAAATGCTTAAGTATTTTGTAATCTTTTAAAATTTAGCCTTAATGATATTTTAATGTTTTTCTAAAAGACAGATTGTTCATATTAGTAAAAGGATGAGCCACACATCTCTTGAGAGGTCTCCAGATGCTTGAGATCTATGTCAATAATTCTTAGATTCTTAGGTTACCATTTTAATGGCTTTCATAAAGCATATTTCATTGAAAAATATAAAAATCTTGGATTATGCTCATTTAAATTTCTAGATTTTTTTCTAAATGCTTATAAAAGTTTAAGGGATAAGTATAAGGTTATAAAGCATCCTGTTTTTGAGGTAATTATTTGGTGTGCCCTTTGACAAGATATAAAAGTTGTTTTGTATGGCAGAACAGTCAGACGCAAAATTCTTTAAATTAGTATTCTGAGTGCTTTTTTCCTTAGATACTGATACAAAAAGCTTCATACAAGTTTCTGCCAGGTTAGTTTTAACTAGGGAAAACAGTTTAATGATAACATAATTTATTATCATCATCATGTAGTTACTTTGCAAATGGAGAAAATGTAGTGATAGATTTGACTTCTGAATAACTGAAAAAGCAGAATGATTAGTTCTTTAAAAAAATTACTGGCAAACATCTAAAATAAATTTTAGTAATATTTTGTTAGATTATAAACTGTAAGTGGCTGCTGCTTCATGTTTTGAAAACAAAATGATGGAATTTTGATGTATAAAAGCATCATTACTATTAAAAATGTTCCCCCCCCAGAACTTGGTTCTGTCATATTTAAGGGGTTGCTTTTAGTGGTAATTTGGACTTTTCACTGTTTGATCCTCTTTTTCTTAAATAATACTTTATCATATTAATGAATACTATAAGAGAGTATAAAGATGGTCCTAAAAAAAATTAAAAATAACTGTTAAAATAGCCAGACAATTCAGCAAGTATCATTAAGGCAAAGTCTCAAGCTCTATCATGTTATATATTTTATAATCTGTGCATTAGCTTTTAAATTACATTTGTGCTGTTGACACCTTGAAGAATTTGAATACTGGATCAAAGCTTAATACCTATTACGTTCTTTTTTTCCTCTCTTTCCTCATATACTTTTTTTTTTTTTCAGTGACATGATTTCTGTTTTCTTTTGGGTTTTATTCTTTTTCATACTTTCCTTACATGTGGCAAAAGCACCCTGTTTTGTATGTTGGCATTTTGGGGTTCTTTGTAGTTTTTATTAGATTAGCAGTTTAAATTATCTTTTTACTGTAGTCACAAAAATTTCTTGAGGTACAGCAGATGTGAATATTTCCTCAAACCTTGGTTTAAAAGTATTATGCCATTCATGCCTACTATTTTATATATGCATATTGACATTTGCATTCACCACATTTTTTTAAAGTGTGACTTTAAAATAGTCAAAGTCCATATGGTTTTTAATAAGATAAGAATATATGTCTATTACTGATACTGAATATTTATCTTTGAATTTCAGATAAGCCTTTGAAAAAAAGAAAACAAGATTCTTACCCACAGGAGGCTGGGGGTGCTACAGGAGGTAATAGACCAGCTTCTCAGGAGACGGGTTCTACGGGAAATGGGTCAAGGCCAGCATTAATGGTTAGCATTGATCTTCATCAGGCAGGAAGAGTGGACTCTCAGGCCTCTATAACTCAGGATTCAGACTCCATTAAAAAGCCTGAAGAAATCAAACAATGTAATGACACACCTATTTCTGTTCTTCAGGAAGATATTATTGGAAATCTTAAATCTACACCAGAAAACCATCCTGAGACTCCTAAAAAAAAGTCTGATCCTGAGCTTTTAAAGAGTGAAGTGAAACAGAATGAAAGTAGATTGGCAGAGTCTAAACCAAATGAAAACAGATTGGTAGAGACAAAATCTAGTGAAACTAAGTTAGAAACTAAAATTGAGGTACCAACAGAAGAACCTAAACAGAATGAGAACAGAATGATTGAATCCAGACAAAATGAGAGCAGCACAGCCGAGCCTAAACAAAATGAAAATAGACTGCCGGACACAAAACCAAATGACAACAAACAAAATAATGGCAGATCAGAAACAACAAAATCAAGACCTGAAACCCCAAAGCAAAAGGGTGAAAGCCGACCTGAAACTCCAAAACAAAAGAGTGATGGGCGTCCTGAAACCCCCAAACAAAAGGGTGATGGACGGCCTGAAACTCCAAAGCAGAAAGGTGAGGGCCGACCTGAAACTCCAAAGCAAAAAAATGAAGGTCGGCCTGAAACACCGAAACATAGACATGAAAATAGGAGGGATTCTGGAAAGCCATCAACAGAGAAAAAACCTGAAGTGTCTAAACATAAACAGGACATTAAATCTGATTCACCTCGGTTAAAATCAGAAAGAGCTGAAGCCTTAAAGCAGAGACCTGATGGGCGATCCATCTCTGAGTCACTAAGACGTGATCATGACAGTAAACAAAAGTCAGATGACAGGAGTGAATCTGAACGACATCGAGGGGATCAATCTAGGGTTCGAAGACCAGAAACATTGAGATCCTCTAGTAGAAATGACCATGGCATTAAATCTGATGGTTCAAAACCTGATAAACTAGAAAGAAAACACAGACATGAATCAGGGGACTCAAGGGAAAGACCATCTTCTGGGGAACAAAAGTCAAGACCTGACAGTCCTCGTGTTAAACAAGGAGATTCTAATAAATCAAGACCTGATAAGCCTGGTTTTAAATCTCCAAATAGTAAGGATGACAGAAGGACAGAGGGTAACAAGAGTAAAGTAGACAGTAATAAAACGCACCCTGATAATAAGGCAGAATTTCCAAGTTATTTGCTGGGGGGCAGGTCTGGTGCGTTGAAAAATTTTGTCATTCCAAAAATCAAGAGGGATAAAGATGGCAATATTACTCAGGAGACAAAGAAAATGGAAATGAAAGGAGAGCAGAAAGACAAAGTAGAAAAAATGGGATTAGTTGAAGATCTAAATAAAGGAGCTAAGCCTGTAGTTGTCCTGCAAAAACTGTCTTTGGATGATGTTCAAAAACTTATTAAAGATAGAGAGGATAAATCAAGAAGTTCCCTTAAACCTATCAAGAATAAACCATCAAAGTCAAATAAAGGTAAGAATACTTACTCGATGTCATCTGTATTCTAGTGAGTTTTCTTTTAAGTTCTAGGTTTACTATGGATTTAAAAATGGAAATTTAGAAAAATTGAAACAGTACTGCATGAAAACAATATAAAACAGCAGTGAATTGTTTGTGGTAACATAGACAAAAAGTTCTCATTGAAAATTCTTTCTCTCCCACCTCTACTACTCACCATAGTTGTGACTTTTACTGTTGGTTCACAGAGAAAAGTTCCTTTTGCTGTTTAATTATTTCAGCAGTTGTGAAAGTTGCTTGCTAATCAAGTGAATGATTAGAATGCATGATTAACATAGGTGTATTTAACAACTTTTTAAAAAGTTATTTTGACTGTAGAGATAATCCATTCTGTAGTGAGGTAATAAATTGACTGAATTTAATTTCTAAAGTCTCAGTAAAGCTATATCGTATACAAAAGTCTATATTACAAATTCTTTTAAGAATATTAAATGTCTTTTAATATATATTAATATATATTATCAGTTATTAATTATTAAAGATTATTAAAATTAATTATTCATTAATTAATGGTTTGAGTGTATATAGTTTAAAAAGTTGTGTAAAAGGTTATTTCATCTTTTTATGGAGAAGATGATTAGTTAATGAATGTTTTATTTTTTTAAATACAGAGCTTTGGTCTTTTCTATGGAAGAGTAATAGGGAATGGTGTTTATGTCTTAAATTGGGTTAAATCATCAGTTTTAAACATTTCTGGTGTTTTTAATTTGTTTGGATGTGTTTTTATTTTCTGTTCTGGGTTTTTTTGGGGGGTTTTTGCATGGTTTCTGAGTTAAATTCTCTAGTTACATAAATAGTATTGTTTCTAGGAGGAAAAGAAAAGTCAAGTGCTGAAAATACAGTAGCAGTTTGTACAGAAAATATAATTTTGTGGGTTTTGTATACTCTTTTGTATATTTATGTAAAATTTGATGATGCTATGTGGTTAGACTTATTTAGCCTGTACAATGTAAATAGGTTGGGATATAGTTTTTAAGGTAACAGAAGTGATTCTTTGTTTGATTTTTAAGTTCACATCCTGTGAAAGAAGGTCATTAAGAACCTAGATTTCTACTTATTAATAAATACATTAAACTCTATAGAATTGTGCTGTCCAATATGATAGTTAATAGCCTCTTTAGGCTATTTGCTTCAAACTATATAAAATTTAAAAATTTACATCCCCAGTAGCCAAATGTGGCAAGTGCTGATGTTATTAACACAGAGAGGACATTTGCATCATCACAGAATGTTGTGTTGTATAACTACATGTGATGTATTAGGAGATATAGAAGGTATATTGCTTATTATCTTTGTAAAATGCTGTTGTGTCTTTTCTACCAAAAAACGTTAATTGAAAACATAGTATTATTACTAAGAACTCTTTATTCAAAGAAATAACTTGTTAAGACTAATCTGTTTTTATTCTTGTCTTCTCGTATGTTTACCTTCTCACTGTCAGTTATTTGGTTTTGTCTTTCAAAAATGAAAAAAGATTGCCTCTGAATCACTAATATTTGTACTAGTTTAAGTGAAGCTTTCAAATTTTAAATTATGGCTGTGAGACCTATAAAAATTAAAGTCTTAGCTTTAATAAATGAATAGTCTTTAGTATTTAACTTGAATGCATCTTTTCAGAATTGTTTATGTAAAAGAGGTTGTTGCAGTATAGTGGCTAGCACCAAAATTGTTTTCTTTTAGATAGAGATTGTCTTTATTAATTTTCACTGAGAGTTTGAGAGTGGCTTATATATATAAACTAAAGAGTATAGTTATACAATTATAGAAGAGTCAGATGGAAAGATGGAAAGTGGTACCCTCTTGTCCCCTTGATCTGGACCATCTTTTTCTCCCTGCCCCTCTGTCAGCTTATTTATGCCAGCCTGCTTTTCTAAACTCTGTTCTAACAAAGAATCCTTACAACTAAATATCAAGAAATGAATATAGTTCCTAATTAGTAACTGCTGTATTATTTCTCTTGGTTTTTTCACGTGTAATTTCATTGCCTGTGAATATAAACTTTTAGTACTAATCCAATGTTTTTCCTAAGTATACCTTTAACACAAATGCATATACTTGATATGTTGATATTAGTAACTAATCTGGGTATGTCTGCCTGCTAAGAGTGTGGTGTCTGTGTGTATGCATGTGCATGTATGTGTATACACACACATATATCAATGCATATACAACTGAAAGTGAACCTTTTCATCAAATTTTAGATTCATTTCAGGATACTACGTGGATATCTTTTGGCTTTATTTATACCATACGTTTAATATCTGTTTTTCAGTAATGGACTAATTTTGGTTTTATTTTAGATCTCTGCTGTTAGGTTAGCAATAGCAGAGGTATATAATTGTGTATTTTTTAAATTACTTGCATAGGAATGCCAGTTGTGGATTACTGACCCTTTGTAGTATACATTATTTGGGATTTTATTTGGAGTCACAGAAAATCATTATCTGACATATTTATGTTTTCTGAGTAAAAACTGAGTATTGCTGGGATATTTTGTTGTTGATTCCTTGGGCCAAAATTCTTGGTAGGTTTTCTTTTCTTGAAAGAGCCATAAGCTTTAATGTGATATCCATACTTAAAATATTTATTCTTTAGGGTAATTTTAAATTCCATGAATATGCTTTGAGCTGATAAATTTTGAATGGTAGGGGTATAGGTTTATGACTCCCAGTATAGGTTACATCTTTTTGTCTTTATGTGAACAATGTAAAGTGATGTTACATTTAATTTTATTTCTATGGGGATATGTGTATATTCCTGTTAATAGTGCCTCACATAATACCTAGTACATAAAAAGATTATGGTAAATACCTGTTAAATAAATAGATTGTGTTGCTCACATCTTAGAAAAGTCTTTTGTGTGCAGTTTAAAATTGTGTATTCATCTTTTATGATCCCACCAGTAGACCCTAGCTCAAGAGCTATGTAATTTTCACATGTTACCTAAACTTTCCACCCTGTCAATTACCTGCTTTTTGTTAAGCTCCAAAGGAGACTGACTTATAGTCATGTCTGTTTAATCATTCTTTACCTTAATTTTGCTGTATACCTGTTACAAGATTGAATCCATTCTGTTCTCATTTCCTACTTCTGTTATCTTCCCCTTCTTTTTACCATCACCTTGTTTCTTCCTTGCCAAGAAGAGATGAGTGGTGAACCAATATAACCTTTGTAAAACCTTTAAATTAAAAAAAAAACTATTAAAATATACTTTAGACAGTATATTAAATTCCAAAATAATATCTTTATGGTTAAAGTATACCCTAAGGTACAATATGTCTCCAAATTAAAATAATAAATTGTACCATCTTTAGGCTTCCCAAGTGCTGCTACTGGTAAAGAACCTGCCTGCCAATGCAGGAGACATAAGAGACACGGGTTTGATCCCTGGTTCAGAACAATCCCCTGGAGAAGCAAATGATAACCCACTCCAGTATTCTTGGCTAGAGAATTCCATGGACAGAGGAGCCTGAAGGGCTGTAGTCCAGAGTCACAAAGAGTTGGACACAACTGAAGCGACTTAGCATGCACACACACATACCATCTCTAAGTCTAGGCATGATCCTCCACTAACATGAATTATGTTGCTGACAGCTTATTGTTAGTAATTACACTTTAACAGTTTGGTTTTGGCCTTTTGCAATTCCAGTGTATCTCAAAATACTTTAGTTTCATATTCAAAGAAATCACTTTTTATTCTTGCTCCCCTGTTTCCTTCTAAATAGAATATTATTTTCCATCATTTGCACTTACTGCTTTCAAGAAATATCACGTGCTATCTGTTATTTGAGATCAAGGCCTTTGAAGAGTTATCTAACAGTTCTCATAGTCAGCAGTGTTTAAAATATAGTGCTCATTTGACCAGTTAATGATTGCAGTCATTATTAGAGGCAGTTATTTCATCTTAGTTACTACTGTAGTAAAAGATTGATCTCTAAAGTTGGGTTTTGCCTTTTATGTTGCATTAACCAATCTATTTGGATTGTGTTTAGGACTCTAGGTTTCTGTAGTTGTGAGAGAATGTACTGTTTCTAACTGAATTTTTGGCATAGTTTTTGAATTCCTAAGTTGAGAAATTCTCAGTAGTTATGATTGTCATATTCAGAATCCTTAATAATGCTGCAGTACAAATTTACTTTGGCTCATTTGAACAATATATAAAAAGTTTTTCTAAATAAATTTTTAATTTCCATAAAGACTTTATTATTGGCGATATCTTTGGGAAATTTTAGAGAATATTTGTTACAGAAATTGGCATAATACATACTTGGCTGTTATGATTTCAGAGCAATTCTTTGA
Organism: Bos mutus; assembly: GCF_027580195.1. Classification (NCBI taxonomy): domain Eukaryota; kingdom Metazoa; phylum Chordata; class Mammalia; order Artiodactyla; family Bovidae; genus Bos; species Bos mutus. The sequence goes on along the minus strand of NC_091636.1, from coordinate 37,097,340 downwards.
AAACTTTTCTCCATGATTTCTATTCATAGAATTTCTCTGATCCAAGCATTGCTTAGTAGATAATGGAAATTAATATTGATTTAAAGAGATTCATTAAATATAATTTTTTCATAAAAGTTAAATGTATTAAAGTTTGCTAGTGGTAGTCTCTTTCATTCCCATTTATTATCTCAAACCAGCCAAGGACACAGCTTCTATAAGGTTTTGCTATCTATAGAAATAGATAACACGATTAAAGGGGCGAGAAACAAATGATTAATTTGAGAGAACTTACTCCAGTTTATAAGAGAATACTCATTATTCTAACACACTGAATTCCCTCTCATTCTAAAATGTGTTACTGAAATCCTCTCCTGTAAGAGCCTGATACAGATATTAAGATAATGGATACCTACTTGATACTGTAAGATAGTTAAGTATATCATAGCATTATATTACATAGTTACTACAATATTTTAATATTATAGTATATAATTCATCTTATGTGTATAATGTATTATAGTATAATATCAAGTAGGTATTCATTATCTTAATATCTGTCTCAATTTCTTGTACAAGGAAGTTTTCAATAGCTTTTTTAAGAATAAAGGAATTCAGTATGTTAGTGTAATATGTTTTAGAGTTAATGGTATATGTGTACTGTACTATGACATAATATGATACAATATAATCTGAATTTTTTAACATGGATCCTCTTCTCCACCCACAGAAACATTGCCTTTCTCTGGCTACTAACATACTAACTTAAAAATTCTCCATTAAACCCATTATACATTGTGTAGTTCAAAGATCACTGGTCTCAGAGCCTTCAACAAATCATAGCTATGATTTGTTCAAAGATATGATTCAAAGTTCATTCACTTTTAAAATGGAGAAACCAGTTTCCTTCCCACTTTATGCAGTCATGCAAACCAAAGTGAATCTAATTGTAAGAGTTAAAATTTGTCCAATTTTTTAATATAGAGAAATGCTTTCATCCTATTTTTAATTGAATTTATCCCATAAGAAAGTAATTTTGAAGATGTCTCATTTGTGTATACATACACTATGTATATCTGAAGGCATTGCTGTTACCATTTATGTCATTCAGTTTTATTGAGATAAAATTAACATATAGCATTATAGTCATTTAAGTGTATAAAATAATGATTTGATATGTAGCTGTTCCCTCAGTATCTGCAGGAGTTGGTGCCAGGACCCCTCCCAGATGCTTCCAAGCCCCTTATATATTGTAAAAGAGTATAGTACAGTAAGCTCTTTGAATCTGCAGATTGCTCATCCACAGATACGAAGGGTTGACTGTACGTGTTTATTGTGAAGTGATTACCACAGTGAGTTTCGTTAACATCCATCACCTCACACTGTACATTGCCTTCCCAGAACATATATCTGAAAAGTTTTACCTTTTGACTGCCTTTACCCATTTCACCCACCTCCTACTTGTGGCAAAGATCAATCTCTGCTTATGAATTTTGTCTTTTTTTTAGATTCTACGTATAAGTGAAATTATATAGTATTTGTAACTTACATATCTTAGCATAATGCCCTTAAAGTCCAACCATATTGTTGCAAAAATGGCAGGGTTTCCTTTTTTTTTTTTCTGGTTGGATAATATTCCATTGTGTATATATACCACATGTTTTTTATCTGTTTACCCATCAGTAGACTAATCAGAGAAGGCAATGGCACACCACTCCAGTACTCTTGCCTAGAAAATCCCATGGACAGAGGAGCCTGGTGGGCTGCAGTCCATGGGGTCGCTAAGAGTCGGACACAACTCAGCGACTTCACTTTCACTTTTCACTTTCGTGCACTGGAGGAGGAAATGGCAGCCCACTCCAGTGTTCTTGCCTGGAGAATCCCAGGGACGAGGGAGCCTGGTGGGCTGCCGTCTGTGGGGTCGCACAGAGTCGGACACGACTGAGGCGACTTAGCAGCAGCAGCAGACTAAATAACTTGTGTTTTTTTCCATGTCTTAGCTACCATAAATACTGTTACAGTGAAAGTGGAGGTGCATGTATCTTTGAGATGGTGGTTCTATGTCCTTTGGATATATAACCAAAAGTAGAATTGCCCAATATACCCTGAGAAAGCCATAATTGAAAAAGACACATGTATCCCAATGTTCATAACAGCACTGTTTACAATAGATAGGACATGAAAGCAACCAAGATGTCTACCAACAGTTGAATGAATAAAGAAGATGTGGTATATGTGTGTGTGTGTTTATACTGGAATATTACTCAGCCATAAAAAGAACAAATTTCAGTCAGTTTTAGTGAGGTGGACGAAGCTAGAACCTGTTATATACAGTAAAGTAAGTCTGAAACAGGAAAACAGATATATATTAATGCATATGTATATGGAATCTAGAAAAATGGTATTAATGAACCTATTAGCAGGGAAGGAATGGAGATGCAGAGATAGAGAACAGACTTGTGCACACAGTGGCAGAAGGAAAGAGTGGGATGAATGGAGGAAGTAGCATCAACATATATATGCCACCACGGGTAAAAAAGATGGCTGGTGAGAATTTGCTGTATAACAGAGGGAGCCAGCTTGGTGTTCTGTGATGACCTAGAGGGGTGGGATGGTGAGAGTGGAGGGAGGTTTAAGAGAGAGGTGTTTTATGTGTAATTATGGCTCATTTGTGTCATTGTACAGCAGAAACCAACACAACATTGTTGTGTTGTAAAGCAATTTTCCTCTAATTAAAAAGATAAGTTAAAAAATAAAAATTTTAAAAAAGTAGAATTGCCCAGTCATATGGTAGTTGTTAGTTTTTGAGGAACCTCCATACCGTTTATCATAGTGGCCGTACCCATTTACATTCCCACCAACAGTGCACACAGGAGAGTGTGGACATTCACATCAGCACTTCTTATTTATTGTCTTTGGTATAGTAGTCCTTGTGGCAGGTATGAGGTGATATCTAATGGTTTGGGTTTACATTTCCCTCATGAATAGTAATGTTAAGTACCTTTTCATATCCTTGCTGGCCATATGTATGTCTTCTCTGAAAAAATGTCTATTTAGATCCTCTGCCTATTTTTTAATTGGATTGTTTGGTTACTTTAGATACTGAGTTGTATCATTTCTTTATATGTTTTACATATTAGCCCTTTGTCAGATACTGGATTTGTAAATGTTTTCTCCCATTCAGTAGGTTGCCTTCTCATTTTGTTGATGGTTTCCTTTGCTGTGCGAAAGCTTTTGTTTGATGTAGTTCTATTTGTTTATTTTTGTTGCCTTCAGTTTTAGTATCAGCTCCCAAAAAAATCATTGTCAGGACCAGTGTCAAGATCCTTACTGCCTGTTTTCTCTTTTTAGGAATTTCATGGTTTGGGGTTTTACATTCAAATCTATAATCCATTTTGAGTTGATTTTTTAGTATTAGTGGTCCAGTTTCATTCTTTTGCCTGTGGCTTTCCAGTTTGTCCAACACCATTTGATGGATTGACTGTCATTTTCCCATTGAATATTCTTGGCGCCTTTTTAGTAAATTAACTGACCATATATACATGAGTTTATTTCTGAACTCTCTGTTCTTGTCCATTGATCTTTGTGTCTGTTTTTATGCCAATCCATACCAATTTAATTCTATAGTTTTATAATGTAGTTTGAAATCAGGAGGTATGGTTTCCCCAGCTTTGTTCTTTCTCAAGGTTGCTTTGACTATTTCGCTATTTTGTGATTCTGTACAAGTTTCAGGATTATTTCTCTGAAAAATGTCATTGGAATTTTGATAAAGATTGGATTGCAGTGCATCTGTAGATTACTTTGGCTTGTATGGATATTACCTGTATGCAGGTGAAAAAGCAACAGTTAGAACCAGACATGGAACAACGGACTGGTTCAAAATTGGGAAAGGAGTATGCTGAGGCTACAGATTGTCACCCTTCTTATTTAACTTATATGCAGAGTACATCATGTGAAATGGAATTGGATGAAGAACAAGTTTGAATCAAAATTGCTGGAAGAAATATCAGTAACCTCAGATATGCAGATGATACCACTCTACTGGCGAAAGCAGATACGAAGAGAAGAGTCTCTTGATGAAGGAGAGTGGAAAAACTGGCTTAAAACTCAACATTCTGAAAACTAGGATCATGGCATCCGGTCCCATCACTTCATGGCAAATAGATGGGGAAACAATGAAAACAATGACAGGCTTTATTTTGGGGGGCTCCAAAATCATTGTGGATAGGGACTGCAGCCATGAAATTAAAAGACGCTTGCTCCTTGGGAAAAAAGCTATGATGAACTTAGTGTATTAAAAAGCAGAGACATCACCTTGAACACAAAGGTCCATATAGTCAAAGCTATGGGGATTGCCAAGATCCCCTGGAGAAGGGAATGGCAACCCACTCCAGTATTCTTGCCTGGAGAATTTCATGGACAGAGGATCCTGGCAGGCCACTGTCCATGGGGTTGCAAAGAGTTGGACATGACTGAGTGACTAACATATACAGTACACGCATCGTTTTTTGAATAGTCATGTACAGATGTGAGAGTTGGACCATAAAGAAGGCTGAGTGCTGAAGAGTTGGTGCTTTTGAATTATGGTGCTGGAGAAGACTCTTGAGAGCCCCTTGAACAGCAAGGAGATCTAACCAGTCAATCCTAAAGAAAATCAACACTGTATTTTCATTGGAAGGATTGATGCTGAACTGAAGCTCTAATACTTTGGCCACCTGATGTGAAAAGCCAACTCATTGGAAAAGACTTTGATTCTGGGAAAGATTGAGGGCAGGAGGAAAAGAGGGCAACAGAGGATGAGATGGTTGGATGGTATCACTGACTCAATGGACATGAGTTTGAGCAGACTCCAGGAGATAGTGAAGGACAGGAAATGTCCATGTGGTTGCAGTCAGCCACGATTGAGTGACTGAACAACAAAATTTTCCAGTCCAGCTGTGTCTTACAGTTTTTAGTATACATCTCTTTTATCTCCGTGGTTAAGTTTATTCCTAGGTATTTTATTATTTTTGTTACAGTTGTAAATGAGATTATCTTAATTTCTCTTTCTGATAGTTTATTGTTAGTGTATCAGAATACAACTGAATTTTGTGTATTGAATTTTTATCCTGCAACTTTTCTGAATTTGTTTATTAGTTCTAACAATTTTAGTGGAGTCTTTAGGGTTTTCTATATATAATATGTCATCTGCAAATACTGACAGTTGTCCTTCTTCCTTTCTGATTTAGATGTCTTTTATTTCTTTTTCTTGGCTAATTACTCTAGCTAGGATTTTCAGTACTGTGTTGTATAAAAGGGGCAAGAGTGGCCATCCTTATCTTCTTCCTGTGATCTCAGAGTGAAAGCTTTCAGCTTTTTGCCATTGAGTGTAATGTTATCTGTGGGCTTCTCTATGTTCATGTACATTCCCTCTACATCCAGTTTGTTGTGAGTTTTTATTGTGAATGGATGTTGAATTTTGTCAAATGTTTTTTTGGCATCTATTGAGATAATTATTTTTTATCATTCATTTTGTTAATTTGGTATATCATCCATTGTTTTTTGTATGTTGAACCATCCTTTCCTCCCTGTAATACATCACATTTGATCATAGTGTATGATCTTTTTATTGCTAATATTTTTTTGAAGACTTTTGGTTCCCTGTTCATCAGGGAATTTGCCCTGTGGTTTTTCTTGCAGTTTGTTTGTCTGCTTTTAGTATAGGGTAATGCTAGCTTTGTAAAACGAGCTTGGAGGTTTTTCCTCTTCTCTTTTTAGAAGAGTTTGAGAAGGATTGGTGTTTAAATGTGTGATAGAATTCACCAGTGAAGTCCTGGACTTTTCTTTGTTGGGCGGTTTTTGGGATCTGCCACCTATTGATTGGTCTATTCAGATTTTGTATTTCTTCATGATTTAATCTCACTAGATTATGTTCCTAGGAATTTATTCATTCTTCCAGGTTGTCCAGTTTGTTTGTGTAAAATTATTCATAGTAGTCTCTTACAGTCCTTTTTATGGTATTAGTTGTAATGTCTCCCCTTTACTTTTTAATTTTGAGTCTTTTTTTTTCTCGGTAAGCACCTAAAGTCTTGTTAATTCATCATTTCAGAAATCTAACTCTTACTTTCATTTATCTTTTCTGTTCTCTTTTTAGCCTCAGTTTCATTTATTTCTTTTATGGTCTTTGTTATTTCCTTGTACTAACTTTGGGTTTAATTTATTCTTTCTGTAGTTCCTTGAGGCAAGTTAGGTTGTAGTTATGAAAGAGGAGAGTGAAAAAGCTGGTTTAAAGCTCAACATTCAGAAAACTAAGATCATGGCATCTGGTCCCATCACTTCATGGCACATAGATGGGGAAACAGTGGAAACAGTGTCAGACTTTATTTTGGGGGGCTCCAAAGTCACTGCAGGTGGTGATTGCAGCCATAAAATTAAAAGACGCTTACTCCTTGGAAGGAAAGTTATGACCAACCTAGATAGCATATTGAAAAGCAGAGACATTACTTTGCCCACAAAGGTCCGTCTAGTCAAGGCTATGGTTTTTCCTGTGATCATGTATGGATGTGAGAGATGGCCTGTGAAGAAAGCTGAGCACCGAAGAACGGATGCTTTTGAACTGTGGTGTTGGAGAAGACTCCTGAGAGTCCCTTGGACTGCAAGGAGATCCAACCAGTCCATTCTAAAGGAGATCAGTCCTGGGTGTTCTTTGGAAGGAATGATGCTAAAGCTGAAACTCCAGTACTTTGGCCACCTCATGCGAAGAGTTGACTCATTGGAAAAGACTCTGATGCTGGGAGGGATTGGGGGCAGGAGGAGAAGGGGACGACAGAGGATGAGATGTCTGGATGGCATCACTGACTCGATGGACATGAGTCTGAGTGAACTCCAGGAGTTTGTGGTGGACAGGGAGGCCTGGCGTGCTGCAGTTCATGGGGTCACAAAGAGTCGGACACGACTGAGCAACTGAACTGAACTGAACTGATATACTGTTTATTTTTCTCACTGTGTGTATATATGAAAGAAGGGATCTTATGATCTGTGCTCCTTTCTATATTAGATAGTAGTAAATTATCATTTACATTATACACTTCCTAATATTTAAAAAAAATGTTTCTTTTTGTAATTTTTCCTCATAGTAGTTTGACAGCTACACACTGATGAAATCTTTGAGGTGCTAGTCAGTATCAATACATGATGCTTAAAGCAAGATTTTTCTTAAAATCTTTTCTTCTGCATACTTCATTTATAATAGTGTTCTTTCGGTTGCTATAAACCAATTTCTTGGCATTTTGTCTTCATTAAATAAACTGATTTGCAATGACCTAAACTATGTAGAATATAACTATATAGACTGCACTTGCAGAGTGAGTGGCACTTTGCCTCATATTGAGTAAAGTGTGTCATAATATCAACCAGGGGGCAGCAAACTTGTTGCATAAAGGCCAGATAGTAAATATGTTAGGCTTTGTGTCCCATTTAGATCTCTAATACTGTAGTAGAAAAGCAGCCCAAAACAATATGTGAATGAATGACTGTGTGTCACTGTATTTTAATGAAACCTTATGTACAAAAATGGGTGGTGAGGCAGATTTAACCCCACAGGCTTTAGTTGTTGAACATAATATAAATATAAAATTGAAGTTTTATATGGGTGGATATGATAGCTAGATTCCTTATTCTGTAGCCAATGAGACTCAAAATTTTAATGTGAATAAAAAGACTGCTCTAGATTTGAATTATTTTCCTTTTTGTCTAAGATTTATAAATGTAATATGACATTAGCTAAGTACAGTATTTTTGCCAGGATATTTAATATTTGTATTTTTATGTAGTAGAATTATACATAAATTATTAATATATTAATATATAATTGATATATTTAAAACATTTAACAAGTGTGTACAGACTGAAATTACCTTTAAATATTTTACACTTGTTGCAAGTCAATTATGAAATCTTCAGTCTCTTCTTTTTGTGGGTAGCTTCTCTATAATTGTCAAATAGAGCAACTGACAACTGCTTTCAGGATATAAAAAAGAATTTTCAGCTGGAAAAATTTCTGGGAAGACCACAAACTTATTCTAATGATTACACTGCTGCTGCTCCTGCTAAGTCGCTTCAATCGTGTCCAACTCTGTGTGACCCCATACACAGCAGCCTACCAGGCTCCTCCGTCCCTGGGATTCTCCAGGCAAGAACACTGGAGTGGGTTGCCATTTCCTTCTCCAATGCATGAAAGTGAAAAGTGAAAGTGAAGTCGCTCAGTCGTGTCCGGCGCCTAGCGACCCCATGGACTGCAGCCTACCAGGCTCCTCCATCCATGGGATTTTCCAAGCAAGAGTACTGGAGTGGGGTGCCATTGCCTTCTCCGATCATCAGTAAATATTTATGGCCGTCTTCAACATCCCATGCACTCAGCTAGATTCTGCAACTGCAACACAGTCTTACGGCTTTATCAAGATTATGGTCTTATGGAGAATATGGATAACTAAAGATGTAGTGACAGTGTAATACTCTTTAAAAAAAAGGTGCTCTGTAAATCCCAAGGAATATGATTCACATGTGTATTTAGCGCAAGGGCAGTAGGAAAAAGCACTATAAGTTTAAAGAAGTTAAACATTTGGCTAATTAAGAGAACGATGTGGAAGAAGTAAGGTGAGCGTAGATTAGTTAAAATTAAAAATTGTTTTACAGCCATTGATAGTAATAACATAATCAGAAAATATGTCATTTCTAGTGTGTTAGAAAATGTCTTTGTAGAATGCTATAAAATAAATGTTGCTAATTCTCTACATATTTAGCCTAATGTAATAGTAATTAGTTGAGTAACTAATAACCTGATCAGATTGATTCAGATATCAATGTGTGAATTTTGTTTTGCTCGATTCCATATTTTCTGGTTTCTTCATGATCTTAAACATGTTAAATAGTTGTTTTGAACTAAATATTCTATTCTGAAGTTTGGTTTGCTAAGTGTATACCAGTATCACTTTTCAAAAATGGTTAAATTCATAGCATCTACTTTCTCTTCTCTCTTACCTTTCACATGGTTGTTGTTCAATCGCTCAGTCATGTCTGACTCTTTGCGACCCCGTGGACTGCAGCACACCAGGCTTTCCTGTCCTTCAACTCCTGGAGCTTACTCAAACTCATGTTTGAGTCGGTGATGCCATCCAACCATCTAATCCTCTGTTAGCCCCTTTTTCTGCCTTCAGTCTTTCCCAGCTTCAGGGTCTTCCAATGAGTTGGCTCTTTGTACCAGGTGGCCAAACTGTTGGGACCTTCAGCTTCAGCATCAGTCCTTCCAGTGAATATTCAGGATTGATTTCCTTTAGGATTGACTGGTTTGATCTCCTTGCTGTCCAAGGGACTCTCAGGTGTCTTATCCAACACCATAGTTTGAAGGTACCTTTGACATAGACATAGTAACTATCTCTTAGAAGATTTTCTTTCTAGTGTCTTTCACCTTCCAAGCCATCCCACAAATCACTGCTACAGTAACTTTTCTAAAGTACATTCTGATTCTCTCCCTCCTTAAAAAGACTGTTACATCTGAACCTTACCTACTTTTTCTCCCTATTGAATATCATGCTCTGTCCAGAGCAGACACAGCTGGAATGCTCCTAAATGGCCTCCAACTCCTAGTTCTCGGCTCCTGTCCTCCATCCTCCACCTCACTCCACCACATTGCTGTGAAAACCTACTGTGTGCATGAAATATCTTCTAACCGCTCACAAATAATCATTGACCTTTTTCTTGTTTCCATAAAATGTAGCTTCTATTTCTTTAGGAAAATTCACCTCTTAAGTTAGTATAATGTTAGCATTTGTTTTGTTCAACTCCTGGTACAATTATCTTTTACAAACGTAGTGTGTATAATTGTCATTTTGCATTCTCTTTTCTTTACATTCACTATCTCTCTGTACTAGCATCATTCATAATTATATCTAATGTGATTTACTGTGGTCCCCTATTGTTGGACATTTTAATGTTACAATAGATAAAAGTGATCTAAACATCTTTCTTCATAGAGCTTTTTGTTGTGTTATATACAAATTTCCTTGGAATAAATTTCCAAGAGTCGTATAAATGGATTGAAGGATTTGAACAGTTTTCTGTGTTATATATTCTATACTATTAGCAGAATCTGAGTGTCCACCTTTCAACTAATTGCAAGCACACGTAAAGAATTCAGAAGGAAAGCATAAATCATTTTATATTATTTTAAAACAGCCTTATGCATAGCAGTTAACTCCTAAAGGCATTGCCATATAAATGTAGTAGAAAACTTGATCTTTTCAATAGCGATCATGAGTCAAAGTTATCTTGTTAAAAAATGATGGATATGATGCTTCCCCGATATCTCGGTTGATAAAAAAATCCATCTGCAATGCAGGATACCTGGATTCAATTCCTGAGTCGGGAAGATCCGCTGAAGAAGGAATAGGCTACACTCCAGTATACTTGGGCTTCCCTGATGGCTCAGCTGGTAAAGAATCTGCCTGCAATGCAGGAGACCTGGATTGGGAAGATCCCCTGGAGAAGGGAAAAACTACCCACTCCAGTATTCTGGCCTGGAGAATTCCATGGCCTGTATGTATAGTCCATGGGGTCGCAGAGAGTTGGACATGACTTAGCGACTTTCACTTTCATGGTGCATTTTAGAAATATTTACATAAAAATAAATGTAATTTCTGAGTAATCCAAGATTTTATTGTAACGTGGCTTCAAAACAGTAACATGGGCTACTTTTATATCAGACTTATAAACATAGATAATTAAGCTCTCTGATACAAGATAGTGAATATTGTATCAACTTAGAATGGGTAAAATCAATTTAATTTGAGTATATTATTCAAATTATTGTTTATTTTTCACTGAACCTATAGTTTAAGAAACGATGGGCTAGGAATTCCTGAGCAGTCCAGTGGTTAGGACTCCATGCTTCCACTGCAGGGGGCATAGGTTTGATCTCTGGTCAGGGAACTAAAATCCCACAAGCTGTAGCATGGCCAAAAAAAACTGGGTAGATTAACTTAGAAGAACCCTTTCCATCTGTATTTTTTCCTGTTTTTATAGTTTAAAAACTTTCAAACTCCTTTGATTGTGAACTAAGGCAAGAAAAAAAATGCATGTTGTGATCTAATACACTCATACATACACATAATAACATCTACCTTTACTACTGGCACGTTTTCTCTTTCATTTTAAGCACACTGCTAGTTAAGAGCTACAAAACTGACTCAACAACTTGCTTATGGGTCACAATAGGCAACTTGAAAATTGCCAGCTAAAATTTAAAGGGAGACTTGCCAGTAATTAGTTTAACACAGTCTTTATGTAGTGATTATATAACAATTCACATTAGTTTCAGGATGGTCTTCTCAAATACCATCAGAAAGAGAATAGCTTCAGATTTGACCCTGATGACCCCCACAGTCACAAATGAATGGTCTTTCTTCATATATATATATATATTATTTTTTTTTTTAATTTTGTAATCCTGAACAAGTTTCTAGCTAATGCTTGGGATTTCTGCCTCTTTACCAAAATTATGACAACTTTAGACCTGATTATCTCATACTTTTTATCCTAAATCATTAAAAAAAGCAAACCCTTCAGTAGTGTCTTTCTCCTAGTTTGCTGTTACTCTCTCCAAATAATTAATAAAATAAGTTCTTCCTCTAAGGTCAACTGTGACCACAAAACTTTTCCTCATCAGTGCCCCTACATTCGCTTTAAATTTTGGTTCCTAGCACACAATTTTTATCTTTACCCCTCTTCTGCATCAGGTTAGGTAACCTTGCAGCTGCCTCTGGAAGGAACATTTCATGTCCTGGTCTCATAGTTGAACCCCACATTTTTCTAGCTTCTCTTCACATTCATTGCCTCCCTTTGTTTCTACGGCCCAAGTGTTAACTTTTTTCAGGGATATGTCATCAGCATTTCATACTCTTTGGATGTATTTTCTATCAGTGGTGGTTTCAAATTAAGAAGTTGGCTTGCATTTAGAAACCATTTGCACCAAAAAAATACGTCTTCAAACCATATTAACTACAGGATTCCAAGAGGGGCAGAGTGACAGCCTGCACTGCTCAACTTTTACTTTTTTTTTCTTTTTCTTCTTTTTACCCCTGATTGAAGTAAAAGATCCATTTATGGTTCAGTTCATTTCAGTCGCTCAGTCATGTCCGACTCTCTGTGACCCTGTGAACTGCAGAACACAAGGCCTCCCTGTCCATCACCAAACCCATGTCCATTGAGTTGGTGATGCCATTCAACCATCTCATCCTCTGTTATCCCCTTCTCCTCCTGCCCTCAATCTTTCCCAACATCAGGGTCTTTTCAAATCAGTCAGCTCTTCGCATCAGGTGTCCAAAGTATTGGAGTTTCAGCTTCAACATCAGTCCTTCCAATGAACATCCAGGACTGATCTGCTTTAGGATAGACTGGTTTGATCTCCTTGCAGTCCAAGGGACTCTCAAGAGTCTTCTCCAACACCACAGTTCAAAAGCATCCATTCTTTGGCTCTCAGCTTTCTTTATAGTCCCAACTCTCACATCCATACATGACTACTGGAAAAACCATAGCTTTTACTAGACAGGCCTTTGTTGGCAAAGTAATGTCTCTGCTTTTGAATATGCTGTCTAGGTTGGTCATAACTTTCCTTCCAAGGAGTAAGTGTCTTTTAATTTCATGGCTGCAATCACCATCTGCAGTGATTTTGGAGCCCAAGAAAATATAGTCAGCCACTGTTACCACTGTTTCCCCATCTATTTGCCATGAAGTGATGGGACTGGATGCCATGATCCTAGTTTTCTGAATGTTGAGCTTGAAGCCAACTTTTTCATTCTCCTCTTTCGCTTTCATCAAGAGGCTCTTTAGTTCTTTTTCACTTTCTGCCATACAGGTGGTGTCATCTGCATATCTGAGGTTATTGATACTTCTCCTGGCAATCTTGATTCCAGCTTGTGCTTCCTCTAGCCCAGCGTTTCTCATGATGTATTCTGCATATAAGTTAAATAAGCAGGGTGACAGTATACAGCCTTGACGTACCCCTTTTCCTATTTGGAACCAGTCTATTGTTCCATGTCCAGTTCTAACTGTTGCTTCCTGACCTGCATATAGGTTTCTCAAGAGGCAGGTCAGGTGGTCTGGTATTCCCATCTCTTTCAGAATTTTCCACAGTTTATTGTCATCCACAGTCAAGGCTTTGGCATAGTCAATAAAGCAGAAATAGATGTTTTTCTGGAACTCACTTGCTTTTTCGATGATCCAGCAGATGTTGGCAGTTTGATCTCTGGTTCCTCTGCCTTGCCTAAAACCAGCTTGAACATCTGGAAGTTCACAGTTCACTTATTGCTGAAGCCTGGCTTGGAGAATTTTGAGCATTACTTTACTAGCGTGTGAGATGAGTGCAATTGTGTGGTAGTTTGAGCATTCTTTGGCATTGCCTTTCTTTGGAATTGGAATGAAAACTGACCTTTTCCAGTCCTGTGGCCACTGCTGAGTTTTCCAAATTTGCTGACATATTAAGTGCAGCACTTTCACAGCATCAGTTTTTATGGTACTCCTCTGTAATATTGGTAGGTTACTGGAGCTACATTTTGCCTACCTAAAATGTTTTTTATGACATAAAATTTGGAGGTTTATGTGAGTTTCCTGGTTTGTTTCTACATGTAACCGGCTTCCATTCTCTGAAATTCCAATCCTAAAGAGTCCATTGATTGAGGTTGTTTATTTTAATCTCAGGATTGTTTCTCCATTTTAAAAAAACATACATAACACAGTGTTAGTTATTAGTGACTTTTGGGGACTTTTAATCATTTGATAACTTCTCATTTTAGTAATCCAGTAAGTGTCTTAGTGTGAGTGATTTATACTAGGAATTCAAGATTGCTAAAATGTAGCACACCTAGAAGTAAATTTATTCTTTAGCTTTAATAGAGCCAGAAAATAAAGTTGCACTATATCCAATGGAATATCCATCTACAGAAGTGTGGTACCTCACCAAATTAACTACCTGGCACTATCCCTCAAGCCAGTAACTTAAAATTTTGTGGTGATTCAAATAACCTAATTTAAAGCATAAAGTAGTTGGCATGAGAGAAAAGAGGTGAGAAAGATGATCATAAAGCATCTGCAGTCTCAGGGTTTTAAGAATAAATAACTCAACAAACAACAATAGTCTGTAAAATCATCAACATATTAAGATGTAGCCAGTGAAACATTGTTTTTGCATTATTTAAAGGATGGTTTTCTAATTCAGGTAAATGATCATAACCAAATATGTTCTAGTGATCATTTACAGTACTCACTGTTTATTCATTTCTGTTGAAACTGAGTCAGTTATCCAGTTTTCAGTGTGTTAAAGATTCTGACGTAGTAATGTCAAGCATTTTATTGCTTACCCTACATAATCAAGGGGCCTTGCTGAGTCCATTTATAAAGTATTTGATGAAAACGAAGAAATACAGAAAATACATAAATCTGTGAAATAGATATATCTGTTCAAAATGAGGAGGTCCACTTTTGGAGGACAGTACATTGAGAGACATTAACCATTGCTGGATCTTTCTTTTTTTAGTTGGATGATCTTTAGAAATGAAACACGAAGTCTTTAAATTGTGTTGCTGTAACTTTCAGCTTTATGCAGAAGTTAAAATGATGTACAGAATAGTAGAGCTCTTAAATCTGATAGTATTATTTTTAATTTAAGGAATTAGAAATGGTAAAATACAATGATAATCTTTGTTACCTGCTTTATCAGATATAAGGTATAAATTTTCCATGTTTGGCTATTGTGATTTTTTTTTTTTTTTAAAGAAAAAATGAAGAGAGCAAAGTCCCTGTTCTTGGGATATAATGAACCTTTGTAAAGAGAGAGCAAGTACCCATATATATCTTAACCCTTGATTATTTATTGTATATTTATCTGAAGAATAATTCTATGATATTTTATCAAGTCAGCATATCTTTATGAATGGAAATTTTAATCTTAAGTAGAACATAACAGGCAAATCTGCTTCTTCAGAAAATCTCATAGTGAAAAAAAAAAAAAGAAAATCTCATGGTGAACTAAAAGCTAGATACTTTTTGGATTATCCGTATTTATAAATCCCAAAAAGTTACAATGTTTCATGTAATACAAAAAGAAAGAATTTCCATCTTTAAAAAATTTGGAGCTATCTTCATTTGTATAAAATACAGCAATTCTGAAACTATACAGGTGGTACATCTGTAAGTGAACATAAGAAATTGTGAACCACAGAGGCAGAAATCACTTAACTGACCATTTCATATACATACTTAATATTATAGATGTAGAAAGGGGAAAGTATATACTAGAAGACATGATCCTTCCATCAAAAAACCACATATTTAGTTGGAGGTGTTAAGAGCATTAAGAATTTGTAAATGAGATGAAGAGTATGTTCACCTTGGCACTGAAGATAATGATGATCCAAAACTGAAATTGATTTTTTTTTTACCTCTACTAATATTCTAGAAAGTGAACCTCACTGATACAATACAGTTAAATTAAGAAAGAGCAAGGGAATATTACATGATTTGAAAATGACATATATAGATAAAGTTCAACATTAGTATGTCACAATTCTAAGCAATGAAGTCTTTGGGATTTTACTCATCATGAGTTTTATATCTTTGTTGGGTAAATTGTTGTTATTCGTGTATTTGGACGAATAGAGGTTAATCAGTTACCGAAATAACTCCTTCTTCATGATGAATAAAAGGATTATTTGTCATTTGAGACTGATAGTTTATGTCTCGTCATCTTAAATTATTAGTGTTGTATATTCTTGTGATGTTTAAATTGTCTTAACCAGTACCTATTTATTTTTGGGATTATTTATATTTAATCTTTACATAAGCACTATTATCATTTGAATGTTATGGTCTTAATGTTGATTATAGTTACTAATATTACTGCTGTAAACCACTAAGGTACTCTTCACTCCCAGTTCTTAAAATTTAGGTAAGACATCATTTTTATACTTCCAGTCAAAGATTTACATGGGTAAGTAAAGTAAGTTAAAATTGTCATCTTCAGTAGTCATCAAGGACAAATTATCCTGAGTAAATAACTTTTGCTAGTTCTACTTTATTTTTAAGCTCTCAACAGGATGTTAAGGATTGATTTCTTCTTAGCAGCTATTTGTATGTTTGTGTATATGTGTGTAGGATTAAATAGTAAATATTATGTTAATAGTTCTAATAGTATTGTATTCTGTATTCTTTCATGGAAAAATATGAGTTTATTTCATAACAGATTTGAATTTACCCTTTTCAGTTGACATTTATATTTTAAAATGCTTTTTTCTATTTATCTTGCCTTTCATGTTCCTGTTATCTTCAGTTAAACACATATTTTGGTTTAGCTGTTTGAGGAAATTTTCTGTAATAGTAAAGGTATTACTGTGCCTCTCATAGACAAAGATAGGTAAAAGCATATGAAATCTTGTCCCAGACACCATACACAACCACCAGGATCATATAGAAGAGAATGAGGTGACAGGTATCCTCTCCAACTCTTAACATTTATATTGAGGGATGTAATCACTTTCAAACTAACTGCTCCAGAACTCTAAAACAAATTTGAGTGCTACCAAGAATGTGAGGTATACACCCTACTACAGATACACCTGAAAATGCAAGTGGGTCTCAGTCAATGCAGAGAAACGAAGGCACTAATTATATCAAAAATTGATAATATAACTACCCTCTATTGCTATGATAGCAAGAATCTGTTTTTAAAGTTGTTTATGACGATAATATGTATAAAAACTGCATTATCAGTTTAGGGTTAAGACTAATTATAAATATGAATGTGTTTTGTTAAAATACAAATATAACTTAGAAAACTTACATAATATTTCATTTTGTGTTTTAACAGTTAAAATTTCCCTTTTATCTTCAGATTTATGTTTTTTCTTACCTTTTATTAATAGGTAGTATAGATCAATCAGTGTTAAAAGAATTACCCCCTGAACTCCTGGCAGAAATTGAATCCACCATGCCACTTTGTGAACGTGTGAAAATGAATAAACGCAAGCGTAGCACAGTTAATGAAAAACCAAAATATGCTGAAATCAGTTCAGATGAAGATAATGATAGTGATGAAACTTTTGAATGTAAGTATCACATGAGTTTATTATTACTTTAGAATTAAAAAGCAGATTGATGTATTTGTTTCCTTTATAATTTTTTGGGTTAGCAAGAGAATAGTGATCTTAATAAATAGTATAGCAAGTTTTTACTTTATACTTAAAATATGTGTGAAAGATGAGATCAGTTGGCACCAAGAAAAGAATTTTTTAATGAGTTATAATAAGTGTCAGGTAACACAGGTATGTTTCTATATGCATTTAGCAAACATTTATTGAGCTCCCACTATATCTTAGGCAGTGAGAATAAAAATATAGCAAGTATGTGACCCCACCTTTGAAGAATCTTCAGTCTAATGGGGGAAATATGTAAACAGTTAAAGTACAGTGAGGCGTACAGCAATGATAATAGTAAATCCAGGGTGCTGTGGGAGCACATTGGATTAATTGGATTGGCATCAAAATTATACTGGGGTTCAGAGAGCGCTTACTGGAAGAGGTGACACTAGAGTTGAGTCTTGAAGGACACGTAGGAGATAGCCAGATGAAGAAATATTTTAAACCATACTATCACTAAATTATGAATGGATTAGCCACATTGCCAATTATCTGTGTGGTTTGGACCTGGCTTCTCCTTTTTGCCCAGCTGTGTCCTGGAATTCCTCCCTTGTTTCACTGTTTTCCAGAGCTGGCTTCTTCACTACACAGCTACCTCTCTACAACACTGTGATCACCTGTCTTTGCACTAGACTTGCTATTCCTCGCCTGTCTTCCTACTGGTCCACTGAAAAAGTTCTTCTCTTTTATCCCTATCTTCCTTCTACTGGAGCAAGAGAATTGAGCCTAGCCAAGAGGGGTCAGCAACCTTGTTTGACTTAAACGGCATTCAGTGGAAACAGACTATGGGAGATCTTCACTTGTGTGCCAACTGACTTAGTCATTATGACCAAAAGAAGTGGGAAGACCACCAGTGTGTTCTACCTTTTCCACCTAGTATCTGTAGATTGAGGTGTGACAAGCAAGGGCAGGAAGGACAGATGCATGCTGCCATTTTTAAATGTATTATTGTTGATGGAAGCCCTTCACCTCCAAAGTTTTTGATCAATGTTCATTTACTCTGATCTTCTCAATATTGTGAGCTCTTGAGCTATGAACAGTAGACTATGAATACTGAACAACTCTGAATACAGTTTTAAAATTGAAATAAAATGCAGCAAAATTAATCTGACATTTAATTATATGTATAATTGTTATTGTATTATAATGAGATGTATTTATATGCAGTATATTTCAATGGCTAAAGGTAATACGTTTTTATTATAATTAAATATTTTGTTTATATGGGAACATATGGTCTGGAAAGGGAGAGGAGAAAGGAGATCTGGTGGCCCAGAAACTCACTGCCCTTAATATACATACCTCTGCTTCACTTTCCCTCTCTTCCCCTAATACCCCATCTATTTCTAAAGGGAGTAACTAAGGAGTTCCTTAATTGCAGACTGGTTTCAAGTCACACTTCAACTCCAGTTAATTGAGAGTGGCTGCCTGCATTGCTAAGCTGGTGAGAATTCTGAAGCTACCTCACAGTCAAGTAAAAAGGGTAGCATAATCAGAAAAGCCCATCAAATGGAAAATAGAGGACAGAGCCTCACATGCCTCATGTTTGTTGTCATTGCAGCCTCTGTTCTCTTCTTTGCTTTCTGTGATGAGAGATGTTGTCTCATGGGAGCACATAATTTCATCTTAAAAGCCATGGATCTCATATATATGTCTGAGGATATTGAACCTAATATTAGTTAGGGAACCTGAGCTTCAACTTCTGCTTGGGAAAAGGGGAGTGTCTCTGGGTTTTTCAGGAGATCTTAGAATAGCTTCCTGGTTTTTTGGGTTTATTTCTATACAAGTAACTAGAAAAGTTGACTCTGTGGCCACTGATTTGAGTGATGAAAGAATTCCAATTCGTAGCTGTCATAAACAGTCAAATTGTCATCATTATACCATAGCAAAAAATTAGTGAAACGGAGTACAGTACAAAATGTGAAACTATTATGAGAACTTAAGTGGCAACCATTATGCTGCTTTGAGGGAGAGAGATGTTTATGAAACAAAATTTTATTGCAGTTCAATCAAATTGGTTTCCTAAAAATCTAAAACTAAGAAAATAATTTTGTTGAAAGATAGGGGGAACTATTAAGGGTTAACTTTAAAAGTTGGGCCACACAGATATGGATAGTCATGTACAATTATAAAGTCAACTTGGTTGCGGGGGAAGAAGGAGGGGAGATCTAAGATGCTAAAGGGGCACATAGGTGAAATTTAGAAAGGGAGCATGGAAAACGCCCAAGTCGTATTTTACACACCCTATTGAGTTATGCTGGGTTCTTCCCCTACTTTTTCCAAGATAACAAATGATATAAGAATGGACAGATTAATCATAATAAATTGGGGTCTTGATAGAACCTTGTTTCTATATACACTGTTTCATAGAAGTTGAATTTTTCCCCTTAATTTGCCATTCTTTTTTTTTTTTCCAACTTTCTTAGTTTAATGGATGTGAAACAGAAATTTCCAAGACCTATAAAAATTACCACCAATACAGCATATTATTGTTGTTGTTTAGTTAGTCATGTCCAACTCTTTGTGACCCCATGGAATGCTGCATACCGGGCTTCCCTGTCCTTCAGCATATTATATCTACTTGCTAACTATAAAGTTTTTCAAGCATTTCCTACTCATAGAATTGAAGGCTTGAAATAGATTTCTTATGAAATTATATAAAAACTCATAAGTCATATTTGAGATCAAAGAATACTACTTTCTGAATGAACTCACTTGTTAATTATCATTCTTCAAAGTAAGTATTTCAGTACTTTTTGAAAAAATATTTAATGAATGCTATATATAAGCAAAAGGCTTCCCAGGTGGCACTAGTGGTAAAGAACTCTCCTGCCAGTACAGGAGATATAAGAGACACGGGTTCGATCCCTGGGTCGGGAGCATCCCCTGGAGAAGAGCATAGCAGCCCACTCTGGTATTCTTGCCTGGAGAATCCCATGGACAGAGGAGCCTGGTGGGCTATAATCCATGGGGTCACAGAGTCGGACACTACTTGAAGTAACTGAGCATGCATAGACATTGCTTATCCACACATAAGACATTGGCACAAGTGTAGATTGAGTACATGAACCAAAGATTGGCATCCTTAAATATAAGCCAAGTAGAGGACTAGGGACTCAAGCAACAGTTTCTTGTGAAGAACTTGGGTATTGGTCATAGTTAGGATTTAAAATAGAAGCAAGTCACAAGATAAGCAAAGGAGTCAGGTTCAGGACTACAGACTAGAAAGTAATTCACTGTCAGCAACAAGTGGTCACTTCAACAACCAGTGTATGATCACAGGATGTAGAACACATCAGTTCTCTATCCTGGTTTTAACTTGATATTGTTATATCCTAGAACAGATGTGCTGAATATTTTTCACTTGTATTCCTTCCGAGTCTCGCTGGACAGACATTTTTAATCAGTCTTTCTTGCTGAAATATGGTGCTTTGTCTCAGGGCTCAGAATTATTCTCAACATTCTGCTCTGGGCAGCTACTACTGGTTGATCAGAGTTGATGTGTCAGATGAAATCTGTTTGCCAGTTCTGCCTAGAGGCTCCTGTCAGTACTGGTGATTTTAGCAGAATGCTTATACCTCTGGAAGGATGGGGAAGGGATTGAAGGTAACATACATAAATATGCTTATCTAGCATGCATAAACTTAAAAGCTGTCTTTTTGGGTTTAAGCAAGTATATTGTTGGAGAACTGAATTCAGTGTGTGGGTATTTACAACTATATAGGTTTATTGTGTCTTTGTATTGGTAGCTCGTGATGTTAGGTTATCAACTCTGTTGAATTTATAGCTATGTTGTGGGCTTAACTTGGCTGTTAATTGATAGTATACATGGTTACCCACAGTCTGTAACGGTTTCTCAAAAGTTTACTTTTCCTCCAAACCCCACTTCCCACCAGCAATCCAAATGTTTTAAAGTGTTTCTGGTTTTTATCAAATTCTAGATAAAGTTTGTTTTACATGCCTTAATTAATCCTGAGTTTTAGATATTATTGACTCACCAAATATCTCTTTAAAATGAACAGTGTGATTTAATTTCCACAATATTCCTATCTATATTCATTAGCAAACCAAGTTCATGTAAAATTTTCTAAATCTAGATAAATGCTAAAATAAGTGATACCATTTCTGTACCATAATTTATATTTCTGGTTAATCAGAATGACTCAGAATTTCCTAGTCTCACGCAAATGAAGATTCTACCTCCCCATCCCGCCGCCGCCCCCCCCCCACCCCGCCCCATGTGGTTCATTTTTAAAGTACAAGTTTTAATAGTCTTTTAAGTGAGGTAAATTATTTGTCATGGGGATTTGCTTCTAGCCTCTAGGAAACGACATAAAAAAGATGATGATAAAGCTTGGGAATATGAAGAGCGTGACAGAAGAAGCTCTGGGGATCATAGGAGAAGTGGCCACTCTCATGAAGGAAGAAGAAGTTCAGGTGGTGGTCGTTATCGAAACCGAAGCCCATCAGATTCTGACATGGAAGATTATTCTCCTCCTCCCAGCCTTAGTGAGGGTAATTCATCAGTGTCAATGGATTTCTTACTTAAGCTGATGTTAAATTTAAGGTTTTAACTTCGAAGAATTTTTATACCTTTTTATGAGCTAATTAACAACTCCTAATTTTTAATGAAGACAAAATTTGTGTATTAGCAGTGATTATTGTTCAAGTTTTTAATTAATGTTCAGGAAGAAAGTAGACATAGAAGTATTTTAGGTTGTTATTACTGCATTTCAGTATTTCTTTTTGTTCATTTAGTCGCTAGAAAAATGAAGAAAAAAGAAAAACAGAAGAAGCGGAAAGCTTATGAACCAAAACTAACACCCGAAGGTAACATTTTAGTTTGTCTTTATTCATAGTCATCAATTTCAGTTTTCTACTTGGAGTGTGGATGATTAAGTTTTGGATTTTTTTCTTCCTTTGCAGAAATGATGGATTCTTCAACTTTTAAGAGATTCACAGCCTCAATAGAGAATATTTTGGATAACTTAGAAGATATGGATTTTACTGCATTTGGTAAAATCATTTAAAATATATTTATTTACCTCTAAATATAAACTCAATTTAAAATGTATTTACTTACCTGTGTGTTAAGATTTCTGCCAGTTATTCTAGTAGATTCAGAGGGATGATATGTGCTCTTAAGAAGTTGAAACCTAGTGTGGCATCAAATCTAGTCTGTGTTATCAAGTAACTGAAAATGTTGGTATAAAATTCAAGTGTTAAATTAGTTTAGTACTGATAGTGTTTTAAGAGTCCTGAGAGTACAGCTACCATAGTAGATTAGGGAAGCCTTTATGCAGATGAAACTTGAGTAGGTCCTAGAGAAGAAGGGTACTAATACGAGCAAAGATGCAGAAATGAGAACCTACCTAATTTATTCTAAAAGACAGTATTTATTGAATAATTACTGGTTGTCAGTAGTATGTTAAGTGCTAGAGATGCACACATAAATACCCCAGCCCCAGGCTTTACGTATGTATTACATACATATTCCGTATCCAGTGTGGGAAACAAAATTGTAAAGCAATTAGAATACAATAGGGTTAATGTAATGTTGTGTTAAATTTATAATAATATATATGGGTCATACCTACAGATGTAAAAATGTTAGGTTTATTTTTTTAAAAAGCTGCTTACATTGTTTAGAGCTGCTCTCAACAATTTTATTCCACTTTCAGTAGATACAAACACTAGTGCCTAATTTATACAAAAGCTAGATGGAGTACAATAATTCTAGTATGAGTACATCTGTTTAAAAATGCATTAAAAGGTATATTACCTTTATTTTAAAAGTATTTGTGACAGTTACTTGTGTAAGTATCATTAATTCTTTCCCTGATTACTTAGAATATCCACTTCATCATTTCCAAAACTTTAGAATTGTGTGCTGGAAAACTGTCTTCCATGTCATTTAAGATACCAACAAGAAGTCATATGGCATTCTCAAATTAAAATAATTTGAGTAGTTACTTACAAAGAGACCAAGATTACAAAGATAGGGGCAGAATAGAGCGGAAACCCAAAGTTAACAGACTTGGAACTGTTACCACCCCTGTACCCAAAGGAGCAAGGGTAAACAGAAGTCAGTAGAACTCAGTCAATAAATAGGAAAAGAAAAAGTTTTAGAATAAGTTGCCCTGTAAAAACAAGTGTTCTTTTGGTCAGAGGACATGAGCAGCTTGAGGAGACCTTGCAAGGAAGGAGTCAGGAATAGAAATACCCTGACCTCACTCTCCTTCTCTTTGATCTTCTGACAGGGCATCCCACTGGCTGAACCCAAACAGAAGCCAGAGGGCATGGGAGACTGTTGATGTAGTCCATACAGGTCAGCCTGCTGGGGCAGAAAGTTTGCTTGAGAAGGGTCATAAAGTAGTAAAGATAAGATATCTATCTCCTCTTCCCATCTTAGTCAGAAGTCTAATTGTAATCTTTGTCCTCTTTTATTCAGGGTTTGCTTGAGGTTTATGGAGGCCTCCTAGGATATTATTTTTGTTTGTTTACATCTGTTTGTATATATGCAGAAATTTTATTAACTAAAGCTAACTATTTTGAGCTATTTATTTTACCTAAACTATGTATGTTTGAATTGGTTTTTCAGGTGATGATGATGAAATTCCTCAGGAACTGCTCTTAGGAAAACATCAGCTTAATGAACTTGGCAGTGAATCTGCTAAAATTAAAGCAATGGGTATAATGGATAAGGTATCTCACTAAAGTAAAATTTATAAATTTACTTACTATTTCATGTTTGAAATTAAAGTTTTAAAGGTAAATTGCAAAGTTTATATAAAGTAAGTAATGATGAAAAGACAATTCATTGTTTCTTTCTGAGAATCTGACAGAATTATTTCTTTAAAAAATGACAAGGCTTGAATCAAAGGCATATTCTGCAAATTATTCTAAAGAAAAATCATATTTTTGCATTCAAAGTGACACAGTCCTAGATTTTTTTGTCACTGTTTATTTTTTCATTGTCTCAAATATTTAAAGTATTTAAATACAGAAATACACTAAATTTTTCTTTAACATTTCCTTTAGTCATTTACATTGATTGAAAGAGTTAAGCCATGGTTTTAACACAGTAATTGTTGGGGGTTTTTTTTTGGTTTATTTTATTAAAATATAGTTGATTTACAATGTTGTGTTACTTTCTGCTGTACAACAGAGTGATTCAGTTACACATCTGTAAACATTCTTTTCCATTATGGTTTATCACAGGATATTGAAAATGGTTCCTGGTGCTATACCTTGTTCTTTATACGTCCTATATTAATAGCTTGCAACTGACAATCCCAAACTCCCAATCCTTCCCTCCCCTACCACCTCTCCCCCGTGGCAACCACAAATCTATTCTCTGTGTCTGTTAACACATTAATTGTTAATAAGTGCAGAATCTCATTGTTGCAGGCTTCATAATAACTTCTATGGATTGTCTTTCCTGTGAGCTGTCTGTTGCCAAGTAGTCTCATTGCACTAATGGAATAACAGAAATGTTTTTCCTTAATAATACTTCACACAATAGTGACAACATCAAGATTGGCTTCCCATGATCTTTATGATCCAGCAGTCACCTCCTAAACTACTGCATGATTACTATGCAAATACAGTTCCAAAAAAATCCTCTTCCCTCCTTATCAGGCTCCTCTTTTACAAAATTTTGTACTCTTAGTCTGTAATGTATAGATAATGATTTGTTCTTCAAGCATAGTAAAAGATTTAATGAAAGATTATATTTATCTGAAGAATTTGTTTTCTCAAAAATTAAACTTACTTAGTTTTAAAGTAGACTGGGAAATATTTTTATATTCTTTACAAAGTTAAAATATCAGTTATTCATTTTGTATTCATTTATATTAGTTTCAGGAGTTCAGTGTAACAAATCAATATTTGTGTGTATTGGAAAAGGATACAAAGTAAATCTAGTTAACATCATGGCCACACACAGTTACAGTTGCATTATTTTTTTTTATTATGAGAATAATAAGAATTAAGAGTTCTATTCTCTTGACAACTTGCAGATATAAATCATAGTATTGTTACCTATATTCATCATGCCTTGCATTACATTCCCAGGACTGACTTATAACTGGAAATTTGTACCTTTTAACCACCTTCATCTACTTCACCTACCCCCACTTCGCACCTTTAGCAACCACCAATCTGTTCTTTGTATTTATAAATTCTTTTTTTCTTAAGATTCCACATACAGGTGAGATCATATGGCATTTTTTTCCCTCTGTCTGACTTATTTCTGTTAGAATCATGCCATCAAGGTCCATGCATATTGTTGCAGATGACAAGATTTCATTCTTTTCATGGCTAAATATACACACACACACATACCACATTTTCTTTATCCATTCATCTATGAATGGACACGGTTGCTTCCATGTCTTGACTATTATAAATAATGCTACAGTAAAAATGGGAATGCATATATTTTACGAAGTTAGTGCTTTTGTTTTCTTCAGATACGTACCTAGAGGTGGAATCACTTGATTATGACAGATTGGTTTTTTACTTTTTTAAGGACCCTCTATACTGGTTTTCCATAGTGGCAGCACCAATTCACATTCCCACTGAGAGTGCCAAAAGTTTTATGAGTTAGGATTTTAAAGCTATACAGACATTTCACATGATTACCCAAGAATTAATGTACTATTGGTTCACATTGATATTACTATGTGCAGTGAGGAATATATTGATTTCTTTTGTATATACAAATATGGCATCAGTTTTCCGAAATGCCAATGCCCCCTTTAGGTTTTATGTCATAAGTCCTATAGTGTTTCTATTTCAAAATATGTAGTGTTTCTGTTTCAAAAAAGTGCATTTACTGAGTATTTTCAAAGCATGGATAATTTACCAAAAGTTTCAGTAGTTTAATCTGTTGTGAAATTATCTAAAGCAATATATTTGGGGGAAATTTTTTCTATACACCAGTATAGAAATAATGAAAATATACCTGATGTCACTTTGATCCTCCCATATTACTTTTCTGACTGATTCCATTGAGAGTCCTAGCTACCTGATAGGGATCTAAAAGGAGACTTAGTCAAAGGAATGGGTAATGGTTGCTTCCTGGTAGAACCTCTACAATGACTACTAATTTTTTAAATACAGAAAACATTATTTGTAAGAAATTAAATAGGTGTTTTTAAAAATAAAAAATCAACAAAGGAAATATTTAGAGAGAGTGTGTGGGTGCCTCTGCGATCATATGCATGTTCAGTGTCACTTTCACAGAGCAGAGGGCCAGAACAAATGCAGTCTTAACTAGCTATATGGTGAGATTTGCCTTAGAAACGTACATATGTGCCCATTCCGTTTGCTGTTCTTTCAAAAATAAGTAAGTAATTCTCTACATAATTCAGATCTGAGTGGAGGAGCTAAGTGAGAAAATTTTATTTTTCCACTCTGTGAGCGAATGTTAATGCTGTATAATCCATAAGCTAAGGGGAATAATTGTACAGAATATTTCTTGAGTAATTTATTATGTTTACCAATGATTGATAAAAGAATTTTTGCTTCTGTTCAGCTTTCCACTGACAAAACTGTGAAAGTCCTAAATATCTTGGAAAAGAATATTCAAGATGGGTCAAAGCTCTCCACTTTGTTAAATCATGTAAGTTTAAAATCTGTATTGTTAATTTTACTCTATTAAATTATACAGTTTTTCATAAGGAACTTTGATTTATAGGGAAAATTCCAAATTTTATTAATTTGAACTTGTTGCCACTATTTACTAGTTCACATTTAGCCTTGCAGTTAGAATTTAATAGAACATTAAAATTAATGTTACACATTATCAGTTGACAGCTTTGATATAAATAAATATGATGACAGATGTAAATTCATTCAGTTCAAAGGATCATTCTTTAATCTTACATTATGCTCTTCCTTTTGTAAGTGGATGAGTCTTTAAAATGTCTTTTCATTTATAAAATGTTGGTAGGAAGTAATTATTTTTCTTGACCTTCCCTTGAGAACTAAATAGTTGGAAACCATATGGTGATTTCTTAATGTATTCTAAAATATTGATCCTTATGTGTTATTTTTATATCTAGCTCAAATGTTTGTTGGAGGGATGTTTCTTCAATTAATTCATGTAACCTGCTTAACAGTGTCTGGTACATTGTAAGTTCTCAATAAATGTTAACTGCAGCTGTCATTACATTTTAGTGTGCTTTATCAAAAGCGGTAGCAACATGGTATAATAATGGTTTATATAAACCAGGGTCTGCGTTTCTAACCTTTATAGCAGACTTTCAAAACCGTATGTGCATTTGAATTGATCCTGGTGTCTCTTTAACAATTAATAAATTCAAACACTAATGCTTATAGGAATTTAATGTAAAAGATAAGAATTTGGGAATATTTTGAGTGAATGAAATTTATTTTTAAATGACTGATAATAAAAATAGTATATTATAGAAAATTTTTGAAACAGAAAAAGGTCCAATTTTCATCCAACGAGAAGCACTGGTAGCAAGTATTATTGATAGATAATACTTCCATTCTCATATATACATACATAGTATATATGTTTAGCACATGAACTGGATTATATCTCAGAAAGGAAGTGTTCTTGATGTTTTCAAAAGGCACAGGAGTGCTAAGTGATTTACATGGAATTTAGAAAAGTAATCTCAGTTGGTATTTCTGTGGTTTATTAAATATATCCGTGTTTTTCCAATGCCCTTTTAAAATAATTCTTGAATCATATAAACCTAAGGGATTAGAGAAACTATAGTGACAGTATATTGGTTGGCCAGAAAGTTTGTTCGGGTTTTCCCATACAATATTACAAAAACCCAAACAAACCTTTGGGCCAACCCAATACTACATCTTTAGTCTTAAAAGGGGTGTGTGTGTGTGTGTGTGTGTGTGTGTTTAATATTTTAGCAAGAAACTGTGGTAAATAGCAAGAATCTAGAGTTCAAAGTTCTGGAGAACTCGCTGAGTCGCTTTTAATGAAATTATTTTTATTCCTGAAAACCTTAGCACTTTTTAGTGTGTTGCTTTTAAGCCTTAATGTTTGACATGAGTGATGAACCTCCGTAACTGACTATTCCAAATAAAAGTTTCAATATCAAAGAAAAGTTATTTTGTGTTACTTTTTTAGTGGATGTATAAGTAGTAAAATGAAAGAAAGCTAGAGATGGAGTTTTTTGGCCTTAGTATAAAAGCCCTGCTCTGCTTTACATATATTATGCTTTTAGCATGCATATGAAAATATTCCTAGAATATAAAGTCGATATCTTATAACTAAGGATGTGATAGAAGGATTTTCACTTTAAAAGTAAGATTAAAGTCACTTTTTCCCAATTGTAATGCATATTGCTGATGTATAAATTAAAACGTAGTCTATCAGTTGTTGAGTTATCTATTTTAGAAAATAAAATATGTTTTTAGTAGTCTGCATAGTCACCACTTTTTAATCTCAGTTTCAAAAATACAGTGTTGTTGAAAAATAGATATTAGAAATGATTGAGTCAGTAACATTTTACTTACTTTTAAAATAAGTCTATCACAGAAGATAAACATAACTAAAACTTTGTTATTAGGATGTCACTTAATGGTGAAATTAGAAAGTAGAGTACATTATGTTTCAAAACATTAACACAAAAATCATACCTAACATAATATAAGTATTTGTACTTCATTCCTGATATTCTTTAAATAGACACACATCAAAACTCTTACCAAGTTTTCCACCGTGCGTGCTCAGTCACTCAGTTATGTCCGACTCTGCAACCCCATGGCATTTTCCAGGCAAGAATATTGAAGTGGGTTGCCATTTCCTACTCTAGGGAATCTTCCCGACACAGAGTTTTACAGGGAAGGTCAAATATATTATAATATTTAAAAAATATTTTAACCTATAAATGTGTTTATTTCAGTTTCATTAACAGTGTGTTGTTTTACAGAATAATGATACTGAAGAAGAAGAAAGGTTATGGAGAGACCTTATTATGGAGAGAGTGACAAAATCAGCAGATGCCTGTCTTACAACTATAAACATCATGACATCCCCTAACATGCCAAAAGCTGTATATATTGAGGATGTAATCGAAAGAGTTATACAGTACACTAAATTTCATTTGCAGAATACACTTTATCCTCAGTATGATCCTGTTTACAGATTAGATCCTCATGGAGGTTGGTTTGCCCTTTTATACTGATAATTTTTTAGTTTAATATCAAAATTACCTGTAATATAATTTTGCCATGTTGGATGGGTCAGAATGCAGTGACTTCAAATGGCACCAAAATTACTAGATTATAAAATTGTAATAAACACTGCCCTTCATTTGACTGGAATATAGAAATTTTTCAGTCTGGTACTTGTTCAGTTATAATTTCTTTAGCAACTGTTTACATATAATAACAAGTAATTTTACTTATCTGGCAATCTTAGATAATGTTAATATTCACTTCTGGTTCTATTTAGCACTTCACCCTAATTTTGCCTAAAATATTATCTACAAAATGGGTTGATTAAAAATGTATATTCTTAGCAGTTATCCTTCAATAAAAAATAAATTAATTAAAAAATGTATATTCTTTCTCTTACTGATAATCTTTACAAATGAGTCAAGTATATTAACATGTTTACATTTGAAGAGAGGAGGGCAAACTTGAATCATGAATATCCTAAATTAATTATCTGTAGTTTAATTATTGCAAGTTGATTTAAGGGGAATATCATCTTACTATCCTGCTCCAGTCAATGGAAAAAAAAAATGAAATAAATTTATACTTAAGATACAAGAATTTAATAGCCATTGAAAATCTGTTCTAACAGTGTCGACTTTCTGAGTATTCCGTAGAGAATAATTTTCTCTTCAATAAATAAATAGCTTTGTTTGCCAAGTTATATTTTTATATAGGGAAGAAAAAAAAGATGTGTTCTTTTAATTCAGGAAGCAGTTTCATTGCTATAACAGATTATTAAAAGTTGACATAAGCCTTGTTTTGATTTTTTTTTAATTTTAGGAGGCTTACTAAGTTCAAAGGCAAAACGGGCTAAATGTTCTACCCATAAGCAGAGAGTAATAGTAATGCTTTATAATAAAGTTTGTGACATTGTTAGCAGCTTATCAGAACTACTAGAAATACAACTTCTAACAGACACAACAATCCTTCAGGTAAGTTTTTTTCAAGCATTTTCCATATTTCTAGATCAAATAATTTAAGGATAAAGGACCTAATTGGGTTCAGTTTAACCTTGAGCACTCAATAATAATACCAGCACTACGTTAATTTTTTTCATTCTGAGTATATTATATCTAAATGGAAGAAGTAAAAGTGTAGGGAAGTTTTAAAAAGAACCACTTGGGGCAGAAGAAAGGTAAATGTAGTGTAAATTCTAAAATCTAAATTATTTGAAAGTTATTATTTCCTTTAAAATATGTTAGGATATTTCTTCCAGAATAGTGAATTATGTTTTGTTTTTTTGCATTCCTGTGATATTTATCAGTCTAAAAGTTGGTAATTAGAGGAATGGCATCTGTGAAGGAAGGTACGTACCAATTTTCTCGAGGATGAAAGGGAACAAAGGGAAAACTAGATGTCGATTGATGAGGGAAAAGAAAATGCTCTCTCATTGTTTTTCAGTAAGTTTTTTAGTGTTTTGGGATTTAGTAAGGTAGAATGTTACTGAAATCTATTACAGATGTATCCTATCGTTACTCTCTGTGTCTGTGCAGGTATCTTCAATGGGAATAACACCATTTTTTGTGGAAAATGTCAGTGAACTACAATTGTGTGCCATTAAATTAGTTACTGCAGTAAGTATAATCAGTACACATTTTTAGTTATCCCCCAGAAAAATAATATTGATATCGTTCAATACAAATTTGCAAAAACTAATGCAGATTTGAGTTTTCCACGAGGGCTATTTTATGCCTTAGATTTTAAACACTTCTAAGTATTTAAAAATATTTAATAATTTCTTAATAAAATCAGGTATTTTAAATCATTTAAATCTTGTCTTACTTTCCATACCTAAAATACCATATTCCTCTGCATGAAACTAGTATACTATGACTTCTATAAGAATGTTACAATTAATGATAGAAAGGTTGAGTAAATTAAGTCATTACTGTTGAAGTTGTTGAAAACATTTTCATTCTAAATGGCAGATTAGGTTTTTATCACATAGTATAGTATCATTTTTGTTTGTTTTCGAATAATTATAACTTAAGTTGAAATCTTATAATTGCTAAATAGGTATTCTCAAGATATGAAAAACATAGGCAGTTAATTTTGGAAGAAATTTTTACTTCACTTGCAAGATTACCTACCAGCAAGAGGAGCTTAAGGAACTTCAGGTAACTAATATAGCAAACACCAAGTTTATGATGAAGAACCCCATTATACTGTAGCCATCATATATTTATTCTTTATCATTTCTGACTTTTGTTTTAATCATCGAATAAAAGGCAGTTCTGTGTCAGAACAGCATGAAGAATAGCTTAAATGTGTGAAATAACAATACACTCTTGAGAGACTTAAAGGCTCAGTGATTGTCAAGTATAAAGATCTTTGGCAGGGAATTTCAGTCTTGGCATAATTGACATATTGAGCCAGATAATACTTTGCAGTGCTGGCCTGTACATTGTAAGATGCTTAGCAGCATCCTTGGCCCCCGCCTACTAGATAACCAAAAGAAATGTACGCTTTCCAATTATGATCACCAAAATTTTCACTAGACACGGGCAAAGGTCCCCTGAAGGGCAGAGTCATCCCTGTTTAAGAACCATTGGTCTGTGAGAAGAGCAGTAGGAAATACGGCTCCAAAGCGTCAGAGGCAGTTCAGGGATTTTACAAGGCTTATTAAGGAACTTGAACTTAATCTTTTATACAGTAGTAAGTCATTATATAATATTTTTTTAAGAGAGCTGAAAAATTGCTCTAATGGCAATATAGACAATAGACATGAGTTTAAATTACTAAGCACAGAGTAAGAAATGTTATCCACTATTGTTAGCAATATTGCCTTTGTTGGCATAGATCATCATCATAATTTCCATGACTATCATAATATTCCTGGGTGATTAAATGTGTTGACCTAGCATATAGGGTTATATTTAGATTGCTTTGAAGGTTGTCTTCTATAAAATAATTGTTTTTATCTTACTTTTTTTGGACCACTTGTGTTTTGATTAACATCTATTGTCTACTAAAACCTGAAGAAAAGCTACCAATATATAAAGGAATACTCTTTTAAACGAAAAGATTTAAAATCTGGTTTTTTACATTCTGTGTCACAGACCTCATACTCTTAACGTATGATCAAGAACTGACTATGGAGCAGATTTTAATAATAAAAGAAATATCAGAATGCCTCGGCATTGTGAAATCTTGAAGATTTGTCATTTTAAAAATCACTTTGAAAAATATTTGATGTTTTACATTACAGTTTTCAATCTGCAGTACATATAAAGTATAGAATTTTATATACTGCATTTTTCCTGTGATTATTTTAATGATCTATACATAGACATTTAGTTGGTATTTTTCCTAACTTCCCCAAAATAATTAACTTAAGGTCACTGTTATAAGCACTAAGGATAATACCTAGAAATTTTGGTAAATAAAGCATCCTGAAAGTTGCAGATCATAAGTAACATGTAAA
Source organism: Bos mutus (assembly GCF_027580195.1). Taxonomy (NCBI): domain Eukaryota; kingdom Metazoa; phylum Chordata; class Mammalia; order Artiodactyla; family Bovidae; genus Bos; species Bos mutus. The sequence goes on along the minus strand of NC_091636.1, from coordinate 37,064,493 downwards.
ATGAAATTCTCTTCATATGCTGTATGATTAAAATATTTTCTTCTCCTTTAAAGGTTAAATAGTAGTGATATGGATGGAGAGCCTATGTATATTCAGATGGTTACAGCACTGGTTTTACAACTAATTCAGTGTGTAGTACACTTACCATCATCAGAGAAGGACTCTAATTCAGAAGAGGACTCAAATAAAAAAGTAAGGAATCATTTGTAAGTTTTAGAACTGTTTGCTTTTGTAGGAAGAAGTACCTGTATTCTCTGCCATTCTTATAAAACTGAAGGTGTTAATTAGGGTTTTGTGACTGGGCTTTCAGATCCTTGTCGAGCATTAGACTAAGTTTTAGGAGACTTGAGTTCTAGTATACACCATTCATGAAACATACAAATTGTTTTAATCTTGTTTCTTTATAAAATGGGAATGATAATACCTAACAAGCCTACTATTACAAATTGTAAGGTTCAAGTAAGACACTGAATTTGAAAATGAATATTATAGTATGCAGTATCTATAGTCACATGTAACAAATAATTTTAATGTAATTAATGTTTAATTCATGCTGAAAATGAATTTATGCCTTCTCTATTGAGTAACTTGGGGGCTCCCCTGGTGGCTCAACAGTAGAGAATTCACCTGCCAATTCTTGAGTTCAGAAGATCCCTTAGAGAAGGAAACGGCAACCCACTCAGTATTCTTGCTTGGGAAATTCCATGGACAGATGAGCCTGGCAGCCTACAGTCCATGGGGTCGTAAAAGGGTCAGATACAACTTAGAGACTAAACAACAACAATTTGAGTAACTTACAGCTATGATTTGCTTTTGGTTTTGTAGCTTTTACCCATCAACACTTAACATTTTGCCAGGTTCTATAGTTTTACCTCCAAAAAATTCGAAAGAGGTTTAATTTTATTTCTTTATTATAATCAGAAAGGTGCAAAGTATAAAACAAATATCAAAAAGGTTGAGGTCCTATTCTCCGCTTCTTCTAACCTTGTTCTCTTTTCATAGTCTTTCCTTATCATTGTGAATGTTTATCTTCTTTCATTTAGTTATTTATCTGCATATTTGATAAAGTTTTAATTTACATAAATGATATAATGACATTTACAGCAAATTTTTTCACTCACCATTGTTTTTAATATGTGTAGCTAATGCTAGATTCTTTTTGACTTGGGTTAAATACATCATATGTGACACACAACTTGAAGCATAAGTTTCTCTAGGTATACTTAGAAGTAGAATATTAAATCATAATTTACATGCACTTTTAACTTAATGAAACTGGTCAGTTTGCTCTAAAGTGATATTCTAGTTTACATTCATACTTTTTGATTTTTGCCTAGTCTGGTTAGTGTAAAATGATACCATGTTTTATTTCTCATTCTTCTGGTTACTACTGAGTTTTTTTAATGTTTATTTGTGTATCAGGTTTCTACAACTTTGAATTAACTATATACTGATCTTTAAATTTCTAATGATGGAGTTGAATTTTATTTAGTATTATATTCCAGCATTTCATAAACTTTGAACCTGCAAATTTTTTTGAAATTCTTTTTGTATTTTTGATCAATATTGTTCTGACCTAGATCATGATAAACAACCATTGGTATTTCATTTGTTACACACGTTTCTCATTCTTAACATATGTTAAGAATGAAGCATATTGGATGAAGCACAAGCTGGTATCAAGATTACTGGGAGAAATATCAATAACCTCAGATGACACCACCCTAATGGCAGAAAGCAACGAGGAACTAAAGAGTCTCTTGATGAAGGTGAAAAGAGGAGAGTGAAAAAGCTGACTTAAAATTCTCCATTCAAAAAATGAAGATCATGGCATCCCGTCTTGTCATTTCGTGGCAAATAGGTGGGGAAGCAATGGAAACAATGACAGAATTTATTTTCTTGGGCTCCAGAATCACTGTGGATGGTGACTGCAGCCATGAAATTAAAAGACACTTGATCCTTGGAAGAAAAACTATGACGAACCTAGACAGCCTATTAAAAAGCAGAGACACTACTTTGCCAACAAAGGTGCGTCTAGTCAAAGCTATGGTTTTTCCAGTAGTCGTGTATGGATGTGAGAGTTGGATCGTAAAGAAGTCTGAGCTTCAAAGAATTGATACTTTCAAACTGTGAGAAGACTCTTGAGAGTCCCTTGGACTGCAGGGAGATCAAACCAGCTAATCCTAAAGGAAATCAACACTGAATATTAATTGGAAGAACAGGTGCTGAAGCTGAAGCTCCAGTACTTTGGCCACTTGATGCAGAGAGCTGACTGATTGGAAAAGACCCCAATGCTGGGAAAGATTGAAGGCAGGAGGAGAAGGGGACGACAGGATGAGATGGTTGGATGGCATCACTGAGTCAGTGGACATAAGTTTGAACAAACTCCAGGAGCTAGTTAAGGAAATGCAACACTGGCGTGCTGCCTTACATGGAATCACAGAGGCAGACATGACTGAGGGACTGAACAACAACAATGCTAATTGTATCTTCTCTTACATATAAGAGTATAGTTAAAGTTTTAGTATTTTTAAAAATTATTTATTTTATTTTTGGTTGTGCTGGGTCTTCATTGCTGTGAGCAGGTTCTCTGTAGTTGTGAGAGTGCTCGCTACTCTCTAGTCACAGTGCATAGGTTTCTCGTTGCGGTGTCTTCTCTTATTGCAGAGCACAAGCTCAAGGGTGTGCTGGCTTCAGTAGTTGGGATTCATAGGCACAGTAATTGTGACTCCCGGCCTCTATGGTGCCGGCTCTGTACTTGTGGTGCACAGGCTCCGTGGCATGTGGGATCTTTCCAGATCAGGGATTGAACCTGTGTCCCCTACATTGACAGGCAGATTCTTATCCACTGTACCACCAGGGAAGTTCATAAAGTTTTAGTATTTAATTGTATTGCCCTTATAGTCAGTATTAACATGGTAGTAGCAACTGAAATAATTTGTTGGTTATTTCTTATATGTATATCCATTCATTTTTCTCAATCTAGGTTGATCAAGATGTTGTCATTACCAATTCTTATGAAACAGCCATGCGAACAGCCCAAAACTTCCTTTCCATCTTCCTTAAAAAGTGAGTAAAGTTAACATAATCTGATTTTTATTTTCCCCATGGAGAGAATAGTTCATTTCTTTTATGTAAAAGATTAATCGAACTTCCTTCCATAATCTAAACCTGACTATATCTCCCTGACTCCTGATATCCTTATCTTTAAAATGAGGCAGTTGGAATATTATAAAATCTAAAGTTTCATGAACTTTCTTGTGTGTTGAATTCTAGAAGCTAAAGTACAAGATTGAAATTCTTTAATTTTTCATTGAATTTTCGGACATTCTGGTTGAATAGGAAAGTTTAGGGATAGAGGTTTACTTAGTTTTCAGAAGAATTTATAGTAATCTCATGGAAGAACAGTGGTCATTATTTAAAATGTATTATGCTTGCCAGAAAGTAATGTTAATATTAGTCAGTAAATGAATTTCCTGTAATAGGGGGGAAAATGAAATTTGAGAAATAGATTCATTTTAAACCATATTTTATTTAATGTGCTCTGTTACACCTTATTTAGGTATACAAGTTGAGAAACTTAGTTAACAAAATTTCAGTCATATTGGTGAACATGTCACCTAAACTCACAGCTTTTTCATTATTTATCTTTGAACAGATGTGGTAGTAAGCAAGGTGAAGAAGATTACAGACCACTATTTGAAAATTTTGTTCAAGACCTTCTTTCAACAGTCAATAAGCCTGAATGGCCAGCTGCTGAACTACTCCTTAGTTTGTTAGGGAGACTGTTGGTAAGAGTATAGCATTTAAAGATTATTAGATTACTAGAAGACAACATAATGAGGATGTACTCTGATTCACAGATGATGAATTCTTTAAAAATGTGTAAGGAAATACGACCATTGCATCTCTATTTTTGCATGTGCATTACTGTACATAATACTGTCGGTACCTTGTATAAAATTTTGAAATGTTGTGACTTTTGGTGCTTTCATTTCATTACATAAGATAACAGTGCTTTAAAAAACTCCTTTTATTTATTTGAAAGTATTATTAGTTAAAAGCATCTCAACACAGAGTCATGTTATTATAGTTAATTCATTTCAAAGCATGAAACTGATGAATATGAGCTCTGTCATCTTTAAGAGTACTTCTAAAAACATGACACATTTTAGTCCTCATGTAATACCGTATTAGGGAAATAAATACAACGAAATGCTATTGTGGTTTTTATTTTTAAACTGCATTTGGACTCGTGTAGTTGTTACAGAGCTTTGGGGGCCTTACTTTCTGTCAGTTGGAAAATATATTAATACTATTCTGAAGCCAAGATATTTTTTATAGACTTTGAAATTCCAGCCTAAGAAGTTCTTAGTCGGTTATAATCCCATTTTATACAGTTGAGCCTACATTTAAAGAAAGTGACTGTGTTCTTAGGAAGACTTAGTTATAATTTTTTTTTCTTTTTAATGAAAATGTTAAAATTCTGGAAACTCAAAAGGCAATTAATGGGAGTTCCGTGGTGGCCTAGTAGTTAGTATTCTGGGTTTTTACTGCCATGGCCCAGGTTTAGTCAATGGTCAGGGAACTGAGATCCTGCAAGCTGCAAGATGTGGCCAAAAAAATATATCAAAAAATTTTTAAAGGGTAATTACTTTGTGGGACAATATGACGGGGAAAAAATGTTTAAATTTCAAGTAAAACAGCATAGATACGGAATTTATGTAAACTGCTATTAAAAATATTTTAACTTGATTAAGTTAAAATTATTTTTCATATGCAGGTTCATCAGTTCAGTAATAAGTCAACAGAGATGGCTTTAAGAGTGGCATCTCTTGATTACCTTGGAACTGTTGCTGCACGACTGAGGAAAGATGCTGTTACAAGCAAAATGGATCAAGGGTCTATAGAACGAATTTTAAAACAGGTATTGAGATAAAGAATTTACATTATGGGGATAAGTCATAAGTAGTTAAGAACTTTTTAAGGTATTCTTATGTTAGTGTTGCATTTCATTTTGTAGATTCAGAATAAAATCATCTCAAAGTGCCACAGAGAAAATATATACCTTAGAGTGAATTCTGTATAACAGGAACTTTCAAATGATTTATATAATTCTTAGTTGTGTGTGTGAACTTCTGTTATGAATGTATGATACTAGTTTCTATTTGGTTTAACTTTTATTTTAAACTGTGGAGGAGATGATAGTAATACTAAGATAACTTAAGAAAATTGATAGGTAAATGATATGTGTAGGCTCAGTCACTTAGTTGTATCCAACTCTTTGTGACCCCATGGACTGTAGCCCGCCAGGCTGCTCTGTCCATGGGGATTCTCCAGGCACGAATACTGGAGTGGGTTACCATGCCCCCTTCCAGGGGATCTTCCTAAGCCAGGGATCGAACCCAGGTCTCCCACACTATAGGCGGATTCTTTACCGTCTCAGCCACCAAGTAGCGCAGATGATCTGTAATCCAACCATGTAAAGCTTTTTTCATTTTCTTTATACTCTTTTTTATTTTTTTAATGTCCATAACCTTATCCATGCTGGCCGTGACAAATGCCTCTAACTTACAGAAGAGTTTGAAGAATAGCACAAAAAGCTCCCACAAATCTTTCATCCAGATTTCTTTAGTGGTTAGCATTTGCTTTATTATTCTCTTTTAGAATATACATACATATGTGTCTGTATATTCATTTTTATTTTCTTTTGAACCATTTTGAGCAGACAGGATGTCCCCATTACCCTAGAATTTCAAAATATGATTCCCTGGACAAGCAGCACCAACTTTTATATCACCTAGGAACTTGTTAGAAATGCAGATTCTCAGGACTCTCCCTAGAATTACTGAATCAGGTATACACAACTATATTTAAAATGGATAACCAACAAAGTCCCACTGTGTACTATAGAAACTTCTGCTCAGTGTTAATGTGGCAGCCTGTATGGAAGGGTAGTTTGGGCAGAAATGGATACATTTATATGTAGGCTGAGTCCTTTTGCTGTCTCCCTGACCCTGTCACAACACTGTTAATCAGCTATACTCCAATTGAAAATTGAAAATTTAAAAAAGAAAAATCGATATCCCAGATGCAACTAAATAAAAACCATTCTGAATATATCCATTTCACTACACTCTCAGAACATAGGTTATTCTTATCTTTGTTTTCTGCTTACATATAGTCTAAACCATATATTTGGCATTTCACACAGGTAAAACCAGAGTATAAGCTATAGACATGAATGTCAACTCAGAGTTAATTTCCTGCTCTGTATCGTTCTTGAAAGTGCTTCCCTGGTAGCTCAGTGGTAAAATATCTCCCTACCCAGTGCAGGAGCCACAGGTTCGATCCCTAGGTCTAGAAGATTCCCTGGAGAAAGAAATGGCAACTCACTCCAGTATTCTTGCCTGAAAAATCCCATGAACAAAGGAACCTGACAGGCTACAGTTCATGGGGTCTCAAAAGAGTTGGACACAACTTAGCAACTAAACAACAACATTGTTCTTGATAGGACCTAAAGACTCGGTCTCTTTCTGCTTCCAGATCAAATGAACAGCTTAAATATACCTACTGTATATTTGATCTACATGACGTAAAGTATTTTGTATTAATTACAAATAAAAATATTTCCCTTTCAGAATGTTCTTTTTAAATAATATCTCAAAGATACCCATAATACATAATAATACAGGTAACAGTTTCCATTTACTAGATTAGAAGTTTGGAGGTGTCTCTTACCAAATAGAAAACCAGTGTTAGTAGGTTCCTACCTCTGAAGATTTACATACACATTTTTCTAATAATTATGTCAGCTCCCTATGAGCTTCTTTATAAAAAGTTAACATGTAATTCATAAAAGTAACCTGAGCTATCAGTATATAATGTTTTTCAAAAAACAGTATTCTTCTGTTTCTTCCTTTTACTTAACTATACCTATACATTTTTTATCATTTATAAGATTTTTTTCCCTCAGATTTCTGTTTGTGAGTGGATGATTTATTAAAATATATTAGTAATATCTTTGTGTTATGACCTGATTTGTTTTATAGGTTTCAGGAGGGGAAGATGAAATACAGCAATTACAAAAAGCATTGCTTGATTACTTGGATGAAAACACGGAGACTGATCCTTCACTGGTGGTAGGATTCTGTTCCTTATTTTGTAATGTTCACATGTTTATTTCAGATTTGGTCTGAAAGAAAACTGAGAATGTCATGAAGAGGAGAGTAGTATTGGAATATTAATTTTTGAAATAGAAATATGTGGTAGTCAAATTCTGATACAGATATTGTTTCCTAATATTATGTGACTTGGGTAATCCAAAATCTTGCAATGTTTTATCTTTGAGACAAAGATCATTGACCCAGGTAGTGTATGAGATAATCTATTAGCATATAAAAAGTGAATTTTTATAAATGATTAGAATTTTATATGTATATTTTAAATATCCTTAATTCTGTTTTTTTTAAATATATTATATATCCAAATATTAGTAAAATAAGCTTGTATGTAAAATTTATACACTATATTGGGGCACTTTTAATTTTTTTTAATTGATGGGATATGCATCTACAGAAGTTGGAGAATTAAATAAAAATAAAGAGGTTGGAAATAGCTAAAGCTCTTCAGCCAACTACTATAGGTTTTCAGTCTTTGTGGAAAGGAACAGACTCTACAATGATGTATGTCAATTATTTCTCAATAAACTGGAGGGGAAAAAACTCAGGAACAGATTATACATGTACCTCAGTGTTAATATAGTTCAGTAATAATTGGTTGTATATTTCTTGAAGAAATAAGGTAAAATTTTGAAAGTAACTATAGTCTTCTACCTTCAGCATTTTATCCATGTGTTCTAAACTCTTCTTTTTAAAGTAAACCTTGATAATTGTGTTTCTGATTGTAAACACTTTGTCAGTAGGTTGGAAATTTTGTTACTAATTTCATCAAACTCAAGTCTTAAAATTTCTTTCCAGTTTTCTCGTAAATTCTATATTGCCCAGTGGTTCCGTGATACAACACTGGAAACAGAAAAAGCAATGAAATCACAAAAAGATGAAGAATCATCTGAAGGATCACATCATGCAAAGGAAGTTGAGACAACTGGTCAAATTATGCATCGAGCTGAAAACCGGAAGAAGTTTCTTAGAAGCATTATCAAAACCACACCTTCTCAGTTCAGCACATTAAAGTAAGATCCAAAAACAAAAGATCCAGTGTTTTCAGTTGTCTCTTTGATATCTATTTACCTACTTTACAAAAAAATTTAATTAATTATAATTTAATGACCTTTCGTTGCAGAATGAACTCTGATACTGTGGACTATGATGATGCTTGTTTGATTGTTCGATACTTGGCCTCTATGAGGCCGTTTGCCCAGAGCTTTGATATTTATTTGACACAGGTAAACTGGACAAGAATTTCTTATACAGTGATACTGATTTTTCTAATTCTGGAAACTTGTGTGTGATGTCTGTTCATTGTTGAGAACAGATATTTTTAAAAAATGATGAAAATAACATTTGTTTCTTTGTTCCATATTTGTTAAAATGTTTGTTCTGCATGCCTTTACCTGTTGATTCTTGTTTTACAGATAAGTGGATATGTATCTGTATGGTACAGGTAGAGTGATGGTATAGTTAGAGTGATTGATGTTATAAAAACAAATTATTCAGTTACCAGAATTATTATTTAAATGATACTAAGTATCCTTGATTAAAGTTAGACATAGAAAGTTTTCAGTGGGCCTACAGTTTCTTGCAAATGAAGCATAGCAATAAAAAACAGGTTTAATTGAGAATGACAGAAGAAAGGAAAGGCTATAAAGTATAAAACACCATACCTTAATGTTTTAAGTGAAAACTTTGGATCAGTATGATAACAGATCTTTTTACTTACATATATAAAAATTGAAGGAAAGTAAATTCGATATTTCTATATTTTTTTGCATGTTTTCTTTCTGTGTTTTGTTAAAAAGCTATATGTTCTAAAATTGATGAAAATGTTAATATTTGCTTGGCAGATCCTTCGAGTCCTTGGTGAAAATGCAATTGCCGTTCGAACAAAAGCCATGAAGTGTTTATCTGAGGTTGTTGCTGTAGACCCCAGTATTCTAGCAAGGGTAAAGAGGAACACAAATTATTCTTTTTATGTGACTTTTATATTCAAATTAAAATATTAGCTCTACTTAGTGTAAGTTATAATTTCTTTATTTTTCTTCAGCTGGATATGCAGCGAGGAGTTCATGGACGATTAATGGATAACTCCACTAGTGTCAGAGAAGCAGCAGTGGAATTACTAGGTCGATTTGTCCTTTGTCGACCTCAGCTTGCTGAGCAGTATTATGATATGCTGATTGAAAGAATATTGGTATGCTTGTTTTGTCACTTTTATTATAATTTATGAATATAATTTTGCCTTCCTAATATCACTTTTTAAAAATGTTAAGATAGAAAGGTAGATATCAATTCTGTATTTTTATCTAACCTAATATATAAACTGTAGCAACTTTCTAAAGAAGAACGTATTTCAAGAGGAGGGCTGCTTAATATTGTAAAGCACATCTTTGGTAAAAATTGGATTCCCTTTACCAGTTACTATTAGTTTTTGATTATGCTGATATACAAAGAGTAAATGATAGGAGCTACATGACACAGTTAAGTATTTTGGATAGGATTCTAGAGTAATTATAAATATATATGTATATAAACAGGAAGAATTATTTCAGTGAGAGCTATATATGGAATTTTGGTGTCTGACAGTATTTTTGGTTATTATGTGTATTTGCATATTTCTTTAAAGCTGAATTATGACAGACTCAGATACCTGCAAGCTAAATAAAGTCATTTGAGTTTTAAGAGCAAACATAAGAAATGCTATTCTAAGATATTCTTTTCTTCTATGGCATTGAATTCTGTGGCCCTGAAGTATTTCCTTGGAAATGAAAGGAAACATTGGCATTACAAAATATCTGTCGAAATTCCATACCACCCACTGCAGGGTTATTGACTTCTTCTATAACTCAACAGAGATTCATTAGGTACAGGATTTCGGTATTCTTAAACTGACAAGAATTTATCACTTTTAGCCCAATATTTAAATACTGTGGGACTGAGAGTTACAGATAATTTCATCTCCAACTAGCATAAAATCTTGATGGAAACAAAGAATTTTAAGGAAAAAGTAGAAGAATTTTTTCACTTTTAATGTCTTACTCTTTTCAAGAGTGAAGGACAAACAACAGGATTTTCAGGTATAATGAACTCTGACAGCATCTACCTTAGCAATATATCCTAAAATATTTTCATGTTTGCTAAACTACAAAATGGAGATAATTTTGCACAATGGGTATTCAGTACTTCTTACTTAAAGATGATTTAGTTATGAAAATCTGTTAAGTTAAAAATAGTACAGTTAACACCCATGTATCCACCACAATATTTCATCTCTATTTTATTTAGAGTATTCTCTAACTCTTTCTTACACATGCCACCATGACAGAGAGATTTAAAAAGGCAAGCCAGTCTTGTTATTTTTTCATGGTTTTGTTTCCTTTGATCTGTTCCTTTTTTCCTTATATTTGCTATAAATTATAAAATAGTGATACTGGTTTGAAAGATTTGTTAAACATTTTTGTTATATATACTTCATATGCTGTTTAAGTGCCAAACAATATCCTCAAAGTTTCATGTTTGTTACTCCATTTAATTTTGGCAGGCTTATATGCTCCTCTTGTGTTCAGTGCGATTTAATATTTTCCATATGTTGGATATTACATTTTAAAAGCAAAGACAGCATAATAAAATAACTCATATTTATAATAAGATTAATATAAATGTGTTTTAAAATATATATATGGACCATGTTTATCATGTTAATCGGAGAAGGTAATGGCACCCCACTCCAGTACTCTTGCCTGGAAAATCCCATGGATGGAGGAGCCTGGTAGGTTGCAGTCCATGGGGTCGCTAAGAGTTGGACACGACTGAGCGACTTCACTTTCACTTTTCACTTTCATGCATTGGAGAAGGAAATGGCAACCCACTCCAGTGTTCTTGCCTGGAGAATCCCAGGGACGGGAAGCCTGGTGGGCTGCCATCTATGGGGTCACACAGAGTCGGACACGACTGAAGTGACTTAGCATAGCATAGCATATCATGTTAATAAATGTATGTATACTGTTTCTTGGTATTTTCTAATTTTATTTTATCAAATTTCATACACCTTGGCATCTCAGTTTTTCTGACATTTAGAATATCTTTCTGTTCCTAGGATACTGGTATCAGTGTCAGAAAAAGGGTGATAAAGATTCTAAGAGACATCTGTATTGAACAACCGACATTTCCAAAAATTACAGAAATGTGTGTAAAAATGATTCGCAGGGTAAATGATGAAGAGGGCATTAAGGTAAGTTAAAAACATTGACTACTTTAAAAATTCATTTTTCATTAATGTTTTACATGTGTGTGCATGCTCAGTCACTTCAGTTGTGTCCAGCTCTTTGCAACTGTATGGACTGTAGCCCACCAGGCTCCTCTGTAGTCCATGGGATTCTCCAGGCAAGAATACTGGAGTGGGTTGCCATGACCTCCTCCGGGGGAATCTTCCCAACCTGGGGATCGAATCCAAGTCTCCTCTGTCTCCTGCAGTGCAGGCAGATTCTTTACTGCTGAGCCACCAGGAAAGCCCAAGTAATTTAAATGTTTGCTTTATATATATAAGTTTTGTTAATTATGTATATATAAAATCTACACAAGTAAGTCAATATTATAGACTATAAATTGAAGAAAAAGACATGTTTAGGTATTTTTTTTCTAGGTCCTGCATTAGTTAATAAAATCTGATCTTATCAAACCAATTTGGCAATTGTAATATTTAATGTCATTGTAGAGATTACATTGTATATAGGAAATTTATTTCAAATTAAATTGATTTTCAAATGGTATGTGCTTGGTTTTCTAAATTAGTAAATACTTTGTTGAAAGTTAGAGTTCATTAGTGAATCTATGTATATGTGATTGTCCCTATATTTCTTTTTTGGGTTTTGATTTTGTTTAGTTTTTTAACAACTTCTACCAAAGCAGCAAAAGTATTTTTTAGTTTGATCAAAAGCATTTAAGTGCATTATATCCAGAAGTTCTATACTAGACATAGTATTGTGTTAAGTCGCTTCAGTCGTGTCCGACTCTTTGTGACCCTATGGACTGTAGCCCTCCAGGCTCCTCTGTCCATGGGATTCTTCAGGTAAGAATACTGAAGTGATCTCCTTCAGGGGATCTTCCTGACCCAAGGATCAAACCCAAGTCTTTCTTACATCTCCTGCATCGGCATATTATTAACCCATTTAAAATCTTTGCCAAACTGAAAAAAATTTATAATTTTTATAATTGATCTTTTTGAAACTGAGGATGTCATACCAGAAATTTCAGGGTTTTATATATATATGTGTGTGTGTGTGTTTGTGTATATATATACACACACACATATACTTCGCTTTGGGCTTTAATGAGAATTTGGGATTAAGAATTTTGCCACATTTATTGTATTTATTAGTTTGAAATTTTTCTTTCTTCTAGAAATTAGTAAATGAAACATTCCAAAAACTCTGGTTTACTCCAACTCCACACAATGACAAAGAAGCAATGACAAGGAAGATTTTAAATATCACTGATGTGGTAAGGAAGGACTGAAACAAGGGTGATTCCTGTGGGTGCAAACCTCACTGAGGCCTGCCTTGTCTTATAAAGGGAGAGACAATAACAAGATATTTGGTTATCCTCTGATACTTCCCTTATTATATGTTTCTGGAGATAACTCAAGGGATGCAAATAAGATGAGAGTAGTATTTCTACCTACCCCCACTTTTTTTTAGCATCCATTGTCTTAAGCACTGATATTAAAATTCTCCAGACTCTTCCAGTGATTGAAAACGGAAAGGGAAGTGAGAAGTAGATAAAAAGATACAATAACACATGAATAGCAGCCTGAAATGAGACTGTAATTTCTACTTTTTCCAGAATACATGAATTAAAATTAATTTCATTATGTTTTATTATACACATAAACTATAATTTTTTTTGACCCAGAATGCTTTTCATGTTTTAGACTTAAGAATTTTTATATTATGGATTACATGATCATCTCTGTTTTACTAATGTCTTTAAATCTTCTACCTAGAAGGAAAATAAGAAGCAAACATTTGCATTTTTATTGTTTCAGACCTTACAGATTTCCTGATAGTGTGTGATTCAATATACCATTCAGAATACCATTTTTAATTTTGATACATTAAGTGAATATTTTGAATGGCTTCTAATATACTTTTGGAATAAAGTTCTTTAACATGGTAGATTATTGGCTCACTGAAAAAAATAGTTTATTTGAAAATAATTTTTTTTGAGTTCTAATCATTTAATCCACACTTTTTTTTTATTTTTCTTTTATTTTTCTTTTTATTTTTTATTGAAGCATAATTGCTTTACATAATTTTGTTTTCTGTCAAACCTCAACATGAATCTGCCATAGGTATACATATATCCCTTCCCTTTTGAACCTCCCTCTCATCTCCCACCCTATCCCACCCTCTAGATTGAAACAGAGCCCCTGTTTTAGTTTCCTGAGTCACACAGCAAATTCCCATTGGCTATCTATTTTACACATGGTAATGTAAGTTTCCACGTTACTCTTTCCATACATCTCACCCTCTCCTCCCCTCTCCCTATGTCCATAAGTATGAAAATAATTTTTTTAATTTAGAACTTTGAAAATTTTTATTCTTGAGACTATAGCATAGCAAAAGTATGTTTTAATGTAAATTTCTAATTTTGATAGGTGCACCATATTTTTCCCCTTAGGTTGCAGCATGCAGAGATACTGGATATGACTGGTTTGAGCAGCTTCTTCAAAATGTGAGTGTTTGTAGACTTCATGATTTGAAAGAAATTTTTCAGTTTTTTTTTTAAGTGTTTACTTTGTGGTAGGGAAAATTTATTTCAACATATTAGGGTGAATGTTTTGTTTAATACCCCTATTTAATCAGTTATTCAATTGCTTGCTACAAGTTTTCTGAATAAGTAATATTCTCTCTTCTCATCCTTCTAGATAATTTTTTAATCCCTTTAATCTAGATGATAGACATGAGATCTATAGATAGGTACATAGATTGCATTAAATATATGTTTACATTATTTGACATGTTTTAAAATATATAGAATGTCCTATAGAAGTATAGGATTAAACCACAATTAGTGTTCTTTAAAAATTTTATACATGGAAATATTTAGCTCCTTATGAATTTTTTTATTTAAGGATTTTCAAATAGAAGTACTCATTACCCAGCTTCAAAAGTTGTTAGTATTTTCCTAATATCCTGTTTATCTCTTTCCCACCCCCATCTATTTTTTTTTTTAATTTAACTTTCTTTGGCTGTAACACTTTTAAAGAAAATCCCATACTTTATATCATTTCACTCATAAATACTTTAATGTCTGTCTCTAACAGAGATGACTTTTTAAAAAAACAGAGTATCTTTGTCATCTGATTCAAAATAACTATTAATAAAATTATTTCCAAACATGTAATAATTATTCCATGTTCACATTTCCCTGATTGTCTCAAAAATGTGTTTTTATAGTTGAATTGCTGTTGCTTTGGTTGTCATGACTCTTAAGTCTTAGTCTATAAAAGTCAACTTTCACTGTTTCATTTCTCATGCTGCTTACGTTTTCCTGTGGAGTGTCCCATATTCTAGATATCATAGATCTCTTCTTTCTGGTGTCATTCTAGTGTTCCTCTGGCCACCATTTTTTTTTCTGTAAACTCTTAAGTTAGATTAGAGGTTTACTGATATTGAAGTTCAGTTTTCAGAAAACAGACAAGAATACTTCACAAGTGACGCTAAATATTGTTGCCTCACATCAAAAGGCACGTTATGTTTGGTTGTCCCATTTTCAGTGATTTTGACTGTGTTCTTAATCTTTCATAAAGTCTTTCATGATAGGTTTTGAATGATCATTACCTAGGTTCATTATTTTCATTACAAATTGCAAAATGCTGATTTTTTCCAAATTATTTTATTTATCCCATATTAATTGGCAGGGATTCTTCTTGAAAGAGGAATTTTGTCCTGAAAATTTAGTTACTGTGAAATACAGTTTGTACCAGAAAGGCAGGGAAAGTACTCTATTCTTTTCCGTTACTTACCAGTTTTCAGAATAATGAGTTTTCCCTTCAAATTGATTTTGTACCTTTTTGGTATAACCTCATTGCTCTTTTGTAACCTGATTACTTTCTGTCTCTACAAGATTCCCCAGATTTGGCTTGTACATTTTCTGTCCCAAATCTGAACTCAGCCATTTTTTCCTAAGAGCCCTGATTGCCTTTTGTGGGAATAATCTGGATGCTGTGAATATTCATTGCTAATGGGTTATCATAGCTTTGGACTTTTTCAGAGGATAGAGCTAGAAATATATATATTTATTTAGAAAGAAAAAATAAATTAAGAATTAATATTTTTAATTCAAATTTAAGACTATGAGATTCTGCTCCTTTTATTTTATTATTTCTTTTAGGCTAAAAATCTTATTTCCAAAGATAATTTCCTATTGCTGCTGCTGCTAAGTCGCTTCAGTCATGTCCGACTCTGTGCAACCCCATAGTTGGCAGCCCACCAGGCTTCCCCGTCCCTGGGATCCTCCAGGCAAGAATACTGGAGTGGATTGCCATTTCCTTCTCTAATGCATGAAAGTGAAAAGTGAAAGTAAAGTCGCTTAGTCGTGTCCGACCCTTAGCGACCCCATGGACTGCAGCCTACCAGGCTCCTCTGTCCATGGGATTTTCCAGGCAAGAGTTTTGGAGTGGGTTGTCATTGCCTTCTCCAAATTTCCTATTAGCTTTTCCCTATTATATTACCATTAAGATTACTAGATACATTTTAAGACTTTTTTTACATTTCTTTTTATCTATAGCTCACTAAACACATACCATTAAAAGTCTATCGTGAAATAGTTTTTTCTGTTTGATATGCCAACAATTTACTATCTGTTCTGTTTGTTTACTTTTTAATTTTTAACAGTACTTTTAGTTAAACTATATTTAGCAATATTTTTAATAATCAACCAAATTATTTTATTGAAACATAATTTATATGCATAAATGTTAACCAATTTTAGGTGTGCAACTTGACTAATTTTAGTAATTATTTACAATGATGTAAAAAATATCACTCTTAAAAAGTTTTCTTGTGCCTCTTTGTAGTAGTTGATCTTCTCCCCCAACCCTGGGAAACCACTCATTCACTTTTTGTCACTATATAGTTGTCCCCTTTGTAGAATTTCATGTCCAGAGAATCATACAGCATGTAGTCTTTTGTGTTTGATTTCTAGCAGAATGTTGCTGGTATATTGTTTTATTCCTTTTTATTGCTGAGTAGTAGCAATAGTATGGATGTATCATAATTTCTCTGTTAATTCACAAACTTACAGACTTACAAGTTGTTTCCAGTTCGGGCTGTAATGAATAATGCTGCTTGTGTGCATGTTCTTGTGAGGTTGGGTGTTTTCATTTCTTTTGGGTAAATTCCCATGGTTGTGATTACTGGGTCATGTGAGTGAGAAACTGCCAGGCTGTTTTTCCAAAATGGCTGAACCATTTTGCATTTCCACCAGCAATATTCCAGTTGATCCACATTCTCATCAATACTTGGTATTGTCAGTCTTTTTAAGTTTAACCCTTTGGTAGTGTTTAGTAATATGTTACCTTTAAAAAAATTTTAAGACACCTTTTTTAAGCACCCTCATGGTGTTTGCTTATGTTATCCAGTCTGTAACATCTTAGGCTCTCTTTATCAATCATCTTCCATTTTATAATTTTACATGATATATTTGATACCCTTTCCCCCATAAGTCAAATAATTAGCTGTATTATAGAGCCTTATGACCATCTTAGTTATGTCAACCATTCCAAAGGGGACACAATAATTTCTAGAAAGCTCTATACCCATGTTTCATATGATACTAGTATAGCTCTCAGAAATGTCCTTAGTGAAAAGAATCTAAGGTAATATTCCTATGTGTTATTGGCAGGTTGGAAGTAGATAAGTGAACACTAGATTTATAACTTCTTAGCTGTAGTTTTATACTCTTTATATCTTTACTCTCTAGTCCTCTTTTAAGCTCATTGCTCTTTCCATTCCTCCCTGTTTTTTGCTTTCCTACTTTAGTTTCTGCCAACAATTTAATTTACCAAAATGACATTGTGACTTTCTGGATATAGTCATTAAACTAGCAGAGTTTAGTTTTATGAAGTAAAGAACATTTTATTAAAATATTTATATAAATACACGATGGAGGTATAATCGCTCTTAGTGGTAATAAAAACACTGCATAAATTTGAAGAAAAGCTGAGGATACAAAGAAGGGACTACTGGAATTATCTTAAATCCTTGAATCAAAAATAATCAACATTCTTATTATTTCCACATGAGCTCATGTATACACATTGCCTTCTGTCCAATTTTAGATACGTCTCATTATTTTTGTGTTGGATCGACTTCATATAGATAGTGATTCCTAATTCATGGAATGTGATAGCCTTGGGAAGTTTTAAGTACTGCATGAAATAACTTCATATTTACATAGGCATCAAACTCTGTCCGCTGACTACATAATGTTAGAATGTCACATATATATATAAAAGTATACACACAAACATACACAAATTTTTTTAATGTATGGAAACTCGTGTCCCTTTTAACTTTTAATGAATTCGTGGTTTCTTTTTAATTTTTTCAGTAGTGTGTGAAAAAGTTCAATCATGAAAGTCCTTCCATTTTTTTTTTTTTTTTTTTCTAAAAAGTGGTTCAGTTAGTGTAAATCACTATCATAGCCTATAGTGGGTACACAAAATTAATTTTGCAATGCCATTCATTTTCATTGCTTATGTTCTAAGACTACAGCCCCCACTTTTTTTTTTTAGTTTACAAGAAAATGCAGGCAATGAAAAAACTTAAATAGCCTACATTTCATCTTTTCCTGGCCTTTGTAATCCAAAATAAGATCTGCCTCTTGAAGTTTACAATCAAATACTCTTATTGCCATCAATCAGTGAATGAATAGAAAAATGACTGTATCAATATTCATATAATTTGATAGTGCTCCACATCGTAGAAGCACAGACTGCTAATACATACAGCAGTATAGACATTTATTAAAGCACTCTGCAGAATGAAGGAAGCCTTACACAGGAGAGTACATATTCTGATACCATTTATATGAAGTTTAAGGAGAGGCAAAACTAATTTGTATTGAAAAAATTCAGAAGAGTAATTTCAGGGGGCCAGGGATTTACTCAGAAAGGATATGTATCAGTCATCTCTTCTAGAATATTATATTCTTCATAGAAGCAGAACCAACCAAATACTGAAAAAGAGAGACAGAGAAAAGATTTATTGTAGGAACTGTCTTGTGTGATTGTTTTTGTCATTTAGTAACTAAGTGAAGCCTGACTCTTGTGCAACCATGGATTGTAGCCTGCCATCCCAGGCAAGAATACTGGAGTGGATTGCCATTTCTTTCCCAAGAAATCTTCCCAATGCAGCGACTGGAGCCATGTCTCCTCCATGCAGGCGGATTCTTTACTACTGAGCCACTAGGGAAGCCCCTCACATGATTATAGAGCCTCTTAAATCCCGCAATCTGTCGACAAACTGGAGACCCAGAAAAGCCCCTAGTGTGTAGTTTGTTCTGTGTCCTAAAGCCTGAACCACAGAAGCAGATAGTATAAATCCCAGTTCAAATGTGAAAGAAGACCAGTGGTCCCAGCTCAGGTAATCAGAGAATGGTAGGATTCTTCCTTCCTCTACCTTTTGTTCTTTTCAGGCCCACCCACATTGGAGAGGGCAATCTGCTATGCTGAGTCCACCAATTCAAGTGCTAATCTCATTTAGAACTACCCTCACTCACCAACACATCCAGTAAAAATGTTTAACCAGATAACTGGGCATCCTTTGGCCCAACCAAGTTAACGCTTAAAATTAATCATCACAGCTCTACCCTTTGTTAACTTGGCACCCGTATATTGATACATCTCCTTATACCATACTAAATCTCCAAATAAAGACAATAACAAAGTCATGATTCTATCTAACATGATACAGTTATCCTGCATACAACCAAAAATGCACTAACCCCTTTCCCAGAAGAAGTCCTTGAGTAATGTTTACTCTTCTCTTGACATCCTGTAATTTAATTACAACCATGTCAGTTTATAATAACATTTAAATACTTTGATATGAAATCAATATACTTTATGTTCTGTGGTAAGGAAATAGAAGGTGGGCGGGAAGAAACACATTTTCTCACTTTCCCTCCCTCAGTCTCTCTCTTCCTGTCCCTCTCCCCAACTTGCGTACACATAACACACACACGTATTTATGACAAAATAAGCAGGAAATACTCATGACAAAGTCCTTGTATCTATAACTGATGATGTGGTCATAGCTGGTATTTATTACTAAGGGATGGCCTGTGGGATCTCTTGCGTTCCAAACACACTCTTACGTACCTCCACTGTGGAATATTGCACTAGTTTCTTCTTGGTGCCTGCATGTTCAGTTGTTTCCAACTCTGTGGCCTTTTGGACTGTAGCCCACCAGGCTCCTCTGTCCAGGGCATTCTCTAGCAAGAATACTGAAGTGGTTGCCATGCCCTCCTCCAGGGAATCTTCCCGACCCAGGGATCAAACCTTCATCTCGTAGCTCTCTTGGATTGGCAGACAGTTCTTTACCACCTGGAAAGCCCAACTCCTTTCTTTACTTGTTGATTCAGAGGCATAAAGAGTGCATGGTAGTTGACTAACAGTCTTTCAGTTCAGTGGGATTTTTGTTATGTCTTCTGGTACAAAAATTCCTCTCTCTGGAACCTCTCTCTAGGCCAGCAGAGCATAAAGTCACTGGAATGGAAGCAAAAATTTTGCTAATCACTCATATTAGCAAATGATTGATTAGCAAATTTGAGTGAGTGATGCCTTTCAAATTTCCACCTTTTGATTCCTGGACCATGAATCCTGGCTATAGACAAAACAGCACCATGTATTGGATGCTGATTCAGAGCATAGGAGCCTGCTGGAGAATCTTGCCCCAGCCACAGCAAGATATTGCCCCCTATCTGATGCTGTAACTGAGTTTGTAAAAGGCTGTTTCCACCTTCTGTCAAGTCAGCTGTTTCAGAATGGTGGGAAACATGGAATATGAGCATGGGCTCACTGCTGTACTTCTTTTGCGCTGAAGTGCTTTTCTTAACCAAAGCAGTTTTGTGTGGAGTTATGGCAAGAGGAGAAGAGGATGACAGAGGATGAGATGGTTGGATGGCATCACTGACTCAGTGGACATGAGTTTGAGCAAAGTCAGGGAGGTAGTGATGGACAGAGAAGCCGAGAGTGCTGCAGTTACAGGGTCGCAGAGTCAGACGGCTTAGAGCCTGAACAACAAATATTATGGTAGATAAAGTATCCTCTAAGTCCATAGGTGGTAGTTTTGGTAGAAGTATTGCATACAGAAAAGGCAAAAATATATCAAGAGTGCCTGTTTCAGTATGAACAAAATGCTGCCCCTTCCATGATGGAGGCAGCCTAATTGTAATCAACCTGCCACCAGGTTGCTGGCTGGTAATCCCTGGGAGTCATTCCATATCAGAAACTCAGTGTTGTTCTCTACTGCTGGCCGAGTGGACCATAGATAGTGTGGCCTTGGTGAGTAGAAGTCCATGTTGCTGAGCTTAAGTGTGACTTCCATCTCTGCCACAACACATAGTCTGTTCATGAGCCCGTTGGGTGAGGACAGGAGTGGCTGCAGAAAGAGGCTGTTACCTTGGAGAAGGTATCTGCAGAGCAAGTCGTCTGCTGAGGCCACCCTTTGGTGAACATTCATATGGAATATAAATATTTTACCATTCAGAGATGCCTCTTTTCCAGATTCCCTTGTCACCAACTTTGATCATTTGTCTTTCCAAGCAAAGTGAATGAGATGCACATCTTAAAGTTCTGCCCAATGGGGAATTTTTTTTCACCACTGTCCTTCAGGGATGTCCCAGAAAGGGGCTGTATTGCTGCACTGTCCACTTTTGGGTGATCCCTGCATGTTGTGTAGACCAATCTGTAAACCAGGGATATTCCCTGTGGTCAACTGAGGCCAGAGGTGCAGGCTGAGAGAAGGCAGTGTAGCAGAATGGGAACCATAGGCATTTTGGCCACTTTTTCATGTAATTAACTTGTGCCCTTCAGCCTGCTCTGGCCTAATCGTGTATACACCGCTTCCCTTTGATGATATAATGCTGCTTTACACACCCAACTTTGTGGCTTGGTGAGGCAGCCACCCGGTTTATGATTGATAGCTCAGAATGCATGATGATTTTGGTGGCCCATGGGTAGGCATTCAGTATCGACTAAGGCCAAGTAGCGTGCCAAGAGCTGTTTCTCAAAAAGAGAGTGGTTGTTCCCAGAGGGTGGCAGGGCTTTGTTCCAAAATCCTGAGGACTTATGCTGCAGTTCATTTATAGAGGCTTGGCAGAGGCTCCAGTCAGCAGCCATATCTGCCACTGACACCTCAGTGCTGCTGGTCTGTGGCATGAGTGACAAAGCAGCTAGCACAGCAGCCTGGACCTGCCTTTCCAGAGCTGCCTTCTCTTCTATGCCCCATTCAGCACTGGCAGCTTCTCAGGTCACTCAGTAAATGGGCCAGAATCATATACCCAAATGAGGTATAATGAGAATAATATACCCAAATAAGCCTCCAAAATTCAAAGAAACTCTCTAAAGCATTGAGTTCTTTTTTGGTTATAGAAAGGACCAAATGCAACATCTTCTTCTTTGCTTACAGTGGACATCACACCATGTCCCACACCACTAAGCCCCCAGGAATTTCTTCAAAGTAGAAGACCCCTAAATTTTTGTTGGATATATTCCCCACCCTTTCACATGCACATTCTATGAATAAGTCCAGTGTACTTGTTCCTTTTTGCTTACTATGTGCAGTTGGCATAATGTCATCAATGTAATGGGCCAGTGTGATGTCATGTTAAAGTGAAAGATAATCAGCGTCATACAAACTAAATTATAATGTAAGACTGGGGAGTTAAGATACCCCTGTGACAGTGCAATACATTTCTGGCCTTGCCAGTTAAAAGCAAACTGCTTCTGGGGGCTTTTGACAAGGATGAGGAAAAAAGGTATCTCCCAGATCATTAGCTGTACACCAGGTTCCAGAGGATGTTAATTTGTTCAAGCACTAACATCTCATCTGGTACAGGAGCTGCAGTTGGAGTCCTGACCTGGTTAAGCTTATGCTAATAATTCAGGGTCTTTTCTAATGAGTCGGTTCTTTACATCAGGTAGCCAAAGTATTGGAGCTTCAGCGTCAGTCCTTCCAATGATTTCTTTTAGGATTGACTGGTTTGATCTCCTTGCAGTCCAAGGGACTCAAGAGTCTTCTCCAACACCACAGTTCAAAAGCATCAATTCTTTGATGCTCAGCCTTCTTTATGGTCCAACTCTCACATCCATACATGACTACTGGCAAAACCATAGCTTTGACTAGATGGACCTTTGTTGGCAAAGTGATGTCTCTGCCTTTTTTTTTTTTTTTCCCTTTACTGTTATTTGCATTTATTTTTTGTGGCCTTTATTCCTGGGTCATAAGTTTTTGTTTCTTCACTTTCTTCTGGGATATCTTTTTCTTCTGTGCAACCTCCTCTTCTGGTTTAGGAACAGTCTGTTCTTTTTCAGTAAGGATCATCTCAATGTGGCAGGGAGAGCTCATGTAGGGGTTGATTGACTACGAGCTCTGTAAGTCCTGTGCCGCATCTCGTGGGCTTTGTTCACCTGGATGTGCTCAGTGACCAGAGATTCTGCGTCTAAGCCCTTAAGTTCCGCATGACTCTCTGCATTTTTGAGCATGTGCTGTAAAAATTCAGCACCCTTTTTGGGCCACTGATCCTGCATCCAGCCCTCCTGTTTGGCCTGTGCACACCTACCAACTCCACCACTGTAACAATGGAGTGGCACACATTGCTTCTTTAAAGTGACGTCCTTCAGATACTTGGAGGCTTTTCGGATATGCAAACCCTTTATGGCCTGGGCAATTTTCAGGAATGTTCTTAAAGTGAGCATGAAGATTTGAACCTCTTGATTTGGATGATTTTGTGGGGTTTTCTGGGTCGAGTGAATAGCGCATCACTTTTAGAGGTCACTGCAGCCTGCTTATCAGAAAAGTAATGTCTCTGCTTTTTAATACGCTGTCTAGGGTTGTCATAGCTTTTCTTCCAAGGAGAAGGCATCTTTTAATTTCATGGCTGCAGTCATCATAGGAAACCAAGAAAATAAAGTCTGTCACTGTTTCCTTTGTTTCCCCACCTATTCACCATGAATTGATGGGATCAGATTCCATGATCTTAGTTTTTTGAGAGTTTTAAGGCAGCTTTTTCAATCTCCTCTTTCACCTTCATTAGAAGTCTCTTCAAATTAGAATCTCTTCAAAGCAAAGAGACTCTAATTGCTCTTTGCTTTCTGCCATAAGGGTGGTATCATCTGCATATCTGAGGTTATTGATATTTCTCCCAGCAATCTTGATTCCAGCTTGTGCTTCATCCAGCCTGGCATTTCGCATGATGTACTCTACATGTAAGTTAAATAAGCAGAGTGACAATATACAGCCTTGACGTACTACTCCTTTGCTAATGTGGAACCAGTCCATTGTTCCATGTCCATTTCTAACTGTTGCTTCTTGACCTGCCTACACATTTCTCAGGATGTATATAATCATGTACAAAATTTTGGTAAAATTATGGATGGTTAAAGGCTATTGTGATGTGGTCTCAGATGCAAATGAAGAAATGCTGTTGGACAACAGAGAAAAGTCTGTCCTCGTAATTTGACGAAGCACTTGGCTAAATTGTGTTCCTTTTCTAGTGTTTGGTGAAGGGAAGACTTCAAGTGATGAAATTGGATGTTTAGCTGAGGAGATTTCTAAGCAAAGGGTTGAAGGTGCAGCTTGATTTCTCGTGCCCAAGTTTACAGTCAAATAGTGTCTTTGTCTCCATCAACCAGTGAATGGCTAAAGAAAACCTGATGTATCTATATAGCTAAATAGTACAGCATGTCAAAAGGAACAAACTATTGATACTTAACAGCAAAGTAGGTAAATAATAAAAACATTACACAAAGTGACAAGAGTCTTATACAGAAGAGTACAGGTTATGATTCTATTTATACGAAGCTCTAGGAGAGGCTATACTAATCTGTATGGAAAAAAATCAGAAGAGTGGTTGCAGGGAGCCATGGATCGAATGGAAAGGAACATGAGGGAGTTTTCAAAGGTGATGGTAATAATCTATATCAGTAGTTTTAAAAGTTAACAAGATTATCTGTGACTTGTTAGAAGTAAAATTTTAAGACTTTTGTCCAGATTTAATTAATCAGTAACTCTGAAGTTGGGGCCCACCATTCTATAGTTTAGCAGTCTCCAGATGATTCTAATGTAAGTTAAAGATGGAGAAAGTTTGTCCTCTATCTTGGTAGAGTGTTTGAGTTATAAAGGGTAATGCACTTAACAAAACTGGGCAACTGTAGATTTGTACATATCATTTCATGTAAATTTTATCTCAAAAGGAAAAGGTAGAGAGTATATTGATGTCTACAGCTTATTTACCCATCAAAAAGTTGGACAGAGATGTGTATATGTTTATACTATATATATTATATATGCATACATATATATGTACATCTGTGCATGCATATTGTGGGGCTGGTTTAGCATCAGCACGTGTGTGTATGATTTAACATTAAACAAAAAATAAGTAATCATATCAGAGGATACAAAAGAAATTGTTGATAAAATTTAATACCCTTGAATGAATAACGTCTAGTAAACTAGAAGTAAAATCTGACAGAGAATAAACTGTAAAACCTAAAGTAAAAATCATGCAAAATGGGAAGATGTTAAAAGACATCTCATCAAAATCAAGAATAGAAAATATTTATCAAGCATGTCAAGGTGTTCTTAAACCATATATGGAAAAGTAAAGAGTTGAAAATAATCATCACTTCTGAAAATGCAGGAGCACTAATGTGTCTTAACAGGTACCAGGACTTATTAAAGATTGAGTAATTAAGATAGCTTGAACTTTTCAATAAATGGGACTGGAACAAGTGGCTACCCATAAGGGTTGTTTTTTACTTTTTAAAAAAATTCTTCAACTCAGCAAAGAGTCCGGGCATGACTGAGCGTGCACACACACACACACGCATAGATTAAAGGAAATCTTTTAAACTTTTAGAAGACAGTATTTATGTGCGAGCTAAGTCGCTTCAGTTGTGTCCAACTCTGTGCAACTCTTTGGACTGTAGCCTGCTAGGCTACTTTGTCTATAGGATTCTCCAGGCAAGAATACTGGAGTAGGTTGCTATGCCCTCCACCAGGGTATCTTCCCGACCCAGGGATCAACCCGCGTCTCTTATGTCTCCTGTGTTGGCAGGCTGGTTCTTTACCTCTAGCGCCACCTGGGAAGCCCCAGAAGACAGTATATGTATTAATATATTTTTGACTTTTCTTAATGAAGGATTTCTTGAGTCCCAGAAAACCAGTAACCTGAAAAGACTGATAAATTTCACTGCCTTAAAATGAAGAACACTTGTGAATCCAGAAAAAACACACTAAGTGGGACAGATATTTGATACACATACAACTGACAAAGGAACGTTGTTAAAAAATATAAAGAGCTGCTTTCCTACAAACCAGTATAAGGCAAGAGTCTCAGTAGGAAAACAGGAGAAAGTAATGAGTGGGCATTTCATAAAGAAAAAAACACATGTGACTTAAGGTATTCAGCCTCATTCATAATATGGGAAATGCAAATCAAGACTCTTTTTAAACTTAGCATTATTTCATAGAGTTGAACATTCATATTACCCATGACCCAGGAATTCCATGCCAAGGTACACACCCGAGAGAATCTTACATATGTGTACCAGGAGACAAATAAAAATGCTCATTATGCCACTAAAGTTATAATTAACTTGTCTTCAGTAGAATGGATGAATGAATTGCAGTACAGACACAACACCTATTTTATAGTAGCAAAAATGAGTTAAGTAACAGTTTCATGCAACAACCTGGATTACAGTTAGTGACATATTAAATGGAAAAGGCCAATCCCAGAAGACTGCATCCAGCATGATACCTTTTAGAAAATTGAAAATCCAGCAAAACTAGAATAACTTTTTTTTTTAAGTGAAGAAATGGAAAAAGTTCTGATAAGTGGTACTTTGAAAGTGAAACAGGAAGATGGGATAAAGGAAGGAGCACATTGAGAAATATAAGTTATTGGAGATACTCTTAAGTTAGGTTCATAATGCATCATTATATTTTATTTTATAAAATATTCATTATATTTTATAATCAAAGAAAAGGGCGTATAACCAGTACTGGCAGTGTGTCATAACCCAAAATTTATGGTTAATACTTTTGTGTGTTCTTGATGTCTTGGAGAGCAAAAACAAGAAAGAGCCTGTTTTCTACCCCTTCCCAAAAAAGAACAAGGTAGCATATAATATTAATAGCTGCTTAAGGTTGAGTTACAGAGCAGGACATGGAGAACTTGCTGTTTAGAGCTAAAACTGGGTAAATTGAAGTTACCTTGATTTGATTTATTTCTTTAAATTGGAAGGAGTAGGGGAAATGTGTGTGATAACGTTATTCTGATTGCTATCAGTTGTAGTCATCCACACATCTTGTAGTGAAAGTTTAAACTAAATCTTCTCTGTCCTGTACTAGCCACGTGTGATTTTTCATTTCATTTGAATTTTTATTTATTTTTAATTCCTCAGTTATACTAGCTACATTTCAAGTGTTTAGTAGCTGCATGTGGCTTGTGGCAGCAATACTGTACAGCACAGATATAAAACATATCCATCATTGCAGAAAGTTATAATTGTACAGCGTTGGAACCCTTGACAGGAATTACACATTTTTAACTTCTTTAATAACCCAAGAATTGTATTAGCTATTCTTTATTAACAAAACAGATGTATCTTAGGTGACATTACCATTGACCTCTGATTATTAAAGATTGTATTTATTTTCCAGCTATAATTAGACTCATCTCTTTTCTCATATCATTATTTGTAGCACATCTCTATCAGTTGGTAAAAGATAACACAGGGAAGAAATCCAGCCTTGTGTTTTATAATTGCAGATTTTAAGGTGCAAGTCAGATGTAGTTACAGCTATTTTAAAAATGTCATTAACCCATAATAAACTTTTTTGAGAAATCAAGAACTTGAAATGATGAGGGATGAAATTCTAAGTCTTTAAAATCACTCAACTAGCATTGAGGGGTAATCTTAAGGGAAGGTCAGTGTTCTCATTTCTCTCATATTCTGCCTTAGGTTCTATACATAGCAATTTAAATAACTTCATACTAAAATTGTTTGGAAATATCTTTAATTACTGGTTATATTTTAAAATATTTGTTCTATATTTTTTACTTGTGAATTTGCATTTTCAGTATTGTTAGTAACCAATTGAAAATCTTATTACTTATGGACACATTTTGATGCATTTATATTATTATTGTCTAATGAATTATACTGGGATTTTTTTTTTCATATATATACACTTATAGTTGTTGAAGTCTGAAGAGGATTCCTCATATAAACCTGTGAAGAAAGCTTGTACTCAACTTGTTGATAACCTAGTTGAGCACATTCTTAAATATGAGGAATCTCTAGCTGGTAAGACATTTTATATATTGGTCATTAAGTTGATTTTATAAGATGTTAAAATACTTTGTGCACATTTCTTATTTTTGCCTCTCACTCTGCTTAGCCTAATAATTAACTACTTCACTTTTAAATGAACTCTGTTTTTTGTTGTGTTGAATCCCAGGTTATTGTTACGTTATAGTTGACTGGTATTATTTACAGCAATGTAATAGAAGCATGGGACTCATCTCTTTCACATATCTTTCAATAGAATATAATTTTAGATGTCATATGAGCAAGAATTAAAGTAAGTCCAGGGACTAATGTATGTAGGTAAATGTGCTTATCCAAAAACTGTTCAGTATCTTTCAAATTATATAAAAATTTCTATCAAAATGAAGTTAATTAGTATAAAAATGTTTTTAAAAGATTTATAGTGCCTTCCTAATACCATTTATAATTATATAAAATGTGCTTAACCTTGACCTAGAAAGATGTTAGTAATTTTTAAATTGACAAGTTTGTTAAATCTTTAATATTATATATTATCTATCAGTCACAAAATTGAAGTTATTAATGAAAATATAAATGATTATAAAATCATAAAAGTCATAATTGTTATCTATTGCTTGAAAGCACACAAGACTAACATTACTTCCCATCCCCTAATATATATTAATCAGGAACAACAGGCAGCCTCAGTCAATTTTCAGAATTGGGGGCCATTTACCTCTTACAGAGGTACCATTTATGGTAAAAATTGTTGATATTCTTTATATTTTAATGCAGTCTTTTTTATTTTTTCATTTTCCATGTTTACCTCTTTTTCTTTGTATCTTCTGTTCTGCTTCCCAGTTTTCCCCTTTCCTAGATTTTAAAGGTGATACTGTTGTCACTTAATGTTAAACAGTTGCTAATCTCCTCTAAAAATGCCCAGGAACTAAGACACATTGTATCTTCTAGCTAGGTACACTTTTCTCTTAGCTGAACAGCATTTACTTGTCTTAATACAGCACTGGTCCACTTATGCATCATTCCTGTCTTCTGACATTTTACCACAGCAGCATCTTTTTTCCCCAGTACCCTTAAACACAGTATCACCTCAGCTAAATTGTTTTTGTCCTCCTTTGCTAATTTCTTTCCCATTCTCATTTCCATGCATTTTTAGATACTAACCAATACTATGTTTATTCTCAGAATTCCATCTCTAAACTTCCCAACTTTGATTCTGCTTTTTACTTCAGTCCTCCTCCCCTTGATGTGAAACTTGCCTTCCAAAGTGCAGCCTTTTTGCCCTTTATCCTTAATACATGTAATTTTATATAAGATAGAAAGGCAAGAAGTCTAGTATCATAAGGAATGCTAATCTGTTGTATTGAGGCATGTACTGAATCTATTCAGAGGATAGTATTGAGTAATTTGAATAATATTCTGTATCATTTCCACTGCCTTGTCATATTTTAGTGTCTTATTTTCTGTTTGTTTTTCCAGACTCTGACAATAAAGGTGTGAATTCTGGAAGATTGGTAGCTTGCATAACCACTTTGTTCTTATTCAGCAAAATAAGACCCCAGCTCATGGTTAAACATGCCATGACTATGCAGCCATATCTTACCACTAAATGTAGTGTAAGTATAGAGCTGTCTGTCCTGTTTTTCTCTCTTATCTAAACCATGTAGTAACTATTTTAAATTTAGAGTTCGCATTGTGTCATCCACCTTTTCACTGACAGATGACAGTCATTTTCACTGAAAGATCAACTGGGTTATGTACTCAAATATAGGTTCTAATATTTGTAGCAAGTTATCTACAAACATCATTTTTCTGATGTATTATAAATAAATTTCAGGTTTCATCTCTCTGTAAGCTCCTCAAGTTAAACTCTCAGTAATGCTTAATAAATGTAACCATTGTTAGGACTTAAACAGTGAGTGAGCAAAGTTCTTGTCACTGAGAAATTTACTGTCATTTGGATTCTGGTTTTGCTTTTCATTTGTTATTTTTGATGTATTTTATTTATATAATGTGTTTATATACTGAATATGAAAAATAAAGGATCATCAGAGATGTTAGGTTTTTAAGTTAATATTACACTTGTTCTCCTAAAATCAAATGTGAAGATTAACTACTGCTTGAGTCAGATAATCCAGCAGTTTATATGACAGCGTGGTAAATTCAATGGCTTATTACAACAGTAAATTTTAAAATACTCTAAAAATCTATGAATGTAGTTAGTTTTTTACTTCCTATGTTCCAAGCTTCCTAAGGAGCTAATTTTAACTGTTTACTAAGTTTGTTTTGCTGCTATGGTCAGTTTTTTTGGTGATCTAAATTAATAAATTCTAGGTGAAAAACTTCAGGATGTCCTGAGGAATTTTAAAACCAGAGAAAAGTATCAGAAGATAAATACATTAAAAATAATATATAATACTTCTGAAACAACATTTAAGACAACATATTTCTGTCTTTAGGGCTTGTGTTAGATGCAGATATAAACTGATTAATATGTAATCTGTGACTAATAATAATAGTTAATAGTTTTTGAGCACAGTGCCAAACACTAAAAAATTTTGCATGCAGCATCTCATTTACATTATGAAGTTAGTACCATTATTATCCTGGTTTTACAGATAAGGAAATGGAAGCTTAGAGAATATAAATAATTTGCCCAGTGTCATAGCTAATGAGTCCCAAAGCTAGAATTCAATACCATGTCTGTTTGCTTGTAGAATTTAAACAACAAAGGAGCCTTGATTATCCTCATTTAAATCGATATTTTTTAAAGCAAGGTTACTTGAAAACATTTTCTATACTTTGTTATGCATACACACACTAATATAAAGTTTTATATAAATAAGGTTATCTCATATATATGATAGACACCTTTTTTTTTTTTTTTAACGTTTTTTGTTGTTGTTTTTTATATCCTACCCTCGTTTCAGGATAAGCAATCTGGAGTGTCCTTGCACATTTTATCCATGTTTCTATAATTGCAGACACACATTATACAAATGGTTAACCAGATTTTTTAAAAATCACATCATGTTATATATGTATCTGTCAGGCATTTTTACTAATCTCAAAACAACTGATATATATTCATCCTTTTGAATAGCTGTATATTATTCATCTTATGGACATCTTATGATTTGTTTAACCATTTTCCCATCTAATTGAGTATTTATTTTTTATTTACATTGTTTCCTGTTGATAGCCACTACAACCAATTCCTTAATAGTCATTCCTATTCATATACTTTTAAATATTCGTGCTTCTTTTTCTTTGACATAGTCTGAGGAATTGACTTCCCAGATTGAAGGAATGTTTTTGCAGTTTTGATTTTGTTTCTGAGTAGCTCTTGTCAAATTGCTGGTGGACATGTTTCATAGCCACTTTGGAAACCAGTGAATGATGCTCTGTGTCATTTTTGTATTCTTTGCCAGGCTAACAGATGTAAAAGAATGTAGTTGTTTGTTGCTTCAGCTTCTCTTCCTTGATTTCCAAGAGGTTTAGCATCTTTTTTATGGCATTAACCAGTTGAACTTCATTTTCCTTAATTTGACTGTTCTTATCCTTTGCTTATTTTACCTTTGAACTGTGGACCTTTTTTTTGTAAACTCTTTAAATGTTTGAGATATTGACCTATCTTATGTATATTCATTCCAGATATTTCAGGTATTCTACAGCTCTTTTCCTTCATGATTTTCATCTTCATTTAAATTTTTCTTTTAGATTTTAAGATACTTTATTTACTTGATTTTTCAAGTCAGTTATGTTTCAAAAAATTTTTACTGCATTTTTAAAGTAAGATTCTATCAGTGATTTTCAAATGAATTTATCTTGAGAAAAACTAATTTATCCCTTCACCCACTTTAATCACCTGTTGCCTACAATTTTTAATCAGTTTTAAAACCTCTAAAATTTAAAAAAATTGTAATGTTAACATTTTAAATTTTAAAATAAAGGAGACTTATACCTAATTCTGGGATTCTGTGTTTTCCTCTATCATAAAAGGGGTTAACACAGCACTATTGTTAGCACTCAACTTCAGCACTGTTGACACTCAGGACCTGGTTATTCTTTGTTTTCAAGAGCTTTTCTGCATGTTATAGGATGTTTGGCAATATCCTTGGCCTCTGTCCACTGGATGCGAGTAGTACCCTCATGCCAGTGTTATGACAACCAAAATTGTCTCCATATATTGCCAGATATCCATTGGGGACAAAGTGAAAGTGAAAATATCAGTTGCTCAGTTGTGTCCGACTCTGCCACCCCATGGACTATATAACCTGCCAGACTCCTCTGTCCATGGAATTCTCCAGGCAGGGATAATGGAGTGGGTTGCCATTTTCTCCAGGGGATCTTCCCAACCCAGGAATTAAACCTGGGTCTCCTGCATTGCAGGCAGATTCTTTACCATCTGAGCCACCAGGAAAGTCACCCTCAATTGAGAGATACTGCACTGTTATTATCCTAGTTTGAAAAATATTAATCTTAAAAATTGTACCAGTCTTTGGTAAAATACTCTGTTAAATATTTAAACACCATTGTTCAGAACTGTTAGTGCATATTAGGGAGAAAAACAGTAACTGTAGCATTATGACTAAGTGACTAAAAGATCACATGGTAAGTTAGTGACAGAGCTAGAATAAAATCCAGGTTCCTGTCACTATCTGCTCCTCTTCCCTTCATACTTTAAAAAAGCTCTTTCCTAATGCTGTTTTGGGTTTTTTGGGGGGGGGGAGGGGAAGCTATTATGTGTGTGTGTGTGTGTGTGTGTGTGTGTATATGTATATAATATACCTATAAAATAATACCAAAACCTCAAATACACAAAGCTGCATATAGTTTCTTTTCAGATTTTGATATTCATAAAGCTTTGATTTTATCCTTATAGACACAAAATGATTTCATGGTTATCTGCAATGTTGCAAAAATTCTAGAACTAGTTGTACCACTGATGGAACATCCGAGTGAAACTTTCCTTGCCACTATTGAAGAAGATCTAATGAAGCTTATCATCAAATATGGCATGACTGTAAGCATTCACTTTACCACCTCTGTGTTGATCAATATGCAATTCACAAATCATGTGTTTTTAAATCACTTTATCATGCTTTTACCTTTGTTTTTAACTTTTATCTAAACAGTAATATTTTTTCTCTTTTAGGTAGTGCAACATTGTGTAAGCTGTCTTGGGGCTGTTGTAAATAAAGTGACACAAAATTTTAAATTTGTGTGGGCCTGTTTCAATAGATACTATGGTAAGTTCACTGCCTGGGCTTTAAAATTATTTTGCTAGATCCTGCAGTGTCCAGTTCCTTTTTAACATATCTGATAAAAGATAAGGGAATTATAAGAGGTTTGATTGTCCTCTGTAGTCCATTCTCAGAAGCGATACTTCCTGGTATCTTTTATATTCCCTCAATAACCCAATGTGATTACTTCAGAAATTTATCTTCTCATAAGTGAATGTTGATAAGTTTTTTGCCTACTATGTCAAATAAAATTTAAATACCATTTTTTTTCTTATATTAGTTCTTTTAGGCTCACTTGGAATGCCCTCATATTTCTAGGCATGTTTAATACTTAGAAAAGTTTAATTTTAGTAAATTTTAATTGAATTTATATTAATTTTGGTAAAATTTAGTTTTAGTTTATTAGCAGTAATTATTTGAGCATAACAGTTTAAGAATAGAGGGTTTATTATAAATAATATAAATAAATGTTACTTATTTTACTAGGTGCCATTTCAAAATTAAAAAGTCAACACCAAGAGGACCCAAATAACACTTCACTGCTAACAAACAAACCAGCACTTTTGAGATCCCTATTCACTGTTGGGGCACTGTGTCGGCATTTTGATTTTGATCTGGAAGATTTTAAAGGCAACAGTAAGGTAAAGATCCTAATATTATTATTTAATATCCTGAAAAAATAGAACTGTGTGACCTGTGCATTAAAAAATGACTGTAATGACCCAGGATGAGCAGCATTAGAGTAGTCTGGGTTTTGGTGTTGTTTTGTTTTAATTTTATTGTATTTTATTTTCTATTTTTTGGATATGCGGCATGTGAAAGGGCTTTCCAGGTGGCACTCGTGGTAAAGAACCTGCCTGCTAATGCAGGAGATGTAAGAGACGCAGGATTGATCCCTGGGTCAGGAAGATCCCCTGGAAGAAGGCAGGGCAACCCACTCCAGTATTGCCTGGAGAATCCTATGGACAGAGGAGCCTCGCAGGCTGCAGTCCATAGGGTCGCACAGAGTCGGACACGACCAAAGCAACTTAGCATGCACACATGGAGTGTGGGATCTTCGTTCCCTAACCCAGGATTGAACCTGCACCCCCTCCATTGGAAGCATGTAGTCTTAACCACTGACAGACCAGGGAAGTCTCTAGAGTTGTCTGGTTTAATTCTAAAACAATGCTTTTCAAAACATGGTCTGTGAAGCCAATCGGTTAGTTACCAGTCTGATAAATTAATGCAAGTTATATCTGCAAACTGTCCCAATGAATGAGATTGTTCTAAAATTTATGGACTTATACATGTATTGGTGATTTATTCTTTAGTAAAGTTTACATGCAGAAGTTTGCTTTTAGATATTTTTTCCCTTCACAGTTGAAAACGGATCTAAGCTACTCTTCCTTATACACTTTAATGTGTTTTTCCCCCTTAGGTTAACATAAAGGATAAAGTACTTGAACTATTGATGTATTTTACAAAGCATTCAGATGAAGAAGTGCAAACAAAAGCCATCATTGGTCTAGGTAAATTAAGTCTAGATTTCTTCCTAGTTCTTAGCTGTTTGAGAGGTTGAGGAAGTTTTAAAAATTTTGTGAGTCTAAAACATTGATTTACTTAAGTATGTTTCTGTTTAAAGTAGGATCTGGTGTCTAGAGTATACTTCTGGGGGTTAAAACAACGGGGTTCCATTCTTGGCTCATCCAGTGACTTCCTGGGTGACTTTCAGCAAGTCATGTAACTTGTATGTCAGTTTCCTCATTAGTAAAATAGAGGTGACAATACTTTCTTCAACCCCTACTTTATAGGGTTCAAAGTTCTTTAATTAAGAAAAGTGATGTAGAAAAATTTGTACTGTTGTGTATTTTTTTTCTTTTTTTTTTTTTGCTTTTTATTTTATTTTATTTTATTTTTTAAATTTTATTTTTAAAAAAAAATCACATGCTCCCCATCCTGAACCCTCCTCCCTCCCAACCTCCCCATACCATCCCCCTGGGCCTTCCCAGCGCACCAGCCCCAAGCATCCAGCATCGTGCACTGAACCTGGACTGGCATCTTGTTTCATACATGACATTTCACATGTTTCAATGACATTCTCCCAAATCTTCCCACCCTCTCCCACAGAGTCCATAAGACTGTTCTATACATCAGTGTCTCTTTTGCTGTCTCGTACACAGGGGTTATCGTTACCATCTTTCTAAATTCCATATACATGCGTTAGTATACTGTATTTATGTTTTTCCTTCTGGCTTACTTCACTCTGTATAATAGGCTCCAGTTTCATCCACCTCATTAGAACTGATTCAAATGTATTCTTTTTAATGGCTGAGTAATACTCCATTGTGTATATGTACCACAGCTTTCTTATCCATTCATCTGCTGATGGACATCTAGGTTGCTTCCATGTCCTGGCTATTATAAACAGTGCTGCGATGAACATTGGGGTACACGTGTCTCTTTCCCTTCTGGTTTCCTCAGTGTGTATGCCCAGCAGTGGGATTGCTGGATCATAAGGCAGTTCTATTTCCAGTTTTTTAAGGAATCTCCACACTGTTCTCCATAGTGGCTGTACTAATTTGCATTCCCACCAACAGTGTAAGAGGGTTCCCTTTTCTCCACACCCTCTCCAGCATTTATTATTTGTAGACTTTTGGATCGCAGCCATTCTGACTGGTGTGAAATGGTACCTCATAGTGGTTTTGATTTGCATTTCTCTGATAAAGAGTGATGTTGAACATCTTTTCAAGTGTTTGTTAGCCCGATCTTTGGCCCATTTTTTGATTGGGTCATTTATTTTTCTGGAGTTGAGCTGTAGGAGTTGCTTGTATATTTTTGAGATTAGTTGTTTGTCGGTTGCTTCATTTGCTATTATTTTCTCCCATTCTGAAGGCTGTCTTTTCACCTTGCTGTTGTGTATTTTTTTTAATTGTTATTTTTCTTTGCAACGTTTTGTCAGTGTATGTGTCTGCCTCTTCTAAAGTCAAAACAGAGGGCAGTCTACAGACTTCTATTTATTAGTATATAGATAACACATAGTAACCAACCACATAGGAACAGCTGGATGTATACTTTTTCTCTATTATTTTTCCAAGAGCATTGATGTAATAAATACATGTGGTTAGGTTAGGTCTTTGAGGTTTATCTGGAAGGATATTGGAATATGGGCGAAATTTGAGAAGGATAGACTTAAAGTCTTGATACCTGAACTAAATGCACTAAAAAAAATTAGAAGAGCACTCTCTTCATGTTTTTGTGCTGTTGTTTTTTTTGTTGTTGTTGTTTGTTTTGTTTTACTCTGTACAGATACAGAGTATCTTAATATCTTATTTCCTCTTCATCTCTTTCAGAAAATTACATATAGCAAATAGAGTAAAAATTCATATACCACTTACTAGGGAGTTGTATTGGTAGAATATTACCTTTCAAGTCAAATATGTACTTCAGTCTGGACATACATTCTATAAAACAGCAAAAACTAATAGTGTTACATCTAATTCAGAGAACAAAGAATGTAAATTTTAATTTGAAGCAGTACTATGCAGAAAATAGTGCCTTTAGACCAGTTAATAAAAGTTGCCTGGGCCATTGTTATCCTGTGTCACCTTGGGCTAGTTATCTGATCACTCTATGCTTTGAATTTAGTTTGTTATTTGGCATCCATAATATTTGCTCTCATCAAAGATCTTCGTTTCATCTCATAAATATGCATTTTGTATAAATAAACATGGGTAATACTATTTTGGGTAATAAATATGGGTAATTTGTGATTATAGAATTCAACATTGTGGCTTCATTATAACAACATATAGAAATAGATACAAGATTTTTAGCTTTATTTTAGAAGTACTTCATTTCATCAGATGAATATATTTTAATAGCACCAAGGTTAGTACCTTCCACTAGGGATCTAAAAAGGCACACATTACCTCTTAAATCCTGAAAATATCCCCTTGAGGTAGGTGGGTGGTAAATATTATTGTCCCCATTTTACAGATGGAGAATTGAGGCACAGAGAGATTATGTGACTCACCCAAGGTCACACTACAAGTCAGTGGTGGAGCCAGGAATAGAACCCAAGACTCCTGACTCCTAGTCCACTCCCTTAGCCACTAGGCCCTGCTCCCTCCTCAAGGTTTCCTCTTGAGTGAAATTCTCCTTTGAAATGCAATTTCTTGTTTTTAATTCATGGGGGAAGAAGTACCTGCTCTAATACTTCTCTAGGTAAGGCCACCAGCATATTCTTCCAGTCATTTTAAGTTTTAATTTTTGAAATAAGATACTCTTTATATACTTTATCAACATTTTCAATAAATGTTATATTTAATTTTAATATATCAAGAGAATTTTTGTTTTTTTCATCTTCTTTAGGATTTGCCTTTATTCAGCACCCAAGTCTAATGTTTGAGCAAGAGGTGAAAAATCTATACAATAATATTTTATCTGATAAAAACTCCTCAGTAAATTTAAAAATACAAGTGTTAAAAAACCTCCAGACCTACCTACAAGAAGAAGATACACGTATGCAGCAGGCAGATAGAGACTGTAAGTGAAAATATATTTTCAAATTTCACAGTGGGGCTGCAGTTAGCATACTGTGTGACTCTTTTTTAATCCAGATACCTACTTACCCTATATTAGATAAAGGAGTTGAGTTAAAGAAGATACTTCATAAACTCCCTAAAGTAGTTTATAAATTGAATGTGCATGCAGACTTTAACATTTTGACAGAGGGAAAGGGATTATACTTTCTCATCATGTTCTCCAAGGGGTCTCTAACAGACCTAAAAAAATTTAAAAATTAAGGACCAATGAGTCAGCTGTCACATTTTGTGCTTTTGTGACTTAATTTAGAATAGTTAGTAAAGTTAATATACATATTCTTAGTATGTTTACTTCCTTTTGTAGGGAAGAAGGTTGCAAAACAGGAAGATTTGAAAGAAATGGGTGATGTTTCCTCAGGGATGAGTAGTTCCATCATGCAGCTTTACCTCAAACAGGTGCTTGAGGCGTTTTTTCACACCCAATCAAGTGTACGCCACTTCGCCCTCAATGTCATTGCATTGACTCTAAACCAAGGTCTTATTCATCCAGTTCAGGTAAGTATGTTTTACAGCAATAGCACTTACGGAAGGAGCCAAGAATTTGTTGCCACTTGAAGACATTGTGATTAGAAAATAAGTAGTTCTTTATTCCTCTTAGTTGTCAATTTCGGGGGTGAGGGGGACCATCCAAAACTCTTAGGAATCCAAGTTTTAGTCCATCTTTTAGGTTGTTTTTAACTGCAAAGTACATATATATTCATAATGTTGATTCTATTATACAAACTTTATATTTGCACAGTATGTACTCAGTATTACTTCTTCTAAGTAGGGATAATAGATTTGATTTAATTCACGTTGACGCTTACCTCTAAAATCCAACAACAGCGTGTAATATAAATGGAGTTAAGGGTATAATCTATCTTAACAGTGTGGATTTTAGTCCACAGAAAAGTCACCTATATAATCTGAACTCTGTTCCTTCATCTTTAATTGGAACTAAGATCAAGCACCAAATACCTTAAAACATGGATTTGTAGACTAGATGATGTACTCAAGACATATTTGTACTACAAGGGATTGGCAGCTAATGTTTATGTTGTAGTATTCACCATCTGACACGTTCAGGAGAGTGCCATAGGCTGCAGAAGTGAATTTGTTAAATAACAGCCTGTACCCTTCAAGATTTTTATTTCGGCTGTTCTGTTTAACTTTTAAAAAATATATTCTTGATTATTATGCTGTGTTATTCTCTGTATCCTGAAACAAAACACACTAATGAATATTCAGTCTGTTCTTTGTGACTCAGGGCAGGATTACTTAATAAAATGTACAGTACTCTGTTGATACTCTTGACTATTTTAGATACTTAGGGCTCTTTGCTGATATGCTTAGTAGTCTTAGGTTTTGCTTTTATTGTATCTTTTTTTAAACTTTAAACTTTTATATTTATAAAAAATTGCAAGAGTGGCACATTAAGCCCTTCATACTCTTTACGTATATTTTGTTGCCATTTTGCCACATTTGCTTTCTCTCTGCATACACACATGAAACCATTTGATAGTAAGTTTGAGATGCCATGATTCTTTACCTCTAAATACTCAACATACATTTTTTTAAGAACAGAAACATTCTCTTATAAAACCATAATGCAGTCAATCAAATTTAGGAAATTTAACATTGATACAATAATATGTAATGTATTTTCATATTTTACAAGTTAAGCTAATAATGTTTTTTGTGAGCCTCCCCCCACCCTGCAATTCAGGGTTTGATTCTTGATGACCCATTTCATTCAGTGCTATGTCTACTTTTTTATTTGTTTGTTGCTATTTTTCTGGCTTCCTCACCTCTAATTCAGAGTCACCTAACATAGTAGTGGTGTTTCCTGACCAGTGAGTATGGCTGTTATCAGATTACTACCTATCCAGCTGTCAGACTACTGAAGCCGTATCTAAAATCAGCATAATAGGGAGGAAATTTATATTTTTCTGGTGTTGAGTATGGAAGACAAATTTTTTCACCCTTTATTTTCTTTACAAAGAAAATTCAGTCAGGCCTAAAAAATTATTGGATTATTAATTTGTAGTATATATCATACTTTTAAATGAATATTCTTAGTTTGGGAGCCCTTTTTTTTTTTTAATAAAAGAACTTTAAACTCACGTTGAAATTGCTTGAAGTTCACCACATCACTTTTTTTGTTTTTAATTTTTTGCTGATGCTCCAGTGCTTTTTTACTTTTAGCTAAATCTAAGGGCAGATTAATAAATTTTAAAAGAATACTAAAACATGGCATTCATTTATAGGAAAGCCAGTGAGCTAAATTCATATGTCCCAGATATATAGCAAGTTTTAATATACGTCAAGATACATATAGAGCTTTTACTACTATGATGTCTCATGAATTCTTTATTTTTATTTCCAGTGTGTGCCGTATTTAATTGCTATGGGCACAGACCCAGAACCAGCTATGCGGAACAAGGCTGATCAGCAGCTTGTGGAAATAGACAAAAAATATGCTGGATTCATTCACGTATGTATTTTTAAATTGTGCAGCCTAAATTTAAATATTGTTCTTTGGTAAACCATTTCTTTGGCAAATGTCCTACCCAGATTCATATTCGAATAAAATATTTTGCTTACTAATTACTTCAAAACATGAATCTAAGTTTGTCCCCCAAGGTGTTTATTCTTTTTAAAATTAACTCTCTAAGACTGAGCTGGAAGTAACAGTATAGCATGCACTCTGGATGAAACCAGGATGCATGGGTTCTAGTGCCTACTGTGTATCTTGGCAGTGATGGCTCCTCTGGGTCTCCACTTTTTTCTTCTATAAAAATGAGCAGATTACAATAGATGATCTCTAATATTCCTTCCAGTGCTTGCATTCTATGCTTTTTATTATTTTAAATAAAACCAAATTATAAACTTCACCTCTAACTATAATGCTCAAATTTATATTTTTAATTTGGCTCTTTTAATTTCTGTGACAAAAACAAGGCTTTAT
Source organism: Bos mutus (assembly GCF_027580195.1). NCBI lineage: Eukaryota > Metazoa > Chordata > Mammalia > Artiodactyla > Bovidae > Bos > Bos mutus. Next base: position 37,023,949 of record NC_091636.1, on the reverse strand, counting down.
TGATTTCAGATGAAAGCAGTGGCTGGCATGAAGATGTCTTACCAGGTACAACAGGCAATCAACACGTGCCTAAAAGATCCTGTAAGGGGTTTCCGGCAGGACGAGTCCTCCAGTGCTTTGTGTTCACACCTTTACTCCATGATCCGTGGAAACCGCCAGCACAGACGCGCCTTTCTGATTTCTTTACTCAACCTCTTTGATGACACAGCAGTAAGCATTAAAAACTTCTTATTTTAAGAAGATAAATGTTCTATAAATTGTGTGCCTAAAGTAGTCAACATTTTAAAAATATTATCATTTTAATAAATAATAGTGACTATCTTAAATGTGTTTATTTAGGTCTGTGTTAACTACATTGTATTGAAGAGGAAGTTTAGCATGAAAATAAAATGAGGGATAAAGTATAATTTTGTCTCCATACTGAGTATGTTACAGACTTGATGGCAGTTCCTTTAAGCATGCTTTCACATAAACTATGTTACTAAACTGTCACTTCTCGAGGTGGGTGGATGGATGGATAGATAGATAAAGTGAAATTCCACTTGTTTATATCAGACTCGAACCTTTTAGAGTAACTGTCCTGGGTTTTAGGCTGTTGAGATCCTTGCTTGTTCAACCTGACCTCGTTTAATGAAAAGCCCACTTTTGTGTAATTACAGTTTTGATCCTTTAGGAGCTATTGCACAAGTTGCATTGGCCAAGACTATAAGGCAGGAAAATAAAATATCCCATTCTTTAATTTTACCTCTGAATGTTTTCATTCATTTTACAACAGTATTCAGAATACGCGTTATGGTAGCCATTGTGCTAGAAGATGAAGATGTGGTATCTTTCCACATAGAACCAGTTCTTGTGTGAAGCTTTAAAAATAAAAATTTTTTTTCATATTTTAATCACTTGACTTTGTTGCTGTTCCGACACCAGATTATTTCAGTGAAGTAAAATTAAAATTATGTGTTGGTCGCTCAGTCGTGTCCGACTCTTTGCAACCCCATAGACTGTAGCCCACCAGGCTCCTCTGTCCATGGAATTCACCAGGCAAGAATACTGGAGTGGGTTGCCATGCCCTTCTCCAAGGGATCTAAAAGTTACCAGAATACAGATGCCTTATTAGACCTTTTCTTTTTAAATAGTACATGAAATTTTTGGTTGTATTATCTAACAAATAAATATAATACCCTTCTATTTTAGAAACGCTTGGAATATAATTTAATCATCATCAGGACTGTCACCAGTATTAAGCTTTCATTGTGTGTAAGAGGTTTAGATAGGAGTACATAATGATAAGATAAGGTGCTCTTGTCATCATTGGATCTTGCTTCCTGTAAGACAGCGGTTAACATTAGCATAGTCTGAGTCCCAGATGGTTTGTATTTGTATCGCCCTTTCTCTTGGGCTTCCCTGGTGGCTCAGATAGTAAAGCATCTGTCTACAATGTGGGAGACCCGGGTTCGATCCCTGGGTTGGAAAGATCCCCTGGAGAAGGAAATGGCAATCCACTCCAGTCTTTCTCTTCTTGAGCTTCATTCCTACATGATTGCATTGCTTGCTGTATGTCATTAGCTGGATGTTCTGTCACCCCAGCATGTAACATGCTAAATTGGAAATCTAGTTTTCATAATACAGTGCTTTCTTCTGACTACCTCCAACAGAAGATGTCAGAGGAGAAACAAATTACTGAAGATGTAGGGGAATAAGATGGATCTACTATTTAAGACAGAGCAGGTGTAAAAACATAAATAAAGGTACAAAGATAAGAATGGGTGGGAAATAATGAATAGATTCATTATTTAGACCAGCAAGGTCATAGTGAGACATGGTTTATGGAGGATCTTCGGTAATAGCTCAGCTGGTAAAAAATCCGCCTGCAGTGCAGGAGCCTGTGTTCACACCGAAGGTAATAAGGGATTGAGTTCTTATGATGAGAGTTGGAAGGAAAAGAATGGATGGAAGGAAAGAAGAAACACTGAGGAAGGAATAAATTATATGAGACATTGTGAGAAGAGTCAAAGGATAACTGGAATATTTTTGTCCTGTTGTTGAGTCCCCTAGTCATGTCCACCCCTTTGCAGCCCCATGGACTGCAGATGCTAGGCCTCTCTGTCCCTCACCATCTCCCGAATTTGCCCAAGTCCATGTCCATTGCATCGTTGATGCCATGCAGCCATCTCATCCTTTGATGCCCTCCATCTTTCCCAGCATCAGGGACTTTTCCAATGAGTCAGCTGTTCACATCAGATGACAAAAATACAGCTTCAGCATCAGTCCTCCCAATGAGTATTTAGGATTGATTTCCCTTAAGATTGACTGGTTTGATCTCCTTGTAGTCCGAGGGACTCTCAGGGCTTCTAAGCACACAAAAAATAGAATGTTGCTAAAAGCAGTTTGAAAAGGAGTTGGTTTGAGAAGGAAATAGAAGAGGAATAGTCAAAGAGCTAGGAAGAGAAAACTAAGGAAAAAGGTTTCAGGGAGGCGAGGGTGGTTGTCTGTATTTTCCCAACTTTAACATGTACATATTGATACATATTTAAAAATAAAAAATAGAGTGGGAGTTTCATGAATACTAATAGCAAGTTCATTCCATCTGTCCTTTGGGATTTTTTGTTGTTTGCTACCACTGATATGGCATTTTATGTTGTTTGGGCAGCAGGATAAGGGAGATGGTAGGAAGGTGTGTTTGGGGAGGGATTTTAGGGAAGCGTTTGACCATGCTTCAGGCGATGCGGAATCTTAGTTCCCCAAACAGGGATTAAACCCCTGCCCCCTTGCAGTGTAAGCACAGTGTCTTAACCACCAAACCACCTGGGAAGTACCTGGAAGTAGTGTTTTTAATGGCCTGTTTTTTTTTTTTTTAAAGCTATAAGTATTTTTAAAGGAATTTAAATATTAACATGTCTTTCTGTTTATATTCCGTATGATCATGAAGTTCTGAAAAAAAGTCTCTGTTACTTCTTTTAAAAGCAAACAAGTATTAGTAACCATAATTTGCCAACATCAGAGTTTTTATGGTGTGAATCTTTGGCAACTCTGTCAGAATGACTCTGATATTTTAAATTATACACACACAGGAAACTGACAATTATTTTAAGAGTACATGAACTTGGATTTTTTTAATCCACATGTTTGAACTATAATTATTACCTCTTACTTTTGAAGACTGTGTGTAACTGATCTCTCCATATGGGTTAAACTTTTAGAGGCACAATGATAAATAATCATGAATTCATATGTGTACTTTCTGATGTGGTATGGATTTATCGTAAAGATTCTATATACTCTATAAGAAAACTTCTGGGACTTCCACTTGGGTGCACTGAAAAAACATTCACCTCTTCCCTTTTTAAGGTACCATGGTTTAAGTCATTAGGATATCTGTTAAAATGGATTTAAGATTATTCTGTAAAATCCATTTCTCTTCTGCTTCCTCCTTCATCTTCCTTCTTTCTCTCCCTGTCCCTTCCTTTCTGAAACATTAGCTGAGGTGAAAGTACCCTGTAATATTTTTCCTAAAAAGGTTTTTATGATGGATTTCTGGATTATCTACTAAATGTGTACTTTTTTTTTTTTTTATTTACAGAAAACAGAAGTGAATATGCTCTTGTATATAGCAGACAATCTAGCCTGTTTTCCATACCAGACACAGGAAGAGCCGTTGTTTATAATGCATCATATAGACATTACACTCTCTGTTTCTGGTAGTAACCTACTGCAGTCATTCAAGGAGGTAAGTTACACACATTGCTATTCTTAATGCATCTTTCAGAATGCAGGCACGCTATTTTCACTGTTTTGTTTCTCATTGTTCTTTTTATTGTTTTCACAGGTATATAAAACCTTGGTAAATAAACTTACTGAAATCTAAATAGTGCTTGAGTTGGAGAGAGGAAATGAGTTGCCATTTCATTTCCATTAAGAAAGTTCTTAAAACCATTTCATTCCAGATCATTTAGGTGAAATTTATACATGCACATACTTACGTGCATGCACACGTGTGCACACACACACACACATGCATGCATGCATACGTGGATTGTTCTGTTGATAAGCCATCCCATGTCTTTATTTCTCCCACTTTAAGCACTGACCTTAAATGTTCACTGTCCATTCATATATTCATTTAAACCTCATTTTAAAAACTCCTTGCTCTTTTATAAATCTGAAAATACTGTAGATAACACTAGTACACTTGAAGAGATACAGATATGAATATAAATAGCTTACTTACAAGGAACACAGAAAATTTATACTATTGATTTCCTTATCCCTGAACACCAGAATCATTGGTGTATTGTATGCCCAAAATCTTTACTAAGTTTTTTGTTGTGAACTTTATATCTTTTCTTTCATGGTTTTTAAGAAGAAAATATAGTTGGTTTAATTGTAAAAGCAACTGGTGTAGCCCTGGGAATACAGTAGGTGCACTCAGTAATTTACATTATTTTAAATTAGTTGGAATATTTTCATGTACCTGATGATACAAGTAAATATTCTCATTTTATAGTATCATTGTGCCCAAAACTCAGCCTGGTCAAACTCATAAATCAGGGAGATTATTTTAATACCTAAAAGTTAGAATTACAGAGGTATCTGAACCCTACTTGAAGTGCAGACCAGAACCAGTAGCACCAGCCTCACCTGAGAGCTTGTTAGACGTGTAGAACCTTAGGTCCCACCCTAGACCTGCTGACACAGTGTTTGCATTGTTAATAAAATGCCTAGGTGTTTAATATGCACATTGAAGTTTAAGAGGTTAATAATTTCCCAGGAACTTGATCCATCATGTTATCTTATTTTACTTCATTAACTGTTGTAAATATACTTGTTCATGTTTCTCCTGTTTTATTTCTTAACAGCTATATTTTGAATAGCTTTGTAATCTTTTCCACCTCTGGAAACCAGTTGGCTTTCTTTTAAAAAGCTAACGGTTTCATAAAGTACAAAGAAACAATTTAATTTTTTAAGAAAAACTGCATGTTATCTTGCTGAAAAGTTCTTAAATGGGAGAGTTTAAAAGAACGTGGGGGAATTCAAGACCTATTATATTTTCCTCAGTTAAATTATAATTACTTCTTTTCCTCTGTAATGGCTTACCTATATACCAAATTGTTACTTCTATAATTTATCTTTCATTGCTATCATATAAGAAAATTCTTTCCCTTGGAATGATATTCCAGAAGGGTTTAGGGAGGGTGGCACAGTAGTTGGAGGAGCGGATTTTATTTAGTCTTAGAACATTATTTTCTCCCTAAGGGTTACAACCCCAGTTGTTTACAGAAAGTCAGAGAGTTTTGATATATGAAACACTAAATTGCGGATACTTTTGAAGCTGTTGAAGGGAGCATATGTATAGTTCTTAGTGGTATTTTCATTTTATTATTTTTTAGACAGAATAATTTTCTCTTTTTTTCAGTCCATGGTAAAAGACAAAAGGAAAGAGAGAAAATCATCTCCTGGTAAGGAAAATGAGTCAAGCGAGAGTGAAGAAGAAGTCTCTAGGCCTCGAAAGTCACGGAAACGTGTAGATTCGGATTCAGATTCGGATTCAGAAGATGATATAAATTCGGTGATGAAATGTTTGCCAGAAAATTCAGCTCCTTTAATTGAGTTTGCAAATGTCTCCCAGGGTATTTTATTGCTTCTGATGTTAAAGCAACATTTGAAGAATCTCTGTGGATTTTCTGATAGGTAAGATTATATAAGCGGTGAAAGAAAAACTTGCTCTCTTCAAATAATGAAGAAATATGAAACTCAGTTTTGATTGCATGCTGAATATTAAAAATGCTCCTTTTTTATAAAAAGGAGTTTGTTCCTTTTAACTGCTATATAGTGTTTTTGTTGTACAATATACTATAATTTGTACATTCTGTTATTGAAGAGAGGAAAGCTATATTCTTCTATTTGGAGATAATGCATCATAAATTAAAAGACTTATTATGTTGGCTTCCCTAAAAAGATATTAGAGAATTAGGCTAACCCCAAAAATAGATGGCAGGGACTTCCCAGGTGGTCCAGTGGCTAAGACTCTGCACTCCCAATGCAGGAGGCCTGGGTTTGATCCTTTGTCAGGGAAGTAGATCCCACATGCCACAACCAAGACCCAGCACAGCAAAATAAATAAAATCAATAAAAGTAAATATTAAAAAAAATAGATGGCAAATTCAAGTTTTTAAAGAGCTATGAATGAAGAATAAATAGATGCAGACCAGCTAGGCTGCTATGAATGAAGAATAAATAGATGCAGACCAGCTAGGCTAAGTTCTAACAGGATCCAGTAGTCTTTAATGTACACTATCAAGGTAAGAGATAGAAAAGTACTAATAACTTTGAATGCGCTATAATTTTATTCATCATCAATCACTACACTGCTTGTACCCGTGGAATTTTGGACATTTTTCACATTCATTGAATCCTTATGAAGTTAAATGTTCATAGGGACAGATAACGAAATGAATAAAGTGGACCCCGGATAGGTCACTGGCAAAATGAACACATTTGGGGTTCAGATATTCATCAGCTTGTTGCCATGGGAGAAAGTGGGAACAATGTGGCCAGAGCTTCCATTTTTTTCAAGGGAAACTAGAAAATCCAGATTTTAATGAGAAATACCTTGATGTTAAATGTTGGCAACTGTAGGACCTACTGTGTTATATTGCGCTTCACAGATACTACATTTTATACAGATTGAAGGTTTGTGGCTGTCTCGCTTCACACAAGTCTGTTGGCTCCATTTTTCCAACAGCACTTGTTCCCTTTGTGTGTCTCACATTTTGTAGTTATTCAACAATATTTAAATATTTTTCATTGTTATTTTTATGGTGATCTTTGATCAGTCATCTTCAATGTTATGATTGCCAAAAGATTACAATTCACTGAAGACTCATGATACTTTTTAGCAATAAAGTATTTTTTAATTAAGATATATACGATTTTCAACATAATGCTGTTGCACACTTTAAATAGACTACAGTACGTTGTAAAGGTAACCTTTATATTCATTGGGAAACAAAAAATTGGGTTCACTTTATTGCAATAATTGCTTTATTGCAATGGTCTGGAACCAAACCCGTAATGTCTCCAAGGTATTGCCTGTAATTCAAAATAATTTAAAACCTTGTAAAATCTTGGGGCAGTGCTAAGGAGATGGAAAGATTTTGAAATAGAGTTGTTAATAATATGAAGCAGGTTTGTAAACAATCATTCTGGCTGTGTAGAGAATGAAAAATCTTAGAGAAGGTAAACCAGTTAGGTAGTACTGAGTAATTATATTAAAACTGCCCTACAGTCACAATCATGGTACTAAAAAATGGACATGAGAAGCTACTTTGATTTAAAGGATGCCTCGATTCAAGACAAGTACTGAGGAAAACAGGAGAATATTACTCTTTAATCTTTGATTTTGTGTCTTTACTTCCCTTTTAAAATTTATTTTGTATACAGTTTCACTGGATAAAATCTATATGACAAAAAGTTTAATTATAAGTAAATAAAACTTAACTAGAATCCATTTAAATGTAAATGTCTGAAAAAAATTTTTACATTAATGGTTTTATTTTCCTAAAACAGTAAAATTCAGAAATACTCTCCATCCGAATCTGCAAAAGTGTATGATAAAGCGATAAACCGGAAAACAGGAGTTCATTTTCATCCCAAGCAAACACTGGACTTCCTGCGGAGTGATATGGCTAATTCCAAAATCACTGAAGATGTGAAGAGGAGTATAGTAAAACAGTACCTAGATGTGAGTAGTAAAACCAAAATATATTTCATTTTGATAATGACTTTTTTAAATGTGAATGCTTTTGAGAGGGCTACCGTCTTTAGCCATTTCTGTTCCTCTTCCTTCTGGCAATCAATATCACAACTTTTTCATGTTTTCTTACAGAAGAAGTACAAGTATATAAATATACACACACATACGTATATATATGTATATATATACCCATTTAATAAGTGTGTATGTGAGTGTATTAATTATGCTTTTAAAATGTCTTTAAGAATAGGCAAATGCAGGGAATTCCCTGGTGGTCCAGTGGTTAAGACTCCACACCTTCACTGCTGAGGGCTCAGGGTTCGATCCCTGGTCAGGGAACTTAGATCCTGAAAGCCATGTGGAGCATCTGGGAAAAAAAATAAGGGGGGCAGATTCAGAAAATAGAACCGAAGTTTGCAGGGCCTGTGGGGAGGGAGGAATCAGATCAGACCAGTCGCTCAGTTGTGTCCAACTCTTTGCGACGCCATGAATCGCGCAACGCCAGGCCTCCCTGTCCATCACCAACTCCCAGAGTTCACTGAGACTCATATCCATCGAGTCAGTGATGCCATCCAGCCATCTCATCCTCTGTCGTCCCCTTCTCTTGCCCCCAATCGCTCCCAGCATCAGAGTCTTTTCCAATGAGTCAACTCTTCTCATGAGGTGGCCAAAGTACTGGAGTTTCAGCTTTAGCATCATTCCTTCCAAAGAAATCCCAGGGCTGCTCTCCTTCAGAATGGACTGGTTGGATCTCCTTGCAGTCCAAGAGACTCTCAAGAGTCTTCTCCAACACCACAGTTCAAAAGCATCAATTCTTCGGTGCTCGGCCTTCTTCACAGTCCAACTCTCACGTCCATACATGACCACAGGAAAAACCATAGCCTTGACTAGATGAACCTTTGTTGGCAAAGTAATGTCTCTGCTTTTGAATATGCTATCTAGGTTGGTCATAACTTTCCTTCCAAGGAGTAAGCGTCTTTTAATTTCATGGCTGCAGTCACCATCTGCAGTGATTTTGGAGCCCAGAAAAATAAAGTTGGACACTGTTTCCACTGTTTCCCCATCTATTTCCCATGAAGTGATGGGACCTGATGCCATGATCTTCATTTTCTGAATGTTGAGCTTTAAGCCAACTTTTTCACTCTCCACTTTCACCTTCATCAAGAGGCTTTTTAGTTCCTCTTCACTTTCTGCCATGAGGGTGGTGTCATCTGCATATCTGAGGTTATTGATACTTCTCCCGGCAATCTTGATTCCAGCTGTGTTTCTTCCAGTCCAGCATTTCTCATGTTTGTACTCTGCATATAAGTTAAATAAACAGGGTGACAATATACAGCCTTGTTGTACTTCTTTTCCTATTTGGAACCAGTCTGTTGTTCCATGTCCAGTTCTAACTGTTGCTTCCTGACCTGCATACAGGTTTCTCAAGAGGCAGATCAGATGGTCTGGTATTCCCATCTCTTTCAGAATTTTCCACAGATTATTGTGATCCACACAGTCAAAGGCTTTGGCATAGTCAATAAAGCAGAAATAGATGTTTTTCTGGAACTCTCTTGCTTTTTGCATGATCCAGCAGATGTTGGCAATTTGATCTCTGGTTCCTCTGCCTTTTCTAAAACCAACTTGAACATCAGAAAGTTCACGGTTCACGTGTTGCTGAAGCCTGGCTTGGAGAATTTTGAGCATTACTTTACTAGCGTGTGAGATGAGTACAATTGTGGGGTAGTTTGAGCATTCTTTGGCATTGCCTTTCTTTGGGATTGGAATGAAAACAGACCTTTTCCAGTCCTGTGGCCACTGCTGAGTTTTCCAAATTTGCTGGCATATTGAGTGTGACACTTTCACAGCATCATCTTTCAGGATTTGGAATAGCTCAACTGGAATTCTATCACCTCCACTAGATTTGTTCTAGTGATGCTTTCTAAGGCCCACTTGACTTCACATTCCAGGATGTCTGGCTCTAGGTCAGTGATCACACCATCGTGATTATCTGGGTCGTGAAGATCTTTTTTGTACAGTTCTGTGTATTTTTGCCATCTCTTCTTAATATCTTCTGCTTCTGTTAGGTTCATACCATTTCTGTCCTTTATCGAGCCCATCCTTGCATGAAATGTTCCTTTGGTATCTCTGATTTTCTTGAAGAGATCTCTAGTCTTTCCCCTTCTGTTGTTTTCCTCTATTTCTTTGCATTGATCGCTGAAGAAGGCTTTCTTATCTCTTCTTGCTATTCTTTGAAACTCTGCATTCAGATGTTTATATCTTTCCTTTTCTCCTTTGCTTTTGGCTTCTCTTCTTTTCACAGGTATTTGTAAGGGAGGAATGGGGAGTATTAAATGGGTACAGATTGAGTTTCTTTTGGGAATGATGTAAAAGTTTTAGAAATAATGGTAGTGATGGTTATGCAACATTTGAATATACTTCATGTGAATGACTTAAGGACTTTAAAATAAAGTGGTAAATTTTGTGTTTTACCACAATAAAATTTTTTTAATGTTTTAAAAAATGTTTTTCAAGATTGTCCTAAAAAGTAAAAATAAAGTCTTTAAATTTAATCTACTTAAAGCTGGTAGTTGAATATAACTACTCATGATTTTCTTGACTACAAATGTAAGCTACACAATGGTTTTCATATCATTCATAGACTGCAAACCTTATACTTAAATTTAGCATTTATTTTAGTTCTTTAAAGTTGTTTGACATCTTTCATTTATTCTTATATCCTCTTGGTGGAGAGCAGAAGGAGCAGAAAATGTTTAAATGTCTGTCAGGAATTAGTAATCACTGGCTGCTTGATAATTTGGATCAGTCTCAGTGACATCTTGCTTGTAGGCGAAATCTGGTCAGCTGCCTGTTGGTGTAAAATAAAGTTTTATTGAAACAGCTATGCACATTCATTTCTGTATTGCATTTTAGCCTGCAGAGCCAAAAATACTTCCAATCTGGCTCTTTAGAAAAAACGTTTTCGAGCACCCAAGTTGGACAGTAGCTAAAGTCTTTCACCAAAATCAAACCACTGCCATGGAAAACATTTAGGAATTTGACAGTCTTGTTTGAAATGTTTACCTCAAATTCTAAGTTAATATCTAATTTTTGTAGTTCAAACTTCTCATGGAACATCTGGACCCTGATGAAGAGGAAGAAGAAGGGGAGGTGTCAGCCAGCACAAATGCTCGGAACAAAGCAATTACCTCGCTGCTTGGAGGAGGCAGCCCTAAAAATAATGCAGCAGCAGAGACAGAAGATGATGAAAGTGATGGGGAGGATAGAGGAGGAGGCACTTCAGGGGTGAGGCGGAGGAGGAGTCAACGTATTTCGCAGCGTATTACGTAAAATGATTTTTATGTGCTTATATATGTCAGTCTATTCAATGTACACCAAGTAATGTAATACTTATGAGAGAAAACATTTTGTAGATAGAAATTCTCTACTTACCCATTTATACATCTTTTTGTAGAAAGTTTAACATAAAAGACAATAAAAAAGAAAAAACAGAAATGAGATTTATCCAGCATAAAAGGTTATTAATTTTTCTTTGGATTGTATTAATGTGTGTTATCCTTTTTTATTGTTGCTAAATTTTATGTAGCTTTATGGTTCACATGTATATATAATTTTATATATCAATAAGAGTAAAGACACGGGTACAAATTAAGAGATACATGGTTTTACAAATATATGTTAACCCCTTGGCGCTGGCGGTCACGGTGCGTCTCATTGCCGGCAATGGAAGTGTGCTGGGATATCCCAACTCCCGGCGTCAAGGGATTAAAAGCAATAAAAACAATAATTTCACTAAAATTATTTTGTGTAACACTTGGTCTTTTTTCCCCCTCCCAATGTTTTAGTCATTGAGAAGGTCAAAACGAAATTCAGACTCTACGGAGTTGGCAGCACAGATGAATGAAAGTGTTGACGTCATGGATGTCATCGCTATTTGCTGTCCAAAGTACAAAGACCGACCACAGATTGCAAGAGTAGTACAGAAAACCAGCAGTGGCTTCAGTGTTCAGTGGATGGCAGGCTCCTACAGTGGCTCCTGGACTGAGGCTAAGCGCCGTGATGGCCGCAAACTGGTGCCTTGGGTAGACACTATTAAAGAGTCAGACATTATTTACAAAAAAATTGCTCTAACGAGTGCTAATAAGCTGACTAATAAAGTTGTTCAGACTTTACGATCCCTGTATGCCGCCAAGGATGGGACTTCCAGCTAATGAATTTGTACATGCAGCCAAATTTACAGGAGTTTTTTTTAAAGGCAGAAAAACTTGAATATCAACATTCTGGCAAAAAAAAAAAAAAAAATCAGTTTTATGAAGAGTAAGAATGGAACCTGGGATGCAGGAACAAAAGAAGGAAATGTTGGGCAAACATTTTTGTGGGAGCTCCCTTCGCTGTTGTGCAGCAGAAACAGATTCTCAGTTCATTTTTACTCCCACTGTATTATAGTTTAACAAAAATTGTTTATATCTTGGAAAAAAAAACTTTCTGTTTAAAAATAAACAAGTGAATGTTGGAAATTAGTCTGTTAATGTTCTTAATAAAGTGTTCTTGGAGTTTAACCTAGCAGCGGATGGCTTTCTTTAGCTTAGCCCAGTTTCCAGGGAAGCATTGTTTTTTCCAGGCTGTAAAATGGCAGAATCTCCTGGATATATAATTTATTCTGTTGGAAAAAAAAAAAAGCATGCAGTATCTATGACCTATCTGCAGAAGGAGTTTTTGTAAATGTAGATTTTGATGTATTAGGTCACCCTGAAAACAATACAAGAAAAGGGATCCCCAGACTACCTGGTGGAGCGAATACTGCAATAAATTTTTTTACTTCTCTTTGTTACTTGTCTGTTTCCATTTGAATTTCTTATTGTAAAGATCTGTTTAAATCCATTTATATTATTTTGCAGTCTTTTATGTAAAATTTATTATATCACTGGTTTTCAAGACAAAACATAAAATATTGTTTATACAATTTGTATAGGCTGACTTCTGAATAATTGGTATCTATTATTTTCATTCCCATAAGAGGGTGTAAACAATTAACTCCAGGGTTTTATTGTATCCTACAATATTTAGTATTAACTATATATGATTTAGCACTGTGCCAAACACATTTTCAAGAGTACATTTTGATATAAAAAGAAACTATAGTTTGTTCCTTGTATGCTTCAATTTCTTTCTAGTGATGTCATGATGGTAATATTTATTTTTTAAACCTCGGGGGAAAAGTTACAGTTTTGGGAAAAGGTAACAATCATGCTATTTTGGGAAACTAGCATTTCTCTTAGTTAAAATTATGCCATGTGTTATTTTCAAAATAGAATTGAGATGCCTATAACACTTCATAATAACATTACATTTTTCACGAGTTATTTTTTAATGCTGAAAAAGGAGTAATTTTACTAGTTGAGATGTTTATTCATTTTCTATTCTAAATGTTTTATACATCTTTGGGGAGCAGTTGTCATTTATTTGTTTGTTATTACAGATGGGGAGGTGGGTATTTAATTAGTTGATTTGCATAGTTGATGCTCAGAAATAGTAATGCCTAAATTTACAGAGGATGAGGTCTGTTTCAGATTTAAATCTTTTTAAAAATATGTACTATTTTTTAAGTCAGCTTTTTAAAACTGACCTCTAGAATGTTAAGTTTTATGAAATTGGCCAATAAATGAAGATACTCAATTTGTGAGGAAGAGTGACATTGCCATAAAATACGTTTCTGTGAACTCCTATTAAACCACTATGAAAAGAACTTTACAGGATCTATTTCCTATGTGGGATTATTTCAGAACATTTTCTTGAAGGAAATGTTTTCTCATTCTTCTTTTTCTTCCACTTAATTGCATGTTTCCTCTTCCTTTTTACTGTGAAGTATGTGGGACAAAACTAGATTGGGTTTCCCCCCACCCCGCACCTTTGGAGTTTTATCAGCAAAAGGTTAAGGTGACTTTTGAAAACAATAATGATATATCAGTAAGAGTAAAATACCAGTTAGGAAAAATTGATAGAATATAAAGTCCAGCCTCTAGATTTCTAAGACTGAAGCTGTGGATTTAAAAAGCCAGTTTTGAATGCTGATGTTTAATGATGTATGCTGTCTTTTAATTTCTTTAAACACTCTGGTAGTTAAATGTGTTATCCCCATTTTGTAGATAAGAAAAACTGAGGCGCAACAGGGTTCAGTAATCTGCTTTTAAGTGTTATAATAGGGATTTAAATTTAGCATTGGAGTAATTGCATCTCACTACTCTATGCTGATTGCTCACCAGCATTAAAGATGATCCTTTTTGAAAGTGAACCAGTTCTTAAAAAGACGCTTGGAGTATACTTAGGGATCCTATTTACCCCAGTTAACCTCAGTTGGTCATAGATGAATTGTGTGTTTAGGAATTTTCCATATAGTCTAAGCTTCAATGTTTGAGCTGTTAATTAAAGAAATGTCGATGTAACGTGGGGCCTCCCAGGTAGGTGACTCAGTGGTAAAGAATCTGCCTGCCAAGGCCGAAGATGTCAGACTGACCAAACCTTCACTTTTTACATTAATATGAAACCTAGTATTTTCTTACTTATCTACTAATATTCTGATAAAGAATGGGTTTTTAAAAAACAAATTCATACCGAAGTACAGATACAGTAAACAGAATTTAGTAATCTCTAGTAGAAGAAGTAGTATAGTATATAGCTTATTCAGTTAATATGTCGAGTATTTGAATTGTTAGCAGGTAACTGAAGCACACAGCAGTTTTTTAACAACTGTAGTCCACTTCATGAAGACAGGTAAGTCAAGCTTTTTTGTCCAATGTTGGTTTCATGGCCAGGAAGCAAATTTATCCTGTGTTCATTTAGAAAGTGAACTTATCCAAGAAAGTATATGGTTCTCCCTCCCCACACACCATGCTTAGTTACATAAAGTACTCATCTTCGTCACTACCTTAATGTCTAGGTGGTCTGCATCTTCAGAACTATTGTATCAACCAGAATAAGATTACTTGGGCAAATATAAAATGCATCAGATTACCCATTTAAAATAATTTGAAACATTTTATAATTTTTGCTCTATAAAAGTTCTACTTATTTGAACCTTTCACTGTTTGCCTTGCTCATTCTAAAACTAAAGTTCAACTTATATAATTTTTCATCATAGGTATTAATTATACAAATGATGTGAATTCTTTTTTAATGGCACTGCCCTGTTGGTCCCATTTGAGTATAAATTTGGTATGATAGAAAGGTCACTGCCCAAATTCCGGTTTGTATAGTTTGTTGACCAAGTGGTCATAAAATCTCATGTTTTGCATTATAGCCAAGCAAAAACCACCACTCATCCTTCCTTCTTCAGACCAGTTGTGTATGGTTCCATTGCTCAGAGTGATGCTGTATGCACACAATTTTATTTTATCATAATTTTTTAAAACTTCTAATTTTTGTTATAGAACCAGCATGTACTAACTACTCAGTTTCAGTCGGTTCTGAATTTCTGATCAATCTTGTTTGAGCTATATCTGTATACTCCTCTCTCTCATTTTTCTGAAACAAATCCCAGGCATCATGTTACTTTACCTGTAAAGATATCTTTAAATACTAAATAACTTCTTGACCTCAAATATCCGGTAACTTTTCAGTTTTCTCAAAACATTTTTTGGTCTTAATGTTTCTTCATCTGTCTTTTACTCTGCAAATTTTTTATGATGAAACTTGTTTGTCCTTGGATACGTAAGAAAATAGTTAATTCTAAATAACATTTTCTGCTTTTTAATCCTTTTGCTTACCTTAATTTATTGTAGGCTTGAGAGGCATTAGGGTTGACTCATTGGAAAAGACTGATGCTGGGAGGGATTGGGGGCAGGAGGAGAAGGGGACAGAGGATGAGATGGCTGGATGGTATCACTGACTTGATGGACGTGAGTCTGGGTGAACTCTGGGAGTTGGTGATGGACAGGGAGTCCTGGCGTGCTGCAATTCATGGGGTCGCAAAGAGTCAGACATGACTGAGCAACTGAACTGAACTGAACTGAGAGGCATTGTCTCTCATTCATACTTGGGCCTGCATAACTAGAACAGAGGTACCAGTACAGAGGTAATGAACAAGGAGATAGGTCTAGTTTTCAGAAAGGTGGTGATAAACATCCTTTCCATTTTAGTTAGCAAATGCCAAGCAGGCAATTGGAGATGAAGACCTGAAGAAAGGAAACAAGTTTAAATAGATAACAGAGGATACTCTGGGATTATAGCTCCTCTGTTAGTCAGAAACTGTACTAATTATTGCTTGAAATAAATGGATTCACAGGCTGTGTTATTGTGGTTCATTCGCTCAGTCATGTTCAACTGTGCAACCCCATGGACTGCAGCACACTAGGATTCCCTGTCCTTCACTATCTCCCAGAATTTGCTCAAACCCATGTCCATTGAGTCGATGATGCCACCTAACCATCTCATCCTCTGTCATCCCCTTCTCCTGCCTTCAGTCTTTCCCAAGTCTTTTCCAGTGAGTTAGCTCTTTGCATCAGGTGGCCAAAGTATTGGAGCTTCAGCATCAGTCTTTCCAATGAATATTCAGGGTTGATTTCCTTTAGGATTGACTGGCTTTATCTCTCTGCTGTCCAAGGGACTCTCAGAGAGTCTTCTCCAGCACCGCAGTTTGAAAGCATCGATTCTTCAGCACTCAGCCTTTTTTATATCCAACTCGCACATCCGTACATGACCACTGGAAAAACCACAGCTTTGACTAGATGGACATTTGTCCACAAAATGATGTCTTTGCTTTTTAATATGCTCTCTAGGTCTGTCGTAGCTTTTCTTCCAAGGAGCAGTGAATTGTGAAAGTCGCTCAGTTGTGTCCAACTCTGTGACCCCATGGACTATACAGTCTGTGGAATTCTCTAGGCCAGAATACTGGAGTCAAGTGTTTTAATTTTGTGGCTGCAATCACTGTCCTCAGTGATTTTGGAGCCCAAGAAAATAAATTCTGTCGCTGTTTCCGTTTTTTCCCCATCTGTTGCCATGAAGTGATGGGACTAGATGTCATGATCCTTGTGTTTTGAATGTTGAGTTCTAAGCCAGCCTTTTACTACTCTTGCACCTTTGTCAAGAGGCTCTTTTAGTTCCTCTTTCTTTTTTGGTGTTTAGGATGATGCCATCTACATATCTGAGGTTATTTATATTTCTTCCAGCTTGTGATTGATCCAGCCCAGCATTTCGCATGATGTACTCTACATGTAAGTTAAATAAGCAGGGTGACAATATACAGCCTTGACGTACTCCTTCCCAACTTGGAACCAGTCTGCTCATGTCTGGTTCTAACTGTTGCTTCTTGACCTGCATAGAGGTTTCTTAACAGGCAGGTAAGGTGGTCTGGTATTTGCAGCTCTTGAAGAATTCTCCACAGTTTATTTTAATCTACACAGTTAAAGGCTTTAGCATAGTCAGTGAAGCAGATGTAGGTGTTCTTTTGGAATTCCCTTTTTCTATGATCCAGTAGATGTTGCCGATTTGATCTCTGGTTCCTCTGCCTTTTCTAAATCTAGCTTGAACATCTGGAAGTTCTCAGTTCACGTTCTGTTGAAGCCTAGCTTGAAGGATTTTGAGCATTACCATGCTAGCTGTGAAATGAGTACAATTGTGTAGTAATTTGAACATTCTTTGGCATCGCCTTTCTTTGGGATTGGAATGAAAACTGACCTTTTCCAGTCCTGTGGCCACTGCTGAGTTTTCCAGTATATATTTGCTGATATACTGAGCACTTTAACAGTATCATCTTTTAGGATTTGAAATAACTCAGCTGAAATTCTATCACCTACACTAGCTTTGTTTGTAGTAATGCTTCCTAAGGCCCACTTGATGTCACATTCCAGGATGTCTGGCTCCAGGTGAGTGACCACACCATTGTTTGTTTAAAAAAAAAAATAATATATATATATATATATATATTACTATATAATTGAAAGACATTACAGTTTTTGCCAAATGGAATTTTGTCTCTGTGTTTGTGACTTTTTTCAGTCATTATTTAATCTCAGTTATGCAGAACCTTAGAAATGAAAAGTTATTTGTGTTAATTTGTCAAATAGTTCTATGGTCTTCATCTCTGAAATTAGCCTTTTTCTACTAATATGTGTCAGTATAAGCTTTGCTTGATCATAACTCACCTAGAATTATAATTTAGGATTCTCCTCGTTAGATTTAGATTGTGGAACAAAGAGAAAAGTAATTATAGTCTCCATTTGCCATAAAAACTAAAATGAACAGTGAATCTGCACATTTCATAGTTTTAAAAATATTTATATAGTTATAAAGGATCTGAGAAATCCTTTAAATGTTCTTAACTACTTTGTAATTCATAAACTTCTTTGAGAAGAACATGATGAAAACCATGAACTCTCTCCTTAGAAAACTGAACAAATTAATATCTGAATTTGTGCATGCAATTTCTAAAGATTCATGGTCATCCCACCTAGGTCAATGTATAAATTCCATGACTTGAAAATTCACGGACTATAAATTAGAAGATCTTTCTATTTCAAATTCTTCTTTTTAAGAAGGTGAAATTGAAACTCAAAAGAGGCGATGTGATATCTATAAGCTACACACCTACTTAGAGCCAACCATGAGCAACACTTGGGGCTCTTATTTCCTAGGTCAGATAATGAGAAAGATTTCATCTGTAAGGTCATTCTTCTGTCACCCAGTAAGATCTGAATGTAGGCTTTTTGATGACTTAATAACTTTTGAGATGCCTACCATCCTGCTAGATAAATGGATATAGTAAGATGTAATATTTTATGTGTTCTGTTTTTAATTACTTTTTGCATTACCTAGTGTGATGCAGAAGACTAAAACTTGGATTGGTGAGGAGTCAGAAAACATAGTCTGAAGCCATGCATGTTTGAAGTTTCATAAATAAAATCACTTAGCTAGGTTATGTGGAAACCTGAAGTGTGAGCATCACAGGGTGTTGATAGTAAAATATCAAAAGATGAAGTTAGAGAAATAGAGATAAGTATACAATTTTGAGAATTTAAATGCACAGGCAGTGGAAGGACCTCAAGCTAGGGACTACTAAAAGCTCACTCTGGCTGCTACTAGAGGATAGATCTGAGGGCGTCAAGAAGAGGACACAGGATAAAGAAGACTGGAGAATGCAGATGTATTCAGGAACAAAAACAGCAAAACTCAACAGTTGACTGATGAGGTAAAGACAGCCATCTGGAATAGCTATCAGGGTTTCTACTTTAGATGACTAGGTTGATTTTAAATATGTTGTGAGTGAGTGCCTATCGGTTGTTCAGGTGATGTCCAGAAGGTGGGAATATACACAAGCAGGATACTTTCGGGGGAAAGTTTGGGCGGGGGCTATGTTTGGGACTCATCAGCCATGTGAGTCACAGTAAGCAGTGCACAGCCAAAGAAGAACCTTAGAGACTACCAACATATAAGATGCAGGGGAAAAAAAAAATGCAGTTGAAATGGAGACAGAAGAAATGACCAGAGGAGTCTAGAAACAATCCAGAACTAGGGGATTAAGAGAGTTTCAGGAAGGTGGAGAGCAACACTTGAAATGCCACAGTAAAACAGACTGAAAAATGCTTGATCCCACCATTCAGCATGTAAATAGAAATCTTTAGGGAGAGTTGTTTCAGAGAGGATGAGAGCAAAGCCACATTGTGGTTGAGTTAAACAAAACGAGAAATGGGAAGAGCAGCAGTTTAAGAGTTTGGAAGGGCTTTAGAATAAATATCCTCAGGGTGGTAGTTCAGAAAGATACTCACTGGCTGCCACGTGGAGGATTGTGAATATGCCAAACTGCATTATTTGTCTCCAGCAGTGCTCAGCTGCACAGCAAAAGTGATTAATCAATGAGCCAAGAGTGTGAGTTTGTTGGAGGTATAGTCGAAGAGCTAGGTTGAGAGAAAATGGATCAAAGTTCAGAGGTCTCTGTGAAGCGGAGGAGCAAGTAAAATGAGAGTGGCAGAGTGAAAGTGATGAAGTCAAAGAGAGGATATAGAGTAGCTCTGGAAACCAGGTACAGCGTGTGAATGTAGGAATGAATGAGTCAACTGAAGAGGGGCAGCTGGGTATTGGAGCGACGCAGGAATCACAGGTTACATTCTACACTCCTTTCCTGAACTTAAAACACTGGATTCTAACTTTCTTTCCTGTCATCCTGTTTGTTTCGGAGATAGCTTGGTATTGACACTGGTTCATTAGTTTTTGCTAATTCAGTCATTTGACAAGTATTGCTGAGTGCCCTACTGCGAGCAATCAACTGTACTGGACCCATTGGCAACAAGCTTGTGTTCTAACGGGAGAAATAGGAAATGAACCGCAAAGCACACAATTGTACAGTCATTAAATTACAGTTGAAATGAGTGCTTAAAAGGAAAATAACAGAAATTATGAGAGTATGTAGCATGAAATAATCTGGAGGGCTGGGGGAGACCAGAAAGTCTTCCTTCTCCAAGTGAAACTAATCCTTAGATAAAGCCTAATATGCAACTGGTATTATAGATACCAAATAATGTTGGGTGAACCGTTGATAAAAGGGAAATTTTTTTTTGTTTCCAGCAGTTCATTCCTTAGGGACATGATGGTTGAACTCTAAAGTCTGAGGAAAGGAAAAAAAAAAAAAAAAAAGATGAAGCGTATGCAAGAAGAATTTATTACACAGCATATGCAAAGGGCCTGAAGAAAGCATATTGCTTTCAAAAGCTTCGCAGTTCTTGTGAATGACAGAGAAAAAATGAGAGTAGAATGATGATGCTAATGAAATAAATGGGACAGATCGTCCCTTTGTAGGCCATGTTAAGGATGTCCTGTGAGCAATGGGGAGCCATTAAGGTAGGTGGGAAGTGGAACAGGGATTAGCATTTGTGAAGTCAGACTTGCCTTTTCTAAAGAGCTCTGACAGTGATAAGAGGGGAGCCAAAATGCTCTGCAGAAGATGATGCCAACTCCAGCTGGGGTGGTGGCAGTGGAAGGAGTTGTTCAGCCGTTCAGTCGTGTCTGACTTTTTTGTGACCTAGGGGCTCATCAGTGTCATATCCTTTTGCCTTTTCATACTGTTTATGGGGCTCTCAAGGCAAGAATGCTGAAGTGATTTGCCATTCCCTCTCCAATGGTGGAAGGAGAGAACTGGCCTAATGTATTTGTAGAATTGATTAGGATGTTTAAATTAATCATATAGCTTTGGTTGACTAAAATAGTGGCCAGTGCTTTAAATTGTAATGAGGAGAGAACAGGTGTGAATTTCCTTAGTAAGATTTAGTGAGTTGAAGGTAGAGAACCACATAAAAGACAACATGACTTACCCTGCTTCATCCGGAGGAAGCCCATGAGGAATCACCGTGATCTGATGTGTGGAAAGGAGCCAAAGAAGAATAGTCTTGCATCTCTGCTTGGCTTAAAACTGTCCACTGAATCTTTAAAATCCTGCCTTTTATATAGTTTATAGTAATTCCAAGATAAAAATGTTACTGAGGCAGGCTTTTAATATAATAACATTTCTATTATTTAGGTTTTTTTTTCTAATTAAAGAAAGAATCCCTTGTTAATTCAGGCAACCATTCTGATCTCTGAATAGCTGAACATGTATTTCTAAAGAATATACTATTGTAATTTATTCATTCTACTCCTTAGATATTATATTATGATCTATTGATTTTTTATGATAAAGACTTGGCTCTCAGGCTTATTCCCTCTCGTCCCAATATGGATATCACTATATTTAATGAGCATTTCTGTAATATAAAACTAATTATAAAACTAATGTAAATATTATTGTATATAAAACTAATGTAAATATTATTCAATCAGAACTAATGTTTAGTTTACTATGAATGCATTTCCTTTATTTCCTTGTTTTCCCTTTAGTGAGGTTGCTTTGCTGTTCAACTTACATAATTTCCACAAAGAATGGTCTTTCAGATCACTCCTTTGGGTCTTCTCCTCACTGCCCCTCCCCTATATTTCCATCAAGAAATGCCTTCCTGGAGCTATTCTTACCTTTGCACCTATCTGGACTGATTTTTTAGGACTGCTACCAAAGTGTTCTACCTGGGGGTAGACTTTTCCTACCCATGTTCTGGTTGGATCCAGGACCTGTGACTGGAACCTTAACTTTTCTCCTTTTTGCTTAAAAATGTTCGGTTTGCTTGAGTATATCCTGCAGTAGTTTCCTAAGAACAGACACACAGGAACAAAATTTTTGAATCATTGAATGTTTGAAAGTATGTTTATCCTCACCTCATGGTTGATAACTGGGTCTAAAATTCCAAATTGAAATTTTTCCCTTTGAAAATACTTTCGCTATAATCTAGCCTGTGTTGCTGTTAAGAGGGCTGCCACGATATTGATTTATTGTTCCTTTGCATATGATCTTTGCTTTCCCTTTCTAGAAACTTAGTTTCTGTATTTCTCATATTGTAAAATTTCACTGTGATGTTTCTTAGTGGATCTCTAAAAATTCATTTTTCAGGGTATGTTATAGACTTTTGATCCGTGTTCTTAGTTATGGAGAATTTTCTTTGATAATTTCTTTCCCTTTAGTTTCTTTCTCTGTAATTTGTTAGATATTATTCTTCCTGGACTCATCTCCTCAGTTATGTTTTTTGCTCTTTTCTTGGGTCTTTTGATGCTATATTTGAGAACTTTTCAACTTTATCTTCTAACTCTCCTATTAACTTTCTTTCAAAGAGCTTCTTCTTGTTCTCTGGTTGCCTCTTTCATACAGTAACTTGTTCTTATTTTGTGAATGCAACATCTCATATCAATCTATCAGATTAAAAAGTAAACTTCTCAGTTGCCATTTGGTGCCCTGAGCTCAAGCCACAGCCAATACATCCTATGTTCAGATTTAAGGAGGTTGAAAAATCACATTCCCTCACTCCTTGGAATTCTGATAAGAATTACAAACTGAAGTCAGACAGATGGAGATAAAATTAACAGCTTTATTGTCAGCAGAGCCAGGGTAGAGGTACTGTAGCATGGACCTGCAATCACAATCAAGCTTGCTGCCATTTGCCCCAAATCTAGACATATATCCATCTGCTGGTGGAGTATTCTGCAAGGAAAATACATAATCTACTTAGCTTCCTGCCTGAACGAGAAACCACTATCTTTCACTCAAGAGTCAAGAGTAGGGACCATGGGAATGAAGCCACACATATACTTGGTAAATACATGTATACTCCTTTTTTAAATGGGAATCAATTGATGTTGAACTCCTACCACTCATCAGTTAGAAATATCAATCTGCTTTATTAACAAAAATAACCTCATAGGGATTCTCACAATAGGGACCCCTCTGTCATTGTTGGGGCCTTCCAGTTCATTAGTTGTAAAAACCATTTCTTCTTCGGTTAACAAACCAGATCTCTCTGTTATTTTGCTCATTTAATTTGGACTGTCTCTTTCATGAAGAGGGTTTCTTCCTGCAAGTCAAGTGATGCCTAACTGTCCCTTCAGGTTTAAAGCAGGGTACTAGAAAGTTTATTGGAGCTCTGAATGTATCGGTGGATTTCATCTGGTGGGCTCAAGTCTACAGCAGTGATTCGCAAACTTTTTCTGTAAAGAATCAGAAAATAAGTATTTTAGGCTTTGCAAGTCACATGGTCTGTGTAGCAAAAATGCATCTCTGCCTCTGCTGTGCAAAAGCAGCACAGATAACATATAAATGGATGGGCAGGTTGTCTTTCAGTAAAACTTTATTTAAAAGAACAGAAAGCAGGCCAGATTCGCTGCTGTCTGCTCTAAGGTGGGCTGCAGTCCATGGGGTCGCTAAGAGTTGGACACGACTGAGCGATTTCACTTTCACTCTTCACTTTCATGCATTGGAGAAGGAAATGGCAACCCACTCCAGTGTTCTCGCTTGGAGAATCCCAGGGACGGGGGAGCCTGGTGGGCTGCCGTCTATGGGGCCGCACAGAGTCGGACATGACTGAAGCAACTTAGCAGCAGCAGCAGCTCTAAGGTCATCAGATGGGAAGCTGGACTCTTGCCTGGGGCATAGATGCTGGGAGTTCTATGCACAAGGGATAGAGAGATAAGGAGTTGCAACTGTTCTAATAAGACTTACACCATGATTGTCTCACCACATCTCCCTTTTTGTACTTGTCAGCTCTGAGTCTTAAGTACACTGTTTATCATTACCCTTTTCTGCACAAATTATATTATGGCTTCCTCCACCCTCTTAGACCTCCTGTGACTTCTCTTCAGTAATATCTCCTGTCCAATTCTCTTAACTTGTGTTGATTTATACATTTTAATATTCCTTTATTATCCTTTCATTTAGGTCTTAGAAGAAATAAAAATAATTTATCAAATGGTAAAATATTTTATTTACCATTTTAAAGTTCTTAACACTGAAGTTATTTTAATTACCTTGTTTTTATATTTCCTGGATTTGAAAATAGTTTATTTTCAAATTAGTATCAATGTTATAAAATCCTATATAAAAACTTTCCCTTCAGCTAGGCAACTCCCCACAGAAGTTGGTCCTACGCCCCACATACATAGATTCATTCCCAACCTATACACCAACCTTACCTAACAAGGGTTCTTCTCTTCTCACGTTCCCCAGATTCAATCTTCATGAAAATGAAAGGATTAGTTTCTGTTGCTGCTGCTAAGTTGCTTCAGTCGTGTCCGACTCTGTGCGACCCCATAGGCGGCAGCCCACCAGGCTCCCCCGTCCCTGGGATTCTCCAGGCAAGAACACTGGAGTGGGTTGCCATTTCCTTCTCCAGTGCAGGAAAGTGAAAAGCGAAAGGGAAGTTGCTCAGTCGTATCTGACTCTTCGAGACCCCATGGACTGCAGCCCACCAGGCTCCTCCGTCCATGGGATTTTCCAGGCAAGAGTACTGGAGTGGGGTGCCATTGCCTTCTCTGTAGTTTCTGTTAGGGTCTCCTTAATGACACACAGTCACAGTCTGGATGCTGAAGACACACGAAGGGTCAGGATACGAGCAGTGCCTACAGGAAAGTGGAGTTCTGGAGGGCTACCAGTGTGACTGCTACACCATTCCTGTCTCTATTTCTTCAGTAAGATCCAAGGATTGGTTTCTTATAGAAAAGCTAAACAAGACACAAATAATTACTTGAATTGTTGGGAAATGAAAAAAGGTTTAAGCTATAATGGCTTTTCATGAAGCCATCAAATATGTGAGCATGTACTAGGGCTAGAAATAATAGGCTGAAGTCAGTGATATTCACCCAGGTCCATGGATGTAATTTCTTGGCAGAAGTCTTGTGTTTGAGCTTCCTTTGTTTACAGATTCCAAACTCAGCCAGAATAAAGAGTAGGACACTCAGATGTGGCTTTGGTTTAGTGCTGCATGCTATTAAATGCTGTATAACATATTTTCTAATAAAAATGTGAGTAAAATTATATTGTTTTGATAAGTTAGGAATCCTTTTGATAACTGTAACCCCAAGTATGGTAAGTGCCAAAATCTAGATGTGGAAACTTTTCTTTTAACCTATGTTTGGAAGGTACACAGTCTAGACCGTTGCTTGGAAGGATGTTTTCTGTGTCAGGCACACAAATTATACTGCAGTTTTTTGAAGACCATAAGAACACATTCAAGCTAGATGCTGGAGACTGCCTAGGACCATCAGTCCTCTACTGACACGTTCTACCCCCTTCAGTCCTCTTTCAGGTTTGCTGTATGGATGCAAAGTTCACCGAGACCAGAGAAGACTTCCGCTTCTAGCTGTGACAGAATAATTGATACAGGACTAGCCTTGCTGCTGTAACCATAAAACTGGACAAAGTATATGTGAGGCAGCTGCTTTTAGACACTGGACAGCATGCAAGAGATGGTGATCCCCGAGGGAAGAGAAGCTCGCAAGGTAAGTCTCACCGGTGCTTGGCTTTTTAAGTGTATCATCACGAGTCCAGCATAACAAGTTATGTCCAAGGAGACCACAGCGGTCCCGCTGAGGAGGCAGAAGTCGAAGTGTAGGATGGTAACCATTGACCAGACTCTGTAAGGCCTCGTGTGGGGGCTCCCTGGGTGTCCTTGGACAAGAGTTGAGCTGCTCATATCCAGTTCTGTGCAAGAGTACAAGAGGCTTTACCAGAAAGCTGTTACTATAATAAAACGTTGAGAGACAACAGTCTCCGGGGGATGTTGGAGGCCCAGCTAAGCTACAACGTGGAGAGATCTTGCTGACAGCCTATTAACATTCCAGGCATCCAGTTTATACAGCGGGAAGGCCCTCTTAGAAGTAAAGACCTGGCCCTAGAATAACTGCTGCAAAAATACCCTTAAAAAATGACAGTGAAAGATAATAGTTCGTCAGTGAAACCTGAGAGAATTGCCAGATCTTCACAAGAAGAAACACTAATGATCTTCAGTCAGAAGAGAAATACTACGCATAAATATGGATCTAAAGGGAGAAATGAAAAAACACTGGAGGCAATACCCTCAAAAGCCAACCGAATGTTTAAATCAGAACAGGAGTGAACAGGTGTAACTCCAGTTTATTGTGAAGTAGTGAGAGTGAAATGTCAGTATTGACTCTATGTAGTCTGAAAAGACCTTGATGCTGGGAAAGATTTAAGGCAGGAGAAGAAGGGGATGACAGAGAATGAGATGGAGATTGCATCACCGACTCAAAGAACATGAGTTTGAGCAAGCTCAGAGATGAACAGGGAAGCCTGGCGAGCTGCAGTCCACAGGGCACAGAGTCCGACATGACTGAGTTACTGAACAACAAAAGTCTGGTGGGCTCAGTTCACATTGTTAGCGCTAAAGCAGCAGTTCTTAAACTTTTTGTTCTCTTTATACTCAAGGTTATTGAGGAGCCCAAAGAGCTTTAATGTAGGTATATCTGTCAATATTTATGTCAGAAATGAAAACTGAGAAAAATATTTAAATTACAATAACCCCCATTCAATGTTAACATGTGATGCATGGCAATGTTTGAAAGTTTTACAAGTATCTTCATTTCTGGTTTAACAGATGACTGCTGAATTCTCAAACCAGTTTCTGCATTGATGTCTTTAGTGGAAGTGCATGAAAAAAGTCTGGTCTCACACAGGTAGGTAGTTGGAAAAGGAGGAACATTTAACATTTTCAGATAATATTCTTTGATACGGCACTAAAAATGGACAAATATGTGAAGGTTTTTAGGTTTTTTCTCATAAAAAATTATTTCCAAGATTGTGACACCGTTTGGGTGCAGCACCAGAATTACCCAGGTCTCTGCCCCTCGGTTCTCATGAAGTTAACATGCGCCTTCCAGAGTCAGGAGTCACGGTCTCTTTCTTCCCCACCCAAATCATCCATTTCCTTTTCTTCCTCCAAGTCTTTTTCAGCTGAGGACAGAGGACAGAAGATCTGGACGACATGAAATGTGGTTTATTGAGAAGTTCAGAATTGGTGGAAGGTGGTTAGTTCCTTTTTACTCCTAGGTCAAGCCCTATACAATTTTAGGATATGTTTTAAATGGAGTTCATTATAGAGTGTCTCAGGTGAGAGAGTGAACTTCACCTCCATGAAAGAATTTTTTTTTTCTATCAGATTTACCCACATAAGGTTGTTTCTCAAAACTCAGGAGATAAAGGAAGATGCAAGATAGATTTTTATTGAAAGTAGCTTAAATATAAGTTTGGCTTGAAAGGTACTGTTTATTTCATCATTTAAAAAATTATACCTAAAGATAATAAGTCAAATGCAAAAACATATCATACGACTATAGTTAACCCTTTTCCTTTGAATGTAAAATCATTGAGAAATGTTTATTTTCCTTATTAAAATGTCTAATCCAAGTAAGGGTGCCTACAGGTGGTAAATTCACATTGCTTCCTCCATTGCTTCTCTCCCTTAAACCCACAAAGTCTTGCTGAACTTCATCGCTGAGTTGCGGGCCTTCACGTGGAGGCAGAGCGGTGTTCGGGTCTTACAGGTCCAGGGCCCAGCGGACAGAGAGGCTCTTATCCTCCACGCCGGCCACCATGTCTTCCACAGCATCCCAGTCAAGCTTGCTCAGGATGCTGCCTGTGCTCTCGGACAAGCTCTCCGTGCCACCTACCCCCAAAGGAGCCTCTGACTTTTCTTCAGTTGGTGAGGAGTCCTATCAAATTGAGAAAAACAGTGAATTGTGGTCCTGAGGAAAAAAAAAATAAATGGCACATGAGCTAAGTTTTCCAAAGGCCCTAGAGCTGCTCATCCACCAAAGAGTGACGGAAGTGTGGCGAGAACCAGGGCTGTCGCTGCCCAGCACATCTGGACTGGCGATGGGACCACTTGACACAACGAGATGCTGGCACCAGGCCTGAGGAGTAGACAGCGGACTGTCGCACCTAGAGTACAATATTCTGTTCTTACATTTTTGTTGTGTTTTGTTTGGGTTGTGTTTTTGTTGTTGTTAAAAAGAAAATACGCAGTCAAGGAAAATTCTGAAAGACAAATGCTGGAGTATTCAGCCCAAAGTGTAGATGCTTTGAATCACAACTTCAAACTGACCTAACAACCCTGAAGTATGTCTACATCCCACACACACACACAAATAAGTAAATATGCAAAGAAAAAATCCTTAAGAATACAAATAATCACCAGGCAAACTGCAACTTGGAGTAATGCATACCTGTAGCAGGGAACTGTGACTCTCGTGGAGAATCGCACGGATGTCTGAAGGTACCAACCACGGGCTCACCACAGTCTCTTCTCTCTCATACTCTATACACACCTCCTTGGTTTGAGGCGCGAGCCCAGCGCTTCTGTGACTTTTTATACAGTGCTGACAGGGAGCATTGGGGCCTTTCCAGGGAAAAGAACAAAGCATACTTTAGGACAGATTCATTGCTAAGTTTGTTCCTTATTGTGACTCTTACTGTCAAATCCAAGGCAGCCAATCTCATCTAATATTGGAATCACAAGGTCTGCTTGGCTTTAGGATTCTAGCAATTCCTGTTCTGTTGGTGTGAGAGAAGGAAACTGAATTCTGGCCAACTTTTTAACTTTTTATTTTACATTGGAGTATGGTTGATTAGGAAAGAAAAGTGAAATCGCTCAGTCATATCCGACTCTTTGTGAACCCATGGACTACCAGGCTCCTCTGTCCATGGGATTTTCCAGACAAGAGTACTGGAATGGGTTGCCATTTCCTTCTCCAGGTTGATAAACAATATTTGAGTAGCAGTTAACAATGTTTGATTAACAATATTGTCTTAGTTTTCAGGTGTATACCAAAGTGATTTAGTTGTACGTATACATGTATCTCTCACATCCATACATGACCACTGGAAAAACCATAGCCTTGACTAGACGGACCTTTGTGGGCAAAGTAATGTCTCTGCTTTTGAATATGCTATCTAGGTTGGTCATAACTTTCCTTCCAAGGAGTAAGCGTCTTTTAATTTCATGGCTGCAATCACCATCTGCAGTGATTTTGGAGCCCCCAAAAATAAAGTCTGACACTGTTTCCACTGTTTCCCCATCTATTTCCCACGAAGTGATGGGACCAGATGCCATGATCTTCGTTTTCTGAATGTTGAGCTTTAAGCCAACTTTTTCACTCTCCTCTTCACTTTCTGCCATAAGGGTGGTGTCATCTGCATAATCTGAGCTATGGCTATGGTTTTTCCAGTAGTCATGTATGGATATGAGAGTCGGACTGTGAAGAAAGCTGAGCACCAAAGAATTGATGCTTTTGACCTGTGGTGCTGTGAAGACTCTTGAGAGTCCCTTGGACTACAAGGAAATCCAACCAGTCCATCCTAAAGGAGACCAGTCCTGGGTGTTCATTGGAAGGACTGATGGGTCAGCAGTGGCCCATTGTGGGGACCAGGGCATTGGCAGCAGCAGTCCTGGGATATGTGTCTTGGCATAAGTCCTCTTGGAGGTCACCATTAGCCCTACCATAAAGCCAGGAGATCAAAAAGATCAAATTGCCAACATCCGCTGGATCAGAAAATCATCTATTTCTGCTTTATTGACTATGACAAAGCCTTTGACTGTGTGGATCACAATACACTGTGGAAAATTCTGAAAGAGATGGGCATACCAGACCACCTGACCTGCCTCTTGAGAAACCTGTATGCAGGTCAGGAAGCAACAGTTAGAAATGGACATGGAACAACAGACTGGCTCCAAATAGGAAAAGGATACTCAAGGCTGTATATTGTCACCCTACTTATTTAACTTATACGCAGAGTACATCATGAGAAATGCTGGGCTGGATGAAGCACAAGCTGCAATCAAGACTGCTGGGAGAAATATCAATAACCTCAGATATGCAGATGACACCACCCGTATGGCAGAAAGTGAAGAAGAACTAAAAAGCCTCTTGATGAAAGTGAAAGAGGAGAGTGAAAAAGTTGGCTTAAAGCTCAACATTCAGAAAACGAAGATCATGGCATCTGTCCCATCACGTCATGGGAAATAGATGGGGAAACAATGCAAACAGTGTCAGATTTTATTTTGGGGGGCTCCAAAATCACTGCAGATGGTGACTGCAGCCATGAAATTAAAAGACGCTTACTCCTTGGAAGGAAAGTTATGACCAACCTAGATAGCATATTGAAAAGCAGAGACTACTTTCCCAACAAAGGTCCGTCTAGTCAAGGCTATGGTTTTTCCAGCGGTCATATGTGTATGTGAGAGTTGGACTGTGAAGAAAGCTTAGCGCCAAAGAATTGATGCTTTTGAACTGTGGTGCTGGAGAAGACCCTTGAGTCCCTTGGACTGCAAGGAGATCCAACCAGTCCATCCTAAAGGAGACCAGTCCTGGGTGTTCATTGGAAGGACTCATGTTGAAGCTGAAACTCCAATACTTTGGTCACCTCATGCGAAGAGTTGACTCATTGGAAAAGACCCTGATGCTGGGAGGGATTGGGGGCAGGAGGAGAAGGGGACAGCAGAGGATGAGATGGCTGGATGGCATCACCAACTCAATGGACATGAGTCTGGGTAAACTCTGGGAGTTGGTGATGGACAGGGAGGCCTGGCGTGCTGTGATTCATGGGGTCGCAAAGAGTCGGATACGACTGAGCGACTGAACTGAACTGAAAGCCAGGAGACTCCAGGATTGGGATGCCTTAGGCCAAACAACTAACGGGGGAGGAAGCACAGCCCCACCCATCAGCAGACACTTAGATTGAAATTTTACTGAGCACAGCCCTGCCCACCAGAGCAAGACCCCCATTTTCCCCGCAGCCAGTCCTTCCCATCCAGAAGCTGGCATAGGCCTCTTATCCTCATTCACCAGAGGGCAGACAGAAGAAACAAGAACTATAGCCTCCAAACCAAAAACTACAATCACGGAAAGCTAACCAAAATAAAAAGAAATAGGATTATGTCCCAGATGAAGGAACAAGGTAAATCTCCAGAAAAACAAATAAATTAAGTGCAGCTGGGCAACCTTCCATAAAAAGAATGTAGAATAATGATAGTGAAGATAATCTAGGATCTTGGAAAAATAATGGAGAAGATGCAAGAAATGTTTACTAAAGACGTAGAAGAATGAACAGAAATGAACAGTAGACGAGAGGGAATCCATAGCAGAATAACTGAGGCAGAACAACAGGTAAGTGACATGAAAGACAGAATGGTGGAAATCACTGCTGTGAAACAGAATATAGAAAAAAGAATGAAAATAAATGAAGACAGCCTAAGAGACCTCTGGGACAACATTAAACACACCAATATTTGCATTATATGGGTCCCAGAAGGAGAAGAGAGAAAGGACCTGAGAAAATATTTGAAGAGATAATAGCTGAAAACATCCCTAACAGGAAATAGTCAACCAAGTACAGGAGGCACAAAGTCCCAGGCAGGATAAACTCAAGGAAGAATACACTGAGACATGTAGTAATCAAACTGACAAAAATTAAAAACAAAGATAAAAATGTAAAAGCAAGAAGGGAAATAAAGACAACATACAATGGAAATCCCACAAGATTATCAGCTGATTTCTCAACAGAACCTCTACAAGCCAGAAGGGAATGGCATGATATATTTCAAGTGATGAAAGGGAAGAACTTTCAACCAAGAACACTCTACTCAGCAAGATTCTCGATCAGATTTGATGGGAGAAATCAAAAGCTTTCCATACAAGCAGAAGTTAAGAGAATTCAGCACCATTAAACCAGTTTTACAACAAATGCTAAGGGAAATTCTCTAGGCATGAAAAACCCTTGCATCCCTGGGATAAATCCCACTTGATCATGGTGTATGATCCTTTTAAGGTATTGCTAGTATTTTGTTGAGTATTTTTGCATCTATGTTCATTGGTGATATTGTCCTGTCATTTTCTTTTTTTGTGTGCCATCTTTGTCTGGTTTTGGTATCAGGGTGATGGTGGCCTCACAGAATGAGTTTGGGAGTATTCTTTCCATGGCACTCTTTTGGAATAGTTTCAGAAAGACAGTTTTGTTAACTCTTCTCCAATTGTTTGATACAACTCACCTGTGAAGCCATCTGGTCCTGGACTTGAGTTTGTTGGAAGTTTTAAAATCAGTTTCAATTCAGTACTTGTGATCGGTTTGTTCATATTTTCTATTTCCTGATTTAGTCTTCAGAGATTGTACTTTTCTAAGAATGTGTCCATTTCTTCTAGGTTGTCCATTTTATTGTCATATAGTTGCTTGTAGTAATCTCTTATGATCCTCTGTATTTCTGCAGTGTCCACTGTAACTTCTTTTTCATTTCAAATTTTATTGATTTTAGCCCTCTCCCTTTTTTTCTTGAGTCTGGTTTATCACTTTTGTTTATCTTTTCAAAGAACCAGCTTTTAGTTTCATTGATCTTTTTCAACTGTTTCCTTCATCTCTTTCATTTCTGCTCTGATCTTTATGATTTCTTTCATTCTACTGACTTTGGATTTTGTTTGTTCTTCTGTCTGTAGTTGCTTTAGTTGTAAGGTTTGATTGTTATCTGAAGCTTTTCTTATTTCCTGAGGTAGGACTGTATTGCTGGAAACCTCCCTCTTAGAACTGTGTCCCATGGGTTTGGATCACTGTGCCTTCACTGCCATTTTTCTCTATGCCTTGGTTTCTTTAGTGACTCATTGGCTGTTTAGTAGCATACTGTTTAGCTTCCACATATTGGTGTTTTTTCCAGTTTTTTTTCCTTGTAGTTGATTTCTAATCTCATAGTGTTATGGTCAGAAAAGATGCTTGATATAATTTCAATTTTCTTAAATTTACGAAGGCTTGCTTTGTAGCCCAGCATGTCATCAATCCTGGAGAATATTCCATGTGCACTTGAGAAGAATGTGTATTCTGCTGCTTTTGGATGGGATGCTCTGTAAATATTAGTTAAGTCCATCTGGTCTATGTGTCATTTAAGAACTGTGATTCTTTATTGATTTTCTGTCTGGATGATCTATCCACTGATGAAAGTGGGGTGTTAAAATCCCCTACTATTGTTGTGTTATTGTCAATTTCTCCTTTTATGGCTGCTAGTATTTGCCTTATATATTGAGGTGCTCCTATGTTTGCAATTGTTTTATCTTATCTTGGATTATTATGTAGTGTTCTTCTCTCTTGTAATATTCTTTAAAGTTTGTCTGATATGTTAGGGTTAGGGTTAGGGTTCTATTTTGTCTGATATGAGTATTTCTACTCCACCTTTCTTTTGATTTCCATTTACAAGGAATATCTTTTTCCATCCCCTTACTTTCAGTCTGTAGCTGTTCTTTCTATTGTTCTAAGGGTATGTGAGGAGGCCACTTCTCTGCATTAGTTTGCTCAGCTTAAGATGGGGATAAGAGTTGCCCTATCAACCTGACATTAACAACCTGAGAGTTAAAAGGAGGATGAATGTGAAACTATGTTTTAAATTATGAAAAGTAACAGCAGTTGAGGGATGGGCTGGAGGAGATGTCAGGAATTGAGATAATGAGTTATAATTTCCTTCTCTCTAGCTGATCAGACGAGAGCTACTTTGGCCATACTTAGGGGTCTATGTGCTCTATGGCTATGTGAGCACAGCACCTTCCTGACTACTTGTTTTTATGTTGAGCAGTACGCTTATTAAGCCCATTCCACCATCCAGCCACACTCTTCATACTAAAATCTGTATTTGACATTTCTAAGAGTGATTTATGATTTAAAAATTTTTAGTATTAAGCCCCAGAACTTTCTATCCTTTATCCCATACCTTTTTGGATGATAACTGGAGATTGTACAACCTTTCTAACCGCCATTTTGGCTGCACCAGCTTTTCTCTGTGTGGTAAAAGTACCAGTTTCTACAAAGACAGGAAAACTCCTTCAACTTTCCGTATGTATGTGTAATTTTTCATCTTTCAGGTTGTAAATTCACTGAGGACAGAAATATGATTAGTAGAGGCCCAATGGCTCAGCAGTAAAAAGTCCACCTGCAATGCAGAAGACATGGGTTCAACCCCTAGATAGGGAAGAATCTCGGAAGGAGGGCACGGCAATCCACTCCAGTATTCTTGCCTGAAAAATCTCATGAATCTCATGGACAGAGGAGCCTGGTAGGCTACAGCTCATGGGGTTGAAAAGAGGTGGACATGACTTAAGCAACTGAGCACAGTAAAAGACGGCTGATTTGAACCAAGAAAGCAAAACAAGAGTGTAGCTGAAGGAAGGGAAAGTCTACTTTGAGGCTTGGTATCTCTATAGGACAACCACAGCCCTTTCTCATCTGGCACATGTGCCTCAACAACATCTCTGGCAACTGGAAAATCCAGGCATATAAGCCTATTCCCAGTGGAATACCTAGGCAAAATGCCAAGAGAAGGATCAATTAAGGGTTCTTAAATTCCAGGATTGGTAGCATCCATTTACTGTATATGTTATTGAAAATATTTTACTTATAATCCTCAACAACTCTATGAGGTAGATTTTTAAAAACATATCTGATGACACAAAGTAAGCAAGGGAGCTGGGCTATGAACCTGGTTAATTTCAAAGGCTAGACCCTATTATTTATGCCCATAATGCCTCTCAGATACTTATATAGTCTCTATATATTGTTTTTGATAGAATTAACCATAAAACAAGGGGAAGAAAAGATGCTTACCTTTAACAGTTTGTACACAGGGATGAATAAAATAGCCAAAAAAAACCACTGTATACTGCTTTATAAAAGACAGCAACATATATAGTCAAACCCACAAGTATTTTCAGGAAAATTTCTTTTACAGAAGAACTTCAGGAAATCGTTAAATCTTGATGGATCCAAACTTCTCATCTGTACAATGACTAAACTTGCCTCAGTGGGGTCAAGTTGACTGTTTCACTGACTGGGTTTCTCCACTGCCTCTGAATGCTGCCAGGGGAACGGCTGGTTCTGGGTGTGGCAGAGGCAGTCAGGAAGGTCATTGTGTTCACAGTCCCTCAAGCTGCCTCTACTACCTTACCTTTAGAGATCTAGGGAAGCTAAGTGACAGGCCCTTGGATAACAGCTAGTCATATACTGTTCTATGATTACTGTGTAAGTACTATAATATCTACCCATTAATATACATGAACAATAATTAGCTTATAAATAGCTATTTTTAGGCAAAAAACTAGATAGTTTTTCCCCCCATTTATCTAATTATTCAATTATGCTAAAGCTTTTGACTGTATGGATCAGAGCAAACTGTGGAAAATTCTTCAAGAGATGGGAATACCAGACCACCTTACCTGCATCCTGAGAAACCTGCATGCAGGTCAAGAAGCAACAGTTAGAACTGGACATGGAACAATGGACTGGTTCCAAATTGGGAAAGGAGTACATCAAGGCTGTATATTGTCACCCTGCTTATTTAACTTCTATGAAGAGTACATCATGCAAAATGCTGGGTTGGATGAAGCAGAAGCTGGAATCAAGATTTCCCGGAGAAGTATCAGTAACCTCAGATACGCAGATGATACAATACCAGTGGCAGAAAGGGAAAGAAACTAGAGAGTCTCTTGATGAGGGTAAAAGAGCAGAGGGAAAAAGTTGGCTTAAACTCAATATCCAAAAAATGAAGATCATGGCATCCAGTCCCATCACTTCATCGCAGACAGATGGATGAAAAGTGGAAACGGTGACAGATTTTATTTTCTTGGGTTCCCAAATCACTGCAGATGGTGACTGCAGTCGTGAAAATAAAGGATGCTTGCTCCTTGTAAGGAAAACTATGACAAACCTAGACAGCATATTAAAAAGCAAAGACATCACTTTGCTGATAAAGGTCCATAGAGTCAAAGCTATGGTTTTTCCAGTAATCATATATGGATGTAAGAGATCATAAAGAAGACTGAGCACCAAAGAATTGATGCTTTTGAACTGTGGTGCTGGTGAAGACTCTTGAGAGTCCCTTGGACACCAAGGAGATCAAACCCGTCAATCCTAAAGAAAATCAACCTTGAATATTCATTGGAAAGACTGATGCTAAAGCTCCAATAATGTAGCTACCTTATTTGAAGAGATGACTCACTGGAAAACACCCTGATGCTGGGAAAGACCGAGGGCAGGAGGAGAAGGGGGTGCCTGAGGATGAGATGGTGAGATGGTATCATCGACAAAATGGACATGAGTTTGAGCAAACTCCAGGAGATAGTGAAGGACAGGGAAGCCTGGCGTGTAGCAGTCCATGGGTTTGCAAAGAGTAGGACATGACTTAGCAACTGAATACCACCACCACCACAAGATGAAGAGAGTCTTGCTACCCTCAAAACATTTAGTCTATAATGGGACAAAACCAACTTTATACATGACTATGACATAAGGCCCATTGCAGTAGTGCCTCAGAAGGGGCAGAAACATTGGATTGAGGATTCAGAGAACAAATAAAAAAACCTGATTTGTTACCAGTGCTACTGTGCTACTGAGCTCAGTTGCTCAGTCATATCCAATTCTTTGTGACCACACAGACTACAGCCCACCAGGCTCCTCTGTCCCTGGGATCATCCCAGCAAGAATACTGGAGTGGGTTGCCATTTCCTCCTTCGGGGATCTTCCCGATCCAGGGATCAAGCCCACACCTCCTGCACTGGCAGGCAGGTTCTTTCCCACGGAGCCACCTTTGGGAGGTCCCCCCCAATGCTACTACTATTTGTCTCTACTGTTCATACCACTGTGCAAGTTAAGTATTAGCCAATTTAAAAATGAAAACATAGATGTTAAAATTATTACATCAGGTTAGAACAGCTAAATAACTGAAATTAGGGATGTCTTCCAAGACACTGGAAGGGTATCATTACGGTAATAAGGGGAAATTTGAGTGCTGGAATGGGAGCACACAGCATGTGTTTGGAAAACAAGCCTGCAAGTGTCGTGGGTTATCTGGATGTTATGGAGGAAGGAGGCTAAGGAAACTGATGGGGAAGACACCTTGCAGGCTGGGGAGAGGGTCTGGACTTATCTGCACAGGCTGGGGGTTACTGAGGACTTCTGTGTGCCTCGGCAGCTGGAACACCTCATCAAGCATAGCTCAGCAAGAGGGGGCACGTAATGGGTCCATAGGGGGCCGAGGTCTCAGCCCAGTCAAGTGCAACGTAACAATACAAGCCTAACACTGGACAGGTCCAAGAAAAAAGACGTATTTCCACATAATCCAAGACTTTTCCATATGATATTAAGAAACCATGATTCAAGTTTAAAATCCTCTCCAATTTTGGATATTTAATTTTTGTAAATTTATAAGGTATAAAATTTTTTAAAAAAGTTTTTAAAGGTTACTATTTTGAAATTCTAGTTTTAAAAAGAACAGTTTTCTTATTGTAATCTGTCAACCAAAATCAAGAGTTAACAAAATTATAAAATTTTATCTAAAGGACTGTGATTTATGGAAACTCCAATTTTCTCAACTGAGGCAGCATACTAAAGGTCACGTTTTAGATGTGGCCCTGACTGGGTTTGAATACAGACTCTACCACTTCCTAGATATCTGATCTTGGGGAGTTATTTCAACTTTCTCTGCCTTAGCTTTCTGATGCTTAAAATGGGAACACAGTACTACCTTTCTAACAGAGTTGTAATTCTAATAATTAAACAGAACCTGGCTCACTAGTTATTATTATACAGTCTTAGCTGTCTATATTTATACTACATGTTAGCTATAATTATACATTTTTAAACAAATAAATATGTTTTACTTTAGTAACAAAAACCCAAATATGGCAAAATTAATTAAAGGATGGCTAGTCCAGGCCAGGACACTGGAGTGGGTAGTCTTTCCCTTCTCCAGGGGATCTTACCAACCCAGGGATCGAACCCAGGTCTCCTGCATTGCAGGCAGATTCTTTACCAGCTGAGCTACCAGGGAAGCCCACCAATAAGTAAATAACAGATACTATATGTTTAAATATGGAAAAGAATATTCAAAAATGGTAAAAACATTATTTCCATCTGAGCCTCTTCTATTCCTCCTCTTTGATATATCCATCCTGTAATCTATTAGAAGTTGATTGTAAAAATACCTACATCTTTAACCAGACACATCAAAGAAACTGATTCCCAAATAAGTCATATCACACAGAATTAAAGGCCATTAGTTTATGAAGATTCCTAGGGTCTTCTCATTTCAAAGTAATAGAACAAAATTCCAGTACAGCTAAATCTTCATCAGTCTCTTGCATTCTGTTGAAATGGGAACTGCTTTTAACTGAGATTTAAAACTTTTCACTAATGAAAACACAACTCTGGAACCAAGAAAGAATAGGTCCAAATTACACAAGATAAAAGAAAGCTCTCAATCTTACCACGTGGCCAAGGTGAGCCTTGAGATTGCCCAAAAGGTCTCCCCTTTTGGGTATAACTTGGTTTGGTGGATGTATGTCTGACTTTTCCAGGTCTGTATATTGGGAAATTGTGACCATGTCGATTCTCTCTGAAGTAGAAATCACATAATTATATTCTAGACTCTTCTATCAGTGATATATTTCAAAAATCCAAATTTCAGCTCAGATTAATACACTCATTTGACTTGGCTTATTCTGCACCTCAGTGGTCATTTAGTATATAGTAACTTATACTTCAAAGTTTACTCATTTTTTCCCCAAAGAAATTGGTTTTTATTATCTCTCTAATCATTTCAAAGGCTGTATACATTTGCCAGTTATTTATGTATTAAATAGTGTGCATTATTCTAAGAAATATTCAAAGAGAATCTCTACTATTTTGATTACACCTCAAATTACACACAAGTAATATGATTACATCTAGGTTTGCGTTGGGTAGCATTTCCTCTAGGTTCTTAAGTTACGAGATCATGTTTACAAACCTAATCAGTTATTTTGTCAAAGGTGGTAATTTTTAACAACATTAAACTGCTAATTCATTTCCTCCTTATGTGTCACTAACAAATTTTGTGTTTGTGTGCCATATGAGAAACTTTACTCTTGGGTGCTTTTCTTTAGCATCCATGTTTAATTAATCCTTGCCTACTGAACTCATATCCAAACTGAGTGCAGGTCATTAAATTAAGAAACATGACAGTATCTACAACTGAATCGGCAATAACTCGGAGGGGACAGCAGAAGAAGCAGTAAGCTGATGAGGACCATCGTTTTCCTACAAGGGTGGAACCAACTGGAGAAACAGGGAGAGCAGCTAGGAGGCAAATTACAGAAGGAATGTCACAAAAACTACAGAAAGGAAGAAAACAGGATTGAATGGATATAAAGACTGTATTAGGCACTCAGAAGTGCTTTGCTATGTCTTAATTAGATATTTAATGCCATTTTTGTCCTTTTCCTTGGTGATTCTATAAACTGATGAAAACTAACGATGGCACTGTTCCCCTTCACTTTATCACCACATTTCAGAGCAAACACACTGAACCCGAGTCACAACGGTGCTCCACACTATCACGCCTGGCGTTATCTTGCCAAATGACACGCCAAACCTCGTCTTACCCTCTTGGAGAAGGAGAGAGTTGCCTTCTGGGAATGTGAGCTTTTCTGTTAGGCAATGGTTTCTGAGCAGCTGCTGGAAGTTGTACTGATTCAGATAACAGTTCATTCATCAGAGTGTATGCTTGTGAGATTCGACGACTATAGTGGTCTGAGAGTAGCAATCTTTAAAATAAAAAATTAAATAACATTTAGTAAGAGAGTCCCTTTCACTTCATATTTCTAGAGGGAACACGGTGTTTGAAGACCACCTAGTACTGATTTTCTTCAATGCAGTTCAATGCAAATTCAAATGTCAGCTTTCTGAAAACCATTAGGAGGTATTATTAAAGGCACCTGGTAGGCTGCAATCCATGGGGTCGCTAAGAGTCAGACACGACTGAGCAACTTCACTTTCACCTTTCACTTTCATGCATTGGGGAAGGATATGGCAACCCACTCCGGTGTTCTTGCCTGGAGAATCCCAGGGATGGGGGAGCCTGGCGGGCTGCTGTCTATGGGGTCGCACAGAGTCGGACACGACTGAAGCGACTTAGCAGAGGCAGCAGTGGGGTGCTTAAAAAACGCACACACGTATTTGGATTGGGAGAGGGACAGGGATTTCAGAAATAAGTTACAAAAATTGAATGGAATAAACATTTGAAAGCAAATCCCTAAAAAGGATAGTGGGATCTAATTACTTTCCCTGCAGTTATCCCCCACACTTTTCTATTTATCAGCAAAAAGGGACTGCTATGGAAACCGGCATGCCCAAGGCGCTACCTACGGTCTCAAGTGAGTGGGAGAGTGACCAGGCTGCGACCACCGAACCCACCTGTCTTTCTCATGCTTCATCTTTTGTCTCAGCCTGATTTCCCTTGAAGTCATGTAAAACTGCACGAGAAATAACCAGTTAGTTCATTACCGTTCAGTTCAAATAATTAAACCATTACAATCCACGGAAAACATGAAAATTCTACTAATAAATTTTAATAGGAAGCTAAAATATAACTTTGCTATTTAGGAACAGTATAAAACATTGTCATATTTGATGAATCTTGCCTACTCCAGCCCAAAACATGAAAATGTTAAAGCATCATGTAATTAAAATAAAATCCAATTTAATAAATAGAGTACAAAGTCTATTTTAGCAGCTAAATTCATATATTTTCTCAAAAGGAGAGATCCTTATCAGCTGCAACTTAAAATGGAAAACAGACACATTTCAGGATGGAGACACCTATACTTGGTACTCTGTCTTGTGATTAATCTCACCAAGAGCTTGGTTGATAAAAGCAGAAATGAGTGAGGCATTCAAAACCATCATTTTAATGTTTTAAAATGTTTGCCAGAAACCTACTACAGTAGGTTTATTGTGACTTGTAAAGTCTTCAAAATGCATGCGACACAAGATAAACTGGCCAACATCAGCTATAAATATGTCTTATTCCGAAATACTGAGTTACTGTTGAATTACTAATGAGGGTAAGTCCTTTCACAGGGATGACTGTGTATATAAAAACATACACAGAGAAGTGAATTCACTTTCTCAAGGTCCTATATAGTAGTCAATAATAAACACAATGTTTTATTGATTTCTAATAAAAATGTAAATTTTAAATTACATTAATCCCTCACTAGTTCCATATCTTTACCCAAATAGAAACTAAAAATTTACCTGCAATACTGAAGGAGATGTCACAAAGTCTAAGAACAAAACAGTCCCAACACCCTCAGAGTTAATTTATTCTAAATTTGGATATAATTCTAACCATCTGGGGTATCTGTTTGGCTGATGGGAGGGTGATATGGGAACTCACCCTCCATGGGGTGGAAGAATACACATATACACACGCACTGTAAGATTCTGGTCTTCAAGCTCTGAAGGTCATTATCATGTCTCCAGAGCTATCAACAAAATGTCGTCTAATGTTAGCATGCCTTCTCCAGACACAGGTAAATAAATGACATTAAGTAATAGTTCACCTACTTCTGCACATTTGGTGCTTAAATGTGATAATCTTTCTTGGAAGATTCACTTATTTTATAAAATGTGTTTCCCTAATGATGGTGAAAAAAATAAAGTATCATATTTATTTCAGATTACAAAGTAAAAGATACACTATAATCCAAATGTAATGTAAATGTGACTTTCATAGTTATATAATCATCCAAGTAATACTGCCTTATTTCATCTTCTGAAGCAGAACACTTCTGACCTAGCCGTGGTGATATCCATAGTCAGGACTCGGTAAACAAACGTTGACAGTTTAAAGGAAAGCTTTACACACACAGAAGTGCCACTGCTCTGTTGGCACACGACTGGACCATACTTTAAAAAGGTTTTCTTGTAGACAACTTACAGAGAGAAAACTGATTTTTAAAACGCCTTTACTACATACATAATCAAGTTGTTCGACTGCAACTGACTTTCATTGAAAATTAAGGGAGTGACTTCAGTTGATCGCCCAATCCCTTGATCTCTTCATTCAATGGTTAAAATGTTAGAGCCATGATTAGCCTCATGGAGAAAAAATATTTAAGACAGTTTAATCAAACATGGTTTATAGTCCCTTGCTACATTTTGTTAAGGTAATTTCTTAATTTTCCCTGACTTAAGTAAAATGCTGACTTTTCTATCAAATAATAAATGATTCTGAATTATGTTCATCCTTCTCTTGAATACCTGCCAGGAAAAAGTTATGCATATTCTGTGATAATTCCATTACCCTTGATACTGCAGACTTACTGGGTTATTCCTGGGGCAGAAAGGATCGTGTTCTTGCCCTCTCTTCTCTGCCAGCTGACTTAAGTACTCTGCCATTCTTTCTTTTCGTTTTCTTTTCATCCAGACTTGAATCTCTCTTCTCTCCTTCTCAGTTCTTTGTGGACGTCTACCAGAGGGATGCTGCATCCTGAGAAATTTAACCAGCAGTGCATCACTTGATTTTAAATTTGTTATGGAGATAGTACACGTACCCCAGTGTTCACTGCAGCACTATTTACAACTGCCAGGACATGGAAGCAACTTGAATGTCCACTGATAGATGAATGGATAAAGAAGATGTGGTACATACATACAATGGGATATTGCTGCTGCTGCTACTGCTGCTAAGTCGCTTCAGTCGTGTCCGACTGTGCGACCCCTTAGACGGCAGCCCACCAGGCTCCCCCGTCCCTGGGATTCTCCAGGCAAGAACACTGGAGTGGGTTGCCATTTCCTTCTCCAATGCATGAAAGTGAAAAGTGAAAGTGAAGTCGCTCAGTTGTGTCCGACTCTTAGCGACCCCATAGACTGCAGCCTACTAGGCTCCTCCATCCATGGGATTTTTCAGGCAAGAGTACTGGAGTGGGGTGCCATTGCCTTCTCCACCATGGGATATTACTCAGTCAGATATAAAGGAATTGAGTCAGTTGTAGTGATGTGAATGGATCCAGAGCCTTGTCATACAGAGTAAGTCAGAAAGTGAGAAACAAATATTGTATATTAATGAATATATGTGAAGTCTAGAAAAATGGTGCTGATGAACATATTTGCAGGTCAGGAACAGAGGTACCAATGTGGGGAATGGACCTGTGGACACAGCTGGGGAAGGAGAGATTAAGATGAATTGCGAAAGCAGCACTGATGGATACACACCACCATGAGTATGTCGGACAGCTGGTGGGAGACTGCTGTATAGCACAGGGAGCTCAGCTCAGTGCCCTGGGATGACCCAGAGGGGTGGAATCGGGGTTGGTGGGGGGGCAGGGGTGGGAGAGAGGCTCCAGAGAGAGGGAATACATGCATACATATGGGCTTCCCTGGTGGCTCAGACAGTAAAGAATCTGTCTGCAATGCAGGAAACCTGGGTTCAGTCCTTGGGTTGGGAAGATCCCCTGGAGGAGGGCATGACATCCCACTCCAGTATTCTTTTGGGTTTTCCTGGTGGCTCAGATGGTAAAGAATCCGCCTGCAATGTGGGAGACCTGGGTTGGATCTCTGGGTTGGGAAGATCCCCTGGAGAAGGGAATGGCTACCCACTCCAGTCATATGCTTTGATGTCTAGTCAATTTGCTCCAACCTGTCTCCTGAAATCCACTGACAAAAATCTCAGGTCACCAAGAGCCTCTTCAGTCTTCCTCCTACTGGACTTCTCTATAGTATCTGGTACAACTGGCTTCTCCTTTCTGCTTTAAACTCTCTCTTACCTGGGTCTTTTTCTCACTCTCAAAACACAACACAGCCTCTTATACTGGGCATCCTTCTCTGCTCACCACCAATATGAATGTTTCTAAAGGTTCTGGATTTCTTCATCGATCTATTCCTGGACCATCTCAATCACTCCCAAAACTTACTACACAGAGATGACCTCTAAACTGCAGCCCTCCTGGACCCGGAGCTGGCCTCAGGTTCCTGCTCAGGCTGTACTTCCCAGGGTCCAACCCGAGCTAATGAGGAGCATGGCAGGGATGCTGTGGCTGGCCCTGACCTATAAGAGACAGGACTCCTCTGAAGTTGACTCTGGCTTGATGTCTCACCACTGACCCAGCTGAAGCTTTCCTAGAACCACACTGTACTCTGGACTTAACTGACTCAGCCTTCTCTCCTCCACAGGGAGGGGCCAGACTTGCACTGTGGTCTGATGCCTCACTTCTGATCTTCTTCCTCTCAGGAATTTTCTCGATACAGCTTTTGTACATCTAATCCCATCCTGGCTTCTACACAAACAGCACTAACAGTGGCCCAAG
This sequence comes from Bos mutus, assembly GCF_027580195.1. NCBI lineage: Eukaryota > Metazoa > Chordata > Mammalia > Artiodactyla > Bovidae > Bos > Bos mutus. Next base: position 36,979,695 of record NC_091636.1, on the reverse strand, counting down.
AAACAAGGTGGTGTGAGACAGCGATTCAGGGCCGACTCAAACACGCAGCGTGGGAAGAAGACACCATCCTAACGTGAAGACGGGTTATGGACAGAGACAGTGTGGTTTCACACTAGACACCTGCTTTTCTTCTGGGAGTCTGGACTCTTGAGATGCTCCAGGCAGAGAGTACCCTATCCAACCAACCCCCAATGAATCAATAAGCCAAAAGGTGTATGTATCCCAAGGAAGCATCAGTAGAAGAGGCAGCCTTTATTCTATCAAAAACCAGTTCATGGCCCAGGAAAGGCAACAAGGAAAAACATTTTAACATAATGTTCCAAGAAAAGCTATTTAAAATGTATTCTAAAGGTTCATGTCTAGGGTAAAGTACTATGAACTAAATTATTAATTACTTTAAGAAGAAACAGGATTATATTTATGTTGTACTCAGAGCGATGAGACCTTCAGAAAACTCAGGATACAGACGTGCTGTATTAGTTACAGAAGCCAGTCTATGATTGTTGGAGGAAGGGGAGGAATGACATATAAACATCACAAAATCTATTAACAGAGAAAAAAAATCTATGTAAGCTTTGAATCTGTTTTCTAAAAAATCACCAAAAATGGTCATTTTTTTTAATACTCTTAAACCATAATCATTTAAAACAGGTTAAAAATGAATTATTCAATGATTACCTGGAGATGCTCCTAGCCTGTTGCTCTGTTAGGCTGAGCTCTTCACTGGAAACTCCATCTTTTGTTATAAGGTCATTGATAATGTCTGCAATATCAGTCAGTTCACTCATCTGGAGTGGATCTACCGAAGCACTTCATTCCCAAATGCAATATGAGAAATACAAATCAGTACCCACAACTTACTTATATTAAGCAAAAATAAGCATTTAAAACTATGCTCTCCAAGAGCATAAATGAACACAAAAAATGATAAGCATATAACTAATTTCATTCTATTGCTTTAATCTCATTAATCCTCAGTGGAAAAGCATAATCATCAGTAATTGACAACTTCATATGTACTCTCAAAGGAGCAAACGTAAGGCCTAGAAGACAGCTTCTAATCTGTCCTGCCTATTGCAATTTAATACATATGCAGTAAAAGAAAATGCAGCAGATACTCTACCTACCTACTCTAAAACAGTGAGATACAACATAACAATCATCAGTTTCTTAAAAGATCCCATTCCCAATGGGAATTACATTCCTTTAATCCACAAAAAATATTTAGTGTAAAGTTTACATACATATGAACAACAAAATTTCCAGAACATATGATTTGTACCTAACTGCAAGTAAAACTATGAATTAAGATAGTTACCTTTCAAATAATTCATCATTGTTGTTCACACCTTAAAAAAAAAGAAACATTACTATGAATTAAAATTTCAGGTCAGTTATTTTTTTCTATTTTAAATTATTAGCCTGATCTAGAAATTATATGTCCACAAACTGAAATATTTTTAAACCTCCATTTGGTGGTGAATAGTGTCCACATTTTAAGATTACTTGTCTATCCAGAGCACTCTGAACAATACATGTTAGGAGGTATAATCTACTTTGCTTCATACACGTTTAGAATACTGGAGTGTGATTTACTTTTTAAAAAGAAAAGAAAACAAAAAAACTTTTGATGATCTGAAGTGAATACTGTGTAGAAAACATCTAATTTAATCCCAAAAGCCTTTACATGGAAGAACATGACTCAAAGGATGATTTTTAAACCTTGTCCAGTATTAATAACATGTCTTTAGAGCAAAACATAGCCTTTTCAGCTTTCTGTGTTTAACCCTCAAAGAGAACTGAGTTAACAGAGAGAAAAGTGTCCTGACATCTCTTCTCAAAAACATTTCCTTAAGATTTTCTAATACTAAGATAAACCCACCTTGCCTCTATGACTGAGACATCCCCATGTTTTTAATATCAAATAATTTTGCTTTCTTAAGCACATTTTTTGTTTTTTAATCCTCACATCAAGAATTTCACATTATCTTTGGTCTCTGAGTCTGGTCATTTGTGAGTTCTTCAATAATGGTGTAAGTACAGACTTGTTTATATAGTTGCTAAGTCATGTCTGACCCCAAGAACTGTAACCCCCCTCCCAGGCTCCTCTGTCCATGGGATTTCCCAGGCAAGAATACTGGAGTGGGTGCCATTTCCTTCTCCTGGGACTCTTCCTGACCAGGGATCGACCCTGCATCTACTGTAGCGGCAGGCCGACTCTCTAGCCCGCGACACCAGGGAAGCCCTAAGTGTAGACTAATCAGATATAAAAGATCTAAGAAATGAACGATTTTGATAAAATGATTCTTTTTATCAAAAGGCAGAAAAGTGTTATAGTCAAATAACTTTTAAAAGTAGTTACGCAGGAAGATTCTATCCTTCATTTTCAAACCACCTTTGGATTTCTTCTATGGGATGGCCTTTATAATTTACTAACACACGCAACAGATGAGCTTCATTCCTTGATGGTCACAGTTCCTTTTTGAAAAAATGCCAAACAGTGCACTCAGCCTGATCATTGACTTCACTTATTAGAAATACCGATAGGTCTTAAAGTGCTCAAAAAAACTCAGTCTTCTTTCTTAACTTTCTGGTGGCCTGTGAAACTGTCAGGGATTCACTGTTTCTTGAAAGTCCCTTCACCAGAGGCTGCTCATCCACTTCCCTCACTGGGTGGGGTGGGCTCCTCCTGCTCTCTGATGGATGACATTTCTCAGGCTGGTCCTAAGCATTTCCCCATTTTCCATCAATATTAACTATATAATTAGGGGAAAAGGCTCTTCTGTTTTTTAGCCTAAACCTCTCAGCAAGCTCTAATTGCTTATCAAAAGCTAGGTCCTAAATATGATATGAATATTGCCTGAAATGCTACATCTGGTTGAAGGTGCTCTAAGAGTTTGACATTAAGACCTGGTGATATCCTTGCTCTTAGTCTGACAATGCTAACCAGCCATTTGCGTTCTCCTTCTCCACCCATGCCACCCACTTAGTCAGTGAGTATCAGTTCAGTTCAGTCGCTCAGTCATTTCCGACTCTTTGCGACGCCGTGAACCGCAGCATGCCAGGCTCCTAGTCCATCACCAACTCCCAGACTTTACCCAAACTCATGTCCATGGAGTCAGTGATGCCATCCAGCTATCTCATCCTCTGTCGTCCCCTTCTCCTCCTGCCCTCAATCTTTCCCAGCATCAGGGTCTTTTCCAATGAGTCAGCTCTTCACATCAGGTGGACAAAGTATTGGAGTTTCAACTTCAACATCAGTCCTTCCAATGAACACCCAGGACTGATCTCCTTTAGGATGGACTGATTGGATTTCCTTGCAGTCCAAGGGACTCTCAAGAGTCTTCTCCAACACCACAGTTCAAAAGCATCAATTCTTCAGTGCTCAGCTTTCTTTATAGTCCAATGCTCACATCCATACATGACCACTGGAAAAACCATAACCTTGACTAGATGGACCTTTGTTGGCAAAGTAATGTCTCTGCTTTTTAATATGCTGTCTAGGTTGGTCATAACTTTCCTTCCAAGCAGTAAGGGTCTTTTAATTTCATGACTACAATCACCATCTCCAGTGATTTTGGAGAAAATAAAGTCTGTCACTGTTTCCACTGTTTCCCCATCTATTCGCCATGAAGTGATGGGACCGGATGCCATGATCTTAGTTTTCTGAATGTTGAGCTTTAAGCCATCAGCTGCCTGTTCAGAATGTCTCATTTCTTCTCCTTTCCCACAACACTGCCCAGACCCTCATCACTGCCCAGGTCACATTAATTTAAAAGTTCACTAACTGACCTAGACCTCCATCCTAGTGTTCTTCCAAACCTCTCCTGCTCAAAATTTGTCAGTGATTCCCAAGTACCAAATGTAGTTTAAACTTCTCAGATACAATCAGAATCCACTAAGGCCTCTTTAACTACATTTCTCAATTCTCCCTTCCATAAGAGGAAAGAGGAAAGATACTGGTGAGCAAGAACCTATAGGAATCAAACAGATTCTCAGCTAAATGCTTTATATACAGTAATTAATCTTCACAACAACTCAGTGAATAAAAATGATTATCTCCATATGATGATGACTGAAATATGAACAGAATCTAGAGTTTAGAGAAAAAATACAAAGCTTAAAAACAGCTTAATAGTTTTTATTTAAACAACAGCAATGCCATTTAAAAATAGCATTTCTAACTGCTTATATAACTTTAATAATGGTAATAAAACATATTGCAAGCATTCAATAAAATCACCCTTATTGACCATAAGTATCTGAGGGCAAAAAAGGTATTTCAAGGCCACCATTAGAGTTCCAATTGTGATACGCAGTATGCCCTGCTATTACTATGACACAAAATATCACTTAGGACTAAGGAATAGCATTTTGAACTGTCAGCTCTAAAAGAAATAGAATGAACAATGGCCCTGAATTTCTCTAAGCCTCAATATTCTCAACTGTAAAATGGGAGAATGGTAGCTAGATCACAGGTCAGGCTTACACCAGGGTCAACACACATAAAACAGTGATGTCTGGCATGTGGAAGAGGCCCACAAAATCACAGTCATTATTTTGTTTCCAAATCAAAACTCTTAAAATTGACAGAGTTTTAATTCCTCAATTTTTATACAAATCAAACAGTATAGTAGTATAGTATAATATACCAGTGTAATACTGTAATGTTTCAGTTGCTATGTATTTAACGGGGCTTTCCAGGTGGCGCTCGTGGTAAAGAACCCAACTTGGGTTTGAGCCCTGGGTCGGGAAGATCCCCTGGAGGAGGGCATGGCAACTACTCTAGTATGCTTGCCTGGAGAATCCCATGGACAGAGGAGCCTGAATTACACAGAGATATGACACATCTTGTGGAGAAGGCAATGGCACCCCACTCCAGTACTCTTGCCTGGAAAATCCATGGACGGAGGAGCCTGGTGGGCTGCAGTCCATGAGGTCAGTAAGAGTCGGACACGACTGAGTGATTCACTTTGACTTTCACTTTCATGCACTAGAGAAGGAAATGGCAACCCACTCCAGTGTTCTTGCCTGGAGAATCCTAGGGACGGGGGAGCCTGGTGGGCTGCCGTCTATGGGGTCGCACAGAGTCAGACACGACTGAAGCGACTTAGCAGTAGTGGCAGCATGACACATCTTGTAGAGTATCTTATGAAAGTGACACGATAATGTAGTACTACATGTACATGGCACAATTTTTAACTTTCTTTTCCCTGAAACTTACGAATATTGCAATGGCTTCACAAATCCTTCACAACTATATTCCCAGTAAAGTAAGTACTCTTCAATAACAGTATCTTGGAAAATAAGAGTAAAGGAAAAAAAGTTAAGAACAATACCAAGAGAAGTCACATTCTGGTCACTGGAAAGGCTGACGGCTGAATGAGCCGAAGGAAGCACATAGGTCTTCTGGCAAGGGTAAGTTTCTGTTATTGAAATCTCTTCTTTGTCCCTCTGATCTTCTTTATTCATATAAGTCAGGAAGTGCATTAATCCAGAGAACATATATTACAATAAAAAGAAAATAATGATAATGGGAAAAAAATCACATGGAAAAGACATTATTCTGGTAACTTTCTTACTGCATAATAAAATAATTTAATACAGTATTAAGTTTAAACTGTCTCATAGTAAGAAAATTTATTATCTACTACTAAATTTATTATCAACTTCAGAAAACACAACAGATGGAGCTGCAGTGAATAGGCCCATTACCTGTATAAAACACAGAAGAAATGGTGAATTAAAAAAAAAGCATACACAACCAATTAAACTTGTAAGTAAAATAAGTCTCCTGGTGTCGTAAAATAAAAAGGAATTCAAATCTGGGCACTAAATGGACAATGCTGCTGGTATAGCCCGAGGAGGAACAGGAGACCTGGTTCCTACAGACACAGTGAGAGGAAGTGAGAATGCTGAAGGACAGTTCTGTCCATAAAGTGGGGATAAGAAAAATTCTGCCCTAGAGAAACAGCAAACTTTTTTATCTCCCTGGGTAGTGGATGGGAAAAAAACAAAAGTTAACTCTGAGAAAACAGATACCCACCCTGTCTTGCTATACTACAGGCAGGTGTGGGATCTGAATTTACACTATCTATGTGGTACAGCAACTCCAAGCCAAAAAAAAGATCATAAAACCGTGTCCCCACTTTTTTCTACTTCAGTAACAGCAAGAAGAAAATAACAAAATCATGCCAAAGAAAAACATACACAACCTAGCAGAACTACCCCCTAAATAAGCTCCATATAAAAAATTACAACTCACACAAAAGAATAAGCAGCCCAGAGCATCAGTATACACATCTGACAATTGAAAATATGCACACACAAAATAAAATAATCTGAAAGGGCATAAAATATTACTAAAATGATTAAACTGATAAAATAAGGTATAGAAACCACAGTAAAAGAAAAGGACAGTACATCCAAAGAACAGAGAGATTTGAAAAAGAAAGAAATCTTCTGGACATTAAGAATGTAGTCACCAAAATTAAAATCCTACAGCAAAGAAGACACAGCAGTAGAGAGAATGAGTAGACTAAGAGAAAGAGTTTTGAGGAAATATCCTGGAGCACATCACTGAGAGAAAAGGGAGACCCTGAGGGTGGTTAGGAGACAGGGAATGGACTGAGAAGTCCCAGCACACCTCTAACAAGAGCTTTAGAAAAAGCAATACTCCAAAAGAAACCAGGTAAGACTTCCCAGTGTTAAAACTGCAAATTAACAAGCCATTCCTACTCCCATATAGAATAAATAAAAGGAATTATACACCTAGACACACCATTTCAACATGCAAAATAAACCAAAAATAAAGATGAAAACTGTAAAAGTGATCAGAGATAAAACAACAGCAATTTAGACATCACATGGGTATTATACACTCAGCAATTAGAAATGTCAATGGAAAAATGGAATAATATCTTAAAAGACTGAGGGAAGATAAGCAGCGACCTAGCATTCTGATCTCAGCTGTGAGCCATCACTCACACACTGCAGTAAAATCACAACTGTTCTCAAAGACTGGGCGAACTGGCTACTGACAGACTCCAGTTGAAAGAACTAATACAGGAAGGAGGAAGGAAACAGTCCTCAACGAAGTGGATGCAAGGAGCAACTCTGGCAATAACCGCACAAAAGAGAAAATGCCAGACTGCACCTTGGGGAATGACGACAAGTATTATTTGATGAAACCTGTGTTTTTGTCTAATATACTTATTTTTTACATATGTACATCATTCAGTTTACAATGTCTTTGAAAAAAAGAAGCAACTGAGGGGAAATAAACTGGCAAACATGCTGATAAATTCAAATTAGTACAGACATGTAAAAATAAAAGACAAAGGAGACTAAGTGGGCAGGTTAAAAACAAGGTACAGATCTGAAATATTAGAAAACAGTATCAGAGAAGATGTGAAGAGGCATGTGTGTATGTGTGCAGAGTCATGTGCGAATCTTTGCAAACCCATGGACTGCAGCAAGCCAGGTTCCTCTGTCCAAGAAATTTTCCAGGCAGCAATACTAGAGTGGGTTGGCATTTCCTCCTCCAGGGGATCTTCCTGGCCAAGGATTGAACCTGCATCTCCAGTGTCCCCTGTATTAGCAGGCGGATTCTTTACCACTGAGCCCCTGGAATACCAGTGCTAAAAGCTCTAACATAAGACCTTATGTTGCTTGTGAGGTAAATATATTCATCTCAACACTCAATTCTGAATGTTGAAAATTGAAGAATATGTCCTAAGGGAATAAAAATAGACTGTATAATTTCTGAACAAATAGAGGGGGAAAGAGTGGATACAGAAAACTCAATCCAACAGAAGGAAAGAAAAAAGGACAAAAAGTAAACAAAAGAGAGAGTAAATAGGAAGCACAAAATAAGATAATAGAAGCAAGCACAAATGTATCAGTAATCACAATAAACAGCTGCTTATATCTTATAATTAAAACACAAAGTATGTAATTATTTGAAGAATGAAATCTAGCCATATTTGCTGAACACATCTATAACACAGTCACTCATCTTGAAAGTAAAGGGATGTCTAATGATAGGAAATAAAGGGAACAGAAGAACGTAAATGACACCACAGAGACACAATTAACAAAATGTAGACCCTGAAAAATACTTCAGGACAAACAACCAAGTTTCTTCAACAATCAACCAGAAGGGGAAAAAGAGAGAAAAAAAGAGGAACCCAGAAATTAAAAGAGAATTATAAGCCATCAACCAAATGCCATGTATGGCCCTTATCTGGACTCCAACTGGACCAAATACACTATTTTTTAAAATGCGCCAACTGGCAATAGCTGAACACTTATTAGGTACGTGACAGTATCAAGACTTTTTAAAAAAAAGAGGTGATGATGTTGTTACTATTTTTAAAATAGACCTTGTCTTTTAGAGAATGTTAAAATATTTATGGATAAAATAATGTGCTGTCTGGAATTTGCTTTAAAATAATTCAGGAAAAGGTAGAAAGAGTGGGTGGGATATATAAAACAGGACTGGCCATGGGTTGATACTTGTAAAGGTGATTGTTGGGAACATGAAGGTTAATTATACTATTTTGTCTTCTACTGAACTATGCCTGAAACTTACCATTAAAATTTTTAATAAAAAGTATCAAAAAAGATATACCAGGCAAAAGCAAACAGAAATGGACATATTCAACAAAATTGACTTTGAGCCTAAACAACATTATTGAGAATAAAGATAGTCATTACTTAATAATATTTCACTCAATCGTGTCCAACTCTTTGCAACTCCATGGACTGCAGCACGCCAGGCTTCCCTGTCCATCACTAACTCCAGGAACTTACTCAAACTCATGTCCATCGAGTCGGTGATGCCATCCAACCATCTCAATCTCTGTCGTCCCCTTCTCCTCCTGACCTCAATCTTTCCCAACATCAGTTCAGTTCAGTTCAGTTGCTCAGTCGTGTCCAACTCTTTGTGACCCCATGAATCGCAGCACGCCAGGCCTCCCTGTCCATCACCAACTCCCGGAGTCTACACAAACCCATGTCCATTGAGTAGGTGATGCCATCCAGCCATCTCATCCTCTGTCATCCCCTTCTTCTCCTGCCCCCAATCCTTCCCAGCATTAGGGTCTTTTCCAATGAGTCAACTCGTCGCATGAGGTGGCCAAAGTATTGGAGTTTCAGCTTCAACATCAGTTCTTCCAATGAACACCCAGGACTGATCTCCTTTGGGATGGACTGGTTGGATCTTCTTGCAGTCCAAGGGACTCTCAAGAGTCTTCACGGCACCACAGTTCAAAAGCATCAGTTCTTCAGTGCTCAGCTTTCTTTATAGTCCAACTCTCACATACATACGTGACTACTGGAAAAACCAGAGCTTTGACTAGACAGACCTTTGTTGGCAAAGTAATATCTCTGCTTTTTAATATGCTGTCTAGGCTGGTCCTAACTTTTCTTCCAAGGAGCAAGTGTCTTTTAATTTCCTGGCTGCAGTCACCATCTGCAGTGATTTTGGAGCCCCCAAAAATAAGGTCTCTCACTGTTTCCATTGTTTCCCCATCAATTTGCCATGAAGTGATGGGACCAGATGCCATGATCTCAGTTTTCTGAATGTTGAGTTTTAAGCCAACTTTTTGGAATGGGTGAATTTAACTCAGATGACCATTATATTTACTACTGTGGGCAAGAATCCCTTAGAAGAAATGGAGTAGCCATCATAGTCAACAAAAGAGTCCAAAATGAGGTACTTGGATGCAATCTCAAAAACAACAGAAATGATCTCTGTTCATTTCCAAGGCAAACCATTCAATATCATAGTAATTCAAGTCTATGCCCCGACCAGTAACGCTGAAGAAGCCGAAGTTGAACGGTTCTATGAAGACCTATAAGACCTTCTAGAACTAATACCCAAAAAAGATATTCTTTTCATTATAGGGAACTGGAATGCAAAAGTAGGAAGTCAAAAGATACCTGGAGAATCAGGCAAATCTGGCCTTGGAGTACAAAACGAAGCAGGTCAAAGGCTAACAAGAGTTTTGCCAAGAGAATACACTAGTCATAGCAAACACACTCTTCCAACAACACAAGGGAAGACTCTACACATGGACATCACCAGATGGTCAATACTAAAATCAGATTGATAATATTCTTTGCAGTCAAAGATGGAGAAGCTTTATACAGTCAGCAAAAACAAGACCGGGAGCTGACTGTGGCTCAGATCATGAACTCCTGATTGCCAAATTCAGACTTAAATTAAAGAAAGTAGGGAAAACCACTAGACCATTCAGGTATGACCTAAATCAAATCCCTTACGATTATACAATGAAAATGACAAATAGATTCAAGGGATTAGATCTGATAGACAGAGTGCCTGAAGAACTATGGACAGAGGTTTGTGACACTGTACAGGAGGCAGTGATCAAGACCATTCCCAAGAAAAAGGAATGCAAAAAGGCAAAATGGTTGTCTGAGGAGGTGTTACAAATTGCTGAGAAAAGAAGAGAAGCTAAAGACAAAGGAGAAAAGGAAAGATATATCCATTTGAATACAGAGTTCCAAAGAACAGCAAGGAGAGATAAGAAAGCCTTCCTCAGTGATCAATGCAAAAAAATAGAGGAAAACAATAAAATGGGAAAGACTAGAGATCGCTTCAAGAAAATTATAGAGATACCAAGGGAATATTTCATGCAAAGATGGACACAATGAAGGACAGAAATGATATGGACCTAACAGAAGAAGAAGATATTAAGAAGAGGTGGCAAGAATACACAGAGAACTGTACAAAAAAGATCTTCATGACCCAGATAACCACGATGATGTGATCACTCACCTGGAGCCAGACATCCAGGAATGTGAAGTCAAGTGGGCCTTAGGAAATCACTACGAACAATGCTAGTGGAGGTGATGGAATTCCAGTTGAGCTATTTCAAATCCTAAAAGATGATGCTGGGAAAGTGCTGCACTGAATATGCCAGCAAATTTGGAAAACTCAGCAGTGGCCACAGGACTGGAAAAGGTCAGTTTTCATTCCAATCCCAAAGAAAGCCAATGCCAGAGTATGTTCAAACTACCACACAATTGTACTCATCTCACACGCTAGCAAAGTAATGTTCAAACTTCTCCAAGCCAGGATTCAAAAGTACGTGAACTGTGAACTTCCAGATGTTCAAGCTGGATTTAGAAAAGGCAGAGGAACCAGAGATCAAATTGCCGACATCCACTGGATCATCGAAAAAGAAACAGAGTTCCAGAAAAACATCTACCTCTACTTTATTGACTATGCCAAAGCCTTTGACTGTGTGGATCACAACACACTGGAAAATTCTTAAAAAAGATGGGAATTCCAGACCACCTGACCTGCCTCCTAAGAAATCTGTGTGCAGGTCAAGAAGCTACAGTTAGAACTAGACATGAAACAACAGACTGGTTCCAAATCGGGAAAGGAGTATGTCAAGGCTGTATACTTAATGATAAAACAGATAAAATTCAAGAAAAGTAATCATCATTAACTATATTCATTTTATAACATAGCCTAAACTACATAAGATATACCCATAGCCTGAACCACATAATATATACCCAATTGAATGCAGAGTTCCAAAGAATAGCTAGGAAAGATAAGAAAGCCTTTTTAAGTGAACAATGCAAAGAAATAATAGAACACAACTCAAAGGGAAAAACTAAAGATCTCTTCAAGAAAACTGGAGATACCAAGGGAACATTTCATGCAAGGATGGTCATGATAAAGGACAGAAGTTTTAAGGACCTAACAGAAGCAGAAGAGATTAAGAAGAGGTGCATAGAATACATAGAAGAACTGTACAAAAAAGGTCTTAATGACTTGAATTACCACAAGGCTGTGGTCACTCACCTAGAGACAGACATCCTGTAGTGTGAAGTTAAATGAACCTTAGGAAGCATTAGTACAAACAAAACCAGTGGAGGTGATGGAATTCCAGCTGAGATATTTCAAATCCTAAAAGCTGATATTGTTAAAGTGATGCACTCAATATGTCAACAAATTTGGAAAAGCCAGCAGTGGCCACAGGACTGAAAAAGGTCGGTTTTTATTCCAAACCCAAAGAAAGGCAATCCCAAAGAATGTCCCAGCTACCAAACAGTTGCACTCATTTCACGTGCTAGCAAGGCAATTCTCAAAATCCTTCATGCTAGGCTTCAACAGTACGTGAACTGAGAACTTCCAGATGTATAAGCTGGATTTAGAAAAGGCAGAGGAACCAGAGATCAAGTTGCCAACATTCACTGGATCATAGAAAAAGTAAAGGATTTCCAGGAAAATATCTATTTCTGCTTCATTGACTACACTAAAGTCTTTGACTTTGTGGATCACAACAAACTGTGGAAAACTCTTAAAGAGATGGGAATACCAGACCACCTTATCTGTCTCCCTGAGAAACCTGTATGCAGGTCAAGAAGCAACAGTTAGAACTGGTTCCAAATTGGGAAAGGAGTATATCAAGGCTGTATATTGTCACCCTGCTTATTTAACTTATATGCAGAATGCATCATGTGAAATGTCAGGCTGGATGAAGCACAAGCTGGAATCAATAGCTGGGAGAAATATCAATAACCTCAGATATGCAGATACCACCACCCTTATGGCAGAAAGCAAAGAAGAACTAAAGAGCCTCTTGATGAAAGTGAAAGATGAGAGTGAAAAAGTTGACTTAAAACTCAACATTCAGAAAACTAAGATAATGGCAACTGGTCCCAACACTTCATGGCAAATAGATGGAGAAACAATGGAAACAGTGAGAGCCTTTATTTTGGGGGGATCCAAAATTACTGCAGATGGTGACTGCAGCCATGAAATTAAAAGATGCTTGCTCCTTGGAAGAAAAGCTATGAGAAAGCTAGACAGCATATTCAAAAGCAGGGATATCACTTTGCTGACAAAGGTCTGCATAGTCAAAGCAATCGCTTTTCCAGCAGTCATATATGGATATGAAAGTTGGAGCATATAAGAAGGCTAAGTGCCAAAGAATTGACTCTTTTGATCATGGTGCTGGAGAAGACTCTTTGAGAGTCCCTTGGAAAGCAAGGAGATCAAACCAGTCAATCCTAAATGAAATCAAACTGAATATTCACTGAAAGGACTAATGCTGAAGCTGAAGTCTGAAAGTTTGGCCACCTGATGTGAAGAGCCGACTCATTAGAAAAGACCCTGACACTAGGAAAGACTGAGGGCAGGAGGAGAAGGGGGTGACGACAGAGGATGAGATGGTTAGCATAATCAACTCAATGGACACGAGTCTGAGCTAACTCTGCATGATAGAGAAGAACAGGGATGCCTGGCATGCTGCAGTCCATGTGGTGGCAAAGAGTCAGACATGAGCTGGTGACTGAACAACAAAAAAACAAGTACATAAAGAAACATTTAACAGAATTACAAAGAGAAATAAACAATTCCAAATCATTGCAGGTAATTTTTAATGCGCCCTTCTGAACAGTGTAATTTAGAAGTCTGACTATGATATATGTGTATGTGACTACACACACACACATCTCCTACATAAACAGAAAATGCTCACTCTTTTCAAATAAACAGAATATTTACAAAAACTGACTATATATCCTAAGCCTCAACCGAAATTTTAACAAATATCTAAGAGTGATATAAATTGGAAGGACTGATGCTGAAGCTGAAGCTTCAATACTTTGGCCACCTGATGCGAAGAACTGACTCACTGGAAAAGACCTTGATGCTAGGAAAGATTGAAGGCAGGAGGAGAAGGGGATGCCAGAGGATAAGATGGCTGGATGGCACCACCGACTCAATGGACATGTGTTTGAGCAAGCTCCGGGAGTTGGTGATGGACAGGGAAGCCTGGTGTGCTGCAGTCCATGGGGTTACAAAGAGTCAGACACGACTGAGCAACTAAGCTGAACTGAAGAATGATATTATCATACACTCATCTAATCACAGTACAATGAAAATGGAAATAAATTACAAAAATATAGCCCAAGCCCCATAATATTTGGAAGCTAAAAAGTCTTTTTACGAGCTGAAGAATAAATCTTAATATAAATTGAATACCACCAAAAGATATAACAGCAGCACCCTTATCTGGGTCCTTGAATAAACACATTCAGCCTCAAATGCATTTATTAGAAAAAAACAAAGTATGAAGTTAGGAAAAATCCCACAAAGTAAGCCTCCAAGAGCAGAAGAAATAATAAAGCTAAAGAGTAGAAATTTGTGAAAAAGAACATTAAGAAACAATAAAGAGAATCAATAAACCAAACCCCGTTTTCTGGCAAAATGCATTAAACTGCTGACTAGACTAAATGAAAGAAAGAATATAGATACTAACAATCATAGATATAGTAGACATTTAAAAAAATACCCAAATTCTCATTCTTAAAATAAGAAATGCCAAAGCTTAATAACTTCACCGTTGCCAGGCCACTGAACCTGAACTTCAAGCTCCGGCTCCTCTGATGACCGCAGGCAGACACCACCTCAGCACAAGATCTGTGATTCTCAGCGGTCACGCAGCCAGTGGTGCGGAGTCACATAACCGCGGTCCAGCCCACACTGCCTCATTCTGGGGCAAAGGCCAGAGGAGGTCATGGCATCAGCTTCTCAGGAAATAAACTGGCCTGAGGTGGGGGCCCATTATGTTATCACAAAATGAATCCTCATCTAAAAATAAGGGGACCGATGGCTTCAGCTCACATAAGAAGACTATTTCTGGTGTACACACATCCTTCCCAAGAAAGGCTTCAGTCCCACCCTGGACCCCTCACAAACCTTCTTCAGAAATGCTAATGGTTTTTGAAGGGAATGTTTTTTCAGATTCAGGGCCAGAAGACAGTTCAATGGGACCCACAGGTTCAACCTATAGAAAAACATACACCACAAAAAAATGGTTACAAATTTTATAGTCTGATTATTTCAAAATACCATAAATAATTTTACATAGGTTTTTCATATTTGCATTGGAAGAATGCAAATATGAAAGATGAAAGAAGAGGATTGAATCCAATACGAGTTAAATGGTGAGGTTTTTTTAAAGAGGAATAAATTTTTACTTATTTTGTATCTTAACCAATTTAACCTTTTAAGAAGCTCAGGAAAACTGCATCACAAATTTTAGAATGGGGAGGAATGTTAACTGCCATCAAGACAAAACTTTCCCTTTTATTTACACAGTTCACCTTTACTTTACTGATTTTTTAATTGAAGTATAATTGACTTACAATGTTATATTAGCTTCAGATGTATACTACAGTAATTTAATATTTTTATACACTACTCACCATATAAAGCTACACAACATTATTCACTATTCTCCCTGTGCTGTACATTGTATCACTGACTTATCTTTACAATTGGTAATTTGTACCTCTTAATCCCCTTCACCTATTTCACCCATCTCCCACCCACCTCTCTTCTGGCAACCACTGGTTTGTTCTCTGTGTCAATGAGTCTGTTTCTGTTTTGTGTTTCAGATAGTCTCTTCAGCAAAAAGTGTCGGGAAAACTGCTGCTGCTGCTGCTAAGTCGCTTCAGTCGTGTTCGACTCTGTGCGACCCCATGGATGGCAGCCCACCAGGCTTGTCCGTCCATGGGATCTCCAGGCAAGAACACTGGAGTGGGTTGCCATTTCCTCCTCCAATGCATGAAAGTGGAAAGTGAAAGTGAAGTCGCTCAGTCGTGTCCGACTCTTAGCGACCCCATGGACTGCAGCCTACCAGGCTCCTCCATCCATTGGATTTTCCAGGCAAGAGTACTGGAGTGGGTTGCCATTGCCTTCTCCTGTTGGGAAAACTAGACAGCTCCATTTTAAAGAAGAAAACTAGACCATTTTCTTACACCATACACAAAATAAACTAAAAATTGTCTGTTGCTGTTTTTCAGTTACTAAGTTGTGTCAAGGCTGTATATTGTCACCATGCTTATTTAACTTATATGCAGGGTACATCATGAGAAACGCTGGACTGGAAGAAGCACAAGCTGGAATCAAGATTGCCGGGAGAAATATCAGTAACCTCAGATATGCAGATGACACCACCCTTATGGCAGAAAGTGAAGAGGAACAGAGTGAAAAAGTTGGCTTAAAGCTCAACATTCAGAAAACGAAGATCATGGCATCTGGTCCCATCACTTCATGGGAAATAGATGGGGAAACAGTGGAAACAGTGGCAGACTTTATTTTTCTGGGCTCCAAAATCACTGCAGATGGTGACTGCAGCCATGAAATTAAAAGACGCTTACTCCTTGGAAGGAAAGTTATGGCCAACCTAGATAGCATATTCAAAAGCAGAGACATTACTTTGCCAACAAAGGTCCGTCTAGTCAAGGCTATGGTTTTTCCTGTGGTCATGTATGGATGTGAGAGTCGGACTGTGAAGAAGGCTGAGCGCTTAAGAATTGATGCTTTTGAACTGTGGTGTTGGAGAAGACCCTTGAGAGTCCCTTGGACTGCAAGGAGATCCAACCAGTCCATTCTGAAGGAGATCAGCCCTGGGATTTCTTTGGAAGGAATGATGCTAAAGCTGAAACTCCAGTACTTTGGCCACCTCATGTGAAGAGTTGACTCATTGGAAAAGACTCTGATGCTGGGAGGGATTGGGGGCAAGAGGAGAAGGGGACGACAGAGGATGAGATGGCTGGATGGCATCACTGACTCGATGGACGTGAGTCTGAGTGAACTCTGGGAGTTGGTGATGGACAGGGAGGCCTGGCGTGCTGCGATTCATGGGGTCGCGAAAAGTCGGACACGACTGAGCGACTGAACTGACTGAAGTTGTCTGACTCTTCTCGACCTCGTGGATGGCAGCACACCAGGCTTCCCTGTTCTTCACTATTTCTCAGAATCTGCTCAAACTCACGTCCATTGAGTTGGTGACGCCATCCAACCATCTGATAAAGACTTAAAGGTAAGACCGGAAACTGTAAAACTCCTAGAGGAAAACTGAGGCAATAGGCTCTCACACTGGTCTCAGCAATATATTTTTGGATCTGTCTCCTCAGGCAAGTGTAACAACAGCAAAAATAAACAGAGACTACAACAAACCAGAAAGTTTTTGCACAGTGTAGGAAACCAACAACAAAATAGAAAGGCGACCTATAGACTGGGAGAAAATATTTGCAAATACTCTCTCTGATGAGGGAGTAATATCTAAAATATTAACAGAACTCATACAGCTAAATATCAAAAAAAAAACAACCCAATTTAAAATTGGGTACAGGACATGAACAGACATTTTTTCCAAAGAAAACATACAAATAGCCAGTGGGCTTATGAAAAGATGGTCAACATCAGTAATCACCTAGGAAATGCAAATCAAAACCACAGTGAGCTATCATATGCCGGACAGATTGTCTATTATCAAAAAGACAAACAAGTGTGTGGGGAAAAGGGAACGCTTGAGCACCACTGGTGGGAAGCAAACTCATGCAGCCACTGTGGAAAACAGTATGGAAGTTCCTCAAAAAACAACAACAGGTCTATCATACAGTCCAGAAATTCCAATTTTGGGTATTTATCTTTAGAAATCAAATCTTTCATTTTAAAGATGAGGAATGCAGACCAGAGAGATGCAGAGACTCTCAAATCCAGCACATGGACTTGAACAAATATTTTTAAAGCACCTGGTTGGGGTGTCCACAGTACCCCTCAGCTTCTTCCAGGCCAACAGGCCATTTTCTTAAACTAAAATGAGCAAGTAAAAAAAAAATCTCTGTGTTTATGTGTGCATCAAATAGGATGAGAACATTTTAAACTAATATGCCAAACCTTTCATTTAAATCAGTTCTATTTCCTTCAAAGCAGTCACCTCGGAAGACTATATGCTTATTGAGTTTGATCAACAAATTTCAGAATTCTTTGTTTGAAACTGCCTCCCAAGCTTGGGCAACAATTATTAATAACTATTCCATTATTATTATATGAATGTGATTTTATTTGTCTGAATCTAAAAACGAGAGTACAAAAACAGCCATCAAATAAACATTTATCAGATGTCTGCCATCCACCAAGTAAAAGACAAATTCTTACTTTCCAGTGTGGAAAGGCTGAGGCCGAGAGGGGACCAGTATCAGAATTTGGAGGAACCTTTAAAACACACAAGAGCGTGACCTATGCCCTGCTCCTTGAGAAGCCACCTGCCCCTCCGTCTCTTTCCCCGCCCCACCCTGGTCAACCTGAACCTGAAGTTGCTCAGTCGTGTCCGACTCTTTGCGACCCCATGGACTATAGCCTACCAGGCTTCTCCGTCCATGGGATTTTTCAGGCAAGAGTACTGGAGTGGGGTGCCATTTCCTTCTCCAGGGGATCTTCCCGACCCAGGGATTGAACCCAGGTCTCCTGCATTGTAGGCAGACGCTTTTATCCTCTGAGCCACCAGGGAAGCAGGGCTGGCATATTTACACAGTCACAAGAGGCCTTGTGTACCTGTGTGTCCTGACAGCACCCTGTTCACGTGTATTTTTGGTGCACACATCTATCTTCTTTTATTAGATTCTAAGTTCCTTGAGAGTAGGGACTATGCCTTATTTGCTTTCCTATTCCTAGAACTTAGCACAGGGCCCAGCACGTGGTAAAAGCTTGATAAATGTTTGTTAAAGGAATGAATGACTCACCAGATCTGGTGAGTGTGAACAAGCCAGGATCAAGACTAGACTGAGGTGGAAGTAACATACCAGGCTTTACATAAACTAGGAGCTTAATAAACTGGAAGAGAAGGCAATTTTGAAAGTGATTCCTTGGAATATGGACTTCTAGGGACAATTTCAACACTCAACATTAATTTCGATGTAATAAATCTAAACCTGGATTAAAAACAAAAAGGAAAACAACCAACTAAACACCATAATGTCATTACTTAATAGTAATCCTGAAACTGATACAACATTGTAAATCAACTACACTGCAATAAAATTTAAAAAACCAAAGCAGCAATCCTACTTCATATATTATTTTCACTGTAGTTTCACATATACTAAATCTTAACTTTTTAATAATTGCTAAACCTTTGGATTAAAGAAATGCCATAATCCTAATAAATACATCTTTTAAAATATCAACATTCTAGTAACCTGGAATATTTGTTAGGTATGTCACTGATGGAATTCTTTTTCTGCAAATTTACATTTTCTGTAATTTGCATTTCCCAATATAAGGCTTTAATACATTCAAAATATTTTTACTATTTTTTAATTAATCTTTATTTTATAAAAATTTTATTTCCTAAAAAAATAGGATATTTGTATAAAATAAGTAATAGAGACTTCTTTTCTATTTGTCTAACTACCATTATATACCATATACATAAACATTAATCTCTTTATGATGCAAGCTTTTTAAAGATACAGAAAACTTCTAAGGACTACTAATCCTGTTCTATAAACTATTTGAAAGAAATTGAGAATTCAAAATGTAAGGACAACAATGTCTGTAGAGTTATAAAAAAATCTTGCTGAAGAAAATGATACTCAATTGAGAGCAGGATTTATCTAAAACCACATTCTTGTTTTGTAATTCATGTATTTATTTTCCTGGTAGAAGTTGAGGGTTCAGTTCTTAAAAGCTTAATGCTTAAGTGGAAGTGGTTCTCCACGGGGAGAACGCCCCTCAGAGGACATGTGTCAGTGCCTGGAGACATTTTTGGTTATTGAGGCTAAAGGGAACGCTACTGACAGCTAGAGGTCAAGACTAGGGGCACTACTAAAATCCTACAACGCGTGGGGTAGATGTCCACAACAGAGAATTACCTGGCCCAAATGCCAACAATGCTGCAGGCTGAGAAACCTTAGCTTTTGAACCCATTTCTCATTATTTTGAAAAATCAAGAGTCTAAAATTATATCACACTACAAATCTAGTAAGTAGGTTAACAAACAAATTAACAAGTAAAGACAGTCTACCTTCATACAGTGTCGGTCTGGCGCTGTGTGTGGGGGGTAATTGTGCTCTATGTTTTCAGCGAGGTTCTGTAATGCTAAGAGCTGTTCATCAATTTTCTGAAGCTTTGCGGTGAGATGCTCCAGCCGGCGAGCTGCAGGGCTTGGCGCAGGACGAGCGGTGGGGACTTCCTGTAGCACCTCCCACAGAAGATAGTCTTCTGTAGCATCTGACTTTGAGCTCGGTTCCTTGAAGTGAAAATCTGGCTTCGGAGTATCTAAATATTATTAAAGGTAATATCAGAACTGACTACAGTTAAGAAAAAAATTGTAATAGATGCTGACGATTTAATTTCTCAAAGACCTCACTTTAAGTCAACATAACATTCCCTTCTTTCAAATCAGTTTTAATTTAATATACTTAGAAATATCCTCAGCTTCTTGACTTCTGAGATTAGTCTTTGTTGTGAGATAGGATATATAACAGTGTTACCATTACCCCAAAGCACCATTACAATGAAATCTGAATGTTAATGTTACTTTTACTTTCTGCTACAAAAATACATTTCACCAAAAAGCAACTTTAAAGTCTTTATGACTTTTTAAAACTCTACCTGAAAACCAACATCACACAGTAAAAGCTAGGTCCAATGTAGGCCATTACTGCCTCTATGTGGGATCTCAGGCAAACATTAAGCCTCTCAAGACCAATATATATCAAAGTCAATGACTCTCTGTACTTTTGAACTAAGCTGATTCTTGTCCCTAATTTGAAACACTTCTTCTGGCCTCTGGGTCTTCTCCTCCCTATCTCATGCTCCCTGCTTAGTCATCATCTTGGACTGTTTCTCTGCAACCCACACTCCTTTCACCCTTCAGTATTTCCAGGGCACCAGTCTCAGATCACGGCTCTTCTCACTCCACCCACCCTCTCTGGGTGAGGTCTCGGGTGCACTGCTGACTCTCACATCCAAACAACTCTTTGAGCTCCAGTTCTTAAATCTATCTGTGTCCTGAACATCTTATTCTGCTCTTACTCTGTTTTTCAGTCACTAAGTCATGTCCGACTCTTTGCGAGCCCATGGACTGCAGCACGCCAGGCTCCTCTGTTCTCCACTATATCCCAAAGTTTGCTCAAATCCATGTCCATTGAGTTAGTGATGCTATCTAATCATTTCATCCTCTGTCGTTCCCCTCTCCTGCCTTCAGTCTTTCCCAGCATCAAGGTCTTTTCCAATGAGTCAGTCAGCTCTTCGCATCAGGTGGCCAAAGTATTGAAGCTTCAGCTTCAGCATCAGTCCTTCCAATGAATATTCAGGGTTGATTTCCTTTAGGATTGACTGGTGTGATCTCCTTGCAGTCCAAGGGACTCTCAAGAGTCTTCTCCAGCACCACAGTCCAAAAGAATGAATTCTTTAGCTCTCAGCCTTCGTTATGGTTCCTCTCTCACATTCATACGTAACTATTGGAAAAACCATAGCTCTGACTATCTGGACCTTTGTTGGCAAAGTGAAGTCTCTTATTTGGCAAAGTGATGTCATCTTATTCAGGTTGTCCCAAAGGCAGATCAAACCAAACTCACAGCTTTTGCCCTTCTACCCTCTTTCCTCCTGATTCCCTAGCTCAGGGAACAGCACTATCATTCACCCAGTTTCCCAAGCCAGCTGCCTGAAATGCATTCAAGATTGTCTTTCCTTCAGTTCCAACATGACACCAAAATACGAATGATCCCCCCTGCCAATCATCTCCTCATTCCTACCACCACAGCTTAGCCAAAGCTTTCACAACCCAAGGACACCAAACAGTATGAAAGAAAGTGAAAGTGAAGTCGCTAAATCGTGTCCGACTCTTTGTGACCCCATGGACTGTAGCCTACCAGGTTCCACCGTCCATGGGATTTTCCAGGCAAGAGTACTGGAGTGGGGTGCCATTTCCTTCTCCAGGAGATCTTCCCAAACCAGGGATTGAAGCTGGGTCTCCCACATTGTAGGCAGACACTTTACCATCTGAGCCACCAGGGAAATCCCAATCTCTAAATACTTCATTCCTCTCTAACCCAAATTCTACAAAGGCCCCAGAGAGATCTTTTAAAACATAAATCTTGTTTATGTTTTAAAACATAAAACATATTGTTCCTTTTCCACCTGAAATCCTTCAGCATTTCTCTAATGCCTTCACCTTAAAAGTTCAAATGTCTTCGAATGAAAGACAATGCCATTGTCTTTCCTAGGCCTTCCTATCCAGCTCTTCTCTTGCTATTTCTTTAAAACAGAAGAACACCAAGCACACTGAACTTTAATTTTCTCAGACCTGGCATCTGAGTCATCATAGGATCTATTCTATCTGTGTGATCTATTCTCTGCAGCTTTCTCTTGCTGAGTCCTACTGTTAAGATGCCATTTAGGTGCCTCTCCCCTACACAGCCTCAGTCCTTCCCAGAGATGGATTAGATGCTGTATGCCCCAACAATCTCATCCTTTTCACCATGATGGCACGCACCATGCCGTCAGGTGCTACGGTCATCTCTCCACTTCCCTGCTTTCCTTCCCCCACATGTGGGCCCACAGCAGAGAGCCGGGTGGCACTCTCTTCTTTGGTCCCTGCATGTTGCCCCTAACGTGGTGCTCAGTGAATGAAGAGATGGTCAGCTGAGGCTTACGATGCCTGTCCTACTTGCCTCCATAGAGATTTTGTGAAGATCAAATTATTCAACAAAAAACCCTAAAAAATGTGAATGACTAAACAAATGTAAGTAATGATTATATTTCAGTCTCAGGGTAGGAAATTCACCTGTGTCCTGCCGTACGTCTGATGGTGGGGGTGAGATGACATGAGGCTCCTTCACTTCTGTACTGCCCGCTCTCCAGCTGCTACCACCCAGACAGGAGGGAGACACTTTCGCAGGTTTGAAAAATAAATCCACAGCAGAATACGCAGATTCTACCAAGAACATGAAAAGCATACAAAGACTGATTCTAAACTTATAAACAAGGTATTGAAAAGATTAACAGGACATTTCTAAATGTGAATATAAACATCTAAAGCTATAGTGGATTTGGAGGAGGAGAACTAAGAGACAAGAGTTGGGATAACAATGCTATATTAAAGAAGTTTTCAAAGATATTTTAAATTTATTTTAAAAGTAGGACAAATTATTACCTTTACTCTTCAGATTGTCAAGAGCCGGGGGAATAGCATTAGTAACTGAAGCTGCCATGTAATGTAATTCTGCAGAAGACGGGACTTCTAGACAATCACTGGGTGGCTTGATATTATCTGAAGGCTCCTCCTTGACAGGTAATTCCTGTAGATCATCAGCTTCAATGTCAATCACATTTATGTAAGTGTGTCCAACCTGAGCCAAAACATATAAAATCAAAGAGGGTTACATTCCTTTTATTTACATGGCCATTCCACCCTACCCTTACCCAAAAAAAGGTTTAATTCTCAAGGCAGTAAGACCTTACATGAGCCTAACTTAGGGAAAACTGCAAGAATTATGTTACAGTCTTAGTTTACAATATCTGGAGGCATAACATTTAAATCTTAAACTAAATTTTGACCTTTCCAACAAATCTATGTAGGTGAGACTTTTTGGTCTTATTTCATCTATACAACTGAATAATGCAGATGACCATGATAAATTTTAGCACACAGGTATTATTAAAACTTTCAAATTTAGTACCATATCAGATGCTGAAGGTGACAGAGGTTTCTCTGATATTTCAGTGGGAAGTCTGAGATTTAGACATATATCTGGAGCCAAAAGTTGAGGAACATTCAAAGTTTCATGTTCTAAAAATCAAGATAGCAAAAAAAAATTCCTGTAATTAGTTCTACATCATTAACTTTGTAAGAACAAGTTAGCAACAAACAACATTAAAAGTATTTGTTGAAAATCTAAGTAGAAGTTTCTTTGTATAAATAAAGAAAATTCTATTCTACTCTAGTGGCAAGATTATATTTAATCTAGACTAATTCATAATTGAATGCAGACTGACTACAGTTTTTCTCATATGAATGATTCATAAGAATAAGGAAATATCTAAGTCTTACCAAGAAAATGCTATAATTTCCTTTTTCCATTTCAGATATATTGTCATTTTTGTTTAACATTTCAATAAAACCAGATTTTAGGAAATTAATCATAGCAAATTTTTTTCTTTCAACACTGCTTCTTGTTGTTTGTTCATTTGGTTAAACAGCTTTATTGAGACATAATTCACCTCCTTTAAAAATGTATAACATATATGTATGTATGAATGTATATATATGTATGTATGTATAAAAATGTATAACTCAAATGTATAACTCAGTGGTTCTTAGTATATATAGAGACCGTAGCTAAATCATACCACTTAAAAAGTTTAATATCTTAATTTTATAGAAGTCATTAGCTTCTTATTCAAAACAATAAAGAAGCCTATCACAATAGGCCAGCAGTCTAACTGTGCTTTTTGTCCTATGACTCTAATCTTATTTCCTAGTGCCATATTTTTAACAGAACATTACTTTCAAATTTCACAAGCAAAATCTAACTCGCTGCAGTACTGGGCACCAAAAACTTGGTGCCAAGGCTTGAATTTAAACCACATGACAAGCATAAAACTAGAAAAATGAAAAACCATGTTATCTCTATTAAATCAATTTTTGGTTTAACTGCTTTTTTATGGGGGGTGGTAACTCGTCATACAGACATAACCTTTAATTAGTCATGCTGTTCTTAGGAAAAAGAAAAGAAATCACACCTGATATGGAAGAAATGACTCGTTGATTTTTATGACATTCAGAAACAACTTCTTGAGAAGCAGCTTCTTGATATCAATGAGGAGATTTGTGACAAAAAGAGAAAACAGAAAAGGGACTTTATAACCACAGAAAAAATTAAATATACAAGCATAGATTTGTTTATATATTGTGCATAAAAAGTCGTAGAAAACTAGACAGCTTAAGAATTTAATTTCTTAATTAATAATTTTAATTTTATTACTATTTATATTCTGGGCCTGATCACCTGGATGAATAACAAACTTCCAGCAAATAGCTGCTGACTTTAGAAGACAACAGAGCGGCAAAGTGCTTCTAGGCTTTCTCAAAAGATCCATTCAAGAATGTTTCTCAAATGCACACTGAACATTTGTATCAAAAAACATCTTATTAAAAAAACAACCTTATATACACTCAACCTCATTCAGAAAGAAATAAAAATGAAAATAACAGATGCTTTTTATTTTAATCAACTGGATTGGTAAAGGGTAAAAGAGTTATTAGCTAAATCATAGTGATGACCAAAAGAGAGAAAAAAGGTTCTACGCAAGAAGTTACTCACGGAAGCATCATTTGTAGGAGAAAAATACTGGAGGCCACCTAATACATTCATTCATTACATTAATGAAGAAGCTTATCAGGCAACATTCCAAACATGAGTTCCTCCAACATTTATTTCCTCTATTTCTGGTCACAGTTACATATATTCTTCCCACACCAAACCCAGCCTAGTCCTCTTCTTCAAACTCAACTTCAGGAGCCACAAGTTCGGGCCTCTCAATCTTAGGCATGAAATTCTAGTAAAGTCAATTATGGCATAGAGAACCCAAACTAAAAATACTATTTCTACTGATTTATGATGTAGCCCATGGCATTTTTAAACAAGTATCTATTATATTTTAACAAAGCTATCATAAATTCAGTTTAAAATTTGTAAAGTATATACCAGGGTTAGGAACAAAAACCTGGGATGAGAAACTAATATCACATAATTTTAAATTCCCCTTAAATTATTGTTTTGAAAAAAAAGTAGGCATATATTAAAGGTTAAAAATATATGAATTTTAAAAATTAAAGTAAAATAGCATTTTACCTGGGTCTGTATTTGTACTTGCATCCTGACATTCTTTAGCTTTCTTTTTTACAGAGGCCATGAAATGCAATCCAGCAGAAGTATTAATGTCATCTTGGAGCTTTTCTTAAATATAACAACAGAACATTGGATACAAGCATTGAGAAGCCAATATATCACCAGGAGCCAAGAAACAGAGTACCTCCTTCAAGGGAGGTGAGGTACGCAGTGTCAAGATGTTATCAAAGTGGACTTTCTGAGTGAAGTGGTATCTAAGTTGACCCTCACAGACAGTTCAACGGAATCAAAATCAAAATTGTCGAAGACTCTGTATGCCCAGGCTAGACACCTATCATTCTGGCTGATGAAGATCCAGTAGAAGTTGTTACGCAGGGAAATGATATGGTGAGACTGCTGCTGCTGCTGCGGACACGCTTCAGTCGGGTCTGACTCTGTGCGACCCCATAGACAGCAGCCCACTAGGCTCCCCCGTCCCTGGGATTCTCCAGCAAGAATACTGGAGTGGACTGCCATTTCCTTCTAGACTAGTGCTCTAGAAAAACCACCCCAGCCAGTGTGTGAAAAATAATTTGAGTGGATAAAATTAAAGAAAGGCAATCTTTCTTTATTGAGGCTGCTGCAGCAGTTCAAATACACATCCAATAATGGTGAGGAATAACAGGGAGAGGATAAATTTAAGAATTATAAAGAAAGTAAAAAAATAAGGGAAAAAGTAAGAAAGAAAGAACTAGCTACTGACTGGATGAGATGGGGAGGGGAAAGCAGAATTCAGAACAGCGTGTGTTCTGGGGTTTAGTTGGCAGTGACACAAATGGAGACAGAGATCACAGGAGGACAAACCAGCTGGTGGGGGAGGGATAATGAATTCAGACTAGAGGTAATTTCTATCCTGGAGGAAAAGATCGACAGGAAGTAGAATCAAAGTCCGAACACTATTATGGAAGTCTCGGTTTAGAAGAGGATTTTCCTGGGACATCACCCAGGGAGTCTAAATAGAATGAAAGAGTATCAATGATGGCACATGGCAGTATAATGAAAAATATGTATATTCGGTCTTTGTCCTTGATTCCACACACGGAATTCCTTAAGCCCTTGGAAGTGCCAGAGTGGGAGGAGCATGTTTTGTTATTCATGATGAGCCCCTTTTGATTGTATCTGCCTTTGGGCTAATGAGGTGACCCTGCAGGCCCCTAGACAGTTTCAGGAAGGGTGCTGCTCACCACAGAAACGACCTATCAGCCCTGCCCCACACCCACCTCCAGGGAAGGGAGAGCAACTGGAGTCTGATCTTTCCATGTAGTGAGAGTTCAGGAAAAACCCTGAGACAACAAGGCTGAGGGGACTTCTAGGTTGATGAGTAAGTGGATGTGTAAGAAGGGTGGTGTACCAGAAAAGGAGTGGGACCTCTGTGTCCTCAAACCCCCATACCTTGCCCTAAGCATCTCTCCCATTTGGCTTTTCCCAAGTTGTAGCCTTTAAAATGAAACTGTAATCACAGATAAAGCGCTTTTCCAAGTTCTGGAGTTGTTCTAGAGAATTAGTAAACCTGTGGTGGGCGGGGGGGGGGGGGTGGCACGGCCATGGGAATTCCTGAACTTACATTTGATCAGACAAAACTGTAGGTTTTGGGGGAACCTTGTTTGCAGCTGACATCTAAAGAAAATAGGGAGTCTTTGGGGACTGATCCCCTGACCTGTGGGGTCTATGCGAACTCTTGGTTGTCAGTAGTCTCAGAATGGAATCGAATTATAGAACTTACAGCTGGTGTCAGAGAATTCTTGCTATGTGGCATAACATACTACATATTCACTGGAGTACTACAGTGAAAGTGAAAGCTGCTCAGTCTTTGCGACCCTATGGACTTAGTCCATAGAATTCTCCAGGCAGAATACTGTAGTGGGTAGCCTTTCCCTTCTCCAGGGTATCCTCCCAACCCAGGGATCCAACCCAGGTCTCCCACATTGCAGGCAGATTCTTTATCAGTTGAGCTACAGAGGAAGCCCAAGAATACTGGAGTGGGTAGCCTATCCCTTCTCCAGCAGATCTTCCTGACAGGAATCAAACCGTGGTTTCCTGCATCGCAGGAGGATTCTTCACCAACTGAGCTATGAGGGAAGCACTACAGTTTAGTTCAGTCTGACTCTTTGCCATCCCATGAATCGCAGCAGCCAGGCCTCCATGTCCATCACCAAATCCCGGAGTTCACTCAAACTCACGTCCATCGAGTCGGTGATGCCATCCAGCCGGTGATGCCATCCAGCCATCTCATCCTCTGTCGTCCCCTTTTCCTCCTGCCTCCTCCCAGCATCAGAGTCTTTTCCAATGAGTCAACTCTTCGCATGAGGTGGCCAAAGTACTGGAGTTTCAGCTTTAGCATCATTCCTTCCAAAGAAATCCCAGGGCTGATCTCCTTCAGAATGGACTGGTTGGATCTCCTTGCAGTCCAAGGGATTCTCAAGAGTCTTCTCCAACACCACAGTTCAAAAGCATCAATTCTTCAGCACTCAGCTTTCTTTACAGTCCAACTCTCACATCCATACATGACCACAGGAAAAACCATAGCCTTGACTAGACAGACCTTTGTTGGCAAAGTAATGTCTCTGCTTTTGAATATGCTATCTAGGTTGGTCATAACTTTTCTTCCAAGGAGTAAGCGTCTTTTAATTTCATGGCTGCAGTCACCATCTGCAGTGATTTTGGAGCCCAAAAAGATAAAGTCTGACACTGTTTCCACTGTTTCCCCATCTATTTCCCATGAAGTGATGGGACCAGATGCCATGATCTTCATTTTCTGAATGTTGAGCTTTAAGCCAACTTTTTCCACTCTCCTCTTTCACTTTCATCGAGAGGCTTTTCAGTTCCTCTTCACTTTCTGCCATAAGGGTGGTGTCATCTGCATATCTGAGGTTATTGATATTTCTCTTGGCAATCTTGATTCCAGCTTGTGCTTCTTCCAGCCCAGCATTTCTCATGATGTACTCTGCATATAAGTTAAATAAGCAGGGTGACAATATACAGCCTTGACATACTCCTTTTCCTATTTGGAACCAGTCTGTTGTTCCATGTCCAGTTCTAACTGTTGCTTCCTGACCTGCATATAGGTTTCTCAAGAGGCAGGTTAGGTGGTCTGGTATTCCCATCTCTTTCAGAATTTTCCACAGTTTACTGTGATCCACATAGTCAAAGGCTTTGGCATAGTCAATAAAGTAGAAATAGATGTTCTTCTGGAACTCTCTTGCTTTTTCGATGATCCACCGGATGTTGGCTATTTGATCTCTGGTTCCTCTGCCTTTTCTAAATCCAGCTTGAACATCTGGAAGTTCACGGTTCATGTATTGCTGAAGCCTGGCTTGGAGAATTTTGAGCATTACTTTACTAGCGTGTGAGATGAGTGCAATTGTGTGATAGTTTGAGCATTCTTTGGCATTGCCTTTCTTTGAGATTGGAATGAAAACTGACCTTTTCCAGTGCTGTGACCACTGCTGAGTTTTCCAAATCTGCTGGCATATTGAGTGCAGCACTTTCACAGCATCATCTTTCAGGATTTGAAACAGCTCAACTGGAATTCCATCACCTCTACTAGCTTTGTTCGTAGTGATGCTTTCTAAGGCCCACTTGACTTCACATTCCAGGATGTCTGGCTCTAGGTGAGTGATCATACCATCATGATTATCTTGGTCATGAAGATCTTTTTTTGTACATTTCTTCTGTGTATTCTTGCCACCTCTTCTTAATATCTTCTGCTTCTGTTAGGTCCATACTGTTTCTGTCCTTTATCGAGCCCATGTTTGCATGAAGCTGTGGAAGAATATCTAGTGATATGGGAAGATATATACCTTAATGCTGTTTTTGTTTGGTCACTAAGTCATGTCTGACTCTTGTGACCCCATGTACTACAGCCCATCAGGCTCCTCTGTCCATAGGATTTCCCAGGCAAGAATACTGGAGTGGACAGCCATTCCCATCTCCAGGCGATCTTCGTGACCCAGGGATCATATCTGTGTCACCTGCATTTGCAGGCGGATTCTTTACCACTGAGCCACCAGGGACGCCCAAATACCTTAATACTAGTATGTAAAAACAAGTAAGTTATAAACAACCAGAGGAGGTATTATTTATATATATAAAGATATATAGGGCTTCCCTGGTGGCTCAGTGATAAAGAATCTATCTGCAATGCAGGAAACCTGGATTTGATCCCTGGATCAGGAAGATCCCCTTGAGGAGGAAATGGCAATGCACTCCAGTATTCTTGCTTGGGAAATCCCATGGACAGGGGAGCCTGGTGGGCTAGGTCCATGGAGTTGCAAAAAAGTCAGACATGACTTAAGACACTAACACTGTCTTTTATATGGATAGATATAGATATATATTTATAGATACATGTGAGTACAGATATTTCGAAAATAAACCCCAAAGAATACTATTTGCATTTTCTAAATTTTCTCTGGTTAATACATAGTATTACCTTTGTAAAGACAAAGAATGTTATTAAGAATGAAAGAGAACAGGGTTTTAAGACAAGAGAATGGGGAGTAAGAACACCAGATGGATTGGGAAGCTGAGAGATGCAAGCCATGCAGGTAAGGAGATGACGGCTCAGCACACAGAGGCCTGATGCTGGGCTGAGGCACCGAGGAATGGAGGGAGCACCAGATCAAGGGTCAAGTGAAGGAATGGGCTAACAGACATGAGGTGACTTTCAAGGTAAAAATCTTGACCAATCAAATGAATGGTCATATCATTAATAGGAAAATGCCAGTTTAAAATCTGACTTTTTTGCTTTTTGCGTGGCTTGCAGGATCTCAGTTCGCAGTCAGGGACTGAAGTTGGCCATGGCAATGAAAGTTCAGAATCCTAACCATGAGGTCACCAGGTAATTCTTGTGGACACGCTAAATTTAAGGAGAAAGTAGCAAAGAAAGATGACACAGGGTAGGTGTGTATCTGAGTGTCACCAAAATAATTTAAAAGCTGAAGTTGTAACAGTGAATAAGCCTAGAGGCACAAGAGCATTTGTGTGTACATGTGTGAAAAACACTGGGGAGAAAGCCTTGGGGAAACACATACATTCAAAGGTAAGAAATGAATCGATCAATTCAAGAAGGAAAAAAATTTACAATGTATAAACAAGTCCTCTTCTCTGAACTAATTCCTTTAATGTATATGTATTTTCTATGATTAGTTTGACTCCAGGCATTTTCTCCCATAGTTTCCTTTTGGGCCTCATATATCAGTATCTTATTTGAGATTCTAACTAACTACATTGCTCTACTATAGGGGCTGATAAACTCTTTCTGTAAAGGGCCAGATAATAAATCTTTAGGCTTTGAAAACCATATAGTCCCTTTTGCAACAAATGAACCCTGCTGCAATGTGAAAGCTGTCATAGACAATATCTAAATAAATGGGCATCAATTAAACTTGATTTACAAAAACAAGTGTGGGCAACCCACAGTATTTTTGCCTAGAGAATTCCATGGACAGAGGAGCCTGGCGAGCTACAGTTCATGGGTTCTCAAAGAGTTGGACACGACTGAGCGAGTAACACACACACACACACCACGGAAACTAACACAACATTGTAAATCAACTGTAGTCCCACATAAAATAAAAGTTAAAAAAAAAAAAAAAACAGGTGTGGTCCAGGTCTGGCCTTTGGGTCACAGTCTGTCAACCACTGCGGTAATGGATAACACAGCAAAACACACACACAACACACACACACACACACACACACACACCATCCTGTCAAAGACAACATGAAAATCACTTGGTCTCATAAACACATTTTTAGAAAGCTGATTTGAACTCTGAATGGAGACATAACATTAGTCATGCATATACATACCAAAAGGAATGTCAAAGTCTTCCAAAGGCCAGGAACCATCATGTTCTTGTTGCTCCTAAATGAACCCCAAATGATCAATTTATGACTAACTCAAAGACATATATTATTTTGAAAAAAATATTCAATAGCTATGAGGAATGTTGATTTGGGCGGGGGTGTTTAGTTTCAAATCTTATAACTCTAGAAATACTTATTCTATCAAAGTAATTCCACAGGTGTTCACAAAATTCACAGATCAAGCAACAAAAAAGAGCATTACCAATTTAATGCAGTTACTAAATTACAATATGCAATTTTCTCCTGCAGACTAGCTTTAACTCTCAAATAGTATCAAAACTATTCAAGGACTCAACACTTTACTAAGTGCACCAGACACGTTCTTGAGGACTCACTGAAAAAGGGTGCTAAGATTCAAGTAAACAAAACTATTTCTGTTGTATTTAATCTCTTGTTGCATATATAGGTAAACAGTCACCAAATTTAGAAGGAATGTTTGCAAAGATCTGACATAAAATAGAGGCTGTATAAAAAAACCTATGTTGGGGAAACCTTGGAGGCATCTCAAAGAGGTGGGTGGGTGAAGCTATCACAGGATAAACCCACAATATGCATTAAGATGTCCCAGAAAAAAGTCAGAGTGATTTAAAATACAAAGTCACATAAGCAGATGCTTTAAACTACAGTTTTTGATTCGCCAACAAGTTTCTTTTCATATTCATAACTTTGTGTCTATCCTGTATGGAGGGATACACTCAGGACTTTTGTATTTAATGATGTTAACACATTATTGACCAGGGGATTCTTGCAGAAACCAATGCCTGTGGCCAGCGACTTGTTATGTAAGTAAATATTCAAACGTCTCTGGTCAATAATGTTTGGGTAACATAAAAGTGTTAATACACCTCTGGTCAATATGTTGTTAAGATCCTCCCAGTCACAATCAGACGACTAAATAAACCACAGACATTCTGAACTCTGTGTACACGCACACCAGGGAAGAATGCATTGTAGTTTTTCTGTACCTTGGGTTTCACAACTACTTCTGAATCATTATCATTAATGATGATATTCTCCGGTTGGAAAGTCACACTTGGTTTTCTCCTTAATTTCTCTGATCTTTCTTCTTGCAGTTCTTTTTCAGCTCGTCGTCTTTGTCTGTTAAAAATCACAGTGTAAAGCCTATTTTTACTATTTTAGGAACATCAGTTTTTCATTTGTATCATGCTATATAGGAAGACAGTTATGAAAATTATGTCAACAGATTATTTTCAGTGGCATTTAATTAAATTAGCAAGATATTCTGCTAGAATAAATACAAGCAAAAGTCAGGGACACAAGAAAGTTATTTCTAGTTCCTCTACTACTGAACTGACTTATCTGTTAGTCATGGGAAACTCAGGTTAGAGTTACACTGGCCCTGGAAACCCTATTAGATACCACCATTGACCTATTTAAAGAAGTCAGGCAAACTCAGGCTCCAAGGAGGGAACCCCAGGGAGGAGAAACGAAGGCCCAAAAAGCTACAGGGAAAACTTACTTTGAAGAGGGTTTACTTAGAAAATATGGAAGGAAAGAACCATCTGGAAAGAGAGCGCTGGTAGTAGATTTTAGGGCCTGATAAACATGAAATTTTAAAGATTTCTATACTAAGTAAAAATCCACCATGAATACATGTCTTGAACATCCATTATGAATGAAACACTATATATGCTCTTCATGAAAAGTCACGGCCTTACTTTTCACATGCACATTTCTTAGTGCCCTGAAACAATTCACACCACTGTGCTCTGTGTAAGTCTGTATGGTAAGATGAATAACAATAAACGTTATGTCAGTGTATTGAATAGTATATAGAATATTTCATGATACCAAATATTTGCTGCAAAAGATGACTGCCCATCCTATTAAAGAAAAAGGTAAAAGAAACCTCCAGCCTACTGAATGCCAGGAAACAATTCCTTCAGTTCAGTTCAGTCGCTCAGTCATGTCCGACTCTTTGCAACCCCATGAATCACAGCACGCCAGGTCTCCCTGTCCATCACCAACTCCCGGAGTTCACTCAGACTCACATCCATCGAGTCAGTGATGCCATCCAGTCATCTCATCCTCTGTCGTCCCCTTCTCCTCCTGCCCCCAATCCCTCCCAGCTAGCATGTAAAAAATACTAGTATTTGTCTCTCACATTATAGGAATTTTTCTCATCACAAGATGTATTCAAATGCATGATACTTGACAAGGAAACTGAATATGCAATTGTGCATAGGCTGAGAGGTTGAACCAGATAATTTCCATCTATTTAACTGTATTGTTGTCACTAATAATAAACATGTCGGTATGTTTGCAGGTATATGCTCAAATAAAATTTCACTTAAAACTTGCCTTTTTCTACTGTCCTTCCCTTGTCTCAATTCAGATGATTCTATTTTGACCTTCAGAAGCTGGAGATGTCCAGGATCACCTTGTTCAAAGAAATTATGTGTCAAGTTCTGTTGCCTTTGTTTAAATGCAATGAGGTTTTCAAGTGGAATAAGTTGTGGTTTTTGGTACTATAGAAGAGAAACAAAAGGACAGTAATTTAAAATTACAAACATGTCAATTAGACAACATGTTAATAAAAACTGAGAGAAAAGTTTGTTTAAACTAAGATGTACAAGTGACAGAACATGTCAGAGTTAACAAGTACGAGAAGTGTCCAGATCTTAACGTATAAATGATTTTAGAAATCATTTCTGAAACTTTCTACTGAATCAGAAATCTTTCTAGAAGTCCTCATTTTCTTAATTTCTTTTTCATATTAAGAATCTTCTTACAATTACAAATTAAGTTAAATAATGCCTAGCTTGGGTTTAAAATTCTTTGGAACTGGGATGATGCACAGGGGTGGAGATTATGGATGGAACAAATAAGCGATACGTTGGTAACAACTGTTGCTGGGTGATGGTATAACTTGGGGGTTTATTATACTATTCTAATTTTTAAAAAAAGTCTTTAAAACCTTCCAAAAACATATACTTCTCTACTCCTTCAATTCTTTCCTTTTGTTCATAATATGTTCAGAAGAAAAGGAGGCATGATAACTATTTTTTCTAAGGAATGACCACTTCTTTTCCCACTGCCATTTTAGAATCTTAGAAGGGTACCAGAGAATGAATCACTCAACTATACTGACTTAACAGAAGTAGAATCCGAACAGTCTGAATCTCATTAATCAAAGGTTACAACTTTAAACAGGACTTGGTGGGTTTATAAAGATTTAATCTTTGTGTTTTTTAAGTATTTAAAAAAAGAAACATTTTTTTAATAAGTAAAACTACTTACAGATCTGGGTCTATTTAACAATTTTAACCTGTAATAGATTTGAAGGAAATCATATTACAATTGCTAGGAACCTCAAACAATGCTCTCTCTCACTCTAGACAGAAACACACTCATACATACACTCCCCTACATGTATAAATAAGAATACTGGTCATATTATTTTACTTATTTCTTCTCTGAGCAGGATCTCAGACTTATCTATGAAAGAGTCTAGAAAACTCTGGTACTGATGTACAAGAAAGACCTAAAACCTCTGTGCGTGCTTAATTGCTTCACCAGTGTCCAACTCTGCGATCTCATGGACTGTAGCCCACCAGGCTCCTCTGTCCGTGGAATTCTCCAGGCAAGAATACTGGAGTGGGTTGCCATTTCCTTCTCCAGGGGATCTTCCCGACCCAGGGATCAAACCCATGTGTCTTATGTCTCCTGCATTGGCAGGCAGGTTCTTTACCACTAGTGCTACCTGGGAAGCCCTAAAACCTTTAAGATATCCAATTATTATTTTAAATCAAATCTGTATACTATTTCCAATAACAAAAGCATTATTTTTTGAAAAATAAATGTGTTAGAACTTTTCATTGAGTATACATTTGTGCTATTAAAAATGCAGGAATGTGCTTTTGCAACACTCTGCAAAAATCATTACCATGTTTTCTGGGCCTAGACATGAATGAAGTAGTGATAATCGTGGGCATTTTCTTTCTTCTGCCATGGTTCTAATAGGTATTGGTGGAATTGTAACGGATACTCTTGAGGCAGAAGAAAACATGTAAGGAGGTTTAAGTTGCAGGTGCAATAAAGGAAGTCCAGAGGAATTCTGAGAAGATATCTCAAAAGGTCCTGGTTTAACATCAAAAATTTTTTCTGGTTTCATAAATGTTGTAGAGTCCTGTTGAGGTGTCAAGTTTTCTTGTCCAACACACTGATCCAAGTTCATGTGCTTTGGGATTTCTTTAATTATTGTTTCTGCCCATTTTTTCGGCTCAACTGCTTTTTTTATGGCCTCAGTATTATACTGGCTCAGATTCAAATGGGACACTGAAGTAGTGGCCATTGCTGTCTTTGGCAAAGGAGGCTGTAAGAAATCAGATAATCCCCAAGCCTCTCTAGGCTGTGGCAGAGGACTGAAGGGAACTTGAGGAACTCTTTCTGTGTGGAAGGAAATGGGCTTAAATTCAGGCTTGGGCTGAAATTGAAGCAAAGGGAAACCATCACTAGGTCTGGAAGTATTTGCAGTGGGGATAAGTCTAGGTGTCTTTGGAATGGCAGAAGATGTGGACAAAAGGTGGAGGTGAGTGTTTCCAGCAGGGACTGGAGACAAAGAAGTGGTTGGTAAGCTGTGAGATGCTGGAGTTAGTCCTCTGTTCTGGGGCTGACCTTCTGATTGACAAAAAGGAACACTCCCGTGTGGAACATTCTGGAAGAGAAAGGAAAAACTATGATGTAATTTTGAAATATATTACAAACTCCTTATTTTGTAAATTCTGTTCAATATGTTTTAGAGTGGGCAGAATATAATAACTACTAAATAACTCATTTATTCAAATAACTAACCACTGAAACTATGAGGAAAACTTCAGTGGTATTTTAAAATGCATTACCTCGAAGTTTCCATTACTGTTTTCATTGGATTGCACAATTTCTTTATGGCAGTGTGGGATGTTCTTGCCAGGCTCTCTGGCACACTCTCCCATGGGTTGTGGTTTAATGAAAAATCTCTCCTTCAGATTTCTACTGGTGTCTCCAACATCATTACTCCCTCTCGTGGGGTTTGATGCCTTGGCTTCCCACCAAATGCACAGACTGGGACTGTTGTAGAAGTTGATGCATATCTGGGAGGTTAGCAAAGGATGATCCTACTATTTGCATTAGGCTCATGAAGTTGATCTGTTGCAGCTAGAATAAAATAAAAATTATAGAAACATCTTAAAATCTAATGAAAAGATCCAAAGAAGCAACAATTATCTGAGTATTCCAAAATAGTCATAGTTCCATCTTAGTATCTGTCACAACCACAAGTGCTGAGTATGAAGCATAGCTGGGAGAGATCTAAAAAAAAAGGAAAAGAAGAATAGCTTCCTGTCTTCAAGGAGTCAGCTAGGACTATGAACTCATAATGCGACTTGAGACCATCTGTGAAGCAGTTTACATAAATATCCCAGGGATCATAAAGGAGTGAGCTGATGGAGCAGGTGAGGATAACTAGACTGCCTAAATTTTTAATTTTTATTTTGTGGGTGAAGATAATTAAATAAGAATTCCTAAATGGGTGTGTGAACAGGTTTTCACGAATGAAAAAGTAGAGATCAGGAAACAGGTGCAGAGTAAGGAATTCCTGTGAAAGGGCTATTGGAGTGAAAGGCAAAGGTATGCACAATGCTTGACAAACCTCGCACAATGGAATCACTTGAGGAGCAGTTAAAAAAGCCCCATGGCCAGGTCTCACCCCATGCCAATAAAATCAGAGCATCCGGGGATGTGAGCCAGGATGAGTAGTTTTTAGGATGATGAGGTGACTTCAATGTGCAGAAAAGCTTTCGGATCACTAGTACACACACTGGCTTGGATGGAGCAGGAAATTTACAGCTAATGAGAAGAGAGGCTAGCATAGTGGTTCCCCAGCTGCAGCATGCGTCAGCGTCATCTGAGGACTTGCACTCTTTGATGAGCACCATCCCCAGAGTTTGATTCCAATAGGTCTGGGATGGGGCCTGACAACCTGTGTGTCAAATATCTAAGTGATGCTGATGCTAAGGGTTCAGAGCCCACACTCTGAGAACCACTGGACTTGGGAGAGTATGGTGGGAAAAGAGGGAAGAGAAAAGCTGTACTTTATAAAACAAGCCAAGAAGGAAACCCTGCAGGCCTTTTTTTTTTTTTTTTTAGGTTCCCCAGACTTATAGACATGGGGCAGTTGGGGGAGGAAAGAGAGGGTGGGATGAATGGAGAGAGTAACACGGAAATATATACATTACCATAAGTAAACTAGATAGCCAATGGGAATTTGCTGTATGACCAGGGAACTCAAACCCAGGCTCTATAACAACCTAGGGGCGTGGAATGGGGTGGGAGGTTCAAGAGGAAGGAGACCTAGGTATGTTGATTCATGGCTGATTCATGTTGATGTATGACAGAAACCAATACAATATTGTAAAGCAATTACCCTTCAATTAAAAACAAATTTAATAAAAAATGGAGGTTCCCTTCAATTATAAAAGAAATACATGCTTATTACAAAAAAAAGAAGCATAAGAAAGAAAATAAAAAATGATACATAATCCTAGTCCCAAAGATAACTAGTATTAATATTTTTAGCATGTCTCCTTTTACTGTTTGTATTTTAACACACGATTGATATCATAGAGTATATAAATCCGTACCTGAAATTCATTGAAGATTTTTAGAACAGAAAAGTAACAGTATTAGAACAATATCTGGAGAAGATCTCAGAAATGCATATTTAAGACAATAGAAGTATGAAGTTCTAAGAATCTAAGGTTGGTGACAGTTACAGAAATAGCAAATATGGAGAAGGAAATGGCAACCCACTCCAGTATTCTTCCTTGGAAAAATGCACGGACAGAGAAGCCTGGCGGGCTGCAGTCTATGGGGTTACATGACTGAGCACTCACACATGAGGAGGATGGAGGGAGGCGGGTTGGTAGCAATAAACTGGTAAAACCAAAAGAAAAAGAAAAAGAAATAGACATACGACGTAGGCAAAAGAATGAAGAAAACACTGAACATGCACAGTGAAAGAGGGAAAGATGACTCTCTAAGACAGTGACTCTTAATCTTTTGTGTGTATCAGAATTACCTCGAGAATTTGTTAAATATACAGGGCAGTGACCAGCAAAGACTCTAGGTAATCCAGAAAACAAGTGTGACAAATGCCTCTAAAACTTTAAGCAGGGGACTTGCTGGCAGTCCAGTGGTTGGGGCTCTGTGCTTCCACTGCAGGGGGCATGGGTTCAAGCTCTGGTCAGGGATCTAAGATTCCACATGCAGTTTGGGCAATAAATAAAAAATAATATGTGAAAATCAGAAACAAAAAATTAAACTTTAACCTGGTAAAATAGGTGATGCTACTAAAAAGAAAAGGGAAATAAGAGACTCAGAAGAATAAGAATAAAATCAGTTTCAAGAAGTTCCATGGGATGGTGGAGCATGCTGAAAACGTCTGTTATTGGGGCCCATAAATTCAAAGAGAAAATTAGCGCCCAGAATTGCCAGTACAGAAATGATACACTGCATCACACAGAAAGGTATGAAAGTGAATGTAGAATACATGAAGAAAAGAAAAGACGTGAGGGGAATTAATGTATAAGGAATACAACAGAAAAGGGAAAGGGAAATAATTTTAAAATTGTTGGTAGAGAGAGAAAAGGATACCAGATGAGAAAAAGATGACGGAAGGCAAAGTGAACAACACTTTAAATGCAGGTGACAATTTCAAGCCAAATATGACGTGACAGGCTGTGTCAGAATATAAGCTTCAGATAACTTTGAGCAGGGGTTGGCTGGTCTGTTCAGCCACCTCACTTTTGTCAGCAGCTCTGGATTCCCAAGAGCTCAGAAAAAAGAAGTCATCAGGAAAAGTAGGGAACACAGTGGAGACTCTAGGCCCTAGAATTAGGACTTCTGAATAACAAAGGAAAAGTGCCCAAAGCACG
This sequence comes from Bos mutus, assembly GCF_027580195.1. Taxonomy (NCBI): domain Eukaryota; kingdom Metazoa; phylum Chordata; class Mammalia; order Artiodactyla; family Bovidae; genus Bos; species Bos mutus. Next base: position 36,940,150 of record NC_091636.1, on the reverse strand, counting down.
GAAACCCTGTGATTTAATTTTAACTCGTCAGATTCCGGAAGTTTGTTCGTATTTTAAAACCTAATGTATATACCATGTGTGACTTGCTTGGTTAAACGGAGATGTGCTTACCTGAACTAATTTAAACATTTCATCTTGGAGCATCTGCCTAACAGAATCGGAAGACTGTGATAACTGAGCCCTGGGTTCACTTCTCTGGGTTGGCTGAGCTGTTGGTCCAGGTGTTTGTGAAGCCACTGTGACTCCATTTGATGCCAAAGGTGGAGCTGAGGAAGATTTATCTTTACATGCAGAGACTGGAGTACTATGTGGAAGCATATAAATAAAAAGCACACATTAACCAAGAAAAAAAACCACATTAGGTGTTTATGAGCTGAGTATTTTGATCCTACTTTTTTATTCTATTTTAAAAGCTTTCTGGAAGTTTTCAGGAAATTTAAACCCTAAAGCCTATCTCACTGTATCCCTCAGCCCCCAGACACATTTGTCATCAGCAGAGCTGTTCATCCGAATGCTGTAACTAAGGGACATGTGATGTCTAGCCAGCCACGGCCCCGCCCTGTGGTGGTACAATGCCCAGGACAGCTCACGCATTTATTTTACTTGCCGGGTCCCTGTAGGCATCTGAGTTTGAGACCTGTGCAATCGTTCTGATTAGCTGGACAGACGATGTCATTTGACTTAGGAATATATCTCTTGGATTAAATTTAAAGATCCAAAGTGGATTTAAAGAAAACTGTGGAAAGTATGGGTTAAGAAATACGTTTAATTCTGGGCTTCCCTGGTGGCTCAGTGGTAAAGAATCCACTTGCCAATGCAGGAGACACAGGTTGGAACCCTGACCCAGGAAGAGCCCACATGCCACGGAGCAACTGTGCCCGTGTGCCACATCCATCGAGCCTGTGCTCGAGAGCCTGGGAAGCACAACTTCCAAGCGCACGCGCCCTAGAGCCTGTGAAGTCAGCGCAATGAGAAGCCTGAGCGTCACAACCAAAGACTAGCCCCCACTTGCTGCATCCAGAGGAAAGTTCGCACAGCAACGAAGAACCAGCATGGCCAAAAATAAATAAATGTATTTCTAAAAATATGTTTAATTCTAACATGGGTAGGGCAAACTCCTGCTGTTCTTCAATAAACGTGAACCAATAGTATTGTGAATATTTCATTTCCAAACAAATCAGAGAGTTTACAGTAATAACTACATCCTAACAAAAAAATGCTCATTTAGAAATAAAAATTAAAAGTCAAAGTAAGTTTTTGTTTTAATAAAATGATTTTTTGAGGATGAGTCCTTAAAACACAAGAAGTATTCAATGTTTTATAAGTAAATCAATGTAGGGAGCACGTAATATCATGTCCAAATGAACTGATCACTGTCTCTAAAAAGAAAATAACATATTAAACTGTGTTTAGATTTATTTGGATTTACACTCATTCCCTTCTAGCAATAATATGAGCCTTTTTATTAAGCATGTGCTCGATAACAGAATTCTATTTGGGAGATCCATGAAGAACAGACATTACAACTTACTTGCCTGTTTTAACACAACTTTATTGGCCATTGCTTTTTAATAAGTAGCAAGGAGATAAATTTTAATTATGGAGAATTTTTCTAAAGCAAATTTATGCTGTATCATTCTCTGATTTCAACACCATTTATATACTTCAACCACTGGAAAAGAAATTCAAAAGATAAACTGGATGACTATTCTCTGAGAGAATTAAAGGCATTTGATATTTCATGAGAAATCTGCTGAAGGCTGAACATGAGCAAGAACTATCTCTTTCAATAACATACCTATGACTTCTCTTTTTCGGAAGAGACTTGTTCTAAAATAGTTCCTGCATATCTTTAAAACACAACTGTTACAGGAAAATCTTTCAATGAGAAACGTAAAGTTGTCAGAAATGGATACCTATTTTGATCTTTCAAAGCATAATGTTGATTTCATTTTACTTAGTTTTTGGTCAAGATGTTTAGTAATTGTTTCAAAATGGTACAGCAGGCAAAGTTTTTTTCTCTTTTCTATTTGTAATTATATCAGAATGGTACAGTATGCAAAAATGCTTACCTAGAAACTTCTGAATTTGTATCTACACAAAACGAATGAGGAATGATGTGTTCAAGATCTGTAGAGGCTTCGATCATACTGTAATTAAAGATTAATAATCAATTAGGAAGATACTCTTCACATTATCTAAGATACAGGTGATCTAAGGCTCAGCCATCTAAGAGTCTAAACATCCTCTAATCCTCTGTAATGCTTAGCTCATAATTACAATCTATTTACATTTGTCTCCATAGCAATAGTAAGAGATTCAAATAAAAGCAAAGAATTTGTCTGGATGGCTTTAATACATGACTTGAACATTATTAAATGTTTGGCAACAGAAATAATATAATCCAAAATGAGTGGAAATGAAGTTAGCTGGGACCTCAAACTTTACCTGGGAAGAAGCAGACACTTTGCTCAGAACACTACAGAGCCCATTATCACATCTGAAACTGCAATGACTAGTTTTTTATTAATAGAAACATTTATATTACTTGTAAAGACACAGGACATTAAACATATTCTTTTATTAATTATTCACAGACGGCCTGAACAAAATTTGTACATAAGAGAAAGAGAATTTAACTGAGTTGCCTTCCTTAGTCAAAATACTCCTAAAAATTCAAAACTTCAAAAATCCCAACAATTAAGAAATCATGCCCAAACTGCAACATATGAAAATTTGTCTTCAGCTATCCTTGAAGCAATAATAAGCTAGCAAGCAGAGTACGTGTCCACTGAAGCCCTGCAGACAGTGTGCAATGATCACACCACAATAGTGAAAGATCATATGCATATGTTATGGCTAATATGATTCTTTACTTTCACCCAATAAAAATGAAACTAGTAGGGACAGGGAGGGCCTTAATTAGCAGGTGAATAAACTCTGGGTATTTCTAGCTATATTTTAAGACTGATAGTGATAGGAGAACAAAAGGTATTTTAGACGTTATTATTTACCTCACTCTAACAAAATTGAGAAGTATAACATTTACTAAAAATCATCATTACCACTGCTATTAAACTGAAGTTACCATTTCACCAGGAACACAGTATCACTGTAAAACACATACTGTCAATTATGAGGAAAAAGACTCCTCTTCATCACGTGCATCCCAGGTGAGCCCTGAAAGCCCCCCCGACTTGTCCCCCTTACCCCTTCTGTTCAGTCGATTCTTCCTCCATACACGTCTCCCGTGGTTCTTCCCTTGGACACTGAGCCTCTCCTGTGGAATGCTGCTAAAATTAATAGTACCCAAAAAAGAAAAGAGGGGAAACAGGTATTGTTGTCTGTGGTATCTTGGGTTTCACATTAGCCACTAGCCTGAACAAAAACAGTCTGAAAGCAAGTGAGAAAGCAAACACTGAAGTGTCCTCCCAGCCCTGCTCTGACCAGATCTTCATCCTGTGATCCTCAAGCCCAGCACCTCAAGCTGCCGAGTGTATGAAACTGCAAAGACAAATGATGCCACTAGAAATCATTTACAATGTATTTATGACATATCTGTAAATTACACACACATTACTACCTAAGTACAACGGAACTTTGAACAACTCGGGTTTGCACTGCGTAGGTACACTGATGTGCAGATTTGTTTTTTCCAATAAATACATTACTACACAATCTGGGGGTTGGCTGAATCCACACCAGGCCCAGGAACCAATCCTCTGTGAACACTAAGGGACGGCTGGACGTGCGCTCTTGACTGCAGGGGGGGTCAAAGCCCCTAAATGCCATGTTGTTTAAGGGCCAACTGTACACTGTGAAAACAACTAGAAAATGAGGGAAAAAAAAAAAAAAACCACTAATCTCTCTTAAAGGAATTGTTTCAATAATTAGAAATGTCTTTGTCTTACCTGGAAATCTAGTGTATAGTGTTTTGAGAAAACAAATAATACATGAAAGTGCATGTATGTGCAAAAGCTGCACACTACTGATGAACTTATACATTTTGAATAAGGAACACTTGCAGCACTCTTGGCTAAATTAATTTACTACAGCAATTTATGAAATTAACACTTCATTGCCTGAAAGTATTAGATCTTACTAGTAACACAATTTCTGTGAAAGAAAAATGCTGCATGGCTATACTTTACGATTCACAGTATACTTTTAAGAGACAATAGCCTTGGTTGGGTATACTGAATAAAAACACTACAGTGTTACCATAGTATGATTTGAGTAACTTTATATTTACGAAGACTTCCCAGTGACTCAGTGGTAAAGAATCTGTCTGCCAACACAGGAGACACGAGTTCAATCCCTGGGTTGGGAAGATCCCCTGGAGAAGGAAATGGCAACCCATTCCGGTATTCTTGCCTGGGAAATTCCATGGATGGTTGAGCCTGGTGGGCTGCAGTCCACAGGGTCACAAAAGAGTCAGACACAACTGAGCAACTAAAAAACAACAATCCATATTTACACACTTACCTTTTCTAAGTGCTGTGGTAAGGTCTGCATCTGCATGTAAATGGCAATATTGGGACTTTCAACAGGTTCTTTGGCAAATATTTTGGCATCCTCTATGGGGAAACAAGAGGAAAGAAAACACAGACCTTTTGAAAGTTAATCAATTTACTTTTCAGAAGGTTCAGGAGTATTACAGGAAACATGATGGCAGAAACATTTCCTATCCTCCTTACAAAAATATTTTTTAACACCTAGAGACAAACCCTCTTCACCAAGTGAGTCCAGATACACCTTGAGAGGGCTTATATCAGTGTGTATAATTCCATATAAAGCTCTGAGAGTTGCTGTTTTAAAGAAGCCTGCCAAGGAAAGGTTCACAGGATTGGTTCACAGAAATGAAGAGACTCAAAATAATTAACACAGCAAGGCAAAAGACTCCAAACTCAGGTTACAAGTTAATATGCTTAACATTTCAAAAATATGAAATTCTCTTTAAACAATTGGATTTAGGCTATTTTATAAACATGCCAATTTAGATATAAGACTAAGTTATCTCTTAATCATTCACCCTATCAAATCAGTAAGGTCAAACAAAAAGATTAGCTAAATAAACTGACCTTCATGGTCTGATGGGTATACATCCATTTCCTCCTGTGTAAATGCTTCTACTTCTATAAGAGCCTCATCGATATCTACAAATTCTTTTTCAGTGTCATCAGTGACAGAAATAATCTCATCTTTGGTTCCTTTTATTTCAGGATTTTTTACATCTGTTGGCATTCTATTGACAAAAATGAAGCAGCTAAAATTGTAACTCATACTTGGGAACAAAGAGTTTGCTTTCAACAGATTCAGTTAATTGAAAAACAAACTAAGCTTTCATACTTATGAGGTCTTTGTTTTAACCACATATGGCACATAGCAGAATATCAATAAAAGGTTAAAATGAAGAATAAAAAATGAATTTAAAAAGGTTCAATGAATAACTGAATATCCCATTTTTATTTACTCAGATTAGAATAATTTCAGCTTATCTAAATTTCCCATTCCCATAAAGGAATCTTCCTGCTACCAAGCCTTCAGCTTTAGTATTCAAGGATATATTCCTCATAGTGCTACATATTAAATAAAAACACAGGAAGTCAATGAACATAATAAAGGAATCTCTTGGGATGAATTTGCTCCTGTCTCAGAAGATATATGCTAAACATGGAAAGAAACAAAATTTGTAACGTATTATTAAAATATTTCAGAAAGCACTCCTTGCTGCTTCTCTAGTTTAAAGAAATGCTTGTTTCCGTAACTTTCAAGGGTTCAAGTCTCCTTCAAGACCAAACATCATCAAACAAGGTACCTATAATCAGCAACTTACTTCCAGATACTTTGACAGGATTCACTTTGATCATTTATTTCCTCAGTCCCACCTTGAGCAGATACTGCAACAGAACAGCCAGCATCTGTTTTACAATCACTCTCTATACTGGGTCCATTCTGAGGCCCAGGGGAATTATTCTCTAGCACCTAAAACAAACCATTTATAGTACTTAATATTCATTACTGAATCCCTTACTTTTCATTATATTTTTAGATTATTAATACTTTCTACAGAACTTCTGAGTAAGTCTCTTACTCATTTATCGAGTATTCATTCCATTTCTCATACTCAGTTCTGATGCTAAAGCAATGGCTAACTCATTATTCCACCTAGAAAAACAAGCTTGACTACCTTGAGTATTCAAAAGAGATCAGCCTTACAAACTTGAAAGGTAAATCACCAATGTTTTCAGGTCATAGGACAACAGAAATAAAAATGTAAAGTTGCTTTCACTTTCTTTACTATTATAAAGACATTTAGTAATAATATAAATGTAATAACCACTTGTAATATCACTTAAAATTATCTCTCTTTTTATTCTGGCCATGCCATACAGCTTGCAGAATCTCAGTTCCCTGAACAGGGATGGAAGTGGGGCCATGCCATGGACAGTGCCAAATTCTAACCACTAGTCCACCACGAAACTCCTTCTTTTTCTTTTTTATAAACACACATGGAACCTCAAAATCTCACAGCCTCTCTGAAAATACTTTAACCTTAATAAATCATTTCTAAGAATTAAACTGCTACTGCTACTGCTGTCACTTCAGTCGTGTCCGACTCTGCGCGACCCCATAGACGGCAGCCCACCAGGCTCCTCCGTCCCTGGGATTCTCCAGGCAAGAATACTGGAGTGGGGTGCCATTGCCCTCTCCGAAGAATTAAAGGAACTACTTTAAAAAATTAGGTGGTAAAGATTATAATTAGCATTATCATCAATTCTGTTGCTTATTGATTCTTTATTAGGTAGGGAAGTACAAATATAGTTTCAATCTAAAATAAGAATTCTAATTTGTATCTAATCATAAGCAATTCAAGCATTTACCTTAACGATGGCATTTTTTGCCTCATATGTAGCAAAATAGGGTTGTTCCAAAAGCCAAAGTGACGTAAGAACGGCGGCTGTCGAGGTCTTTACACGAATGACAGGACTATACTCACAGGACGGCCCGGTGAGTCCAGAGTCGCAGAGCAGCCTTTTATCAGACCATCTTATCATCCATTCCAGAAGCCTTCTTGTACTGCCACATGTGTTATTTAGTGCTACAGGAAGATCTTCTTGCGGGTTAATATCACTGCACTGAATTGCTTTGAAAGCGCATCTTCTAGTTTCAGTGGATTGGGGAATGCACACACTATGGTTTGACAGTCTCTGTATTAAAGTTTTCTCTGCATTGTCATCTGGTATTCTATAAACTGACTTCTGTTTTAAACCGAACAACCCACTCTTCCCTTCATTTTTATTGACTTCATTCAGAGGGTTCTCGGAAAAATGCCTGATCCCTTGATTAGCTAGTACGGAAGCTGAAAGTGACTGGTTTTCTGATTTTTCACACTCATCTGACTCAGGAGCAACAACAAAGCAGGAGCCGGCTCTGAACACATTCTGGCTTTTGGTTCTGCTGTGACGTCGTTTTAATGTTGTATGTACATCAAAAAGTAAAGAATTAAGTTCACGTTCTCTAAGATGTCCAGAAAAACTAGTTAGAAATGGAATGCCAGCATCCTTGGAACCAAGTAGGTCTCTTTCAAGAACATAACTCAAGAAGAGTTCAAGGAATTTAATATATTCGTCATCGTCACGTTCAAATTCCCAAACACCTATTACAGGAAGTGCATTTTGTAATAACTTTTCACAATCTTCTTTTCTTTTAGGGTTTTCCTTTTGATTATATATTTTCTTTTTACCTTTGGGCTTACCAGTCAATGTTAATTCCATGTGATTTGGGGCACTTCTGTAGCAAAATTAAGTTTGAAAAGACAAATTAAAGATCATTTAATCACTAAAACTGATTGACAATAAAGACTCTCTCCACTGTTTAAGTCATACCTATCATTTTTTAATGCCTTGACTACCTGTCTTGTAAACGAGGGAGCTGGACTAAATGATCTCTAAACACTTGTTAGAACCGAACATTCAGAGTCCAAAAAATATAACAGTAATATCAAAAGAGAAATCTGATATTAAAAAAGACTAAAATGTGTTCAAGGAAATTTCACTATTAAAAAAAAGACTTTTTCTGGGCAAAAAAAAAAAAGGTCCTCTAACAGGTCAGAATTTAGGAATACAAAATCAGTAACAATCACAAGCCACCAATACACATCTTAGTCTACGGTTTCCAGTTTCTCTCTTGCATCTGTCCCTTTCAGCTTCCCTGTGTGATGAGCAAGGAGGACTGCCCTCAGGATTCTTTAGCACACAAAAGCCAGGTATTTTTTTTTAAACACTTTCTGCTGCTATGAAACCTGTTGGGCAGGCACCTAACCATAATTACTCTTAAATCTGTTTCTTTTCAACATAGTTCTTAGGGAGACCACAAATCCCTAGTTCCCTCAATAAAAGAAATAAAGGTTCCAGTTAGGCACCTGGGCTGAACCCACTGTATCTCTTCTTATTAAGACTGCATAGCAAGCAGCCTCCGAGGTGTTCCTGTGCTAACATTGCAGCTGTCTGCTGGAGCAAGCACACCATTCGTGTTACTTCTAGCTACCGTCTAAGCAGATGTTTGAAGTAGACACCATTTCACCTAAACAAGATAAGATTGATTATATAGCTCTTAAGTCATGAGAAGGATAAATTGCATTGTAGATACTGGAATTATAAAGGAAAAAAATCTGTTTAAATCAAAGTAAAAGAGGTTAAAATGATAAGCAAGAATTTCTTGACAATTTATAGACAAGCTTCAAAGATGAATGTGTTTAAAAAAAAAAAAAAGGATGTACAAATTCTTGCCATGAAAACCCTAAGAACAATGGAGTGGGTTGCCATTTTCTTCTCCAGGGGATCTTCCCAACCCAGGAATCAAACCCAAGACTCCTGCATTGCAGGCAGATCCTTTACTGACTGAGCCACCAGGGAAGCCCCTAAAAACAATACAGCTAACCAAATAACTCTAAACTATTTAGGTCTAAGATTACTAAAAGAACAAAAAGTCCTCCAGTAAACTCTAGAATTTCATCTACTCATTTTATACCTTCAGATGGCAAAATTGTTTAGTATCTCAGTAATACTTTAAGTGGATTTTCAAATGTAAGGTCTCATTTTACACTTCTGACATTCCTCTGAGTATGGCACTTATCATTCATTGTTAATAATACAGTCAGTGAGGTTGCTGGGAGTAGAAGTCAGGTCAGCAGTTGCATGAAAATACTTTTTTCTCCCAAAGGAAGTGAATGCTTTCTACTTAAAGATCTCAATTGTACCTTTGACAGAAATGTGTCCTGCTTTTTTCTTCAGCTGACAAAGCTTCTGAGAGGGTATCGGCCGTATCTGCATCACTGTGGGCCAGAGAACTGCCCAGTTCTGTGAGTGTGCTCCGGCTCAGACTCGTTCCCAAGGAAAACCTGTCAGAACCTGCAACCTCAGCTGGCTTTTCTTCTTCAACTGGCTCCCATATATTCATTTCAAAAGAACCTATATTTCTCTGCACACGTTTTAGAGCCTTCACCCTCACTTTATGGATAGAATGCATGATAACAGACATCATCTCCTCTGTTTGGGAACCTAGAAAGAAAAGAACAAAAGGCCTTAAAGTTCATTAAAATAATTCAACTCAAGACATAAGGGGATCCAACTCTGGTCCCCTGCTGGGAACATGAAATCTAACTGAGGGCTTAGTTTCACAGTCTTATAGATCATGCCTCCTTCAATATTTGTTAGAAAGTTATGATCCATAATTTTAAGGTAGAACTTCAGAAGCTAGAAAAAGTCCATTAAAGAAGAATAAATGGGACTCCACAAAAAAGTATGCCCTGGAAAATGAAAATGTTAGAAGTAATTTATTTCAAACATCAGATAATTATAAAAAGAATCAGTAACATTTTTCTCATTCCTGCACAGTAGCAAACAAGAGAAAATAAGTACATTTTTATCCAAAGAACAAAAACACCTATTTGACTTCAGGTAACAAGAACAGGTCTATGGAATTGCAACAGTCAGATGCGACTTAGCCTTAGCGACTAAACCATAAACCATACAACAAGAAACCACAGGAAAGGGAGTTTTTCAAGACTGCCGACAGAAAACTTTTAAGTATCATTAATACATAAACAGGACATTTTAGAGATTTCAAAAATGTCTTAAAAATATAAATCACAAATAGAGTTTAAGTACACTAATGCAATGCCCAAGCATAGGATGTTACTAGACTTAAATGACTATAGTTCTACAGAGAGCAATTTGAATTCTTTAAAAATGTCCACATATTATGAATTTACAGAAATAGCTCATTTATTGTACTTCACAGATACTGTAATTTGTAAAAAATTGTAGGTAAAGGTTTGGGGAGATCCTTCATCAAGCAAGTCTACTGGCAGAATTTTTCCAACAGCATTTACTCACTTCATGTCTCTGTGTCACATTTTGCTAGTTCTCACAGTATTTCAAACTTTTTCATTATGATGATATTTGTTATGGTGATCTGTGATCAGTGATCTTTAACACTACTACTGCAAAAAGATTATGATTCACAATTATGATTATGACTCAGATAATGGTTAGCATGTTTTAGTAATAAGGTGCTTTTTAATTAAAGTTTTACATTAGTATTGTCTTTTTCTAGGGCACACTTAATAGACTACAGTACACTGTCAACATAACTTTTATACACACTAGGACCAAAAATATAAATGTGACTTGCTTTACTGCACTATTCACTTTATTCAGGTGGTCTGGAACCAAAGGTGTAATATCCCCAAGGTGTGCCTGTGCTTAATGCCATTGAACTGCACATTTAAAAACATTAAATTTGATATTGTTTATACTTTTCTACAATAAAAATTTTTCCAAAGGTCATCTTGAATGCAAATAACTGTAAATTAGAAGCATAAATAACTGTTAAAAGGAAAAAACTAGTTTTCAATAAAATATCTGCATTTTATATATATATATACACACAAAACATTATATACTCATTTTATATATTTTATCTTGCTTAATCCTCTTTGAATATACATTCATAACACAGGTATTAATATACTCATTTTACAAATAAGGAAAAGAGGCTCAGAGATGCTGGGCAACTTGCCTATGGTCACACAGCTACTGACAGGCATGACATGAACTTAGTTTTGCATGATTCTAAAACAACAGAATTGGTGATAGTGTAATGAGGAAGTACTTTTGCCTTCTCATACTCTTCATCTCAAAAGAGAAATGCATAAAAACATAAGCATGAAAAAATAAATGCTTTCAAAACAAAATGAAAATCTTCAGCAATTTATCAGATGCCTAAGAAATGACAAAAATTACCTTTCACAACACAGTGTCTGAGTCTCTGCTGAAGAGAGTGATATTTTTCTCTTAAAGAAACTCTTATGTCCTCAGGATTGGGAAATGCCTTCACAAAAATTTCTGCTACCTTCAGAAAAATTTTAAAATGAGTTTTATAAGCAACATCATTCTTAATTAAAACAAAATTAAAATTCTTTAAAGTTTCTGATTTAATTTTTTCACCTACCTTTCTGATTGGTGGCAGTTCTGCAATGAGGCTCAAAATCAGATCCTGAATAAGCTCTTCAATATTAGAAAACCGAGAGAAGGGCAACATTCTGTAAGCCCATTCCACCGCACTGAGACAGTGCTCAACCAGACAGGGGTCAAACTTCGCTTCAAGGTCCTATATGGATATTGAAAGGATCATTTGCTTTTCGCTTTACACAGACTATAATGATTCAATGATTTAATGGAATGTAGTAACAAACAGTAAAATATTCTATCAAGCAATAATTTCCCAAGTAATATTTATGCATTTTTCTTACTCTTGTGCAGTTAATACCTTTTTTTCCTCCACATTTTCTCTTGCCTTCTGATATTGCCTGCAACTACAGGATAACTTATCACGGACATGCAGCATCCAACACAAAGCACAAAGCTCTCTGAAGGAACCTAAATCAAGAATGGAAATACGAGAGGAGGGTGTATGAGTATATACATTACAAAACTTCACCTCTGCTGGCTTGTTCCAAAATAAATGTTTTTATATTGTTGATTATAAAAGAAACATGCTCACCCTCAATCCTTTGTATAAAAGTTGTGGAGATCCTTACAGAATTTTTACACATATTATTACGGAATGTTTCATACATGTCAGTTACATGAAAATATTAAAAACACTATACAGTATAAAAACTACTCTATTTACTAGTAGTTTACTTGCTTTAAACTTATAGTATGTTGTGGATATTTTTCAAAGTCAATACATATAGCTCTACTTCATATTGTATTGTTTTTATTTGAAAAATCATTTATTGATAGGCGTTTAAGTTTAAAATTTTTCAATACTAGAAATATAATTTCCAATACAAAACAATTTTTTATCAAAAGTAATACAAGTACACAAAAATATACAAAATTATACTATCTATACAGTTTTGCAACTATCCCTCTTCCCCCCGCCACCCCAAATAATGTATCTTGGATATATTTCCATGGTGGCAACATACACACACATTCTTTTCCTTATCAGTATAGTATTCCATTACATGGAAACATCCCAAAATCAAATGCAAAATATATCATTATTAATATTTAGGCCAAATTTCCAAGCAAGAAGTTCATTCTGGACAAACCTATTGCTTTAATGGATGCTTCATCAAGCTTCCGGTCTCCAGCTGCTCCAGGTCGAAAGAATGCTACACCTCCTTTACAGTAATTAAGTAACGACTCAGGGAAAGGACTCAATGAAGGAAGGGACCCTTTCATGCGAATCTGTAAAGACAGACAGAATATGTTAATTACCAGTTATAGCAGTCAGTTTCTAAGGAAATTATATAACAAACAAGACATGAAAGATAAACCATAAAGAATGGAAAACACCGCATTGCTCCTATACTACGTAAGAAAGTAACACGGAAGCCACTCACACTTACACAACTTAGTGGGCAAACTCAACAGATTCACTGGCCAAATCTTAAAAGAAAGTTCTAACCAAATTAACCTCTCTCGTCATTCAGTTTTTACCTAAGAAGTTTTGTATGAAAAGAACTTAATGCTATTTATCCTGGCTTTCCCCAAAGAAATAATAAAGAAAATAAATTTAAGTATCTATGTGCAGAAAAAAAGTATATTTTCATATGGCAACTCCTGATAAAATAATAACTCTAGAAAGGATCAGTAGATGCCAAATTAGGTAAAATGCTGATGGACAATGCATGGAACATGAGCCAGACTCACCGATTCATCTCACTGTCCTGAGAAGTGAAAGAAAAAAGACACAGGTGCCACACGATACGCTGCAACAGGGGAGCACACAGCACCACTACTGAAGGACTGAACTCTAAGATGTGCACCTGAGTCTAATCAAAACTGGCTACCTTGATGAGGAGAGATTAATTACTGGCTTGTAAGAAATAAAAGGAAACAGGAACACGTTAAATGATGCTAAATGAAAAGATAACAGACAAATCCAAAGTATGGTTCAGAAATAATCCCCGAGTCTAACAAATCTGGGGAAAAAAAAAAAGCCAAAGGAAACTGACAGAATAAAACAAAAAGGATCTGAGACACACAAACCTGGGAAGAAAAGAGTTAGCAGCAGGCTTGTAATCTATTTTCTCCCTCTACTGTTCACTTGCAGAAAGACGTGATCTAGTCAAGTCCCCTTGTAAGCATGCTAAGCATGTCTTCTTGTTAAACAAATTAATGGTATTTACCAGAGGCAGAGAGTCTGTCTAGGCTGGTTATTAGAAATAAATTTAGAATATACAGATTTATGGATTATGACCCCATGAAAAAGACAAGCTATATAATTAAAAAGATATAAAAAGGAGATGTTAAATAACTGAAATAGCTCCGTTCTGTGTCATGGTGTTAAACAAAGGCCAGGACACATTCTTCTGCAGTGAGAAAAGACTTGGAACAGCATATACAATTCCATCTTTCCAGGTAGGTCAGTAGTAAAGAAACTGCCTAACAACACAGGAGATGCAAGAGATGCAGGTTTGAGCCCTGGGTTGGGGAGATCTCCCAGAGTAGGAAATGGCAACCCATTCCAGTATTCTTGCCTGGAAAATTCCATGGGTTGGGGGGGGCTGGTGGGCTGCAGTCCATGAGATCACAGTCAGACACAACCGAGTACAGCACAGCACAGCAGCAACAGTGTGTGCAATTCCAGATTTCTCTACGTTTCATCTGTACCTTCTGGCTACCTATATCCTTGAAATTATGGGTAAACTTTGATCCATGGATGAAAAACACGTGTCTATACCAAAACTTACACATAAACGTTCATAGCAGCATTATCATAATAGCCAAAGTGGAAGCAATCCAAGTATCCATCAATGGATGAACCGATAAAACAAAATGTTATATATCCATACAATGGAATGTTACTCAGCCACAAAAAAGAATAAAGTACTAATTGACACTACAATATTGATGAATCTTAAAACCATTAAGCTACGTGAAAGAAGCCAGTCACAAAAGGACATGTATTGTATGATTTTATATATATAAAATATCACAATAGGCCAATTCATAGAGACAACAGATTAACGGTTGCTGGGGGGGAAGAAAAGGAAGCGGGAAATTCGTACTAATGTGTTTCTTTTTTGAGGTGATGAAAATATTCTGGAATTAAACAGTGGTGATGGTTGCACAACTCTGTGAATATACTAAAAACCAAGGGAGTGTACATGTTTAAAAGGTTAACTTTATGGAATACAAACTGCATATCAATTTTAAATTGGTAAAATCAGCTAAAATAAAGACTTTGGACTATATTAGTTTTCTATTATGGCCCTAACAAATTATCAGAAATTTTGTGGCTGAAACCAACACCAATTTACTATCTCACCGTTTTGGTGGATCAGAAGTCTACGAAAAGCTCCGCGGGTTCTCTGCTGAGTCTCACAAGGCCAAAGTAACAGCAGGACTGCCTCCCTTCTCAGAGGTTATGTTATGCTTGTTCCATCGCTAAGTCATGTCTGGCTCTTTGCAACCCCATGGACTGCAGCACACCAGGCTTCCCTGTCCTCCACTATATCCCAGGGTTTGCTCAAACTCATGTCCACTGAGTGAGTGATACCATCCAAACACTGCATCCTCTGTCACCCTCCTCTCTTCCTGCCCTCAACCTTTCCCAGCATCAGGGTCTTTTCCAATGATCTGGCTCTTCACGTCAGGTGGCCAATGTACTGGAGCTTCAACTTCAGCATCAGTCCTTCCAATGAATATTCAGAGTTGATTTCCTTTAGGATTGACTGGTTTGATCTCCTTGCTGTCCAAGGGACTCTCAAGAGTCTTCTCTGGCACCACAATTCGAAAGCATCAATTTTTCAGCACTCAGCCTTCTTTTTGGTCCGACTCTCATATCCATACATGACATTAGTATGGGAAAAACTCTGGGAAAAACTTTGACTGTATGGAGCATTGTTGGCAAAGAGATGTCTCTGCTTTTCAATACTCTAAGTTTATCACAGCTTTCCTTCCAAAGAGCAAGCATCTTTTAATTTCATGGCTACAGTCACCGTTCACAGTGCTTTAGGAGCCCCCCAAAATAAAATCTGTGACTGTTTTCACTTCTTCCCCTTCTATTTGCCATGAAATGCTAGGACTGGATACCATGATCTTAGTTTTTTGAATGTTGAGTTTTAAGCCAGCTACTTCACTCTCCTCTTTTACCTTCATTGAGGCTCTTTGCTTTCTATATTAGAGTGGTATCATCTCATACCACTGATATTTCTCCTGGAAATCTTTATTCTAGCTTGTGATTCATCCAGCCTGGCATTTTGCATGATGTACTCTGCATGTAAGTTAAATAAGCAGGAAGACAATATACAGCCTTGACGTACTCCTTTCCCAATTTTAAACCAGTCCGTTGTTCTATGTCTGGTTCTGTTGCTTCTTGATCTGTATACAGGTTTTTCAGGAGACAGGCAGGGTGGTCTGGTATTCCCATCTCTAAGTTTTCCACAGTTTACTGTGACCCACATAGTCAAAGGCTTTTGCGTAGCCAACAAGGCAGAACTAAATATTTTTCTCGAATTCCCTTGCCTTTTGTATGATCCAATGAATGCTGGCAATTTGATCTCTGGTTCCTCTGCCTTTTCTAATTCCAGCTTGAACATGTGGAAGTTCAGTTCACATACTATTGAAGCCTAGCTTGGAGGATTTTGAGCATTACTTTGCTAGCATGTGAGATGAGTGCAATTGTACAATAGTTTGAACATTCTTCAGTATTGCCCTTCTTTGGGAATGGAATGAAAACTGACCTTCTCCTGAAGCCACTGCTGAGTTTTCCAAATTTGGTGATATATTGAGTGTGGCACTTTAACAGCATCCTCTTTTAGGATTTGAAATAACTCAGTTGGAATTCCATTACCTCCACTAGCTTTGTTCATAATAATGCTTCCTAAGGCCCACTTGACTTCACACATTCACTGGCTCTAAGTGAATGACCACACCATCGTGGTTATCAGTTCATTAAGACCTTTATTGTACAGTTCTTCTGTGTATTCTTGCGACCTTTTCTTAATCTCTTCTGCTTCTGTTAGGTCCTTGTCACTTCTGTCCTTCACTGTGCCCACCCTTGCAAGAAATGTTCCCTTGGTATCTCCAATCGTCTTGAAGAGATCTCTAGTCAGATGTTCTAAGTGAAAGTGAAAGTGAAGTCGCTCAGTCCTGTCTGACTCTTTGCAACCCCATGGACTATAGCCTACCAGGCTCTGAGGAGCCTCTCAGTCCATGGAATTTTCCAGGCAAGAGTACGGGAGTGGGTTGCCATTTCCTTCTCCAGGGGATCTTCCCAACCCAGGGATCGAACCCAGGTCTCCTGTACTGCAGGCAGACACTTTACCATCTGAGCCAACTTTATTTCTAGGCTCTTTTAGGTTGTTTGCAGAATTCTGTTCTATGTGGTTACAGGACTCAGGTCCCCCATTTCCCTGCTGGCTACAGGCAGGGAGACTATGAGAAGTTTCCAAAAGCTGAGTTTATTCCTTGGATATTGGCCCTCTTCAAAGCCAGCAAGGCTGAAATGAGTCCTCGTCACTCTTCTAATCTTCCCTTGTGTGGCTTTTCTCCCATCTTCCTTTTCCACCTTTCACTGACTGACTCTCTTTTTTGCTTCTAAGAGGTTATCTGATTACACTGGGTCCATCAAAATAAACCAGGATAATGTCTCTATTTTAAAATCAGCTTATTAATACCATCTGAAAAATCCCTCAAGCCAAATTAAATCAGTATCTAGATTTATGTTTGAATAGCCAGAAGACAGGAATCTTGCAGCTATCTTTAGAATTCTGCCTACTATTTGTACTATGCTTTAACCTTATACAGTTAGCTGATTACTTGTAAAGATCTTCACAAGGAAGAATATCTTCAGCAGAGTGGCTAATTTTAAGAGAATCTATAGTCTTTATCTGCTAGTTAAGTTCATTAAAACTAGGTTAAGTGAGATTATTCTCAGAAGTTTGTAAGACCAAACATAACATAACTTAGAACTTTAAACAGTTTTCTACAGTAAGCAACTTAAGTTTGCTATAAAAAATAAAGTTTCCTATAACAAACACTCAGGCTCAACAGATCTTAAAACTATCAAAAACAATCTTTCATTAAACGCTTTGCCTTTCTTAGTAAATATACTTAAAAACTGAACTTTCACAAATATTTCTCTCTAAAAACAGGATAATTTTAAAAAACTTGATAAACTTCTCAGGGTCTCTTAGGGTTTCTACTAGAAAAGAAGCCATAAACTCTTGGTACATTTAGTAATTTAACCAACAGCAAAATTTAAGGTATTTGGGGCTAATAATATTTATTTCTACATTTTACAGAGACAGATGACTGGCCTACAAAAGAACTGGATCTGGATAAGGAACACAGAAGTAGACGTCCCATCTGGCTGCACATCAGATAAGAAGGCAGCTACATCTCAGCTGAACTCAGTGTAGAAGAAGACAATAGCCCCCAAATCAAAGTGAACTGCACACCTCAGAAGACAGGAAGGGAGAGACTGACTGGTGGAGCCTACTGCAAAGAAACACTTAGCCGAGAACTAACTTTCCATAGTTTGACCCCACAGAGGCCCCCAGAGAACAGAGAGAACATCTCGGGAAGAAGTGGGATAATCCCTGAACTGAATTTAAATCTTTAATGATGGTGGGGGAGAAAAGTAATTGGAAAAAAAAAAAAGTAACTGAAATTTCCTGGCACTAACCGACTAGATTATACTTCCTATCGTCAGACAGGGAGGAGCTAACATAGAGCTCCAGTTCAGAGTCCTTATCTTTCAGCAGAAACTTGGTCTGTCCAGATTTCATACGGTAAGCAAGTCTGAAATTTATGGATTTATGGGGCAGGACTCCTTGGAAAAATATCACAATTATAAATACTAATAAGTATTAGTATATTTAAATTGTTCATGCCAAGTCGCTTCAGTTGTGTCTGACTCTGTGTGACCCTGTAGACTGTAGCCTGCCAAGCTCCTCTTGGGATTCTCCACAGACGAATATTAGAGGGGGTTGCCATGCCCTCCTCCAGGGGGATCTTCCCAACACAGGGATCAAACCTGAGTCTCTAAAGTCTCCTGCACTAGCAGGCGGGTTCTTTACCACAAGCGTCACCTGGGAAGCCCTTTAAATTGTTTACCACAGTGTTACCAAGTCTAAGCTTGTACTGCTTGCCTCACAACAGGCCAAAAATTGACAGATGAGTTGTTGCGGCAAGGAACAACGACTTTATTTAGAAAGCCAGCAAACTGAGAAGACGGTGGGCTTGTGCCTCAAAGAACCATCTTGCCTGAGTTAGAATCCAGGCTCCTTTTGTACTAAAAGGAAAGGGAATAAAATCAAACACTTACTGTTCCCATCAGCCTCTGGAGAGCATGTGTTAATTTCTCCCTTCCTGTGGTTATTCACAGGTAGGCCTGGTCAGGATGTTTCCCATGAACTAAACAAAGGTATTTTAGCTTAATGCTCATGACCAGGGAAGCAAGGTTACCAGAGATAGGCCATTATGTATAATTTAAGCTATAGGCAACAGCCCTATAGTGATTAACTCATAACAGAATACAGAAGGTTCTTTCTTATTGCAATAGCACACAAGTGACTAAGACATTTCCACACCTTTTGCATGACTTTTCTTGCCCATCTCAACTGCAAGATGTACCACTGTGCTACAGGAAAAGAACACCGAGCTGCCCGGAAAAGCAAGAGAATACGCTGAAGGATTCCAGACACCTTTTGGCGATTATCTTTTTCAGCTTTTAAAAGAAGATCATCACCATCTTCCTAAAAAAAAAAAAAAGAAAAAAGAAAAAAAATCAGTAGCCAGGAAAACAGAAACTTAAAATGTTACAGTAAAAATAAAGATAGTGCTTCTCAAACTAGACTATTCCTGGAGATTCACAAAGAAAGTTTTGAGGCATGGCCTCAGAGATTAACTATAGCTATTTCCAGGGTCAAGGAAACACCCGTCTCACCTCAGTGTAAAGGGATAAATCAATTCTAATCCCAAGCCTTCAGTTATAATAGTTAAAGCCCACCATCCCTGACTTTACTGGGGGAACATTACAGAGATCTTTCCTTTCAAAAAGAATGCCTCTTCCCTTCCTCTGCCTAGAAAAATCCAATTATATTTCAGTGTCACCTCTTCTGTGAAACTCTTCCATTCTGTGGTATTATGGCAATTTGCTCAGATTTTCATTGTAGCTTTTACTGATTTATTCTTGCTAATTTATGTATGTGTTTCCCACACTGTTGAGACTGGTCAAGAGCAAAGGCCTTGTCATCTACTGCACAAAATCCAACATGTGGTGGGATCCAATAAATGTTTCTTGATTCAACACATGATTACAGATTAATTTTCCAGAAATGAGATAATGCAAATATTATGAACATTTGCTTCCCTAACATTTTTCTACCACTGCCATTTCTTAAAAATACTCAGTTATTTTGGCGGGGGCAGGGGGGGAATCTGCCCCTTTTTTACACAGCTAAATGATTCAGGGAGAGCTGTTCCTATGTCCCCAGCTGCCAGGGAAGGCCCTAATCAATTGCCAAGCGACACTGTGCATTTAGCCCTAGCCAAGGTGTGTGATTCCAGGACTGGCCAGTGACCTTGATGGGTCTCGCAAGAGTAACTCTCAGTACTCCTGTTTGGATGCTGGGAGAGAAATACATTTACTGCTTTTCTCTCTCCCCTTCCCACTCCCTTTGGGCATGGACAAGGTATCCTGAGAAGCTGCTGGTAGTCATCCGGCTCCCACAAAGGGAGCCAGCCTTAAACTGAAGCTGACAGAAAACAAACTAGGGAGAAAGAGCCCAAGTCTTTGGAAACATAACTGGGCTTCTCAATTATGCCAGTCAATACTTACCAAGTTTTCTGTTACTTTCAATCCCAGGGGTTCTAATTGGTACAGAGTGACATTTAAGAGAAATCCTACCATTCTGGCTTATTTTAATAAAAAATAATAAAACGAAGTACTACTAAGGATTGCTAGTACTCAAACAAGTATCAGCACAGCATATCCAGAAATATATTAAATGTTATTTCTAATCCCTAAACCAATATACTAAAGACTCAGACATGAGAGGAAAGAGGAATTACTGAGAAATACCATGGATTACTTATTCCTTCCATGTGCAATATATCACATGTGAAATATCAACAAATAAAATATTTTAACGTATTGAAACATAACTCGAAACATAACAAATAAGAATACAATAACTGAAAAAAAAAGACAGAAGACAGATTTAATAGATAAAGATAGAAGCTGTCAATTCTGAAACAGTAAGAAACAATACCAGAATTGATTTAAACTGTTAATCAAATATTAAAACAATTCAAATGTAAACAGTTCACATTAACACTGCAAACCTTAAAACCAGCTAATTGTAATGTTACTATTTTCAAAAAGAGCAGAGGAAAAGGTCCTGAGAGGAATACAGTAATTGCGATTTATAAGACAGAACTATCAATTGAAAAGTACAGAAGAAAACAATGATCTTTCCAATCAAAGAAAATCAAACTAAGTCTTTCAAAAGAGGCAAAGACAATGAGATGAATGATTTCTAAATTCTGACACTCATTATTTTTCTATGGTAAACAAATGTTTATTTTTAAACTAATACCTGGATACCGAGAAATATCTATTAATTTTGTTTTATTATCAAAATAATTTTAACATTTACAGAATGTTTACTATGTGTCAGGATGTCTCGTGTGGTACTCACAACAACACTATTAGAGGTACTATCACCGTCTTCATTTTACAGATAAGGAAACTTAAACATCAGTTGCGTGCAACGCCCAAGAAAACTATTCAGTTAATAAACAGCAAAGCTGGAATCCAGAAGTGGGCTTCAGAGCTTGCATTTTTAACTTGATGATTATTATCAGGTTGATTATTTTAAAAAGTGGACAAAATAAATGTTAAATTAAAAGGTTAAGCTTACTTCACTAACAACAGCTGGCTGAGGACAATATAATGGAGGAGCTGGAAGATACAAGCCGACGGGCACTAAGCCCCACAGTCTCTTAGTGAAGTCCTTGGCAGAGTTTATCAGAAGCTGAAAAGTCCCTGAGAGAATATCTGCGTCAGCCATAACTGCTGCTTTCAGTATTTCCTGCACAGAAGCAAACAGCAGATCCGCATCTTCTTCTTCAATGGGATCTGCCAAACACAGAATTAGGTAAAGCAGTTACAATTTATATTATACTTTTCCTTCTATTTTGTAGTTTAAAGCTTCATATCTGAAAAAGTTGACTGCCAAAAATAAACATATTGGTCAAAATGCAAAACACTCAAACTTCTGGACAGAAATTTAAGATTTTGTTACTTTTAAGATTATAAAAGTAGTAGAGCAGAAAGACTTTCCGAAATTATACAAGATACTGTAACACAACTACATAATAAAAACGTGCTTGGAATATAATCATGACTCAAAAAATAATAATAAAAGGAAAACATTAATGGGAAAAATAGAATGTAAGAAACACAAAAAAAGAATATAAAGCATTATGTGGAGGCAGTGAGACAGTAATTTTCGTTTCCTTAATAGTCAATCACAGTACTTTTATATAAAAGGACTTGTGAAGCTAAAGAAGCAAAAAAACAAAAATATATGAAATAGCCATACAGTAGGCTTCAGTTTTATAAATATCTGTAAAAATGGAGAAATGTTCTGGAACAAAATGCTAACAGATGCAGGTGGCAGAACTGTAGACTTACGGACTTTTACATTAGGAATTCTCTTAAAGCACACTTTAGGGAATAGACTACGAAAACACTCGTGTACTGACTTTTCATCCCTGCCTGATATTCATGTTTTCTATATCCAATTTAGGTGAAAAATAAAATGTTATAGCTACAGTTGAAATTCCTTAGGTACCAATCCTATTTCACTTCCTATTTCCACAGGTCATCACCATCCAGAATTTAGTGTGGCTCTATTGGAACTCCTATTAAATATATGTTGCGTCTTCTTGTTCAATACAAAGTTTAACCTCTCTTTCATATTTTCCAAATGTTTTTTTTTTATCTATATATGGATATATTTTATCTTTCTATATATTTTGTGTATGTATATAGACTTCAAATCTATTTTCTAGTTTACTAACCATCTGCTGAGCTTTTTGTTTTTAAATCAATTTGTAAAGGTATAATTTACATACACTAAAATTATCCTTTTATGTACACAGTTCACCCTGGTGGTCCAGTGGCTAGGACTCCTCGCTCCCAGTGCAAAGGGCCTGGGTTCAATCCCTGGTCAGGGGACTAGATCTCACAGGCCTCAACTCAGAGTTTGCATGCCAAAACTAAGATAGAAGATCTTGCATGCTGCAACTAAGGATGGGAGCAGTCAAATAAATAAATAAACATTTTTTAAAAATACACAATTCAATGAGTTTTGGCAAATCGTACAGGCTATGAGAACGTTTGTATCACTCCAAAGAGCTCTCTCATACCTCTTTGTTGTCAATTCCGCCCTTGCTGCTGCTGCTGCTGAGTCACTTCAGTCGTGTCCGACTCTGTATGACCCCAGAGATGGCAGCCCACCAGGCTCCTCCGTCCCTGGGGTTCTCTAGGCAAGAACACTGGAGTGGGTTGCCATTTCCTTCTCCAATGCGTGAAAGTGAAGCCGCTCAGTCGTGTCCGACTCTTAGCCACCCCATGGACTGCAGCCCACCAGGCTCCTCCGTCCATGGGATTTTCCAGGTAAGAGTACTGGAGTGGGGTGCCATTGCCTTCTCCTCAATTCCCCCCTTACTTCTAGGTAAACATTGATCTGTTTCCTGTCCCTGTAGTGTTGCTTTTTATGAAATGTTATATAAATGGAATCATATAGTGGGTAATTTTATTTATAAGTTCTTTCATTCAGCATAATGGTTCTGTGATTCATCCATGTGGTTGCATGTTATCAGCAGTTTCCTCCTCTTTATTATTATTACACATTACAGATAAATTACAATTTGTTTATGTATCCATAAGTTAGTAAGCATTTGGGTTGTTTCAAGTTTTTTTGGCTGTTATGAAAAAGCTATGCACATTCACATACAGGTTTTTCAGTGAACCTAGATTTTTATTTTTCTTTGGTAAATACCTAAGAAAATCTTTAAAATGTTAAATCTGAGCCTTTAAATGCATATTTTTATATTTTATCTAGAAACACATTGTATCTATGTATTTATTGTGGGAAAATTTTCAGATCATCAAAAAGACATTGCCAGAACTAGAAGTTCAGACTGGGAATTTTTTAGTCTTATTTTTTTTTCCCCCAAATATTCACAAATGTGTGCGTACTTAAAAGCTTTTTAAAATACCATAAGCTTTGTATTAAGCTGATACACAGGTTGACCATACATAGGTAACTCACCTGTAAACTGTTTGCATTTTGAGTTCATTTCATTTTTTGCTTCCAAAGAGGCTGGCTGACCTAGGAAACACTGTAGTTTTTCCTGAAAAATCTGTGCTGGAGTCATATTTAATGGTAGATTCAGACTCTTTTCCTTGGATCTGAAATCACACCAAATTAGGGGGAAATAATTACAATTTTTTAAAAAAGGAAACATATACACATCAAGAACTAAACATGAAATTTTTAAGAACCAGAGAAGTCCATGTTATTCATCTTGTGTTTAGAAAAGAAGTAATTGAGGAAATGCTGTATTGAGGAGAGTACTGAGGCCCTCCACAATTACAGTCCTGATATAGCTCCCCATGCTTAACCGCCCACTGCTGCCCTACATACAGACTCTCCAGATGAAACCATAAGTGCTCTGGGCCACATGCCTTTGCTTCTGCTTGGAACGTTCTCTCTCCCTACAGCTACTTGCTTTGTCAAGATTCCATCTTCTCTTCATCGCCCATCTCAAATGACATCTCCCATATAAAGTATTTCCTGGCTTTCCCTCACTTGATATTATTGCTCTCCCTACCATACCATGGATGGGCTTCCCTGGTGGCTCAGATGGTAAAGAATCCACCTGCAATGCAGGAGACCCGGGTTCAATCCCTCAGTTGGGAAGATCCCCTGGAGAAGGGAAAGGCTACCCACTCTGGTATTCTGTCCTAAAGAATTCAAAGACACAGCAATGCCATAATATTCGTAAGAGTTAAAATGCAGGGATTAATTTGATTAGCTTAAAATGTAAATCCTGTTTGGGAAGGAGAAAACTCTCCCATTGACTATAGGCCCTTTGAGGGTGCTGCTGCTGCTAAGTCACTTCAGTTGTGTCTGACTCTGTGCGACCCCAGAGACGGCAGCCCACCAGGCTCCCCAGTCCCTGGGATTCTCCAGGCAAGAACACTGGAGTGGGTTGCCATTTCCTTCTCCAATGCATGAAAGTGAAAAGTGAAAGTGAAGTCGCTCAGTCACATCTGACTCTTAGCGACCCCATGGACTGCAGCCTACCAGGCTCCTCCCTCCATGGGATTTTCCAGGCAAGAGTACTGGAGTGGGGTGCCATTGCCTTCTCCTACTAACAAGTAAAAGTGCTAAATAGATGTTTAAATACAGTAAGTAAACCTCTGAGCTGTCTAACACAGTTGACACTAGCTGCATGTAGCTCTCTAAATTTAATTAAAATTAGATTGAAAATCCAGTTCCTTGGTCTTATCAGCCACCTTTCAAGGGCTTAATAAATACATGTGGCTAGTAGCTATCAGACTGGACAGCACATACAGAATATTTCCATCACCAAAGAAAATTCTATTGGACAATGCTGAACTAAGGATTCCACAAAATGTGTAAATACCAGCAATGAGTGAAATAAGAAACACTTTAGATAACACCATAGTACTTTTTTAACTTCAGTTCAGTTGCTCAGTTGTGTCCCACTCTTTGCAACCCCATGAATCGCAGCACTCCAGGCCTCCCTGTCCATCACCAACTCCCTGAATTCACTCAAACTCATGTGCATGGAGTCAGTGATGCCATCCAGCCATCTCATCCTCTGTCCACTTCTCCTCCTGCCCCCAATCCCTCCCAGCATCAGGGTCTTTTCCAATGAGTCAACTCTTCGCATGAGGTGGCCAAACTACTAGAGTTTCAGCCTCAGCATCAGTCCTTCCAATGAACACCCAGAACTGACCTCCTTTAGGATGGACGGGTTGGACCTCCTTGCAGT
Organism: Bos mutus; assembly: GCF_027580195.1. Classification (NCBI taxonomy): domain Eukaryota; kingdom Metazoa; phylum Chordata; class Mammalia; order Artiodactyla; family Bovidae; genus Bos; species Bos mutus. The sequence continues at coordinate 36,914,519 of NC_091636.1, read as the reverse complement.
CCAACTTAGATGTGCCTAAAAATACATACCTCGTGAATTTGCTACCGTGCTTACAGAAGAGTTGAAAAGCCACACCAACAGAAACAGATGTCTTCCAGTCTCCAAGTTTATGTGCCAACCACACGGCTTCTGGAACCAGGCCACCAATCAATAATAATTCAAGGGCATATTCAACGGTCCACACATCAGAAAGATTCTGCTCTCTGATGGCACTAGCCACCTTAGAGTGTTGCAGAGGAATGAGCCGAAAGGGCTGCTCTGTGAGTAGATGAAAGAAAATGGATTAACTACAGTTATACATAGGAACTCATTCTTCCCTACACATCTCCTTAATCAATACTTTCTACACAAAACCACAACAAGGAAGATACATACAAAATGGCCTAAGATAATACTTAACACACTCTAGAATAGCTTTTCTCTTTTTTAAACACTGAAGAATGTGTCTCTTTAGTGGGTCATGCAGCAAATGTTGGCACTCCTAAAAAAATGAAACCGAGCAGACAAAGAAACAGAAGAAATAGTATCAAAGTGCACTATACAAAATAAAGGTAAATACATACAGTTTGATCAGATAATATAAGGACATGATTAAATAGAGCAAAGAAAAAATGACTCAAATAAAATAATAAAAGTAAAATGTCCAAAAATTAAATTCTACATTAGAATGAGTTTGAGTAAACTCGGGGAGTTGGTGATGGACAGGGAGGCCTGGTGTGCTGCAGTCCATGGGGTTGCAAAGAGTCGGACACGACTGAGTGACTGAAATGATCTGAAATTAGAATACTCAGAATTTGTTCAATTACCACATTTTATAGCTCTTTTACTTAAAAAAAAAAAAAGAAACTGTATAAACACCAATGTGTCCAAAATTTGCAATTAAAAAAATACATATTCAATAAAAACAAGTTCAAAGCAATTACCTTTCTCAGATTATATTCATTCGTAAACAGTCACCTACATGTCAGGCACTAGGCTAGACAGTATTATTTCCACAGATCAATGATCACTGTGTAAAATTGTTTTAAATATTCTGTGCAAAAACAAGGTGAGAAAATTATTTGTTTATTCTATTACCTGTTTTAATATGAAGGGGAGGAAGAACATTCACACTGTGAGGTGGCAAAATGCACAGCAGCTGATTGGTGAAGTAGGCAGCCATGAAGCGAGCCATGGACTGGACCACCCTCACCGCGGCTTCGGGATGAACACTTCCAGTCACCCCAGACTCACAAGGAGACTTCTCAGGAACTGCAGGATACACCAAATGAGCAAAGGAGATTCCGATCAAACTAGCAAAAGTAGGAATATTTAAGCTCCTAACATGATGCAAGAAGAAAATTATAATTAAAACTTTTTTCTGAGATCAACACCCCTGGCCTATACAAGGTAACTTGTAACAGGTATCTACATTTCTTCAAGACAATAGAACAAAAATAAAATAATAAGCTCAAAATTATCAGCACATACACTTAGGAACTCTTTTATGACTTCAAGTTACCAGTTTTTTCTAAAAATGTGGAAGGATCTATAAAAACAATCCAGCTATAATGGACTTGCAAGCTTATCATTTCTTTGTTTTCCTTTCTTCCTCCTCTTTCTCATTTTCTTTCTTTAGTTCAAGGAGGCAGAGTTTACTACAAAGAGCCAGAACAGTGATTCTTCATGTCTGTTTCTGTATTATTAGTATACTCCCATAACATTAACTCTTTACTATTAAGATTCTTTTGGGAGGTATGGACAAGGGGAACGTGTAGAATGGAGGGAAAAGGCAGAGGAGAGAGTTACATTATGATTTCTAGAGTGCTTCTGACAAACTAGAGCAAACATGCCATCCCTATTTAAAAATTGAAACTTAATAATATAAACTGGATTCAGATATTTGAAAATAAATAGCTAAAAACTACTGAGTGAGTGAAAGTCGCTCAGTTGTGTCCAACTCTGCGACCCCATGGACTATACAGTCCACGGAATTCTCCAGGCCAGAATACTGGAGTGGGTAGCCATTCCCTTCTCCAGGGGATCTTCCCAACCCAGGGATTGAAGCCAGGTCCCCAGGGCTGTAAGCAGATTCTTTACCAGCTGAGCCACCAGGGAAGCCCATACAAGATAAATATTAAATTAAGATTAATTTTTATGACATTTATGGCCCCAACAAAGGCAAAGTATCTTTCTTTCTCAGAAGTCACTTGAGGCGATTTACAGGTGGTCCAGAGGTTAGGGCTCTATGCTTCCACAGCAGGGGGCCTGGGTTCAATATATACGGAGGCCTGCGCATTCTCCCTGTGAATCACTGAACGTGGGGAGTAGTCCTGGGAACTCCTGACCAAGAGAGGATATGCTTAAAATACTCTAAACAACTATCATTAAAAATTAAATATATTACTATAGGTTCAACTCATCTTGACAGTTATATCACATCATGACAATACTGCTGGAAAAAAAATCCAGTCAGTTAAAAAGTCACACATAAGAAAAAAAAGTCACACATAAATGTCTTCCACTCATACACAGCTAACAGTCCTTTCGGAGGGCAATCTAACACTAGGCATCAGAAGTCTTGACTCTGTAACCTCATTTCTCAAGATTTAACATGTAGACATTAGTAATGCTCACAAAAATTTATGTTCACTGCAACATTATTTAAAATAGTAAGTAGGTGGTAACAATCTAAAATATCCAATAATAAGGAAAAAGCTTACTAAGTTTTTTAAAAGAATATTATTTACATTGGAAAATATTCACAATATTAAATTTAAAAGATTGCAAAACAGAATATTAGCTCTGGTAATAAACATATATGAATGCACATAGACAAAAATGGTAGCATTAAAAGTGATTTTATTTTCTTTAAACCTTTCCATATTTCAAAACTGTCTAAAATGAACCTATAAAATGAACCTACTAAATAAACACAAATTTAAAAAGACAAATATCAGAGTAGGAAATCCATAAACAGTGGTTGCATACGGTATCACTTATATATGGAATCTAAAAAGATAATACAAACGAACTTATTCACAAAACAGAAACAGACTCACAGACTTTGAAAACAAACCTACAGTCACCGAAGAGGAAAGGTGGGGTGGGGAGGGATAAATTAAGAGTTTAGGAGTAAAACATACACTCTACTGTATATAAAATAAGATAATCAACAAGGGCCTACTGTATAGCATGGAGAACTCTACTCAGTATTCTGTAATAACCTATATGGGAAAAGAGTCTGAAACAGAATGGATATATGTAAATGTATAACTGAATCATTCTGCAGTACACCTGAAACGCAATATTGTAAATCAGCTACACCCCAATATAAAACAAAAATTAAATTTAAAAAATGCAGAGAAAATATGAGTCCCAGAATAAAATTTCATAGTATTCTACCATCTGTCCTTAGCCGCTCAGTTGTGTCCGACTCTTTGCGATCCTTATGGACTGTAGCCTGCCAGGTTCTTTTGTCCATGGGGATTCTCCAGGCAAGAATACTGGAATGGGTTGCCATGCCCTCCTCCAGGGGATCTTCCCAACCCAGGGATTGAACCCAGGTCTCCCGCATTGCAGGTGGATTCTTTATTGTCTGAGCCACCAGGGAAACTGAAGAATACTAGACCTTCTCCAGGAGATCTTCCTGACCCAGGAATCAAACTGGGGTCTTCTACATTGCAGGTGGATTCTTCACTGGCTGAGCTACCCAGGAAGCCCATTCTACTATCTATCTCACTTTAAAATTAAAAAAAAAAAAAAAAGAAAGAAAGAAACCACAGTGGCTGAAACCAAACAAACAAACTAATACTGTTCTGGACAAAAATGATAAACTGGTAAAAATCACAGAAAGGGTTTTACAAACCCTCTCAATCTATTTTTCAAAGCCTTTTGTAAACTAATTTCTTTTGATCTCTACTTTCCATCGGTAAATGATTTTTAAACCAATAATCAGTTATTAGTAAAAAAAAAAAAATACTCCATCTAGAGTCATGAACTCCATTTAGAAAGTACTGACACACTGGCCTTTCTGACACACTCATATGCAAAGTAGACTTCTCATGGTCTACCACTGTAAAGCAGCATTATAAATACATTATGTGCTCATTCATATAGATGTCTTTCACTCTGTTGCTATTGCTTAGTCACTAAGTTATGTTCGACTCTTTGTGACCCCATGGACTGCAGCTTACCAGGCTCCTCTGTCCATGGGATTTCCCAGGAAAGAATACTGGAATAGGTTACCATTTCCTTTCCTAGGGGATCTCCCTCATCCTGGAACTGAACCGGTGTCTCCTGTGTCTCCTGCAGTGACAGGCTGATTCTTTACCACTGAGCTACCAGGGAAGCCTGTCTTTCACTTTGGTTATTGCTTAATTTAAATACACCTTTTTTAAAAAAGGACAATCCAAATATTCTACAATCTCTTAAACAGATTTTAAAATGGCCCTGAATATGTCAGAAAGTGATTTTGATCACTTTAGCAAACCACCTTAAGCAATCATTAGAGAAAATACAAACATGTTAAGGGAAAGTACCTGACATTGGGTACCTGACATTGTGTCTAACAAACAGGGCTGTGAGACTTGAGACAACAATTATAACAGTTCAGCAGGCAAGTGCCGCTAAGCTGAGAGATTCAAAGGTTAAAAACAAGCAAAAACATGATCCTTGCTGCTAAGAAGCTGACAGTCCCAAAATTCACCACAATGCAACAGAGCAACCAACTTTTATGTATAAGCAATTTCATAGCTAAACCTGTAAATACAAATTGCTAACATTAAACATACTGATTTTATATTGATGAACCAAAATACATTAAACTCAACAGATGGCATTAAAAGACAAAGAAGCAAAAAAAAAACAAACAAAAATACTGATTTTTGAAAAGCATACCTGAACAATCTTCATTTTCTTTTACAGGAAGGTGGGACCATCTCAGTATTTCTCTTACTAGCTGATCACATAATCCTTGAGCATCATTTAAATTATAGTTATAGAGGTGGCAGTATAAAAGAGAAAGATAATAGCGAAGCTGAAGAAAACATGTCCTTCTTCCTCCTTAAATAGGGCACAATTACACTTGCATTAAAAAACATGTTAGCTAGGTAACGTTCTTGATCTGAGTGCTGGATAGATGGAAATGCTCAGTGTATAAAAATTCATCAACTGTACACTCGTGTCATGTGAACTTTTCTGTACCTGTTTCACAACTGAGTAAAAAAAACAGGTCAGCAATATTTTGTTCTTTTTCATTGTAAATTCTGAATAATTTTATTTTCTGTGGTCAGGTCCTAAGATGACTAAGAATTTATCCAAAAAGAGGTACAAATGCTCATCTCAGTACTAACCGAGGTCCGCTAACAACATCTCTCTCAAGTACACAAGCTATGAAACAGAAGGGCACATGCTAAAAACACAAATTAAAAAAACACACATACATATATCAAACAGACGGTCAAAGAGACTTTCCAGAGAAGAAATACTGTCGAATAAGATTGGATCCCTTGACCACTGTCTTCAAGTATCTAAAAGGTGTTTACGACTGAGACTGCCGGTTACCTGCCCCTTATCCACCATTCTGAGTAAAAGAATTCTAATTTTATTTGGGGTTCCAATGCACTCAGATCACAATTTCTTGCTAAATGTGGCCATGAGAAAATATGATAAAGTTCTTAGCCAAGAGATAATATAGTGTACAGCTGCCAGACAAGCTGTGTAAAGAGGCATCTCAGCCAGGAGGTGTGCCTTCTCTTGCCCCTCCTGCCTGCCTCCTTTCTGTTACCTGGATTGTGCACGTGATGGCTGGGACTCCAGCATCCATGTTAATTCATGCAACAGCCTTAAGAGTAGAAGCAATGCACTAAGGACGATGGAGCAGAAACACTAAATAAGCCTGAGTCCTTGATGAGACCCCCGAAATACCAAATCAGCCCCAGACTGTCAACTCCTCGCCTCCTTTCCTAAGAGAAATAAACTTCTTGTTGAAGCCACTGTTACTTTCAGTCTCCACTACAAGAAACCATTTCAATTGGATACAAATGGAAACGAAATGAAATTAAAAGGCCCAGAATAAAACTCATTATGAAAACTTTTCTTCATGAGAACTTCTCATCACACTGGATGCCACTCTTCTTCATCCAGCTGTACAATCTCCAAATCTGAGAAGTGCACGAGACTTCTTTCTCTACTCAGTCACAAGTTCACTTGATCAAACCTATTAAACATCTGACAAATGTGACTTTTGTTCCCCAGTACTCTTAACATTGCTTTGCTTCAGGACCTCTTCAACTGACTAATTTTCTTGCTTCTAGGTAAAACCCACATCTCTATACCACACTCCAACAAATGGCCCTCTGTAATGTACCAAAGTGATCTTTCCAAATGGCCTATACTTATTTGAAAAGTACTCTTTCTGTATCTTAACAGATCCCACTATCTTCAGGATAAAACCTTAATCCCATGGCACTGCATAGTATCTTCCCTTATCATCTATTCTCTCCTCTCACTTCAGCGCTCACCACCCTATCCTCAATATTACATATATGTTTCAAATAACCTGGTCAACTACTCGCAATTTACCAAACTGCCATAGTTTCTCATGTCTTCTTGCTTCTAGAGTGCTATATCCTATGTTACACCATTTCCACTCCTTCACCTGAACAATTTTCACTCAGTTTTACATGTCTGTTCCTCCAGGTTTTCTCCAGATTGATGTTTGCACTCCAGTTCAGACCATGCCCTCTCCCAACAAATACCATAAAGCATAATGAGAAACATGCCAGTTGTTCATGCAATCTATCCTCCACACTATGGGCAATTTGAGGGTAAACTTGTTTATTTCAGTTATTCTTATTGTCTAACACACATAGCAGGCCCTCAATACATAGCCACAGCAGCCAGAAAATAAATTTAATAATTAGCTAAACCTGACCAGTAGTGGAAGTCAAGGTTAGCTTCACAGCCACTGGCTGAAAACCTCTATCATCTTATACCCTCAGCCCTATATCATAAAAGCTATCACCAGTTTCTAGAATCCACATCCCTACTGTCTCATCAAAAACTCCATGTAGCCACATAGTAAGTCTAACTCACAGGAAATTCTTAAAGTTGAATTACTTAAGGGCAGAGAGCCTTAGCTCAAAGTTTCTATAAGTTGGTAATAGAACCTTATTTGACTCATAGTTTCTCTTGTAGATGCTGCTGCTGCTGCTAAGTCGCTTCAGTCATGCCCAACTCTGTGCGACCCCAGAGACGGCAGCTCACCAGGCTCCCCCGTCCCTGGGATTCTCCAGGCAAGAACACTGGAGTGGGTTGCCATTTCCTTCTCCAATGAATGAAAGTGAAAAGTGAAAGTGAAGTCGCTGAGTCTTGTCCAACTCTTAGCGACCCCATGGACTGCGGCTCACCAGGCTCCTCCGTCCATGGGATTTTCCAGGCAAGAGTACTGGAGTGGGGTACCACTAAATAACATTTTTTTTTAATTTAGGATTTAAGTCTCTTTTTTACCCATTACCAATCAAACACAGGTTCCATCACTAACCAAAAAAAGGACAGAGGAGTCTTATCTACAGATAGGATAAAAATTTCTTGGTGCTACAAATTCCAAGACTAAGAATAATTTTAAATAACTATTTCTAACAGACAAGGTACCTACAGTATGTATTTTATTTAGGCATTAAGAAATTGTCAGTTCTCGGAGATCTGAAATTATTTTTAAGAAGAGCAGCATGCTAAAATATGGTCCCATGAACATCATGGCAAGTAATATTTTAACACCCCCTACCTTTCTCACAGGTTTCTTGTAGAGCCTTCTTCCATATTTGAACAGATTTTTCATATGATCCTAATAGGAAACACTCTTCCCCTACAAAATTTTTAACCAACAGTTAGTCCTGGTTAATTAAATTACTTTATGAAAATTTACTTGTTTTAAAATTTAGTGGATATAGTGCAGCCAGAAATTATTTTGAAAAAAACAAATAATTACAACCAATCAATAAACTCAAAGCCCAACAACCTACTATCACTTATGCCTGGGGTTAGAAATTGTTTATAAGATACTGACCATTGATAGATTTAAGTTCTAAGGTCTGGTTCAAGCGAACTCCAGCAGTCTGCAGTTCAGCCTGTATATGGCATAACAGGGACTTGACAGCTGACGTTTCACGTGTCATCTTTTCAGTTAACTGCACGCCATCTTCAGGAACTCTTTGACTTAATTGCATTTGATACCATAAAGTCTTTCTGTACAATATTCTCCAGAGAACAATCAATCTGCACACAGAATGAGGTAATCATAAAAATCAAATTTCAGACTAGGGATAAGAATGAGTATAGCCTTTTTTTAGCCTTTACTAAGAGTATAGCTAATGAATATAGCCTCCTCATTAGTCTTTTTCTCTCCATGTATTCTTCCCTGAGGTAATAATATGCACACAACTGATCAGGTTCAAAGATAGCAAAAAGTCAAAAAAAATGCACATTTTTTAAACTTTCATAAATGCTTTAGATACCTGAGGTCATTTTTTCTATGGTGCTTATTTAAATCAAAATCTTTCAACAGTATCATGATTGCCCATGACTAATAAAATAATGTGTGCTGAAAAATGTTTGGCATAAATCCTAAAATACTTTTAAATAACATAAAATCTATGATGCTGAGAACTAACAGTACAAGATTTCTTTTGGGAGTGATAAAAATATTCTGGAATTTGTGCTACTCGTTCTACAACCTTGTGACTATAATAGAAATGACTGAATTGTAGCCTTTAAAATAATGAATTTTACAGTATGGGAATTATATCTCAATTTTGAAGAATCTACAATGCTGATGGTCTCCTAACAGTGAAGTCATTGTACCTGTGTCCTGGCTGTTGCACAAAATTTAATACTTGAGGATGAATCTTGAAAGATGAGTTCCAAGACCAGTTTTCCCAAGATTCACTGTCTTGAAACATTTGAAAAATGGGTAACACCAATGAGTCTTGCTTTGCTCTTCTACTTCCATCAGCTGATGCTGAAATAACTTCAGGCTGAAGACTGTACACACCATTTAAATGATCAGCTACCATTCTGAGTAAATGAAAACAGGCTAAAAGCTTCTCTGAGAATAACTGATCCTGTTGTTGCTGTGTTAGCAAAAGCTTTATAGTATTTGAAGTCAGCTTCACCAAATGTCCTACATCTTGCTTGTATCTCATATCCCAATACTGGATTGATAAACACTGATGAAAAAGTTGAAAGATACAAAGTACCCATGTATTATGTTTTGAGCTCTTGCTTAAAAAAAGATCAAGTTTGGGAAAAGGACATTTTATAAACTGAAGAATATACAAAAAATGAGTGATACAAACTACTGTGTAGTTTAACATTAAATTTTTTTCTGCCACATTTTTTGAAATTCCTATAGTCCATGCTGCAAGGAGATTTTTCTGGACAGAGTGCAGTTCTATAACAGTTTTATCTGTCTCCTCAGTATTATCTTTTGCATGTATTGTATCAAACATAGAAGCAAATTCCAATCTTCCCTTCTCAACACTACTAAATAACAGATCATTTTTTTGGTTCCAAAAAGAGAATAAGTTGTTTGGAAAACATCTGCCATCATCAGTTTCTTCTGCTTCAAAATCCTAAAACATGAGAGAGAAAAAATTATTATTAATATTAATATAGTTTAATTCCTTACAAGTAGAATCAGTTTAGTGCTATCAAATTTCTCTTCTCTTTAATAACAGGAAAACAAAATTTGTTTCTTGGAATAAAATCAGTACATAACTGTTCAAAATAAATAAAACATTGCTAACAAGTACCTGCAGATCTGCTGTTTCTTCATTTAACTTCAATGTTTCTTCTGCTTGCAAGAATTTGGGAACAGTAGAATCAGCTACATTTTCATTTCTTTGGTGCTTTAACAAGCTAGATCTTAGGGAATTCAGTGATCGCAAGTTCAGACCTTTGCCTTTTGGCTATAGAAAAAGAAGATTTCCAAGAGCAAAGTTTTATCCATAGTGAAGTGAAGTTGCTCAGTCGTGTCCAACTGTTTTCAACCCCATGGACTGTAGCCTCCCAGACTTCTCAGTCCATGGGATTTTCCAGGCAAGAGTACTGGAGTGGGTTGCTATTCCCTTCCCCAGGGGATCTTCCCGACCCAGGGATTGAACCTGCGTCTCCCGCGTTGTAGGCAGACGCTTTACCCTCTGAGCCACCATGGAAGCTTTATCCATAACTGTACTACAATTATAACTTCTACAGACAAGTGTATGCAATCCAAGGACACCACTGTCAGTACAGTTTTAAATTTAAAAAGACCGAGAATGTTGACGTTCAGTAGGAAACAACACAATACTGCAAAGCAATTATCCTTCAATTAAAAATAAATTAATTAAAAAAAAAAAGACTGAGAAGCCAGCTTTTATTGATGGTACCATAAAGCACCATACCTTACACAGTATCACACTTTCGTATGTTTTCTCAAGCCTCTGCGTTGAATCAAGTAGAAGGGATCTCATGAGCACTGATGGAGACAGATTATCAAGAAATCGAAGGGTTGTGACCATGTATCCATCAGAAATAATGAGGTAGGGTAATCGTGAGTGTGCTTTTATAGAGAATCTCTGTCTCATAGGGTCACTATCTGAAGCTGATGAATCTACAGAATTATTTGAATCTTGAAGTGTAAACTGCTGTGGTCTAGCAAACAAACATCAAAATTCGAGAATTAGTGAGAGGAAAATCTTTTAAAAAAACAATTACATTATTCCAAAGGAAAAAAAAAACACAAACATTTCAGAATGATGAAAAAGCAAGCAAATTAAACAGAAAAATATTAAATGTGCACAGATCTGTGAGGAAAACATAAGTAATTAAATAATACAGAGGTTGGTGGGTTTTTTTTAATTTTCCCAGAATTGTGACATTTACTCTATTGTCTGTAATATTGCTTGTAATCTAGTTTTATATCTCTTTTTGAAAAAAACTGAGGCAGTTATTTTTACTATTAAAGACAGTTTAGCTGTTAACTTTCTTTCTTATCATATATTTAAATATCCTTGTGAGAATATAAATAGGAGCTGTGAGTATTCTTGTTATTAAGAAACATTTGGAGAGGATGGTGATGAGTAAAATTTTATCAGCTTAAGGTTAAATTTGACTGAGTTTCCATATAAATGTAGTTATTTATTGTTATAGTGGTATACCTAATTCTGAATACTTAATATCAACTGATTACTTAACATCATTAATTATTAACTTTGGGGCTTTATAAGTATATACTTAGTATCATTAATTATTAACTTTGGGGCTTTATAAGTATAAAGAGAACAGAGAACCAAAATATATTTTTTTCTGGTTAGGAAAATAATTAACTACAGATTATATGAACCAAATGGCCCACAACAGAAGGTTGGTTTTAGAAGGTACAGTCTACAAAATTTATAAAACCATTAAAAAGTGACTCCATGGAAAGATGTATAAGACATACTGTCAAATCAAAAAAGCAAAACAGTAAACAACATATATCATATAATTTATTTTGCTTTAAAAAATAAATTAATACTGTTATTGCACATGTTACATAAAATTTTCAAATTAAGAGGACAACACACTAAAATGCTAATAATTGTTATCTCTAAGGAATAGGATTACAAGTCTTTCACTTTCGATAGTATTTAGTTTTGTGACATTTGATTAAGCTTTTAAAAATAATGAATATGTATTACTTTTGTAATCAGAAAAAAAAAATCCATTCTGAAAGATCCTAAATACTAATTTTTAAGGAAAATGTGAGGAAAATTTAAGTCAATTAGGAATCAGACCATAATAAGGAAAAACACTTTCACTGCAGGAAGTGACAAGTTTTCCCATCATAATTATCTATTGCTAGAAATAAGGTAAAATTTTTGTTAAACAAAATCAAGGACACATCCCTCCTCAGTTTTCCTTCTGTAAAGCAAAGGTAATGGATTAATTTCAAAGACCTTTTCCAATTTTTTATTTTGTAAACAGCTATCTTATGTGTCTACCCAACATCAATAAAAACAAATATTTACTGAGCTCTTACGTTATGCCAGAACTGTGCTAAAGCAATTTAAAATTATTTATTATCTTGCTTCATTCCTTCAAGTCTAAGAGACAATTACTGCCATCTTCATTTCAGAGTAAAAGAAAATGAGGCTCAAAGAGTAACTTGCCCAAACTCACACAACCAATAAGTAGAAGAACCAAGATTTGATTCTTGATCTGACTCCAAAGCCAAACTGCTACGTGATCTCACAATTTAAAATTTAAATATGGCTGAATTCTAAAGTCTACTATCCATTTCCAACAACTTTCCCCTTTTTTCCCTTTGGGAAAAAAGTAGATACATCCATGGGTGCTCAGTCGCTTCAGTCAAGTCTGACTCTCTGCGACCCCATGGACTGTAGCCTGCCAGGCTCCTCTGTCCATGGGATCCTCCAGGCAAGAATACTGGAGTGGGTTGCCATGCCCTCCTCCAGGGGATCTTCCTGACCCAGGGATCAAATCCATGTCTCCTACATTCCTGCACTGGCAGCTGGGTTCTTTACCACTAGAACCACCTGGGAAGCCAGATACAGCCACATGCCAAGTTAATTTTTATCTAAGTGCTCTGCTTTTAAACAATAAAAGACATCACATTTTTATTAATTTTTATATCAAAGAAGTTACATTTTTAATGCTGTTAAATATTTAAATAACATATACTTACATAGTCACATTGTCAAATTCTCACCAGGATTAAGCAACAAAAAGAAATAGAAGAAAACTATAAATAAACAGATATTGAGATGACAGACTCAAAGAAAGGATGTTTGAAACATGAAATTATATTTAAAAAAAATACACAGTAAAGTAATACCAAAAGAGAAAAACTTCTGTAAATAAATTAAATGATTCAAATATCTCACCTATATGTTATTAGTGGGTGAAGAGGAATAAATTCTGCTGGCCCAAATTCTATAGAGCAGCCAAATGTAATTAACGTTAGCAATTCACCATGGCAGGTCAATAAAACCAGGGAGCCACGTTTTAACACACAAGCCAGAAGAAGACTATCATGAGTCCAGCTGACATCACCTACCCAGTATGACCTAGAAAAAGCAAAACAAGATGTTTAGAAAGGACCCTCTACAATGTCTCTAACAATTTATAATGGCCAAGGGGTGAGATACTTCAAAAAATAAGGGCAAAAGAATGAATAGTAGGCAAATGTCACATACATTTTGTGTATCTTACTTCCCAAGAAATAAGTAAGAAGAAAGGAGTTTGCTCATAAACATCTAGTTCATCAGTTCAGTAGTTCAGTCGTGTCCGACTCTTTGCGACCCCATGAACTGCAGCATTCCAGGCCTCCCTGTCCATCACCAACTCCCGGAGTTCACTCAAACTCACGTCCATTGAGTCAGTGATGCCATCCAGCCATCTCATCCTCTGTCATCCCCTTTTCCTCCTGCCCCCAATCCCTCCCAGCATCAGAGTCTTTTCCAATGATTCAGCTCTTCGCATGAGGTGGCCAAAGTACTGGAGTTTCAGCTTCAGCATCATTCCTTCCAAAGAACACCCAGGACTGATCTCCTTTAGATTGGACTGACTGGATCTCCTTGCAGTCCAAGGGACTCTCAAGAGTCTTCTCCAACACCCTAGTTCAAAAGCATCAATTCTTCGGCACTCAGCTTTCTTCACAGTCCAACTCTCACATCCATACATGACCACTGGAAAAACCATAGCCTTGACTAGACAGACCTTTGTTGGCAAAGTAATGTCTCTGCTTTTCAATATGCTATCTAGGTTGGTCATAACTTTCCTTCCAAGGAGTAAACGTTTTTTAATTTCATGGCTGCAATCACCATCTGCAGTGATTTTAGAGCCCCCAAAAAACAAAAGTCTGACACTGTTTCCACTGTTTCCCCATCTATTTCCCATGAAGTGATGGGACCAGATGCCATGATCTTAGTTTTCTGAACGTTGAGCTTTAGGCCAACTTTTTCACTCTCCACTTTCACTTTCATCAAGAGGCTTTTTAGTTCCTCTTCACTTTCTGCCATAAGGGTGGTGTCATCTGCATATCTGAGGTTACTGATATTTCTCCCGGCTATCTTGATTCCAGCTTGTGCTTCTTCCAGCCCAGCATTTCTCATGATGTACTTTGCCTATAAGTTAAGCATCTAGTTCATACAACATACCAAGCAGAAATTTACTTACATTCATAAACAAATCATAAGATGAAAATACTACCTAAAAATGTAAAGCTTTTAATTCACTTACATTATAGTCAGAACAACTTCTAATCCTAGTGATATCCATTACTAACATCTACCAGTAGATTTTGAAGGTCAATACCATGCCTGTCTCTCAGCAGCCTGCCAGGGCTCCACTCAAGAGCAGATTCCCTCTTGCCAAAGCCATCTTTACCACTCCTTAACTGTCTGAAATATTAATATTTCTTTCATGGGGACAGAAAATAGCTCCTTCTCATTTAAATGATGGACACCCTAAGTCAAACAGACCACTGAATTGAGACCAGAAAGGAAATTTGGGGAAGAGAAAGAAAATAAAAATGTACGGCTGGATGAACCTGAAAACTCTGAAAAGTCAGAGAACAGCAGAGAAGTGTTCAGAAAAGGAAATTAGAAGAATCCAAGAGGAAGAGGAAATCTTCCTACCCTATAATCCTGCATAGGTCCCTTGCCATCCAAAATCACCACTTACGGTGCTGTCCACCCATATGCAGAGAATGCCAACTTTGTTTAAAAGGCTAAAAACACCCCAGCCTGAGTATATAAAATGATCTTCCCAACCCAGGATTCTTCATTTCAGTCTCTCTAAGTCCAGTATTTCTCTACCTAATCATAATCCTACTCTTCCTAAGAAAACATAGAAAGAAATAAAAAGAAAAAGAAAATATGTTCAAGTATCTTCCACCCTATCAGACCCTTCCTGAAAGGACTGAAGGCTTTCCTTATATAAAGTGAAGTTGCTCAGTGGTGTCTGACTCTTTGTGAATCCATGGATAGTAGCCTGCCAGGCTCCCTTGTCCGTGGGATTTTCCAGGCAAGAATACTGGAATGGGTCGCCATTTCCTTCTCTAGGGGAAAGTGAAATTGCTCAGTTGTGTCCAACATATAAAACAAACTTTAAAGTCTATCAAGCACAAATGCTAAAAGCTGCATTATCTATCTAAATATCTATTTGTTGTTGTTGTCTCTCAGTCATGTCCAACTCTTTGCAACCCCATGGACTGCAGCATGCCAGGCTTCCCTGTCCTTCACCATTCCCGGATTTTGCTCAAACTCATGTCCATTCAGTCAGTGATGCCATCCAACCATCTCATCCTCTGTCAACCCCTTCTCCTCCTGCCTTCAATCTTTCCTGGCATCAGGGTCTTTTCTAATGAGTCAAGTCTTTGTATCACATGGCCAAAGTATTGGAGCTTCTGTATCAGTCCTTTCAATGAATACTCAAGATTGATTTCCTTTAGGATTGACTGGTTTAATGTCCTTGCTGTACAAGGGACTCCAACATCACAGTTTAAAAGCATCAATTCTTTGGCGCTCAGCCTTCTTTATGTTCCAATTCTCACATCCATACATGACTACTGGAAAAACCATAGCTTTGACTATATGGACTTTTGTCAGCAAAGTAAAGTTGCTGCTTTTTAATATGCTGTCTAGGTTGGTCATAGTTTTTCTTCCAAGGAGTAGGTAGATTTCACGGCTGCAGTCACCATCTGCAGTGATTTTGGAGTCCAAGAAAACAGTGTGTCACTGTTTCCATTGTTTCTCCATCAATTTGCCATGAAGTCATGGGACCAGATACCATGATCTTAGTTTTTTGAACATTGAGTTTTCAGCCAGCTTTTTCACTCTCCTCTTTCACTTTCATCAAGAGGCTCTTTAGTTCCTCTTTGCTTTCTGCCATAAGGGTGGTGTCATCTGCATATTTGAGGTTATTCATATTTCTCTCTGTAATCTTGATTCTAACTTATGCTTCATTCAGCCTGGTATTTCGCATGTACTCTGCATGTGAGTTAAATAAGCAAGGTGACAATATACAGCCTTGATGTACTCCTTTCCCAATTTTGAACCAGTCCATTGTTCCATGTCCAGTTCTAACTGTTGCTTTTTGACCTGCATACAGGTTTCTCAGGAGACAGGTAAGGTGGTCTGGTATTCCCATCTCTTGAAGAATTTCCCATCTCTTAAAGAATTCTTTTTAAGAATATTTGTTGTGAAAATATCTATTTAGACACTACTTATCAGAGCCTTAAACTTATTAAACTATTAAAAAAGTAAAAGAAAAACACTATTTAGAAATAAAAACAAATCCTTACCTGACAAGAGTAGCTGGAACCACAGGATTCTTATTACTACATCCTTTAAGGCTACCATAGAGAGTAACAAAATTCAGTGTGTTTATAAATAATACCTGAGTTGCCTAGAAAGAGAAAAAAAAGACAACAAAACAATTAAAATCATTTTACTTATATTTCTGAAGACCTAGAGATCTATCAACAAACTATCTTGTCTTTCCCAACTGGCAAGACAATACCAACCATCCGTAACTCTTTTCCCTTTCACACTACATTTTAAGAATATCAGTCACCACTTTGCCCCTTTTTCTTCCTTTTCCATTATCCTCTTTTTGCTTCTGAAGGTCAAATTTTGAGAATTATGGCACCTAATGTAAATAATGTTACCAATTTACAAAGTCAAGTTAGATCAGAAAATACCAATGTAAAGAACATAAAGTAGTATTAAAAAAAAAACAAACATATTCAAGGGGGGAAAAAATCTCTAAACTGAACTATACTCTCTCTTTTACAGCTTACTCCCAAGAGAGATCACATTTACTGACCTTTGGGTCTTTCTGATTAAGCGTTACTGCCAGGGTAAGTCCATCTCTTGAAAATGCAGAAATCAGAGCTCCCCTTGACTTCACTGACTCACATTTAGGGATCAGACTGCACAGAAGGCAATCCTGCTGAGCCCACTGAACATGATATGACAGTGATCTAAGAAAGGAATGAAATAATTGAAAACAGGAAGTATAGTAACTTTCATATTAATACATATTTCATTACAGAAAATTGATGGGTCCAGCTAAATTCCTTCATATGCATATATATTTGGGGTCTCTTAGCAACTGCTCACAAGTTTTATCCAGGGCACAAAAGAGCAACTGCTAACTAAACAAGGTAGGTCCATATCAGAGTTTTATATTAATGGCATGTCCTACGCCAACCCCAAACACATGTGCATCCACTAAAAGTTTAGATACACATATTTCTACATTATTACAAATATTTCTGGGCTTCCCTCATAGCTCAGTCGGTAAAGAATATGCCTGCAATGCAGGAGAACCAGGTTCAATTCTTGGGTCAGGAAGATCCCCTGGAGAAGGGAATGTCAACCCTCTCCAGTATTCTTGCCTAGAGGATCCCATGGACAGAGGAGCCAGGCAGGCTACTGTCCATGGGTTCAAAAGAGTCAGACACAATTTAGCAACTAAACCACCAACACCTAGTTGTACATTTAAGATTTGTTCATTTGACTTTATATAAATTACACCTGAATAAAGTACTGCTAGCATAAGAAAATAAATAGAAAAAAAAATCTATTTTAGTAAATCTTAAGTCATTATATGCTTTTAAATGCATTCTATTTCATTGGGCTTTTTAAAATAAATAAAACTTTTAATTAAAAAAAAACAAGAGAATTTAAAAGGTATGGTAGTAAATTCAAGTAAGTTACTTCCTTTTCAAAATTCAACTGAATTAGTTTTCAAAGGAGTTTTTTATAGTCTTAAGATAAGACCATAGCCAGCCTTACCTTTTATGTGTTCTCAATTCCAAGAAGGAAAACAAAATAAAAACAAGAAAAACTTTCTGTAATAAACAAGTAAAATGAAAAGTAAAGAAACAGAACAATACTTATAGGGACAAACGATTTGTAAAGTCTCAGAGGTCAATGTTCACATTTCATTTACTGATCTTATTATGTATTTATGGGCCAAAAGATATTATAATAATGTTTCAAAAGGGACAGAAGAACTTCCCTGGCAGTCCAGTGGTTACGACTCTGCACTTGCAATGCAGGGACTGTGGGTTCAATTCCCTGTGGGGGAACTAAGAAGATTCCATGTGCTGTTCAGAATGGTCAAAAAAAAAAAGATAGAAAACAAGAAAGAAGGAAACATTTACCTCACCTTACAGGTGTAAATACATTTTCATGCCACCGAATTGCTAGAAATGTTAACTTCAGGCATTCCCCGGAATAGAAAGTAAATGAACACAAGCAGCAGTCTCCAAATAACTGTAGATAAATTTCATATACTTTAGTATATAATAAATCTGAAAATAAATCAAGAGGATCTAGAAACTGTCATACTGAGTGAAGTCAGAGAAAGAGGAATATCGTATGATATCGTTTTTATGCGGAATCTAAAAAAAAGTGATACAAATGAACTTGTTCATAAAACAGATTCACAGACTTAGAGAATGAATTTATGGTTACCAGGGGGAAGAATGATGGGATAGTTAGGGAGTTTGGGATTAACATGTACACACTGCTATGTTTAAAATAAATAACCAGCAAGGAAAATAGAAAATAAACTCATGCATGAAAGAACAGAAAAACAAGCAAAAAAACAGCCCCACATTTTCTCATAAGTAAGACAAATGAAATATATCAAGAACCTGCTTATACTTTTATTCTTAACATATAGCTTAACATTAAGCTAAACACTAAGAAATTTATTTCTGAGCCAGAAGCATATCTCAAATGGGAAATCAAGGTGCAATTACTCTCTTAAGAAAACACTGCCATTTACTCTGGCTATATAACTGGGAATATTCTTATATATTTATTTTTCTCTTCTTTTATGGTTGCATATTATTTAAACTAGGGCATATTCATGGGGTAAATAACAGAAGTTCAAAACACAATTTTTAACAATAGCAAAGTGGGTAAAAACATATGCGTCAACACATACAAAGAGTATCACACAGCTATTTAACATGTCTTTTAGTTAATAAATGTGTTATTTACTGGGAATGGGCTACTTAATATCACCAATTCTAGTTTCTTTTTTTTATTATAAAGCTAGTTATATTCTAAAACTAAGGAAAAGTAAAACTAGGGAAAGACCAAGGAAACTCAAAGTTCAAACCACTTTTAATAAAATCTTTTAAAATGGGACCAAGAAATATAAAAATACCTTTTCCACGATAATTTCACCATTACTACAATTAATGATGACTGGAGATATACAGCTATCATTACACATTCTGCTCAACAGCTTCCCAGAAAGTGTCTGCTCTTACAGAGTCTGAGGTCTCCACTTCAAGAACACCCTGTCTGATTTGGAATTTACCTCATTTTTTATAAAAACAGCATGCACTACCGCTTCTTTATCTTCAGTGGAAGGCAAAGGAACTGCTTCTTCAGGCATGATCTGGGACCACTGGCCCACCAAGGAAAGGCTTTTGGAAGATAAAACATTCTTGAATTCCAAATGTTCCCAAAGGAATATGCATCCAGAAGGAGTTATAAGCAGAACTCTTTTCCCATTGCCAGATACATACAAGTACAGTCTGGAAGAGCTTGCTAAAAAAACAACAACAAAGTTACTAAACCTCTGAAGTCAGAATTCCTGCAAAAAAGTACAAATTTTATCTATTCTGACAACAAGGAACCTAAATGAGGTTTCCATTCAGAAAGAAAAACTAAGGCATTAATAATAAAAGTACAAATAATATTAACACTTAATCATGTACTCATGTGTGATACTAGGAACCCACTTCTATCACAGGTATGTTAGGTATGCCAGATTTTTCTTCCTCAAGATGAACCTTAGTGTTACAAATAACCAACATCAAAAAATACTTACAGATACATGGAAATACATACAGATATTTACAAAAGCAGAGGTATATTTCTTTTCCTTCTATATATCAAGTTAAATCAATTTAAACAAACAAAAAAACTCCCACCTACTGCAGCTTTAATCATGTCCTTAGGCTTTTCAGTTGCTGGTATAGTTTTCAAACAATCTTGATCTTTGTTCCAGAGGAAAACCTCCCCTGTGGTGAGTACCCCAGCCAGCCAGGCATCTGTTTTCAAAACGGAAACACAATGCTTACAGTCTAACAATTTCCTTAATATTACCCCAAAAATTATTTTTAAAAGCACAGTTAATCTAGCCCTTTGACAATATCAGTACTACTCAACCGTTACTGGACGTTGTTAGGAGTGTAACATCCTTCAACAAAGGCTGAAGACTGGGGATTTTCTTCTTTGTCCTTCCTGAGAGCAAATTAATTTCATTTACGGATTTATCATCCAAAAGAAAAACAGCTTCATTTTCCTAGGAGAAGAAATACATGGAAACTTAAGAGATGCCAAAGTTAATTCAGCCACCTACGTAAGTTATCACAGAAAGGAAAAGAAAGTGACATCTAAGAAAGATGGTATATTTGTACTACACACCATAAAATGAACAATAAGGGCTTTTGTAAAAAACAGTTTTATTTATTTATTGGCTGCACTGGGTCTTCACTGTGGCTCAAGGGCTTCTCTAGTTGTGGCACGGGGGCTTAGCTGCCCAGTGGCAAGTGGGATCTTAGTTCCCCAACCAGGACTCGAATCCACATCCCCTAAACTGGAAAGTAGATTACTGATCACCTGACCATCAGAGGTCCCAACAATAAGGCTAATTATGTACCCTGAAGATGTTTTCATTCTATCTTAAAAGTATGTCTTATTAGAATTACTAGGTAGGATGACCTAGTACTCACACTGAGATTTATTTGAACTTTAAAATTATAGGAGTGTCTTCCAATTCTGCTAGCCCAAACTGAGATATCTGCTGTTAGCTCACCGATCTGAAGAGTAGTATGGGCAAGTTTTAAATTATTTACTTAAATAGACATGGCTTCTCATTTCTGAAGCAGTAGCATGTGCTCCTAGACTTCAGTTTTAGAAAACATCCAGAAATGTTCTGAGCTTCCTGGAAACCTTCCAGGCTGCTTCATCACTTGCGTGGGTATTCCAAGATTCACCAGGACATGAAACTCCCCAAACATGTGCCCTTGCTCAAAAAAGACTCTGTAGATGCGAAAGCCATGCTCATTTTCAACAACGGCAGAGAGGTTTTCTGGCTGGGCAATCTCAAAAACTGGGACTTGCAGGGTGAAGAAACTGTGTCCCAGAATTCCCAGGAGAGCCCAGAAGATGAGAGTGAGGATGATACACCATCCCAGAACACCAACAGCAAAGCAACAAAGGATGGTGAAGAAGATGAAGCAGGTGATGGAGAAAAGGAGCAAGAAAGTGATGAGAGAGGTGACAAATGTGATCAGACCACAGAAAGACTGATGCTCCCTCCCCACCTCTGCCAGCCTCCTACCATGCAAATACACAAAGTCCTGTTCAGTGGGCAAGTGATCCTTCTGCAGATGCTATTTTATTTTTTAAAGGTTATTCTTCAATCTTCGGAGAAGGCAATCGCACCCCACTCCAGTACTCTTGCCTGGAAAATCCCATGGACGGAGGAGCCTGGTGGGCTGCAGTCCATGGGGTCGCTAGGAATCGGACACAACTGAGTGACTTCACTTTCACTTTCCACTTTCATGCATTGGAGAAGGAAATGGCAACCCACTCCAGTGTTCTTGCCTGGAGAATCCCAGGGACGGGGGAGCCTGGTGGGCTGCCGTCTATGGGGTCGCACAGAGTCTGATACAACTGAAGCGACTTAGCAGCAGCAGCATTCTTCAATCTTAGAGGCAAAGCACACATGTAACACATATTACAACTAATACTGTACAACTGAAGAAAAACTTACCTGTCCCAACCAGGAGACTCGTGGCCAGGGTTTTTTCTGCTTGATACTGGTTGAAGTCAAAACTTCTAATCTTATCTCCATGCTTGTTAAGATATCAAAGACCAATTAAGTCAAAAGTCACAAATGCTGTAAAAATCAAAACAAAAAAAAATGATAAGACCCTATAATATTTACTGAAGATTTTAAGAGTTTTCATAAAGTTTTAGTAAATGATTTTTTCATTAGCTCAAGTTAACTCTCTTTTTAAGGTAAAATGCTGACACTTTATTCAGTATCTAATCTTGAATAGTCAGGCAAAAGGTGTTTGCTTTTTTGATAAGTTATTCCTCAGACTATGAAAATAAACACAAACTTGAAGAATATCTTGACAATATAGTTTCTATGTGATTACTTTCTCATCTTTCCAAAGATGACCACAAAAATACCCCCTACCCCATACACTCTTCTTACACTATGACTTTAACACTCCTCTCTCTCACTGAGAGCTCTGGTCTATGCCTCATCCCTTGAAATTGGGTGGTTTTTTACTACTTTGACTAAGACTAAAATGGAAGTGAGGCTATGCATTTCACAACGCTAGCTCATACAAGGCAATACATCATCTACCTTGTGTGTGTGTGCGCTTATTAGCTCAGTTGTGTCTGACTCTCTGCAACCTCTACAGCCTGGCCAACTATAGTCCGTCAGGCTCCTCTGCCCATGGGATTTTCCAGGCAAGAATACTGGAGTAGGTTACCATTTCCTTCTTCGGGGGATCTTCCCAACACAGGGACAGAACCCACATCTCCTACATCTCCTGCATTGGCAGGCAGATTCTTTATCTCTGAGCCACCTAGACCGCCCCACACCTTCTACCTTACTCCTGGAATAATTACTGTTGAAGCCTTCAATCACCACATAAGCAGTCAAACTACCCTAAGCCACCGAGCTCTAAGAAAGTCCAAACTAGACCACACAGAAGCGAAGCCCTGAAATAATATGATGTAAAGATGTCCAGCAAGGCTCCATGCTGGGTATGGGGATGGTTTCAATAGAGGCCATGACTCGTTTGTCAGAGCTCTACTGGGGTGACAGGAACATAATCTTGGGTGAATGGTCCATTCTTGAGTGAATCTTGGGAGGATGATCACTGAGGGAATGTGACACAGTGATTTGGAGCCAAAGTGAGGACACAGAAGCCATAATGAAAGGGATCCCACAGAAGAAACTGAGGACACTTTGAGCATCAGAACAAATTACAGTAATGGATTTAAAAATCCATGGACTAAAACGGGAAACCATGAATCCATATAATCATAAAAAAGTAAATTATTAAATTGAATATTTGATGCAAAATGGTATATTTACATTGTTTCAAAATATCCCTATAAAATACTCATTAATTACAAAAGACAAAAGAGTAACTTCACAATGAAGAAACTGGGCAGATTCCATTGTATCTAAGGATCACAATGAAAATAATCAGAATGGGACAAAAGGAAATCACCTGCCACCTAACAGTTAAAAGGAGAAAAACATCTGTGATGACATATGTACAAAGGAACATAATCTGAATCTAATCACAAGTAAATATCAGGCAAACCCAAACCAAGGGACATTTTACAAAATAACTGATCGGTAACGTTCAAAAGTTTTAAGGTTATGAAAGTTGGGAAAAGATTGAAAAACTAGTCCCAAAGAGAAAAACCTGACAACTACATGCAGTCAGTAAATTGTACACTTTATGTTTGCACTATAAAGGGCAATATGGGAGAAACGGAAAAACCTGAATAGAAAGAGAAACTGAGGATTAGATGACTGTAACAGATGAATGTTGATTTTCTGATTTTGCCGGTTGTCCTGCACAGGCCACGGGTATGATGCGGGCAGGGGGGCGGGTGGGGGAGGAGTCTAAGACACTGCATGCTGCGCGGCAAAAAGTAAAGGATAAAAAACTAGTTCATCATTTCAAGAAGTAAAGACAGAGCCCTACAGAATTTGATGATGGATGGCCTTCTGTCTCTTAAAGCTCCGAAAATCACCTCCTGTTATAGAGCGAAGGTTATTTGTGCTGTATACCGACTGGCACTAAAATCACTAATGGTACCTACAGATGTGTGTGCTTGGAAGCTCAGTCCTGGCTGACTCTTTGCGACCCCATGGACTGTAGCCTCGGAGGCTCCTCTGTCCGTGGAATTTTCCAGGCAAGAATACTGGAGTGGGTTGCCATTCTCTCCTCCAGGGGATCTTCCCAACCCAGGGATCAAACTTGGGTCTCTTAGGTCTCCTGCATGGGCAGCCGGGTTCTTTACCACTAGCGCCACCTGTGAAGCCTACAGATGGATACTAACAAACACCACGAAACATGTTAAATTAGTTACTGGACGACAGAGATAAACTCGAACACACAAAATATGTGAGGAGGAGAAATAGGTTAAATTTTACCGCACCCCTCCCCATATCTTAATTTAAAACACACTGGCAAAAGCAATTTCCAGAGGAATAATCCAAGTTGTTCGGTGGTTTGCACCACAGACGAGCCTAAGAAATCACGTCCATTCCCCGGCGCTCAACTTATCCCCCACCAATGTCACACACAGGAGTTGGCCCACGACCACCTCTCATGAGGCATCCCCAGGGACCCCTCTGAGATTCCCTACCGGACCGTGCGGGGCAGCGCGGGCCTCCACCCCCGCGAGCTGCCACCGCGGCGCCCACCGGGGACCGGGCAGGAGCTGGAGGACACCGGGCCGAGGTGGAGCCCGAGGCGGACTTCGTTCCCAGACAGCCGAGGGCGACCCCGCACCTCCGTGAGGCTGAGGATGCTGCGGCCGGAGAACGACGCCGGGGTAGCGGGTAGGGGGCTGGGTGCGGCGGGGGATGGCGGGGCAGGGGAGGTAGCGGGCGCGCCAAGACTCGAGAGAGTGAGGGGGCGGAGGAGCCCGAGGACGCGGCGGGCCGGAGGGCAAGGGGAGGAGGCTGGGGCCGTGAGAGACGGGACTCTGCGGGAAGTTACCTCCGCCAGGGCCTGGCCCATCCGGGGCAGGAAGGCACGGCGAGGCCGAGATGAAGGAGGGCGACGGAGACGGGCGGAGCTGCCCGCCCCGACGCGAGCCTGCGCCTTGGCGACGGCGGAGGGCGGGGAAGGGACGCGGACGAGCGCCGCCAGTGCGCCTGCTCCGCGCCGGCAGGGAGCGCGGGCAGGAGGCTGGAGGCGTTCTCCAATCTTTCTCTCCGCCGGGTCTCCCGGGGTTCCCGCCCTCGTCCTCCCAGCGGTCCTGCGCCTCCGCTGCCTCCCCGCCTGCGTCCCCTCTGTCCGGCCGCTCGTCCTTCCGCTCAGGGTCTCATCCTGGGCTGCTGGGGTCGTTCTGTTTCACCTCCACGATGTTGCGTTCGTTCCTCTGACACACACCTTTGAGTGCGCAGGCTGTGTGTGGCGCTCTCCAGAAAACCGTTTCAGTTCACTTCACTCGCTCAGTCGTGTCCGACTCTTTGCGACCCCATGAGTCGCAGCACGCCAGGCCTCCCTGTCCATCACCAACTCCCGGAGTTCACTCAGACTCCCGTCCATCGAGTCAGTGATGCCATCCAGCCATCTCATCCTCTGTTGTCCCCTTCTCCTCCTGCCCCCAATTCCTCCCAGCATCAGAGTCTTTTCCAATAAGTCAACTCTTCGCATGAGGTGGCCAAACTACTGGAGTTTCAGCTTCAGTATCATTCCCTCCAAAGAAATCCCAGGGCTGATCTCCTTCAGGATGGGCTGGTTGGATCTCCTTGCATTCCAAGGGACTCTCAAGAGTTCTCCAACACCACAGTTCAAAAGCATCAATTCGTCGGCACGCAGCCTTCTTCACAGTCCAACTCTCACATCCATACATGACCACAGGAAAAACCATAGCCTTGACTAGAGGGACTTTTGTTGGCAAAGTAATGTCTCTGCTTTTCAATATGCTATCTAGGTTGGTCATAACTTTCCTTCCAAGGAGTAAGCGTCTTTTAATTTCATGGCTGCAGTTAACATCTGCAGTGATTTTGGAGCCCAGAAAAATAAAGTCTGACACTATTTCCACTGTTTCCCCATCTATTTCCCATGAAGTGATGGGACCAGATGCCATGATCTTCATTTTCTGAATGTTGAGCTTTAAGCCAGCTTTTTCACTCTCCTCTTTCACTTTCATCGAGAGGCTTTTTAGTTCCTCTTCACTTTCTGCCGTAAGGGTGGTGTCATCTGCATATCTGAGGTTATTGGTATTTCTCCCAGCAATCTTGATTCCAGCTTGTGCTTCTTCCAGCCCAGCGTTTCTCATGATGTACTCTGCATATAAGTTAAATAAGCAGGGTAACAATATGCAGCCTTGACATACTCCTTTTCCTATTTGGAACCAGTCTGTTGTTCCATGTCCAGTTCTAACTGTTGCTTCCTGACCTGCATATAGGTTTCTCAAGAGGCAGGTCAGGTGGTCTGGTATTCCCATCTCTTGAAGAATTTTCCACATAACCGGCTAATATGTAAACTGTGAAAGTGCTGCACTCGATATGCCAGCAAATTTGGAAAACTCAGCAGTGCTCACAGGGCTGGAAAAGGTCAGTTTTCATTCCAGTCCCAAAGAAAGGCAATGCCAAAGAATGCTTGAACTACCGCACAATTGCACTCATCTCACACGCTAGCAAAGTCATGTTCAAAATTCTCCAATCCAGGCTTCAACAGTACCTGAACTATGAACTTCCAGGTGTTCAAGCTGGATTTAGAAAAGGCAGAGGAACCAGAGATCAAATTGCCAACATTCGTTGGATCATCAAAAAAGCGAGAGTTCCAGAAAAACATCTATTTCTGCTTTATTCACTATACCAAAGCCTTTGACTGTGGGATCACAATAAACTGTGGAAAATTCTGAACGAGATGGGCATACCAGACCACCTGACCTGCCTCTTGAGAAACCTGTATGCAGGTCAGGAAGCAACAGTTAGAACTGGACATGGAACAACAGACTGGTTCCAAATAGGGAAAGGATTTTGTCAAGGTTGTATATTGTCACCCTGCTTATTTAACTTACATGCAGAGTACATCATGAGAAACCCTGGGCTGAATGAAGCATAAGCTGGAATCAAGATTGCTGGGAGAAATATCAATAACCTCAGATATGCAGATGGCACCACCTTTATGGCAGAAAGTAAAGAAGAACTAAAGAGCCTCTCGATGAAAGTGAAAGAGGAGAGTGAAAAAGCTGGCTTAAAACTCAACATTCAGAAAATGAAGATCATGGCGTCTGGTCCCATCACTTCACGGCAAATAGATGGGGAAACAGTGTCAGACTTTATTTTTCTGGGCTCCAAAATCACTGCAGATGTTGACTGCAGCCAAGAAATTAAAAGATGCTTGCTGCTTGGAAGAAAAACTATGACAAATCTAGACAGCATATTAAAAAGCAGAGACATTACTTTGCCAACAAAGGCCCAATCTAGTCAAAGCTATGGTTTTTCCAGTAATCATGTATGGATGTGAGAGTTGGACTATAAAGAAAGCTGAGCACTGAAGAATTGATGCTTTTTAACTGTGGTGTTGGAGAAGACTCTTGAGAGTCCCTTGGACTGCAAGGTGATCCAACCAGTCCATCCTAAAGGAAATCAGTCCTGAATATTCATTGCAAGGACTGATGCTGAAGCTGAAACTCCAATCCTTTGGCCACCTGATGCTAGCAACTGACTCATTTGAAAAGACCTTGATGCTGGGAAAGATTGAGACAGGAGAAGAAGGGGACGACAGAGGATGAGATGGTTGGATGGCATCACCGACTCAATGGACATGAGTTTGAGTAAACTCAGGGAGTTGGTGATGGACAGGGAGGCCTGTCGTGCTGGCAGTCCATGGGGTCGCACGGAGTCGGACATGACTGAGCGACTGAACTGACTGAATGTGTAAACCTTGAATATTCATTGAAAGAATTGATGCTGAAGCTCCAGTACTTAGGCCACCTGATGCAAAGAGCCTACTCATTGGAAAAGACCCTGATGCTGGGCAAGATTGAAGGCAGGAGGAGATGGGAACAACCAAAGATGAGATGATTGGATGGCATCACCCAGTCAGTGGACCTGAGTTTGAGCAAGCTCCAGGAGATGGTGAAGAACAGGGAAGCCTTGCCTACTACAGTCCATGGAGTTGCAAAGAGTTGGAGATGACTGAGCACCTGAACAAGAACAACAAAAACTGGTAATTCTGACAGTAAATCCTTATTTTCCTACAGCAAATCCTTATTTTCCTTTTTTGCAAACACATATGATAAAGTCCAAAATCAACATTTTGAAGATGTCCTAAACAGTCTACTGCATTAACATTCCGGTTGATTCCAAAATGTAGAGCACCAGTAACTTAGTTTTGGTTTGGTTTTCTGATGGCAACATAGACCACACTGCCAAACTGAAATTCTGGGACTCTAAACAACCCTCCTGATAATGTGAGTTTTTTGCAGATCTAAAGTATTACATGTCAGGACATAAGAACATAAAATGAAGCTAATGCAACTGAGACCCTGAATTTTTTATTTTGATTAAATTCAAATAGCTACGTGTGGCTAGTGGCTCCTGTATCATGCAGTGCAGCTTTGCTGTTGCTGCTGCTAAGTCGCTTCAGTCATGTCTGACTCTGTGCGACCCCAGGGACGGCAGCCCACCAGGCTCCCCTGTGCCTGGGATTCTCCAGGCAAGAATACTGGAGTGGGTTGCCATCTCCTTCTCCAGTGCATGAAAGTGAAAAGTGAAAGTGAAGTCGCTCAGTCGTGTTTGACTCTCAGCGACCCCATGGACCGCAGCCCACCAGGCTCCTCCATCCATGGGATTCTCCAGGCAAAAGTACTGGAGTGGGGTGCCATTGCCTTCTCCGCAGTGCAGCTTTAAATCCTTGTTAATAAACTTGACTCAGCTCCAGTTTTTCTCAGCCTCAGTTCAGAATTGGAAATCTCTTGGAGGGAAAATTCAAGTGGTGCAGTTTGGATATGGGATTTACTCTTGGATCAGTCAGCTATGGCCGGGATCATATAGTGCAGAAATTGCTGCTGAGGACTTGCTTGTCTGTGTGTATCTGAGGCCATTCTCCCCCACAAAGGAAATTATTATAAGCTGAGGTCTATTATAAGATGGAGTGGTGGCTTCCCTGATGGCTCAGTGGTAAAGAATCTACCTGTCCATACAGGAAACACGGGTTTGATCCCTGATCCAGGAAGATCCCATATGTGGTGGAGCAACTAAGCCCCTGTGCCACAACCATTGAGCCTTTGCTCTAGAGCAACTCCTGAAGCCCGCACACCCTAGAGCCAGGGCTCCATGACAAGAGAAGCCACTTCAATAAGAAGCCCAAGTACCACAACTAGAGAGTAGCCCCCACTCGAGGCAACTAGACAGAAGCCAGTGCAGCAACAAAGAATTATTTTAAAAAGATGGAGTGGTGAGTTATTTAGGATAGACTAGGGAACCATATCAAAAGGCCTCTACCAAAAATTAGTGACCTAGAGAACAAGGGCAATTATTTCTTACTTGTGTATCTATTACAGGTGATTTAGTTTGTTAGGTTTGCTCTGCTCAACACAATTATTCAGAGATCTAGGTACCTTCGAGATACTCATCCTGTAATTCTCCAATGTCTTGTTGCAAAATCAAGACTGATGTCCAAGTGGGATTCAAGTCAAAGGAAAGGGGGAAAAGGAGCGAGCATCCCCACAGTCTTGAGATCTGGGTCCAGGGCGGTGGTACACAGTATTTCTTGTTCTGTTGTATTGGAGAGAATTTCATCATCTGTTCACACCTAGCCACAAAGCAGGCTGGGAAATACAGATTAGCAGTGTACCCAGTGAGATTGATAGAATAATTTTGGTGGATGATTAGCAGTCTTCATCACAAGTGCTTAGAATATTAAAAATAGTAATACATATTTTCTGTCTTCAAGGCTATCACAGGTATCATAGAAGACTAGGTAATTAGCGATGAATAAGGAACATGCTGTATGAACCCAAAGAAAAGAATGACTTAAAACAGTATTTCTCAAACTTTAATGTACCTACGAATCACCTGGGAATATTGTTAAAAATGTAGATTCTGATTCAGTAGGTCGGGCCCTAAGACTGACTCTCCTAACAAGCTCCCAGGTGACATCAATTCTGTCAGTCCTTGGACCAGTCCTTAAGTAGCAAGTGGTTGCAGTTGCAGCAAAGGGAATAACAGTTGAGTTTTGTATTATGGTACAGTGATCAAGAGTCCGGTTTTGGATGTTAGACATCTTATGTTCAATTCCCAACTTCAATTTACTGGCTGGTTTATTAATACATTGCTTATCTTTAAACCTAATAAAGATCGTAAGTAATAGAGAACCACACACAAACTGGATTTAGCAAAAAGATAAATTGATTGGCTCATTAACCCAGGGGTTCAGCAGGTAGTTTGTAAGTTTTGATCAGGCAGGGCTTTTCCGTTTTTCTTCTCGTCACTCTGCTCTTTGCCTTCAGGCCAGCTTCTTTTGTGGTAAAGTGAGAAGATGGTACATATACACCTATTTTACAAGGCAAATGTAGTTTAAATTTTTTTCTTTAATTAAGGATTCTTCTTGAGCCGCCAACCCAATATGTAGCAGGGAAAGTCTTTACCTTGACAAGTAATGGTACTTTCATTTCTTTTTTGATAAATCTCCTTCAAATAAATGCTGTGCCTTGCAGATGGTCTTTTTCTCATTCTACTCAGTCTACAAGGTGGATTCATAATGAGAGTGGGAGGAGGGGTTATGTGCTCTAAAGGCATTGAGAGAGAGAGTGTTTGCATTCAAATTTTATTTTTTGTATTCTTAGCCACCCTTTCTTCAGGATGTCTGATGTTGGCTCCTGGGTCTATCACATTGGTGTCTATAACCTCCTCTTGTTGTTTAGTCCCAATTCATGTCCGACTCTTGTGCGCCTCCTATGGACTTGTAGTCCACCAGGCTTCTCTGCCCGTGAGATTTCCCAGGCTACTCTGTCCGTGAGATTTCCTAGGCTCCTCTGTCCATGAGATTTCCCAGGCAAGAATACTGGAGTGGGTTGCTATTTCCTTCTCCAAGGGATCTTCTGGACTCAGGGATTGAACCTTCAATTCCTATGTTGGCAGGTGGATTCTTTACCACTGAACCACCTGGGAAGCCCAGTGTCTATAGCTAGAGTCTCTAATTTCTCTCTTGATGATGCAATCACACCCCCTAAGACTCAGCCATCCCCTTCATCTCTGTATTCTGTTGCCTCTACAGGGGGGTCTCCTTGCTCTCAAGTTCCCCAGAGCATGTGAGAATGTTCTGTGCCTTGAACTAAACATAAGAGCTGAGAGCAGGTCAGGAATAATGACTCAGCTCTTTCCTCTAATTATAACATGTCACCATGTTTTATTCTGTTGGGATCACCCCCATATTGGGAGAGAGAGAGCATTCTAAAGGACAGTCTTTTCCAATAATTTAGAAAAGCTACTTTGCTCTCAACTTTCTCTTCAACCCTGTCTCCATGAGATTTTGAGACAGAGGCATATCTGACTTTGTTTCCACTAAGCCAGAGGGGTTTTCTTCTTCCTCTTGGATAGTATCCCTCTTGTGTATATTCTGAGTCCTCTCTGGATTGTCCCTGAATTGTGGCAAAAGCCCATATTCATGCTTTAATGCTTTGAATTTGATATAACAGGAAATGTGGAGAGTCCCTCTCTCTGTGAATACGGGTGTCATCAAGAGTAGAAACCATTCTCTGATTTCTCTTCCGAGGCTCTGCTTCGGAAAAGTGGACCCATCATACCTGTAACCTGGCAGATAAGGGCTGTGCAGGTGTATGCCCACAGCTTTCCCAGCCGTGGTTTGGACCTTATTTTTAGATAAGTGTAACAGTAATTGTCATAACATGCATCCTTTTAATTTTCAAGTCCTGAATTCTCTACTGTTTAAATGGCAATTGAAGTTGTTCTACTTTCAGAAAACCCATCAGAAGGAAAAAGATGACCAATAGAGAAAGAAAAAGAAAGTCAAATACCAAGACCTGGGCTGTCAGGACAGAACACAGGAAAGCACAGGAAAAAACATGTGCTTTTAGGTAAGGTTCTGTATTTTGCATGAGGTGGTAGCTAAACAGGTATGTTCACTTTAAGAAAACATTATTATATGATTTGTGTACTTCTCTGTATTTTATTTCAAGTAAAGTTTTGTTTAAAAACATATTGAAAGCTACCATTTAAACAAAGAGTCAAACAGGACTGAGTGACTAACACATACACACACACACCATTTAAATAAAGATAAAAGCAAAAGCGGTCATCTATTGGGTTCCAAACAGATTCACCTTTAAAGGATGACTAGGGTTGTGATAGCATATTCAAAAGCAGAGACATTACTTTGCCAACAAAGGTCCATCTAGTCAAGGCTATGGTTTTTCCTGTGGTCATGTATGGATGTGAGAGTTGGACTGTGAAGAAGGCTGAGCGCCGAAGAATTGATGCTTTTGAACTGTGGTGTTGGAGAAGACTCTTGAGAGTCCCTTGGCCTGCAAGGAGATCCAACCAGTCCATTCTGAAGGAGATCAGCCCTGGGATTTCTTTGGAAGGAATGATGCTAAAGCTGAAACTCCAGTACTTTGGCCACCTCATGCGAAGAGTTGACTCATTGGAAAAGACTCTGATGTTGGGAGGGATTGGGGGCGGGAGGAGAAGGGGACGACAGAGGATGAGATGGCTGGATGGCATCACTGACTCGATGGACGGAAGTCTGAGTGAACTCCGGGAGTTGGTCATGGACAGGGAGGCCTGGCGTGCTGCGATTCATGGGGTCGCAGAGTCAGACACGACTGAGCGACTGAACTGAACTGAGGTTTGTGATAGAGAAGTGGAGAAAGATTATGATTTTAGATACATCATATGGAATAATTGTAGGACATATCCAGGGGATGTAAAGTAAGCTCCTGTTTCAGAGCCTACACACAAGATATTGGGTGCTAGCTCAGCAGACTCTCTCTTTGACAACTGCTGTTCTACACACTCAAGAGGTGAATCTCAGCGCCTCATTAATAGTACATAACCCTGTCCATTAATAGTACGTAATGCTGTCCTCTCATGTTGTACTATCCCCAGCTAACTAATCGGCCAGATAGGACTTAAAGCAGTGGAGACAGGTAAACATTTGACAACCTGCTTTACAAGATAGAAGAGATACCATGATTTACAGTATTCGCCAGTCTCTGTGGTGCATTTTCTCACCATGATGTTTTCCAATCATGATGTTTTCATCAATCAGCTCAAAAATTCCCTGAAAATTTAACAGTCAGCTCTCAAAACCCAGTCCCCAGGGGCCCCAGCACACCAATGACTTAAGACAAAAGTGAAAGTCGCTCAGTCGTGTCCCACTCTTTGAGACCCCATGGGCTGTCCATGGAATTCTCCATGCCAGAATACTGGAGTGGGTAGCCTTTCCCTTCTCCAGGGGATCTTCCCAACCCAGGGATCAAACCCAGGTCTCCCGCATTGCAGGTGGATTCTTTACCAGCTGAGCCACAAGGGAAGCCCTGACTTAAGATGGGCAAGCCACAATCACCCTGAGAGGGAGAGCAATTCTTCTGATGAATTTATCATAAGGGTGAAGAAGTGTCTTTTCCATAAGTGCACCTCCCCTCATCTAGACTGAGGTCACAGGAGCCCTGAATATAATGTAGAACACTTTTAAGAAATACTTCATCACCAACATTTTTATGGACATAAATTGATATTTTCAGGGTTGGTGAAGATTGGAATTTTAGCCTACTCACAAGCTAACAAACTCTTCTGTTACTGTTTCATGGTCTTGAGAGAAAACATCAGACGCCTGCAGTTAGAGAAAAGGACTTTGTTTCTTAAGGCAAAAGCAGTAGGCAGAGTGTTAGTATGATGTTTATGAGGTTCCCTGTGACTCAGTTCCCACACCAGCAGCACAGGTGCCTAGGTGGATGAAGGGGTTTTTTTATTTTTTATTTTTGGATATAGGTGAGGAACATTGAGCTGGGCGGTTTCTCACTTTTATTGTGAGTGCCAAGTGGACTAGCTCATTGTTTGGGATGTTACCTCTGCAAAACTCCTCAGAAATGGGTGGTAAGAGCAGTCTGGGTTTTACATTCTTGGCATATCCTGCAAAGGTGTGGGACATAAAGGATCCTGGCGGATTGCATATCCCATCAGTGAGTCCAAAAATAATTCATAAGAATTGATCTGATAATGAAAAAGAATCTAAAAAGGAATATATACATATATGGATAACTGAATGTCTTTGCAGTACACCTGAAAGTAACACATTATAAATCAACTATATTTCAATAATTTAAAAAAACCCTTCCCTGTCCAAAAAGTTGGTCTATCAGTGTAAAATCATGTGAGGAAGACCTTAACCAATTTATTTAGCTTCTGCTTTATTTTCATGAATGAGCAAAAATGATATAAAACTCTATCTTTAAAATCTAAATATATCTTTCAATAAATATAAAATAAAAATTCTAAGTGATGAGTCCATTATGTCAGTTTAATTGGTAACATTTTTTTTCTTGGTAGTACATGAAAAAATGGTTAATTGATGGCACTTGAAACTAAATGAAATATTTAATATTTCTCATCATTAGGCATGTGATTCCTCTTATTACAAACTCTGATTTTTATTACTGGAGTGTGAAAATACACTGTGGTCAATTTAGCCTGCTATGTTACTAGCCAGGAGAAGGAAATGGCAATCCACTCCAGTGTTCTTGCCTGGAGAATCCCAGGGACGGGGGAGCCTGGTGGGCTTCTGTCAATGGGGTCGCACAGAGTCGGACACGACTGAAGCGACTTAGCAGCAGCAGCAGCAGTTACTAGCCATCCTATTTTCTTGTAAAAAATTTTTTTTCAAATTGTTTTGTGATTCACTTGGTTTTTTAAGATATGTAATCATGTTGCCTTCGTATGGAAACATTTTGAGATTTTTACTTATATTTATCCTTTTACATTATAAAGTTTATAGCATTTTGGGGTGTATTTTGTAATTGCTGGCATCTGAATTATTTTGTTCACTAAAAATGGTGTCAAGAGGGATGGACTCTAGTCCTTTTCTTTCAGGATATGAATTATACAGGAGAACAAATACACTGACAAAAACTTTAAGTGTGACAATATGTGAAAACAATGGATATTTGATTTTTTTTAAATTATTTATTTTGGCTGCACTGGATCTCCGTTGCTGCATGGGCTTCTAGTTGTGGACAGCGTGGGCTATTCCTTGCAGTGGCTTCTCTTGTTGCTGAGCACAAGCTTTAGGGTGACAGGCTGCAGCAGTTGTGACCTGAGGGCTCAGTTTTTGCAGCTCCCAGTGTTTGATCCCTGGGTCAGGAAAATCCCCTGGAAGAAAAAATGGCAACCCACTCCAGTATTCTTGCCTGGGAAATCCCATGGAGAAAGCAGCCTGGCAGGCTATAGTCTATGGAGTCACAAAAGTTGAACACGACTTAGCAACTAAACCACCACTACCAGATAGTCCATGGTTCTAGTGCCGCTTATTGAAAAGACTATTCTTTCTCCTACTGAATCACCTTGGCACCTGGTTGAAGATGCATTGTCCATATACGTGTGCGTCTATTTCTGTACCCTTTTGTTCTATTGATATACCAATGCCACATTATCATAATTACAGTAGCTTTATACCAAAATCTTGAAATCAGTATTCTCAGATTTTATCTTTTCAAATCTGTTTTCACTATCCCAGTACCTCTGATTTCCATATAAATTTTAGAATCAGCTTGTAAATTTCTACAAGTGTGCTGTACATCTGGTTGGCAATTCACTGACTCATGTATACATTTAATGAGAATTCATGGTTAATATTCCTGTTTATTCTTCCAATCCACGAGTGTTGCATATTTCTCATTTACTTTCTTCCAGGACTATCTCAGTTTCCAATATATAGGTCTTATATATAGTTAAAATTAACCTTATTTTATGGCTTTTAATGTTATTTTAAATGAGTATTTAGAAGTTTTTGACTTGCTGCTAGTATATTGGAATGCAGTTTTTAAAAAATTTTATGTATTTATATATTCATTGACTGTGCTGAATCTTCATTGCTGCAGATTTTTCTCTAGCTGTGGAGAGTGGGGGCTTCTCTCCAGTTGGGGTGCACAGACTTCTCATTGCAGTGGCTTCTTTTTGCTCTAGGGTTGCAGACTTCAGTAGTTGCAGCTCCCAAGCTCTAGAGCACAGGCTCAATAGTCTCAGCTCACAGGCTTAGTTGCTCCATGGCATGTGGGATCTTCCTGGACCAGGGAGAGAACCCATGTCTCCTGCATTGGCAGGCAGATCCTTTACCACTGAGCCACTAAGGAAGCCCTGGAATTGGATTACATACATTGACCTTATATCCTGTGATCTTGCTAAACTTACTAGTTCTAGCAATTTGTTGTGTTTAATAGTTCTACTATTTTCTGTATATTCTTTAGGATCTTCTATGTAATTATGTTCTGAATAACTCTGTTTCTGCTTTTCCAATTTGAATGTCTTTTATTTCTCTTGCCAAATTGCACTGATCAGGACCTCCAATCCTTGTTGAAGAGAAACCGTCTTATTTTTAACTTTAAGGAGAGTGTTTAGTCTTCCACCATAAAGTACAATTTTAGCTGTACATTTTTCACAGATACCTTTTATCAGGCTGAGGAAGTTCTTTTAGTTCCTAGTTTGCTGAGAATTTGTTGATGTCATGCTTTGGTATGATTTTGTGTCTTTCCTGCTCTGGGTTCACTGAGTTTCTTGGATCTATGGGTTTAGAGTTTTCATCAAAGCACAAGGAGCTTAGTGGTAAGGTAGGTGGACAGAAACGGTGGACTGAGGCGTGCCCAACATGCAGTTTTTTTGGGAAGCACTTCCTTCCTCTTCTGTATTGTTTGGAGAGTGATTCTGCACCCCACAACTGAGTCTGTAACTGAAGCTGGGTTAATCAGTGCCCTTCCTGGGACTTGTCTGTTGAATTTACCTCTGGGTTAGAGCAAACAAAAATGAAGAAACTTGACGCTGCCTGCACTCTCCCAGGACTTATGGAGCAAACTGCAGGAGACAAAAAGTAAATTCAAAGGAGGACAGAACCAACCTAGAGAAAGCCCTGAAAATACTGAAGTTCTGGATCTAGCCATGTGGAGGCTTCTCTATTATTTGGACTTCTTAGTTTTGAAGGGCAATAAATTCTGCTTTTGCTTAAACTAACTTGAGATTCAACAGACTGGTTCCAAATAGGGAAAGGAGTACGTTAAGGCTGTATATCGTCATCCTGCTTATTTAACTTATATGCAGAGTACATCATGAGAAACCCTGGGCTGGAGGAAACACAAGCTGGAATCAAGATTGCTAGGAGAAATATCAATAACCTCAGATATGCAGATGACACCACCCTTATGGCAGAAAGTGAAGAACTAAAGAGCCTCTTGATGAAAGTGAAAGAGGAGAGTGAAAAAGTTGGCTTAAAGCTCAACATTCAGAAAACTAAGATCATGGCATCCAGTCCCATTACTTCATGGCAAATAGATGGGGAAACAGTGGAAACAGTGGCTGACTTTATTTTTCTGGGCTCCAAAATCACTGCAGATGGTGACTGCAGCCATGAAATTAAAAGATGCTTGCTGCTTGGAAGAAAAACTATGACCAACCTAGACAGCATATTAAAAAGCAGAGACATTACTTTGACAACAAAGGTCTGTCTAGTCAAGGCTATGGTTTTTCCAGTGGTCATGTATGGATATGAGAGTTGGACTATAAAGAAAGCTGAGTGCTGAAGAATTGATGCTTTTGAACTGTGGTGTTAGAGAAGACTCTTGAGAGTCCCTTGGACTGCAAGGAAATCCAACCAGTCCATCCTAAAGGAGATCAGTCCTGGGTGTTCATTGGAAGGACTGATGCTGAAGCTGAAACTCCAATACTTTGGCCACCTCATGTGAAGAGCTGACTCATTGGAAAAGACCCTGATGCTGGAAGGGATTGGGGGCAGGAGGAAAAGGGGATGACAGAGGATGAGATTGTTGGATGGCATCACCGACTTAATGGATGTGGATTAGGGTGGACTCCGGCAGTTGGTGATGGACAGGCAGGCCTGGTGTGCCACGGTTCATGGAGTCGCAGAGTTGGACACGACTGAGTGACTGAACTGAACTTGAGATTCTGATTTTTACTTTTGTAAACTTCAGTAGCATCCTCATGTCACACCAGGAATCTGAAATTTTTTCTTAATGAAAAGGAAGGGGTGTAATATATTTAGGTTTACATTCTTGAAAACTGACTTTAGTGTGGGGGGAAAAATGAAGGTGTCCAATGAGAGGGAGGAAAACTATAGACTATTGTTATGTGTATTAATGAAATAGGATACCTGATTAAACTCTAAAAACCTAAACTAGTGAGGTAATTGAAGAGATATTTCATTAAATAAATAGATTTGCCTAGAATTTGGTGACTGGGACTTCCTTGGAGGTCCAGTGGCTAAGAATCCTTGCTTCCACTGCAGGGGGAGTGGGTTTGATCCCTGGTCTGGGAACTAAGATCCCACATACCATATGAGGAAAAAAATTGGTGACTAATTAGATTTGGACGGAAGGGAAAGAATTTAAAGATGAGATCCGAATGTCTGACTTGAATCATTAGATGATAAAGACTGAAGTAGAAAAGAGGAACAGGAGGAGGCAGGGGCCAGGGAGAGAGGAATGAGTGCTTTACTCATGTTTTGAATGAGGAGCTTCAGCAGTCATACAATGGAAATGTTCATTA
This sequence comes from Bos mutus, assembly GCF_027580195.1. Lineage (NCBI taxonomy): Eukaryota > Metazoa > Chordata > Mammalia > Artiodactyla > Bovidae > Bos > Bos mutus. Next base: position 36,875,930 of record NC_091636.1, on the reverse strand, counting down.
CAAAGGCAGGCACTCAGGTGCGGGCTGGAGATATGATACAATAGTCCTGGCTTCCACATGGCAAACTGGTTAAGGTTTAAAATTTATTATCTATTTATTTTGTCTATTTACTATTTTTTATTTATTAGTTATTATCTGTTTATAAAAGACAGAAATGGTATGGACCTAACAGAAACAGAATATATTAAGATGTGGTAAGAAAACACAGAACTATACAAAAAGATCTTAATGACCCGGATTACGATGATGGTGTGATCACTCTACTTAGAGCCAGACATTCTGGATTGTGAAGTCAAGTGGGCCTTTGGAAGCATCAATATGAATAAAGCTAATGGAGGTGATGGAATCCAGCTGAGCTATTTCAAATCCTAAGAGAGGATGCTGTCAAAACTGATGCACTCAATATGCCAACAAATTTGGAAAACTCAGCAGTGGTTACAGGATTGGAAAAGGTCAGTTTTCATTCCAATCCCAAGGAAGGGCAATGCCAAAGAATGTTTAAACTATTGCACAACTGCACTCATTTCACACACTAGCAGAGTGATGCTCAAGATCCTCCAAGTTAGGCTTCAATAGTACGTGAACTGAGAATTTCCAGCTATTCAAGCTGGATATAGCAAAGGCAGAGGAACCAGAGATCAAATTGCCAACATCCGTTGGATCATAGAAAAAGCAAAAGAATTCCAGAACATCTACTGCTGCTTCATTGACTATGCTAAAGTCTTTGTGTGGATCACAACAAACTGTGGAAAATTCTTAAAAGAGATTGGAATACCAGACCACCTTACCTGCCTGCTGAGAAACCTGTAAGCAGGTCAAGAAACAAGTTAGAACAGGACATGGAACAATGGACTGGTTGTAAATTGGGAAAGGAGCACATCAAGCCTATACATTGTAACCCTGTTTATTTAACTTATATGCAGAATACATCATGTGAAATGTTGGGATGGATGAAGCACAAGCTGGAATCAAAATTGCTGGGAGAAATATCAGTAACCTCAGATATGCAGATGACACCATCCTTATGGCAGAACATTGAAAATTGTGATAGACTTTATTTTCTTGGGCTCCTAAATCACTGAAGATGGTGATTGCAGCCATGAAATTAAGACGCTTGCTCTTTGGAAGAAAAACTGACAAACCTAGATAGTGTATTAAAAAAACAGAGGTCTGTATAGTCAAAGCTATGGTTTTTCTGGTAGTCATGTATGGATATAAGAATTGGACCATAAAGAAGGCTAAATGCTCAAGAATTGATGCTTTTGAAATGTGGTGTTGGAGAAGACTCTGAGAGTCCTGAATATTCATTGAAAGGACTGATGCTGAAGCTCCAATACTTTGGCCACCTGATACAAAGAGCTGACTCACTGGAAAAGACCCCGATGCTGGTAAAGACTGAACGCGGGAGAAGGGGATGACAGAGGATGAGATGGTTGGATAGCATCACCAACTCAATGGACATGAGTTTGAGCAAGCTCCAGAAGATAGTGAAGGACAGGGAAGCCTGGTGTGCTATGGTCCCTGGGGTGGCAGAGAGTCAGACATGACTGAGCAACTGAACAGCAACAATTTTTGGCTGCACTGGGTCTTCACTGCTGAGTGTGGGCTTTCTGTATTTGCAGCAAACAAGGGGCTACTCTTTCTTATTGTGCATAGGCTTCTCACTGCATGGGCTCTTGTTGCTGAGCACGGGCTCTTGGCTCATGTGCTTCAGTTACTCAGTGCAATGTGGGATCTTCCTGGAGCAGGGATTGAACTAGTATTCCCTGCATTGGTAGGTGGTTTCTTAACCACTGGACGATCAGGGAAGTCCCCTTGATTAATCTTAAAAAGAGTTATTCTTCCATAGCTAAGTTCTAAAATAAATGTTTAATTTCTAACATAATACAGTAGGTATGTTCATCCAAAAGGAAGAAGAGTAAAAACAATAGTATTTTAACTAATATGTGAAGCAGAACAACAAAATAATAAAAATAGATTACATAAGCTCTTACAAATTTTTGGATTTAAAAAAGTCTTATCACTTGGCTTCAACCTCCTTATGAGGAAACTTTCCTGATAAGCAAAATAAAACTTTCAAGAGTTTAAATGATTTATCAGAAGACTCAAAAATATTCTGAAAAAAATTATTAAGGGAATTTAAATGAAAAAACTGATAAAAAATGGAAGGAAAGCATATGCCTTTCAAGACATTTAGATTCAGTGTTCTATTTCTTTATTTCCTTGATACAACTGTATCCCTATCATATTTTCCCCCTCATGAATAAGAGGAAAAAGGATGGAGGAGGGAAGTATCCTGAGAAGAGAATGAGGAATCTGTGAGCCCTGAGATGAAGTCAACTATAAAACATAAAAGATGACAGCAGAGAGGTTTTCAACAAACAAGTCACTAGTAAGTCAGATGTATTATACTAAAGAAATGCTGAACATACATTTCAGGACTAATATCCCATACCTTGTACAGTTAAAAAACATTTCTCTTAAAAAATTTTTTTTGTATTTATTTAGCTGCACTGGGTCTTAGTTGTGGCACGTGGGACCTTCTTTGCCACATGCAGAATCTCTAGTTGCAGCCAGCATGTGGGATCTAGTTTCCTGACCAGGGATGGAACCTACCCCTGCACTGGGGGCTTGTAGTCTTAACCATTGGTCTACCAGGAAGTCCCCCAAACAGCCCTTTCTCTTTCTTAACCATTTTGCTACACTAAAATGATCTATTTAGAAATCTGTGTCACAATCAGGACTTTCAATGACTCCTCACTGCCTACAATGAATGCACTGTTTCATATATTCCACTTATCATTCATTGTCTATAGATGTTTAATATTTAATAGTCACTATAAATAATGTGTTGAATGAAAACCAGATATAAAGTATATAAACCAAGTTGATAAATGTGATAGAACAATGCTACTTCAAGTTTGATCCACTTACTACCAGTATCATTATCACATTGAGGGTGGAATATCTGTTTTGAACAGGTTATTGAAGTGATTCTTACGAATGTTAAGGTTTTACAGTCTCCCAGATGATTAAAGAGGAGAAGAGGATCTTAATTTCTCTTAGTACTCTTACCCTCCAAAGGATATTGAAAACATTCGCTATGTGGCTAGAGTTCTTAAAGGTGTTATGTAAGGTGTTACATAAACAAAAGAAATGGTTCAGATTTCTGGATTCTTAAAGACCATTTAGCCACATTAGCTTACATTCCTTATGAAAGATGTAGCTTCATTATTTTGAGTTCCATAAACTTAACATACATATTAATGTTCTTGTGAGTAAATGTGCTTGTAGCAGAACTGGAATCACGGCTAAATATAGCCTTTAAGCCAAGACTTTCATTTTAAGTAGACATGATAGAATTTTAAATTTACAGAATTAACAATGTGTAGCATACATTCATTTTACATATTAAAAAAAATCTAAACTTAAGGAACTGAAAAGCTGAAAAATGAGAGGTGGTGGGGCCTAATAAGAAGGTATTAACATCCTATTAAATATTATAAATAAGGAGACTATAGGAGAAAGGGAGCTAAATTCTAAGAGAATAACTGTGGAAATGGGAAAACCGTTAGACACACCTTAGTGACAACAGGTAGAAGGTCATTACTCTGGTAACGAAAGGTAAGAGGAAAGGAGTCCATGTTCTTGTTTTTCTGTGAGTCCTGGTCACTTGCCAGACTTTTCTCTTTTGTTGCCATGACTTTGGGCACTTGGTTTTGCCATCCTAATTCTGCTGGAATATTAGGAACTATATTATGAACAGTTTTGCTTCATATATGGTGTGTCTTGGGTAAACCTCAGGTGTTGTGGTTACTGATGAGCAAGGGAGGAGGCATCAGATGGGAAGCTCCATCCTGAACTGGTTATATCTTCTAACACAGTGGTCCTCAACCTGACATGTACTGGAACATCATGAAGGGCATTAAAACAGAGTGCTGGGCTGGAGAATCGGAATTTCTAACAAATGTCCAGATGCTGCTGATGTGCTGGTCTGGTGCACACACTTTGAGAACCACCAGTTTAAAGGAATCAGTAGTCCCACGACAAAGAAGAGTTAGGTGGATGATGAGGGAAAACAGCATCTCCCTGGAGGGGAGATAGGACATAGACCATTAATTACAAGTTTATCACTTGCTCAGAAAAAACAACCAGGTGTGTACTACAAGGATTGAAACTGACAAAATCAGTAGTTAGAAGAAATTTTTTTCCAAAGATGAACCCAAAAATTTAAAAAACTTTTAAAGAGACTGTTTATTTGCTTATTTAAGAACTGTTGTAGAATCTACTATTACGGGACTGGACCTATTCAGCTAGCCTATTTAAGTTTCGATACTTGAACTAACTTGACAATGAGCATATAAATTCAAAACAAGAGTTTTTTACTTGTTTATCCTTGTGTTAAAATCATAAATAATCTTGTTTTTAACTTATTAAAAAGCAAAATAGTATTATGTAGTAAAAAAGAATTCACCTGCAAATGTACTCTGCTGATACCAGCCATTTATTAAAAACGCATTTCTACTAAAATTGTTCTTAAATTCTTAGATTTAGAGCATGTGATAGCTGGACCCAGCTGAGTTTTTATTTTACAGATTAAAAACGCAGGGATGAAAATACATTACAATAATTAATGTAGCCGTTCTAGTTTAGCCTGAAGAGATTTAAAGTTTCCAGTGATGGCTTGTACTGCTGCTGAGGAGCTCATAGACTGGAGCTCGACCAGATAACCACAAACAGCATCCAGGCAGAGATTTGTGAATCTTCTCCTGTAAAGAAAAAGACACCCATTCAGCCATCTACAGATTCAGAAACATTTCCTCCTATAGGACTTCCCTTCAACTTCTGCTAATCTTACTCAGTAAAGGCCCACAGAAGAGGAAGGATCATGTGATTAAGTAAATGGCAAATAAATGAAAACAGAGAAAGACACTCAGTGGGGTAGGTGGATTACCACATACCACCATTTTCCTCTCGAAGATTGTTACAATGAGAAGGAAGGCAGTAAGGAATGACTCCTTAAATTAGTATTAAATATTTACATTCATTTGGTCTCCTCAAACAAATGTATCTTAAAATGGCCAATAATATCACAAAAGACACAATGGCACTTCCTAAGCTGCTCATTCAAAATGGAAGGAGTTTAGCAGTAATTCATTAATTTTATCCTTTCATTTACAGGGAGAAATCAGGACAAGGGCTGGAAAATGGAAAAACTCTCACCTTTTATATGTGCTAACTGATATAAAATAGTTTCTGCAAACGTACACGAGTTTAAATCTCACATACTTCTTTGAGTCTCTGTATTGTGCCCCACTATCTCCAAATTTGTTACCCAGATATTTATTCAATGCATTTAAAAACCTTTGGTATACAACACAGTATCTAATTCATAGTTACCTCTCACAATTTAAAACTTGGCTAGGATTTTCAACATATCTTGTCAATAGTACATGTATACAATCCAAAAGGTGTAGTGGCTTCTTCATTCTGTTCCAGAATGGATCCTATAAAGAAAAAACACATAGTCAGTTTTAAGGTGAATTGTGTCCACTCATTTTCCCCTCACTTATGTTAGTTAAAATACTCATCAGAGTTCAGTGCACTGAACACTGCACTGTGAAGTCATTTAGGAAGAATATTTGATGTATCATTGCACTTTGCAGAGCATATGAATTTGCTGTTTAGGAACCTGAGACAATAGGAAAGAAAAGAATCCATTTCTTCCTATTGACTGTGACACGATTCTTACCTGGAACCTATGCAGATTTAATCTGATAGTGTGAATAAGAGACTAAACCAAAAAAAAGACTAAACCAGTAGTCAGAGAATCTTAATTCTAGTTCTGACTCCACCATTACTAGCCATGTGACTTGAATAGGTTATTTAACATCTCTGCTCTTGTCAGATGTAAATGGGATATTATTAGTTGTTCATTTTTGTGAAAGGCTCAGTGTATGTTTTAATGAGATAAATAAGTGCCTTGGAAAGCACTGTATGAATGTTCTGATGAAGCTACTATAATCATGACTAGTATTAAACACAAGCCAGTTCAACAGGTTTCGTTTAGTTCTTTCATCTTAGGATAAAAATTACACAACTTAAGTCCAATAAGATTAAATATGGTGAGGAAGATCTTTTTTAAAAAACTGAGGTATAACTGACATGTAACATTGTAGTAGTTTCAATACAATAGAGTGAGTTGCTGTTTGCGTTGAAAATGATGCAAAATGATCACCATAATAAGCCTAGTTATCCTCTGTCACCATATAGTTAAATTTTCCTTTTCTTATGGAGAGAAAGATCTTTAAGCACTGATATTTTAGATGAGGTTACAAGGATTGAGAATAAATATTTTGTTTTTACAGTGAATGATATTTTGTTCTTTATTAATTTACTTTTCTTTTTTGGCTGTGCTGCGTTTTCATTGTGCACTCAGGCTCTCTAGCTGTGGTGTGTGGGCTCATCTGCCCTGTGGCACGTGGGATCTCAGTTCCCCGGCCAGGGATCAAACCTACATGTCCTGTGTTGGGAGGTGGATTCTTAATCTCTGGACCACCAGGAAAGGCTCTATTCCTTTACAGTAAGTAATTCTTAATGTATTTAGCCTATTTGGCTAAAAGTAAAGCATATGTAATTATGCTTTATTGATACTGAAAAATATTTGATTATTATCATGGTATATAACAAAGCAACTCTCATTACTGGTATCAAAAGTCTAAAGCATGATAATTTCTGATACTCAACAAATGAAGCAAATTTCTGATGCAACTCTATTATATGATACTTGTAAGCACACAACCAAAAAAATCTGCTCCTGTATCTAGAAAATTAAATTGATTTAACTATTTTATTTAATATTTTCCTTACCCGTGACTTGAACAAGTGATCATATACTTCTAGTAGTCTAGGTAATGGCACTCCAATTTCATTCATTGTCTGTATCACAAAACCCACATCCCAGTTCAAAGTACAAACTTGCTGCTCTAAGAACTGCACGATAAAATCTAGGGAGAGAAAAAGATCAGCTGGAATTGTTAACTCTACTTTTGCCCAGTGTTACCAAGATGTAATTGACATATAGCACTGTGTAAGTTTAAGGTGTAAATGGGATGGATCTAAAACATATTGCAAAATGTTTTCCACGATAAAATTAGTTACCATGTCCTTCACCTCATATAATCACTAATTTTTGTTGTTCTAGATTTGTTAACACTTGATACTAAAAAGTAGGTCTTATTCATAACTGAGAAGCTTCTAGAGGGAAATTTTTTTTTTTTTAAACTTTACATAATTGTATTAGTTTTGCCAAATATCAAAATGAATCCGCCACAGGTATACATGTGTTCCCCATCCTGAACCCTCCTCCCTCCCCATACCATCCCTCTGTGCCGTCCTAGTGCACCAGCCCCAAGCATCCAGCATCGTGCATCGAACCTGGACTGGCAACTCGTTTCCTACATGATATTTTACATGTTTCATTGCCATTCTCCCAAATCTTCCCACCCTCTCCCTCTCCCACAGAGTCCATAAGACTGTTCTATACATCAGTGTCTCTTTTGCTGTCTCGTATACAGAGTTATTGTTACCATCTTTCTAAATTCCATATATATGCGTTAGTATACTGTATTTATGTTTTTCCTTCTGGCTTACTTCACTCTGTATAATAGGCTCCAGTTTCATCCACATCATTAGAACTGATTCAAATGTATTCTTTTTAATGGCTGAGTAATACTCCATTGTGTATATGTACCACAGCTTTCTTATCCATTCATCTGCTGATGGACATCTAGGTTGCTTCCATGTCTTGGCTATTATAAACCTGCTGCGATGAACATTGGGGTACACGTGTCTCTTTCCCTTCTGGTGTCCTCAGTGTGGATGCCCAGCAGTGGGGTTGCTGGATCATAAGGCAGTTCTATTTCCAGTTTTTTAAGGAATCTCCACACTGTTCTCCATAGTGGCTGTACTAGTTTGCATTCCCACCAACAGTGTAAGAGGGTTCCCTTTTCTCCACACCCTCTCCAGCATTTATTATTTGTAGACTTTTGGATCGCAGCCATTCTGACTGGTGTGAAATGGTACCTCATAGTGGTTTTGATTTGCATTTCTCTGATAATGAGTGATGTTGAGCATCTTGTCATGTGTTTGTTAGCCATCTGTATGTCTTCTTTGGAGAAATGTCTATTTAGTTCTTTGGCCCATTTTTTGATTGGGTCGTTTATTTTTCTGGAGTTGAGCTGTAGGAGTTGCTTGTATATTTTTGAGATTAGTTGTTTGTCGGTTGCTTCATTTGCTATTATTTTCTCCCATTCTGAAGGCTGTCTTTTCAAATAGGACACTAATAGATGGAGAAATATACCATGTTCATGGATTGGAAGAATATAGTGAAAATAAGTATACTACCCAAAGCAATTTATAGATTCAACGCAATCCCTATCAAGCTACCAACAGTATTCTTCACAGAGCTAGAACAAATAATTTCACAATTTGTATGGGAATACAAAAAACCTCGAATAGCCAAAGCGATCTTGAGAAAGAAGAATGGAACTGGAGGAATCTACCTACCTGACTTCAGGCTCTACTACAAAGCCACAGTTATCAAGACAGTACGGTACTGGCACAAAGACAGAAATATTGATCAATGGAATAAAATAGAAAGCCCAGAGATAAATCCACGCACATATGGACACCTTATCTTTGACAAAGGAGGCAAGAATATACAATGGATTAAAGACAATCTCTTTAACAAGTGGTGCTGGGAAATCTGGTCAACCACTTGTAAAAGAATGAAACTGGACCACTTTCTAACACCATACACAAAAATAAACTCAAAATGGATTAAAGATCTAAACGTAAGACCAGAAACTATAAAACTCCTAGAGGAGAACATAGGCAAAACACTCTCCGACATACATCACATCAGGATCCTCTATGACCCACCTCCCAGAATATTGGAAATAAAAGCAAAAATAAACAAATGGGACCTAATTAACCTTAAAAGCTTCTGCACATCAAAGGAAACTAGAGGGAAATTTTTTAAAAAACAATTTTCAAAACAAATAATTCTTTGAATATAAAATAAGGCATATACCAAAACAGGCAAACCTATAGAGACAGAAAGGAGATTAGTGGGTGCTTAAGGCTGAGGGTGGATATTTCTTTTTGATGAAAATGGTGATGAAAATGGTCTAAATTTAACTGTGATGGTTGCACAACTCTGCAAATATGCTAAAACCATTCGCTTACACACTTCAAAGCTATTAGGGAAAAAAACTATTAGAGTGAATGTAGATAAAAGCAAAAGGTACAAGTGGAGAACAGAGATCATTGACAATCACACTTTTAGAGAGGGCCTGCTTATATATATATATTTTTAAAATTTATTCAATTATTCATTTATTTATTTCTTGGCTGTGTGGAGTCTCAGTTGCGGCACACAGGAACTTTGACCTTTATTGTGGCATGAAAGATGTGTAGTTGCGCCATGAGGAATCTTTAGTTGTGGCATGTGGGATCTAGTTCCCCCATCAGAATCAAACCCAGGCCCCCTGCTCGGGGAGCATGGAATCTTAAACACTGGACCACCAGGGAAGTCTCATGATAAGAGTTCCTTAATATCTTGAAACACTGGATCTTAACAGCTTTTCAGAAAAAGAAGGGGTGCTGTATCTTGATTTTAGAAATATTAAATATAATATTCATAAGATTCTTCTTTATTTTGGTGACTCTAATTGTGGTCCCACTCTCACTTTTTACTACCTGTTATATCATAAATAAGCTCTTAACAGAAGCAATCAAATTCATATTTATGGTACCTAAAATCTGAGACTGACCAATGTGAATAGCCATGGGCAAGAAAGAATCACTAAAGATTGAACAGTTAACTACAGTTAACAGGTAACTACAAGTTACCACACAGAAATTCTGGAGAGGTAATAGAAATTCTAAAGTCTCAATTTGTTCCAGCTTGAAGTCTCTTGTTTGCCTTTGACAGAGTGATAGAAAAAGGAAGTTCTCTTCTATTCTAAATTTTATTGGGCTGCACAACTAACAATCTTAAGTCAAAGAAGAAATACCCTCAAAAGGTACTGTGCACAACATGGTCATTTTGCTATTAAAATTGTCAAGCTTCACATACTCATATGGTTGCTCTTTATTTTACCAATCAATGGAAACAGTGACAGACTATTTTGGGGGGCTCCAAAATCACTGCAGATGGTGACTGCAGCCATGAAATTAAAGATGATTGCTCCTTGGAAGAAAAGCTATGACCAACCTAGACAGCATATTAAAAAGAAAAGACAGGTGCACTGGGATGACCCAGAGGGATGGTATGGGGAGGGAGGTGGGAGGGGGGTTCAGGATGGGGAGCACGTGTACACCTGTGGCAGATTCATGTTGATGTATGGCAAAACCAATACAATATTGTAAAGTAATTAGCCTCCAATTAAAATGAATAAATTTAAAAAAAGAAAAAAGAAAAGACATTACTTTGCCAATAAAGGTCCGTCTAGTCAAAGCTATGGTTTTTCCAGAAGTCATGTATGGATGTGAGAGATGGGACTATAAACAAAGCTGAGCGCTGAAGAATTGATGCTTTTGAACTGTGGTGTTGGAGAAGACTCTTGAGAGTCCCTTGGACTGCAAGGAGATCCAACCAGTCCATCCTAAAGGAGATCAGTCCTGGGTGTTCACTGGAAGGACTGATGTTGAAGCCGAAACTCCAATACTTTGGCCACTTGATGCGAAGAACTGACTCATTTGAAAAGACCCTGATGCTGGGAAAGACTGAAGGCAGGACGAGAAGGGGACGACAGAGGATGATGGTTGGATGGCATCACCGACTCGATGGACATGAGTTTGAGCAAGCTCTGGGAGTTGGTGATGGACAGGGAAGCGTGGCGTGGTGCAGTCCATGGAGTCGCAAAGAGTCGGACACGACTGAGCAATTGAACTGAACTGAAAGGGCATAGGCAGTTTTTAACACTGTACTTATAAGAAATAAGGATATGATTGTAACAGTTTTATTTCTTACCATGTCCAGGGAATAAATCCTAAATCAGAGAAGACCTGTAAACAAGTCTGTATCTTCATATTTTAAAAACAATATAAGGTTATAAGTATCTTCATGTTTCTCATCACTTTTTGAAAGCACAAAGTGCTTATTTAACATTCTACTGTATGAATGTATTTATGTTGAGTCTATTGTTTTACGACCGAAGAAGACATTACAAGTTGGCAAATGGCTCATAATAGAGTTTCCTACCTTACAAATTTGGTTAAGAAAGGGATTCACAGAAATTACATTTTTAACACAACTACTTGCTATTTTAAAGAAAAATATGTCCTCAATATTCAGGGAGCAGTTAAACCAATCACAGATCATCAACACATGAAAACATCAGCTATTTTTCCCTGCTCTTCAAACTTGTATAACGTTGCCAATAATATAACTCTGTGGTCTGTTAGTACTATTTCAACATAGCTATATAAACCTGGAAGGTCAAGCAAAGAAAGTTTCACATCTAAAACTATTCATCAACAGATCCTACTAGTCTTTGGAAGTGTTTTTTTCTGGAGAGGTAGAATTAACTGCAAAGCTGATAAATTGCAACAACAAAATGATTTTGCTCTAAAAACCATTATTTCTCCATGTCAATGAAGAACACCATCAAAACAAAGAGAAGACAAAAGCCCCATGACTGCAGCTGAAGTTATGGCTCACCGAGAGGAAAGAAGCGAGGCGTGCCGGCATATATCTTGCCCAGGAGCACAATCTTGAGACTAAGAGCATGCATCCTGTCTGGGGAGCTCAACGTCACACTTTCATTTAGTTCTGTAAAAAGAGGTCATGAGAAACCCAAAGTAGTTTTTTTTTTTTTTAATTTTTGGCCTTGTGGCATGGGACGTAGTTCCCTGAAAGTGAAATTGTTAGTCACTCAGTCAAATCCTACTCCTTGTAGACCCCATGGACTGTAGCCCACCAGGCTCCTCTGTCCATGGGATTTCCCAGGCAAGAATACTGGAGTGGGTTGCCATTTCCTTCTCCTCAAAGTGTTTTTAATGTGAAAAGTTTAAACTATTTTATTGTGTCTCAAGGGACAAAATACGATAGAGCTTGTTTGTATTCACATTAATATAATGAGCAGATTCTGTTTCCGCTAGTGTCTGACATACTTTCATCTTAGAAGGGGACTGGTTATGGGATTCTGAGCTAAGTTTCTCAGAATTCCTTACTAAGCAGTACAAACCACAAAAATCACAATCTTTTCTGAGGGTCCTCTCAAACATTCACTGGAATCCTTCTCTAGAGGATCACCTTCAACCATATCCAGGTAACTGTCACTTACCCTCTGCTTAGATATATACAATTTTCATGAGCCCTTAATATATGATCACTAACAGTGTACATTCACTCTTCTACCAAGTCATTAAATAATATGTAGCTAACAGACCTAGCTGTGAACACTTACCTTTTTCTATGATATCTTGCCAAAGTGTCTGCACCAGTATAGGGTCTGAATAACCAGCACAGTGAATTATTGCAAGTTTACATTCTGCAAGTTTAAATGGGTCAGCAAACTCCCCATAAAGCTGTAGGAGAAAATGCCAACATCCATCAAGAGGTTAGTATTCAGAAATTAACAATAAAGAACCCACTGAAAGTCAAAAGTAACCAAAGATGTTATCTGAAGTTCCTAAGATATGATATAAATATATGATGGTGTGTAGGTTGTCATAATGCCAGATTAAGAATGGTTAACGCATTTAAACAGATTTCAATAGGTGTGCCTTTTTTTTCCCCCTTGGCTAAGAGCAAGATGCCGCAGTGACACTTCTTTTAGAACTAGTATTGTCCAAACTAAGGTTTGAAAAGATCATGGATATACTGACAAATCTAAGGGTGCTTCTGGGTACTCAGAGAAATGTCCAGTAATAACTGAAAAAGAAACTGTTCCAGAGGGTACAGAGTGGGAGAGGCTTGGCAAGTTGGGCAAATATAAATTATTCTTTCAAGACAAGAAGCAGTCCATAAATTAGATGGCAGGAGTTTTAACTAAGCCCCATGTGAGGTTCATAGATTCTTGACAGAAAGTGGCCTGGAAAGAGAAACATGCTCTAAGGGTGAGGTAACACGGTGGTTTCAGCCCAGTGACGAGCTCCCAAAGATGGCTCAACTGCTTTCTTAAAGGAAAATGCAAAAGAAACAAGGAATTTGTAGATAATAGCTGATTATCATAGGGATTTCATTTGCCTTTTTGTTACCTTAGTTATGTCCATTAGTTCAGAATCCAGCTGAGAAATTGCATCCTGTACAGAAGAATGATGGGAATATTGCCTTTGTAGTGTCTCTTGTATCTGAAGTTGGATCCTGGCAACCTGGTTTGGGTAGAAAAAAGCAAATCGTAAGTTCTTCATGATAAATCACCAGGTATTTGGAGAAATGACTCCTAGTATCTGACTTTTAAGTTTGTTTGCTAAATAACAAATTTTAAGTTTGTTAAAATAATAGCATAGTAACTATAGTTAATGATACTGTATTGCATATTTAGAAAGTTGCCTAGATAGTAGATATTAAAAAGTTCTCATCACAAGAAAAAAAAATTTTTGTAATCATTTATGGTGACAAATGCTCACCAGACTTATTGTGATCCTTTTACAATATATAGAAAAATTTAATCATTATGTTGTACACCTGAGCAATTGTTATATGTCAATTCTACCTCGATAAAAAAAATGTATAAAGGCTTTTATTAGAACAGACTATCAACCCTTCATTACAACAAAGAGGATTACATAGGGACTGGGCTGTGCCTGAGAGCCTTTGCTGCCCACCAACACCAGTTTCTCCCATGATTACAGCCAGACAAAATGGCCAGAACTCTACTTCACAGCCTCCTTTGCATGGAGTCTGGCCCTAAGACTAAGTTCTCTTCAAGGCAATGTGAACATAAGTATGCCACTTCAGGGCTGAGGTTTTTAAGAGTGAATGTGCTTCTGACATGCTCTCTTCACACTTCTTCCCTCTGATCAAAAAAAAAAAAAAAAAAAAAAAAAAAGGTAAGACTATTGGAATGGTAGAACCAGAAAATAGAATTTGGGAAGTGACATCAACCAAGTGGAAGGAAGCCACATGCCAATCAGGAACACCAACTCTGGATTTTTGTGAATGAGGAATAAGCTTTTGTATGTGGACCACTAAATATACATTAGTGTGTCTCTTAGTAAAGGCTTTAGCCCACTCTACTTCACACATCTATTAATAATCTCTGGAATTAATGGTGAATGCAATATAATCTGCTTAGTGTTAGAAGAGTTAGAATTAACCTTTAGAAATGTCACAGAGAAAACTTTTAGATTATAGCAATACCCTAGGACCCAAGTGCTGTATTGTTAAAATCTTTTATTTATATATAAATATGAAAAGAAAGAAAGAAGGCAGAAGAGATTAAAATTAATACTGACTGCTACAGACCTACTATTTATTAGGGGAAGAGAGAAGTGGACTAACACGTGGCTAATCATCAGTGTGGACAGGCTGAAGTATTGTTAGCACTTACTTCCATTTTTTCCTCTAATTCGTGAAGGAATTCACCATCTGCAGCTATTGATGAAATGGCAGTGGAACTTTTGGCACTAAGAATGGCCCGAGCAATGTATTCGAGTCGCTGCTGAAGTGAAATTTCTGTGCTGGAGGGGGAAAATCCTTACTTTTATTTATGTGAATTCTTCAGGAGCCTATATATCAGTTATGATGTACTATTTTATACCAAATTAACATAAAAGGCCATTTGAAACTTGAAAAAGTAGAGGATTTCTAACAAAAGAGATCCACAATTTCAGTGAACACATAAAGAAATACTTATATCCAAAAAATTATCTATTTTAAAACTTCAGTATATTAAAACTTGGAACCTTCTAAAGTTAAAGAAAACTTTTTATTATTCCTCATATTCTTCATTTCTCTACCTTAATGTGGCCAAACCCAAATTGATACCCAAAATACAGAAACTTCTTAATTGAGAAGAAATTATATGTTCAGGTTTAAGGAAGCAAAAATTCTGAAAAAGTACAAAGACCACAAAAATGTATTGTTGATTACTCACAAAACATGCAACAGAACAGTTAAAGACTGTGATAAAAGGAGACGCTTTCTGTCAGCACTGAAGAGCAATCCTAGCACTCTTACAAGTAAATAGCCTGAAGAACCCAGAAAGACTCTTAAGTTCTGCAAACCTAAACCATGGTTTATCTCGTCCAAAGGCAAGAAGAGCCCAACACTGATCTTCAGAACACCTACATCTGGACAGTTAACCCCTATCTGCTCCTCAAAGAACGTGAGCGAAACAAAGAAACACCTCTCAGCTAAGTGTTGCTTAGTCAGAGTGACTGGGAAGAATCCAAGGGTGAACTTTAGAAATGTCTCCTGTATAAAGGGTGAACTATGAAAGTAAAAAAGGTTTAATGCAATTTCTGAAACTTAGAAAAACTGCTTTTACAAAAACCTGTATTTATTCTTAAAATACATGGAAACTGGGGTCTAAGAACAAACTCTTCCTGGCATTCTTCAGTGTTTAATGGAGAAAAATACCTTGTTAGAATGAAAAACTGAAATCTGCCTCCCTAACAGGGTGATTATGAGGGTCAAAAATATATAAAAGGTCCTTGTAAGTAGTAAAGATATACATGGACAAAGAAAACAAGACTGTACCTTCAGGAGCCTTGTTTCATAAAGGCTTTATTTCCCCCTCTCATCTCTTAAAAAAAAATAACAAAAAAACCCCACTTGAAACAAACATTTTGAAAGTGGATAACATTTCCAAATTACTTAAAGTAGAATATTCCATAGCCACCAACTTATTTGGTACAGCTTACATATATAGAAAAAGAGTATAGTGAGAAAGAGTAACATAATAGTTGGAAAAATATTTTATTGTGGAAAGAGATGGATGCTAAGTTACGAGCTAAAGACTAGACGTACAGGGTCCTCACATGAAGGGAAAATTAGGTTGTATGCATGTGTGAAGTAGAAATGGACAATGGGCACTGTCCTTAAAAGAGGATTTCCAAATATTTTATAACAAGAACGTAGTAATTGTGATAACAAGGAAAAAGGTCCAAAAGTTCAAATGAAAAGGCAATTAAGGGCCACTCTAACAGTGCAAGCAATGACCGAAATGACTTACAAAGATTTGTACAGTAATGGTACTTGGATGTACAAAGAGGAATGACAAGAGTAATCCAGAAATGAGATTCTGAAGGCCTGGATAAGGTCACAGTCCATATGTGCCTCTGAGGGCAGAAAATAATACTGGATAAAGAAATGAATTACAGAACCTTAAGACAGAGCTATAGTGAATTAAATATTTAATAATGCCGTCATTTCATCTTTTGTTTTTTTTTTTTGGTCAATTCTTGGTTATACAAAAACTACGACTTGACCAAGGCCTTTACTCTGAAATACATTTTAGGTCTTTACTAGCTCAAATTCCTTTTCTTTCCTTTTATTAAACCAAAGACAAATTGAAGTCACTACGATATATGTCATTTTCTGTATGTGAGGGGAATTTATGAAAATCAAGTGATTATTGTGACCAAAGAGGGCAAGAAGATAAAAAATGCCTTGGGTCCACACACGCAGTAATTACAACTGCGTGACTGCACAGACACACACTCTCCCACCTGCTGTCAGCCACAGCTGGATGCTTGACGTAACCGTTCTGATTAACATGGTTTAACCACAGCTTTGCCTCAAACACCTCCTCTTCCTAACATAACCAATCTTTATGTTTTAAAAATAGCACCATATTCTTTTGGCAACATTTCAAATGAAGAGGGTCAAATTAATAATCTTTCCAAAATTGTATTGTCTTGTATTGTCTTTATATGACAATCTAATTGGACATACCAATGCCTTCTGTAACAGAATTCTTAATCCTCCTTAATATATATGCTGTAAGACCTTGTCAGGAGCTTAAACCAATGTAAGAGTTGAGGAAATTGGTCTGGAATTTGTTACACGTTTAAAATTATAACGCCTTTGAAAAGCATTTTTTGTCCTTTTAATTAATAATAGTAATGATTTGCCATCACTAGAAAAGAATCTAAAGACATAGTTTAAAGAAAAAGGGTTTAGAAAATAGTTTGAATAGAGTCTGTTTAGTAGAAGTTATTTGGTACCTTTACACATTATTAAAAATGAAACAAACAAAAAGAAAAACTATAAACTTCAGGTAAATCCAGGGCTTCCCATGTAGTTCAAATGGTAAAGAATCTGTCTACAATGTTGGAGACCTAAGTTCAATCTCTGGGTCAGGAAGGTCCCCTGGAGAAGGGCATGGCAACCCCTCCAGTATTCTCGCCTGGAGAATCCCCGTGGACAGAGGAGCCTGGCGGGCTACAGTCCATGGAGTCACAAACAATCAGACATGACTGAGCGACCAACACTTTCACTTTAGGTAAATCCAAGTAAACTCATAAAAATTCTATATATGTATAACCTGAATAAAGTTTTCTTAAAATCTTAAATTTAAAAATTAAAGTCTGGGTGCAGTAACTAGATATGGTCCAGTTATCAATTACTCATCACAGTGAGAATATGAGGCCATACCTATGCATGTCAGCCAATTTGGACAGGACACGAGCTGCACTGCTAAAACTTCTGTTCTTCTCGTAATACCTCCAGAGTAGATCCATATAACGAACTTTGTTTTGATCAACTTTGGCCATTCGTACTAGATGTGGCTCCAGAAATGGAGAAGCAATCTGGAAATTGTACAGTTGTTCAGAGACATTTTCTGACCACCCACTTGCTCTTTACATAATAAATATATCATCATTTTATAGGTGTGCCTTGTTTTATGAATACATAAGCAATATTATAATCCAGTAACAGATAAGAAAGGGGCAATTTTTCTCATTATAAATTATCAAAGAACTGCTATGATAGTCGTATTATGTTGATAAAAATAATTTATTACAACCCAATTGCAAATCTTTTAATAAACTTTTGAGAACACAGTTACTGATTTCTAGCCTCTGAGCTCAAAGACATCCTTGCCACAATCTGTTGCCATTTTACAGGGTGAGGAACACTGACACTTAGGGTAGTGAAAGGACATTTGTGAAGCAGCTTAATGGCAGAGTTAAGACAAAGTTCAGGTCTCCGAATTCATGATCCATTGATTTTCATGCCACAATATAAACAATCCCAATCAGCTTCTAAATAACAAGAAAATTAGAGCAACAGGATATCTTGCTCACTAGAAAAAAGTATTACATTATTTGGCTTTTCACTAATACGTAACGGTTGGTATTTCCTAATAACCATATATACTAACCCACTGAGTTAATGCTACTTAAAAATATAAATTAACACTATTGGTATAAAAAATATTTACCTGTAGCAGTTTATCTGCAAGGTCTGCTTGTATTAGCCAATTATAAAGGGCAATACTAAAGAGTTCATCTTTGGATCGCTGAGACAATTTAAGCATTTGTTCAAACTAAAAAAACAAAACAGTAAAAATTAGCACAGTTAAACGCTTGACCTGACCTTCAGCCTTTTAAACCTCTTGCAAGAAATCAAGAATCCTTAAATGGTAAGTTCTGAGAGCTATCACCTTTCCCTACATGACTATACCACCTCCACCACCGTGCAGAACTTCTAAATGCAGTGCATTTTCAGAATGAAAATACACTGTGTCCCTTACATGATGTCCTGCTTCTTCATTACTCAGCATGTTGGGATCAGATGACAACACCGGAGGCCCGGGCTTCTTGGGGACGCTGGGAGACTGAGGAGCAGCCTTACTTTGATTTACCAGTTCTTGAAGTGTATCTGTAATACACTTGTAACTGTTTAATCTGAAAAAGCATGAAAGAGGAACGGTTACATGATTTAGTTAGCAACTGGTTAACAACTGAAATACAAACTGAAGGTAATTTTGAATACACACACAATTTGGTATTAAAAATAATACAAATCATACACTTTTCCTGTAGGTTTGAGAAGCATTTGTTTAGAAGGGTGAACTCATAAAAATTAAACGCATGTCTAAGATTGGTTATATATTTCCCTTCTGAATATCCATTGTTTTTTAGCAGTCTCTAAACATTTAAAAATCATCCTTTAAAATACTAAAACAAAACAATTAATCTTCATTTAGAACAAGACACTGAGGGCTGGACAGGTGAGGCAGCACTTTTGTTTCCAAAAATGTCATCACATTTAAAACTGACATTAACATGTATACACTGCTGTATTCAAAATGGATAACCAACAAGGACGTGCTGTATAGTACATGGAACTCAGTGTTGTGTGCCAGCCTGGATGGAAGCGGGGTCTGGGGGGAAGGATACATGTATGTGTACAGCTCAGTCCCTTCGCTGTTCACCTGAAACTACCACAATATTGTTAATCAGCTATAACCCAATACAAAATAAAGTTTAAAGTTTGGGGGAAAAAAAAACAAACCAGAAACAAAAAACTGACAGTAATACAATTTCAGAAAAACCACAGAGGTAGTTCAAAATATTCCTTAAGAATTCCCAACAGACTATAATTTTATCCCTAGGCAAAGAATTATAATATTGATTCACACCTTTGATAAAATGGGCATTTTTAGGAAAAGCATAATTCAATTTCATAAGGGCTGTACTTGAAACATTATTTTCCTAATACTACCAGTCAAACTTTTCACAAAGAAAAGTCCTATATCCATAAAGTTGAGACTCTGCTAAGGTGATAAAACTCACCTTTCCTGGAAAGCCTGAAGTCCTACGATGTCCTCTTCTGGTTCTCCGTGTTTATAGAAATGAAGTCCAAGACCCTGAGGATCTTTTTTTTCTGCAGCAGTAAGAGAGAGCTCCACCACACCCTCATAAAAACGCACTAATGGGAAAGAGTTAAGGCATATTATTAAGTGGATACATTTTTCCTTAGCTGGCTTATAAAGACACTGATCAAGGTTATTATGTTCACTATTGTAAGGGTTCTACTGTGTATTAGTTACCTAGATGACAATATCATATAAATTACTTCTGATGAGTCTATCGAAGAACTAGGTTCTAAAAACATGCCGAAAAGGCAGCATTAATATATTTTCTTCACTGTTAAAAAAATTTCATATTTAAAATAACAAAGAGGAGGACTACAGTTACTTGACGGAAAAAAAAAACCATCTAAGGATTCATAGTACTACCTGTTCTAACAGAACATCATGTTAGATTTGATTTCAAGTAATTTTAAACTGTGCAGACAGGTAAAAAAATTAGTCAAAAGAATCGAAAGTACCTGAAAAATAAATGTAACCCAGAAAGCAATCTAATACAGATGGTAGTTTAACCAGAACAGGACTGACACTACAATGTTAAAAAGTTATACGTTTCAAGATAAGAGCACTATTGCTCTTCTAGAAGCTGGTACAGTCATCAAACACTAAGACACAGAAATTTATTTTGTATGTCTTATCACTTGGGCCACTGAAAATCGAAGGAAGACGTGCCTCTGAGTTGAGCAGAAGGTATGAAACATTTCGTTTCTCACCTTGCCTATACTGAGCACAAACACTGGATAGGTCCACCTGATTGCTGATTTTCTGATACTCCTTTAAGGATTCCCTTAACATTCGTTCCTTTTCAATCTTATTTTGAACTTGTCGGGAATGCTGGAGAAGCTCATTTGCCTAGACGTAGAGATGGTAAGAACTTAGGAAGATATGAAATCAAGCACACAGATGATGCTGTCAATACAGGTTTTAATTTATGTCTAAATTTACATCTGGTTTATGACCATCAAAGATAAAAACAACTCTGCAAACTTACTTCTTCTTAATTTTAGGCAGAAAAGTTTTTGACCAAAATATCCTAGCTATTCTTAATTCCTCTCTCAAATATGTTAAGTAAGACAGCTTTTGACTGGTAAATCTCTTGCCTAGTAAATACATTATTGGTCAGCAGGCAGTCCGGGAAACACTGATTTTTTAAGGTTTTTTCACCTGTAGGAAAGGATCAATAAAAATTGCCCAATTAACTCTATTATACACAAATTTTAGTGATTTTAAAAAAATATTTTAAAGAAAGGCATATTTAACCATTTTTTCCATATGGTCTAGAAATACTATCAAAGATTCTTTATGAAAAATTTATATATGTATTTTAAGAAATAATATATTCCAACTTCCTTCTTACACAGAGGAGAATTCTGAGGTCATGAAAGGCTAAGAGACCTACCCCCAGGTCATATGTCAAGGAAAAAAGAGAATTTCTGATTACAGTACCACTGTGCTCTTAGCACACTGCAAAAAACACCAAACAGGTAACAGAACATCATACCTTAGAACAAATTGCATCATCAGTGCTATAAAGAAGTGGGCAGATGTCCTGTAAGTGTAAACTAATGCCATCAACAGCAGCATTATCTCTGATGTAGCAGTTGATCAGAGAAGCAATTAATGCCCCGGTCAGTTCCTTGTCCCTGATTACCAGGTCTTTAAAGGTGGTGATTTTTAACTGTTCTTGAAATTCCTAGGAGTATAAGAGAAAATTATTCCTTTGATCAAAAATATAGGAATATCGTATTTCTGCACAGAATGAAATTTCTTCAATAATTTAAAATAATTAAAACATTAATAGCCTCTATAATTTAAAAAAATAAAATATACTGAAGTATAAAAATAATAAAATTTTACAAATTTTCATACATCATAGAGAACTGGAAAAGAGCCCATAGTATGCCTATTCCAAATCTCTCACTTTACAAACAGAAAGCAAAGCCCAAGTATGAGCCAAAATTGGAGGCAGGCCTCCTGACTTTAGTTATAACTAGGAAAAAACAATCAATTATCTACATTAAAAAATCTTTGGCTTACATTTATCTATCCAAAATAATGTGTCTCCTGCTTGCTCAGTTGTGTCCATCACTTTGCAACTATAGCCTGACAGGGTCCTCTGTCCGTGGGACTGTTCAGGCAAGAAGACTGGAGTGGGTTGCCATTTCCTACTCTCAGGGATCTTCCCAACCCTGGGATTAAACCTGTGTCTCCAGTATTGCAGGTGGATTCTTTACCACTAAACCATCAGGAAAGCCAAAAATAATGTTCAACTTCTATTATTCAAGAACTTCTAACACTGGAGTTTGATCTCATTTTGTACAAATCAGGTTACTAAAATGGAGTTCTAAAGTATTGGGGTGATTTATATTACAGTAACATTCGGTTTAGTGATTTGACTACTATCTTTTCCTAAATTTCAGCAAATACACAATCAATGCCCAATTTTTTGATTTATATTTAATTTGCATTCCATGAGCATGTCGGGAAGGAAGCTTTGAAGATGAATCACAAAAAAAAAATAATACCTAGGCTACAAGTTGACCTAGATTATGCTTACCAGCCAATAAAACTAGAAATGATTATTCTAGCTGTCATGGAAAAGAAAACAGCTTTCATAATTAAGCATATTCATTTGAATCTTTAAAAAGATAACAGAAAATACATCTTTAAAAGGAACAAAACAACTCACTGGACAGTACTGGAAAGAACACAAAGATTGTCTTTTAACTTCAAAAACTGATACTTAAAAGTCAAGAATCAAAACATTTTTGGGTAACCAAACAGCCCTAGAGGATAAGGAATAGAACTACAGTTAATAAATATGGAAGAAACCACAGACTTAGAAAATTACCATTCTGTAATCCTAAATGAAATAACTGATTCAGGTAATGATTATCAATTGATGTGATGAAAGCGTGATGAAAGTTCAATGAAGAATTTCACAACAGCAGGACTAGACTTAACTTTTGAATCCAATAATCAATGTCAATATGACTAAAAGTGGGACAATCAAATCTTTTATGTCTCCTAATAAAATTTAATTAATACATTAGTTAATAATAAACATAATAAATTACTATCTATGAAGTATTCTATTCTTTCTCAAATAAATGGACCTGAACTTATCAAGCTTCTATAGACTTGATTTCCATTTCACAGAAAATGCAAGAAACAGGCAAACAAGTTCACTACAAGTATATAAATTTGCTACAATGCAACAGCAGAGAGACAGAATGAATTACTCTAGACTGAGAGACTAAAGAGAAATAACAACCAAAAGCAATGAGTGAATCAACTGTTCAGATTCTAATTAGAATAAACCAATCTTACAAAAAGATATTTTAAGACAGTAATTTCACTATTTCAGATGCTACCAAAGAATTGATAATATTGCTAAATGTAATAATAAAATTGGTGTTCAAGAAAATGGCCACCTTTTTAAAGGAATACATACTAAAGTACATAGAAATGAAAAACCATGTCAGAGATCTACTTTTAAATAATTCAGTAAAAAAGAAAATAAGGGGATTAAGCAAAAGGGGTAAAATGAAAATGCTGAATACAAATGAACTGTGTATTTAAAAATATCTTTAGTAAAGTAAGATTTCACCCACATATCACAAACTTGTGGTTTTGACAATGAATCCCTCATGTTATCAGGGTGGCTCAGACAGTAAAGAATTTGCCTGCAATGTGGGAGACTCAGGTTTGATTCGGAGAAGGCAATGGCACCCCACTCCAGTGTTCTTGCCTGGAGAATCCCAGGGATGGGGGAGCCTGGTGGGCTGCCATCTATGGGGTCGCACAGAGTCGGACACGACTGAAGCGACTTAGTAGCAGCAGCAGGTTTGATTCCTGCATCAGGAAGATCCCCTGGAGAAGGGAATGGCAGTCTACTCCAGTATTCTTGCCTGGAGAATTCCATGGACAGAGGAGCCTGGCAGGCTACAGTCTGTGGGCTTGCTAAGAGTCAGACATGACTGAGCGAATCTCAGTCTTCAAGTTATATCATGCTTTAGTTCAATTTTCTCATTACATACTAATTTATCATAACCTAAATGCTTCCCAAAAGAATCCCTCCTGAATCTAAGTGCAAGATTAAAGCTTACTCAAAACAAGTTAACCACAATATTAATAGTATGATTTTAAGGAAAAAAATTTCCTACCTTCTGAAGTTCTCCTACAATAACAGTGAATTGATGTTCACAAAGAAGTTTCCATAAAGCCAGAGCCTGGTATGATTTTCGAACCAACTGCTGGATTGCCTGAAGTGAAATCTTTTCACTCAGTTGAGCCTCTAATTACAAAACACAACCAATAAAGTTTGCAAAATTTTATTTCAAGTAAGACAACACTTCATCTCAAATAAAGACAACCATAGTTAAGGGTGAGATCCTTATCGTTCTTCTGCAGATCACAGGGAATGATGATCATGAGTTGCTGAATTCATGGCTTTATCCTCTCACTATATGTAAGTGCTTCTGTGTGTGTGCATACATAAATAGTAAAAATGTTGCCATTTTGGACAACTTACACCATTGTTTTTTTCTGCTCAATTATATTTTCACAGGCTACTCATATTGATAAATGTAAGTCCAGTGCATTTATTTTAATTGCTGAGTATTCCACTATGTAGATTTTACTACAATTAGGTCCATTTTCCACCTGAAGGACATTTCTATTGTTTCCAATGTTTTGCTACTAAAACAGTAATGCTATAAATATCCTTAAAAAAGGTCTCCTTGAAAACACAGTCAGGTTTTGATGGGACTGCTTTTCATATTAAGATGCACTAGAGAATCATGAAATCAATTCAGTCAGTCATGATAGTTTTTTTTCCCCTCCCCCTTAAAAAAGGAAATAGAATGAAAAAGGGGGAAAAGAATAGAGTACAAAATAGTCTTAGTTGTTGCTTAAAATTGTGTTCAGTTGTGTGTGTATGCTTTTCAACATCTGGGTGGTAATGTAAAAATTATTTCTTACTGTGAGGAACAACGTCGGATAAAGACTACTCCTGCATATATACTAAGAAGTGAAACTGCCGGCTTTGAATACATACGCATTTTTAGCTTTTATTATGTATGATCAAATTGCTCACCAAAGAGATATTTCAGTGTATATGGCCAGCAATTTGAATGCTCCCCTTTGTAAAAATTCTTACCATTGCTTGTATTTTATCAAGCTTACCTGAAAAGAAGTACTAAAAAAAAAATTTGCAAATACTGAACAGAAAACTGGATCTGGCAGGAAGGAAAGAAAGTCCGTTGAGACAAAAGTAAATGGCTGTGTCTTAATTGGCAAAGTTCTATAAGCCAGAATAACTGGCTTAAACAACACAAGGCAAAGAACTTTAAAAAGATAATTAAATGGCAGACAAAACTTAAACAATATTTTATTACTATTCCAGGTCACATCTGGAATAATTAATGGTTACAAGAACTTTTCAGTTCCTTTGCTCCTTCCTTAGCTGTTACTTTTTATAACTGATTAAAAAAAAACACACAAAAACGTAACACTTGATTCATATCGTAAGCAATGTAACAAATACCATTTCACACACATAAGGATAGATATTTAAAAAAAGAAAAAGAAAAATTACTGGTGATAATGTGGAGAAAACTGGAATGCTTTGTGTACTAGTGGTATAAATGTACAATGGTATAGTTGTTATGAAAAAGTTATGGTGGTTACTCAAAAAATTAAAAATAGAACTACACATAATCCAGCAACTGCAATTCTGGATACATAAGAAAATAATTGAACGTGGGAAGTCAAATTTCTATTTGTATACCATATTCATAGCAGAATTATAAAAATACCCCAAAGGGTGAAGGCAACCTAACTGGGATCCCACAAGCCGTGTGGTTTGTCAAAAAAAAATAAATTAATTAAAAAGTAAAAAAAAAAGGTACATATCATGTTTTCTGGTGGAAGAAAGGAAAAAAAATTATGAGCTGAAAGTTATGGAAATACAAGATGTCCATATTATACTTATGCAAATAACACTAATATTATTTTAATAAAAATATTCATTAACGCAAATGACCTTATCAAGAGATACCCACTGTTTTCTATTCAACTAATAAGACTCTTTACTCGAGTCATCAACATTTAACTGATCAATCAGAAGCAATAATTTACCATGCAACTTCCTCTGCAGCTCCTGTTGCATCTGCTGAGTATTTCCATTTTCAGGACGCATGAATCCTATCAGCCTCTGCTGTACTTTGGCAGCAGTACTGAAACAGAAATTCCAGAAAATATATTAAAAAGGTTGTGCAACTATTACCATCACCTAATTTTAAAGCATTTTTACCCACTTTCCATTTGCAATTCTTTTTTTTAAAATATAAATTTATTTATTTTAATTGGAGGCTAATTACTTTACAATATGTTGTTCAAAATTATAAATAGCATTATACTACTAATAGCTTGACTATAATGGAATACCATATAGCCAATACACGTGGCAATAGGTAAAGAACCCGCCTCCCAATGCAGGAGATGTAAGAGATGTGGATTTGATCCCTGGGATGGGAAGATCCCTTGGAGGAGGGCATATAATTAAAAGTTTACACTGTCACTTCAAATTAATTCACTGGGGGAGTGATGTGAATTTTTTACAAGTTTATATCATTTTATAACAACAAAAACTGTGCATCCTAAACATGTGTCCACACAAAAACTTCTACAGGAAAGTTCATATCAGCATCATTCATAATAGTCAAAAGCTGAAACACACAACACAGTAAATCAACTAAACTTCAAAAAACAAAAACATTTACAAAAAAGATAAAAGCTGAAACAAGTTAAATGTGTATCAAATGATAAACGGAAAAACGAAATCAAGGACTAACACACACTACATGTGACAATATTACACTGAGAAAGAACCCAAAACAAAAGGTCACATGTTGTCTATTTTCATTTACATAAAACATCCAAAATATGGCAGGTCCACAGAGGCAGAGAAGACTAGTATTTGTAGGAACTGGGGGATGGGCAACTTGGAGTGCCATGGACTCCACATGTTTGTGCACCACCAGATTCATATAGTGAAACTCAAATATCCAAGTGAAACAAAGTGAAAGTTAAAGTCCCTCAGTGGTGTCCAACTCTTTGTGACCCCACGGTCTGTCCAAGGAATTCTCCAGGCAATAGAGGAGTGGGTTGCCATTCCCTTCTCCAGGGGATCTTCCCAACCCAGGGATTGAACCCAGGTCTCCTGTATTGCAGGCAGATTCTTTTACTTGGTGGTGGCGCCTTTGGAAGGTAATTAGGTCTGGATGAGGTCATGAGGGTGTAGCCCCATGATGAGATTACCACCCTTAGAAGAAGAAAGCAGAGAACCTTGGGTCTGGTTCTCTCTCTGCCACATAAGACACAGAAAGAAAGCAGCTGTCTGCAAACCAGGAAGAAGGTCCTCACCGGAACTTAACCATGCTGACACTCTATCTCAGACTTCCAGCCTCCAGAACTATAAAAAATAAACGTTTGTCATCTAAGGCAGTTTATGGTATTTTTGTTACTTCAGCTTGTTATTAAGATAGGAAATGACTGATAATGGGTATAAGGTTTCTTTTTGGTGTGATACAGCTGTTCTGGAATTAGATAATAGTTATGAAATTTTAACTTTATGAATATACTAAAAACCATGAAACTTTTTTAAAAGGACAAATTTTATAATATGTAAATTAAATCTCAGGGACAAAAGGGAAATAAATTTTACTTATTCTTACTTTGGATTTCCTAATGGTCCTCCAGTAAATTGGGAGTTTCTGTCTAGAAATTCTTGTAAGCCTTTCAGTTCTAGTAGCACTGACTCCAGCAGCTGGGAGGGAACACTACTTTCAATCTGAAAAAGAAGAAATATTTTCAAAAATGTAAAAACAATGAAAAAGAGTATCCATAAAAAACATATACTCTATATTCCCATAATTGAATATTGAATTTTAATTTTGAGGTACCCTATCTTCACAAACAGAAAAGTTATTCCTTATATTAATTTATACTTGGTGACCAAAATAAAGGGCTAGACACCCACATTCCACCCTTGCTGCTTTGGTTAATCAGGTATAACTTACAGACAGTAAAATGTACAAATCTTAAGTGAACACTTTGATAGCTTTTTACATCTTAAGCGTCACCACCCAGACTACAATACTGAATATTTCCAACACCCAAGAAAGTTCTCTATTGCCCTTTTCTAGTCATTAGTCATTCTATCTTCTAGGTAAGAAACCACTTTTCTTACCTCTACCAAAAAAAGTATAGATTGATTTTGCCTGTTCAAAATTCACATAAATGGAATCATATATTAAGTAAATACACTCTGATTTTTAGAACTGTGAATTTTAAAAGTATCACAGCTAAAAATATATTTGATATCTCTACATTGGAAAAAGAAAAAAGCTTAAAATAAGTTGCACACATACTTCATATTAAAAAATTTTTATTATTTGAATTTATGATGATACAAATTTCTGTTTCTTAAAGCACTCTGGAAAGTATGCCAATGCTTGGAATTTAGTGCTATGTTCATGGAGTTTGTAGGCATATAAGCAAAATATTAAACAGTAATTTTGAGCAATATTAAGTATTGGGACTGACTCTATTTAGCCCTATAACAATGTTACAAGGAAGATACATTCTCATTTTACTTTAAGTTATCAGGCTCTGATTGTCAAATTTACTCATCAGTTAACAAGTGACAGAGCTTGAGATGTAATTCAGGGGGTGAACAGTTTACTGAACACCTACACAAACACATACATGAAGGAATAATCATTGCATGCTGTTTATAACATTAAGAAATATGAGACCATCTACTTATCCACTGAAAATATAAACTGGTTACATAGAGATGATGGAATACTACTACACAACACACTTACTGCAGTGATCTCTCTGTTGCCACTCTTAAATACTCTCTCCACAACTAAACTAGCATCCCATATGTTTCTGGAAAAAAAAATGTTTTAATGATTATGCTATAGATGAATAAAAACATTACAATATGTAGTAAATCCTTTTGCTGTGTGTTTATTTAGTTTTTAAAGTGTGGCAATGACTTCATTTAACATTTCACTAAGTTATCTGAAAGAATAACAACAACAACAAAGAAAAAACAGGAAAACTTCCAAACTTGATGTCATTTCACATAATGAAATACTGCTGAGGAAAAATCAAAGACTCTGGGTAATAAGTTGTAAACAAGGAAGTTCTGAGTTATGAGTTCTGCACTGTTTCACATTTTTAAGCAAAATGATTCATATGAAAGCATACGTCTCAAATTTAAGAAAAACATAACCAGACATAATTACTTGGCTACAGCAGAATGATTGCAAAATGGCTGTAATTCTATACCTACTCCTGACACCTAGCCTCTTTACAATATGACTCTGATGCCTGTTTTATAACGAGGAGTCTATTTCCCATCTTTTGAACCTGGGGTGGCTCGGAGATGTCTCGGAGATGTCTCCTTGACAAGTAAACGAAGTGGAAATGATAGGCCAGTTCTGAGCCTAGGCATCAGGAGGCTCTGCAAGTTTCTACTCTCTCATCGAACCTTGCTACCACCAAGTCAATGATCTTTGACTAACTGGCTAGAGAATAAGAGAACAATCCAGCTGTCCCAGCTGAGGCCACTCTAGACCAACACACAAACAAAACCCTGAACATGTGCCAGAGTTCTGAGTAGAACTCTCTTCTACCTCAAGGCCGATTTCATATTATGGAGTGCTTTGTTACACTCCATGTTAATATACATAGATATATTTTGAAGACACATATACATATGTGAAACATAGTAACAAATATAACTTCATGGTTAGATAATAGAAAAGCTGAATGACAGAAAACCATCTTATTAACAGACAAGTGAGCTTAAACTATAAGTAAAATTTAGCAGGAATACGATGTTCCAAATTTGAAGCTAAAAATGTTCAACCGTACAAAATAGAGCAAGGTGAGCAATAGTTAATTATTCTATGAAAAACTTACCCCATGATTCGAGAAAAGTAAATGCAAATACCATTGTGTTTTCCAGAGTACACGATCTCTGGTCCAGCCATACAACTCATACTTGTGGCCTGAGTTGCCGGGCTTCCCAAAGCACACACTGGAGTAGACACGGCAGGAGGGTGAACACCTTGTACACACATAGGAAAATCAAATCTCAAAATTTAACCATAAACGTTCAGAATTCTCAAAAACCCAAGTCAGTTGTACCTGAGCCCATAGGAAAAAACAGTTACAAAAATACTGAAATAAATAGTAATTTAATTTGATTTTCCTTGACAAGAAGTGAGACTTAGACTTGGTTAGGAACTCCCAGGTTGGCTTTCAAGTGTGGCAATGCAGGATGAAAAGGAAAGCAAGCTTGCAATCACTGCATCTTAATGGTGGAAGTGAAACAGGCCAGTTAGTTCAGTGCTGGTGATTAAATGCTGCTACTCACAAAGGGGGATTTCTAGGTAGGCTAGGTAAAGGCATTCACAGCCAAATGCCAATGCTTGTTTGGATGCCACTTCTATTAAATCACATTATTTTCAGGGGAATAGGACAAGTTAATCTTCCCCACTCTAAGTGTTAAGAATAATAATTCATAATGATGGCTCCAGAAAGAATAGTAATAGCATCCTAAAACAGAGAAAAGAGGTACCTTGAGATGGTGTCCCTAAGAAGGATGGATTTGGATACAGAGTACCAGTAGGAACAGGAGAACCTGAAAAGAAAACAATATAAAGACTGATAAAATTATCTCCCAGTTTTTTGAATCTGATCAAAATCAGACACAGAAACTGCTTCTAAGTTTAAGAGTAAGGAGGGGCACCACTCATAATATATTCAAGAATTAGGGACCCATTTCCTAGCAATTTTCTAACAATTCCCACTTTGAAAAACACTGAGGAGGGAGTTTGTTATTAAATCACTCAACTTTTTCCTGCTGAATAAGTAACAAATGAGTTCTGTAAATATTACTGCTTACATCTTATTTTGTTTCCCAGTATACACTAAGGATTCACTATATATAATTCTAATCAGAAATCTATAGAATTATTCCCTAACAATCCAGTAGCAGAAAAGAAAACATAACAAAATTTTTTATCCATTAAAATATGTTACTGTGTGTGCTCAGTGTTCAACTCTTTGTGACCCCATGGACTGTAGCCCACCAGGCTTCTCTGTCCGTGGTATTTTCCAGGCAAGAATACTGGGGCAGGCTGACATTTCCCACTCTTAGAGGATCTTCCAGACCCAGGGATCAAACTCACATCTCCTGTGTCTCCTGCCTTGGCATGCAGATTCTTTACCACTGAGCCACCTGGGAAGCCCTAAAATATGCTACAAAGCTTTTAAAATTCAAGCTCTGTTAGAAATAGTTTCATTTCAGTGTTTCATACTCACTAGAGTAGACAGGAGAGCCCAGGATGGGACCGACATTACTCGGAGTGGGGAGAGTGGTTGGAAATCTCATCTGTGCTTCACCACCATACCTATTTTTATGACAACAGGGGCTGAGTTTATTCAGTGAAACTATCCATCTTAAAAGCTGGACTTGTTTCAAGTCCTGCTTAGCTTCAGGATAAATGCTTTAAACGTTAGTGACTTCAATGCATCATGCTGACAGTGAAATACACACATAGATACCTAATAAAATACTTATTTAGTAAATGTTGACTTGAAACTGCTACCAAGAAGAATTATAAGGAACTCTGGCAATTTCTAAAAAAGGGTCTGTGAAGCATAGAATTTATTTAATGAGTGTATGGTACTATAATTCCCACACTAGAATTATGGTTAGACTACTCAAAAAATTCTTTTAAAAAAAATTGCATTTTAAATTTATTCTTAGCTAAATATTTTCCAAACAATATCTCTTTGATACCCAAGTTTTCTTGAAGTGATGCAGAATCTCTCCATGCAAATGATACACATAGAGCAGAATTGGTATAGTCTTAGAGGAAGTAGAAAAGACAAATGAGAGTAACTGAGGTAGAAAGAAGATCAGACAAAAGAAGTTGGAGAACAGAATCCAGAGAAAGGGTTACAATGCATAAATTATGCTCAAGGTGCTTCCAGGTGTATTATCACCTTTCCAGATTTCATCTTTTTGCAAATAAATTTTACTAACTTGTCTATATGGTCACTTAAATGTTTACTTTAAAGTTAATGTGTAACGACCACATTAGCCAATGCATCCATTAAAAAAAAGTGGCCAAAAACAAGAGAAAAGGGACATACATACCTGAAGAAAGCCCGAGTAGCCCAAGCAGATACTTCTCTGTCACAGGCAGCAGTGGAACAAGCAAGAATAAGGCAAGTTGCACAAGCTTGGTCTTCCTGTAAAAAAAAAAAATTATCTTCCCTTAAAATAAACATAAAACATTTTGAATGAAGTTTTGTTTACTGCTGTATCCAGTGTTTAAATCTGTGTACAGAGCAGGTACTTGATAAATATTTACTGAATGAATCAAAGCAGCGGGTATGAAAAAGGAGAAGTAAACACTATTGGTCTTAAAGTTTCTCATAGGCACCACTATTAAAGGATGTTCTCTTTTTCTTTTTATCTAGATTCTATTTTAGTTTCTGGTGTAGTCACCTCCTTTTTTTCTCAAGGTGTTTTAATCTTTTAGAAAACAACAACAGCTAACATTTATTAAGTACCTGCTATCTGCCAGGCACTATTTTAAGAGTTTAGAGCATATTAATCTCCACGTTACATATTATAATTTAATACATATTTTACACATGAGGAAATGGAAGTCAGAGAACTCAAGTAATCCACTCGGATGGTGGAGCTGGTTTGAATCTAGAGTGTGTATATTTAACTTTGGTCTGATATTCCTGACTTTAAGCATTCCCAGTATTACCTCATCACTTCTAGTTAAGGTTTTAAAATACTAAAGTCCCCATCACTGTTACCCCAAACTTTTTCCTCATGTCATTAAGCAAAAAAAAAAAAAAAAGTTATTTATCTGTAAATGTCTTATCCTTTATTTTACTTTTTAGAAAACTTTCTATTAATATTTTGTATTGTGGTATAGACGATTAACAAAGTTGCGATAAATTCAGGTAAAGAGCAAAGGTACTCAGCCATACATATACATGTATCCACTCTCCTCCAAACTCCCCTCCCATCCAGGCTGCCACATAACACTGAGCAGAGTTCCATATGCTATAATGCAGGTCCTTGTTGGTTACCATTTTATCCATATTTATCTATAAATGTCTTGTCCTTTAATAAAAATACATTTGACATATAATTCGACCATCACACTCTTACTAGTACATTTTAATAAGAATTTATCAACAGAATAGAAAATATGAGCATTTACCATAATAAACCTTATAGCGTATTAATCCTATTCCCAAACACCAGTACATATATGATTAAAGCAAAGAAGGAAGACTAGTATTAATCCTAGCATTTTGATCCTAACTTATATAAAAGGTAGCTATCATTCTCATTGTTTAAAATATCAGCACATTAAAAAAAAACTGCAGTTACCTGATGTAATTTAAAGAATCTTTCAATCTCTTCTCCATCTCCACCCACATTACTTACAAGTAGATGCCTCAGTTGATCCACAGGTCTAAGTTTATGAAACATAAGACTCCCCTAAGAAGTTAGATAAAAAGATGAATAACAGATTTACTAAGAATGGCCAGTAGCAACGGACCCTATGTTAAAAAAAAACAAAACAAAAAAACTTCAAGAACACAAAGTACACTGGTCAAAAAGATCATCTCATCTACATTTCAACTCCCAAGTCACCCTAGATCTATATATATCCATATGGAAAATTTAAAAAGTGAAGCTTTATAGACCTTTAGCTAATGCACAGTACTAATACATGAATAGTCAGATAAGTGGAACAAAGTAGAAAGTTCTGATACAAGCTCAAGTAAATACTAGAATTTAATATATAATAAAAGCTGCCCCTCAAACTAAAGGATCAAAATTAGATTATCCATTAATCACAAAGGCACAAGTACATCCACTTCAGAAAACACTGAAGCTGAATCCATATTCATACCTAAACCAGGATAAATTCCAAACAGAAAGGACAAAATAAAACTATAACAGAATAGTACTAAAAGAAACTATGGGTGAATGACTTCATGAACTTAGAGTGTGGAAGCTTTTAAAAAAAAAAAAAAAAAAAAAGCAGAAATCCCCCAAAATAACAGAATATTTCAACTACTTATAAACCTATTCATATGGGGAAAAAAAAAAATCTCAATAAAGAAAATCAAATGACAAACCAGGAAAAATGTTTGAGCCTAAATCACAAAAAGTTCCCTTAAATATATAAAGAGTTTCTATAAATCAAAAAGACAAACTTAATAGAGAAGTAGGTATAGAATCGGAACAGACAATTCACAGAAAAATAAACACTAGAAAAGACCGACAACCTCACTCTTAATAGGATGGAGTACTGTACTTGTATAGGATGTAAGGAAATAGGCACTCAACAGTCACCGATGGTGACTGTATGTATACAGGGAAACCAGAAACATCTTTCAAACTGATAAATACTTTTTAACCCAGAAGATGCAATTCTATAGCTCTACTCACACATGTGAAATTATATATGCACAAGTTTGTAGCATTATTTTTAACAGCAAAAGATGATCCATTAACAGGGACCTAGTTAAATATGGTATATCCATAAAAAGGAATGCCTTTTAAATATAAAACAGAATGAGAAAGTCCTAATATCAGTATGGAAAGATGTCTAAAATATTTCTTTGAAACATAAAAAGCAGCACATATGCTATTATTTGTTAATAAATATATTTGTATCGTTGGTTTATCTATAACGTATCTCTAGAAAGATACAAACTCTGATGACATGGGAGTCTGTAAGGAGGGGACCCAAACCAGAAGGGAGATTTTATTGTGTATACCCCTCGGTTTACCACTGGAATTCTGTCAATGCATTAGTACTCAAAAAATAAATACTAAAAAATGTTGTATACTACTTTGCATTTTTGGTATTTATAACTATTCCTGAAGAATATTTTAAGAGTAAATATTCCTAAGTGCTTAAGTAAATGACTCTATTAAGCAACTATCGCAGAATACTTGGACAAAAATGTTAAATATGGCTTCTTTTTGTCTCTGCCTTAACAGGATATGCACGTACCTGTGCTGAGAGGAGAACAAACTTCTTGGGAGGCAACATGTGCTGCTGTACAACAACTGGTGAGTCAGTTATTGGAATATGATCCTTATTTAAGGGTGTGATAATCTTATCTACTTTCAACTCATCTATTGCAGAAAGAGCCCAGGAATGACCATCAACACGAGTAGTCATCTATGTAGAAGAAATAAATTTTTGTATACATATAATTAAAGTTACATAAAGCAAAATCTTCTAAAAAGGATACAGTCTTTGAATAAATGTAGGATTTAATAAATTAATAATAAATTAGGATGAATATTCTCAAAAGTCAGTATTTAATTTTTTAATACCCATTATTTTGATTGAGCATCTTCTATGATAGTAAATAATCTTTTCATACCAGAAGAAAAAGGCAAATTTTTCTTAAGATAAACTAGATATAGTATATACTATAACTACAATGTTTTCAGTAACCAAAGACTATATACCTTCTACCTTCTTTCCAGGGTGAACTGATCTACACTGGTAGGGTTCAGTGCTCAAATTTCCTGACACATGGTTTTGCTCTCTTCTGAAGGTATATTTGCTTTCTAAACTAAGATATTCTTTTTAAAAAAGTATCTTGGTGGTCTTCTAAAATACTTTATTATAAAAAATTTAAAGCATCAATAAAATGTTGAAAGTACACTGTATGTCCATATGCCTGATACCCAGATTCAACAATTGATAGCATTTTGCCATATTTGGTTTCTTCTTTCTATATTTTTTGAATAACTGAACTATTTGAAAGTTATGAATATCATGTCACCACTAAATATTAATATATTTGCATGCATCTCTTAAAAATAAGGATGTCCTCTTACAAAACCATAAAACTATTCTTACATATAAGAATATTAACATTTCTCTAATACAATCTAATGCCCAGTCAATACAGAATTTTTCCACGTCCTAATATCTTTTATAGCTGTATTGGGGAGACCAGATTTTGATTATTAATGTTCATGAGCTATATTTACATTTGTTTTTTAAGTCCACATTTGTTTGAGAACTCAAGTATACAGATGAAGTGATATGATGTACTGACATTGAAGTCGCTCAGTCATGTCCGACTCTTTGCAACCCCATGGACTGTAGCCTACCAGGCTCCTCCGTCCATGGAATTTTCCAGGCAAGAGTACTGGAGTGGGGTGCCATTTCCTTCTCCAGATCTTCCTGACCCAGGGATCGAACCCGGGTCTCCAGCCCTGTAGGCAGACGCTTTACCGTCTGAGTCACTATGATAGTACCTATTTTAAAAACAAAAGCAAATAATAGCTAACATTTATCGAGTACTTCCTATGTGCCAGGTAGTATTTTGAGCACCCTGAACACATGAACTCATTTAATCCCACTCTCACCCCATAGAGGTAGGTACTATTAATATTAAAACTACTACAGATGAGGAAATTGAGGGCCAGAGACATATTAAATCCTTTGAGTCACTGCCCTGAGAAAATGGAGCCAGATTTCAAACCTGCACCCTCTAACACTGTGCTCCCATTAAGACAGGGTTTATATCTTCCCGAGTTCTGAATCCTTACAGTCTATCACAGAATGAGGCATACACTATGTGCTCAGTAAACCCTAAAGGATAAAGAAAAGAATCTGAGAAAGGTGCTCCTTGTCGCTATACCTACCTGCCTTTACCCCAGTTGCTTAGGCCACATCAGAAACTTGGAAGAGCCCATTCAAACCATGTTCCCCCTTCCCAGGATTGGGGTCTTCCTCCACCCACCTACACACACATTTTCCTACTTCCCCTGACAAGAAGATTCAGTTTGAGAATAACCAAAAGCAGGCAGTAACAACTAGAGCTGAAATGCCTTTAAAGAGATGGCTCCAAAGAGACTCTCAGACATTCAGACCCTAGTGGGGGTTGGTTGATCTGTCTTGATCAGCAGCCTCCAGATGCAGGTAACAGGAGCTATGTGAGGGCATCTAGGAGGACAGATGGAAGTGGAACAGGGGACACTCAGAGGAGTGAGCATCTCTGGCCTCTTCTCAGCACCTTCAGGGCTGGGATGAGTGGCCCAGATGTGGGGCTGGGCCAGGACAGGTGGGGGCCACATCTTTTTCCCAGGACCTCTCCATTGACTTCATGGAGTATGTCCTAATATTTACTTTTAAAACACAATTATGTGTTTGTATACATATATACATTTATATATGTATACATTTGTATATGCGTATACATATGTATACATTTATATACATTTGTATATGCGGGAAAAAGAGATCAACAAGATGGAGTGAAGGGTAATTCCTTAATGTGGGATTCAGTTTACCATTCTATTTTCGCATATGTTTGAAATTTTCTATAATTAAAAGAAAAAAGTTAAATATTTAGGCGGAACTACAAATTAAAGAGATCACAGAATAAAATTCTAAGTCATAACTAAAATAGATGGCCTCATAATAACTAAAAATATATTCAAATGGGACAAAGATAATGTCAGAAAGATATAGTTATTTTCAGGTACCTTAGGAAAATATTCTAAACGGGTTCCAATGTTTTCTTTAAAGATTTTTTTACTGAGTACCATACTGACTTCTCATCTTAGGAAAAACAAAGAACTAACAGTATATACTTCTTTTCAGTAAGACTGCTAACCATATAAGATTATTAGAAGCAAACAGTAATAAATCGGAAGATAAAGCTTCTCATAATTTTGTTTTTCATTTAAAATTATGTAAAAAATTCTTTAAAATCTCTCCAGATAACTCACCTGAGTTTCCATCATTGGCTTTTGGAA
Source organism: Bos mutus (assembly GCF_027580195.1). Lineage (NCBI taxonomy): Eukaryota > Metazoa > Chordata > Mammalia > Artiodactyla > Bovidae > Bos > Bos mutus. The sequence continues at coordinate 36,838,163 of NC_091636.1, read as the reverse complement.
AGGAAATGTATCATGGTTGACACACCACAAAATATCATTATCTTCATTTTCTGAGGCTGCCATCAGCAGAATACCTAAAAGTTTAATACATAAAATCTCATTATAGGATGTCAAATACACCTCCACAATAATCGTAATAATGTTAGTAACATTAGTATGGATACATAAATATACATATTAATCTTTATAAGTAAATAAGTTGCAAAATAAACAAAGAATAAATCCTCTAAGAGGACATATACTCACTGCTAGGGTAGCATCACTAAATGTTCTAGACTGTAAACATTATTTCTTTCAGATAAATACAACTTATTTGTACATTTCTAAAGTTAGTATATGTTTACAATAAGCTTATTAATTTAATTATTATATTTTTAAAAGTATTTAGTACATAAAAAATTGTTGACTTACAATCAATGGTATGTAATATTCAGTGAAATAGAGTTCATGTACCGTTTAATTCAAATACTCCATGAATAAAAATGATGGAAGTTACTAGTGGAATGGCAGAGATAAATGTACTATGAAAGAATTACCTAAGCAATATTAGCTGACATTATAGTTTGGTTTTGAAATATGCTTTCCTAAGCTCAGTTCCAATTCCTCCCATTGATTTGCTCCCTTCATTCTGATTTTAGTGATATTAAACTTGAGTCCATTGGCTGACTATAGGTGATGGGATCCTAATTAATTATTAAGTTATGTAACTAGCTTGTAAGAAATTGAGAATAGTTTATATCAAGTAGCACTCAAATGTTTTCTTAAAATTAGTGTATAAAGTTTGAAAAACTGAAATTTGATTGTATCATGCACATAACTGAAACCACCATATTTTCCCTCAATAGATTTCTAGCTTTAAAACTTAATTCTATTTATGATGGCATCAAAAATAATACTTAGAAATATAGTGAAGAAATGCAAAATTTGTTGTTTCTTACATATTACTATAAAAAATTAAAGGGGTTATAACAGAAAGATATCCCACATTTATGGATTTGAAGGCAATATTTATAGGATGGGAATACCCCCCAAATTCATCTATATTTTCAACAATCAAAATCCCATCTGTTTTTTTTTAGTTGCAGAATTGACAGACTGATTCTAAAATTTATATGACAATTAAAGAGTTCTAGAATAGTCAAGAGAATCTTGAAAAAAAAAATGTTGAAATGGGAATTTTAAAACTTATGACAAAGCAATAGTAATCACAGTGGGATATTGGCATAAGGATGGCAAAAGGACTTATTAGGAACTCTTTACCCATTAGCAGCTGAGTGACTGCTAATGATGAAACATTAGGAGTGATGAAAACATTCTGAAATTAGGTAACAGTGATGGTTATACAACTCTGTGAATAAACACTACCAGAATGTACACTTTAAAAGGCTAAATTTTATGGTATTTAAAAACTGTATCTCAATTATGCTGTAAAGCTGCATGTTACAATGTATTTGAAAAAATTCCATTTGTAAAGGCAAGTTTCATTTGGGTGTTGAAAAATAAAACATTAGAAGACATAGTAGAATAAGTACAGAAAAGGCTTTAAAATTATTATAAAATCAAAATAAGCTAACAGATGCTTTCTCACATTGGAGAAAAGCACACACAGATTTTTCTAGTTTTGATGTTTAACTAGAATCTCATTTTTTAAAGTTAATTATGAATCCAAGAGTTCATCATCAAACTTTCATACTCCTGGATGCAAAATTCTCCATGTCCATGAAGACATGGACAAATGGTATCAGAAAAGTCATTCAAGTTTTCCTAACCATCCTGAAAAAACAAAGTTCAAAGTCTGTCACAATGGATGTAACACTGATTTTGACCAGTGAGTTCATATACAAGTACTTTTTAAGTTCAAAACAACTTAAAAATACTTAGATATTAAAAACTACAGTATTTATATATATATATATTTTTATATATATGAATGTCATATGTCAATGAAAAAACTGACATTTAAAAAATTTGAAATAAAAGCTAAAAAAAAAACAGATAAAAAAACTGGATAAAAAAATCCAAAATTTTCTGAATTTTATTGGAAGTTTCCTTGTTATTTTCAAATGCCTCACAAAGCAATCTAATTTTAAAACTTTAAACATCTAATATCCCATCTGACAGTATTTCCGAATTTACCTTTACTATAAAGAGCTTTATGTACTTTTGAAGGCTTTTCCACAGTTGAAGATGCAGAGAATCCAGGAGGCAGGCGGACGTGGACCAGTGTCAGTGTATTAGGCCGTGCCAATGGCTGTCTGAACGGACAAGTGCTGAAATACAGCCTTACACCTGATCATGGAATAAAATTATCTGTCATTAACAGCAAATAAAAGATACAAGGTATATATAGTATTGAAGCAACTCCACAGAAAAACAGAGAATTCTGTTAAAGTCACATCTCATTTTCCTGACTGATCTTAAATCACCACATACTGTACTAGCTGGAGTGGTTTCTAAGACAACACCACTTGGAACTGGGAGATAAATCAACACATTTCACCAGAAAGAGTCTACGACTTTAAGACCAGACTCTGTCACTAAATAATAGCCACTTTACCTTTCAGGCCTGGTTTTACATCCATAAAATCAGAAGACAGAGCCTGAGGAATCTTTTGATTTTTCAAAAGCCTTCATTTTATGAATTATAAATATAGCTTGACAAAACAGATACAGAAATAGAAACACATTTCCAGTCATACATTTCCAAACCTGAAGATCATAAAGTTATCGCAGTAATAGCACACAAATAAAACAACAACATACCTGCATGTGTGACAGCCAGTAACTGACAGTCCAGTGATTCGGAGTTTTCAATCACTGCTATTTGAACAATTGGTTTAAAAACAGAACGATCTATGGTCCTAGAAGAAAGAAAAGCTGAACTTTATGTTTTAAATGTATCTACTAAATTATTACCAGGAACACATTCCACCAGGATTCTTACATGTTTAAATATGCTAAAATAGTTTAAGACTAGTTTTTAGAAAGCAATGCAACAGCAGCAAGAACTAACAAAACTCCTCGATTCTGTGTTTTTCATACTAACAATGTTAAGAGTAATCCTTTTTTCAAAGACCATAAGAGAAGGCTACGTCCATTGGGTAAGTGGTTCAACAAGTTGTTCTAGAACATTAAAATATCATTGCAAAGATTAAGAAGGGGAACAAGTGAACCTTTATAATGGAGAGCTCTGGTGAATACCATCTTAATCAAATGTTAATCAATCAATAGGAAAATTGGAAAAAAAAAAAAAGAAAACTGGTATTATGTGCCTCAATGTAAGGCTCTATGAAGCTCACATCATGTAATACTAGTTAAAATAGTATTACCCTGAATCTATAAATAAGGGGAAAATAAGACAGATTCAGAAACTGGGATATGCTACTAATAACTTTCCTGTCCCGCCCTCCTAAATGTTAACATTTGAAAAGGGCAATAAGTCGTCTGTTTTATATTAAAGAGACAAACTAATGACAAATGTAGCTCATGAGTTATGACTGAATGTGGAGAAAAATGTAAAGAAAAACAGCTATGAAAGATGTGGGAGACAATAATTTTAATATGGACTATACAATTAGAACATTATAAAATTATTCATTTTTTAGATGTGGTAATGATAATACAGTATATAAGAGCTTAGGATACGGAAAGTGAAGGACATAAGGATAAAAGTCATATGGTCATGTGTATGGGTGTGTTTGTGTGTGTGTGCACATGCTCAGTCCTATCTGACTCTTTGCAACCCCATGGACCGTAGTCCACCAGGTTCCTCTGCCCATGGGACGCTCCAGGCAAGAATACTGGAGTAGGTTGCCATTTCCTCCTCCAGGGAATCTTCCCTACCCAAAGATCAAACTTGCATCTCCTACGTCTCCTGCATTGGCAGGTGGGTTCTTTACTACTAGTGCTATCTGGGAAGCCCCCATATAGGTCAAAACAGTGAGCAAATGAAGCAAAATGTTAACAGCTGGTAAATTTAGATAAAGGGTATATCAGTGTTCATCATGCTATTTTTTTCATTTTTCTGTGGATGTGAAAAACTCTCCCAAAAAAAACTGGGGGAAAAAAAGAAAACTCTTCCTTTTAAATTGTCTGCCTAAAGAATTTCTTGGTCATTGAGGAGCAAAGAAACCATGCTATCACTAGGATATCTGACCGCAGCAGTGACCCAGACACACAGACAACAGAAGCTGAAAAGTCGGGTGTTATGTGAAGAAAATTTCTGCAGCTAAGTCAATTGTGACATATGCAAACAGCAGTGCACAGTGTCTGAAGACTTGGCTTTTAGGCTGAGTCTCAGCACTTATTTAGGACTTTAGACCTCAGGCGAATTGTAACAGTTCTTAGTTTCAATTTCCCCAAGAAGACAGTGAGAATAATACAATTCTGAAATTCTGTGTTCCCAAATGGTACTTGTGTCACTTATCAGACTAACGAAATTACTATGTAGATGTGTTAAAAGGGCGGAGTATTTACAAACAGGGACACGCTTTGAGATTTCTGGTTTCCTAGTCATAATATCTGTAATGCCTGCACAGACCATTCAGAGCATAATTTAAAACTCCAAGGAAAAACACAGGTCAAGGTGTCCTTTTCACTGAAAAACCAGTCAGTCCGCCTTACGTTTCAAACCATCCAACTTAAGAACAAAAGGAAGCATCTTTAAGAATTGTTTCAAACATAAAATAGAATGTCATTTCCTCCAACATTCCTTACCTTCTAGAGATATTTTGAAGAGGGAGTAGTTTTAGTATACTGCATATAACTAATATAATTATGCCCGTAAATAAAATGTCTGACAATAAGTTATATATTACCTAGCAATATTACCAGCAGCAGAGACAATAGAATTCTGTGACACTGAGGCAACTCTGTTCATTCCTTGTCCATCATGGCCCAAATCATACACCTGTGAATAAAAAATTATACCCACTTAAACATGATTATAAACTGTATACATTTTACAAATGATCTTTTTAATAAACTTTTCCTTTTTACAAGTCCTTTAATTCTGATACTTCATATAGGTAGGAAAACATTCAGAGATTTACAATTTCATAAAATTAGTGCCATAAGAAGTGGTTTGGGATTTTGTTTTAAAGCACAGACTTCATAAGAAAAGCCAAGAGTGACTAGGTCTTCTTTCTTAAAAACAGGGATATTCTTCCGCTTTTATATGGTGGCAAAATATTAGTCTTACCTGTATTACTCCTTTCTCAGATCGTGTATATAAAATATTTCTTGAATTATCAACTGCAATTTGAACAATAGGATCTAAAAAAAAAAAATCCAAGCAATTAACAAATCAAACACAGTAGCTGCTTATAGCAAATTAAAACTGCTATTTTGTAGTTAAATCTTAGGAAAGTTGCACCAGAACAAAGCTAGGAAGCATTTAGGTCAGACATCATGTGAAAAAAAAAAAAAAAAGGCAAATATCAAATACTGTGACTGGGCTAATAGCATCATAAATAAGTTTTTCTGTCTTCTAAATTAATTGTTTAAGCCAAACCAAAACCAGGTTTCAAATTATTCCTTCTTTTAACAAACATTTAATGAACATTTAGTTTACCATATGCTAAAAACATGTAAAATAGTTCTACCTGGTCTAGTCCTTCAAGAAACTTCTAATATATCATTGTTTAAAATAAATAATTTAAAAATTCAGTCATATTAACATTTTTAGGTGCTTCTATCTTACCTTACTGAAGCATTTTAAAATTACTTTACCTGACTATATCTCTCATTAAAAACTCAGATATATTCATTTTATGCTGGGAATTTCTTTTAGAGGGGGCAAAACATGTATTAAATCTCTGTAAGTCTAACTCTCTCATATACAGACATGGTTGGTTTAAGTACACAGAGCTATAGTAGACACACATTCTAAGGTGCTACATTTATAGGAATTTGGGAATAAAACTCACGCTGTCTCTGTTTTATCATCCCTTCTCCCTTTAAAAGACCATATAAATATACAACAAATTCTATTTAATACGGACTGTTTCAATTAAGAAGAATTTAAGAAAATGTTAGGTCAATAATTTGTTAAAATCTTTTGTTTACCAAATTTATTTTCTACTTACCATCTTCTGAGAATGTGAACTGTAGTAATGAAGGAACAAGGAAAGAAAGCGGGCTCTTTGAGTGGTTTATTTTCCTACATCTCTGGCTAAACCAACCTGCTTCTGCCTTAAAAGAAAAAAATGAAAGAAGACTTGTAAATGTAGGTAGGTACCCCCATCACAGCAACTACTATATACCCGTTTACAAGCATTCTCAAATTTTAGTGAAATGCCAATAACTGTAAATAAAGACATACTATTCAAAGTAAGTACTGAGCTTAGTCCTGTAATTAAAATTTTAAAAATGTGTTTAACTAAAATCACTGCTGTCAATTAAACCAGCTATGTCTATTCCAGCAACCTCAACACTGCTATGTTAATAAATTCACTTTATCTTAAAAATTTCTATTTGAAAGCAAGCAAGGAAATAATAGCCATAGTTTATAAGTGTCAAAAGTACATAGGATAGAGGTATTTTTAACTCTTCACACTACTGCTAAATGGAAATTTAAAAAATAGTAGCCATCACCATCATAATCTACAGTCAGCCCCTCAATCATTGAGTTTTGCCATACTTAAATCGGTAACAGAACCTTTTTATAAAGTGAACAAAATCAAGAGAAATTGGGTAAGGAAGAGATACAATGTAACATAAAAAACTAACCTCAGTTCTAATCCTATCTCTGCCATGAATTCCTTGTATGACTATGAGAACATTTGTCTTGTCAGTTTCTTACCCCTTAACTTATGAAAAAGGCAACAATATAGTTAAAGGGCGGGAAAAAAGCAACTGGAGCAAAGGTATTTCAGAGTAGAGAGAACACGAATGACCAAAAACACATGAAAAGATGCTCAACCCAGCTAGTAATAAAAAAACAAAACACTTTTCTTCTGATAGGTCAAAGTTAGTAAGTTTGAAAACGCCAGTGTTACAGTGAGGAGAGAGGGGAAAGGGATACGATCACAGAGTCTACAACTTGTAATAGGGAATAAGGAAAACATACAAGTTGAAATACATATACATGACAATACAACTATTAGAATTCTAAGTCTCCACACTAGAAAATATCTACACATGGGTTCAAGGAGGCTTGCAGAAGAACACTTATACCACTATTTGTGAAACATGCAATAAAAACCTAGAAGTCCATCAAGAAAAGAGCTGTTAAATAAATCAGTACATTCATTTTATGGACAATCATGCACCAATCACAAAGCGTAATATCTATCTATCTACCAGATACTGACAAGGAAAGACTTTCAAGACAAAATTAAATTAAAAAAGCCAATTATGGGGAATTCCCAGGGCAGTAGTTAGAACTCGGGCACTTTCACTGCTGGGGTTGGTTTCAATCCCTGACTGGGGAACTAAGATCCTGAAAGCCATGTGACTTGGCAAAAAAACAACAAAGAAAAAAAGAAAAATGTCAATTAGGAAACAAAACATAAGCAATAATCCAAGTAAAAACATACACAGAAGTACACTATATGTTTATATATAAGTATACACACACACAAATACATACGCATAGATATTTAAAAACATATTTATAGGTATTCAAACAGAGAAGGCAATGCCAACCCACTCCAGTACTCAAAGATGTTTTATATCATGTTCTACAAAAACATATAAAGAATCAATAATGGCTGTTACCTCTGGGGAGAGGACTGGGTTTTATTAGTATAGTGTAGCCATGAAGGACTACAACTTAAACTGTATGTTTGACCACTTTCCATAAGAATATATTAATGTACTTATATAATTAGAAAATAAAGACAAAAACTTACCAATCCATACCCCATCAAGAGGGAGGAAAAAAAAATGTTTATAAATGCCATACTTACTTGATATGCTACTTCATATAAACAGCCATCCTTTCCAGCCAAGAAAATTCTGCCATTATCGGTGGAAGTTATTGTTAAAAGGTAAGTATTATCAGTAGGAAGAGAATATAAGGGATCTGGAAGCAACTGCATTCCACCACACATACTGTCATTGAGAACTCCTGAACCTAAAAGGAAGAATATAGGAATCACTTTACTAACTCTTTAAAAGTTTAACACAATCAGTGTATTGTCTTCAGAATTGATGTTCTTACTGAATTCATGATATGCTAAAAAATTTCAAAAATGTATGTAAAATGTACGTTTTAAAATTACTATAGTCTGTTATAAACAATTTTATAATTCATGTTAAAATAGAATCTTCAGTATGTATGTATAACATATATAAAATATATAGCATATATATAGAAAACATAGTAAAACATCAAACAAAAAAACTAAACCAAAGTATTAAATTTTGCAAAAAAAAAAAGCCTAGGGATATGGCAGTAATAATCATTAATTATTTTTTTTAATCTCTTACCCTCCCAATATTCATTCATTGGAGTCTCCGAAATTCAATATTATCTTACCTAAAATGTTACTAGAATGCAAAAGAAACCACTGAATGTTTTTGCAATAAATTGATTGATAGCATCTTACTTTAAGGGAAAGAATAATGTATATTTCTGTGTTCCGTATGTTAAAATGGCCACTTAAATTAAAAAAAAAAAAAGACATTGAAGGCATTATTGAAAAATTACTAGTGGCAACTATTTCTCTTCTATTACCCTTGTTTTACATTGGACATTTTAGAAAGGTACATTAACATGGCAAATAATCCAAAATAATTCTTTTGTGGAGTTACTAATCTGAAAGATATTATATCTATAGGAAAGTATTATTTTCCTAAGAGCAAAGAGCTCAGAAAGTTAACTTACTGAAAAAAAATAATTTTCAATTATAATATTAAATTGGGCAACATATTTTTATTTAAAAAAACACAACATGTGAGTTGCTATACCTGTTTGCAAATTAGTATAGCTGAGTCCAAGAATCACTATATCCACAGGGGTTGCCAAAACCAGGAGGTGTCGTACGTGAGGTTGGAAGATGCCTAAGATAAAGTAAACATGAGTTAGGGACTATTTTCTGGAAAATACCCAACATTTAAGTATTAACAGAATATGGTCACTTTTAATATGAGCAAAGAATTGGACACAACTCAGTGACAAAATAACACAATAGATTAACTGGTATATGAAAAGTGTCAACCTAATTTAATGTTGATGTTAAAACATTACTGTGTTCATTTAAATAAGCAAATAGAAGTTAAAAAAAAAACTTGAAACAAACACTATAGCATTTAATGATATTTAAATGAGGGTTACATTATAAAACAGTTTAGGTTTATTAAAATTAAACTTCACTTCTATATTCATGTTCATAATCCTATTCACAAAACCCAAATGGTAGAAACAACTCAAGTTACTGTCAATTGATAAATGGGTAAACAAAATGTAGTATGTAATATATAGTGGAATATTACTAGGCCTTAAAAAGGAGATTCTGACATATGCTCCAATAGTCATGAACCTTGAGGACATCATACTAAGTGAAACAAGCCAGTCACAAAAAGATAATACTACATAATTCCACCCATATGAAGTTCATGGAATAGTCAAACTCACAGACACAGAAATGAGTTTATAGATGAAATAAGTTTCAGGATCACAGCCAGATAAATTCACAGATTCAGAGAAGGCAGTAAACCAAGTACAAAATATTAAAATGTTAATTCATGCTAAACTACTGTTTAAATTTTAAATTTTAAAAGTCTGGAGTGGTATGAAATGGTACATGTACTCCATACTATAATATCCAGAAATTAGTGTGTCACGGATAAGAATAAAAGCAAATGTATCTTATGATAATGGACATCTTTTTGTATGTATTCATTTGGGTGTTAAATGTCAGAAAACATAACAAAGCTTCTACCATCACTTGGTTTTACTTTCACTGATGAATACCAAGGGGGACAAAGGTCACAATTTTGTGTTTCAAGATTCACATCAATAAAGCTGAAGGACAGACATTTTACTAAATGACTTCAAAATATACCCAATATTTCAGAATTTGACTTAAAGGAGCTTGACATTTATGAAAATTTATCAAAGATAACACCTTTATTGTCCTATCAAAGACCTCCCATTTCAATTTTGTACTGAAAATTACTTTTGAGGAGAACAAAGTTTAACTATTTAAGATGGACAATTAGTATTTATTATGATAGCGGGCAGGAACAGCTATTGACTTTCATATGAACAAGCTTTTCAATGAAGAAACAAAATACAGAAACATACAGCACAGTAAAGGCTGCTATAAAATTCTATGTAAGGGAAATATATGTCCAATGCAATCACATAAAAACAGTGCATAAAACTGCACATTTATATTTATGTGAATTAGTATAATTTCAAAATGGCTATATTTCAAATGACTACACTTCAAAAATTCCTACTAAGGTCTTGTAAACAAGTGAATCTCATCTATTATTTCCTTCTATAGGGAGATGTATTTTAAAGAGATGTATATTAAATTTAAATCAATCAATTCTGCTTGTCAGTAGCCATGATTAAACACCTAGCGTACTGAAGATGAAATCTGTTTTAGGTTAAACAATGCTTGTGAATTCTCTTAGGATTTATTCTGTACTCTGTTCTCATGTCCATGGGCTACCGGGACTAAGAAAACACACAGACTAAAAATGGTTTTTACATTATATTCAGGAATTATTGGAAAATGTATAATGCAAGAAACTTCAGGTAAATCAAGAAAGACTAATAAAAAGCAAGATAAAATTCAAGAATTTAACAATTTTGAAGGCAGACTCACTTATACTATAGTGAGTAAACTGTTAAATATTCCTAATCACTTTTTATATTTCTAATTAAAATTCAGAACAAAACTTCAACAGGAAATTTAGTACCTAAAATATGATCTCCAACAGTCCTAAAATATTTGGAATCCAAGGATATACAAACATAATTTCATCTTTCTATTTTTAATTCTTACCAGGTTTTGGTTTCACAAGCCCCACAGCAAGAATAGTCTCACTAAGCCCATCAAAATAGGCAAGGTCTCCTCTGTCGATATTAGAAGGAAAACATGTTATACATACAGAAAAGCTTTTATCTTATACTACTCTTTAAAACTGTAGAATATATACATACACAAAAAAGACTATAGAACCAGCAAACAGAACTGTTTCAGTGTCAAGAGCGAGGCACAAGGTCTGCTTAAAGCTACACATAAACCATGAAAAGGGGGAATGCTGGTTTCCACTCCAAATATCCTCCCCAGGTTTGCAAGTCTCCAGTGACAGCAATCCACTGCTGTGGCAGGTCCAAGAAGACCCTCTCAGAAGAATACACAGTAAGGCTGAACCAGACTTTCCACATGGGCAGGGACTACGCTTATCTTATTCAATACTGTTCAAGCACTCAATGGCCTCTGATCCATGATAAGCTCAATGTAGCTGTTAAATGGGTATGTTAGATGCCAACAGAAATATAAAAATTTTCATTAACATGGAAACCCTCTTTAACTATTCTCACATCTATATATTTCGTAATTTTTTTTTTTAGGTTTTCTTGAAGAGATCAATGCCTAAATTAAAAGGTTCTACTCTTTAGTGCAAAAATGAATACATATGTGTAATACAGCAAACTGGGGCAACGTGCATGATACATGAAGAATAATCACAATATTATATCACTGCTATTATGACATATACCATTTCAACAATAAAAATAGCTAGGAAAAGTTTAAAGAAGAAAAAAAAAAAAAACCCCAGCCAACAAAATTGGTTAACTTTCAAGTTCTCAAGTAGTATCAGTTTTGATTCAATGACACTGTATGTGTGTTTCTAACAAGTACATTAATTACTTAGGAGCAAGAGTAACAACTATATATACAGAACTTTCTCTAGTTATCTCGCCCCTCACCTAAAGATAATGTGATGGAGAAACGGAAGACAAAAATTTTTTCCAAATAGCCAAGAGTAAAACCATCAGATCAGGGCTTTCCTGATGGCTCAGTGGTAAAGAATCCATCAGCCAATGCAGGAGACACATGGAGCAACAAAGCCCAAGCGCCACAATGATTGAGCCTGTGCTCTGAGCCTGGGAGTGGCAACTACTGCAGCCCGCATGCACCAGAGCCCCTGCTCTGCAACAAGAGGAGCCACTGCAATGAGAAGCCCGCATACCGTAACTAAAGAAGGCCCTGTTCCTCGCAACTAAAGAAAAGGCCCTTGAAGCAATAGACCCAGCACAGCCAAAAAAAAATGCAGCAGATCAATAAACTTTAAGCAAGAATGCTTTGGGCCTTCACTCAGACCCTTTTATATACATTTAATTTACACAAGGTCAAGCCCACAGAATAACAACACACTGCTAAGATAAACTAACAACCTGCCACTCCACATAGATATGCAGGGAAAACAGGTCTTTCAAAATGTCAAATCAAAAAAAAAAAAAGGAAGTCATACTATCTCTCAAAGAATCACTGATAGACTCTCTTTACTACAGGGTATCAGTTTGGGAAACAGACTCCTACTCAGAGTGGTACCCGGATCCCCAGCATCACCTGGGAGTTTGTTACATGCAGGTCCCTAGGTCTTCCTCAGAATGACCATAACATAATCCACATTTTAACCCCATCCCCAGGGAGTATGTATACTGAGAAGCACTGACTTGGATGAAAGATAAGCCAGGCAGCTTCTAATGAGTAGACTACTTGTTACAAGAAAGATAATTTAAATCTAATCATGCTAAAGCAAACCAGCCATAAATACATACCCATCTTCGTAGTTCCACATGAATATGTCACTGTCGATGGTGAGCCAAGCTCTACTGATGGGAGGGAACACGCCCATCATGCAGTTACACTGCATGTCTGAGGTGGTATGGATGTAAGGCAGAATGATTTCAACCCCTCTTCCTTAAACTTGTTTCAAAAGATTTTTTTAAAAATCATATAAAACCACATAATTAAAAAACCATGACCTATTCATTCTTCAGTAGAAAGAGCAAATGAAACATCTTTATTTCCAAAGAGTTTAATGAAAGCCATAGTGTATGACCAAAACACTTACAATTTATTGTTTCTAAATAGGCTACCTGACCATTTAAAACATACACAAAATAACAAATGTAATGTTTTTGCCATTACTAACTTAAAAAAAAAATCTTGATTCTGAGTAATACTGAGCTGACATTTAAAACTGTTTTACTGGACCAGTTTTTCCAACTGTATGAGAGAGTGATAAAAAACAAAAAACACTTGGTAAGCTAAAGTCATAGCTAGGTGACAATCTATATATAATCCTCATAGAAACTGAAAAATAGACCAAGATTTATGTAATTATATGACAATTAAACAACTGTGAAAACAAAATCATTTTCTAATTAAAGGAAATATTTCTTGTACTAACAGAGGATTAAAGAATATTAAGAAACTATGCAAGAGAAGAGTGAAAGATAAGATGTATTATATATTTAGTAACACTATTTTACAAAGTCTCAAAGAGACAATGAAAATTAAAGGGAAAATATCAATTAGATTTTACTCTATTTACTTATTTATTTATATTGATTTTTCTATTTATTTTTACATTTTCCAAAGTTTTCCATTTCTTTTCTATGTCACATTATATTGAAGCATGAAACCCTTTCACCCTCAATAGATTAACATAGTTTTGAAAGTCTTAAATTTTTCATATAGGATCTTGATGTCTTAATCATGAGAGTTACAGATTGATTTTTATAAAAGCTTCCTAGCAAATACCTCTATAGTCCTTTTATAGGGTATACCACACTTTAAGAAAAGCAAATAAAATCTTACTTTTAGAAGATAAGAAATCTCCTCTAACTTCTCAGTCTATGAAGAGGGCATTAGTACTTCAGTTTCTTATACCCTTAGGTGTAGATTTTTATTGTAATCCTTGGAAATGCAATCACTAATAAACTAAGACACCTGTAAGTGTGAAAACACACCAAAAACCTTTTGGGGGGTATTTTCAGACGGAAATACCTAGAATTTTTTGCTTAAATATTTTCAGAGCCACTTCCCAGTTTTCAATGTTAAAATAGGGGGGAAAAAAAAAACCATTGGCCTTTGAACTGAAAAAGCATGGTAGGAAAAACTTCCTTTCCCCACCCTACTTAATAGGAAAGTATCACCTTACCATACGTCATTCAAAAATGCAGAATTAATTGTAAACAATTCACTCTCCTCAATGTCCCTGAACAATTAAAATATGACTCAATTTTCAACATTCAATTTTATTATGAAATTTTCTAGGCACATGGCAAACTACCCATGTACTTAAAAGTATTTTAAATAAAATCCTTACATGAACTTGTACACAAAACACTAATTAGACACAAAACAAATACTGTAATAATGAGAACACTAAGTTTTAAATATTTTAAATAGTTAACACAAAGGAACAGGATACGTCCAAACTGTTCAACAAGTTCAGGTGGGAGAGGAACTCTTCGGATGGAACTGATGTCTGGAAGGTTGGGTACTGACAGCAAGCCAGGTCCTTGCAGGGGATAATCCATATCTGACATGCCAGAAACAGTGGGATTATCTACAAAAAATAAAACGAGAAACAAAGCATTTATTTAAAATAACCATGTCCTGGGCATCATATGGGCAAGCAGAAGTACTGCAGGCTACAAAAATAAACTTGTGTGCCTGGTGGTTCTAAAGGTATATAGAGAAGAAGTTCTGATCTGACACAAAGGAGGCCTGAGGAATTCTAGTGTTGAGATGGGGTGCAATTCCTGGTTTCAACACTGAAAAGGCTTTAACAAAGACTTATCTCTGCAAGAAAAGAAATGGTTAGTTCAATAATTTATAGTGTTTTTCTATTATTTTACTAATCTGAAATGGGAAAAAAATCATAAAACTGCTTTAGAGATAAAAACAACTGTGGACAAACAAAATACTGACTGAGGAAAAAACAGCATTTCCTTTCCCACTTAAAAACAACCCATGACTTTTCCCATCACACATTCCCCCATCCCCTCATGTGTGCATGCTCAGCTGCATCTGACTCTGTAACCCCATAGACTGCAACGTGCCAGGATCCTCTGTCCATGGGATTCTCCCTGCAAGAATACTGGAGTGGGTTGTCATGCCTTCCTCCAGGGGATCTTCCCAACCAAGAAATCGAACCCAAGTCTCCTGTCATTGCAGGTGGATTTTTTATCCACTGAGCCACCTGGGAAGCCCCACCCCCTTCACCAATACAGGCACACTTCAGAAATGTTGTGGGTTTGGTTCCAGACCACTGCAATAAAATGAACATCCCCAGAAGGCGAGTCTCATAAATTTTTTTTGATTTTCCAGTGCATGTAAGTTATGTTTACACTATACTGAAGCTGAAGCATGCGACAGTATGGTTAAAAAAAAAACAACAATGTATACACCATAACTTAAAAATACTCTATTACTAAAAAATGCTAACCATCATCTGATTAAGGCAGAGTTGTCACAAACCAATTGTAAAAACACAAAAACAAAAATCCGGTATCTGCAAAGTGTAATAAAACAAACAGCAATAAAATGAGGTATGTCTGTAATACCACAAAAGCAGTATTTTATTGGGGAGGGTGGAGAGGAATCAGACTACTCTATAAAGTGTTCTCAACTGGCAACTTTTCTCTTCCGCTAAAGCCTAGACACTAAGGGCAAGAATGGGATGGTCTAGTCCCTCCTAGTCCTGAACAAGGTGTTTTAGATCTAACTAATCATCTATTTTCTGCCTCTCTAAAGTACAAAGATGTTGCGGGAAAATGACATACAAAACAATTTTATGAAAAATTTAAAAAGTTATACAACTAGAGAACAAATTCAGTCAATCCCTATGTATTGAGTATCCAGCTTCAAAAATTACCAGTAATGTGCCGTCTCATGTTTTATATATATCAGTCCTATCCACTTCTTCCCTAACGTATTTTTTGAAGCAAATTGCATACATTCTATTTAATATTAAAATATAATTTTTGGAGACACTTCACTATTTTTTAATTTAAAAGTTTTTTTTTTTTGAACACCAAAAACATTTTGTAATTGGGGTGTAGCCAATTAACAAGGTTGTGATAGCTTCAGGTGAACAGTGAAGGGACTCAGCTATACATTTCCTGTAGAACACTGTGCTTGTTAAATGGCAGTGGGAAAACAATGGAATCACGAAAGCCTACAGAAAGAAAGTGATATTTAATGGAGCCTGGAAGAACAGCTTATTAGGCAAAGAAGAACATTCTAGAAATGATGACGGATACATGAAAAATCAAAGAGGGGGGTCTCTTGTTATAGTAAACGTGTTAAATTCAGTGTAACTGGAACAAGGATGTAAAGAATAGGATGGAAGAAGGAAAAGATTTGGTTAGCGAGGCAGCTGTATGTAAAGGTGGACAGGTTGAACTGGGGTGAGATATGAAAAGAAGACAGAAGATATGGACTGTTTTCAGTTTGCTTTCAGAAATAAGGAGGTCAAAGGGAGTGGTGCTGTTCAAAATGAGAGCTGCTAACAGGTCACTCAGTTCTTACAAGACAAGCCCACGGGTGAGTAGCTGTCAGGAATAAATACTCCTTGCTTTGTTCCTGTCTTTTCTCTGATTTTAAGTCAATGAATTTTATTAAACTGCAGGAGCTGTCTTTTAGGTTTACATTGCAAATACTGTCGTCGTTTAGTTGCTAAGCCAGGTCTGTCTCCTTTGTTGACGCCATTGACTGTAGCCTGCCAGGCTCCTCTGTCCATGGGATTTCTCAAGCAAGAGCACTGTAGCCGGTGGCTATTTCCTTCTCCAGAGGATCTGCCCAATCCAGAGATCAAACCCTCATCTCCTGCACTGGCAGGTGGATTCTTCACCACTGAGCCACCTGGGAATCATCCTGCTTAAAATATCTTGGTTCAGGCTTGCCAAAACCTTGTGCTTTTCTTATTTACTCTCCTCAACTTTTCTCCAATTTCCACCTCACACAGGGGTCACTTCTTTTCTAGCAACTTGTGTGATTCTATGTGCTATGAGGAGCCTGACCTTAATTTAAAACCATTAAACAGAATATTGTACTGACACCTGTCTTTTGTTGGCACAAAATCTGCCCTACCCTCCCTGTTAACCCATCATCATTTGTTTCCCTGTTCCCTTCTTCATTCCGCTTGTAGTTCTTTTTCATACCCTTCAGCATTTCATATTACAGTAACGCTACACATAACAAGGCATATCTTTCAGCGAACATAGTAAATGTCCAAATTAACTTCGTTTACTCTTCGGTTTTACTCCGATAGTAACACGAGATATTAACAAAGATGAAACTTGGGTCAGGTGATCCTCCTCATCCAGTCTTAGCGATAAACACCTGGAGGTAGTGAGAAGCTCATTAAGGTTAAAATATTTGCCTCTTTCTGCCTCAAATGGGGGCTTGCTCCTCATTCCCAGCCTCTCAATTGCCTGTGATGAAGGGTGAGAGAAGGAAAAAATAGAAAATGGGCTCTTTTCCCCTTTAGGGCTTCTCTTGTGGCTCAGACGGTACTGAGTCTGTCTGCAATGAGGGAGACCCAGGTTTGAGTCCTGGGTTGGGAAGATCCCCTGGAGAAGGGAATGGCAACCCACACGAGCGCCCTAAATTCTCAGGATGTCTTCGTCCATTTACCCTGGGGATGAGACCTATTTATGGAGTCAGATGAGAGTCCTTTGGGTTGAGAAACAGTCACCAACTGGGCAACGATCACTCACTTGGAGCAGACACCATGAGCAGCTCGGAAAGGTCCGGGTACATGCGGTCTTCTTGCAACTGACGGTCGATGAGCCGCCCCGCATTTTCCAAAGCTTCCTGCAGGGCTGCGGCCGACGTGGAGGCCGGCATCGCCGACCCCAGCAAAGAAGACGGCATATCCAAAATCGAAGACAACAGCGACCGGAGAAAGTCAAAAAGCAAGGAGAAATAAGACAAAACCCAAGACGCTAGCTCAAGCCCAAAGCTTAGAGCGCGCGCGCCAAACGAGCGCCCCGGCGCCACTGCATGACGCACTTCCGGTTCATCGGGTGGGGAATTTGAAGCTTGCATCTAATTTGGCAGCTGAGAAGGGGAACTTGATAGAGGGGGTGGACGTTAGGGGTGGAGCTAAGTGAGAGGGAGGTGGCTGTTTGGGGAGGGGTGGGGAAGTCGGTGTTGTCTTGGAGGAAGGGAGAGACGGAGGTGGAAGGGAAAAGGGGTGGGGCCAAGGGAAGGGGAGGGACGGGACGGGGGTCTGTAGGGGTGGAGAGGAAGGAGGGGTGGAGAGGAAGGAGGGGTGGAGAGGAAGGAGGGGTGGAGAGGAAGGAGGGGTGGAGAGGAAGGAGGGGTGGAGGGGCCGGGTGAGTGGGAGCCGGTTACTGCGGGTGCTGCGCAGACTTGCTCGTGTTCTGGTGGGTTCAGCGCGCGCTTGGATCCGGGTGCCTCGAGCTTCGGGTAGCGGAAACCCGCAACAGCACGTATTTGAGTCTCGTGTCAATTTGTTTGGTGCTCCAAGTAACTTCGGACTTCCCTGGTGGCTCAGACGGTAAAAGCGTCTGCCTATAATGCGGGTTCGATCCCTGGGTTGGGAAGATTCCCCTGGAGAAGGAAATGGCAACCCACTCCACTACTCTTGCCTGGAAAATCCCGTGGACGGAGGAGCCTGGTAGGCTACAGTCCATGGGGTCGCAAAGAGTCTGCAAAGAGCGACTGCACTACCAAATAGCTTCTGAGAGTGTATAGGAATTGGTAACAGAAAAAGTTGACACATAAACCAAAATATCGGTGTAAATCAGGCTTTCTAGTTCCGTGTCGCCACCAGTTGATTTTGTGGTACGTTTAGGAGAAGGCAATGGCACCCCACTCCAGTACTCTTGCCTGGAAAATCCCACGGACAGAGGAGCCTGGTAGGCTGTAGTCCATGGGGTCGCTAAGAGTCGGACCTGACTGAGCGACTTCACTTTCACTTTTCACTTTCATGCATTGGAGAAGGAAATGGCAACCCACTCGAGTGTTTTTGCCTGGAGAATCCCAGGGACGGGGGAGCCTGGTGGGCTGCCGTCTATGGGGTCGCACAGAGTCGGACACGACTGAAGCGACTTAGCAGCAGCAGCAGCACAGTGAAAATTTATGTTTACGAAATCTTAACTGGGTGCAGAGATCTGATGCCTTGTTTTATTTCTCATTGCAGAGGGGAAGCAGATGATTCTAATTCACTGTTTCATCCCCAGCGCATAGTAGTAGCTCAGATGGTAAAGTATCCGGCTGCAATGCAGGAGACCTGGGTTCGATCCCCATATTGCTGGGGATCGCAAAGAGTCTGACACGATGGGGCGAGTAACACATACACCCAACATGTCATCTACAGTTGTGGGATTCTTAATTTGCATCAGGCATACCTGTGCTGGGAATATCAAACTGAAACAACGTTCGTGTTCTGATGGAAACTCTCCTGTCCTCATGCAAGGACACAGAGGCAAAAAGCCTGAGTGTATCACTTTGTTTTGTATAGAATATGTAGTAACTGAAGTAGAAGGGTAGAAAAGGAAAAATAAACCCATCTGAATACAGAATGCCAAAGAATAGCAAGGAGAGAGAAAAAAGCCCTCATAACTGAACTATGCCAAGAAATGGAGGAAAACAATAGAATGGGAAAGACTAGAGATGTCTTCAAGAAAATTACAGATAGCAAGGGAACATTTCATAAAAAGATGGGCACAATGAAGGACAGAACCTGTATGGACCTAACAGAAGCAGAAGATATTAAGAAGAGGTGGCAAGAATACACAAAAGAACTATATTAAAAAGGTCTTACTGATCCAGATAACCACAGTGGTGTAATTACTCACCTAGAGTCAGACATCCTGGAATGTGAAGTCAAGTGGGCCTTAGGAAGCATCACTATGAACAAAGCTTGTGGAGCTGATGGAATGCCAGCGGAGCTATTTCAAATCCTAAAAGATGATGCTGTAAAAGTGCTGCACTCAATATGCCAGCAAATTGGAAAACTCAGCAGTGGCCACAGGACTGGAAAAATGTCAGTTTTCATTCCAATCCCAAAGAATGTTCAAAGTACTGCATAGTTGCACTCATTTCCCACGCTAGCAAAGTAATGCTCAAAATCCTTCAAGCATTGGAGAAGGAAATAGCAACCCACTCCAGTGGCTTCCGTCTATGGGGTCGCACAGAGTCGGACATGACTGAAGCGACTTAGCAGCAGCAGAAGCAGGCTTCAACAGTATGTGAACTGAGAACATCTAGATGTAAAAGCTGGATTTAGAAAAGGCAGAGGAACCAGAGATCAAACTGCCAACATCCAGTTGGATCATAGAAAAAACAAGGGAATTCCAGAAAAACACTTACTTCTGCTGCATTGACTACACTAAAGCCTTTGACTGTATGGATCACAAAGTGATGGGATTACCAGCCCACTTTACCTGCCTCCTGAGAAACCTGTTTGCAGGTTGAGAAGCAACAGTTAGAACTGAACATGGAACAATGGACTGGCTCCAAATTGGGAAGGAGTGTGTCAAAGCTATATATTGTCACCCTGCTTATTTAACTTCTATGCAGAGTCAGTTGAGTTCAGTCGCTCAGTCATGTCCGACTCTTTGCGACCCCATGACTTGCAGCACACCAGGCCTCCCTGTCCATTACCAACTCCCGGAGTTCACTCAGACTCACATCCATCGAGTCAGGGATGCCATCCAGCCATCTCATCCTCTGTCGTCCCCTTCTCCTCCTGCCCCCAATCCCTCCCAGCATCAGAGTCTTTTCCAATGAGTCAACTCTTCACATGAGGTGGCCAAAGTACTGGAGTTTCAGCTTCAGCATCATTCCTTCCAAAGAAATCCCAGGGCTGATCTCCTTCAGAATGGACTGATTGGATCTCCTTGCAGTCCAAGGGACTCTCTAGAATCTTCTCCAACACCACAGTTCAAAAGCATCAATTCGTCGGCGCTCAGCTTTATTCACAGTCCAACTCTCACATCCATACATGACCACTGGAAAAAAACATAGCCTTCACTAGATGGACCTTTGTTGGCAAAGTAATGTCTCTGCTTTTCAATATGCTATCTAGGTTGGTCATAACTTTCCTTCCAAGGAGTAAGTGTCTTTTAATTTCATGGCTGCGTCACCATCTGCAATGATTTTGGAGCCCCCAAAAATAAAGTCTGCCACTGTTTCCACTGTTTCCCCATCTATTTCCCATGAAGTGGTGGGACTTGATGCCATGATCTTCATTTTCTGAATGTTGAGCTTTAAGCCAATTTTTTCACTCTCCACTTTCACTTTCATCAAGAGGCTTTTTAGTTCCTCTTCGCTTTCTGCCATAAGGGTGGTGTCATCTGAGGCATATCTGAGGTTATTGATATTTCTCCCAGAAATCTTGATTCCAGCTTGTGCTTCTTCTAGCCCAGCGTTTCTCATGATATACTCTGCATATAAGTTAAATAAGCAAGGTGACAGTATACAGCCTTGATGTACTCCTTTTCCTATTTGGAACCAGTCTGTTGTTCCATGTCCAGTTCTAGCTGTTGCTTCCTGACCTGCATATAGGTTTCTCAAGAGGCAGGTCAGTACATCATGCCAAATGTTGTGGGCTGAACGAAGCAAAAGCTGGAATCAAGATTGCTGGGAGAAGTATCAATAACCTCAGATAAGCAGATGACACTATTCTTATGGCAGAAAGTGAAGAGGAACTAAACAGCCTCTTGATCAAGGTGCAAGAGGAGAGAGAAAAAACGGACTTTAAACCCAACATTCAATAAAACTAAGATCATGGCATCTGGTTCCATCACTTCATGGCAAATAGATGGGGAAACGATGGAAACATTGTTTCTTTATTTTCTTTATTCTTTATTTTCTTGGGCTCCAAAGTAGTTTTGGAAGGTGACTGCAACCAGGAAATTAAAATGCTTGATCCTTGGAAAAAAGCTATGACAAACCTAGACAGCATATTAAAAATAACTTTGCCAGCTAAGGTCCATCTAGTCAAAGCTATGGTTTTTCCAGTAGTCATGTAAGCATGTGAGAGTTGGACCATAAAGAAAGCTGAGTGCTGAAACTGATGCTTGTGTTGCTGGGTCTTTCCCAGTAAGTCAGCTTTTTGCATCAGGTGGCCAAATTATTGGAGCTCAACTTCAGCATCAGTCTTTCCAATGAATATTCAGGGTTGATTTCCTTTAGGATTGACTGGTTTGATCTCCTTGCAGTCCAAGTGACTTTCCAGAGTCTTTTCCAACACTGCAGTTTGAAAGCATCAATACTTTGGCGCTCACCGTTCCTCCTGGTCCAACTCGCACATCCATACATGACTACTGGAAAAACCATAACTTTGACTAGACGGACCTTTGTCAGCAAAGTGATGTCTCTGCTTTTCAATATGATGTCTAAGTTCGTCATAGCTTTTCTTCCAAGGAGCAAGTGTCTTTTAATTTCCTGGTTGCAGTTATGGGAAAGATTGAGAGCAGGAGGAAAAGGGGGCAACAGAGGATGAGATGGTTGGATAGCTAAATGGACATGAGTTTGAGCAAACTCCAGGAGATGGTAAAGGACAGGGAAGCCTGGCGTCCTGCAGTTCATAGGCTTGCAAAGAGTTGGACAAGACTTAGCGACTGAACAACAAAGGAATTTATTTCTCATTGGCAAAAATGTGTAGATTGTAATTGTTCTTATTTTGATTATAAAGATGTGTTAGAGCCTAGTTATAATGATTTCAAATTCATGGTCCCAAATCACAGTTATATTTGCACCAACTCAATAAGCGTTCATCCTGCATGCCACACTAAAGACTGCACATGCCACAACTAGAAGACCCAGGGCAGCCAAATAAATAAAAATTAGAAATTTAAAAGTAACTTACTTAAAAGAATAATGTCTAATCCTTGTTACTGTAGAGAACACATTTTATGAAAACTTGTCAGTTCGTAAAACTAAGCCATTAATGAAAAGAATGGCATTATTTTACATTTTTGCAGATCCCTTAAGTTCACTTCAGTTCAGTCGCTCAGTAGTGTCCGACTTTTTGCGACCCCATGAATTGCAGCAAGCCAGGCCTCCCTGTCCATCACCAACTCCTGGAGTTCACCCAGACTCAGGTCCATCGAGTCAGTGATGCCACCCAGCCATCTCATCCTCTGTCGTCCCCTTCTCCTCTTGCCCGCAATCCCTCCCAGCATCAGAGTCTTTTCCAATAAGTCAACTCTTCACATGAGGTGGCCAAAGTACTGGAGTTTCAGCTTCAGCATCATTCCTTCCAAAGAAATCCCAGGGCTGATCTCCTTCAGAATGGACTGGTTGGATCTCCTTGCAGTCCAAGGGACTCTCAAGAGTCTTCTCCAACACCACAGTTCAAAAGCATCAATTCGTTGGCACTCAGCTTTCTTCACAGTCCAACTCTCACATCCATACATGACCACTGGAAAAACCATAGCCTTGGGTAGACGGACCTTTGTCGGCAAAGTAATGTCTCTGTTTTTCAATATGCTATCTAGGTTGGCTAAATGTTTGGCTAAATAAGAGATAGCTAGATTTTCATATGTACCGTTGTTATATGTTGTTTAGTGGAAGTATATGGAGAAAAGGGGGCCTCACACAGTTACACAGTTGAAGAAGGGAGT
The DNA here is from genome assembly GCF_027580195.1 of Bos mutus. NCBI lineage: Eukaryota > Metazoa > Chordata > Mammalia > Artiodactyla > Bovidae > Bos > Bos mutus. The sequence continues at coordinate 36,814,573 of NC_091636.1, read as the reverse complement.
ATTTTAACATTTATAGACACTTGTGAATATTCTTCTCTGACAGCATACCAAAACTTTCTTAAAGGTTAGTTGTGATGTGAAATTTGAAGCCATTCTGGTGGCTCAGAGGTTAAAGCGTCTGCCTAGGATGCGGGAGACCCGGGCTCGATCCCTGGGTTGGGAAGATCCGGTGGAGAAGGAAATGGCAACCCCTTCCAGTACTCTTGCCTGGAGAATCCCACGGATGGAGGAGACTGGTAGGCTACAGTCCATGGGGTCACAAAGAGTCGGACACGACTTCACTTTCACTTTAGAATTCTGAGGATTAAGTGCCACTTGGTCGGTAAATGCATTTTAGGAAGTAAAAAGAGTTCATAGAAACCCCCGATAATCCCTTTATAACGGGTTTAATTGGACACCCGGCTCTGTGGCGCCTATACCTCGCCAGCCCGCTAGGGCGGCGCAGCCCAGGGAGGCCTGTGTCCCTCCGCGCAAGGCGCCTCTCTTGGCCTTGGCGGCGACGCTGACGCTTGAAGGCGTTACTTCCTGCCCGGTTTGCCGGGTCTTCGGCAGCTGTTTTGTGCTGCGGTTGTTGCTGGTTTCTTGGAGGGCGGCCGAGCATGGAGCGCCCGGGGCCCAGCGATGGTGGGTTCAGTGAGGCGAGCACCTGTAGGATGGGCCGGGCAGGGCGGGCGGCGCTGGTTTCGCCCTCTGACAAGGCCTTTTCCCTTTTCTCTTTCTCAAATGACAGGCTCAGACGCCTCGGGACCAGACCCGCAGCTGGCGGTCACCATGGGCTTCACGGGGTTCGGTGAGTGACTGCCCTAGACATGGTCTCCTTTTGCAGAGGTTTTAAGAGTCGCAGGTTGGGAGAGACATCCGAGCTGTCCCTTGTGTTCCGACGTTCCGCTGTGCCTAGTCCTCTTTATTAATACTTTTAGCTCTAGTGTGGGTATCTTGCAATTTCAACTCACACTCTTCCCCCATCTGTTTTCTAACTCCTCTCTGTCTCCTGAGACCAGCCCAGGTGACACTTTTTACGGGACGGTTAGTGAAAAAAAAGATTGCTGCCTGACCCACGAGGTGGAAGGTGTTGGTTAATGGAGAGAGTTGTTTCTCTGCGTCCTGAGGATAAGAGCCAACCACTGATTTTGGTCTGTAATAAGATGGCCCTTTTGGCATCAAGTGGGCTATTAAGTGATGTTATAATAGTTAAATCTCTTATTTTGTTGAAGTATTAGTGGTTTGGTCGCAAAGTCCTGTCTGGCTCTTGTGACACCATGGGCTGTAGGCCACCAGCCTCCTCTGTTCATGGGATTCTCCAGACAAGAGTACTGGAGTGGGTTGCCATTTCCTTTTCCAGGGGATCTTCCCAACCCAGGGATGGAACCCAGGTCTCCTGCATTGCAGGCAGATTCTTTACCAATTGAGCTAAGGGGAAATATAGTTGATTTATAATGTCATGTTAATTTCAGATGTACAGCGCAGTGATTCATTTACACACACACATACATATTAATATATTCTTTTCCCTTATAAGGTATTGAAAACTGTTGAATATAGTTCCCTGTGCTATACAGTGGGTCTTTGTAGGTTAGTCTTCTTTCCTACTCCGAAGTCTTCACTTTGGAGTCTCTTGTTTGTTCGTTCATACATTCATGTATTTGGTTAATGTCTTGAACGACATATTTATTATCTCCTAGGAGGTCATGTCTACAAAAGTGCTGTATGCTTCTGTAATATTCAGTTCAGTGCAGTCAGTCGTGTCTGACTCTTTTCGACCCCATGGACTGCAGCATGCCAGGCCTCCATGTCCATCACCAACTCCTGGAGTTTACTCAAACTCACGTCCATTGAGTTGGGGATGCCATCCAGCCATCTTATTCTGTCATCACCTTTTCCTCCTGCCTTCAATCTTTCCCAGCATCAGGGTCTTTTCAAATGAGTAAGTTTTCACATCAGGTGGCCAAAGTATTGGAGTTTCAGCTTCAGCATCAGTCCTTCCAGTGAATATTCAGGACTGGTTTCCTTTAGAATGGACTGGTTGGATCTCCTTGCAGTCCAAGGGACTCTCAAGAGTCTTCTCCAGCACCACAGTTCAGAAGCATCAATTCTTTGGCACTCAGCTTACATGACTATTGGAAAAACCATGGCTTTGACTGGATGGGCCTTTGTTGGCAAAGTAATGTCTCTGCTTTTTAATACCATGTCTAGGTTTGTCATAACTTTTCTTCCAAGGTGTAAGTGTCTTTTAATTTCATGGCTGCAGTCACCATCTGCAGTGATTTTGGAGCCCCCCTAAAATAAAGTCTGTCACTGTTTCTACTGTTTCACCATCTATTTGTCATGAAGTAATGGGACCAGATGCCATGATCTTAGTTTTCTGAATGTTGAATTTTAAGCCAACTTTTTCACTTTGATTAGGAGGCTCTTTAGTTGTTTGATTTCTTCCATCAGGGTTATGTCATCTGCATATCTGAGGTTACTGATATTTCTCCCAGCAATCTTGATACCAGCTTGTGCTTCATCCAGTCCAGCATTTCTCATGATGTACTCTGCATGTAAGTTAAATAAGCAGGGTAACAACATACAGTCTTGATGTACTCCTTTCCCTATTTGGAACCAGTCTGTTGTTCCATATCCAGTTCTAACTGTTGCTTCCTAACCTGCATACAGATTTCTCAAGAGGCAGATCAGGTGGTCTGGTATTCCCATCTCTTGAAGAATTTGCCATAGTTTGGTGTGGTCCACATAGTCAAAGGCTTTGGCATAGTCAATAAAGCAGAAATAGATGTTTTTCTGGAACTCTTGGTTTTTCAATGATCCAGCGGATGTTGGTAATTTGATTTCTGGTTCGTCTGCCTTTTCGTTTAAAACCAGCTTGAACATCTGGAAGTTCTCGGTTCACATACTGTTGAAGCCTGGCTTGGAGAATTTTGAGCATAACTTTACTAGCATGTGAGATGAGTGCAATTGTGCGGTAGTTTGAACATTCTTTGGCATTGCCTTTCTTTGGGATTGGAATGAAAACTGACCTTTTCCAGTCCTGTGGCCACTGCTGAGTTTTCTAAATTTGCTGACATATTGAGTGGAACACTTTCACAGCATCATCTTTTAGGATTTGAAATAGCTCAGCTGGAATTCCATCACCTCCACTGTTGCTGCTGCTGCTGCTAAGTCGCTTCAGTCATGTCTGACTCTATGCGACCCCATAGACGGAAGCCCACCAGGCTCCCCTGTCCCTGGGATTCTCCAGGCAAGAACACTGGAGTGGGTTACCATTTCCTTCTCCAATGCATGAAAGTGAAAAGTGAAAGGGAAGTCGCTCAATCGTGTCCGACTGTTAGCGACCCCGTGGACTACAGCCCACCAGGCTCCTCCATCCATGGGATTTTCCAGGGAACAGTACTGGAGTGGGGTGCCATTGCCTTCTCCATCACCTCCACTAGCTTTGTTCATAGTGATGCTTCCTAAGGCCCACTTGAGTTCTCATTCCAGGATGTCTGGCTCTAAGTGAGTGATCTTACCACTGTGATTATCTGGGTTGTGATGATGCTTTTTGTATAGTTTTTCTGTGTGTTTTTGCCACCTCTTCTTACTATCTTCTGCTTCTGTTAGGTCCATACCATTTCTGTCTTTTATTGTGCCCATCTCTGCATGAAATGTAGTATTATGTACTTATTTTTGTACACAGTATTATGTTACTTATTTTTGTTGCATTTCCTTTTAATAGCTTTCTCCCTAATATAAATAACCCAATAAATGAGAAGGAAGAAAGTAAAATCATTCATAATTTCATGAGCTAAAAATCAAGGCATAAAAATTTGTTTGATTTCCAGTTTTTTTCTGTTGTGTATTAATAACATTAAGATCATATGTATGTATGTACAATTTTATTCTTAATTATATGGAATTTGTTTAATTCTTAATATTTTGAGGATTTTTCCATTTTATAAAAATGCTCTTCCAAAGCATGTCTTCTGATGGGTTGAATAGTAGATAGAAGTGCTATAATGTGTAACATTTTAAGGTTTCTCTCACATAGTTCTTTTATCAGTAATACTAAAATAAACATTTTTATAAATAATTCTTTTATCTCCTTTTGTAAAAGAAGTTTTATGTATACTTCCATAGGGTAGATTTCTACAGGAGGGACTACTTTGATAAAATATATAGGTATTAAAAAGTAACAAAAAATTGAGTATATAGCTTTTAAAACTTCTTTGTATTTGTTGTCATAATGCTCTTCAGAAAGGTGGTTTCAGTTTATATCAATCAGTAGTGTATAAGAAACGGAGAAGGCAATGGCACCCGCTTCCAGTACTCTTGCCTGGAAAATCCCATGGACGGAGGAGCCTGGTGGGCTGCAGTCCATGGGGTCGCTAGAGTTGGACACGACTGAGCGACTTCCCTTTCACTTTTCACTTTCATGCATTGAAGAAGGAAATGGCAACCCACTCCAGTGTTCTTGCCTGGAGAATCCCAGGGACGGGGGAGCCTGGTGGGCTGCCGTCTATGGGGTCGACAGAGTTGGACACGACTGAAGCGACTTAGCAGCAGCAGCAGTGTGTAAGGAAAGCATTTTTACCACATTCTAACTAACACAGAATAGGTATTAGTACTGAGAAAAAAAAAAAAAAAAAAACTAGTAAAATCAAATATAACATTGCTTCCAAGCAGATCCAGGTCATCAGAATGTCAGTTCTGGTGGTTTTAGGATTGAGACCCCTTTTTTTAACTTACTGGCTTTCAAGTGGGAGTTTCTTACCTCTTTCTGATACCTGCATTGCTTGTCTTCTTGCCCCTTTCATCTTCCAATGCACGGCGATCCATCTCAAGTCTCTCTGACTTCTGCCATATCTATTCTGCATCTATTCTACATTTTCTTGTAAGACCTTCTATGATTAGACTGGGCTTGCCAGGATAATCTCTCAGTCTTTGAGTCTATAACCTTAATTAATGTACATAGTCCCTGTAAATGTAATGTATTCACAGGTTTCAGGAATTACGATATGAACATTCTCTATTCTGCCTAGTACCCCATGTTGAAGTTTCAAAGAGTGGAGTCTAGATAAATTACAGGAGGATGAGAAAGTTGGCTGGTTAATGTTATTTAGTGATGAGATTGTAATTAAATTTCCCTGGGGAGTTGGAACTTCCCTGGTGATCCAGTGGCTAAGACTCTGAGCTCCCAATACAGGGGGCCTGGGTTGGATCCCTGGTCAGGGCACTAGATCCTGCATGTTGCAACTAAACATCCAGAGTGCCACAGCTAAGATCCAGTGCAGCCAAATAAATGATAAATATTTAAAAAAAAATTCCCTGGGCAGTAAACGTTTTCTTCATTGATATTTTATGGTTATTTGGTAGCTGTGCTATAAATTAGATAGACTTTAAGTGGTTATTAATACATCAGTATGTAAGTATTGAACATTGGCCAACTTAGTTCAAGAAACTCACAGTCTGCTACTTATTCCTGTTTTAGGAAAAAAAGCTCGCACATTTGATTTGGAAGCAATGTTTGAACAAACTCGAAGAACAGCAGTGGAAAGAAGTCGGAAAACACTGGGTAAGAAGTTCAGTTACTTGCTTTCTTATTTATGTAGATACAGTATCCAATTTACACAAGTGTGTTACCAGTTGTAAAATTATAAGACTGAAAAAAAAATTTAAAATTGTTAAAAGTTCCCATGTGCTGGTTCCTTTGGAAGCAGTTTTTTTTTTTTAGTCTCATTTTTTAAATATGATAAAAGTTGTATGTAAGTAGGGTAAGAGGGTCTGAGTTCTAAAACCTGTCAGAAGTGTGAGCTATGAACCAACAAGGATTCAAAATTAATTTATAAGAATCAGAATAGGGACTTCCTTGGTGGCCCAGTGGTGGGGAATCCACCTTGCAATGCAAGGGCTGCAGGTTCAGTCCCTGGTCTGGGAAGATTGCACATGTTTCAGGGCAGTTAAACCCTTGAGCCACAACTAAGACCTAATGCAGCCAAATAAATAAATATTAAAAAAGAATCAGAATAGTGGTTTCTTTTCTTCTTCACCCTCTATCTGATTCTCATTTCGTTTTTTCTTTCCTGCTTACAGTGGAACCAGTATTTGGAAGGCTGAGCGAGAGGTGGCTCTCAGAGTTGTGTACACCACTGATCGTTGACCCAGACAGTATAGAAAATTGAGCTATCCAGTGAATGGGGCTGGCGCTGTTGAATCCCTGCATTCATGAGTTGTCTCAGACATTTAATGAAGGCCTTAACTTCCAGACTGTCGTTTGATGCCAGGTGGTTGGCAGTTCTAGCTACTACCTCAGGATCTTTGGAGCTGACTGTCTCCTCTACTGCTTTCTTTAGATCTGATTCAGATCATTCTTCTACTAGAGAAGGGATAGATGTAAACTGATAGAGCAGAAGGCACTCGGAACCAGAGACAGGACTCCTGGAAGAATTTAAGTGAATGTTGCTCCAGTACTTATCATTGTTTTAAAATGATAAATTATATAGCAGTAATATCTCACATTTGAGAAGTGAGCATGATTTTTGGAATTTGGAAGAATAATAGTTTTTGATTTGTGTGTGTGTGTTTGTGGTAAAAAGACAGGTATCTACATATAATGTGTATTGTTTAAAAAAGCTTCAACTATTACCTGAAGTTTCAATTACATACGAAGTATAAGAATGAACTCCCGTATTCCTGTCACACAGATTTAACTATTGTATGGCCAGTGTTATTTCCATTTACTTCTCCTTTCAGATTGCTTTGACAAAAATCCTGGATACATTACTTCACCCATAAATATTTTTGTATGTCTTTAAGTGATAAGGATTTTGAAAAATCTTAACTAAAATCCTATTACTATACCTAAAAATATTAAATAATTTAGTATCATCAAACAACATGTAGAGACATGCTCTCTGTAGCATATGTACAAATGTATTTCGCACTTCATCATTGAACGTTTCAGTGAACCTTTGTACTGTTCCAGTTTAGCTCTCCAGCGTGTGATACCAAATGCTTTGAATAGTGATTGTCGTATTTCCCTACCTCAGTTTTATAGTCCGCATTATCATGCCTCGAAAGATAGGTTCTCAGTATTTATTTATGCAGATTGAATTAAATTTAAAACTGCAATATTGTCTTTAAAAAAATAAATCCTGCATCTTTGGAGAATGTGTGTGTGTTTCTTCTGGCCACGCTGAATGGCATGCAGGATGTTCGTTTCCTGACCAGGAATTGAATCCCTCATCACTGCATTGGGAGCTCGGAGTCTTAACCACTGGACCACCAGGGAAGCCCCTGGAGAATTTTTTTAAATGGCTTGATGATTGTAAAGAGTTTGAAATTTGAAGTTGGAGGACCCAGCTTTAAGGGTTAGACCCACATTCTACTAGATGAATAACATCGGATGGATCTTCAAATTTCAGATCCTTAATTTCCCCATCTGTTTGTTGACAATGATAAGGTCTCCTTTATTTATTATAAGGTCCCTTAAGGTTTCTTGAAGGGATTAAGATGTTGGGCATGGTACTTTTTAAACAGTAATGTTGTAAATATCACTTTTAATTCCTATCATTTTTTTAGTAAAATATGCATTCATGTAGCACTTAGGTGGAATTCAAATATTAGAGTTCTAAAATTTTGAAAAATTATCTCAGGGCCTTGTTTTCCTATTGTTATTTGTGGATGAATTAAATGGGTTGAACTTTCTTGACTTCATGTTACATTCTTGGGCTTAGATTCCTGTTTCTACCCTTGCATCTAAATATAAGAAGCCAAAGTTTGCCTTTTCTTAAAAGTTAACAAATTCTGATATGGGCCTTAATGATAGGTATTGGAGTCGTCTTGAACTTTGACATCAGACTTGAGGAAAATAAGAACTTTTGGTCCCTTCTAATGGCAGATTTAACTGTGTATGCAGATGTGAAGTTTTGGTTTTTAAGTGCTCTAATGGAAAGGATGAATTATACTATAAAGCCTGAGTAAAATACGTGTTACCAAAAATGTTAGAAAATAGTGTGACAAATTGTTTTTGAAGTATTTTTTATGTTTATGAAAGCTGTTAGTAGGTTTTGGACATGTGAAAGACATAGACTCTTTTAGAACTAATATACTGTGAGGACATAGATGGGGAAGAAAATGTCTTTTATTCAAATGCGTATTTTGAGTGTGGCCATGGTTTCAATGGATTATGAACCTTCTGTTACCTGACTGGAAAAAAGTTCCTTGAGAAGATATTGAGATAGGATTTTAAGATGATTTCAATGGATGATTTAATTATCTTGGAAAGAATAATTGTCCCAGAGGTTTTAGAAATTAGAAAAGCTTAAAATTTTTTTTTACCTTGAAATTGTCTTCCTACTTAGCTAAATCCTACCTTATCCTTTAAGGCCTCACCTCATATTTTACCTTTTCTAGGTATTCAAAACTCTTCTGGACGTAATTGTTCCCTACATTTTTTAAATAATACTTTATTATAAATTTATTTTAGTATTGTTCATGTCTTGATAACCTTGTTTTTCATATTTATACTTAGAGTAGCTTAACGCAGAACTTGATATATAGTAGTTACATCTCTAAATAGTTAATAAAGAATTGTAACTAATGTCAGATAATCCTGATCTTATTTTTTTATTTGTAGTCATTTTTACACTAAACATTTAAAATTAAATATAATTTTTCATGAAATCGGGAGCCTACTGAATCATTTTAGAATGGCAAAAACATTTAGCAAGTGGGTTCCCTGGTGGCCCAGATGGTGAGGAGTCTGCCTGCAATGGGTGAGACCCAGGTTCCATCCCTGGGTCGGGAAGTGGCAACCCATTCCAGTATTCTTACCTGGAGAATCCCCTCGGACAGAGGAGCCTGGTGGGCTACAGTTCATGGGGTCACAAAGAGTTGGATGCAACTGAGCAACTAGAAAAAAAGAATATGATTAAAACATCATTCTAGCTTGTTTCTATTAGTTTGATTTCCTTTGCATGTTATTTTAACACTCATTTCTTCCTGTAATGCTTAAGATATAATGAAAGTGAGATTTTTCAGCTGCTAAATTACATTCATGTGAATCTGCAATTTGTGCGAATCAGCCCAGTAGGGACATGGTAGTTTTAGATAGTTTGCTGTTATCCTGGATGAATTGCATACAGCTGGGATGCTTTTGCAGAATGGCTCTCCAAAACTATTAGCTACCTGAGAGTAGAGAGATACCAATAAATTGAGATACTTAAAATAATAAAATAAGGTGTTGGGGAGTAAGTTAATTCACTTTTGCCAATAGAACATACAGAGCATCTTTACAGTATTTACAGAATACATGGATTCCTGTTCGTTTTACAGTGTACAGTGAGCTTGGTCCTACTCTTGGTAAAATACACAAAAATGATCCCCTTGGTCAGGGAGCTGCAGTTTATTGAATTAGTCTCATTTTGGTTTGTCCTTAGTAGACAGTGAGTAAAAAAATACTTTTTTTCCTCACAAATGTCTTTGCTTTTTTTTTTTTTTCTTCTCGTTTTAATGAAGCAGCAGGTGATGACAGGAACCCCTCAGGGTAGAAAATCTTTACTATTGTAAAAAATGAAAAAGTTAAATTTTAAATTAAAAAGTTAGAGACTTCCTTTGTGGTCCAGTGGTTAAGACTCAGTGCTTCCAATGGAGGGGGTACAGGTTTGATCCCTAGCCAGGGAACTAAGATCATGCATGCTGCCCAACATGGCTAAAAAATAAATAAAATTAGAACACTAAATTAAAAAGATAATTCACCTGGATGGGGCAAGTAGTTTGGAACATTCATCCACTGGGGAGGAACTCTAGATAGGTGGGTGGGTCATAGTTTCCAAATAGTCTGGGGACAGGTAAGCAAATAAAGGGCTGTACTTTATGGCCCTTTGGGGAGAGAGGCAGGGTCACTGCTTTATAAAGTGGGTGGTACTCATTGGATAATTTTACAGGCTTCAGAAGGTCTGGTTACATCAAGGAAAGAAAAATTGTGGAGCCTCAGTTGACTACTTTGCTCTAACTGTAGCTGTTACTTCTCTGCTTTGGATTCCTAAACTATTAAGTGAAGATAGTAGTATTTACTTCAGCTGTATTGGATATAGTTGAAATTTGCTAAGATAGTAGTATTTACTTCAGCTGTATTGGATATAGTTGAAATTTGCTAAAATAGTAGAACTTAATTGTTCTTACCAAAAAAAAAAAAAGAAACATGGGATAAATATGTGGGGTGATGGTTGTGATCATTGACTCCATGGGAAGAATTCTTTTTCAGTGTGTATTTGTACCAAATTATCACATTGTACACTTTACCTATCTTACAGTTTTGTCAATTATACCCCATTCAAGCTGAAGTAAAAAAGTTTCTGCTTCAGGGATTGTTAGAAAGATTGTTGTTGTTGTCGTTCAGTTGTGTAGTCGTGTCCAACTCTTTGCGACCCCATGGACTGCAGCACACCAGGCTTCTCTGTCCTTCACCATCTCCTGGAGTTTGCTCAAGTTCATGTCCATCGAGTCGGTGATGGAGTCCTGATGCCATCCAGCCATCTTGTTCTGTGTTGTCCCCTTCTCCTCCTGCCTTCAATCTTTGCCAGCCTCAGGGTCTTTACCAGTGAGTCAGCTCTTTGCATCAGGTGGCCAAAGTACTAGAGCTTCAACTTCAGCATCAGTCCTTCCAATGAATATTCAGGGTTGATTTCCTTTAGGATTAACTGATTTGATCTCCTTGCAGTACAAGGGATTCTCAAGAGTCTTCTCCAACACCACAGTTCTAAAGTATGAATTCTTTGACACTCAGCCTTCTTGATAGTCCAACTCTCACATCCATGCATGGCTTCTGGAAAAACCATAGCTTTAACTATTCAGACCTTTGTTGGCAAAGTGATGTTTCTGCTTTTTAATACGATGTAGGTTTGTCATAGCTTTCCTTCAAGGAGCAAGCATCTTTAATTTCATGACTGCAGTCACCGCCTGCAGTGATTTTGGAGCCACGAAAATAAAGTCTGTCACTGTTTTCATTCCAAAGAAGTCATAGGAGACCTAATAAAAATTGGCTTAAATAAGAAAAGTTTAGTATCACACCATGACAAGAGCTCTGGAATGGGACTCTTATATCTTCTGAATCCTGATATAAAGGACTTAAAGATTTTTCCCCTTTTTTCTGCTTTGGCAGCTATAGAGTGTTGTCTTATCCTAAGCTCACTGTCCTCATGACTCAAAATTTTGTTAACATACAGATGATCACATCCACAGGCTGAAAGACTTTTGTGTAACTCTTCAGGAGTAAGAGAACCTTTCTCAAATGTACCTCTAGCTGACTTCCTCTCATATGTTATTAGCTGGTATTAGTGTGGTACATCAGTTGCAAAAACAGCCCTTGCAGGTTCACTATGGTTCACTTGAAGTCAAACTTTACTTCTTCTAGACAGGAAGGGACCCAGGATCAGGAGAATTGTGGTTTCCTTTGCAAGGAAAAAGGGAGAAGTGGCTGCTAATAGGTGACTAATGATGTGTGCCTTAGGGTTGATTCCTGATCCGTGTCAGAACTGCCCCTAAGACCTGAGTCTGCAGTCCACAAGTGTGGCCTCCCCGCCTTACTCCCCAGCCTCTCTCAGCTTCCCCACCCTCCCTCACCCTGGAGGGTACAGAGGGAATTACTGGGGAGGCAGGATGAAGGTACGAGCCCAGCAGGCTCACTCTTAAATTTGGGCATTATCCTTCTCTTACTGTTTTCAACCTCCCCAGCATCAGAGTGCAGAACTGTTAACTCCTGACCCACCTCAGCCCAGAGGAGAGCACAAAAAAATTAATGTGACTGTGCCTTACATCTTCCTGGAGAGTTTTTTAATCTTCCATGTTTGAAATGAATGACTAGTTTTTGACGCTTGCTGCCTATTTCCTAGTTACGCACCCTGTCTATCCTAGCAACAAAAGACCCTAAATAGTGCAGCATTCCAGTAAGTCCCCTTTGATATTGCTTAACTTTGAGTGTATTATTCTTCACTATTAAATTTTTTAAAAAGTGTTAAAGATTATCTCAGGTTATTGAGGATGGTAGCAATCAAGAACAAGCCTTATTCGTATAATTAATTTCCTTCCTATGTTCCCTCCAGTTGCTGAATGAAATTATCAGAGGAGAAAGATTAGATTTCCTTGGATAAATTTGTTTTGTCTTTCCAAGGTAAAAACTCTGGAAACTTGATGTAACTCAGTTTTTCTCATAATTTTGGTGTCAAGTCTCTGGCCAAAAATCCAGTTTGGAAAAGTCAGAAAAGAAGGGAGTGCTGAATTTATAGTTTAAAATATTTAAAAGTGAGGTTACCTAAAATCTTATGTTTGAACACTTTCTTGTCACTTGCCACATCTTTTTACATACTGCACTCGTGGTTCATATACTCTTCACATGGTAATTTTGCTTAGCTTGTCTGTTAATATTTTCCCAGATTTGTATATTTTCTATATATATATAGAAAAAAAATATATATATATATATTTTGGCCACTCCATGTGGCTTGCAGGATCTTAGTTCTCCAACAAGGGATTAAACTTGGGCCAACGCAGTGAAAACACCAAGTCCTAACCATGGGACAACAAGGAATTCCCTTCTATCATTATTCTTATTGGCTGTATTTTTTACTGTGTTGATATACAATAAATTCAGTGGTTTTCTCATTGTTGGGCATTTAGAGTGATAGTCTTTTGCTATTACTGGTAACACTTCTGTGTTATATCTTTTGTAATTTTGTTAGTTTTCAACATTTTAAATAATAAATTTTGAAGTCTAACTGTTGAAAAAAATTATTATGATCTTTTCAGAAGCAAGAGAAAGAGAGGAAGAAATGAACAGAGAGAAAGAATTAAGAAGGCAAAATGAAGATCTTGAACCGACATCTTCAGGCTCGAATGTGGCCAGAGCTTGCTCTAAATCATCTTCCAGGTGCTTGTCTTCACTGCCATTTTCTAAGTGTTAGTAACACAATTTAGGCAGAGTTCCTCATACTAAAAAGCTTGCATGATTTCTCCCATTTCAAGCAGTTGTAGATTTCTAGGACCACAACAAAGTCCTTTGTCACATTGTGAATCAATCAAATTTTTCTAAAGTATTCCAGATGTAGCATTAAAATCTATGCCTTTTGACTGCAGAGTATAACTGTGTAAAGTTGGAAAGATTGACAAGTTGGTTATTTTTTTCATGTTCATTTTGTCGTTCACATCTTTTGTCCCTTTCCCCAAACTCCGTATTCATGATAACTTTTTTTGATAGGATCCTTTATAACTGAGAAAGAATTTAAACAGTGGCACATTGTAAAGTTTACTGAGTGATAGGAGAAAGCAGCCATTAAAATTAAAATTACCTTAAAGTGAAATTTAATACTATATAACATAATTACTGAGAACTTCAAGCAGTATAAATAGGTATCAGATCAGATCAGTCGCTCAGTCGTGTCCAACTCTTTGCGACCCCATGAATTGCAGCACGCCAGGCCTCCCTGTCCATCACCAACTCCTGGAGTTCACTCAGACTCACGTCCATCGAGTCAGTGATGCCATCCAGCCATCTCATCCTCTGTCGTCCCCTTCTCCTCCTGCCCCCAATCCCTCCCAGCATCAGAGTCTTTTCCAATGAGTCAACTCTTCACATGAGGTGGCCAAAGTACTGGAGTTTCAGCTTTAGCATCATTCCTTCCAAAGAAATCCCAGGGCTGATCTCCTTCAGAATGGACTGGTTGGATCTCCTTGCAGTCCAAGGGACTCTCAAGAGTCTTCTCCAACACCACAGTTCAAAAGCATCAATTCTTCGGCACTCAGCCTTCTTCACAGTCCAACTCTCACATCCATACATGACCACTGGAAAAACCATAGGCTTGACTAGACGAACCTTTGTTGGCAAAGTAATGTCTCTCCTTTTGAATATGCTATCTAGGTTGGTCATAACTTTCCTTCCAAGGAGTAAGCAAGCGTCTTTTAATTTCATGGCTGCAGTCACCATCTGCAGTGATTTTGGAGCCCAGAAAAATAAACTCTGACACTGTTTCCCCATCTATTTCCCGTGAAGTGGTGGGACTGGATGCCATGATCTTAGTTTTCTGAATGTTGAGCTTTAAGCCAACTTTTTCACTCTCCAGTTTCACTTTCATCAAGAGGCTCCAAATCTGGGTGGAATAATACAAGAATTCTGTTGTTGAGGTATGTTTTAAATTGTCAAATTGGTTATATAGACTGTTTTTTGAGAATTCACTCTTTGGTTGCTCTGGGCCTTCGTTGCTGTGTGCGGGCTTTCTCCAGGTGCAGTGAGCAGGGGCTGCTCTCTGGTTGCGGTGTGTGGGCGTCTCATTACAGTGGCTCCCTTGTGGCAGGGCACAGGCTCTAGGTTTGGGGCTCAGTAGTTGGGGTGCACAGGCTTAGTTGCCCCAAAGCACGTGGGATCTTCCCAGACCAGGGATCAAATTTTGTCTCCTGCATTGGTGGGCAGATTCTTAACCACTGAACTGTCAGGGAAGCCCAGTGTTTTACGTTTCTCTTCATCCTGTACTTTTTTCCAGCTTTCTCTGTGTCCAGCACAAAATCTTGCTTATGGCAGATGTTCCATATATTTCTTTAGTTGGCTAATTAAGGGGAGAAAAGAAAGGAAGATGCTGCTGTACTAGTTTGTAATGGCCCTCATCACAAACTAGCACAGACTGGATGGCTGAAACAACAGAAGTTTTTTCCCCCACAGTTCGAGAGGCTAGAAGTCCAGGATCAACATGAAGGTGGGGTTCACTGGCTTCTCTTCTTGGCTTGTAGATGGCCGTCTTCTCCCTATTTTTTCACGTTGTCTTCTGCCTAAGTTTTGTTCAAGCTTTCTCTTTTTATAAGGACATCAGTTATAATAGGGCCCGTCCCTACAGACGTCATTTAGCTTAATCATTTCTCTGAAGCTCTGTCTTTAAATATAGTCATACTCTGAGGTACTGCGAGTTAGGGCTTCAATATATGAATATTTTGAGGACATAATTCAGCCTGTAATAAAAACTGTTTGTAGTACTGGTGCCAGAAAAGGCCCCACAGCCCAGCCAAAAGCTGATCATATTCAGCCTGTGTTCCCAAGAGCAGCATGGGGGCACCGAGCTCAAAAGAGAAAAACAATGAGGCAGAGAGAGAGGGGTGGAGAGAGAGAGTGAAAGCCAGTGAAGAACACCTGTCATCTCATAGGAAAACTGCTTAGAAATCTCTTTTGCCCTACTTTCTGATTAGTGGGTAAGGTTGGTGAGACAACTGGGGACTTGGGAAACAAAATAGTAAGGTAAATCTTTTTACATCTGTAACCAAGGAGTCAGTACTGTGTTATATGGAAATCCTTGGTGACTCAGTGGTAAAAAACCCTCATGCAATGTACGAGACTGGGGTTTGGTCCCTGGGTCGGGAAGATCCCCTGGAGAAGGAAATAGCAACACACCCCAGTATTCTTGCCTGGGAAATGCCATGGACAGAGGAGCCTGGTGAGCTACAGTCCATGGGGTCGCAAGAGTCAGATACGACTTAGTGAATAAACCACCAGTACAAGCACGTGGGATCTTAATTCCCTGACGATCGATTGAACCTGTGCCCTTTCTGCAGTGGAAGCATAGAGTCTTAACCACTAGACTGGCAGGGAAGTTCCTTTTCAGTTGTTATTGATATCAAGCATCATTTAGCTGATAGAGCACATCAGGGAACACAACAGACTTGAAATTCCTGCCTTCATGGAACTTATATAGTGAAGATACTTCATTAGATGGCAAAGACACTTTGACTCCTGTAAAATTATTTGATAGATTAATTGTTAAAATTGCAATTCCCAATCTTCTGGGAAGGGGTAGGCAGTAGGGGGATGGTGGATGGTGGTTGCTACAGAATGTGTAGAGGTGTTTGATAAAGACTTTAATGAGAGTATATAATAGTCCCTGTTGGATTCCCTGTGGCTCAGACTGTGAAGAATCTGACTGCAATGCAGAAGACTCAGGTTCGATCCCTGGGTCAGGAATATCCCCTGGAGAAGGGAATGGCAGCCCACTCTAGTATTCTTGCCTGGAGAATCCCATGGACAGAGAAGCGGTGGGCTACAGTCCATGGGGTTGCAAAGAATCTGACACGACTGAGTGACTGACACTTTCACCTCATTTATGACAGTCCTCTGATGTGTTGTTGGAGAAGGAAATGGCAACCCACTCCAGTATTCTTGCCTGAAGAATCCCAGAGACGGAGGAGCCTGGTGGGCTGCCATCTATGGGGTCGCAAAGAGTCAGACACGACTGACGCAACTTAGCAGCAGCAGCAGCAGCTGATGTATTGGGTTGAAAAATAGTTGAGATTCAATAGGATACTGCCTAGAATAAGGTATCTTTTACAGTCCAAGGAAGCTACATTTAACAATTTTAGCAACTCAGCATACTTGGATTAGCACTGAGAAATAATTTGTATTTCAGACAATGTATTGAAACCTTTTGCGGTAATACTCATTTCTTACTTTATTTGCTCCTGTGACAGGGATTGTATTCACACACAGTGAATAGAGGCGTTGGTTCTCTGTGGTTTTCTTTGTTACAGTGTAGTATTCTATAGTTTTTCTTCCACAGTTGTTCTGCTGGTTCATGAGGATTATCTGATGGGCCTCTAACATACAATTGCTCTGAGTTTTTGTCTTTGACTTTTAACTGTATTTAGATAGGATAGATAAGAGAAGTTTTTTACTTTCTTAAAATTAAATGGTATTTGAAGGCAGTTCTTGAGAAACACATGGTAATCCTGAATGTGCATCTCCTAGCATTAGAACTTTGAAACATCTGAAGCAGAAAGGGAAAGAGCTGAAAGGAGAAATAGGCATGTTTGCATTTAGTGTGAGATATCAGTGTTCATGTCTGTGACTGATGGACAATGAGCTATGAGTCAGCAAGGAGAGAAAGGACCTTAAGGATGCCTTCACCCAATACCTTTGATTGACGTCTACAGAACACTCAGCTCGACAATGGGAATTCTTATTTTTTTCAAGTTTACATAAAATATGCAAGACTGACCATATCGTGGACCATAATACACAACTCACAAAATTTCAAAGAAAAAACTCATACAAAACATGTCCTCAAACAATAATAGATGAAAGAATATCACTCTGCCTGAAAAAAATGAATATGTTTGAAAAATATAATCAAAATTTTTTTGTTTATTTTTTAATCATACAATTAACAATTAAAATGTGTTTTTTGACATTACTTAAGAAAGAAATATATATATAATTCAAAAGATAAATATTTGAGCCACACAATGTTTGGATTACAAATTTAAAAATATTTAAAAAAACTCAGTGTTAAAAGGAAAAACAGAGCTTCCTGGGAAATCAATACTATCTCCAGAGTATGTTCTTTTTTGCAGCAAAGGCAATGAGTTTCTGTTTCTGTATTTTCAGGGATACAAGTAGCAGTGAAAGTGACGAGAGTTCTGACTCTTCTGATGATGAATTAATTGGCCCCCCTTTGCCCCTTAAAATGGTGGAAGAACCAGTTAATCCTGTGGAGGAAGGTGTTCTTGGTCCTTTACCTCCACCTCTTGCAGAAGATGTGGAAGAAGAAGATGATGATGATGGTGATTCAGAAGAGGAGGAAGTAAGTATTTCAGTGGTAATTTAAGAAATTGCTTATACGTGGAATCTTAAAAAATGGGACAAATGAACTTATTTGAAAAACAGAAATAGAGTCACAGATGTAGAAAACAAACTTAGGGTTACCGAGGGGGAAAGGTTGGGGAGGGATAAATTGGGAGATTGGGATTGACATATGCAAACTACTATATATAAAATTGATAACTAATAAGAACCTACTGTATAGCACAGGGAACTCTGCTTAGTACTCTGTAATGATTTATATACTCATGTTCCCTCATATCTCAGTTGGTAAAGAATCTTCCTGCAATGCAGGAGACCTGGGTTTGATTCCTGAGTTGGTAAGATTCCCCTGGAGACAGGAAAAAAATCTTCAATAGAAACCAAGTTTTCTGGCATGTTGGTTGTGGAGTTCTAGCCTTCAGAACTGTGAGAAAATAACTTTCTGATCTTTAAGCCACCCAGTCTATGGTGTTTTGTTATGGTGGCCTCAGCTGACTAATGCAGGTTCGTGTGGCTGACAATGGGCTGAGGAAGAGAGAACAGAAAAGTCAGACGGGTGTTTTGAGGAGAAATGATGTTGCCATAGTGAGGCCCTAAACGTGTGCAAGTACATGATATCATGGGCTTCCCTGGTGGCGCAGTTGGTAAAGAATTTGCCTGCTGTTTCAGGAGACGTAAAAGACATAGGTTCAACCCTTGGGTCAGGAAGATTCCCTGGAGTAGGCACTGGCAACCTACTCCAGTGTTCTTGCCTAGAAAATTCCATGGACAGTGGAGCCTGGCAGGCTACAGTCCATGGGGTCACAAAGAGTTGGACATGATTGAGCATGCATATACAGTTGATATTGTGGTGAAATTGTCATGTGATTTATGTGTAGCTGAGTTTTCTTACTAGAGGGAAATGGAAAGATGAGGCTAATGAGATCAGATCCAGAGAAGAAATACAGCAGTCCCCCCTTATTCAGGGGGGATATGTTTCAAGACCCCAGTAGATTTCTGAAACTGTGGATGGTACCTAACCTTATGTATGCTGTGTTTTTCCTATACATGCATACCTACGATAAAGTTTAATTTATAAATTAGGTACATTGAGAGACTAACAACAGTAACTTAGAACATATATATCAATATATTGTAATAAAAGTTACTGGCATACTTTGGAGATAAATGCTGGTTGGATTCCAGACCACCATAATGAAGCAAATGTTGCAATACAGCAGGTTACAAGAACTTCTTGGTTTCCCAGTGAAGATAAAAGTATGTTTGCACTATAGTCTGTTAAGTGTGCAGTGCAGCATTATATTTAAAAGAAAACAAGGTACATATGTTAATTTAAAAATACATTATTGCTAAAAACCCTTAACTACTGTCTGAGCCTTCAGTGAATTGTAATCTCTTTACTGGTGGAGGGTTTGAAATATTGTGAAATTTACCAAAACATGACACGGAGACATGAATTGAGAAAATGTATTGGAAAAATTGTGCCAATAGACTTGTTCCAAGCAGAGCTGACACAAAATCTTCAATTTTTAAAAACTCAATAAAGGACATTAATACAAGGTATGCCTGTATGTGAATGTGGTCTTTCCTTCTCTCCCAAAATATGCTATTGTGCAGATACAATGTTTTTTTCCATCTTAACTAAGCATTTTTCATGCACTATGGCTATAACTTGGCGTTTGAGGCACGACAGCAAAACTAGCATGAGTTTCTTTTGGTTTCTTCACAGTTTCACAGATAGATTGGTTCTTACTGTAGATCTTAGCAACCTCCACATACCGTTTTTTTTCCTTTCCTTATCAAGTTGAGTACTTTTTAACTTTTCACCCGTTGTAGGAAGCGGGACCCCCTCTAAGGCCTCCAGAGTGGGTTCTTGTCTAACACTCAGAAAAGAATTATCTGAGGAAGACATGTGCTGACAAAGCAAGAGACTTTATTGGAAAGGGCGCCCAGGCGGAGAGCATCTGGGAGAACTGCTCTGCCTGGTGTCTCCCAGTCTCGGTTTTATGGTGATGGGATTAGTTTCCGGGTTGTCTTTGGCTAATCAGTCTGACTCGTCCTTCCTGGTTGGCATACTCATTGCTCAGCCAAGACGGATGCCAGCAAGAAGGGTTTGGGGACATGGTCAGAAACATGGCGTCTCCCTTTGACCTTTCCCAGACTCTTCTGGTTGTTGGTGGCTTATTAGTTCAGTGTTCCTTACTAGGACCTTCTATCATAAAATAACTCACACAAATGGTTGCTATGGTGCCTGGCCAGGGTGGGCAGTTTCAGTCAGTGTGCTTCTCCTAAGACTCCCCTGAGAGACTTCATACAGAAGATACTTCTTGGGAATTGGGGCAGAGGTCTCTTTCTTCTGTAACTTCTTTCTGCTGTGCATGGGCGTAGTCCTGCCTAGCAGAGCAGAAGTCTCGCTCTACTTGATCTAAGCTGAGGTATTACATATCTGAAAGCAGCTTCCACCCTTGTAGTAACATCAGTTTGGTTTGGAACTCTTGGAGCCTCCTGGAGATAAACTTTGTAAGGAGTTGGAGTATACAAGGGCCAAATAGGAGGCCTTTAATAAGATAAGTGATCGCTGGACCCAGAAACGGCAGGAGCCAAGAAGGGAAAGGAGAACTCCATACACCTGTTGAACTCAAATCCCAGATCTTTGTTGCCTGTTCCAAGCAAGCACTTTATAGCTTCTCTTTGGCATATGCAAATTGCCAGCATCCCTCTTGCACTTTGGGGCCATTATTAAGTAAAATGAGAATTACTTGAACACAAACAGTGATACCTTGACAGACGACTAAAGTGACTGATGGTAGGATATGTCCTACAAAGGAATGGTGTACTTGCTGGGCAGGAAGGAACAGGATAGCCTGAGATTTTGTCTTGTTGCTCAGGAAGGCATACAATTTAAAACTCACAAATTGTTTGTTTCTGGAACTTTCCATCTAATAGTATTTTCATACCAAGGGGAACTGAAATTGAGGAAAACAAAAACCAAGGATAAAAGGGAATGCCTGTACTTTCTGAAGGATGTGGAATTTGAACGAGCCTTGTAGAGGGTAACGTTTTGATGGGTGAGGTGGGAGGAGCCCACCTCCAATCTAGGAAGAGTGAATGTTTGAAACAAGGGCACAGGGCACAGGATTAGATTCGGGAAGATGGGAAAGTCAACTTGTCTAGAATATAGTGTTAGTGAAGACGGAACCTTTAACTTGGAACTGATATGTGAGTAAACCCAAAGTGCAGCTAGGCAGAGAAGGGAAAACATGCTTGGGTCTGGGTCTCAGAAGCCTGATTGGAAGCTTTAGTTTCTCATGGCTGTAACTGAAGTGTATCAGGAGACTGAATGACAGCTTTCTGTTTTTTTTGTAAGATTATGTATTGGTTCTTTTTGGTAGTAAAACTTTTTATGGTGTGCCTTTCCTCTTGTAAACGTAGTAAACAGAAAATGCTGATTGAATAACGTGTGGGTCACAGCAAGGCTGTTGGTGATTTGTGCCAGTACAGCTTCAGTTTTAAAGTATGCACTGTCTGATAATGGTGGCTCAGACAGTAAAGCGTCTGCCTGCAATGTGGGAGACCGGGTTTGATTCCTGGGTCGGGAAGATCCCTTGGAGAAGGAAATGGCAGTCCACTCCAGCACTCTTGCCTGGAAAATCCCATGGATGGAGGAGCTTGATAGGCTACAGTCCATGGGGTCGCAGAGTTGGACACGACTGAGCGACTTCATAGCTAAGTCAGTAAAGCCAGTAAAGAATCTGCCTGCAATGCAGGATACCCAGGTTCGATCCTTGGGTCAGAAAGATCCTCTAGAGAACGAAATGGCAACCCACTGCAGTATTCTTGCCTGGAAAATTCCATGGACAGAGGAGCCTGGTGGGCTACAATCCATGGGGTTGCAAAAGTCAGACTTGACTTAGTGACTAAACCACCAGCAGTTGATAATGGAGTACTTGTTAGCATTGTGAATGGATTAAGTCTGAAGCTTTAGATTGGAGATAAAATAAAAGTGGGAGGTTTCTTGTTTCCATTTCTCCTATTTTTCTATGCAATATATATCACAACCAACATTTTAAAGACTAAGACAGAGATGGTAGGTGAAGCAGATAGCTTGGATATTTGGAAACATTGTGAATGTGGCTTTGCAGTGGCCTTCCTAGATTCAGATAAATTATATTGGTCTTGAATTGAGGTCTTCGGTTTTCAGACATAATGAGTGGCAACCTCAGTCTCTTTTTTAAGTTCTGAGTGACAACAAAGTTTTATACTGTATTATATTTGATAAGTGGGTTATTGGCAGCCTTCTAGATCAAGCAATAGTAATGGCACCCCACTCCAGTACTCTTGCCTGGAAAATCCCATGGACGGAGGAGCCTGGAAGGCTGCAGTCCATGGGGTCGCTGAGGGTCGGACACGACTGAGCGACTTCACTTTCACTTTTCACTTTCATGCATTGGAGAAGGAAATGGCAACCCACTCCAGTGTTCTTGCCTGGAGAATCCCAGGGACAGGGGAGCCTGGTGGGCTGCCGTCTATGGGGTTGCACAGAGTCAGACACGACTGAAGTGACTCAGCAGCAGCAGGCAAAGGAAATCTACTGAATACTGTCTCGACTATGAATGTTATTGTGGGATTTAGACAGACAAATTCGGAGAAGGCAATGGCACCCCACTCCAGTACTCTTGCCTGGAAAATCCCATGGATGGAGGAGCCTGGAAGGCTGCAGTCCATGGGGTCACTGAGGGTTGGACACGACTGAGCGACTTCACTTTGACTTTTCACTTTCATGCACTGGAGAAGGAAATGGCAACCCACTCCAGTATTCTTGCCTGGAGAATCCCAGGGACGGGGGAGCCTGGTGGGCTGCCGTCTATGGGGTCGCACAGAGTTGGACACGACTGAAGCGATTTAGCAGCAGCAGCAGCAGACAGACAAATTAGCATGATTCATTGTAGGTAGTTTACATAGCAGTGTTGGGCTGACGTTTTAATGTTGAGTTCAAATGTTTCTGGCCTTTTAAAGAATTTTGTTTTTGTGGTTGGTTGGACTTAGAGTCTGGTAATTCTTTGCTTGTTGATTCAGAAAGTGAATTTAGTTCCTTCAGGAAATCAGTTTGAGGTAATACTAAACAAAATTATAGGA
Source organism: Bos mutus (assembly GCF_027580195.1). Classification (NCBI taxonomy): domain Eukaryota; kingdom Metazoa; phylum Chordata; class Mammalia; order Artiodactyla; family Bovidae; genus Bos; species Bos mutus. The sequence continues at coordinate 36,791,853 of NC_091636.1, read as the reverse complement.
GAATGTTTTATACAGCAGAATGCTAGCTATATTTTTTACAACTTGAAATATATCAGAATTGTCCTGTCTGCTTACTGAGGCTGTTAACCATTCTATGGGTGCCCCTGACTTCCTCTCCTTTTTTTTTTATCACCATCACCCTTTTGTATCTTTCGTTTCACGCTTTTGTCTCTACTTGCTCTTGGCTCTTAACCTGTAAGCATGCAGTTTCCCCTCCAACCTCTTTTCCAGTTTGCTCCTTTGCCACGTTTACTGTGTCACTCCACAGTTTCTCCTTGTCTTTGTTCTCAGTTTCTGCCCTTACCGTTTCACAGAGATGACAAAATCCAAATATCCAAAGACCCTTTCTCAGGTCTCATTCTGCATCTACCTCTGCATTATTGGACAATGTTGACTTCTTCCTTGAAACTCTTCCCTTGCTATTTCTCTGTTGGTTGCTGCCTATCTCTGACTGTTTTTTCAACAGATATTTGTTGGGCACACATCTTCTGAGTCACATATTTTCTAGATGTTAGAGATATAGCAGAAAATAATGCAGACAAATCCCTGCTTTGATGGTGCTTACATTTCTGCTAGGGCCTCTTTTACAACTTAATATTTCCTTATGTTTCTCCAGTCATAAGCATTCCCTGAGAGTATACATCCTTATCTCCCTTAACATTTCATATGTAGCCTGGGGGGAGTTTCTTACATCTTCTTATACTCATGACTCCTATTCATTCAGAGCAACTGGAAGCATTACTTCATTTCATTTGAACTTTGGATCCAGTTTTCTAATCACTCATGACACATGTCCATATTTAATCTCCAGAGGTGAAGAGGTAAGGTGAAGTCTCTCAGTCATGTCTGACTCTTTGAGACCCTGTGGACTGTAGCCCACCAGGCTCCTCCGTCCATGGGATTCTTCAGGCAAGAATACTGGAGTGGGTGGCCATTTCCTTCTCCAGGGGATCTTCCCGACCCAGGGATCGAACCCAGGTTTCCCACATTGGAGGCAGACTCGTTAGCCTCTGGGCCACCAGGGAAGCCCTAAATTCAACATCTAAGATCACTCAGGCTTTTGTTTTCTCCTACTAAAGTTTTGCTGTTGTCACTTTTCTTTTGCCTCTGATTTTCAGTCCCTTCACTGCTGCAGGATTGAACTCCTGGTAATACACGTCGTATTGCCAGTAATAGTACTCATTCCCTAGATGAGGAAAAATAAACTACTACAGCAAGCAGGTGCAACTCCTGGGAATTCCTGAATGCAACTCGATTTTTTTGTTGTTCAGAAACTTGCAAAGCAGTGTGGCTTTTTAGAGAGACATTCTATTATATTTGTAGGAAAGTAACCACATTTACACACTTGAATGGTTAAATATTTCAGCAAGTGTTATTGAAATTAAGGATAAGTATTTTTAATGGCTCAATGATTCTTAATCTGAATGTAATAATCATATTTGGTACAATTTAAAAAATGTATATTTATAGGTTCTATAATTCAGAGGTCAGGTCAGTAGGACTAGGGTGAACCGGCCCCAGCTCCTGCAATCTGTGTTACAACAAAAGTCTTCATAGTACCCCAGTGTTCATCGCAGCATTGTTTACAATAGTTAGGACATGGAAGCAACCTAGATGTCCATCGGCAGATGAATGGATAAGAAAGCTGTGGTACATACACACAGTGGAATATTACTCAGCTATTAAAAAGAATGCATTTGAATCAGTTCTAATGAGGTAGATGAAACTGGAGCCTATTATACAGAGTGAAATAAGTCAGAAAGAAAAACACCAATACAGTATATTAATGCATATATATGGAATTTAGAAAGATAGTAATGATGACCCTACATGCGAGACAGCATAAGAGACACAGATATAAAAACAGACTTTTGGACTCTGAGGGAGAAGGTGAGGGTGGGATGATTTGAGAGAATAGCACTGAAACATGTGTATTACCGTATGTGAAACAGATCGCCAGTCCAGGTTCGATGCGTGAGACAGGGTGCTCAGGGCCTGTGTACTGGGACGACCCTGAGGGATGGGATGGGGAGGGAGGTGGGAGGGGGATTCAGGGTGGGGAACACATGTACATCCATGGCTGATTCATGTGAATGTATGGCAAAAATCCCTACAATATTGTAAAGTGATTAACCTCCAATTAAAATAAATTTTAAAAAAAAGTCTTTTTACAAAAAAAAAAAAAGGCTTCTACCAAAAAAAAAATTTTTTTTGGTAAAAAAAAATTTACCAAAAAAAAAAGTCTTCATAGGTTATTCTGATGTACCTCTTCCCAAACCATTTGTGACTTCTCACTTACATAGTTACAGTTGGGGTCATAGGTTAACTAAATTAGGTTACCTTCATAGGTTCTGATCAGTGTCATGCCTCATGGATACTTATGGATATGGGTTATTGCTTACAAAATGATATTTTCTTAAAAGAAGGATATGGAATTGCTGCCCTGCTTCTCTGTGCTAATGAAGCCCCTTTGAAGTGTCCATATAACACTTACTTAAGAACATTCTTTCTCCCAAATAGCTTAGAGGTAACATTTATTTTGATTTTTATTTTGTGAAAAATGTTTCTTTAATGACACGTGAAGGTCGATGTCTCTAAGTGTTTGTGTTTAATTGCTTCCGAAGATGACTTGGGAGAGACGGTAAACTCCTGTCCTTTTGAATCTTACTCATTTTTACATTCTTTTGTGCCTATCTTGAATTACACTTATTATAACTGTCAAATTTTGTGAAGCGCTGTGACCAGGTAGATACTCTAGAAATTGAGGCAGTAGCTCTGATAGTTACTGAGACTATTATTACTAAATATCGGGAGGCTTCAGTTCAGTTCAGTTCAGTTGCTCAGTCGTGTCCAACTCTTTGCGACCCCATAAATCGCAGCACACCAGGCCTCCCTGTCCATCACCAACTCCTGGAGTTTACCCAGACTCACGTCCATCGAGTCAGTGATGCCATCCAGCCATCTCATCCTCTGTCATCCCCTTCTCCTCCTGCTCCCAATCCCTCCCAGCATCAGAGTCTTTTCCAATGAGTCAACTCTTCGCATGAGGTGGCCAAAGTACTGGAGTTTCAGCTTTAGCATCATTCCTTCCAAAGAAATCCCAGGGTTGATCTCCTTCAGAATGGACTGGTTGGATCTCCTTGCAGTCCAAGGGACTCTCAAGAGTCTTCTCCAACACCACAGTTCAAAAGCATCAATTCGTCGGTGCTCAGCCTTCTTCACAGTCCAGCTCTCACATCCATACATGACCACTGGAAAAACCATAGCCTTAACTAGACGAACCTTTGTTGGCAAAGTAATGTCTCTGCTTTTTAATATGCTATCTAGGTTGGTTGTAACTTTTCTTCCAAGGAGTAAGCGTCTTTTAATTTCATGGCTGCAGTCACCATCTGCAGTGATTTTGGAGCCTAAAAAAATAAAGTCTGACATTGTTTCCACTGTTTCCCTATCTATTTCCCATGAAGTGATGGGACCAGATGCCATGATCTTTGTTTTCTGAATGTTGAGCTTTAAGCCAACTTTTTCACTCTCCACTTTCACCTTCATCAAGAGGCTTTTTAGTTCTTCTTCACTTTCTGCCATAAGGGTGGTGTCATCTGTATATCTGAGGTTATTGATATTTCTCCCAGCAATCTTGATTCCAGCTTGTGTTTTTTCCAGTCCAGCGTTTCTCATGATGTACTCTGCATATAAGTTAAATAAGCAGGGTGACAATATATAGCCTTGATGTACTTCTTTTCCTATTTGGAACCAGTCTGTTGTTCCATGTCCAGTTCTAACTGTTGCTTCCTGACCTGCATACAAATTTCTCAAGAGGCAGATCAGGTGGTCTGGTATTCCCATCTCTTTCAGAATTTCCCACAGTTGATTGTGATCCACACAGTCAAAGGCTTTGGCATAGTCAATAAAGCAGAAATAGATGTTTTTCTGGAACTCTCTTGCTTTTTCCATGATCCGGTGGATATCGGCAATTTGATCTCTGGTTCCTCTGCCTTTTCTAAAACCAGCTTGAACATCAGAAAGTTCACGGTTCATGTATTGCTGAAGCCTGGCTTGGAGAATTTTGAGCATTACTCTACTAGCGTATGAGATGAGTGCAATTGTGCTGTAGTTTGAGCATTCTTTGGCATTGCCTTTCTTTGGGATTGGAATGAAAACGGACCTTTTCCAGTCCTGTGGCCAGTGCTTAGTTTTCCAAATTTGCTGGCATATTGAGTGCGACACTTTCACAGCATCATCTTTCAGGATTTGAAATAGCTCAACTGGAATTCTATCACCTCCACTAACTTTGTTCATAGTGATGCTTTCTAAGGCCCACTTGACTTGACATTCCAGGATGTCTGGCTCTAGGTCAGTGATCACATTATCATGATTATCTGGGTCGTGAAGATCTTTTTTGTACAATTATAAGTAATTCCTAAAGTCACACAGCTTGAAAGTTAAAGAGCTCCATCTGGCTTTAAAGTCCATTTCTCTAATCACTACTCTATATTGCCTCCCTGTATCTGTATTTTATTGACGAGACTACAATCATAGAAGTCCAGTCAACAGTGGAAATTGAGAGATGACTTAACATAGCTAATCACATTGAAGTGATATAAGATTAGACTAAGGTGGTAGTAATGGAGACAGAAATGGTATATAGTTTGGAGACAGAGCTAGTAAGACTAGTTAAAGAATTAAGAGATTGGATGTAGAGTAATAAGGAAGGAAAGGAATAAACAATGGTGACTAGGTTGTGGCTTATCCTTAGTAAGTATTGAGAACCTTGTTTCCTGTTTTTTTATATTAATCTTATTTGTGTATCTTGGTTTCCCTTTTATCATTCATTCTTCCTAATGTATGCTTTCTTATAGCATGTCATCTCTAAATCTTTTTTGGAACAAGGTAAAACATACAAAAACAAGTTTATTCACAAATACTTAAAAGACATTTTATATCCAGTACTGTTCTCTTTGGGTTTGTTCTATACCCGTCCTAGATTTTTCTTTTTATGGGGGTGGTGGGATGGGGGCTGCGGGGGGAGCTACACTGGGTCTTAGTTGCAACATATGAACTCTTAGTTGTGGCCTGTGGGGATCCAGTTCCCATACCAGGGATCAAACCCGGGCCACCTGCTTTGGGAGGTTGGAGTCTTGGCCACTTGACCATCAGGGAAGTCCCTGACCTAAATTTTTAAATTAAGATCACAATTGCCTTATAATAAAGGACTGATTTTTGTAATCCCATCATTTGTTTCTAATGACAGGCACAGTTTATGATCAATGTGGAAACTGGAAAAGAACAGAAAAATAGACGGCAGAAATAAACATTATTCTCACTCCTATAATATAGAAGGAAGCAATGGGAGGACTTTTTACCATACACGTGTAATATTTAAAATTTTAAAATCATAATGTCCATATAGTTTTATGTCCTCTCCGTAGCGCTACTGAAAACGCTTAACATGCCTAAAGACTACATAATACTTTCATATGACTACATAACAATTTGCTGGTCCTTCCCCCATTATCAGGTATTTATTTACATTATTTTTAATTATTCCAATATTTCAGTTATTTTCAGGTTTTCTAGATATGGAAACTTTCTGCCAAGAGAAAGCTCTGAGCAAGCCTAATATAAAAAAGAGCTAGCCTTGTTGAATATAGGGGAAGGGCCCAACCCCACCAAAACCCCCTTCAATAGTGTTCCACGGAACACATTCTGAAAACCACTACAATATGCAGTGCTGTGATAAACATCTTTGTGCATAAAGCTTTTTCCAAATTTCCTGAGGCTAGAATCCCAGAAGTCATGGTACTAAGTTAAAAAAAATAAATAAGCATCTTTAAGCTACCAAGGGAACATTTCATGCAAAGATGGGCACAATAAAGGACAGAAATGGTATGGACCTAACAGAAGCAGAAGATATTAAGAAGAGATGGCAAGAATACACAGAAGAACTGTACAAAAAAGATCTTCACGACCCAGATAATCACGATGGTATATATGGTGGGTTATATATGCAGAGTATATCATGAGAAACGCTGGGCTAGAAGAAGCACAAGCTGGAATCAAGATTTCTGGGAGAAATATCAATAACCTCAGATATGCCTCAGATGACACCACCCTTATGGCAGAAAGCGAAGAGGAACTAAAAAGCCTCTTGATGAAAGTGAAAGAGGAGAGTGAAAAAGTTGGCTTAAAGCTCAACATTCAGAAAATGAAGATCATGGCATCAGGTCCCATCACTTCATGGGAAATAGATGGGGAAACAGTGGAAACAGTGGCAGACTTTATTTTTGGGGGCTCCAAAATCACCGCAGATGGTGACTGCAGCCATGAAATTAAAAGACACTTACTCCTTGGAAGGAAAGTTATGACCAACCTAGATAGCATATTGTAAAGCAGAGACATTACTTTGCCAACAAAGGTCCGTCTACCCAAGGCTATGGTTTTTCCAGTGGTCATGTATGGATGTGAGAGTTGGACTGTGAATAAAGCTGAGCGCCGATGAATTGATGCTTTTGAACTGTGGTGTTGGAGAAGACTCTTGAGAGTCCCTTGGACTGCAAGGAGATCCAACCAGTCCATTCTGAAGGAGATCAGCCCTGGGATTTCTTTGGAAGGAATGATGCTAAAGCTGAAACTCCAGTACTTTGGCCACCTCATGTGAAGAGTTGACTCATTGGAAAAGACTCTGATGCTGGGAGGGATTGGGGGCAGGAGGAGAAGGGGACGACAGAGGATGAGATGGCTGGATGGCATCACTGACTCGATGGACATGAGTCTGAGTGAACTCCGGGAGTTGGTAATGGACAGGGAGGCCTGGTGTGCTGCAAGTCATGGGGTCGCAAAGAGTCGGACATGACTGAGCGACTGAACTCAACTGACTCTGCATAGAAGTTAAATAAGCAGGGTGACAATATATAGCTTTGACACACTCCTTCCCAATTTGGAACCACACTATATATATGGAGACTTCTCTAACCTCTCTGTCTTTCTTTCCTCCTTTGTAAAACAGAGCTAATAAAACACCTAACTCGGTGGTCTGGATGGTTGAGTAAATGAACAAATATATATATATTAAGCCCTTAGAATGGTGCCTGGTATTTATCATTACGATCCTCTGTTTTAATATATAACAAAAATGGAATTTAAAATAGTTAACATGATTCCTAAGAAAATATTTTAAAATGAAACTAAAAGGAAACTTTAATATTGTATTAAATGATTCATTCATGCTTCACACCACCAGTCAGTGTTATACATAATTAAGGAGCACTAGAGGTATTCCCTTTAAAATTAAGAATAAAAGGTGGTAACTGTCACATTATTATATTATTCCAGACATTTTTGCTAAACAAACTGAAATAATCAAGAGTATATATTAGAAAAAAGTGAGAATATTATTGTATTTGATATGAAGCTACCTAAAACAAAAAGGGACTAATCAAAGCAGAATTGATAGTGTCTAAGTTTAAAGGGTTAAAATTGAAAAACCCGTTTTACAACAGGAATAGCAGCAACAAAACATAACAACGTTCAGATGAGAGAATATAAATAACACTGTAACATTTTTCGGTACAAAAAAGAATAAGAACCACTGAACAACAGTAAATACTAATTTTTTTTTCCCACAAAGGTTAATTTGCCCTATTTATTTAATTTTTATAACATACTTATGGCTGTGCTGGATCTTTGATGCTGCTCAGGGTTTTCTCTAGTTATGGCAAGTGGAGGCTATTCCGTAGTTGCAGTGCTCGGGCTTGTCATTGCAGTGGCTTCTCTTGTTGCGGAGCACAGGCGCTTGGACCTTAGAGCTCAGTAGTTGTGGTGCGTGGACCTAGATGCTGTGGCATGTGGGATCTTCCTGGACCAGGGATCGAACTTGTGTCCCCTGTATTGACAGGCAGATTCTTAACCACTAGACCACCAGGGAAGCCCTAGATTTCTTTTTAACTTTACAAAAGCATTCTGAAGAAGAGATCTTAACAAAAAAAGTATATTTTAAGTGCTTTTGTTACTGAATTTCAAGCCCGTGTGCCCGACACACAGTGAGGCCCATCAATACTAAACGATAGAGTTTGGAACAGAGAATTTTATTGCAGATTTGTACAAGGAGATTGGTGGCTCATGCCCTAAGAACCCCGAAGTAACTGAAAGCTTCCGGCAAGTCCCTTTAAAAGCAAAAGGTGATGGATGGGTGTGGTTAGTTGTTGCAGACTTCTCGGTGTCAGATCCTTTGTTCTTGAGGTCCAGTCATGGTCAGGTCATGATGTTCCTGTAAATCTCTATCAGATGAATTTTATTCTCCGTCCTGACAAGAAAGGGCAAAGTCCCAAGGCACAGCTTTCACTATCCGAAGTCCCACTTCTGGGTAAGAGGAGGCAGATCTAAGTTGGCAGCTCCTTCAGGGCCAGGTTCCTATAACCTGCCCAGCTGTCATCCCTGAGGGAGCTCGGCACCCAACCCACCTGGCTCTCAGTCTCCTCAGGCCACCCAAATGGGGAGACCAGGTCTTACAGACTGTGACCAAGCAGATGGCCACTGCTGTTAGGTTGCAGAGACAGGGAGAGGTTCACCTTGCTGCCTCAAGGCCTGGGCCATGGCTAGTGGAGAGCCTTAGTGAGAGCTCTGGAGTCCTCAGGACGTAGTCTCCAGTCTGTTCCCTGGGCCGTCGAGCTCATCTGCTGGCCCAAGGCTGGGTGAGCTGGAGGGCCTCCAGGAGGAGGCCTGAATCTGCCTCTTACCTCACTCTCCACCTGATGACCATCACACCACTATCCCTTGACGGTATCACTTCCGCAGTGATCACTCATTGACAATTACCAGTGGTCAGGGCCCACTGCGGTGCTGCCTAATAGCTGAGCAGGACAACTAAGTGTCGCTCATTGGCAGTTGGCTGCTTATAGGTGGGGCCTACTGAGACACCGACTAATCGCTGAGCAATACGTGTTGCCTAGTAGCAGGATGCAGAATACTGAGGCCCAGCAATGGCTGCCTGCTAAGGGCTGTGCTCATCCTGCTCTGTTACACTTTAACTTTAGAAGAATGTGCCTTAAAAAAAATTATTTTTTATGTTATTTATGGCTGCACTGGGTCTTCGTTGTTGTACGTAGGCCTTCTCCAGTTGCAGTGAGCAGGGGCTGTTCTCCAGTTGCAGTACACAGGCTTGCAGTGGTTTTCCCTTATTGCCGAATACAGGGTCTAGGCACCTGGGCTCAGTAGTTGCGGCTCACGGGCTGTAGAGCACAGGCTCAACAGTTGTGGCACACGGGCTTAGTTGTACTGCACTGTGTGGGATTTCCCTGGCCCAGGAATCGAACCTTTTTCTCCTGCATTGGCAGGAGGATTCTTTACCACTGAGCTGCCAGTGAAGCCCAGAATGCTCTTCTTTAGTGAAACAAGTTATAACTGTAAGCAAAGTAAGCAATTTTCCCTTAATTGAATTGATGCTTATAATTTTTTTAAAAAAGGAGTTTTACTTCCTCTCTGATCTCTTTTATTTTCACAAGTGACATATATTTCATTCCTCATTTAGCACTGGTTCTATAAGTAATTCAGTAATTCAAGGCCTTTTTTTTTTTTTTTTATGTAAAGTTTAAAAATAAAATAAAATTAAAAAAATATATATATATCTGAAAAAAAAAAAAAAAAGGTTTTTTTTTTTTTTAAGGAAGGACTTGTCTAATGTCTCATTAGAACAGGCTGATGTAGAGAAGGTCTGATTTGTAAATGTGTTGCTGCTGCTGCTGCTGCTGCTGCTAAATCGCTTTAGTCGTGTCCGACTCTGTGCGACCCCATAGACGGCAGCCCACCAGGCTCACCCATCCCAGGGCTTCTCCAGGCAAGAACACTGGAGTGGGTTGCCATTTCCTTCTCCAATGCATGAAAGTGAAAAGTGAAAGTGAAGTCACTCAGTTGTTTCCGACTCTTCGAGACCCCATGGACTGCAGCCTACCAGGCTCCTCCATCCATGGGATTTTCCAGGCAAGAGTACTGGAGTGGGGTGCCATTGCCTTCTCCGTAAATGTGTTAGACCTCAGCAATTCCTATTTGCCCATTAATTCTGTCTTACAAAGAAGTCAGCTAGTTCTGAGGGGACACTGATCAAAACTTTAATGCTTCTTTCCCATTCCTCCCATTTCTGCTTGTTAATATTCTCTCTAGCCTTTGGAGACCATTTCAAATGTGATTTCCTTCAAGCAGCCTCTCTAGATGCCAGCTCATGTGCTACTACTTCCCAGTCCTGTTTTCAGCCTTCTGTAGCAAACTGTTTTTTCTTGTAAAATCAGTACTTTATTCTTATGTTAACTACTGTGCCTTGCCTTTGCAATCCAATGTGATGACCTCAGGTGCAGGGATTTGTATATAAATAGTACAGTAGTTTTTAAAAACCTTTGAAACCTCTAGTATAGTGCCTTTAATATACTACAGAGAGTAAATGTTTGTCAATTGGAATTGAATGTATTTGGTTTTTATAATTGAAAATGTCATTTTATGACATTTGAGAGTATTTTCTATTTTTGACATATCAATCTCTAGTTTTTACGTGGAAAATGGAAGCAGGGATAGAGGACTGAACAGAAGAAATGTGAGCACGAAAATGCAAATAGACACCTGTTCTTGTAAGAGCCATTATATATACCTTGTCCTAAGCTTAAAATTTAGTTACCTGATAGTTTATTAATTGTAAGAACTGCCCCACAGTTGAATGAGATTAATTAGTTAATTTAATTGTATAGACTAATAGTCTATACAATTATGAACCTACCTTTTAAATGAGGCAAAAAAAAGTTATAATTTTCTCTTCTTAAAGCAGTCCCACAAAACTTAAAATGTGATTGTTTTGATTGAGGTGTAATTATATATAGTAATTTGCACAGATCTTACGGTTTCAGTTTGAACAGTTTTGAGAATTCTGTATATATCAGTTGCTGTCGCTATCCTAAATAATATATGGGACATTCCTGTCACCGTAATAGTTCTTTGTGCTTTCTTCTAGGCACAGACTTCTAAAAATTGAGTTATTGATAGCACTAGAATTGAAAGGAAAATTACCAGAGAACATGTTGATGGTTTTACATTAAGCATACTGATTGTGATTAATTTTTTTAATATGCATCTTCCTTCAGTTGCTGGTTAGTAAGTACTTTAGTGTTACTGTTGAAATCACTGGATTGGAAGTGTTAATGTTGAACATCATAATTTCTTTTGATGACAAGCTTCCTTTTCACTTATTTTTCCTTTGATCCATTTTACTTATCTACAATGGTAATAAAATTGTCCTTTCAAATAGAATGCAAATGAAAATGATATCACACCATTATAGAACTTTGTCAGACTACACCAACTTTTAAATAATTAGAAGTACATAGTGAGTATTTGAAGGCATGATATCTTCCTTTGAACTGAATAGTGAATAAAAATTCAAGGGAGTCAGGAAAGAGGTGAAAAATGATTTTTAAACCATATCTATTACATGTGCACAATTCTGATTTTTATTTTAAAGGTAAAGAAGGTTGTAACATAATCAAATGGAAACTTTGGGATTATTGAGGATTTTCAGTATCCCTGCTATCCTGTTTCCCATTACTACAGAAAACTGAAAGTTACTTTTTTATGACTGTAACTAAAGGCTAGATGTAACAGTGACTTTTTAGTTGTGAGCACCTGTTTTCCATGAACTTTCTCTGACTCCCTGGTTGGCACGTTCTGTGGTGAAGAGTCCAAGTTGGGGCCACCACTATGCTTCCCTGACTTCTGGTCTGAGGCTTCTCATCCTTTGGCCTTAGTCATTGCCAACCACCTGTATCAGTCAGTCTCTTTCCCTCATGCATAAGGAAAGGTTGAAGAATTGAGAGTGGGAAAAAAACTCTCTTTTAGTTCTCAGGAATTGATTACTACAAGAAATGAGATGATTGATGTAAACATTTAACATACAGATTGACACATACTAAGTAGTCAAAATTGCTGGATTTTATCATTATTTTCATCATCATTACCAGTGTTTGATTAATAACCAGTTTTAATGTAATTGCAGCTGACTGGAAAGAAAGTTTTTAAAAAACAATATGAGAAAACTTAATAATTTTAACTTCAGAGGAAAATTAGTGTTCTTTAAAACAGAAAGCAGTTTAATTTCACCTGCAAGATTCTGTCAGCAGAGGATGCTAGAAGCTCTATTCCAAAACTTGCATGTGTTCATTACTATTTCCAGACTAATGTGGGAAGGTCTTTATTCTTTAAGATGGGCACTAGAGGGCAATCAAAGCGTTTTGGCTTTTGGCGTGAGTCCCTTTTTTTCAACTCTCTTGTCTAGAGTGGCAGGAAAAAAAAGAATCTTAAGAACAGTGCCTTCTAAAACTTGGAACAGGTGAGGTTTAGATTGAGATCAGTTACTTTTTTTTGAAAAATAATGCAGAAGAATTCTTTATTCTTTTGTGTTTTGTGACAGTAATATATTCAAAGCTTGTTTGTTTTTTATCTTTAAGCCTTTAAAATCAGCAACAGATTCCTATATAGAATAAGGCTTAATGGCAGGGATTTTAAGGTTAGCCTGTTTATAATTTAAGCCTGTAAGGTCAAATAAGAGGGATTATTTCTCTGTTCACCAGAGTAATCCAGACTTTAAAAAGCACGTTTCAGATCTTGTCACTTTCCTGCTTTCTTGGTTACTTTCCTGTCAGTAAGCTCTGCAGTTTCTTCCTATCACATGGTTAGGAAATCCTAGTTCTTGCCTTGCCTTCTAAGGCCCTGCATGATTTGGCCTCTGCAAGTCTCTCTGACTCGATCTCCTTCCATTTCTGTCTTACTCACTTTTCTCTACCCACATTGACTTTTCTGCTTTTCTTTGAACAGCTATGCTTATCCATAACCTCATGTTGTTTAGTCGCTAAATTGTGTCTAGCTCTTTTGCAACTCTATGGACTGCAACCTGCCAAGCTCCTCTTTTCATGGTATTTCCCAGGCAAGAATACTAGAGTGGGTTGCCATTTCCTTCTCCAGGGGATCTTTCCAACCCAGGTATAGAACCCGAGTTTCCTGCTTGGTAGGCAGATTCTTTATCACTGAGCCACCAGGGAAGCCATATTCCCTCATAGATATTTTCTATTTTGTCTTTCCTTGAAATAACATTCAGAACTTCACGTGACTCCCTCATTTCATTTGGATTTTTTGGTTCAAATGTTACCTGACTACCTTATATAAGTTCTCTACCTCTGTTCCATTACTTTATGGTGTTCCATTATCTGACATTTTTGTTTATTGGTTCCTTGTCTTTCTCCTCACAATAATTGAAGTTCCCTGAGAGCAGTAACATTGTCTCTTTTACTGTCGTATCCCCAGGGGTTTGAGCTGTATGTGGCACCTAATAGATACTCATGGAATATTTGTTGAGTGAATGGCCATCTTTGACTCTGGTTACAGTTACTCTCTTACTCCTAGACTTTTCATGGAATCAAAGCCAAATGATGATCTAGTCACAGTTAACCTTTAGAAACTCAGGAGCAATGTTCTACTCACACATTTCCAGGCTAGTCCTACCACAGTTCCCTTGTCAAAGCTCTGCAGACTTTTTTAAGCTCCCATTTCTAGGTTGGCTTTTGTATCCTCTCAGGTGACTACCAGGAATGGTCCCTAATATGGGTCCTTTCTGCCTCTAATCAGGGGTTTTTATTTTGTGCACCTGCAATGTGAATGACTGCTGGTATGGACTGTTTATTTTCAGTAGTTAGTGTATGATGGGGAAGATGCAGACAATACAAAGCATATTGAGAGCACTGAGGAAGGCAGAGTACTTTTTAACTGACTGTAGTCTCTTCAGTTACAAGTTATTTTAACATATTAGTATGCAGCATTAAATTCTGGTAAACTTCGATTAGTATAATGAGTATATAGTGAATTACAAATCTTGCAGATATAAAATTTCTTTAAGTCCATGGAAGTGGTGTTAAGAATGTCCCTCATTGAAACCCATTGTAATGAATATCTAGTTAAGTTAGACCAGGTCTTAATTGAAAAAGAAAAAATTGACAAGGATAATAAATTATTTGAATATCATGGAATTAGGAGCCTTGGAGAAAATTCACAAAGGTTTTGAATTTTTTTTTGCAAAAGCAGCCCTCTTAATAATGTTGTCAAAGTTGATCCTGTATAGTCTAATGTGCCATTTTATGCTAACTAAATTTTAGTTGGAAAAATTACTCCCTACTTCTCATAAAATAATGCCTGATTCATTTTTGTTGTTTATAAGATTCAGTGTATTCTAAGATTTGATGAAGTTATGACAACTTTTGTTAAAGATTAAATTAACTATCTAAAAACTTAAATTTCTTTTTAAGAAATTTTATATTAAGAAAGGTTTTAATCAAACCTTTTAATGCCCCTCTTTTATGAACATTTAGATATTCCTTTCAATTGACTACTTCTATTGTAATCATGAAAAAAAGTTGTTCTTCCTTGTATCCTTTGTTATTTATTATAGCTATATACTTATCTTCTGAATTCACAGAACCCCTGTTCATTTCTCCAAATACTCTGTTGGACTTCTCGTCCTTCCTCAAAATGATTTTTTCCCCTTTACCCAAGGATTTTTTCTACTATCAGTACTTTATGTGAAATAATGAAATCTTTTTTTATTCCTCCCCTGACTGTCTCTTATAATGCTGTGACTTTTTCACACTTTATATTTTTGATTAATATAAAATATAGGTTCAGTGTGTTGCATGTTTATACTTTATAGTTCTATTAATACTACTGTAATTAATGCTCCCAAAGTCCTTCACTTGTTATTTATCTATGTGTAATCTTCCTCTTTTTTATCTTTCACTTTCGTTTTTCTTTTTTTCCAATTCCTCATGTGTTCCTGCATATGACTTACCTTTTGGCTCTGTTTCACATATGTTTCATTTTACTGTAAAATTAAGAAATTGTTTTCAATAAAACAAATTGTTTTCAATGTAATTCCCCCTCCCCATTTTATTTATTTATTTATTTTTGGTTTCATTTTATTTATTTATTTTTTTAAATTTTATTTTATTTTTAAACTGTACAATATTGTATTAGTTTTGCCAAATATCGAAATGAATCTGCCACAGGTATACATGTGTTCCCCATCCTGAACCCTCCTCCCTCCTCCCTCCCCATACCATCCCTCTGGGTCGTCCCAGTGCACCAGCCCCAAGCATCCAGTATCGTGCATTGAACCTGGACTGGCAACTCGTTTCATACATGATATTATACATGTTTCAATGCCATTCTCCCAAATCTTCCCACTCTCTCCCTTTCCCACAGAGTCCATAAGACTGTTCTATACATCAGTGTCTCTTTTGCTGTCTCGTACACAGGGTTATTGTTACCATCTTTCTAAATTCCATATATATGCGTTAGTATACTGTGTTGGTGTTTTTCTTTCTGGCTTACTTCACTCTGTATGATAGGCTCCAGTTTCATCCACCTCATTAGAACTGATTCAAATGTATTCTTTTTAATGGCTGAGTAATACTCCATTGTGTATATGTACCACAGCTTTCTTATCCATTCATCTGCTGATGGACATCTAGGTTGCTTCCATGTCCTGGCTATTATAAACATGCTGCGATGAACATTGGGGTACACGTGTCTCTTTCCCTTCTGGTTTCCTCAGTGTGTATGCCCAGCACTGGGATTGCTGGATCATAAGGCAGTTCTATTTCCAGTTTTTTAAGGAATCTCCACACTGTTCTCCATAGTGGCTGTACTAGTTTGCATTCCCACCAACAGTGTAAGAGGGTTCCCTTTTCTCCACACCCTCTCCAGCATTTATTATTTGTAGACTTTTGGATCACAGCCATTCTGACTGGCGTGAAATGGAACCTCATAGTGGTTTTGATTTGCATTTCTCTGATAATGAGTGATATTGAGCATCTTTTCATGTGTTTGTTAGCCATCTGTATGTCTTCTTTGGAGAAATGTCTATTTAGTTCTTTGGCCCATTTTTTGATTGGGTCATTTATTTTTCTGGAGTTGAGCTGTAGGAGTTGCTTGTATATTTTTGAGATTAGTTGTTTGTCAGTTGCTTCATTTGCTATTATTTTCTCCCATTCTGAAGTCTGTCTTTTCACCTTGCTAATAGTTTCCTTTGATGTGTAGAAGCTTTTAGGTTTAATTAGGTCCCGTTTGTTTATTTTTGCTTTTATTTCCAATATTCTGGGAGGTGGGTCATAGAGGATCCTGCTGTGATGTATGTCAGAGTGTTTTGCCTATGTTCTCCTCTAGGAGTTTTATAGTTTCTGGTCTTACATTGAGATCTTTAATCCATTTTGAGTTTATTTTCATGTATGGTGTTAGAAAGTGTTCTAGTTTCATTCTTTTACAAGTGGTTGACCAGATTTCCCAGCACCACTTGTTAAAGAGATTGTCTTTAATCCATTGTATATTCTTGGCCTCCTTTGTCTATATTTCTGTCTTTGTGCCAGTACCATACTGTCTTGATAACTGTGGCTTTGTAGTAGAGCCTGAATTTCCTCTAAAATCAGGAACAAGACAAGGGTGCCTGCTTTCACCATTACTATTCAACATAGTTTGGGAAGTTTTGGCCACAGCAATCAGAGCAGAAAAAGAAATAAAAGGAATCCAAATTGGAAAAGAAGAAGTAAAACTCTCACTATTTGCAGATGACATGATCCTCTACATAGAAAACCCTAAAGACTCCACCAGAAAATTACTAGAACTAATCAATGATTATAGTAAAGTTACAGGATATAAAATCAACACACAGAAATTCCTTGCATTCCTATACACTAATAATGAGAAAACAGAAAGAGAAATTAAGGAAACAATTCCATTCACCATTGCAACGGAAAGAATAAAATACTTAGGAATATATCTACCTAAAGAAACTAAAGACCTATATATAGAAAACTATAAAACACTGGTGAAAGAAATCAAAGAGGACACTAATAGATGGAGAAATATATACCATGTTCATGGATTGGAAGAATCAATATAGTGAAAATGAGTATACTACCCAAAGCAATTTATAGATTCAATGCAATCCCTATCAAGCTACCAACGGTATTCTTCACAGAGCTAGAACAAATAATTTCACAATTTGTATGGAAATACGAAAAACCCCCTCCCCATTTTAACCTCTCTGTGTTAAAGTAGTTGAGTTATAGTCTTTTTTTTTAATCGATCTCACTTTGTTTTCTTCTGTCTTTCCTACTAGTAAGTATTCTTAAGGACAAGCGTTATGTAATTATATTTTGCACTTTTATAGATGTTAAAGAAGCTATAAAAACAGCTATAAAATCAGTTTTTCAGATTAGTAGGTATAAACACAGTGTTTGCAAATAAAATACCTCTGTTGATCTTTCACTCCTTTTTACGTGGGTAAAAGTGGAAGATTTGCATATGTCAATTTTGAAAATGATTTCTTAGTACTTTTAAAGAATTTTTACAAAATCATTAACATTTACTGAAATTGATTTGTCTTTTAGTAGAATCAGGTACTTGCCTGTTACCAAGATTATAAAGTTTGCACTTGAATGCATTTTGTATTTTTAAGTGCCAAATTGATAGAATAGCCTGAAGGTACACATGAAAAAAGCACCAACAGAACTTACTTAAAAGGAGTTCTCCTATAGACTTTGATCCTTATTTGGAGGGACGTTTTGTTCATACTCTTGGTGCTGAGTGCTGGAAGTGCAGCTAATTGTGAATTTGAAATAACATCAAGACCACCAAGTTGATTTACATAGTCTAACCAGGCAGCTGTTGGGTGGTAATTTTGCCATTTTACCACTGTTTTCTGTTGGAATCAGGGAGTCTTTATTCACTTTTGCATTTCACAAAGCTTTGAAGACTACAGATGGGTTAAATTTTTTTTTTTTAATTAAATGAAGGGAGTTAATGGCACAGTCTTAATACTTTTTACTGTCATAAAATGTGTTGCTCAGAACTTCCCTGGTAGCCTGGTGGTTAAGACCCTGCACTTCCACTGCAGGAAGCATGAGTTCAATCCCCAGTCAGGGACATTCTACATGCCAAGCAGTGCAGCCCAAAAAGTGATGCCCCAACAAACCAGGAATTCACTGTTAACTCACAGTTCAGTGTCTGCAGTTCCTTTTGTTTGGTTTATGATAACGAGATAAACATATGCTTAAATCTAGAACCCAAAACAGTAGTGCAGTAAGTGGTGGTACTTCCCTTGTGCTGCAAAGTTCTAAGTATTAAAGGTGAAATAACTTGTTTAATCCTCCTACTCTATTATCCTCTTTTGACAGATGAGTAAACTGAAACTCAGAGGCACTAACTGACCCAAAGCCATAGTAAACGGTGGAGTCAGTTTTCATATCTAGGGGAATCTACCCCTGAACACCTGTACTTAACCATTATGCCTTTCTTTACCACTAGTCGTGGCCTGTTCTGCTTTTCAGGGTCATCCCTTGTCTCCCCTAGACTTGTCTCATGCCCGCTTCGTACCAACTAGGAACTGTCTTTTAATATGACTACTCTTTCATGCATTCCCACATGCTTTTTCTTCTGTGTGGACCCTGGTCAGGATTTCGCACCTCCATTCTCTTGGTAGTCTGTGTAAGTAGTGACCCTGTGGGTGACATTGTGACAGACCTGTCTCTATCAGTGAAGAACCATTTAATTTTTTCGTATCCAACTTTTCTCCTTGTGAAAGGAGAGTGTTTTGTCCTTTTAAAAACATTAACTGACGTTTGAATACCTCGTTTTTTGTGCTACTTGTGTGGCACCAGTATATTCCTTTGTTATTTAAAAAATTTTGTAATAGCTTTATTGAGATGTAATTGATATCCTAAAATTCATAATTTTCAGATACACAATTTAGTGATTTTTAGTATAACCATAGAGTTGTGCAACTATCACCACTATCCACTTTTAAAATATTTTTATCCTTCTGAAAAGTCACCTTGTAGCCTTTTACTTTCACTCCCTATTCTCCCTCCACTAGTCTGCTTCCAGCTCTTGGCAGCCACTAATCTGCTTTCTGTCTCAATGGACCTGCCTATTCTGGACATTTCCTATCAATGGAATAATACAATAGGCGGTCTTTGGGACTGATTTCTTTCACTTAACATAAGTTTTCAAGGTTCATCCATGTTACATAGCATGTACTTCATTCCTTTTTGTTGCCAAATAATGCTCTTTTATATGGACTTATCACATTAAAAAAATGCATTCATTAGTTGATGGACATCAGATGTTTATACTTTTTGACTATTATGAATAATATTACTATGAATATTTGTCTAGAAGTAGTTATATGGATGTATGTTTTGGGGTTTTGGGGATGTGTATCTAGGAGTGGAATTGCTAGGTCATATGATAATTGTGTGTTTAACAGGAACTGCTAAACTGTTTTCCCAAGTGGTTATGCCACTTTACAATCCCATCAGTAGTCTCTGAGGGTTCAGTTTCTCCGTATCCTCACCAATACGTAACTGTCTTTTTGGTTATGACCATCCTAGTGGATGTGATGTGGTATCTCACTGTGGTTTTGGTTTATATTTCCCATAGAGTAATGATGTTGAACACTGTTTCATGTGCTTATCAGCCATGGGTATGTCCTGTTTGGAAAAAGATCTCTTTAGATCTTCTGCCTGTTTTATTTGGGTTATTTGTCTATTTTTTATTAAGTTATAGGGGTTCTTTATGTATTCTGGACACAAATTCCTTCTCAGATATATGTTTTGCAAATATTTTATTTTGTTCTGTGGGTTGTTCTGTTACCTTCTTTGATGGTATACTTTCAAGTATAATAATTTAAAATTTTGGTGAAGTCTGAGTTTATCTGTTTTTTCTGTTGTTGCTTGTGCTTTTGGTGTCATATCTAAGTGGCCTAACTCAAGGTTGTGAAGATTTACTCCTATGTTTGTTTATTTGTTTTTTTTTTTCTGTGAGTTTTATAGTTTTAGTTCTTACATTTAGGTCTTTGGTACATACTGAGTTAATTTTTGTATATGATTTGACATAGGACACTCTTCAATTATTGTGCTTGTCACAACTGTGATAAAATGATCATTGTTGTGATAGTTATTTCTTTACAAGTGTGCACCTTCTTTAGTTTCTGAGCTCTATGAAGACAGGGCCTATGTCTTCCTTATTAGGGGATTCCTGGCGTTTAGCAGAGTACCTGGCACTTGGGCTTTATTAGGTATTCCTTATAGTAATTCTGTCTGTGGCTTTGAATGTTTTATCTTGAAGGTACAGAGAAAAAATTTTAAGAGTAGATACAGAATATAGATAGTTAATACATATGTCCTCATATTTTAGAAAGGATAGATAAACATACTATAATAAATACAAACCCTGATTGTCTATTTTTTCTCATGATTTCATGTTTATTTTCTTTAAATAGACTGTCATTGCTAAGTAATTTATATCTTTAGTTAGAATGAATATATTTGAGCAAGTACTATATGTCAGACACTGTGCTAAATACTGAAGATGCAAATAAAATAAGGCTTAGCACCTGTCATCAAAGATTTTACATACTAGAAAAGAGATGGGAAGTAAACAGTCTGCTTCTCTTCTTTAACTGGAAATGCCCAAGAGCACTTTAAAATATTTTGTTGTAGTAGTGCTATGGAAAGTAGGAAGAAGTATTAATAATGTGTCTGTTCCATATTTGATGGGATGAATAGGGTATATAATTGCTAGTGCAAGAATTATAGAATGAATATGAGAACCTATATAGATTGGCTTTTGGGATGTCTTTAATTTTCACTACCTTTTACAGTTGTATGCAGAGTTACATTAAATCAGATATGGTATCTGTTCTCTAGTGTTGGGTTTGGCGTGCTGCAATTCATGGGGTCTCAAAGAGTCAGACACGACTGAGTGACTGATCTGATCTGATCTGATCTGATGTAGAGAAGGATTAAGATATATTTTTTTCTCAGTACCAGGTAAATTTGATGAAAATTTATTATGTCTTAAGTTTCTCTTATTTTCCTAAGTAAATTAATTCTCACTGATTTGACTGATACCTTGATAATTTTTGTAGTTAAAATTAGTACCATCTGTGTATCTTTAACTAAATATAAAAAGATTGCCTAAGTAATAACTCAATTTTTATAAAAGACAGTTATGAAATCTTAAATGTAACTCATACTATTACAGTATATAACCCATGCTGAACTAATTTTGCTCTTTCTGTCTCATGGCATTTTATACCTGGTCTCAAATGATTTCTCAAATATGTATTTTTAGAATAGAACCTTTATGGCCCCAGGCCTGTACTAATGTCTTTCTTATAATGGGCTTGCAGTTGGAAAGTGTTTTGGCATATTAACTCTCTTTGTCATTGTACTCTGTGACGCTCACAGGGTGAGTATTACTACAGAGGAGGCAGTATGTCATAATGATTATATGCACAGACTTTGGGACCAGACGTCTAAGTTCACTTATGTGACCTTGGACAAATTATTTAACCTCTCTTTGCCTCAGTTTCCTCATCTTTCAAATAAGGTGAAAGTAGGACCAAAGTTGTTGCTGAGATTGAATGGCTTTGTATATATGTGGTGCCCTGAGCAGTGCTTGGTTATAGTATGCGTGTATGTGCTCACTGTTACTATTATTATTTATATCCAGTAGATGGTTAAGGAAATAGAGGCTCTATGAAGGAGGGATTTTTTCTTACCACTAATTACCACTAATAAGTAGCAGAAACCAGATTCTTATCCTGTTTTTGCCTTGACTCTTTAAAGCAATAGGATTTTTATTATTAAGTAACTGTTGAATGAATGTTTGCATGAATCGGGGGGAAAAAATCCTATGTTACCTGCAGTTTGGAAGATTGAATTATAGAGTAGGAGTTTTGCTAAATTGAAAGTTAAATTTGACTTCCAAGATTTTCCAATCAAAGAGAAAGATAATTGCTATATTATATCACTTCTGTGTGGAACCTAAAAAATAAAACAAATGAGTGGATATGAAAAAGAGAAACAGACTCAGAGATAAAGAAAATAAACTTGTGGTACCAAAGGACAGAGAGAAAAGGGGCGGGGCAAACAAGAGGTATTAGATTAACAAATACAAACTGCTTATATAAAATAAACAAGATTATACTGTATAGCACAGATTATACCTATTATCTTGTAATAACCTATAATGGAGTATAATCTATAGAAATATTAAATTGCTATGTGTGTGCTCAGTTGCTCAGTCATGTCCTATTTTTTGTGACCCCATGGATGGTAGCCATCCAGGCTTCTCTGTCCATGGGATTCTTCAGGCAAGAATCCTGGAGTGGATAGCCATTCCCTTCTCCAGGGGACCTTCCTGACTCAGGGATCAAACTTGGGTCTCCTGCTTTGCAGGTGGATTCTTTACCATCTGAGCCACCAGGGAGGCCCCAGATATTGGCATTGTTGAGCCACAAATCATGGAATGCCCTGGAAATCGTATGAACAGAGGAGCCTGGGGCGCTACAGTCCATGGGGTTACAAAGGGTTTGTACGACTTTGCAACTGAGCACATACACATGGTGAGAACATTTAAGCTCTACTCTTTTAGCAAGTTTCAAGTATACAACACAGTGTTATTAACTGTAGTTACCATGCTGAGAATTTGATTCTCAGAAGTCATTTATCTTATAACTAAAAAGTTTATACCCTTTGACCAGAAACTTCTTTAAAAACGTTAGTTTTTCTAAATTTAACCCACAGTAACGTTCTACTAATAAAGAAAATTACTAAAACAAATTATGTGATGCTATGACAAGTTACAGTTGTGACTAATGTTATTAGAGAGACATTGAAGGTTCTCTGTTTACCCTCAATCTTTCCCAGCATCAAGGTCCTTTCCAGTGAGTCGGCTCTTTGCATCAGGTGGCCAAATTACTGGAGCTTCAGCTTCAGCATCAGTCCTTCCAATGAATATTCAGGACTAATTTCCTTTAGGATTGACTGGTTTGATCTCCTTGCAGTCCAAGGGACTCTCAAGAGTCTTCTCCAGCACCACATTTCAAAAGCATAAATTCTTTGGCACTCAGCCTTCTTTATGGTCCAACTCTCACATCCACACATGACTACTGGAAAAACCATAGTTTTGACTATACAGACCTTTGTTGGCAGAGTGATGTGTCTGCTTTTTAATACACTGTCTAGGTTTGTCATAACTTTTCTTCCGAGGAACAAGCGTCTTTTAATTTCATGGCTGCAGTCACCATCCACATAAGAGCTGAAATATTCATAAAATTTTGGAGTGTTAGGAAATGATACAGTATATGTCCATGGTAGCTTTGAAAATAAATGTCATTTGATATAAATTCTGTTGGCTAATTACCTGCCATTTTTGTATGATAAACATAAAGAGTATTTGTCATCTTTGTGTTTATTGCTAATATCATATTTTTTAAAATGTGACTTCTGATAAAATATAAGAATGAACTATCCTTTTTAAGTTTCTCAGCCCTACAAGTACAAAGAGTTATTTAACAATGTACTTTTAAGTCATGTTACTAAGAAATGTCCTCCAAGATTGCAGCTTGCAATAGGGCATAGATGGTTTGAAGGTAATTTAGAAGTGGTTTGGGAATACTGCTAATTGAAGGATTGGAACCAGCTGTGAGATTTAGATAGGAAATTGTCTTTCCTTCCTGCAGTATTTTAAACATATAACTTTACATTTTTGAAGGAAGATTGTAAATATTTGATAAATGATTCATTTTGAAGCTTACCTAGCATTTGTTAGCATATTGAGAAGTATTCCAGCTTAATAGTATGCATCATTTAATCTTTTTTGGTTTGCTTATGTGTGTTGTATCTAGTATAAGGTTTTTTTGGTAAATTGCACATAATATAAAATTTGCAGTCTTACTCATTTTTAGATGTACAGCTATCCTTGCTAACATTTATGTAGTTTTTCTTTCTTTTTCCTCATTAAATATTAGTATTGCATTGAGTGTGAAGTGGTATCTCATTGTGGTTTTGATTTGGATTTCCCTAAGGATTACTCTGGTCCCATCACTTCATGGGAAATAAATGGGGAAACAGTGGAAACAGTGTCAAACTTTATTTTTTTGGGCTCCAAAATCACTGCAGATAGTGACTGCAGCCATGAAATTAAAAGACGCTTACTCCTTGGAAGGAAAGTTATGACCAACCTAGATAGCATATTCAAAAGCAGAGACATTACTTTGCCAACAAAGGTCTGTCTAGTCAAGGCCATGGTTTTTCCTGTGGTCATGTATGGATGTGAGAGTTGGACTGTGAAGAAAGCTGAGCGCCGAAGAATTGATGCTTTTGAACTGTGATGCTGGAGAAGACTCTTGAGAGTCCCTTGGACTGCAAGGAGATCCAACCAGTCCATCCTAAAGGAGACCAGTCCTGGGTGTTCATTGGAAGGACTGATGCTGAGGCTGAAACTCCAGTACTTTGGCCACCTCATGCGAAGAGTTGACTCATTGGAAAAGACCCTGATGCTGGGAGGGATTGGGGGCAGGAGGAGAAGGGGGTGACAGAGCTTGAGATAGCTGGATGGCATCACTGACTCAATGGACATGAATTTGGGTGAGCTCTGGGAGTTGGTGATGGACAGGGAGGCCTGGCATGCTGTGATTCATGGGGTCGCAAGGAGTCGGACACGACTGAGCGACTGAACTGAACTGAACTGAAGGATTAGTGATATTGAATATCTTCTCATATGCTTGTTGGTCATTTGTGTATCTTCTCTGGAAAAAATAGCTATTCAACTCCTTTGCCATATTTTGAAATGAGCTTTTTTGTTGTTGTTTTTGAGTCATAGAAGTTTTTAATTTATTCTAAATATTGATACCATATCAGATATATGTATTGCAAATGTTTTCTCCCATTCTGTATGTTACCTTTTCACTGTGTTAACTGTCTCTTTTGATGCCTTGGTGATTTTTTTTGAAATCTCAAATCTTGTTATATTACTCTACGTGTCTTAGAACTTGAATTTCAGATTCTTGGCATTGTATACAGTTTGGCTCATAACTGACTCTCTGGGCTAACTAACTTTCTGGGTTAACAGTAACTAACACACGCACACACACACACATCCTTTCCCTTTTTCTTGCCCAGAAATTTAAACTCCAGCCAGGCAAAACTATTTGCAGTTGAGAAAGTGTCAAGAGTCATCTTATTCTATCCTAGATGTCCTCCGCTTTTACCTAGGGAACTTCTGTTTTTCCAAAGGCGTCTCAAACATCTCTTGCATGAAACCTTTTCTAATCACTCTCTACTTTTCTAGGCACGTGGAATTCCTAGGCGTAATGCAATTGAGTGCTGAACCCTGTGTATCCTTCTGCCATAGCCTCTGAAAGATTTTAGTTTGCTTATTTGTTTACCTATTTGTTTTATTTTGTTAGACTGGCAGTTCTTTGTGAGCAAAGTCTTTGTTATTGGTCTTTTTATCTTTAACTTAGTTCCTGGTATGTTGTATATGATTAAACACTCAATAAATGTTGTTAAGTGAATGTGTGATTAGTAAGTGAATGAGTAAATGAATGAATTCTAAGAGTTACAACAGAATGGACTCTAACTGGACTCTGGTTGCTTGTGATAATTCAAGCTAGGTTTCAACAGTACATGAAACTGGAACTTCCAGATGTATAAGCTGGATTTAGGAAAAGCAGAGTAACCAGAGATCAAATTGCCAACATCCTTTGGATCATAGAAAAAGCAAGAGAATTCCAGAAAAACGTCTAATTCTGCTTCATTGACTACACTAAAGCCTTTGACTATGTGGATCACAACAAACTGGAAAATTCTTCAAGAGATGGGAATACCAAACCACCTTACCTGCCTCCTGTGAATCCTGTTTGCAGGTCAAGAAGCAACAGTTAGAACTGGACATGGAATAATGGACTGGCTGCAAATTGGGAAAGGAGTATGTCAAGGCTGTATGTTGTCACCCTGCTTATTTAACTTATATGCAGAGTACATCATGTGAAATGTTGGACTGGATGAAGCACAAGCTGGAATCAAGGTTACAGGGAGAAATAACAATAACCTCAGATATGCAGATGACACCACCCTTATGGGAGAAAGCAAAGAAGAACTAAAGAGCCTGTTGATCAAAGTGAAAGAAGAGAGTGAAAAAACTAGCTTAAAACTCTTAATATTCAGAAAACTAATATCATGGCATCTGGTCCCATCACTTCGTGGCAAATAAATGGGGCAACAGTGGAAATAGTGACAGACTTTATGTTCCTGGACTCCAAAATCACTCTGGACAGTGGCTGCAGCCATGAAATTAAAAGATGCTTGTTCTTTGGAAGAAGAGCTATGACCAACCTAGACAGTGTATTAAAAAGTAGAGACATCACTTTGCTGACAAAGGTCTCTACAATGAAAATTATAGTTTTTCATGTAAGGATGTAGTTGTGTTTGGATGTGAGAGTTGGACCATAAAGAAAGCTGAGCACTGAAGAATTGATGCTTTCAAATTGGGGTGTTGGAGAAGACTCTTGGAAGTCCCTTGCACTTCAAGGAGAGTCAACCAGTCAATCCTAAAGGAAATCAGTCCTGAATATTCTCTGGAACGATGGGTACTGAAGCTGAAGCTGCAGTACTTTGGCCACCTGATAATAAGAACTGGGAAAGACCCTGATGCTGGGAAAAACTGAAGGCAGGAGGAGGAGGGGACAACGGATGATGAGATGGTTGGATGGCATTACTGACCCAATGGACATGAATTTGAGCAAGCTCTGGGAGTTGGTGAAGGACAGGAAAGCCTGGCATGCTGCATTTCATGGGGTCACAAAGAGTCAGACATGACTGAGTGACTAAACAGCGAACAACAACCAATGATACTACACTGGTAACTATTTCCAGAGTGGTTTCTGGGAGAAAGTAGCACTCATTTTCAAGCTCCTTTATGGAAATCTCCATTTTCTGCCACAACTACTAGCTGCTTTGTGGTAGACATTTATTACTGAGTAGACTTTTTACTCCTTGGAAGAAAAGTTATGACCAACCTAGATAGCATATTCAAAAGCAGAGACGTTACTTTGCCAACAAAGGTCCGTCTAGTCAAGGCTATGGTTTTTCCTGTGGTCATGTATGGATGTGAGAGTTGGACTGTGAAGAAGGCTGAGCGCCGAAGAACTGATTCTTTTGAACTGTGGTGTTGGAGAAGACTCTTGAGAGTCCCTTGGACTGCAAGGAGATCCAACCAGTCCATTCTAAAGGAGATCAGTCCTGGGTGTTCTTTGGGAGGACTAATGCTAAAGCTGAAACTTCAATACTTCGGCCACCTCATGCAAAGAGTTGACTCATTGGAAAAGACCCTGATGCTGGGAGGGATTGGGGGCAGAAGTAGAAGGGGACGACAGAGGATGAGATGGCTGGATGGCATCACCGACTCGATGGACATGAGTCTGGGTGAACTCCAGGAGTTGGTGATGGACAGGGAGGCCTGGCGTGCTGGAATTCATGGGGTCACAAAGAGTCGGACATGACTGAGTGACTGAACTGAACTGAGACTTTTTTATTTTGGCTCAAAGTACTACACATATCTAACTTTTAAAATTTATGACAAATTTATTCCAGAAAGGTTATTAATGATTTTCAGTTCTTTTGAAAACACTGTAAGGATGTATGTACATCAGATGGAATTGCTCATGTTATTCCAGATATGTTTGCTATCATTGTTCTTATTGAGGTAAACAAAAGAGCCTGGGAAATAACCCTTTGGTTGGCATTTAAAATCAAACCAAAACAGAAACTGGTATCTTTTCCCATCTTCCATTAAGAGTGTAGCTCTTGTTACGAATTTTGGCAGTAAATGACTTCATTGAGGTCTTGTAGTTTATGATGTCCTCTGGCAGGGAAATCTTGAAAATGTTTTACTGTTATAGCAAATTTCACACTAAGCCATATTTCAAAAAGTCATTAGTAAAAGTTCTGGACAAAGAACAGTCACCATCAAGTGATATGCTACCAAAAGATGGATAGCTACTATTTTAGATGATTTAGTTGTGCCAATTATATGGGCTTTTTATGAGTTATGCCCTACATGATTTCCAGTAAAACTTTGATTTTAAATGTAAACAATATTTATTTATTTATTTATTATTTTTTTTTTTTTTTTATAAAAAAATTACATGCTCCCCAATGAACCCTAAATACCATCCCCCTAAGTTGTCCAGCATCTGAACCTGGACTGGCATTCTTTCAACATTTTTTTTTTCAAACATTCTCCCAAATCTTCCCACCTGTCTCCCAGAGAGTCCATAAGACTGTTCTATACATCATGTCTGCATTGAACTCAGGGTTATCGTAATTTTCTAAATTCCTTATACATTTTTAGTATACTGTATTTATGTTTTCCTTCTTTCTTAGTGATAAAAATATTTAATTTACTCCTAATGTAAATACTAAGTTGTTCTGTGTTCTTGCAAGTTTTTTCTTTAAATGTCAAAATTGTCTAAAACAATTCTGCATTGAACTGTTCATCCTTCCTTTTGGTGACAGTGTTTCTCTTTCCTGAGTGATAAAATAGTCATTGGTTATGAAACGATAGTAATAGATTCTTCTCAAAGTAAAACAATTGAACTGTTCTCTTGTTTCTTTTAGGAATACAAGCAGTGGTTTACATAATTAGTATAGAGGCAGTCCAGAATTCATTTGCTCAACTTTTAAATTATTTTGAAATTTGTGTTGGAATATTGGTATATCTGAGATGGGTGTGTGTGGGACTTTCTAAGAGATCGTGAACCATTCTGTAATATCTTTGTCTTGAAATAAACTGCAAGCTCTCCTGCAGTTCCTTGGGTTACTGTGAGGTCAGTGTTTTTGTGCAGTGCCTCTGGGTTCCTGATCTTTACTGATCTGTGGTGCTAATGAACTATAGCCACTTTCAGAGGCAAACAAGTCTAAAACAAAACCACCTTCATTTCTCTATACTTGCAAGTTTATATGTGCTTTTTTAGTCTGGGACAGGATCATTTGGTCTTCAAAGGTTTTTACTTTTGGGAAATTGCCAGTTATCTTTGACTGTCACTCAGCAGACTCACCTGATGGATAGCACCTACCTGCTCTTCTTTATAGACATAAACACTAATGTTTGAGGTAAATTAAAGATTATCTAATGTGATTTACAAGGTAGACATTGTTAACAGCCATTAATTCACTCTAAAAACTTTTGTGTGCCTGAATTATACCAGGTGTTTTATAGATTAGGGACCTAGAGACAATATGTGTGTGTGTGTGTGTGTGTACTCACAGTCTTTGAGAAGTATCTCTTTTGCAGTTTGGTTAGGGAACGGTGTGGAGACAGAGAGGTAAAAAACTACGATGTTTTATGATAGGTTCTGTGGGGCTTCCCTGGTGGCTCAGTGGGTACAGAATCCACCTGCAATGCAGGAGATGCACCCAGACATGGGTTTGATCCCTGGATTGGGAAGACCCCGGGAAGAGGGTATGGCAACCCACTCC
Source organism: Bos mutus (assembly GCF_027580195.1). Taxonomy (NCBI): domain Eukaryota; kingdom Metazoa; phylum Chordata; class Mammalia; order Artiodactyla; family Bovidae; genus Bos; species Bos mutus. The sequence continues at coordinate 36,762,451 of NC_091636.1, read as the reverse complement.
TGTATTCTTGCCTGGAGAATCCCATAGACAGAGGAGCCTGGTGGGCTACAGTCCATGGGGTCACAAAGAGTCGGACACGACCGAAGCGAATGAGCATACACACACGAGACAAGGTGAAGTTGTTATGAGAGTACGGTATTCTTGCCTGGAGAATCCCCATGGACAGAGGAGCCTGGCAGGCTACAGTCCATGAGGTAGCAAAGAGTTGGACATGATTGACTGACTAAGCATAGCACAGCACAGAAGGGAGTAGGTCACATCTGAATTGAGTCTTAAAGGGTGAGTAGAAATTAGCCAAATAAAGAGGAGGCGAAGCCTAGAAATAGACTAATATGACCAGAGAGACAGACAGGAGCTATGCCTTAGAATAAATGATGGCTGTCACTTATTTAGCAACTACTTTGTGCCAGACTCTGTATTATGACCTTTACAACACTTAATTCACGATAACTTACGGGACAGATGTTGTTATCCTCTTTGCAAATAAGGAAACTGAAAGTCATTACTCTTCTGAGGTTATGACAGGGTTAATGAGTATCAGAGCTTGATTTTAAAACCCTAGATTTTCTGGCTTTTTGTCAAGGCTGATTCCTCCCAAGAAGGAACATTTTTCAAGGTGGAGGAAATAGTTACAAAGCTATCATGCTGATGAAAGGTCAGATGTGCCGGTTAAGGTCTGTGAAGTGTCCTGGGGCATTAATAATATTTATTCATTCAACAAATATTTACTAAGGGTCCCTTAAGTGCTAAAAACTCTGCTAGACATTAGGAATTAAATGACAAATGCTTAAATGGTAGAGGTAGAAGGTGAAAGAAAGTAGAGGCACTGAGTGTAAATGTAGTGTGAGGAAAGAAAAAATAAAGGAAAGATAATGATACAGCAGTAAACATAGGGGGAAGTTAGTGTGTGCGTGCTTTAATATGGAAAGTACTTTAATTGTTCATATGCTGAGAAGAGAGAGCCATAGTAGGGGAAAGATTTAAGATAAACTAGAATGAACTGGTGATTGATTCATTCATCAGTGATCCTGAAGAAGGAGGAAAGTCAGAAACCAAAGTCTGTAGATTGCACATGTTTAATTAAGTAGATTGCAAGATAATCCTAGCATGAAGTTGTAATGACTGTATAATTTTAGTATAGTAACCCTACACTTGGATAACGGAGACTTGATTAAACAATGAAACATCTTACGTAAATGATCGCTGTGACCTCTTACGTCTGGTTTATGCATCCATCGCCTCTGTCCCTCCATTGTTCTGTCCATACCCTTTTTAACATAACATGCAGAGTTATTGGTGTTCCCTCTTGGGAGGGGAGATGAGTAGAGGCTGTGTCTAATGCTACTTAGCATCTGGTATAATCCCACTTTAATAAAGGCTTTTTGAATTGATCAATCACTGAATTCCGTATTTGTACCATTTGAATATTAGCTTTTTGTTTTTTAATCTTTTATGGGTTAAAAGGTATATATCCTGTGCAAATTCTAAGATAAATGTGTTGTCTATTATAAGTTAAGTGCATAAATACTTTAAGGTATGCCCAAGTACCAATGAAAAGAGGACTTTAAGAATTTTCTGTATGGAGAGGATCTTAAAGTTTCATACAACCTAAAGAATTTCTTAGGTTTAGCTTTTTAGAGATATAAGATAAATTTATTATCAGCTCAGAGTGACCAATTGTAATCTATCTAGAAGTTGAGAAATGATATACTCACACTTTTTATTTCCAGTCTTTTAAAGTTTTGTGTTAAAAAGCCAGTGATGCAATTTTTAAAAATTAAATTTCCTGTGAATGTATGTAGTTCCTCTCAAATATGGTATATTACTTTTTTTAAAATTTTATTTTGTTTTTAAACTTTGCAATATTGTATTGGTTTTGCCAAATATCAAAATGAATCCACCACAGGTATACATGTGTTCCCCATCCTGAACCCTCCTCCCACCTCCCTCCCCGGTATATTACTGTTTAATGTCATGGAATTTTCTTTTTTCAGAATCCTGTCCGAAAGATCCCTGACTCACATGAAATAACGCTAAAGCATGGCACTAAGACAGTAAGTTTTAAAAATTTAATTATTTTCCCTCAATGACAGGCTCTCATGGAAAAGTGAACTAAAATGATATACTTATATTAAGGCCATTATACAATCAACTGATATCACAAAGAAATTGTGATAGACATTTCCTTAATGATGGACATTAAGGAAAACAGATTACCTTTCTGTTCAGTCAAAATAGCCATTGCATTTCATTTAAAATAGGAACACTTATTCATTAAGGAAATTGTTATTGTTATTGTTAAGGAAATTTTCATGGTTATTGTTGGCTTTAAAACCTCTTTCTTCAATATAGGAACACTGTAAATGAAAGAAAGAAATGAAACTCAAATAATTTTTTGTATTATAGTGTGGGAAAATTTCTCATTACTGTTAACTTCATTTCTGTATCAGTAAGAGGCCTGAGTTCATTTTTTAGGTGGAAGTTGAGATAAGAAATGAACATAAGCTTAGTATGACTCTAAAGATTACATTCCTTAGATTTATGGATTATATTTTATAATTGTCACATTTATTTATGTTATTTAAAAATTCAGTTCAGTTCAGTCGCTCAGTTGTGTCTGACTCTTTGTGACACCATGAACTGCAGCACACCAAGCCTCCCTATCCATCACCAACTCCCAGAGTCCACCCAAACCCATGTCCATTGCGTCAGTGATGCCATCCAACCATCTTATCCTCTGTCGTCCCCTTCTCCTCCTGCCCTCAATCTTTCCCAGCATCAGGGTCTTTTCAGATGAGTCAGCTCTTTGCATGAGGTGGCCAAAGTATTGGAGTTTCAGCTTCAACATCAGTCCTTCCAATAAACACCCAGGACTGATTTCCTTTAGGATGGACTGGTTGGATCTCCTTGCAGTCCAAGGGACTCTCAAGAGTCTTCTCCAACACCACAGTTCAAAAGCATTTACATTTTTAATTTAAAAATTAAAGCAGTGTAAAAATTTTGAGGTGTAAGATGAAATCATTTTGCCAAGTCACTTCAGTCATGTCCAACTCTTTGCGAACTCATGGACTGTGCGACCTCATGGGCTGGAGCCCACCAGGCTCCTCTGTCCTTCAGATTTCCCAGCAAGAATTCTGGAGTGGGTTGCCATTTCCTTCTCCAGGGAATCTTCCTGACCCAGGGATGGAATCCATGTTTCTTAAGTTTCCTGCATTGGCAGATGGGTTCTTTATCCCTAGTGCCACCTATCTTATTGTAAAAAAAAAAGATTTAATGGTATTTTATTAAAAATGATAGTTGAGTGAATGAAACTTGCTTGTGAATGAATAAAAGAATAAAATTATCTTGGTTTCCCTTTATAATGAAGCAAGCTTTTTTTCTAATAGATGTCTGACATGTAAAGAAGTAAAATCCCATAACGAGGCAGAAAAATATCAATCAATAGAAATAGATCCAGAAATAATGCAAATGATAGAATTAATAGCCATGTATGCTAAAATAATGATATTTTCCCCACTGAAATTTTTACTTTTGAAAATATTGTTTCCATAAAATGGTTATAAAGTACAGTGGGTTTATTATTATTTTAAATGAAGTAAACAGTAAATATTATAAATGTCCTAATTTTGATTTTTGCTTATGGTAAATATTGACACATAACTTGCATAAACAGACATTTTTAGGGGTTCTCAAAAGATTTTGAGTGTAAAAGGTCTTGAAACCAAAATATCTGAGAATTGCTGCCTTTCATTGTTGCCATTTCCATCTAGTTCTTCATACTATACCTACTTTTTATTAAATCACATTTTTATATTTTTATTCTGAAATCATGAAAGAATTTTACCAATTTTCAATTTCAGTAAATAAAAAAAATTATAGACTACTAGTACTTAAAAAGGAAGCTTTCCTGTCATTTAGAGATTTTTGCAACAGGTAGTTCTGTTAATAACAGATAAATAATACATTTTATTTAAATATTCATATATATTTTTTCCTTTTAACATTTTAAAAAATTTTATTTATTTTAATTGGAGGCTAATTACTTTACAATATTGTATTGGTTTTGCCATACATCAACATGAATCCACCACGGGTATACACATGTTCCCTATCCTGAACCCCCCTCCCACCTCCCTTCCTGTACCATCCCTCTGAGTCATCCCAGTGCACCAGCCCCAAGCATCCAGTATCATGCATCGAACCTGGACTGGCGATTTGTTTCATATATGATATTATACATGTTTCAATGCCATTCTCCCAAATCATCCCCTCCCGCCTCTCCCACAGAGTCCAAAAGACTGTTCTATACATCTGTGTCTCTTTTGCTGTCTCGCATACTGGGTTATCGTTACCATCTTTCTAAATTATATATATGAGTAAATATTCATATTTTTTCAAAGCAAATTTTATCTTTAAAAATGCATAAATTAAAATTAAAAAATAAAATAAATGTATACAATTTAAACAATACTTTGTTATTTTACACATTAAAAATCAGAGCTTCTAGTTGTACTGTTAGGTTAACTATTTTTTTGGGGGGGGGGCAGTCCTGCCTTTGCATATGTATTTCAATTTCTTGGAAATAGGTCTTTTTTTACATGTCTGTTTCTTTATATGTCTGTTTTTTTTTAAACTAGTTTTTGTAAAAATGTTTACCCATTCACAGAATTATAGAGAATACTGAAAGGAATTCCCATATATGTGTATCTGAGCCTTACCAGTTGTTGACATAAGGCCCATCTTGTTTCCTGTATACCTTACATTTCTAATAAACCTCCTTTCCCCCATGCCATCTGCCTACCTTGTGGGATTGTTTTAAGCAAATTCCAGATTTCATATGATTTCTTCTGTAACTTAACTTTTCATGTCTATTTAGAGAATTGATTTATAGTAACTTTCTGTATGGCCTTCCCTTTCTTTATTTCAAACTGTGATCCTTTTTCTGTCTTCTATATGACAATCACGTTTAATGTGCAGTCCAAATGCAGTTCTTTCCTTCTGAGAGGCAGTAGATCCAGGGACTAACTACTTTGATGAGAATGTTAAATACAGCTCAAGAACAGTGAGCTACACATTGGATATTTGTATGTGAGTTGGACCTCAGAAAGTTAACAGGGAAAGCAAATAGTTTATGGAACCAGTATAAGTGATATTATAATGTGGCTAGTTACTTATAAACTCATGTTTAAAAATAATTATTTAAGGTGACTATACTTAGAGTCATTTAGCCATATTCACAAGATAATAATTTCCACTTTGTTTTGTTAAATTGATTTATGGTTTCTACTCACATGACTCATTTTGGTAATTTTAGATTCATGTGTTCTTCATTTAGTAACAGTCAATCTTAAAAGGCTTTCTCAAAATCTTTTACTGAAAAAGTGGATTGTTTTTAAGATACCTACTTATATTCCAAGGCAACTTAGTGTATCACATGAAATTGCAGTGATAGCTAGCTATTCAGAGTACACGGTAGAGAAGCTGGGATGAAGCTGGTGATTCGATTAAATTAAAATAGATAGCCAGTGGGAGTTTGATGTATGACCCAGGGAGCCCAAACCTGGTGCTCTGTGACAACCTGGAGGGATGGGGTGGGGAGGGAAGTCAGAGTGGGGTTCAGGAGGAAGGGGACAAATGTATGCCTATGGCTGATTCATGTTGATGTATGGCAAAACCCATCACAATATTATAATTATCCTCCAATTAAAATAAATAAAAAAAATTTTCTTGTATTTCAAGGAAATAATATAATAACAAAGTCAAATGATTTAGAAGGTGCTGTCCATTTTTACTTTTCATAAGTAATAGCAGTTAGTGATCTATATTTTCAGCACCTATAAGGTAGGAAGTAGGGTTAGAGAGAAGGGAATGGCAACCCACTCCAGTATTCTTGCCTATAGAATCCCATGGACAGGGGAGCCTGGTGGGCTGCTGTCCATAGGGTCGCACAGAGTTGGACATGACTGAAGCGACTTAGCATGCATGCATGCATGCATGCATTGGAGAAGGAAATGGCAACCCACTCCAGTATTCTTGCCTGGAAAATCCCAGGGACAGAGGAGCCTGGTGGGCTGCCATCTATGGGGTCACACAGAGTCAGACACGACTGAAGCGACTTAGCAGCAGCAGCAGCAGCAGCAGGGTTAGAGAAAGGAAATGGGGGTTATAATAGGCTATAAATAGTTTCTCTCCATTTAATTTTTTATTTTTTTTAAATAACAGGTTTCTGCTTTGGGTCTGGATCCCTCAGGTGCCCGTTTGGTGACTGGAGGATATGACTATGATGTTAAATTTTGGGATTTTGCTGGAATGGATGCTTCTTTTAAGGCATTTCGATCCCTTCAGCCCTGTGAATGGTATGTGTTATGCAACTTAATATCTTCATTTTTGAAGACAGAGTCTCTGGTCATTTGAATTCCATTTATGGTGAGTTTTATCAGAATACAGTAAGTTTACATGACTGTATTCTACCTTCGTTATTCAGATGAAAGGAAAGTGTACCTTTTATTAAGTTCCCTTTAGTTACAGGAATCTGTTCTAAAAACATTTTCTGTTTTTTGTTGTGTTTTTTAAAAATATTTGTATTTAGAAATTGTTACTTTGTCTAGTTTAAAACACTTCAGTAGCTACTGTGTAATATTATATATATGTGTATAGCATATGTTAAGCCAATAGCCAAGTGCTAGTGGGTGCTGCACTGTGCAGGTATGGTCAGCTAGCATTGTATCATAAAGGGCTTTATGTATTGCTACTGTAAGCCACCCTCTTGTTTCTGTTTTTGACCACCTTTGATCTTTTAGCTTATTGAATATCAGAAATGGATTTTACTGGTGAAACTTGTTAACTTGCTGATACAACATGATGTATATTGTAAATGAGCTTTCAATGATGAGATTTAAAAATATTCAAGATATGTGGATTAGCTGAAGTTATTCAGACCCAGTTTCACTCTTATGTGAATGGGGTATAAATCTAGTTTTGTCTTCAACCTGAACTTGTAGGCTTAATGTCTTTTTGCTTAATCTCCACTTGTAAACTCTGGGTTCCATTAACTGTATAAACAAAGTTCCTGTCTCTGGACTGTTGAGCGTTTGCTTCCGTGACCCTTTTGTGGTGAAAGTGATGGTTAAGGCATCTAAACGAGATGCTGGGATTTTTCTGCAGCCTGTCTGAAGTAAAAATTTGAAAATTCACTAAATAGATCATGTCAAATAAATAATCAATTGGAAAGGAAAAGACAAAAAAACAAAAACAAAAAAATACAAAAAGCCCTCCAGTATCTCCAATGATGGCTGTATTTAAAATAGCTCTGATGATTTAAAATAGTGATGTTCATCTTGAGTTAGTATGATGACCTTTTGAAAATGTACATAAAATATGTTGTTTATATCCCTTTTCCCCACATGATAGTCTCTCGATACATAAAGGGATTATGCTTTCCTTCTATCTTTGCAGCTGTAACGTGACTTGTTCAGGACTATCCAGTGCTGCTTTTTTTTTAATTTGTATGTACCAGGTCTTAGTTGCAGCATGTGGGATCAGTTCCCTGGGTTCCCCAGGTCGCCTGCATTGAGAGCATGGAGTCTTAGCCACTGGACCACCAGGGAAGTCCCTATTCAGTGCTTTGTTAATAATCAGCTCTGAAGAGAATACATGTCTCATGAGTTTCAAGCCAGTGCTCTATTATTTATTAAAATGTGTCATTTGCTACACTGTTACAATTGAAAATGCAGGAAAAAACCAAGAATAAGCTTATTTTCTCTTCTACAATTAAATTGTTGCATCCTGTATGTAATTGTGAGCTATCAAAGGTTTAGACGGGAAGAAATAGAATTCTTGACAACATATAAAATTAATATAAAACTCTAAAATTGCAAATGTTACGTGAATATTACTCCTTTAAATCATGACAACTATTTAACTTTGCTATCACTTGCTCCTGATCTCTAAGTAATGTGACTGTCTCTGCTTTTTATGATTTTTTTTTTGACTCGTGCGTATATGGTAAGTTGCTTCAGTCATGTCCAACTCTGTGTGATCCTGTGGACTGTAGCCTGCCAGGCTCCTCTGTTCATGGGATTCTCCAGGCAAGAATCCTCCATGAGATTCTCCAGACAAGAATATTGGAGTGGGTTGCCATTTCCTCCTCCAGGAGATCTTCCCAACCCAGGGATCAAATCCTTGTTTCCTGTGGTTCCTGGCATTGGCAGGCAGATTATCTACTGCTGAACCACTGGGGAAGCCTTTTATTGGCTCAGTGTATATTTTATATCTATTTACCTATTCATCTATAATTCACTTTTTACTGTAAACAATTTCAAATGGAGAGACAAATAGAGGGATTAGTACAATAGCCATCTACTCTTTACCTAGATTTAGCAGTTATGCTGCTGCAGCAGCAGCAGTTACAAATATGTTTTTATTTATTTCAGCTCATTTTTGTAATTTTTGAATTATTTAAAAGTGAAGACACTGTTAAATAATCCATGAGTTATAGACTCATGGATGGGGAGACTCAACCAGTGGTTACCAGTGAGGAGTGGGGAGAGGGGTGACATAGGGGTATGGGATTAAGGGGATACAGACCACTGTGTATAAGATAAATAGACAACAGAGGTATATTGTATAACAAAAGGAAATATAGGCATTAGTCTGTAGTAATTTTAAATGGAGTATAATCCATAAAATATTGAATTGCTCTGTTATACACCTAAAACTAATATTATAAATCAACTATAATATTAAAAAAAACACAGACCTTTCACTTTGAAATACTTCAGTGTGTTCCCTTTAAAATGACAGATGCTTTCTATGTAAATGTAGTTCTATTATTACTTTTAACAAAATTCTTTAGAATTCCTCAATATTTCTAATTAACATTCCATATTTAAATTTCCTCATTTGCTCTCAAAATGTGTTTTAATGCTGGTTTGTCAGACATGGATCCAATCAAGTAATACACAACACATCTATTTTGTACCTCTCTTACTTATCTTTTAATCTACAGTGACCCTTCCTTAACCATTTCTTTCCCATAACTTTGTTAAAAGACAGGTGTAGTTGTCCTCTATGAGATTTTTCCTTCATGATTTTCTAATTGCTTCCTTTTGATATCATCTAAGTTTTCTCTTTATCTCCCATATTTCCTATAGAAGATCCAAAGGCTTGATTATAATCCATATTGTCTAATATTAGGTGGCATGTATTATCTGGTTGTTGTCAGTATTAGTGACTAGAAGTTAAGACTGATCCCTGGGGTAAGTTGGAATATCTTATTCCTCCATTGTAAAGTTAATATTACATACTTGAAATAGGCAAAACCTTTGTGGGAAAACACCTTGGTACCACGTTAATATCCAGATTCTATTTATCCTTTCAATTAATAAATTTAGCATCCCTTGATTATTCATACCTGAATCATTTATTTTGTTTCATTGAGTATTGCAAGATAGTGGTTTTCTAAATCTGCTATTTCATCTACTTTTACTTGTTGGCATTCTTCTAAAAGAAGTACTTTTTCTTCATTAACTGATATTAATTGATTCCCCTGAAATACAATTCCTGCTGAAGAGTCAGGATAAATGCTTAGTTATTACCCTTTTATTACTCATTTTTAGCTTACAGATTAGTGTTGTTAAATGAGTTGTTGCTATTGGTGATGATGATTGTGTTTTTTTTCTTTTGCAATTACCAGTATTTATGATTTTAAAATTTTCCTGTGTTTCAGTCAGTTGGAGTCATTATTTTTTATTTTTTATTTTTTTTTGATTTTTAAGTTGTCCAAGATTTGGCCAGTGGGAGTCCCTGATTGCTGTGTTTTGACATGACCTTATTTGTCTTTAAAAGCTTACTTATTATCCTAGTACATGCCTTTCCAAGTCCCAGAGTAAGGATTTTTCCACAGACAGCTGTTTTGTTATGGGAGTGGTATTCAAAGGCTAAATCTGGTTGCTGCACATGTTCACTGATATTGGGGTATCATTACTTCTTGACCTTTTCAGTTGAAAGAGGTGAAAAATATAGGTATGTGTGCTCAAATAAAGAGGTCATTTGATATTTCCGGTTCAAAATTTTAGTAAACTTTTAATTTCAGAATATTTTTTAATTTACAGAAAAGCTATAAGGTAGTTCAAGTACCCAGTTCCTCTTATTATTAACATTTTACATTACCACATCACATTACACTTGTGACAATTAAGCCAAGGTTGGTGCATTACCATTAGCTCAACTCTAACCTTTATTTGGATTTCACTTTAAAAAAAGCAATATCCCAAGATACTACATTACATTTAGTCTTCAGGTCTGTCTAGTATCCTCTGGTTTATAATAGTATCTCAGTCTTTCCTTGTTTTTCATGACCTGGACAGTTTTGAGGTGTACAGGACAGGTATTTTGTAGAATATCCTTTGATTTATTATTATTTTTTAAATGATGTTTTTCTCATGGTTAGACTGAAGCTATGGGTTTTTGGGCTGAATATCACAGAGGGGAAGTGCCCTTAACACATTTCAGAGGTACATGCTATCGTGTTTGTAAGATTTCTTCACTATAGAGTTACTTTTTCCTCACTTTTCCATATGCCATTCTTTGGAAGCAAATCAATAAATGCCGCTCACATTTGGGAGAGTGGAAAAATTAAGCTCTTCCTCCTGGAGGGGATGATAATTACATAAAACTTATGTAATGGTCAGATCTTTGAGTTTTGCTAATTGCAAATTTGGTAAATGTGCAATAAGTTCTTATTCAGTTAATAACTTGATACATATTGCAAGAGGCAGACTTTGGTGTGCCATTAGAAACCCTTCTTTTTTTTTGACATTGATTTGCTAAACAACTTTTTAGATTAAGTTGTTCACTTATATGAGAATCTATGCATACCAGTTACTCAGCTGAATTCTTTTGTCACTCATCTGCATTATTTCTATTTTATCTGCCAAGAAAACTTGAGGGAATCTGTTTTCAAGATATAAAAGCACAGTGTGCTGTTTTTAGACCATCTCCTCACCTGTAATAAAAGATGTCAGAATTTGGCTGATATCCAAGAAGCAGCATTATGATGAATAAGTGGGTGTCAAAGATGTATTCACACCCAGAGGAGCCCCAGAGCCATTCAGGAGGGGAGGCAGAAGTTCTCAGTTTAGGGGTGAGACTGAGGCAAGGTGTGCTGGATTTGGGGCACCTCTGATGAATTTTGCCAAAGGACTAATGCTGTAATATTCTTAGCCTCATTCTCACTCTCCTGGGACACCTTGAAAAGAGTGATGTTAAATGTTTTCTTGATCTGCCAATATAAAAATCAAGTTAAAAAAACCACTTTTGTTGGTTTACCTTCTTTTTGAGACATTCTTTGGTACCTTGAAGTCTTATTTAACTTTGTTTTGGACTTTTGCCCCTTATCAATATTAGGTTAATGGATCTCTGGTTTCTAATGTCTTCTTTTGTCATTTAGTGAAAATCAGTATCACATTTTCTCTGATCCAGTCTGCTGCTGCTGCTAAGTCGCTTCAGTCGTGTTCGACTCTGTGCGACCCCATAGACGGCAGCCCACCAGGCTCCGCCATGCCTGGGATTCTCCAGGCAAGAAGATCCAATCTGCCAGTCACTTTTTACTTTCTTTGTTTCCTCACAGATTCTCAATAATTATGTATTTATATAGATTTAAAAATTATTGATTGAATCCTTGAGATCACAAACCCTTCTGTTGTATTCTCTATGCAAAAAATGTAGATGAAGTAAAAACTTTTCATAAAATATTGAGAATTTTTGAATCATTTAGATAGCTCAAAATAAGAATTTTTTAAAAAATTTCTTATCTTCAGTCCACTTAAAGATGACTACTTTCTGTTCTCTTCTTTTGAAAACATTTTAATTAATGAAGTACTACATAAAGTTATTTTTTCATTCAGAAATTAAAACATTTCAGATAAAACTAAAGTTCTGTCTTTATCATCTTCATTTTAATCTTTTCCCCAGGTTTTATCATTGTTTTCATTGTGTTAAATTCTTTGAGGTTTTTTCATGCAGTTATCAATAAATATCAAATGTATATATCAAAAAACAAGTACATTTTATATTTATTTTCATAAATAGTATAAGGTGGTTGTTATTCCATAATTTTTTCCACAGTATTGCTTGGAGATTTTTTATATCATGACATGTATACTGCTATATTCTTTCTAAATGCTACATAGCATATTATGTATAATTTGCCATAGTTAAGTGGTTTTAAAGCTTTAATTGGTATCAGAACCATATGAAGGGCTTGTTAAAGTATTAAGTGCTATGCCTTACCTTTAGAGTTTCAAATTCTTTAGGTTTGGGGAGGCTAAGAATTTATATCTCTAACAAGTTCCCACTTGCCACCTTGATCTGGGGACATACTTTGAACACCACTACACTGATTAGCTATTCTCCCCTTGATGGACTTTATGGTCGCGGCAACTTTTTTAGTATTCCAAATAAATGATGAAATGATTACCTCTATACCTTATTGGTCGTATGTGTAAATTGAGTGTTTCTCAAGATCAGATAGCAAGAAATGAAATGCCTTTTGTTTACATTTTAAAATGTTGACATTGTCGCATAACCCTCTTTTGGTTATCCATTTTGTGAAATGTTACAGGGGTTTATCCCTGGGAGACAAGGAGGCAATACAACTGTGTATTTTGTTGTCTGTGCATAAATTAAGTAACATACGTGCAGTGACCAATCAGTGACAGACTTTGAAACAAGTGCTGTGATTGGCAATTGAAGAGGATGCCCAGTTCTATTTGTATAGTGATTTTTGGACTGACATGCTAGTAGCAAAGTTTGTGCTTTATGTGGTTACTCACGGTTAGTATACCATAGTAACTGAAATTTGAGCTGTGTTGTTGGGATCTGGTATTATTTATCTGAACCATGGCAACTGAAATTCATGCATATCAGAACCATGCAAAACAAGGGTTGCCTGTATCTGATATGAAAAAGAAACTCAATGGGACGTACGGAATGAGTTTTTTTTTTTTATTGTTGAAAATAAATTATATCCCTCTACTATGATCTTCTTGTCTGCTAATGATTAACAAGTTAATGATTCATTTGGAAACTTGTAAGCCTGGTGTCTTGCTTTAAGTTCTGGGATAATAGTCAATAAAGTGTTTTTTAGTCAGATGAAACATAATTAATAGTATTGATTTAAGTGATTATGCATTTACATTCACTGTTGAGAAAATTTTTTGCAGTTTTTTTTACTGTACCATAATGGTTTTCAAGAGTTCATCATTTGTGTCAGATGTTCAACCTTTTCAAGTGGATAAATTCTACTATTTTTCATCAGGTGATTATTGTTTTAAATTTTCTGTTTTAACAGATGTTAAAATAAATTTCCACTTAGAAAGTCCACCAAAGACTCATAACTGAAAACACAGTTGTTTTTGGCCATGCATTATAGAGACTTTCTTCCCAAAGCATTTTGTGAATGGACGCTTACTGCTGCTGCTGTTGCTAAGTCACATCAGTCGTGTCCGACTCTGTGCGACCCCATAGATGGCAGCCCACCAGGCTCCCCCGTCCCTGGGATTCTCCAGGCAAGAACACTGGAGTGGGTTGCCATTTCCTTCTCCAATGCATAAAAGTGAAAAGTGAAAGTGAAGTCGCTCAGTTATGTCCGACTCTTAGCGACCCCATGGACTGCAGCCTACCAGGCTCCTCCGTCCATGGGATTTTCCAGGCAAGAGTACTGGAGTGGGGTGCCATTGCCTTCTCCGAGTGTATTCCAATTATGTTTTAGGTTCGTTTAATAATAAAAATGGTCTAACACAGTGGCCCCAACCTTTTGGCACCAGGGACTGGTTTCATGGAAGACAATTTTTCCACAGACCCAAGGAGGAGGGGTGTGAAGGATGATTCAGGCACATTACCTTTGTTGTGGACTTTCTGTCATTATTACGTCAGCTCCACCCCCGACCATCAAGCATTAGAGCCACTCAATTGTATGAACATTCAGTGTGAAGTGACACAGCCCTGCATACTTCAGTAATTTCCCAGACTTTGCATAATTACAGATTTCTCAAACTGGGGTTTATGGGTGTATTTTCAGAGGCTCATGAATTCTTTTCATTAATTTAAAAATTTTGTTTTTTTCCTGTTGATAATCATTTAGCACAACCCTAATGCCTGCATTTGTTTACCTGTGTGTTTAAAGTAATCTGGGCTCAAATGCTACTTTCACTTTCAGTTGCCTTGGCCTCCTGAGAAAGGAGCAGAGACATCCTTCATAATATAAATGATAAAAGCGAAGTGAAAACTTGTTTTGTCATAAAATGTTATATGAACAAAGTTTCAAAGTAGTTATAATAGAGACAATTGGTGGGAAGATTGAGTCACCACCATAACTCAGTACAACAGTGATGTGCTGTGCTGGCAGCAAGCATTCATTAACTTGTTTATCTGATGGCAGATGAGAGGACTATGGCAGAGGAATATAGTCAGTTTATCTCACAATAGAGAAGTTGTTTCATTCTTTATAATATTGTTTCAGCAAACAGCATCTTAAAATTAATTTGAATTTCTTTGGTTCTTTTGTTTTAGTATTTACTTTAAAAAATTCACTTTATTGAGGTTTAATTTATATACCATAAAATTCACTCATTTTAAGCATGCAGTTCAGTAGTTTCTAACAATGGGGTTGTGCAACCACAATCTAATTATCATCACTCTAAAAACAAACCTCATTCCTGTTTGTGGTCACTGTCCATTTCCACCTCCAGCCTTAGGCAGCCACTCATCTGCTTTTTAGGTGTGCCTTTTCTGGATGTCTCAGATAAATGGAACCATGTGTGATCTTTTATGTGATCTAATATGTGATCTTTTACATCTGGCCTCTTTTCCTTAGCAGAATATTTTTGAAGTTCACCCATGTTGTAGCATACATCAGGACTTTTGTTCCTTCTTATGGCTGACTAGCATTCTTCATATATATATGTGTGTGTATGTATACATATGTGTGTATATATATATATATATAGAGAGAGAGAGAGAGAGAGAGAGAGAGAGAAAGCATATTTTGTTTGTCCACTCACCATTTGGTGGATGTTTGGGTTGTTTCCCGTTTTTGGCTATTACGAATAGTGCTGCTATTCAACATTTGTGTAACAAGTCTTTTAATGGGCATATGTTTTCATTTCTTTTAACATAAATTGGGAATTGCTAGGTCATAATGTAAATCTATATGTAACATATTAATAACTTGAAAACTGTTTTCCGAAGTGGCTATACCATTTTAAATTCCCACAAGCAAAATAGAAGGTTCCAGTCTTTCTACATTCTCACCAGCCATCCTCCCCACCCGCATGCTATGCAGCTTGTGGGATCTTAGTTCCCTGAAAGTGAAGTTGTGCAGTCGTGTCAGACTCTTTGTGACCTCATGGACTATAGCCTACCAGGCTTCTCCATCCATGGGATTTCCCAGGCAAGAGTACTGGAGTGGGTTGCCATTTCCTTCTGCAGGGGATCTTCCCAACCTAGGGATCGAACCCAGGTCTCCAGCATTGTAGGCAGACGCTTTATCCTCTGAGCCACCAGGGAAGCCCCTGACTGGTGATGAAACCTGGGGCCATGGGCAGTGAGTCCTTAACCATTGGACTAACCATTGGTCACCAGCATTTGTATTTGTCTTTTTGATGATAATCATTCCTGTAGGTGTGGAGTGACCAGTATTTACTTTTAAATTCATTGCAAATCTATACTTTGATAAGAGTTGTTAGAAAAAGGAGCCTCATTATATATTCACACTCAGTCTTGCATAACAAGCTTTTATTTATTTGCAACTAATCTTGGGTATCATCAATAGAAAAGAAAAAGTTACAAGATAACGTCATTTGTAGAGTCAGTGCATGTGTGTGTGCTCAGTCACTTAGTCGTGTCCTGCTCTTTGTGACCCCATGGACTATGCCTGCCAGGCTCCTCGGTCCATGGGGGTTCTCCAGGCAAGAATACTGGAGTGGGTTGCTGTAGCCTCCTCCAGGGGATCTTCCTGACCCAGGGACTGAACCTGCGTCACGTGCATTGCGGGCGGATTCTTTACTAATGAGTCGAGAGTTAGTATGTTAGTCAAATCACGAAAGTTATTCTTGGTATGTCAGGATAGTCCTGGGAATGACAGAACTTTCTTGTGGTTTACTAATTAGAAAGGAGGTTGTTGACATGATCTGTGTAGAGGTCAATATGGGATTGTGTGCATCACCAAAAGCTTTACTATGAGGTGGAAGATGTGTGGGAAAGCACAGTTAATATTCTTTTGTACTTGAATATATTGATATTTTCAGATATTTTCATTGTAATAATATATAAGCTTAAGGAATTTTTTTTTTTTTTGCTTAATTTCCTGGGTTTCTGTTAACCCTCTCTGTCATCAAGTTACACAATTTGTGTATTTTATTTCATTGACTAAAAACTAGTGACCTCTTGAGTTGTGTGTCAGATGTCAGCAGCTCTTCAAAAAGACCTTTCCTAATAATCCTATTAAAAGTAGCTCATCTCCCCACCTCTCTACCACCACCCACTCTATGCACTGTTCTGGTTTGTTTTCTTTATAGCACTTACCATTAGCAGAAATGACCTGTTTTTTATATTTGTTTACTTGTATTCCAATACCTGGAATAGTGCCTGGCATATGGTAGGAACTAATTATTCATTAAATAAGTGGTAAATAATGGAATGCTTTCATATTTTTCTCCAAAAATTTCTTTTTGCTTAGAATAAGAAGGCATTTCCACCAAGATGTGCCCTCCTTTTTTTTTCCAAAAAGAAAGGAAGTATAAAAATGTCTTTTCCGGCAAAATTGAAAAATTTTATCTTAAACTGTATCAGTTCAGGGTAAATAAGGAATCGACAGTTTTTGAAATCTCTGGCTCTGCACTGTTATGATGCATTGGGCTTCAGGTCTCGGGTTGGTATGTTTCGCTCTTTACGAGCTAAATAATATGATATGTAATCTCAAGGTAACTGCTTAATGAATTTTATTGCATCTTACCATTTCCATTCATTTTATATTAAAAGTGACTGCCACTGAGCTGTGATTTCTACTTTTTAAAATGGCATTTGTAGTCCTTGGCATATATCTATTAGTTTCTTCTTTTGATTAAATAGTTCCAGAGTTCAAAGAAAAAAAAAATCCACCATTAACTCATATTTCGTCTTCCTGAGTAAATGCTTGATTCAGCAATGTAAAAATTTCTGTTACGAGAAATCATAATGGATGAGTCATTGCTCTAGCCATTGGGCTTGGTGCTCTGCCTAAGTAGCTAACCTTGTGTCCTGTCTGTCAGTGATTGTGGAGGTAGAAGGAAGTTTCATTACTCTCCCAGACTTCCGTCGAAATGGCCCCTCCCTCTTTCTTTTCTATAGCAAGCTGATTTATATTAAATTCACTTCTTCAACTAGTCTACAGTCAATGTGCATGATGGATAAGAACAAAGATTCAGTGTCATAGAAATCTGCATTTGAATTCTGCTTTTACCAATTCATTTTCTGTGTGACTAGGCAGGTGTGATCACTTTGACCCTTGCTTTCTTTCCCTGCAAAATAGAATGAGTAATTCCATTTCTTTGGGTTGTGATAATAATTAATGAATAATGTATGCAAAATGTGTGGCTCAGTGCTTGGTGCTTAGTAATGCAGTGTAAATATTAGCTCTTATTATCTTGGTATTGTTTAGCATGAAGGAATTTCAGTACACAGATTCACACATTGTTATCTTTTATGTTTATTTCCCATTACTAAGATTTTGTTAGTATCCTAAGATTGGATTGTATCTCTAAACATTTAGGCTATTGTTTAAGCTATTGTCTGTCCTAATTTTCTTTCTGGATACTGGCTATCCAGATCTATTATTTCTTCTCCATTTCCTTTTTCTTCTTTCTGACCTAGTTCTCTTTATCTTCTTTTTTTTTGCAACAATCTGAGAATCTTTTAAATCAGTCTGTGAATTTCTTACTGTTTTGATTTAGTTTTTTATGGCTTTTAATGAACTTTTAAAGTTCATTAGCTTTTTAAAAATCACATTTATTGGGGTATAATTTATATACACCAAAATTCATCTTTTTTAAGTGTATAGTTTTATGAGTTTGGGGAGATGCATGGTCATATTATCACCACACCACGTGGTAGTGGTGATAATATGACTAAGCACAAGTTATAGAACGTTTTTGTTATCCCAGAGAGTTCCTTCTATCGACTTTGCAGTCTTTCCTGTCTCCTGACCCTTAGAAAACCACTGATCTGATTTTGTTGTTGCCTCAATCAATAGGGTTTCCCCCATTTTATTGTTTTGTAGTATTCTGTTGTATGAATATACAACAGACAGATTATCTGTTCACCGGCTGATAGACATTTGGATTGCTTCTAGTTTCTAGGTATTATGAATCAGTCTGCTATAAATATTTCCATATAGATCTTTTTGTAGGCAGATGTTTTCATTTTCTTGGGTAAATACCTAAGAGAGAATTGCTGGACCATATGCATTTTGTGTGTTAACTCTATAAGAAATTGCTTAACTTTTCCAAAGTGCTGAATCATTTTTACTTTCTTAGGAGCAGCGTATAAGGATTCTAGTCATTTCATGCTTACCTACACTTGGTATTATCAATATTTTTAAATTTAGCCATTCTTTCCCACTTTTGTGTAGTGTTATATGCATGCATGCATGCTTGGTTGCTTCATTCGTGTCCAACTCTTTGCGACCCTATGGACTGTAGCTCGCCGGGCTCCTCTGTCCATGGGATTCTCCAGGCAAAAATCCTGGAGTGGATTCCCATGCCCTCCTCCAGGGGATCTTCCCCACCAAGGGATCAAACCCATGTCTCCTGGATTGCAGGCAGATTTGTTACCGCTGAATCACCTAGGAAACCTGTTGGTGTTGTATGCTGCTGCTGTTGCTGCTAAGTCGCGGCAGTCGTGTCCGACTCTGTGTGACCCCATAGACGGCAGCCCACCAGGCTCCCCCGTCCCTGGGATTCTCCAGGCAAGAACACTGGAGTGGGTTGCCATTTCCTTCTCCAATGCATAAAAGTGAAAAGTGAAAGTGAAGTCGCTCAGTTGTATCTGATTCTTAGCGACCCCATGGACTGCAGCCTACCAGGCTCCTCTATCCATGGGATTTTCCAGGCAAGAGTACTGGAGTGGGGTGCCATTGAGTTGGGTTTTAACTTAAATTTTCCTGATGACTGGTTGAGCATCCTTTTATGTTCTTATTTGTGTTATTTTCTTTGGTGAAAGTGTCCAAATCTTTTGTCCATTTCTAAATGGACATTTCTAAATGTCCATTTCTAAATTCAGTTGCTTGTCTTGGATTGGTTGATAAAGTTCTTTATAAGATATGTTTATCACAAATATTTCCTCTCAGTCTGTATCTTGCTTTTCATTTTCAGGATAGTGTCTTTTGAAGAACTGCTTTAATTTGCTTTTAAATATCTGTCCTTGCCTATTTTCTGCCTTTGTTAGTATAAACCATATTTTCTTGAAACTTTTTTAGATAGGAAGATTTCCACAAATATTTATTAAATGAAAAATAGTATTCAAACAAATCTGATTTTTGTAATATATAGCTTATATATTTCTGTCTTTCTGTTACAAAGGAAAGTTTAAGAGATTCCTTCTTGGGAATGGACATAAAATTACATAGGAGTAATGAACTTCTGCTTTCTCTAATATGGCAAAACAGCATGAATTGCTTTTATAATTAAAAAGGTATATTATACTTTAGAAAACAAAAGCTAACATAGGCAAAATTAAATGACAAATTATAAGCTCATAAAAAGTTGACATACATTTTGAAAGCATTGGACTGCTACCTATACATAATACATGAGTTTCTACAAATCAATAAAGAGAAGTATTTGAAAAGTAAAATTTTCAAAGAAAACAACAGATAACCTCAGAAGAAATGCAACTGACCAATAAACATATACTCAACTTCACTAACAATTGAAGGAAAAAAATGAAAATTTTTCATCTTTGCCCATCCCCTGTTTCATCTTTGCCCTGTAAGATGGGCAAAGATGAAACAGATCTCTATTATCCTATGTAGCAAGAAGACAAATTTGGGGAGAAAGAAAGAGTGGGCTATCAGTTATTAAGCTGTTTTTCTAAAGAACAATTTGATAATATCTGTCAAGATGTAAAATGTAAACTGTGTTGATAAGATCTGGAGAAATAAGCACTTTCAGGCATTGTTGCCTGGAGTGTAAGTTAGTTCCATTCTATGGAGGGCAATTTGGTGTTATCTTCCAAATTATAAACATGGATACATACTCTTTGACCCAGGACCCAATTTAAGGAGCTTCTCTGACAGATATATCCACACATGGAAATGACCAAGGAACCCTGTCCCTGCTTAGTCGCTCAGTCATGTCTGACTCTTTGTGACCCCATGGATGGTAGCCTGCTAGGGATTCTCCAGGCAAGATTACAGGAGTGGTTGCCATTTCCTCCTCCAGAGGATCTTCCTGACCCAGGGATTGAACCCCCATCTCCTGTGTCTCCTGTATTGCAGGCAGATTTTTTACCCACTCAGCCATTAGGGGAGCACAGGGACAAGTTTATTTATTGCAGCATTGTATACAATAGCCACAGATATGCTTTCTTGAATTTTATTTTTACAATGAAGCAATGACAGTCTGAATATGTGCTCATTTTCCATAAAAATTTTTATTTGTAGGTATGTTCTTTGTCTTTCATGCTATACAACAGCTGTTAGCAAACTGTGGTTATGAGAAGTCGCTTCAGTCATGTCTGACTCTTTGTGACCCTGTGGACTGTAGCCTGCCAGATTCCTCTGTCCATGGGATTCTCCAGTCAAGAATCTTGGAGTGGGTGCCATGCCCTCCTCCAGGGGATCTTCCTGACCCAGGAATTGAACCCATATCTGTTAAGTCTTCTGTATTGGCAGGCAAATCTGCCTGCCAAATTTGATTGAAGGGCCAGATCTAGTTCCTGGCTGGTTTGTTTTCGTGTTTTTTTTTTTTTTTTTGTATAGACTGGCGTATAGGTGGTTTCCCAGGTGGCACTAGTGGTGAAGAACCCGCCTGCCAATGCACGAGACATAAGCAACACGGGTTTCATCCCTGGGTGGGGAAGATCCCTTGGAGAAGGAAATGGCAACCCACTCCAGTATTCTTGCCTGGGGAATCCCATGGACAGAGGAGCCTGGTGGGCTTCAGTCCATAGGGTCTCAAAAGAGTCAGACACGACTGAAGCAACAGCACAGCACACACCCAGGCTTCCCTGGTGGCTCAGACAGTAAAGAATTTGCCTGCAATGCAGGAGACCAGATTGGATCCCCACGTCAGGAAGATCTCCTGGAGAAAGGAATGGCTACCCATTCTAGTATTGTTGCCTGGAGAATTCCATGGAGGAGCCTAGTGGGCTATACTTCATGGAGTCGCAAAGAGTTAAACACGACTGAGAGACTAAATACAAGAGTTGGTTTTGGCCTTTTTTTTTTTTTTGGTGGGGCAGGACTTGAACTAAAAATTATACACTGTTAAAAGATTAGAAAACAGAATTCAACAAGAAAGAATACGTGACAAAGATTGTATATGGCCTACAGAGCTTAACATATTTTCAGTCTGACCCTTGACAGTGAAAGTTTGCGATCTCGTGTCTAGAATCTCTTCCTTGTTATTTTACTTCCCTTGCCTGGTGACAGAGAGGCTGTGAATAGATTCTTCTTGAGTCTCCTCACTTCCTTAAAGAATAGCTTGTAGCTGGTGGAACAAACCTATGGTCCAAGGGAGTTTCAAGGGGCTTGGGGAGTAATCCTCTCAAGGAAGTTTCCACTTCACGTGTTGTATATTCTGTTTTCCGGGAAGCTATTTTGTTAGAGTTCTGACTAGTTGGTCCATCTTTGTTTTGTCAAGCCCTGTGTCATCTCTTGAGCATCCTTTTTAGCTGCTAGCGGCCTAATGTGATAACTGTTTTCATAAGGGCAGCCTTTCTACTTTGAGAATGTATTTCCCTGTGAATTCTTGATTTGTGGGATATTTTCATATAAGGCTGTGTACTCTTTGGGGGAGGTATTTTTCTAATCACTCTAGTCCTTTTCTGTAAAAATTTCTGGGTAGTTTGTATCTTTCAGGTCTTTCGGTTTCTAATTCTGATATTTCTACCTATTGTTATGTTTTTTGAGGTTATTTCTTTTGATATTTGGACTAGGGAAATCTAATGCGTAACTTGGTAGCTATTATTTGTACAAATCTTCTATAGTTCTAAGGAGGACCTTCCTTTTTTTTTTTTTTTAGTATTTAGTGATGTATTTAGCTGTTCCAGGGCTTAGTTGCCCATGTGGGATCTTCAGTCTTCGTTGTGTGATGCAGAGCATCTTTTTTTTTTTTTGAGTTGTGGCATGTAGAATTTTTATTTGCAGCATGCAAGATCTTTTACTGTGGTTTGTTGGATCCGGTTTCTGGACCAGGGTCAGAACCCTGGCCCCCTGCATGGGGAGCATGGAGTCTTAGCCGCTGGACCACCAGGGAAGTCCCAAGGACCCTGTCTTTATATTCTTTTTGCTCTGTCTTCAGGTTCTCCCCTACACTGACATTTTAACATTCTTGGGTGATCTTTCAAAAATCCTTAATTTCTAGTCTTATGTTTTTATTCTTCTCCTAAACTTTGAAGGGCTTTATAGTTGTCATTATCTTTCTGCCTGACTTCACAGCATGAAGTTTTGTTGCAGTTAGTTCATTGTCCCCACTTTCTCCCTTCCTTCCCCTGTCCTTGGTCCTTTCTTCATCCTCACCTATACTCCATGTGCTTCCTGCCTCTCCAGTTTCTTCCAGATTCCTCCTTCAGGGTTCAACTCAGACATCTTCCTTGCTTAAATCTCACTTAGAGCACTGCAGCAGTCTCTTTTCCCCCACTATACCTGCCAAACTGCTTAATACAGTCCTGACGCATTTTTACTGAAACTTATGAATGCTTTGCCGTGATTTGTAAAATCCTATGTGATCTGGCCCCTACCCACTTCTCTTTTTTCAGTTTGCTTCAACAAAATGGCTGAGGGATTTTACACAAGACTTATTTCCTGCTTAGAATGCTCTCTCTATGGCTTGCTGCTGCTAAGTCACTTCAGTCGTGTCCAACTCTGTGTGACCCCATAGACAGCAGCCCACCAGGCTCCCCCGTCCCTGGGATTCTTCAGGCAAGAACACTGGAGTGGGTTGCCATTTCCTACTTGCTCCCTACTCACAAACATCGTTCGCTTCTTTGTATGCTTAGGTTCCACCAAAATGTTGCATTTCTAGAGAGGCTGTCTGAACTAGGGCTCTCCCATTGTTGCTCCCTCAACACCTTTTATTCTTTGTTAAATGCTGAGCTCCTGATGTTCTGCTATTAGAATTAAGACTTGAATTTTTCTTAACATATCATAAAGAAAGCTGTTAGGAATAATTAGAGCAAGGACTTAGTTTTTGCTAATCATTCTCATTGGTTGGCTGTTCTTGATCGTATTTCTGTAATCCTCAGAAGATACGAAAATGTACTGTTTAAATATTTAGGTTCGTTGTCTTTTACCATGGAGCTTGCTTGTGAAATCATATAAAATCATGAAACTTATAATCTGCACTTGAGTGACAGAGTAATTTTATCACATGTATAAGTAAGAATATGCATTTTAATGGGAGAGTTATTGATTAGCTTTAGTGTTTATTCCTGGATAGAAGTTTTCTGTGGCCTTAGTTTTGTTTGACAGATATATTATTTTGTAAAGTTACTACTGGCTTCCTAACATTTAGTATATTAAGCCAATAGGTGATATATTCCTAATTAATTTTGCATTGGAAATCTCTTATTAAGTATAAAAGCTAAAATGTTGAAGTAGCTGGAGATTTATTTCAGCATGGAATAAATCAGTGTTTTTTGATATTCTCATACAGAAACCTTTGATAGTCTGTCTCGTGTTTCTCACTTTCTTGTCCTGTTCCAAGCACTAGATAATATATTTTACATACCTGGAAGGAACAGACAATTTCATCAAATTCTGTAGGAAGATGGCATGCCAATCTGAAACTACATTTTCTCTATTGCCTTACATTTTCAAGAATATAGTAGTAGTTATATTTGGCATTGCACTTGAGTTTTGTGAGTGGGTGCAAAAAATGAAAAAAGATGTAAGGATATTTCTCTTGAACATTTAGGTTAATAGTAATTAAAACACGTGCTAAACTTATACTAACTTGTTTTGTAATGAATTTGAAATATTCCATGTATTTGATTCAAATGTATTCATTACGGTTGGCTATCAAGATTTTATACCCCTCAAATAATCTTAAAGAGCCCTTAGAAGTAAAGAAGTAGTAAAAATAGCAACTACTTATTTCATATACTGTGCTAGCAGCACATAAATGTGTCTTATTTTTAATCTTCATCTCAATCCTGTAAGTGTTATTTCTCAAGGTTTTTCAGTGGAGGAAACCAGGACTCTGCAGCGGTATAAAGCCCATACATGAACGCTATCTCTGGAGCTTCTCTGCATAGCGCTATCATCTAGTTCCATCTACTAATTTGGAAAGAAATGGGGAGACTGAGTCTTGCAAAGCCAAAGGGCTTGCTCATCGTCACACAGCTAGTTAGCAACAGAGTGAGGACTTGGATCGCTGGCCTCCTGACTCACATTCCGGTGCGCTTTTCACTATATCAGGACACCTTGGCTCCTGAGCCCCAAGTGACAGCCCCAGACAGCTGTGTTTATCTGTCTTGCATGTCCCAGCTTGTTTTGCTAGCAGAGCAAAAACTACTTAAAAGGATCCTCAATCTTCACCTCCCCACTCCCCTCCACTTATACTCGTATATTCCCACTTGCCCCATGAATAACTTCACAGAAAGAATTGTGCAATGTCACTAAGCCTTCCTCTGGTGTCAGAGTTACTCCCTGAGAGAACATTCACTTCCTCATGACTCCAGTTTACTGTCAGATTGCCTTTCCCTGTCTTCTCTTTGATCGGAATCTTAGTTGTTTAGGCAGGAATTTGAGGAGCAGATGTTACGCCCCTTGAACAAGCCCTTTAATTCTCCTTAGTACTGTGTCTAATGACTCTTAATCCTGTCCTTTTAACTCTGTGGCTAGCAGAATTAAGAGCAAAGTGGGCCAGGAATGGTGAGCTTGATGCTGAACATTTCATTTCAGTGTTGGCAAAGAGAACACATAAGATGAGACAGAGGGAAAATGTTAGGCTTTCCTATGAAACTAAGATGAATATCAGTGTGGAATTGATAGGATTTTGTATTTCCCTCCAAATGTGAATAGAGCAATTTGGTAGAGTTGATAGCCAGAGAAATGAGCCACTGAACTGTTTCCACTACCCTGTCTTCTTAAATTTTGCTGTGTTCTTAAGATTTTCATTTCCCTTTGAAAACAAAAATGGTTCACCAGAAAAAAGCAAAGTTATTGCTTAAAGTACTTGATCTTTCATGGTTCTTGAAGAAAATTTACTTTCTCCAAATGGGAATCCTGTTAAGAAAGATAACACCCTGTGATCTAATTGGTTCATTCTATTCTCTTTATAGACTTTGGTTTAGCAGTCTCGGCTCACTAATCATCAAAATTCTGATCTGTTTGTTCATATATTTTAAAAAATTGGACTAAATGGCCTATAGCTTTCTCAGTTCCTGATTAATCACTTCAGATTTTGGTAAGTCAGAGGCTGATTAAGAGAGAGAAATTACAGTAATTTGAACAGGGAAAGCGTACTATAAAGAAATACTAACTGTATCATGGGATTGGTGTAATGAGGGATTGGCTACTAAAAAGTAAAGTGAACTCTGGAGAATATAGGAATAGCAAATAAGAGAAGCAGTCTTACTCATAGGATATTTAAGGAAGAGGCTTCCAGGATTGAGATTTAGATCTTATTTGAGAGGGCAAGGTTGTGGCTCACTAAATGATAAAGAAGTTTCTGTGACAGGAGTACTTGCCAGAAACGCGGTTCACCTGATCACTCTGATATAAAACTGTCTGAGGGAAGTACTGGGCAATCTACTGGGTGCTGCTGTCTACTGATTGCTGTGTACTTCACAAGCCTGGTCTTGGAGCAGCTGCATCAGTGGCAGGGGTTGGAGACTGGAGAAGCCATGTGTGATGTAGGAACCCACCAAGAGGAATAGACAAGCTCCAGGGAGGAAAATCCCTTTCTCCTGCAATGCCTTTCCAGCACTCTCTAAGGACAAGACTTAGCATCATGCCAACCGGCATAGGGAAAATATTTAAAGGGCCCAAATCCATTTTTGCAGAGCAAGCAGTGAAGGGTGAATTTGGAGTTGAGGGAGTAAATGAACGACTGGCACATTTGGTCAAACAAGTGACCTTATATTTTATTACTATTTAAAAAATTTTTTTAATTTTTATTTATTTATTTATTTATTTTTATTTTATTACTATTGATGCCTACTTACGGACCTAATTTGAATTTGGGACTCTGGTCAGAATTTTGCTGAGAACCTCATTTTTTTCCCAGTATTTCAGAAAGGATGTCATGAGGCCAGAGAGACTTTTCTTTTATAGGAAGGAGGGACCCTGGGAGTAGCTTCACCTTCGCTTTTGTAGGTCCCTTTATCATGAGCATCTGGTTTGGGTACTTCAATTTCTCATCTGCTTTGATACACTGATCTTGGGGATTGTGGTGAAATTCCTGACATTGTCACATATATAACCTCAGAGCTCACTCACATCTTTGTTTGAATTATCTTTGCCATTGGAATCAGTACTCTGAATTTGTACATTAAGAATGACTTTTTGAAGAATAAATATTTTAGAAACTATCAGCTAGCATTTCATCATTTTACGTGAAACAGCATAAATTTTGAGCAGCAGTTTCTAGTCAGTGATGGCTGTGGCTAAAAGCAGTTTCATTGGTAAATATCTGATTTGGATTTGGTAACCAACTGGCAGGAATAACCTTACTCAGGCTTAACTAGACATACAGGAATTCTAACTTTTTGTGTATATTCTATTTTTAGAAGACATGGTTATCACGGGTTAATAGTTTTTTTAAATGAAATACCTATTTATTTCACAGCCTTAATATTATAGACTTAGACTGTTCTATACATCAGTGTCTCTTAACAGTCTTATGGACTCTGGGAGAGGGAGAGGGTGGGAAGATTTGGGAGAATGGCATTGAAACATGTAAAATATCATATATGAAACGAGATGCCAGTCCAGGTTTGATGCACGATACTGGATGCTTGGGGCTAGTGCACTGGGACGACCCAGAGGGATGGTATGGGGACGGAGGAGGGAGGAGGGTTCAGGATGGGGAACACATGTATACCTGTGGCAGATTCATTTTGATATTTGACAAAACTAATACAATTGTGTAAAGTTTAAAAATAAAATAAAATTAAAAAAAAATTATAGACTTAGAAAGTAAATTGGACTAAATGACCTAACATTTTGTTAAAATTGTTTTACTGTTGAAGCTGATTTTATTTTGAGTTTGGCCTGTTAGGATAAATCAAGGAATTTAATTAATTTTCTGACAATAGAATTACATTCATAGAGGACACTATAGCTGAATACAGCTTTAAAGAAAAGGTGATCATTTTTATCTTTGATAGAGAAATTTTATATTTTGGGCTTTGATTATTAATTTGATTCTCTACCTGTTTTTAAAAATTAAAATATAGTTGATTTATAATATTAGTTTCAGTTTTATTAGATAATGATTCAATATTTTTATAGATTATATACCATTTAAAGTTATTATAAAGTATTGGTACTCTTCTCTGTGCTGTGCAATATATATATGGTACATATATCCTCATATCTTATTTATTTTATAGACAGTAGTTTGTATCTCTTTATCCTCTGCCCCTATCTTGCCTGTCTCCTCATCCCTCTTCCCACTGGTAACCATGAGTTTGTTCTTTATATCTCTTAGTCTGTTGCATTATATTTATTTGTTTTATTTTTAGATTCCAAATACAAGTGATAACATATAATATTTGTCTTTCTCTGTCTGACTTATGTCAGTAAGCATAGTACCCTCTTGGTCTCTTCATGTTGTTGCAAATGGCAAAATTTTCTTCTTTTTTATGGTTGAGTACTGTGCATGTATGTGTGTGTGTGTGTGTGTGTGTGTATACTCCAGAATTCTTTGAGAATTATTTCTACTAGGCTTCCCTGATGGCTCAGTAGTAAAGAATCCACCTGCCAATGCAGAAGATGCAGGTTCGATCTCTGGGTTAGAAAAATCCACAGGAGAAGGAAATGGCAACCCTGTCCAGTATTCTTATCTGGGAAATTGCATGGACAGGGGAACCTGGTGGGCTGTAGTCCATGGGGTCACAAAAGACCTCATGGTTTATGTTGAGTCCATGGGGTTACATAACTTAGCAACTAAATAACACAACAATTATAAAATTTTACCTTGTCATTTAATTTATTAATAATCAGATCAGATCAGATCAGTTGCTCAGTCGTGTCCGACTCTTTGCGACCCCATGAATTGCAGCACACCAGGCCTCCCTGTCCATCACCAACTCCCGGAGTTCACTCAGACTCCCATCCATCGAGTCGGTGATGCCATCCAGCCATCTCATCCTCTGTCGTCCTCTTCTCCTCCTGCCCCCAATTCCTCCCAGCATCAGAGTCTTTTCCAATAAGTCAACTCTTCGCATGAGGTGGCCAAAGTACTGGAGTTTCAGCTTCAGCATCATTCCCTCCAAAGAAATCCCAGGGCTGATCTCCTTCAGAATGGACTGGTTGGATCTCCTTGCAGTCCAAGGGACTCTCAAGAGTCTTCTCCAACACCACAGTTCAAAAGCATCAATTCTTCGGCACTCAGCCTTCTTCACAGTCCAACTCTCACATCCATACATGACCACAGGAAAAACCATAGCCTTGACTAGACGGACCTTTGTTGGCAAAGGAGTGTCTCTGCTTTTGAATATGCTATCTAGGTTGGTCATAACTTTCCTTTCCAAGGAGTAAGCGTCTTTTAATTTCATGGCTGCAGTCACCATCTGTAGTGATTTTGGAGCCCAGAAAAATAAACTCTGACACTGTTTCCCTATCTATTTCCCATGAAGTGGTGGGACCGGATGCCATGATCTTCCTTTTCTGAATGTTGAGCTTTAAGCCAACTTTTTCACTCTCCTCTTTCACTTTCATCAAGAGGCTTTTTAGTTCCTCTTCACTTTGTGCCATAAGGGTGGTGTCATCTGCATATCTGAGGTTATTGATATTTCTCCCGGCAATCTTGATTCCAGCTTGTGTTTCTTCCAGTCCAGCGTTTCTCATGATGTACTCTGCATATAAGTTAAAGAAAGCCTTCTTCAGCGATCAATGCAAAGAAATAGAGGAAAACAACAGAATGGGAAAGACTAGGTTTCTTTTCAAGAAAATCAGAGATACCAAAGGAACATTTCATGCAAAGATGGGCTCGATAAAGGACAGAAATGGTATGGACCTAACAGAAGCAGAAGATATTAAGAGATGGCAAGAATACACGGAAGAACTGTACAAAAAAGATCTTCACGACCCAGATAATCACAATGGTGTGATCACTGACCTAGAGCCAGACATCCTGGAATGTGAAGTCAAGTGGGCCTTAGAAAGCATCACTACGAACAAAGCTAGTGGAGGTGATGGAATTCCAGTTGAGCTATTCCAAATCCTGAAAGATGATGCTGTGAAAGTGCTGCCCTCAATATGCCAGCAAATTTGGAAAACTCAGCAGTGGCCACAGGACTGGAAGAGATCAGTTTTCATTCCAATCCCAAAGAAAGGCAATGCCAAAGAGTGCTCAAACTACCACACAATTGCACTCATCTCACACACTAGTAAAGTAATGCTCAAAATTCTCCAAGCCAGGCTTCAGCAATATGTGAACTGTGAACTTCCTGATGTTCAAGCTGGTTTTAGAAAAGAATCAAATTGCCAACATCCGCTGGATCATGGAAAAAGCAAGAGAGTTCCAGAAAAACATCTACTTCTGCTTTATTGACTATGCCAAAGCCTTTGACTGTGTGGATCACAATAAACTGTGGAAAATTCTGAAAGAGATGGGAATACCAGACCACCTGATCTGCCTCTTGAGAAATTTGTATGCAGGTCAGGAAGCAACAGTTAGAACTGGACATGGAACAACAGACTGGTTCCAAATAGAAAAAGGAGTTTGTCAAGGCTGTATATTGTCACCCTGTTATTAATAATAGTTATTTATAATTCTATGGCTTGGCCTAGGCGTTCAGTATCTGGTTCTCCCAATTTCTGTGAACCTAAATAATAAATTCTTTCCTCTCATTAACCTCTAGCTGAAATTTAGCACTTCCTTTAATTGTGAAAGTAGACAACAAAGTCACAGGTATTTTCGTAACACATTACCATTCTTACAGATGCTTCCTTGGTTACTCAGATGGTGAAGAATCTGCCTGCAGTGCGGGAGACTCGGTTTCGATCCCTGGGTGGGGAAGATCCCCTGGAGAAGGGAATAGCTACCCACTCCAGTATCCTTGCCTGGAGATTTCCATGGACAGAGGCTATAGTCCATGGGGTTGCAAAGAGTTGGACATGACTGAGGGACTAACATTTCACTTTCACTTTCATGCTCATCACTGCTTTGAAATTACAGTAGTTATTAGACCTGCCTCTAGGCATAGTTACTTGATACGTTAGTCTAGAAGCTCACATATTATGTCACAAATTAAAAAAAAATATTTTTATAGTTCTTTAAAAATGATTTCCATGGTGTGTGTGGTGTATTTTTTTAAATGTGTTTAAAAAACGTGCTAAGAAGGGCCCCGTAGACCTCAGACTATGAAATGGTCCAGGCACAAAAAAGTGGTTCTGTACAGTGTAGGTCAGATTGTGTCATTTCTCACCTCAAAATGCTCTGCTGGATTTCCTCTCATTTCTTCCAAAGAGAGTGAAACCAAGGTCCTTTTGGTGGCTTACATGGCTCTCTGCACCAGCCTACTTGCTGCCTTCTGACCTTGTCTCCAACTTCGGTTTTTTTTGCTCTCTTTGTTACAGCCACATTGGCAATATTCCAAGTATTATTTTGCTGCAGATCCTTTCTAGTAATTTCCTGATAATATCTATGTAACTTACTCCCTCAGTTACCTGATAGACACTTCAGTCATTTACTTCCTGACCACTCGATTTAAAACATTTATTCTTGCTCCCTTGGTACCTACTCTGCCTTCCCCACTGTTTTTCCCTGTACACTTATTGTAATTTTTCATATTTTCCATGTCAATTAGCCTAGTATTGATTTTGGGTGGGGGCTTACCATAGTCCTGTTGCTGGCAGGTTGGCCCTTCAGCAGTAGTTAGGTTAACTTCGAGAGCTGTTGTCCTTCCCGTGCATGACTTGCATCCCTTCTACCACCACCCCTGGTTCACTTATGAGCCTACTGCATTCAGAGTAGAGTGGATGATGACAAAAGCTAGCTAATTGAACTGGCCAACTCACTTTGTCTGCCTGGTTGTTCATTGCCTCTTTTAAGTTTGATGCGTTCTGGGATTAACATGTGATACAAAGAGCTTCATTTTTGATTTCTACTGTTTGTTTGTCTGTCTACATGGGTCATCCCCATATCTTCTTTTCACTGTCTCCTGATCTTTTCTACCTTTTACCTCTCATTTCCTGGAGAGCTTGTCTAACCAATGTAGTTGATACATTTTACTCATCCGATACAGATAACATGCTATCATGGAGATCTGGGACCAGCATGAATTTTTTTGTATTGTCCAGGACATCCAGGTCCCTTGGGACTATATTAAGACAGAGGACTAGAAAATTAACATAGCTCTGGTTCAAGCATGTAAATGTATGCTGCTGTTGATTTACATGTGAATGTCCAGTGCTTTTGGTCTTCCTTCCTAATAGAGGTAGAAACACCTGCTTTGCAGGATCAGTGACTGCACAGCACTTACCTGAGAGAGCAATAACCCTGTCTTTAAGTGCTGCCAGATAGACCCTCCAGCTTCCCCACTATAGTCTTTAGTTGGTGATGACCATCCTCAGCCTTTCGTTTACTTTTTCCATTGTATTTACTGCTCCTAGCAATAGCTGCCTAGTTCCATAGTCCTTTCAATTAATTCTTTTCCTGTACTCTCATATGCCTGAAATATTGCACCAGCCAGTGCCTTCCCTCTCACCAACAGTTTTAGCAATGCAGTTGCACTGCTACAGCCCATCAGGGACTAGGTGCCACCAGAGAAGGGGTCCTCATTGCTAACCAGTCCATGAGCGACGTCACTCTAAAATCTTATTTTGAAATAGCTCCTTAGGTCTACTTTTGATATCAACCCTCTCAGGTTTGATTCTTCCAAGACACACTTTGAAGCTTCAGGATTTGCATGTAGGAGGTTTGTTGAGGAGTGCTTCTGGAATGAGCCTCTGAGAGAAAAGCTGTGAGGAAAACAGCATTAGGAAGATGGAGGAACTGAATTGCCAGGTGGTTGCAACAGCAACTTCAGCTAATTTCCACAGAGAGATCTGAAGCTGGAATAACCCTTCTGGGGTATTCCCAGTTGAACCAGAGGGCTGGGCCATTTTACCGTACATTGACCAGTCCTTAAATGTGGGCTGCTTTGGGATAGTAACATAACCTTGGATGAGGGAGTTCTCTGCAACTCAGAAAAATTCCTGAGACTTCAGTTGTAAGCCACCAGCAGGCCAAATCCTGGAAGCTGGTGAATGAGTACTTCAGTCCTGAAAGGATTGATGTGGGTGGTCACCACAGCGTCCACTATAGCCACAATGGCAGGATCACTTTCAGTGGGGTGGTGAGGGTGAAAAGGATACTCTTTGTGTGTGTATGTGTATGCTCAGTTGTGTCCAACTCTTTGTGACTCATGGACTGTAGCCTGCCAGGCTCCTCTCGCCTTGGAATTTTCCAGGCAAGAATACTGGAGTGGGTTACCATGCCCTTCTCCAGGGGATCTTCCTGACCCAGGGATTGAACTCACGTCTCTTGTATCTCCTGGATTGCACTAGCGCCACCTGGGTGCTAGAGAAATAAGGGAGGAGATGAAAACTTGTTTAGATAGCTTAGCTGAGAAGGGGAGGAGAGAGAGGTTAGTCATAGGTTCCCGAGGAGATTGGAAGGGGTGGGATCCAGAATATAGGTAGTAGATATGCCTTGGGCAGGAAGAGGTTCATTTTCATCATTGTAATCAAAGAGAAGAAGCAAGAGAAGAGTTCAGAAGCAAATACATTTATAACAGTAATGAGAGCACACCAGGCAGTTCTTATATGTGTCTTCTGGGACAAATCAGGAAGAATCAAGAACTGGAGAGGGGAGTTGTTTGAGTTGAAGATTTAAAGTGAGTAGAGAAGTTTTTAATAGATTGCTGTGGAGAGTGGGAGGAGAGCTTAATAGGATAGCCACTGGTGGTGAGGGCCCTTTTGAGGTTGATGCTCCTGATTTTATAAATTGTCAATTTGTATAGTTGAATGACTTTTTTTTTTTCTGACAGTGCTTAATGAATGAAAGTATAAACATACTCTGTGTCTTACCAGAATTTTTTTTTTTTTTTGCATAGCCATCAGATCAAGTCATTACAGTACAGTAACACGGGAGACATGATACTTGTCGTATCTGGAAGCTCTCAGGCCAAAGTGATTGACAGAGATGGTTTTGAAGTAATGGAATGTATAAAAGGAGACCAGTATATTGTGGATATGGCCAATACCAAAGTAAGTGTGACCCAGAATATTTTAGTGAATTTAATTAATTCCATGCACATTTACTCACAGCTTATTGTTGCTGCCATAATTTCTGCTATAAATTAATACAGTGTATTTCAAACTGCCCTCTGCTGAAGTCTACTGAAATACCCCTCAGTCCTACTGAGGCTTGCAGTCTCATGCCTTTCCTTTTGTTTATTGGCTGTTCATTGAGTGTCCAGTGTGTGTTAGATGGTTCAAACAGCATTCAGATATAACTTAAACATAACACTATATGCAATTGTATTGAAATGGTGGCTTGAATAGTGGTTTTTTTCCCTTCATGTATTCCACTAGAGTTTCTCTCCCCTCATCTTAAAATCACCTCCCTAAAGATTCTACCAAAGATGTTTTTTTTAGGGTGATGGTGATAAGGAAATAAAGCAGATGGTGCTCCAGATCAGCCTCTCTGTCTTACACGCAAATCGTTCTGTTTTTATCTGTTTGATTTGAAGCTTTTTGGGCATCCCAAACTTTATTTAAACAGTGAGTTTGTAGAAATGAAAGCTTTAAAAACTCTTATTTAACTTATTCTTTTTTAGTTTATGGTTACCACAGACAATTTTTCTTTAAAAATAGTGAGGAAAAGATGTTTTTTTTTGCTAGTTTGTAAGCTCTTACTAATGATTTCAGCTGTTCAGGGCTTCTTACATTATAAAAACTAAGACTTTATCAACTTAGGTTTTAGCCAAGAAAGTTTCAAGAAGAAAGGGATCTGGTGGTTCTGTATCTGGCTATTTCTGCGGTTTCAGTTTCACACACATGCACGCACACGCATGTGGGCTTATTTTGTGGCTCAGTGGGAAAGAATTCACCTGCAGCTCAGGAGTCGCAGGAGACACAGATTCAATCCCTAGATTGGGAAGATCCCCTGGAGAAGGACATGGCAACCCCACTCTAGTATTCTTTCATGGAATATCCCAGGGACAGAGGAGCCTGGAGGGCTACAGTCCATAGTCTCACAGAGTCGGACACGACTGAGTGACTTAGCATGCAGGCACACGCATAGGTGGCTCAGTGGTAAAGAATCTGCCTGCAAAGCAAGAAATGTGGGTTCTACTCCTGGGTCAAGAAGATCCCCTGAAGAAGGAAATGGCAACCAAGTCCAGTATTCTTGCCTAGAAAATCCCATGGACTGAAACCTGGTGAGCTACATATAGTCCATGCAGTCAAAAGGGTCAGGCATGACTTAGTGACTGAACATATATATATATACACATACACACACATACACATATATGTGTATATATATAAAAGTATATACATATATATAGTACATAGAGTAAGATTATTCAGAAAGTAGAGTGAAGGTAGATAAATCTATGTAGATATATAGGAAATTAAAATATTAAGTTAATTACCAATATGTGAAAAACAACTATATATTATAACTTAATACTGTAACTCTCCCAATCTTGTCTAATGTTATCTCTATTTTGATTTCAAAATCATGGTTAATACTTACTCTCTCCATTTCTCAGAAGCAAATATAATTGACTATTTATTTAGGAAATACTATTTTTAGCTTAATTGTACTTGAGTGATGGGTTTTAGAAATGCAAGTATTATTATTTGAAGGGAGCAGATTTCATGGGACACTTTTTCTTAACTTTTAAAACTTTTTTCTGATTCAAAGAGTAATTAATAACTTGTGGCTTTACTGGTAAGTTCAACCAATAGAGCATTGAAAGAAACTATTAAATATATCTGATCTGTTATGATAAAATATTGTGTACTTCAAATATAAACAGGCCTTTCTAATTATGTTATTAAACTGTTATATTGTTAGATTTTTATCTCTTTATATCTTTATGTGAATGTATGTATTTTTTGGGGGGTATACTTCTAGTGGTGTGTGAGTGTATATATATGTGTATATATATTTCTGCTACATACTACATTACAGGGAGAGTATTTATATTTATACCTTTAAAAACTAGTTTATTGAGTTTTTAACAGTAATTTTTATTGACTGTTACAAATTTGAAAAGGAAAAATTACTCATAATTTTACAACCCAAATATAATCACAATTAAGATTTCAGTTTTTGTATACCTTTTTTCCTTTATGCATCTGAGAAACATTTTTTTCTGATCACACGAGAACCTTTACATAAGGTATTGTTTGGAGCTAGTCAAGTGGAATGCGAGGCCTCAGAGTGGGAGTGAGGGGCAGGGGGCCTCCTTCAGCCACAGAGATTCCAGTTTTGTCTGTTTTCTGTATTGAAGCTCTTTATAAGATATTCTTTGAAAATCAGGTTCTGTTGTTTCTTTAAAATATGAAGATCACTGATCTCATATTTATTGCTTATATTATCTGAGAAAATGGGACATTACTTCTTCAGGTTTAAATCATTAGGAAGGTAGGACAAGGATAAACAAGAATCAACCCTTAAACCATTCAAAAGCACACCTTAAAAACTGTAGTTACATTATCATCTAAAACTCCTTTATTCTAAACCAGAATTTTAGTATATTACTTCCAGTCGGAGAGTGTTTTTCTTTTCTTTTTCTTTTGGCCCTCCACAGCATGTGGGATATTACTTCTCTGACTAGGGATTGAACCCAGGCCTCTGCAGAGGAAGTGCAGAGTCTTAACCAGTGGACCACCAGGGAAGTCCCAGAGAATGTTTTTCTCTATTCTTTTCAACTCGTAGACCCATACTTTACCTTCAGCCGTTTAAAACGGTTCTGTGCCATTTATTTCATAATTACTTGGCTAAAGTGGGAGAGGACAGGCTCAGGGGACCCTTTAACGTTTGGACATTTTAGTGGGCCATTTCTCTATGATTGTACTTTAATTACGGAGATTAGAAGTTTTATAAGGAATTTTGGAGAAAAGGTACTTTCAAATGCTTTATTTATGTTTGAATAGTACATGTAGTTATTCTGATATAAAACCTCTCCAAAAAATTGCCCTTATTATTTGGAAATGAAATATTTTAGTCATGTCCTTTTAATGGTAAATATTGTTTCTTAGGAGTAAAATATTATAAACTGTGAATTTTAGGTATATTTTATTTCCTCAAGCAGTTGTAACTGGTGGTTTTAACTGCAAGTATAACTCTAAAAAGTGAATTCATTTAAAATACATTGTGTTTCTTTCCAAATTCTGAATATTTACAGAGCTTTTTCTCTAATAGAAACTCCATAACACTGGTTTCTATCCTTTTGACATATCCCCATCATTTCGGGGGTACTTTCTTACATTCTGGCACAACAAAATGTTCCTGGCTCACCTTGTACTATTCTGTTCTGATTTTTCTAGCATTCCATGGTTCTCTTGAACTGAAAATTCTATTTACAAATCAAGATCTAGGGCACTGCTTATGTTCATTGTTCAGTTCAGTTCAGTCACTCAGTCGTGTCCGACTCTTTGCGACCCCATGAATCACAGCATGCCAGGCCTCCCTGTCCATCACCAACTCCCGGAGATTACCCAGACTCACGTCCATTGAGTCAGTGATGCCATCCAGCCATCTCATCCTCTGTTGTCCCCTTCTCCTCCCGCCCCCAATCCCTCCCAGCATCAGAGTCTTTTCCAATGAGTCAACTCTTCGCATGAGGTGGCCAAAGTACTGGAGTTTCAGCTTTAGCGTCATTCCTTCTAAAGAAATCCCAGGGCTGATCTTCAGAATGGACTGGTTGGATCTCCTTGCAGTCCAAGGGACTCTCAAGAGTCTTCTCCAACACCACAGTTCAAAAGCATCAATTCTTCGGCATTCAGCCTTCTTCACAGTCCAACTCTCACATCCATACATGACCACAGGAAAAACCATAGCCTTGACTAGACGGACCTTTGTTGGCAAAGTAATGTCTCTGCTTTTGAATATGCTATCTAGGTTGGTCATAACTTTCCTTCCAAGGAGTAAGCGTCTTTTAATTTCATGGCTGCAGTCATCATGTGCAGTGATTTTGGAGCCCCAAAAAATAAACTCTGACACTGTTTCCACTGTTTCCCCATCTATTTGCCATGAAGTGATGGGACCGGATGCCATGATCTTTGTTTTCTGAATGTTGAGCTTTAAGCCAACTTTTTCACTCTCCACTTTCACTTTCATCAAGAGGCTTTTTAGTTCCTTTTCACTTTGTGCCATAAGGGTGGTGTCATCTGCATATCTGAGGTGATTGATATTTCTCCTGGCAATCTTGATTCCAGCTGTGTTTCTTCCAGTCCAGCGTTTCTCATGATGTACTCTGCATATAAGTTAAATAAGCAGGGTGACAATATACAGCCTTGACGTACTCCTTTTCCTATTTGGAACCAGTCTGTTGTTCCATGTTGCTGAAGTGTTAATCTTCTAGACTGTTTCAGAAGACAGAGTTGGGGCTGGAGGGATAAACCAACCAACCAAAAAATAAGCAAAATGTATTAAAAAAATCATGAGTTCACTGTGATACACCCAATTTGAATCCAGCTTCCTAGCCTTTCCCCACTGAGTATTTGTATTTCACTTCTCCACTGAAAAACT
Source organism: Bos mutus (assembly GCF_027580195.1). Classification (NCBI taxonomy): domain Eukaryota; kingdom Metazoa; phylum Chordata; class Mammalia; order Artiodactyla; family Bovidae; genus Bos; species Bos mutus. Next base: position 36,724,268 of record NC_091636.1, on the reverse strand, counting down.
TGTCCTCTAGCATCACCAGCATTTATTCATTTGTTCAAAGTCCATATAGTCAAAGCTATGGTTTTTCCTAGGCATGTACAGATGTGAGAGTTAGACCATAATGAATGCAGAGTGCTGAAGAATTGATGCTTTTGAATTGTGGTGCTGGGGAAGGCTTTTGAGAGTCCCTTGGACAACAAGGAGGTCAAATCAGTCAGTCCTAAAGGAAATCAACCGTGAATAGTCATTGGAAGGACTGATGCTCAAGCTGAAGCTCTGATTCTTTGGCCACCTGATGTGAAGAGCTGACTCATTAGAAAAGATCCTGATGCTGGGAAAGATTGAGGGCAGGAGGAGGAGGAGGCGACAGAGGATGAGATGGTTGGATGGCGTCATCGATCGACACAGTGGACATGAGTTTGAGCAAACTCTGGGAGATACTGAAGGACAGGGAAGCCTGGTGTGCTGCTAGTCCATGGGATCTCAAAGAGTTGGACATGACTTAGTGACTGAACAACACCTCCTATAGTACATAGAAAGTAATTTCAAAATTGCTACATAATAGTCCCTATAGGGAGAATTCTGATGTGGCACCCAAGATTCCCTGCCCCTCTCCTTGAGTGTGGATGTGACCCATGAGTATAATGAGATCCTTCTGCAATTAGATTATATTGTCTTCACAGTTAACTTTAAGAAAGAAAGATTATCCTCAGTGGATCCTGCCTAATCAGATGAGCCCTTCTTCCTGGCAAAAAAGATTTTAAAATTTGAGGGATTTGACTCGAGAGGGATTCTCGTTTCTGGCTTTGAATATGCAAGCAGAACCTGAATGATGACGTTGGATAGATAGCTATAGCCAAGGAGATCTCCAGCCAAAATGTTGAAAGTACTGCCTGGTTTTTTCTTGCTACTTATAGTAAAAAATGAGAACAAAAGGTAAATTGAGAAAAGTCTTGTTAAACAGAAACGAATACTAGATGATTGAGTGAATTTTGAGCCTATCCATATGGCAAAGAATGTTAAAGTGAAGAAATTGCTTCTGAAAGTGTGACACAGACAAAAAGCCTAGGGTGTGCTGTATAACCTTTTGCTAAAACTTCAGAAAGATCAAAAGGTCAGAATATTCAGTTATACTAAAGGCTCCTTCAAGAAATGAAGCATGTGCCTCACAGATTTTATTTTCACAATCAAACCAGTTGACTTCTAGGAAGCTTAAGGATTTTGTTTCTTAGCTGTTTCAGCAAGAGATATATATCAAGAAGGGATTTCCCACCCCCCTATTGTTTTTTTAAAAAAATTTTATTGGAGTAGAGTTGATTTACAATGTTCTGTCTGTTTCAGGTATACAGCAAAGTGAATCAGTTATACATATACATGTATCCAACTCTTTTTCAGTTTCTTTCCCCATATAGGCCATTACAGAGTACTGAGTGGAGTTCCCTGTGCTGTATAAGTAGGTCCTTAATTAGTAAATCTCTTGTATATATAGTAGGGTGTATATGTCAAGAAGGGATTGTTTTGCAAAGGTTTTTGGAAGTGGCTTTGTCTAATTCAGGTTCAAGAAGAGAAGTTTCACGTTTGTTGGCTTTGAAGGTGGAGGAATCCATGTAGCGAGGAAGGCACCCAGCTTCTTGATGCTGTGAGCAGCTCCCAGCTGACGGAGGCAATGAAATAGGCATCTTAGTCCTGCCACCACAGGAAGTTGGGTTCTGCCAGCAGCCTGAATGAGCTTGGAAATGAATGCTCCCTTGAGCCTCCACAAAGCAATGTGGCCCTCCGAACATCCTGATTTCAGTCTCTGAGACCCCAAGCAGAAAATTCAACCTTCTGGATTGTGACTGGCCTTCTGACTTCCCAAACTGTTAGCTAATAAACTAAGAGTTGTTTTAAGCCCCTAAGTTTGTGGTAATTTGTTACACAGAAATAGGAAAGTAATACAGTCTTGCAAATACCAAACATACTAGGTAATAATGAAAGTCCCCAAGGAGGTGGTAGAGTGGGAGATCAAACATAAGAGCAAGACTTAGCTTTGAGTGGGAGAAGGAAATTTATTTACATTGGAAATAGAGGGATGCGACTGGGCTCATATGCAGGTACGGTTACAAGTGGTTGGCCTTAGATAAAAAGTTGAAGGTGTCACCATGTAGCCACTGAATCATTTCCTAGTTTTGTGTTGGGAAAAGTTGGAATGAGACCTTATGTAGAATAGTAAAGGCTTAGAATAGATATTGATAGTGTGAGAGAAAAATTGCTAAGACTTGTGGGAGCATTCAGGGTTACAAAATCTTAAGTTATAAGAGAGAGTCTTTGGCATATTCGTATGATATTCTTGGGCTTCTCTTGTGGCTCAGCTGGTAAAGAATCTGCCTGCAACGCAGGAGACCTGGGTTCAATCCCTGGGTTGGGAAGATCCCCTGGAGAGGGAAAAGGCTACCTACTCCAGTATTCTTGCCTGGAGAATTCCATGGACTGTATAGTCCATGGGATCACAAAGAGTCAGACAAAACCTTTTTTTAAGGCTTCTCTGGTGGCTCAGACAGTAAAGAATCTGCCTGCAATGCAGGAGACCCAGGTTCGATCCCTGGGTAGGGAAGATCCCCTGGAGAAGGAAATGGGAACCCACTCCAATATTCTTGCCTGCAGAATTCCATGGGCAAAGGAGCCTGGCGGGTTGCAGTCCATGGGGTCACAAAGAGCTGGACATGACTGAGTGACTTAGTATGTACGCATGCTATGATCCTCTTGAGTCTGTTCAGGAGCCTGAGGTGTTTGAAGGGAATACAATGCTGAGGAAGAGGGATTTATTCCAGAATAAAAGTTGTTCATTATAAGTACAGCAGAAGGACACTCAGGTTTATGTTGAGTGATTGGTTGAAATTTAGGATGTTGAAAAGAACATTCGTGATTCCAGAAAAGGAACCATCTGTGGACAGAGTTAGCTATAGTTGGAGCTACTGCAGTATCTTATAGACGAGGTCATTGAAGTTGAGTTGATCAAAGAAGAATGAATCTATCTCTTTGGTATCTTCAAATGTATTTTTAAATTGCTCAGTAGTTAGAAAGATTTGAATTTCAGAGTCCTTGATTCATAGAAGGGAATGACTAAGAGTGTGATGGATTACACAGGGTTCGGCAGACCGCAATCCGTGGTCCAAATCCAGCCTGCACTGTTTCTGTAAATAAAAGTTTTACTGGAACACAGCCATGCCTGTTCATTTATTGTTGTCTGTGATTGCTTTTGTGCTTACAGTGGTAGAGTTTGAGTAGTTCTCTCAAAGACCATGTGACCCAGAAAGCCTAAAATAGTTACTATCTATTCCATCCTAAAGGATTTCAATCTTGAATATTCATTGGAAAGACAGTGTTGAAGCTGAAGCTCCAGTACTTCAGCCACCTGATGCGAAGAGCCGACTCATTAGAAAAGACCCTGATGCTGGGAAAGATTGAAGGCAGGAAGCAAAGGGGATGACAGAGGACGAGATGGTTGGATGGCATCACCAACTCAATGAACATGAGTTTGAGCAAGCTCTGGGAGAAGGTGAACAACAGGGAAGGCTGGTGTGTTGCAGGCCATGGGGTCGCAAAGAGTTGGGTATGACTGAGTGACTGAAAAACAAGTCCATTAGAGAAGAAGGTTGCCAACCCCCAAAATTAGGCTATGAACATTTTCTCCAGCAAAATATACCGACACAAAATTTTGCTGACAATTTTAGGAAGTTTGAAGATTCCTGAAGCCATGAATGGACTCCAGTTAAGAAGAACTTTTGGATTAAAGCTGATAGTATATTCCCTGAGGCATTTCCTCTCTTCGTAGGAGTTGCCTCTGCTAGTTAACTCACTATGCCAAAAACATGGGTACTTTCATTTTATGGGTCACAGAGCCTCACCTCATTCAGTGACTGCAAATGGCACTGTGGTGGGTCAGCGGTCACAGCTTTTGTCACGAGGCTGCCACAGGGGTACGGATTGATAACTGTAGATCAGCACACCTCTGTGCACGGGAGAGCATGAGTGCATGTGAATTAGAGGAAACCAATAGTGGTCATGGCTTGATAACGTCCTCTCTGTATGCACAGTCTAGCAGATTATGAGAAGTAAATAGATGCTTCATTCTTTCTACTAGGCTCTTTCCAGACTGTTAAATAAAGGAAGGAAATTTTTTTTCCCCTAGGAGTGCCTATGTTTAGATAAAGGAGAAAGAGAGAAAACCTAGTTTATTTGATGAAAAAGTGTTTTAGTCACTGACTGTTCTTTAATAGGTGTCACTTAAAATTTTTTTTCCACTAATGTGAGCCATGATACTGAATCTGTTTAGATTCATTTAAGAATCCTCAGTTGAACTTCATTTTCTATTATGACTAATTTTGGTCACTGTTTTAACACAAGGGTACTTAACATTCCCATTGCCTTTGTCATACTCTTGTCTTTACAAACAAGAAACAGCATTCATAGTCTTTTAGTATTTCTTCAGTTAGCTTACTATTTGTGTTCATATTCTGTGTACTCAACAACTAAGGTGATTGTGTTTTATGTTAATGTCCTCTGTAGTAGGGATCATCTTCTTTTGGTCCTGTTAGAAATATACTTTATATTTGTAGATGATATTTCAACTCTAATCAATAAGTATCAGTAAAAGACCTCTCTTCTGGAGCCTGCCTTCAAGACCTGCATAGGCTGGGTTTCTGTTAGGACAAAGCATAGGAAGTGAGATTCCAAACTGGAGGAGAAATAGATAGACAGATAGATAGCTGATTGGCATTGATGTATGGCAGAGAACACCACAGCATTCTAAAGCAACTATCCTCCGATTTAGAAAAAAGCCACCCCCCAAAAGCTATACTGCAAAAAAAGAACTGGACTGAGTTATGCCCGTTGTGCTCAGAAGCAGTGACTCCTGAGTCTGGGAGTAGAAGAAGATGGTAAACTAGGAACTGACTGGGAGGGAAGCCCGCTACACATTAAATTAAGGGGCCAGGAAGAGCCGTCAGTGGAAGTGGAGCTGAGTTACACTGAGAGGGAGAATGAAAGTGTGAAGTCGTGTGCAAGATTGAGGAAGCCAAGGCACTTTAGGATCGAAGTCCCTGAACGCAGGGCATGGCTCATGGATATTGAGGTGTTCCTTTTGTTGCAAATGATGAGCTATTTTCTGGGGCCAGAGGTTAACTAGATCAGATACTTATTTACTGCTTGGCCCTAGAAGTTCTTCTTCTTTTTTTTTCTTAAATAAGACAAGACAGACAAATTTCTGTTTTGGAAAGAGATGAATAGGATCTCTGACAATTCTACAGATTTTAATCTATTATCAGGCAGTTTAATTACTATCTTTTAGTACCTTAGGTGCACAGGGTCAGATGGTAAAGAATCCACCTGCAGTGTGGGAGACCTGGGTTCGACCCCTGGGTTAGGAAGATCCTCTGGAGAAGGGAATGCCTATGCACTCCAGTATTCTTGCTTGACGAATTCCATGGACAGGGAGCTTGGCAGGCTACAGTCCATGGGTTCGCAAAGAGTCGGACAGAAGTGAGCGACTAACACACACTTCAACACTAAGTCACTTATCTGTTCACACCACCCCACAGTCATGTGATTCATAACTGTTGGTCAGTTCTCAATTCTCCTAACACTGTAACTCTCAGCAGTGTTTGACACAGTTGATTATTCTCTCCTTCTTGAAACATTTTCTTTATTTCCTTCTTTCCCTCTCACTGAACATCTGTCCCATTGGCAAAATGTGTGTTGCCAACAAAGCTTTATGAATAAAGCTGCTACTAACATTAACATGTAATTAATTTTGAAAAATGGAAAAGTGTGAGTCTTCCAACTTTGTTCTTTCTTTTCACAAATATCCTTGAGTTAAAATTTCTTGAAATAATAAACCAATAAGAATTAAAATAAGAATAAAATAATAGTAAAAATCTTCTTGAAATAATAAGATAATTCTTGAAATTTTTTATTTTTTAATAAAGTTTCCAAATGAATTATATGACCAGTTTTTCACTTTGTGGTAGCATTTTATTTTTTAAAAAATAAAACAGTTTGGCCATGCTGTAAGGCTTGTGGTATCTTGGTTCCCCGATTAGGGATCACACCTGGCCTCTGGCAGTGAAAGAGCCAAGTCCTAACTGCTGGGCTGCCAGGAAATTCCCCCTGTAGCATTTCTTTTTAAGCAGGTCTACTGGTGACAAGTTCTCTTAGTTTTCTTTCATCTTAGGATGTCTCTATTTCACCTTTGCTTCTAAAGTACATTTTCTGTACACTTAACTTGGCAATAACCCCAGATATGCAGATGACACCACCCTTATGGCAGAAAGTGAAAAAGAACTAAAGAGCCTTTTGGTGAAAGTGAAAGAGAAGAGTGAAAAAGCTGGTTTAAAACTCAACATTCAAAAAATGAAGATTATGGCATCCGGTCCCATGATTTCATGGCAAATAGATAGGGAAACAATGGAAACAGTGACAGACTTTACTTTCTTGGGCTCCAAAATCACTGGAGATGGTGACTGCAGCCATGAAATTAAGACACTTGCTCCTTGGAAGAAAAGTTATGACCAACCTAGACAGCATATTAAAAAGCAGAGATGTTACTTTGCCAACAAATGTCTGTCTAGTTAAAGCTATGGTTTTTCTAGTAGTCATGTATGGATATGAGAATTGAACCATAAAGGTGGCTTAATGCCAAAGAATTGATGGTTTTGAACTGTGGTGTTAAAGAAGACTCTTGAGAGTCCCCTGGACTGCAAAGAGATCCAACCTGTCCATCCAAAAGGAAATCAATCCTGACTATTCATTGGAAGGACCGATGCTGAAGCTCAAGCTCTAATACTTTGGCCACCTGATATGAAGAGCTGACTCATTAGAAAAGACCCTAATGCTGGGAAAGATTGAAGGCAGGAGGAGAAGGGGACGACAGAAAGGTGTTTGGATGGCATTAGTTGAGCAAGCTCCGGAAGATGGTGAATGACAGGGAAGCCTGGTGTGCTTCAGTCCACGGGGTCGTGAAGAGTCGGACATGACTGAGCAACTGAACAATAACAACAGTTTTTCTCTTAGTGCTTTAAAAATATCTTTCATTAAAAATTTTTGTTGTTAGTTCATTTTGTTTGGTTTTCACTGGGATTCTTAAATCTGTATGTTTACTTTTTTCACCACACTTTGGAAATTTTTAGGCATTATTTCTTCAAATATTTTTCTGCATCTAAGAGTCTTATATAACAGGAATACTAAATCTTTTTATATAGTCTCAAACATCTTTTGGAGAAGGCAAAGGCACCCCATTCCAGCATCCCATGGGTGGAGGAGCCTGGTAGGCTGCAGTCCATGGGGTCGCTAGGAGTCGGACACGACTGAGCGACGTCCCTTTCACTTTTCACTTTCATGCATTGGAGAAGGAAATGGCAACCCACTCCAGTGTTCTTGCCTGGAGAATCCCAGGGACGGGGGAGCCTGGTGGGCTGCTGTCTATGGGGTCACACAGAGTCGGACACGACTAAAGTGACTTAGCAGCAGCAGCAGCAAACATCTTTATGATTCTGCTCATTTTCTCCCTATTTTTTTTTCTTCTATTGTTTGAATTGAATTATCTGTCTTCAAGTTCACTGACTGTGTCCTCTAATGTACCCATTCTACTGTTAAGCCCCTCTAGTGAATTTTAACTTCCATTATTATGTTTTTCAGTACAAATTTCCATTCTGAAAAAGTAGTTAGTTTTTCTTTGCTGAGCATGTCTGTCTTTGCCTTTGTTTCAAAACTGTCTGCTTTCCCTTTTTGTATCATGATTGTAAACACTGATTTAAAGTATTTTTCTGAGAATTCCGACTTTTAGGTCATCTTGTGGTTGGCATCTTTCATCTTACTTCCTGGGGCTTCCCAGGTGACACTAGTGGTAAAGAACTTGCCTGCCAGTTCAGGAGACATAAGTGACATGGGTGTGATCCCTGGGTCGGGAAGATACCCTGGAGGGAGCATGGCAGCCCACACCAGTGTTCTTGCCTGGAGTAACCCCAGGGACAGAAGAGCCTGGAGGGCTACAGTCCAAAGGGTCTCAAAGAGTCAGACACTGAAGTGACTTAGCATATCTTATTCCTTGAGGGCTCGTTAGGTTTTCCTGATTTTTTTATATGTTTAATTTTGGATTGTATTCTTGACACTTTGAATATTGTGTTATGAGATGCAGGCTCCTGTCTAAAACTTCTGGAGAATGCTAGAAGTTTTTTTTTTTTGCTTTTGTGAATATGTGGTTTCTTTTTAGCTGACAGTCAACCTGATTAATTTTAGACTGTACGTCCTGACCTGCCTTATGTTAGCTGTTTTTACTTCCGATGTAAGTTTAATTTCCGAAGTCTTTATGCCTTTGTATGCTATTCTGGTTTGTCTCGTGTGCATGTTACCCAGGAGATGATGTGGAACCTCGGTGGTAGTCTGCGGTGTTTTGAGATCTCAGTGCTTTTCTTAAGTTGCTTCTGACAGGTTTCACATATTACACATATGAGCTCACCTCAGCAGTGAGCTCAGTACTGTTTATACAGATTTAAATGATATTTTTGTCCTAGCTTTCTTACTTCTTAAGCCCTTAATTTCCCCTTTGCCCTCTGTTGTCAGAGGTTTATTGTTCTGATGTTCTTGCTGGAAAACCAGAAGCTTACTCTTTTTATGTTGTGTAGTAGTTCCTGTAACTGGGTATGCCTCTGGGCAAAGCTGGAGTGGGAACACAGCAGTGGGACACAGCAGCTGCGTCTGTGAGTTGGTGGGAAAGGGAGTGCTGCTACTCCATGCTGGCATTAATCCCAATGTAAAGCACACACTATCAGGAAGGTTCTGTCCTACAGATGCTGCTGTGTGGTGAGAAGCCTTAGGTGAGGGATCGGCTTAGTCGCTAACGTTAGCCTGGTAGAGGCAGGAACGTCAAGTGTTCCACCTCACTGGGGCTGCTGTCTCTGCTGCTCTGGGGTCCAGGGAGGAGGCGCGGTGCTTCTTTGTTACTGGCCTTTCCCTGGTGTAGGGCCAGGGAAGCCAATATTCCTCTTTTGTTTTTGCAACAGACTTTTCAGAGAGCAGCCAGAACATATATATTTTTTCAAGTATTTATTTTGGTGTAATTTCAAATTTACAGAAAAGTTGTAAAATATAGTACACAGAGCTGCTTTATACTCTTTTTTTCAGAATCACCAATTGCTGACATTTTGTCCCACTGCTTTATCCCCCCATCTCTTCCTCCCTTTCTCCCATAACTAACACAAACACTGTCCCTCCTTCTCCTCTCTCTCCCTTCTTCCTCCCTACTTATACATCCCCCAGGCACTCAGGCATATATGCATATACACATACATAAAAATTATGTATGTGTGTTTAATGTCACCCAACTTTTGAAAATAAGTTGCAAACATCATGCTCCTTTGTTCTTAATTCTTTAGTTTGGTTTTCCTAATAACGTTTCATCTTCTTATATAATCATGAATTTAATATTGATAAAATACTGTTATTTAATCCATAATCAATAGTTTCATCAGTTAGCTCCATGATCTCCCTCATAATTATTTTCTCACCAGTTTGATCCTCATACCCTTTGTCTCCTTTAATTGGGAGTAGTTCCTATACCTCCCCACCCCGCCAACTTCTTTTACTTTGATTTTTTTTGAAGACTACAACCCACATTATTTTGTAAAATGTAAAATTCAGTTTTGTCTGTTTTTCCTCATAATTAGAGTCAGGGTATGCATTTCTAGAAGGACTTACCCCAAAATAATATTTTACTCTCCTTGCTTCTTCATATCAGAAAGTACCTTATACCTACCAAATTTTTTTAGTACAGAGTTGCTATTACCTTTTTGTAATTGCTATGTAATTTGCAGGGAAATCTTGAGACCATGGCATTATCCTGTTCATTATCAGACTTTCCTCCATTGGTTTTAGAGTCCATTGATGGTTTTGTTTGAATCAGTTATTGAATATTACTCTGATGATTGCAAAATTGTGCAAAAATTTTTCTATCATTTATCTTATATTTATTAATCAGCATTCTGTAAGGAAGAACTTTCTCTTATTTATTTCTTTATTAATATGCTTTCAAAGGTTCTTAGACAATGGTTTACAATCATTATTTTCATTATTTATTTTGATACCCTAATTGTCCCAGGTTTAACTTGTGAAAGGCCCCTCCAATTTGCATTTTATCTTTTTAGCATATCCTCATCATGTTTGCAACACTCTCTTATTTTTTTAAGATAACCAAATATTTTGTATTCATCTTGTACTTTTCCTACCTCAGCCCCAGAAAGAATCATTTCTCCAAGGAGCCCTGGTTCCTTTAGGGGAGAATATTTGGCAACCAGGATCTCTTCACTAGGTTTGCTGAGATGTTATTGTTTCTAGACATTTCCATCATGTAAAGTGAGAGAATAATTTAGAAATGTACATTTACCCCTGTATTTACATTTACCTATTAAAAACCATGAGTTTGTATTGATATCCCCAGTTTCATTCAAACACCACAGAGTTCATTCTAATCTTCCCCTTTTTGCACTTTAGTAACTTCCTTCTCCAACAGCTAGAAACTCAACTCCTGTTATCTCCAACATATTTCCTCATTTGCTTAAATCTTCATTTATATTGAAAGCAGTTTTAGAATTGTTAATGCATACCATTTGCAAAAAAGGAACAAATATATTAACTGGAAAGCAGTACTCATTTGCAGTTCTTTTGGTCTTGAGACTGAGTATGTATTAGTAGTTTTCTGGGACTGCTGTGGGCTTCCCAGGTGGCTCAGTGAGTAAAGAATCCACCTGCAATGCAGGAGATGCAGGCAGACATGAGTTCGATCCCTGGGTTGGGAAGATTCCCTGAAGAAGGGCATGGCAACCCACTCCAGTATTCTTACCTGGAGAATCTCATGAACAGAGGAGCCTGGTAGGCTACAGCCAATCGGGTTGCGAAGAGTCAGACATGACTGAAGGCGACTTAGCATGCATGTACACCGCAATACTGTAGGGCTTCCCTGGTGGCTCAGTCAGTTCAGTCACTCAGTTGTTTCCGACTCTTTGCAACCCTATGGACTGCAGCACGCCAGGCTTCCCTGTCCATCACCAACTCCCGGAGCTGACTCAAACTCATGCCTGTCAAGTTGGTGATGCTATCCAACCATCTCATCCTCTGTCATCCGCTTCTCCTCCCTCCTTCAATCTTTCCCAACATTGGTCTTTTCCAATGACTCAGTTCTTTGCTTCAGGTGGCCAAAGTATTACAGCTTCAGCATCAGTCCTTCCAATGAATATTCAGGGCTGATTTCCTTTAGGATTCACTGGTTTGATCTCCTTGCACTCCAAGGGACTCTGAAGGTCTTCTCTAGCACCATAGTTCAAAAGCAATTCTTCAGCACTCAGCTTTCTTTATAGTCCAACTCTCTCATCCGTACATGACTACTGGAAAACCATAGCTTTGACTAGACGGACCTTCGTTGGCAAAGTAATGTCTCTGCTTTTTAATATGCTGTCTAGGTTGGTCATAATTTTTCTTCCAAGGAGCAAACATCTTTTAATTTCATGGCTGCAGTCACCATCTGTAGTGATTTTGGAGCCCCCAAAACTAGTTTCTCACCGTTTCCATTGTTTTCCCATCTATTTGCCATGAAATGATGGGACCAGATGCCATGATCTTAGTTTTCTGAATGTTGAGTTTTAAGCCAGCTTTTTCACTCTCCTCTTTCACTTTCATTAAGAGGCTCTTTAGTTCTTCTTCACTTTCTGCCATAAGGGTGGTGTCATCTGCATATCTGAGGTTATTGATACTTCTCCCAGCAATCCTGATTCCAGCTTGTCTTCATCCAGCCTGGCATTTTGCATGATGTACTCTGCATATAAGTTAAATAAGCAGGGTGACAATATATAGCCTTGACGTACTCCTTTGGATTTGGAACCAGTCTGTTGTTTCATGTCCAGTTCTAACTGTTGCTTCTTGACCTGTATACAGATTTCTCAGGAGGCAGGTCAGGTGGTCTGGTATTCCCATCCCTTTCAGAATTTTCCACAGTTTGTTGTGATCCACACAGTCAAAGGCTTTGGCGTAGTCAGTGAAGCAGAAGTAGATGTTTTTCTGGAACTCTCTTGCTTTTTCAATGATCCAATGAATGCTGGCAATTTGATCTTTGGTTCCTCTGCCTTTTCTGTATCCAGCTTGAACATCTGGAAGTTCATGGTTCACATACTGTTGAAGCCTTGCTTGAAGAATTTTGAGCATTACTTTGCTAGCGTGTGAGATGAGTGCAATTGTGTGGTAGTTTGAGCACTCTTTGGCATTGCCTTTCTTTGGGATTGGAATGAAAACTGACCTTTTCCAGTCCTGTGGCCACTGCTGAGTTTTCCAAATTTGCTGGCATGTTGAGTGCAGCACTTTCACAGCATCATCATTCAGGATTTGAAATAGCTCAACTGGAATTCCATCATCTCCACTAGCTTTGTTAGTAGTGATGCTTCCTAAGGCCCACTTGACTTTGCATTCCAGGATGTCTGTCTCTAGATGAGTGATCACACCATTGTGATCACACCTGGTGGCTCAGTGGTAAAGAATCTGCCTGCCAATGCAGGAGACCCCGGTTCCATTCCTGGGTTTGAAAGATCACCCAGAGAAGGAAATGGCAACCCATTCCAGTATTCTTGCCTAGAAAATCCCATGGATAGAGGAGCTTGGCAAGCTACAGTCTATGGGATCACAAAGAGTCGGACACGACTTAACAACTAAAACAACAACAGCAAGGACTACTGTAACAGATTACCACACAGTTGCTCGCTTAAAACAGTAGAAATTTGTTCTTTAAAAATTTTGAAGGCCAGAAGCCTGAAATCAAGGTATTGGATGGCCACGTTCCCTCCAGTGGCTTTGGGAGAATTGTTTCTTGCCTTTTTTAGCCTCTGGTGACTCTAGGCATTCCTTGGCATGTGGCTGTGAAACTGCAGTCTCTGCTTCCATCTTCTCCTCTTTGTTTCTTCTCTTCTTTCTGTGTCTTATAAGGATACTTGAGGATACTTTTTACCAGATTTAGGGCTGACCCAGACAATCCAGAGATTCTTAATTATATCTGAAAGTGTTATTTTTCCAAATAAGGTCCATTCACAGGTTCCAGCTATTAGGATGTAGACATGTATTTTTTTGGGGGGGCACCATTCAACCCACTACAGGGTTTATAGTTTCTTGGGTTATTACCTTTTTTTTGTCTTTTCAGTGTATTTGTTATTCATTTGAAATGCAGTGGTGTTCACTTGTTTCTGTTTATTTTGCTTTAGATTTCTTCCATCCTTATTTTTTGAATATGTAAAACATTAACACAGTGTCAAGAATCAAGAAGTTAATAGATATAGCATTACAAATTATGGTGAGTGTTATCAAGGAAATGGACAGGTAGTCTGGTCGAGAAGAGTGGAGCGAGCCATACTCACTTAGCTAGAGGGCCAGACAGTACTTACTTGTATAAGTGGCATGTAAACTGAGATTGAAAGAGTGAGGAGAAGCCAGTCACGTAGAAGCAGAAAAAGAGCTTTCTAGTGGACAGAAAAGCAGGTTTAAAGGCTCTGCTGTGGGGAAAGAGCTTCATGTATCAGAGGAAATGAAAGACCAGTGAGGTGTAGTGAGTTCTGGCAAGAAGGAGCACAAAGTAAGTGAAGTTGTAAAGAAAGCTGGGGTGGAAAATGTCAGTTATTGTACACTATGTAAAGAGGTTGAAAAGCCAGTGGAGGATAAAAAGCAGTGGCAGTTTAAAAAACATATTTTTAAAGGACTGTATTGATTGTTTTGTGGAGCACATTAGACAAGAGTAAAAGTAGAAAGACTAGTAACAGGTCTATCATACTGCATAATAACTGATGTAGAGACATATTGGTTCATATAAGAGTTGTAGTAGTGGAAAAGGAAAAAAGTGGATAGATTTGAGATGTGTTTGGGGCTGAACTGACAGGACTAGCTAGTGGATTGGATCTGGGTGTATATAGAGAGGAGGGTTTAGGGGTTATGGTTATTGGACTATTTAAGGATTACTTCCCAGTTTGTGGCTTCCCTGGTGGCTCAGATGGTAAAGAATCTGTTTGCAATGTGGGAGACCCGTGTTTGATTCCTGGGTTGGGAAGATCCTCTGAAGAAGGAAGTGGCAACCCTCTCCAGTATTCTCGCCAGGGGAATTCTGTAGACAGAGGAGCCTGGTGGACTACAGTCCATGGGGTGGCAGAGAGTCGGGCATTTCTTTCCAAGCTTGTAGCTTTAGCAACTAGGAAAGAAGTTTATTGTAAATGAAGTGGGCAATAAGAATCAAGACTCTGCCCAATGCTATGTAACAGCCTGGATGAGAGGAGATTTTAGGGGAGAATGGATATATGTATATGTATGGCTGGATCCCTTTCCTATTCACCTGCAACTATCACAGCATTGTTAACCAGCTCTACTCCAATATAAAAGAAAAAGTTTTTTTTTATATTGTAAAGTAAAAAAAAAATGAATAAAATACATTGCACTACAGAAAAAAAATCAAAACAAAAAAATATTAAAATAAAAAAAAAGTATCAAGATTACTTTGTTGAACCTGTTATGTTTGAAATGCCTCTTACATGGAAATATCAAAGTTGATAGTAGACTATATATATATTCAGCTGAGAAAGGGAAAGTGGAATCTCAAACTTTCTAGCTAGTCCCTCACTTCTTCAGTCCTTTTTTTCCTACTGCAGGACGAGATCCAGATCCCTGGTCGCTATTTGTACCTTGTTGACATGAGCAGAAAGTCAGGAGTTGGCCAGATACTATTGAGGCTTGAACTAGAGATGATCTCCAGGCCCATGTGTGGGTACTCCAGTTCTAGTTCAGTGTTTCCAGAGAGGTACAGTTATTTTCCTTCTAAGTCATTTAGATATGCACATTTTACTGGTTTGAGTTTAGCTTTGTTTTGGACCCTTTCAGAATAAGAGGCCTTGCAATTATTACACTAAAAAGTATTAGGCTCTTTTCTGCCCCATTTGAACCTGAATTATTATTATTATTTTTTTTTTTGCTGGATCATGTTATTAGCTTTATTTATTATTTTTTTAAATTTTGTTTTATTTTTAAACTTTACATAATTGTATTAGTTTTGCCAAATATCGAAATGAATCCGCCACAGGTATACCTGCGTTCCCCATCCTGAACCCTCCACCCTCCTCCCTCCCCTCCCCTCCCTCTGGGTCGTCCCAGTGCACCAGCCCCAAGCATCCAGTACCCTGCATGGAACCTGGACTGGCGACTCATTTCAAACATGATATTATACATGTTTCAATGCTATTTTCCCAAATCTCCCCACCCTCTCCCTCTCCCACAGAGTCCATAAGACTGATCTATACATCGGTGTCTCTTTTGCTGTCTCGTACACAGGGTTATTGTTTCCATCTTTCTAAATTCCATATATATGCGTTAGTATATTGTATTGGTGTTTTTCTTTCTGGCTTACTTCACTGTGTATAATAGGTTCCAGTTTCATCCATCCAGAACTGAACCTGAATTATTGTATGAGACCGCTCTAACTTTGCTACCTAAGGAGGGAAATGTGTGAGTGCACGTATGTGTGTTTTGTGTTTGAAATATATATTCTGTGATGGATTTTGTGAGAATGTCAGTTTTTATACCAACATCACATTGTTTTATTTACAGTGTTTTTATATCATGCTCCATGCTTAGTTGGGCTAATCTTCCTGAATCATTTTAAAGATGCTTTTTCTTTTTTCACATACACATTTTAAAGAAGTGGGAATTTCCCACCCCACCCCCATCCTCTTGCTTTTGTCTTGTTTACCTTTAATACTTCCTATTCTCCTTAATTCTTTCCCACTGACTTTTTCCCATTGTCTTTCTTGTTGTGAATTTTCTTTTTACTTCTTTCCTAAAAAGAAGCTGTCATTTTCCCCTCTCTTTCCTTTCTTTCTAAGCATCTGTTATATATAAGCACTGTACTGAATCCTGGGCAGAAGGGGTTACATGGTGAATTAAAATGAAAATAAACAAAATGAAATAAACAAAACATTATGAAATAAAACTGAAAATAATATCAGTTTGTAATTAAAATAGTGTGCCTTGGAGAGGACTAAGAAGTGTTACTTTTAAGCAGAATATGTCAACTTTTGGTCAGTTTGTTTATTTTTACATTTTTTAAGGATTTTTTCCCCTTTTTTGTATTTTTTTTTTAAGGGTCACACAGCAATGCTTCATACTGGGTCATGGCATCCCAAAATAAAGGGAGAATTTATGACTTGCTCAAATGATGCGTGAGTATTGTTGATGATTCATCTGATACATTTTTGTATTTCAGTATTTTCTTTAACATTTGTATTGTAGTAGTTTTGCCAGTAAAGTAAGAGATGGGATATTAAGAATCCTTATGTTTATATGTTCTTGTTCTCAACTTTGCTTTGAATTCAGCTGACATACAAGGTTTGCTTAAATAAGTATGAAAGCTGTAAAAATGAGAGTTGGTATGAATTCCAGTAGAGTTTATTAGGGAGCACAGTGGATCAGATTGATGCTATTAAGTGGACTCAAATGACTCTAATGTTTGTTACTTTTTATAGTAAAGGCTGATTTCCATCTGAATCTAATAGCTTATATAAATTTGTTGCTTAAATGATGGTTTTTTGGTAGTAATAACTGAAAAAATTGATTAAATGGTTATTAAGATTCTTTTGAATTATATTTGTTGGCTTAGGATTCAAGAAAATTACAGGGAATATTTGAACAGCTTTTTCCTATATTGTTATGTTGTATGGTTCATTTTTAGTATTGAGTAATTTATAAGAATGAGTTATTTGTAATACTACAGAGAAAATTGCAGTGAAAAAATCTTTAAAATAAAAACATTTATATCGTGTTATTTAGGTGAAATGCTATTATATTTTAGGTAAAAAAGAATGTCTTTGTTTTTAGGTTATTTTGGTTTTCATCCTTTTATTTTCTGATATTTGTAATTTACTTCATTGCCTTTCACAACTGCTATTCATATTCTTTGATATTTTATGTTTCCTAGAGTTAATCTTTAAAATAATAGACAAAAGATATAATTTTGCATTCATTGTGCAGTTTAGAAAATAAGTTGATCTAAAATGAACTAAAAATTGAGACTATACAGAATATGACTGAAACAGGATAGTATATTTGGTTAAAATTTATGGTAAATAGAATTATATAGTTTTTTCTTTTATCTTTGTCTTACTATCTTTCCAAATACTTAAATTATATGTGTTTATAGTCATATTTTTTACTTTAGCTTTAGGAAAACAAATATAGCAGCTAATCTGAATTAATAGTGTTCCATGGCCCAGTAAGGTTTATCCTAGGAATCCAAGGATATTTTACAATTAGGAAATTTTACCATTAAGAAATTTTCAATATAATTCAATATTTAAAAAAATTAAAGATGAAGAATCATATGATTTTGTTATATAATAAAATTGAGATTTGATAGGATTTAGTAATCTTTGCCAGTAAAAGTTCTAGGAATAGGAAGAAATTACTGAAGACTGATAAAAGCTGTTTACCAAAATTTAAAGTAAATATTTTATTATACATTGGTGTATACTTTGCATTTAAATAGGAAGCAAGACAGAGATTCCTATAACTATTTAGAGACTTTATACAGTATAGTAAGAAAAGAAAATATGTAGATTTATGTTAATGTTGGAAGAAAATAAAAAAACAGAAGATCTAAGCTACTCTGGTTAAAAACTTGAGCTGAATAAAAGCCGTTGGAAAAACAGAAAACATCTTGTTCTCAGAACTATTAAGGATGAGGCTGAGTGGTGGCTCTAATAGTTGCTAACACAGTAATTTTTATGAGGGCTACAGAAGCTTTCCCCAAATGGATTTTGAGTATACATAAATTACTCATCTGAAGAAAGACATCCATGATCAACACAGTTTGAGAAACTTTGAATGTTATATGTTCTGAGGCCAGCAATTCACAATAAACCTTTAAATGATTTTGAATAGGGTGTAAAGAAACCTGAAACCTATTTAACTTTGTTTTATCCTCTACATGGTTTGGGTAAAGTTCTAGGGCATGACATTATTATACTGGGTGTAAAATGTAGTTTGTCTCATTCGTTGGAAGAACAATTCTTTTGTCCCCTGCCCAAGTCAGTGATTTACCGGTATATTTTACATTTGAAAATGTGCTCCAATTTCTTTTTACACTGTACAAATTGGGCTTTCTTTGTCAAAAAAGCTGTATACAAGGATAAGTGGGTTTTACCCTTAGGGACCTCCAATTATACAGATTCTTTACTACTTTTTAGAGAAACCTGTCACTAATACATTCAGATGGTTTTCAGTTAGATCGCCTTCTCCTTGGCGTTTGAGGATAGTAATTAGCAGCGGAGTAAGCTGCAGGAGATGAGTCCAGATCCCTGAATCAGTCAGCAAATGTCGTGTGTGCACTGTGTGTCCGGGACCCTGTGTGACCCGGGTCTCTGCCTTCACAGGACTCCCATTCAGTGGAGGTGAGTGCTGGGAGGCAGACACGGTATAGATATGCTAGTAAGTTAATATTGTTTTACATAGTAATAACTGTGAAGAATAAAAAATAAAGCAAAAGGACAGAGAATAGAAGGGTGTAAAATACGTGGAGAAAGCCTTGGAAGAGGTGATATTTTTTTAGTTGAGATACCGTGCACATAAGGCATCCTGAGGGAAAAGAGCTTTCCAGCCCAAAATAGCAGCATATTTCAAGACCTTAAGAAGAGAATGTAATACAGCATATTTGGGGGACAGAAAGTCCGGTTGGACTGACATTTTGTTGGTTGTTAGGAAAGGTGAGAATGATATGAATTGAATTTGGAGAGGAAGGCAGATTCTATACCATATAAGGTGTTGAGGCTAAGGTATAATGGGCTAATATTTTAATGTAGTCACAAGGGAAGTCATCGAAGAGTATGACATCTGTACCATAACATTATTGAAAGTCAAAATCAATAGGAATGTTTTAACGCCAGGCTGTTCTGTCAGTGGGATTTTCCTGGCAAGAATACTAGAGTGGGTTACCATGCTTTCCTTCAGGGGATCTTCCCGACCCAGGGAGCGAACCTGTGACTCTTGCTTCTGCTACACTGCAAGCAGATTCTTTACCTCTGAGCTACTGGGGAAGCCCCATATTGTGAGCAGGACAAAGAGATAAAATATCAACTGCACATCTTTCAAGCTTCACTCTCTTTCATTAAGGATTATTTAGGATTTAAACTAGGATCATTTCATCAGACTTCACTGAGCTCGTATCAGTAATATCCTCTTCTCCTCCCTTTTCCCCATTCACCTTTTATTTTTCCTCCTTTCTCATTTTGGGCATCTGGGAGAATACCTTTATGGATAGTATAGCCATGGTGTAGAGAGCCTCTCGATACAGTTATCCACCTCAGCACCTGTGTGCTGTCACAGTTTTATGTATTTAGTGTGGGCACACAGTGAATGTTTGCCAGGCTGTGGCTGTCAGCAGTGTAGGAGGATGGGGAGCCCTGGCGAGCCAGTCCCAGCCATTCACATAAGAAGCACAAGTTATAAATATGTTTAGATCAGTAGGAGTGAGGCATCAGCATTTTTGAGAAACTATTCCAAGGGGGCATTCAGTATTTTGTTCTGGCCTCATACACCAAATTAAATTATGGATGTTTCTTCTGAATGTGAGTTGGAAATGCTAGTGCTTTTACTTCTGAGTTTTATGAGTTTCAGTGTGAAACATGATCCCAGGATCATGTTCTGGGATTTCATTTAGAAATGAAATAGAGTAATATGGCAGTCTTTTCGGTTTTCCCAAGTTTACCGGAATGAAACACAGACAATAAAGCAGAGCTTACTACATTATGCTTGGAAGTAAATGTTAACAAAAACCAGATGGTAATGAAGATGAAAATGCTTTACTTATCCAGAGGAAGTCATTTCTCTTTGTGAATTTATATAATCTGATAGGGGAGCGTTTTATAATTGGAGTTGTAGTAGTGTACAGAGTGAGAATACAAGCAATGAAAGTGTACAGAATTCGTATTAAGCAAGTTGCAGCTCAGCAATGAATCAGATGCTTCCACCTTGCAAGTTTTCCATTGCTTACTCAGGACTTTGTATCACAGAGGAATTTGTTCAAATCTGTTGTGATTTGTTATCTCCATATCTAAGTATAGGCTTCTTAAGAGTACTTTACACTTGCACTCGCCTGAAACCATGGCATTGCTATCTGATCAAGCTCTTACCCTACTGGAGGATGAAGGATCTGGTGGAGGCAAGTTGAGGTGTCCCAGCTGAGGCTATCCTAGATCAGCTTACAGTCAGCCAAGCCCCAGATTTGTGAGAGACCCCAACCTAGATTAGCAGAACTGATCACAGACACATGAGGTAACTCAGGTAGGACAGAACCACCCATCTAAACTGGTAGACGCATAAACAGTCATACATGTCTACTGTTGCTTTTTCTTTAACTTTCAGAAACTCTGCTTATCTGTTTTTTTGAAATACAGTTGATACACAATGTTGTGTTAGTTTCTGATGTACATCAAAGTGATTCAGTTATACATGTATGTATGTATGTGTGTGTGTGTGTATGCTCTTTTTCAGATTCTTTTCTGGTACAGTTTATCACAAGATATTAAATATGATTTCCTATGCTAAATAGTAGGAACTTGTTGTCTATCTGTCTTTTATGTAGTAGTTTGTATCTGCTAATCCGAAACTCCCAATTTATCCCTCCTTATCCTCCCCTTTCCTCTTTGGTAACCATACCTTTGTTTTCCACATCTGTGAGTCTGTTTTTTTTTTATTTTGTTTATTAAATTTGGCTGCACCTCAGTGGGATCTTTAGTCACAGCATGTGGGATTTAGTTCCCTGATCAGGAATGGAACCTGGACCCCCTTCATTGGGAGCACTGAGTCTTAGCCACTGGACCACCATGGAAGTCCCTTTTTCTGTTTTGTAAATAAGTTCATTTGTATCATTTTTAGATT
Organism: Bos mutus; assembly: GCF_027580195.1. Taxonomy (NCBI): domain Eukaryota; kingdom Metazoa; phylum Chordata; class Mammalia; order Artiodactyla; family Bovidae; genus Bos; species Bos mutus. Next base: position 36,703,316 of record NC_091636.1, on the reverse strand, counting down.
CCACATGTAAGGGACATCACATGATATTTGTCTTTCTCTGTTTGATTTACTTGACCTAGTATGATAATCTCTAAATCTGTCCATGTTATTAATACTGCAAATGGCTTTATTTTGTTCTTTTTTAATGGCTGAGTCATATTCCACTGCAGAGAAGGCAATGGCAACCCACTCCAGTACTCTTGCCTGGAAAATCCCATGGACTGAGGAGCCTGGAAGGCTGCAGCCCATGGAGTTGCTAAGAGTTGGACATGACTGAGTGACTTCACTTTCACTCTTCACTTTCCTGCATTGGAGAAGGAAATGGCAACCCACTCCAGTGTTCTTGCCTGGAGAATCCCAGGGATGGTGGAGCCTGGTGGGCTGCCGTCTATGGGGTCACATAGAGTCGGACACGACTGAAGTGACTTAGCAGCAGCAGCGGCATATTCCATTGTGTATATATACCATATCTTCTTTATCCATTCATAGATCAATGGATACTTATGTTGCTGCCATGTCTTGGCTATTGTAAACAGTGCTGCTGTGACATTGGGGTACGTGTAATTTTTCAAGTTAGAGTCTTCTTTGGATTTATTCCAGAAATGGGATTGTTGGATCATTTGATGACTCTATTTTTAGTTTTTTTAAGGAACATCCATGTTGTTTTCCATAGTGACTGCACCAGTTTACATTCCCACCAACAGTGTAGGAGGGTTTCCTTTTCTCCACACCGTCTCCAGCATTTATTACTTTTAGACTTATTGATGATGTCTATTCTGACCGACATGAGGTAGTATCTCATAGTAGTTTTGATTTGCGTTTCTCTAACATTCAGAAAACTAAGATCCTGGCATCTGGTCCCATCACTTCATGGCAAATAGATGGGGAAACAGTGGAAACAGTGGCTGAGTTTATTTTTCTGGGCTTCAAAATCACTGTAGATGGTGATTGCAGCCATGAAATTAAAAGATGCTTACTCCTTGAAAGGAAAGTTATGATCAACATAGACAGCATATTAAAACGCAGAGACATTACTTTGCCAACAAAGGTTCATCTAGTCAAGGGTATGGTTTTTCCAGTGGTCATGTATGGATGTGAGAGTTGGACTATAAAGAAAACTGAGCACCGAAGAATTGATGCTTTTGAACTGTGGTGTTGGAGAAGACTCTTGAGAGTCCCTTGGACTGCAAGGAGATCCAACCAGTCTATCCTAAAGGAGATCAGTCCTGGGTATTCATTGAAAGGACTGATGCTGAAGCTGAAACTCCAATACTTTGGCCACCTGATGCGAAGAGCTGACTCATTTGAAAGACCCTGATGCTGGGAGGGATTGGGGGCAGGAGGAGAAGGGGACGGCAGAGGATGCGATAGTTGGATGGCATCACCGACTCAATGGGCATGGGTTTGGGTGGACTCCGGGAGTTGGTGATGGACAGGAAGGCCTGGCGTGCTGGGATTCATGGGGTCGCAAAGAGTCAGACACGACTGAGTGACTGAACTGAATAATTAACGATGGTGAATATCTTTTCATGTGCCTATTGGCCATCTCTATGTCTTCTTTGGAGAAATGTCTACATTTAGGTTTACTACCACTTTTTGATTTGTTTTTTGTTTGTTTAATACTGAGCTGTATGAACTCTGTAAGTTTTGGAAATTAAGACTTTGTTGGTTCCATCATTTGCAAATATTTTCTTCCTGTCTATAGGTTGTCTTTTCATTTTGTTTATGGTTTTCTTTGCTGTGCAAAAGCTTATAAGTTTAATTAAGTCCCACTTATTTATTATTGATTTTACTTCTTTTGCCTTGGGGGACTGACCTAAGAAAACGGTGGTACAATTTATGTCAGAGGATGCTTTGCCTATGTTCCTTTTTAGGAGTTCTATGGTGTCTTGTCTTATATTTAAGTCTTTAAGCCATTTTGAGTTTATTTTTATGTATGGTGTGAGTGAGTATTGTAACTTCATTGACTTACATGCAATTGTCCAGCTTTTCCAATACCACTTACTGAAGAGATGGTCTTTTCTCCATTGTATATTCTTGCCTCCTTTATTGACAATTAATTGACTGTAGGCATGAGTTTATTTCTGGGCTCTCTCTTCAGTTCCCTCAATCTATATGTCTGTTTCCTGCCAGTACCACACTGCAGCTTTATAGTATTGTTTGAAGTCTGAAAGACTTATACCTCCAACCTTGTTCTTTTTTCTCAATATTGCTTGGTATGCCTGCTGTTTTAAGTCATTAAATTTTGAAAATGTTTTATTATATATCATCAATAAAATGAGAATGTTTTCTTATATATATTGGTTGTTAACTGATACAGATGATATTATTGCTTCATGTTACATAAAATCATGATTATTTAGAAGAATATCTTTGTTCTTAGAAGATACCAGCTGATGAATTTAGATGCCTTGTGTCTTGAGATATGCAACTTACTTTTAAATGGTATAGCAGAAATAGTGTATTTGTGTATATTTGTATGTGTGTGTGTGTATGTATATATGAATGTGTATATATATATATATATATATATATGTATATAAGAGAGAGATTGAGAATATAGATATGACAAAATGAATGTTGTTGGAAAAGGTATATGGATGTTTATTGTACTACTTTTAACTTTTTTGTAGCTTTCAAGCTTTTCAAGATAAAAATACTGGTAAAGACCCTGAGAAAAGCACTAACAAAGAAACCAGCATTTTTTTAGACATAGTGGTGCAACTCCCACTCTCTCCTACAGCCAACAACACCTGTTACAATCTGGGCATAATGTTCCCAGGAATAGACTTTGGGAAAGAAGATTGCCACTAGTAAATGATTTTTACAGTGGGATTCAGTAAATTATAATTATTTTTAAAATTTGGTTGCAACTTGTAATGATGCACTTTACCAATTAAATTTTTGTAGTCAATTTTGGCAAGGCATAATAGAAAGAGCATGCACTTTCCAGACCAAGAGGAACATTAGTACTCTACCACTCATCATAACCTTGAGCTGGTAATATACCCCTGAATTTTACAGGCTTTTGCTGGAAGGCTGCTAGGCATATTTGACTTTATTTTTATCCTCAATAACATAAATATAGTAATAGTTTTCCAAAGAATGATGATTTATATAAATGGATCTCAGAAAATTAAACTTTTCTGTAATTCAAAGAGTTTTTTTCTATTTAAATTTTTTTTGGAAACGTAAAAAATATATTAGCTTTCTTTATGAATTATATTTAAAACACTTATGAATGCATAAGTGTTAACATCTTCATAATCTATAAGATGCTACATCATGGTATATAATATGAGTTAGAAAAGTCTTGGTACCTGCAGGCCTATTTTATAGCTTTTTGAGTTCTTTGACTGCTATTTTTACTTTGTTAATTTCCCCTTTCTATTACATTGTTATTCTCGCTAATGTTGGTATGGTGATCCAAGTACCTCAGTTTCTTGCTTCTGTTAAGCTGTGTGCTGGTGCTGGGGTAGCTTTTTAGAATTTGCGTAGAAGGAACAAGCAGTTGGTGTAACATATGAGTTTTATCTTTTAAGCACATTAATTTTTGCCATCTGTGGCTACTAGGAGACTTTTTCTTGCTTACTTTCTGATTCTGGGCAGAGTTTTGTATTGTCCATGCTGCCAAATAAGTAAGGTGGTGTTTATATTCCTATTGGTTCTTTTTTGGTGACCCCCTTATAGAAACAAAATAATATTGTTTTCAGATGTTAACTGGAGTTATTGTGGTGATCACTTTGCAATATATACAAATATTGAATCATTATGTTGTACACCTGAAGCTAACATTTTATGTTAGTTACTCCTCATAATGGCTCAAGATCTTAAACCATTTAGATCTTGTGTCTACACTATCTGACTTTGTTTTTACCTGATTAAATTCTTTGATCCTTCTATCTAATGCTTTTTAAACTTTTTTTGAACAGCTACCAGCATTTGTAAAATTAATACCTTTGATTTTATTTTCACTGTGTGTAATTTAAAATGTCTATATATTTTAAAGCATTTAGTAGAAATTTTACATGAAACATAACTTCATTAAAAAATTAATTAGAGGAACTTTCTTGGTGGTCCAGTGTTTAAGACTCCGTGCTCCCAAAGCAGGGGGCCTGGGTTCAAACTCTGGTCAGAAAACTAAGATCCCACAGGCTGCATCACACAGCCAAAATAAAAAAAAAAAAAAAAAACCAACCCTGAATTAGTTAGGATTTTGGTGTAAGTAGACCCTTCAAGCTAGTTTTCGAAAAGGCAGAGGAACCAGAGATCAAATTGCCAACATCCTCTGGATCATCGAAAAAGCAAGAGAGTTCCAGGAAAACATCTATTTCTGCTTTATTGACTACGCCAAAGCCTTTGACTGTGTGGATCACAATAAACTGCGGAAAATTCTGAAAGAGATGGGAATACCAGACCACCTGACCTGCCTCTTGAGAAACCTATATGCAGGTCAGGAAGCAACAGTTAGAACTGGACATGGACCAACAGACTGGTTCCAAATAGGAAAAGGAGTACATCAAGGCTGTATATTGTCACCCTGATTATTTAACTTATATGCAGGGTACATCTTGAGAAACGCTGGGCTGGAAGAAGCACAAGCTGGAATCAAGATTGCTGGGAGAAATATCAGTAACCTCAGATATGCAGATGACACCACCCTTATGGCAGAAAGTGGAGAGGAACTAAAAAGCCTCTTGATGAAAGTGAAAGAAGAGAGTGAAAAGGTTGGCTTAAAGCTCAACATACAGAAAATGAAGATCATGGCATCTGGTCCCATCACTTCATGGGAAATAATGGGGAAACAGTGGAAACAGTGTCAGACTATTTTTCTGGGCTCCGAAATCACTGCAGATGGTGATTGCAGCCATGAAATTAAAAGACGCTTACTCCTTGGAAGGAAAGTTATGACCAACCTAGATAGCATATTCAAAAGCAAAGACATTACTTTGCCAACAAAGGTCCGTCTAGTCAATGCTATGGTTTTTTCTGTGGTCATGTATGGATGTGAGAGTTGGACTGTGAAGAAAGCTGAGCGCCAAAGAATTGATGCTTTTGAACTGTGATGCTGGAGAAGACCCCCTTGAGAGTCCCTTGGAACTGCAAGGAGATCCAACCAGTCCATTCTAAAGAAGATCAGTCCTGGGTGTTCTTTGGAAGGAATGATGCTAAAGCTGAAACTCCAGTACTTTGGCCACCTCATGAGAAGAGTTGACTCATTGGAAAAGACTGATGCTGGGAGAGAGTGGGGGCAGGAGGAGAAGGGGACGACAGAGGATGAGATGGCTGGATGGCATCACTGACTCGATGGACATGAGTTTGATTGAACTCCAGCAGTTGGTGATGGACAGGGAGGCCTGGCGTGCTTCAATTCATGGGGTCACAAAGAGCTGGACACGACTCAGCAACTGAACTGAACTGAGACTCTAAATTCTGAAAATATTTTTACTCAGACTTGCTGGTGATTATGGTGAAATATGCTTATAATAAAAGACATAATTTACTCATACACATTTTAAATCTCTTTTTCTTTATAAGTTCTGAGAGTGATGAGAATTTATTTTCAAACTGCTGCTTAATTGAGATGTGCACATTTTGGTGTTAGTTTGATTTAGTTTCTATTGACAGTCTTTTTCTGTAGGCTTGAATGGAAAAAAAAATAGAGATCTTCTTTTAATTTTATCATACATTCATTTGGTTCATACAAATTCATTACTCTCAAAATAATTTCCTTTTACTCAACTCTATTTTATTTCTATTGAGAAGCACACAGTAGGTAAAACTTCTGTAGATTTTAAAATAGTGATAATAGCTCTGCAATGAGCTAATCATTTTAAATATTTATTATCAATAATGTGTTAATTAGTAATATAATCATTAATCAATTAATATATTAATAATAACCCCAATTATGAAAAGTTATTGCTGTTAATTTAATATAATTATTAATATTAAGAATTTCTAAGAATACACATTCTTTAAAAGATTAGGTTTGAACTTAAATTAGGGTTTATGATTGTGGTTGCCCTCTAAATATCACCATTCATCATTTTATGTGAGTTAATTTGTTACACAGACTGAGGTTGGATTTTTGTTTTTTGTTTGTGATCTATTTTATTTTAAATGGAAAATATCAGTGTTCTCAGTTCCTGTCATGAAATGTGATACAGTGAAACTCAAAATCCTGGAATGTGTCTTATTTGGAAAACGAAATGAATAGTTATTGAGGACTATGCAGTATTTGGGGCTCTAGAACTAGTTTTCCCTTAGAAATTGTTAAGAGCCTAAAATAAAATAGGGCATTATTTAATCAGTTTTTTTTTTAATGACTTGAAAGCAACACATCAAAAACAGTCCAGATAATTTTTGATTTCATGGTGACTGAAAGTAATTGGGTGGTGATCTTAAATAGTTACCACTAGACGCAGAGGAGAAATTTCATATTTTACCTATGACTTTATGGATAAATTATATATTTATTACTCTGCTAACTAGTGATGATGTGGTTTTACTCACTAGTAAACCTTATTTTAAAAAAACAGATTAAAAAAAATTTAAAAACTGTAGCACAGTTTTTTAGTGTTATTAATTAAACAGATGTAGAACTGGTCTTTTATATTCTTTTTTTAAGTTGAGATATAATATCATTTATGTTTTGTAACTGAAAATATGCTAATAAAGTATTACCAAGAGAGTTGAACTTACTGAACAGGTGAGAGTTATATACAGTTTAGCATTTTAATTTTTATATACATTTTAATTTTTAAGCTCCTACTTTGCTTGAATAGCATTTGTTTGATTATAATTTTCCTAGTACTTTCAACTTAGGTATATTTTTGTCATGTGTTTACAGTATAATACTTAATCTTATGCCTCTAGGAATTATACAAAAATTTAATGTCACATTATCCTTGATTTTTGTTGTTGTTGTTCAGTCGCTAAGTTGTGTCCCACTCTTTGCCACCCCTGCAGCTTGCAAGGCTGTCCTTCACTGTCTCCCTGAGTTCGCTCAAATTCAGTGATGCCTTCTACCATCTCATCCTCCGTCGTCCCCTTCTCCTCTCACCCTCAGTCTTTCTTAGCATCAGGGTCTTTTCCAGTGAGTTGGCTCTTTACATCAGGAGGCCAAAGTATTGGAGCTTCAGTCCTTCTGATGAATATTGAGAGTTGATTTCCTGTAGGATTGACTTGCTGTCTAAGGAACTCTCAAGAGTCTTCTACAGCACCACAGTTGGAAAGCATCAGTTTTTTGGTGCTTAGCCTTCTTGTGGTCCAACTCTTATATCCATACGTGACTTCTGGGAAAACCATAGCTTTGACTAGACAGACCTTTGTTCTGATGTCTCTGCTTTTCAATACACTGTTTAGGTTTGTCATAGCTTCTCTTCCAAGGAGCAAGCGTCTGTTAATTTTGTGGCTGCAGTTACCACCTGCAGTGATTTTGGAGCCCAAGAAAATAAAATCTGTCATTGTTTCTACTTTTTCCCCATCTATTTGTCATGAAGTGATGGGACCAGATGCCATGATCTTCATTTTTTGAATGTTCATTTTTAAGCCAGCTTTTTTAACTCTCTCTTTCACCTTCATCAAGAGACTCTTTAGTTCCTCTTCACTTCTTGCCATTAGGGTGGTATCATCTGCATGTCTGAGGTTGTTGATATTTCTTCTGGCAGTCTTGATTCCAGCTTGTGATTCATCCAGCCCACCATTTCTCATTATGCACTCTGCGTATAAGTTAAATAAGGGTGACAGCATACAGCCTTGAGTGCTTCTTTCCCAATTTTGAACTAGTCCATTGTTCCATGTCCAGTTCAAACTGTTGCTTCTTGACCTGCATACAGGTTTCTCAAGAGACAGGTAAGGTAATCTAGTATTCCCATCTCTTGAAGAATTTTCCAGTTTGTTGTGATCCATACAGTCAAATGCTTTAGCATAGTCAATGAAGCATTTAAATTTTAGGTAATTTTTATACAAAATGTTGTTCACTTGTACTATATTGCCATATGTAACAAGAGTAAGGTTGAGAGAAACTGAGATGAAGTTCAGATTTATGTTTTACTTTATTTGCACACTTTTCATAGTTGTTAATCAGTAGCAGGGGAGCCTGGTAGGCTGCTGTTTATAGGGTTGCACAGAGTCAGATACGACTGAAGCGACTTAGCAGCAGCAGCAGCAGCAGCTTGTTTTGGCTGTGGGAATATAAGTGCTGAACAATAATTTCTATCTAGGGATTAAAAATGGTGGAAGATGCTTTTTAGTATTTTATCTTAAAATCCATAAGAAAAACATCATTAATTTCATCAGTATGTCTCTTATATCAGTTCAATTTATACAATACTTATTCATTCATTTCTGTGTTTAGTTTTAAAGGGAATGTGGTTGTCTCCAAATGTTGATGAGTATACTTGTTTACTGGGATCCCTAGATTAACCAAGGATTTGATAGAAGGTGGTTTAAATTTCCTGCAGGGATTTCTGGGCCGGGCAAAGTAGCTTCAGTACAGCTGGTCTACTCCATGCGTGACTGAATGGATATGTATGTATGACTAATATACCAATGCTGTTATGGTGTGTGGTGGCCCTCTTGGCCATTTATGAAGTAGTTGTTTATGAAGAAGAATATTGTTATGGTGAAAGTTGTTGAATTGAATTTAGTTGCAGCAATGGGAATAAAAGATGTTTCCATATCTTGCATTTTTGCCATTCTTGAAACACATAATTCAAATTCAAATGTTTCTTTGTTTTTAATGTCAGGTTTTGAATGTCTTAGCTATAATAAGTGATTTTTCCTCTTCATCTTACCCTTTACATTTCTCTCCTAAGTTTCTGTGATTACATGGCAAATGTAGATGTATACTGTTTCTGAATTCCTTGTTTTCCATTGTGTTAAAACTGTTGAATCCATTACCAACTTTGAAAAAATTGTCATCTCATCTTTTCAGTTTCATATTTACAGAGTTGATGAAGTTAGGGCCACAGATTATCAGGCACTTTGCTACAAAGTGTGAATAATGAGTTGCCCTTTTCCATTGCTTCTTTTTAACTTCTAAGTTTATATGACTTGTAAAACTATTTATGTCTTATAAACTATCCTTTCTTGTGATGGTACTTCTAAAACTTGTCTTGAGGAAAACGTTAAATTTTGTTACTGCTTTTAAGAAAGGCTCCAAGTGAAAACTGTTTATTCTTTTCCTGATAATATTTTTCCGTTTTTATAATAGTAATAAAATCAAGTAGACTATAAAGTAGAAATATCTCATAAATTGTTAATTACAAGCTTCCCTTTGATACATGTTTCCTTAATGGGCTGTGTTCTCTTAATCTGAATAAAACAAATGATATTTTTGGAAAGCTGTACTAAGTTATCTATAAATAGAACGAACAGACTTTTTTAACAACACTTCATATGGTCACTTACATCTTACAATAACAGTCTGTGTTTTCATGAAGGGAATAAGGCTCACTGATGACATTTTCTGCAACAAAAATGTGGTTACATAGCTTTATCTCTACATAGAATAACTGAAGAGTAGAGTAGCTTCTGGTTTATATCACATAACTATGTTGTAGTTAGCATTCTGTATCTTTCTTAGGCAGTTTTACTTATAGGTCCCAAATAGGCCAAAGATTAGCATACTTGTTCATAACCCGTTACATAATTTATTTTTCTACAGAAAAATATACCCTTTGCAAACACACAGCTTTGAACATACTTAATTCCATTCTGTTCTTGTAAAATCATTTTGTTTATCAGCCAGCAAATATTTATTGACAACCCACTGGGTGCTCTGGCTTAGCTAACTTTGTGGATAAATAAAGCAGTTCTTCCTCTCATAGAATTTAAAAGACAGCAGGGAGATAGGCATTTGAAAATGCTTGTGAATAGCAGTGTAAATGATGACGAGTGTAAATGCCATGAAGGAACAATACACGAAAGACGTAAAGTATACTAGAGAGTTAGTAAAAGGTTTTTGAGGATGTGATGTTTAAGCTGGGATGTGAACAATGAGTGATTATTGGTCAGCAGAGAAGGGGGTGCTATCCCAGACAGAGGAAACATCGTATTAAAATGCCTGTTGCAGGAACGGAGAGAAATCCACTGTCACTAAAACCCAGTGAGCAAGACGGAGAGCAGCATGCAATGAATTTACCTAGGTAGATGGGGGCCAAAGCATGCAGGCCTTACAGACCATGTGGAACACAATTGGATTTTATTCCAAGGACAACTGCAAGAGCTAAAAAGGTTTTTAAGCAGGGGAGTGACACAGATTTACATTAAAATGAATTACTCTAGCATCTCTGTGGAATAAATTGAATGAGTGGAGGATGAGATGGTTGTAACCACTATTCCAAGAACTTTATAGTGAGTGGCTTTCATTCTGTTAGGTCAGTGATTCTTTTTTTCTGCTTGTAGGGTTTTCATAAATGGAACACTCCCATCAGTAACACTACTCAGCATTTGTAGTAAATCTAATCTCCATCCATATGCTACCCACACCTCAGGTAAGAATCACTGAGCTAGTCCAGCCCTTATCTAATTTTACTGATAGGAAAATTGATGTTGAGAAAAGTGATTTAGCCAAGGTCACAGAGCAAGCACTTCAAATGGCCATTGAGAAAATCTTCCAGAGCCCCTTTCACAAAATTTCTGTTAGATTTACAAAATTAGCATCATGAGTTAGAATGTATTTACTATGTACTGTGGATAGGCTATTCAGTTCAGTTCAGGTGAGTCGCTCAGTCGTGTCCGACTCTTTGCGACCCCATGAATCACAGCATGCCAGGCCTCCCTGTCCATTACCAACTCCCGGAGTTCACTGAGACTCACGTCCATCGAGTCAGCGATGCCATCCAGTCATCTCATTCTCTGTCGTCCTCTTCTCCTCCCGCCCCCAATCCCTCCCAGCATCAGAGTCTTTTCCAATGAGTCAACTCTTCGCATGAGGTGGCCAAAGTACTGGAGTTTCAGCTTTAGCATCATTCCTTCCAAAGAAATCCCAGGGCTGATCTCCTTCAGAATGGACTGGTTGGATCTCCTTGCAGTCCAAGGGACTCTCAAGAGTCTTCTCCAACACCACAGTTCAAAAGCATCAATTCTTCGGCACTCAGCCTTCTTCACAGTCCAACTCTCACATCCATACATGACCACAGGAAAAAACATAGCCTTGACTAGACGGACCTTTGTTAGCAAAGTAATGTCTCTGCTTTTGAATATGCTATCTAGGTTGGTCATAACTTTTCTTCCAAGGAGTAAGCGTCTTTTAATTTCATGGCTGCAGTCACCATCTGCAGTGATTTTGGAGCCCCAAAACATAAAGTCTGACACTGTTTCCACTGTTTCCCCATCTATTTCCCATGAAGTGATGGGACCGGATGCCATGATCTTCATTTTCTGAATGTTGAGCTTTAAGCCAACTTTTTCACTCTCCACTTTCACTTTCATCAAGAGGCTTTTTAGTTCCTCTCCACTTTCTGCCATAAGGGTGGTGTCATCTGCATATCTGAGGTTATTGGTATTTCTCCCAGAAATTTTGATTCTAGCTTGTGCTTCTTCCAGCCCAGCGTTTCTCATGATGTACTCTGCATATGAGTTAAATAATCAGGGTGACAATATACAGCCTTGACGTACTCCTTTTCCTATTTGGAACTATTGGCTCTGGCTATTAGAAAGTATTAAATGTTTGTAGGAAATTCTCTAATGTAAAGGTCCAGTATAGGAGATGATGAATGAAACTGATTGGCAGCAGCAGGTCTCAAAGTATGATCCAGGGACCTGGGGAGGTCTTTCATCAAAATGGTAACTCATAAAAAATAGCTTTTTTTTTTTTTTTTTTTTACTGTGTTGACATTTGCACTGATGATACCAAAGCAGTGGAGGTAAAGACCCTGGTATCTTGGCCTTAGTCAAGGCAATGGTATCAAACTGCAGGAGTGTAATTATTGTATCTACTGCCACATAGTTATAATTTTTTTTAATGCCAGTTTTCCTTAAGGATGTCTTTGATGAAGCAGTAGAAATCATTAGTTTTGTGAGATCTTAACCCTTGAGTACATGTCTTTACTGTTCTGTATGACAGCATGGGAATGGCATATAAAGCACTTCTGCTGCTGCTGCTGCTGCTAAGTCGCTTCAGTCGTGTTCGACTCTGTGCGACCTCATAGACGGCAGCCTACCAGGCTTCCCGTCCCTGGGATTCTCCAGGCAAGAACACTGGAGTGGGTTGCCCTTGCCTTCCCCAATTCATGAAAGTGAAAAGTGAAAGTGAAGTCGCTCAGTTGTGTCCGACTCTAGTGACCCCATGGACTGCAGCCTACCAGGCTCCTCCATCCATGGGATTTTCTAGGCAAAAGTACTGGAGTGGGGTTCTGCTGCATACCAAAACATGATGGCTGTCTGAAGGAAAAGCACTTGAATGGTTGAGTTGTGAGCCAACTTTGTTTTCATGGAACATTTTTTTTACTTGTAAGAAATATCAGCAGACAAATTATGATTATTCAGACTAGATATTTGAAAGACATTTTACTTTAAAAAATGAACAAAGTCACTGTCATTTTAACAAAAACAGTTGGCAGGTTCATGTCCCATCGTGAAATCTGAATTTTCGGGTAAAATATTTGTTGTTCAGTCGTTCAGTCATGTCCAACTCATTGTGACTCTAGGGACTGCAGCACACCAGGCTCCCCTGTCCTTCACTATCTCTCGGAGTTTGCATGAAATCATGTCCATTGAGTTGATGATGGCATCCAACCATCTCATCCTCTGTCATCCCCTTCTCCTGTCCTCAATGTTTCCCAGCATCAAGGTTTTTTACAGTGAGTCAGCTCTTCAAAGTATTGGAGTCTCAGCTTCAGCATCAGTCATTCCAGGGAACATTCAGGGTTGATTTCCTTTAGGATTTACTGGTTTGATGTCCTTTCTGTTCAAGGGACTCTAAAGAGTCTTCACCAGCACAATTGTTTAATGAAACATATCAACATTTTGAAGATTTGCATAGCTCAGTGACCAACATTTTTCAAGTGACCAGTGCATGATGTTACAGAAAGGATCTCTGTGAAGTTTAAGATAAACCTATAGATTTTAATATAAGAGTATATAGAGTGTATGATTCCAGCTTCCACATTGCAACTAACTTTAAGGAACTACCACTGGTTGAATTTTAGTGCAGTGTTGAAGCACATCAACAACTATCTGAAAAGGCTATGAAAACACTCCTTTGTGTGTTTTCATACCTGTGTGATGGATATCCCTCCATGTGGTTTAACAAGAATGACATATTGTAACAGATTGAATACAGAGGTACTAAGTACTGTCCTCTACTAAGCCACACTTCAAAGCGATTTGCAAAATGCAGAACAGTGCTAAATTCTTACTATTTTTGTTTGTTTTGGAAAATAATTGTTATATTTTCATGAGACATTTTTGTTTATATTTTTATAAAGACATACTGACCTGCCTCTTGAGAAACCTATATGCAGGTCAGGAAGCAACTGTTAGAACTGGACATGAAACAACAGACTGGTTCCAAATAGGAAAAGGAATGCGTCAAGGCTGTATATTGTCACCCTGCTTATTTAACTTATTTGCAGAGTACATCATGAGAAACGCTGGGCTGGAGGAAGCACAAGCTGGAATCAAGATTTCCAGGAGAAATATCAATAACCTCAGATATGCAGATGACACCACCCTTATGGCAGAAAGTGGAGAGGAACTATAAAGCCTCTCGAGGAAAGTGAAAGTGGAGAGTGAAAAAATTGGCTTAAAGCTCAACATTCAGAAAACAAAGATCATGGCATCTGGTCCCATCACTTCATGGCAAATAGGTGGGGAAACAGTGAAAACAGTGTCAGACTTTATGTTTTGGGCTCCAAAATCACTGCAGATGGTGACTGCAGCCATGAAATTAAAAGACGCTTACTCCTTGGAAGAAAAGTTATGACCAACCTGGATAGCGTATTCAAAAGCAGAGACATTACTTTGCCAACAAAGGTCCGTCTAGTCAAGGCTATGTTTTTTCCTGTGGTCATGTATGGATGTGAGAGTTGGACTGTGAAGAAAGCTGAGTGCTGAAAAATTGATGCTTTTGAACTGTGGTGTTGGAGAAGACTCTTGAGAGTCCCTTGGACTGCAAGGAGATCCAACCAGTCCATCCTAAAGGAGATCAGTCCTGGGTGTTTTTTGGAAGAAATGATGCTGAGGCTGAAACTCCAATACTTTAGCCACCTGATGTGAAGAGTTGAGTCATTGGAAAAGACCCTGATGCTGGGAGGAATTGGGGGCAGGAGGAGAAGGGGACGACAGAGGATGAGATGGCTGGATGGCATCACTGACTCCATGGACGTGAGTTTGAGTGAACTCCGGGAGTTGGTGATGGACAGGGAGGCCTGGCGTGCTGTAATTCATGGGGTTGCAAAGAGTCGGACACAACTGAGCAACTGAACTGAACTGAACTAAAAGACATACTAATACATGAGTGTGTTAATATTCTTGGCCATGCAGCTTGTGGGATCTCAGTTTCCCAACCACAGATTGAACCCAGGCCATGGCAGTAAAAGCTTTGAATTAGAAACTCTCCAAGTTTGTTAATGTTCTTAACTGAGTCAGTAAATATTTTAAAATTTTGTACTGTTGTGGTAAACATCTATAGATACAGATATATAAAGACAAAAGCTCCTTGGGTGTGTGTGAACATTTTAGTGTCTATTACTGCATTTTGCTAAATTCTCATCTATGTCAGCTTTTAAAAGATTTATTTGTCGTAACATTTAATTCCACTTTTAATTCTACTTGTGACGTGCATTTAAAAGTTCTGTGTTTACTATATTTCTTTAAAATATGTAACTCAGCATTTTTAGCAGCTCATATTAAGCTTCTCCAGTGAGTACAGTCTAGCGAGGTTAGTATATAAGCATTGGCAGAGAAAGCTACATGTGTCTTCAAAGCTCTGTGTTTTTCCATGTCACCCAGAGAATTTGCAAGATACATATTTGTACAATTTTGTAGTTCTGTTGCAAGTTTTAAATGTGGTAATATATGGAAAGCCTAGTTCTTGGCACATAGTTGGTGCTCAGTACAAGTTTACTTCTATTCTGAGTTTTTTATTTTCTTCAACCAAATGTGTTTAAAATATACAAGGCCAAGTTTGCTGTTACTGTAATGCAAAACTTGGACCATAAATTAATTCAGCATCTGTCATCTACTACCTGTGAGAGCTTGAGTAACATACTTGTCCTTCTTGGAGCAGTGTCTTTATCTGTAAAATTAAAGTTTAGACAACCTTGATTTAATTCTGTCCTTTGAAGAAAAACTGGTTATCCTTGTGAAGAACAATTCTAAAACTAAATTACAGAGAAGTGAGCCACTACTAATAGGCTTTGATTAGGAAAGAGGAGTGAAAGCAGTGGGTAGTTTTAAGAATAGTTACCAAGAGGACTGTCTCCTAAAAAAAAAAAAAAAGGACTCTCTCCTATGAGAGTGCACAGAGAAGAGGCAAAAAGGGAGTCATACAGAAATGAGACAGATGATACAGATTTGCATTCAGAGGACCTTTTCTCCACAGGCCAGAGCTAAGACGTTTTCTTCAATGAAGATCAGCAAAAATGTATTTTATATCTGTTGTTGTGGGTTAGGCCCTGCATTAAGCATCATGCTTTGAGCTAAATGTACAGAGATGAATACAACATGGTCCTTACTCTCCAGGGCGCTTCCCAGACTCCTGGCGTCACTAGGCACCCATCACACTGTAGTTGGCAGCAAGGATATAGGAGTGGCTCATTCTGGATTGTTTCTTTAGAGGAACATGAAGTCCTGTTTGCCAGGAGACATGGATCCCATAATGGAAGACCATAGTTTTCCTCTAGTTACTTTTCAGCCTGGGAGTGAGTTCAGACACCTAGGGAGGAGGAAGTTCTTTCCCAGGTAGGATGGTGCTTGTCTTCAGTAAGTCTTAGTATCAGTTACTGGATCATTTCCTATTTCAAAATAGCCTCTGCTGCTGCTGCTGCTGCTGCAAAGTCACTTCAGTCGTGTCCGACTCTGTGCGACCCCATAGACAGCAGCCCACCAGGCTCCCCCATCCCTGGGATTCTCCAGGCAAGAACACTGGAGTGGGTTGCCATTTCCTTCTCCAATGCATGAAAGTGAAAAGTGAAAGTGAAGTCGCTCAGTCGTGTCTGACCCTTAGCATGGACTGCAGCCTACCAGGTTCCTCCGTCCATGGGATTTTCCAGGCAAGAGTACTGGAGGAGGGTGCCATTGCCTTCAACCTCTGCTTTTATGAAAGCTGCTTCAAACAAACAGAGTAAACCTCAAGAGTTGGTGTTTCTTTGTATGTGTAATGGGCAAAGAGCTTTATATACTCTGTCTCACTTAATGCTTACAGCGTTGGCTTGAAGAAGGAAGTGACTTTCTAGATCACACATCTGTTTGGGGTGGAGTAGGGATTGGAACTCGTGTCTGGTTCCACTATATCACATCTCTTGCTGCTGCTGCTATTGCTGCTAAGTCACTTCAGTCGTGTCCCACTCTGTGCGACCCCATAGATGGCAGCCCACCAGGCTCCCCCTGTCCCTGGGATTTTCCAGGCAAGAGTACTGGAGTGGGGTACCATTGCCTTCTCCTATACAAAAGAAAATCAAGTAGAAATTGTTACACTGTATACTGTTTCTTGAAAGGTTTGTTTCAGTTGTGGGTGTTGGAGGCTGAGTGGGCATGTGCCGGGCCCTAGAGTGTGATGTGTTTCCTGCTATGAGAAAGTCACTCTCTGTCAGTATAGGACATGATCACAGCTTCACTGTTGTGTCTTTTCTCCAGTCTTTGGAAATATTTCATATTCCTTCTAGTTACAAGGCAGTGAAATGAAATGAAATGTAGTTCTCGGCTTGGACCCTGGAGCCAGACTCTGCAGGTTTGAATCCAAACTCTGCCATGTACAGTGACGTTTAGCAAGTTATTTCTTGTCTCTGTGCCTCTGCTTTGTCTTCTGTGAAATGGGGTTGTGTGAGCATTTGATGAATTTATATACCTGAAGTGCTTAGGGTAGTATTCGTTTCAAAGTAGCACACTGTAAGTTATTTGCTGTTATTGTTGTGGTTAATGTTGTTGAAATGTTTATATCTCTCTCAACGGGATTATAGAAATAATGATTTAGCAACAGCTTTCCATAGCAGATGGGCTTCCCTTGTGGCTCAATTGGTAAAGAATCTGCCAGCAATGAGGGAGACCTGGGTTTGATCCCTGAGCTGGGAAGATCCTCTGGAGAAGAGAAAGGCTACCCACTCCAATATTCTGGCCTGGAGAATTCCATGGACTGTATAGTCCATGGGGTTGCAAAGAGTCAGACACGACTGAGCGACTTTTACTTTCACTTTTCACAGCAGACAGTTGATTCAGCTGATTCTATTTAGTTAATTAGGTTATTTCACATTTTTCATGTGTTGCAAGAATGATAACTCTGTCATTGTTTTAGTGCAGTACTCCTTTTGTTTATACGCTTAGATTGTTTTTATTTAGCCAACACCGCCAAAGATAGCTAATAGGTCATGTACCTGTTCCAGAGTTATTGTGGAAAATAGTGAGCATGACTTTACCAGGTCTTGGCCTGTGAAAAGCTGGCTGTCTTTACAGGCTGATTTAATGCTGGTCATAGTCCAGCATTGCTGACTCATAAAATGCATGTGTATGCCTTGGCCCACTGTATTCAGTTCTTCAGTTCAGTCGCTCAGTCGTGTCCAACTGTTTGCGACCCCATGAACTGCAGCACGCCAGGCCTCCTTGTCCAACACCAGCTCCTGGAGTTCACTCAAACCCATGTCCCATCGAGTCGTTGATGCCATCCAACCATCTCATCCTCTGTCGTCCCCTTCTCCTCCTGCCCTCAATCTTTCCCAGCATCAGGGTCTTTTCAAATGAGTCAGCTCTTCGCATCAGGTAGCCAAAGTATTGGAGTTTCAGCTTCAACATCAGTCCTTCCAGTGAACACCCAGGACTGATCTCCTTTAGGATGGACTGGTTGGATCTCCTTGCAGTCCAAAGGACTCTCAAGAGTCTCCTCCAGCACCACAGTTCAAAAGCATCAATTCTTCTGTGCTCAGCTTTCTTCATAGTCCACCTCTCACATCCATACATGACTACTGGAAAAACCATAGCCTTGACTAGACGGACCTTTGTTGGCAAAGTAATGTCTCTGCTTTTTAATTTGCTGTCTAGGTTGGTCATAATTTTCCTAAAATGCATGTTTATGCCCTGGCCCACTGTATTGTGGAGAGCTAAATAAGTACTATACCTGGGTCCACCCGCCTCAGGCTCTGTAGCAGTTTGGAGTATGATGTTACCATGATCAGGGAAATGTTCACAAAGGAAATAATGTTTGATTTGAGGGTTACTATTTGAGTTGAAGTCTTCTAGGAAATTTAGTTAAAGGAAAATAATTCCAGCCACCAGTAAGATTTAATACCAAACTCCAAGGCCCACAAGTCTTCAAATGGTCACAGACAGGGAGAATAAGCAGAAGCAATGAACAGAAGAAGCTCTAGGTTGTTGTCTTCTAGGTTATCAGTTACAGATTTTTATAAAAACTTACTGGAAAAAATAACCAAATACATGTTATAGAATTATTTGTATTATTTAAAATTATATTTTTATATAACCAACCTTATAGTGCATAGTTAGCAGCATTTTATTATGGTGATCATTGACAGAATATTCTTTTATTTATAGAATTGTGTGCTTTGCCTCTTTGCTTCTTAGCTTCCATTAGCAGGCACCACCTAATGGCAGCTGGTAGAATTGCAGGCGATAAATGCATTGGAGAAATTCATGACTTACTTTTTCAAATCCTGAAAGATGATGCTGTGAAAGTACTGCACTCAATATGTCAGCAAATTTGGAAAACTCAGCAGTGGTCACAGCACTGGAAAAGGTCAGTTTTCATTCCAGTCCCAAAGAAAGGCAATGCCAAAGAATGCTCAAACTACCACACAATTGCACTCATCTCACACGCTACTAAAGTAATGCTTAAAATTCTCCAAGCCAGGCTTCAGCAATACATGAACCATGAACTTCCAGATGTTTAAGCTGGTTTTAGAAAAGGCAGAGGAAACAGAAATAAAATTGCCAACATCTGCTGGATCATGGAAAAAGCAAGAGAGTTCCAGAAAAACATCTATTTCTGCTTTATTGACTATGCCAAAGCCTTTGACTGTGTGGATCACAATAAACTGTGGAAAATTCTGAACGAGATGGGAATACCAGACTACCTGACCTGCCTCTTGAGAAACCTGTATGCAGGTCAGGAAGCAACAGTTAGAACTGGACATGGACCAACAGACTGGTTCCAAATAGGAAAAGGAGTACGTCAAGGCTGTATATTGTCACCCTGCCTATTAAACATATATGCAGAGTACATCATGAGAAACGCTGGGCTGGATGAAGCACAAGCTGGAATCAAGATTGCCGGGAGAAATATCAATAACCTCAGATATGCAGATGATACCACCCTTATGGCAGAAAGTGAAGAAGAACTAAAGAGTCTCTTGATGAAAGTGAAAGAGGAGAGTGAAAAAGTTGGCTTAAAGCTCAACATTCAGAAAATGAAGATCATGGCATCTAGTCCTATCACTTCATGGGAAATAGATGGGGAAACAGTGGAAACAATGGCTGACTTTATTTTTCTGGGCTCCAAAATCACTGCAGGTGGTGATTGTAGCCATGAAATTAAAAGATGCTTATTCCTTGGAAGGAAAGTTATGATCAACATAGACAGCATATTCAAAAGCAGAGACATTACTTTGCCAACATAGGTCTGTCTAGTCAAGGCTATGGTTTTTCCAGTGGTCATGTATGGACGTGAGAGTTGGACTATAAAGAAAGCTGAGTGCCGAAGAATTGATGCTTTTGAACTGTAATGCTGGAGAAGACTCTTGAGAGTCCCTTGGACTGCAAGGAGATCCAACCAGTCCATCCTTAAGGAGATAAGTCCTGGGTGTTCACTGAAGGACTGAGGTTGAAGCTGAAATTCCAATACTTTGGCCACCTCATGCGAAGAGCTGACTTATTGGAAAAGACCCTGATGCTGATAGGGATTGGGGACAGGAGGATAAGGGGACAACAGAGGATGAGATGGCTGGATGGCATCACTGACTTGATGGACATGGGTTTGGGTAGACTCCAGGAGTTGGTGATGGACAGGGAGTCCTGGCGTGCTGTGGTTCATGGGGTCGCAAAGAGTCGGACACGACTGAACGACTGAACTGAACTAAACTGAACTACCACGAAAAACCCAGTCTGGTTCACAGAGGAACTTAGTGGTATGAGTTAGTCTTTTTTCGTAGATTCGTGGAGTGAGCATGTTGTAGAGGATGGGAGTCAACAGCCAGTTGCTTTATATCCAAATTAGTGTTATATTAGGAAGTGTGTATTGTTGGGATGTTACACAAGATTTAATATTTTTACTCTCTTCTTGAAATGGAGTTATATATGAGAAATGAAATTATTGAGGTTTGGTTTTTAGATACAACCTGACTAAGCTTCCAAAAGAAAAGATTAGTTAACTTAAATTGATTCTATCTCCTGCTGCTAAATCACTTCAGTCGTGTCCGACTCTGTGCGACCCCATAGATGGCAGCCCACCAGGCTCCCCCGTCCCTGGGATTCTCCAGGCAAGAACACTGGAGTGGGTTGCCATTTCCTTCTCCAATGCATAAAAGTGAAAAATGAAAGTGAAGTTGCTCAGTCGTGTCCGACTCCTAATGACCCCATGGACTGCAGTCTACCAGGCTCCTCCGTCCATGGGATTCTCCAGGCAAGAGTCCTGGAGTGGGTGCCATTGCCTTCTCCTGACTCTATCTGATAGTGCATAATACTTTTAATTGTGGAATGAAATGTATGATTAGCCAGCATGATAAGAAGTTAGTTGTTGTTTCAAAATTACAGAACTGATGCTTGACATTTTATAAAGTTCATTTAGAAGCTTAACAGAATCACTCATGTTAATGACCACCCAAGTAGCTGTTATAATTAATGCTGATGGGCCTTGAAGAGCCTTGGCAAGGCACTGACCCTGAAGATCAACCATGAGTTTACCAAATAAGGGCTATTTATTCTTCTTAGATAGTTTACAAAGACTAGGACTTCTGTAAAACACTGTTTTTGTATGAGAGTAACAGTGTTACTGAATGCTTGCTGTGTGCCAGATGCACTCTTCTAAACACTCTTTATGTATTAACTCATTTAATTCTCTTGCAGCAAGACAAGTTGGGCAGTTACAAGATCCTTCTTCCTTTTTTCCTTCTCTTCCTCATCTCTTGCTGAGGAATATGAAATCATTGCTTTGTTCTGGAGATGTACTTTGACACAGACTGAGAGATACTATAGTCTTAGTGGTAAGAGGAGTGGTTTAAAGCTGTAAGAGTATGAGGCATGTTTATATGTCTTATAATGCTGTTATATGTTATCAATGTCAATATTGGTGGTTATATGGTTTCAAATTTTGGCATCTTCTAATAAGAATTTTATTTTGGTTTATGCTAATTCTAAGTATTATATTAAATATATTCTCTTGAGTAATCCATACATCAGATAATCTACCCCACAAAAGTTGACTATATGATAAAAAATGAATTATTTATATTTTCCTTGTGTGAGCATTTAGAGTCTTCTTGGAATTTGTTATGAAATATGTATATTAACTTGTAATTATAATTTATTTCTTAATAATAATAATATTCTTAATACAATTTCTACAGGAACTCACATGACCACTGTGTTTCACTCTAAAAATGTCAAATGCATTGGCTATTCAAGTTTCATTAATACTAATGTTCTATAAGAGTTTCAGTCATTCTTCAGTGGAAAGATAGCCCTTTTGAATGTTAAATTTCAAAAAGATATTAGACATTTAGGAGTATTTACTATGATGTAATCTATCTAAATTTTCTGACAGCTTGCAATTTACTTTTTAAAGGTACATGTTGCCATGTTAATATCTGCTGGCTTTAAATTTTTTTGTTTTGAACTCAGCATATTTAATGTTTTCGTTTGATTCTTTAATATACCCTTCTTGGTGAAAGTTCATTTCTCTGTTCTTCCTTATGTTATTTGTAGAGGTAAGTTTAAATTCCTCTGTTGAGAAAAGCAAGTGACTCTGCAGCAATCTCATTCTTAAGCTACTAAGCCTAATTTTGTTGCCTCTTTTCCCCTTATATCTACTGCCACCCTATCTTTAGCTAGAATATTAATAATTTGTCTTCCTTTGATACATGTAAATATGTGTGTTGTCACCATGTCTTCAAGCAAGACATATTGAGCTTGGATGTGACATCTCTTATTCTTCCCCCTTCTCTCTTCCTCTCTCTTCCTCTTCCTACTCCTCCTTCCCTTTCTTCCCTTGATCTTCTTCCTTCACATATCCTCCTCCTCTTTCACCTCTCCACAACAAGTATTAATTCAAAGCATAATCTTGTAAAGTTGTATAGAAATACTGACTTACTTGGGTGTTACTTCATTGCTGCTGCTGCCGCTGCTGCTGCTAAGTCGCTTCAGTCGTCTCTGACTCTGTGCGACCCCATAGACGGCAGCCCATCAGGCTCCCCTGTCCCTGGGATTCTCCAGGCAAGAACACTGGAGTGGGTTGCCATTTCCTTCTCCAGTGCATGAAAGTGAAAGTGAAGTCACTCAGTCGTGTCCGACTCTTAGCGACCTCATGGACTGCAGCCTACCAGGCTCCTCTGTCCATGGGATTTTCCAGGCAAGAGTACTGGAGTGGGGTGCCATCGCCTTCTCCATACTTAATTGCTAAAAGCGTGCTAATCAGTAGCAGCAGAGAAGACTTTTAGAAAGCCTTGGGAGATTATGGATTGACTCTCATTACCCTCCAATAACACTAAGCTCCTTTTGTTTTTCTTACATTATAATAAACTTTCACTTCTTTCAGTTATGTGTTTTGTTTTGCTTTGGCTGATGTACCTCTCTCTCACTGTATTTATTGCTTATGTTCATAGCTTTTTAGAAGATCACTTTTTTCAATTTTTTTAGTACCTCCCTTTTGATAGCAGAACAAAATTTTGTTATTTTAATTAGCCAATTTAAGCAAAGCTCATTATGGGGAGAATTTAGAACCCAGAAAAGCCATTTATAGTTGAGTGTTGTCAAAGTAGCTTGAATTAGGAGTCTGTATAATTCAAGATGTAGAGGTACAGACCCTGCATTTGTTTTTGATATGATTATTGTAAAATACTAACATTGTAGTGGTTTGTTGGACCAGATCAGAGTCAGATATTCTTCAGAATCATTATGGATTCAGCACTGCCTTTTGATGAATTATTTTCTTTCTGCTGTATTCAAAGGCATCTCTCTGACCTATTGTGCTATTATGTATCTTCTCTTGGTTAAAGTTATACAGTTTTAATGACAGCTAGATCATCTGGTTCAGCTCCTTTGGTTAAGATGTGTTTAAGCTACAGTTATATCTCCTTCCCTAGAATTCTCAATTTAAAGTCAAATATGAGAGAGTGTCTGGTAAGCTAAATATGTGCTGTTGTCTATCTATATTAACACCTTTCTTTTTTTACCTCTTCTCTTCTTTCAAATCTTCAAAATACATGCCCTTTGACAGAACATGCAGTTGTATTTCTTAGTTATTTTGTGATTGCTATAGTATTTATTCAAACCAGACTGCAGCATATCTCAAATTTAAAAAATGAACCTGTCTGAGGTGCTTTAATAGTTTGTCATAAAAAAAATAGAAACTAGTCCTATATGTTTGTGACAGCTGGAGTCATTGAGTCTTCCCAGGACACCCCCCAACCCCCACCTCCCCGTGCCCAGCTATTCATCATTTAGTTTATTACATGACTAAGGCTTACAGAAGTCAGTCTTAAGGAAATAAAAATACAGGTCAAAGCAATTTATCTAGTCAGGCAGTGACTTTAGCTGAGTCACCCATGTGGTATATTGGTATCCTTGATTGGCAGGCTCATGCTGTGTTCACTGTTACTGTATCAACCTCATACTTCCTTTAATTTCATGAGGCAAGTAGTCTATTGTACATACCTTTGGGGAGATCTGCTAAGCAGGATGGCTGTGATTGATGGCTACAGACTTAACCATGTCTCACTTCATGGGTATTGCAGAAAGACCATTAGGAAGTACAGTCTGTCGTACCATCCACTTAAGTGTTTTCTCATTATTTTCAACTCTGTTTTAGTATCTCTTTAATATTGCTTTAAGTGCCATGAAAGCAGGAATATCTTGTACTTCTTTTATCCTCCGTAAGCTCTCCCGAAGTTTTAGAAAAACAGAAATAACCAATATAGAGAACAGAGAGATAAAATTATTTTGTTGTGGTGGTGGTTTAGTCACTAAGTCATGTCTGACTCTTTGCGACCCCATGGATTGTAGTCTGCCAGGGTCCTCTGTCCATGGGATTTCCCAGGCAAGAATACTGGAGTGGGTTGCCATTTCTTTTTCCAAGGGATCCTCCTGACCCAGAGATCGAATCCACATCTCCTGCACTGACAGGTGGATTCTACACCACTGAGCCACCAGGGAAGCCCAAGATTATTTTGGTCATAAAGATGATCATATTTTTGGATTCTTTTAGAAATAAAGTCTTTTTCACTAATTGACATCATAGAAATGGCATACACAGGGCTAACAAAACAACTATTTAAAGTTGTATAAAATGTTTGTATAAGTTATATAGTCAAAATACATGGTCACAAAAGATAAGGAAGGTTAGCTACCTTGGTTGGACAATGGAGTGACAGTTCTCCAGAATCAGGAAGAATTCATTGTTGGCAGCTGTTATGTTGGCATGGTGCTAAGGCTTGTTTTGTCCCCAACAAGGACAGGATCTACTGTAGGAGGGTCTCGGCAACAGGCCATATCATTATGAGGGTTATTTTTATAAAGTAAGTCTCATTGTATTGGCAGAGCTTAATCCTCTGGTGGGTAGAATTCTTTTTACTATAGTTTATATTATGACATATTGGTTTTTTTAGTAAAAGCTAGAAAAGTTCTCTCTGTTGATTTAACATAAAGATAGCATCTGAAGCTGTAAGTGCATTTGCTGTTTACATCTTTAAAAATTGTTTAATGGATTAGTGTGAAAACAGAAAAGAGGACATGAGTTTAGAGAGTTAAGACTGAAAGGAACATTGTCAAGGAAGAAAGAGATATTTGAAGGAAACGGATTAGGGCAAGCCCTCTGGATACCCCTTGTACTGTTGGTACCCAAGATGCACTTATAGTCCTGGAGTCTGCATATGAATAGATGATACCAAATGCCAAATTGAATTTTGTGTGCAAAAGTGGGAGATTTTCTTTGTTTTTTTATAATGACATTCTAGAAAAATGAGAAGACAGGTTTGAAACCTGCAAGCTGCTCAGTATAGCTTTGAGGCTCAGTTTCCTTGTCAACCGTTATGGGGGCATGTTAGATAGTTTTGGAGGAAGCTTAAATGAAGATAGGAAAAAAGTTCCTTTTCCTCTCTTTTAGTGAAATTGTGAGGCTACAATTGGTATGACAACTATATGAGATCCAATGCTAAAATTTATGATATGATAAAGATAGAGTTATCTGTTTTTTCTGCTAGATATATATATATATATATTTACTTATAACCTTTTACCTTTTTTCATTGGAGTGTTTCTGAATTAATGGTTTCAGAAGAGATTTTTTTTCTAATGACATTGATATCTTTCTAATTGTGTCTGTTTTATTTCAAAGGCAATGTAAGTGCAGCTCATTTTTTTATGCATAAACACTTGCAGTAACTCATGCAGTTAACATTTAAATACAAAATAAGCTATTTTAGCCTTTTAGAAATAACATCACCACAAAATGAACTGCTCTATGTGACATTAGTGTGATACGGTAGCAGAGAAGATAATCTTACAGATCTTGCTTTTTCTTGATATACCAGTTATGGCAAATTAGCTCTGATATTATGTTATAAGGTAGCAATGAGAAGGAACTGTTAATATAGGTCAAGTTTGGTGGATTTGAAATATCTGCAGAGAGCTTACAAGTTAAGGAAAAATTTATTGTATTCCCAGCACAATTCTGATACTTTCATCTGGATACATAAAAGTCTTAATGTCTAAATAAAAATTGCAAAGCAGTTTACAGCCTTAACAAATCAGATCTTTTGAGAATCCCTTCTTTCTTCTTTTTGCTGCTACATGCAAGACTGCTTTTGTGTCATTAGTAACTGAGCTGGTGAAATAGCTTAGCTGTTAGGCATATTTTGCTGCAAAAGTCATTCCCTTTTGATCTTAACAAGATGAGCTGTAGTCATTTACCATTAGAGTCTGTTATCTTGTTGAAAGAAGAACCTTGAGTAGATTTATTTTATTACACATCAGCTTGATGTGTGAAATTACTTATGTTGTCTGTATTTACAACTGTTAATTCCCAGGAAAACAGGTGTCCTTATATTATGTAGCCCACTGGAATTTAAACCCTTAAAAAAAAAAAGGTATTTGTCAGGATGTTAAAATCTTCAATGTTTAGTGTCATTTCTATGATTTGAAGAGTTGTTTAGAAGCCGATGGATATTTAGAGCATCAGAGTAACCCCTTCAGGGAGATAATTCCCTAGGAAATAATAGGCAAAGAAGTTTACAGATAGGAGATTTGAATATACTCAGTATATTAGCCTGGAATAAATAAATATTTTATTTTTAGGAATTCACATAGGTAATAAAAATGTTTAGCATTATTTGTTTTTTATGAAAAATGTGTTTTTAGTATATATTTGAAGAGTTGGGCAACCATTTTTCTAATTTTTGAGTATTTTTCATTGCTCCAAAGTGAAACCCCATAAACATTGGCAGTTACTGTCCCAGTTTTCCCATCCCTCAATGTGTGACAACCACTAATCTACTTTTTGTTACTTCTTGACTAAAATGTTGCATTGACATTCTCATAAATAGTAGTTTAATACCACTGATCTTTTATATTAGTGATACTGTGTGATTAAGTTCTACATTATTAAATATTTGTAGAAATGTGTTACTAAGGTTTTACTTCTTTTATGTTGTAAACAATAGTTTATCACCATATGTTTTCATTAAGCATAGTAGTACATCATTACCTACAATTATTTAGTAAAATTTTGCTGAGTCTACCTCTTTTTTTGTTTTTATTTTTGCAAATTTGAGATAAGTGTTTCTTTCCTTCAACCCACAAATTGAGATAAGTAAAATGACCTCGATTGTATTTATCTTTGCTTAGAATATCTTTCTTTCACAGTAAAAAAAAGTATTTACATAGCAGTTATAATAGAATTTCTATTTAAAATACTTTAAGATAAACTTTGCATTCTTTTTAGTCTTAGCAACATTCCTTTTTTGCACACAAACAGTTGACATTCTTTACAGATCATACTCATTTCTTCACTCATGCCAAACTCTTGAGGTCCTTACTAACTATGTGACTTTAGGCACCTGATTGTATGAACAACTAGTGGATTAATAATCATAAATATGTGCCTATCCCACAACATTAATCTAGTTTTACTTGGCTGAAATCGTGGCTTGATATGGTAAAGGGAATAGTTTTTGAAGTTGGCAGGTATGATGAGGATTTTGTTCATGTAGAGATCTGCTTTATAGTTCATCTAGGATTTAGTTCAGCTGAGAACTGTCAGATTCATCCAAAGACTTTTATTGTATAAAACTTCAACATATATGTGCAGTGAAAAGATGTTCTGAAGTTGATTACATAATAATTCTGAGAAAAAGACCTGTTTTAGAAATATCACTATAGACTTCTCTGACTCTTCTTAGGAAGCAATGACAGAACCTGGGTCTGCAAGAGCAAATGATGGTAGTTTACTGTGACTTTTCCTTTGGTAGCTGTTTTGCACTGTTTTGCGTCTGTAGGAATAAGCAATGGCAAATACCTTCAACAAATGGCTGAGATACTAGAAGAACCCACAGGCCAACCACGTACTCCCTTCTTGAATTCATGCCTTAGGTTTCTCCTCTGAGGAGAAAATCAAAACATCATTTTTTCATTTTTAAATAAATAAGAGGACTAAAACATTGCCACTGTTGAATATTGTCAGGAGATGCTTGGAACCTAGTAGATCAACTGGGCAGGTGGAAAATGAGGACATTGTAAAAGTGGACATCACACTACAACTTTTATTGTGGTGCACAAAAATATAACCTAAATCCATGGTCTCAGGAGCATGTTTATATATAGATACACATGTTGGATTTTATAATAGCTCTCAGAGGAAGAATGGGTTTCACTTTACAAAATTTTGTTCTGCCTACAGATTTTTAAGAATAAATTTCTTGTATAACTTGATTCTCTTATGTAAAATTTAAATTATGAAAATCTATGCTATTTAAATATTATAAAATATGTCCTCACAAGAAATGCTAATATAATTAGGTTCTAAGTTTTTTGTTTTATATTAAAATTTTTTGTTTTCATGCTAAGTTAGGTACACCCTGTGTAGCCCCCCAAAGATGCATTTTATCATTGTGTCTCATGCTTTTTTTTTACTGAGCTTGAACAAGCGGTTTTGTCCATGTCTGTAGAAGACTTCTTTCACTGTTCCCGGTTATCATGCCTGGCTTGTGTAATTGGGTAGTCATCAGAAAAGGGGGGCGGATTTTTTTAACCTTTGAAAGTGATATCCTTTTCAGCCTTGGCAGGTCTCAGTGTTCTATCTTTGTCTCTAAAATCCACATCGGAAATGCTAAGAGTTCCCATGCTGGAGTTAGGAGAGGTCGTTGTCAGGAGGATCCTGTAGCACTTTTCAGAAATTGGAGGGTCATCCAGCAAAAGTAGGCCACATATCCTAAGGATCAAGTGCACCCAGTAATATCTTTGGATTTGAAGATCTGCATGCTTTCAAGCTTATCTGTAATTTGGTCTGGTTTCTATTTACCTATTCATGGCCAGCATAGTTTTTGCGGTTGCTGAAAAATACCTTACTGCCATCAGTTTGCACATATGAAAGTATATTTTCGTTTTAATCTAATTTTCTTTCTGATAGCTTTCAAAGTTTATGTGAATTTGTCATAGGAACTCCTCATTTATCCCCACCCACCTGATCGCCTGACTCCTTATGGTACTAGACTCTAGTGAATTATTTCATCAGTATGTTTAGAGAATTTTATCTCTGCGCAGGTGTTTAGGAATTCCTCTTCCTGACTTATGTAGGTATACAGTTTTCTCTCTATTAAATCTGGCTTGGGCTTTAGCCCTTGTTTACTTTAATTGAATCTTTTCACCGGTAGTACAGTGTACTGTTCTATTACTTTGTTAAGTCTGTGGATCACACTCACAGTGAACAAACTGCACTGCAGTAAAAGCACTGTTCTCTGGAAGCAATGGGGAATGACACCGCAGTAAGTGAGTTACCTAGTGTAAATCTTTTAACCTTCATTCTGATCAGGAAAACCCTTTTACAATAAACTGCTCTGCCTTGTAATATATTAAGGGTTATTTAACTCCTTGCTGAATCAAAGTCATCATTATGAATATAATATACTGAACTGTACCAAGCATAGGTAGATACGTATATAGGGCCAAATAGTGTGTGGGAGATCGATTGCAAAAATGACCTTGATTTTTCTCTCTGTCTATTCCCTTGCAGTGTAACTCTGTACAGGTAGTTTTTTTTTTTTTTTTTTTACTTACTTCTTGAATCTGGACTGGTCTTGTAGCCTGCTTTGGCTAGTGCATGTAGCAGAGGTGATGGTATATCAGTTATGAAGCTTAGCCTCAAGAGACCTTGTGCATTTCTGCCCATGGAATCCTGTCTAGGTGTTACAAGAATTAACTTGGCCTACCCTGCAGGATGTGTCCCCATCAGCCTGCACTCCCTTCATGAGCCAGCCAACCACACAATGTGTGTGTGTGAGGGAGGCCATTCTATATAAGCCAGTCTAAGCTAATTTATCAGACTTATCAAAATCATGAGAGAGCACAGCCAAGATGGAATTGCCTTCTGACCTGTGGATTTAAGAGCAAGAAATACTGTTTTAAGCCCCTGGATTTGGGTAGTTTATTATGCAGCAGTGTTTAACTTCTGTGCAATGATTGGTCTTAGAACATGTTTCTTTGGCGGGGAAAAAAGCTTCAGACATAAGCTTGCTTTTTGGTCAGTTGTTGCTTTCTTGGAAAATCATCCTGAATGATATTTCTGCAAAATCAGTGAATCAAAGACAAAAGCAGCTCATTTCTGTTGTACCTCCAAGTGTTTGTTGAATTGAATTGCCATCTTTCACGTAATCTTTTTCAGTGTCTTTGGTGTCCTTTTACAATAGTATCTCATATATTATTTGTTCTGTTGACCTTATTAGAAGGGGAACCACAGGAAGTCCCCTGTCATCCTGTACCCATTCTTTAATCTTATGTGTTTTGATGAAATGTGTTAAGGATTTCCTCATCATTTGTTTAGCCATAGCACAAATAGTTTTTGAGCTCTTACGGTATGCACAGGCACTGTGCCAAGGACACTTGTGAGCTTACAGTCTGGGAAGATACTGACAAGCAAACATCAAATTAAATTATGGTGGGATAAGAACACCTATGATAGGAACACATAAAAGGAAGCAGTTGGACAGGTACAGTAAAAGTTGCACAACCTCACTAATCACCAGGGAAATGCAAATCAAACCACAGTACAACATCACCTCACACCTGTTAGGATGTCTGTTAGACAAGAGATGACAAATGCTGGCAGGGATGTGGAGCAGAGGGAACCCTTGTGCTCGGTTGGTGGGAATGTAAATTGTAGCCTCTATCTAAAGCTATGTGGAGGTTCCTCAAGAAATTAAAAAAACAAGACCACCATAGTATCCGACCACTTCTGGTTATAGATCCAAAGGCAGTGAAATCCTTACCGTGAAGGATATCTGTACTCCCATGTTCATTGCAGCATTATTCACGAGAGCCAAGGTCTGTCAACAGATGAATGTATGAAGAAAATGTGAGATAAAAAAATATATATCTCATATTTATATATATATTTATCACATGTATATCTCATATATATATCACATTCATATATACACACAAACATAGTAGACCCTTATTCAGCCTTAAAAAGGTAGAAAATCTTGGTATTTGTGACAACATAGATGAACCTGGGAAGACATTGCTAAGTGAAATGAGCCAGACAGAAAAAGACAAATACTACATGGTATCACTTATATGTGGACTCTGAAAAAAAAGAACAAGAAAGAAAAACAGACAGTAAAGTCATGGTTGCCCAGGGATGGGGGTAGGAAAAATAGGGAGAGGTTGGTAAAAGGGCATAAACTTACAGTTCCAAGATGAATAAAGTCTGAGGATCTAATGTATAACGTGGTGACTATAGTTGATAATATTATATTGTAGAGAACTTGTGTCCTCTCTCTGATACAAACACACACACACTTAGTGTGTGGGATGATAATTAATTAATTCCATGGTGGGAGTCTTTTTACAGTGTGTATTTGCATCAAAGCATCAATCACATTGTACACTTTATATTACAGTTATATTTGTCAGTTATACCTCAATGAAAAAAAGAAACATAAAACCTATTCAAAAAAGAAAGAAAAAAAGAGAGAAGCAGTTGAGAGGTCAGTGGCTCTCTTGAAGAAATAAGTTTAGATCTAAAGGGTGAGTGGAAATTAGGGAGAAAATGAGAATAGAAAGAGCATTTTATGCATGGGCGATGTATATAGTAAGATGTAAAGGCAAGAGAAATGTTTGAATGTGGCTGGAAATATGGACTGCGTGGAGGCTTGTGGCAAGAGTTAAGTCCAGAATGTAATTAGGAACTGTATCACACAAGGTAATCAAGGAAGACCAGAGGCAAGGGGGTCTAGTTAGAAGGATTTACAATAATTCATGTAAGAGATGATGGGACCATAAATCAGAACAGTATCTCTGGGATGAAGAGAAGTAAGTGAATTCAAGTAAAAGGCAAAAGTCACAGGGTATAGCGACTGAATAAATGGTGAGTGTGATGGAGAGAGAGGAGTCAAGGATAATGTCCAAGTTTTTGGCTTGGACAATGGACCAGCCAGTTCACTGAAGTAAAAGGGCATAACAGGAAGAGCAGGGGGTTTGGGAGAAAGACAGTTTCATTTTGAAGGTTTGAAGTCTGAGGTACTTGTGAAACTTTAAAGAAGTATCCAGAAGACAGCAGTCATTTGGCTCTCAGACTCAAGACTGAGCTGTTCTGGAGATGCAGCTTTGAGGGTCATGGGTATACAGTAATTGAAAGCCTGGGAGAGATGAGGCAGCCAGACAGGTAGCTTTTCATTTGTGAAGAAAAAGAGCCTAGGACTAAACTCTGAGGAAATGACACTGTTTAAGAGACAGAGAGAAGTCTTCAAAGACTACTGAGTGAGATTAACCAAGGTATGTGGGAAACAAAGAGAGTGCAGTGTCACAAAACT
Organism: Bos mutus; assembly: GCF_027580195.1. NCBI lineage: Eukaryota > Metazoa > Chordata > Mammalia > Artiodactyla > Bovidae > Bos > Bos mutus. Next base: position 36,670,923 of record NC_091636.1, on the reverse strand, counting down.
AGGAGAGTGTGTCAAGGATACAAGAACAGTCATCAGGATCAAAAGTTGCTTTGAGATCAACTCAGTTGGTAAAGAGTCCACCTGCAATGCAGGAGACCCGGTTTGATTCCTGGGTCAGGAAGATTCCCCCGGAGAAGGGATAGGCTACCCACTCCAGTATTCTTCCCTTGTGGCTCAGCTGGTAAAGAGTCTGCCTGCAATGTGGGAGACCTGGGTTTGATCCCTGGGTTGGGAAGATCCCTTGGAGAAGGGAAAGGTTACCCACTCCAGTATTCTGGCTTGGAGATTCCATGGACTGTATAGTCCATGGGGTTCCAAAGAGTCAGACATGACTGAGTGACTTTCACAAGGTGAGGTCTGAAGAATTGTCCTTTAGGACAGTTGGGAGCATGGCCTTTGTTTCTAAGCACAAGTTGTTCCTTCCATTTAAAATCTTTTTTTTTTTTTTGTATTGGAGTTTTATTGAGCTCAGTCTTCTTTCAAGATGTTTCTCAAATGCGCCCTCTTCTGTGAAGTCTCCTCCCAGCTAAATTATTCCCTTGCTATAATTTCACAGCTGGTGTAGTGTATTTGAGCATCCTCAAATTGTGAATTCATCAGTGTACTTTGCCAGATAGTCAATTCCTGAACTCACCAAATTTGTATTGTTTCTGTTAGGACTGGGGTCCTGTATTACTCATCTTTTTCTTCTTAGCCCTCCTCACAGTGCCTAGCAGATACATATTGCTTGATAAATGTTTGTGGATTTGAATGCTTGATTTTGAATGTAATCCTAGGCAAAAGCAACATTTAAACAGTCACTTTAAAGCCAACATTTCTAAGTAGTGCTGCCTGTTGGATCAATTTTGTCATACAGTCTTTTCTCTGATAATATGATACAATTGTTCTCTTGAAAAAGCCCCTGGATCCAAAATGGTCTTTCAGGACAATACCAAAATATGTAAGAGTTAGTGTAATAGTCTGTTCTTTTTTCCTTCTTTTTTTTTTTGGCCACACCATGTAGCTAGCAGAATCTCAGTTCGCCAAGCCAGGGATTGAGCTCAGGCTACTGGCAGTGACATCCAGGAATCCTAACCACTAGGCCACCAAGGAACTCCTTGGAGTAGTCTGTTCTTTCCTAGAGGTGGTAATAAATTTGGTAACTTCTAGTGGGCCTATTTTAAGCCCACGTGTCCACTTGGTATAAGTACATTGAATCATTTCCTGCTGAATAATTAAACTACCCTATGGGTTTACTTCAGAAGAGTATACTGGGGTAATAGTTGCTTTTGACTCAGCATGCAACACTTATAATATTTCATATATTTTTATATGCATGAAACATTTTTGGTTATCACTTTGAAAACTGGTTCCATCCCTTCCTTCCTTCCTTTTGGTAATTTAGGTATATTTAATTTACTGAGATGATTCTTTTCTGTACTTTTTCTGATTTTTTACGGGGATAATAGAGGCTTGACACAATGTCACAAATGTGTCCTGTGTCTTTGTAAAGGATATTCAGAGCTATAGGAGCAAAAACGAATGACTTCTGCAATTAAAAAGAAAAATGGCTCAGGAGTGTTAAGATCTAGTTTACGGAGTTTAGTGGTTGTTTTATATAAAAAAGAGAAAGGACCAGCTCATGTTAAGCATGGATTTCTAATTCCCAGGAAAAGCCAAATGGAGAAGCCAGTGATAACAGCTTCAAAAATGACTCATAAATAAGTTGCTGGTCTGAGGGATTATGGCCTGTTCCTGAAGTATGTGTAAAATTACATGTAAAGGTCAAGAGAGCATCGTTAATATGTATGACTGGATTCTGGCTCTAGTAGACAATCCATTCCCTCAGGCATAAAATGAGGTAGTTGCGCACTGAAGAAGACACATGCTGTGTACACCTGTGTCGTGTAATGGGAATGTGTTACACAGTTGTATATTTGGTGTTATGATTATTTGGGTGGGATGGGAAAGACTTGGTGTACCACCAAAAACTAGATACATCTGATCTGGGGGCCCCTGAGAAGTGGGGCTACTGGATACATCTGGTCTGGGGGACCCCTGAGAAGTTGGTGTACCTCTGCTGGGCATCATAGCCAGTTCTGCTCAGTTGGTTGAGCCAGAGTCCTAGGAATTATTTTTGATAACTCCTCTTCTTTGAACCCCATTTTCACCAGTTTTGTAGATTCTACCTCTGAAAATCCATATTGAATCCATTTGCCTCTCTCATTTATCAAATATTATTTGAATGAATGAATGCACTCAGATGCCCAAGTTCAAATCACTGTTAGCTGTCTCAGGTATAGCGAATTGACTTTACTGTACAGCAGAAACTAATACAACTTTGTAAAGCAACTATACCTAATAAAATTAATTTAAAAACAGAAAATAAAAGTCAAAAATAAAAAAAAACAAATCACCATCAGCTCTCAACAGGTCGTTCACTTCTGTTTTTTTCCCTGTTGCAAACATAGTGATATGTTTTTAAAATCACAAATAAAGTCCCAGCTTAAAATGTCTAGGCTTTAGACTAAGATCTGAAATATTTATCACTTCCTACATGACCCTGCTTAACCTGGTCCTGGCTGTCTTTATATCATCCACAGCAACTGGTTTTCTGGTTGTCTAGTAACTCAAACTCTCTCCCACTCCTTGGCTTTAGCACCTGCTCTTCCCTCTTCCGGGAATGTTCTTCTTTCTAGTATTGTGGTAAACTGTACTTCCTCAGATACACCTTCCCCCATCTAAATTAGATTCCCCTGTTACACTTTTTAAAATCCTAGTACTATTCTTGCAGAGCACTTGTTATATAGCTGGGAATTATATAAACAAAACTTCAGAGAGAAAGAGTCCGGTTATCTGTCGTCTTTGCTCTGCCCTCGAGGAGCTGTCATTTACCCCGCAGCCTGTTCCAGTTCAGTTTTGATTCCCGCTGCTCCTCTGAAAATGCCCTCTTCAGGATGCTCAATGACTGTCACTTTGCCCCATTCACAGGTAGTTCTCTCTCCTTTCCTCATTTGATTTCTCAGCAAACCTCATCACAGTGGACCATTTCCTTCTCGGGACATTCTTCCTTCTTGGTTTTTGTCACTGTTTAATGTGGTCGTCTGGGATGCAGGTGCTGAGATGGAGAGAGGTGTGCCAGAGGCTTGTTGGTCGGAGGGGCTTGCCAGTGGAAGAGTTAAGAGGAAGGGAGCAAGATGGATAGGTCAGGGCTTCAGAAGGAAAGGAAGGAAGTGGGAAAGAGGCAGAATTGGGCAGGGAAAACTTCAGACTGTGGTGTAGATTGAATAGACTCCATGGCAACCCTACCAGGAGCTCTGCAGCAAAGGTTCTCATTAGAAGAGACCTGAATTAGGCAGAGTTGGCCCAGCCATGCTACCTGTAGTGTGCTCAGTGATTAGCTGGGGTGACCTGGGAGGAATGTGGCTTTGGCTTAAAGGCTGAGCGGATTCTGAGCCTGTTAACAGCTGGAGGTTGTCAGATAAGTGCACTCCTTACAACTGAATGATAAGTGGTTTGTCCCTGGGGGTCCTGGCAGCATACATCCACTGCTACAGAGACACTGTACATTTCTTCACTATCTCTCCCTAATCACTTCTTCTCAATAGTCTTTGCTTTTTTGCTTTCTTTGCTCAACCCCTCAAAGGTTGATCCTAGATGTTCTCCTTGTTTGAACTCTTTCCCTAAATTATATGTCTTTGAATACCACCTCTATGCTACGTTCTGTAGCTTGAGTTCTACCCTCTCCACCAAACTTTAGGCTCCTAAACTCAACAGCCTTCTGGATAGCTCCTCTTCGGACGTCTGATAGGCCCCTCACTCTTTCTCATCAAGCTAGATCTCTTGATTTTGCTCCCTAGATGTGTGCCTCTTCTATTTTCCTCTATTCTAGTAATTACATCTAGTAATTTTAACATTACAACCGTCACTGCAAGATGTGAGAGTCATTCCCAGTTTCCCTTTCCTTTACCTTTCTAGTCCTATCTGTTGTACCTCTGAAATATAATTTGTATTTGTCCATTTCTTCTCCCTGTCTTGTCCAAGTCATCATAATCCCTCATGTGGACATTGCAGTGGTCTCTTAACTGGATTCTTTGCTCCGTTTTTGCCTTCACAGAATACAAGCCCTATGAAGGCAAAGGCTTTACTTCTCTTGTTCACTGCTATATCCATGTTGCCCAGAACAGTGTCTGGTAAACAGATGACACTAAATATTTGTTGACTGAAGGAATGAATGAGTGAATGAATGGATCAGTTCTCCACTTGGAATTTTTAAGATAAATCAGATGATGCCCTTTTCCTTCTTAAAATCATCCAGTGGTTTAGCAGTTCAGAATGGAATCCAGACTAGAAGACTGTGCAGGCTGGCCCTTGCCTACTTCACTGACTTTATCTCACGGCACACTCTGCTGCAGCCACAGCATCCTTCTCTCCACCCCCCACGCCAAGCTCTTGCTCACATGAAGGCCTTTCACCTGTGGTTCTTCTTCATGGTAAGACATAGCTCTTATCACTCACATCTAAGTCCAGAAAGACGTAGTCTTCAAGATGCCTTTCCTGGCCCTTGTGTGTAACCTAGTAACCGCCCCTGGTCCCCAGTCTCCATCCCATTTCTGTCACACAGCTATATTTTAGTTCTTTATACCACTTAATTCTTCTGTTTAGTTTTTAAACTTTATTTTGACATCGGGTATTAGAAAAATTAGGTTCTTTTTAATTTTTAAGGAGTTGCTAGCTAGCCCTTCCTTCTGACCCTGTCTACCAAACAATCCTTTCTTACCCTCCAGTGTATCTAATGTAAAGCAGCCAAAATAACTGGACCAGAGCCTAGAAAGTGGAGTTTAGATTGTGATTACTTTAAGAAGGCTCTTGGGTGCTATCTGGAACTTTTTTCTGTAACCTTCTGATCTTTTAGGTTTCCCTCAGAACAGACTTACCCACCTTCCTGAAAAAAAGCTTCATTTTTATCAAGGTAGAGAGAGCTGAGCTAAAGACAGAGAGCTTGGTCCCAAGGTTAGTTCTAGAGTGTGGACAGTAGGTTATAATGGCCCAGTCCAGGGCACTGGTGACAGTTTGGTGGAAACAAGGGAACAAATGTGAGGCATACTCAGAATGAGATTCTTTAGAGTGTATCATCTGATACAGCTCTCTGTCTTTAGTTCAGCTCTCTCTACCCTGACATAAAAATGACTCTCAAGAGTCTTCTCCAAGATAGTACATTCTAATTTTGACATGCTAAGTCCCAGATGCTGACAGGAAAACCACATGTCTGGTTGGTAGTTGGATATATAGAATTGGAACCCAGGCAATAGGTGGATATGTGGATAGTAAGCTTAGGTCTGAATCTGTCTTACACATGGTAGTGTATGTATGTTGATGTTACTTTCTCCATTTGTCTCACTCTCTCCTTCCCTGACTGTGGCCATGAGTCCATTCTCTATGTCTGCATCTCCATTCCTTCCCTGCAGGTAGGTTCATCAATACCATTTTTCTAGATGCCATATATATTGTTAATATACTATATTTGTTTTTCTCTTTCTGACGTACTTCACTCTGTATAACAGGCTCTAGGTTCATCTACCTCACTAGAACTGACTCAAATTCATTTTTTTCTGGGCTGAGTAATATTCCATTGCATATATGTACCACATTTTTTTAATCCATTTAACTGTTAATAGACATCCAATTTGCTTCCATATCCTGGCTACTATAAATAGTGGTGCTACGAGCATTGGGGTACATGTGTCTTTTTTTCAGTTATGCTTTTCTCAGGATATAAGCAATAGGGTTTTGTATAGTTCCCTCAGAACCCTGACAAACGCTATTTAAAAAATTTTTTTATGTTGTATATAATGTTAAAGTTACTTTCCATTTATAGTTATTATAAAACATTGGCTATATTCCCTGTGGTGTACAGTATGTCTTTGAGCATATCTTCACCTATAGTTTATACCTCCCACTCCCCACCCCTGGATTGTTCACTCCCCACCGCCCCTGCAAACCATGGGTAACCACTAGTTTGTTTCTGTAGCTGTGAGTCTGCTTCTTTTCGTTATATTCACTAGTTTGTTGTATTTTTTAGATTCCACATGTGAGCGCTAGCACAGTTTCGGTCTTCCTCTGACTTATAATGCCCTCCAAGTAGTCCATCTGTGTTGCTTCAAATGGCGCAATTGTCAAACCCTGACTCTTTAAAGGCAGAGGTCAAATGTGGTTCAGCAGAAGAGATAGGAAAACTTCAGGGCAGAGAAGAAAAAACTTCAAAGAAAAGATAGATGTGTTAAGTATTGTATGTGACAGCCAAGGAGTTACTGCTGGTCTCACAGAATTTCGTTTCAGAATCGTGGCAGAACCGCGCACCGCAGTGAAGTGTACACCCCGCTTGCTGCAACTAGAGAAAAGTCTGCACAAAAGCAACAAAGACCCAGCACGGCCAAAAATAAATTAAAAAAAAAAAAAAGAATAGTGACAGAGACAAGAAAGTGACGTTGCATGAAAAATGTGAAAGAGGTGTTGGTGGAGAAGCAAAGAGGCTCAGAGAGGTGGAATTAGGGGAAGTATCAGTAAGGGTGGTGCATTGATCGATACAGGCAGTGTGGAGAGGAATAATGATGCTAATGATTTGAATAATTATAAACATATCAATATTTTTGTTTTGCCCATTTTTCAGGCTCTGAACCAGACCATTGTCATTTTATTTTCTGGCTTTAACTGACAAACCCACTGTTAGTGGAGACCATATGAATGTCAGAATGTTGCAGGGTAACAATGTAATCAACATGTGGAAGTAGTCTTCCAGCAGTTAACCATTCAGCTCAAATTATACCCTATGTATGAAATTTTAATAACTTACTGATTTCTTGGCTGTGTATCTCATGGTTCTTAGTTTTCAGTTCAGTTCAGTCCAGTCGCTCAGTCGTGTCCAACTCTTTGTGACCCCATGAATCGCAGCATGCCAGGCCTCCTTGTCCATCACCAAGTCCCGGAGTTCACTCAAACTCATGTCCATCAAGTTGGTGATGCCATCCAACCATCTCATCCTCTGTCGTTCCCTTCTCCTCCTGCCCCCAATCTCTCCCAGCATCAGAGTCTTTTCCAATGAGTCAACTCTGCATGATGTGGCCAAAGTACTGGAGTTTCAGCTTTAGCGTCATTCCTTCCAAAGAAATCCCAGGGCTGATCTCCTTCAGAATGGACTGGTTGGATCTCCTTGCAGTCCAAGGGACTCTCAAGAGTCTTCTCCAACACCACAGTTCAAAAGCATCAATTCTTTGGCACTCAGCTTTCTTCACAGTCCAACTCTCACATCCATACATGACCACAGGAAAAACCATAGCCTTGACTAGACGGACCTGTCTTGGCAAAGTAACGTCTCTGCTTTTAAATATGCTATCTAGGTTAGTCATAACTTTCCTTCCAAGGAGTAAGCGTCTTTTAATTTCATGGCTGCAGTCACCATCTGCAGTGATTTTGGAGCCCCCAAAAATAAAGTCTGACACTGTTTCCACTGTTTCCCCATCTATTTCCCATGAAGTGATGGGACCAGATGCCATGATCTTTGTTTTCTGAATGTTGAGCTTTAAGCCAACTTTTTCACTCTCCTCTTTCACCTTCATCAAGAGGCTTTTTAGTTCTTCTTCACTTTCTGCCATAAGGGTGGTGTCATCTGCATATCTGAGGTTATTGATATTTTAGTTTTATTGAAGATCAAAGTAAGTTTGACTGTTTTTGTAATGAGGATACAACATTTTAGGTATTATCTTTCTGTAATTATGTGCCGTAAATTCAGTAATTGTATTTGAACTCATTTGCAAGGCACAGGTCTGGGTGCTGGGGACACAAAGATGTACAAAATTGGACTCTGTCTTCAAGGAGATCTAATGTGGGGGAAAAGAATGCTTGGTAGAAAATATAATGCGATATGACAAGTTTTATACAAGATGTGTAACATACTCAACTCATAGAGGCATATAAAAAGTGATAAATTTAGCCTGGAGAAGTGAGGGAATGCTTCCACAGGTGGGCCCTGATCTGAATCTGAAGCAAGTCTCTTCCACACATTCCTTGTATATTTGTAGTTTTAATTTTCCTTCTGTAGATGCTGCTATTTGCTTTTGTTTCTCTAATTCCTGGTGTGTTTCTTCAAACCTATGTTCCTTGAAGGCACACAATAAAGAGATATTGAAATGAGAAAATAAAAAAATGAATCAATGCATATAACTAGACTAATAGCTTCACAAAGACAATGATGTTTGTCTGTTTTGTTCAGTGCTGTATTTCTTGCACTGAGAAGTGCTTAGTCTATCAGTTTCCCTGACTGTGGCTGACTGTGGCTCAAATCATGAACCCTTATTGCAAAATTCAGACTTAAATTGAAGAAAGTAGGGAAAACCACTAGACCATTCAGGTGTGACCTAAATCAAATCCCTTACGATTACACAGTGGAAATGACAAGTAGATTCAAGGGATTAGATCTAATAGACACTAGACCATTCAGATATGACCTAAATCTAGATCTAATTAGATCTAATAGACAGAGTGCCTGAACAGCTATGGATGGAGGTTCGTGGCACTGTATAGGAGGCAGTGATCAAACTATCCCCAAGAAAAAGAAATGCAAAAAGGCAAAATGATTGTCTGAGGAGGCCCTACAAATAAATAGCTGAGGAAAGAAGAGAAGCAAAAGGCAAAGGAGAAAAGGAATGATATATCCATCTGAATGCAGAGTTCCAAAGAATAGCAAGAAGACAAGAAAGCCTTCCTAAGTGATCAGTTTGAAGAAATAGAGGAAAACAATAAAATGGAGAAGACTAGAGATCTCTTCAAGAAAATTAGAGATACCAAGGGAACATTTCATGCAAAGATGGGCTCAATAAAAAACAGGAATGGTATGGACGTAACAGAAGCAGAAGATATTAAGAAGAGGTGGCAAGAATACACAGAACTATACAAAAAGGATCTTCACGACCCAGATAACCACAGTGGTATGATCATTCACCTAGAGCCAGACATCCTGTGGGCCTTAGGAAGCAACACTAAGAACAAAGCTAGTGGAGATGATGGAATTCCAGTTGAGCTCTTTCAAATCCTAAAAGATGATGCTGTGAAAGTGTTGCGTTCAATATGCCAGCAAATTTGGAAAACTCAGCAGTGGCCACAGGACTGGAAAAGGTCAGTTTTCATTCCAATCCCAAAGAAAGGCAATGCCAAAGAATGTTCAAACTACTGCACAACTGCACTCATCTCACACACTAGCAATATAATGTTCAAAATTCTCTAAGCAAAGTTTCAATAGTACATGAACTGAGAACTTTCAGATGTTCAAGCTGGATTTAGAAAAGACAAAGGAATCAGAGATGAAATTGCCAACATCCGTTGGATCATTGAAAAAGCAAGAGAATTCCAGAAAATGTTTACTTCTGCTTTACTGACTACGCTAAAGCCTTTGACTGTGTGGATCACAGCAAACTGTGGAAAATTTGTAAAGAGATGAGAATACAAGACCACCTGACCTGCCTCCTGAGAAATCCTACAGGTCAAGAAGCAACTGTTAGAACCAGACCTAGAACAACAGACTGTTTCCAAATTGAGAAAGTACGTCAAGGCTGTATATTGTCACTCTGCTTATTTAACTTCTATGCAGAGTACATCATATGAAATCCTGGGCTGGAAGAAGCACAAGCTGGAATCGAGATTGCCAGGAGAAATATCAATAACCTCAGATATGCAGATGACACCACCCTTATGGCAGAAAGCAAAGAGGAACTAAAGAGCCTCTTGATGAAAGTGAAAACAAATGAAAAAGCTAGCTTAAAACTCAACATTCAAAAAACTAAGATCATGGCATCTAGTCCCATCACTTCATGGCAAATAGATCAGGAAACCATGGAAACAGTGACAAATTTTATTTTTGGGGGCTCCAAAATCACTGCAGATGATGACTGCAGCCATGAAATTAAAAGATGCTTGCTCCTTGGAAGAAAAGCTATGAGCAGCCTAGAAAGCATATTAAAAAGCATAGACATTACTTTGCTGACAAAGATCCATGTTAGGCAAAGCTATGGTTTTTCCAGTAGTCGTGTATGATGTGAGAGTTGGACTGTGAAGAAAGCTGAGTGCCAAAGAATCTATGTTTTTGTAGTATGGTGTTGGAGAAGACTCTTGAGAGTCTCTTGGACTGCAAGGAGATCCAACCAGTCAGTCCTAAAGGAAATCAACCCTAAATATTCATTGGAAGGACTGAGGCTAAAGTTGAAGCTCCAATACTTTGGCCACCCGATGCAAAGAACTGACTCATTAGAAAAGACCTTGATCCTGGGAAAGATTGAAGGCAGCAGAAGGGGACGAGAGAGGATGAGATGGTAGGATGGCATCACCGAATTGATGGATGTGAGTTTGAGCAAGCTCGGGGAGTTGGTGATGGACAGGGAAGCCTGGTGTGCTGCAGTCCATGGGGTTGCAAAGAGTCGGACATGACTAAACGACTGAACTGACTGACTGTTCTGTCAGTAGGTCCATAAATCCTCTTTGACTGAATAGAAGGAAAAGGGAGGGACGGAGAGAAGAAAGGAAGGAAAATTTAAAATATATTCACTTCTACTGATGAACTTACTTGCAGGGAAGGAAGATGCAGACTGAGAGAATGGACTTGTGGACACAACAGGGAAAGGAGAGGGCAGGACGAATCAAGAAAGTAACCTTGACATAGATACTATCATGTGTAAAACCAACAGCTAGTGGGAAGCTGCCGGATAGCATGGGAAGCTCAGCTTAGTGCTCTGTGATGACCTAGAGGGGTGTGATGGGAGTGGGCGAGGGAGACTGAACAGGGAGGCGATATATATAATTATGGATGATCTGCCTTGTTTTATGATGCTGAAGCTGAAGCTCCCATACTTTGGCCGCCTGATACGAAGAGCTGACTCATTGGAAAAGACCCTAATGTTGGGGAAAATTGAGGGCAAGAGGAGAAGGGGGTGACAGGATGAGACGGTTGGATGTCATCACTGACTCAGTGGACATGAGTTTGAGCAAACTCAGAGAGGTAGTGATGGACAGAGAAGCCTGGCGTGCTGCGGTTCATGGGATTGCAAAGAGTCAGATATGACTTAGAGGCTGAACAACAGTAGAAACCAATACAATATTGTAAAGCAATTATCTGCCAGTTAAAAAAATAAAATATGTTCACCTCTAGAAGAGCAAAGAAAAAAGACAAAATATCCAACTCTAACAACAATTTTGGAAAAATTAAGTGTTAGTACCCTCAGAGATTTGATTATAGTCTGAAAGAAATTTGAATTTTACTGTATTAACTTATTTGTTTCATTGTTGTGACTAATTCAACAGTTTCATTTTCTTTCTTATAGCTTTCAATAGATTGGGCACAAAAAAGGAGATTTTGTAATAGACAACAGCTCCTACAAACAAGAAGTTGCCTAAAGATTTTATACTACATTTTTTTTTTTTTTTTTTGACGTTCATCTCTACTTTGTCTTCATAGTTTCTTCTCTTTTGTATAGCCCTGTGGTGTTCTAGTGGTGGTGGTTTAGCCACTAAGCCATGGCTGACTCTTGTGACCCAATGGACTGTAGCCCACCAGGCTCCCCTGTCCATGTGATTTCCCAGGCAAGAATACTGGAGTGGGTTGCCATTCCCTTTTCCAGGGGATCTTCCCGACCCAGGGATCAAACCCATGTCTCCTGTACTACAGGTAGATTCTTTACCAACTGAGCCACCAGGGAAGCCCAGATAATGTGCTACTTTAAAATGATTGGCTTTTATTCTGTCGTATTGATTCTTTAAGAGGTCCTACTTTTCTTCTTGGGAAAACATTTGCTTCTCAAAAATTAGTATCTTATGTTTTGTATGCCTGAGACAATGTGACTTCTTAAAGATATGGCAAATACAGTTTCTGATATCAACATATGTAGTAGTGAAACTGCTTTATAATTTTATCTATTTAATGAATTCATTTAATTTTTTTCACTGTCCTGTTTTTAATTTTCCACTCATCACATGTGAATTAAATTAAGATAGTTTATTTAGAAGCTGTATTGCCAAGGAGCTATGGAAAACTTCTTTGGCTTAAATTTTGAATTTTTCTCCCATTTGTCTTTGGCCAACAGCTCAGCCCCTTTGGTGTCCCATCTGCTTAACACACGACATCTATGGCACATTTCCATTCATCTGGGTAAGAAAATAAAGAAACCTTTAAGTCAGCCTGGATATTACCTGCCATTGCCATGGGTCCAATACAGTTAAAGATGGGAAGCTTTTGTTTTCATTTTCCTCAGAAGTTGATACCACCAAGCCCATTACTGTGAATTTGTGGCTTCTTTTTCAAATGTCCCTCATTGAATTCTAGAACATAATTAACTTTGAGAGAAACGTTCACCAACACCTCAGCATGTTGCCATACTCCTTCAGTACTTACTCTTCATATGAAGTTCTCATCACCATCCCAGTGATTGGTTTTGCTTTTTGACTGATGACTCTTGATTCAGCTCTCTTTAGGAGAGTCTAAAAACCGGTCTAAGGCAGATTCTACTTTGGAAAGTCCGAAGAACTAAATTTTTCTCCTGACTCTAGTCGGTATACCCATGAATTAGGAAAGTAGCTTTTAAATTTAACCCAAATTATCATCAACGCCAAAATAGAACTATTTATTTTTTCTATTGGCTTATTAATTAATTTATTTTTAGGCTTCTCTTACCTCATTCCAAGAAAGAATTTGGAGAAGCTCAAAATAACAGTAGTAACACAATGTTATAAAAAATAAACTATTCAGGGCCATGGGAAAGTAAGGGTGAAGGTTTAAAGTTAGTTCACAAAAAATTGCTAGTAGGGTTTGGCTGCACAGAAGGCAAAGTTAAGTTGTAGATTCAGCTGTAAACTTGCTGGCGGCCAGAGCAAAGATGGAGACCTGCTCAGTAAAGAGTCCCAGGATCCTCAAGGTGAAAACATCGAGCTTTTCCTTTCAAAGGAGTATACAAGACAGGTGTTTCCTGCGGACCCTCCTATAGAGAGCGCTGACTGATGTAGACAGTCTCCACACAGTATATTTATAATAGTTGAGCATTTACTATGGATGAGGAATAAGTCCTTTATGTCTATTTTCTCATTCAGTTCTTTACAATAACTCTGTGAAGTAATTATTTGCAGATTAGGAAACTTAGGCCCCAAGAGGTTAAGTGACTTGTCCAAAATCACATAGTAAGTGGGAGAAAGGATTTAAAAATGGGCAAATCTATCTGGCTTCATTGTCCTCGCCCTTAATCATTTTTCTTTACTAGATTCCTGTTACTATTTTTTGTTGCACCTCTCAATGTAAGTTAAGGGCATAACCAAAAAATGAAATTCAAGAGAAACCATTCTAAGAGGGGATCAAAGCAATGCAGTCTAAATATACAACCAGCTCTCTGAAGATTTTATTTGGGCCAGGGGTAAAATTTAGTTAACCTAGAGCTGTGTCCTTAACCTTTGTTGGATCTCTTTGATGATCTAGGGTAAGCTACAGACTTTTTCTTCAAAAAGTATGCATGTGTACTATTTTAGGCAAACCATGGACCTCCTCTACCTCTCACCCCTCCCCCCAAAAAATTCATCCTCCAAAACTATACATAGATGGAGAGTTGGGCAGCAGAGAGTCTAAGGCAATAAACTAATAAATAGTAGCTGTGTCAAATGGGGACAGATCCTTTTTATTAACTGGCGGTTGGATATTAGTTGGCTTCTCCCTTCTTAAGTCACAGCAAGGAGATATTTCACTAGATTCCAAACCCCTGATCTCACAGGACTTTAGAGAGCTCCCAGGGGTGGGGGAAGTGTATGCAGACTTTTATTATTTAAATTTATTAAAGCAGTTATCTTGTCTTATTAGGACCTGTGATAGTCTCGCTACTTAGTTTTAGGATGGGTCATTTTAGCTATTGTATTCTGGTCCTTATTTCTCCTGGAGTAAATTTAAGTGTGCTGACCATTGTATTCAGACTAATTAACTGAGGGGACAGGAGAACATCAAACTATAAAATCAAACCTTTTAATATTTTAGGAAGTCATGAGTAGTGATTGTCCCTGGGAACTAGACTAATAATACTATAAATAGTACTTTTCAAAGTCCCTTTATCAGGCACCTAGCAATATAACCTAAGAATTCTCCACTGGCTTTAGTAGTATCTAGCACAATTTTATACAGTGATTATGCAATCAAAGGTCTACACACAGTTATCCTTTAGGTATCAAGTTTCTTTTACAAGCCAGGTGACCTAGATTAAAATCTTAACTCTGCCACTAACTGTAAGATTATGGACAGAGGACACAACTTCACATACCTCATATCTAAACTAAGAGTGGTAAAGGTACCTGTTTCAGTATTTGAATTTAAAATGCAATAACAAGTGAAAAGCCCTTAGCCTAGTGGTAGTACAATGCAGACCTGAGAAGTGTTTAGCTTTTATTAATTATACTTAGTGGTAGTGCTACAGATGGTGAGCATCTTTATTTTTTTGAGAGGGTGGGGGCTGAACCACAGTATCTTGCAGGATCCCTGATTTTCTTACCTGGGATTGAACCCTGGCCCTCGTCAGTGAAAGTGCCAAGTCCTAACCACTGGACTGCCAGGGAGTTCCTGTGAACATCTCTTTAATTCACTGTAAAGTCCTTAGGTCTGGAGAGTGTTTGGAGAGTTTGCTGAGTTTCAGCCTGTTCTTGTCATGGGCTGTCCTTGTGTATAGTACTTCTTTAGCAGGGCTCCACCAGTGTCTTTTCTCCAAGGACCGATTTCTGATGGTAAAATGCTACTTGGATGGCTCCTCTGCTCTGTTGATTTTAGTAGTTCATAGCCTCTGTGCAGGGCTTTAAGCTCTGTGTGCTGAGTTTTAAAACTTCTCCTGGCTTCATCTTGTTTTTTTCCCCATTTGAACTGAGTGCATCAATGGCTGCTGATTCTTATCCAGGCTGTTCCTCCTCCCTTACACACAGAAAATTTATTTCCCTAAAGATATTTTTAAAGCATGTCTAACAGAACTTATTCAGGAGGGAAATGCCTGGCTTATGAACAAATGTACTATGAGTCTGGGAGGATGGGAAAGTGTGAGGGGTGGGGGACAGAGAGAGGCAGTGATAATAATCGGAATCACTTATCCTTGTATCCTTTTCAAAGTGTTTTCTCATTGATTTCTTTCTTCATTGAAAGAGAAAAGTTGGTGTTTATTTTGTTGATAGGGACTACATTTCTGTAATACAATATACTTTATAGACTTTCAGAGTCACTGCTTATTCTTAAAAGATGCAAAATACAAATAATATTCAACTTTATTTGGCAGTGGTTTTATAGGTATGGAAAATTTTCAGTATTCTTTCTCAAGAAAAATGATTACTTGAACCATCAAGATTTATGGCATATTAATCCAAAGTTAATATGAGACCTTACCTGTCTTCATTGGATCCATATAGACAACACTATAAGACATGAATGAGCAGTACGTATAGTAGTTGGTTTTTTCAGTTATCTGAATATCGACATTATTACGTAATCCTTTTGTGCCTTAGTTGTCCTCTGTAAAACAGGTAATAATAGCACCTTCTTCATATCATAGGGTTGTGAGGATTAAGTGATAAAGTGTTTAGCACAGTGCTTGCTTTGTAATGAGCACATAAATGTCTATTATGATTATTAGTCCAATTCTTAGGTTTTATGCAGGTTATTAATTCAGTATTCTGAGTTCATTATCAAACACATTTTGGCATTCCTGATTTCTGGAAGTAATTCTCCAAGTGGTGGAGATCTGTTATGGATTAATTTATTAGAAATATTGAAAAGGTTACTCTTTTCACTGTAAACTTCTAAAGTAACATTGACTTCACTACTTTGCAACTTGAGTAAGCATTGTTTCAGTCGGGAAAAACCATCCATTCCGTTTCAAAAGAAGAATATCTCATTTTCAAATTTGCACTGAATCACTCTTTGGCGCATAAATTGTTATCTTTAGAATCTGTTTTGCAGATGTGGAGGCTGCTGCTTTAAAATGTGGTTGGTTGAGTGAAATTTTCATATATGTATTATATTTCAGAAGCATTAAAAAAATAAAGTATAATGGCTATAATCATGAAGAATAATAGTTCCTTACTGCAGTGGCTGGTTGGAAAGCCTGCCTGCACCTGCTCATGTTCAGGGAGAAGTTGGTCTAGAAACTGTTGAGCCCTGGCAGCATCAGAGTAGGTGGGTGGAGGCAGATTTTTGTAAGATTTGTCATACCCACTTTATCTGTACTGGCTGCAATATTCTCTTTACTCTTCTCCCATATCTCCTCATTCTCCACCCCCACCCACTGTGCTGTGTGTTGTTTTTATTGGGAGGTAGTAATTTTTGACATAAACAATCATTTATAATTATAGGCACCTACATATTTCTCTACATTTTAAGGCCAAATCCACATATGAGTTCTTATTTTGATGCATGAGAGTAATTATTAGTGACTAACACTGAGTGACTTGTATTATGCTCCAAGTGGATTTATTGTGAATTTCCCCTGATCAAGTACATAGAAATACATAGGTGGGAGGATGAGAGAATTTGTCTGTTCCCTCTCCAAGAGTTGGTTTTCTTCAGTGAGCTCCTTGTGTTCATTTCCAATTGATCAGAAACATATATTGTTAGAAGCACTGGATCCTTATTTAATATTTTAATTTTCTTTTCTTCTCAAATTCTCCATTTATGTTGATAACAGCCATCATTTTCCTTTGTCCAGGACCTTTGTCAGGGACATTGTCTTCATTCCTTGGCTCCACGCTTTGCAGCCATGGTTCAGCCCTGTGGTCGGAGGACCAGTCCATGCAGACTTTGGGGTATGCTGCTTGTCTAGGAGAGGAGGTCAGGCCTGCGCTTCATGATCCCCAAACCCTACTGAATCTCTATTTCCCAAAGTTTACAGAATGCTCTTTGTTGTTGTTCAGTTGCCAGGTCATACCCAACTCTTTGCGATCCCATGGACTACATACAGCATGCCCGGCTCCTCTGTCTTCTGCTGTCTCTCAGAGTTTGCTCAGATTCGTGTCCGTTGAGTCAGTGATGCTGTCTAACCGCCTAATCCTCTGCTGCCCCCTTCTCCTTTTCAGTCTTTTCCAGCATCAGGGACTTTCCCAGTGAGTCAACTCTGCATCAGGTGGACAAACTATTGAAACTTAAGCATCAATCCTTCCAGTGAATATTCAGGGTTGGTTTCCTTTAGGATTGACTGATTTGATCTCCTTGCAGTCCACAGGACTGTCAAGAATCTCTAGCACCACAGTTCAAAAGCATTAGTATTTTAGTACTCTGCCTTCTTTGTGGTCCAACTCTCATATCCATACATGACTAGTTTAACAGAGTTTGCAGGATCTTTCCCAATCCAGTCCTAGCCTGTTTCTGTCCTCATCTAGACATGTGTACAACCTGCACCACCCCCCGACAAGACACACAATACACACATACTGTAACTATATCAGACTGTATTAACTATTCCTCTCAAGGTCCTTTCCCATGGTATTCCTTCTGCCATAAATTCCCTCATATGAAATTTGCCCCACAACGCCTTCTTCCCATTTAGGAGTCAAATCAGTTATATCCTCTCCTCTGCCTGTCTTCCTCAGTTCTGTTCCTTTTCATCCGAAGCAAGTTCAGTTGCTCAGCCATGTCTGATTCTTTGTGACCCCATGGACTACAGCACACCAGGCTTCCCTGTCCATCACCAGCTCCCAGAGCTTGCTCAAACTCATGTCCATCTAGTCGGTAATGCCCTCCAACCATCTCATCCTCTGTCAATCCCCTTCTCCTCCTGCCTTCAGTCTTTCCCAGCATCAGGGTCTTTTCCAGTGAATCAGTTCTTCACATCAGGTGGCCAAATTATTGGAGTTTCAGCTTTAGCATCAGTCCTCCCAAAGAATATTCAGGACTGATTTCTTTTAGGATCGACTGGTTGGATCTCCTTGCAGTCCAAGAGACTCTCAAGAGTCTTCTCCAACACCACAGTTCAGAAGCATCAATTGATGCTTTTGATGCTTTTTCATCCTAGTCAAGTTTTATCAATTCCTATCTATATTTTTTATTTCTAATTTGTAAATTTTATTATATTTTAATTGAAGCATAGTGTACTTATTTTATTAGTTTCAGGTGTTCAGTAAAGTGATTTGGTTATATTTATATTTACATGTGTATATATTTTTCCAGATTATTTTCCACTATAGGTTATTACAAGATGTTGAATATAGTTCCATGTGCTACACAGTAAATCCATATCACTTACTTATTTTATGTATAGGAGTTGTATCTGTTAACCCCATGCTTGTAATTTATCCTTCCCTACCCCTAGATTCCTATCCAAATTTAAATAGCATTTTTGGGGGGAGTGCTCTCTGCCTATTATCTCTGCCTTATCACTTCCTGCTCATAATTCCAGAGCATTCTGACCTCTGCCCCATCAGTCTACTAAAATTTCTCTTGCAGGCCTCATGTATGACTCCTGTTACATCCAGTGAAGGCCTTCTAGTCCTTATTTTACTTAAGATCTTAATATCTCTGTGGAGTTGACATTCTTGATCATACTTCCTTTTAAACTTTCTCCTTTGTCTTTACCGACACTGTCCTCTCCTGCCTCTCATACTTTTTTCTTGTCTCCTGTCATACTCCTTTCCCATCTTGCTGCCTATTTTTAAGTGTCTGTTGTGCGGGGCGGGGGGGGTGGGGGGTCTGCCTTCTACAGTTCCCACAGCTGTGTCTCTGCCTTCTAATGAGTCTTAATTATATTCCTTTCACCTGTGTGGTTCCCCACCTGATTGCGGCACAGTTGTCTCACCTGAACTCATCTCCTTCACTGTTACTACCTTTTGTCTTATACTGCTGCTCCACAACTCTGTCTCACTGAATGAACGGCACCACCTCCTTTCCCCTCCTCGAAGTTATTTTTCTTTTACACCCTCCTGCTTCATTGCCGTAGCCCAGGCCTTGATCATCTCTCACCTGGCCTATGCAACCTACAGACTTGGCCTCTCCAAGCAGTCCTTCCCACTACCACCCAAGTGGGTTTCTAAAACAGGGTACTGATTATATAACTTAAGTCATTCCTCTATTTAGTGGCTCCATGGTCTCCATAAGTGTAAAGCCTATAATCCCAGTACAGCTTATAGGATCCCCTTTATAGTCTAGTAATTGCCAATGATTATTGACGATCTCGTCTTCTACATATGGCCAGAGCAGACTATCAATACTTGTTCCTAGAATAAGCTATGCTTTTGCAAGTCACTTTATCTTTGCATATTCTATATCAATTTCTAGGATTCACCCCTCTCCCCACAACTGTGAATTTCACTTATAGTATTTCAACTCTTCTTCAAAAAGCACACCTCTGAGGAATCCTTTCTAGATCTTTTCCAATGAGCTACCTGTTTCCCTTCTCTGGATGTTGCCTTATAGTGTGATGATGTCTTTCCCCAGTTTTTCTCCTCCAGTAGATTATATGTGCTTGGAGAACAGGCACCTGAGTATTCCCAGGTATCTAGCCTATGTTGAACTATTGACCTGTGGTTTATTGCTTTTACATTATATCCACTTGCCCAGCTGTGATTTCCATGAAGGCAAAGGCCTCATCCAATTCTTGCTTCTTCAATGAGAAGCAGTGCTCACATCTCAACAAAAGTTAATTGAAGCAAGTTGTGTTGAAGGAGATTTAAGGGAATTCAAGTTAAACAATGAAAGTTAACAATGAATGTACTATTTCTAAATTAAAAAAAAAAGAAAACTCAAACATAGAGTAGTACTGAAATATAATGACAATATCTATTGTAAATATGTGCATATTTTATTATATAAATATATATTACTTAGATATATCTGCCATAGGATTTTAATTTTATTGAAAGCCTATGATATGTACAATATGATGCTAGATATTAAGAGAATAAAAGGAGTTGAAATGAGTATCTATTTAGAAGATTTTAATTTGGCATATTAGAAGGTGTAGGAAAATCTCCATATATTCTTTTGAAATAACCTGTGAAACATTTTTGTCATAACTCTGAACAGAACAGTTCTCAGCATCTACCTGTGGGTGTTCTCTTAAAACACTACACTACTTTTCTCATGAGTTTCTTGATAGGTTAAAATAAAAGGACTTGAGAAAAAAAAAGGAACCTACTGCCTTAACATATTTGGGTATACATCTGAATATATAGTTTTCTTTTCCTTTTTCCCTTCCCTTTTTCTCCTTCCCTATTATTATATTTAGTATTACATATTGAGAAAAAGGTGGACTTCCCTGGTGGCTCAGACAGTAAAGCGTCTGCCTATAATGTGGAAGACCTGGGTTCGATCCCTGGGTCGGGAAGATCTCCTGGAGAAGGAAATGGCAAGCCACTCCAGTATTCTCGCCTGGAAAATCCCATGGATGGAGGAGCCTGACAGGCTACAGTCCATGGGGTCGCAAAGAGTTGGACATGACTGAGCTACTTCTCTTCACTTCACATTGAGAAATAGACGTGAACTTCTCAATATATATTATATATAAAATATTGATATATATTGTATATCTGTATTTTCTTTTATTTATTTATTTAACTGAAGGATAATTGCTTTACAGAATTTTGTTGTTTTCTGTCAAACCTCAACATGAATCAGCCATATGTAATGCATATATCCCCTCCCTCCCATCTCCCTCTCTATTCCACCCCTCTTGGTTGATACAGAGCCCCTGTTTGAGTTTCTGGAGACATATTGTATATCTGTAGTTTCTATTGGTACACAAACTTCTGAGCAGCTGAACATTTGATATTTGATATTTATACGGTTTTAATTTAACATCAGTGGGAAGCTCTTGAGTACTACTTCACCCACAGTGATCTGGCAGTGCACTTGAACTAGAACTCTGTATAATTCAGGATCCTTTGCTTCTTAACCTACATATTAGACCCTGATCTCTCTTGTTGTTTGATTTAATGAAAGATTTTAGAAGTGCTTTGTAAAGAGCTTCTGAGTTCTTATTTGATGTTTAATAGCATGGCCTAATTTTTGCCTAATAAGTATTTTGGTACATATATATATTAATTTATTTTTTTATTGAAGGATAATTGCTTTACAGTTTGGCATTTATTTTAAATTGAGACTCTCTTCCAATTTCATTTGATTGACTTCCTCATCTGAGATTTATGAAAGTGGTTCTCAGAAATGTTTGATTGTTGATGGTGGTTCTAGGAATTTAATGAGACGTTAAGCACCTGAAACTCAAAGAGGATGGGGCCATTAAGTGATTTTTAGTGCATTTATAGAGTTGGGTAACCACCATGACATTCTAATGTATAATATTTCCATCTCCCTTAAGAGAATCCACGTTTAGTCATTCACCATTCATACCTCTAGCTCTGTGTTTGCTCGTGCTCAGTCATGTTGGCTGTCTGCGACCCCATGGACTGTAGCCCACCAAGCTCCTCTGTCCATGGGATTCTCCAGGCAAGAAAACTGGTGAAGGTTGTTACTTCCTCTTCTAGGGGATCTTCCCAATCCAGGGATCAAACCTGCATCTCTTGCGTCTCCTGCATTGGCAGACAGATTCTATACCACTAGTGCCACTTGGGAAGCCCAGTTATTGTTAATGGAAACCTCGAGAAAATCATGTACTATAGTATGTATCACTCCTTTTTATTTTTTTTATTGCCAAACAAGTAATTTTCCATTGTATGACAGTTTTACATTTTGTTTATCCATTCATTAGTTGATGGACATTAGGGTTGTTTCCATTTTTGGGCTGTTAAAAATAATGCTTCTGTGAAGATTCATGTGAAAGTTTTTGGATAGGATATGTTTTCAGTTCCCAGGAGTGGAATTGCCGAGTTAGGTGGTAAATCTGTTTACTATTTTACAATATGGCAAACTGTTTTTCAAACTGACTCCACCCATTTTACATTCCTACCAGTATATATGAAGGTTCCAGTTTCTTTGCTTCATCAGCAACACTTATTATTATATGTCTTTTAATTATGGAATATAAAGTGGTATCTTGTGATTTTGATTTGCATTTTCCTAATAAATGATGTCAGGCTTCTTTTTATGTGCTTATTGGACATTTTTTTTTTTTTTTTTCAGAGCAATAATCCTGATTAAAATTTATTTATTTATTTTTTTTAATTTTTTTTATTCTTCCAATTTTATTTTATTTTTAAACTTTACATAATTGTATTAGTTTTGCCAAATATCAAAATGAATCCGCCACAGGTATACATGTGTTCCCCATCCCGAACCCTCCTCCCTCCTCCCTCCCCATACCATCCCTCTGGGCCGTCCCAGTGCACCAGCCCCAAGCATCCAGCATCATGCATCGAACCTGGACTGGCAACTCGTTTCCTACATGATATTTTACATGTTTCATTGCCATTCTCCCAAATCTTCCCACCCTCTCCCTCTCCCACAGAGTCCATAAGACTGTTCTATACATCAGTGTCTCTTTTGCTGTCTCGTACACCGGGTTATTGTTACCATCTTTCTAAATTCCATATATATGCCTTAGTATACTGTATTTATGTTTTTCCTTCTGGCTTACTTCACTCTGTATAATAGGCTCCAGTTTCATCCACCTCATTAGAACTGATTCAAATGTATTCTTTTTAATGGCTGAGTAATACTCCATTGTGTATATGTACCACAGCTTTCTTATCCATTCATCTGCTGATGGACATCTAGGTTGCTTCCATGTCTTGGCTATTATAAACAGTGCTGTGATGAACATTGGGGTACACGTGTCTCTTTCCCTTCTGGTTTCCTCAGTGTGTATGCCCAGCAGTGGGGTTGCTGGGATCATAAGGCAGTTCTATTTCCAGTTTTTTAAGGAATCTCCACACTGTTCTCCATAGTGGCTGTACTAGTTTGCATTCCCACCAACAGTGTAAGAGGGTTCCCTTTTCTCCACCCTCTCCAGCATTTATTATTTGTAGACTTTTGGATCGCAGCCATTCTGACTGGTGTGAAATGGTACCTCATAGTGGTTTTGATTTGCATTTCTCTGATAATGAGTGATGTTGAGCATCTTTTCATGTGTTTGTTAGCCATCTGTATGTCTTTTTTGGAGAAATGTCTATTTAGTTCTTTGGCCCATTTTTTGATTGGGTCGTTTATTTTTCTGGAGTTGAGCTGTAGGAGTTGCTTGTATATTTTTGAGATTAGTTGTTTGTCGGTTGCTTCATTTGCTATTATTTTCTCCCATTCTGAAGGCTGTCTTTTCACCTTGCTAATAGTTTCCTTTGATGTGCAGAAGCTTTTAAGGTTAATTAGGACATTTGTATATATTCTTTAGTGAAATATGTATTCACATCTTTTACCCATTTAAAAAAAAGATCGCTCATCTTTCTTTTTTTTTTGGTAGGCTATACATTTTATCAGTTACACTGAATTGTTGCCCAAACATTGTACATGAGGGTCATTCATTTTTTTTTATTGTATTGTAAAAATTCATTAAGTATTCTCAACACCAGTCTCTTATCAGATATATGATCTACAGATAATTTCTCCAAGTTTATGTCTTGTCTTACACTTTGTTCATAGTATCTTTTGAAGCTTGTAAATTTTTAATTTTGATGATGTTAATTTATCTTTTTATTTCCTTTTATCATTCATGCTTTTGGTGTATCTAAGAAACCACACCCTAATCTAATGTCGTGTTTGTTATAGTTTTACATTTATGTCTATGATCCATTTTAAGTTAGTTTTTGTATGATGTGACGTGAAGGTCCTCAGTTATCTTTTTTGCATGTGGGTATTTAGCTGTTTCAGCATCAATTTTTGAAAAGACCATTCTTTTCCCCTGAAATTGTTTAGCATATTTGTTGAAAATCAATTGGTCATAAATGTAAGGGTGTAAGTGGTTATTTATTACTGTATTTACTCCTTATTCTAAGTCTAGATTTCATAAGGCCTAATTTTAATAATTATAAGTATAGAACATTAACACAAATACATTTCTTCTAAATGCAGCTGTATTTTTATTGCAATTACTTTGTGTGCATAATGTGACTTATGTGTAGTTTATAAAGATTATCATGGGTTTATATAGAAGTTAAAACATTTTCCCCATTTCTGTGGGATAATACCTTAAAAAAAAAGGTTTTTCTTGTTGGATTTGTTCTGCCAAGAGAGCCCACAAGTTTCAGACTCTTACATCACTCAAGTAGTTGCTTGTGTAGTCTTTTGAGAAAAATTAAACCAAGATATCTTAAGTGATTTCCATGCAAAATTAATGCTTCCCTTGATTTCTGCCAAATGCTGTGATGCATTTATGCAGCAGATGCCAGAAAGTTTAGAACTTGTATTTGGAAAGGATTCAGAATTTTAAGATAGAAAGCATTTGTGCCTGGGGCAGTGTAATGACCCCACCTGTGTCTTTTTCTTGTCTTCTGGGTGTTTTCATTTTGTGTCCAGAAAGGCCCATGCAGATCCTTCTTCTATTTTTAAATCTATTTTTATGAAACACAGTTTTAATTTTACAAGACCAGATCTCACTCCAAGTTTCAAATATGTGTTCTTCAGCATAAAATGTTTTGACAGATACCTAATGGCCTAGCACTTTAACATCCATTTTTTCAGGCATAGATTCAGAGAATCAGAGCCATAAAACCATACTGTAATTAGTCACCATCAGATGCTATGTAAATTTATTTTTCATATATCTATATGCTAGGTTAGCTGCTTTTTTGTTCTGTTATTTTAATGACTAGCTCAAACTGTTAATAAACCACTGAAATAAATGGAACATACTTAGTTGTTGGGTTTATTAGCTTAAGGCTTTATTTATGGTCTAAGAGGAAGAGCAGAAACAAACCAGTATTTATTGAGTGCCTACTGTATTCCAAATACTGTCCCAGATAACGTTTACATCCCTAATCTCATTTAATCCTCACAGCCCCTCATTGTTGGTATTATTATCCCAGTTTTAGAGATGAACTTTAAACAAGCCAGATAATGATACTTTATAGTATTTGTGTGGGGTCTTTCATATCACAGTTCTAAATGATCATCTGACTTTTGGAGATGTTCAGTTATTAAAAAAAGAGAAACTGTCATAATTTATCCCTAGTGTTGAAGAGTTTAGGGTAGAAAGAAAAGGCACACCAGATATTTCTCAACTTTTTGTACATATTAACTGTGGTAAACATACTGAACAGAGATAGGTAAACAATACAGAATACATTCATGTGGAGGTGAAGGTATTATAATGCTCAGATAAAAATGGTATTGGAATAATTAGATATCCATGTGTTAAAAAAAGAGCCTTGACTTCATCCCACATGTAAAAATAATTCAAATAGATCATAGACTAATTGTAAAACTTAAAACTGTAAAATTTCTAGGAGAAAACAGAATTTCTATGACCTTGGGTTAGGCAAAGATTTTTTAGATGTAATATTTAAAAATTGCTGAATAGGAGTTCATCAGAATTTAAAACACCTATATTTGAAAGACTTTTAAAATGAAAAAGCAAGCTGCAGACTTGAAAAATATTTGCCAAACATATGTCTGATAAAGAACTTATATCCGGAATATCTAAACACACACACACACACAGAAGTCGCTCAGTCGTGTCCGACTCTTTGCGACCCCGTGGACTGTAGCCCACCAGGCTCCTCGTTCCATGAGATTTTCCAGGCATGAATACTGGAGTGGGTTGCCGTTTCCTTCTCTAGGGGATCTTCCAAGAATATCTAAAGAACTCTCAAAAAAGAAAGTAGTAGAAAATAAACAACTAAATAAGAGACACTTCACTGAAGAAGAGACATGGAAGGCAAATAGTACATGGAAAGAGCTTCAATATCATAGTCATTTAGGGAATGGAAATTAAAGTCACAGTTCCAATGCATACCTGTTAGAATGGCTTAAAAAAAAGCTGATACTACAATTGCTGTCAAGAATATGAAGTGATTGGAACTCTTATACATGCTGATAGGAGGGCAGAATGGAACAACCACTTTGTAAACAGTTTTGCAGTTTCTTATAAAGTTAAGCATACATTTCCCAATTTCATTTTTAAGTATTTAGCCAAGAGAAATAATGACTTATTTTTACCAACACAAAAAAAGCCAGAAATCCACAAAGCAATATTTGTAGTGCTTTATTTATAATCACCTCGAACTGGAAACAACTCACTATCCTGAATTTGGCAAGTGGTTAAACAAAATGTGGTATATCCATATAGTGGAATGTTATTCAGCAACAAAAAGGAATGGACTACTGACATATACAGGCTTCCCTGGTGGCTCAGTGGTAAAGTATCCACCTACCAATGCAGGAGACACGGGTTTGATACCTGGGTCAGGAAGATCCCCTGAAGAAGGAAGTGGCAATCCACTCCACTGTTCTTGCCCAGAGAATCCCTCAGACAGAGGAGTCTGGCCGGCTACAATCCACGGGGTCACAAAAGAGTTGGATACAACTTAGTGACTAAACAACAACAGCAACAACAACTGATACATACAACTTAGATACAACAACTTAGATTCTAAGTTAAAGAAGCAAGGCTCAAAAGGCTTCGTACGGTATGCATGTGTGCTAAGTGCATTCAGTCGTGTCCAGCTCTTTGAGACCCCACGCTCTGTAGCCCACCAGGCTCCTCTGTCCATGGGATTCTCTGGGCAAGAATAATGGAGTGGGTTGCCATTTGCCCTCTTCCAGGGGATCTTCCTGACCGAAGGATCGAACCCATGTCTCTTAAGTCTCCTGCATTGACAGGCAGGTTCTTTACCACTGTAGTACTGGAAAAGCTTAACTATCGGGAAATAAAAGCAGTTAATAGTTGCCAGTTGTTGAAGTTGGGATTGTGAAGCATTTTCTATAAAGAGGCAACACAAGATAAGTTTTGGAGTGGTAGAACTATTCATTTGTCAAAAGTCACAGTACTGCACATTTAAAAAGAAGAATTTCATTGTAACTATGTTAGGCCCCAGTAAACTTTACCTATCTTACTGCCTATCTACCCATCAGAAGTCTAGACATAGGCACTCCAGTGTTGATGTGGTGTCTCTAA
Organism: Bos mutus; assembly: GCF_027580195.1. NCBI lineage: Eukaryota > Metazoa > Chordata > Mammalia > Artiodactyla > Bovidae > Bos > Bos mutus. Next base: position 36,643,912 of record NC_091636.1, on the reverse strand, counting down.
TGTCATCAAGGACCAGGGCCTTCTGTTTGTTGCTTTAAGATGCTCTTGAGCCCAGAATCATATCCTCTCTGGCAGAGGAAGGAGTAAACAAGAAGAGGTGAAGAAGGGTCTGCAACCTTCCTTTAGAGACTTTTCCAGAATTCTTTAAAACCCTTCCATTTACACCGTGTTGGTCAAAGTATAATTGCCATATTTCATCACATGTATCTACAAGAGGCTGGAAATTGCAGACTTGGAGAAGAAAAGAGAATGGATGTTGGATTATGTATCTAACAGGATCAGTCACACTGCTGACAGCTTCTAGCTGTTGCAGTGTTTTGTAACACTAGAGTTAAGTATCCTGGATCTTCCTCTGGGTTGCTTTATATCCTGAAGTTGCAGAGTGCCTTTCTATTGTTCCCTGTGTACTGTTCCCAAACTCTTATTTGAGCTTACATTTTGCTGATTGGTAGTTCCTAAAATTTAGTGGATGCAGTCTTATTTTAGGCACTGGGTTCAACAACTCTGAAAACTAGGGTTTGGTAATGCTAAATAGTTAATTAAGTTCCCAAGAAACTCTTAGGGAGAAGACATGCATAGGTTATTAAAAAAAAACAAAAAACTTTATTTGGAATAAATCATAAATATTTGACAGTAAATGCTGGCTACTTGAAACCTATACAAATGTCAGTTACATTTCATTGTATATTGGTTATACCTCGATTAAAATTGATGCCTGAAATGCTTAGATAGGGAGTGAATTTCTTACATTAATTATTGAGGACCTGGTATGGATTATGTTCCTGTTGTGTTCAAGATATTTGATAGAACCTAGACATTTGTTTGGAGAAGGAAATGGCAACCCTTATGGATTATGTTCCTGTTGTGTTCAAGATATTTGATAGAACCTAGACATTTGTTTGGAGAAGGAAATGGCAACCCACTCCAGTATTCTTTCCTGGGAAATCCCATGGACAGAGGAACCTGGTGGGCTGTAGTCCATGGGGTCATAAAGAATTGGGCAGGACTGGGCTTCCCTGGTGGTGCAGAGGTTAAAGCGTCTGCCTGCAATGAGGGAGACCTGTGTTCGATCCCTGGGTCGGGAAGATCCCCTGGAGAAGGAAATGGCAACCCACTCCAGTATTCTTGCCTGGAGAATCCCATGGACAGAGGAGCTTTGTGGGCTACAGTCCACAGGTCGCAAAGAGTTGGATACGACTGAGCGACTTCACTTTCACTTTAGCAAGTAAGCGACAAAGAAAGACAAGACGTAAAAAGATTTAAAACAAACAAAGAAAAAACAGAGCCTTTACTCTAAAGGAGCTCTTCTTGGATAAAAAATAGATGTCAATATGTGTAATTGCAACTTATGTGATTGGTGTTATAATGTGGGAATTAGAATTAGAAGGCAATGTGTGAATCTGGGTAGAATTAGTTTACATCTTTTTCAAAATTGTTGGGGATGTTCCAAGTTGTTTACATTTCCATGTAAGTTTTAGAGTCAGCTTACTCAGTTTCTAATTCCAAGGAGACTCTGCTGGAATTTTAATTGAGATTGTATTGAATTTAAAAATTAATTTGGGCACAAATGAAATCTGAACAGTGTTGACTCCGTTAATACAGTGTATCTTCTCGTTTGTGTTGATCTTGTTTCTCTCAGAAATGTTTTATGGTTTTTAGTGTACAGATACTACACATTCTTGACAGATTCCGTTATTTATTCTTGCTGTTATAAATATTATGTCATAATTTCAGTATCCAGTTGTTTGTTGCTAGTCAATAGAAATAAAATTGATTTATGATTATTTATCTTGTATCCTGTGACACTGTTAAACTCACTTATTAGTTCTAGTAGCAATTTTGTGGAGAAGGCAATGGCAACCCACTCCAGTACTCTTGCCTGAGAAATCCCATGGACAGAGGAGCCTGGTGGGCTACAGTCCATGGGGTCGCGAAGAATCAGCCATGACTGAGCGACTTCACTTTCACTTTTCACTTTCCTGCATTGGAGAAGGAAATGGCAACCCATTCCAGTGTTCTTGCCTGGAGAATCCCAGGGACGGGGGAGCCTGGTGGGCTGCCATCTATGGGGTCGCACAGAGTCAGACACAACTGATGTGACTTAGCAGCAGCATTTTTGTAGATTCTTTGGATTATCTATATAGATGATCATGTGATATCCTAATAAAGACAGTTTTATTTCTTGTTTCCAGTCTGTAAGCCTTTAATTTCTTTTATCTACGTTATTGCACTGGCAGGCAACTCTAGGATAAAGAAATGGTGAGGGTTTGAGATCACTGCTTTGTTCTCCAGCCTTTCCCCATGAAGTATATTAACCTGTGAAAGTGAAAGTAAAAGTGTTAGTTGCGCTGCCCTGTCTGTCTCTTTGCAACCCCATGGACTGTAGCCCACCAGGCTCCTCTGTCCATGGAATTCTCCAGGCAAGAATACTGGAGTGGGCAGCTATTCCCTTCTCTAGGGGATCTTCCTAACCCAGGGATCAAACCCAGGTCTCCTGCATTGCAGGCAGATTATTTACCACCTGAACTACCAGGGAAGCATATTATCTATAAGTTTTTCATAAATGTCCTCTCTCAGGTTGAGCAAGTTCCATTAGATTACTGAGAGGTTCTTTTTTCTTTTGTTTTATCACAAGTGGATGTTGAATTTTTATGGCAAAACCACTATAATGTTGTAATTAGCCTCCAATTAAAGTAAATAAATTTTAAAAAACAATAGAAAATAAATAAAAAGGAAAAAAAGCTTATTTTACATCAGTTGGGATGATCTGATATCTTTTTCTTAGTCTTTTGATATGTGTATTATATGGTTTAATTTTCAGTCCTTACCATCTTCCTTTTCATTCCTGGGTTAAATAACACTTAATCATGACATGATATTAGTTTTGTACACTGCTGTTCTGTTAAGGATTTTTGTGTCTGTGTTCACTGGGGATCTATAGTTTTCTTGTAATGACTTTGGTTTTGGCATCAGGGCCATATAGAGTGAGTTGAGAAGTGTTCCCTTTTCTGTTTTCTGGAAGAGTTTATATAGAGTTGGCTTCCTTCTTCCCTCCTTCTCTCCCTCCCTCCCTCCCTCCCTCTCTCCCTCTTTGGCTCAATATCAGATTTTTTTTTTTTCAGTTTTGAGATACAATTGATATGAAACACTGTGTAAGTCTGAGGAATACAGCATGTTGATTTGACTTACATGTGTCATGAAATGATTACTACAGTAAGTTTAGTGAATATTCATCATCTCATGTAGATGCAAAATTAAAGAAATAGAAAATACTTTTTTTCCTTGTGACGAGAACACTTAGAATTTACTCTCTTAACAACCACAGTTTTAATTGTATACATCATCTTGTACACTGCCTCCCTAGAGCTTAGTTTATCTTACAGCTGAAAGTTTGTGCCTTTTGACTGTCTTCATCCAGTTTCTCCATCCACTCCTCCCCACCCTTCTAGCTCTATTAGTTTGTTTATTTTTTAAATATAATTTGCTACAACATTATATTAGTTCCTGCTACACAATGTAGTGATTTAATATTTCTTTATATTTCAAAATGATCATCAGGATAAGTCTAGTGAACATCTGTCGCCATACAATGATATTGTCTAATTATTGACTGTATTACCTAGACTGCACATTTCATACTCGTGATTCATTTATTTTGCAACTGGAAGTGTGTATCTTTGAAAATTTTTTTAGATTTATTTTATTGAAGTATAGTTGATTTACAGTGTTAATTTCTGCTGTACAGCAACATGATTCAGTTTTACACATATATACATACTTATTCTTTTCCGTTATAGTTTATCATAGGATATTGAATATAGTTCCCCGTCCTATACAGCAGACCTTGTTGTTTATCTGTTCTCTGTATAGTAGTTTGCATCTGCTCATCCGTCAACCACGAGTCTGTTGGCTGTGCCTGTGAGTCTGTTTCTGTTTTGTAGGTAAGTGCATTTGTGTCATATTTTAGATCCCACATAAAATGATGCATACGGTATATTTCTTCCTCTTTCTGACTTAGGACGTTTGTATCTCTTAACCTCCCCCACCTCTTTGTCTCCTACCCCCACTTCCTCCCCTCTGGCAAACACCCGGTTTCTTCTCTGTATTATGACTCTGTTTCTGTTTTGTTGCGTTTGTTCATTTGTTTTGCTTTTTAAGTTGCACATGTAAGTGAAATCATACAGTGTTTGTCTTTCTCTAACTTATTTCACTTAGTATAATGTCCTCTAGATCCATTCACGCTGTTGCAAATGGCAAGATTTCTTTTTTTTTTTCATGGCTGAGTAATGTTCCCGTTGTATGTATATGTGTGTGTGTGTGTGTGTGTAATGTTCCACTGTATGTATGTTTGTGTATATATGTGTGAGTATGTGTGTAATGTTCCATTGTATGTATGTATGTATATGTGTGTATACACATATCTTCTTCATCCATTCATCTGTTGATGGGCACTTGGGTTGTTTCCATATCTTGTCAATTGTAGATAATGCTGCAGTGAACATTGTTGCTGTTCAGTCACCCAGTTGTGTCCAGTTCTTTGTGACCCATGGACTGCAGCACACAAGGCCTCCCTGTCCCTAACCATCTCCCGAAGTCTGCCCAAGTTCATGTCCATTGTATTGGTGATGCCATACACCCTCTTCTCTTTCTGCCCTCAATCTTTCCCAGCATCAGGGACTTCCCAGTGAGTTGGATGTTTGCATCAGATGAACAAAATACTGTAGGTTCAGCTTTAGCATCAGTCCTTCCAAGGAATATTCAGGGTTGATTTCCCTTGAGATTGACTGGTTTGATCTCTTTGCTGTCCAAGGAACCTTCAGAAGTCTTCAACACCGCAGTTGGAAGGCATCAGTTGATTGGTGCTCTGACTGCTTTACAGTTCAGCTCTCACAACCATACGTGACCAATGGTAACATGCTGCTGCTGCTGCTAAGTCACTTCAGTCGTGTCCGACTCTGTGCGACCCCAGAGACGGCAGCCGACCAGGCTCCCCCGTCCCTGGGATTCTCCAGGCAAGAACACTGGAGTGGGTTGCCATTTCCTTCTCCAATGCATGAAAGTGAAAAGTGAAAGTGAAGTCGCTTAGGTTGTCTACTTGAAAGTTATACAGTCGTGTCTGACTCCTAGCGACCCCATGGACTGCAGTCTACCAGGCTTCTCCGTCCATGGGATTTTCCAGGCAAGAGTACTGGAGTGGGGTGCCATTGCCTTCTCCGAATGGGAACGTAAGAGTGCGTATATCTTTTCAAGTTAGCGTTTTCTTTTCTTCAGATAAATACCCAGGAGTGGAATTGATGGATTCTATGGTAGTTCTGTTTTTAATGTTTTGAGGAATCTCCATACTGTTTTCCACAGTGGCTGCACCAGTGTACATTCCCACCAACACTGCAAAAGGATTCCTTTTTCTCTACATCCTTGCCAACACTTGTTATTATTTCTTTTAATGTTCACTTATCTTTGGCTGTGCTGGGTCTTCATCTCGTTGTTGTGTGGGCTTTCTCTAGTTGCAGCGAGTGGGGGCTATTCTCTAGTTGTGATGTGCAGCTTCCTGTTGCAGTGGCTTTTTTTTTGTGAAACACAGGCCCTAGAGCTTGTGGGCTCCGTAGTTGCTACTCCCAGACTGTAGCACACAGGCTCAGTAGTTGTGGCACACAGGCTTAGTAGTCCTGTGTCATGTGGGATCTTCCTGGATCCGGGATTGAACCTGCGTCTCCTGCATTGGCAGACAGCTTCTTTACCACTGAGCCACCAGGGAAGCCCTTGTTGTCTTTTTGATAATAGCCATTCTGACAGGTGTGAGGTAGTATCTTATTGTGGTTTTGATTTGCATTTCCCTGATGTTGAGCATCTCTTCATTTCTCTGTTGGACATCTATATTTCTTTGGGAAAATGTCTATTCATATCTTCTTCCCATTTTTTAATCAGGTTATTTGTTTTTTCAGGATTGAGTTGCATGAGTTCTTTGTGTATTTTGAATATTAATCCCTTATCAGATACATCTTTGCAAAAACTTTTTCCTATTCAGTAGGTGGCCTTTTCTTTAAGGTGTTAATGTCTTTCTTAAATGTTTGATAGAATTCAACAGTGAAGTCATTCTTAGTGCAAAGATTTTCAGCTATGTACTTAGTTTTTTTAATCATATAGGAATATTCTAGATATTATTTCTTGAGTGAACTTTTCTGGTTTGTCTTTTAAGGAAATTTGTCCATTTGATCTAAATTATTGAATTTATTTATGTAAATTCATTCATAAAATTTCCCTATTATTCTTTGAATGTTGATAAGTTCTACAGTTATATCTTTTCTTTCATTCAAGATACTGGTGTTTGAGGTTGTCTCCAATTTCTGCTTTTTAATCATTCCACCTAGAAATTCTTTAATTTTACTAATCTTCTCAAATAACCAGCTTTTGGTTTCTCTCCTGATTTGTGGTTTTCTGTTTTATTCATTTGTATTCTCATTTCCTCCCTTCTGCTAGTTTTAGTTTTAATATTCTCTCCTTTTATCTAGTTTGAATTTTAGGTCATTGATTTGAGGCACGTCTTTTTTTCTTTTCCTCTGTGCTCAGTCTTAGTCAAATACCATGAATTTCGATATATTGTATTTTCATGTTTTTTGAAGTCAGAGTATTATCTAATACTCCTTATGAAATTTTGACTCATGGATTATTTAGAATTGTATTTATTAATTTCAGATACAGTTCTGTATTGATCATTTATTTAGATTCATTTTTTGGACAGTGTGTATACTTTTATGGTTTCTTTCATTTTAGTGTATTTAGATTTGTTTTAACGGCTCAGAATGTGGTCTATCTTAGTGAATGTTCAGTGTGTAAAAGGTGTAAAAGAATACACGTCCAGTTGTCGGGTGAAGTGTTATATAAATGTTAATTAGCTCAACTTGTCTGGTAGAATTTCTGAGGTCTTCTGTGCTGCTGCTGCTAAGTCGCTTCAGTCGTGTCCGACTCTGTGCGACCCCGTGGACTGCAGCTCACCAGGCTTCTCCGTCCATGGGATTCTCCAGGCAAGAACACCGGAGTGGGTTGCCATTTCCTTCTCCAATGCATGAAAGTGGAAAGTGAAAGTGAAGTCACTCAGTCGTGTCTGACTCTTAGCGACCCCATGGACTGCAGCCTACCAGGCTCCTCCATCCATGGGATTTTCCGGGCAGCAGTACTGGAGTGGGGTGCCATTGCCTTCTCCAGGTCTTCTGTAGTCTTACTGGTTTTTTCTTTCTGAGGTGGGGGGAGGTCTACTTGTTCTATTAGTCACTGAGAGGAGTGTTGAAGTGTTCAGCTGTTAAGTATGGATTTGGTACTTCTTTTATTTCTATTAAGTTTGCTTTCACATTATACAGAGTGAAGTAAGCCAGAAAGAAAAACACCAACACAGTATACTAACGCATATATATGGAATTTAGAAGGATGGTAACAATAACCCTGTGTATGAGACAGCAAAAGAGACACTGATGTATAGAACAGTCTTATGGACTCTGTTGGAGAGGGAGAGGGTGGGAAGATTTGGGAGAATGGCATTGAAACATGTATAAGATCATGTATGAAATGAATTGCCAGTCCAGGTTCGATGCACCATACTGGATGCTTGGGGCTGGTGCACTGGGACGACCCAGAGGGATGGTATGGGGAGGGAGGAGGGAGGAGGGTTCAGGATGGGGAACACATGTATACCTGTGGCGGATTCATTTTGATATTTGGCAAAACTAATACAATTTTGTAAAGTTTAAAAAAAAAAAAAAAAAAAGGAATGATTGACCCAGCAAAAAAAAAAAAATAAAGCTCTGTTATTAGGGACATATGCATTTAGGATTCTTATATCTTCTTAATATTTCATATCTTACATTTTCTTAATATTTTATATTTTATATCTTCTTGATCTTTTGACTTTTTCTCATAATGAAAATTTCCTCTTTGTCTCTAGTTTTATTCATTGTTTTCAAGTTCACTTTGACATTAATATACTCATTCTAGCTTGTTTTGATTATGTTATGGCACATCTTTTTCCATCCTTTTACTGTTAAATGATTAATGCTGCTGCTGCTAAGTTGTTTCAGTCGAGTCCGACTGTGCGACCCCATAGACGGCGGCCCACCAGGCTCCCCCGTCCCTGGGATTCTCCAGGCAAGAATACTGGAGTGGGTTGCCATTTCCTTCTCCAATGCATGAAAGTGAAAAGTGAAAGTGAAGTCGCTCAGTTGTGTCCGACTCTTAGCGACCCCATAGACTGCAGCCTACCAGGCTCCTCCATCCATGGGATTTTCCAGGCAAGAGTACTGGAGTGGGGTGCCATTGCCTTCTCCAACATGGTTAATAAGACTTTATATTTAAAGATTTTTGTGTGTTTTTTATATATAAACACACATTTTTATATGTTTCTATATATAAAAATATAGACTCTGCTGAATTTTGATTTTATCCAATCCAATCTGACAGTCTTTTCCTTTTAATTAGAGTTTTTATGCCATTTCCAATTAATGTGATGGAATTTCTAGTTATTGATGAGGTTGGATTTAAACCCACCATGTTGTATTTGTTTTTATATTTATATTTATCCCACTGTTCTTTTAAATTATCTTTTACTGTTTTGGCCAGGGAAGTCCCACATCATTCTTTTTTACTGACCAGTTTTTTTCAGTATATTTTCTGGTGTGTGTTAAATAACAATATATTACCACATGTAATTTAGAAATTAACCTGCATATGTAGTGGGTATATAATGTTCAACAGTTGTGCTGATCAGAGTGTATAGTCAGTTGTTTGGAAACTACTGCTTTAGAGGGTCAGAACTAAGAACTTTGACATTTGAAGTCGAATTTGCACTTGCGCTTTGATTTCATGACAGCACAATTTGGATGGTTGACTTTATTGCAGTGGGAAAACTCATTTACATACCACACATTTTATTTAAAAAATGTAAAAAACATTAATTAGATTTATATGCTTAAAAGGTCAAACAGTCTTTGTGAACTCTTTTGTATTTTAAAATCCTTTCTTTTTTATAAATGAAAATCTCCCTTTTTTTCTTTTTTTAAGGACTGTGAGGACCTGGGAAGTTGAAAATCCAAAGAAGCAAAAAAGCGTGTTTAAACCGCGGACAATGCAGGGTAAAAAAGTAATTCCTACCACGTGCACATATAGTAGAGACGGAAGCCTCATAGCAGCTGCTTGTCAGAATGGAAGCATACAGATCTGGGACCGTAATTTGACAGTAAGTCAAGGATATTTAAGTCCTCTTTTCTGAGAAGAAAGCCACCTTAAAAAGACAAACATCATGTTAAAATATTATGAAGGTCAATTTCCTGAGTTTAGCCCTAATTTAAACTTCAGTGTTAGTTGATAAAACATTGGGCCTCTGCAGTAAACAGCATTTTAGCAAACATTCCAACTCAGTATTTTCCAATTTGTATTAGATTTTGTTTTTAACATAAACTCAATCTTTTGGTATAAAATATAAAAAATATAGTATAGTTTATTTTATGACATTTCAATATACTTGGATTTGAAAGTGAAGAATTTGACAGTGATGTAAAACAAGACTAAGCAGAGAACTAGAAATACCCTTTAAAAGAGGTGAGAAAACCATGAAATAACCAGGGTGATCTATAAGTTGTTGAGCAGTTACTTCTGTAGTAATTTAAATAATAGTTTGACATTCCATGACATTCCATTTGAATAAGTTTCAGATTTTTTTTTTCCATTTTAAGTCATTATTAGAATAAAATAAATTTTGGAATTGAAAGGGATCATAGAATTCTATAACCACAGAAAGAATGAATAAAATAATGAATAGTCTTTGGTTAATTCTGTGTATTACCAATAAGCTTTGAAAAGGGGTTGGTTGCATGTATAGATGGTAAAACAAGGATTTTTAACTGGAGTTATTCTAGATTACCAATGTTAAAATGAAAATCTACACTAATGTTAAGTAAAAGTTGATTATCTTATTTTAATAAAAGGTGCTGGTAAAATTATTAATTCAATAAATATTTATTATCTGTGCTATATTCAGGCACTATTCTGAAGACTGGAACTACTGTAGATGATCCAAAATTCCTGCCTTCATAGAGTTTACATTCTTTTTATTTTTAACAATTATAAAAATAATATTCTTTCAAATAAAATTGCCCATCAAGCACTTTCATTTTGAAAGGGACCCCAAGAAACAGTTGTCTTTTCAGGCAGATGGAGTTAAAGTCAGTTTTTTGGGAATAGGTAAAAAGTAATGATAGAGAAAAAAGAATCCATGTTGATAATGCTGGAAATATCTTTGGCATTTTCTGTTTGTCAGATCTTTTTATTTCTGTTTTCATCTCCACTATAAACCCCATAAAGCTTCATAACAGCTCAGAGATTTTAAAAATCCTTTGAAGTGTAAACTGAGTTTTAACTAAGCAATAAATTTTTTAGTAACTGGCTTTCATCGTCTCTGAGTGCTGTTAACATAGAAAATGTAAAAGTTTTCTTGACTAGCTTTAATAGTGATGTGTTTAGTATGTGTGTATGTATATATGCATACATACACATATATGTGTGTATACATATATACATGCTTTTCATGGGCTTCTCTGGTGGCTCAGACATTAAAGAATCTGCCTGCGATGTGGGAGACCTGGGTTCGATCCTGGAGTTGGGAAGATCCCCTGGAAGAGGGCATGGCAACCGGCTCTAGTATTCTTGCCTAGAGAATCTCCATGGACAGAGGAGCCTGGAGAGCTACAGTCCACGGGGTTGCAAAGAGTCAGACACAACTGAGCGACTAAGCGTAGTACATGCCTTTTTTTTAGAAACCATAGTTTCTAAGTTGAATATAGTTTTTAAAGGTTAGCCTTGCATCTCTCTTAAAATAATTAGTATATCTCATGTTCCCTATTTTGTAGAAAAGAAAATCTTTTAAGCCATTGTTCTAATCAGAATCTTTGATTCTGTTTAGTCAAACTTTAATAATACATTGAATATAGAGCTTATTTTACCACATTATATTCATTACATTTCTTCATATTCTTAAATTTGCATGTGTATGTGTCACCTGAAGAAAAATCAAATTAAGAGGAAAAAAACTTGTTAGGAAACCCAGTTCGATTAAAAATAGATTTTAAAAATTCTTAATTATTACTTCAGCAATAATAAATCATGTAGAGGGAAACACTAAAGCTGAGGTAAGAAAAGCTAATAACAGTAATTTTTCCCACACAGTAGCCAAAGAATTACATGGCAAATAATGCTTCATACATATGTTTTGTGACAAGTAAAGCTATCATAATTGCTATATTTTATCATGGAATTCTCATTAGACCAACTTGAACTTCAGCAAATTAAATGAAATGTATCTCTTTTCTTAGAAGTAACGTGTCTGTCAGTGATAAATTTCTGTATTCCCAAGGCCTACCTTTATTCTAGAAATTTGCTGGCTGCTAGTATAGCCACTAGCTACATTTGACTATTTCAATTTAAAAATAATTAAAATAGGACAAAATTAAAATTTCAGTTCCTCAGCCATACTAGCCACTTACTGGACAGCACAGATAGAGAACATTCTCATCATTGCAGAAAGTTCTGTTGGACATTGTTGCTCAAGAGGAGTGTTTGTTTGCCCGGCATCGCTCTCAAGTCATTTGATGCTGGGTTGTTTTTAAATTGAGAGGAAGGCCACTTCAGAGGAGCTTCTCCTGGTCTGTGCTGCCTCCCCAGTTCCTCACTCTCCATTCACCAGCTTGCATGTGAGCAGCAGCAAGGAGGCCAGTGTTCAGTTGGCAGGAAGTGAGGGAGGTGCAGAGTATGGGGAGATGGTGTTGGAGAGGTAACAGCATGCCGCCAGACTCAGGACCCCTGCAGATGCTGAACCTCCAGGCTCCACATTCTTCTCTTAGGTGTTCACATGACTTTCACCCTTCACCTTTTTCAGCACTTTGGTCAAATGCTGTCTTTTCAGCAAGGCCTTCCTTGACTCCACACTATATACAATTGCAGCCTTCACCCCACCAGTGGCACTCTCTCCCTCTTATTTTCTTCCATAGTGCTGATCATCACCTGACATACTTATACAGTATATAAAAATATAAAATATACAGTACTTATACAGTATATAAATATACATACTTATACAGTATAAAATATATATATTTTACTTGTTTATTGACATTGTCAGTTTATTTCTAAGAAGTCTTAAAAATAGTAGCATAAAGAACTATCTATGTTATATGAAAACATAGTAAGTCAGAGATATGAGAGGGAGAATGGGAGCTATTGAGGTCCACAAATACATAATTTTAGATGTATCTTTAATGGTGTAGAAACACATAATCTGTATTAATATAGATGGATTTTAAAACGATGTTTCATGTCTCTCTCAAGTATAATTTCTGGCGTTTAAAATATTCTAGCTTGGATAGTCTTATGAATACCCAGTGATGACTTCCATTCACATAAAAAACCTACTGAACTCTTGGGACATATTTTGCTAGAAACAGTGTTAGTGCTCTTTAGTATGAATCAAGAATTGACACTATGCCAAATTCTTTACCAAAAGAACATGGTGTGCTTCCTTGTATTGCAACCATTATTTGTAGACTAAGATTGTAGCAGGAAAATGAGGACCCATTATATTCATGGAGTTTTGCCTTCCCTAGAACAGGTGATGGGAGGGAATAATATTTGAAGTTTGGTTTGGCAATAGGGTACTACCAGAAACTTGACCCACTCTCCATCTGACTACCTCCTACTGCTCCTTTGGCCTGCAACCCCAGTCCGGATTCTGGGGCTGTCCCTTTTAGAAACATGACCACACACTACAACCCCTTACCAGGAAAGCCTCAAGCCTGTGAGACACTGCAGAGACATTTCTCCAGCTTGGTGGTTGGTCAGTGCCCACATTCTCTCAGCCATGCTAGAGAAAGTTGGTTTGGTTCAGAGAAAGGTGGGGCAAGGACTAGTGATCACACCAGGAGATAAGCTTCTGAGCAAATAAGCCCCTGGTGAATAAGAGAACAGATGTGAAGGAGAAAGAATATGAAAAATAAAGTCACCAGTAGTGGCTTGAGTCCAGTGTTCCACAAATCTTTAAATGTCTCCAATCACCTTCAGGGCTTCCCAAGTGGCTCAGTGGACAAAGACTATGCTGGCAGTGCAGGAAACGTGGGTTCGACACTCCAGTATTCTTGCTGGGAAAATCCCTTGGACAGAGGAGCTGGCAAGCTGCTGTCTGTGGGGTCACAGAGAGTTGGACACGACTGAAGTGACTGAGCATGCAAACGTGCGGTCACCTTCAGGTGACCCAAGTTAAGATTAGGTTGACATTTGGCCTTCTACACCTTCCCCTTTATTAATATATTATATATACATACACACACAGAGTAAAACATTTTGTTTTTATAATAGAGAATTTACAGTTTCCTTTTTTTTTTAATTTGGTAAAGAATCCACCTGCAGTGCGGGGGACCTGGGTTCGATCCCTGGGCTGGGAAGATCCCCTGGAGAAGGGGACGGCTACCTACTCCAGTATTCTGGCCTGGAGAATTCCTTGGACTACAGTCCATGGGGTCGCAAAGAGTTGGACATGATTGTCCACTTTCACTTTTTAAATTTGAGAGTATAACATGGACAACCTTGTAATAATAGATATAGTTCTAATTGGATTTTTCAAAATTTCTTTATTAACGGGAAGCATAATTTTACAAAAATAAAATATATACTTTTCAAAAAATTGTTACTACTATTATGAGTAGTTGTATCTCTACTCTCATTAGCCTATTCCTACCCATTGTGCTTATGAATTGGGCTTCCCTGGCTTATAAATTACCTGCAGTGTATCCTTCTGTAGTTTTCTCCATAGCTCTATTTCTAGAGCTAGATGTGGCTCTGTAAAAAATATAAAGAAAGTCTTATTAAAAATTCAAATATAGATTTTTTGTCTTTTCATTAGGCCTAATAGTTGGAGTTTAGAAAATAATATGGATACCTAGAAGTCTACTGTGTAGTTCTATAGCATATTTTGTAAATGACACCCGAGACATACAATTACTCTGCACATTACCTGGGACTTTCTGTCCATCAGTCCTGAGTTTCCTAAGCTCTCTATACCCTCCTTTTCCTTATTCATGAAATGAGGGCATGATCCCCACCTTGTCCAGTTATTTTGAGGATTGTATTAGGTATATATTTAAAGCATCCAGAACAGGGCTTGCACATAGCAGGTTTTAATAACTGTTTGTCTTATTCTTTCTTTTTTAGCTCCTAGGGGATTTGCAGTTTTTGTAGAATTGGCATAGTTAGATCTCAGGGTGCAGTTTAACAATGTCTGGGAAGTGTCATGAATTTGAGCATAGCAGACGCTTTGGTGGTTAAAAGTATGGTTTAGGAAGATAAGAATATAGATCCCTGCTAGAACCAGTCATTCAATGTATGGAAATAAAATCACCATCAATAAACAAAAACTTTATGTATCCATTGATTAGTGTGCTTTGGTAGTTATGAATTATAATTATTTTTAAAATAAACATTCAAGAGAAAGCATATGACTTACAACTTATGCCATAGTGTTTTTAACATGCATATTTTTTCAAAGCTCACTTTTCAAAAAATGTGTCATTGATTCAAAACACAAACCACCAATACTGTGAAATTACTTGCAAGCCCTAAAGTTAAGCTGTAATTTGTCAATTATTTTAATGGAAGCTTTAAAGTTTTACTTATAATGCTCTCGTAAAATGTCACATATTTGGGGGAGCAGTATTAATAAAAATGAGAATATGCTAGTTTTGAAAAAGTTAGGTTAAAATTATCCTTATTTTTTGAAGTCAGGAGAATGATTGAATTTAAGACTTCTAGTTAAATATGGTAAGTTAAACAGATTCATTCAGTTCTGTTTCTTCCTAAAACCCCATTAAAATGACAGAAAAGGTATTTTTAAAGCATAAACCCATACAATCAACGAGAATTAGAGATGACAGCCAAAAAGAGAAGTCAAGACACTTTTGGAAACTAGAAACCAAATGTGTGAGTGGTCACTGACTTGGCCAACTGGAGAAAGCTGAAACCTTAGCTGGGCTGGGGAAAGCCTATAAAAGATGAACTGGCTTATCCTGCAGTTCTCTTCCTACCCTAGACTGAAGAGTTACTTTTAGGGTGGTCTGTCAGAGAGACTTCATACTCCAAGCAAAGCTAAGATAAGGTGTAAATCTTCATAGAAGGCTGTGTTTCATCTCCTCCTCTGTTGTTATTGCCATTGTTATTATTATAGCATTTACTGAATACTTACTTTGAGTTAGGTAATATTTTAAGTACTTTACATGTTTTACTTCATTTAATCCTTACAAAAATCCTTACAAAAGTACTATTACTATCATTATTTTACAGATGAGGAAACCAATACAAAAAGAAAGTTGTGCTGCCTAGCCAAAATTGCAGCTTGTAAGTGGCAGAACTAGGATCCAGTGCTAGACAGTCTGGAGCAAGTGCTTATACCAAAGGTCAGCAAACTGTGGCCCACGTGCCACATCTATTTTTGTATGACCTGCAAGCTAAGAAAGATTTTTGTTTGTTTGTTTTTAAATGGTTGTGTTGTTTTTCTGTGGTTATTGTAACAAATTTACCAAAAACTTAGTGGCTTGAAATAGCACAGACTTCTTATGTCAGTTAGAAGTCTCATTGATGAGTCAGTTCTAATGATGTAGATGAACCTAGAGCCTATTATACAGAATGAAGTAAGTCAAAGAGAAAGACAAATACTGTATATTGACATATATATATGGAATCGAGAAAGATGGTCCCGATGATCCTATTTGCAGGGCAGCAAAGGAGACGCAGACATAAAGGACAGACTTTTGGACACAGTGGAGGAAGGAGAGGGTGGGATGATTTGAGAGAGTAGCATTGAAACATTATACATTACCATATGTAAAATAGATAGCCAGTGAGCATTTGGTGTGTGACTCAGGAAACCAAAAGCTGATGCTCTGTGACAACCTAGAGGGGTGGAAAGTGAGAGGAAGGTTTAAGAGGGAGGGGATATATGTATACCTATGGCTGATTCATGTTGATATATGGCAGAAACCATCACAATATTGTAAAGAAATTATCCTCCAATTAAATATAAAATGAAATTTTTAAAAAAGTTATATTAAAAAAGAGTTTCATTGAACTCAAAATCAGGGTGTTGGCAGGACTGTATTCTCTTTTGGCTGCTTTAGGGGAGAATCCATTTCCTTGCCCTTTCCAGCTTTTAGAAGCTACCCATATTCCTTGGTTCATGGCTGCCTTCCTCCATCTTCAAGGTCAACAATAGTGAGTTTGAGTCTTTTTCACATCACAAAACCATGACCTTCTCTTTCGCTTCCCTCTTCCACTTTTAAAAACTCTTGTGCTTACATTATATCTCCTTGAATAATTGCCATGTTTTAAGATCAGTTGATTATCAACATTAATTCAGTTTGAAATCTTGATTCCCCTTTGCCTGGTATGATAACATATTCACAGGTTCCAGGGATTACGGGGTGGAAATCTTTGTGGGGGACATTGCTCTGCCTGCCACATGGTTCATAAGAAAAACAAAATAAAAATATTTCATGACACATGAAAATTATGTGAAATTCAAATTTCAGTGTCCATGAATAAAGCTTAATTAGAACATCCTTGCTCATTCATTTTTATATTATCTGTGGCTGCTTTTACACTGTAATAGCAGAGTTGAGTAGTTATAGCAGACTACATGCCCCTCAAAGCCTAAAATATTTACTGTCTGGTCCTTTATTGAAGAAGATTTTGACCCCTACAGTGTTTCTAGTCAGGTTTTTAGTATCTTACTCATATTTTAATGAATAGACAAGGATCACCAGATATTTTAAGAAATCAGCTAACAAGAAATGCAGACACTAAAGCAGTCTCAGAGGGGCGAGAGACAAGGTAGGAAACAGAAGATTAATTCGATAAAAAGTTCCTATATTTAATATTCTCAGAGAGAATATTACAGCCTTGAAACTTAAAGGATAATATTGCAAAAAGCCTTTGTACACTTGGAGTTCAAGGAAAAACTCTTAGAAAACAGGGTAAAGCCATGGTAGTACTGAAGTGAAGTGAAGTGGCTCAGTCGTGTCTGACTCTTTGTGACCCCACGGACTTTAACCTACCAGGCTCCCCCATCCATGGGATTTTCCAGGCAAGAATACTGGAGTGGGTTGCCATTTCCTTCTCCAGATAGTATTGAAAGATATAGTCAAAGAAATCTAGAAAAGAGTGTAAAATAGAGAGAAAGAAAAGATAGACTTAAGGGTCAGTTCAAGGCTCAATATTTGACCAGAAAGTTTTAGAAAGAGAAAATATAGAGGAGAGAGGATGGATGCAATTAGGTAAGAAATAATAATTACTGGCCTTCTCCTACCCTGCCCCCTGTGCCCTCCACCAAAGTTTCAGAACTGAAAGTAATTTTTTTTTTCTGGGTAAGAATTGTTCATCAAGTGCTCACCACAGTGAATGAAGACTCGCATCAAACCAGGCATCATGAAATTTCAAGACACCAGGTTAATAGAGAAGATCCTAAAAATTCACAGAGTTAGAAATAGGAAACATGTAAGAGAAGAATATTGGGGCCGGATTATTTAGGATGTTGATAAGACAGTTGGTCAACATGTGTGAGATCCTGGCCTCTTAGCTCAGTAGGGAAGAAATGAAGAGCTCAAGGGGGTGATACATGGAGGGAAGATTGAGAGGTCACATCATTCATTCCACAAAAGTTATCCACTCCTCCTCTGGCCCAACTACTAGTCTAGGTTCTGGGGGTACCACAGTGAACAAAACAGACATTCCATCCAGTTTGCTTTCAAAGGCCCTGAAGAAGCTGGAAAATTGGTATTTTGAAGATATATCAGAAAACATTGTACACTCTCTTTTTAAAGAATTTTTTTTAAAACGACTATCTAAGCACCAAATTCAGCTGTCTTTTTCACAGTCTGTGTTGTCCTTATTGACAGTATCACTCTTTGCAACAAACTTTTCTCCTGCTAACTTCCCTCTTGTTCAGGTGACAAGGCAACCTTGACACGTGTGACAGTCACCACCTTCTGGTTCTTATTATCCTCCGCCTCCTTCATGGGCTGTGTTTCCCAAAGAGGACATCATCTTTCCTAGTCTCCTGTCAGGCAGATGACCTGTTTCAAGTTCAGTTGTCATTACTTGCTGTGACTCCAGTCTGTCTCTTAGTTCCATCCTATACATTCTTCTGTACTCTGAAGGCACGCACCTCCCCTTGTCTGTGAGACAATCCCACCAAGAATTAAGCTCAAAATACCCTGAACACTACTCCTCTTCTCCTTTAGAAGTCACCCTTCCTTTTGACTTTGCTATTTTTCTTAATTTGTATTTCCATTTAGAACTTCAAAATATTCTGTCTCCTATATATTCTATGTTTTAATGTACCTCACATCTGCCACCCCCCCCCTTTTTTCTCCTTTGCCTTCACTCTACTTCAGACTTTCATCACCTCTCACCTGCATTGCTGGATATCCTTTCGCTTCTCTGTCCATCCTCTCTGGTTTGCTTAGCCCCAGTTTAAATAACGTTCAATATAATACTCACTCCTTGGCTGCTTGCTGCATAGTGAATATAGTTCATGTATCTGCAGACTGACACCTTCAGTCTTTCCATCTGTCTTTATCCTGCCTTAGAGTAACTCCCGCAACTCTCTCCATAAATAGTAAAACTTCTTTTTAAAATCAGATTAGGTTCCCTCCTGATCGTCCTTTACCTTCCTGCTTTGGTGCCTTACTATATACTGACCGCTCTGCCCTGTCTGTCTCTCCTGGCAGCTCCCCACGACTGGAGATCTCACCCAGTGAAGAAGGTAGATCAGTTGCCATTCTCTATGTGGTGCTGTTGCATAGTCATGCTGCTGTATTTGTGGACTAGAAGATTATCCTAGGAATGTAAATCCTAAAGACATTCAAATAACAGAATTAGGTAAAAGGTTTTTTTTTTTTTTTTAATTAAGCTTCCACTTAAAAAAAAATCTCATCTTTTTAATAAGCGAAGAGTGCTTTGGCATAGTTTAACCCATGGTGATGGTGAGTTTCCCTAGGCTGCAGAAATGTCCAGTTATTAACCTAATATCACCTCAAGCTATTGAATAGGAAAGGGGTGATTCAAATAGTGGAATAAAGCAGGAGTCTGGTGTTTACCTACCTCTTCAATGGCATCTTCTATCATTGTCCTTCATGTTCAGTGAACTCCAAGCTAGCTGGCCTCTTTCTGCTCTTCAAGTCTTGTTCGGCCTTGTTCACCTTGCAGCCTTTGTGCTTGTTATCTTTGCTGCCTCTGCCATGGTTATAGCTCTGGGTGGGGTTGCTAACCTCTCATTCTGGCCTCTGCTGAAATGTCATCTCAAAGAATCATAAAACCCTGCAGGTAGTTGAGAATATAGATTAAGAAGGCTGGTTCTAAAGCCAGTCTAGACTGCTGACTAAAGTAGTAACCCTGGCTTTGTTCTGTACCTGTTTCTCCGCCCGGTTGCCTTGTTTTATTGTCTTTATAGCACTTAACACTGTGTAATTACCTTGTTTTATTTTTCATGTGCCTGCTCATTCACTTTTTTTCCTCTTAAGCTTCATAAGGTCAGGGACTTTTTGTCTTATTTGCTGTTTCCCAGTTAATATTGTGCTCCCAGTTAATATTTGGGTGAATGTATGTGCTCCCAGTTAATATTTGTTGAATAAATAGTTGAATAGATGCTATCAGAGCATCATAGGTTTTATTTATTTATTTTTAATTTTCATTGAAATATAGTTGCTTTACAATGTTGTTAGTTTCTACTGTACAGCTAAGTGAATCAGCTATATGTATATGTATACCCCCCATTTTTGGAGTTCCTTCCCATTAGGTTACTGGCACTGAGTAGAATTCCTTGTGCTACACAGTAGGTTCTCATGAGCATCATGAATTTTATCTTGGATTAATTTTGTTTTCAGTTGCTATTATTCTTGCTTCTAAATTTTAAGTTACTGTCAGTCGGGCTTCATTGTTATCAAATGAATGTCTTGTTATAGGTCATTTGATTTAGTCTTCAGTATGGAATGTGCTTATTTGCCTATTGCTTTCTAATAAGTAGATTTTAAAGTGTATGATATTAATAATAGCTAATATTTACTGATGGGACTTCCCTGGTGGCTCAGATGGTAAAGCGTCTGCCTACAATGCAGGAGACCCAGGTCCAATCCCTGGGTTGGGCAGACCTCCTGGAGAAGGAAATGGCAATCCACTCCAGTATTCTTGCCTGGGAAATCCCATGAACAGAAGAGCTTGGTAAGCTATAGTCCATGGGGTTGCAAAGAGTTGAACACAACTGAGCGACTTCACTTTCACTTGAATACTTAATTTGTGCCGGCTACTGTTTTAAGTGCTTTATATATATGTTAATTCAGTTGACCCTGAGAACAGTACTGTGAGGTTGGTACTGTCAATAACCAAATATTTTAGATAAGAAAACTAATGCACCTCAAAGAAAGGGATAACAACTTGTCAGGCTCATGCAGCTGGTAAATTGTGGAGCCTGGCAATCTGCACTAGAATCTGTACTCCTGATTGCTGTGTTGCACAGCGTTATGGTTCAAAAATGAATCATCCTGATGGAAATATTCTAAACTAAATTATGGTGATGGTTGCACAACTCTGTAAATTTACTAAAAATTGTTGAATTGCATACTTAAAATGGGTGAATTTTATAGTATTAAATTATGCTTTGATATAGCTGTTTAAAAAGCAAATAATTCTTACTCTTACTGTTAAAATGGATTATAATTTTTAAAAAACTGTATCTACAGTTGAACTTTAAACCCTACATTCTCTTGCCACTGGAAATGGGAGTAGATTAAGAAGGAAAACTTTCACTCTGCCTAAGTTGACCAAGGATGAAAAAATTCATGTGTCACTGTCCTGCGCTTTTTGTAGGCAAGGATTTTTTTTCTTTCTTTCCTTTGGTATACAAAGTATATATAAGTACTGTTGAATTAACTTTCAGTGGTTTAATTTACCTGCACCCTCGGCATTTATATCTAAAAGATCCTTGCTTTCATACTCTAATTTGGAAATACAGACCTTGTGCAATATCCTTGGAAAGGCAAAACTTACACACTACCTCAATGTATAGACATTAACATATAGAAGGAAAAAAATGTAACCGATGAGAATGTGTGAAAAAATTCTTAAGGACAGCTATTGATCAAAGTTGCTCAGGGAAGCTTGACTGAAAATTTAAATTGAGTTAACACAAAATTTACTTATAAAGACTTGTATGTATTTTTAAAACATTTCAACTTGTAAGTAAAAATAGAAGAGTCTTCTCCTGAATGTGATAGAAGAAAACGTACATGAATATTTATGGTTGTGTGTTGATATTTAGAAAAAGAAATCAGTCATGAACCAAAAACCTCCAGTTTAAAATATAAGAGCTGCTATTACTGGGTCAAATGTCTACACATTATAAGTAAGTAGTTAATATAATCTTTTTTTAAAAGTTGTATTTATTTACTTATGGCTGTGCTGGATCTTTGTTGCTGCCAGAGCTTTTCTCTAGTTGCAGCAAACAGGGTCTACTCTCTGGTTCTGGCCCACGGGCTTCTCACTGCGGTGGCTTCTCCTGTTGCAGAGCCTGGGCTCTAGGGCACTTGGGCTTTAGTAGGTGCATCACATGCGCTCATTAGTTGCAGCTCCCATCCTCTAGAGCGTAGGCTCAATAATTGTGGCGCACAGGCTTAGTTGCTCCATGGCACGTGGCATCTTCCTGGACCAGGGATTGAACTCATGTCTCCTGCATTGGCAGGTGGATTCTTTAACACTGAGCCAGCAGAGAAGACCCTGATATAATCCTGTGTTGAATAAATAGACCAGAGGGGCTATGTAGATTCAAGTGAAAGCGAAAGTCACTTAGTCGTGTCCGACTCTTTGCAACCCCATGGACTGTACAGTCCATGGAATTCTCCAGTCTAGAATACTGGAATGGGAAGCCTTTTCCTTCTCCAGGGGATCTTCCTAACCCAGGGATCGAACCCAGGTCTCCCCCGTTGCAGGCAGATTCTTTACCAGCTGAGCCACAAGGGAAGATTCAAGAGAATGACGTAAATTTTGTCACTACTTGGTAACTTGAATTTAACCAAAATAGTAAAGTGAAAGTAATTATAAAATGTCTGTAAAAAAGGTAAGACATTTTTATTTTCTAATTATGTAATCTTGATTAGAGAAAGTCATTTTGTAACTTCAGTTTTATTAGACATGTGTTCAACATAGTTCATAGTTTGCTCTGAAAACTTGATACCAGGAACCTCCTTAATTGCCCCCAAAGAAAGTATATTTTGGTTAATTTTTTTCTGATTTAAGAAAGTAATCCATAGTTATTATAAAAATATTCACCTAAAATAGAAAAGCATATAAAGAAAGAAAGACGCCTATAACTATACTACCCAGAGATGACTGTTTCTAGATTCTTTTCTGTATTCCTGTATGAGGTATGCCTTGTATATGTGTTTGTTTCTGTTGGTATGTTGGAGATTTTGGTAGCCCTAGTAATTAGTATTCCTTGTCCTTACATGGGTTCTAAAGAAATTAAGAAATAAGACTAATCGCTAAAATATGACAGATGAAGGCCAGAATCCACCTTTGCTTCACATGGTAGAAGAGGATGAAAACCAAAAGCTCCTGCTGACTAACTCCTGGAATTGGACATATTTGCCCAGTTAGGCTTACCCCAGGGAGGCTCAGGATGTGGAGATGCAAAGAATGCTCTAAGGATAGCTTATACCTAGGAAGGAAGAGGAGAGTACTAAGTCAAGCGCTCTCAACTAGTTCTTCCCACATTCATGAGTCAGTAAACTATCTCCCTTTCTAGGGAAGAGTGAATGAGAAGTGGGCGTAGATTGGGGTGAGAGACTCTCAGACCAAGTAGGGGCTTGGAGGCTGTGTCAAGGAGCTTGAACACTCTTTGGAGGGTAATGGGAAGCCATTAGATTGGAGGAGAAGAATGACATCATCTAAGTTACATTTTCTGAAACATCACCTCTCCGTGCAGTTACCCCCTGCATGGAGAATAACTATAGGGTGGAAGGTAGAGACAAGGAGACTGGTTGGGGGCTGGCGGTTGCAGATGTCCAGGTCATTTCTTGGACCAGGGTGGTAGTGGTGAGGTGATGTTTGGATTCTGAAGGTTTTTTGAAACTAGAATTAACAAATGGGTAAAATTTAATGTAAAAGTAATTTTTCACAGATACCTTTTTAAGTAGTTGTACTCTGATATAATAGAACTAATTTGGAAAATGATTCCATAAAACTAATACAATTATGTAAAGTTTAAAAATAAAATAAAATAAAAAAAAAAAACACATTTGATCATTTCATTTCATGGTGCCCGATTTTCTAGTGATAAGTAGGTTATTTGAAAGTTGAGAGTTTGGATTGCATGAAAACCTGTCCTGGTTTTGCGTTATTTTAGCAAATTTTGAACAGCTGATTTTACTTTTATTATTATCTTGTATCAATTGGCAATATGGTAAAATGCTCCCTAGTTCTTAAAAGAAAAAGAAAAAAAAGATTTTTAGTGTTTTCTGTTGTACAAGCTTCCCAGGTGGCGCTAATGGTAAAAAACCCACCTGCCAATGCAGGAGATGTAACAGATACAGGTTTGATCCCTGGGTCAGAAAGATCCACTGGAGGAGAGCATGGCAAACCACTCCAGTATTCTTGCCTGAAGAATCCCATGGACAGGAGCCTGGTGGGCTACAGTACATGGGGTCACAGAGAGTTGGACACAACTGAAGTGACTTAGCATGCATTGTACAAGCAAAGCCCTTTGCAGTTGTCTAGGTAGGGCTGCTATGTCGTCTAAAATGGTCAGACTCTCTGCAGGGTGACCATACTCTCTAGAAAGCCTATATAAGGGATGCCTCTCTCTAGGAGAGAGATTTCCTGAGCCATGTTTCCCAGCTACAAGACAGCTCTGATTTATTTTGTAAGCTGACAAGGCCAAACATTACTGTTTTAACCATTATAAACAAGATAGTAAATGTTAGATGTTCACTCAATAGAGCCGCTAGTAGTGCTTTTATATACAGAAAATAGTGTCTGAGCCAAAAATGTAAAACAGTGCTCTGGTCTGTATGTGTCCTCTTTTAACTTACTCTTTGATTCATTGCAACTGGAGAAATGATGTAACTAGTGATGATTTGAGCTCCAAA
Source organism: Bos mutus (assembly GCF_027580195.1). Classification (NCBI taxonomy): domain Eukaryota; kingdom Metazoa; phylum Chordata; class Mammalia; order Artiodactyla; family Bovidae; genus Bos; species Bos mutus. Next base: position 36,619,694 of record NC_091636.1, on the reverse strand, counting down.
ACCCTTGGTGATACAGTGATTCTTCCTGTTTTATCTTTTTTCCCGTCCTCTTTCTTCTATTACTTACCCAAGCCTTACCACATTTCTTACAACTCCTCAGAAACTTTTGTTTTTATAGTGTGAGACCCAAATTAAAGAGCACTGCAAGATTCTTTTAAATCTCAGCAATTAAGAATTGCTTTAAATATTTACCAGTTTTGTCCCATATCCGGGTTTTTGTGGCTTTCAGCTCTATCCTGCAAAGGATCCAATCTTAATTCAGAAGTATTTTTAAACTTATTGCTCAAATTTATTTATAGTTAATTTCTAAAGACTTATTCTCAATCTAAACTGTCTGGTGAAGAATTTGACTTTTTGCTGTAGACGTTTTACCTTGGGTAGAAAACACAGATACTCATGGGACAGGTGGTCAGGGAGCCAGTTGCTGTGTACATCATGTGGTAACCCTGTTTTATTATGAGAAACCGTGTTTATACTCTCTCAGTCAGAAAACAGAGAAGGGACTTACTTGTCTTGTAAAGCTGTGTAGGCTTTATGCACAGTAAGTTACATTTTACATTGTGACTGACTACACGCATGTCTTGGCATAGACTCACACACATGCACACGCACACACACACACACACACACACGGAACACCTGAAGTACTACACCATAACAGTTCCTAATCTTGCAGTGTACAGTGCACTCTGATTTTTTTCATTCCACTTGATTTCATTTTTAAAAAATACTGATCATAATCTCTTGAATTGACTTTATGACCCACTAATGAGTTAGAATCCAGAGTTTGCAAAACACTTCTAAATCATGTCCCCGGTATCATTTGGTCTTCACAGGTGAGGTAGGCAAGGCTAATATCCTTTAAAAACCTAGTTAAAGCCTACACTTAAAAAACAGAAGGTTTGACTGAAGAAGAAGAAATGGTTTGAGGCATTGAATGACCAGAGGTCATAATAAACAGTAGGCACTTGAATGATGGGGAGAAAGGAGAGCTGTAGAATCTAGATCAGGAGGCAGACAGATGCAAAAGATTCTTTCCCTGCCTTCCATGGCTCCTAAGCCCCTGAAGACATCTGATGTGTCCACCAGAATCACCTATTGTTAGAGTGTACTTAGGTACTGGTAGCTTGAAAAGCTACCACAATTAGTTTGCAAGGCTCTCCCTCTCAGATTTCTGTAGTTCAGCCCCCAGAATGTCATCTGCACTGATCCAGTCTAGTTCCTCTAGTTAAGTCTGTTTCCCTGATTTTGTTTGTATACTCTCATAATTCTTTTCTTATCTACTCCGTACCTTACTGTTTACTTAGTTAAAATTGATTTATTTTAAAATTACACTTTTAAAATTGAGGTAAAAATCCACATAACATACTGTTAACTATTTTAAAATATTCAGTTAATTCAGTGGATTTAGTAGTCACAATGTTGTGCAACCACCAGCTCTCTCTAGTTTCAAAACTTTTTCATCACCCCATAAAAACACTCTGTGTCCATTAAGTAATCATTTGTCATTCACTGAAGGAAATAATTCATTCTCTGCTATCTTAATGCTTTATGTATTGGATTGGCTACAAATTTCATTCACGTTTTTTCATAACATTGTATAGAAAAACCCAAATGAACTTTTGGGCCAACCCAATATTGTATTACTGTTTTTGTGAATCAAGATTATAGAAATGTCCTACAATTAAAACATTTTGCTAAGTTTCAGTGACCATAGCTTACATAGAATTTTTTGTCATTGACTAGATCCAGTAGCCAGATGACATTTTGCTGTTTTATTTTTAAAGCGAGGAAGATTTGCCTATAAACCATTTAGTAGCAGAGCAGACTTTCCAAATGCTGAGTTAAAACATATGGAGATACTAAAACTATTTGCATGAGGCTTGAATGTTTTCCCACACATAAAATGTGTTATCTCAGAGAGGAAGAGATATTTTAGACATTGCATCAAAATACTAGTTTAAGATTATAGCAAAATACATGGTAGTTTTATTTTTATATTGATAAATTAAGTCTGCTTTTGTTTAATAAGATATGATAAGCCAAAAACAAAAAATTCTCTGCTGTATTCCTAAATCTGCATTCTTAGAGAAAGTGACCCTCCTGTATAAATCTGAGACTATTACAAGTGTGTGTGTGTGAGCTTGATAGCAATTGTGTATATATGGGGTTTCCCTGGGCTTTCCTGATAGCTCAGTTGGTAAAGAATCCGCCTGCAATGCAGGAGACCTGGTTTCAATCCCTGGGTTGGGAAGATCCCCTGGAGAAGGGAAAGGTTACCCACTCCAGTATTCTGGCCTGGAGAATTCCATGGACTGTATGATCCTTGGAGTCACAAAGAATTGGACACAGCCGAGCCACTTTCACACATACATACACAGGGTTTTCCATTTACAAAGGTAGACTTTGACCAAATGCTTCTGTTTTATATTACAGGAAAGCATTTTTTTAATATTTTGAAAACCAGTGCATATTCAGTCTTTTTTAGTTAGCTAAGAACATTTGCTAAGCTTTACTTCCGGTTCTCTATGTATTACAGAAACAGTTCATTTCAGTTCAGTTCAGTTGCTCAGTTGTGTCTGACTCTTTGCAACCCCATGAACCACAGCACGCCAGGTCTCCCTGTCCATCACCAACTGCCAGAGTCTACCCAAACCCATGTCCATACAGAAACAGTGGATAGAGTGAGTATGCTGTTTAAAGAGAATCTATACCTTACCCTGCACAGTGGCTTGCCATGCCCCTCTTGGTGGCATTGAAGTGGGGCAATCTTGAGACGGAGGCTTGTTATTTCTCTTTGAGTAAATGGCTGTAGGGCTTCCCAGGTGGCTCAGTGGTAAAGAACCCACCTGTCAATGCAGGAGACTCAGGTTCGATTCCTGGGTTGGGAAGATCCCCTGGAGGAGGAAATGGCAACCCACTCCAGTATTCTTGCCTGGAGGATCCCATGGACAGAGGAGCCTGGCAGGCTATACAGTCCATGGGGTCACAAGAGTTGGACATGACTTAGCAACTGAACACACAAATGGCTATAAGCAAGAAAAATGTATGACCAGACTTAAGTTTTTGAAAAATCACTTTGTTGTCTATACAGAAGACAAATCAGAGGAAATTAAGGCAAGAAACAGTTAACTTAAGGTGAGGGGGTCAGTTAAAAGGTCTCAAGTAAGTCCAGTCCCAAATGAGCGATGATAAGGAACTCAACCCAGTCTCTGGAGGAGAATGGAGACCAAGCCTGAGAAGTGAATCACAGAGGGATTTAGGATGTGTGGGACACACATGACTTTAAATGTTTGTGCATGAGGCATGAGGGCTAAGTGACTGGCTAGAGTAACTGAAGACCCATGCCATCCGTCAGAGCAGGGAGGTTTGCCTGAGGAAGTGGAGGGAGAAGGAAAGGCTGTAAGGAGTTTAGTTTGGGGTGTGTTAAGTCACAAAATCCTAATGTCCACATCCAACTTAGTTGAATAAATGAATGAATTTGCTAATTCTTGGGGGTAGTTTACTGATATCCGTGTCCATTACTCTCTTTCCCTATATTTTAAATAATGCCTTAATTTTTGGCCTGGGGCTGGATTTCTGTTTCCAAAACCTCACTGAGATCTGATCCTTTCCTCTATGATCTAGCCTAATTTCCTTGTTTCTGCTGATTGAATTTCTGTGACTTGACCTAAGCCTTCTGTACCTGTATGACCACTTTGTTTAGCACCTCTGACCCAAGTGTAACTATGATCCTTACCAGTTCCCTCCCTGCCTTACTCTCCTTTGGCTCAGAATCCCTTCTGGATGCATATCCATGAGAGAGATGGCACAATAATCCTTATTACTGATGTATTTTCTCAATTAAAAAAACCTGAGATGTATTTTCTCAGAGTCCCTATGCACTGATTTTGAGAATCCCAAGGATGGAGGAGCCTGGTGGGCTACCATCTATGGGGTCACACAGAGTTGGACACGAATGAAGCGACTTAGTAGCAGCAGCAGCAGGAGAGGACACAGCGCTGTGGCACACAGCAGGAGTCCTATATTAGGCTCTGTGCCACTGCTGTTTCAGAATCAGCTGCTTAAAGTCTGTCATTCAACCCCTCCATGCCTCAGCCTCTTTTTCTGGAAACTCAGGAGATTGGGCTAAAGGACCTTTTAAATTCTACCTTCAAATGTAAAAATTTGTTACAAAATTTACATCTGTAATATTTGACTCCATAGAATTGGATTTGACACAACAGTGCATCAAGTCCAGAGTATTTTAAAGAATAAATTAAATATTTTGGTTCTAAAAGTTGAATGGGAAAATAAATCTCAGTGAAAATTATTTCAGTAAAAATAAATTGAAAAGGGGAAAATCCTGAAAATGTTTTATTTGTGCTGAAAAGATAACTGATAAAGGAATTAAAAATGATGGAGACATTTCAGAAGAACAAAGGAGCCAAATTGAAGTTGCTCCTAATGTCCAAATCTGAGACAAGTCTGGGATAAGTCTATAAACTTGAATCCATAGAATAAATTAAGCATCCAGGAATATATGTGTGTGTACATCTGTATGTGTACATATATATACACACAAGTGCACACACGCACAAACACATGCATGCATAATTTCTCACATTCTAGTTAATGTAAAAGGAATGACAAAATAGGAAATCATCTTGAGGCAAACACCACAATAATAATTATTGCAAGAAGAATCATCAATGAATGATGCTAAAATTAGTGGGCAACAGTATGATTGAGAAACAGGATATTTAAATAATTTCAAGGTATTTCCTCACAAGGTACCAACTACAAAGGGAGTGTCAGTGACTTTACATTGAAGAAACTTGGTAGACACCACCTTAACCAAGTGATTAAAGACCATATTACCTGTAATAAGACACTGATATTGTATAAATCCTGATATGCACAAGAAGGTATAATGTCATTACTGTTTTATTCTTATTAAAAATATACACGTAACTTGTCTAATAACGAAGAAACATCAGATAAATCCAGATGGAAGGATAGTCTGTAAAGTAACTGGCCAGTGCTTTCCCCAAGTATCAAGATAAACTGTCCCAGGTTGGAGGGGACCAAGAAAACAGGACAGTGGTGTGCAGTGTGGGAGCCTGATTTTAGTCTGAACCAGAAAGCAAAACAGTAGTGGGAAAACTGGTAGAATTGGAATAAGTCTATAGATTAATTAATAGTGTTCTGTCAGTGTTAATATCTTGCTTTGTAAATAACTACCATGGTTATGATAGATGATAACATTAGGGAAAGCTGGGTAAAGGGCATATAGATATAGGTAATATTTCTGTCATTTTTCATTAGGTTTAGAATTATTTTTTAAAAAAGAGCTTAAAACATGTATTTTAAGCTTAAAGTGATTTTGAAACAGCCTTGGTGTCAACATGACAAGGCTCTGGGGTTACTCTTCCATACAACAGGAAAAGAGCCCTTGGCTATGTTTTGAAGGGCTCTTGGGTTCTCTGAATGATGAACCAAGAGAGGCTTCAGCTTCATATTACCAGAAACATTGCCATCAAACAACAGAGTTAGCCTATATTTTGCTGCCTGGCATCAACTTTCTCCTTCTTACTGATGTAACTTGGGTCTGGCATCCTCTTCCAGGACAGTCCTGTCTCATCCACATTAAAACCCTGCTCAGGTAAATACGTGCCTTCATCTATAATTTCTTGAAGGGTTTCAGGCAATTCCCAGGCAGCTACTGTATCTGCACTTGTGGCCTCACCACTTTCTTTTATGTTGTGAAAGTTGGCTCTAGCAAACCTTGGACATGTGAACCAATAAACCAGCCATGACTGGCATTAAAGGATGCACCCTCTGATTCTTCGCCATGTTTCTTCTTCAAGTCTTCATAAAAGCTTTTCGTTTTCTCTTGCATCAGCATTCAGCTGAGTGGGACTTGACGCTGATCCCACATCTACACGCTGACAAATTTCTCCATCGTCTCCATCACTTTTCCACGCTTCTTCGATGTTACTCTTGCCATCTTTGGTGCAGCAGACTTCATGTGTTCCTTGTTCTTTAGAATCACGCTGATGGTTGAACAATGCATGTATTAAGACCCAGCAGTGTCTACCATCTTTTCACCATGCTCCATTCTTTCAATTATTTTCATTTGTGTTTCTGTTGTTATCTCTTGACACTTCCTAGCAGTACCGGGTACATTACCACTGCTTTTTACACTTACTTCTGAACATCCTGGGCTTGAAATAAAGATACTGCACTACTGTAATCTATGGAGTACTGTACAGTAAAGTATGCAAAAGCACGACCACTTGCAGAGGAGGCACACATGTGACAGTGTGCTCCAGACACGTGAATTAACTTCTGTGATTGCACATGTGAACACATGTTTGCATCTTTGAGAGTTCCCAACTTGAATGTTTGTATTTAGAAGACTTAACTGTACTCAAACTAGGCTTGACCAGTCCACGTCACCCACTGTGGCCTTTGATTCAGGAGCTAATGACTGGGTAGGGTTCATTCTTACGAGGGAGGGGAGTAGTGGCAACCACCCTCAGGGGTAGCAGTGACACTGGTGGAGTCGGCACACCATTCTGAAGCGGTAATGGTGTCGTCTAGGCTTCTGGGTCCTGAGTCTGGGCGGGACCTTGCCTGTGCAAGGCCTATCAGTTCCCACACATTTTCTGAGCTAGTTCTGTAGCCTTGCCGGGATTCTTAGGATATACTTTTCTGTTCTTTCAGTAAATTAATTTTCTGCTCTTAATTGAGAGCTCTCATGATGTACAGATCTACAATGTTTTTCAGGATATCAAGGGTAAGAAAGAGCCCTTTAGTGTATGATTTTAATGGATTTAATAACTTTGATTAGTTATTTTATACCTTTGATTAGTAGAGAGCTATCTGGAACTTTGGGCTTCCCTGGTGTCTCAGTGGTAAAGAATCCACCTGCCAATGCAGGAGACACAGGTTCAATTCCTGGGTCAAGAAGATCCCTTGGAGAAGGAAATGGCAACCTACTCCAGTATTCTTGAGCCCAGGTAGTCCCATGGACAGACGAGCCTGGCAGGCTACAGTCCATGAAGTTGCAAAGAAGTCAGACACGACTTAATGACTAAACAGTCTGTAAGTTTAAACTGTCTCCATCTTATTTTTTTTAGGACACTGAAAGAATGTTTATGTTGCAAGAGTTGTTTTCAAGGCATGTGTATCTTTCAACATGCTTTTATATGTGTTATTTTGAGCTAGTCAGTTGAGTTTGAGAGTCACTATAATGTACTGGTTAACTGTGTAGACTGGAAGTATGCTTGGATTCAAATCCAGGGTCGTCACTTATTAAAACAGTTTTTCCAGTATAAGATGAGACAGTAATAGCACCTGCTGCTTGACTTGTTAGGGGGACTAAATGACTCTGTGTGTGTGTGTGTGTGAATATATGTGTATATATGTGTAATGTGTGTGTGTGTGTGTGTGTGTAAATATATGTATATATATGTGTGTGTGTGTGTATGCTTAGAGCAGTACCTGGGGGGCAGAAAGCTCTCTGTTTAGCTACTGTTACTTTTGATTCTCATATCAGCTCAGAAATTTATTTATATTTGTTATGTCAAGTCTCAAACTCTTTTGTGTTTGTAGTCCCTTTTCCTCTTGGTGAGCCTCTCTACTATGTGTCTTACAGGAGGAGCTTCACACTGATGCTGAGATCTGAGACCAGATTTTGTGAATTGCTATTTTACAAAATCAACTCAGTTCTTGACAGTTGTTAGAATCTGTTTCCCTGATTTGCTTCCAAGGGAAAGTGATAACTGACATCCCAACTTTAGAAGGAAGACCTGATATCCCAACTTTAGAAGGAAGTGAATTTGTTGTTTCCAAGACCATGACTAAAATATTAACTTCAATTAACTGTCTTTAAGTTTTTCTTATATAGTTTGATATATAACACTTAAAAGAAAAAAAATGTGTCTAACTTAAATTAATGGATTTTTATAAGCCAAATGAACAAAATTAAGCTATTCACTGACTGCCCAAGGGATGAGTAAATTAGAACATTGGGAAGAAATGGAGAACATAAAAGCAACCCCAGAGAGAGTATTCATTTGAATAAGGAACAACAGCATCATTGTGTCAAGCCTTTGAAATTCTTTCCCTCATTGCCTTTTGGACTAATTTTCCCTTAAAGGATTATCATACCAAGATAATGGCGGGGGGTGGGGCGGAATCTGAAAAACTTCCCTACAATTTCATGCTTTCTGATCATGATTAAGACTTATCAACACAATTTTAATCCTTATAATATGACTACGATTCTTTCCTAGTGGATACGGACACCATTATCCACCTCTGAAGACTTATCAGAATTTCCTCAAAGTTTTCTTGTGGTCACTTAGCAGTCTATTAAAGGAAAGCTGGGGTGCTCATGGGGGCTGCTGGTGAGACAGGAGGAAGTTAAAAAATTACTCAAAATACCTTTCCTGCCTCTCATGCGGATCTAGGAACTCTGATCTTATGCATGAATGTTGTAAAGCTTAATTCCTTCACTTTCTTGGCTCTTTTCTGGTCTGAGTTTGTTGTGCAGTTCTCTGTCAGTGGCTCTGGCCTTTTACATGTTCATTGGTGCCAGTGTCATCTGTTCTGGATTATAAGCTCCTTGAGGGCAGTTATTGTCTTTTGGCTTGGGTTCTACAGCATTCTTTGATGGTGACCATGATGATGAAGTGGCTTTTTCCTTTGATTTGAAATACACTCTTGAATTCTGTTAGCATATTCTGAAAACTAATACTGTTGCAACCATTTCTCAATATTTATCTTCTTTCCAATTGCCTGTGTCATATCAAATCAAAATTATAGCTACTTTTGGTTTATCACTTTCTGGGTACCAGAAATGTGTTTGGGCACTTTATATTTATTATTTCATCTAATTTCTCACCACAACTTGCTGAAGTTGCTATTATTTCTCCATTTTACACACAAGAAAACCAAGACTTAAAGAAGTTAAATAATTTGCATGTTTTATAAAACTAGAAATGTTAAAGCCTAGAAACCCAGGTCTGTCTTAGCTCCAAAGGCACTGCCTTTGGAGTTAAAACACTGTATCATGGTTCTCTAGAGACATTTGTATGTGATATTGATCCTTCCATGTCTCTGAAATGTATATTTAAAATTTTTCTTTTAGAATACTGGGCTTCTCTGGTGGCTCAGCTGGTAAAGAATCTGCCTGCAATGCAGGAGACCTGGATTTGATCCCTGGTTTGGGAAGATCCCCTGGAGAAGGGAATGGCTACCCACCCCAATATTCTGACCTGGAGAATTCCATGGACTGTATAGTCCATGGGATCGCAAAGACTTGGACACAATTGAGTGACTTTTTATTATTACTATATTATTATAGAGAGTTGGGATTATAGTGGCATATCTTTGAAAAACAAGAATTTTTTCTTTTTTTTTTTTTTTTACTGATTTGTCTTTATTAGGGGAAGAAAATTCTAAAAATGTCTTAAACATCGATTCCATTTATCTTACATTCAAAAGCCTGTTATTTCAATCTTTAATGCTATTTAGAGTATGGGAGCGAACATTCCTCATGGTAGCTGTCAGTGTGGATACATTTTATGTTTTCATGATAATTCTCCTATAGCTATGTGTTAGCCTCTCTGATGTGGTATTCACTAGTCTTTGATAAATAGACTGTATTGTGTGGTTTTTTCATTGAGAGAACGATGGAGTTAAAAATAATCACAATAATAATTTTAAAAGAGCTTGCTGACATTTAGATCTAAAGACTTTTTCCTCTGGGCTATGAAGTCTTAAAAGTAGGTCACACTTTGGATTTAAACTCTGAATAGATACTTGCTCTCTGTATTAGCTTACCTTTTGATCCTAAAGCAGCACTTATTCTTGACTTCAGTAAATTTTAAATTGTCCTAAATTTGGAAATATTTGTGAAATGAAGAATCACCATTTAAAGGAGACAATCAGATAAACAAGTTTGGTACTTTTCTGTTCTGTCCCCTTGAAGAATTAGAACTTTTTTTCAATCAGTGATTTAATATGAGAAATACTAGGCATTGTAAAAGTCTGGAAGTTCATGCTTCACATGAATAAATGAAGTATAGGGTATATTCTTTTGAATATATGAAATCCTTAAAATTCTCTGTAATGTTCCCTTTCATTAAACAGAGGACAGTAGACTGAGAGTGTTTGTAGGCTGTACCCTAAGCTTAGCCTGTTTCACTGAGCTAGCATAATTGGCGATTCACTTGTTTCCCAATAAGCTATTCATTACAGCAGAATTGCTGTGGGTCTTTTGAACTATTTGTCTGCAGTTCTGCCACCACCACAAACCACTGAAGAACGTGGCCTCCAGCCTTTTTTCGTTTCTCTGATTTGTTCTGTACTTTCGTAGAATTTCTGTTCTAGATTCACTTCCGTATACTGCCTGGCCCAGTAAGTATAACCTCACACTCACTTCTCTGCTACAGGTACTGATCATTGAAACACTTGCTTTTGAAAACTGACTTCTCTTGTTCTATAGTAGCATTTAGATGTCGGTTATGTTAAAAAGGCATATTTAATGGTAAGAGCAGATTAATATGGCTGGAGGTATAATTAAATTTTGAATGTTCTAGATAGATCTAGTAACTCAATGTGATACTTGATTTAAATATACTTCGAAAGCATGATTGCTGAAAGTGTGCTACCTGTCTATTTGGAGTAGGTATGCTGTGCTGTGCTTAGTTGCTCAGTCGTGTCTGACTCTTTGCAACCCCGTGGGCTGTAGTCCACCAGGCTCCTTTGTCCATGGGGATTCTCCAGGCAAGAATAATGGAGTGGTTTGCCATGCCCTCCTCCAGGGGACCTTCCCAACCCAGGAATAAAACTCAGGTCTCCCATGTTGCAGGTGGATTCTTTACCTTCTGAGCCACCAGGGAAGCCCAAGAATACTTGGGCAGCCTATCCTTTCTCTAGGGGATCTTCCCAACCCAAGAATCAAACTGGGGACTCCTGCATTGCAGGTGGATTCTTTACCAGCTGAGCTACCATGGAAGCCCTTGGAGTAGGTATCCCTTATTATAAACTCCTATAGTTATATAAAGGTAACAAATTTTTCTTTCATGTTCACCTACCTGGTAATGACTTATTTCACAGTTCGCTTCTGCTGGTAGTGTTACTGTCTCTTCATAGTGTTACTCGATCTAGTCTTCTGTTCCCCTTTATATTAACTCTAGTTTACCTTCCCAAATGAGTTCTTTCTTTCCTTTCCTTTTCCATCTCTTCATTGTCTTATTATGAAAAATAATAGTTAACTAAGTGAATTTCAGAAAATCATAATTGTATTCTTCATCTTGGATTATTTATACTTGACATTATAATCTTGATTTACTTTGCAAGATTTAAAATAGGAGCACTGAGACAGTTGAAAATGAGCATGTAGGTTACAATCCTATATCCAGATATTTAAGGGGTACCATTTAAGATGATCTAAAAGAGAATATTTTTAGCATGAAACTGTCCAGAGAAGACACATACCAGGTGTTTAAGACAACCAGGAAATGGAGGAAATGTAATTAGAAAAGAGAATCCTATTGGAGGCACAGTGCCTGGGTGTATACAGTGAGCATGTATGTTATACAGATTCACAGGTTACTGAAAATAAAAAGGCTTTATCCTCCTTATCTCAGAATGCAAAGGAAGTAAAATGAAGAGTAGCATAAGGAAACGAAGAGCATAAAAAGAAAGAAAAATAAAAGGTCAACCTGTAGATGTCTTTATGTCTCCAGTTTTTTTTTTTTTTTACTGTCAGCTTCTGGTTAATTTCATCAGATTTTCATGAATAGTGAAAATAACCCAATGTTCTCAACTCGACTAGTATTTATTGCATAAATATATTGCTGGGTCCATTATTCCATAACATTATGATCTAGCACAAAGTATGAAAACAATTCAACCTTAAAAAGAGAAAACAACCCAGCATCCTCAGTTCAACTAATGATTATTAAATAAGTACTCTTACTTCATAAGATTTCATAAGATTACAGTCCACATAAAAGAATGAAAATAATTCAAAGCTGACCAGAATTATGTATATGCATTTTTTAGGTTTGTTTGTTTGTTTTCTTGGTGAGCAATAAGTAAGTGGTGTATTTTCCTAAAGAGAATGAAACTTCATTTGCCAGCGAATTAGTAAACCCTGAAGCATTTTGAACTTCTCATGACAGTTCTTACTTCTATTAAACATAGATTAGATAAGTGGTAAAGCATTATTGTTCCACAGGAAATGAACATTTTACTTTCAAAAAAATTATCAAGTTTCAATTTTCATAGCTTCCTTGGGCATTTAGGGAAGTAATTTTTAGATTTTCTAAAATATTTTAACCTTTACTCAAAAAGATGAAATAAGAAATAATTCCTTTCTCACTCTTTAAACTTATGACCCTAAGGACTGTAGCCTGCCAGGCTCCTGTGTCCGTGGGATTTTCCAGGCAAGAATACTGGAGCGAGTTGTCATGCCCTGCTCCAGGGGATCTTTTGGATCCAGGGATCAAACTTGCATCTCTCATCTCTTCTGCATTGGCAAGCAGATTCTCTACCACTACCACCACCTGGGAAGCCCAATAGAAAAACTAGAGCTTTGTTATTGTGTTTGTTGCTCCTAAACAGTTGCAGAAAATATACTGAAATAGGTGGCATCTTTCCTAACAGCACTTTATAGAATGTGATTATCATGATGCTATACATACTGTAACCAGATATGTCCAGCAGAAGGCCACCTGAATCTTGTGAAATTTCTCTGAAATCTGAGCTGATTCTTGTTCATCTAGGTAGCTCATGATTTATAAGAGTAAAACAACAGTTCTGATTTTTGATAACCTCTGATATTTCTGGCTTTACTAAACTGTGGCCGAGGTTAACATGAATTTAGGCACAACTGAAATTTATTTTAAAAACCTTGTTGATCAGTAGAATAAATATATTGTCTTTTCTTCTGCATTGTGTGTGTGCTACTCTTGAACTCATTTGGCCATTTTTCCTAGTTCACTTTTCTATAGCAACAGTATCCAAAAGTCTATATGTTAACTGTGTGACGTGAAATTGTATCAGTGCTTGTCTCATGAAAAGAGATTATATTTTAGCTCTGAGTGCCTCAGACACAAGAGACACTTAATAAATATTATTGACAGACTGAAATATGTATAAAAGAGAGGAGGTTTCAAAAATATAAAACAGTTGTATCATGGGAACACACTAGTTTTCCAGTCAACCTGGAATTATTTTTCTTCCCTCAACCTGTCAACTCCCAATACAAAACAGAACAAAATCTTACCAGTAAATATATAGAAAGATCAAGTGAAAAATGTTTATTGTGAGGGGCTTCCCTGGTTTCTCACTGTAATGAATCTGCCTGCAATGCAGGTGATCCAGGTTCAATCTCTGGGTTGGAAAGATCTGCTGGAGAAGGAAAATAGTAACCCATTCCAGTATTTTTGCCTGGGAAATCCAATGGACAGAGGAGTGTGGCAGGCTACAGTCCATGGGGTAGCAAGAGTCAGACATGAATTAGTGACTAAACAACCACCACCACCTAATAAAAAGTATTCTTCAGTATCTGTGTTTCCTTTACTTGCTTGACCTAGGTGGTAATAATGACTTCAATGTATGAAGAACCCTTGGGTTCTACCCAAAAAGACCATGTCTTTCAGGCATGTTGGATTTCCTTCTGTTTTCATTTAAATTTATGAAGCCACTCCACTATAAACTGGGATGCCATAATTTAGAAACTCACTGTGATTAACCCTGATATTGATTGGAACTAGTAAATAGCATTTTAAAAAAAGAATAATATTTTTTAGAGAGAGAAAAATATTTTATTCCTACTAATCTGTCAGTAGCTAAATTGTCACAAGTCATTATAAAACAGGATATCAACAAACCAAACATGCTTGGTACTCTTCACCAATTTTTTTTTTAATTGAAATGTAGTTGATTTACAGTGTTCTCTTCAATTCTTTCTCATCTGAAATTTATGGACAAAAATAGTGGTTTGTGATATTTCTTTGGCTTTGAGCAAAGTGACACAGTGAAATTGAGGACTTCTTACCTTGTAGTTTGCTATTCATGGGATTTTCAGTTAGAGCTCAAATAAATGTGTTTTCTTAATGAAGAGAAAATAACTGAATTTTTCAAATACTAAGATTTTTCATATATTTTATTTTTTAATAAAGAAATTGTGGTGTATATATGAAATGGAATATTATTCACCCATAGATAAGAAGGAAATCTTGACATTTGCAACAACTGCATGGTCCTCAGTTCATTTCATTCACTTAGTCCTGTCTGACTTTTTGCAATCCCATCAACTGCAGCACGCCAGGCTTCCCTGTCCGTCACCAACTCCCCGAGGTTGCTCAAACTCATGTCCATTGAGTCGGTGATGGACTCATGATGCCATCCAGCCATCTCATCCTCTGTTGTCCCCTACTCTTCCTGCCTTCAATCTTTCCCAGCATCAGGGTCTTTTCAAATGGTCAGTTCTTCGCATCAGATGGCCAAAGTATTGGAGCTTCAGCTTCAGCATCATTCCTTCCAGTGAATATTCAAAACTGATTTCCTTTAGGATGGACTGGTTGGATCTCCTTGCTGTCCAAGGGACTCTCAAGAGTCTTCTCCAACACCACAGTTCAAAAGCATCAATTCTTCAGCTCTCAGCTTTCTTTATGGTCCAACTCTCACATCCATACATGACTACTGGAAAAACCATAGCTTTGACTAGACGGACCTTTGTCAGCAAAGTAATGTCTCTGCTTTCTAATGTGCTGTCTAGGTTGGTCATAGCTTTTCTTCCAAGGAGCAAGCGTTTTTTTAATTTCATAGCTGTAGTCACCACATGCAGTGATTTTGGAGCCCAGGAAAATAAAGTCTGTTACTATTTCCATTGTGTCCCCAATATTTGCCATGAAGTGATGGCACCAGATGCCATGATCTTAGTTTTTTGAATGTTGAGTTTCAAGCCAGCTTTTTCACTCTCAGTTTCATTAAGAGGCTCCTCAGTTCCTCTTTGCTTTCTGCCATAAGGGTGGTGTCATCTGCATATCTGAGGCTATTGATATTTCTCCTCACAATCTTGATTCCAGCTTGTGCTTCATCCAGCTCAGCATTTCCCATGATATACTCTGTATGTCAGTTACATAAGCAAGGTGACAATATAAAGCCTTGACGTACTCCTTTCCCAGTTTGGAACCAGTCCAGTGTTCCATGTCCGGTTCTAACTGTTGCTTCTTGACCTGCATACAGATTTCTCAGGAGACAGGTAAGGTAGTCTGGTATTCCTGTCTCTTGAAGAATTTTCCACAGTTTATTGTGATCCACACAGTCAAAGGCTTTAGCATAGTCAATGAAGCAGAAGTAAATGTTCTTCTGGAATTCTCTTGCTTTTTCTGTGATCCAGCGGATATTGGCAATTTGATCTCTAGTTCCTCTGCCTTTTCTAAATCCAGCTTGAACATCTGGAAGTTCTCAGTTCACATACTGTTAAAGCCTCACTCGGAGAATTTTGAGCATTATTTGCTAGCATATGAGATGAGTACAATTGTATGGTAGTTTGAACATTCTTTGGCGTTGCCTTTCTTTGGGATTGGAATGAAAACTGACCTTTTCCAGTCCTGTGGTCACTAATGAGTTTTCCAGATTTGCTCGTATATTGAGTGCAGCACTCTCACAGCATCATCTTTTAGGATTTGAAATAGCTCAACTGGAATTCTACCACCTCCACTAGCTTTGTTCATGGTGATGCTTCCTAAGGCCCACTCGACTTTGGACTCCAGGATGTCTGGCTCTAGGTGAGTGATCACACCATCGTGGTTATCTGGGTCATGAAGAATTTTTTTGTATAGTTCTTCCATGTATTCTTGCCACCTCTTCTTAATATCTTCTGCTTCTGTTAGGTCCATACCGTTTCTGTCCTTTATTGTGCCCATCTTTGCATGAAATGTTCCCTTGGTATGTCTGATTTTCTTGAAGAGATCTCTGCTGCTGCTGCTGCTAAGTCGCTGCTCAGTCGTGTCCGACTCTGTGCAACCCCATAGACAGCAGCCCACCAGGCTCCCCATACCTGGGATTCTCCAGGCAAGAACACTGGAGTGGGTTGCCATTTCCTTCTCCAATGCATGAAAGTGAAAAGTGAAAGTGAAGTCGCTCAATCGTGTCTGACACCTAGCGACCCCATGGACTACAACCCACCAGGCCCCTCCATCCATGAGATTTTCCGGGCAAGAGTACTGGAGTGGGTTGCCATAGATTAGGTTAGTACTTCTAATTCCCAAGGAGTTATGAAATGCTCGAAGAGACTGAAAAGTTTGACCGAGAAAGGAGAGTTCGGTCCACACGCTTTGCCCATTTGTGGTCGGTTCCCGAAGGAGACATTGGGTGCCTCTTGGCATTGGCAGGTCGGTATAACCCCCGACAGGTTTCTGCCATAAGCCGTATAAGATCACCGTGGAACCGCAGAGCAGGGCTCCTTACTTGCTTCACGCAGGGCATGTTATTCATTCACACAAGCACACCGTAGAGTTAGTAAAGCACAGCAGAAAACGTGTTTGCTAAGAGAACAAAGAACTAGAGCTCCAAGCATCCTTACCTTGTCCTGAAGGATCCCAGACGAGCCCCCAAGATGAAAAGTTGTTGTTGAATCACGCGAAGACACCGGGGTTCTTGGCCCCCGGAGGAGAAGAATTCAATCCGGGGCCAGAGACTAGGCTTGATCGCTCAGAGCTTTTGTGTAATAAAGTTTTATTAAAGTATAAAGGAGATAGAGAAAGCTTCTGACATAGGCATCAGAAGGGGCCAGAAAGAGTACCCTAGTTGTTTACTAGAAGAGATCTCTAGTAAACATATTTCTTGATCTCAGCAGCCGCATGTGGCAAGTGACTTCCGTGTTAGACAGTTTGGGTCTAGAACATGGGCAAGTTTCCTTCCTTTGACTTCATAACAAACCAGACACTACTTTGTGTCTTAAGGGGTGTTGGGTCTGGCAGGTGATCTGTCCTTCATGTTTCTCTGTGATGTATGACCTTTGCGTAGAAGGGCTGGGGCCAGGAGGTAGGAGGGTTCCCTGCTCTGTTGGCAGTTGATTATTTTTGCCTAGGACCAAAGCTCATCATCTGTGCCTGCCACCTGCAGATGGTGGGAAGCATCTTAGAAGTAGATGCACTTATAGATAGCCCTTCAGAATTTGACATACTGATGAACAGCAGATCCTCAATATTTTTCCATTAAAACTCAGGTGAAAAGGATCATTTAAGAAAATATTTTGAGCTTATGGAGATAGAACAGTTTAGATAAGTAAATGTTTTCCAAGGTAAAGGTAAATGCTAATAAATACTTTGAATATTTTTCTTGGATCTCAGTATTGGATCCCAAAAAAGATTGATTTGTGTCCATTCCCAAAACATATCTGTCTGCTCGAAGGAGGAAACATTCTGCCTTGATTAAAATATTCAGTGCACCAAATAACAAAAATGCTGGAAAAAATTCTAAGCACTTAATAAATTATAGCTATTGGCACCCCCCCCCAAAAAAAAGTTCAGTGCATCCCTATGCTTATGTTTAATAATATCTTACTGTTAAATGTTACATCTTCTTTACTTCAAATTAAGACAACTTCTTTTGTCATGTTACCTTAATGCAGTCTTTTTTCCCCCCTCTATGATATTGTGATTTATAAGAAATACATATATTTGGTCTTCATCTCCAATCCGTGACACAGGGTTTCTAAAACGCTTGTAAATTCCTATGTGATGAGAATACTGGGAGCAGCTTTTGTTCCAGTCTAGTGACTCGGATGGCTCTTAGATGGGGGCTGGTCACCACAAGGACCACATGATTAGAAGCCTGGAATTATCAGCCCTGTTCCCCACTTCTCTAGAGAAGGAAGCCTCCATAAAAATCCCTGAAGCATGGAGTTGGGAGAGCTTCCAGGTTAGTGAACACGTCCATGTACTGAGAGGGTGATGTACTCCAACTCCATGGGACGGAAGCCAGACCTCACCCTGTGTATCTGTATTCTTTATCACATCCTGTAATAAATTAATCAATGCACATAAGTATTTGTTAGGGTTCAGTGAGTTGCTCTAGCAAATTAGTTGAACCTAAGGAGGCTGGGGATCTCCTGCTTGTGATTGGCACCTGAAGTGGGAGTGGGGTGGTGCAGACTTGTAGGGCTGAACTTTGCCCTCCGTAGGGTCAGAATTGAGCTCCACTGGAGGACTCTGTGCTGATGTCTTGGATAACTGCTTGGTGTGGGGGAAAACCCCCCACACATTTGGTAACCAGAAGTGTCAGAAGTGAAGTATTCTGTGTGAATAGTGATGGAAAACTACAGATGAAAACTGGTTTTTTCCACATACATGTCCTCCATCAGCCTGTTGTTGTAATGTGGAAATAAGGGCTGTAATGTCTTTTAGTTTATTCGGAAAAGCTGGAAATCCCTAATTTCTTGAGTGCATATAGATTTTTATAAATTTCTATTCATTTCTTCTCTTATTTGAATTAAAAAATAAATGAAGATACTTTTCTAAAATGTATTTTATTGAAATATAGTTGATTTAAAATGTTGTGTTAATTTCTGCCGTACAGCAAAGTGGTTCCGTTTTATATGAGTGTGTGTGTATTTTTTCATATTCTTTTCCATTGTGGTTTATCACAGGATTGTGAATATAGTTCCCTGTACATGTAGTAGGACCTGTGGTTTGCATTCTCTGTACAGTGGTTTGCATCCGCTAGCCCCTTCTTCCTCAGCCCCTTGACAACCACAGGTCCGTTCTCTGTATCTGAGAGTCTGTCTTGTAGACAAGTTCACTTATGTCGTATTTTAGATCCCACATACACGTGCTATCATGTGGTTGAAAATACTTTCTAAGAAAACCTTTTTCTCTGATAGTTACTACTTGATTATTGTCCATTTTTGTGGTTTTAGTGAGAGTCACATCGCAAGGATCATGAACAAATTTAATGAGTGAGGAGATTTTTGACAGATAAAAGAAAGTTATTTAAGTACTTAGAAGGTGAGTTAAAGCATCATCATTTGAAGATAGCATTGTGTTTTTGTGTCTGTTCCTACAAGCACAGCAAAATGGCAGGGTCCTTGAAGGCAACCAATAAGTATTTCCTTCAAATTGATTTCTTAAGTGAGTGTCATTGGAACTCCTGATTTTTAAAAAATAAGTTAATGCTGTGCTCAGAATGGGCTTCCCTGGTGGATCAGACAGTAAAGAATCTGCCTGCAATGGGGGAGACCTGAGTTCAGTCCCTGGATAGGGAAGATCCCCTGGAGAAGGGAATGGCAACCTAGTCCAGTATTCTTGCCTGGAGAATCCCAGAATAAGTAAAACTACCATTTTTAGTTGTTGTGAAGGCATTTTCTTTAATAAAGTGTACATTTTTAAAAAGTTTTATTTTTATAATTGAGCTACCAAGTTAAAGTTGCATTACATTGATCTTAACTTTGATCTGGAGGTGCAAAACACAAATTTAAGCCAGTTAACCCTGGGCTGTAGTCCTTGGAGAAAAGGTCATTTGACTTCTGCAGTAAACATTTTACTGAAATTGTTAGCTGTTCTTTATTTTTTGTTTACTGCCTAGCAGCCCCAGAAGTGTGGTTCCTTTGCTTCCTCAGTCTAGCTCCAGTCCAGCCTGATAAAAGTCAGTTTTTCAGGTTGCTACCATTCCAGGTTTATGATATATGTTTTCTCCTTGGCCCTCATTGCCTTTGGTAATCTCTTCTTTTTTCCTATTCAGTTATCTCTGTCATTTCATCTCATTGGGTATTTTCAAACATTCCCAGCTCTTCTCTGGTCCATTTTATAGTCCCTTGCTCCCTACTCAGTCAACTCTCCTTCACATGGGAAAGTAAGGATACTAGGTTGGACTTTTGTCAGATTTTTCACCCTCTTCTGTATAAATGTGTCTCTGTGATCAGACTTTCTGGTCTCTCAGCCTCCTTCCTTGAAGTCTCCAAGGAAGAGGTCTTTCTCTTCTAGTTCCTCACTAATCCTTCCACCTGTGCACTTGATCACATTCTTCCTGCTTCCTCTGAGACTTAATTCTATCAGTTACTCCCTTTCCTGTATTTTTATCCTTTTTATCCCTACTGGCTCCTAGAAAATATGCTGAAGCTTCTGCTTCTTATTTAGCTGATTTAACAAAAGCCTTATTCAACTCTTCCTTCTTTCGTTGTCAGGTTCCTACCCAAGGTACACAGTATTTGCCGTGTCCACTTCACTTATGCGTGGAAAACTGCCCGTATCACAGTTAATGATACAACTTAAGCTGATGGACGTACTCCTCCATCACTCAACTGCAAGCCCCACCTGCTCCTACTTGGACCGCTGCAGGTGTTTCTTAATTTTTCTGCCTGCCCTCAGTCTTCCCTTTTCCAGTTTATCTTTCCTACAACTGCAGAGTAATCTTTCGAAATACAGATATGATCATGTTACCCTTCTCTCCTCAAAACCCTTCAGAGGCTCAGCGTTGCCCATGGGTACAGATAAACTCTCCATAACGCATATGAAGCCACTAATGATTTGACCTCCTGCTCTCCAGTCTTACAGGCTACAGATTCGTTTGTAGTACCTCCTGTGGTTCCAAAAGCTACGTGCTGTGTCACAGTTCTGAGTCTTTTGTATTCTGAGCCCTCTAGGGGAGTAAAAAACTTTTTTGTATTCCTAGTGATCTCCTCCTTAACCTTGAGCACAGTCAAGCCTCCTACCAGACTTTCCCCGATTTCTCTTTCCTCCACCTCCAACCTATCACCAGTATACTGCCATGGAAGAGTTAACCACTATTTTGTGGATTTTTATATAACTAGGGGATACTACCATTTTTTATTGCACAACGCAGTCTAAATATTTGTCTTTATGTTTGCCTCCCTTTCTGGCCAGATCTCCTGGAGAGAAAGGAGCCATTTCATTAATACTAATGTGTTACCTGCAGCACCTGGCATAGTGCCCTGCACGTGGCAAGGATTCCATACATATTTGTAGAATAAGTGAAAAAAGTTGGACTGATTTCAGCAAATATTAATTGGTGCTCCTTCTGTAGGCTTAGTGTTATTACTTTTAAAGTCAGATAATACGTTTTGGATTGTTTCTTTTTTGTGATTTTTATTTATTATTTCTGGCTGTTCTGGATCTTCGTTGCGGTGCAGGCTTTTCTCTAGTTGTGCAAGCAGGGGCTGCTCTCTAGTTGCGGTGCTTGGGTTTTCTCACTGTGGTGGCTTCTCTTCTTGCAGAGCACTGGCTCCAAGATATCTGGGCTTCAGCAGTTGCAGGTCCTGGACTCTCGAGCACAGGCTCGATAGTTGTGGCCCACGGGCTTAGTTGCTCCACGGCATGTGGGGTCTTCCCGGACCAGGGATCAAACCTGTGTCTCTTGCATTGGCAGGCAGATTCTTATCCAGTGTACCACCAGGGAAGTCCTGGATTGTGTCTCTTTGATATCATTGCACTTAATGCTGGGCTGCTGTGTCATACAGTTTTAAAGACATCTAAAGAGCAGGGAGGAGGATGTGTTTGTAGCTAGTGACTTAATACAGTAGTCTATGTGAGTACTTAGGTCTTTCCCTCATGTTGTCATGGTGCTCAGTACAAGCTTGTCCTTGCATTTCTTTCCTAACCAAATTGTACAAAGCTAGAGGAAAGGCTTCATGAAATTGATCATCATTTTTACTCTGGCTTCCAGTCTTCCTCTCTTCCTCTCCAGGTGGCTTCCAGAGGGCTCCATCTGAAATGCAGATCTGATAATTGACTCCTCCGTTCATGATGCTTCGGTTCTTTGGTTTCCATTTTTCTGTATGTCTGTCACTTTCGTAGCCTCCCACTTTACCAAACATAAGATCTGGTTCTTAGATAGACTTCTTCTGAAAGTTCGTTGTCACCAGTAGGACTGTTCTGTATCCCTTTTGCACCTGCAGCTGACAACACACACTGTCCTCTGTTTCAAGCATATGGTTCCAGAGGATAAACGTACCAACACACTGGTGATGTTTATGTTCTACGCGTCAGTCTTCTCCAAGCATCTGCCACACAGGCCCAGAAACAGAGAAGTGGTTTCAGCTACTGGCTGCCAGGGGAACAGAAGGGTTGCCACAACAAACTGGGCAAACAACCCCGAAAGTCCCCAAGAAGCATAAACTCACAATGCTGGAAAATCAAAATTAGTAAAGGATGGTGCATTTTTGATTCTCGACCTGAACTTTGTCCCCTGTGCCCCTATGTCAAGCGTGTACTGCTTTCTGCAGCAACTGGGGCATCTGTAGGAGAGTGCATTTGAGATTCACTCAGCTTTTGAAGGATGAAGTATTTGAAATTTCTGTGCTCACCCAGTAGTTGCTTTGTAGTGGCGCTGGACTGGGCTCCCGTTGGAAGCTTGGTCTTTTGACTGACATTGATAAAGTTGGCTCCAAGGGGACCCAGCATCCTCTTTGCCCTGGCGCCACTGGGCCCGCCACCCTCCACCAAACCCCCCCCACTCACTCTTCCTCCCACTCCCTCCCGCACCACCTCTCTATCCCTCACTTGAACTGGCTGCCAGAGTTCACAGACAGCTGGGCAGAGAGTGGCTAAATCTGCTCAGCTGCCCGGGAAGCTTGGCGGCCAGGCTGAGGGAAGGAAGCATCGGCTCTCTTTGAAGGTCGGCTGCCAGTGAATCTCAGGCAGCTGGACTTCAAAGGGGGGACCGCCGGGCTTTCCCTCCTGTCTAGGCAGGTCATTCCACGGCACCGTGCTTCCGGTGTTGGCATAGTGGCTTTCAAGTTCCTCTTCAATTAAAGAGCTGAATTGAAAGCTGCGCTTGTGTCCACATTTGTGTTTTTTATGTGCTGTTGCCAGTCTAAGATCCTAACTCCTGTTACTCCAAGCTTAGGAGTAAAGATGGATGCAAAAAGGTAGCAGCATCGCACAAGGGCAGCTCAGGAGATCCACAACAGTCAGTAGGATCTCCTCATTGCTAGCTGTGTCCTGTGTTATTTACCAAGCTTTAAATTACTTCAGGGACTCTCAGTGTGATCTTCTTGAGTAAAGGCTTGTCAGCGTATGCTTATGGGCTGAGTTGAGCTAGTGACCTGGAATTGGGTCTGGTCATGGACAGTGACTTTATCTGTTACCAAAAACTGTTGTGTTTGCTCACCCACTAGCCCGCCTTCACTGTCTTGCTGCACTTTCCCACCTTTCACCTTCAAATTCCCTTGGTGATTGAGGAGAGGACTGGCTTAATACGGAAAGAGCAAGGGTGCTGCACAGAGTCCAGGTCCACCTTAGTTGCAAATGGGGGTCCGAGCTGAGGGAGACTCAAGTCAGAAGAGCCATGAGGATGTATGAGTACAGTGGTGGTTAAAGGTGCAGGTCCCAGAGCCAGGCTGCTTGGGTTCAAATCCTGGCCCTGCCACTGACCACATGACCTTACCTTTCTGCACCACCATGCTCTCCCTGAAAAACAAAGATATAATAGTGCTTATTTCATAAGGCTCTTGGAGGATTTTAAGAGGTTAATACCATGCACCTAGGACAGTGTCTGCTGCTGCTGCTGCGTCACTTCAGTCATGTCTGACTCTGTGCGATCCCATGGACTGCAGCCTACCAGGCTTCTCCGTCCATGGGATTCTCCAGGCAAGAACACCGGAGTGGGTTGCCGTTTCCTTCTCCAATGCATGAAAGTGGAAAGTGAAAGTGAAGTCACTCAGTCGTGTCCAACTCTTAGCAACCCCATGGACTGCAGCCCACCAGGCTCCTCCATCCATGGGATTTTCCAGGCAACAGTACTGGAGTGGGGTGCCATTGCCTTCTCCCAGGACAGTGTCTAGCTCAGAGTAAATGCTATAAATTTAGCATTTACTGTATTAGCTGTATTATCATGTGCCACATCCCATTGACCGGGGCTAGAGGAGCTGAAAAATGACTGGTTTGTGATTTTCACTGCCCCTGTATGGATGAAAGGCTGGTAGCTTCTGCCTTAGATGGAATTTGTAATAGCATTTTTTCCCAGAAATCCCTAATAGTGTAAAAAAAAAATGTGAGGTTTGAAGAAGAAAAAAGTTACTTTATGTTATCCATCTCTCTCCTTGCATTGCCTTTCCTGGGAGTACAAGGAGATGCAGTTCATTTAGAGCTATTATAGTAATAATCTGTGCAAACCCAAAACCAGCCTAGTTTAAAACATGGCTGCAAATGTAAATATAGATATATAAATAAGTAAAAAAAAAATGGTGTTTTAGTAAGGAGTACAGTTTCTAGAGTTAGATTCAGGGTTCCAATTTTTGCTCTATTTATTAGTCATATTCTTTGGGTAAGTTACCTCTCTAAGCCTCAGTTTTCTTGGTTGTTAAATGAGATGATAATTACAGGAGGCTTGTTTTAAGAATGAAATTAGGAAATTTTATGTTGCATCAAGTAGCAGTATGTTCAGTAAATGTACCTGTTATTATTATTACTATTGCCATCACCATTAGTGTTACAAGCTAAAATTATTGTTGAATCACAAGGAAGCCTTTTTAGTTTATATAACAATGATTTTTACAAATAGAGTGCCTCTCCCAAAGATTTTTCTTCTCTGTAGATCCAAGGTCAGCAAACTACAGGCCGAATCCCGCCTGCCACCTCTTTTTATAAATAAGGTTTTGTTGGGCCACAGCCTCATCCACTTGTTTACCGTCTGTGGCTGCTTTCATACTGTCACAGCACAAGTGAATAGTTGCAACAGAGACTTTACAGTCCCCAAAGCCTAAAATATTTACTGTCTGGCCTTTTCCAGAAAAAGTTTACTAACCCTTGCTCTAAATATATAGTTCCCCAATTAAGATCCAGAGAATGTTAATTCTGTTCATGTTAGTAAGTACTTTCTGAAAAGAAGGAGGGAAAAAAAAAATGGTTCCATAGTGAAATAAGCTTTGGAAATGTTAGAGAAGTTGATTTATTCTAGGACTACTGCTTAAAAGACCCTGGCTTTTAATCTACTAATGTGCATTGTGAATCTTCAAGACAAGGCCACGGTATGCAAATAAACTCTGGTTTCCCAGGCTTTCTTGGCCATAGAATGACCCCCATCCCATCCCCCACCCCTAGATCTGATGATGTTACGCACAACATCTTTTGGGAAACCCTGCTTTGAGACTTCTCTTTAGAAGGACTTTCTTCTTAAATCATTCCTTTTGGTGACATAGGTGTATCCTCATTTAGAGAGCCACAAAATATCATATGAGATTCTGTATTACCTCATTTTTCCCCCAGTAAACTTATACTTTGCTTAAAATTATAATAATAAAATATACCAGATATTTAAAAGCTCTAATAAGATAACGGCCCCATCTTTAAATGAGTCTATATGATGTCTCAGAGGTTAGAAATGGAGTCTCCAAGTCCAAAGTTTGATTTCATGCTTTCTTGCAATCTTAAAAGCAGGAGTTTTTTGTAGGGCTCTAACGTTTATTTGCATCCAGATTTCTGAAGCATAAATCTCGAGTGCCTAACTGGGATACCAGCTGATCTCAGCTCGGGTTTATAAGAAGGGAGATTAATGTGAAGGTAACTTGTGCCCGAGCCATAAGGGGTTTGTTTTATAGACTAAAGTAAACACCTTGAATTTCAAGTTGCAAGCACATGGGGAGCCAGAAGATTCCAGAGCAGTGGCATCATGTTCTGCCTGTGACTCACAGAGCTCGTGGCTGAGCCTTCTGCAGCTGCAGCTTCCAGCTGGTCATCAGACAGAGCCCTAGGTAGTGGCACACTGCGTTCACCTGGTCCGAGATGACCAAACACATGAAATTGCAACATTGTCCAGTGACGAATGAAGGCTGGGCTATCTCTTTGCCAAATACAGTTGAAGAATAAATGCTACGGTCATAACTGTTTTCTGAAATCACAGGGGTTGCAGCAGTGAACCTGGACTGAGAGTGGAGAATCCTGCTGACAAGTTCAGCTCTGGTCATACGTGCTCCCTCTCACTTCCTCCCTCTCCTCCCCTCACCCCTCCCGTGAGTGTCCTTATTATGGCAGAAGTCAGTTCTTAGTCATTTTGATGCCCTTTAAACCTGGCTTATGTTTGATGCAGGAAATGTTTTATGAAAGAATAAGAGGTCTTAAGTGTTTCTTCTTCTTTCCCAACTTGTGAATCATTGTAAGAAAATTCTACACTGTCTCTTCATTTGTCATCTCTATGTTGTGTGTATAATGGGTCCTCAGTAAATGTGATTGATGTTGTAAATATGGATCCTAAAAATTTTATTATTACACTATTTTATGAGAGATGATAAATGGACTTTCCAGAAACCTTTGTCAGATATCATTGTCTTTGTCTTTATTTTTAAAAAGTAAAGGAAGAGAGGTAGAGAGTGGAAAGGAATGAGGAAAGGGGACAACATCTTGGCTGGAATATAATTATCTGTTTTAAAAAAAGTTAGGAACTTGGAAACTGTCAACTTGGTATGAAATATGTTGTTTCCTTGAAACATGCTCAAAAGTTCAGAGTTTCATTTGGTATATTTTTTATGTTCATCTTGTAAGCACCATGATATGTGATACATTACATATTATGCTGTGCTCTAAGACTCATTGGGGTTCTTAGAGTTCAGATGATGAGCCTGGGAAAGAAATAATCTGAAGCTGACCTACTTGAAAGAAAGGATCAGAAATGTTATTCATCTGGTAACATAAAGAAAAGCAATTTAAGCACACAACCCTCCCTTCTGTGTTTCCCATGAATGAGCTATTTCCAAGTATTCACCTCTCTTACTCAAATATTGTCTTCTGGAATCATTGTCTTAGTGTCAAAGAATATATAGAAGAAATGGCTGCAACTGGATGAAAACACTCCTCAACTATCTAGAGACAATAATTATCTCAAGCAATGCCAGCAAAGATTAAGAAACATTACTAGACAGAACTTTTATTCTCACAGGCAGATGCAAAAAGGTGAAAGTGGAGTGTAATGATTATATAAAGTACAGACATGATACAGTTGAATTAATTTTAATTGTTGGTTTGTACAGTACTCTTGCCTGGAAAATCCCATGGATGGAGGAGCCTGGTGGGCTACAGTCCATGGGGTTGCTAAGAGTCTGACACGACTGAAGCGACTTTGCAGCAGTAGCAGCAGCGGGACTAGTTTATGATGAACATTATTTGGTAGAGTGCTAATGTAGGGGAGCAAGAATTAACCTTCTTAAAACTTTATTAATGCTCCTGTAGTATCACCTGACCCATAATAATGTTAGACACATATAATGCTTACGATCTGCTCCACCTTGTTCACGTCCTTCATGTGTTGTATTAGTTAGCTTTTGCTGCATAAGAAACTCCCCTAGAACTTAGTAGCTTAAAACAACAAGCAGTAATTATTTCTCACAATTCTCTGGGTCGGGGGCAGATCTTCTGGTCTGAACTGGCTTGGCTTCTCTACTGCTTCTGCACTTAACTAACCGCTCCGTCAAGGCTGGGTACTCTAGACTGGCCTCACCAGCATGTCTGGCTATTGGCTAGCTGTCCGCTGGTGCTGTGGGATGACTGGACACATGTCCCTGGTCATCCAGAAAGTATCTTGTAATTTTTCACAAGGGTTCCAAAAGCAGCAAGAAAGCAAGTCCCTACATATATGCCTTTACAATTCTCTGCTTGTGTCTTGTTTGCTGATGTCCTCTTAGTTAGGGTTCTCAGAGAAGCAAATGTTAAGGCAGCATTAGATGCATAAAAGATTTGTTGCCAAATCTCCTGTAAGGGAAAAGTGTGTGGAGAGCTGGAGAGTATCAGGTGGTGATGCAGATCTGACTCCTGTGAAGGAGAGAGGGAGGCAACGAAGGAGGGCTGGCTAAGAAGAATCTCAGACTGCAGTACAGTTCTTTGAAAACTTTGGCCAGGCCAGTGGGAACTCCTTGAGTCCAAGTCAACCCAAGGCTTGTTAGTCTGCTCTAGCTATACTGATATCCCAGTTAGCATGGTGGCTACAGTTGAGACTACTACTTTATTCAGTCTATAGTCAACAATCCGTTTTTGGAAGGACGAGAATTCCTGCCCCACTGAGGAGCACTGTCCGTCCTCTTAGGAATCTGGCTACCTCTATAGTCAATTGGTTTCTGATCTGAAAATAGGGTCAGATATAGGAACAGAGCAAGAGATCATGATTTTTTTTAATTGAAATTACCATCTTTAGCCTCCTGCTTCTCTATTTCTCTCTCTTTTTGATTGTAGATATTAAGCAGTATCTTTGTTGTCTGCCCATCTCTTCTATCTCTAGGAATGCCATGTTCACACAGTATATTAATTTGACTATTGCAGAATCTTTTGGAGAGGTTTTATTGTCTAATTTTCTGTAATTGAAATGACTGTGGGAATAGCGAATTGAAAAGTACTTTTATATGACAGTTCCTATACTTTTGTATACATTATTCTCATAATCCTTACTATATATCTCCAAAGTCAGAGAAACAGGAGGAAATTATATTCAGTCTAGGCCTGTATTTTGGGGGTTCCCTGGTGGCTCAGAGGGTAAAGAATCTGCATGCAATGCAGGAGACTGAGTTTGATCCCTGGGTGGGGAAGATCCCCTGGAGAAGGGAATGGCTGCCCACTCTAGTATTCTTGCCTAGAGAATCCCATGGACAGAGGAGCCCCGTGGGCTACAGTCCATGGGGTTGAGAGAGTCGGACATGCCTGAACAACTAAGCGTGCGTGCATGCACGCACCCATCTATACTTATTCTGTTGTTTACTCTTGGCGTTTAAAAGAATCCTGGAACATTTTTAATACTGGTGGTATAGCAAGTAACCCTAACATGTGATTGAAAATATAGAATTGATTGGAATTGCTTGATTATCAGTTCAGTCACTCAGTTGTGTCTGACTGTTTGCGACCCCATGGACTGCAGCACGCCAGGCTTCCCTCTCCATCACCAACTCCTGGAGCTTGCCCAAACTCATGTCCACTGAGTCCATGATACAGTCGGTGATGCCATCAAACCGTCTTATCCTCTGTCATCCCCTTCACCTCCTGCCCTCAATCTTTCCCAGTCTTTTCCTCGGGGTTTTTTTTTACCATCTTAATTATTTTTAATGTACAGTTCAGTGGTATTAAATACATTATTGCTTTTAAACTCTGTTTTAAAGACAGTACAACATATTTTCACAGTTTTTCTTTATCAAGCAATTTCAAGGTAAAGAAATACGATTTTGAGAGTCAACCAAGGTGGCATGAGTCCTGCTACTGACCTTAAGCCCCTAGAATGATTATTCATCCTCTCTGAATCTATTCCCTTATCTATGAAATGAAAAATGTACCTACTTTGGAAGGATTTACATGATGAATAAAAATAGTCTATGTAATACACCTAGCACAGTACTTGGAACACAGCAGGTTCACAATACCATTATTATCGGCCAACACTTATTGATTGTTAGTCTCCTTTCTAAGGACTTGACCTGAACTTTCTCATTTTATCTTTACAATAACCCTATGAGGTAGGCAGTGTTATTGATCCTCCTTTTTCCCGACTGTTAAGATAGCTAATAAGTGGTAGAGCTAGAATTCATACACTTGAGTAGTCTCACACCAGACTGTGAGACTAACCACTTTGCTTCCCTGCCTCTATTGCAAATGGTTTTTATCCTTGATCAAGGCATTAATGGACTAGGCTTTGGTGCTCAGAAATTAAGAAGTAGGAGCACATGTTAAATTGACTGACCGTCATATGCAGGCACTAGGCTAGCCATTTCAAAAAGACTTTCCCATTTCAGTTACTATTTAATCACTGTCTTTATCACTTCTAAGAATTCATGAAATTTTCTAGAACCCTACAGATAGAAGCTGCTTTATTTTGTTAATAGTGCAGCTCTAGTTTCCCAGGATTTTTTAATTGCAGCTCTCCTTCTGGAAGGTAGGTAATCACATTGTTATTTATGGAAGAAACACTAATGAGATGCTAGGTTGACAGATGATACAAGATACTTGGTACCTTTGCTTCAGTTCAGTTCAGTCCAGTTGCTCAGTTGTGTCTGACTCTTTGCGACCCCATGGACTGCAGCACACCAGGCTTCCCTATCCATCACCAGCTCCCAGTTCAGTTCAGTTCAGTCACTCAGTCAGGTCCGTCTCTTTGTGACCCCATGAACCGCAGCATGCCAGGCCTCCCTGTCCATCACCAACTCCCAGAGTCTACCCAAACCCACGTCCATCGAGTCGATGATGCCATCCAGCCATCTCATCCTCTGTTGTCCCCTTCTCCTCCTGCCTTCAATCTTTCCCAGCATCAGGGTCTTTTCCAATGAGTCAGCTCTTTGCATCAGGTGGCCAAAGTATTGGAGTTTCAGCCTCAACATCAGTCCTTCCAATGAACACCCAGGACTGATCTCCTTTAGGATGGACTGGTTGGATCTCTTTGCAGTCCAAGGGACTCTCAGGAGTCTTCTCCAACACCACAGTTCATAAGCATCAATTCTTCAGTGCTCAGCTTTCTTTATAGTCCAACTCTCACACCCATAGATGACCACTGGAAAAACCATAGCCTTGACTAGACGGACCTTGTTGGCAAAGTAATGTCTCTGCGTTTTAATATGCTCTCTAAGTTGGTCATAACTTTCCTTCCAAGGAGTAAGCATCTTTTAATTTCATGGCTGCAATCACCATGTGCAGTGATATTGGAGCCCAGAAAAATAAAGTCAGCCACTGTTTCCACTGTTTCCCCATCTGCCATGAAGTGATAGGACTGGATGCCATGATCTTAGTTTTCTGAATGTTGAGCTTTAAGCCAACTTTTTCACTCTCCTCTTTGACTTTCATCAAGAGGCTCTTAAGTTTTTCTTCACTTTCTGCCATAAGGGTGGTGTCATCTGTATATCTGAGATTATTGATATTTCTCCTGGCAATCTTGATTCCAGCTTGTGCTTCCTCCAGCCCAGGGTTTCTCATGATGTACTCTGCATATAAGTTAAATAAGCAGGGTGACAATATACAGCCTTGACGCACCCCTTTTCCTATTTGAAACCAGTCTGTTGTTCCATGTCCAGTTCTAACTATTGCTTCCTGACCTGCGTACAGGTTTCTCAAGAGGCAGGTCAGGTGGTCTGGTATGCCCATCTCTTTCAGAATTTCCCACTGTTTCTTGTGATCCACACAGTCAAAGGCTTTGGCATAGTCAATAAAGCAGAAATAGATGTTTTTCGGGAACTCTTTTGCTTTTTCGATGATCCATCAGATGTTGGCAATTTGATCTCTGGTTCCTCTGCCTTTTCTAAATCCAGCTTGAACTTCTGGAAGTTCACGGTTCACATATTGCTCCCACAGCCTGCTCAACCTCATGTCCATCGCATCCGTGATGCCATCCAACCATCTCATCCTCCTTTGTCCCCATCTCCTCCCATCTTCAGTCTTTCCCAGCATCAGGGTCTTTTCAAATGAGTCAGTTCTTCACATCATGTGGCCAAAGTTTTGGAACTCCAGCTTCAGCATTAATCCTTCCAGTGAATATTCAGGACTGATATCCTTTAGGATTGACTGGTTTGATCTCCTTGCAGTCCAGGGGACTCTCAAGAGCCTTTCCAACACAACAGTTCAAAAGCATCAATTCTTCAGCACTCAACTTTCTTTATGGTCCAACTCTCACATCCGTACATGACTACTGGAAAAACCAGAGCT
The DNA here is from genome assembly GCF_027580195.1 of Bos mutus. NCBI lineage: Eukaryota > Metazoa > Chordata > Mammalia > Artiodactyla > Bovidae > Bos > Bos mutus. The sequence goes on along the minus strand of NC_091636.1, from coordinate 36,588,066 downwards.
TTGACTAGATGGACCTTTGTTGGCAAAGTAATGTCTCTGCTTTTTATATGCTGTCAAGGTTGGTCATAGCTTTTCTTCCAAGGAGCAAGTGTTTTTTAAATTTTATGGCTGCAGTCACTATCTGCAATGATTTTGGAGCCCAAGAAAATAAATTCTCTCACTATTTCCCCATTTATTTGCCATGAAGTGATGGGACCAGATTCCGTGATCTTAGTTTTTTGAATGCTGAGTTTTAAGCCAGCTTTTTCACTCTCCTCTTTCACTTTCATCAAGAGGCTCTTTAGTTCCTCTTTGCGTTCTGCCATAAGGGTGGTATCATCTGCATATCTGAGGCTATCGATATTTCTCCTGGCAGTCTTGATTCTAGCTTGTGCTTCATCCAGCCCAGCATTTTGCATGATGTACTCTGCATATAAGTTAAATAAGCAAAGTAACAATATACAGCCTTGATGTACTCCTTTCCCAATTTTGAACCAGTCCATTGTTCCATGTCCAGTTCTAACTGTTGTTTCTTGACCTGCATACAGATTTCTCAGGAGGCAGGTAGTGTGGTCTGGCATTCTCATCTCTTGAAGAATTTTCCAGTATGTTGTGATCCACATAGTCGAAGGCTTTAGCGTAGTCAATGAAGCAGAAATAGATGTTCTTCCGGAATTCTCTTGCTTTTTCTATGTTCCAGTGGATGTTGACAATTCAATCTCTGGTTCTTCTGCCTTTTCTAAATCCAGTTTGAACATCTGGAAGTTCTCAGTTCATGTACTGTTGAAGCCTAGCTTGGAGGATTTTGAGCATACTTTGCTAATGTGTGAGATGAGTGCAATTGTGTGGTAGTTTGAGCATTATTTGGCATTGCCTTTCTTTGGGATTGGAATGAAAAGTGACCTTTTCCAGTCCTGTGGCCACTACTGAGTTTTCCAAATTTGCTGGCATATTGAGTGCAGCACTTTAACAGCATCCTCTTTTAGAATTTGAAATAGCTCAACTGGGATTCTATCACCTCCACTCGCTTTGTTTGTGGTGATGCTTCCTAATGCCCACTTGACTTCACACTCCAGCTATTTTTAAGCTTGATTATAACTAAGCTTAAAAATAGATTCTCAGTGAATCTGTTGAATCCCCTGTCTATTTAGGGGGACTTAGGGGTAGATTTGTGGAGAAGGAAATGGCAACCCACTCCAGTGTTCTTGCCTGGAGAATCCCAGAGACAGAGGAGCCTGGTGGGCTGCCGTCTATGTGTCTGCACAGAGTCGGACATGACTGAAGTGACTTAGCAGCAGCAGCAGCAGCAGCAGCAGCAGGGGTAGATTTGAGAGGACAGTTAGATGTTAGTACACCTAGTTTGTTAGATAGCCTAGCATTTGTCTCATCTTGCTCTCAGAGTTTGATTTTTGGTAGCATAGTTGCATTTCAGCAACTTTCTAAGAGGAGGTGCCGACAACAGACTGAATAAATGTGTGCTGTGGACACAAGGCAGGGAGATAGTAGGTTAAATGCAACTCAGTCACTTTGGGAATTGGAGGGAAAGAGTAAGAGTGAAAGGAAGATGTGTAGGGCATGTTATTTGCAAGATTAATAAACTATTTAATATGGAACAGAAAAATTAAGCCTGTTGACCACGGTCAAACTAAAATGTAGTAAGCAGAAATTTTAGATCAGGTTGACTTGGCTCTAGGACCAGTTTTCTTTCTACTGAATTTTCCCCAGTTTTCAGCCTAGCAATTTATTTAAATTCTCTCATTTAAGATAGTTTGTTCCACTGTTTTTATTAATTACAAAGCGTGTTTTGATGCTTTTCAGGGTGGTCTTTCCTCTTGCACTGATAGTTACATATTAGTGTGATAGAAAGCTATTGGAATCTGCTGGATGTAAACTCATGGTTTACTCTATGGTTACTACCATAGAGTATTTGGATTATTTAGAAATTACAGAAAATGGTATATTTTTAAGACTTTGAGGAAGACATCGTATTTTTCTTTGAGATTTTGACAGTCTCTGTTAGAGAGGAAAAACTAGGATTAGCATAGCCAAAAGAAGGCAGGACCGACTCACAAGGAGATGTTAGAAGGAAGGGAGTCTTGGATCCAGTTTAAGAAAGGTGTTACAATTAGAGCCACCCAGACAAATGCACTCATGTTGCTTGTGTCGTAATGAGTTCCTCACTGCTGGAGGCTCTGTGAGCATCTGCTCAGAAAGGGTGACTTTACCAGTTGGAAGTTTGTACTTTGTGATCTCAGAAAGGGCCTTTAAAACTAGGTTTTTGTGCTTGCATTTCCCATCTCTGTGAGTATTTGAAACTTGATGTTGTCCAAGTCTAAGATAAGGCACTTCTAAGAATAGGAAGCCTATGTAAAGGAGCTAACAATGTCAACTTCCTTAAAGAATGATGTACTTTGCCTGTGATGATTATAAAAGGTGTTAAAGGAGAAGTTGTAGCTTTAGATTTCCCATATTATGCCAGAAGTGTTTTTCAATCACATTGACTTTTTTTTTCAAAATGTGGGTGTATTTTTCATTGCAGATTGTCCATATGATGTTTTATGCAAATTTAAGATCTCTTCTGGTTATCCAGTTTATTTCATGGAACAAAACTTTTGTTATTGGTTAAAGTGAAGTAAATGGGTATTTTAAAAGCCTTTTGAAATTTTTTCCAGAATAAAAAAAACTATATTCAGGTGAATTAAGATTTTACATATAGCTATTATATATCATTTCTGTATGATGAAATAAAATATTCCTGCTACAACTGTTCTTGTCTGGATTCAGATGAGATGTTAACACTTTGCTTGTCTTTGCAAACAGGTGCATCCTAAATTCTTCTATAAACAGGGTGGCAGAGGTTGAGATGTTTAGATAGTATCACGGAATCAGTGGACATGAACTTGAGCAAACTCTGGGAGATAGTGGAGGACAGAGAAGCCTGGCATGCTGTAGTCCATGGGGTCGCCGAGTTGGACATACTTAGTGACTGAAAAAAGTGAAGTTAATAATTGAAGAGCAGATTTGATATAAAAATCTCAATCAAAATGAAACTGCCTGCTTGCTCTTGGGTTCATGCTGAAGTTTCTATGATATGACTACTATGGGTTCTGTACCTTTTAATGTTCTGTATCCCACCTGATTGGTGTATTATATGTGCATATTCAGTCGCTTCAGTTGTGTCCAACTCTTTGCAACCCTATGGACTATAACTTGCCAGGCTCTTGTGTCCGTAGGATTTCCCAGGCAAGAATACTGGAGTGGGTTGTCATTTCCTACTCCAGGGGATCTTCCTGACCCAGTGATCAAACCCATCACTTGCATGCAAGATCAAACCCATCCATCACTTGCATGCAAGATCAAACCTATCTCTTGCGTCTCCTGCGTTGGCAGGCAGATTCCTTAGCAACTGCGCCACCTGGTAAGCTGTTAACAGTAACCAAGTCTCTGGGTCACCTACCTGTCTTACTAGTCTTTTATAGTCCAGGAAAAATATTTCTTCTTGTTTCTTCTTCCTATATCTAGAGTTACATTATTACAATCATTGATCTCATATAGAACTACATATCTGACTAAATGCTTCAAGTTGCTTAATCATCATTATTTTTGCCAGAGGCCCAGTCACACATTTGGTGATACAAGAAATAACAGTTTTGTAAAATAGGTGATATATAAACAATATAGTTAGCAGTATGAGTAAGGTCATAAGTAAGAATTTAAGTCAAGAACTTCCATTAGGTACAGGTACTTAAGGTACTAAATTCTCTGTGCTTAGTTTTCTAATCTGTACAATGAAGGGAATCTTGCAGAGTAATTGAGAACACCATAGGCAAAAGGTAGCAAAGGATATAGTGCCTGGGATACAGTAAGCACTGAGTAAGGTTAGCTCTCATCATTATCAACAGCCTTATCCTACATGTGCACCAAAGAGGGTTCAGTACTTATAGCTGTGTGCACAGTGTCTGACATATACTAGGAACACGATGATATTTTTGCATTAATAATATATTCATTAGTAATTTTTATTTATATTTATTCATTCAGATAACTATAGAAAATGGTTCCTAAAACTTTACAAGTATAAGAAGAAGAACTAAGTGTGGGGCTAATCTTGTGTTGCTCAGAGCTTGCTGAGGCAGTCTGAAAAATACCTCCTAACACTAGAACTTTAACCTTGTCTCTTCCTTTCTCTTATTAAAGCAAATAGATGTTTTAAAAGCCCTTTGAATTTTTCCAGAATTAAAAAAAAAACTATATTCAGGTGAAATTATAGCTGTTATGTACCATTTTCTGGATGATAACATAATTCTTGCCACAAAACTGTTCTGATTGGGATTCAGATGAGAAGTTAGCACTTTGCTTGTCTTTGCAAACAGGTTCATCCGAAATTCCACTATAAACAAGCTCATGACCCAGGCACAGATACTTCTTGCGTGACTTTTTCCTATGATGGTACTGTCCTTGCTTCTCGTGGAGGTAGGTTAAAAGCTTTCTTCTTGATGTGTTTCTATATGTAAAATGATCATATTTAGCGCTAACAAGTATCACACTAATATCTTAGCACTTAGTAAAGCTAGCTGTGCTTTTGTTAATGGCCTTTGCCAGTCTAGTTTTTTTCATTACAGTGTATTTTCAGCATGGCAGTATTCTTTTATTGGAAATTACCAAGTAAAATTTAGAAAATATGTACTTTTTTGCCAAAGTTTCGATTTTACCTCCAAATTTCATCAGTGTTTGGAACCTCTGAGGATGACCTCTGCTTCTACAGTATGGAATTTTGTAGATGATATTCTATATTCTTTCTATATTATTTTATAGTTCTGGGTCTGGTATTTCAAACTCTTCTATTTGCCGACCATTGATTTTTTTTCAGTTTAAACACTAACTCAATTTAGTTAATACAACGTTGTATATCTGGATGTTACTTTTTAAATAGTTACATAATCCTGTGATCGTATTGTATTGACAAGTTGACTTATCCATACTCGTATGGTTGAATGTAGGTTGTTTCTAACTTTTTGCTAAATCTTTCTCAAATGAATAAGTGGTATACAAGGAAATAAGAGAATAGTAAGGGTAGCTTATGAACAAAGCGTTACAGGGATGTGTGGAGTGTGCCTGAGAATCTTCTAGTAGGCTTATTTTTGGGGAGAGGAAAGAATCAGGCTTCAGTAGGTTGGAGCCATGTTATAGATGGCCTTAAATATCACATAAAGGATTCAGTGTTTATTCCATAGAGCAAATGAATCTAGCAATGTTATATTTATTCTCTCACATAGTTTATTCACATCATTCATTTTCACTTAACTACTGTATGTTGAGTAACCACTCTGAGCTAAGCATTATGCTAGGTGCTTGGTATAAACTGTGGACATCACAGCAGAGTTCCTTTCCTGAAAGAAGAAAAGACCCTGGTGCTGGGAAAGATTGAGGGCAGGAGGAGAAGGGGACGACAGAGGGTGAGATGGTTGGATGGCATCACTGACTCGATGGACATGAGTCTGAGTAAACTCTGGGAGTTGGTGATGGACAGGGAGGCCTGGCGTGCTGCTGTCCATGGGGTCACAAAGGTTTGGACATGACTGAGACACTGAACTGAACTGATAGGGTTTAGTGAAAGCGAGGAAGACAGACGTAGCACGGCTTTCCCCTTGGTTTAACTGGTCCGTGTTCCTTTACCCTTGGGGAATCCATTCCAATTCTTTCTTCCCAGGAAGTCTTATATATTTTACCCTCACGTAATTTTAAAAATCAGAGCACATGTACATGTATTTTCTATTTATGGTATACATGGCAAAATGGATATGCATAAAAATGTATATTTTGGTTTGGCAATTCTAACCTATTTTTTGTTTTGTTTTAAAAAAACTTTTTGTTTCATATTGGAATATAACCAATTAGCAATGTTGTAATAGTTTCAGGTGGATGACAAAGGGACTCAACCATACATGTACATGTAACCATTCTCCCCCAAACTCCCCTCCCATCCAGGCTGCCACATAACATTCAGCAGAGTTCCCTGTGCTATACAGTAGGATCTTGTTGTCTAACCTGCTCTCTGAGTCCTCAGATGACTCTTACTTAATACCATATACTGTATTCTTTGTGGGTTTCCCAGGTGGCATTAGTGGTAAAGAACCCACCTGCCAGTGCAGGAGTCATAAGTGATGTGGGTTCGATCCCTGGGTTGGGAAGATCCCGTGGAGGAGGGCATGGCAACCCATTCCAGTATTCTTGCCTAGAGAATCCCATGGATAGGAAGCCTGGGGGACTATGGTCCATAGGGTCACAAAGAGTCAGACACGACTGAAGTAGCTTAGCACGTATGCACACGCTATACTCTTTACTTATAAGCAGTGATTTTTAGCCCAAGAGTATATCTGAATCTCCAGGAGGGTTTTTAAAATGCTAAGTGCACTACTTGAAAATTCTCACAGTCACTCATTCTTACATCTCTAGAGTGGTACATCCAAATCTCCTGGGTAGAGTGGGGAGAGACAAGGGGAATAAGAGAGGAGCATACTTTAAAAATTCTTCCTGTAGGGTTTGAAATAGGTCAGCCCTACCCAGTTGGCTATTACTGCCTTAGAAGTATGAGATTAATTCCATTTCAGTCAAAGACATTTTAGTGATAATTTTCCTTTCCCCTTCCATCCTATACTAGCTATTGGGTAACATGTCATCAGCAGAACATGTCTGCTGTAGTCCATCATTTTCTTTCCTGGATGTATAGAATATGCCAGATGGACATTTCTCTGTTCAGCAAAGTCCCCAGGGTGTCGTGAGGTGCTCCTGCTAGCTTCAGAACCTGCCAGGCTAGCTAAACTGTTTAATACAGATTAATGTTTTCTTTTTGTTTGAGGATTGTGAGGATGGGTAAGCTTTTTTAAAAAGGCTGAAAGCAAAAACGTTCTTCCAGTATAAGCAGGTCTCTAATCCAGCCAGTTGTGGATTAGTGCACCTGCCAAAAGTTGGATTTCAGAGGCAGGGTCACAGGAGAGAGAATGGGGATTTTCTATTGAACTCTCCACTCACCTCACTTGCATCTGATACTAATTCCTTATTGGACCCCAGGGATGGAGGCAGGTCTCAGCTGTGGACACTGGGGAGCAAGAACAGCAAAGGTATTACTTATAAGAGTTCTGGCTTTCATTATGGACAGGAATTAGTTAGTAGCCTTATAGAAATATTTCAAAAGTGATTCTTTAAAGAATATTCATTATATTTTAAATGGCTTGGAAAAGCTGTACTCCCCAGCAAGGTGAAGAATGAGAGACAGAGATTGAGTTACCCTGCAGGGAACAGAATCACGTGGCTCACCCTCATTAATGTTAATGGATATTTTCACCCACACACAAGTGGGAAAAAGAATCTGTTGTGAATTGCACTATTTTCAGTCCTGATGGTTGTTAAATTAATATCTTCTTAAGAAGTCAAGTTTTGCACAAATACACCACAGGGAAACTACCATCTGCTCTGCAGACAGTCACTCTTTAGAGATTCTCCAGGGTTCCTCCTAGCCTACAGATGCTACATCAATCTGGAAAGTAACTTCTAGGAGGCTAGTTCATTATCCTGTACCTTTCTACTGTTCTCAGGCTCCCCAGTTAAACAGTAAAACATGTTATGTGCATCTGCTTCCTTCTTCCTTCCCTCCTGCCTCTTTCCTTTCTCTCTCCCTCCCTCCCTCCTTCCCCCACCTCCTCTCATCCGTCCTATTCTTAAAGTTATATACTAAGTTTAGCAAATTCTAAACATGGAACTGGTTCTTTTTTGTTTGTTTGTTTTTGCAAAATTTATTTTCTGTCTTTTTTTCTCATTCCTTTATCAGGTGATGATACATTAAAACTATGGGACATCCGACAGTTTAATAAGCCACTCTTTTCTGCCTCAGGTCTTCCCACAATGTTCCCAATGTAAGTAGCATATTTTTAATATTTGATAAGCACAGGAGAATTGTAAAGTAACTTCTTCATCTTTATGTTAATTTATAGTATATGTCTTAGATCATCTAGAATAGGGACTAGAGAGTGATTGAAATAGGTTTTTTGAAAGATGCATTTTATTTTTCCTTTCATTTTGTACGTTCTTCAGAATATAAGATTTTATTTTTGAAGTTGAAATGATATATGTTCATGTGTTTGTGTGTGTGAATATATACATTGTGTGCACACATAGGGTCTTGAGATAGTAAAAACATTTTCAAGGATTGTTCTTTTGATAGTGTATAAATGACAGAGTAGGCCTGTCTTTATTTTAAAATTTGAATCCTCATACCATTAAACATTCAAAAAACTAAAATCATGGCATCTGGTCCCATCATTTCATGGCAAATAGATGGGGAAAAAGTAGAAACAGTGACAGATTTTATTTTGGGGGGCTCCAAAATCGCTGCAGACAATGACTGCAGCCATGAAATTAAAAGTTGCTTGCTCCTTGGAAGAAAAACTATGACAGACCTAGGCAGCATATTAAAAAGCAGAGACATCACTTTGCTGACAAAGGTCCATCTAGTCAAAGCTGTGGTTTTTCCAGTAGTCATATATGGATATAAGAGTTGGACCATAAAGAAGGCTGAGCACCAAAGAATCGATGCTTTTGAACTGTGGTGCTGGAGAAGACTCTTGAGAGTCCTTTGGACTGCAAGGAGATCAAGTCAGTCAATCCTAAAGGAAATCAACCCTGAATATTCATTAGAAAGACTGATGCTAAAGATGAAGCTCCATTATTTTGGCCACCTGATGTGAAGAGCTGATTCATTGGAAAAGACCCTGATGCTGGGAAAGATTGAGGTCAAGAGGAGAAATGGGTGACAGAGGACAAGATGGTTGGATAGCATCACTGACTCCATGGACATGAGTCTGAGCAAACTCTGGGAGATAGTGAAGGACAGAGAAGCCTAGCGTGCTGCAGGCCATGCGATCTCAAACAACCAGACATGACTTAGTGACTGAACAACAACAACCATGAAAGCAATTTTTCATAGTTACTGAACCTTTATATATTATTTCCTCAATTTTTCTTATCACCGTTCCAATCAATAATTTGGTAACCTTCCATTATTCAGACTGTCTTGCTCTGGGTAGGTGAACACTGTAATCTCCATTCTGCTAAGTTGATAACTGAAGCTTTAAAGATTTTTCTGAAAGCAGCTGAGGTTGGGATTTGATCTCTAAGTCCCACAGTTGGTACCTAAGCAAAATTTTCTATTTTGGTTGAAATAAAATTTCACATCTGTATTAAATGATGACCAGCAAGGAGAGCACAATGGTAATAGAAGCAGCAAATGGAGGAAGCTGTATAATATCAGAGCACTAACTCCAACATGGCCTGTGGCCCATGGTGTTTATCTGTTAAAACAAACAGATGGACAAACAAACATGAATTTATAGCCAATATGAATGTTTTGAGCCTAGTGCCTGCTACAAGTAATGCTAACTGCATAATGTCTTTGGCTCATGTCTTAGGTCTCATGTCTTATTCACAGTCAGATGGCTGGACCTGTCATCCTCAAGAGCCGTTGAATCATAGCCATCAGTTAGGTTCCAGTGGTGCAGGCTGCTCCTCATTGCTCGGTGCTTGACTTGACAAAACTCAAATTATGTGAGAGGTAGTGCTAATGAAAATAGTTCTCAAACTGGTCAAAATCATCACCACTTAGACATTAGTTGTGTATAGACAGGATCAATGTCAATATTGAGTTTTTTCCCACACTCTATTTACAGTAAAAGATATTATAATATTTAGAAATTAGAGCACAGATTCTGGAGTCAGACTAAATTCAAACCCCAGCTGCACCACTTTCTTTTGTGATCTTGGACAAGATTCATTTAACTTCTTTCCGCCTCAGTTTCCTCATCAGTAAAATGGGGATATTAATGTAAGTGCCTGATGTATTATAAACCCTGTATAAGAGTTGTCTCTTATTACAGTGATGTTGTTTATGTTTTATTTAGCTCACTCATTGCTGCTGCTTTGTTGTGGGGTCATAATCCTAACCTTATAAACTTCTGTTGTCTGTAGGACTGACTGCTGTTTCAGTCCAGATGATAAACTCATAGTCACTGGGACATCTGTTCAAAGAGGATGTGGCAGTGGCAAACTTGTTTTCTTCGAGCGCAGGACTTTCCAAAGGGTGTATGAAATAGACATCACAGATGCGGTATGTATTTTCTTTCCTCCCAGCCTTGGGAAGAAAGTGAAGCTTGCCTCTTAGCCATCTTTGGTATTGGTTTTGAAACAGAACATAAGCTCTTGCCCTTCCAGTGCAGTGGTAGCTGCTTTTTTTTCTCCAATACAGGAATTATTAGTGAGCACATTGCAGAGTGGCTTACCTACACTTTCCCCGTTCCTGACCCAGTATTTCCTATGGGTGCACACCATAGTCAGAATTTCAGCTGCGCCTGGGATGTTTACCCTCTCTACCAACCAATTTCAGGAGAGGAGAGGCAGATCGTCATGTAGCATACAGAAAGAAGCTTCCCACAGTGTGCGTGTTTATAAGGATTCAGGGATTATGGACAGAGTGAAAAGTTATACCCTCAGAATGTGATGAAGCATATCATTATTTGAAGTCTTTTTCAGAATTTTCCTTGTCAGAGTTGTCATTGAGGTAAGGTGTGGCTTCCACTGAGTTTAATTTCTGTTTAGTTATTGGAAGTTTAAAACATTTCAGATTTAACTACCAAATCCCCACCCCCTTAAGTTTCTTTACATATGTATGTAAGTAGTAAAACACCACCACGTGGGCATGCAGGCATTCATTCATTCATTGATATTTAGAGACTGGAGACGTATGTAATACAGTAATAGTGAAGATTCCCAGAAGAAAATCTGAGTTCCTTTAAAGTCTTTTAAAGTATGTATTATTATTTAGATGGGAAGGCAAATCATTGTTATTTTTTGAGTACAAAACAGGCTGATTAATGTCTGTGTGGATTTTCTTTGGCTCACTATCAGATCCTTTTCATAATATCCTCTGTCTTAAGCATTGCTCTTCTATAGGTTTCTCCAGTTGTTTCAGCTCGTTGTAAACAGTTGAGACATACCATGTACTTACATGATTCAGACCATCGGACCACTGTTTTTAAATCGCCAGCTAAAAATTCCTATCTCTAATATTGTAGTATTACTGTGGAGGCTTAAATTGTAGGCCCTAAATTTGAGTTAGTTAGAGACAGTGAACTGACAATGAGACTAATTCTAGATGAGTGCCTAAGTTTATTCTAATCTCATGACATAATTCGAAATAGGCCAGCACAAATAATACTTTGTTGGGGTGCATCCTGAAGCCAACTGAAACACTGGAATCAAAGAAAAACACTCTTTTTAAAAAAATTTTATTTATTTATTTTAATTGGAGGCTAATTACTTTACAGTATTGTAGTGGTTTTTGCCATGCATTGACATGAATCAGCCATGGGTGTACATGTGTCCCCCATCCTGAACCCCCTTCCCACCTCCCTCCCCATCTCATCCCTCAGGGTCGTCCCAGTGCACCGGCCCTGGGCGCCTTGTCTCATGCATCGAACCTGGACTTAAATGAAGTCTTAATTTAATTAAGTCTTCAACTTTAATCTCAAAATATGAAATTATTATGATTATTAAGATGTTTATTTTTTTAATGGCTCTCAATGACTATACCTCTCAATATTATTCATGGGGTTATATTTTTAAAATAAAATTTAAATGTAAATGTAAATAAATTAAGGGATATAGAAGTACGATTATACTTTTAAAGACATGTGGATTGGATGTCTTAAGTTTACAGATCATGCTGTTTGTTGTGTTGCTCTGAATTGCTTTTCTAGCTAGATCTTTTTCTCCATAGCACTTACCACCACTTCACCTATTATATATTTGTTTTTTGTCTGTCTGCTTCCACCAGGATGTAAGCCCATGAGGGCAGAAACTTTGTCTGTTTTGTTCACTGCAAACCCCAGTGCTTAGAACAGGCCTAGCACATAGATTGCGCTTGTTTATCGAATGAGTGAGTGGTGTACCTGGGAAGTGCGAGTAATGCATGTTGTAGACCGCAGGTGTGTCTTTGAGGAGTAAGGCAGGAGAGAAATATCTGGAGATGGAAAGGTAAACTGACCTTGTATACCATGATAAGAAAGTGACTTTATCTTATGGCCTTTTTTTTTTTTAGCAAAGGAATAACAGAACCAGGTTTTAGAAGTTAATTTTTATTGAAGTGTGAAGGTGAGATTTCCAAGATATAGTATTTATTTATAGTAATATAGTAATTTAGGAGACTGGGTCGGTGTTCCCTATGATTTAAAAAAAAGGTTTTAGAATAAAGACACTGAGTCTGTCGGTGGTATGTTGAATTTAAAGCACCTTTAGGATGTCTGGGTAGAGATGTTCAGTAGACACATGAGTAGATAACTTTGGTGCTTTCGAAGAAAGAAAGCACAGTTTTGGGGAGAAGTATTTATGGTTCACACTTGAAATGTTGGTTGCTGATTAGTTTGATCACAGAAAAGGGCATAAAGGTCAGAGGAGATGAGCCCTGGGAAACCAGAGCATTTCAGGGATGAGCAAGTGAAAAGAAACAAACAGAAGAGTGAGTTCATCAAGGAAATAGAATTTACCATATATTGAATTATCTTCAGAAAGTCAGATAACAGATTTTGAGATCCATTTTAATAGACGGATGAAGAGAGAGCTTCAAATAGGGACAAAACCATACACATTAAAGTGGCCTTTTAAATTATTGATTTAGGATTTGTCTGTTTTTTTTTTTTTCTGGTTGTTAACATCAGACAGCATTGTTTTCTGTTTATATTGTAAAATGGTCTGATAAAGGGACTTTAAACTGCCCCTTTGATCTTTTTTCTCAAGTTTTAAATCTTCTTGGAATGTAAGAACATAAACAAATTCATTCTTTGGATTGGATAAAGATGCTGGACACTTTGCTAGAGGGGCCAAAACCCACCTCTTTTATTTAATTGTATTTTTGTCATTAAAAGCCAGGTATGGATACCATGATGTTGAGGGGGTGGAATGAATTGGGAAATTGAGATTGACATGTAACACTACCATGTATAAAATAGATAACTAATGACAACCTGCTATATAGCTCTAACTCTGAAGTGCTCTGTGGTGACTGAAATTGGAAGGAAATCCAAAAAAGAGAGTATATATGTATATGTATACAGATAGCTGATTCACTTTGCTGTACAGCAGAAACTAACATAACATTGTAAAGCAACTATACTCCAATAAAAATTAATTTAATAAAATAAATAAAAACCTGGTTCTCAAATCCCTGTTGTAAGGAATGTCAATATAACTATTAAAGAACAAAAACACCAGAATTGTCATTTCTTTGGAAATGCCACACACTGGTAAAATAAGGTACTTATTACTCTATCGAATTTTAATTTAGATAGAAGACAGCATCTCATATTCTTAACATCAGCATTTAGTTGTTTGCTTTTTTGACCTGGCACAGGCAGTGGTTGTGTTAGGTCTGTCCTGAAGCCATTTACTTCCATGAAGTATGATTTTCTCACAGTCTTTTTAAAAACTAAATAAATCCCTAGATAGTTATATACTGGACTGCCAAGCACACAATGTATATAGGGAACCAAACACTGTTTTCAGTTAGAGAATGTTAATCTGTATAATTAATTTCCTAATAACTAAAAACTGCCCTGTAATCTTCACAGTAAATAACTTTAAAAAATATAACAATTATATTTTCCATATTTATTTTTGAAACAAATTTTTAAAAAATGTTTTAGTTACACACTGCATTGTCATATTTTTTGAAAAATTTTCTTTCTCTGTTCAGTGTAGAGAATATCAACACTCTTCAACTAGCAGAGGACAAATGTCTAATATTTACTAATTTTACTCTGTGCTGTTTGTAGACATTTTACAGTTCTGAAATTATTTTTAGATGTTTCCTTTGTCGTCTAATTTTGTTTCTTCAAGTTGAAAAAAATGCATATCCTCATTTATCATCTAATTCTTTGTAATTTGAATAATGTGCATAGCCTCTTTTTTAAGATAAATTCCAGAATATAATTTGATCTTAAGTTTATAAGCTTGCTTTTGTGTTTGTGTGAGAGGGGACCCAAGAGTTTTTATATATTGTGTAAACAGCGTTCATTACTCCATTTTATGTGAGGGAAAAGCATTGGAGAAAAGGGATGGACAAAATGTAATTTGAGATGACCTATCATTTTTTTTTTAAGTAATTACATTTAGAAGAAACAGGAAATTTTGTCTTTTCAAAGTTCCAAGTATTTCGGGAAATGCTTTGAAATACATTTTAAACTATTAGCTTAGTGATTTTTCATCAAACTATACTTTGTTGCAGAATAACTAATAGAATTTCCTTATAAACAAATCAAGGGACATGGTGTATGCAATTGTGCTGGCATATTCCCACTGACACTCTTTCACCCAAGCATAGTGAAATAAAGCTGGTTTGACCTGGCATTATTGAAATGGGGCCTCTTTTCCTCAGTTACTTTGGACAGTAATTTAAGAGATACTTACTTCCCTTAAGTAAGGAGGAAAAAAGAAATTTCCCACTTGATCCTGACTTTTCTTCTAGTTTGTTTGTTTGCTTAAGTCTTTTTTTGAGGAACCTCAATGTCTGTGAATGCTGACCGAACAAAGTGAGGAAAAGAAGGAGAAAAACTAAACCTTTGTTTTTAAAACATAGCTATAGCATCTAGCACAGCTGAGCTAGCATTTGGCTGCTGAACAGAAGGGAAGGTTAGAGAAATTTGATTTGGCATTTTCAACTAGACTGCCTTAGGCATTTCAAAGTTGATTGAGAATCCTAGTACCTGTATAAGAAAGATTATAGTAAAGGTCTTTTAAGGAAGACAAAAATTCATTTGTGATTATTTAAAGAGTTGACTCATTGGAAAAGACCCTCATGCTGGGAGGGATTGGGGGCAGGAGGAGAAGGGGACGACAGAGGATGAGATGGCTGGATGGCATCACCCGACTCGACGGACATGCGTTTAAATAAGCTCCGGGAGTTGGTGATGGACAGAGAGGCCTGGCGTGCCGCGATTCATGGGGTGGCAAAGAGTCGGACATGACTGAGCGACTGAACTGAACTGAACTGAAAGAATATTTGATTATCTTTAGGAAAATTTTTTAATCATTGAAGAGACCAGATGGCAAAGAACAAGGATTATCGTAGAGTTTTGTTTCTTTCTACCCTTGTTTGTTCTCTGGAATCTTTTCCTCGGAGGGATGAAATTTGGATTCTACACACTTACTTACTTAATGCCTACCTATCTACAGGCTATTGTCTCTACCCCTTAATTATCATGGTTGCAAAATACATGATTATTGTTAAAAATATGTTAATTATTAAGTAATAGTTTATATATTTACCAAAAGATGGGAAAGTTTCTTATTTCAGACCTATTTATCTGACTTATAAAGATAGCCTACTGCATAAGAAGGTAAGGTCCATATTGTGTAAAAAAAAAAAAGTTTGCTTTAAGAAAACAAAAGTTTCCATAAAAATACCAACTGTGTTTCCTTCTTTAATTTAGGTGAAGTTCTGAAGAGAACTTGCATTCACATTATTTTTCTTCACCTTGTAAGATCTGATTCTTGATGTGTACATACATTCTTCCTATATACATTGCAATGAGGACTATATCAGATTAGCCTTTTCTTTTTTTTTTTAATATTATTTATTTATTTTTGGCTGTGCTGGATCTTTGTTGCTGGCAAGTGGGGAGCGGGGGCTCCTCTCTAGTTGCGGTGGGTGCGTGGACTTCTTATTGCAGTGGCTTCCCCCGTTGCAGAGCACAGGCTCTAGGGCGCCAGCTTCAGTACCTGCAGCTCCCTGACGTTAGAGCACAGGCTCAGTAGATACGGCACATGGGCTTAGTTGCTCCGTGACATGTGGGATCTTTCCAGATCAGGGATCGAACCCTTATCTCATGCATTGACAGGCAGATTCTTCACCATTGAGCCACCAGGGAAACCTCAGATTAGCTTTATTTTGAGTTTTTCTGGTTATAAAAGTAGTATAATAATATAGAAGGGATCACTGAGAAGGTATCATATCTTATCATATTACCCATAGACTATACCAAATATGACATTTACATGAATACATTTTGATGTCCAAAAAATTGCTATATGTGCTAATATATAATATGACATGTAACATATAAAATGAAAGGATTACCACTTCCATTTCATATAAAAGTTTTTGTGTTCTTATTAGAAAAGAATATTGTTTTCTTAAATCCAAAGAGATTGAAGAGAGATAAATGGATATAATGGGGCCATGAAGTAATAGGCCCTTCATGAATCTAGCTGTTTGTCTTATTAAGTGTAAGGGACATGCTGACTCTTCACACTGCAGTTACCCCATGTTATTTGTACATGTGAAGGAGAGCAGAAAGGCCATTCAAATGAATGGATATTCCAGGGAGTCCTCAGAATTGGCTTTGGAATGTGTGTTTGTTCTCGTATTTGAATACAGATATAGCTAGTCTGGGAATTTACTCCGAATTTAATGAATTAATGAAGCTGTACCTGTGAACGCTTGTCTCTGAAGGAGCTGAAGAACTCCTCTGTTCTTCCAATTTGTACTGGGAATAGACTAATGATCTGTCTTATTAGTCCCAGCTCGGGCCGAATCACACCTCTTTAAATGTTTTCTAGAAATAGACAAGTCAAGCAGTCTCTTTGCCCAATCAGGAACTTAAGGAAAATAGTACACAGAGGGAACTTGAGCGATAGGCAGTTAAAATGCCAACTGAAAATGAAAGAAAGACTATATTTGGCATTTATCTGCTTTCTAAAATACAGTGAAACCTTTTTTAATATGAAGCACAAGGGAATGGAAAAAAATGGGCTCTGAGTTAAACTAGCTTTCCATTATCTGATTTTTATTAAAGAGCAATCAGGCTGCTTGGTTGGCTAGGAAATAGCAGTTGCTTTGAATTATGTATTATTTTGAGTAAAGCAATATCAGCTTAATGAAATTCACTTTCTTGGGAAGATTAAACAATGTAAATTCTAGATGGATCCTGATCAGTATGTTTGTATTTAGTAAAATGTGTCTCTTCTGCCATTGCCAAATGATATGACAGTATACTCAACCTAGGTTCATTGAGCATTTGCTCACTGGGAACAGAAAAGGGTGTGTGTGCACTGTGTATTTCCCGGCCTCCTGAGGTATATTCATATTTGTAGGGAACCCAGGAGTAAATAGAGGATGATGGAGTTTCAGTGTCGGTTTGCCAGCACAGCAATTACATGGTTCTTTTTCTAGTACTGCCTTTTTCCCGGGTCCTGAGCTAACTTCCAGCCTGGTAACTGTGGTAGTGCTTTACGGTAAAGCACAGTGATCAGTCAGGGCCACTTTAATTAGCGATGAAAAGAGATGCCATTGGGCTAGAATGGAAAAACAATACTGCGATTTTACTTCTTTTGTGATTTGACTTACTAAACCCTTTCTTGAAATTTCCTGAAGGAGGCAGCATACAAACCAGAGTTCAATTTAAACAGTGACTGAAACTCAGCTGGAATCTCCTGCTAAGTTAACTCACAGTGTACAGGACACTGTGCTGTCTGTAAGGTGTGATTAAATTACTTCTCATTGCACCTAACAGTATTATGCTATGGATGTTCCAGCACAGCAGTTCTCAGGATTTAAAGAGTGCAGCTGAGTGTTCATCTGTAGGCATATGAGAGTAGAAAGGAAAGAAATCACCAATTTCATGGCGGTTTAACTGTTAATGTCTACCTTAGCGGTGATGGTGGTTTAGTCGCTCAGTCATGTCTGCTTATTTGCAACGGACTGTAGCCCACCAGGCTGTCTCTCCTTGGAATTTCCCAGGCAAGAATACTGGAGTGGGTTGCCATTTTCTACTCCAGGGCAACTTCCCGACCCAGGGATTGAACCTGAGTCTCCTGCATTGCAGGTGGATTCTTTACTTGCTGAGCCACTAGGGAAGCCCAATATCTACCTTATCAAATCTTAAAATGTTTTACATAAGGAAAATGAAAGGAACAAGTTTAGTAGTACTGATTATTATTTTTAAAGTGATTTTTGGCCTCTATAGGGTCCTGTAGTCACAGCAGTACAATCAGGATACAGAACAGTTCCGTCTCCCCAAACACTCCTTTGTGCCATCCCTCTGCAGGCACACTCACACCCCCTCCCACTCTCAGCTCCTTATCCCTGGTATTCATTGGTCTGTTCTTTATCCCTTTAGTGTTGACTTTTCAAGAATGTCATGTACATGGACTCATAGTGTGTGTAACCTTTTTAGATCAACTTCTTTCAGCTGCATCCTTTGAGATTCACCTAGGTCAGTTGTGCGTATCACTGACTTGTTAACATTTTATTGCTAGGTGGTATTCCACTGTATGAATATAGCACAGTTTGTTTATCTGTTAAAGGACATTTGATTATTTTTAATTTGGGGAGATTTTGGATAGAGCTGTTATAAGCATTCATTTGTGGGCTTCCCTGGTGGCTCAGCCCTAAAAAATCTGCCTGTAATGCAGGAGACACCGGTTAGATCCCTAGGTCAGGAAGATCTCCTGGAGAAGGAAATGACACCCACTCCAGTATTCTTGCCTGGGAAATCCCATGGACAGAGAAACCTGGAAGACTTGCAAGTCCATGGGGTTGCAAAAGAGTTGGACATGACTTAGCAACTAAACCACAACAATAACAGTCATTCATGGGTGAACATAATTTTTCATTTCTCCAGGGCAAATACCTAATAGGCTTGCTGGGTCATATGATGAATGTATATTTATTTTTATAAGAAACTTCCAAGCCGCCTTCAGATAAGCAATATTATTTTGGATTCCCACCAATAGTATATGTGTTTTTTACTTGCTCTGCATCCTCACCAACATTGTATTGTAACATTTTTATCTTATACATTCAAACAGGTATTTGAAATGCTTTCTCATCATAGTTATAATTTGTGTTTTCCTAATGACCAGTGAGGGCTTCCCTGGTAGCTCAGCTGGTAAAGAATCTGCCTGCAATGCAGGAGACCCTGGTTCAATTCCTGGGTCGGGAAGATCCCCTGGAGAAAGGATAGGCTACCCACTCCAGCATTCATGGACTGGTGGCTCAGTCGGTAAAGAATCCGCCTGCAACGTGGGAGACTTGAATATCTTCATGTGTTCGTTTTCTATGATTGTGTCATCCTGGGTGAAGTGCCTGTTCAAGTCTTTTGCCCAGTTTTAAATCAGGTTTGTTTCTTATTTTTAATTTTGAGAGTCTTTTATATATTCTAGATACCAAGTTCTTGGGATATTTTCTCCTGGTCTATTGCTTGTTTTGTCTTAATAGAGTCCCTCAAAGGAAATTAATTTTGATAAAGTCTAAATTATCAGTTTTTCTTCTTTTATAGAATGTAGTTTTGCTGTCATAGCTAGGAACTCCTTGACTGACCCCAGCTCATGCAGATTTTCCTCTGTGTTTTCTTGTAAAAGTTTTATGGTTTACTGTGGTTCTTTTTGGGTGTGTGGTTTATTTTGAGCTAATTTTTGTGTTATAGAATGTGCTATAGGTTGAGGCAGGGCCAGGACTAGAGTCAGACTCAAGCACAAAATAGAAGAAGGTATCAAAAAACTCAGTAATCAAAAAAAATTAGCATTTTAATGTAACATAAAAAATAAAATTAATGCAAAAAAATCATGATGAGTAAAATTCCAATATTCTAAGTAAAAATGGAAACAGTAACAGTGCTATGTCAAGCCATATTGAGTGAAACAAAAGGAAAAGTAAGTTGAACTGAGGCTGTCTTAATTTAAAATTTTGATATTTTGTTCATCACAGTTTTTTTAGGGGGCCAGGAGGTAGGGTGAAGTACCAGAGTTGGGGGAAATAGTAAACTTGATGCTGCTTCAGTGGTAGTTTGAGTTCTGGACTAATTTCCCAGTCCACCTACTCCTATTTACTTTTCAAAATCTTCAAATCTGGGTTTTATAACTGCATTCAAAGAGAGAGACTGAGTGGAACGTGATCCCTCTATTTCACCCAGCACCAGGAAATTTTTTTTATTAAACAATGATGGAAAGCACTGTATGAAATACAGTGTTTAAATAGTGTTTAAATAATTAAATAGTACAAATTGCAGCAGATGTGCCTAGGAGGAATTGTCTAACATCACCGCACATTTGCAGGGACATTCATATTATAGGAAATAAATTAATCTCTTTGGTCCTAGTGCAAGTCCCCTCTCCTATGCTGGTGATAAGTTCCCTTCATGTAACTGCCACAGGCAAAGCTGCTGGCTTTTGCTTCATTAGCTGGGGCATCAGGCATGTTGTGACTTTGCTTTGTGCTTAGTTACTCAGTTGTGTCCAAGTCTTTGTGACGCCCTGGACTGTAGCCTGCCAGGCTCTTCTGTCCATGGGGATTCTCCAGGCAAGAATACTGGAGTGGGTTGCAATGCCTTCCTCCAGGAGATCTTCCCAATCCAGGGATCAAACCAGGTCTCCCACATTGCAGGTAGATTCTTTACCATCTGAGCCACCAGGGAAGCCCATGAATACTGGAGTGGGTGGCCTATCCCCTCTCCACAGGATCTTCCTGACCCAGGAATCAAACCAGGGTCTCCTGCATTGCAGGCAGATTCTTTTCACTTAGTGTCTCAATATTGTTGTCCAGAGCCCATCTTCTTGCCTACCTGAGAACTACGACTCAGCTCTCTTAAATGAAAATTAGACTTTTAACAGAAGATTTTACAACCTCCCTGAAGAGTTCATTTCTGTTTATAAAAACTCTTATTACCATCAGCTCTTTTTTTCCCCTTTACTTTTAGCCTACATTCTCATGCTTAGAGCCCACATCCTTTACTCTGGTCCTTAAGGAATTGGAGAACAGCTGGTCAACATCCTGTGTTTCCTTGAAGATTATAAAGTTACTGTTCTGTCTTCTCTTGTCTAAGTGAACCAAACTCAGTTGATATTGTTATTTTAACATTTTCTTGTGAGTTGTATTTTCTCAACACTTCTGTTTTACCTTTGATACGCTTTTCTCAACCATTTCTAGATTCTCCAGTGAGCAAATTGGAGTACAGGGGCTCCTTGGTGCCATGTGATCGGGCAGAACATTATATTCCAAAGGGTTAGAACAGTGGCACATAGTAGGTGTTTGGTGAACATGTATTTGTTAATTTTGCTTTACCTTTTATTATATTTTATTTTAGTATATTCTTATTGGGACTTCCTATCATAGCCTATTCCATGCCAGCTTCTCTTCCTTTTGTTTTTTGTTAATAGTTTTTTCTAATTAATTTGAAATTTTAGAACATAAATATGTTTTCTTTTAGATTCAATGAAAGAAGTACAGATTTTGTCTGCTTCTTTAAAACTTGAGATGATCCTTTTTCAGACTTACTAAAAATAGCTATGTTTTGAGTTCAGTAGAGGAAGCACATTTACTGTGGATGCTTAAAATACTGGTAATCTAAAACTCTAATGAATATAATTTGTTTTAGTTGTTATACTGTTAATGAGTATGATCTGTTTCCTGGGTCTATTTTGTAGAACACACTCTGCTTTGAAGTAAAAATTATTTGTTGGAATTTGTCACTGTATTTTATCAAAAGTCCAGTCATTATTCTTCCTTAGAAGAGAAGACAAATTCTGATATGCTTATCACCTCATTTCTGTTCTTATTTCCAGTCTCTTTTCAAAGAACAGTTAATAAATTTAACCAATAGACTCTTAGTTCAGGAGCAGTTATTTAGATTTTCTATTCAACATTCTCTTCTTTGAAATAATGTTTACTGTAGGAATCCAGTTTCAAAGCCTATAGTGAGTTGTCTTTTCCTATAGTTATCTATTTGACAATGATCTCATTTCAGTTCAGTTCAGTTGCTCAGTCGTGTCCGACTCTTTGTGACCCCGTGGACTACAGCATGCCAGGCTACCCTGTCCAACACCAACTCCTGGAGCTTGCTCAAACTCTAGTCCATCGAGTCGGTGATGCCATCCAACCATCTCATCCTCTGTCATCCCCTTCTCCTCCTGCCTTTCATCTTTACCAGCATCAGGGTCTTTTCTAAGGAGTCAGTTCTTCGCATCAGGTGGCCAAAGTACTGGAGCTTCAACTTCAGCATCAGTCCTTCAGTGAATATTCAGGACTGATTTCCTTTAAGATTGATGGGTCTGATCTCATGAAGAGCCTATCAGATCCTCCTTCAGGCTTCATAAATCACTGAAGAATGAGGAGTCAAAGAAGGTCTTGTTCAGTTTAATAGTTTATTCATTTTCTAGTGTCATTCAACTCTGCAACATGCTGTATTAAAAGGCATCTTCTACTTGGTGTCAGTAGTCTCAAGGAAATGTTTGTGTACTGTTTTACTTCTATTTATAATCCTTCAAAATAAGAGAAGTATTCGGTATTTCCCTTTTGATTAATTAGAAACTTTTTATTTTCCATCTCTACACAAGAGTTTGGTGTTTTATATAATTGGCATTTAAGCAGATCTATATACTTCCTTGTATAAATGGGATTGCCATAAATGACAAACCCGGATGAAGACTCACCTAATAGATAACACAACCCTGAAGGAGAAACATACTGGACTCCAAAAAATGTCAAAAAAAGAGAGAGGTTGATTTTGTAGATAGGTCAATTTTGTCAATGTTCAAAACGACACACTATTCTTTATAAAATGTATAAACATATAATCCAGTAACGACAGTGCTCTGTTGTCCAACTCCAGCACCACACCACAACCCACTGAGAGAAGACCAAGGAAAGGACTTTGTGTCTTGTAGGATTTTCTATGGCAGACTTCCCTCTCCCAACCAGAATTTGATGAGTGCTCTTTGGTAACAAGTTTTCCAGCTGTTCTATCAGAATTCTGGCCAGACTTTCACAATTTATATTAGTGTGGGAAACAAAGAGTTCTATAATTAACTCAGAGTCCCAGGATAGTGTTTTCCCCTTTTCTGGAGTGCTAGATCATCTTGTATGATGAGGGGTTTTGAGACCCCACCACCACCACCAAAGGGCTCAATAAAAGAGTATACTGTGTAACACTTATTTACCTATACTATATTAAAACAAATAGTGCTTTACATATCCTGTATAGTTAGTTCATCTCTGAAGACTCAGGTTCTCCTACAGTTTTTTGGTTTTACATGCTTGATGATTTCTAAGATCTGATCATATATATCTTCTGTCTAGTAGTTAGGGACTTAAAGCTTTATCCATTTGTGCTTTGTTTATTTACATAAAGAAAAGATTTATCCTTATTATCTTTATGCCCATCTCAAACTATTGACACATGAAGAAGGGTAGAGTGGTCTGGGTCTGTGTAGATTAGATCGAGAGAGATGGCCTTAGGCAGTGCTTCCCAAGCTTTTTCACAGCCTGGTGCTCATAACAGAGGATACTGTGTGATATTACAGACAGACCCACTCTTTGCTGGTGCTGACTTGCCTGAAGCTGTAGTGCTCTAGGCCCCTCACAACCGCCCAGGACTCCATATCTTGGCACACTTGATCCATCCTGTGCCCACCAGTAGGGAGTTCTGTGAGAATTTTGGGAACGCGCCTGCAGTAAGTGCTGCTTCTAGGTGGGTGTTTGCCTTGACCGACCGCTGGTGTCACTCACCCTGGGGACTCTAACTTCCCTCCACCTATTTGTTTCCTGCTCCCAGACTGTCATTAATCAAAATAATTATCAGATTTCTTCAGTCATTATTTGTGCTTTTTTTTTTTCCTGCCTTTGTAAGTTCTTCTCAAATAGCAGACTGGAGCAAACTGACATTTAGTGTTTTTAATTAGATGAAGAAGATTGTACTTAATTTTCTTACCCAAGAGACCTTCCATTTTCTCTGAGAACTTTTTCTCGTGATGAAATTCTTTAGGCGAATTTATTATCAGCTACAGATGTGATTCATTTTGTGCCAAGGACAATTACCAGGTTCCAGATTTTTACTGCTCTAACAGTTACCTTAATTTTAGAGCAGAGTCTGTAAATAAACTGACTTTAATAAATGCATTTTCCATGAGTTTTATAGGACTTAATTTGATAATTAGATGCCAGTTTTCAAAAAGTTTTCACCAGGGCTTCCCTGGTGGCTCAGATGGTAAAGAATCTCCCTGCAATGCAGGCAACCCGGGTTTGATCCCTGGGAAGATCCCCTGGAGAAGGAAATGGCAACCCACTCCAGTATTCTTGCCTAGAGAATTCCATGGACAGAGGAGGCTGGCTGCAGTCCATGGGGTCACAAAGAGTCAGACACAACTGAGCTACTGACATTTTCACTTTCTTTTCAAAAAGCATAATCTGTGCATCTGTGCCAGATATTTATGGTAGGTGTAGAGCAACGCTTTTCCTTGTTTGCTTGTTTTCAACAACCCCTACATTTATAAAAGTGCCACAACATTTTCTCTTTTCACCATTGGGCTTCTGTCTGGTTTATCAGAGAGAGAATTGTTTGGGGCAGGGAAGAAGGGAGATTAAGAAGATTTCCAGCAAAGAGTGACAGTTGGCACCTGTCTGGCCCTCTGATGGAACTTCCTTAGAGTTGGAGGAATGTGGAGGGGAAAAAATGGATAGGCACATGCTCACTTAGAAGAGCAGAGAAAATGTCTTTAATCATTTTTGTTCGAGGGGTGTCTCCGTGAAGATCAGGTGGGTGTTGAGGAGTCTTATTTATTGTAGACAAAGGTTTACTCAGCAGGTTTGCTTCCTGAACTTGAAAGGAGTGAAACTAAGCCCTATGGCCCAAGCATACTGCAAAATAATCCAAGTTTGGGAAAAGAAAGGCTTTGGGAGGACAAGACAAATAACCTGGGAAAGTTTAAAGCTTTCCTGCCTGACGCTTCTACCTACCTGGTTCAGTATTTTAATGTGGAAAGCAATTTTCCTTTCTCTGAAATGAAGCTTGGGTTTGTGCAAATCCAAAGAAAATGTTTTCACCAGTACCTTTGCATTTTCATCTGCCTTCCTTTTCTTCATTGTGGACTCACATCTCCATCTGTGTTCTTAAACTTGGGCATCAGCATATACATGGCCTTTCAGATGTATTGGGCAGTCCTGAGGGTGTGCACGGCCATGAGACTGCCTCTACACACATGTGCAAAACTGTGTGACAGTCTCCTTCACAGAAATGTGTGAGGCTCTTACCTTTGAAAATTTTGGAAAATACTTCTCCCAAGGAATCTCTGAGTTAGCTTATCCATTCTTGTACTATATGACAAAAACCAAACATGAAAAAACCAGATGGAGTTTCTTTTGCAGTGTGGGGCAGCAGCTGGGAAAGATCAGGAAAGGGTGTTTCATCATAATCATGTTTAAGATATAAAATTAGGAAGGGTGCTGGGCTTCTTTTAGCATGTGAAGTCAAATGAGGGCAGTGTTTGGATATGTGCATTACTGACGTCTGAGATGTTCTGCAGGCATCGATTTCTTTTATAGTAACATTTGTGAACTGGGCAGTAGCTGGCTTTTTCTTTTATGATTTTAGTGATATCATCTGCTTTTTAGTATAAACTTGCTAGGACTTCTTCTGGGTTAGGTAGGTTTGGAGATGATTTAAAGTCTGCAGTGACTGTTCATTCCCATCTTCTAAAACAGAGCTTTGCATAATTAGGAGGTATAAAGGAATGACCATGGGAGTTGGGAAAACCTCCCTGAGCATCCCAGCTCCTCTGTGTACAAGTTTTCTGTGACCTTGAGAATGTTACCCCTCCTCTTGCAAGCCTCAATTTCTTCTTCTTGTGAAATCAAGGTGAGATCATTAGTTTTGTAGTGTTGTGAGGAGTCAGCTACTTTTATAACATAAAGTTACAGATAACCCAATAGTTCCTTTCCTCCCACGTCCTAAAATACAAATTCATTTCTCTCATTGATTTCTTCCTCTTCTCCTTATTTGCTTCCATCACATCAAGTAAACCAAAAAACCACAGCAATAAATTATTTGGGGTTTTTATGGCTTTCTTACTTTTGCAGAGGGGTAATTCCAAAGTTCCTGTTTTGGAATCTTGACACTGCTTTTTGTACACAGTGTTTTCTTCTTCTCTGCTCCACCCCCCTCTCTTTTCTTTGGTCTCTGCAGAGAAGAAAGCTCTCTGTGTTGAGCACTTTAAAGTCTGGTTACTGCCTTGTCATCTTGCTTACGGTCTCTAGCACCAGTTACTGTCTCTCTCTGGCTGCTGCTAGAGCTGAGTACTTTGGGGGCAGACTGTGGTTCCTCTGCACTGCCAAATTATCTAAAATGACAGTAGCTTTTGGTTCAAAAAGCTAAACTTAATTTTATGGTGACATGGAGTTCAGTTTAAGCAGCTCGGGGAAGCCAGTGGTGTTTCCACAATGCTTTAGTAAGATGAAGTGGATCAGTGTAAGAATAAAATCCTTTATCAATTTAATAAAGCAAATCATTATATTTGAAATGTGCAGACTAACTTCAGAATCTAGTTCTTGGCAGTTCAGTGCTTTCTCTTTGCTCCGTGTAGATCTCCTGTCATGATGGTTCCCTCTGGTCCTTTAATTCAGATGTGTTCTCTGCCCTCCCTTCGCTGTCTCACTCAGTAAATCTGTCCATCTGAATGTGGCAAGCCCCCAGCCGCAGAAGTACCTCTTCAAGAACAGAGGATGGAGGCTGACTTTGTGGATGGTGGATGAAGTGAATGCACTCTTTTTAAGTAGCTGTAGCTCATTTGTCTTGTGATAGCTCCTTGGGCTTCTAGCAGGCACGTGTCCCATTGTTGTTATGTAAAACCCAGTATGTGTGTGTTTGACAAGTTAGCAGCGGGGAGCTCTGCTTGCTCCCCATCCTCGCTGCTGCTGCCGCCACCGCCGTCTCAGCAATTGTTTGGTTTGGCAGATGGCCAGCTCTCTGCTATAAGATGCATTTCCTTGACAGGACAAAGTGTGGAGCCGCATTAGCTGCAAAGTTTATGAAGGTTAGCTAAACACACACAATAAATATTAATAAACAAAAAAAAAGCCCACCCACCTTTGACTTTGAATTCTGTTTCTTCATTCCATGTTTTGGAATCCGGGTAGTGTTTGATTAATAACCAGTCTTAGGGTAATTGAGCCTTAAGTATCTTTTGCCTAACTCAGACTGCTCCCAGCGCCCTCATCAGATGCTTGGTGACTCGCCACCGCAGTGGATGGTGCTCCGGAATGACTGTTTAGTTCCAGGGGGCTCACTTGCCTTCTCCTTCCTTCCGTGTAAAAAGGAGGGTAAACGAGCTTCTCCATGAGAGCTTGTGCTGCCCAGTCACGTGTGTGTGAGGGCGTAGGAGGGAAAGACTGTGAGCGGGAATAGAGGTGCAGTGCCCTGACCTTGGACTCCCTGGAAAGCAGTCAGACGTTGGTCTGTTGGCCCGGCCATTGCCTCTCTCTAACATTTAAACCCTCAGCGTAGACGGAGAGGGTAACAGTAACCTGCTGCCCCTGGAAACTGCCTGTTTGGCTGGTGTCTTGGAATTTATCAGGCCTACGTTGTGGATCTTTTCCAATTCTGTACCCTGCTCGCTTGACAACATATTTGAGAACCAGTAATCTTAGACTGCTTAGCCAGACCTCTAGAGAACCAAGGAAGGGAAATAACTTTAGTACTATGTCCTTAAAATTGTCCTGGTTCCAATTGTGGGCAGCTGAGATTTCTGAAGACCCTTGAGAGCTCCTCTCAGTGTCTTCCCTTGCCCCTCTGGCTCTTGTTCATCCTTCTTTTCTGGCCCGCATTGGGAGGGAACTAACCCTCTGTGTTTGTATGATACTTGAGGTAATAAAAATCTGGAGGAATCAAATTATTTCTCATAGGCAGTAATGATTTTAACTTGAAAATTGTCTGTCTCCAACCCCACCTAGCAAAGCAATCTATTGAGGCTGGATGAGTTGTAACTTTTAATTTGTTCCTGCAGCAAATATTTATTAAGTATCAGACACTAATCTAGGCACTTGAGATCCTTGGCCACACAAAACAGACCAAGAGCAGCCTGTGTAGAACATTTATTCTAGTAGGGGAGGCAGACAGTAAGCGTGTGTGTGTGTGCATGCTTAGTCTCTTCAGTGTGTCTGACCCTGTGCGACCCCAGGGACCATAGCCTGCCAGGCTCCTCTTCTCTGTGGGGTTCCCCAGGCAAGAGTGCTGGAGTGGGTTGCTGTGCCCTCCTTCAGTGGATCTTCCCGACCAAGGGATCGAACCCATATCTCTTGGGTCTCCTGCATTGACAGGTTCTTTACACTAGTGCCACCTGGGAAGCCCAGACAATAAGCATAATTAACAGTACGTTATTTATTATGTTAGAAGCATGATTAACAGTAAGTTGTATATTATGTTAAAAGGTGACACATGCTATGAAAGCAAGGAAAATAAGGGGAGTTGTGTGGTGCAGTTTCAAATAGAGTGGTCTGAATAGTGATGACAGTTAAGCCAGGACTTGAAGGAGATGAGTATTGGCTTGGATGAGCTTATTCTAGCTTTGATGTGAAGTTGTTTGTGACTCTTTTCAAGTTTCCACATACCTGACCTTCATCGTCTAGAGATTTCCAGTGGTCTAGGCATGGTTCTCACATTAGTCTCAGTGACGGGGCACCTTGTAGTCAGGCTGTGCTTTGCAGACCATGAACTATTGATAAGCTTAATTCCATCTTACCAACAAGGCAGTTTTGTTAGGAGAAAAGTGTGACTTTTTCTACACATGCATGTAAAGTAAGTCTCATGAGCACACGCACAAAGGTGACAGTAACCTCACCCCCTAGTTGGTAAACTTTGATTTACTGCTTTCACATTTTACTGAAAAATATGATTTACTATTTTCAAGTTTTTCTATTAATATTCACTCACCATTGTATATGTTTTATCATCTTTTAGCACTTGCTAGTAGGCATTGAGTAGCAGATACTATAGGTTTAAAAAAAATCGTGGGACGAAAACTTAAAATTGTACAAACCTGCCTGTTTAACTTAATTTTCCCCCTGATGATAGGATAAACACAGCCACTTGGTTTGATTTTCTCAACCCTGTTCAGCAGTGCTGGAACCACTATTCTGGAATATTGTCAGACGTGAATTAGAAGTTTTGCAGACACTTTTACATTTCTTCCATTTCTTCCTTAGTTTCTCAGGAATCTCAGAGTGGGCTTTGTAGCCATTTAACTACGTGGATTTTTTTTTTTTAACCAGTCAAGAGGAACCCAGAATTTCTATCAAAAGGGATTGCATCAGACAATCCCCTGGTATTTTGAGCATATAGTTGATCTCTGTTTTATTTTTTTTAATCAAATCAAACTTAATAACATGATAAATATAATTAACATTGCTGTATGTCATGTGACAGCTGTTAAGACAGTGTATCTTAAGAGTTCTCATCACAAGACAATAATTTTTTTTCTATTTGTTTAATTTTATATCTATATGAGATGATGAATGTTCAGTAAACTTATTGTCATAATCATTTCATGATATAAGTCAGATCATTATACCTTAAACTTACACAGTGCTATATGTCAATTATATCTCAATAAAACTGGAAGAAAAAAAAATAAAAACCACACATGTCAACAAAAAAATAAAATAAAAGTCTAGAGGGATGGTATGGGGAGGGAGGTGGGAGGGAGGTTCAGGATTGGGAACACATGTACACCCGTGGCAGATTCATGTTGATGTATGGCAAAACCAATACGATATTGTAAAATAATTAGCCTCTAATTAAAATAAATAAATTTAAATTAAAAAGCAAAAAAAAAAAAAGGATTGCAGAAATTACCAGATATTCTATCTTAACAAAAGAACTAGATGGTTGGGGAGAAGTAGCCCCCCCCCAAAAAAAAAATTCAGCCCAAGGTAGATTTAGAAGACAGAAATTCCATGATTTACATTTTAATATTAGAACATAAGATGGCAATATCTAATTGTACCCTTTCCTATTAGTCCTTGTACGTTGCTTGGCACATGAGAGATTCCTAATAATCACTGAATTAATGTTTCCACTCATTTCTTGTTCTATCAGAGTGAGAGTGACATCTGCAGAACCCAACATATGGTATTTCTGCCTACCAACCTTAGCCTCCTTCCCCCACCTTAATTCTATCCCTGCCATCTCTTCCACCTCTGCCCTCTTATTTCAGCAAAAATTAAAAACAGGTTGTAGTTCTCACTGGGAACTTGCAGTTCTTTCTGACCCCAAAACAGCACTTATTTTCCTCACCAGTAATGATTCACAGGATCATAGCTTCTTCCAGTGAACCTTCTCCTAACCTGCTTTTTGTTCAGGTTAACATCACATCTTTATATTCCATATCTCTGTTTTACTTCTGCTATTGTCCTGCTGGTTAATCTCATAGATAGGGAGATATTATTCATAGTTCACAAATGTGTGTTGTTCCTGAGAAAGCTTTATGAGATTTGGATCTTTGTTAAACTAAAAATAGTGACCACCTGGCCTCAATATGCTGTCCAGAGGGGCATACTGTGTGCATAAAAGCATGAATCGCTGAGATCTAAATCTGCTTCATTGGTAAAATGAACCAAGTTATGTGGGTTCAGCATTCCAAGATGCCAGCCTCACATGACAGCAGAGCTGGGAAGGCCCAGCTTCGTGGTTTTGATGCTATCAGAACAGGAGAGGAGACAAGGCAGGAAGGGGGTATCTTTTATATTTTTATAGAGTGTCACAGAGATAATATGTGATAGAACAGAACTCAGTGGTTTGGAAGAAAATGCCCTAAAAGCTACAAGTCATCATCAGGGTGACATTCAGTTTAGTAAACTAGCCATCCAAGTACCAGCAGAGTTTTCTTTCCCTTTTATTTGTGCCCCATTTAGATGATTCCCATGTCTTTTCCTTTTTAGAGTGTTGTCCGCTGCCTGTGGCACCCAAAGCTGAACCAGATCATGGTGGGGACTGGAAACGGGTTGGCTAAAGTCTACTATGACCCCAACAAGAGTCAGAGGTATTTCATAAGTGTTGCCTGTTTGAGATGGATGACAACAACTGGGGGGAGGGCTTTTTTTCACCCCTGCTTTTATTTATTTCCTTCTTTGATGGGGATCCACCCTTTTAGAAAATGCAGCTGGCCCAGAGCAAAGCCTCAAACTCCTCATATTGTGCTTTAAAGAGGATTTAGATAGCTCCTTGATCCATACAGAATTCAAAGTGAAAGTTTCCTGGGGATTTGCAGTTCTTTAGCTGAAATGTTGAGTGCAAAGAGGGGGGGAAGGCCTGCCCACTCTGCATACCACCCTGGACAGTGGCATTAGTAGTGATGCATGTAAGGGATTAACAGAGCAGGGAACGAACCACTCACAGGAAATGGAACTGGCTTGTCTGTTTTGTTCCCTTTCTGTTTGGGCTTTTCTCAGGTACCATTTGGATGTTTGGTGGAGTTGTTCTCTGCCAGCAGAGGACAGCACAGACAGTTTCCCCTTCTACCCCACATCTGCCCAATTGTCAAATTTAAGCATACCAGTGTGTTTCAAGGACCTAAAAAACTCACTGGAGGCTCAGTCAGTCCCTCAGTTATTTCTCTTTTCCTCGGGCACAAAGGTAAACGTGTCACCATCCAAAAGAGATGCTCTGTTTCTCTCTATTAAGATACAGTAAGTGATTAGCTGTTTCTTTAGAATATCTATTACAAAATTCCACATGCTAAATTTACTGGGGTCCCCCATAAACCTGTTGTGAGGTCCCACAGTCTTCTGGGGGGAAAGGAAGCCTGTCCTCTATTAGTGAATATTTATTGACTATAGTTTGGCTCTGAATAGAAGCAGACAGTCCTATTTCCTTCAGAATTTTCTGAAATTGGAATCTTTGCCCTATAAAATAAAATTATATATTGTGGTCTTTAAGAACAAATAGGATTTTTTTGTTATTTAATAAAGAAATGTAAAATACTAATGTAAGTAGGATGAAAGGAAGGGGGCCATTTTACTTGAGAAAACGATGAGCCCCATTTGATAGCACCCTTTAGAAGGCACTATCTTTGGACTCTTTTTAAAAATTTACTTATTTGTATTTGTCTCTCCTGAAAGGGATACTCATTATTGCTAAGGAGAGTGAAACATTCTAAGCACACTTTTGGTTAATCCCACACATTCTTGGGCTGTAGCCCCTTGGCAGTCCTGCCAAGCTGACTTGGATCCAGACACTTGTACTCTTGTATTTGAGATGTGGACAAATGCCACTTGGGCTGTAGACCACCCAGGTTGCTTTCATCTGAGCCATAAACTAAAATTTGAACCCTGTGACCTTTAGGGTGAAAAGGTTGATTAATGTTAATATCTCTTTAAGATCTTAATTTTAGGTTATTTCTATAGATTTTTAAACTAGCCTTTTGTTTTCCGGTTACCTTTCTAACCCTCTCACACAGTAGTAACCACTGATGCACAGACTTGCCTTCCCATATGTTTAATCTCTTATCACCAAGGGCTCCATCTGTGGCCAGTCCTTAGAAAGCCAAGGACTTGGTGAGTTGGTGTGTACAGAGTGTGTTCCTGAAAAGTGTCTAATGCTTTTGACATCGACTTTCTGTTTCTAAGACCAAATAAAGGAAATAATTTGCTTTAACTCCTCTCAGGGGAGCGAAATTATGTGTAGTTAAAACCCAGCGGAAGGCGAAGCAAGCAGAGACTCTAACCCAGGACTACATCATCACCCGTAAGTTGTTAGCATGGTCTCTCTGTCATGCATCTGTCTTCTGTTCTAGTGTGCTGTTGATCTCATGGCTTTAGAGACAGAAAAAGCCCTCCAAGTTCAGGCATATATTAAAAAATACCCTATTCATGTGTTTAGGATGGGAGTCATGTAATCGCAAACTCCTTCATCTTCTGTGACTCATCCCAGAGACAGGGTTACTTCATGTAACTTTCAACCCCAAAAGGAAGAGCCTAAATTCTGTGACCCTGTGACAGATTGATCCAGAGACCTTCAGATATAAAATGAACTACCTGAGGTACAATCAGAAATCTTATCAGGACAGAGCAGCGTCTCAGCTTTGTCACACAACATTGTTAATCTGATAGATTTTCGTTTCCCAGAGTCACAGTCTCAGACCTGCCAAGGGTAGCGGCTAGAAAGATCTCAGATGCAGTAGCAATTGCCATTAGCAGGTGTCCTGTGGACTTGCTCAGTAGCTCAGTCTCAAGCCCAGGGTGCGCTGCACTGCTGGGTTTTCTCCCTGGGGGTGGGTCTTATATAAAACCAAGTCCCTTGGAGCTGGTGATGAGTAAAAAGATCCCATGGCATTTTTTTGCAAGAGTAGAAGTGTTAAAGTCAGTGTCAGAAGCAGACTAGCTCATGTAATTACACGTGGCCTACTTAAATTCCTGCAGTCGTTTGAAGTGAAAAACTATTTTTCCCTCTCCTAAAAATACTATTGTGTCATGTTGCCCAGCAGAGTGATGGGTGGCTGTGTTTCTCAGCTCCCCTAACTCAAGGCAGGCATGTTACTGGTGAGTGACATGGTCCTGGCCCAGCTGGCAGTGTGCATTGAGGATGGCAGGCACTAGAAGTGGTTTTCAGGTGTTACAGCCATTTCTGTCATTCACATCATAAATTTCCTTTAAACCCTTATTATCCTTCTAATTCTCCCCCACTTTTCTCTTTTAAAGAAGTTTTAATTTGCACCTAAACATTCAAAGACATTATTCTGGTACTTTTTGTGGTCATAAATAGATACTTAATTCTTTCCCCAGTAGTCTTCCCCCTCTCCACCAGAATATGACACTGTTTCCCTTATAAATTTATATTTTCTTTTATATTCTGAAACTTAATTCTGACATTGAGTGAACAACCAAGAGCAATTGGACAGATGTTACTCTCTGATTTTTATTCTTTTGTTGACCACATTGAAAAAGGAATAAGTTCCTGTTAAGTCACCACGTCAGGAGATTCAATCACCTCTGTGCCTCTATCCCAGTTTCTGTGGGATAAGTTTCCCTCCCTTCTGGTTGCTCAGTGTTGTCAACCATTCCTGAGAGGTGGTCACATTTCAGAAATGTGTGAAGTGATTCCAGTGTTTATGAGGCCTCTGAGGACACCGAGGCTGACAGCTAGCTGTTGGCATTATTCACATTTGGGTCCTGTAAGAAAAAAAGTAAGAGGCAGTCCCATTAAGTGTTTCTTGTCAAAACCACAGAAGTTAAGTTTAACTGCTGCCCACAGTCTGGTTCATGGGGAGCCTCATCAGTGTTTCCGTGACGGTATTTGACAGTATTTCCTGAGCGCCATTAGTTGCCAGGAGAGGTGAACAACGTGTCTGGTCTCAAACGAAATTGGCTAATTGGTTGCAGTAAGACTGTCTTTTATTATTAGATGAAGGCCGTCATTATGACTTCCATTTCATCTACATTTAGTCATGCTCCAGCTATGTTTTTGGATGGAAGGGTTATTATCATAATGAAATTTTTCAACTGTGACTTCTCCTAGCTCATGCCTTGCCTATGTTCCGCGAACCTCGCCAACGGAGTACAAGGAAACAGCTGGAGAAGGACAGACTGGATCCCCTGAAGTCTCACAAACCCGAGCCTCCTGTCGCAGGCCCAGGTGACTGATCTAGCTAGTGACCTGCAGAGGGGGTCATTGAGGGCCAGGGTAGGGTAATCAGGACAGAACTTGGAAGATCTTTTGGGCCTGGATACCCGTCTTCAGAGATTTTTACTAAATAGGATTTTTCAAACACCTTCTTCTAGCCTCAGAACTTTTTGCTTAAAGAACTGATGCAGAAGCCCAGTGCATAAAACTGATGGAAATGGAGCTGCTGTGCTGAAGCAGAGAGGAAGCCCAGAGCCATTTCTTCTTGGTCTCCAAGTCCTTTAGGGGACCTCACTGGAGCTCTGGGGCTCCTTGGAACTCAGTGTTTAAATCACTGCTCACCATACTGGCTTAAAATTCAACATTGAATACTTTGGCTGAAATTTAGGCTGGATTAGAGTTCACAAAAGTCAGAAAGGGGCCATCATTTAGTTCTGCATTATTAAAATAGAGCTACCCATTTCCCTAGAAGATGAATAAAAATCCTTAGAGTTTCTAAGAAAGTAAGGCCAGAAGAAAGCAAGGCAGAATCGGCCATCATACAGCCGCGCCTTTGCTAGAATCCCCTTCTCTGTTATCAGCTGCACAGTCTCCATTTATTCTAGGTTCACAAGCTTATATCATTTATGACTTGTTAATTCATCTGAACCTGACTTCTGGACCTCTATCTCTTTGGCCTGCCCCTTTAGCATTGAAAAAAATCTCATATACCAGTCTCAGTTTTTTCCCCATTTTCTCTGCCATCGTCCTCTAATCAGAATTCCTGTATAATATTCTTGCCTGGATTATTAAAAAGCTCTTGTAACTAGGTACTCTCTCAACGCTCTCTCCTCACTACTCCCTTCATTCATCTTACAGCTTTTATTCCCAATTCCTGTAGTTTTCATATTGCTGCTGCCCCCACATCTTCAGAAGCTGTGCACTGTCCAGTTGCATGCACAGAGATTCAGAGTTCTCTGCAATCTGACTCTCAGCCGTGTTTGAGCTCTACACCTCACCTCTCTCCTGCTCTAATCTTCTGATATGACTGTTGGTTCATCCCTGCCCCCAAATGCCCATTGAACTTACCTCTTTCTATACTTTTGTATTTAAACTATTCAGTTCACTGAAAATAACCTTCTCTGTCTTCTGACTTCTCCCAAACTGGATGTATTTCTTCCTATAGATTCCCTTCCCACATCAGCTTGAAGAGCTCTTTTCTTCTAAGTGCTACTAATATAATAGTTGCTAGCCATATAAATTCTCTGGCAATCATTTCCTGCCTAATAAAATTAATCTTTTAGTGCCACTTGACTTTTCATGTGGTGTTTTGTCTTTTTTTTTTTTCTCTTTAACCTGCTTGAAAAGTCATATGTCTTTTGAGTACTGGGAACCAGGCTAGCAGTTGAGGATTCAGTGGGGAACAAATTCCTGAACAGGTGAAGCTTCCTGTCGAGAGCCATTACATATAGTAAAATAAGTCTATTATTCTATTATTGACTTATTAAAATAAGTCAATCAGTCTATTCATCTTGTTTTATTTCCTACAAGGTCCTTGGAAGATGGCAAGCCCTAAGATATTCTTGTTTAAAACTAAAATAGCATCTAATGATGATTGGTTGTTTTTATTAATTGAATTTCATGTATTCATGCCTGAAGAATTTTTTAAGGCATATACATGGCAAACTATTTATATTTCTTCCTACATTGCTGTCATTGTGTAAACTGGCAACTAAAGCATAATAAAAACATGTCTATATTTTAAAATACTATGGGGAAGTTGAGCTTTGGTGATGTTCCACTTTGGTTGTGATTACCTTAAATGAAAGCAGAAAGGACAATACTCAAGTACTCTTAAGTGTGCTTCAAACTAAAGGCTATAGAAGCCCCAGAATGCTTAAAACCTTGATTCTTTGCGGAATGACAAAAATCAGGTCAATCTGAACCCCTGACCCTACCCTGTCATTCACTGAACCTGTAGCCTGGGCAGCCAGCAGTGAAGGGTTTTCAGCCTTGTCAGATAAGCCCAGACTGTATGCTCACTCTGTTCCTGATTTGTTTTTTTCCCTTTGGAACAGGTCGTGGTGGCCGGGTTGGAACCCATGGAGGCACTCTGTCTTCATACATTGTGAAGAACATCGCTTTGGACAAAACCGACGACAGCAATCCCCGGGAAGCCATTTTGCGGCATGCCAAGGCGGCCGAGGACAACCCGTACTGGGTTTCTCCAGCATACTCCAAGTAAGGAACCAGCCTTTTAAAATAGAACATTTCTTATGTTAACAAATTGGGTAGAACATAGCTTTGGGGTTCTAACTTCTCCCTTTCTTTTTGATTCTTAAGCATGAGAAATAGGCCAGGTACTAAAGGTCCAGAAACATACGCATTTGTTTATATCTGAGGACTCTAAACTTCTAAGTTTCTAAACTAGGCCACTTCCATCAGAGTTATACCAGTATTCTTGCCTGGAAAATTCCTTGGACAGAGGAGCCTAGCAGGCTCCAGTCTATGAGGTCACAAGAGTCAGACATGACTGAGCACTCACACGAACCCATTGTGGGGGTTCCCTGGTGGCTCAATGGTATAGAATCCACCTGCCACTGTAGGAGACGTGGGTTTGATCCCTGGTGGGGATGATCTCCTGGAGGAGGAAATGGCACCCCACTCCAGTATTCTTGCCTGGGAAGTTCCATGGACAGAGGAGCCTGGGCGATTTGCGGCCCCTGGTGGGGAGCATCATATCCTCTACTGCATGTGTTGTAGCAGAGCAGACTTTACTGTATGACATCAGTGGTGGATGTTCACAACATGTATGAATAACCAGACAACACAGATGGAACGTCTCTGAACGGTTAGTTGGATAATATCACAACAGCTAAGAGGGTCATATCAAGGCTGGCCAGCTAAATAGTTTGCATTTAGCCTTCATTTGTATCAAATCTGTGTGCTATAAACTAATAAGTGTCAACACATCCTTGGCACTCAGATATGCTTGTGGGTTTATGGATTATGCCTCTGTTGACACTTCTGTTTCTAATGGAATCGTTATTGTCTATTACCATTAGGGATTTTTTATGCTTCAAAAATTTGTTTAGAAGCATACCAAAAATTATCTGAGGAAAGGAAGAGTAAACAGAGCCATAGTTTAAAATTTGCCAAACATAGTTAAGTAACATTTTGATAGTGAACTGCTCCAAACAGATGTACATACATTTGTACACAGAGTAGATTGTTGCAGTGTCTCCACAAATATTGAAAAAATGTCATTTGCTGATTAATGATTGGTATTAGCAACATGAGCTTCCCAGGTGGTGCTAGTGGTAAAGAACCCACCTGGCCAGTCCAGAAGATGTAAAAGTTGTGGGCTTGATCCCTGGGTTGGGAAGATCCCCTGGAGGAGGGCATGGCAACCCACTCCAGTTTCTTGCCTGGAGAATCCCATGGACCGAGCTTGGTGGTCTACAGCCTGTAGGTTGGACAAAGAGTTGGACATAGCTGAAGTGACTTAGCACGCATGCATATGTTAAAATCTTCTTTTTTTTTTTTTTTTCCTGTGAACTTTCTGATTATGTCTTTTGCCCTTTTGTCTATTTGTCTTTATATTAAGGAGCTTAACCCTTTGTGTGTCATATATTGCAAGTATTTCTACTAGTCAGTTGTCTTTATTTTTACTTGGTTTATGATATTTTCCCCCCAAGTAAAAAACTTTATTAAATGTGGTCAGATTTAGAGGGGTTTGTTGTTGTAGTTGTTTAGTCGCTAAGTCATGCCTCACTTGTTGGCGACCCCCATGGATTGTAGCCCACCAGGCTCCTCTGTCCATGGGATTTCCCAGGCAAGAATATTGGATTGGGTTGCCGTTTCCTTCTCCAGGGGATCTTCCCAACCCAGGGATCAAACCCAGGTCTCCTGCATTGGCAGGCGGATTCTTTACTATTGAGTCACCTGGGAAGCCCCTGAAAAATTATATCACACACAAATAATTTCCAACATTTGTACCTGCTATTTCTTTATCTTATCTAATTGTACTGACTAGTACTTCCAGAACAGTATTAAATAATAAAACCAATAGTGCACATCCTTTTCTTAAAGCTTGTGTAATTGCCCTTTTTGTAGATGAAAAAAAGTCAACATTGGCAATTTCATATTGTTCAATTAACAGTATCTCTCCATAAAGCATGACAACTTTTGAAAACACCCACATGCAAGATGTTAGAGAAGATTCAACAAAGATTTATGGAACACCTACAATGTGTCAGATATTGTTTTAAGTTGTGGTTTATGGAGCTTATATTCTGGTAGACAGAGACAGACAATAAATAAATCCATAAATGTTAGATGGTAGCAAGTGCAATGAAGAAAGATAAAATAGGGATAAAGGGGCATAGAGTAATCGGGGAGAGAGAGGGGCACTATTTTCAGATACAACAATCAGGATAGAACCTCTGCTAAAGTGGTCGTGGACTTGAGTGGAATGAGGGAATGAACCATGCAGGGATCCAAGGGAAGAGCATCCTAGGCGAAGAAAACACGGCGTGGAGACAAGAGGCATGTTGCTCTGAAATAGATGCTGAGTTTTATTGAATTCCTTTGTCATGTCTCTATGAATTTCTACTTGTTGTGTTTTTGTTTTGGTGGGAGGTTTTTCTGGCCACACTGTGTGGTTTATGGGATCTTAGTTCCCCAACCAGGGGACCAGAGATGGAACCCTTGACCTCTGCAGTGGAAGCTCAGAATCCTAACCACAGGACTACCAGGGAGTTCCCTGTGTACTTCTACTTTGATCAATGAATATAATTCATCATATTACAAAATTCCTAATAGTGGATCATCCTAGCATCTGTGATATGACCCTCACATGCTTGTGGTTTGTTCTTTGTC
Organism: Bos mutus; assembly: GCF_027580195.1. Taxonomy (NCBI): domain Eukaryota; kingdom Metazoa; phylum Chordata; class Mammalia; order Artiodactyla; family Bovidae; genus Bos; species Bos mutus. The sequence goes on along the minus strand of NC_091636.1, from coordinate 36,548,743 downwards.
AGGTGTTAGGCTGCCTTCCTAAAAACTTCATGTGCTTTCCTTTTCTGTGTATACTCTTGAACTGCCTTGTGTACCATGAAATCTATTTGTAAAAATCGGAGAGATGGTGAAACTGTTGAAGTCAGGTGCTTTTGTAGAGGAGAGAGTGAGTAGTAATTCCTTAATCTTTCTCTTGGTTGTCTATCCCCTCATGGGAAGTAGACTCTTTGGATTTTCTGACTTTTCTGAGGCTGCTTGGTAATTAATATTTTCTTGGAAAAAAACACCCTCTTCCAACAACACAAGAGAAGACTCTACACATGGATATCACCAGATGGTCAACACCAAAATCAGATTGATTATATTCTTTGCAGCCAAAGATGGAGAAGCTCTATACAGTCAGCAAAAACAAGACCTGGAGCTGACTGTGGCTCAGATCATGACCTCCTTATTGCCAGATTCAGACTTAAATTGAAGAAAGTGGGGAAAACCACTAGACCATTCAGGTATGACCTCAATCAAATCCCTTATGATTATACAGTGGAAGTGAGAAATAGATTTAAGGGACTAGATCTATGGACTGAGGTTTGTGACATTGTACAGGAGATAGGGATCAAGACCATCCCCGTGGAAAAGAAATGCAAAAAAGCAAAATGGCTGTCTGGGGAGGCCTTACAAATAGCTGTGAAAAGAAGAGAAGTGAAAAGCAGAGGAGAAAAGGAAAGATATACCCATTTGAATGCAGAGTTCCAAAGAATAGCAAGAAGAGATAAGAAAGCCTTCTTCAGCGATCAATGCAAAGAAAAAGAGGAAAACAACAGAATGGGGATGACTAGAGATCTCTTCAAGAAAATTAGAGATACCAAGGGAACATTTCATGCAAAGATAGGCTCGATAAAAGACAGAAATGGTATGGACCTAACAGAAGCAGATGATATTAAGAAGAGGTGGCAAGAATACACAGAAGAACTGTACAAAAAAGATCTTCATGCCCCAGATAATCACAATGGTATGATCACTCACCTAGACCCAGACATCCTGGAATGTGAAGTCAAGTGGGCCCTAGAAAGCATCACTATGAACAAAGCTAGTGGAGGTGATGGAATTCCAGTTGAGCTATTTCAAATCCTGAAAGATGATGCTGTGAAAGTGCAGCACTCAATATGCCAACAAATTTGGAAAACTCAGCAGTGGCCACAGGACTGGAAAAGGTCCGTTTTCATTCTAATCCCAAAGAAAGGCAATGCCAAAGAATGCTCAAACTACCGCATAATTGCACTCATCTCACATGCTAGTAAAGTAATGCTCAAAATTCTCCAAGCCAGGCTTCAGCAATATGTGAACCATGAACTTCCAGATGTTCAAGCTGGTTTTAGAAAAGGCAGGAGAACCAGAAATCAAATTGCCAACATCCGCAGGATCATGGAAAAAGCAAGAGAGTTCCAGGAAAACATCTATTTCTGCTTTATTGACTATGCCAAAGCCTTTGACTGTGTGGATCACAATAAACTGTGGAAAATTCTGAAAGAGATGGGAATATCAGACCACCTGACCTGCCTCTTGAGAAACCTATATGCAGGTCAGGAAGCAACAGTTAGAACTGGACATGGAACAACAGACTGGTTCCAAATAGGAAAAGGAGTACATCAAGACTGTACATTGTCAACCTGCTTATTTAACTTCTATGCAGAGTACATCATGAGAAACGCTGGGCTGGAAGAAGCACAAGCTGGAATCAAGATTGCTGGGAGAAATATCAATAACCTCAGATATGCAGATGACATCACCCTTATGGCAGAAAGTGAAGAGGAACTAAAAAGCCTCTTGATGAAAGTGAAAGAAGAGAGTGAAAAAGTTGGCCTAAAGCTCAACATTCAGAAAATGAAGATCATGGCATCCGGTCCCATCACTTCATGGCAAATAGATGGGGAAACAGTGGAAACAGTGTCAGACTTTATTTTTCTGGGCTCCAAAATCACTGCAGATGGTGACTGCAGCCATGAAATTAAAAGACGCTTACTCCTTGGAAGGAAAGTTATGACCAACCTAGGTAGCATATTCAAAAGCAGAGACATTACTTTGCCAACAAAGGTCTGTCTAGTCAAGGCTATGGTTTTTCCAGTGGTCATGTATATATATGACAGTTGGACTGTAAAGAAGGCTGAGTGCCGAAGAATTGATGTTTTGAACTGTGGTGTTGGAGAAGCCTCCTGAGAGTCCCTTGGACTGACTGCAAGGAGATCCAACCAGTCCATTCTAAAGGAATCAGCCCTGGGTGTTCTTTGGAAGGAATGATGCTAAAGCTGAAACTCCAGTACTTTGGCCACTTCATGCGAAGAGTTGACTCATTGGAAAAGACTCTGATGCTGGGAGGGATTGGGGGCAGGAGGAAAAGGGGACGACAGAGGATGAGATGGCTGGATGGCATCACTGACTTGATGGACATGAGTTTGAGTAAACTCCGGGAGTTAGTAATGGACAGGGAGGCCTGGCGTGCTGCGATTCATGGGGTCACAAAGAGTCGGACATGACTGAGCGACTGAACTGAACTGAACTGGAAAAAAAATTCATCCACATTTTCAACTTTCTTATATAGAGTTAATTGAAGCAGAAATTGATTTTGTTCATTGGTTACTCTTACCCAGTGTCATTTTCCTGCGTCATAGGTGGTTTAGTATTATTTACAATTGAATAATATGCTAGTCTCATAGCAGTTCTGCAAAATGGGTTGAATAGATACTGTCATATCCTTACCTTACATGTGAGGAAACTAACAATTTACAATTGAAACTAGAATTAGACTTCATTTCTCTTAATCCCTTGTAGGGCTTCCTTTGTAGCTCAGTTGGTAAAGAATCTGCCTGCAATGCGGGAGACCTGGGTTTGATCCCTGGGTTGGGAAGATCCCCTGGAAAAGGGTAAGGCTTCCCACTCCAGTATTCTGGCCTGGAGAATTCCATGGACATGTGTAGTCCACAGGGTCACAAAGAGTCAGACCCAACTGAGTGACTTTCACTTTCCCTTTCTCTTGATGCCTAAGTTAATGAGCTCCTCAGAGGTCTGTGGTCTCTCTCAATATACACCTTCCTAATGCTACGTTTTGCTCCCATCTCTTTCCTTCCATTCAGTTTTGTCACTTTACGTTTATTGCTTATGAAATTCATGGAACTGTCTGTGGCATGTGATTTGTTAGCCTGTATTGCAGTGCAGTTTCTCCTGTGCTCACCTGCTAGAGTGTACTATTTTACTGCCAAAGAGCAGAGTGTTTGAAGGGAAGCTAATATTTAAAAGGATCTTTTCATAAAGGTGAGAATGTGTGTCTGATTGTTCTTCTTCACTGCAATTGATTTGTGTCAGTGATGAAGTGATGAAGTGGAAATTTACTCTGTCTTGCATTATCCCAGAAAAACACAATTATTGACAGATATTGCACAAATCTGCCTGCTTGCAGATGACATATACTCACCTTTTCTCTCCAGTGATAAGAACAAAGAGCCTTTGAACCCTTTACCTTTATTTTTGAGTACTGAAGTTTCATTCCTGGCACTCGCAGTCTAATGGCCCTGAAAGTTTTAAAACACAGCAGGATCACAGAGGACTCTGGTTTAGCTACACATGGGCAGATTCAATTACAGTTTCTTGTCAAAAGATGTTGCTGTAGGGAGGGGAGGGGAGCTGGCTAGGGAGGGGACAGGATAAAGATCCAGAATGCTATTAGCTTGCACATCCCCACGGATAGTTGTGTGTGGGAGTCTGAACCCTGGCCAGTAGCCTGACAGCTCTGTCAGCCATGATCGCTTTTCTTGCCAGTTAAGTTGCCAATATTGCTGGTTCAGTCAATTTAATTTTCAATGTGCATGTCTCAATTGATACAGGATACATGGATATGTGTGTGAGCATTAATTTTTATATTGTAATATTAATTTTATATTAATATAATTTATATCAATTAATAAATATATTAATATATCATTACCATCTATAAAGGATCCACTGAAGTCATGTTGAGTTACTAGGCAATATTTCAAGAGGTCAGTCTTTGAGTGAGTAAAGATTTGTGTCAGGAAGAGACATAAACCCATAGAGAGAAGTATAACTTTTTTTCCCCTGAGTTATGGTTGCCTGACTGATATCACTGAGCAGTATATTCCTATGTAAAGGCCAGTGTTTCTCAAAGTGATTTTGTGGACTGTCTGTGTCAGAGTCGAGGGTGGGAGTGGGAAGGTTAATAATGCAGATTTCTAGACTTCACCCCAACTCAGTTAGACTGAGAGAATGGGGCTGGGAATCTGCATCTTAAGAAGTTCTCCAGGTGATTATTTTCCCCACTAAAGTCTGGTAATAATTTTTAAAAGTAATTATGTAAAATAAACCACAAGTTATTCACCTTCTAAAACTTCAAATGTATGAAATAGATTATTTTGATTCTAGAAATTCATACTGAAGACAAGTTACTTACATAGAAGAACATTTCCCCCAGGGTTTTTTTTTTTTAAATAGTAAGCTGCTGTGTTGTATTTAATAGTAAATTATTTTATCAGATACATTCTACATATAGCTTTTGAAAGTATAAATTGGGGAATAAAGGATGTGGTAATAATGACACTGCTGTTATACCATGCCAGTCATGTTTAAAATTCATATATATATGTATAATTCTTTTAATCCTCACAACAATCCTATGAGGAAGGGGTATTATTTTTCCAATTTTGCATATGAGGAAACATATAACTTGACCAAAGCCAGAGGTAGCAAGAGGCCGAATTGGGATTTGAACACAGGTGGTCTGGCTCCAAAGCCAAACTTCCACTTTTGAGTACTACAGCGTACTGCTTCTCATCACAAAGCAACTGGAAGTAGTTATTGGAAGAGTTGAATAATAGTGAAGCCGAAAAGATTACCGTGTGTGCCAGCATGGCTAGTGGAAGAATGCTAGCTAGGAGTCAGAAGTCCTGGGGTTTAGTTCCTGCTCCAGGCTCACTTAACCTTCATGAGACTCTTTCCCCGTGTATGAAGTAAGAGATTAGGCTACACTAATGCCCAGCTTTCGTGCATGTTTTCAAATAGAATCTGTGGCACACCGTTTCATACATTTTATAAACGTGAGCTTAGGGAGGGCATTGAAGTTACCTGAGCTGCCTCAGGCTGTGTGCTCTTCAAAGATTTAATCATTCTAACTTGTTTACCCACTTACTGATAGTGGTTTTAGAAGATTCTTTTTGTTTTGTCCTCTATTTTTCCCCCCAGTTTCCACAGGTTTCACGTATGTCCCTTTTCCCACTCACCCAGTCTTGGAACTCTCACACAAGCCTTACGAGTTAGTGTATCCTGTTTAATGAGTCTGAGATATGTTTAGGTATTTTCCAAAATATTCTGTCTTCATTTTCTGAAAAAGAACATTCTTTTTCTTGTTTCCTCTCATCTTATGCTTCCATAGTGTTTTTTATGTGTAACTAAATTACCTCACTGTATACCTGAAACAACATTGTTAATCAACTATGCTCCAATATAAAATAAATATTTTTAATAAATAAATAATAAAAATTATCTTTGCTTAGCTCTTCACCCAAAAGAAGGGACCATTTCAAATGGAATCTTTTGGTCAAGCCTTTATTTAATCTTCATAATTGTGCAATTGTGATGACTGGGTCAGGGTTCATCTGTACCGTATTCATTCTAACAGGGTTAACAAGTGTGTCAGATTGTCAAGTCATGGCTATAATTGACTTTGGCTTTGAGGTTTTTGCTTCATAATAAACAATGGGCCTTGAGCCAAAAAACTTGTGGTTTACAGTCACATACTGATGACTAAATATTACAAATGATTTCCCCTCATACTCGTTCTATTACTCTGGAGCTCGCTTTATGCTCTTTGACTGAATCATATCAGGAGAATATCCATAACTAAAAAGAATTTGACCTGTCAACTTCCCATTGCAGCCAGAGACACTTTGAGACTTCTCTGTGGCCTGAGCACTTGAGGAGGAGTGTAGAAAGCCTAGGTTAGAGCTTAGTCAGAAGAGACAGCCTTTGAATCTTTGAAAGGGCACTTTGAATCTCTTACATAAACACTATATCCAAAAAAATGCCCTTTTGGAAGATTACAGGGAGAATTTTTATTCATTACTGACTGTTCTACGCAAAATTCCTCTGGATGGAAAAACTGAAGATGCTTTGAGAAGCACTGCTTCAGGTGTGGCCCCAAGTTGGAGGCTAAGGTTTTTCTAAGGTGCCTCCTTTTTATCCCAGGAAGGGGGTTTGTTCTTCCTCGTTCTCAAAGTGGAAATGAGGTGGGACTCAGCTTCTGCTGGGCTTCTGTCATTGTTCTGTGCACGCTATTGCTGGAAGAAGACTCACTCTGTGCAAATAACTTTGAGAATTCAGTTTAAAAAACGTTCCAAGAGGAACATTAATCAGCAAGAAGTTTCAGCTATTCAGAATTTATAGATTTGAGAAAGGCATTTGCTTAAGCTTTTATATTTACTTCATGAAATATTAACTATTAGCAAGTGCAGAATGTTACTGAAGCTAAATCAAAGCAAAAAACCCATCACCCCTCCTCTGATTAGTTTATTTAACTGTTAGCGGTAATAACTATATTGCTGTCTAATCTGCTCTCCTTTTCTTGGTAACTCTAATAAACAAGATGACACATATAGTCAAGTGAAAAATGTTTACTATTTGCCAAATGAGTTAATCACACTGGAAAATAAAATTTTCACATCAGCCTTCTCTAAGTTTATTTTCAGTTAACACTTAGAAAAATGGGTAAGTGTGGACAGTAAACCAGTGAAACAAAGAGTCTGGATAAAGTTGGACACTTCACTACTTCCTAGTGAGGCTTATTAGCTCATCCCCCCTCACCTATTGAGTATATGTGATGCTTGGGCTTAATGGAATGTTCCCCTTACTTCCTTTTTCTTCAGATCAGTCCTTTTATAGGATTTTGTTTGGGGCGCCTGAGGTAAATCTGCTATGAGACTGTAAGTTTGAGTTGACCTGTCTCTTGAGAATTCTAGAGGAGCTGATTAAATAGTAGACGGGAAATGAGTGGTTATAAAATGCCTTCTTGAAGCAGTAGAGTATTTTTCTTGCACATTGTTTATTTATATGTGTATTTCCCTAGTTGCTGCCATGTCTTCAGTGCCCCTTTGGTATAGTTTTTCTACTTTTTCCTCATGGAAGCACCCAAAAGAGTCTGTGTTAAGACCAGTGTATGACTTCCATTTCTTCAAGCTGTCCAGAAAAGAATCCACTTTATGTGACCGGTGACAAGGTTAGAAGGGGCTTAGAGGGTTTTCTGTTGTTTATGTGTTGGTTTCCTATTGGTTTTAAAAGTAGGAATTTCTGGACCAGCTTTTAAGTGTTTTCAAAACATTTTATCTTTTTGCTTGTGTCATTTTGCTCTTGCTTGACACTCTTGATTTATTTTTATAAATGTTTTCTATGCCAAGGGCAAATTAGGCCACCCCCAGGGAAGAAATCTCCTGGTTATGTTCCTGACTCTGCTGGAAGTTGCCTAATCACTTCTGTTCTTCATTGTCTTGAAAAGTGACTAAAGAAGTCTGTTTTAAACGCCCTAAATTATCCTGAATTGATTTTTTTTTTTTTTTGGTCTTCCCTTTGTATGTATTTCCAAAAAAATCTCAAAAGAAAAGCTGCTAGAAATAAATTTAAAGATAAAAATCGCTGGCAAGAAAGAATAGCTGCAAGATTTAAAGCTCTAATTCTCTCATTTTGCTTCTATAAAACCGTGGCATTCTCTAGACTGGACAGATACACTCATTGCGCCAAGTCTAGTAATATGTTTTGAAGAACCTGGTCTTTCTTCAGCAGACAACATACAGCTCTTATGGACGGTGCTGGCCTGTGTGTAAGAACGTTGGTTTTGTCGGGGCGGGATGGATTGGCTCGAGGGAAACGTGCTTCCATGGGCCAGATCTCCCTTCACCTCCCCATCCCATTCTCCTGAGAATTAGAGACTGCTCCTTAAAGGGTGGCCCTGTGAGAATGCAACCTCAGACTTCCTTCACTGAGCCCACACAGGGCCAGCTTCTCTAGATGTGAGAATACTTTCCTGCAGTTGGAGTAAACTCGTCATGTGTAGCAGTCTGTGTTAAGAACACAGATTCTCTGCCTTCAGAGCCTTTCTTTCCCAAGCACAGGGAGGGAGGGGGCGGCCAGCGCACGCTCCTCCCAGTGTGCTCCACCTGCCAGTGCCGACAAGATAAGCTTAGGAAATTTTATAGCAATTGGAGATTTTTATTGAATCTAATAAAACATTTGGATCTGTGTTTGGTAGTCTTTTAATTTTTTTCTAGAAATATTTATCTGCAAGCATCAGAAATTAGAAAACAGAGTCTGGCCTTGCGCCACAGAGGGTTTGAGAAGCACTGCTGCAGGCATGGCCTTGGGTTGGAGGCTAAGGCTTTCCTAAGGTGCCTCCTTTTTTCCCAGGAAGGGGATTTGTTCTTCCTCATTGCCAAGTTCAGGAGCCTAGTCTTTTCTTTTTTTAATTTTGGTAAAATACACATAACATGAAATTGACCATCTTAACTATTTGATGGTATTAAATACATTCATACTGTTGTGCGACCAGTCCCCAGAACTCGTTTCATCTCGCAGTACTAAGTTCTGTGCCCACTACACAGCAGCTCTTCATTTTAATCTGTTGATACTGTCCTTTGATGTACAGTTTTTAATTGTGATGCAGTCCAGTTTACCTATTTTTGCTCTTGCCTGTGTTTTTGGTGTCATATGAAAAAATCATGACAAAATCCAATGTCATAAAACTTTCCCCTGTGTTTTCTTCTTAAGACTTTATCATTTTTGCTCTTAGGTTTAGGTCTTTGATAGATGCTGAGTTAATTTTTGTACATGGTATAAGGTAAGCGTCCAGTTTCATTGCATATGGATATACAGTTTTCCCAATGTTTTTTGTTGAAAAGAGCCCAGTTTTATACTCAGCTACTATCTACCTGGACAGCAAAATGAAAAAATGGTAAGCAAGCATTGCTGGGAAAATTTGAACACTGGTTTATGCCTTGATTTTGGCAATTTGGGGAAGGGGAACATGGCTATTGAATGCTTAGTGGAACATGAGAGCTCAGTGTCATGATTTGATGTGTACATATAATATGGCTATTTTGCTGACAACATTTTTATTAGTTCAAAAGTGGCATTTAAAATACATTCATGGAGTTTGACAAATAAGACCTTCCAACCTTCCAAACAAGTTGATACCCCTCGAGTTAAAATACCTGGAGAGGAAAAGAAAACTGTTGCGGTCTGGTAATTGAAAGTGACGGTCTTAGTGACCCTCATATGAAAATTTACTCAGTGAATTTTGCTGAGTTCGATTATAGGGAATGGGAAGGTTATCGCCTTTGAAAAACTAAACTCTTTTTCTTTTGTCTTGGCTTCCAGGAAATTTAGTGCTAAGTTTTATGCTTGGTTATATATCTTTTTGTCTTTTTGTTCTTGACCTTCTACTTATTTGTTTTGTTTGGATTTTCTTTTTAATTCAGTTTTATTGAGGTATAGTTTATTCACAATAAAATACAGAATGCACCCTTTTCAAATTTTGACAAACGTATACACCTGTAATCACCACTTCAGTCAAGATTATACAACGTCTCCTTCACACAAAGCGCTCCCACGCCTCTTTGCCATCATTACTGCTTTTCTGCCCCTTGTTAAATAGATCCGTTGATTCTATGCCCTTCAGTGTTTGCCACTAACCTACTAAAAATACTTCTGGAAGTAGGTGGATTATAAGGGGGAAAAAAGTGACTACGTAAATGAAATAGCCTTTTCAAGCTCTAGGTTTTCTTCCTGTGACCTGTCATTCAGTTTCTTTTTTTGTATCCCAAAAAAGCGACACTACAACTTCATAAGGACTTTTCTCATTGCAGCTAACTCTGATGAGCTATGAAGCATTCCCAGCTATCTTTAGAAGACCTTGTTCTGTTTAGTCTCATAGAAATTAAATAGCTAGTCCTAAGGATTTATTTTTAAACTTCCAGCACGTTTTATTACAAAGTACATAGAAGAGCATTATCTCAACATAAAGGGTATTTCACTTAAACACATCTTACCTCATGGTAAAATTCACAGTATTGCCTTCATTTTGTGTGTGTGCGTGCATTTTTTGGAATATATTGTTGCAAACATCCTCAGTATACATTGCACCATGAAAGAAAGTAAAAGTGAAAGTTGCTCATTCGTGTCCGACTCTTTGTGAACCCATGGACTGTAGCCTACCAGGCTCCTCTGTCCATGAAATTCTCCAGGCCAGAATACTGGAGTGGGTTGCCATTCCCTCCTCCAAGGGATCTTCCCAACCCAGGGATCAAACCCAGGTCTCCTGCATTGCAGGTGGATTCTTTACTGTCTGACCACCGTGAAAGTGAAGTCATGTCCAACTCTTTGCTACCCCATGGACTATAGCCTGGGGCTTCTCTGTCCTTGGGATATTCCAAACAGGAGTAACGGAGTAGGTTGCCATTTCCTTCTCCAGGGGATCTTCCCAACCCAGGGATAGAATCCAGGTCTCCTGCTTTGCAGGTGGATGCTTTACCTTCTGAGCTACCAGGGAAGCTCCTGAGCACCATGGATGGTGCTAAATAGAGAAAACCAGGCACAAAATAATGCACACTCTAGGCATCCTACAGAGACAGGATGGACACAGGTGAGGCTGCTCTGTGAGACCAGGAGTCAGGATACGGTGACCCTGGGTGGGGGTTAGTGACTCGAAGGGAATATGAGGGGCTTGGGAGCTAGTCATGCTGTTTCTTCTTCAGGGTGTTGGTTTCATGGCACACAGAGTTTGTGAAAATCCAGAGAACTGTACATGTATGAAATAATGCACTTCTCTGTTTGTATTATACTTGAGTTAATGTTAAAAACACACACCTCATCATCATCCACCCTGGGCCTTTAGCCCTTTGGGACCCACTAATCAAGTTCAACCTCCACATTTAGTGGAGTAGGAAACCAAGCCCCTGAGAGGGGAAACACCTGTTCCAGGTGACAAAGCAAGTCAGGGGCCAAACTGGGAATGAATCCCCAGCCTGAGGCTTAGCTCGAGGGCTCCTCACCACTCCAGGCTTCCAGAGGATTTTTTTCAGCCAGACAAATTTGTTCCTGTACGGGTTTGTCTATACCCAGAGGAGCAACATCTTTGCCAGAAAGATGAAATATGTCATGAGCACCAGTTGCCTTGTTGTAGCGTGTTAGAAAGTCAGTGGCCCTGCTTTCTAGTAACTCAGCAACTCATGACCTATGAAAGTCTGCAGCTGGTTTTGGAAATGTCAGAGTTATGACTTGTTTATAGATGTCACAACCGTGTCTTGAAGTGACAACAAGAAATGTAACCAACTGGATTGTGTATGGGGACAGTGTGGGCTCTAGGCAGGTGACTGGAAAGATAGGAACTGTGCCTAATTGTGCATGAGGAATTCTGGTGTATGCCTTGTGTCGAAACAGTGTCTGCAGGGAAAGTGGATGGTTTATGCTGCTTCCCCAGGATAATAAAGCAGCAGCGAACAGTAATAATAAGGGTTGGTTTTTTCCTTCCAGTCTTATTGATATAATTGACACTATAGCACTGTATAAGTTTAAAGTATCATAGTGATATGATTTACATACATCATGAAATGATTACCACAATGTTTAATGAGCATCTGTCATCGCATACAGACATACAATTAAATACAAAAAAAAATTTTTTTCCTGGTGATGAAAACCCTTAGGATTTATCCTCTTAACAACTTTCATATATAGCCTAAGGCAGTTTTAATTCTATTTATCATGGGATACATTGCATCCCTAATATTTATTTGTCTTCTAACTTGAAGTTTATTCGACCTGAAGTTAATTTGAAGTTTTGAACTTTTAACTTGAAGTTTTCGACTGCCTTCTTCCAGTTTCTCCTCCTCCATCCCCACCTCTGATAACCACAAATCTCATCTCTTTTTCTGTGAATTTGTTTGTTTTGAAATATAATTGACCTAAAACACTGTGTTGGTTTCTGGTACCCTGCACAGTGATTTGATATTTCTGTGCATATCACAGTGATCATCACGATAAGTCTAGTTACCATCTCTCGTCATATGAAGGTGTTACATAATTATTGACCCTGTTCCCCACTCATTTCATACCAGTGACTCTTACTTTATAACTCTAAGTTTGTACCTCTTCATCTCCCTCACCTCTTTCTCTCCTCTCTATACCCCCTCCCCTCTGGCAACCACTTGGTTAGTAATAGAAGGTTTTGACCCTGTTTCACTTGCCAGATAAAGGGGATTTTGACATTAGTTTACCATTCTGCAATGACCTTCCTATTATGAACTGAACTCTAAATGAAGATGTAAGCTGAAGTATGTCATCTGCAGATAGCATGCTTTAATGTTCCCTCATAATGCAGTAGAGCTGCTTTTAAAAGGAAGCCAGCATTACTGAGAGGGGCATAAATTATGACCGTCTAATATTTTCCTGCAATTATTTTCTGTGTGAACGATGTAAAGAGGAATGACATTGAACCCGGTATGTTTACGAAGCACAACAGGCCCTGATGCAAAGATTGCTTGATGCACTGCATGTCAGTATAACACCAGTGATGCTCAGTGGTAGATCCTACAATGCTGGCTATTTGCATGCATTGATCTGGGTGTTTGGTGGAAGGAATGTTCATTTGTTTTGTTTTTTACTTTTGCTGACATGTCCAAGTTACCATATATGTTACCTGTTATTTTAAACTCATGAGATAAGAAAACTCTTGCCTCAGATTCTACTGTTTGAGTGCACTCTAATCAAGTGCATTTGGACTAAAGTCTAGGAACAGCCCACAGAGTTATAAATAAAGACTGTGTAGATTCTTGCTTAGTGACTATAGTTTGGCCTCCCAAACAGTCCTGGTTATTTAGCCCAAGTTTGAGGTGGAGGGTGGTTATGGATGTGTGAGTTTCCACTGAATTTGATACATTTTCATTTTATTTAAGGAAAGGACAACATACATAGTCTGCCACAGAAGGAAAGCCTTTAAAAGAATCTGAACATAATTAAATTTCCATTTTCCTTTTCTTTGCCAGAAGGTTAATGATTCTCTAATAATTGAGATGTAATTGATCCCCCAAATGTGCTTGCACTTGATGAAAGTAGCAAAGTCCAATACACACTTGCTGACTAAATTTTTCCTCTCCTCTTTAACTCTCTTTTAGGACTCAGCCCAAAACCATGTTTGCCCAAGTTGAGTCTGATGATGAGGAAACAAAGAATGAGCCAGAATGGAAAAAACGTAAAATTTGAAGAATCTCCTGTGAGAGCTGTTTGCATGAGGGGGAGGGATATTGAAAAGGTTTGTTTTTTTAAGGAAATAAAAACCCATTTTTATGAACAGGTTTTGTCCTTTGCATTATTGAGTCATTCAAAAGGCTGGTAGCTACCCTTCACTAAACTTGTGTTTACATTTTCTTAGCTATGACTATTAAACTGTTATAAGTAAATAAGAAGTAGATTCTTAGCCTGTTACCAAGTACTTTCAGTATTTGAAGACTTTATCCAACAGCTGTGGGTCTTACACGGATTGTTATAACCTTGGGGGAGGGAGCATACACTGAGACGTACATCTGTTGTGAGCAGTTCTAAGAGCACGGTGTGCAAATGAATGTCAAAATGGTTAATATCTCTGTATAATTTCACAACAGTTGTTTACATGACTGTAAATAATTAGGCTGAGTTCAAACTGAAAGTTTGAACCATTGCCATACTAGGAAACAGTGTGTATCTGATTATCCTAGAACAGCAGAAAGCAGTGATCAGGAGTTAGGAAGTGGGCTTTGAAATAAGACCAGTGTGGGTTCAAATCCTGGCTCTGCTCTTTACTGTCTGGGTCACTTTAGGAGAGTTATTAAGCTTCTCTCTTCTGGACCAGAAGTCCCCAACCGCCAGGCCACGGACTGGTACCCCTGTCAGATCAGTGGCAGCATTCGATTGGAATAAAGTGCACAGTGAATGCAGAACACCCGAATCATCCTGAAACCATCTGCCCCAGTCCCCACCCAGGCCCATGGAAAAACCGTCTTCCATGAAACTGGTCTCTGGTGCTAAGATTGTAGGGGACAGCTGTTCTAGACTCAGAGGATAGTAGTATAACCTTCGAAGGTTTGTCAGAGCATTAGATAAGATATATGTGTAAAGCATTTAGTATCATGCCTGACGTGCAGTAACTATAACACTAAATACTTGCTCTTTTAAAATAGAGCTAGTGATAAGGACTTAGTCTGGTTTTTATCTGTATTTAGAAATGTTATAGAAGTGCTTTGTAAATTAAAAGCTGTGTAAGTAGAAGACTTTAAAAATAATTCTGAGAGATTTGTACATTTGTACTTTTGTGATTAGAAAGCTAAATTAAAAAATTGGCAGTTTGTCCAAAGTAATAATGAGTCAATAGAATAAAATCCTGATTCATTCTCAAGCATGAAAAGGTCCACTTGTATTGTGAGTAACAATAAGGAAATCATCTCTGTGCTAAATTTGCCTTCTCTCCCCTAATTTCCCATCAACCCAGAGTAGTTTTTGCCTGTCAGATCATCTCCACTAGACAATTCAGATTCTTTAGTACTTTTGCCTTCTGCTCTCCTCCTCTCTTCGGTCCCAGTGAACGAAATAGTTATGAAAGTGAATGATGACCCAGAATGTGTATCAGAAAGCTCCAGGTTCTGTGAGCTTCACATACCACCTTTCCCTACACCTTTTCCCTGAACAACCCTTCAAACTCATACAGATTTTTTTCCCCTATAGTTCTGAGGTGGCAATGGGCATTTTTAAATTCTAAAAACCTTCAATCTTGTAAGCTATTTTCTGTCCTTTTCTTCTCCCAGCCCCATCTTCATCCCATTCCCCTTCCCTTGTCACTTAGCTTAATAGGTAATAAGAGGAAGAACTAACATCTGCTGAGTGCCTACTCTCCAATGACTACTATTTTTTAAATTAATTTTTATTGGAGTATAGTTGCTTTGCAATGCTGTTAGTTTCTTCTTGTTCAATCACTCAGTCGTGTCCAACTCTGCGACCCCTGGGCTGTAGCATGCCAAGCTTCCCTGTCGTTCACTATCTCCTGGAATTCGCTCAAACTCATGTCTGTTGTGTCAGTGGTGCCATCCAACCATCTCATCTTCTGTCACCCCCTTCTCCTGCCCTCAGTCTTTCCAAGGATCAGGGTCTTTTTAATTGAGTTGGCTCTTCGCATCAGGTGGCCAAAGCATTGGAGCTTTATCAGTCCTTCCAATGAATAATCAGGTTAATTTCCTTTAGGATTGACTTGTTTGATCTCCTTGCTGTCCAAGGGACTCTTTAAGAGTCTTCTTCAGCACCACAAGTCAAAAGCATCCAATTCTTTGGCACTCAGCCTTTTTTATGGTTCAACTCTCACATGTGTACATGGCTACTGGAAAAACCATAACTTTGTCATAGCTTTTCTTCCAAGGGACAAGCATCTTTTAATTTTGTGACTGCAGTCACTGCAGTGATTTTGGAGCCCAAGAAAAGAAAATCTGTCACTGTTTCCACTTTTTTCCCATCTATTTGCCATGAAGTGATAGGACTGGATGCCATGATCTTAGTTTTTTGATTGTTGAGCTTAAAGTCAGATTTTTCACTCTTCTCTTTCACCTTCATCAAGAGGCTTTTTAGTTCCTCTTCACTTTCTGCCATTAGGGTGGCATCATCTGCCTATGTGAGGTTGTTGATATTTCTCCCAGCAATCTTAAATCCAGCTTGTGATTCATCCAGCCTGGCATTTTTGCATGATGTACTCTGCATATAAATTAAATAAGCAGGGTGACAGTATACAGCCTTGATGTACTTCTTTCCCAATTTTGAATCAATCGTTATTCCATGCTTGGTTCTAACTGTTGCTTCTTGACCTGCATACAGGTTTGGCAGGAGACAGGTCAGGTGGTCTGGTATTCCCATCACTTTAGGAATTTTCCACAGTTTGTTGTGGTTCTTCTGCACAGCAAAGTGAATCAGCTATCTGATGACTCCTATCCTAAACTCTACCTACAGTAGCTCATTTAATCCTCATAGAAACCCCACGAGTAGGTAAAATAACTAAACCCATTTTACAGATGAGACAAAAGAAATCCAGAACATCAAATAATCTGGCTAAGATTACATTTAGGGAGGACTGTATGGAGACACCCAAGATCCCTAAACATCAGTAATTAACAAATTACTGCTCTAAATTTTCTATTCTTATTGAAATGCACTTCATCTAGTCAATTACAGAGCACTGTTTCATTCTAGCTGCTTAGGATTTGTAAATTTATTGCTTCTTGGATAAAATTTACTGAAATCATGTCAGATTTTTCCCGTCTTCACATAAACACTGCACCATATGGAAGTATTCGTCTTGCCGGGAGGGCTGGAGTGAGAAAAAACTTGATCATAGTGGTCTTGGCGGAGTCTGCTATGATGTAAGGGAAGGGGAAACTGTGCAAGTTTAGCACTAAGTTGGTTTTTCTCATTATTACCCAGAGCACAAGTGGCCCTTCTCATGCTTGAGATGCTCCATCTCACTCGGGGGATTTTTGTAAAACAAATTATTTTCTCCACAAAAGATTATTGAAATACACATAAGAATTTCCAGTCTCAGTTTTGGCGAGGAAGGACCTGGGAGCCAGGACTGGACACAGAGGGGGTGCTCATTTCATCCGTTGTTTCAGTGCCGGGATGGTGACCCCACAGGCCTCAGCCTCTCAGGCCCTCAGGCCCCTCAGTTCTCTGCCCCATATAACCTTGTGTTCCCGATCCTGGTCAACTCCATTTCTGTTCACTCAAGTGAGGAACCTGAAAGTTCAAATAATGACTCCTCCTTCACCTCCGCTCCCACCTCATCTAGCTGCTTCTGGTTTCTATTTGTGCTGTGTTCTGAATCGCTCATATTTCACCTCCATGGCTCTCCCTACCACCCTGACTGGAATGGAGACCTCCTTTGACCCCTCACCAGAACCTCTCAGGAGCCTCCCTCCCAACTTGTCTGTTTTTCATTTGGTCCTCATCTAATCCATCTTTTTTTCCTTCTACTATCAGAATTAACTTTCTAAAACCAAATCCTATCATTTCATGCCTCTGCTTAGAGCCTTGCAGCAGCTCCCTCTTCTCTCTCTAATCCATCTGTGTGGCCCTGGGGGCATCAACATCCAAGATTCGGCTTCTCCTGGTCTTTTTTTTTTCCCACTGGTTTTAATAATTTATCATAGTTTCTTTTTTAAAAATTTTTAATTGAAGGATAATTGCTTTACAATGTTGCATTGGTTTCTGCCATACAACAACACAAGTCATAACAATAGACTGATTCTCTTGGTCTTTCTTCCTTTAACCCTTGCTGATCTCACACAGCAAGTGGTGCTGGAAAAGATTCTTGAGGGTCCCTTGGACTGCAAGAAGATCAAACCAGTCAATCCTAAAGAAATCAGTCCTGAGTATTTATTCGAAGGACTGATGCTGAAGCTGAAGCTCCAATACTCTGGCCACCTGATGGGAAGAACTGACTCATTGGAAAAGATCCTGATACTGGGAAAGATTGAAGGCAGGAAGAGAAGGGGACAACAGAGGATGGGATGGTTGGATGGCATCACTGACTCGATGCACATGAGTTTGAGCAAGCTCCGGGAGGTGGTGATGGACAGGGAAGCCTGGCAGGCTTCAGTCCATGGACTCGCAAAGAGTCAGACACAACTGAGTGGCTGAACTGAACTAATCTCACACCTGTTTCTGAGATCCACCCAAACTGAACCCAAAGGTACCATGTTCTTTGACACTTGAATGCCTTTGCACATGTCCCTTTGTTGTCTGCCTGTTTGCTTTTGAAATGGGGGAGCATTCCACCTTCCTTGAGCAGCCTTCCCTGACCCATCCAGGCGGACAGTTACTTCCTCCCTCCTGGGCCCCCATGGCTGCTTACATACCTCTCCACTGCAGCCTTCTGTCACGTTGCACTCTAAATCTGTATATGCGCATGGCTTGTGGGCAGAGGGTGTCTGTTTCCCCCACTGGGAATATAATGTAAAAACTAAAGTACATTGGGTTCCGTGAATATTTAGTGATTTTCTTTTGAAAAATGAGAAGAGCTGTATTTTTTTTTTAGTTTTATTAGAGTATAATTGATTTGCAGTGTTGTGTTTCTACTGTACAGCAAAATGAAGCTGTTATACATACATCTGCTCTTTCAGACTCTTTGCCATACAGGCCATTACAGAGTATTGAGTAGAGTTCCCTGTGCTTTACAGTAGGTTCTTCAGTTCAGTTGCTCGGTTGTGTCCAGCTCTTTGTGACCCCATGGACTGCAGCACGCCAGGCCTCCCTGTCCATCACCAGCTTCTGGGGTTGACTCAAACTCATGTCCATCGAGTCAGTGATGCCATCCAGCCATCTCATCCTCTGTTGTCCCCTTCTCCTCCCGCCTTCAGTCTTTCCCAGCATAGGGTCTTTTCAAATGAGTCAGTTCTTCTCATCAGGAGGCCAAAGTATTGAGTTTCAGCTTCAGAATCAGTCCTTCCAATGAATATTCAGGACTGATTTCCTTTAGGATGGACTGGTTGGATCTCCTTGCAGTCCAAGGGACTCTCAAGAGTCTTCTCCAGCACCACAGTTCAAAAGCATCAATTCTTTGGCACTCAGCTTTCTTTATAGTCCAACTCTTACATCCATACATGACTACTGGAAAAAAACCATAGCTTTGACTAGACGGACCTTTGCTGGCAAGGTCTCTCTCTGCTTTTTAGTATGCTGTCTAGGTTGGTCATAACTTTTCTTCCAAGGAGTAAGTGTCTTTTAATTTCATGGCTTCAGTCACCATCTGCAGTGATTTTAGAGCCCCCCGCCCCAAATAAAGTCTCTCACTGTTTCCACTGTTTCCCCATCTATTTGCCATAAAGTAATGGGATCAGATGCCATGATCTTAGATTTCTGAAGGTTGAGTTTTAAGCCAACTTCTTCCCTCTCCTCTTTTACTTTGATCAAGAGACTCTTTAGTTCTTCTTCACTTTCTGCCATAAGGGTGGTGTCATCTGCATATCTGAGGTGATTGATATTTCTCCCAGCTATCTTAATTCCAGCTTGTGCTTCCTCCAGCCCAGCGTTTCTCATGATGTACTCTGCATATAAGTTAAATAAGCAGGGTGACAGTATACAGCCTTGATGTACTCCTTTCCCTATTTGGAACCAGTCTGTTGTTCCATGTCCAGTTCTAACTGTTGCTTCCTGACCTGCACACGGATTTCTCAAGAGGCAGGTCAGGTTGTCTGGTATTCCCATCTCTTTCAGAATTTTTCACAGTTTGTTGTGATCTACATAGTCAAAGACTTTGACATAGTCAATAAAGCAGAAATAGATGTTTTTCTACAACTCTCTTGCTTTTTCAATGATCCAGCAGATGTTGGCAATTTGATCTCTGGTTCCTCTGCCTTTTCTAAATCCACCTTGAACATCTGGAAGTTCACGGTTCACATACTGTTGAAGCCTGGCTTGGAGAATTTTGAGCATAACTTTGCTAGCGTGTGAAATGAGTGCAATTGTGTAGTAGCTTGAGCATTCTTTGGCATTGCCTTTCTTTGGGATTGGAATGAAAACTGACCTTTTCCAGTCCTGTGGCCGCGGATGAGTTTTCCCAATTTGCTGGCATATTGAGTGCAGCACTTTCACAGCATCATCTTTCAGGATTTGAAATAGCTCAACTGGAATTCTACCACCTCCACTAGCTTTGTTCATAGTGATGCTTTCTAAGCCCCACTTGACATCACATTCCAGGATGTCTGGCTCTAGGTGAGTGATCACACCATCGTGATTATCTGGGTCGTGAAGATCCTTTTTGTAGAGTTCTTCTGTGTATTCTTGCCACCTATTCTTAAAATCTTCTGCTTCTGTTAGGTCCATACCATTCCTGTCCTTTATTGTGCCCATTTTTGCATGAAGTGTTCCCTTGGTATCTCTAATTTTTTTGAAGAGATCTTTAGTCTTTCCCATTCTATTGTTTGCCTCTATTTCTTTGCACTGATCACTGAGGAAGCTTTCTTATTTCTCCTTGCTATTCTTTGGAACTCTGCATTCAAGTGGGTATATCTTTCCTTTTTTCCTTTGCTTTTCACTTCTCTTCTTTTCACAGCTATTTGTAAGGCCTCCTCAGACAGCCATTTTGCTTTTTTGCTTTCCTTTTCCTTGGGATTGGTGTTGACTCCTGTCTCCTGTACAATGTCACAAATCTTCATCCATAGTTCTTGAGGCACACTATCAGATCTAATCCCTTGAATCTATTTGTCACTTCCACTCTATAATCATAAGGGATTTGATTTAGGTCATACCTGTATGATCTAGTGGTTTTCCCTACTTCCTTCAATTTAAGTCTTAATTTGGCAATAAGGAATTCATGATCTGAGCCACAGTCAGCTCCCAGTCTTGTTTTTGCTGACTGTATAGAGCTTCTCCGTCTTTGGCTGCAAAGAATATAATCAATCTGATTTTGGTATTGACCATCTGGTAACGTCCATGTGTAGAGTCTTCTCTTTGTTGTTGGAAGAGGGTGTTTGCTATGACCAGTGCGTTCTCTTGGCAAAACTCTATTAGCCTTTGTCTTGCTTCTTTCTGTACTCCAAGGCCAGATTTGCCTGTTACTCCAGGTGTTTCTTGACTTCCTACTCTTGCATTCCAGTCCCCTATAATGAAAAAGACATCTTTTTTGGGTGTTAGTTCTAGAAGGTCTTGTAGGTCTTCATAGAACTGTTCAACTTCAGCTTCTTCAGAATTACTGGTCGGTGCATAGACTTGGATTATTGTGATACTGAATGGTTTGCCTTGGAAATGAACAGAGATCATTCTGTTGTTTTTGAGATTGCATCCAAGTACTGCATTTCAGGGGCTTCCCTGGTGGCTCAGAGGTTAAAGCATCTGCCTGGAATGCGGGAGACCTGGGTTTGATCCCTGGATCGGGAAGATCCCCTGGAGAAGGAAATGGCAACCCACTCCAGTACTTTTGCCTGGAGAATCCCATGGAGGGAGGAACCTGGTAGGCTACAGTCCATGGGGTCGCAAAGAGTCGGACACCACTGAGTGACGCGACTTCACTTCACTGCATTTCAGACTCTTTCATTGACTATGCGGACTACTCCTTTTCTTCTGAGGGATTCCTGCCCACAGTAGTAGATACAATGGTCATCTGAGTTAGATTCACCCATTCCAGTCCATTTTTGTTTGCCGATTTCCTAAAATGTCGACGTTCACTCTTGCCATCTCCTGTTTAACCACTTCCAATTTGCCTTCATTCATGGACCTAACATTCTGGGTTCCTATGCAATATTGCTCTTTGCAGCATTGGACTTTGCTTCTATCACCAGTCACATCCACAAATGGGTGTTGTTTTTGCTTTGGCTTCATCTATTCTTTCTTTCTGGAGTTACAGTATGTTCTTATTAGTATCTGTTTTATATATGGTAGTGTGTTACGTCAATCCAGATTTCCCAATTTCTCTCTCCCCTCCTTTACTCCCTGGTAACCATGTTTGTTTATCTATACCTCTACTTCTGTTTTGTAAATAAGTTCATTTGTACCCTTTTTGGGGGGCTTCCCAGGTGTCACTAGTGGTAAAGAATTTGCCTGCCAATGCGGAAGACATAAGAGATGTGGGTTTGATCCCTGGGTGGGGAAGATGCCCTGGAAGAGGCAACCCACTCCAGTATTCTTGTGTGGAGAATCCCCATGGACAGAGGAGCCTGGTGGGCTTACAGTCCATAGGGTTGCAAAGAGTTGGACATGACTGAAGCAACTTAGCATGTACCCTTTTTTTTGATTCTACATATAAGCAATATCATATGATATTTGATTTGTCTTTCTGTGTCCAAGTTACTTTGCTCTGTATGTCAGTCTCTAGGTCCAGCATCATTTTGTTCTTTTTGTGGCTGACTAATATTCCACTGTAGATATGTACCACATCTTCTCTATCCATTCCTCTGTTGATGGACATTTAGGTTGCTTTCATGTCCTGGCTATTGTAAATAGTGCTGTAATGAACATTGGGTGCATTATCTTTTCAAATTGTGGTTTCCTCTGGGAGAGGAGCTGTATTTTATTCACATTTGTATTTCTAGATCATAGCTCTGTGAAAGAGGTTAAAAAAGTGCTCATTAAATATTTGGCAGAGGGAAGGAAGAACAGGGATGGGGAATAAAGTATGAGCATTTCTGCCTTGCAGATTGGAAGTAGGAATATGAATACCAAAGCTGGGTCCATATCTCGGCTGCTTTGCCTTCCTGTGTTGGGATTTACACAGGTAGCTGGAATGTTCACAGGTAACTGTTGTTGGCTTGAGGAAGAAGCAAGATTGTGAACAGGTATCAGTGCTGTTACTGGGGTGGCCCAAGCAGATCTAAGCCACCATGACATACCCAGGCACTGACTTGTCCTGAGTCACCAAAGATCTGAGATGCCGACAGCATGGAGTCTTTACCCATGGGTGTCTGTGAGCCTCCTCAAAGAACATAGCATATATTGCATTTGCTCATGTACATTTTTCTGTAGAGAGGATCTCTAACATTAATTAAAATTCAGGGATATTAGGTGTTGCTAGTAGCTCTTTCATCTCCCAAAAGGACCATGTAGAACTGGGCCATTCAGACTTGAAAACCGAAACATAACCCTCAATTACGTTCAAACATGTACAAAACACCAAACTGTTAAATGTAAAACTCTAACACACTGTTCTTAATCTTAGGCAGTTAATATTACTGCTTTAGGGACTTCCCTGGTGGTCTAGTGGCTAAGACTCTGCTCCCAACGCAGGGGCCTGGGTTTAATTCCTGGTCAGGGAACTAGATCCCACGTACCACAACCTAAAATCCTGCATGTGGCAACTAAGACCTTGTGCAGCCAAATAAATCTATAAATATTTAAAAATACCGTACTGCTTTGGAGTCAGATCCTATATTTATGCTTTGAAAGATTGTTAGCCTCTGTCCCACTTAAAGCCTAAAGAGTTCAGCTTCATGATTAACATGCAGGTAGCATTCAGAGGTGAGCATTTCTTTATGTTATTGAAGAACACATGAGACTTGGGCCAATTTGGGGAAGATTTTAAGAATCAATATGACTATATCAGGCAACTGTGAGCCCTTCTCTGTTTGATAACCCAAGTCAGATGTGGTGGGAGGAAGGGAGGGCAACCAGGTGCCTGCTTCAGTCAGTCATTTCAGTCGCTCAGTCGTGTCCAACTCTTTGCGACCCCATGAATCGCAGCACGCCAGGCCTCCCTGTCCATCACCAACTCCCGGAGTTCACTCAGACTCACATCCATCAAGTCAGTGATGTCATCCAGCCATCTCATCCTCCGTCGTCCCCTTCTCCTCCTGCCCCCAGTCCCTCCCAGCATCAGAGTCTTTTCCAATCAGTCAACTCTTCGCATGAGGTGGCCAAAGTACGGAGTTTCAGCTTTAGCATCATTCCTTCCAAAGAACACCCAGGGCTGATCTCCTTTGCCTGGCTCAGGAGGCCTTTAGAGGTGATATGCCTCATCTATTTGTTGGTCTTCTTGTGTGGGAGGAGATCAGGAAAGAGAGGGTTGTTAACAGACACCTTTGAAAAGTATCTATCTGGAATGGGATGCCCCACAAGGCACTGGAACAAGTAGACAAATTTTTACTTAATATCCTCACTGAAGAACTGAGAGAAGACCAGTTCAGGAGCAAAGTGCCTAAAGATGAGACTCTGTGTGTGTATGTCTAGAGGTTTGTAGTAGAGAAGATACTCTGAGGGCAAGGAGAAGTTTGCAGTTCTAAGTAGTTTTCTGAATTATCAGAGAGTTTATATTAGGGGTCAAAATTGACTTGTAATGGTGATAAAAGATGGCCACAGGTTCTTCAACATTCCTCCCATCAAGAAGATACCCTCCCCTAAATTGGAGCGGGCCCTGTACTGGCATCACCAGGAGAACGTGGCGGAAGTGGTGCTGTGCCAGTTGCCAGGGCCAGGCATTCAGAAACTTGCCGTTTCTCCTTCCTTTTTCTTGGAACACCTGTTCTTGAAAGCCGGCTGCCATGCTGTTAGGATGCCCAAGTAGTCCCACGGAGAGGCCCACGTGGAGAACCGAGGCCTCTAGCAGAGAATCCCAAATGAGCACCCAGCTGACAGCCAGGACCATCATGTTACATGCTGTCTTAAAAAGCAGATCCCTCAGTCCCAGTCAGATCACATCTGCTGTTATTGCAGAGATGAGCCGACCTCTACTGTGAAAGTCTCTCAGTCATGTCTGACTTTTTGCGACCCCGTGGACTATACAGTCCATGGAATTCTCCAGGCCAGAATACTGGAATGGGTAGCCTTTCCCTTCTCCAGGCAATCTCCCCAACCCAGGGATTGAACCCAGGTCTCCCTCATTGCTGGCATAGTCTTTCCCAGCTGAGCCATAAGGGAAGCCCAAGAATACTGGAGTGGGTAGCCTATCCCTTCTCCAGCAGATCTTCCCGGATACAGGATACTGTACAGGATACTGGGGTCTCCTGTATTGCAGGTGGATTTTTTACCAACTAAACTATCAGGGAAGCCCAACCTCTACTGAGCCTTGCCTAAAATGTAGACAAATGAGGAAAATGAATGATTGTTTTTTTATCATTTTAAGTTGTAGACTTGCTTCACTAAAATATATAATTTGAACAACCTAAAAGAGAAAAAGAAATAATTCAACCATTCAAATACAAATACTGCTAATATTTTGATGACTTTCCAATTTTTTCTTGTATCTAAAATTTTGAGATTTAGTTTCTTTTACTGAAAACATAATTTTAATAATTATTAATTAAAATATGGTATATTTTCACTTTTAGAATAAATGTAAATTTTCCACACTATTTCAAACCTTATGTATGATTTTAGAGGCAACTTTGTTTTTGTTTAGTCACCAAGTTACGTCTGATGCTTTGTGACCCCAAGGACTGTAGCCTGCCAGGCTCCTCTGTCCATGGGATTTCCCAGGCAAGAATACTGAATGGGTTGTCATGTCCTTCTTCAGGGATCTTCCTGACCCAGGGATTGAACCTGCATCTTCCACTTGGCACTTTACCACTGAGCCACCAGGGAAGCCCTAGGGGCTACTTAGTCATCCATTATATAGATGTGTCTTCTATTGTTTTCAAAATTGGTATATGAGCAATGGTTCTTTGTCTTCAGATCTATGCCTAGCGTTTCTTTATATACATAGGATTCTTTTCTTACAATTGGTTACTAAAATGGAATTTTAGGGTGTCAAAAGAATGACTCATTTTTTTCCTATGAGTAAATTATCTTTTCAGTGGATACCCGGTTGGAGGGGCCAAAGATGATTCTGAGAAATAATCCTAATTACTGAGTTGAATTGTGTCGCCCACCCCCGCCGCCAATTCATGCACACCCAGAACCTCAGAATGTTACCTGATTTGGAAACAGGGTGTTTGCAGATGCAATTAGTTAGGATGAAGTCACAGTGAATCAGGGTGGGCCCTAAATCCAGTGGCTGGTGTTCTTCTAAGAAGGTCACGGGAAGCCCCAGAGAGACACACACAGAGGGAAAAGACCACATGAAGATGGAGGCAGGAGACTGTGAAGACGGAGTGAGGCGGCCAAGCCAAGGAACTTCAAGGATCATGGCAACCATGAGACTAAGAAGAGGCAAGGAAGGATCCCTCCCTAGAGCCTTCAGAGGGATCATGACCCTGAGGGCACCTGGATTCCAGACTTCTGGCCTCCAGAACTGTGAGAGACTAAATCTCTGTTTTAAGCCATCTAGTTTGTGTTAATTCACTAAGGCAGCCCCAGGAAATGAATATACCTAACAAAGAGACATGAAGGTACACTTGGTATAAGGTGGGACTTTTCAAGCCTGCATTTCCCAATTCATTAAGGGCCTAGAAAGAGAGAAAAAACTCAGAGACTTGCAAGGTCCAACATCAAAGTTTAGAATTCTGTTTTCCTACCTTCCCACCACACCGCTGGCCCCTGCAAGGCTCCAACAGTCAGCATGGACATGACTTACTATGGTTGTTGTTTTAAGCCACTAACTTTGAGGGTAATTTGTTACAGAACAATAGACAACCAATACAATTTCTAATGCAGCTAATTCAGCTTACATTTTGAGTATCTAGGGTGAGCTCATGAAGAATTTGTCTTAAAGCAATGAGGTCTTGGCTCTTCTTGGTGGGGACGGACAGATTTTATTCCCTAGGATGGAAAGACTGTAGGGACTACTTGGGACAAGCCCAGAGATTTTAGCTAAAGGGAGCAATTTTAATATTCTTCAGTTCTCTTGAGTTAGCAGAGTGGCTGCTCCTTCATTTTCCCCTTAATCAACCTTGGCGGCAGGGTTTGCCTGAGCTGCTGTGGCTTCTGCACTTGGCTCCTTGGCACAGACAGGCGTCCAGCATTGTAGCTTCCTAATCTAAGGTATCTGAGGCTCTAGGCCTGTGAGTAAGTCTGCCTCACAGCCTTTTGTATTCTGAGATGCCAATGGCTGAATAACAAATGATGGTTTTGCTGTTTACAAGGTACTTAGAAGCGTGGGTGGCTGACTGGACTCGCCCCAGATCTGCCCGACGCAGCTGATGTGACCAGATGTCTGGTGCTGCTCCTCCGATCTCTGGGGCTGATCAGTCATGGCAGAAGGTAAACATGTGATGGAAGAAAATTTGCTCCATTAATCAAACAGTCTTAATGAGTGGTATGGCTGGTATCTTGGAAGTCACATGAAATACGAAGTCAGAAGTTTGGGGTCCATGTTTCTCCTTTGCTATGTAGTAATGTTGTGAGTTTAGGAAAATCAAATAAACTGTGAGCCTCCATTCTTCATCAGTGGAATAGGGTTGATGTTAATCACCCAGTCTGTATCCAGAGGGTGTTTTATGGTTCAAATGGGGGAAAGGGGCTTTGTGAACCATAAAATGCTAATGTAGTTGTTGGCTCTTGTGTTTATGTGTTAGTAATATCTCACTGAGTACACATGCAAGTGTTAGTCACTCCGTCATGTCCAACTCACTGTGACCCCATGGACTGTAGCCCTCCAGGCTCCTCAGTCCATGGGATTCCCCAGGCAAGAGTACTGGGGTCATTTCCTTCTCCAGGGAATCTTCCCAACCCAGGGATTGAACCCAGGTCTTTGGCATTGCAGGCAAACTCTTTACTATTTCAACCACGAGGTAAGCCTAGTCAGTCGTGTCTGACTCTTTGCAACCCCAGGGACTGTACAGTCCATGGAGTTCTCCAGGCCAGAACACTGAAGTGGGTAGCCTTCCCCTTCTCCTGGAGATCTTCCCAACCCAGGGATCGAACCTAGGTCTCCCGCATTACAGGTGGATTCTTTACCAGCTGAGCTACAAGGGAAGCCAAAGAATATTGGAGTGGGTAGCCTATCCTTTCTCTAGCAGATCTTCTCAACCCAGGAACTGAACCAGGGTCTCCTGCATTGCAGGTGGATTCTTTACCACCTGAGCTATCAGGGAAACCTTTGTATTCACAAAGGGCACATTTTTAGGAAACAAGACCAAATCTATTATAATCTATTATTATAATTCCCGCATAATCAAGGAGAATTTGATTCTGTATGTTTGAGAGGTTGTCATCTAATGTGAAAGTTGACCAAATTTCCCAAGATTTGGCTAAGGTTGTCTTAGGAGGCTCTGGTCTTGTTTGATTCTGCTTCTCATGGAGTCAGCAGAGACCCTGGTATACTTCCTGGTGCCTCACTGTTGACCATCTTCAACTCAATTGATGACCTTCATGGTGCTGGTGGTGACAGTATCCAAATTCCATCCAAATTTAGAAAAATGGGAAAGTTATCTTTTGCATTTCTCATAGGCTATTTTGATAGTGCTTTATTTCTTATTTGTCCTTCATTCTCCAAAGCATTAAAAAATACCGTGTTCATTCAGTTGGGTATCATGTGGCCTTTTCCTTGGGCCCAACTGCCTCTTGTTTATGAAAAATAGCAAGTTAACCGTGACAAATGGCCGGCAGCAATTTTGCCTCCAACGTACATAGACTTTTTTCTTCTCCTTATTTTGTTTTTAAAAATAATAAAGTATTTTTCCATTGTGAAAAATGTCATTCAGAGATACATAGCATAGAGAAAAGCTCTGGAGTCAGGAGAACTGGGTTCAGATCCCAGACTGAGCCAGTTTCATAAGCTCTTTGGAGCCTCAGTGACTCTCTGGGCTGTTATGAGAACCAAAGTGTGCCAGCACTTTGCAAACAACGAGATGCTACACAAGTGTTCTTACTACTTTATCTCTTTGCAGCAGCATTCCAGCAGGAGCAGGCGACTCTTCAGAAATTCTGGTTCAGGATATTGGAAATGCTGTATCGTGGCCTATGTGTATTTGATCTGCAACATGCAAGTCCTGAAGAACAGGTAGCAAATCTATCTCTTCACCTGAAAAATGTGGAGCCCTAGATTTGAAGTCCAGTCCCCACCAACAATTGTTGGTGCTCAGTGCCCACCAACGATTATGGCCCTCCCTGAAGTTGGAAACTAGACCATAACCCAAAGCTTTCTTCTGTTGATCTGTCCCCATGGCCATGTTCTTTATTTCATCCAGCTCCAAGGCTGACTGAACCCTCAAAGTGTCATGCATGATGACTCTTTCTTTCACCAGACAATGTGCGGCCTGGAGATGATATTCATGAATTTACTTGGGGCCAGATGTGTGGTCCTAACCTATCCGTGCCTGGGTTTGCTTGCATCTTCTAAGGTCTTTGTCATTACCAACAGTCAACAAAAATCAACATTATTCTTATAATTTATGTGTAGTCAGCTTTCAGGTTTTCCCCTTTATTGAAGATCAAAGGATTGTAAATAATGAGAAGACAGAATAGCACAACAAGCAAATGTTATTGCTTTTATCTCTGGAGATTCTGACAAGCAGTCCCTCATTCCATATGCCTTGGGAAATGCATCATAGCATGGGCTGTGGCAAAGCAGACAGATTGTGTTTTGCCCATAAGAACAATGCTGTCATTGGGAGGCAGAGATCAAGGACTGAGCATTCAGTAAGTTATAGTTATGACCAACTGTGTATCCTAAAATTCAGACACAGTGGTAGAAGGCTGCTAAAGTGATAGAGCAAAGCTATAATTAGAAGCTGGCAGACTTAGAAAGGATATTAAAGGTGATCTACCGTGAGCCATGTATCTTACAGATGAGGAGAGGGGAACTCTGAGAATCAGCTAGTTGTGTCAAGACACACTGTCAGTTAATGCTGGAGCTGGGACCATAACAAAAATCTTTGATAGCAGCTCGGTGTTCCTTCAGCTCCTCTCTTCCCAGAGATCACTGATTAGAATGGGATGGACCAAGCCTAGAGTCCCAGCTTGGCCATGTATTGTGACCTTGGGCAAGTTATTTCACTTCTTTGAGCCTCAATGCCCCTAACCATAAATCTGAGAAATTAATACTTAGCTCATGGAATTGTTTTCAGGATTCAACTAGACAATCAATGTAAGAACAAGACTTAACCAATGGCCTGGACGATGCTCAGTACATAACTGTTTCTATGGTTGTGCCAGTATGGCCAGAAATACCAGTTCAGTTCAGTTCAGTTCAGTCGCTCAGTCGTGTCCAACTCTTTGCGACCCCATGAATCGCAGCACGCCAGGCCTCCCTGTCCATCACCAACTCCCGGAGTTCACTCAGACTTACGTCCATTGAGTCAGTGACGCCATCCAGCCATCTCGTCCTCTGTCGTTCCCTTCTCCTCCTGCCCCCAATCCCTCCTAGCATCAGAGTCTTTTCCAATGAGTCAACTCTTTGCATGAGGTGGCCAAAGTACTGGAGTTTCAGCTTTAGCATCATTCCTTCCAAAGAAATCCCAGGGCTGATCTCCCTCAGAATGGACTGGTTGGATCTCCTTGCAGTCCAAGGGACTCTCAAGAGTCTTCTCCAACACCACAGTTCAAAAGCATCAATTCTTTGGTGCTCAGCCTTCTTTACAGTCCAACTCTCACATCCATACTGCATACATCACTCTGCATGCATGCATGCTAAGTCATTTCAGTCGTGTCCTACTCTTTGCAAACCCATGGACCATAGCCTGACAAGTTCTTCTGTCCAGGGGATTCTCCAGGCAAGAATACTGCAGTGGGTTGCCACTTCCTTCTCCAGGGGATCTTTCTGACACAGGGATTGAACCGTGTCTCTTACATTTCCTGTATTGGCAGGCAGATTCCTTACCACTAGTTCCACCTGGGAAGCTCATAAATCACTCCATCATAACATCTTCTTCTTCCCTTCGCTGAGTCGTGTCCGACTCTGCAACCCCATGGACAGTAGCCTACCAGGCTCTGCCGTCTATGGGATTTTTCAGGCAAGAATACTGGAGTGGGCTGCCGTTTCCTTCTCCAGGGGATCTTCCCAGCCCAGGGATTGAATCCGGGTCTCCTGCATTGCAGACAGATGCTTAACCTAACCGAAATTAATTCTGCATCAATTCTAGACCAGTCTTCTCGCCTTGGTTTGCAATCCAGAGAAATTGGAATCAGTCTCCCCATTTTACCTTGCTAACCTTCTCAGCCATAATTAGTCATATTGGAGTATTTTCATTAATCTGAGATTGCTACTCAGATTTTAGATTGTCCTTTAAGAAATAGACATCAGAGACTCCAAATACTTAGAGGCTTCACTAAAGAGTTTAGATTCCGAGGACTTTGAGTTTAGGTCTCTTTTGAATCTTCCTGATCTCTTTTTTTATCTCCTCTTCATTTAAGGCACCAAGAATTTCAAGGCTGCTTTGAAGGGAGTAAAGAAGAAATGAAGAAACAACCCAGGACCACCTGAGCGGGAAATGGCAAAGGTGGGAAGAAGGGGCAGGCTGGCTGGTTGCCTGGGGACAGCGTGCGGAGCGCCAGTGATTCCAGCGGTGCTGCAGGGATCCACTGTGGGCCAGAGGGGCCGCGTGGGGAGCAGGGCTGCGAGTTGCGTCTGCTGCAGGAGGGGAGCAGGACGGCCTTCTGCAGGACTAGAAAGGGCATCTGGCTTCCCTCTGGTCTTTTCTCTGGATGTGCAGCTTGGAGTGCGAGCCACAGCAGGTGAATCCATTTGCTATTCAGACAAGTTAAATGCGTGTGCTCAGTGGCTTCAGTCGTATCCAACTCTGTGTGACCCCATGGACTGCACCCCACCAGGCTCCTCTGTCCATGGGATTCTTCAGGCAAGAATACTGGATTGGGTTGCCATGCCCTCCCCCAGGGGATCTTCCTGACCCAGAGATCGAACCCATATCTCCTTCGTCTCCTGCATGCAGACAAGGGAGGCACCTAAATCCCAGAGCCTGTTCACATGTGGGCATCTGAGGGTGGGCTCAGATTTCTTCTGTGCTCCATTCAGCTTTCTGCAAACCCTGCCTCTTTCTCCTGGCTGTGTCCCTTAGAGGAAGCCCTTGAGAGAGTTTCTGTTTCACTCCTAAAGAAACCAAGGGACAGGGACTTAAACCAGACTTAAACTAGCAGGTGTGGCTAAGCTGACCCGGGATCAAGAGTTTCTATCCCCCTAGGGCGGCATTTTATGGGCTTTGTTTATAAGTATCCTGTTACCCCTCAGATACAGGGAAAGTGATCTGGTCTTAGAAAATGCCAGATCAGAGATCCCGCAAAAGTCAAACCCATGACTGGGGTGTATGTCATAAGCTTGGGCAGCATCTCTCTGGCTGGAACATAATTGTGGCCGTTGCTGCATTGCTAACTTCTCGCTCAGCCCTTTGTTGAAGCAACCATTCTTTGGGAAATGGGGTTTGGACTCTTCCCTGCTCTAAAATCCAAATGCCATCAGGGCTATCCTTCTCCATGCTGTCCACTTGGACAGCTTGTGGTGTCTTACAAGCTGCTGAAAGAATGTTGCCCGGAGGGAGGTTCTCTGGGTTGCGACACACTATGGATTCAGCCTTCTGGTGTGTGGTCTCGCCGTGAAAGGGTGATCCAGTATCTACAGAAACTGATTCTAAAGCATTAGACTGCGTAAGAGTCAGGTGGGGACAGTTGTTATAAATACCAAATCCTGGGCCCAACCCCCAGTCACTCAGATTCAATATGTTCCGGGCTGGGCCCAGGAGTCTGCATTTGTAACTAGTGTCCTGAGTGACTCTGTTCCGTGAAGCACTTCACATTCCTTCTGATTCTGAACTTGAGTAAATCTGGGAGACTTGGTGCCTCAGGAGCAGTGAAGCCCTTGACACAGCAACATGGCTGAGATGAGAGAATGTGCCTGATCTGAGAAGCCCCCAAGAGTGTTTTGGTCTTGGCCCCATTGCAACCTCTTGATCTTCTATTTTTCTGCCTACAACATGAAGCAGCTCATGCTTTTTTCATTATTTAAAATTGAGATATAGTTGATGTTCAATATTATGTAAGTTACAGGTGTAAGTTGTAAGTTACAACATAGTGATTCACAATTTTCAAAGCTGAGCACCAAAGAATTGAGGCTTTTGAACTGTGGTGTTGGAGAAGACTCTTGAGAGTCCCTTGGACTGCAAGGAGATCCAACCAGTCCATCCTAAAGGAAATCAGTCCTGAATGTTTATTGAAAGGGCTGATGTTGAAGCTGAAACTCCAATACTTTGGCCACCTGATGTGAAGAGCTGACTCACTTGAAAACACCCTGATGCCGGGAAAGATTGAAGGCGAGAGGAGAAGGGGACGAAGGAGGATGAGATGGTTGGATGGCATCACCGACTCCATAGACATAAGTTTGAGTAAACTCCGGGAGATGGTGATGGACAGGGAGGTCTCGCGTGCTGCAATCCATGGGGTCACAAAGAGTCGGACATGAGTGAGCGACTGAACTGACACTGATATTCCATTTATAGTCACTACAAAACACTGAGTATATTTCCTGTGTTGTATAATATATCCTGGTAGCTTGTTTACTTTATACATAAAGGTTTGTGTCTCTTAATCCCCTACCCCATCTTGCCCCCTCTTCTCTCTCCCCACTGGTTACCACTAGTTTGTTCTCTTTATTTGTGAATCTGTTTCTTTTTTGTTGTATTCACTAGACTGTTTTGTTTTTTAGATTCCATGTATCAGTCAGTTCAGTTCAGTTGCTCAGTCGTGTCCGACTCTTTGCGACCCCATGAATCACAGCACGCCAGGCCTCCCTGTCCATCACCAACTCCCAGAGTTCACTCAGACTCACATCCATTGAATCAGTGATGCCATCCAGCCATCTCATCCTCTGTCGTCCCCTTCTCCTCATGCCCCCAATCCCTCCCAGCATCAGAGTCTTTTCCAATGAGTCAACTCTTCGCATCAGGTGGCCAAAGTACTAGAGTTTCAGCTTTAGCATCATTCCTTCCAAAGAAATCCCAGGGCTGATCTCCTTCAGAATGGACTGGTTGGATCTCCTTGCAGTCCAAGGGACTCTCAAGAGTCTTCTCCAACACCACAGTTCAAAAGCATCAATTCTTCGGTGCTCAGCCTTCTTCACAGTCCAACTCTCACATCCATACATGACCACTGGAAAAACCATAGCCTTGACTAGATGGACCTTTGTTGGCAAAGTAATGTCTCTGCTTTTCAATATTCTTTCTAGGTTGGTCATAACTTTCCCTCCAAGGAGTAAGCGTCTTTTAATTCCATGGCTGCAGTTACCATGTGCAGTGATTTTGGAGCCCCCCAAAAATAAAGTCTGACACTGTTTCCACTGTTTCCCCATCTATTTCCCATGAAGTGATGGGACCGGATGCCATGATCTTCCTTTTCTGAATGTTGAGCTTTAAGCCAACTTTTTCACTCTCCACTTTCACTTTCATCAAGAGGCTTTTGAGTTCCTCTTCACTTTCTGCCATAAGGGTGGTGTCATCTGCATATCTGAGGTTATTGATATTTCTCCCGGCAATCTTGATTCCAGCTTGTGTTTCTTCCAGTCCAGCGTTTCTCATGATGTACTCTGCATAGAAGTTAAATAAGCAGGGTGACAATATACAGCCTTGATGTACTCCTTTTCCTATTTGGAACCAGTCTGTTGTTCCATGTCCAGTTCTAACTGTTGCTTCCTGACCTGCATACAGGTTTCTCAAGAGGCAGGTCAGGTGGTCTGGTATTCCCATCTCTTTCAGAATTTTCCACAGTTTTTATTGAAAGCTTTGGCATAGTCAATAAAGCAGAAATAGATGTTTTTCTAGAACTCTCTTGCTTTTTCGATGATCCAGCAGATGTTGGCAATATGATCTCTGGTTCCTCTGCCTTTTCTAAAACCAGCTTGAACATCAGGAAGTTCACAGTTCATGTATTGCTGAAGCCTGGCTTGGAGAATTTTGAGCATTACTTTACTAGCATTTGAGATGAGTGCAATTGTGCAGTAGTTTGAGCATTCTTTGGCATTGCCTTTCTTTGGGGTTGCAATGAAAACGGACCTTTTCCAGTCCTGTGGCCACTGCTGAGTTTTCCAAATTTGCTGGCATATTGAGTGCAGCACTTTCACAGGATCATCTTTCAGGATTTGAAATAGCTCAACTGGAATTCTACCACCTCCACTAGCTTTGTTCATAGTGATGCTTTCTAAGGCCCACTTGACTTCACATTCCAGGATGTCTGGCTCTAGGTCAGTGACCACACCATCATGATTATCTGGGTCATGAAGATCTTTTTTGTACAGTTCTTCTGTGTATTCTTGCCACCTCTTCTTAATATCTTCTGCTTCTGTTAGGTCCATATAATTTCTGTCCTTTATTGAGCCCATCTTTGCATGAAATGTTCCCTTGGTATCTCTAATTTTCTTGAAGAGATCTCTAGTCTTTCCCATTCTATCGTTTTCCTCTATTTCTTTGCATTGATCGCTGAGGAAGGCTTTCTTATCTCTTCTTGCTATTCTTTGGAACTCTGCATTCAGATGCTTCTATCTTTCCTTTTCTCCTTTGCTTTTCACTTCTCTTCTTTTCACAGCTATTTGTAAGGCCTCCCCAGACAGCCATTTTGCTTTTTTGCATTTCTTTTCCATGGGGATGGTCTTGATCCCTGTCTCCTGTACAGTGTCACGAACCTCATTCCATAGTTCATCAGGCACTCTTATCTATGAGATCTAGGCCCTTAAATCTATTTCTCACTTCCACTGTATAATCATAAGGGATTTGATTGAGGTCATACCTGAATGGTCTAGTGGTTTTCCCTACTTTCTTCAATTTAAGTCTGAATTTGGTAATAAGGAGTTCATGATCTAAGCCGCAGTCAGCTCCTAGTCTTGTTTTTTCTGACTGTATAGAGCTTCTCCACCTTTGGCTGCAAAGAACATAATCAATCTGATTTCAGTATTGACCATCTGGTGTGATATCATACAGAAGCACCCCTTATTTGGAGTTCTTAAGAGGAAAGCTACTGTATGACAGTAATGTTGATAAAAAGCATACTGTATAACAATAATATTGATAAAAAATCCTTTACATTAAATCTAGATCAGTTCAGTTCAGTTCAGTCGCTCAATCGTGTCTGACTCTTTGCGACCCCATGTATCACAGCACGCCAGGCCTCCCTGTCTATCACCAATTCCCGGAGTTCACTAAAACTCACGTCCAGTGAGTCCGTGATGCCATCCAGCCATCTCATCCTCTGTCGTCCCCTTCTCCTCCTGCCCTCAATCCCTCCCAGCATCAGAGTCTTTTCCAATGATAGAATGTAATAATAGCTTTCACTTTTTCTTTTGTTTTTCACAATAAACTCACTAAAACTTCACAGTGACCTAGTCCACGATGAAGATGTTGAGTCACAGAGATGTCTTCTGGACGCCACGGCAGTATCCAGTGTTCCATTACCTTAAGAGCAGAACTTAAGGTTGGGGTCCTGCTTTTTCAGCTGAGTGCTGGAGAGTCTGCATGGTTGATTGACCTCACCAAGGAGACGGGGCGTGTGGTGTGTGGTCATGGGATCTCTTGAATTTCTTCAGTCTCTCATCTGCCCAAGTTCTCATAGAACTAGACCTGGAACTGGAAGTTGATCCAATCACTAGGCTGGTGGTCTTCCTGGAAGGCCCTCCTGCCTTTCCATATTCAATCCATGGAGTGTTAAGTGGCTATCAGCAATGACTATTGGGTATAGGTGTTGCCACTATTACCTTAACCCAGAGAGTTACTGAAAAGAAGTTTAAAATGACGGGGAAAAACATGGAGTGGCCTGAATCAGGACAGGGGCTTTGGAGATGGTGAGAGATACTGGCTTTTGGAACAATTTGGTGGGCTCATGCTGAGTGCATACCATGGACCAGGCGGCCCTGACCTCATGATTGCTGTCCACCAGGAGTTATAAAATCGTTGCTCACCAGCCTCTTTGGTTTGGTTTACATGGCACTATTATTTGTGTGTGTGTGTGAGGGACATGGAGCTACACTCTCAATATGCAGGATTTTATTACTCACAAGAACATGGCATTATTTTTTTAATGTGCGTTACTTGCCAAAACAAAATACAGATAATTTTTCATTTTTTAATTTGCATTTTCTTTTTTTTAAGATTTTTTTTTATTGAAGGATAATTGTTGTACAGAATTTTGTTGTTTTTGGTCAAACCTCAACATGAATCAGCCATAACTATACATATATCCTCTCCTGTTTGAACCTCCCTCCCATCTCCCTCCCCATCCCACCCCTCTAGGTTGATACAGAACCCCTTGTTTGAATTTCCTGAGCCATTGAGCAAATTCCTGTTAGCTATCTATTTTACGTATGGTAATGTAAGTTTCCGTGTTATTCTTTCCGTACATCTCACCCTCTCCTCCCTTCTCCCCATGTCCATAAGTCTCTCTATGTCTGTTTCTTCACTGCTGTCCTGTAAATAAATTCTTCAGTACCATTTTTATAGATTCCAAATATATGCATTAGAATATGATATTTATTTTTCTCTTTCTGACTTACTTCACTCTGTATAATAGGTTCTATGTTCATCCACTTCATTAGAACTCACTCAAATGCTTTCCTTTTTATGGCTGAGTAATAGTTCATTGAGAAAACTAAGATATATGGCAAATAGATGGGGAAACAATGGAAACAGTTAAGAGACTTTATTTTTGGTGGCTCCAAAATCACTGCAGATGGTGACTTCAGCCATGAAATGAAAAGATGCTTACTCCTTGGAAGAAGTTATGGTCAACCTAGATAGCATATTAAAAAGCAGAGACATTTCTTTACCAACAAAGGTCCATCTAGTCAAAGCTCTGGTTTTTCCAGTAGTCATGTATGGATGTGAGAGTTGGACTATAAAGAAAGCTGAGCGCCAAAGGATTGATGGTTTTGAACTGTGGTGTTGGAGAACTCTCAAGAGACCCTCGGTCTGCAAGACAATCCAACCAGTCAATCCTGAAGGAAATAAATCCTGAATATTCATTGGAAGTACTGATACTAAAGCTGAAACTCCAATACTTTGGCCACCTGATGCAAAGAACTGACTCATTGGAAAATACCCCTTTGCTGGGAAAGACTGAAGGCGGGAGGAGAAGGGGACGACAGGATGAGATGGTTGAAAGGCATCACTGACTCAATGGACATGAGTTTGAGTAAGCTCCAGGAGTTGGTGATGAACAGGGAAGCCTGGTGTGCTGCAGTCCATGGGGTTGCAAAGAGTTGGACATGACTGAGCGACTGAACTGAACTGAATGTTCCATTGTGTATATGTACCACAACTTCTTTATCCATTCATCTGTCGATGGACATACAGGTTGCTTCCCGATTCTGCTGCTGCTGCTGCTGCTAAGTCGCTTCAGTCATGTCCGACTCTGTGCGACCCCATAGACGGCAGCCCACCAGGCTCCCCTGTCCCTGGGATTCTCCAGGCAAGAACACTGGAGTGGGTTGCCATTTCCTCCTCCAATGCATGAAAGTGAAAAATGAAAGTGAAGTCGCTCAGTTGTGTCTGACTCTTAGCGACCCCACAGACTGCAGCCTACCAGGCTCCTCTGCCCATGGGATTTTCCAGGCAAGAGTACTGGAGTGGGGTGCCATTGCCTTCTCCAGCTTCCCTATTCTAGCTATCATAAATAGTGTTGCAATGAATAAGCAATGGGATACATGTGTCTTTTTCAATTTTGATTTCCTCAAGGTATATGCCTAGGAGTGGGATTGCTGGGTCATATGGTGGTTTTATTCCTAGTTTTTTAAGGAATCTTCATACTGTCTTTCATAGTGGCTGTATCAATTTACATTCCCACCAACAGTGCAAGAGCATTCTCTTCTCCACACCCTCTCCAGACTTTATTGTTTGTAGATTTTTTGATGATGGCCATTCTGACAGGTATGAGGTGATATCTCATTATAGTTTTGATTTGCATTTCTGTAATAATGAGTGATGATGAGCATCTTTTCATGTGTTAGCTATCTGTATGTATTCTTTGAAGAAATGTCTGTTTAGGTTTTTTCCCCACTTTTTGATTGGGTTGTTTGTTTTTCTGGTATTGAGTTGTATGAGCTGCTTGTATATTTTGGAAATTAATCCTTTGTCAGTTGTTTCATTTGCTATTATTTTCTCCCATTCTGAGTGTTGTCTTTTCACCTTGCTTATAGTTTCCTTTGCTGTGCAAAAGCTTTTAAGTTTAATCGGGTCCCACTTGTTTACTTTTGTTTTTATTTCCATTACTCTAAGAGGTGGGTCAAAGAGGATCTTGCTTTGATTTATGTCATCAAATGTTCTGCCTATGTTTTCCTCTAAGAGTTTTATAGTTTCTGATCTTTACATTTAGGTCTTTAATCCATTTTGAGTTTATCTTTCAGTATGATGTTAGGAAGTGTTCTAATTTCATTCTTTTACACGTAGCTGTCCAGTTTTCCCAGCACTGTTTATTGAAGAGGCTGTCTTTGCCCCATTGTATATTCTCACCTCCTTTATCAAAAATAAGGTACCCATAGGTGTCTGGGTTTATATCTGGGCTTTCTATCTCATTCCATTATTCTATATTTCTGTTTTTGTGCCAGTACCATACTGTCTTGATGACTGTAGCTTTGTAGTATAATCTGAAGTCGGGAAGATTGATTCCTCCACCTCCATTCTTCTTTCTCAAGACTGCTTTCACTATTCAGGGTCTTTTGTGTTTCCATGTGAACTGTGAAATTTTTTGTTTAGTTCTGTGAAAAATTCCACTGGTAATTTGATAGGGATCACATTGAATCTGTAGATTGCATTTGGTAGTATCATCATTTTCACAATATTGATTCTTCCTACCCAGGAACATGGAGTATCTCTCCATCTGATTATGTTGTCTTTGATTTCTTTCATTAGTGTCTTATAATTTTCTGTGTACAGTTCTTTTGTCTCCTTAGGTAAGTTTATTCCTAAATATTCAAAAAGAATATTCCTAATTCTTTTTGTTGCATGATGAATGGGATTGATTCCTTAATTTCTCTTTCTGATCTTTCATTGTTAGTATATAGAAATGCAAGTGATTTCTGTGTATTGATTTTGTATCCTGCAACTTTGCTAAATTCACGGATTAACTCTAGTAATTTTCTGATACTATCTTTAGGGTTTTCTATGTACAGTATCATGTCATCTGCCACCAGTGATAGCTTTACTTCTTATTTTCCAATCTGGATTCCTTTTATTTATTTTTCTTCTCTGATTGCTGTAGCTAGGACTTCCAGAACTATGTTGAATAACTGGTGAAAGTGGACATCCTTGTCTTGTTCCTAATCTTAGGGGAAATTCTTTCAGTTTTTCACCATTGAGAATAATGTTTTCTGTAGGCTTATCATATTTGGCCTTTATTATGTTGAGGTAGGTTCCTTCTATGCCCATTTTTTGAAGACTTTAAATCATAAATGTGTGCTGAATTTTGTCAAAGGTTTTTCCTGTGTCTATTGAGATTATTATATGGTTTTTATCATTCAATTTGTTAATATGGTGTATCACATTGATTGATTTGCATATATTGAAGAATACTTGCATCCCTGGAATGAACCCAACTTGATCATGGTATCTGAGCTTTTTGATGTATCGCTAAATTCTGTTTGCTAAAATTTTGTTGAGGATTTTTGTATCTATGTTCATCAGTGATATTGGCCTGTAGTTGTCTTTTTTTGTGTTGTCTTTGTCTGGTTTTGGTATCAGGGTGATGGTGGCCTTGTAGAATGAGTTTGGAAGTGTTCCTTCCTCTGCAATTTTTTGAAAGAGTTTTAGAAGGATAGGCATTAGCTCTTCTCTAAATGTTTGATAGAATTCTCCTGTGAAGCCATCTGATCCTGGGCTTTTGTTTTTGGGGAGATTTTTGATCACAGCTTCAATTTCAGTGCTTGCAATTAGGTTGTTCATAATTTCTATTTCTTCCTGGTTTAGTCTTGGAAGATTGAACTTTTCTAAGAATCTATCCTTTTCTTCCAGATTATCCATTTTATTGCCATATAGTTGTTCATAAGTCTCTTACAATCCTTTGTATTTCTGCATTGTCTGTTGTAACCTCTTCTTTTTCATTTCTAATTTTGTTGGTTTGATTCTTCTCTCTTTTCTTCATGATGAGTCTGCCTAAAGGCTTGCCAATTTTATCTTCTCAAAGAAAAAGTTTTTAGTTTTATTAATCTTTACTACTGTTTCTTTCATTTCTTTTTCATTTGTTTCTGCTCAGATCTTAATGATTTCTTTCCTTCTACTAATTTTGGGGTTTTTTCCTTCTTTTTCCAGTTGTTTTAAGTTTAAAGTTATGTTGTCTGTTCAGTGTTTTTCTTGTTTCTTGAGGTAGGATTGTAGTGCTATAAGCTTTGC
Organism: Bos mutus; assembly: GCF_027580195.1. Classification (NCBI taxonomy): domain Eukaryota; kingdom Metazoa; phylum Chordata; class Mammalia; order Artiodactyla; family Bovidae; genus Bos; species Bos mutus. The sequence continues at coordinate 36,508,037 of NC_091636.1, read as the reverse complement.
TCTAAGAACTGCTTTTGCTACATCCCATAGGTTTTGAGTTGTCGTGTTTTCATTGTCATTTGTTTCTCTAGAAGTTTTTTGATTTCCCTTTTGATTTCTTATGTAACCTGTTGGTTATTTAGAAACATGTTGTCTAATCTCCATGTGTTTATGTTTCTTACAGTTTTTTTCTTGTAATTGATATCTAGTCTCATAGTGTTGTCATTGGAGAAGATGCTTGATAAGATTTCAATTTCCTTAAATTTACTGAGGTTTGATTTGTGACCCAAGATGTGGTCTATCCTGGAGAATGTCCCATGTGAACCTGAGAAGAAGGTGTATTCTTCTGCATTTGGATGGAATGTCCTGAAGATATCAATGAGATCCATCTCATCTAATGTATCATTTAAGTCTTGTGTTTCCTTATTAATTTTCTGTTTTGATGATCTAACCACTGGCGTATGTGGGGTGTTAAAGTCTCCTACTATTATTGAGTTACTGTCAATTTCTCCTTTTATGTCTGTTAGTGTTTGTCTTATGTATTGAGATGTTCCTATGTTGGATGTATAGATATTTACAATTGTTATGTCTTCCTCTTGGATTGATCCCTTGATCATTATGCAGTGTCCTTCCTATCTCTTGTAATCTTATTTATTTTAAGGTCTATTTTGTCTGATATTAGGATTGCTACTCCAGCTTTCTTTTGCTTCCCACTTGCAGGGAATATATTTTTCCATCCTCTCACTTTCAGTCTATATGTATCTTTAGGTCTGAAGTGGGTTTCTTATAGACAGCATATATTTGGGTCTTTTTTTTGTATCCATTCATCCAGTCTGTGTCTTTTGGTTGGAGCATTTAATCCATTTACATTTGAAGTAATCATTGTTATATATGTTCCTATTGCCATTTTCTTAATTATTTGGGGTTGATTTTGTAGATCTTTTTTCTTCTCTAGTATTTTTTGACTATATAAATCCGTTTAACATTTGTTGTAAAGCTGGTTTGGTGGTACTGAATTCTCTTAACTTTTGCTTATCTGAAAATCTTTTTATTTCTCCATCAATTTTGAATGAGATGCTTACCAGGTACTGTAATCTTGGATGTAGATTTTTCCCTTTCAGTACTTTAAATATATCCTGCCATTCCCTTCTGGCTTGCAGAGTTTCTGCTGAAAGATCAGCTGTTAAACATATGGGGTTTCCCTTGTATGTTACTTGTTGCTTCTCCCTTCCTGCTTTTAATATTCTTTATTTGTGTTTAGTCTTTGTTAGTTTGATTAGTAGGTATCTTGGTGCATTTCTTCTTGGGTTTATCTTGTATAGGATTCTTTGTACCTCCTGGACTTGATTGACTATTTCCTTTTCCATGTTGGGGAAATTTTCAACTATAATCACTTCAAAAATTTTCTCATACACTTTCTTTTTCTCTTCTTCTTCTGGGACCCCTATAATTCGAATGTTGGTGCGTTTGATATTGTCCTAGAGGTGTCTGAGACTATCCTCAGTTCTTTTCATTCTTTTTACTTTATTCTGTTCTTCAAAAGTTATTTCTACCATTTTATCTTCCAGCTCACAGATTCATTCTTCTGCTTCAGATATTCTGCTATTGATTCCTTCTAGAGTATTTTTAATTTCAGTAATTGTGTTGTTTGTCTCTGTATGTTTATTCTTTAATTCTTCAAGGTCTTTGTTAATTGATTCTTGCATTTTCTCCATTTTGTTTTCAAGGTTTTTAATCATCTTTACTATCATTACTCTGAATTCTTTTTCAGGGAGTTTGCCTATTTCCTCTTCATTTATTTGGATTCCGTGTTTCTAGTTTGTTCCTTCATTTGTGTAGCATTTCTCTGCCTTTTCATTATTTTTTTGTTTAACTTATTGTGTTTGAGGTCTCCTTTTCCCAAGCTTCAAGGTTGAATTCTTTCTTCCTTTTGGTTTCTGCCCTCCTATGGCAACCCACTCCAGTATTCTTGCCTGGAGAATCCGTGGATGGAGGAGCCTGGCGAGCTATAGTCCACGGGGTCACAAAGAGTCAGACACGACTGAGCGACTTCACTTTCACTTTATGATTGGTCCAGTGGTTTGTGTAAGCTTTGTATAGGGTGAGATTTGTGTTGAGTTTTTGTTTGTTTTTTCTCTGATGGGCAAGGCTGAGTGAGGTGGTAATCCTGTCTGCCGGTGATTTGGTTTGTGTTTTTGTTGTCTGTTGTTTAGATGAGGTGTTCTGCACAGTGTGTTACTGGTGGTTGGGTGATGCCGGGTCTTGTATTCAAGTGGTTTCCTTTGTGTGAGTTCTCACTATCTGATATTCCCTAGGGTTAATTCTCTGGTAGTCTAGGGTCTTGGAGTCAGCGCTCCCACTCCAAAGGCTCAGGGCTTGATCCCATGTCTGAAGATGACCCAAAGCTGGCGGGGATATCAAATTTGTTGGAGAAAAAACTGAGATTCAAAATGAGCTCAGAGGGGCTGGAGTACTGGACTGTTCCAGCCTCTTCATGGCCCGAGTGGAGGGGAGCCATTGCCAAGGGTTCTGCCCTTCAGCACTGGGGATGAGAGGAGGAGAAGGAACTGGGAAAGGAATAAGGACAAGAGGGGATGGAAGTCACAGCAACTGTGCCAGAGGCCATAGAAGGAGGAGGAGGTGGACGAGCAGGAGGAGGTGGCAGCTTCTGTGGCAGCTGCCCAAAATAAGGATGTTTAGTATTTAGTGGGTACATACTGGTCCACCTGAACCAATTGCTAAATTGGTGAAAGCTTCCTGTTCTCTGAGTAAATATTTTCCTGAGCACCCTCAGGGTCCCCTTTCCTCCAGCAGAGACATCCCCCCCAGAGCACATTCAAGCCCACTTCCCTACATTCTGGCTATAAAGAGGTTCCATCTGGCATTAGGGACCTGCATCTCCCTGACTCCATCACAAGGGCTCACATCCATTTGCTGATAAGTCCTTGCCCAGAGCCCGGATAGCTGTTAACTACTTTGATTATCAGCCCCGCCTTTAGGTAATGCAGTCTGCAGCCTCCGGCTGGACCATGCAACCCTGCCTGTGGAGCAGGGATGTGTTCTATCACACATGGCTTTTTTGGTGTTTGGGTCGATTTTAACTTTTAATTGGAAAAGCTCTTTTATTTTCAGAAGTGTGTACATTTCTATAGCACAGTGCTAACCCTGATCAATCTGGAGAGGATTAGGTAAATTTTTATAACTGAAAGGAAACAGGAAATTTATTTTTAAGTTTTGTGGCTCCAACACATTAATGTGATTTTTTGTTTAAGTATTGAATGCCATTCCAGAGACACATTTAAGTTCTTTATAGTCAGAATCAGATGGCAGTACAGCTTGAAAAGAAAACAATAAAATATCTATTTGTTCCTTTCAAGCCTGCCTGTTTTTCTTTCCTTCACAAACAGCCATCTAAGTGAGACTGGAAGGCCAACCTTAGAGGAACCTGTTGTTTCTCCTCCAAGAGATTGTTCTGTGTCTAGAGAAGCACGTGTTCTGATTTAATTAGAAACCGGTGGGGCACTGGGCCGGCTGGCTGGCTGCTCTGGCCGCCCTGGAAGCCGGAGGGCTGAGTGGAGGCCAGGGAGTCTGAGCATATCTTTGGGGTAAGAGATTTGGTTACACAAGGGAGGGGAGCTGATGGCTGGTCCGCTCATTTGGGGAAAACTTTCTGGGTGGTAGGAACTAAGGATAGGGTGTAAGAAACTGATACACTGGGAGAGGGGTGAGGTGAGCAGAAGAGGCCAGGCCCTGGCTGCCTGTGTCAGCCTGCGAAGGGCAGCTTCGCCTCTCCCCTGCATCTCCCCGTCTCCCCCAAATGGAGTTCACGGGACTAAATCGTGGTGGGGTTTGCCTGGTGCCCATTTCCACAGCTCTTCCTCCTCACGACCACCCAGATAAACCCACTTCTCAGGGCGCTGGCTAACGGGCTAACTTCTTGGTCATCCTTTCCAGGCTTTCGTGAGGTGGTGGAATGGAGAGGAAGGCAGACAGTTCTTGAATTCCCTTCCTCTGAAGCAGAGGCAGTAGCTTCTGTGTCTTCTCCCTCTACAGCTGGACTCTCCTGCTTTTATACCTCCTGCTCCATCGTGTCCTAACCAGGGCTTACAGACTTCTCTCCCCCGTGGGATGTGGATCCTGCAGTGCCAATGACCAGAGCTTCCCTTGTTTGTAGAGCCAGCATCTGGCGCTGTATCTGCACAGATTAATTCAGTAAGTGGAATATATATTCATCAGTCAAAGGCAGGCAAAATCCAGGCTAGATGGGAAAGAGGACTGACATTATTGTGTACATGTGACACAGTGATACTGCTTTCACAGAATCAAAGGGCAGTGAAGGCCTTGAGTGCCTGGGGAATCAGGAGTGTGAGTCACACCAGGAGAAGCAGAGTGGCGCAGGTGGGATCAGTAAGATTTTAGTCATGGCATGGTTTATGAGCTGGGAAATTGGTTGTCACGCAATGTTGAATAGTCACTCAGATTTATCCACAACCCTCCAATGTTCATCTCAGACATTCTGGCCAAATCAGTGTCCTATTTGTATAATCTACATTCACTTTGCTTCCAGTTTGAATTTCTTGTGTATTCCATTCCCACCCTATTGGAATTAGCTGAACTCATTTGTTGAATCCTCACAGTGAGCCTAGGGGGTACACCTTGCTGGTATGAACCCTCACAGGGGCTCTGGAAGGTGGGGACCATCCTCACTGTGCATGTGAGGCTCCGGGGCTCAGACTGGTCCCAAGGCAGGATGGCCCTGTGCTTGGAGAGACTCTTTCCAGACTCTGCCGCTTATAGTTATGGGACTTAGGGGGAAGTTACCTAACCACAGTCATTAAAACCAGAACATTTGGAAAGAAATCAATGTTTGTCTTGGCCAACCCATGCTGGGCCAGTGCATTAGAGCGGCTGTGGTAGTGAGTGACTTGCTCCGTGTCAGATGCACGTGTATTTATGAGAACTGTGTGACCTCTATTGTTTCCTTTCTCTGGGACGCGAGGAGAGACGGCTCTAAGCGGCATTCCTTCAGTTGTGCTAGTTCCGGAGTTGGGAAGAACCTGTTCAACTCACAAGCTGGACAGGCCTTTCTCTTGGACCTGAAAGATTTATGACCCGATCATCCAGAAGCCCCACCACAAAAACCTCATTGAGCTGGTTACATGTTATCTTCCGAATATCAGCTCAGATGAAAAGGACCGTCTGGCCCACTGACAACCATCCATTGGCTTCTGCACAGTGTATTATTGTCCAACGCTTCCTCGGGAGCTATAATTAGGTGATGGTGTAAGGAGGCCACGGCGCGCGTTTGAATAGCGACTCTATTTGGGTCATGATGTCACTCACTCACTCGGGTCCCTTCTCATCATATGGCCTTCACCAGAGTGTGGTTGGAATTCAGCACACATGAAATCAGACCTTCACTGAGTTTTTCATGAAGTAATGATAGCCCTTGGGATGAAGAGCTTTTACATACCTGAAATAATTATGACTTAAGAGTTGAAGTTCTGGGACCCCACTTTTTAGCTCTTTAATCTGGACAAGCCTCTTAGAGACTTCCTTTGTTCATCTGCTAATTAGGGTTCATGGTACTAGTAACTTCTATGGGTTATAACATATGGTGTATATATTACTTGCCTTTCCCCCATCATACCCAATCAATGACTACGTCCTGAATGTTCCCCTCTGAAGTATTAATATCTCTCAACTCTTTCCATGGTTCTCTGTCACCATCCCAGGCCCAGCCACTGTCCACTCTTGGCTTAGATCATTGCACTAGCCTCTTCACTGCACCCACTCTTATGTTCCTCTAATAGACAGGCTGCTTCCACAATCATCTTGTGGGTCAATCTCCTGGAACACAGCCTCCAGCTTCAAACCTTCCAGTGGTTTGATCTAAGCCATTCTCTGGGCTGAAGCCCCAGTTCCTCACCTTGATTTGTAAGGTAACGCGTGGTCTGTCCTCGTCTGTATCGCAAAGCTCGGGTCCTACCACGGGTCTCCCCCACTCCCACCACCGCATCAGCATTCCAGCCAAGTCAGCTTATTTTCAGCCACTCAAATACCTCAAGAACTCTCCTCTTTAAAAGCCCTCTGTACTGGTTGTTCCTTCTGCTTAGCACATTCTCTACCCGTTCTCCACCACTTCCCTGCCTTGCCAATTCCAGATGCTCCTTTGAGAACCCGTTGGAAATGCTGCTTCCTCGGGAAATCCTCCTGAGATGTCCCCCGCCACCTCCACCATTATTATAATCTCCTGATAAACAGGCATGCTCTACTTCCCAGCATATGTCACAACTCCAATTAAATAATTACCTGGAAAGCATTTGTTTAAAGTTTATCTTCCTCTCTGGACTGTTTCTAAAACGTGGTTTCATTTCTAGTATACTAAGCGGCACATAACGTTCACTCATAAAACATTGTGGAGGGATGAAACTTGTTATTCCTCTCAGCACTCAATCCTGCCATTTTTTGCAGTTGAATATCCTTGGGTCACCTTTGCTAGTTAATCTCCAGCCTCCTCTTGGTTGAGGATAGAAGGCTCTGTGTGAAGGAACCCCATCTCTAGGTTTTCCTGGCCACCGAGGGCCGGGTGGAGAGCACGGTAGGAGTTAGAAGAGAGTCACTAGGCTGCTGAGTGTTACAGCTAGAAAGACACTTAGGGTTCAGTGAACCCCTTGGCCACATTTTAAAGATGGGGAAACTGAGGCCAAGAGAAATTGAAAGTTATGCTCGAGAGTAGAGCTAAGGAATGGATTCAGTGACCCTAAAATATTCTTTTCTCAGGCATTAACACACACATAGAAAACATATTTATACACAGTTTGTAGAGCATTTTCTATTTCATTACTGTTGCTCTATTGATCTTTATAGCAGCCTTGAGAAGAAGGTAGGGCAATCGTTCATCCTCGTTATACAGACGAGGAAATAAGAACAGGGTGTCTGGTGACTTATGCCCACATCCAAGATCAACCCAACTTACAAGTGCAAAAGCCTGAGTCCCCGAGCTTCAGGTTCTAGGGTGCATGTTTTTTCCCACCACATTGCTCTGTTTTTCTTACAAATAAATACTTGTGTGTGTGCTTAGGTGCTCAGTTGTGTCTGACTCTGCAACCCCATGGACTGTAGCCTACCAGGCTCCTCTGTCAACAGAATTTTCAAGGCAAGAATACTGAACTAGGTTGCCATGCCCTCCTTCAGGGAATCTTCCTGACCCAGGGATTGAACCCACATCTCTTGCATCTGCTGCATTGGCAGGCAGATTCTTTACCACTAGCGCCACCTGGGAAGCCCCCAAATAAATACTTGGGCAACTCCATTTCTGGTAAGAAATGCATCAGCCAGAGTCTCAGATGGGAGCAGAGAGAAGTTCTGTTTCATTCTCTTCCTTGCTCACTTAATGGCTGTGATGTCTGTGACTCAGGCTTCCCTCTGTCAGGTGACACAGGATAAAGTCAGAGGAGGTGATGGGGTGGGTGTAGGTGCTAAGAAGTCAGGGCTAAGCCCTCGCTCTGCTACTCACAGCTGGGGACCCTAACCAGCTCGTCAGGAGCCGCTCTGAGCCTTAGGTGTCCAGCTGTAAAACATAGGTACTTGTTGCCTCTCTCTAGCATTGTTCAGGATTAAATGAGATAGTGCTTAAAAGACACAGAGAAAACAGAAGGCACTGCTTAAGCACTATTTATCCTAACACCCTGGCAGCCTGCAGCAACAGAGTTGAGAAAAAAATGTCAGAAAAGGTCAGCCTTTGGGTCAGAGAGGTGTAAGGAGTTCTCAGGAGGGCACCATGAACCCTGAGGTGTGGTTGAAAGGGGAGGTTTGCAGCTGATGCAGACTGTATTTTAGCCGCAGTCTCTTCGGCTGCCTCCTGATTTCATCAGTCTCCGTGTGTCCTGACTGCTGCTTCCGTGCCTTGCTTGCAGTGAGTGGGGGTGGAGTTGGGGGACTCACTTGTTGGGGGTAGACAGTGTCCGAGATGCCCCCTTCACCCCAAAAGAATCAACACATTTCTGCCCAAATTATGTTTCCTATCTCTGCATTTGGAGTGGGGAAGTTAAAAAAAGGAATGGGAGAAAACGTTTATAAATTCATCTGACTGCCAATCTGAAAATGGTTCCATTTCTTAGAGCCATTTGTGAGCTTTTGTTTTCCTAAGCTGCAACTTCACAAAATGCATCCAGAAACCACGCTTTAAGGAAATCTACTTGACCGAGCTGTGAACACTGCTGATTGACGAGTACCTTTCTTGGCAGTCTAGAAGTTAAAACAGCATCCCTAATGGTGAAACTACAAAATCTAAATTGAGAATTTCATTATCAACATTTAAATTAAAATTTCATGGCAGACTCAGGAGTGAGGAGGCGGGGTTGTGGAAAGAGGTGGCAGATGATCAAAGTAGAAATCCAGTTTAAAAAAAAAAAAAGATCAGGTCATTCCTGGGGAGGGTGGTCCGCTTCTGGAGAAATGACGGCCCTGGGAATTTACCATGTCCCTGGGCTGTGCTTCAGCCCACAGGCTGTCACTTGTCCACAGATCAAGGAGAAGTCCAAGGGCAGACCCATCCTCCCCAAGGCCCCAAGACTGCGATGAAAGCAGAAGCTGGAATAATTGCCAGCGCAAAATCACTGTGGCAAAGGTCCGGAATCCTACCCTGGCATAGCGAGCTCGTTCTCTCCGGGTGGGACTCCTTGTCTAAAGAGGGGGCAGAGAACATCTGAGTCTGCCCCCACCGCAGGGCCCCAGGGCCCGAGTCCCCACACCAAGTCTCCTGTGCCACCATTGCCACCAAACCCCATTTTGAAGGGCACAGCTTCTTTTTCTAAAGAGAAGACAAAGCTTTCTCTCCTTCACAGAGTCATACAGTCATATATTTTTCAAAGATGGAAAATGATGAATCCAAGTTCATAAATGAGATATTCAGGATGGCAAGGAAATTGAGGCATGCACATACATATGCCTGGAAATATCTTCTTTGGTTAAGGCAAAGAAAGCAAGTGAGGTTGTTACTATGTGTGTGGGTGGGAAAGGAAGGTGGTCTTGGACTATACTGTCTAGCTTAGCTTAGTTAAATTGTCGAGCATAGGGAACCTAGTAGTAAGTGTCCAAGTGGACTGGGGACACAATTGTGATGGTGGGTCAACATGATTCCCAGCGTCGTCACTGTGTCTGGCTCCAGGTCCCTGTTCTGCTTTTGCCCACAACCCTGGGCTCTCATCCCCGCCTCCAGGCCGTCAGTGATCACGTGGGTGCTGGTGACCCTTAACTCTTCATCCTCAGGCTCTACTGTCCATCTTCACCTTCAAGTCCCACAGGCAGCCTAAGGGCACCACATCCAATGTGGAGAACTGGTCACCAAGCAAGGGCACCTGCTGTGCCCACCGGTGGCTCCATCGATCCCATCATCCAAACATAAGCCTGGGAATAGTCACAACCCCAGCTTCTCCCTCTGCCCTCATGTCTAACCTGCTGCCACATTATTTCTTCTTTCTGTTCATCACACTGGTTTCCTCCTCTCCTTCCCACCCCAGCTATGACTGTCTTGGTTCAGACCTTCAGCTACGTCTTGCTCCTGGGCTGTTGCAGTTGCCTCCAAACTGGTCTCCCTGGCTTCTCTAAGTATCTCCTCCAAGCCACGCTCCACACTGTTGCTGCAGGAATCTTTCTGCAGCGCAAATGTAATTTTGATGTGACCCTCAAGGCTTTGGGTCACCTGCAAGATGAAGTCCAAACTCATCACCAAAGCAGGTGAAGTTCCTCTGGCCCTGCACCCTGTCCATCTCTCCAGCCTTCTCTTTTATTCACTTCTCTAACTTCTTCACTCAGCACATGTTTATTACACCTGCTTGGTGCCAGATACTCTGCAGGTGAAGGGACATGGTGGTAAAAGTAACCATCACCCTGCACCATATAATCTGTCTACACAAAGCATGTGCTTAGTGGGCTGGTTGTAACAGTCAGCATTACAGATGCACTGTAGCTTCAGTTCTGGGATTTCTAATTCCGCCTCGCAGGAATTAAACTGCTCTTTAAGCCAGTGTTACTTGCCTGATAGTGCTTTTCATACAAAAATTTCAGCTTTCAGCATTAACTCTGCTTGCAACTATTCACCCTTCCACCAAGGCCAGGAAAGTAGTCAGAACTGGCCCAGGCTTGTTGAGAGTATTCCCGGATCAATATTCTTAAACTACTGTCTTCACTGGGTCTCTCCACTGTGAACATCTGCCATGGTCTATGTTGTTGCTACTCAAGGCACAGTTTGAGGACCAGCATCAGCGGCATCACCTGGGAACTTGCTAAACTATCCCAGACCTGCTGAATCGGAATCTGCATTTTAACAAAGTCCCGGGTGCTTTGTTTGTACACTGACGTTGGAGGAGGTCTGGTTGACACAGACTGAGAGACGCACAGCTTCTTACTTGACACCACATCACTGATTGCTCCTCCAATAATATTCACTCCAGGATATCCTGATCTAAATCAGCTGGGGCCCTTAAAAAGCTCTCTCGTAATGTGTGTGCTTATGGCCTTTACTTTCAGACATCATTCTTATTTTTGCCCACAGAAATTTGTCCAGGACTTATTCTTCCATAAGTGATTTCTCCCGAGACGCTGCCTTTATTTCCCCAATTGTCCATGTCCCACAATCTATCCCATGTCCACCCCCCTTCCGTATCAAGCCTGACATTCCAGATGCCTCACCATGTGAGGACCCACTGTCCCTTTCTTCGCCTGGACATGAGTTGGGCAGCCTTCAGAACATACCAGGTTTGTTCATTCACACTTCAGTATCTTAGCTGTTTAGGGGGTCACCTATGGAAGTCCTTTTACCCCTTGGGTCATGCTTTCAAGACCTAATTGTAGCTACATGATTTGTTTGAAGCCCTTCCTAGACACATCAAAAGTATCAAGGCCACACTGCTCCTTCCCTTATCCAAACGCAGATCATTTGTCTATACCTATGATGTGGGCACCAAATCCTAGGGACCTTTGCATTGAAGTGTCAGCAGTTTTACTTGCTTACAAAGAAACAGCTGGATGATTCTCTTTTTCACTTTAAATTTTGAAATAATTTTAGATAAAAAAGTTGTCAAAATAATAAGAGGAGAGCTCCATACACCTTTCACTCAGCTTCTGCTAATACTAACATCTTCCACAACCACACACAGTGAGCAAAACCAGGAAATTAACCTTGGTACAATGCTATTAATGAAACTACAGATCTTACTAAGGGAGATTTCTGAAGTTTTCCTACTAATGTTCTTTTCCTATTCCAGGATCCATTCTGTGGTCTCACCCTGTTTTAGTAGTCATGTCTCCTTAGTCTCTTCCAACCTGGGAATAAATCTTCTCTTTCCTTGTTCCTCCCTCCCATGCTTGACGCTTTTGAATAGTGCTGGTCAGCTATGTTGTGGAATATCCTTCAGTTTGAGTTTGATACTTTCTCAAGGCTAGACTGAGGTTTTGCATTTTTGGTAAAAATTACACATGAGTGATTTTGTGCCCTTCTCAGTGCATCATTCATGGACTTGATATTAATATATCTTATTGCTGATGATCTTAGCCTTCCTCACCTGGTTAAGCTGGCTTCTGCTGAGTTTCTCTACAATAAAGTTGCCATTTTCCCCTTTACAAGTAATAACTATCTTGGGAGAGATATTTTGAAATTATGCAAATACCACTTTCTCCTCAAATATATGCCCACTGATTTTACACCCATTGGTGGATCTGCCTTCAAAATGTATCACTGTGGCACCCACTGTGTGTATATTCATAAACACTCAGTTGTGTGAGATAAGTCCCTGTTCAAATCATTCCAGTAGGGTTTTCTATTAAATAGACTTTCTTTGAATTGTCTTTTTAAAGCTGTTCATTATAACAGGGTGGCACAATCAAATAAATAAAACAGTCTTTCATGCATGCATCCATCCATCTAATATTTCTTTCAATTTTTTCATAAAATAAATCAACTACCAATCTTCATATTTCTCCCAGTTATGCCCTAACTGGTGTCCCCTACTCCCTGCTGTTCTGTTTGAATTATTACGTGAACTGGCTGTTTTGCCCAAATGAGTAAGCCAAGATAGGACCATTGATTTTTTTTGAGCAGATGGTTGTCTAAATCAATGTGAAAAATGAGATGCCAAACTGTTTTCCTGGAATGTGCCACTGCAGAAAATGCTGCTGTCATGGACATCTGCTGCTTGTGCCTGCTCAGTGGCTCACATCCCTCTCTTTAGGTCACAGCATCCAACTTTTTTTTTGCAGAATCTCCCCTCCTGTGTTCTTAGTCCATGTGGTTTCATGGAGCTGGCCCACCTGCTGGCGTTGGAGGTGTGCACATGCCCCAGGCCTGGACAGAGTTAGCCATCCCTTTCACCATAGTAGGGTTTCAGTGGTAAAGAACCTGCCTGCCACTGCAGGAGACTTAAGAGATTTGGGTTCGATCCCTGGGTCAGGAAGATTCCCCTGGAGGGGGGCATGGCAACCTATTCCAATGTTCTTGCCTGGAGAATCCCATGGACAGAGAAGCCTGGCAGGCTACAGTCCACAGGGTTGCAAAGAGTTGGACACGACTGAAGGAACTTAGCACTCACACACACTGGCTGTAGTAAACGACTGAGAAATTGGCATCTGGTTCTAGTCGGCTAATCAGAATCTCTTCCAAAATCTTGGTGGCATTATTACTGGGTATTTAAGAGAGTGGGGCGGAAGCCTGAAGCTTCACTGGACATCTTTGCCACCGTGTGTGGGGAAAGCAGACTTGAGAATACGGCCGACACAGTGAGAGATGGTGAAGTGGGAAGAGTGAAAGGGACCTGTTCCTTGTAATGTCAGTTGATCACCTGGATCTAGTTTCCTGAAGCGAGGTCCATCCCAGGACTTTTCAGTTTCATGAGCCAATCCATTCCCTTTCATTGTATAAGACAGCTTGAGTTGAGTTTCTTCTACTTGTAACTCAAAGTCCTGACAAATAGATACTTTTTAAGTACCTACTACCCATGAGGACAGATGCTTGGGGCTCTGCAGGATTCAAAGACGAGCCAGATGTGTGCCTTGCACTCTAGGAGCCCTCAACCTAGCACAAAACACAAGATCAGTGCACTAATATCCACATGAAAAGGGCCCATGTGATCAGCCTGATCCACCCAGGAAGAGCTTGGCTGTTGGACTGCGGTGAAGCGAGTGATGAATACCAGCTGGGGGGAAATTGGAGCATTGAGGAGATGAGGGACTTTATTATTCCTGGCAGAGGGAAAGGCTTGGGTGAGGTCCAACTGTGGAAAGTGTAAACATCTCAGTGTGTATTTTGAGATTTTGAGGTTCTATGGGTCATCCATAGTGACTGAAGGGTAAAGGTTAGGCTTAAAAGGAAGATTCAGGGGACCGAAAAAAAAAACCAACCTAGAGAAAAGATTAGTTTAAAACAAATTGAAAAGCTTTTGATTGGCAGTCTGAGGATTTGACTGGCAGCATGAAGGCAGAGCAGGATTCTGAGTAGAGGAGCTAGGTGATTAAGATGTATTTGGCAGCAGTGAGCAGAGTTGGAGAGGGCAGGGCTGGGCAGCAGGTGAGGAGGCCAATGAGACTGGCTGGCTGAACTTCAGGGCAGGGTTGGGGAGGATCAGACGTTAAAAAGAAGGCTGGAGGCGGGTGGAATCCCAGCCTCTGAGAACATGCTGCCCAGAGCCTTTGGCCATATTTGCTCAAGAATCTTCCTTGTCGTATCATTTGAAAGCCATACTTTTTATTTCATGCCAAACATTGTCAGAGGGAGCAGTGGCAGATTCATCCTGAACGTGAGCCAGCCGGCCTGGCACGCACACGTTTAATGGCATTCCAGACCTCGGGGCCTGGCAGGCGCCCTCGGAGCCCTGCCCCAGCTCTGGCTTCTGCCTCCCCGGAGTGAGGACCAGCATCCTTCTTCTTATTGGGTGACCTTCCAAGCAGAAAAAGTCCAGCCTGAGACTCCGACCTGACCCCACACAAGCTGCAGACAGCTCGGCCCTCTTAGTGATGCCTCTGCTTTGGACTCAGACTGGGAGCCATCCTGTTCACACCCTCTCTCCTCCTGCCCTCGTGTTCTCCCCACTTGCCCAGGCTTGAGCAAGTCCCATCAGTACCGCAATCACTAACCCTCGCCCAAGTCACCATCGTTTCTCGCCTCGATTCCTGCATCAGCCTGGCTGGTCTCCTGGCTTCCACAGTTTCAGTTCAGTTCAGTCCAGTCGATCAGTCATGTCCGACTCTTTGTGACCCCATGGACTGCAGCACGCCAGGCCTCCCTGTCCATCACCAACTCCCGGAGTTTACTCAAACTCATGTCCATTGAGTTGGTGATGCCATCCAGCCATCTCATCCTCTGTCCTCCCCTTCTCCTCCTGCCTTCCATCTTTCCCAGCATCAGGGTCTTTTCCAATGAGTCAGTTCTTTGCATCAGGTGGCCAAAGTATTGGAGCTTATTCCTTACAGTGAATATCCAGAACTGATTTCCTTTAGGATGGACTGGTTTGATCTCTTTGCAGTCCAAGGGACTCTCAAGAGTCTTCTCCAACACCACAGTTCAAAAGCATCAATTCTTTGGCTCTCAGCTTTTTTTATGGTCCAACTCTCACATCCATACATGACTACTGGAAAAACCATAGCTTTGACTAGATGGACCTTTGTCAGCAAAATAACGTCTCTGCTTTTTATTACGCTGTCTAGTTTTGTCATAGCTTTTCTTCCAAACAGCAAGTGTCTTTTAATTTCATGGCTGCAGTCACCATCTACACTGACTTTGGAGCCAAAGAGTTCACAGTCTGCAACTCAGCAAAGCAGCTAGAACAATCGTTCTTTAACATTACAAACCAGATCTTGTCACCCCTCTTTTTAAACCCTTCTTGTGGCTTTCTGCCTGAGTAAGAATAAAATCCCACATCCCTGTGGTGGCCCCAGGGACTCTGTGCTCTGACTCAAAGCATAACTGAATTTCCTCCTCAACTGGTTACCTCCTCAACTGAATTTCCTACCCTTCCCTTTGAGCCTTTCTGCTGCTTCCCTGCTGTCCTCTGCTGATGGCTCCCTTTCTCTTCATGACCCATAACCTGCCTCATCATAACAGAGGCATGTATCTGTCAGAATAGGTGCAGGCATGCTTCAGTAACAGATAATCTCCACATTTCGGTGGCTCCCATAACACAAGGCTAGTTCTCAACCATCAGGCCATGTCTGTTGTGGGTTGGCAGAGCGGCCTTGTTCATCAGAGTCACTCCAAGTTGACAGAACAGCCACTTTAACTGTTCCTGGTTGCTGTCCTCTAGAAAATGAAAGAGACGATCAAGAATGTCACAAGGGCCATTAAATGTTGGTTCACAAGAAGCCCATGTCACCTTTGGTCACACTCTCTGGCCAGTCACTGGCCTCAGTCACACACAAGAGAAGCCAGCTGTGTGATCTAATCACATAGCCAGGAATGGAAGGGGTCTGTCTGTATTTGGTCAACAGCATGAATGAACAGCACGAGAACTCATTTATCTGTGTGTGTAGCATGGATTAGAACCCTTGGTGTGTCTTCCAGTCCAGATGTTGTGAATGATGGCAGGGTTGGGGTAGAGACAGTGGAGAATGATGACAGGGAGGAGGGTTAATCACCTCTGCTCAAGCGCAGAGAAATGAGAACATAGCTGAGTTTGGTTGCTCACTGGACCAGTAATGCATGTTAAAAAAAAAAGGGGGTGGTTATTTCTCTGGTCTTTCAGGCCAAGCACGGTGGCATTCTAGTGGTGGGGCGGAGCGGTCCCCTTGGTCAGAAATAACTTACTTCTGGTGTCTGCGGTTCTTCCACTAGAGATTCATTCCTTTGATTCTATGATACCATTTCCCAAGTTGTGTCCGACAACACACTTATGTTAGATGTCAGCGTGTGCTCCTTGGTCAAATAAGATGGTGAGGTGCTGAGTTAAACAACAGTGAACAGGCCTTGATTGATACGTAACATGTACTGTCTCTTCCTGAGATGGAATCAAAATTTTCAGCATTTCGCCGGTTTTTAAAATCAAGAAACCCTTTCCTCCCTGAATGCTTCCCTAATGTTAACTAGATGGTTGGGAAAAGGCTGATCTGGGAGCCTTTTCAGTCCTCTGGTGTACGAGAGGCTTTTCATGGGAGAAGGAAAGCAGTGCAGACCAGGCTTTGAGAGGATGGGACAGCAGAGGGACTGGGGGTAGGGGACAGAGGGTCTGAGAGGGAGAGGTCGGCTGCGAAGATCAAAAGTGACCCTTTCCTCAGGGATGGATACAGAGCTGGAGTCGCAGAGTGTGAGCTCCTGACCCCACCCCACCCCCCTCACACACCCACCCTCTCTGCTCCCTGCTGCCCAAGCCACTCAGACTCCAAAGCTCCACCTTTTCAAGCCAACAGCACACCAGGCCGTCTTAGTCCTGGCTTAGCTCTCAAGTTCCTGCTGCCTAAAACACCCTCTTTTCTTCAACTCCAGTCTGGGAAATTCCTTCTCTCTTTTAACCATCTGTCAGGCATCCACCTCCAGAACACCATCCTTGATACCTTTATCCACCCCACAGCCTCAGCTGGGTTTACTATTCCTCTAAGCTCCCATAATACACTGTGTCTCTTCATCACTGCCCTCATCATTTGGTATTTTTTAAAAGATATTTGTTTACTTATTTATTTGGCTGTGCTGGGTCTTAGTTGTAGCTTGTGGGATCTAGTTCCCTGACCAGGGGTCAAACCCAGGTCCCCTACTTTGGGAGCTCAGAGTCTTAGTCACTGGGCCATCAGGGAAGTCCCACCACTTTGTACTTTAATATTCTTATTTGAGATGGCTGGATGGCATCACTGACTAGACGGATGTGAGTATGAGTGAACTCCAGGAGTTGGTGATGGACAGGGAGGCCTGGCGTACTGCGATTCATGGGGTCGCAAAGAGTTGGACACGACTGAGCGACTGAACTGAACTGATTCTTATTTCTGTCCCTCTAATCTGGGATGCTCTTGAGGGCTTTATCTTTATATCCTTATATCCTCCTCTGCTAGGAGATAGATATTCACGAATTAATTGAATGAATGAGGCCCACGTACAAGAAGTGTGTTAAAATCCCCTACATGTCCCAATTGAAAGACTTCCCCAAGTTAAAAGGATCTATTCCGCATATTTGAAAACCTCATCTTGTTTGTCATGCCCACCTCAGCTGGTTCTCCTATCTCCTGGGGCCTAAAGTCTTCTCTTTGCCTTCCTCACCATCCGCTCTTCTGTCTGACCCATTCTACCTCTCTTATCCCCTCATGTCCTGATTCATGTCTTCTCAAGAAGAGTGAGTGAGTCTTAGAAGGTTAACGGCCATGCTTAGGTTTGTTTCCTTGAACAGGAAGTAAATGCAAATATCCTGAGAAGACAATCTAACTTTAAGGGTGAGAAGAAAGTTTTTTGTTTGTTTATTTTATAGTTCAAGATTGGCTTTAATGATTGAATAAGATGGGGAAAACTAGAAAAAACCTGTGGGTAGAGGACCTGGACAGGTTGTTGCTGGCAATGCACTCAGAGCTGAATCACGGCTTTTGTGGGTCAGAGGCCCTCAGTGAGTAATCATTTTAATAGTCATGTCCCAAATAGCACATGCCCCAAATGCTGCACGAGACATAGTTATACTAAGAAATTAGGCATGTTTATCTGAAATTAAAGTTATCTGGGAGCCCTACTGTGTAGTTGTCCCTGACTCTTTTTTTTTTTTTTTTTCAGGTTTTCTTCCCACCTGCCGCTCTTGGAGGCGTTCTGGCACTTTTCAGGCACCTGTCACCACATATCCTCCACCCCGACTGCACTCCCATCATCGTTATCCTCACCTGCCACGGGGCTGGGACGTGGCAGCATATTAATGATCACATATGAGTAAGTGGATGCTTTCCTCTTGTTTTCCCAACTCTCTATTTATTTTCAGGGATGACGTGGCAACATCTGGATTTGGTTTCATTCAGGAGGTTGTGTGAGGAGATGAGAGTCAAGTCAACTATTGCGTGGGATTACAGTAACACCTTTTTTAAACAAAGATGCGTCTCAAGGAGATACTTGGGGCTCAGACACTTCCTTACCTGGTGGAAAACGCTTGGGGCATGTGGCTGACACTTTCATCCCCTCCCTGCCGCTGTGCTCTGAGAAGTGAAGGTGGATGGTGTGAGGAGTGGACTCCCTCCTCCCTGTGATGCTGAGGTCAGGCAGCAAGTCAGCCGTGGCCCAAGAGGGTCCCTGTGTGTGAAGGGGAGGGGGCTTTCTGTTTTTGAGACTTAGGTTAATGGAATTCTGATTTCCCATCTTTACATTGGGAGTGGACTGGTTCTTTTAAAAGTTCTTTTAAAGTGTTACTTTGGCATCAGATGCATAGGAGAAAACCAGCCCAAGATGATGGTGGGCACAAGCCCCATGAGACCATCTGAGCCTGGTGTCCAGGGTTCTGACCCTGTACTCTCACACCATCCTCAGCAGTAGGGACTCTGATGCCCAACAAGAGCCATACTCCTCTGAGGACCACTGTGAGGGGACATCCACCCCCGCCCCTCCACTCCAGACTATGGGCCAGCCAAAGCATTGGTGGTTCTAACAACTTGAGTTGGGTGAGCATGTGTGGTAAGCATCGTGAAAGTTGCTTTTCTCATTGCTGCTAAGAATTTCCCAGCTTTCAACATACTCTCTTTCTTGGTTGAATGGAACTTCCAAAGCTGACCACTGGTTAATCATGCTGAACAAGAAACCCACAATGCCCAAATGTCCAGAATGCGTGTGTGTGTGTGTGTGTGTGTGTATACACGTGCACATGGGGAGCTCCCTAGCTGTTTCCCCATGTGTTTCTGCCTTTTACAAATCTCCAGTCCCCCTCTCTGCTCATCCCCATGTTTACAGGAGCAAGCAACATGGCCCAAGGTAGTTTCAAGGGATGGTCAACAGATATTAAGAGAAAGCAAACAAAGCGATAGACATTTTCATGGTCCATCTGGGGAAATCTGCACACTCCATGCTACTCCTGGGTGGTCACAATGTGCATTAGTTTAATAAAGGCTCTAGTAGGTTCTACATTTCTCTTTTTAAATTTATTTTTGGCCCTGCTGGATCTTCATCGCTGCACAGGTTTTCTCTAGTTGTGGCAAGCAGGGGCTACTCTGTAGCTGTGTGTGTGGGCTTCTCATTGCAGTGGCTTCTCTTGTGGAGCTCAGGCTCTGGGGCAGGAGGGCTTCAGTAGTTGTATCTCGTGGGCTCAGGAGCTGTGGCTTCTGGGTTTTAAAGCACAGGCTCAGTAGCTGGGGTGCACTGGCTTAGCTGTCCAGTGGCATGTGGGATCTTCTGGGGCTAGGGATCAACTCTGTGTCTGCTGCATTGTCAGGTGGGTTTTCTACCACTGAGTCCACTAGGGAAGCCCTACATTTCTCTTTTTAACTTCAAAAAGATGTTATATAACTCAATGTTTTCCCAACTTATTTGATCAGAGAGCCACTCCATTTTTAAGGAATGTCATCCTGGGAACACACTTTGGAGAAATGGTAAAGGGAGAGGAGATGAGCAAGTGTTTGCATTCCTCTCCGAACTGTGGACCATAATTTAGCATGGAGAAAGCGCCCAGGCCTAAGCGTTGCCCTGGCGGCAGGACTCCAAGTGCCCAGGGTGGGTACCAGGCACTATCCCGGCCGGGAGAGGGAGGGCGTTTCCGGCACTGTACTGACGCGCTCCGCTGGAAAGTCTAGGCTGGTGGCCACTTAGAAGAGTCTTAAGAGCATCAGTTTTGTTTTGGGCTTGAAACGCTGTACAAGGCCGCCTTTTAATAGTCACAAGGCCTCGGGTGACACAGCACGGGGTGTCATCCGAGGAGGAAGCGTGCTCTCCTCCCCCAGCCCCGAGCCATGGCATTTCCTCTCTTCGGTGTGTTTTTCTTGCCACCAGAACAACTAAGCCCGGGGCCACCATTTGCACAATTCCCCGGATCCTGCTACTTTGCGGGCGGAGAACCCACGTGAACCTCGGGCGTCACCCGGGATTGTGCAAAGCTGTGGCGCCGTCCAAGCGCCTGCCTGTCGCAGGGTTTTGCCAGGACACTCCCATCTATTTCTTAAGTTCTGCCTCAATGTGACCTCTCGCTAGAGCAGGCCCGTTATTTTCTATTATGATACCCTATTTGTATCCTTTATAAATGATGACTCATTTATTGACACTCAACCCCCTACATACTTTTTGGAATATTGCCTTTCCTCCTCAAATGAAATATCAACTCCACAAGGAGAGAGCAGAGCTCAGTCTCTGTTGAGCAGAGATTGTTGTGGCCACTGTTGGATCCTTGGTGCCTTGGACAGTGCCTGGCACAACGTCGCAGTCTGTGGAATGAATAAAGAAGAACTTTGTAAGTTCTTCCCCACTTGAGTACTGATTGGTTGTGGAGAGTTGATGGACAAGGTCACTGACCAACCAGTGGCTGAGTGGTGAAAGGGACGGACTTCTAGCCTGAGTCAGCTGTGGTCCCTGGGTCGGTGAGATAGCACAGAAGTAGAGAGAGCAATAGAAATGAGTTTTTATTTGTAAAAAGTTACAAAATAATATTGTACAAAAATAAAGTCTGTAGAGAACTTTGGTTGTATAACACAAACGACTGAGACAGATCAGAGAAGTCAGAACTTCCAAAGAAGTGCACTCCTTACTGGATCAGATGGTAATCGCAACAATAAAGAAAAAATCACAAACTTTACCCTTTTGTGGCTTTGGCAGAGCAGTTTGCTTCAGTGAAAACCTGCTTATGGTGTGTAGGTGATGCTGGGAAGGAGCTGTCAGCATCCGCTGAATCCTACCGCCCCTGTGGGCAGAGAGTCTCCACAGGGAGCTGGGGCTAAGGCTGACCCCTGGGGACGCCGGCCACCAGACCTGCCAGGACTCTCTGAATTGGACAGATGATCTGGGGCTGCATCAAATTGCACTTCATGAACGACCGGTCAGCTCGACCTGTCCCTATTTTGAGCAGGCCATTCCTCAGCAAGTTCCCCTCCTTAGGCCCCAAGAGAGGGTGAGAGGCAGGCCCTTTTCCTCTATTTCCGAGTCGTTCAAGGGGAGCAGAAAGAACAGAGAGGGCAGAGTGATGGGCAGCTTGGGTCCTTGGGGGGATGTCTGGTGCTTCTTGATTACTTTGTAAAATTTACATGATTATTTGAGGGAAGCCAGTAGGCTATTTATTTGCCAAATCTGTACCACTTGAGCTAATAGCCACTAAGGTAGTGATGTAGTGATAGATAACCTCTTTGATAAAAATCCCTTTTATGAGATATGTCACAAGCTCTTAAAATAGGCCCAGTGCATTGAGCATGGGGGCAGAGACCAGACAAACCCATGACCTGGTCGCTGAGATAGTTTTTCTCACCCTATGTCCCTGCTCTGTCAAAGGCTTTCAGTATCCATGTGGTGGGGCAGGTGTGCCGAGGCTGGGCCAGGGCCCGTCTTCCACATCCACCCTTCCCGACCACCTTCTTCTGAGGAGGAGTCAGGTGTATGGGGGCAGCCCCTGGTGGCTTGCATGGCAACCAGGCTGACCCCACTTCCAGAAGGCCTGCAGCGCTCCTTGGCTATGCTGGGCCTAGACGTGTTTCTCAAGAAGGCAGTGGATGGATGGAAGGATAGGGGAAGAGTCTCCACTATCAGGGTAGAACCCCGGCTACTTGAGAGAACTGTTATTTTGAGGTCAACATTGAGTCCAGCACCACCTACTAAAGAGACTTTAACCTTTGACATATGTGGTTATGCATATCACAGATAGATACATGTGGATGGGAGGGTGAGAGCTTCAACACAGCAGGAAATGGATGGAGCACATGGCCTGTCTGCTGGGACAGGGAACCATGTAGAAATGAGGGCAAATGCCACGGTCTCCACACGCTGCTCCTGAAAAGGAAGGCCCATCAGAAATGTTCCTTCTGACATGTTCCTCTCTAACATATAAAACCAGGTAAGATGCTGAGACCTGGAGGGTAGAGGGGGGGTGGAAGCACACAAGGGCTTTTCTTAAAAAGGTAAAGTAAGTGATTTTTGCCTAGCGAAAGTCTTTTTAATACTTTGAAAAGCATGGACCCTTGACCCCAATTAAAATTTCCTTTGCCACCTTCCTTTGCATTTTGTGAGCACATATACTTTGGCACCTTTGAAAAGAAACTTTAATAAATAAGGGAAAAAAAGAGAAACTCATTAGTGAACGGTAATAAATAACAATAACTTAAATCTCAATAAATATCTTCTCTATATTTCTGTATCTGAAACAGATGCATTGCATCGAGTAGCTTCTCTGGTCACTGGTGACCACGCATAACGGAGCTGGGGTGTATGTAACATCTGTCTCTCTGTAAACCGACAGCCCAGCGGCCTCCCTGCCCCGGTGCAGCTGGGGGCCTTCCCGCACGCTCTCCTGCAAGAATGCTGCCGAAAAACCACACTGGTTTCCTGTTTCCAAGGGCAGAAAGGAAATACCTTCAGGTTTGGTTTTAGTCATGAGGACAGCCTTTTTGGTTCCTAGCCAACTTCTTCCCACCCCACACACCATGTTCGAAATCAATCACCCACCGTTCCCCAAAATGCTGGTTGGAGTAAACCTCAGGCCTGAACCTTCCAGAGCAAAGGTTACTAACTCTCCTGGATCTTTGATTTTTTTTTTCTCCCCCTCCTTTCCGGGGTATGTCTCCACTGAGTGACAGAAAAATAAACCTCTCTTTGCTTTCAGCAGTAAAACAATGACAAGGAATGACACCAGGAGGGCCGTTTCCCTGGTGTCTCTAGACATGTGAAAGCAAACCACAGGAGATACACTGGTTTGGTTTCAAGTGCATCCGCGGCTGAGCCCGGGACCCATGGCGGTGGACTGTATCAGATGAAACGACGGCAACACCCAACCAGGGACACCGGCCCTGAGCTTCCGGTGACGTCAGCTGCCATCCGGGAGAAGGCGGACGGCTGTCTTTTCTCTCTCTCCTGTCCAGTTTTCTGTAGCTGGATCTCCCTCCACCAGGCTCCCACAATGGCTGCCTTCCTCCTCCTCTGCCTCCACGTCCTCCTCCTCCGCCTCCTTGGTCCTCATCTTCCACTCTGGGCAAACATTTTCTGGGAACCTTGGTCCCTTTCTTTGCACTGCAGCAGGAATGCAATACACAGCGGTCTCTGGAGCCGGAGTCAGATACATCCACACCTTTTAGCGGAATGCTTTCTTAGAATATGGTAAACCAGGTTATCATCTAAAAAGGACAGGTCGTCATCAAAGGCGATGGGTCTGCAACACGCCTGCCCGACTTTGTCACTCACCAGCCTTCTACTTTTGGATAAGTTTTTTAATATTTTGTCGTACATTGTTTCGGCTGCATCGCAGGAGCCGCTGCAGTACCTGAAAATGAGTTCCTCCTTGGTTTCGTAGCCCAAACCCAAGTCAGTGACGTTTAGATGCACGGCGGTGAGGACGCAGCCGCGATTTCGGCCCCTCTGGCCGCGCCGGCCTTTCCCTCTGGCACTCTCCGGGCTGGCGGCCGCCCCCTGCCGGTGCCGCTCTCTCCGAGGAAGCACGGCCATTTGTTTCTCTGGTGACCTTTTCAGCCTTCGAATGGTAGCTTGAATAAAATCCATGACATCATCAAACTGATCAGGGTAGTCCTCTGGCATATTTGCTGTGCAACAAGAAAACAGAGATGGACACATGAGGCGAGAGCAACGACCATTTCAAGGAGTCTCTAAGATCGGTCTCTCTGAAAGGCGACCCAGTATGGTCCCCCCCACCCCGCCCATGGTGAAACGACCCCTTCAGGGACCACTGTACACCCCCAAGGACAAAGGCCAAAAGGCACCCTCCAAGATTCCCAGGAAGGAAATTCAAGACTAACACGGGAGGGGGATGACACACTTCCTTGTGGAGAACAAATCCTTAGAAATGGAATTTCCACGTGGATGACGTCTGCCATTTTTAACAAGTCTATGTTGAGATGCTGATGGAGGGTCATTTCTTCTAATAAGGGTAACCTGCAGTCGGGGTTCTCAAATGTGTGGGCAGGACTGTGCTGGGATACTCGGGGGAAGATACAGGGACCTGGCCGACCCTTAGGGGGAAGTGTGGGAAGGGGCCAGGGAACCTGCACCAGTTTAAGGAGCCCTGGGGGAGTTCTGAGGTAAGTGGTCCCTGGGCCATACTTTGAGAAACCCTGTCTTAGAGGGTGAAAGAAGGATTACTCTTGGAAGACACTGCTGCTTTCACCTGGAATGTCAAGGTGAAAGTTGACATTCAGCTCCCTGAACTCCACCCTGACTTAACACTTCTGCCCTGCTGAGTGGAAGAACCATTTGGATAGATCACATGAAAAAGTCCTGATTTCAACTATGTTTTAAAACTTCCTTAAAAGACATTAAGAGACTGAAAAACAGCCCACTGTTCACTAATAAAGAGACTAATTTACCACTTCTTTGGATTAGCAGGACTTTAAAAATACAAGGTCAGATCATATGATGTTTACATGCATCACAGCAATACATGGAATGCAATGCTGCCTGTGGACAGGCGCGGTGGGGTCCTGCCTCTGCTGCAGGCTGTCACTACGATTCCCAATGGCTTTGGCTGCAAACAGGACAACACACATGCTTAGGAAGATCACATGGAGCAGTGACTGAGGTGATGCTTCTAGGGTATTGGAGACCTTTGGGCAAATGCATGACTTCAAGGTTTTTGGGCATTTTTGCTGTATTTCAAGCATTTGCTTCAGCTGATCAGGTAAGAGAAGAGAAACTATTTGAACAACTGAATACATTTCTAAAAGAGGAAAGTAATTCAAACGTCCATGAATTAGGCACTAGACCTTTTATGCTCCCCTCATCACTTTTCCAGGGCTTCCTTGGTGGCTCAGATGGTAAAGAATCTGCCTGCAATGTGGCAGATGTGGGTTTGATCCCTGGGTTGGGAAGATCCCTGAAGAAGGAAATGGCAACCTACTCCAGTATTCTTGCCTGGGACATTCCATGGACAGAGGAACCTGGTGGGCTACAGTCCATGGGGTCACAAAGAGTCGGACATGATCCCATTTTCAGGTAATTAGGATGTTTAGGGTTATACATTGTTTAGAAAAATATACCCCGAAAGAGTTGTGAGCAAGAGTGAACTTTTTTTTTTTTTTTTGCAAGACCATGGTAAAGCAGAGGATTACATTGTACCTAACCCATGTCAAACTGTTTTGTTATGAATGAATTGCTAAAACAGGTATCAGGTATCCTAGTGTGTAAGATATAATTCAACTAAGGCAACTTAACCATATCTATTCCTCTTTCTTACCTGTCTATACAGATAGCTAATACATAGTATTATCTATATTAGGGCAAAATATAGGACATATAGTAATGAAAAGAGCAGGGATGGTATGGAATTTCGTAATTCTAACTCTAAAATCTGGCACTGGGTGGTTCTGTGCACAGAGGTCTCGAAGCTGCTTCTACTGGTGTTTGGCCAGTCACCTCTTGCCTGGATAATCTCACCAGACCCGAGCCCCTGCATTCCCTTACCCTCCTTCAGTTTGTCTTGCACCTGGCAGCCAGAGCGATGCTCTTGAAATTGTGAATGCAGCTCATGTCCCTCCTCTGCTCCAAGCCCTCCAAAGTCCACACTGGCCTAAGGTCCTCCCCGACGCCCCCCACCCTCCACCCCAGTCCCAGCCTTTGTCACCGCTGACCTCGTGTTCGACCTCCCTCCTCCTTGCTGCCTCCCTTCCAGCTCCTCTGGCCTCCTCCCTGTTCCTCAAACACAGGGTTTCTCAACCTCAGCGCCACTGACACTGGGGCTGGCACATCCTTTGTTGTGGGTGTGTTTAAGGATGTTTAATTACACCCCTGGCCTCTACCCAGGAGACACCCGTACTAGCCTCCACCCCCATCCCAACGGTGACAAATGGAAGTGTCTCCAGATATGACCAGATGTCCCCTGGGGGCAAAATTGTCATGGCTGAGAACCGCATACATCAGACACGAACAGGCACTCGGCCTTTTGCTGGCTGTTCCCTCTACATAAACGCTGTTCCTACAGAGAACCCAGTGACTCACACTCACATCCCCTGCAAGTCTGCTCAAAAGTCACCGCGACCCAGCCCCACCTTGACCTCCCTGTTTCAAATTTGGTTCCTCCCAACCCCGAATCCAGATCCTCCTGCCCTCTTCCCCGCAGAGCATAATACTCAACCTCCTCCAACACACTGTCGAACTTTTCTCATGGTGACTATTTGTTGTCTGTCTTCTCTGAGCGAATGTCACCCCCAGGAGGCAGGGACCTCTGCTTGGCTTGTTCACCAATGGATCCTGGGAGCTTACAATAGGATCTGGTCCCTGGAGGCCGGCAATGGTTTTTTTTTGAACGACTTAGGTCACTTCACAAGGATAGAGAGTCCTTTTTATTTCTCAAGGGGACACTTGGGCTTCAGTTCAGCCACACTGTGATGAATTGAAAGTCTCCAAAATACACAGTCTCCATCACATGGGCAGCCCCAGTGCCCAGAAGTACAGTCATCTCCCACCTGAGAGCAAATAACTGTCTCAGAGCTGCCTCCCTTGCCAGCTTCCCCTGCACCTTTACAGTGTCAGCTCTTAAAGCCCACCTCATTCCGAGGATTCTGAAAGGCTCTGGCTCCGTGGGAGCAATGTTTCCTCCAGGAATACTGGGAGAGTGGGAGGGTATTTGGATTCAAAATTTCCTCTGAACCATTTTCTACCTGAGTCCCTTAGGAATCTTCTTTCCTTCCTTCCTTCCCACCTTTCTTTGTTCCTTCCTTCTGCCCTCCCTTTCTCCCTTCCTTTCCTTCTCTTTTCTTAAAATTAAAAAGAAAATTATTTCTTGGCTGTGTTGTGGGGCTTACTGGATCTTAGTTCCCAGAGCAGGGATTGAACCAAGGCCATGGCAGTAAAAGCACCAGGTCCTAATCACTGGATCACCAGGGAATTCCCTAAAAATTTTAAAAAATCACTCGATATTAAAGACATGAACTACTTATTTTGACAAATGAGTTGCTTGTGCTATTTGTGACTTTTTTTCAACAATAAGCTATATAAGAGAAAACTAGGTGTGCTTGATTTCAAAAACATGAACAGAAGTCTGAACTTCTAACTGATAAATTAGTGATTAGTCAAAATACAAAAAAAGAAAAAGCCTTTAGATTTCTGAAAAACAGTTTTACAAAAGGATCACATGATGGGATTCCTGGTTCTTTTTAAGAACTCTTGAATAGATCATTAAGTTAAGAACCTGGGAATATGGAAGCTAAAACTGATTAAGAATCAACTAAACTGATTAACAATCAACTAAAGATTAATCAGAAATGAGTTAATGTTAGTTGCTCAGTCGTGTCCAACTCTTTGCGACCCCATGGACAGTAGCCTGCCAGGCTCCTCTGCCCATGGGATTCTCAGCCAGGCTTCTCCAGGCAAGAATACTGGAGTGGATTACCATTTCCTCCTCCATGGAATCTTCCTGACCCAGGGATCGAACTCAGGTCTCCTGCATTGCAGGCAGACTTTTTACCATTTGAGCCATGAGGGAAGAAGCCCCAATAAATTAGTGATTAGTCAAAATACAAAAAAAAAAAAAAAAGCCTTCAAATTTCTAAAAGACTCTTTGTTTTACAAAAGGATTCACATGATGAAGTCTCTGGTTCTCTTTAAGACCACTTGAATAGATCATTAAGTTAAGAACCTGGGAACATGGAAGTTAAAACTGATTCAGTTGATTAAAACTGAATCAACTAAAGATTAATCAGAAATGAGGATGAAATATTACTGAAAGTTTAACATAAACGGGAAAACATTCAAGTTCAAAAGTTCAGCTTACACTAGTTTAGACTCATTAATTTATCATGATAAATTACATTCTTTTTACTAGAGTTATAATGATGATTTGAATCAGCATTTATAATGTTTTATTAATTGCCCGACAATTTCAAAGTTCCAGAAAAACACTGTCCCTCCTTTTTATGACATTTCGACTGTATGCCTTTGTCCACTGGCTTTGCTTGCCAGGTAAAATATAGAATACCAAGTTAAATTTGAATTTCAGATAATTAGCAAGTGAATTTTTAGCGTAAGCAATCCTCAGTAATGATTGGGACATACTTATCTTTCACCGTGAGGATGTTTAACTCCTTTTTCTTTATCTTAATTTCTACTTGGCTTCCTTGGGGTGATGTGTGTAGCAATGTGGGTGCACTGGTCATTTGTGCTTTGGGGTGAGGTGGTGAATGGATCATTAAGCTTGAATTAAAAGTCTTTCGGACACTGGGGAAGCAGTCAATCCATGTTCCCGGTGTTAAACTGAAGAGAGCAGCTATGAGAACTTCTCCCTTCATGGGACATCTCCCTCATAACTTGTTGTTAAGGTGGAAATATTTATTTAAGCCTCAAGTTCAGGACATAGGCAATTCTAATTAAACTGAAGGGATTCCGCCCTCCCCATCCTCTTCTCCTTCTTGAAGAATAGAGTAAAACAATAAATATTTATGCTGAAAGTTGTACATGGATATGAATTTTGGAAACTAGAAAAGGGCAACATGATATTTTCCAAACCACAGAGCAAAGAGGCCTGTCTCTTCCAATGGAAAATTCCTAATCCCAGGCCTTTTGCTGCTGACTGAGTTCATTTCTAGAGAGACCTCCATTTATCAACACAAGGTATTTGTGGGGTGTGTTGGGAGCCATGCATCTCACTGAGCCAATCTTTAGCATCCTGCAGAGGCCCAGTTTACTTGCACAGCCCAGGCAAGTAAACGCCCCAGCAGGAACCAAGAAACCCATGGCTGCCTCCATGTTCCTGGAATTCACTGAGCAAAGTGGAAAGAAAGGGGCTTGCATTTGGATTAGTTCCCCAAATGAAGACTTGATGTCATATCACTTTCTTCATCCTATAAAGGGCTTGGCAGCATGTCAGCTACACAAATGGCCCTTGTTAGTAAGAACTTTGACAGTAAAATACTGCAAACCACAAAAGAGGAGCATCGTTTTGAAAAAACAGGTCAAACACTTGCTCATTTCCCAGACCCACTTGGAGGCTCGATCTCGGAAAATACGGACATCTAAAAGCTAAAGTTTTTGAAAAATCAAAATGCTCAAATGCATTTAAGTCATCCTTTTAGTGTGCAACTAAATATTTTGGCATTATTCTATTTAAAATATTTAAACTTTGATGTGTCCTTCACATAAACAATGTTATTTAAACAAGTGAAACCTTGTACTGGGCCAGACTCCGGGAACAAACCAAACTATTCACTCCCCAGACTTAGCCTTCCTCAATTATGGGAAAAAAACAATAATGCTACCCCAGGAACAAAGGCCTGGGATACTGACTATCTTGTAAAGTTAATTGAGTTTTTATAGGAACAATGGTGAGACCTAGGAGTACTCCTTGTAATAGCCAAACTAAAAAGCACATAATTCAAAACATTATCTTGGCTAGACTGGCATTTAGTGGACAAAGTTTTCTGTTAAATGTTAGATTTCTCTTAAAAAAAAGAGTACAGGTTAATGATACTTTAATCAAAGAGGTCATTTTAGATTCCTATTGGATGGTCGCCCTCCTCTCCCCGGCCGGGTTTCTGAGCTACTTTTCAGCCAGTCTTCCGCCCAGGGGCCCCGGAGGGAGCCCACAAGCTCAAGGTTGTGCACAGAGTAGTGAGGATGTGACCCCTTACCTAGAGTGGGAGGGGTCTCTGTGGGGCCCAGAGAAGAGGGGCCAGGACTCTGGTACCTGCAGAGGGCCTCTTGGATAGGAGCTGTCTTCCAGGCCAGAGCCAGCCTCAAGGATGCAGGAGTGCTGGAGAGAAGACCCAGATGTTCCTTGTTCTGGGGCTCCTGCCTCTATGTTTCACTGGAAATCACCCAGCTGCTGGGTACTGGATGGGCAAGAGTTAATACGCTGAGGTCCACAGACGTGACCTACGGCCTGAGCCAGGGCCACACAGGTGAGATGCGCATCTTCAACCAGCACCCGGGAGCCCTCGCTCCAGACAGTGCCCAGTTCTGGGGTGGGCTCGACCCTGGATACAAGGCCTAAGATGCTGCGTCTGGGGGCGCTGGGGGGCTGGGCAGCCCACCCTCACGTGTGGAGCCTCCCCTGAAAGACGGTCTACAAAAGGAGGCGAGTGGAAACTGCCTGGGCAGGGGAGGACATATACTCTGATACTCACTGCCCACCTGAAGCCCAGGTAAAGTACAAACTGCTCTGTAGACCAAGTGTATGGAAAAGAGAAGTTCTCTCTCTGTGTATGTGTATACTCATGCACACATATACACACATGTATGTGCGTATATACATATACACTTCTATGTGATTCTGCATGCTGTGCTCGGTTCTGTCTGACTCTTTGCAACCCTGGGGACTGTAGCCCACCAGGCTTCTCTGTCCATGGGATTCTCCAGGCAAGAATACTGGAGTGGGTTGCCATGCCCTCCTCCAGGGGATCTTCCCAACCCAGGGACTGAACCCGCATCTCCTGTATCTCCTGAAATGGCAGGCGGATTTTTTTATCCCTGAGTCATCCAGGAAAGACCAACACATACATACATGCACGTCTGTATGAAAAGAAAAGATCAGCCTAAGATTTATATAACCTCTCAAGAGAATTCCCAACTAATGTCATTCTTTAGAATGTTATTTTTACTTTTCAATAATGTACAAATATGATTTTCTTTCACTAATATTGAAATAAGAACTACATGGTAGAGCCTCACCTTTAAAATTCCTCATATTACAAATGGCATCATCCTGTATTATAAGCGATCGCTTCCTTGGTGTACTTAATAGTCACAAGAGAAAGGTCCCAACCTGAACTTGAACCCCAATGACATCCCTGCAAGGTTAAAACAGGGGTCGCATAGTATCTGTACTTTATAGAGCAGGAAACTGAGGCTCAGAGAAGATAAATATCTATCCACCCAAGGTCACGTGGCTCATAAAAGTGCACTCAGTCGGTTTGGTTTCAAAGCTCAGACTGGTTCCAAGTGCTCCTAGCTGCCTATCTGTGTTTAAGTAAAAATTCCATGTGGTGCAGCTTGTCTGCTCTCAGCCTGTGGCAACTTACTCTGGAAGGAGGGCAAGGTATGCTGACTCCCCCTGCATGCATTTATCACATTCAGAACACGAAGGGAGAAACACTTTCCATTGAAAAGTTCAGCAGGCATGGAGGTGCATTAAGTAAATTCTGAAGTTAGGCTGCCACGGGCCACAGAATACAGTATATTGTCTCCAAAAAGGGAAAAGCATGCGGGTCAGGGGCACCTCTCCCAGCTCCTGGGTCTTGCATGTCACTCCAAGGCAGAACTGGCAGTTTCCCAGTAAAAACCGGAAAACCGGCAGCCAAGGGCGGCGGCAGATTCAGACAGAGAGGCCTGTCTCCGGAAGCTCCTCAAACTCACACTGGCGCCAAGTGACAAAGTCTCACTGCAGAGTTGGAGAGGACAGAGCCTGGGATTCCATCCGGGGTCAGTCCCTGCTCAGCCTTGCAACCTTGGACTAGGCAATCCTTCTGAGGTCGCCTATCCCTCTGGGGTGGGAGGGGGGCTCCCCAGTGCTGACACCCTAAGATGTGGACAGTCTTGAGTCTCAGTGGGAAACCCCTGCCCCACA
This sequence comes from Bos mutus, assembly GCF_027580195.1. Classification (NCBI taxonomy): domain Eukaryota; kingdom Metazoa; phylum Chordata; class Mammalia; order Artiodactyla; family Bovidae; genus Bos; species Bos mutus. The sequence goes on along the minus strand of NC_091636.1, from coordinate 36,476,436 downwards.
CTCATCTCTAGTCACCCCCATCAGGGAGAGGACCACCTCTGCTGATGTCCCAGCGCTATTCTGCTCAGCCGCCACCATTGTGGCCCCAGGAGACCCCACGAGAGGTTCTAGCAGTCCTAAATGTTTTTTGTTTGCCTCTTGTCTCAACATCTTGGTTACTTTTGAAATAACCAAGTGTCACCTTCCTATGTCGTCTTTAGGAGAGGTGAAGGGATATGTACAGAGGGCCGTGTATCTGAGTCTCAAAATATCCAGGTTCTTGCAGGAGGCAGCCTTACATTTCAGTCTCCACCTGGAAAGGCAGAGATGGAGCCCATCATCTCTGAGAGCACAAAGACACCAACAGGCTATGCTCCTCCAGCCCTTCTCACCCAAATGGCCAACAAAATCGGTTTTATTTTTCAAAATAAAACATGTTCTCAAAATCTCTGTTTTATTCATTTATGATTTTGCTGCTTCTATCATATGTAGGTCACACTTTGACCAATGTCACACATACTTATGAGCTATACCATGTCTGGACTGTTTATTCTACAATTTAAGAAAACATGCTTAGGTCTTAGAACTCAGAGGCTAGAATCATCCACGGCAACCGCTGCCAAATGGATTGTGAGAGTCCCATAGCTTGTCTTGGGAACTGTGCACCTTGTTTTTAATCTGACCTTCCGTGACCTCTGAAATGTACAGTGTTGGTCCGGGAGGATGTTCCAGTTCTCCGAAAAATTCAAAGTTCTGTCATCTGCTATTTAAAAGTTTCGATTTTGCCACTCAATTGAAATCATTTTAAAAAAGCGCCCATGGGTCCCTAAGCAGTAGATTGCTGAGGTTATCTTGCACTATGTAATGACTCCCCTGGCCTTCCTATTTTGGACAGAGTATTCACCTAGCATTAGATAGGCCATCCTGGTCACTTCAAGAAGGGTCCACGGCATCTATTCTATGAACAGTCACCAGCTGAGGCCATTTACTAAGTCATTGTGACCACTGCTGGAGTTACTGGAGTTACTCTTCGTGACCAGTGGCTGGCTGGTAATAAAACATGACATGGGTTTATTTGTAAAGTATTTGTGTTATAAAAACACCAGTGTTTTGTCGTTTAAAAAAGTATTTCTGGATCCTCTCAAGGCAGAAGAAAAGACCAACCAGTTCAAAATTCAGAAAAAGGAGTTCTGGATATACTGTTAAAGGCCACTTAATCCAACCAAAATGCCATTTTATTTACCATCTCTGCCTACTTTGACCAACATCACACATACTTCTTAGAAATACCATTTCTTGACTATTTATCCTACAATTTAACTAAGAAAACTTATCATCATTGTAATTGAAATTACTCCATGAATACAAATAGCTCAAAAACTTTCACTCAGGAAAGATGGACTATATTCATTTTGTTATTCAGATTCCAATTGCTCTGATTTCCACCTATGTGGTCCATGCTCTTATTATAGTGATGTTAATAATTTTATGGTAATACAGAAATGGCTCCCCTGAGGGGAAAAATGTTCATTCTTCTGCTTTTAAGTCAGGAAAACACCCAGTAGGGTGTCCATTTGTCAGCTAATCCATGAATACCTGGTGTGAGCTGAAAGCACTGCACAGCCAGCTGTAAACACCTCACACTCAAGAGTGCACACCAGGGGCCCTGCTACTGTCCTTACAAAACACTTTATGGGGAGGGTGAGAAAGTTACCCAGTGAAACTAAGCACACACAAAAGGAAAATATCCCTTGTGGTATTATCAGAGGTGGGTGGTTTTTCAGAGGAAACCCCAGAGGAACCTGGAAAGCAAAGGAACCTTACTCCCTCCTTCCCAAAAGGCCCTGTCTGCAGTCCGAGGGGCCTGGCAATTACGATGGGGCCTGCATCCAACTTTCCTGGGCCCTTCCCCAGGGCCAGCTGAGCACTGCTGTTGTCATTTGGCTGCTCAGTCATGTCCAGCTCTTTGCGACCCTATGGACTGTAGCCCGCCTGGCTCCTCTGTCTATGGGATTTTCCAGGCAACAATACTGGAGTGGGGTGCCATCTCCTTCTCCAGGGGATCTTCTTGACCCAAGGATCAAACCTGGGTCTCCTGCATTGGCAGGAGGATGCTTTACCACTGAGCCACCTGGGAAGCTATTAACTGAGCATTGGGTAGAAGGAACTCGAAGGGCCGGAGAGACCTGGGCAAGAAGAGGAAGGACTGAAAAGCTGAAAGGAGAATAAAGAAGGTAAAAGGGAAGTGTTCTCTATCATTCCAGCCTGCCTGATGGATTCCTGCCATCAGAGTGAAGAGGGGCTCTCTACCCCTCAGTGAATGACTTCACTGGACTCTCAAAGACTCTTCAGGAAATTAGCTAGAAGTATCATTCAAGCCAGTCAATCCTAAAGGAAATCAGTTCTGACTATTCATTGGAAGGATTGACACTGAAGCTGAAGCTCCAAGACTTTGGCCACCTGATAAGAAGAGCTGACTCATTGGAAAAGACTCTGATGCTGGGAAAGATTGAAGGCAGGAAGAGAAGGGGATGACAGAGGATGAGATGGCTGGATGGCAGCACTAACACAATGGACATGAGTTTGAGCAAACTCCAGGAGATAGTGAAGGACAGGGAAGTCTAGCGTGCTGCAGTCCATGGGGTTGCAAAGAGTCAGACACGATTTAGCAACTGAACAACAATCATTCAAAACCAGCTGCATTCAAAACCTCCACTCGACTTTTCTCCTCCCTGACCTTCTGACATAGAAGGAGAGTTATGCAGCAGCGCGGTGTACTGGCAGGAAGTGGTCATGTGGTCCCAAGGTAAGTGTTGGGTTAGGCTTTCCCAAGTCTAGTCTGACTGGGTTGCCTATAACTTTGTGCAGCCCCGACCTCCCCCTAAAATGGGGATCATTACTTGGAATGGGAGAAAAGATTTTAGCTTAGAGCCTGGAGGCATTTAACAAATGGCCCACAAAGTCAGGCCTATGGTTTTCACAGCTGATGATGATCCTTCATCAACATTACTCTAGAGGAAGCAGTGTGAAGATCAACTCGGCTGGCTCATGGACAGAATGTACCCTGAAGGGGACGAGACACTGGCCCCTTGCTCATCCAGCGTGTCCCACAGAGCAGAAGGCCTGGGGGCCCTGGCATGGTAGTCTGTGGGCAGAAGGAGCAGACCCATCTTGGGAGTCTGGGCTGCTTCTTCCCTCTTCCTAGGAATGCCCTCAAATTAACTACACAAACATCAACTGACTCCATGAACAATATTTTGTGTTCACCATGGCATTGGTCAGTGTCTTCAGACTGTGGCATGTATCCCTCAGGGAGGCAGTATGTGAGGGCTTTCTAGAGTCTACGGGGAGTTTTAGAAGAATCCATGTCCAGATCCTCAACTTCCACATGTGCTGCATTCTAAGCCCGGTCCACAGACAAATACTCCTGCAGCCAGTTTTACGGTCACCCTTGGACTTCCTCAGACAGATGCACTTCTTGCCCATCTCATTCATTTTACCACAAGGCACTGTCTGGTGGATAGATACCTGTAAGGACAGTCCGGGTGTGCAAGGCTCCTTGGGCTAAACTGGTGCTGGTGACTCATGATGTGAAGACACGTCATCATGAACACAGTGTTCCAAAGATGTGAACCTGAATCTAATCAAGTGCCAACAATCCCACAAATGCAACCCGAGCGGCAGTCTGCAGAACCGCAGGCAAGACAGCCTAGACTTCTCAAAATGTTGTAGGGGGAAAAAAGGGTTGGGAGCTAATTCCAGATTAAAGGAGAATGAACAGACACAACAGTCAAATGCAATTTGTGACCCCTGATTAAGGAGAAAAACTATGAAGGAGATTCTTGCCAATTGAGGAGATGTGATTATGGACTATCTATTGGATAACAGTATTGTACAAATGTTAAGTTTCCTGAGACTGATAACTGTACTGTGGTTACATAAGGTAATGTCCTTGCTCCTAGAAGGTTCACACTAAACTATTTATTGTTAGATTTGAAAGTAATTCTCAAATGGTTTAGAAAAAAATAAATGAAGCAAAATGCTAACAAGAAGTCCATCTTGGTGAAAAAGACCCATGGGTATTCAGTTTACTATGAATATTTTACTGAGGAAAAGTCCCATATGAATAAATCAAGACATATCAAACTGGGTGGTTCCATATTTCATTCTGGCCAGGCAGGCATGGCAAGGCATGCTCTGCTTGTCGGTCCATCCACCCATCCATCTATTCATCTTACAATTAGGATTCAAAAGGTAGTGGTTGCCATAGAGGCAGGCTAACATGTGTATTTGAAATGAAAATGAAGTTGGACCTTTTCTGATGAAAAAAATCAATGTATTTGAGCTGATACATTTGGATAATTTCCCACAAATTGAATAAGCTAAATTTGCAGCTCCAAAGTTTTGCCAAAAGTATTGAAGCACATGTCTAGCTGCCAAATGGGCTGGAAATTACTTCTGCTACAACTATTTAAAACTTGTTGGAAAATTACAGATGTTACCTTAGGAGTGTATGCTAGTTTTTCAACATAATTTTGTAGGTTTACATGAAAAAAAGTTTTAAGACTTTCAAAAGTAGGCCTTCCAACTTAGTTATCCTATAAAATCATTAAAAAGTGGGTTTTATCTCTACTGAGTTAACCAGTTGATTCTCAGTGGAGACCTAAGATCTGCTTATACAAACCCACTCCCATTCCCGTAGAGGGGACTGTGCTGGCTGTGGGCTGTTGCCCTTGGCTTCCCATGTGGACACTCCCTTCCCTGGGCAGAAGAGAAGCCAGCTGAGAACAAGCACCCCCCTGAAGGCCTCCAGTATTCGAGGAGACCTCACTTTGTCCCAAAGAGTTAGGGAGCCTTCCCTCATTGCAAAAAGCATCGATAGTTTAGGAGTGTGTGAAGAAATGCATGTTTCTCTTCCTAAAATGTCCTGATTTGGATTCTGAAGTATCATGAATAAAATAACCCTAGGTCCACTCTGGCCCAAACAGAGATCAAAGAAAGGGCCTGGAGGAAATATAATACTCCTTGCTTCGGCTAATTGATTTTCCTAGAAATTAATCTTTCAGATAGTGAATGTATTTTTCGCAAGTCAAGATTTGTGTTTTCTTAATCTACTAATATGAGAGTGCAGTCTGTATTAAGCCAAAATTACCAGTTTGGGGACTGGAAGTTTGGGGTTTGAATTCTGGCTTCATCACTTACTAAATCTGTGACCCTGAGTAAATCTCTAGGTCTCATTGCTTCATCTGTACAATAGGGATACATAACATCTCTTACCCAGTAGAGCTCAAACTTACTCGATTTTAGGCCAATACATGAAATCCATTTAAAAATAGCAAATGCTGGAGAGGGTGTGGAGAAAAGAGAACCCTCCTACACGGTTGGTAAAGGAATGTAAATTGGTACAGCCACTGTGGAAAACAATATGGAGTTTCCTGAAAAAACTAACAGTTGAGTTGCTGTATGATCCAGCGGATCCCTATTTTCATAGCAGCGCTATTCACAATGGCCAAGAAATGGAGACAGCCTAAATGTCCATCGACAGATGAATGGATAAAGAGGACATGGTGTGCACACGCGTGCGCACTCACACACACACACACACACACACACACACGGAGGAATACTACTCAGCCATAAAAAGAATGGAATAATGCCATTTGCAGCACCATGGCTAGACCTAGAGATAATCATACTAAGTGAAGTAAGTCAGAAAGAGAAAGACTAACAACTATGATATCACTGATGTGGAATCTAAAATATGACACAAATGAACGTATCCATGAAACAAACAGATTCACAGATGTAGAGAACAGACCTGTAGTTACCAGGGGGCGGGGTGTTGGGGGAAGATGGGCTAGGAATGTGGAGTTAGCAGATGCAAACTATTATACATAGAATGGATAAACAACAAAGTCCTACTCCATAGTTCAGTTCAGTTCAGTTGCTCAGTCATGTCTGACTCTTTACGACCCCATGAACTGCAGCACGCCAGGTCTCCCTGTCCATCACCAACTCCTGGAGTTCACTCTATAGTACAGGGAATTATATTAAATATCCTGTGATAAACCATAAGGGAAAAGAATATTAAAAAAGAATACATATATGTGTGTATAATTGAATCACTTTGTTGTACAGCAGAAATTAATACAACATGATAAATCAACTATACTCAATAAATTAAAAAACCCTATTTGTTAAAAATTGGGTTACTACGTGAAAAGCAGAGATGTAGTGATACTAACTTTATTTTTTGTTTTTATTTTATTTATTTTTAATTGAAGTATAGTTGATATTTATATTCTTTATGTATCTACTCTTCTTCAGGTTTTCATTATATAGTTATTACAAGATATTGAATATAGTTCTTTGTGCTATACAGTAGGTCCTTGTTGGTTATCTGTTTTATATATATTAGTGTGTATCTGTCAGTACCAAACTCCTAGTTTACCCCCTCCCACCTCTCCCTTTTGGTAACCATAAGTTTGTTTTCTAAGTCTGTGAGTCTATTTCTGTTTTGTAAATAAGTTTATTTGTATGATACTAACTTTAAATTTTTATTTGTATCTTTTCACTTGTTAACAGGTTGATTCAATTATGCCCACGCCTACACACTTTTTAAAAATAAGGGCACAGCCTATGCTATAGACTCATGAAGCCTGGGGCTTGAATAATTTTTGCAGCAAGAAAGCTTAGCAGTGAGATCCCACTTGCTGCCACCTGCCTGCTTGAGATACCCCAGTGGCACCCCGCTGCCATCAGAAACAGAGCAAGCACCTTCTTTTCCTGGATTTTACAGCATCTCATAATCTGGGTATCACCTACAGAGATAGCCTAAATTTCACACCACTTCCCGCCACCTGTTCTCAGTACTTGGCGACTGGTCTGGCCTCCTCCTTGTATCCACCACCTGCCCCTTCCCCTTTTCGTGATCACAAACTTGCCTATGCTTCTCCTTGGTCTGGAATGTGCCCTTTTTCCTTTTCCTTCCTTTCCTAATGCACATCTTTCAAGTGCTAGCTCAAATCCTCCCTCTCCCTCGAATTGTTTCCTGCTATGATCTCCAAATCCTAGTGACTTCATCCCTAGGAATTCTTACCATGACCACAGCTAATGCACACGCCTCGGTAGACATAGCTATCTGTTGGACTGACAGTCCGCCCACCCACCCACCCACCCATCTGCCTATCCATAGTTTACAACTAGATCATAAGCTATTTAAGTTCACAATTTTGCCTTTTAGATGCCCACACAGCACCTAGAGCATGAAAGATATTTAATACTTGCTTCCTGATTGAGCTCAAGTGATTAAATAATATGTTTTAATTGAATAAAGAGGCTATGGACCATTAAGTGCTAAGTAAACCAAGAAGAAAGGGACATTTGGAAGGGAAAATGCTAGAGAGCTTTTATTTTTCTATCAGTGAAAGGAGAATCTTCTGAGAATAATTCTTTGGCTGTTGGATCAGCCTGAGGTCCTAAGACTGGCCAATTCATATTAAGCCTGAAATAGATTTCTCTAAACAGCAACAGTTTGAAATAGGTCTTCAGACTGAGGCCAGAATGAGATGTTGGTCTCAGATCTTGAGTGAGGAATCAGTGTTTCCTAAAAGCCTGACGTGGGATTTCTTGATTCCAAGCACCTCCTCCCAAATGGCAGAGCCCCCTTCCAACTTAGGGACCTTATTACAGTATTGTCTGTTCCTATAGTCCCTAAAATAATAATACAAAAAATAGATGGACAGAGCTTATTTATTCTGAACTCTATATCCCACAACATTAGATTTGAAAGCCTAACATTTAACTACCTTGTTGCATTAGAAGGTTTCTTAGCTGGATAACAACAAGCTGAAAGTTTACTAAATTCACTAACAGTCTTCTGCTGGGTTTGTGAAGCAGCTTGAATTAAATATCCAGGTGGGATCACTTAAAACAGAAATGCTCTATCTCAAGACAGGGAGCCTCCAGCTCACAGCTTCCTTGATCTCTTACATGTAAGGATCTTATGGTGTCCTGGCTCCCTTCTCCCCATAGGGGACGAGGGTCTCCCTAACACGACCATGGGAATCTGGTGGGAAAAATTCCGTAGGAGCTATGTGGGCTCAGCAAATGGGGAAGGGAAGGAGCTGCGAAACCTGGGAAGAGCCAGGGGGAGCTGACCCTGGGGCAGAATCCCACGCAAGGCTGGCCCGACTGACTGACCCGACTGACTGACCGTGGGGCCCAAAATAGCCTCCCCGCAAGGCCTGCATTTCTTCCCCTCTCTGTACTTTGTTGAGCTGCTTGAAATTCCACCATTTAGAGCAATGTCTTGGCAGAGGCCGAACTGAAAGCCTGGGACGGGAGAAAAGGCACTCACCGGGTGCGGGTTGGGAACAGCAGCGTGGCAAGTACTAATGGTTGCTTATGGGGCACGGGCTTAACAAAGCATTGCCTCATGTAACTCTGTTCCCAGCAGCCCCGGGAGGCAGGATGAATAGTGTTCCTATGTCACAGATGAGGAACCTGAGGTTTGGGAGCTGTTAAGTAACAGCTGAGTGGTCAGGCTGACTGAACCGACGTGAACTTGAGCTCTTGCTTGTTCAAACTATGACTTCTCGCTGTGTCCCCCTTCTGCAGATTATGGGAAATGACAACCTGGGAAGAGACTCCAGCTTCACAATATGGTGAATCATATCTCAAATTGATCAAGGTTACATAGAGTTTTGTGGGCTAGTCTGAGAACTTGATGGCTTGATTTGCAAGATTGTTTCTCTAGGAAATTTTGTGACTTGCTGCCAAACCGGTAGAATGGAACCCCATGATATTACAATGCATTGTGGATTACTTGCAATTATAATTTAGTGCTCAGTGTTTCTAGTTGTTTTCTGGTCACACAAAAAGGCCCTCTTCTGACCAAGGTTTTAGTTTACAATGCCACCAAATTGCCCCACACCCTGTACCTTTATTACATAGTACATTTTGTGAGGACAGGGGCTTTTGTCTGTGTACTGAGGATTCCCTAGCCCCTACGACAGTGTCTGGCACACACAGGCACACATTAATTACTTGTTGAATGAATAAGTGCTTTTAGATCACAATGTTTTAAAAGGCACGTGCATTTTATGCTTTGTGAAACACATTTAGAGTTATTATGCACAGCTGAGATCTGGTATATGACTATGATTAACAAACCTTTAAAAACTTCAAGCAACCCTGTGCAACACAGTTTTATTCATTAGTTGAAAACTATCCTCCCATATAAAGTGTTTTCTCCTAGGTAGCAAGACTGAACGCTCTGCAATTCAGGGGTTTAGAGAAACACGGGTTCTGGCTTCAGCAATCTTCCTCCTGCCATCATGGAACCCCTGGCACTTTGGATAAACTGCTTTACATCTTTAGGCCTGGGAATTTTAGGGGCTACCTTTCAGCTCTAAAATGCTATGGCATCTGTGCACAAGACCTATTTTCACCTTTTACATGCCTCAGGCCTGCTCTAATCACACGTTAGTGAAGACACAGGTAAAAAGCACAATGATAAAATACAAAGACGGTGAAACGGAAAAGTCTTGGATGACCTGAAAGGAAAACTACAAGTCTTTAAGTTTAGACAAGTTTGAAGCTGCTACAAGAAGCAGCCACAGCCCATGAACTTTATCGTCAACCTCTGTGCAGACAAGTGGGCCAGTTACAAATTCTACTTGGTTAGTTCAAAACGTGATAGTGGTAGGAACAAGATTCTGGCTGCTGCATTTACATCAGAACCAGCAGAATACATGTGATCTCAAGGGTGAATGTGTAGACAGGGTGCAGTCCAGTCCCCTTTGAACAGCACAGAATGACTGACTCAGGTAGCACGAAAGAGCCTTTGCTCAATCACTAAGTTCCAAGCATTCCAAGAAGAGGGATCAGTATTTATGGTACTTTCTATTTTCAAATGATGAGTGACTTAATGTTTTCTGCATAAGCCTTAACTGCACGGTGCACAGTGCAGGATATAAATGTCAGCACTGTGACAGGGGCATGTTGACACTGGTTGAGTGTTCAAAGTCTGCACATTGTCTTTATCCTGCCTTCCCCGCACTGACAACTTGCTACCGAATTGAACATACCTGGAAAGAAGTCAATTTGGCTTAGAATGCAGCTCACTTTCTCTTTGGGAACATTTCTCTTTCAAGGATCTATTGGGTCTTCCCATAGATAAAACAGAATCGGGTGTGCTCTGCTGGTTCAAATGTAAATACAGTAGTCAGAATCTTGTCCATTGATACTACTGATACTACTGATGACTTAGTATCAGTTTTGGAAAAAACCTCCCTTCCCCCACAACTCCCCCCACCCCAGTCAATAAGATTAATGTTACCTTGCTTGCTTTGTGACTGGCTGGACCTTACATGAGGCACAGATTTTCTTAGGGTATTATCAAGGCATAGGGATTCACCTGACTGCACGTTAGACTCACCTGGGGAACACCTAAATCTCTAGTTGCCCAGGCCACACCCCAAGCCAATGAGATCAGAATCTCTCTGGGAGAGGCCCAGCACCAGTAGTCACTAGAGCTCACCAGGTGAGTCCAGTAAGCAGGGGTCTTATGAGTCTTTTCCCAAAGGAAGGTTAGGGTGGAGCGTGAAGGTTGGGGTTGACCAAATCTCAGTCACTGGCGTTTTGGAGTGGCCAGGCCTTCCTTTACTGTACAGTTGTAAACTGTTCATTGAGTTTGGCAGTAAGAAATTTGTCTGACGTGACAAAATTAGCCAAAAGCAGAGCCAGAAGCAGGAGTCAGCATTAAATAAGCCTAGGTAGACAGGATACTAATATGCTTATTAAATTTCCATGAACTAATCAGCTTCATAATCAGGCACAGCCATTATTCCTCCAGAGTGCCTTGGTGAGAAAACTATTACCTTTCACTGGGTTCCTGTTCCTCTGACCTAGGCTGTTTGAATGAAAAGCCATTTAGCCTTCATGGGTACTGTTCTGAAGATTATGGCACTAAAGCGCATTTTAAGTCTCTACTGGAGAAACATTATATACACTAGGATAGAAATTTGTGGCTGAAACCAAAACCTTTAAAAATAGGTTTATACAACTAACTGCCATACACTCTTGGAACAGTTACTTCAAGGGATCAAACTGTGTTCTCTAACCCTAAGTCACTCTTGAAGACTTCATTTGTCTTAGAAAAATGCACTTTTTCTTGGGACTTCAGGAAGAAGATGCTTTTATTGTAATCAAGCATAAGATAAGCACATCACATTTCCTGGGCTACTTTTAGCCCAAGGCCACAGGTTTGGGGGACTCCAGCATACAGCTGACTTTGGAACCCTTTCAGTGGTGCCTATGATCACAATAATTTTCAAATGCAGAATAGGGTAACAGAAATGGGGAGTAGCCAGCATGGTTATGGCTACGGCTTACTGCTGCTTTAGTTTGGGGTTGTGCAAATTTTCTTTTCCTCGCCAGTAATCTCTAACTTGTGATGAAGCATATTCTGCTTTACGCAATAGATAAACTTCTCAAGAGCAGAGGGTAAATTATATCAAATCATAGTTGACATGCCCTGATAAACCGCTGAGACATTTTTGAGAGGCAAATCGCAGATTTATTTTCTAATATGAATAATCTAGTCTTAAGAGTTAACATTGTCATTTGTGTAGTGAACTACAATTTTGTGTTTTTTCCCCCTAGCCCCAGCCCAGCACTATTTATCACTTTCTTTCTAGAACCGGAACTTTCCTGAACAGACTTGACACTGCCCAGATGCTTGTTCTGGAAATCAAGGCTTTTCTGTGTTTTCTCTGACTCTGGCATGGTTTTGTGAAACCTCAGCCTCTTCCCTTGCAAGGGCAGTTTAGGATGGAAAGGCAATTGTTCTCAGAGTTCAGCAGAGCCAGGCACACCCAAACAGAGATAGAGGGCTTTGGAACAAAACACGGGTGTGAGTGTGTGAGTGTGTGTGTGTGTGAGTGTGTGTGTGTGAGTGTGTGTGTGTGTGTGTGTGTGTGTGTGTGTGTGTGTGTGATGGGGAGGCAAAGAAAAGAAAACAACTGTGTGTTTTCCTGTGGTGGTGGTGGGGAAAACAGCTGTTGATCGGAATCTAAATGAGCAGCAGAAAAGTGTGTTACCCTGTGTGTTGGGCAAAGCCAGCGCGTGCCATATACAGACTAAGTGTTGCAGCCTTGGGGCACCAGTTGGTTACGGCGCACCGGGAGGGGGCTTCGGCGCCTGCGCGGCTCTTCCCTGGGAGGCCACTCTGCGGCCGTGGCTGACTTGGGGGTGCGTGCGGGCGGCGGGTGGGGTGACCCCTGCGGGGAGGGAACGGTTCTTACAGTCACTGCTCAGCGCGAAGGGCGCGCGGCGGCGGCCGAGGGAGCGGTCTTCGGCGGGCGCCTCGGGAGGCCTCTTACCGGCGGGCAGCGGGAAGGCGGACGCGGTGTGGAGCAGCACCAGGCAGACAGCCACGACATCCCATAACTTCATCTTAGAGTCCCGTCCGGCGGCGGCACCTGTGCAGGCGGGCGGGCGGGGGCGCAGAACCCGGGAGAGCACATTAGGCCTGGATGTTGGGGCCCGCGCGGGTCCCCGGGGCTCCCCTCCAGACTTGGCACCGCCCTCCTTCCGGACCGCTGCGGCCGGGCGCTTCCCCGGGCACCCCCACCCTTCTTTCCTTCCCAGCTCCCTGCCTGTCCCCGCTCCGGGGTGCGCCTCTCCGGCTTCCAACTGACAACTGCCTTTTTCTTCCGCCATCGGATCCCAGGATTTCGGGGCAGGGCTGCTTCCCAATACGACGACAGCAGTACTGGCGCGCAACCCCATCCCCATTCTGGGGGGCGACCGGGCAACCCTCACCCTGTGCTCCCGCCCCGTCCAGCAGCTCCCACAGGAACCCCCCCCCCGACCCCGCCCCGGAGAACGAGCCCTGAACCCAAGCAAGAGACCAGCCCTCCCGGGGTCCTGATCCTGTCCTCAGCTAGGCAGGGGCAGGCTCAGTGGCACCACGAACCCCGCCCAAGCTTCATTCCTGCCATTTCAATTAGTGTTTTGTCGTCGGAACAAGAAGCCAGTGGGGACTTAAAGACTTTGAGGCTGTCCAGGAATATCTGTGTTAAGCTCCTGAACTTTCCAAAGTTTCAACTCGGTTTAAAATACTACTTCCACTTCTTAAGGTTATGAATGTTAACATATGAAAAGGCCTAACCTCGTTCAATAAATGCTTTAGCGTTACAGTTAGGGAGGGATTGCCTCGGTCTTGAAAATGTTCGTGGTGTACTCGAATACCCTCTTTATTTTTGCATTTTTGCAAGATTCTGGCCTTAAATCCTTTCCCCTCGCAGAGGGGTTTCGAGCTCCCCAAGCTGGGTCACAGTCACTCCTGGAGGATCGTACCCTGTCGGGGACGCTACGCAGGAGCGCGGGCACCAGAAGGTCTAGACCGGGAAAGGGCGCACGGTGGGGGCTCAGCTCCTCTTAGGGGGCTCCGTTTGGCTTCTCAATCCTCGCACCCCTAGAAAGGAGGGTCACGCAGTTGAGGGCGGGTGAGAAAAAGGGTACCCTCAACTCAGGGCCCAACTTCACGCAATAAGGAGGCGGGGGTGGGGGGGAGACCCGGGCACCTTGAGGTGAGTCCCCAATGCCAGCGTTCTAATTTCCAAGGGCATTCTAAAGTGGAAATTACGAGATTCATGCAGTTGATTATCCCCGTTCCTCCAAGTAAAAGAGATTCTTGGGAAAAGCTCCTTGAACTTTTTCAGTGGAAGAGAGTAAGGCAGTTCCCAGATAAAAGTAAAAACCTCGACCCCATTCCTCTCCATCAGTCGCCAGGAGCTCCCGCCTCCCTTCCAGCAAACGCCCCCACCCCCATCTCTACCCAGAACGCCCGCCGGGTTCCGGTGTAGGCCACCCCGGGAAGCGTTTAATTCGACTGCCACCTCCCACCGCTGTGGAGACGAATGCATTTTCCATCCCTTGGGCGTCTGTTTGTTCGCTACGCAGCTGTTGGGCTCGGGGAGTCTGTAGGGACCACAAACTCCTAAACCCTGCGGCTCCCGGCGCTCCATGCCCCTCTGGCTGGTTTACAAACCCGGGGAAAAGGAAAGGCTCTGGGTTGAGGCGCTGGGACTCCCAGGCAACACCTCACCCAGGCCGTGCAAAACAAGCCCTGCGAGGCGCTCGAGCAGGGACGAGGGAACGCGAGGCCTCCCGTCCCCTCGGCCCGGGTGCCCGATCCCAGGCGCGTGCGAACTGTCTGGCTGCCCAGAGGGGCAGGGAGGCGCGCGGTTAATGCGCTGTCCCAAATCGCGGTGCCCGCCGGCAGGAAGCGACAGAGGCACCAGGTTTCCCTTCCGCATTAAGAGGGTTTTTCCTTTTTTTTTTTTTTCCTTTTTTCTGCTTGGCAGGAGGAGGGCTTTTTAAATTGGACGTGGAGATCCTCAATTAGAAGTGTGACAAAGCTGGCAAAAGAGGACATAGAGGAAAACTCCCCGCCTTATCCAAAGGAGGCTCCCGCCCCCGCCCTCCGCCGGGTGAAAACAGCTCGCCCATCTCAGGCGGGCGAGAAGGGCGCCTTCTTCCCTCTGAGCACCGCCCGCGCAGGCTGCAGTCAGAGCCGCTTTGTAGTTCCCGGTATTTGCCGGGCGGAGGGAGTCTGGAGGCTGAGCGTTCACAGCGGTCTACGGGGAGGTTTTTCCCAAATCCCTGTGGGGTCCCCACATCCCCACCCCCAACACACCCAGCGGCTTCCCTGTCGGTCTCTTTATCTCTTTATCAAAGCACATCTGTCCGCAACCGGCAGCCTCTGTTACGCGCCAACTGCCCAAGGCGCTGCCACATGCGGTAATAAACAAGCTCTCCTTCTCCGCTAGGTGCCCCCGCACACGTTCCGGTACCCTACAGGCTGGTCCCTCTCTGCGTCCGGCAGAGCAAAAGGGGAGGTCGCGGGCACCGGCACCTGGTGATCCTCAGGCCTGGGGCGGAAAAGACGGATGCCCCAGGGAGCCGGACTGCGGGACTCGCCGCCGGGCGCTTCTGAGTTCCCAGCACCAGGGGGCACCAGAAACCGCCGGAGTCCCGAAGCGCCCACGCGGCCGGACGGCTGCCTTGCCACTTTAAGTATAGAACCGCTGCACGAACGCTCTCCACAACCCCTCAATTCTCTCCGAATCCAAATTACCCCCCGGAACTTTTGGATGTCCTCACCAGCATCCCCGCTGTTCATCCTCTCCTACCGCTCTTCATCCTCTCTCCCGGATTTTTCTCTACCCGCTTCACTTAAGCTGGTTTCTCGGCAACCTGGTTTTTGAACTCCCCCTCCCTCCCCCGCGTCTCGGTGACAGCCTCACCGCGGGTAAGCGCTCCCGCCGCCAGTGCCCCCGCACTTTCCCGTGTCTGGCAGGCTGGGAGGTTTGCCCTCGAGATCCAGGTCTCAGGAGGAGAAAAAGGGAGGCGGGAGTGGGTGGGTGGGGGCGCGCTGTAACTCGGAGGCTTTCTTTTGGAATACGGACAGAAGTTGCGGAAAGATGTATTGCTTTTTTTCAGCTGTTCCTTGTGTCCTGAACTGACAGTGGTACTCAGTTGGGCCCAAGACCGCGGTAGGGAAAAGAATGAGCGACGCTTCCTGCAGACAGTCTGGGAATGGGTCAAGGGCCCGATGCCGTGTTTCAGATCCAGAGTGCACCCGAACCCCTTGCGAGAATGGGCTGGGGACGCTGCGGGCTCCTCGGACACCTGACACTTGTTGAAAAGGCGCTACTGTCCTTGAACCTTGCCAAAGCGAAGATATGGCGAAACTCAGTGCAAACCCGGTGGCGGCGGGGCGGAAGCCCAGAAGCTCGCATTGGAGCTTTGCGGGTAGAGGTGCGTGCGCGAGGTTAGCAGCAGCATCTCTTCCTTGGAATACTTAAGTGAACATCGAAAATACTATGCAAGAGTCGAGTGCGCTCTAACATATACGCGGCAGCGCCCAGGAGAGTTGTGTTTGCCCCCACCAATGAGCAAAAATCTTGCGAGCACGGGGTTGGGCAGCTCCCCCGGAGCGCGCGCGTCTGCTCTGCAGACCGGTTTGCCACCGCCGAAACCAGGGAGGCGCCAGAAGGCTGGGGAGGTCCGCGGAAAGTTATTTCCCGCCCCGAGAGGGGCTGGAAACCAAAAAGCGGCGAAATCATCCCTGAGGTTGTGCAAGGTAGTGGTGGAGAGTGTTAACTGGGGAGGTGGCACAGAGTGCAGGAGAAAAGCGGTCATTCAAATCATCACTTAGATGGCGTAGGGAAGACCTTGAGGCTCGAGAGTCTGTTGGAGACGGAGACCCAGCTCCTGGGCTATCCCGGAAGCCCCTCTCTTAACCTCGACGCGGATGGTTAGTTGGAATTGCGGGCTCATGCAAGTAACCGGGTTCAGAAAAGGGCGAGGAATGTAGATTTGCAAGACGGCTCCAGAGGAGGTGAGCGCTCTGTTTTTAGGTCCTCAGCACCTTTAGCAGCAGCCCCTCCCGGGGCCTACACTTTCCCTCGGAACAGACCAAAACAAGTTACACCCCAGTAATGATATCTATGCAGCAGCGCCTCCACAGAGGACCCAACTTTGGCAGTGGTGGGTTCAAAGACGATCCCAGCCCGGTACCTTCCCGGGACTTGACGGAAGAGCGCCCCGCCGAGTCGGGGAGGGAAACTGTCCCTGTTGAATACTCCGGGGTCTAGAGGCATGAGGGACCCCAGAGATCTTTGCCCACGTGGAAAGGCAAACTGCCCCTCTGCAAGGCCAGCCTGTCTCCAGTTCAACTTTTCTCTCTCCTCTGTCTTCCCAGTGTCTCGGTTCCCTCTTAGTCTCTTCCCTTTCTAGTCCCACTGCCCGTTCTGAGGTCCAGCCGCGCCCCCCTCTGTCTCCAGCGCCCCGCAGCCCGCCGCGCCCGCCTCCCCTCAGGCCCTCTCCCCTACTCACCTCGGATCCGGTCTCCGCAGACCCCCAGCTGGACATTAACTCCAGGAGCCCCGAGTCCCAGCCAGGAGACCCATCCGGGCCGAGGGCAGGAGCGCGGAGCCCCGCCCAGCAGGTTAGGGGCACGAGTTCGCAATCCTGGGGCCGTTCCCGGCAGGGAGGGCACGCAGGAGGCGGCGGCCAAGGCTCCAGCCGCCGCCGCCGCCGCCGTGAGAAGGGCGAGGGATGCCGACAGCTCCCTCGCCGGCTCCCTGCACCCCCAGAAGGCGAGGTCCGAGCAGCCGCCGCTGCCTTGGTTGGGGGGTGACAGGGCTGCGCGCGCCGCGCTCTCAGCCGGGGCAGCGCGGGCGCGGGGCGCGGCGGGCGCTTCAGCGGCGGCGGCCGCGCTCTGCGCCTTCTTGGGGCGCCGCGCCGCAGAGCACGAGACAGGCCGGGCTGATGCTGCCGCCGGAGCTGAGGTCTGGCCTGGAAATCCGAACGAGACACCACGTCAACCGGCGCCGAGAGTCCCGCGAAGACATGAGGGCGCCAGGAGCGCAGGCTGGTCCTGGAGAGCCCGGGCCGGGGGCCGGGGTGGGGGAGGGGAGGCGCGGGGCCCCGGGAGGAGGGGTCGAGCGGCGGCGGTGGCGGGGAGGGAAAGGAGAACAGCGAGGAGGCGCCCGAGCTCCCGAAGCGGGGGGCTCCGGGTGCGAGTGGGTGACGCGAGGCGCCCCTCCCCGGGGTGCAGGGAGAGAGCGCTCAGCGCGTGGAGACGCGGCCGGGCTCGCGCTTTCTCCTCGCCGGGAAGATCCGGAGGAATGTGCGGAGATCTGCGCGGACCAACCGAAGGGAGAAATCTGAACTTGACCGCGGCGCCCGCGCCCGGCTTCGCCCTCGCGCCTAGCTCTCTGAGCCGGGGCTGTGTCGAGTGGAGGGCTGCACTGGGCTTTCCTTCCACCTCGATGTCTAGCTCTCTGGCTTTTCTGCAGGGCAGAAGGCAGTGGCGAGGAGAGCTGCTGCTGGCCGGAGTTCTCCAGCACTACGAAGGAGAGATGTGCAGCGGCCCAGGGAGGGAAGCTGAGTGTTTGCCAGGGGACGCTGAGACTGGGGCAGAATTTATAGGGCTCTCACTCCGTGACGTGCCCTCCAGTGGCTTTTCTGATTCGCTTTCTGACCTAAACACACATTAGTTTAGCCCCCATGCTAGGGCCAACACGGTCTCCACATATCTGCTGGCTGAAGTCAGAGGCTTTGCATATCATGTATTACACGGCAGGCAATGAAGAAGGCTTCTGAGGCTGGCCGCTCCTCGGTCCTAGGCTCCATTTTCATGCTGTTGTAATATAATACCAAACGTGGGGTAGACACATACATTCAGAATCTCAATTCCAGAGGCGTAAGATCACTTGATTGAGAACAGGTCGGGGAAGGTTGGACTAAACCTGCTTTTATTTTCGAAAATGCAGATAGGAGACCTAAGCAAGCACTGCTTTGGGTACTGAGTTTCCAGTGAGCAGGGACCCAGAGCCCGTTCCTGATCTCTGTGAGACCTTTTAGGCATTCCTTTTGTTGGTTTGCTCACCACCAGACGCGCCAGAGCCTTCTTTTGTAGAGGACGTGAGGAGGGCAAGTCCTTACACACCCTGCACATGACTCTCCCCATAAATCCGTTGCATTCACCCAGGGCATGAAATTAGCTCTACCTTTAAAATAATGTACTGAGTAAGGTATGTCTTTGCTAAGCAGAAACCTGTTTTCCGGAAGCCATTGGACCTGAATTCAGTGGGACCTCTTTTATTTTATTAGCTGGGGCCAGGGAGAGCATAAACAGGCTCAGTTTACATCCATGTACCTCTTATTTTATGACTCATCCGGCTGTTGAGGAGTATGTGTTCGTGGAGTAACTGATACAGACAATAGAGAGGGGAAATGTGTGTGGCAGTGTCGGGGGAAGAGCCCATATTACTAAACTTCTTGAAAGACAAATATCAGCTACTTTGGAGGTTTGACAGTGATGTTAGCGTGGGAGGAAAATTGTTATTAATGTTACCATGATTTAAGGTTAAGCGGAGTGAAAAGTCATCCAGACATACCTTAGCTGAAATTAGGATGCCTACTGGAGTTCTGCAGAATGTGACATATCCTTCTTTGATAGATTACGGTAGAAATGTAGATGGGTTTGAAAATGGGCTAAGCTTAATATACTTATCCTATTTTAACACTATTTTTGTAATTCGAAGGCGACCCTCGCCAGTGTTCTTCACCGTGAATGATTTCTTCATTTTCTGAAGGCTTTTCCACTGGGGATGGTCCTGCCTTCCAAACACTTGCAATGATTTAGTGCTCGCTGTTGTGCCAGGCAAAGTGCTAGACCCTGGGGATTGTGCTAACTGGGATTTTGGGGGGGTTGCAGAGCACAGATACCACTGAGTTTACCCTAAGTAATGGGAGTTGACTGTGGAAGGAAGGCTGACCGGAATCTTCACTGCTCAGCCACGTGTCTCCGAAAAGCCTTCCGGAAAGGCCACCCAGCCAGGCCTCACGAAAACTGGATTGAAGTTCAGGAACTGGAAGGTCATTCAGGATCTGGCTCTGTGACTGGGTTATCTTGCTGCCCCCCTGAGCCACAGGCATCTGCCGTCCCTTCTAACAGGCTTAGCCGCCAACGTGATTCAGCTCCTCTCTCTGTGTTTTTCTCCGGGTGTCTCTTGGCTTCTGCTCCTGCTACCAACTGCTCAGCTCTCTGTTGATCTCACATTTAAACTCCTTCAGCGAGAGGATCTTATTGGCCCCACTGGGCACTAGCTAGGTGCTTGAGATGGACTGAGAGCTTTTGAGTCAGGACATACAGGTTACTGGACACCCTGGAGCACAACAGACCTTAGTCAGGTTCTTATTCCCGGACTAATCACCCACGTCTACGTTGTTGGGTCTCATGGTTCCGAGACTGGCCATCTTCACTTAAGACACTTCCTAGAGTTCCTCTTTGCCTTCCCTGCATAGGATTTGGGCACCCAGAAGGAGCTGTGTTAATGGCAGGCACTTGGGAGTTTAACAAACCTCTGTCCACTACAAGACTCAAGGATAGATAAGATATGACTCCTCTTTCTCTGGAAGCTTACCATCTCTAAGGAGAGGGAGGCATGTACATAAGTAATCATAGTATAAAGTGATAAATGCTGTAATAGAGGTATATGTGAGGTGCTCAGATGTGATTTTTACCTGGCAAGTGGAACCCTGGGGAGATTGCAAACACATACCCATGCCTCGGCCTTGTTCCTGGACAGTTAAATGTGAATTTCTTGGGTGGTGGGGCCCAGGAGTTGGTATTTTGTTTTAAGCTGTTCTAAGTGCAGCCAGGGTTGAGGTACTAGTCAGTTTTCTTTCCCCTAATGATTATAATAATCATTAATATGATGATTCTTTTTGCGAGCCAAACTAAGAGGCTTACCTATTTTGATAGGTTCTAGGACTCAGACTTTTCCAAAACATTAAATCCTTTTGAAATACTACTAATTATCTTATATAGTAACATAAAAGAAACTATAAAATTAACTTAGAGTTAAAGCAAATACTTATAGTTTTGAAAGAACACTTTTTAGATGATTACAACATTCCAGCGACTACAGAAGAGGTGAAAAAGTCTAAAATTTTTCAAGATCCCCCACTATAAAGCCCAATATTTAAAAGTACTGGAGTTGATATTGACAAAAATCGCAGGCCTTCACAGACAATGAGAAACAAAGCTGCTTCCGGAGTGACTGCCAGGAAGCAAGCATTCAGTGTCTTGGGCACGAGGGGATGGCCTGATGTCACCATCTCAAAGTCCCCAGATACTGGAAGTAGGGCCCCCCAATAGCTCTGTGTCCACCTCTTCTCCTTCTCCAGGAGACAAAGATAATGTTTGATTTGATGTTCCTCAACATCATCCAGAAGAGAACAATGTGCCGTCTAGAAGAGAACCACTTTTGTGCTGAATAGATGGATGGTCCCCTGATAAAGTAATAACAACACACTGCTAAGAAATCTCACAGTGTCCTTAGATCTCAGCCTCTCATCTGGAAAACCCTGCCAGAAACTCAGATGGAGAGAAGCAAGTATGGTTCAAGCATCTCATCTCCTCTTTGAGAAAAAAAAGTTCATCACCTTGCTAATTTCCCATTTCACCATTATCATCATCTTCATCAGAACTCATTGTGGATCTTTAACTGAAAGATGTCAAAATCATGGGTGCTCCCAGTGCCCAAAGTCCAGGGGAAGAAAAAAAGTGAAAGTGAAAGTGGTTCTGTCGTGTCCGACTCTTTGTGACCCCATGGGTATACAGTCCTGGAATTCTCCAGGCCAGAATACTGGAGTGGGGAGCCTTTCCCTTCTCCAGGTGATCTTCCCAACCCAGGGATCAAACCCAGGTCACCCACATTGCAGGCAGATTCTTGGGAGGAAGAGAAAACACAAACAATAAGTGATAAAGAATACAGGATATCCTGAGGCTATGGGCCTTGAGTATGACCATATTTGGAACTCAAACTGGGGCTTGATAGGGGTAGTAGGCAGAGAGGAGGGGGAGCCAAGGGGGGACATTCCAGGCTAGGTGGAGGGGTCCCCGCACACTCAGTGCTGCGAGCTGCAACCTGGTGGGGCAGTGGGGTGGCAGGGCAGCCTTTGGCCCTTCACAGAGAGTCCTGGTGAGCTCCCAGGGGAGCCTTGCAGCTGCTTTGCCTGTAAGGGCCAGGACACGGGTCCCTGGACTTCCTCATAATGGGGGTCATGACGGCTGAGCCCGAATCCATCACTGGGGCAGGGCAATTTCCTTTTCAAAGTCACCACTTTATTGGGCAGGGATTTCTTTCATGCTCGTTCACTCTTTAACAGTCATTTTCACCAATGATACGATTACTTATAATAGAAAGAAAAATGTTCTATCCTTCAAACCACTTAGAGACAAAAGAGGAAAAAAAAAAAAAGGGAAAGAATGGACTGTATTGGCCTCCTTGTAAGGACTAAATTGTAAAGTAGATAACTTCTTTGGAGTAAATTGTTTCTCTTAAGAAATTGATTCTGACACTGACATGGTAGATTTATCAGTGATTTCCAGCCGTTTCTTTTATAGGTATCAAATTGCCTAATTACCCATAATTTTGTTTTTGGTTCTTAGGATTACTTTATGGGAGTCTTCTTTCCTGGTAATACAGCCTTAATCAGGTAAGAGGGTTCCAGCAGACTCTTACTCTGCAAAGGGTCTAGTGGCTTCAAGTTAGGTTTGGCAAACTTTTTCTGTAAAGGGCAGGCTCTTTTGGGTAGATATAGGAAATATTTTAGGCTTTCAGGCCATACAGTTTCTCTTGCAGCCACTCAACTCTACCCTTGTATGGCAAGAGCAGCCATAGATAATATATAAATGAACAGGCACAGCTGTGTTCCCATATAGCTTTATTTATGGACATTGAGATTTGAATTTTATGTAATTTTCACATGTCATGAAATACTACTCTTTATTTTTTCTCTTCAACAGTTTAAAACATGAAGACTATCCTTAGTCCTCAGACCACATAAAAGGAGGCGGTAGGTTAGGATTTGGCCTGAGGGCTGTGCTTTGCTGATTCCAGTTAGGTTCAAGTTGTAACTCTGAGGAACTGTATCACCTATAGAATTAGGGAATTCCGGACACGACTGAGGCGATTTAGCAGCAGCAGCAGCAGAGCTGAAAAGCACCTGAAGCTTATAGTCTAATCTTAATTTTCCAGGAGAGAAAACTGAGGCAGAGAGGGTTAAGTGACTTATCCAAGGTCATTCTTTGAGTGAGTGACACACTCTTACTATTGAGAAAACGTGGGATCAAATGACTTCACTGGTATCTGTGAGTGCACTGACATTTGCACATCTGCTTTAAGGACAGCAGTGGGGAGTACATGGGGGATGTATTGTATCATTTTTCTTTGAAACTGGGACTTAGTATTTTTTGTTGAGGCAAGAACTGAGTCCAAATACAGAGAAATCAGTTCGACTCTTTATTGGTGGTAGAGGTTGCTATCTGGTCAAATGGGGAACAAAGCTTTGAAAAGAAGTCAGTTATCACCTTTCAGAGTAGCAGAGGACTTCCAGGTGGCTCAGAGGTAAGGAATCCACCTGTCGATGCAGGAACCACAGGGACATGGGTTCAATCTCTGATGGGGAAGATTTCCTGCAGGAGGGCATGGCAACCCACTCCAGTATTCTTGCCTGGAGAATCCCATGGACAGAGGAGCCTGGTGGGCTACAGTCCACAGGGTTGCCCAGAGTCAGACAACTGAAGCGACTTAGCAGACATGCAGAGTAGCAGAGGGCTTCGAAGGTGGCTCAGTGGTAAAGAATCCACCTGCCAATGAAGGAAACTCCAGTTTGATATCTGGGCCAGGAAGATCCCCTAGGAGAAGGGATTGGCTACCCACTCCAGTATTCTTGCCTGGAGAATTCCATGGACAGAGGAGCCCAGAGGGCTACAGTCCGTGGCATCACAAAGAGTCAGACACGACTAAGTGACTGAATACACGTGCATACAGAGTAGCAGAACTTCCAGGCCGAGTACAACACTAGGTACATTTCCCCTGCCCTCCTTAGTAGTCCATTAGATTTGGCTTTTAGACAGTGGGTACACAGCATTTCATCACAAAGGCACAAAGATGTGTTGAGAGAGATTTGAGTGGGGAATCAAGACCCCTGCATCCTAATCCTTTTTCAACCACATCATGCTTGCTGCAGAGCCTCTGGAATCTTCCTAAAGATGTAAAACACAGGCAATAGCTGGAGATACTGCCGAAGATGATGGTTGACGCTGGGGCAAGGACTCAGCATTTGGACCTTCAAGCCAAAACATGCCAGGGGACCGCTTTGCCACATATTAATTGCGTCACACAGACTTCAACCTGGCTTCTTCTCCTTTGGCCTAAAATAGACCAACCATTTGACCATTTCCAATTTTGGCAACAAAACAAGAAGACAGCCTTCTCTGCCATCGTATCCCCCCCCGCATTGCCTTTTCCACTTTTCCTCATTGTGGGAAAACAACTAATGAATCCTCATCAGTATTTATGGACTTAGGGATTTCCCTGGTGGTCCAGTGGCTAAGACTGCAAGCTTGCAATGCAGGGGGGGCCCAGGTGCGATCCCTGGTCAGGGAAGTAGATCCCTCATACCACAACTAAGACCTAGCACAGCCAAATAAATAATTTAGAAAATATTTACAGATTTAATAGAAGCTAGCAGTACACATACGTGTGAATTTTGTGGCTTCTTCTAAGCAATTATCCAAGGCTCCCTCGTTGAATCAGCAGCAGGGTCAAGACTATGGGAGGAGCTAAGGCTTCTCCTTTAGCATCCTAGGCACCTCATTTGCCTCACCTCCTCCCAGTTAGCAGAAACTTCAAAATGAGAGCCCCAAATCCTGAGACCTGGTTAGGAGGAAGTCAGGCCAAGGATCAGGCAGATCAGATGGGAGCTCTGTCCCTGACATGCTGCAGGAGCTTAGGAAGCTTCTAGCCTCACCAGCCTCACCTATTTTTCTCTTGCTTGTTCTCTCTCTCACAGGGATACTGTGTGAAGTATCTGTGTGAGTAGGTGAGATAATAAACCAGATTTTCTGAGTTCATAAAGGACTCCCTGGGAATAATTTATGCTGCATGTAATACCTTCTGGCTGCTGAGGTGCTATTTGATAAATGACTGCCCTCCTGCAGTGCTCTAAGTGGAACCCTAGTGACCCAAAAAGAGTTAATACCTCCACCAAGAAATTCACTGACTCCTGGGGCATAATTTACCCTCCAGCAGGATCTGGCCAACCATATGTGAAGTGCTGGGCGTTCTGTGAGAGAAAGTCAGCTTGAGAAATGTAAAGAATTAATACTACAAAAAGCACATTTGCAGACCATTCTTCGAGGAATCCATCATGTAACTTTTTGCAGAACAACCCCTAAGGTAGGTTATTGTTATCCTCTTGAGAGTCATTCTCCAGCCAGTGCAAGATCAGTGCCTAATATACCCAACATAAGTTTAGGGAAGAGCATATTTGTAGAATGACTTCATTATTCAAAAAATAATGGATGAAAGGTTTGAAAGTGCATTTTAGACATCTGAGTGAAAAACAAAAGGTAAAAGTAAGGTAAGTGGAATAAAGCATGGGCTTTACAATGTTGATAGTAGGAATATGACCTATATGTGCTGTGCTTAGTCACTCAGTCGTGTTCGACTCTTTGCAACCCCATGGACTGTAGCCCACCAGGCTCCTCTGTCCATGGGGATTCTCCAGGCAAGAGTGGTTGGCCATGCCCTGCTCCAGGGTATCTTCCCAACCCAGGGATCGAACCGGGGTCTCCCACATTGCTCGTGGATTCTTAACCATCTGAACCACCAGGGAAGCGTGACCTAAATGTAATGGATCGCTTTTTTGTACAAACACAGGAGCACTGACATGTTAAAATGTGATATCCGTTTCAAAATGGTCACCTGAGGAGGCTAAATGTCCTAGTATGCAGCTATTGCTCAAAGCACTTTTAGGATGTGTGGATGTATTTGTTCATCCAATATAAATCGTTCAGGCATTTCCCTTCCCAAGGCCTTGTGTTGGCAGTTGTCAAGGGACATAAAAAGGCATGAACTAGCATTCCCCTATTCAGCAGTGGCAATTAACTGGATTTTGAAGGTGGATTTAATTGGGGGCAAAGACCAAGTCATCTGAAATAAATTCTAGTGATAGAGACTAGAGAGACAGATTTAGAGACTACTCCTCTGGTATAAACCGGTGGTTAATTGCAGTGATGGGCTCAATTCTTCACCCTTCTCTGTAGCCATGCTCTTTGTCGTGTCACTATAAAAGTAGAGTCCATTTCCCCATCCCTTGAATCTGAACCAGCATCGTGACTTGTTTTGGCCACTGAAATGCAATGGTACTGAGGGTTGCCACTTTTGAGCAACCCAAGAGGCCAATATGTTTCCACTGATTCTGTCAAACCTCTGCCATTAACCATGAGAACACGCTTGGGCAAGCCTAATGAAGAATGGGAGACAAATGACAGCCAAAGTCAGCTGATAGCCAGCTGACTCCTACCCTCCCTGTCTCCACCCATGTAAATGAGCCTAGCAAAGATCATCAGAGCTGCCTTTCTGATCACTCCAGAGATGAGCAATAAATACTTCCTGTTGTATGTTACTGGGGTTTTGTGGTTATTACACACCATTGTTCTGGCA
Organism: Bos mutus; assembly: GCF_027580195.1. NCBI lineage: Eukaryota > Metazoa > Chordata > Mammalia > Artiodactyla > Bovidae > Bos > Bos mutus. The sequence goes on along the minus strand of NC_091636.1, from coordinate 36,450,352 downwards.
ACAGACAACTGATAGAGCTTGCAAACTGATTCCAAAAGAGGACCTCACAATGCTGAACAGGAACAACACTGTTCCTGGGTTAAACAGTGTCTCAAGGTGACTGTAGGAGGCTGAAATACACATTTGAGAATACATGTCCCAGTGTTTATTGAGCATCCTTCCGCTGTCCTGCTGGACTTTGTACCCATTATATACAATTGCTTGCATGCATTTGACCAATTATTCTGCAAGGGTAGCAACCATATTTTTTATTTTTGCATCCTTAGTATCTAGCATAAAAATTGTTGTTCAGTCTCTAAGTTGTGTCTGACTCTTTGTGACCATGGTAGCTCCCCTGGTTGCTCGGCTGGTAAAGACTCCACCTGCAATGCAGGAGACCTTGGTTCTATTCCTGGGTCGAGAAGATCTGCTGGAGAAGGGATAGGCTACCCACTCCAGTATTCTTGGGCCTCCCTGGTGGCTCAACTGGTAAAGAATCTGCCTACCATATGGGAGACCTGAGTTCGATCCCTGGGTTGGGAAGATCCCCTGGAGCAAGGGAAAGGCTACCCACTCCAGTAGTCTGGCCTGGAGAATTCCATGGACTGTATAGTCCATGGGGTTGCAAAGAGTCGGACACGACTGAGTGACTTTCACTTTCACTTTGTGACCCTGGACTGCAGCATGCCAGGCTCCTCTGTTCTCCACTATCTCCCAGAGTTTGCTCAAATTCGAGGCTGTTGAGGTGGTGATGCTATCTCACCATCTTATCCTCTGCCGCACATAAATGGTATTTGTTAAATGATGGGAAGAATTTCATTAAAAGTCAAAACTTGCATTGTGTGCTTTTAGTAGCTTTGATCTATTTGTGGCCTGTGTGGTGTGTAGTATGTAATTTAAAAAATGTAATTAAATTATGCAATTATTTGGCTAGATTATACCTGCACATGTTACACCTCTCAAAAGGCACAAAGACGTTTTCATTGATAAGTGATTCTTTCTCCCCTGCCACCTTTAAGCCATCCATTCCCAGGGAACACAGTTACTGGATTCTTATCAGTTCTTCCCAGTGTCTCAGTGGTAAAGAATCTGTCTCCAATGCAGGAGCCACAGGAGATGCAGATTCGATCTTGGGTCAGGAATATCCCCTGAAGGAGGAAATGGCAACCCACTCCAGTATTCTTGCCTGGAGAATCCTTGGACAGAGAAGCCTGGCAGACTACAGTCCATGAGGTCACAAAGGGTCAGACATGACTGAAACGACTTAACTTTTATCAATTCTTCCAGAGAATTTGTAGTCATTACAAAAAAGCTTTTGTCTAGGAAAGAAAGAAAATGTTCAGCTATTATCTTTGAAAAGTCTGCATATTTTACAGCCCCTTTACTTTTGGATGGTTGGTCCTATCGGATGTAACCTTTAGGTCCTTTGTTAGAATTTTGAAAGAGTTATTATCCCTCAGTTTGTTCCTTTATGATTCAGCACTTTCCCTTAGCTTAAGGTTTGAACATTGCTGGAGTGAACACAGCTGTTTGTGTTTACCTCTTTGCTAGTATACTTACTTCTATCACATGAGATGTCAGCCCAGCTCCAAGAGCCTGCTAATTACCACAGAACCAGGCAGCAGAGGGAGCAGATAAACTCAAAACATTGAGTTCTCTGGGTGACAGGGAGCCTAGAGCTCTAATGTCCTAAAAAGAACCTTTTATCATGGAGAACTCCAAGCCTTTACTTGATGATGATAGTGGGGTGAGTGTAATTTTAATTTAAAACTCTTAAAAGCATCTTTATAGACTAGCATGCTGTCTCTGTGTTATAACAGTGCAAAGGTTTATAAACATAGCAAAACCATGTTGGCTGGAATAGAGCTGGCATTGTATCTTTTAAGGCATGTTTAGGGGTTCTATGAAGTGGTTTAAACCAAAGCCACAAGAGTGAGAAAAAACTTATTTTCAGATGGATTTTAGTAGACTACCTGTTCCTCAAATTTATGTGCTAAAGATGCATATTTTTTTTTTTAAATCTATTTTAACAATTAAGTGGTTTAAAAATTTTCCTTCTCATGATTCATGGAATTTCAGGTTCAACTAGTTTTTGAGCACAAAATATGTACTAGGTATTATATGACGTTTGTATATATTTTCTCAGTGAACTATATTGATGATTACATGTAATGTTATTAAGATCCAAGCAAGAAAAGACTTATGAAATAAAATGATGTATTTGCTTTATATCTGCTTTTTGTGATTTGCATAACCTTGATTTACATAATATGGTTGCCCATAATTTTGCCATAGAGGAAGTCTGTATGTTTAGCACCAAATTTAGCATGATTCATTGACACTCATGTAATGGCCATTCTCAGAGAAGAAACACTCCTGCAGCCTGGCATGACTGGGATGTTAGTTTTTTTCTTTATGATTGAGGGACTGTTTCATCAAAATATTTTTTTAAACAGATGTGCTCTGGTGTTTACGGAGGAGAGAATTTAAGCCAGACTGATTAATTAGCAGTTAGTCAAGACATTTCCCTGCTCCTATCTGGGTAGTCTGGGGATTATGAAGCTGTCAGTAGGTTATATTCAGATGATGAAAAAAAAAGACAAACAGCAAACCAAAGTGAACCAAACCTCAGATCACTGTGTTGGGATGTAAAATATGGTGTCCTACATGCTTAACACAGTTTTGATTGGAACATGAGTTTTTTTGAGTGGGCATAATAGTACTAACCCAGGGCTGAGCATACTTTTC